>NC_056686.1:192672999-195120499 GCF_018350215.1 Panthera leo | reverse complement strand
TTTTACTTTTTCTGTAACAAAACTTAGTGTCTTTTCCAAATCTCAAGTTTATCCAGAAGTAGCAAGCACAAACTGACCAATTAAGGACTTTTCAGAATTAATTCAAAATATGTTCAACCAATTTAAGGTTTTTCCAATTACTTTATCTCAGGGGAGACATCTAAATTCTGGGGCTTATATTAATAAAGAGTTGCATGTTGCAAGATAAATTAGCCCTGAAACATCATTGGCTTATCACTTAAAGGCTTATTTCTGCTATGGGTCTGACAGCTTTCTTCCAAATGATTCTTTAGGAGACTGACCATTCTAGCTTCATCTGTGGCTCATCTATCTCAACATGTTACCTCTATGATTGCTGTAATAGAGAAAAGGATGTTGGGGGTTAGACAAGGGCTTTCACTGTCATAGCCCAGAAGTGGCATAGCACCTCTTTTCATGCACCATTGGTTAAAACTAGTCACCTGGTCCTACTCAAGTTCAAGGTAGTTGTGGGAACACATACATATATAGATACTGAATGAACATAAAGTTTTCTGACACATGGCTAATGTAGCATTATGTCAATGAAGGGAAATATCTAGTCCTTGGCCAATATAGGATGATGGCATCTTTTAGGATATACAGTGTAGTTCATATTATTGATCATGATCCTTCTTCTTACTCTGACTTACACCAAAATGTCTACATTCCTATCTGATATCCAGCTATTTGGTCTAATGCATATTCCACCGTCATACATCCTGAATGTGACCATGGTTCCTGTAGTCTCCTATAGACTCCTGGACCTTTCTAGAGAACACAGTAAAATTTGCTTGCTCAGATTATTTTGAGGCTCTAGAAACTTGGTTCTGCTACCTGAGATTCCCCATGCTAACACATCTACCCTCTTACTCCCAATTCAAGGGCAACTGCAATTCTGTGAAGTCACTTTTCAGGATTCCAGAAGAAAGTGAGTTATAATTTTCATTTCCAAATTTGACCTCAGGGAGGGTGCAGAACCAAATCATATTTCTATGAATAGAATCGGATTCTATTCATGGGCACTCACCCAGAACCTGTCATTTTTTCTCTTCATCTTAATTTTTCCTCTCCAGGTCAGAGTTTTATTGATTGGAAAGTGGGATTTGTGGGGAAGGAAGAGTAATGTGAAGTATTGGTTCTATCTAATCAATATTTTTCTAAATAGTGAATTTAAAAGCCAAGGTTTTGTTGTTTTTCTGGTTCTGTTCCTCCATGGAACCATGGAGGTTTCCCATCTTGTGGCCTGGAGAGTTTCTCACTGGGTAAAAAACAAAACACAACAAAAATTGTGTGTGCTGAGGGGAAAATAAGTATGTATTAGGTAGTATGCTAAGCAAACTACATGCATCATGTCACATAATCTTTATAAATTATAAAGTTAGTGCTGTATTTTAATATCTGTTAGGTTCAGATGATGGTGGGACATAACAAATGGTCCCCAGTTAGAGAAAAGGCAGAATTCTTTATTACTTACAGTTTTGTCTGTGAGAATACTGCCATGCAGGGCCACACAGAAGGGTGCACCTAGAGAAAAGAATAATAGCAACCTGGAACTCTAGGGCAAAGTTTATATGTGGCAAGCGAGGTGGAGTTGGAGAAGTTTCACGGACTTTCTGTAGGTCATTTAGAATAATTCCTCAGGCCTAAGGAAGAGGTATGTTTGTCATCTGGGGCCTCAGTCAGTTGGATGTGTGTGTTGTAACCCAGGAGTGCTAGAGTCTGATAAGGAAAGAGATTGGCAAACTTCTCACAGAATATTGAGAGTTTCTAGCGATGATCGCAAAACTGGGTCAGACAGCACTTGTGAAATATTCTACTACAAGCTGTCATGTTTCCTCTTTTCAGTCAAAGTAATTGAAATGTAGACATATTCAGTTGCTTAACCAAAAGTTGCACAGGTGGATTTTGGCTATACCGCTAAGTGAAGACGTTCTCTTTTACACCTTCTCTAGGAAGGCCTTATTGGGCTTTCTTTTGACCCTTCAGCTTGGATCTTTCTTCTGTCTTGAACACCATGTCATTTGCATAACTGCTAGAAGATATCATGTGTTAGTTTCTATGCATTTACCTCTCTAGGCTGTCTGCCCAGACTTAAACTTTACCTTGGCACATTTTGCTTTCCAAACTCTCAGTGAGTGGTATCCAGTTGTCCCCCTGGATTTTAACAGGTGGTGAAGAATGTGTCTGGGAGGAAGAAGAGAAACTGCTCTTACATTATTTTTAAAATAAATTCAAAACTTTTTTGAAAAAAATCTTCATATTAATAATAAAAATACTGTGTTTATTGACATAAATCTGGTAAAAGAGCATTTTACTATCCAATGGGTTAGATATAATCTGTTACTTTGCAGGGTAATTTTAAAGCATTTTATCTTTGTCAATAAGAGCATAATTGCTTAACACTATAGAAAATAACTGACTTCATTCTGTTACATGCTATATTCCCCCCCTAACACTCAGTGAGTGACAGATCCAGTAGAAATCATCCTCAAGGCATTTAATACTCAAACGGTCAGATGGGTCAACTTTACTATTGTGTGACAAATATACGTTTCTGTTCCAATGTTATTTAATTGTCTGACCTAATTCAAAGATTGTGGAAGTTGAAGAATTATAAGATGAAAAACATTCGTATCTTCCTTTTAGAATAGAAGGGACATTGCGTAAAAGATTTTAATACTGATCTGGATTGAATTGGAAGTCTCACTAAATATAGTAACAGTTCAACCATTGTTGTCAAAGAACAGATAACAAAGTGCTAATCAGATGTTTCTGCTGTTTCCCTGCTTACTCAGGAACTCATCTTGAATTTTAAGGTGAAGAGAGAAGAGAAAATACCAGAAAGCAGTTCTAGTAATATCAACCAAAGGAATAAGATAGAGACAATTTAACAAAAATAAAATGGCTCTAAATGAACTCATCAGCTTGAAGAAATTTATTCAAGCATGAGTATTTGCTTTTACTTTTTTTTTAATTTTAGTTTTCTGAGAAAGTTTTAAATTTATTTAAGAATAATGACTAAATTCACCATTGTGACAGTAAAACTCATTATTATAATCTGATCCACAGAATTCAAATTACAAATGCCCACAAAGCAAAACTATACTGTCTAGACACCCACTCTTGATTTTCCTATTTCAGGAGACTCCCAGAAATCTAAATACTTAGGAAAATTCTATTCACCCAACTATCTGAGACATAGAAAAGATCTGTGTGCAAAGGGGAAACATATAAATGGAAGTTGGTTTTCCAATAGATCTATAGCAATAGCTAAAACAATAGTTATGTTATTAAAGGGACTTTATACTTTAAAAAAATGTTTTAATGTTTATATATATATTGAGCACAAGCAGGAGAGGGGCAGAGAGAGAGGGAGACACAGACTCTGAAGCGTGTTCCAGGCTCTGAACTGTCAGCACAGAGCCTGATGCAGGGCTTGAACTCATGAACCGCGAGATCATAACCTCAGCTGAAGTCAGATGCTTAACGGACTGAGTCACCTGGGTGCCCCAAAGGAGCATTATACTTGAAGTATAGTATATAAAACTTCAAAACATCTCAGAGACGTTCAACAAATGATTAATGACTTAAAATTGTTTCCTAGGAAGAAAAGCTGAAGGAACAAAATATAGAGAGCAAGGGATAAAACTCGGAGGAAGGAACCAATAATTCTTCAGGGACAAAAGGTATCAGATGAGTGACATAGCATCAGTGACTAGTCTAAATAATTCCCCAAATCAACTGACACCAAAGAACCAAAAGAACCAACCAAAACAGCTGCTGGGGTACTAGATACTTAGCTTATTTCTGTTGGTTTTCTCTACAGCCACCACGGTCAGTCTTCTGCCTGTGCCCCTTTCTGGCATTCTGTCCTTTATTCGGGATGGAGATCTCACTACTGTTTATACTGCTGTCTAGTTCACAATAGCATGTTGCTTCTCAAGTGTCTCAGTGAGGTCTTCATCTGGGGGTGTAGAAGTGCAAATTCCTCACATGACAAAAAGAGAAGGCCACTGAGGTAAGCCTCTTAGATTCTGTTGCTCAGTAAGATTATTAAACGGATGAATTCTAGGCAAATATCAAATGCCATCTTGGTAGGGAACAGAAATGACAACAGACTATATGTCTTGGGAATTGTAGGTGGAATAGAGAGGTTAATTGTGGGGGTCTGACTACCACCTTGAAGCTTTCTGATTCACTAGCAGGACACACAAACCTCAACAGCAGGCTATATTCACAGCCAGGAGCAGGACAAAGGTATTCATTGGAAGGAGTCCAGAGAAGTCAAGCACAAGCTTCTGAGTCCTTCTTCTTTGATCATACAATATGCATTTTCCCCTCTAGCCGGGAACTGTGGAGATGCATGCAAAATGTCTTTGCCCAGGGAAGCCTGCTCAAGTCTTGAGATCCAAGGTTTTCATGGAGAATTGATACACTCTTCTATGCAATCAACCATCGTAACTGAAATTCAGAATCCCAATAGTGAAATGAGGAGCATCCCCAATCTTCATGTTTGCATGAATCCATGCTGACAAGTCCTGACAAGCTGGTGCAGTATGCCCCATCCCTCCAGGGATACATAACAACATCATCAATTAGTAACATAAAAGAATTCTGAGGGCCACATTTCCAGAGTTTAGCCAAGGATCAATCATGGTTCCAGGCTCCCCTGGAAACATGCAATGAATGATTAAGCCTGATATTCTAACTCTTCCCCCAGATAGTGTTGACATGTTTGGGAACAGGATGAGAATGTGACCAATGATTACATTCCCCTGCCTGCTCTCTTACCCAACCCACAGCTTGAGGGAGGCATTGTTGAGTGTTATTCTTTGATGTTGTAAAATATGGCAGGTCTGATATCTAGGAAAATTTTCTCCTGCTACTTGGGGATGGTAAACTAGAGGAAGGTGCTATGGAGAGCTGCTTTTTCTTTTTTTTCCCCAATGAACAGATGAACCCAGGATGCCAACTTTGTATTGAAGTTCTTAAGAGAGAGAGCCAGGTTGTTCTTTCCGGGCATGATGGAAATGATCCCAGAAAGTCAGCAGATATAACACAAACTCAATATTTTAGCTATCTTGGGCAAATTGTTTTTTAAGTTACTTTAGTTTTTGCTTTACAAATATTTCATATTTATTGGTTAAAATGAGAAAATACATATGCAGAGAATAAAAATTAAAAGTCATCATATGGCGTATCATATACATAAATTCTTAAATCCAAACAGACTATTTTGCAAATTGGTATTGTTTGCTATATGTGGGGGATAAGTTTAGGAATCCCACAGGCTTACATCAATGGATTAACAAGGCATAAAGAAATACAAAGTCATAAAATGCTCATACCTGAGTTTGGGTAAACCAGATTGTCACTCCAAGAATAGGGGGTGCAAAGGCACCCCAAGAATAGGGAGGCACAAAGGTGCCAGGAATAGGGAGGTGCAATGGCACCTCAAAATAGAGAGGGGGTGTAGATCCCCAGAATAGAGAGGGAGTGGCAAAGGCCTAAAATAGGAATGAGCATAAAGTTTCCCAATACATAGGTATATGAAATAAACAAGATTAGATATTCAGGGTGGAAGCACCTCCAATTTAGTAGTGTAGCAGAAAAGCTGCTTTCACAAGAGGATAGAGCCAGGTTAGATAAATTGGTGAATTGGATTATGGACTGCTGTGCTGCAGGCAAAGCAACCCAGAGCGGAAATGGTTAACAAAGGAAAAGGTGCCTTGTCAACCCTGAGGTTACCCCACCTGTCTCATCCCTTAGGCTAGTAAAGATAACCAGATGTGCTGCCTCATGTCTGCTGTAAGCAACTTTCCTCCTGACTGCCCGGTACCTGGATTTTGTTTTATATTGACCCAAACCCCAAACACTCTATATCTCCAAAACCCCCTTTTTCCCTCACATCCCCAAGTTAATGTTCACAGTTTCTTTGTTTCTTTGTGCATGCCCATCATTTCTGTAAGCCTTCTTATCTGAATAAATACGGGGAAAAGACCCTTATTTGGGGCTCTTGTCTTTTCCTGGACAGCCATCTCTTGCTTTAATCCTGCATCCGCTCTTTTGCTGGCCAAAAGAGAACTTTAGACTTAGAGTCTATGACAGCTATATATGTTCCATTAACTTTTTCCTCCTTAACATATCATAATCATTTTCCAGGTCCATAAATACTTTTTTTTAATTTTTTTAATGTTTATTTATTTTTGACAGAGAGCGAGACAGAGCATGAGCAGGGGAGGGGCAGAGAGAGAGGGATACACAGAATCTGAAACAGGCTCCAGGCTTGGAGCTGCCAGCACAGAGCTCAACGCAGGGCTCGAACTCACAACCGTGAGATCATGACCTGAGCCAAAGTCAGAGACACTCAACTGACTGAGCCACCCAGGCGCCCCTAAATACTTTCTAAAGGTTTGTTTATAACAGGTGCACATTCTTGCATTGTCTGGAAGTACTATATTTTTAACCAAATTATTTATTGATGACATCTACATTGCTCTGGTCTTTCATATACATCATACATTATTTTATTAGGACAAATTATTAGAAGTTGAATTTTGGAGTCAATCAATGTGCACATTTTGTTAAGAGACTGTGAAAGAATATTTTAGTTTGCCATAATTTACACATCTGACTTTGGGAAATCTTTGTGGACACACTCGGAATCATGTAAGACAAAATAAATACCCACAGAGTGTCAATTTTACCAATTCAGTTCCAGAACTCTGTGTGCCAGTGTTGCTAAGGATGCTGACTTTGAGCTTCCTTTTCATAGAGACAACGTTTTATGATGAGACCTTCTCTATTACAGAGCATGTCCCCATCCTCACTAGAAACATTTTACCCTAGTGACCCTGATTTTGACTCCCCCCCCAGTACTAGAGAAATGAGCAAGTTATGGGTTAATAAAGCAAGAGAAATTTGATCTGAGATCTGAGGCCAAGATGCTTTTCCTCATAAAGTTGTCTTTAACCCAGGAGCCAATTGAACCGGGACACAGATTTTGAAATCATAGAAATGTCTTTTCCTCATTTGATTTACTTCATCACCAACCACAAATAGTAACTCAAGAGTTGCATTAGTTTTGTGTTTGGACCCTGTGGTTCTCCCTTAAGGGATATGAAATGTATTCCTTCAGCATTCTCTTGCTATGTCTTTTGGCTTTCATTCTTTTGTTTTCAATTTCCACCTGCAATCACCACCAAAGATACTATTGCTGCTGCAGCAAATCAGAAAAGATAACAGATTACACTTAATGTTCTATTTTTAAAAAATAGACATTTATTAGCTGTACTTTGAAGACCAGGTCCTTACATTTACTTACATAATTTAAAAATGGAACTGTACATTTTATGCAAATATATTCACTCTCCTTCTGATAGTCTTAATTGCTTAGAGCTCTTTGAGAAGTAACATCACTCATTCCCAACAGAAAATCAAGCCCACATGAACAATTATAATGTATTGGAAATACCGATGAGACCATTCTATCCATTTGAAAGGAGTTGGAATTGAACTTGCCAGCCTTTCATACTACCACCAAGACTGCTTCCATTCCATTATATACCTTTTTCCAATAGTAGACAAAGCTACTATTTTAGATTATATAATTTTTCCACATTGATAAGTATGCAGTAGGAGTGGTATCAGTTGAAGAATTTAAGATGAGAAACATTCAAATTATCTAAATAAATGTCCATTTCCATTATGGTCCATACCAAAAGTGCTCTGAAAAAAAAAAAAAAAAAAACAGAGGAAAGCAAAACACTGGAGAAAAGGGGAACTACTCAAACTCTAACAGGGTTCTTTTCTAAGACAGCAAGAACAAAATCTGGATTTTGTAGTAATTTTTTAAATTAATTTATTTTTTTTCTATTTATTGAGTAGGCATCATTGATTTTTAGCATATAAGTGAGAAATAATAATTTTATGACATTGAAGAGAAAATGCTTGAAAAACAGTCCATGACCCAATTATAGAGGCATTACAGAAGGACCCCTAATTACCTGTTGATCAAAATGTGGTGTTAACAAAATTGAAACAATGCAATAGCTCCAATGGCTGATATAAGCCCCTAATTACCTGGCCAAATTAGAGGAAAGGGGAAACTACATCCTTTAACTGCAAAGTTGTTTGCAAGTGAAGATGGAGGTTGCTTTGTGTTTTATATAAGTGCATTAGATCATAGTGAATTTCCATTTGCTTTCTCCTGGGGCGTTAGCTCTACAGATAAAAATTTTCCCAGGCAAACTCCTCTTCATTTTTAATGCTATGAGTTTTGGTAAGTCAAATGCCCTAAGTCTAAATGCTTGAACACCTCAAATCAAACTTTCCTAGTAAATGTGTAATCTGGACGCAGGTGAGCATTTTATATTTAGTGAGAAAAAGTAAAGGTCATTTAGCTCTTCAAGGCATATTTTTAAATATTCCAATTTCCCTAGGTGCCAACTATTTGTTTCTTGAACGACCTCAATATTTTACATTCACTAGCCTGGAAAGGTCATTTCCTAGAATGTAATTCTCTTAACTGGAAATGTCCATGTTTCTCATTGTTTGTTCGAAATATAAAATATGTTAACTTGCATGTAACATGCCAGAAATAGATGTGGTGCTAATTTACACAAAGTTCACAGCCCCAAGTTGTGTGTGGGATGAAATTTATGCCTTTTTTTCCATATCTTTACAATACTCTCCTACTGAACACTGGTTTTCCAACTTTGTTCTTTTAGTCATCTAATATCGAAATGTTCAGTTGACACACAAGATAAAGTTCTGTTAATTCCACATCCTTATCGTTTTTGGATGCACATGCATCAAGAAAACCCCAGCAGCATAAAATTTGACTTCGTAAAGCAGTTACGCAAAGTCTTTAAGAATATACTTATGAAATGGGATGAGATGACAAAAATGCCTTTCTGTGCCATTAAAACTTGTATTTGCAAAACAGTTGATAAAAATATTGCTTTGGACTGCACAAGAAGTGAGGTAAGGGCAGCATGGATAACACTGAAAAGTCCGATGTGCATCAGATGTGGTTTCTTCCCCTCCTGCTTCTTCAGAGACTGATTTCTTGCAGACCTATCTGCCTCTTTTTGTTTTGCTCCCTTTTTCTCCTTAGTTTGCACATTCTTGTCTGATGATTTATCTTTTTCCACTGCCTTTTTTGGCCCCTCTCCTCTTGGGTTCTCCTTTTACTGCCCCTTAACTGACTTGAAATTCCTTTTGGGCCCATTGGCAAAGGTTATGAAGGTTGGGGTGGGGGGCAGTAGGGCCAGAGCCTTTGAGAATCTGGGCTGCCTAAGGCACTGCCACTGCCCTTGTTTGTTTTAGTAGTATCACTTTCTGCTTCACATGTCAAGATATCAAAATTTCCTTGTAATTAGGCGGCTATTAATATTGAATCTCTTCAGTTTGAGGGATAAATAGATCCCCTGCAATCCACACTGGGGTCTACAACTTTGGCATATAATTCATCTCAAGATGACTTGAGCTTATTGAATTATTTTTCTCTTTCAAATAATATTATTTGGGTGGGGATATTTTTCTAGGAAAATTCTTAAATATTTTTAAATTCATTTCTGATCTACTTGTCTGCCTGAAGGCTTGTAGAGAATTTATTTTCTAATAAATTCTATCACCTTGCTCCCTTCCATCTCTCCTTTCCATTACTTTTTCTGTTACGCTCAGTAACTCTGACCTGAAGAGTTGACCTGTAGCATTAGAGCCTGCAAAGTTGTTTCCCTGACTTTGATGCAAAAATGCAACAAGAAGTCCTGGTTCTAATCCCTGCGTAATCTCTGTGTGATATTTGCAAATCATTTAACCTTGCTGAGCCTCAGTTTCTTCATGAAGGTAGTAAAATATGCCACCCAAAAATATGACTTTTGGGGGCACCTGGGTGGCTCAGTCAGTTAAGTGTCTGACTCTTGATTTCAGCTCAGGCCATATTCTCAGCTCAGGTCATGATCTCAGGGTCACAAGACTGGGTCCTGCATAGGGCTCTGCACTGGGCATGGAGGCAGCTTAAGATTGTCTCTCCCTCCCTCTCACTGTACCTCTCCCCATCCTGCACATACTCTTGCTCTCTCTCTCTGTCTCTCTAAATAAATAAATAAATAAAATAAAAAATAAAAGATATATATGTACTTATATGACTTTGGGGGTATAGGACTTGCCATTCCAAAATACACCATCTTGATATATTGCTTATTTTGAGCTGCAGGCACTTGAAAAATAACTAATGGAAGGAGAAAATTCTCTGAACTCCCCTTATCTGCCTAGAAACAGATTCTCCAAAATCAACCTAAATGTCATAATTCCTCTCCCCTGGAGGTTTATCAACCAATGAAGACTGAATCATAAGATTAGAAGTCCACATCACACCCAGATAAACTGTCACAAACTATCAATCCTCCTATCCATTTTTCTAAGGGCTCATTTCTACGAATCAGTCACTTTCCCCTAAGAAGTCTATCCTTTCCCCATCAAGATGATATGTGAGCCTGAAATCTAAGCCATATTTGAGAGTTACTCATTTCCCCCTAAGTATCTCCCAGGTATGTACGAGGTATGCATGTTAATAAACTTTTTAGTTTTCTCTTGTTAATATGGCTTTTATTGCGGAGGTATCAGCTAAGAACTTATAAAGGTAGAGGGAAAATAATTTTCCTCCCCTACACTCATTTATAAAACTTTGGAGGCTTATTAGATCACTGCTTCTCAACCTATTATCCCTACTAGTCCCAACTGACCTCTCAGTGGACAAGATCAGCTCTTCTGAAGTATTACTGTGCATGGGCATTTCCCAGTGATCTGTTGCAAGGCAAAAGCATCCTGCCATTGTTCTGGTCCACAGAATGCCCTTAGGCTCTACTTGCTACTTGTCTACTTGCTCATTGCCAAACTTGTATGATCAGGGCTGCTCCTTCTTTCTGGAAGGACTTCTCTTACTTTCTGTCAGGATCATCCCTAACCTTCAAGTTCCAGTTCAGTGTCATCTTCTTCAGTAGGTCTTTGCTAATCACTTTCTTGATCATTCAAACACACCGAATTCTCTTATACTGAATTCTTGTGAAGTTGTAGGATTACTTACATGGCAACTTTATGGCCTTCACTTTGATTTGTGTGTGTGTGTGAGCTTCTCTTATACCTCTATTTGATGTTAAACTCCTTAGGGAGTGTTACCCATCCAACTCACTGTTATTCACTCTCCCTCATTATGTTTAGAGCTGCAGTTCTCATACTTCAGGAGCACCAGAATCAACTAGAGGGTAGAATGAAACAGATTGTTGGGACTTATCCCCAAGAGGTTCTGATTCTGTTGGTCAGGTGGGGCCAATAAATTTGTATTTCTACAATCTAACAGTACTTAGTGTGCTGGTGTTTAGGGAATTATAGTTTGCAAAGCCCTGCTGTGCAGTAAAATTCTTGGCTTTAGAGTTAGAAATGTCTGGACTTGTATCTCCATTTTTTTTTAATGTTATATCAGGATATGCCTGGAATACTTCTCCTTTCCATTCTTATTTCTTCAACAGAATAAATATTTTTATTTATTGTAGGAATTAGGAAAGACAAATTAAAATGTACATATAAGTCCTGTTTGTTCTTCATTAATCTCTTTCCTTAATTCATAATCAGATCTTGATGTTATTTCTACTAGGTTTCTTTCATGCTCATGCTTAGATAAGACCAGGTCTCTTACAATGGGGTCCATGGCTCCCAGGAATTCCCTCATCATAACATTTTTTACCTACTTTATTGTAATCACTTCTTTAATTATCTATCTTCTTTATCTTCTTTGATAAATTGTAAGACCTCTGAGGGCAAGAACCATAAATATGCTAGAACCTGAGAGTATTTGTCTGTAATCTTGATTCCGTACACACTACAAAGACTGAGCATAATAGTTATTGAATAAAAAGAGAAACAGACAGAGATGAAAAAGAAAGAACATTGCATCCAATGAAATGGGAATCACCATAGCTACCAGACAACATTATTTCCAAGAAAAGAGACTCCTGATTGATTCAGTCGGTTAAGCATCTGACTTTTGGTTTTGGCTCAAGTCATGATCTCACAGTTCATGGGTTCAAGCCTCGTATCAAGCTCTGTGCTGAGAGCATGGAGCCTGCTTCAGATTCCCTCTCTCCCTCTCTTCTTCCCTCCCCACTTTCTCTCTCTCTCTCTCCAAAGAATAAATAATTTTTAAAGAAAAAATGTAGCATACTTTTAAACATGCTAAATGCATCTAACAAATATTAATTATCTTTTCACAGTAAGATACCTCATTAGCATATCATGAGGATCACATAAATGATGCATGTATAGTGTTTCAAATAGTGTCTGCTACATATTATATACTCAGTAAACACTGATCCCCTATAATAATGATCATAATTTGTATTAAATATTTGTTGGCTGAATTAAGGAACACAGAATGTTTATTACCTTGATCAGAAACTTAGCCAAATGATCAAGATGAGTACAAAAGTGGAAACCATATTTATTAGGAACTACCATGTGTCAGTTATTATGGCAGATTGTATTTTCTCAAATTAGCCACAACAGTATTTCCTATCATATGTAGTCTTCTGACAATTTGACTTTGGATTCCTTCCATTGAGAGGTAGGTCCTTATATTCATACCCTTGAATCTGGATGAGTTTGTTACTAGAACTGAATAAAGCTATGTGACCTCCTCAGTCAGGTCTTAAATTATGCCACTCTTCCACTTGGTTCTCTTGGGATACTCATCTTTTGATCTCTGAACTATCATATAAGAAGTCTGAGGTCACTATGCTATGAAAAAGCCTAGGCCACATGGAGGGGTTACATGAGTCTTCTGCTTCACAGTACTGGCTGAAGTCCCTGCCAACAGATCTACTGTCAGACATAAGAAACTGACGTATGTGACTCACACGAAGATACTTCTTGACAACTCCTGCCTCCAGCAGACAGGTTACTCCACTCCATCTTTGAGTCCTTCCAGCTAAGGCTCCAGACAATGGAACAGATACAAACTATCCTGCTTGAACCCTTCCAAATCCCTAACTCACAGTTGTTTTACGCCAGTAAAATTTGAGATTATTTATTACATAATTATAAATAACCCTAACAGTTGATATAGACTTAATTAGCTTATTAAATGTCCACCACAATATTATGAGGCTGTGTTTACTACACCCAATTTGCTACTGAAGATACTAAGTGTCAGTAGTAAAAACACATTTTTACAAAGGCACCAACAAAACAGGGGTAAAGCTGGTATTTTAACCCGATCTTTTTTATTTAAAGGCTTATATAATTTTTAATATTGAGGGGTAGGGGTGGACTTCTTATGTCCTCAAGACATCATTTTAACAAGGAAAAATTTTTATAAAGTCCCACTCATTATGTTAAGCTGTGCTTGATTTCTCTTATGTCCTAAGAAGATGGTAATTTTCACAATCAACCAGAACCATCAATGACAATTGTCTTTCTCAATTCAAGGATTGAATTATCAAGTCTAAAGTGGTCACATGACTTTCTGGGTGTGTCCACCAGTGCCCAACTTAGGGAGGGTAGACCTAAGCATTTATCTGTGGTGAGCTGAAGTGATTGCATTTTAAATCATGTGGATAAAAAACTGCTCAACGGATTCTTAGATCTCACACTAGGAAATATTTGTAGTATGTACAATGAGCATTCATGGTATCTGGTGTGTGTGAAAGAGAAAGAGAGAGAGGAAATGAATGTTCACTTATGATTCAATAATACCTTGCAGCCAGACAAAGGAATCCATGGCACTTTAGGCCTGACAGAGGTTTCAATGAAAGGAGACTGCAAGTTACTCTATTTGTTTAATTTATCTGCTCAGTACTGGCCACTGCCGACAGAATAAAGTCTACATTCTTCACTATGGGCAAAACCTGCACTAACAGCTCTAGTGCCATGATTCCTTGTCCTCCACATCGTATTCAACACTTGAAACAAGTACCCCTTTCTCTGGAATTACTTATTTACATTTCAATCTCTTTGTACTGTGACCTACTTAAGGCCAAGGACTATCTATTCTCTTCAACTTTAAATTTGCAACATCTCACTCAATGCCTCATAAAGAGGTTACCAAGAAATAATGTTGAATTAACAAGTCAGTCGAGAATAAATGTCATTCATGATAAATAATAAAAATATCAGAAATTTCTCTTCCCTTCTTGTCTTTCCCCCATAACTGAGGAACGCTCCTTTGGAGAGAAGTTATGAAAAAATTATAAATTACTTGAGATGGAGGACAAGGTCATATTTTGAACAGCTGTCTCTACTAGTTGGGAGCTAATTTGAGATTCTTTCTGCAGTGGTCTTCCTCTACTTTGGGAAAAGGGAGTACAGAGCAGGATTGCCTTTTCTAGGGAAGATGGCTGTGCTTTGCCAAGCTAGTAGAGCCAGGGCAGATTTTAGAAAGGAGGAAGTCCTGGCTGCTCAGGACTGCTTTTATTAATATAATGATAATAACAATCTACTGAGCACATAGTATGTATCATACACTGAGATAAGTGGTTTATATGAATTGTCAGAGTTGATGCTCCCAAAAATCCAATAAAATACGTCCCATTGTTATATCTTCCTTACATATGAGATTATACCCACTCTACAGAGGGACTAAACTACAGAAGGATTATCAGCAGTCAAGACTGAATTGAGGCACCTGGGTGGCTCAATTGGGTAAGCATCCAACTTCAGCTCAGGTCATGATCCCAGGGCTGGTGAGTTCAAGCCCCAAATCGGGCTCTGTGCTGACAGCTCAGAGCCTGGGGCCTGCTTTGAATTCTGTCTCTCTCTTTCTCTCTGCCCCTCCCCTACGTGTGTTCTACCTGTCTCTCTCTCAAAAAGAAATAAAACAAAAGAAAATTAAAAAAGACTAAATCAATTAATGCTGAAATACAAGGTAGGCCTTCTGTGGAGAAAGTTGTCTATGAAAGCTTCTAGCTTTAAGACCTACAGATCCAAAAGCTCTTACCCATATTTCCAAAATCCCTCAAATTCCCAAGTCTTCAAAACTTGGAAAATCAGACACATTTTCTGAGTTTATGGAAAATCAATTGGTGAGAAAAATTGGCCTAAACTGATAACAGGCTATTGTTAAAATTGCTTTTTCTCTTATTTGGTGTAAAAAGCCATAAAGTTTGCTACAGACATACTAAGTGTTTGATTGGAGAAGTTTTTGTTTGTTTTTCCTAATCCTGCTACAGTGTGCATAATATACAGTATATTTGCCCAGTATTATCTAGCTAAACTCCAAAAAAGTATGATATCCACAATACATCTGGTTCCAAGGGATGCAGATCAGGAATTATGGATGTTATTCTTTACCTTTTGTTGTTCTTTTTCTTTCTTTTTTCCTTTTTATTTTTATTTTTTTCATTTTTGAGAAAGACAGCATGAGCAGGGAAGGGGCAGAGAGAGGGAAGCACAGAAGATCCAAAGCAGGCTCCTCACTGAGAGCAGCAAGCCAGATGCTATGCTATGCTATGTGGCGGGGGGTGTTCAAACTCACGCACCACGGGATCTTGACCCGAGCCTAAGTCAGATGCTCAACAAACTGAGCCACCCAGGTGCCCCTGTTGTTCTTTTTCTATATGGATGCTACCTATTGGATGTAACCAAACCTTGCTTTCTTTATCTTGTAGCCCTCCTTCATTCTTGTTTCTACACACTATTTCCACACAATAATTCCCTCTATCTTTATGCAAATATTCCTCCTCTTTCAAGAATCAGACATTTTAACCAGACACCTTCTACCTATCACTGTAATTTCTGGATCACTTTCTACTGAAGATTCTAGCACTGGAACACAGTTTTCTCTGTTTCTACATCTGCCCTCATATTAACTCTCAAGTTTATGTTTATGTGGTATTTCTTGTAACTTCTCAGCCTTAGTATTTTCATCTCAGCTTCTCATCCTCATTATCACCCTTTTTATAAAATCACATGCTAGGGGCCCCTGGGTGGCTCAGTCGTTTAAGCATCTGACTTCGGCTCAGGTCATGATCTCACGGTCCGTGAGTTCGAGCCCCGCGTCGGGCTCTGTGCTAACAGCTCAGAGCCTGGAGCCCGTTTCAGATTCTGTGTCTCCCTCTCTCTCTGCCCCTCCCCTGTTCATGCTCTGTCTCTCTCTATCTCAAAAATAAATAAAAACATTAAAAAATAAAATAAAATCACATCCTAAAACTTGGCATCACCTAGAACTGTCTCCACATCTAAAAAATTATGCTTCAAGATTCTTCATCCAGGCCCCAACACTCCAGCTCTCCTTTTCCATTTTGCCCAATACATTTGTTCTCAGATCTCAATACTCTCATTTTCTCCCAGTTGATCAATGTAGTGCCTTCTCCTCATTTCCTTCTTGTCTATTCTAAAGTTTATCATTTTAACCTCTTTCTTGAATGTATTCTCAGCATCCTTGTTCCTATTCACCCTCTTCACCTTTCCAGAACTTTCTGAACGTACTGTGATCTTAGTACCACTATCCACAAACTCTTCATGTTTGCTATGTTGAATTACTTCCTGTTTCCCCACAGTACATTGCTTTTTCTTTTTTGCCTAATAATCTGTGTACTTTGTCTGCTTAGGAAGCTTCTCTCCTCTCCCTTATTTTGTCTGTCAGGGTGTAGTTTAGGTGTTACTGTCTCTGGGAAGCCTCTTCTAATCTCTCCTTGGTTCCCAGCAGTAGCCCCAGGAGATACCACTAACTTTCACTCCCTTAGTATCTAGATTGCAGCTTTACCTTGCATATTCCCCCTGGCTCTCTTGGGCACTTTTGGACTGGGACTATGTCTTTTTTATTTTTGAATCCTCATCTTCTAATACTTAAAAATGCACTGTATATAAATGAAAAGAATGGCTGTCAGGAAAGATTCTGTAAAAGTAATAAACTGCCAATTTGCATGAAATTTATATTTTATCTGTCAGTAAAATGAATCTGGCCAAGATAAGTGTACTTTGAATGCAAATAATGTAGGTTTTGTGCAATTCCACCTACCTAGGTCTCATCTAATTTTCAGCAAATGTTTAAATTAAAAAAGAAAAAGAAAAGAAGGAATGGCTTTCTGTAGCCAAAGTAATCATGAGTAAGTCTTTGTCATATATAGAAGTGGAACGTTGCAATTATGCCGGGCATGGCTTTCGAGCCGTGTCACTCCATAACTCACTTTCTGTTCCATCTGTCATGATCCAGCACCCTTGCCAGAGTTGGCTTGACCAGAGTTGGCATCTGACAAGAATGTGGCCATCCAGGAGCTGGCCACAAGCAGCAATGTGACCTGATACGAAGCTCAGCTTCACAGGCCTGCTCTGTATCATATAGCAACAGGTGATCTAGTCAAATAGTCTCCCGGGAACTTTCGGAACCATCCAGAGACTAAGTAAATGAGTCAGAGCAGAGAGGTGACTGCACTGAATCCTCAACACCTCAGACCACTAGTTTAGGGAACCCCGCATCAGATTACTAAGCTCCCAAGGGTCCCAGAGCTGCTGCTGTGGCCTGCCCACACAGGAAGGCTGGCTGTGAAGCTGCGTGGCTCGCATCCTCCCTGGCATTTTTTGCCTTCTATGTTTCCTCCTATCAACTGAGACAATCACACATGGCTTTATTCCTTACGCTCTAAAAATATCTAACAGATATTTGAATACAAAATCCATTAAGGTGAGGAACTTCATTCCTCTCATTTACAGTCTAGTTCCAGTGCCTAGATCAGCGTGTAATACCGGGAATCTTGGAACTTAAATATTTGCCAAATGAATAAATAACTAACATGTTAATTTGGTCAGTTTTCTATAATTCAAGAAACTGAGCCCCATTAAGTTGAGCTCTTCACTGACTGCCTGTGTTTAGACAGGAAATCCTCCTCTTCCTAGACATATGACTTGACTCCTTCTCTCTGGGGTTTAGTTGAGCTTAGTTTAACATACAAAATCAGAAAGCTAATGTTACTTATCTCATAGAATTGCTGTTAACATGTGATGAGAAAGTCCAGACAGAGTTGTGCCTGGCATATAGTAAACACTCAGTAAATATTGGTTATTAAGATAATGTTATCATTCACTGCTAGTTTTTTCACCAGGTATAATTACCCTGGATAAAATCATCTTTACAGAGATAGGGAATACAACTTCACAACACGAGAGGAAGAATAAAGGCCGAAAGTTAGAAATCCCAGATTCAAATCCTTCTGTAATGAGCTTTGTGACCTGAGATAAATTAGCTAAGTTTTTGGTTCAGTTGTTCATACTCCTGGAGAGGGGAGTCAGAGTTAGACACTCTCAAAGGTCAGTTTCAGCATTAAAATTCCACAATTTTACATGAAAAGTGATGATTCCATTTAGTTATATCATTACTTATTAACAAGTGTAATTAAAATGTTGTCTGGAGAATGATGATTGATTCAGGCATGGTTTGGACATTTCTTTATTTGGGCACATATTTTCCAGGAAGGGAGGTAGGCCCACAGAGTAACAGCTATTTAAATTATAAGTTAATTCAATTACCATGCAATAATTAAATTATTCTCATGCTCCATGCTATGTTCATGGAGGATGTTCAATACATATTAACTGACTGGTGTGATATCTTAAATACATTTGATTGACCAATTAATAATAATTAAATCTGCTGAAGCCATCAGATTGGGTGTAGCTTAGTTTTGGCAAGTAAGAAGAGGTATATTTGCCAATTCAATTGACTTCCTTTTTATTATTTAATTTAGTTTTTAAGACACATCATAATTCAAGTGGCAAGAATGAACACTTTGTAAAGTGAATCTAATTTTCACAATAAGTGCTGATTATGCTGGTTAAGAAGACAAATGAGGCCAATTGGCGCTGTCCCCTCTTGGAGGAATGGACCTGTCTCTGGCTTAGGCCCTGGGGAAACCCCTTTGGTTGGTATCAACAGCCCACACCTTATTGATAAATCATGTATTGTTCCAGTTCACATGATGTCCTCAGGTCTCTGACTGCAATGTTTGCACATGCTTGAGGAAGAAGGCTTTTTGTACAGTTGGAGAGCCAGGCAGCTATTTTTTCTCTGAGTTCTTGCCACTTTTCAATGTGGTGCCAGAATCAAAGCGTCAGCTTTCCATTTTCCCAACTCCCAGATCTCTGGCCCCTTGCTGGTCTCCAGTAATCCCTTAGAACTAACTTAATGACTCCCTCAGAGGCACTAGTTCTTCAGATAATTCTGAAGATTATTTCACGTAATCCTGTCAGTGACTTAAAGTTCTGAAAAACAAAAACCAGGAAGTAAAATTGAACCCTACATGTTACACTATCACAACCCTCCCAAGAGGCAAGGGAGCACTTAGCATCCTATCTGACTAAATGGGAGTAGGAAAATACTAGAAGCAAACGCAAATAAATATCTTTAAAAATGATTTTACCACAACAGGTACATATCCATTAAGTCACTTCCGCTGAGACCTCTGGTAACATTTGTTCAAGGTTCTCCTTAAAATTGTCTTTTCTGGGGGCGTCTAGGTGGTGCAGTTAGTTAAGCTCCAGGTCTTGGTTTTGGTTCCGGTCAGGATCTCACAGTTCATGAGTTTGAGGCCTATGTTGAGCTCCACGTTGCCAGTGCAGAGCCTGCTTGGGATTTTGCTCTCTCTCTCTGCTCCTCTCCACACTTTCTCTTTTTCTCTCTCAAAATAAATAAATAAACTTTAGAAAAATTGCCTATAATTTAAAAAAATGTCTTTTCTTGCTTTATCTTTTCAGGATCATTTTGGCTAGGAAATTTTAAAATGTCTGGGGCTATTAACCAAAATTTATCCAGCCAGATGTATTTTACTTTAAACCACAATTGTTTCTTTTATTCTTTTATTCAACTGTACCAGGCATTTGTATACCATATATTGATTGGTCACTGTGATCATCCTGTACTGTATGGAATGCAAGCATTATCAACAGATTACTAATACTATTTGTAGTAAGATAAACATAGAATCAAGAAACATTAAATGACTGAACAATCTCAAAGTTATTAAGGTACAGAAACAGGAAAGAGGGTTTCAGATTCTGGGTTCAACCCCCGGCACTTCTGTTACTCATCTTGCCACAAGGGGCCATTGGCTCACTTGCAGGAGAAATTGAATGAGCTAAGCTGTCAGAACATGAGCAATTAAATTTTGCTTGACTGGATATAAAGAAGAAACGCTATTTCTTAGACACTGAGAGACATAAAGGATACGAGAATGAAACAAGGACGATCAGCTGATAGATTAGGATATGAAGTTCCTCTTCGAAATATCCTTCTTTGTCATCTTCACACTCCCCACGGGAATTAGCTGGGTATAAGCTATTATTTTTAACACCTAGGAGGTTCAACCTGTGAAAGAAAGGCATAAGGAAAGCTTCATAAACAAGTAAGCTGGCCTTTAATTTAAAGCTTAAAGTGTAAGCACCAAAATCTTAAACTCATACTGCTGTATCCCTGGGTTAAAGTATTGTGTACAAATTCACGGATCTTGAGTCATACCTGAAGCCTCCCATAGGAAATATATCATGCTTGTCTTATTTCTGTCAGAAAATTCTTGTTGGCTTCTGAAAGGCACTAAAAGTTTTAAAGATTCTAACTATTAAATGTATTTCCCAACATAAAGCATATCTCCAAACCATTAGAAAATATGCAATTTGTATAATGTTCTCATTCCTTAAAATGAGATATTTAACATTTGATTGATTATATTCTGACAACATGCCAAATATTTGTTTCTTCCTATGGGTAGAGTTTATGCTTTGGCTCCTAACCCCCAGTTTCCATACCTGCTGCCATATTCTAACCAGCCTACCTTGGAATTACCATTATTTGGAGGTGGCGTATATTATTTTTTCCTAGATTCTGGAAATTACTCTAATCATTTTTAATATATATATATGTATATATATATAAAATAAATATTTTAAGTATATATATATTCAAATATATATGTGTGTGTGTATATATATATATATAGTGTTTTATGTACAAAACGTTAAGTAAATGGCCCAACTGGGAATCCAATTACATGATTTTTTTCTTCCCACCCATCTACCTCCTTCACAGTGGATGAAGGAAGAAAATGATAATTCAGGTAATCTTTCAACTTCTGACTATCCCAGATGACAGAAAAATGTATTCGGATGCTAATTTATATTTTGTTTTCTCTGTTGTGAAAGAACCAGAGCTATTTGTACTTTGTTCTCTGGATTTTCTCCTCTGCCATTCCAGAAGGTACTGCCTTATTTTTTCTTCTCAAGGACTTGTACACATTCACCTTCATAGCATTTATGAAAATCTAAATCAATTGAAGCATTTCTCATAAGACAGAGGAACTCCTCCTTTCGTGGCACACTCAGAGCAAGACAACGGGGAGAATGTTCGAGGCTAGGAAAGGGGCAGTGTTTGGAGACCACAGGTATCCTCATAGGGGCTTGAGACAATGGCACAATTTCTCAGGAGAATGGATACACCAGACACTTAGGAAAGCTAATCTGTGACTCCTGGCCTTGGCAGTGCTCCCTGTTTTCAAATTAGCAGAGAAGTAGAAGAACCAATGGTTATCACAGAACCATGTGGATTTCAGTAATGAGCGCACTGGGTTCATGTGTGTGGACTGAAAGTGGAGTGGTCATTCATGAATGTTTTGCTCTGCATAAACTACATAGGTCAACTGGAATCTTTAGAAAGACTGACCTGAAATTTACCTTCAGGGCATCATAAAGCAGAGATGAAATCAGATTAGTTTTATCTAAAGAAATGAAGTGCCATAAGCTTTCACACATGCCTGTACATGTAGCTGCAAATTCATATGCCCTAAACTATGCTACCACCCCAAAGGCTGAGGGACTCAACTTTCTACTCCCTTCAAAGTGTGTCTGACACTCCCTCATCTAAATGTCTGGTTCATAAAGTTCCTGAAGCTGGCACTGACATATTTTTTTTGCTTCTGGAGGAGAGAAAAATTCATGCTACTTAACATTATTTTTTTTTTCTCCACACCAAACATTTTCTTTTTTGTCTTCCATCTCTTTATAGGACAGAGAAGAAGGCTGGACAAACGGACAACAAAACAAGCCAGTCTCCCAACTGTGGAGCAAATTAAATTACCATCAGTGACCCTTTGCATTTGGAGTTCTTCAACCCAAGTGCAGCTAACGCTACTACAGTTCTAAATTACAACCGTATAGGGTACACTTATTTCCGAATAAATATTGTGGTAAATTTCTTCATAAAACAAATAATTCCTTTAACATGGGGGTAGGGAAGCAAATCACTATTGTTTAACAGTTTTTAAAGAAGGTATGCCATTGTGTAATAAAACTTTGGATCATCATACTAGTAAAAAAAGCAATATTAATTATGTGTTTATTAGAATGATAAAAATCCAAGGTGAACCTGGGCCCATCAGTTTCTCAATATTACTTCTCATGAAAAGTGGCTGTACCCCAGGAAAGAGCAGCAGGTGTTATGCTAGAATGTTGAAAAAAGTTGGAGAGTACTTGGCAGGCTCTTCTTTGATATTCTTCTCTTTACTCAGACCAAAGCTCACACCAGTAGGGGGTGGAAGGCACTAAAGCAGGGTCCTTTAACAACTGAGGCTTAAGAAGTGATTTCAAGGACAGTGGGGAAGCCAAAACCTGCTTTCATTAATAAACCCCAAGTCTCCTTTGAAAAATCTTCCCATCTCCTGTTTACAGTCCAATGACCCAACATAATCCATATCCAGACTTTTTCCTACACCAATATCTTAGATTCATTTGTTGAACAAATAAATTAGTGAACAAAGGCACACTCAGACAATCTATTATTTTCTTCTTGACAGCTGAGCATGTAAAAGAAGAAAGAGAAAAATAAGAAATTCCTAACATATACAGTCACATTGACTGCTCATGGGGGAACTAACATCTTTGCAGTTATGAACAACGTATCAAATACAAATCTTAGATTAACAAGAGAGCATTTTCATTCTTGCTTAGCTTGAGTGGGCTCAGGCAATGTTGAATTTTACCTGAGCCCTGCATTCTTGGAAAACAGTGACATGCAGGAAATTCTCCATCTTTTCGTTTTCTGGAAAATGGCTTCCTGCCAAGAACCACCTTTCACATATGACTTAGGTAAGATTCCAAGGTGAGCCCTAGTTACCTAAGACCCTGAAAATTACCATACTTTGTCTCATAAGTGATTAGCTTCATTGTTTGTCCCTACTGTTCAATCTTGACAGAACACCCTCGAATTTAACCACACTTTAATCGAGCTTCTCCTTTTCCAAGACCCCTGAAGTTTGGCCCAGTCTTAAGCATAAGCAACCATTACAGAACAATTAATGAAAATGAGCTGACAAAAAACAAAAACAAAAAATATTCTGCTCAACTATCTGATTGTGCCACCTAATAATTGTACATACCCACCTCTGGTTCTTTCTAGTCTTATTGACTTCCCTTCATAAAGGAAAAACCCTTTCTTGCTGGCTTGCTTGCTTTCCTTCTTTCTCATTTATTTATTTATAAAGAGAGAGAGAGAGAGATAACAAGTGGGAGAGGGTTAGAGAGAGAGGGAGAGAGAGAAACCCAAGCAGGCTCCACACTGTCAGCACAGAAACCAACGCAAGGTGCAATCTCAGGAAAGGTGAGATCATGACCTGAGCTGAAATCAAGAGTCAGACGCTTAACCGAGCCCTTTCTACCTGGCCTTTGAGATAATTCTACATCTTATGGTTGGAGTGTTTTTTTCTCTCTTTCTCTCTCCCTCTATTAAAATAGTTCCCCTTCTTAGATTCAGGATCCTCCTTCTCCTATCGCCATATTTCCCCTTTGTTGCAATAATTCACCTCCTCTGTTTCAATGGTTTTTTTTGAATCAGCCTCTCCTTACCTAAGTCAAGATTAGCTTTTTATGTGATATCCCTTATGCGTCAGCTAAAGCTCAAGCTTAATCATTTGAATGAAACTCTCAGTGAGGTGAATTTAAACCATGTTTAATAATTCTATGAACTTTAGCAAACATTTAAGAAAATTGAATTTACATTGATTGTTATTTTCCCTCAAGCACCCAAAGGGAAAAAGAAAAACAAAAAATCCGTACCATTTAAGGGTGTCATTAAAATATAATCAAACCATCTGCTTCCACCTGGATGTTGAATTATTATAGGAATATAGAATAAGTGATATATTTAAAAACCTAATTTAATTAACATTTCCTCTGCCACCTTATTCTTGGACTCTCACTAATTGGTTTTATCTTTTACCTATGAAATCTCTCCCAAAAAATGCCGTGACAGAATCAATCATTCCCAAGAACATGTAAGAGTAGTTATCATTAAAAATATTTGCACACCACAATACAATTATTAACAATTTTTATTTTGATAATGTGAAGTTGGTGACAATGAGAAAGCAGGGAAAATGGTATATTTGAAGAAGCTTTGCTTGATTTTGAAAACCATCATTATTATTTTTATATAATTGATGAAAAGACATTCTTAAGTAAAATGACTCTGGAAGATGACATATCCATAAATTCACTGAAGAAGTGTCCAGTTTTGGCAAGAGCATTTGTTGAAAAGTCCTCCTCATTTATGAGGAAGACAAAGAGGAAAGAAAATGATATGAGTATAGGTATAAGACTACGGGGTTAAAAAGGCCTGAAAGTATAAAATGGAGAGAAAGTGTGTGTGTGTGTGTGTGTATAATATATATAAAATTAATATAGATTAAATATATATAGATTATATACATTTTAAGGTATCTTCCTTTCAGGTTACCTTAAAGGTATAATCTTTCATTATTTCCAGATAATTCTTCTAGTTTACATTTTAAATAAACTAGGTAAAACAACTAAATTTTCTATTGCTTAGTGAAACACATATTATACCAAAATTTAGCAACAGATTTAGATTTTGACTTATTATTGTAAACAAATATATCTGCTTTTTGCAGTAATTACATGTAGAATAAATCTATCAGATTTGATGATAAAGAGCACTTTAAAAAGACTTTAAAAATAACTTCCTTTTAACTTCATTCTCAATATTTTTTATTTATATTTCAAATATTACAGGAGAGTTAACTGAAGAAACGTAGAACATTTTATCTCTATGGCTTCCAGAAGATTGAGAGGACCGTGGTTGAGAGATTGATGAGAGGCGATAATAGAACACCAAGTTGTTCTCCAAAGTCAGTTTCTTTGTTCCTAATGTATTCTGTATGAGTTTCTGATTTCCCCGAGAATTAGGAACAAAAATCTCTATGCCTTCATCCAGAAGCATCACGTAGACACAGACCCCCAAGGAAATGGTAATGTGGAAGACACTACACTCAATCTCAGTAATAAAGGCTCTGGGAAAAGAAGGTTGGCCCCAACTAGTCAAACAAAATTTAGGTTAGCAGTGAGATAAGGCAGTTGCACAGGCTCTGAACCACAGGCAAGATAAATGTCTGATCCAATCAGCACCTGCTAGTTCAGGCAACTGCACCCATATAGAAGGTGACTTTCATGGAGGAGCCATTGTGCCTATATAACACCATTCTGGCCCCACAGCATAGCAGTGAGAGAATAAGAGTCTTCACACATGAAATAATAAGAATACAAAATTTACAAAGACTACTATTATCTGATGCTTTCTCTAAACAGCATTAGCACTCCAATCTTATCTGCCAACTCTTCAGACCATGGGAAGGATATCTACTGATTTTAAAGGCTGTCCCTTGTTTGAGTCTTGAAATTTGGATTCTAAAACTGTGAAAGAGTTATAGCTAAATTAGTCATCGTATTGGATCACATAGATGAGTTCACAACTTTGATATTTGTTTTTACCATTTCACCTCTCCCTCACTTTGAGATATAATTCACATGGAATAAAATGTACTCATTTAGTGTACATTGTGATAAACATTGATAATTGTATGCAACCTTATAGTCGCCACCAAAAAGAAGATATAGAAAAATCCCCAGCATTCTAAAACTGCTCCTTGTGACTCTTCATTGAGGATCCCCTTCCCCATTTCTGTCATAGGCAACTACTGATCTTCCATCACTATAGTTTTTCTTTTTTTAGAATTTCATATAAATAGAACAATGCAGAATATGACTTTTTTTGTTTTACTTCTCTCACTTAGCATGGTGTTTTTTTTTGAAATTCATCTATATTGTTGCATGTCTCAAGATTTTGCTCCCTTTTACTGTTGAGTGATGCTATGTAATATAGATCACAACCAACATTTACCAGTTGATGGACATTGAGTTGTTTCCAGTTCTCTGCTTTTAGGAAGAATGATATATTGAATATTTGTACACAAGTATTTGCGTTTTCATTTTTTATTGGATAAATACTTAGGAGTAAGAGTACAACCCAATGCTGGGTTGTAGCATTCATGTATGCCTATTTTATAAGAAATTGGCTTCCCATTTTTTAAAGTTGTACCATTTTGCACTGCTACCGGCAACATATGAGGGCTTCTTGACAACTTTTAGTATTGTCAGCCTTTTGAACTTTGGTCATTCTCAGAGAACTAAAGGGTATCTCATTGTGGTTTTAATTTTCATTTCCTGGATATCTAATATTGTGGATTGAATTGTGTCTCTTCAAAGAAATATTGAAATCCTAAGCCCCTTTACCTCATAAATTGACCTTATTTGGAAATAACCTCACTGAAGATCTATTTAGTTAAGATGAGGTCATACTGGAGTAGAGTAGGCATCTAATCCAATATGACTGGTGTTGTTATAAGAAAACAGCCGTGTGAAACAGGGAGGTACAGTTCAATAAACAATATCTTCTTAACTGACTGTATGTTGCCTGAAATTGCCCCAATAAGGACTTCATTGAAATTAAATGCTTTTAATTACATGCAACAAATATTCATGGGAAGACTTATGTGGCCAAGTGCTAAAGAGTTTTAGTGCTGCCTGAAGACATGTTCACTGCCCCGAAAGCTTCTAGCAAAATTAAATTTGAGCAGATTACACCCAAATAAGAATACGAATGAATAGTTGAATGTAAAAAAGAGTAAAATAAACTCTGAGAAAGGAATTTAATGCACATAGATTCTAAGGAGGAGAAGATATAGCTTCTAGTGTTGGAGATAAGAAAGTGTTCATGCAGAAAGTATCTGAGGTAAGTTTTGCAATATAAGCAGAATTTCAGAAGATCTTGCAGCTGAAAATAAGGCATTCCTACTTTACATTTCCATCTGGAGGCACATCTTCATGCCTCTGAAACAGAACATGTACAAATCTGGACACAGGTCCTTCTGCTTATGCTCTGTTCTGTGGTTAACATCAGTGTCGGGGCCTGAGGTTACAAATTTGAGATTCGTGTTTAACTACTCCTCTTTTTCAACCTTCTGCATTCAAATTGTTCTTTTGATTTGCCTCACAACCATCTAATTATCATTTTATGCTTAAAAGAGATAAGTACCTTGATGTCTCTCACTCCAGTCTCCCCCTGTGGTGTGGCCAGCCTTCAGGATGGCCCCCAGTAATCCCCATCTCCTCTTATTAAAATTCTTAGGTTGTACCCTCCCACAATGTCACAGATCTGACAAACATCATGATATTTGTATTCCTTCTGAGATTAGATTATAAAAGACAATCCAATGTCTGTCTTTGTTACATTGTTACTCCCTCTTTTTCTCACCCTATTGGGGTAAGCCAATGGTTATGTCATAGAGCAGTTATGGAGAGGCCCATGTGGTAAGTAACTGAGAGCTCTTGTCAACAGTCACATTGGAAGTGAATGTGTTAGATAATAAACTGTGTTAGAATAATAAATATTCTAGAAACTGTGTTAGATAACAAATATCTAACTCAGAAACTGTGTTAGATAATAAATATTTATTGTTTCAAGATGTAAGTTTTGAGATAATTTGTTATGTGGCAGTAGTGTCTAACTAATGCACCCTCTATGTTTCTTAATTTTCCATACTAATACTAGTCCACTTCTTATTTAATAAAATAATAATCAACCCATTCCCTAGCACTTTTCATGTTGTGTTGTGATTTCATTAAGGTGTGTCTGTATTTACTGCAGAACTAGATAGATAACTACTCAAAGGGTTGGGAAATGGAGCAAAAGACATGGAGGGCAAGTATGGTCTATATTCGAAAAGTTGTTAGACTGGATTCTAGAAGAGTAATTGAAGATGCCCTGGATAAATTAATTTGAAGATATATTGCAGAAGTTATTGGCTCTGAGAAGGAAGGAATTTATAACGAAATTTGGTTAAGGCCTGGACTTTGCATTAACCATGTCACCCAGTAGGGAAGAGAAACCTGAGGAATATGTTAAAGTACTAGCAACTTGAAAGGAAAATGCAAGCAAGGGAAAGAAAGGTTATACACACAGGTCAGGGTCCAAAGGATGCGTGCATATGTATGTGTGTGTATGTGTGTGTGTGCATAAGTGTGTTCATGTGTGCACGTGTGTGTGTTGTGGGCATGGGATTGGAAAAGAAGTGTAAAGGAAAGGTTTCTTATAGGAGGTAGAGAAGAAGTGGAAATTGCAGAAAAATGCTTAAAAAAGTAGAGAAATGTCAGAGATTCATTTGCCTTTCTTTTTAAGTCTGATTAATGGAGCAGCAGCAGCATGATAGAAAAGGCTACAGTATTAGAATCCAATACACCTGTTTGGAATCCCAGTTTGGTGTTTAAGAAATTAACAATATCCATGAATTACAGTTTTGTATTTTAAACTTTAAGAATAAAGCTTTCTTTCCAGGTTAAATGTATTAAAATTAGCATCTGCAAAGGAACTTGCATGGTGGTGGGCCCATCAACATTCACAGGAAAGCCCGATGAAAGTCTCCCAGCATTTTCCATACAGGCCTACGTGTGTCTATGGAATTCTGATTTATATCCTATGCTTACTAAAAAGTACACAGAAATGTTTAAATTAATGCATTCCCTTCTCTGCAGCAACCATTTGCTACAAAAAAGAACTTCCCCAAACGAATATGACAATGCTCATTCTGAAATTTTAGTGCACCCCGTTTTTTATAGCAAGTGGTCATTATTAGTATTTCAATTTCTAGATCATACAGTTGTTCATTCCACTATCCCTTGCATTCAGGGTGCTTCTCAATCTTCTATTTTTTTATTGCTTTCCATTTGACCCATGCTGTTCATGAGATCAGCAATGGCATCTCTGAGAATTTTAATGTACTGATGGAAAGGGGACTAGAAGACCTCCCTTTCCAATCATAAATTAAGTCCTGGGGCAATGGTGTCTGTTCTTAAGACCTTATTACTCTAATGGGACCCACCCAGGATTTTGAATTAAATAGCCGTATTATTTATTTAGTAGAAAAGGTTTTTAGGAGTTAGTATTTCCTAGCATAAAATCTGCCCATTATTTAATGTATGCGTATAGAGAATTTGATTTCTCCCTATGTACATACTTTTCAGGACACTATTTGTCAAATTGGAATTTGAAAACACTAAAGCTATATATTCGGATTGACCTAGATCACCAATGAACCATAATAAAAACAACACATGAGCTGTAATTCTTTGCAAAGGAGCAGCAATTCAACACCTCATATTCCAGCTGCCTGCAATGATATAATAAAACAAATTGTGAAACCTGATGCTTTATTATAGGCTGGGTATATGAAAGCAAAAACCCTAGTCCTTCCTCTTTCAGTGACTAATGAGTGAAATTCATCATTGATCAGCAGGTATCCCTTTCAGCAAAGAAAAGGTTAATGCCCTCTCTTGCTTGCCTCTGTCTCCAGGTGAAATGGAGTCTCTGTCTTTTACTTTATCATACAGAGTCCTTATATCTTGGAATTTCTTCATACCTTCCTGTGACACAAATTGGATTTTTATATACTATTTTTTTTTGAATTCTGTTTATAGATTTATATTAAAAAAATGAAACTAATGGGAGTGGTGTGGGATGGGGGCTTAGATTTTTCCCCTGGCTTTCTCTTTTATTAGCCATCATAAAAGTTTTTTTTTTTTAATCCACAATTCATAACCAGGAGCAATAACATAAAAATCAATAAGCAAGAAGTTAGGGTCTCACCAGCCATCCCAAAGAATTTAAACCCTTTTTTCACATCTAGTTTAGAAGATGCCAGTTGAAAGCTAAATCAATGCCTAGATGTGTGACTTTCTTGAACTCTATGCTGAGGTAAAAGAATTGTGCTTCATTTTGTGTGTACCTTCTGTCAGGACAAGGATGGAAAATCCAAAATCAGGCAAATGTTTCTTTACTTCTTTAAAGGACTGACATAGTTCTTCCTCTGTCAATTGTTAATATTATCTGGATAAAATGCTAGCTGATAACAAATTTAGAAAAAAGATCCCTTCCAGGAATGTTTGTAAAGTCTTTCAGATCCCAAGGATTGAGGATGGTGTGGGGCTGGAGCTGCGGGAGATGGACCAGTGAGTGGTTAAGGAAACAGGCTCCGCTGTCGAAAGGTTCCCCACCCCAGCACTAACCAGAGGAGTATACCCTGGTTGTCTAATGTATAAATATTATTTTTATTTCTGCCTTACAGAATAGTGAAAATTAAGAAATATTATTCATTAAAAATACCCAAATTCGGGTGTTTGGGTGGCCCAGTCAGTTAAGGGTCCAACTTCAGCTCAGGTCATGATTTCATGGTTCTTGAGTTCAAGCCCCACATTAGGCTCCGCACTGACAATAGGGAGCCTGCTTGGGATTCTCTCTCTCTCCCTCTCTCTAGCCCTCCCCCACTTACTTAATCTCTTTCTCTCTCTCTCTTAAAATAAGTAAATAAACTAAAAAATAAAAGTACCCCAGGCACCTGGGAGGCTCAGTTGGTTTAGCGTATGGCTTCGGCTCAGGTCACTATTGGTTTGAGGGTTTGAGGTTTGAGGGTTCGAGCCCTACGTGGGGCTTTGTGCTGACAGTTCAGATCCTGGAGCCTGCGTCAGATTCTGTGTCTCCCTCTCTCTGTGCCCCTCCCCCACTTGCACTGTGTCTCTCTGTCTCAAAAATAAAGATTTAAAAAAATAAAAAAAATACCCAAGCTCAGGGGTGGCTGAGTGGCTTAGTAGGTTGGGGGGGGGGTGACTCTTGATTCCAGCTTAAGTCATAATCTCACGGTACCTGAGATCAAGCCCCAGGTCGGGCTCCATGCTGAGTATGGAGTGTGCTTGGGATTCTCTCTCTCCTGCTCTCTCTGCCCTTCTCCCACTTGTGTTCTCTATCTTTCAAAAACAAGCAAACAAACAAACATTTAAAAAATTACCCAAAATCATATCAGCAGGGGCACTACTTTTCCCTCCCAGTAGCCACCCTTGCTAGGGGTTTCCTTCTTCCTTGCCTCTCATGCTTCTCAAGCCACCCAGGTTGTGCTTCCGTGAGTTGGAACCAAACATAACCTCACTAATACACATTTTGCAAGGAAAACACACACACACATACACACACACACACACACACACACACTCTAAGGGAATACCTAAAGTGTGTGAAGATTCTAATAGTGGCACACAAAGCACTTTAAGTACAAAATTGACATATATTGTCAGGAAAACAGAGGTTTGATTAAGTTTAAACAGAATCATATCAATCATTTATTGAATTGCTTCAACTGCTGTGTATGTCTATCGTGCTATTATATTGTTATGCTGGCTCTTTTTTTTTCACTAAATAATAAGTACTTTTTATCATCAATAAAATAACTGCAATTTTTATATATACACAGAGTCATTTTGAATATGAACAAAAGTGCATCTTTTATAAACCAGACCTCATTAGACAAAGAGCTGGTAATGGGGAAAATCAAAATAATTTGCCTTCATTCCTTCACACTTTTCTTTTCTCTATTTTTCTCTGACCTTCTAATTCCTCTTTATAACCTTCTGGAAAGCAAATGTTTCAGTTGTGATATTCTATTTAAATCTGCCCCAGGCTCATAAAGCTCCATATATTTTCCTTTTCACTATCCCTCCCTTATTATAAATACTATTATTTTATTTATAAGATTATAGCAAGCTTCTAGGGGAAAAGACTGTCCCCAAAGTAAGTCATCTTAAGGTGTTAATGACAGTGCGCACATTCCCAGGTCGCTGTTATTAAAAAGATAATATTTTAGGAGAATTGCTTTATTAAAATACGTGAAATGGGAAGCTAGCTTTTTTTTTCTGGGGTCTTTTAGAAATTCAGCTCTAATTAAGTTGATTGGACTGAAGGATATTTAACGATTTTTGCCATTCTCATATCTTATGATTTTTCTTACTCCTAGTTCTTGAATTCTTACAAACCAGTTACTACATCACTGAAAAAGTCCTGGCCAGTGTAAAGTTTAGTGGGAAAAATTAATCATCAGTGTAAAGTACTGCAAAATGTTAAACAGTTTTATTTGCATTAGATTATTTCCCACTTATTTTAGACGAAGACTGTGAAAGCCTGTACATCTGTTGTATGGCATCTTGGAAGATATGTTGGCAGTTCTCAAACTTTACTATGCGTAAGAATCACCTCGATAGATCAATAAAAATTTTACCTTCCCCTCCATCTTCTCCAATATATACTTTCTTTCATCCTTTTTTTTAATGGTTTTTCCTCCACTTCCCTATGGTCCCCTGTTTGTCCTGCTTCTCTCCCCACTCCCCATCTGATTCAGTAGTCTCTGTGGGACGAGGAAACTGCATTTTAACCACTATCTCAGTTGATACAGAAGTCGAAGATCCCCAAATCATTCTTTGAGAAGACTAGAGAGTCCAATCCCTTGTTTCACTACTATGGAAAAAGCCCAGAGAAGTTGCTACGTATTGGAGTGATAGCTAATTTTAAAATTGGAAATATAAAGACATGTATAAATATAGGTAGAGATCTACAGATCTTAGAAAACCATAAAAGGCTTGCTATTAGCCATTTTTCTCTCATACTTATTTGCTCTTGTTTAGATTTCCACCCTTTGACTCTGGTTCAGTTTAACCTTTAACATAATTAACACCAGCCGAAGCTCAGGGAACTTCTCCATACCTCAGAGTAATTGCCTGAAAATGAACCTCATCTTCCAGGTGCTGGCTGCACTGTCCATGGAGACCTCACCCAGCCCATCCTTGCTTTTAAGGCTTCACCTAACACCGACCATTTCCAGCCCAAGTTCATACCAACCCTCACTGTTCTTTACACTGGCCCCTCCCTTGACCCAAAGCCTTTCTTTCCCCTTAGAAAACATAAGTTTAGTTATGAAATTCTAGACAATGCAACAAAAAACAGAGAGGCTAAACATCTTTTTTCCAGATGCTTCATATTCTCTTTGCAATAAAATTTCTGAGAAAATGTGAATGTAAGGTTAGTTATCATTTCATTTTCGTTTTTTTGAAGGTGAGATGTGCCCAATATGTCCTGAATATTTCCCTCAGCTTGACCAAGTTTCTTTCTGCCTCTAGACCCCTGACCTCCCTTTCCTTAGAGCATTTCCTTTGGAAAACTTATAATTGCAAATTCTTTTTCTGCCCCTTTGAGATGTGAATCTTTTAAAAAGCTTCTTGCCCATTTCACAACTCTGGACAGTCTTTTTCAAGGATCTAGGAACCAACTTTTTGAAATGTAATCAGTAGGGTAACGGTCCTGCCGTCTCCCAGCCTCTATTCCCTTGTCTCTGCATGAGGGTGGGAGCCTGATTGCAGTGGACACCTGGCTCCAAATTATAAAATTACCCCTTCTCATGAAGATAAGAGAAAACTTATAATCCTTTAGATACGGCCAATTAATGATCACAGATGGCCTCCTCTTTCTACCCTACCTCTACCCCTGTCTCTGCAGGGGTAGATATCCCAAGAGTCCCAGACGTAGCTGCACAAAACACAAAAAACAAACGACAGCTACCCCAGCTCCTAAAACCTCTTGAGCACTTTGTTTTCATGGAGTTGAGCTCAAACTGAGTTCTGGCTTCTGTTCCCTTTTGCAACAGCCTTGATTAAAGTTTTCCTTGCCTGTTTAAACTTGTTGCAACTTTTCTTGTGGTAGGTGCTAAATAAACATTTTGAAAAATCTTCCCACTCCATATTGGGATGGTACATGAAACAGGTATGTGCCTGCCAAATAAATATTTTAAGGTGGGAATATTTCTTTATTTGAGAAGACATATTTTTATTCACACTGAAGAAAAATACTGGCATACTTGCATCAATTATTATCATCCACAATAGCATACTTTTAGAAGAGGAAAAATGATCATTTTAATTTTAATTTCTATTTTACATCTCTGAAAGAAAAGGATCTAGCTTTTTAAACCTTAAACTCAGATCCTTTAATTCCTTCTGGAGATGTTCCTAATAGGTAAAAAATAAAAAAAAATAAAAACCTTTATAATTTGTTGCCTAAGAGGCAGTAGTTCATTTTAATGGCTAATTTCAAGGGATTATCATGATTAGCCTTTGATTCTAACGTCCAAAATTGGTGAATTCCATTAACTTTTAATGGTATTTTTTTTCATCATCCAAAATGGACAGACTGTAGTTTTGTCTTTTTTTAGCTCTATTGGGACGATAATTGTGTTTATATTTTATAGGACTGAAAGTTCAGAAGTTTGACATTTTGCTGTTGTTTTTAACTCTTGTCACTGACTCATGGTTGGATTTTGAACAAATCAGTTGATGACTTTATTGTTACTGATTTGCCTCCCAAGATACTCTGAGAAATCAGAAACTACCTGAAAACTGCTCTCTGTTAGTAATAAGAGTGAAACTCCTACTATGTTAAATAAAGAAAGAGAAATGTGTAAATAAGGTTAGGTTTTAGTGTACGAGCCAAAGAATACTGCTTGGTTAATGCTCAGCACACATTCACATCAGATCTCTGGAAGCTACTAGTTGATATTCTAGGTGAACACTGATGTTTACAATTTTATTCAGCGAGGTTAAATACAAATAAATAAACTAGCAAATATTTCTGTGTCTCTGTGTGTGTGTACAAACACACACACACACACACACACACACACACACAGGGATTGTTGGTGGATTATGTTTCTTTTGAGTGATAAAAAAAAGTAGAATGCATAACAACAATCCCATGTACCAGATATATGACTGAAAAATTTTGGCATCATCTTTACTCCATTGCTTAAATGTAAAGTAACCAACAATGCCAGATTTGAATTATATCAGCACTGTCTTTGCAGGGGTAGATATCCCAAGAGTCCCAGATGTAGCTGTATAAAACACAAAAAACAAACAAGAAATCATCAAAAAAATAACATAAACAATGATAGGTTTGCATTACCTTGAAAAATATCATGTCAAGATTTAACTAATGAAAATACTTTATGACTAATTAATATTCAGCCACATGTTACACTTGACTGTTCAAAAAAAATAGTCCTAAATTTTAGCAGATTGTAATAACTTGGGTTGGTGCATTTCTTCCCTAGGAAAAGAGTAACCTCTGACCTATGTCTGTTATATGCAATCATAAATTGCTAACAAAGAAAATCAACAAACAAAAATGTATTCTGCTAGCACTATGTAACATGTTTTTCTCTTCTTGGGAAGTTGAACACCCGAGCTATTACATACCTTTAGTAGAAGCCAATATGTGGTATATTTTGTAACAAAGATCTTCAACAGTCTATAGTGCATGGATTGACATTCTTAAAAGTGTGTGAGTATCTTTGTGAAAACTAATTTTGCAGTGTACCTTCTGCTGAACGTAACTCCAAATTGGTCATGGCTGATTTGTGCCATAGTCTATGCTATCCCAAGTGATGGGGGTAAAGGGATGGTCATTAACACTTAGAGCTTTTTATTTTGTTGCTCTGATGTTTAAAAATATTTTCATATATGAATATGTAAATGATGAAATATTTTTTCTTGTCCTTAGAAGAGTTTCGAGTAATGTTTTATTAATAGGATTCCCTGAAAAAAATTACACTTCCTAAAGACCAGCGTATTTTAAGTGGGAGTTCACACTTCAGTTAAATGCAATGATTTCCTAGCATGCATTTATAATCCTAGAATTTTGCATAAATAAAATAGGTATTAAATATTCTGATCAGGAAAGGAAAAGCTGTATTGGTTCTTTGAAAATACAATAATATTTTAAAAGACAAAGAAAATCAATGGTTTGAAAGAGAAGCAGTTTGGAACAGATCAGCAAACATGAATGCTATAATCACAACCACTTTTGATGTTTTTTTTTTTCAGTGAAGTTTGTAATAAAAATTATCATACAGAAACAATGATACAAATAAAATTTATTATAGGGTTCTTTTTCCTTGTACCCATGAATCTCCAAATAAATGTATTTTTTTTTAACCACAGGAGATTCCAAATGCAGAATAAGCTACATATTTTTGTGATTTCCAATAAAAGATTTCTACAGTAACCAGTTTGTTGAAAGATGGGGTTTAGTTTACATTTTCAGTCATTGTAGGACTGAAAGTTAGATATCAGTTAACATTAATGCTGGGCCAAAATTAATAATAAGGTGGTGGGGTTGTGTGAGGAGGGAGGGGCAGGGAGAGGGTGGGTGCTCTGATGAAGGCACAGAGGAAAATTTACTGGTTTAAAATGTGGTTACTCTCTGCTATCAATTTAATAAGCATACACTTCCAGCAAGGAACATTATAGAAATGTTAACTCTTACAGAAAAACGGATCTTTACGTGTTCACCAGAAAACAGGCTATGGGTTTAGAACTTGTCAGAATGATGGATACTCTACTTTTCAGAGGCTCTTCTGTAAATTTCCACAACATGCGTTGGTTGGGGAAAAAGAAAAACTCTGCCTCTTATAATAACATGGATAAGTAATGAAGTCAATAAACAGTTTCTTATTTTAGTTAAAGCAAGTCAACTTCAGTGGGCATTGTTGCATGTTGTTGAGTCCGAAATTCAGGACATTCATTGGCTTATTTAAAAACTTATGTCCCTAAAATTTATATAAAGATTAGAGGATAACTCTTCCTTATGCTTTCTCAAAATATTATTTTCTTCTAAAAAATTAGGAAAAGAAAATTGAAGTTAAAGGGGAGAAAAAGAAGAATGTTTACAAAAATTGTGAGCCTGGTGACATACAGCCCTTTCATGTACACCCTCATTGTCTAATTCTTAAATTAACAGGATTTTTAGGGGGTAGAAAAATATATAAAATCTCATGACATTTAAATATTAAAAACAAACAAATAAACAGAAAAAATACTGAGTCAAGTATAAAATTCAGGTCACAGTCTATTGAGGATGCAAAATAAAGAAGTTTTTCTCAGTGACTGTTGATTTCTTTTGAATGATCTTTAGTTACCTGACAAATTGGGAGATATGTTACTCTTCCTCACACCTATTCTTAAAGAAACTGCTTTAGATAATAAAAAACAAATGTTTATAAAATGTAATTTTCCTAATGTTATGAAAAGGGACCCCCCTTTGCACTGAGGGGGGAAATGGGGACCCCCCATTGCACTGAGAGAAGCTCTCATGAGGCTTAAGTCTCAACTGCACTTTTTGAGAATTTTTTTCCTAATTTAATTTAAACTTTAGTTAGATAATATATAACGTAATACTGGTTTCAGGAGTAGAATTCGGTGATTCATCACTTACATTTGACACCCAGTGCTCAACACAACAGTGCCTTCCTTGAGGCCCATCACTCATTCTTCCCATCCCCACCCACCTCTCTCCCAGCAGCCCTCAGTTTGTTCTCTATTGTCAAGAGTCTCTTATGGTTTTCTTCTCTCTCTTTTATTTTTCCCTTTGCATATATTCATCTATTTTGCTTCATAAATCCCACATATGAGTGAAATCATATGGTCTTTGTCTTTCTCTGACTGACTTATTTCATCTAGCTCCATCCACGTTGCTGCAAATGGCAAGATTTCAATTCTTTTTGATGAATGAGTAATATTCATATATATATATATATATATATATATATATATATATTCTTTATCCATTCATCAGTCAATGGAAACTTGGGCTCTTTCCATAGTTAGGTTATTGTTGATAATGCTGCTATAAACATCAGAGTGCATGTTCCCCTTTGAATGTGTTTTTTTTGTATCCTTTGGGTAAATACCTAGTAGTAAAATTGCTGGATTTTAGGGTAGTTCTATTTTTTACTTTTTCAGGAACCTCCATACTATTTTCCAGAGTGACTGCACCAGTTTGCATTCCCATCAACAGTGCAAAAGGGTTCCCCTTTCTCCATATCCTTGCCAACATCTGTTGCTTCCTCGGTTAATTTTAGCCATTCTGATATGTATGAGGTGGTTTTGATCTGTATTTCCCTGATGATGAGTGATGTTGAGCATCTTTTCATATGCCTGCTAGCCATCTGGATGTTTTCTTTGGAAAAGTGTCTATTCCTAGGGTCTTCTGCCCATTTCTTAATTGGATTATTTGTTTATTTATTTGTTCTTTGTGGGAAAGGGTGTTGAGTTTGATAAGTTCTTTATAGATTTTGGATAATAACCCTTTATAAGATATGGCATTTGCAAATATTTTCTCCCATTCCATAGACTTCCTTTTGGTTTTGTTGATGGTTTCTTTCACTGTGCAGAAGCGTTTTATATTGATGAGGTCCCAATAGTTCATTTTTGCTTTTCCTTCCCTTGCCTCCAGAGACATGTCTAGTAAGAAGTTGTTTTGGCCTAGGTCAGAGAGGTTGCTGCCTATTTTCTTCTCTAGAATTTTGATAGTTTCCTGTCTCACATTTAGGTCTTTCATCTATTTTGAGTTTATTTTTGAGTATGGTGTAAGAAAGTGGTCCAGTTTCATTCTTCTGCATATTGCTGTCTAGTTTTCCTAGCGCCATTGGCTGAATAATCTTTTTTCCATTGGATATTCTTTTCTGCTTTGTCAAATATGAGTTGATCATATAGTTGTGGGTCCATTTCTGGGTTCTCTATTCTGTTCCATTGATCTATGTGTCTGTTTTTTGTGCCAGTACCATACTGTCTTGGTGACTACAGCTTTGTAATATAACTTGAAGTATGGAATCGTGATGCCTCCAGCTTTTCTTTTCTTTTTCAGATTGCTTTGGCTATTTGGGGTATTTGGTGGTTCCCATGAAAATTTTATGATTTTTTGTTCTAGCTCTGTGAAAAATGTGGGGGGTATATTGATAGGGATTGCATTAAATGTGTAGATTACTTTGGGTAGTATGGACATTTAAACAATATTTGTTCTTCCCATCGATGAGCATGGATTTTTTTCCCATTTTTTTTTTTGTCCTCTTCAATGTCTTTCATAGATCTTCTATAGTTTTCAGAGTACAGATATTTTACCTCATTGGTTAGGTTGATTCCTAGGTATCTTATTGTTTTTGGTGCAATTATAAATAGGATAGATTCTTTGATTTCTTTTTCTGCTGCTTCATTATTGGTATATAAAAATGCAACAGATTTCCATACATTGATTTTATATCCTGTGACTTTGCTGAATTCATGTATTAGTCTTAGTAATTTTTAGGTGTAGTCTTTTGGGTTTTCTATAGAGTATCATATCATCTGCAAATAGTGAAAGTTCGATTTTTTCCTGGCCATTTTGGATGCATTTTACTTCTTTTTGCTGTCTAATTGCTGAGGCTTAGATTTCTAGTATTATTTTAAATAGTAATGGTGAGAGTGGAAATACTATCTTTTTCCTGACTGTAAAGGAAAAGCTCTCAGTTTTTCCCTTTGAGGATAATTAGTTGTGGGTCTTAGTATACAGCTTTTATGAAGTTGAGGTATGTTCCATCTATACATACTTTATTGAGGGTTATTATCAAGAAAGGATGCTGCATTTTGACAAATGCATATTCTGCCTCTATTGAGAGGATCATATGGTTCTTATCCTTTCTTTTATTAATGTGGTGTACCACAATGATTGATTTATGAATATCGAACCACCCTTGAATCCCAGGAATAAATTCCACTTGATTGTGGTGAATAATTCTTGCATTTTGATTGAGACTTTTCTAGACCCTCAATGCCCATTGTGATTTATTAGTTCAAGTCGATTTGGGCAACTTGTAAACTCTGTGTATATATTTGTGTGTGTATGTATGTGTGCATGTGTATTTATGTATGTATCTATCTAATACTCTGCTCTCAATTCTAATGTATGGGAGGGGTTGGGGTGGGATTTCTACACCATCAACCACTTACTTCTTGGACACCAGCTGGATGTCCTACTATTCAGCTCAATTCTGACACTATCTACGTGGACATAGCATCTAATACCACAAGTTGAAGATTCATTTCTACAAGATTGCCCACCCCAACCAATGTCCTTTCAGACTGGACCAGTTGCAAGTCCAGTGCCTCTGCGCTTCTGACTGGCATGCTATTATAGATCAGAAATTCCAATGATGCCCTCCTTGGGTTACATTAATTTCCTAGAAAGGCTTACAGAACTCAGAGAAACATGTTACTTACTAGAATACTGGTTTGTTATAAAAGGATAGAACTCAGGAATGGTCAGATGAAAGAGATGCATAGGAAAAAGTATGTGGGAAAGGGGTTCGGCTTCCGTGCTCTTGGAGAACAACATTGTCTCCCAATCTCTACATGTTCACCAACCTGAAGCACTCCAATCCCCAACCTTTGGGTTTTATAGGAGGTTTTATTACCTAGGCATGATTGATTAAATCTTTGGCCATTGGAATTGATTCAACCTCCAGCCCCTCTGCACTCCTCTTAGGTTAGAGAGATAGGAGCGAAAGTTGCAACCCTCCAATCACATGGTTGATTCTCCAGGCAACCAGCCCCCATCTTTAGGTACTTTACAAAAGTCATCTGATTAACATAAACCCAGGTGTGGTTGAAAGGGATCTTTTGTGAATATCAAGACACTTTTATAGCTCTTACCAGTTAGGAAATTTCAAGGTAGTTAGGAGCTCTGTGCCAGAAACAGGGATAAAGACCAAACATATATATTTTTATTGTACATCAAAATATCATCATTTACATCTATCTATCTATCTATTATCTATGCATTTATCTCATGTATCTATGCATTTTTTAAAAGATTATTAACTGCAATAAATTGAAAACTAGATTTTCTTGTGTTTGATTTGAAGTTTGAGGCATTAGAGATGCAGTTTGAGATAGGGAAAAAATGCCCATGTCCTAACCCTCAAAATATGTGAATATTTTACTTGACAAGGCAAAGAAGACTTTGAAGATGTGATTAAGGATTTTTGAGATGAGGAAATTATTCTGGATTATCTAGATGGACCCACTGAAATCACAATGGTCCCTATAAATTAGAGGCAGGAGAATATAGTGTCAGAGAAGGAGATGTGGTGATAGAAGCAAAGTCACAGTGATGCCATTGCTGGAAGGGGGCCATGAGCCTTTGGAAGATAGAAAAAGTAAGGAACAAATTATTCCTTGGAGCCTCCAGAAGGTTGACACCATGATTTTAACTCCATAAGACTTCTTTTAGGATTTCTCATCTCCATAACTGTAAGAAAATAAATATGTGCTCCTGTAAGCCACTAAGGTTGTGGTCTTTTTTTTTCTTAATATTTATTTATTTTTGAGAGACAGAGAGAGACAGAGCATGAGACAGAGAGGGGCAGAGAGAGAGGGAAACACAGAATCTGAAGCAGGCTCCAGGCTTTGAGCTGTCAGCACAGAGCCCGACATGGGGCTCGAAATCCCTACCCGTGAAATCATCACCTAAGCTGAAGTCAGACGCTTAACCAACTGACCCACCCATGCACCCTGGTCGTCGTTGTCTTCTTCTTCTTCTTTTTTAAGCAGCAGTTACAAAATCAGCAATTGGAAAGCTAATACACTATCCATGAAGTATCACTTCCAAGAACTTCAAGAGAATGAAATTTTGTATTTTCATGTTATATTGGAAAACAATCCCATATTATATCAGAACATAAAGCCTGATGAAGGGCTCAAACCCACAAACTGTGAGATCATGACCTGAGCCAAAGTTGGATGCTCAATTGACTGAGCTACCCAGGAGCCCCTGGATTTCTTTAATAATTGTAATTTTGCATACCCAACCTCAGTTTCATAAGCATGGTTATATAATTCTGTAATATGTTTTTAAATTTTTTTAAAATTTTTCTTTATTTTTGAGAGGCAGAGAGAGACAGAGTGCAAGTGGGGGAGGGGCAGAGTGAGAGGGAGACACAGAATCTGAAGCAGGCTCCAGGCTCTGAGCTGTGAGCACAGAGCCTGACGCAGGGCTTGAACCCACGAACTGCAAAATCATGACCTGAACCTAAGTCAGATGCTTAACCAACTGAGCTACCAAGGCACCCCTAATTCTTTAATATTTTTGCCCATCTGTTATGTTTAAGTCATTATTCTAGGCACTATTGGTGATACAGAGAGGAACAAGACTTGGTAACTGCTTTAAAGATAAGGTTTAAGTAACAATCATTAACCACGATAAAAGAAATAAGTGCTAAAGTACTAGCTTGTGATATCAGTGGTGATTAAACATGAACTGATATTCATGGGCAAAGCTAGAGACAGCTCCCTAGAGAAGGTGAGCTACACTGGTCCCTGGGATTGGGAGAAAATGTGGCCTGAGGCTCAGAAATCAAACTTTGGATTTGAATTTACAACCCCACCTTGATGTCTTCCCTTTAATGAGATTCCATTTCTCCTAAAAAAAAAAAAAAAAAAAAAAAAAAAAAAAACAGGGACAAATGAGATACTGCATTGATTAATGCATGTAAAATCCTTGGGATAATTCCTGGCACATAGCAAACATTCAGTGAATATTAGTGGGTGATAATAACAGTGATAAGGAAGAGAGAAAATAATTTATTAAAGTTTCACATCATAAATATGAATTCTCATTCCATCTTTGCCTTTAGCTTCAACAATTTCTTCTCCATCTATACACACACACACACACACACACACTCACACACCTTGCAGATGTGTTAACTAAACACTGTGTTAGAGACCAAGGATAAAAATCAATGCTGTATGAAACATACATATCTCCTGCTGCGGTGGAGCTCATAGTCTAGCGGCAAAACACACAAATGTCAATTTGCAAGAGTATTAAGTGTGATAAAGAAGAGTTATCTGGTGCTATGAAAGCTTGTAATGGAGAATTAGAGCCCGTCAGGGTGGTCAGGGAAGGATCTCAAGGAATTGATGGTTGAGTTAAAATATGGAAGGGTAAGTTGTAATTATTTGACTAAATAAAGGAAGAAAGGGCACAGGAGTGAGAGAAAGCAGAAGATATAAAGGGTCAAGCCCAGGAGATTTTTGGTCAATAAGAAGAAAGCAGAGAGAAGTTTGAGACGATGCTGGAAAATAAATAAAGCCTAGACCACATAGCCCATTAGAAATCAGGTTAGGGATTCTGATCTTTCTTCTAAGAACAATGGGAAGTTATTGAAGTGTTTAAGCAGATGACTTAAATGATCAGATTTCCATTTGGGTAATCTCTACCCCCAGTATGGGCCTCCAACTCACAAACTAGAGATCAAAAGTTGCGTGCTCTACCAATAGAGCCAGCCTGGTGCCCCACAGTTGAATTTGAAATCTACAACTCTATCTCTATGCAGAGGAGAGTTTAAAGGGTGCCAAAATAGAGGCTGGACCAGTTAAGAGACTATTTGCAGTGGTCCATCTGAGAGATGGTGGGAGCTTAAACTAGGATGGGAATGGTGATATAAGGGAGTAAAGATGATAGATACAGAGGCAAATATAGATACAGATACACATATACATACAGATATAGATATAGATATATCCTCATAACTGGATTTGTTAATGAAAAAAAGGTGTTAAGGATGATTCCCGAATTTACGGTTATTGTAACTGGATAGATGGTCCTGCCTTTGTCTGAAATAGGAAAAAAAAAATGAAGTACTTTATTGCTTGACAGAGATAACCATAGGTTCAGTTTAGTAGACGATGCCTTGAGATACTTTCTTAGGCAGTTCAATATGCTAGTTCAGTGCTGGGAGGAAAGTCTGAGCAGGAGATACAAATTTAAGGACAATCTATTTTATAGGTGGCAGTTGAAGTGATAGTCAGGAATGGGATCCCTGATGAGAAATTAAAAATGAAAGAGGTGGGAGACCCAAGAATGAGCCCCCTGGAAGTCCCAGCACAGGTAGGGGATAATGAATTATTAGTGGAATCACTCTGACCTGGTTTTAGTAACGATGGCTATTTAAGTCTAAGTCTGGAGAAAAAGGATCACTGGATCCACTGAAACATGTACTTTCAACAAGCCGGAAAAAAAAATCATAAAATAACGAGAGTTAACAATAATGATAAAAAGTGTAATTAAAATAATAACCATGAAATATAATAGAGATAAGAAAATTGTGAGGATGGATTGCACTTTCGAGAGGAAAAGTTGATGTGCCAGTGAAGACCTGACTCTCTAGTCCATACTTAGGGCCTTGAATATCTTACACATATTCCAAAGTACATCACTTGACTGGGTAGTGGCTCTGCCTATGATCAGAGAATAACTCAGCAAAGGAAAGAATTTTAAAGGTCAATTTGGCCAGAATCTAGGAGAACTCCAGGGTAACTCTTGTAAATGGTTTTGACATCTTAACACTGAGGCATGAAAACAGTGACTAGTTAGCACATAAAACCCATTCTGTATCTTCAATGCTATTCCTAAAGAAAAATTCTATATCTTTACTTTCTCAGCTTTTCAGAAAAGTTTGGATAACATGAAGGCTAGACATTCATGACTAGAGCAACTTTTATATATGTATGTGTATGTATATATATTTATATACATAAATATATATAATATATACAAAAATTATATACACACATACAAACACAATCACTTCAATTTACTGAAGTAAGCTGTCTGGAAGTAATAAATGGATGTAGAAAATGTGAACAGCTTATGGCAGCAAATGAAAAATTCAGAAATAATGTAATGAAGACAGCCTCTGTGAACATTGCAAAGATGGTTTTAAAATGCGGTCATGAATTTATTTTTGAGATTTATGAAACATTAGTCAGAAACACTGACTAATGTCAGATCTGGGTTTAAAGAAATCTAACTCATCTGGTGGACACACACACACACACATATATATATATATATATACACACACACATATATTAGATCAAGATTTTTTGCTTCTTTTCCTTTAACTTAAGCTATACGATTTTTATTATAAATTGGGCCTATTTCAATAATATTCACTAAAGGGTTGATGAACTATATATCTCAGGGGAGGTTAGCATAATACAACCAAGAGTACAAAAAGAATCAAAAGCTTTGATACAGTATTAAATAGATCAGTCAGTCCTGCCATATGAGTTCAGACTCTCAAAGTCATGTCAATGCACCCTACTGGGAAATTTTACCCAGTCTTTGGAAATTCCATTCTATGTACTAATGAGCTATTAAGATATATTCAGTACTAGATAACACTTTACATTACTCTGGGTCTACTTGACCAATGGACAATACTTTCCTTCTGAAATTGCTTAAAGTTTTTCTTGTTTGTTGTTTATTTTAGATATGGAATCTTATTTTCCTCTGCTCTTGTTTCTGTTTATTTAAAGTAACATTAGCTCTAAATTACATAAAACCCATAATTATTCCCTCTGGTTTATTTATTTTAAAACATAACTTACTGTTCAAATAGTAGGTCAAAAACCTACTAGAGAGTCCAATTTTGGATAATAAGATATATAGTTGTCTTTGCTTTCTCAGCTACATTGCTGTAGAATTTTCCAATGCTGTGGACTCCATGTATGCTGCTCCCTCCATCTGAAAAAACCGTCCCTCCAAAATCCATTGCTTCAAAACGTATTGTTCCTTTAGGGAAACTTCTCTGAATTTCTAAAGCATGTCGGGTCCTAAAGGAGAGAGATTCTTTTTATAACACTGTTTCGTTTTTCTTTCAAACACTTATCACAGTTTAAATTGGATATCTATTAGTGTTATTATTTTCTTAGTGTATATCATGTCCTTATTTTATTTGATATTTTACTCATCAGGGTATCTCCAGAGCCTAGCACAATGCCATCACATGTTAAATACATTAAATTACTTAACTGAATTAAATGCAAGGAATGATGAATATGTGCCTAGATGGAAGATACAAATGGGGGCTAAGGAAGTGTTTGATTTAAAATTCAAAAATTCAAGTGTGCATGTGTTTATAGAAAAAAGCCGGCAGAGAGGAAAAGCTTAAAGATACAAGGAAGAGCAAAGCTCCCAATAAAAGCATAAATTTGAGATTGGGCTGACACTGGAGACATAACACATTTTCCATTAGAAATAGAGAAGAAAGAAAGATTGCAGATGTAAGAATTTTGCTAGGTTATTACAAGAATTTGCAATAATACATAATAATAAATCCTATATTTTTTTTTCTGAAAAAAATAGAACAAGGAGGAAAGAGAGGAGGAGATGGGGGCACAGAGTTTGGAAGAACTCTGTAGAACTTAAAACGAGTGATAGGGAGTGTCCAGGGTCAACTGAATAAAAGACTGGATTGATGGTGGAAGACCTAGCTCCTTGGTCATTTAATATTCTCCGGTAGCTCTCAGTAGCTCAGTGTAGGAATGGAGACAAACTATTGACGACATTGACAGGGAATTGCAGATGCTGGCAAAGATGAAAGACTTGTCATGTGCTAACGGTATCTTTCCAAAACCATTGCATTTGCTTTCTCTCTTACTTTATGGGAATCTCTTCTCAAATGTCATTTTATCAGAGTACTTTCCTGATGATTCCATTCGAATATTATTTCTTTTTTTGGTTTTTTTATACTTAATATAATTTATTTTCCTTTTAGTTCTTGCCTAAGGGTGATTTGGTAATTATGATTCCTCTCCCCTTCCTTCCTTCTTTCCTCTCTCCCTCCCTACCTCCCTCTCTTCCTTCCTTCTTTCCTTCCTTCCTTCCTTTTTCATATTTATCTCTTCTCTTTAAAATTTTGCCATATGATAGTAGAAACAATTTACAAATTGCTAAACCCCAGCCCTAACTATACCCAAAACATAACAGGAGGAGCTCAGACAATATTCAAATCCATTCGTTATTTAAATAGTTATGGCAAAGACACTGAGCACAAAGAACTTTATAGAAAGAAATTAGGGGAGCAGTGGGGTAGGGATATACAAAGTGATAAATTATGTTTTTAAGGCTGATCAGAGTTCATTTCACATGCAATTGTTTTTAATTTATGTTAATCTCTGTTTAAAGTTTTTAAAATTTGAAGTAGTGACATATTTGTTGGCTCATTTAACTGTCACAATAACTCTTTGAAGTCTCTCCTTTCTTTGCAAATTAATAACGTGCATTTAAAACTATAGGGTGCCTGGTGGCTCAGTTGGTTAAGCCTCTGACTTCCGCTCAGGTCACGATCTCATGGTTCATGAGTTCAAGCCCTGTGTCAAGGGCTAGAGCCTGGAACCTGCTTCAGATTCTATGTTCCTCTCTCTCTGCCCCTCCCCGGCTCACACTCTGTCTCTCTCTCTCTCTCTTAAAAATGAACATTAAAAAAAAAAAAGACTAAACTCTTCTATGAATTTGTCCTATCTCACTCCCTTTCATAATTTCATATTTCCAAAGCACTTTTTCATATATTGATTGCTGTCATCATGTTGTATTGAATTATTTATTTATAGAACTTATCTCTTACTATATAATGAATTCTTAAGCTAGTCATCATGTACATACTGTTATAGTTGTCACCTCAACAGAGTCTGGCCCTATTAAACATGAATAAATATGTGTCAAATGAATGAATGAATGAATGAATGAATGTCTATTTGACAAATAAGGAAATGAAGCTCCTGGAGTGGTTAAATGGTTTACTCAAAGCCACAAAAATGACATGCCTTTTGATAGCTAAATAAAGCTCATTGTCAACTATGTTATACTTTAGCCATGGGTTTACATTCTTAGAACTACCATGTGAATTGAATATTTTCAAAGAATCTAAGTACGAGCCATTAAAATTTCCAGCTTAAATAAAGAGCCCACTAAGACCTGTATTTTGTTTTGCATGTTTCATATCCTTCTTTGCAAATGTTTTTCACATTAGTTGATCTAAAGCAAAGCAGCATGATTATACAAAGCAGTACAGAGATGGTGTCATGCAGCCAAATGGGAGGCCCTTGTCCCACAAAAATCCCTGAAGGCTGAAGAATTCAAAATAAAATAAGAAATCTCCTCGAATAATTTAAATCTTTCTCACAAGAAAATTTTCTTCCATAAATATTGATATGAAAGGATTTGTATAGTAATAGAGACATGTGGAAGTTGTTTTGGGTTATTGGTTCATTACTTTAATGATTTTGTAAGCCAGGTAATCATAACTCTATATAGAATGCTATTCCTTTTGGGGGTATTGGATCAAGAGAGCTTTGGCAAATGTTGGGGGATAGGTAAAAGCCACAGGTCTTATAATCAAAAAATGGAGGCATAGTTCAGAAATGTACATATTTATTCTCCATAAAAGTAAGTCAAGTAAAATCTAAGGATTCCATGAGGTGGAGAATAATAAACACACAGATCAAATGGACAAAGCCAGGAGTCCAGAGATATAAAAAAAATATCGAATAAAGATAATCTCCATATGCCTATTTCTAGGGTGGTGACTTTTGCCCTCTGAATTCTTTTTATAATCCCTTCTTAAGTAAAAGTTAGTCTGTAGGGTTTGGTTATCTGGACCTACTCTTCTTGAGGTTCCTCCCTATTTCTAATTAGGGAGTACATGAAGGAAACAGTAGGTATAGGTGTATCCAATTTGTTTGGGACCTAGGGCAAGAGACCTGACTTCTCTACTCCTCAACTTTCCATCTAATAAGCTTGTGGTGAAAAAAATGATATGAAGTAGTCAATACCTCCAACCTCATAGAGCATGGCAGGTAGTTAACCTGGGATAATTTGCCACAAGCACTGAATGTAGACAAGAGACATAAGGATTCAGAGGAAAATTACTGCAACAATGCAATAGCATTCACATGATCCCTCCAGTTGCCTTACCCCCAAGTTGACAGGACAGCACAATGGACCTCGATGGAAGCCACATGTGGTGGATTAATGTTGCTGCTGAGAAATCTGGGTCTCAAGGAATCCCCTGCTTTTATAGAAAGCATAAGCAAGCCAGTTACATAAACAATCCTGGAAAATGGCTGAACTGAAAGAGAAGTCGGGGTCTTTTAATTTTGATGCAATCAGTATAAATTTTTGGAGCACAAAAGGCCCATGGAGGACTCCCTCACAACAGAAATTACTTAGAAAATATAATGCATCATTAGCAAAGAGAAATAAAAGTGTATGACCATGCAAAAATGTGTACGTTTTGCATGTTCATAACAGAATTGTTCATAATAAACAAAAAATGAGAACAACTGAAATGTCTATCAGCTGAAGGATGGATAAACAAAATGTGGTACAGTAAAACCTTGGATTGTGAATAACTTGTTTTGTGAGTGTTCTGCAAGATGAGCCAACATTTCCAAAAAATTTTAACATTATAAACGAGCGATGTCTTGCAATATGACTAGTATGTGATGCCGAATGCCACATGATTACAACTAAGCCAATGGTTCCTCTCTCTCTCTCTCTCTCACTGTGGAATTGTGGGTGATAGTCTCCCATGCTCCGATGCTTGGCCTCAGGCCTTGGTGTTTGGTAGAAATCAGTGATTTTTCAGAACGTTGGAAGGTGCCCACAAATGGCACCAGTGTATTTTTTGTCACATCAAAGCACCTCTGGACAGTCCTTTGCTTTTCCATACAAGAGTTTACATTAGTTTACTTAGGAATGTTTTGCTTCATTCTAGGTCAGGCTGCCTGCAGATATAGACTCTCCTCTGCTCCTTATTGCCAGTTATATTAATACAGTATATGACAAGAGTTTATTAATACTGTACTGTAGTCAACATCCATGGGAGTGCATACAATGGCCCCCATGCAGAAAGATTCCACTGAGCCAACAGATAGCAGTGATTCCGTTAGTGATAATGAAAGTCCTTCCTCTCTCCTGTCTCCCTCACAACAGTCACAAAGGTTTTCAAAGGCAAGTGCCAGTTAATTTGTTTATTTTTCTTTATATTTTGTATTTTCTTTATTGTTTTGTATTATATTATGGTCCTATAATCATTTTTATATGAATATTTTGGGGTTCTGGAAAGAATCATCTGAATTTCCATTATTTCTTATGGGGAAATTTGCTCTGATATACAAGTGCTTGGGATTACAAGCATGTTTCTGGAACAAATTATGCTCACAAACCAAGGTTTGACAGTGTATCTGTAAAATGGAGTATGATTCAGACATAAAAAGCAGTACTGGTACATGCTGCACATGAATAAAACTTGAGAACATTATACTAAGTAAAAGAAACCAGTCACGAAAGATCAGATACTGTAATAATTCTATTTATATGAAATGTACAGAATAAGCAAACATATAGAGACAGAAAAATTGTGGGTTGCCTACTCCTGGGATGTGGGAGATAGTGGAAATTGGAGAATGACTACTAATAGAAATAGGATTTATTTTTTAAGGTGATGAAAGTGTTTAAAAATTAGATTTGGGTGGTGATTGGATATGTATATATACACATACTGAATTGTAGTCCTTAAGTGGGTGACTTTTGTGCTATGTAAATTGCATCCCAATAAAGTTTTGTTTTTTTAAAGACTCATTAAAGATGTCAAGTGTGTTGGATTGTCACTGTCAATTCAATTCAATGTTGCCACCACTCCATTATAAGGTATTGCACAACAGAAGCAATCTCCCGCCTTTCAGTTCCTGGTTAGACTATGCCAATGAGAGACTCCTCAGTGATATTTGGAAGGTGAAAGAGAAGGAAAGGTCATTACTTTATAGAGGCAGTTGCAGCCAGAGGCCTGAAAAAAAATTTTTTTTTGAGTAAAAAAAGTTAAAGATTTTCTTGAGTCAGCTAGGTCTTGACTGCCTTCAGCTCAAAATAATCTATGCCAAAGTGGCATATCTTGGGGTCACAAATTCTGCTCCCCCTCAAAGCAATCCTATACTATAGGGGCCGAGAAGAGGTTCAGGAAAGCAAAAAACCATATAGTGAAGAAGCTATGACTGCGTTTCCATTTTTAATTATATCATAAAGCTTTGAGGAGAAGAAAAAGGGATAAAAAGTAATGGAGATTAAATCTAAATTCACATTCAGAATCACTCCAGCTGAGTAATGAGTGATAATCAATAATCAAGTTCTTCCACTGTGTTTATCCAATTCACTGCAACTTGCTAATTGAGAGGGATTGCTCCCTGTTAAGAATGTTTGGTTCTTGATATTCAGTCAGACATAAGAATCTTCTCACTACAGGAAAAAAAAAAAAATAGGTAATGGAGACTCTGGGGCATATTGGGAAATAAAAGGAAGCTATTAAGTTGGTAATTTTATGCAGAAAGAAATCAAAGCACCAGAAGAGAAAGAATAAGAAAAGGGTAAGACTTTCAAGAAGTGCCAAGCTGTCTCCTGTGATTCTTTCACATAACAAATACAACTTTTTTACTTAATCAACAATGTAGAGAGTAAGTGTTAGGATGACTATACATGAGCAGAACATAGTAGAAAATACTGTTGGGGCGAAAAAGAGAGAACTTGCTGATAATACAGTACTTGCAAAACAAGCCTTTGCTATTTCCCTCTTGACAACATGTCTGTTGTCTACCAGGGCAATCATATCCAACAGTAATTGTCTAACAATTGTTCCGTACTGAGAAAATACTTCTGATTACAGACATTAACACGTTTAGGCATTAAACCTCCTCACTGTAATTACCCTTGAGCTTATTCTCACAAATGAATTAATATGCTGATCACTTGGACTAATACAACCAGCAAAAGGGTGATGAATTGCTTCCAAATCAGATAAAATGAAGCATGACATCATTTAATTAATTTCATGGAAGTGGGGGGTTGAGGCAGAAAGAAAACATTTCCATTGGGGCTATCTTGCCAGAATGGGGTTTGAAGTAGGGGCAGGAGGTAGGGAAAAAGGAAGATGAGTGTTTCAGTGTTACTGAAAGCTTCTTTGTTTTTGAGCAAGTGGGTTTGCATGCTCCAAGGCACCTTGTGACAGTGATACTTTTGTAGCCAATTGCCCAGAGCACAGCAATTGAGTGTGTGTTGGGGGTGGGGGTTGAGAATGCAAAATGTGCTCTCCATTCCAATGCAGAGAATAACTTGCCTTGTTAAATGACTCCCTTGAACTAAAAGGATACAAGTATCAAAAACTTGGTTCTGAAATAAAAAAATCAAACAGGCAAGAAAAAAGCAAAGACAGGTGGAATAAAAGATGTGCTAACAGGATGTGATTAGTACACAAAATGAATTCTCCTTCCTCACTCATACCCAACAAGTAAGGAATAATGGTAAGGAACAATGTGACTGGGTAATCAAGTAGTGAATGTTCCCGATGTGGGTCCAAATGTGACTTGCTTGTGTAACTGTGAGGATAGTAATCCATCTTCCTGACTAGTGCTCATGTTATTTAGTTACAAAAAAAAAAAAAAAAAAAAAAAAGGAGCTGTAGCAAAGCTACTGACCAATCAATAGTACTTTATTTAGATCATGGCTTGATTTCTTCCACTATCTCCTACCCATTTCTATCTTTGATGAAGCTGAATTACCTAGGTAGGGATTTAAAACAAACAAACATGCTTGATTTAATGTGGTTTCCTTCAAAATTCACGTAAAGCTATCGTTAAGATATAGAGCTGAACTATATCTATCTATGTATCTATCTATCAATAAGTCTTATTGATAATAAGAGAAATTAAAAACTTGGGATATTTGAGTTATCACTTTACCTTCTGTATTTTTACACAAAAAAAAATTGTGTTCTTATTCTATTACATACTAAATGAAGACTTAAGATTTTGTTCAGTCATTTCTTTTCTCTTTTTGAGTAATAGTGCATAACCTTGCCAACAACAGGCTCTCAGCAACGCTTGTTAATTAATTAAATTTATATATGTGAGAGTACAAACTCAGTAATCCTACTATCTGGTTTGGCTCTCAGCTACTTGCTGTGTGACTTTCGGCAAACTGTTTGGAGTCTGCATTTTTTTTTTAAACTGTAAAATGAGCTCAATCTCACATACTCATAGGCTTGGGTAAAGATCTGATGTAGGAAACAATATAAAGTAGCTTGCATTCAATAAATATTGGCTTTGGGGGCTCTTGGGTGGCTCAGTCCGTTAAGCTTCAACTTAGGCTCCAGTCATTGAAAGGGCGGGCCTACTCCAGCCGACTCCATCTTGTTCTGTGTCCTTCACCTAGACCACACCTCCTCCCCTTGAGTAACCTCCCACTCAACTTCCTGGTCAAAACACGCCCAGCGACCTGCGTAACAGGACTCCGACCCTTCCCCAGCCAATCAGCTGAGGCCATAGCCATTACCTCACCAACTGCCCCTAGGCCCCAATAAAACCTTTGTCCTTTTGAAACTCGCTCTCTCTCCCTGGTATCTCACCGCTGCGTTGGTGCAGGTAGGGGATTGAGCTCGAGCTAGCTCGAATAAAGGCTCTTGCTTTTGCATCGGACTCGGCTCCCTAGTGGTCTTTGGGGATCACGAATTCTGGACATAACAGTCATGATCTCATGGTTTGTGAGTTTGAGCCCCATGTTGGGCTCTGTGGTGACAGTTCAGAGCCTGGAGCCTGCTTGGGATTCTGTCTCCCTCTCCCTCTGTGCCCCTCCCCTGCACATGCTCTTTGTCTCTCTCTCTCTCTCTAAAATGAATAAACATTGAAAAAAATTTTAATAAATACTGATTTTTTTTTCTTCTTATCATTGTTGAAATTGCCAGCATTTATTGTTAGCATGATTCTATCAATTCAACATGTTGATCTCACATCCATTTGAAGCACACCCACTCCTACACCCATACCCACCTCTCTTCCTAACGTCCCTTTGCTCCCACTCTTACCCACCCTCAAACACTTTTTGTAACAGTGAGAATAATCATCTCAAAGTATAAATAGTATTTGTCACATTCTCTAATGCCCTTCAGTAATCTGAATTTATACTTAAAATGAAACCCAAACTTTTTTCCATTCCTATGTTCTATAGCTCCCACCTTCCCAATTCATCTCTACTGCTTTCTACCTAAATCATTCTATTTAAATATTAAAGAAAAACTAAAGGCTGAGAGTCTACAGAATGACTCTTAGAGTGGAAAATTTCAGTGTCCAATAAGAAGCCCAGTTTAGCAGAGTCTAAGCTCTGGATGAGGGGGTTGGACAAGGGGAGAAAAGGTAGATCTTATAAAGCCAAAAAGAAGAGAAGGAACATGTCAGGGCCAAGTGAGCAAAGTCTCTGGCTGGATGCAGAGGATCCAGGCTGGATGGCTGGTATAGTCCTGCTGGTTTAGGCAGGCTATGTGGTTTATGCTCAGCGTGTGGAGAGTCTTCCTGGGTTGCCGGGGTCTAGCTGCTTCTGCTACGATGCTACCATGCCAGAGTCGAGATGGTGTCCAGGGACTTGGCCCCCAGGCTGGGCAGCCAGGTCGCCTTTATCACAGCCCTACTGTCCTTCTTTCAGCTCTGGAATACACATGCCCGCCTTGAGGCTTTTGCAGACTCTCTTCTTCATCTCTCTACTTCTTCTTCAGCTCTCACCGAAAACTTTACCTCTTCAAAGAGGTCTTTCCTGACCACTTCTTTATCTTCTAGTATCATTCTTTACTTCAGCTCATGTTTCTTCATTGCACAATAACTTGCAACCACTCTACTCATTTACTTACGTATATATGTGCTATACACACATACAGGCATATATGTGTCTCCATTTGTCTTTCTATTTATTTGTTGGTTAGTTTATGGTCTATTAGACCATAAACTGCATATGGAGAGTGAGCTACAGAAGGGAAATAGGCTCATTCCCCACCCCACCCCCCATTTTCTTTAATTCAATGTGCAAAAAGAAAGCTATGATGACCAAATGAGTGTCAAAAAAATCTAGTTATATTTAATTCATAGGTATTACATAAAGATGCCACTCACATTCTTCAGGCGTATTAACAGTGGATCAAAATGAATATTCCTTTAGTAAAAAGCCTAAAACTTCATTTTTTGTATGCACGGTGTTAATATTCATATATTTGTATGCAGTCAGCCTTTGGAGCAAGCAAATGTCCTTTAACTGCAATTTCAGAATGGTCAAGGTAACAGACCTTTTTCATTAAGTACTTCCAAATTTCTAATCTATCCATGAATGTGAAAAATCTGTGCTAATTAAAGCCTGTCATATAGGCCAATAGTGCAGAGAGGACCTGGGAGGTTCCTAAAATTTAAAGGGGCAGACTCTGCATTAAACATAACTAGGATTTTCTGTACCACAATGCAAGATGTTGCTTCTTTCTGGTTGTGTTACCCGATTTATGAGCCACTGTTAAAATGTTCAATAGGATTTTCACCTTGTAGAATGTTGATCAATTTTTGTAACTAGAAAAAGGGAAACTACTCAATGTAGACAACATTTGCTGGAACAAATTTAGTGGGTAAAATCCCCACTTCTTTTACATCATCCTATCATGCGCCCCAAGGATTTCAAACTCAAATGTCTTCAGAGGTCTGGCAGAGTGATTTTACTTTTTATTGGCAGCTGAGCTGTGCAAAATGAAGAGCTCTGAGCTAGCTAAGGGTAGCCACTGTCAGTTCCAGTGAATTCTTGCTATTCAAAAATAAATCCATGAATGCAGTTTTGTCAAATTTTCTAATTTGTCAAGAGAAGCCAGATGTGACAATATTTCAAAAATTCTGTATAATATAAAACATAAAAATTACACATATACATCTATATGTGTATATAGATGAATATATTTTATATATACACATATGTATACATACATATATGTATGAATATATATATATATATATATATATATAGCTGGCAATTATGTGAGAAAATTTAAAACACTGCATGGACCAACAATAGAAGTCTGTGGGTTAAGCATTCTCAACCAGTTTATGGCTTCTGCATTAAGTCACCCCTTTATTCTCTAGGGCAGCACTTTTTATTAGAAGTATAACGTGAGCTACATATGTAATTTTAACTTTTTTGGTAGCCACATTAGAGGAAGTAAAAAGAAACAGGTATATTTAATATAAATAATGAGTTTTGGGTGCCTGGGTGGCTCAGTTGGTTGAGCTTCTGACTGTTGGTTTCAGCTGGGGTCATGACCTCAGGGTTCGTGGGTCCCAGCCCCGCTGTAAGCACAGAGCCTGCTTGGGATTCTCTCTCTCTCTCTCTCTCTCTCTCTGCCTCTCCCCCTCTCACTCCCTCTCTCAAAATAAATAAAAAAATAACATACTTTGTTTAATATATATCTGAAGTATTATGCTTTCACCAATCAATATAAGAATTATTGATAGCATATTTTACATTCATTTTGTTATACTACATCCTTGAAATTCGGAGTGCATTTTACACTAACAATATATCTCAATGTACAACAATCAACAAAGTGATACAACAAGTTATCTCCTGCTCCATATATCATGCTGTGCTCACCAGAATTGTAGCTACCATCTCTGTTGTATTTTTAGTGGCCATGTAACATTCATTGCATCAATAAAGCATTATTTATTTAGCCAGTTCTTGATTGTTAGACCTTTAGGGTATTCTTCACTAAAATGGACAAGATTGTGATTAATATTCTTGTACACAGTTTTTCTGAGGATAAATCTCCAGAAATTTAATTTCTGAGTTAAAGTGGCCAAAAAAATTAATTTAAAAAAAATGTCAGAGGTTATGCCTATGACAATTTACATTCTGAATTATACCTTATGCGGAAACCCCTTTCCTTAATCTGACCATAATTTCTTTGTTTAGCATTACTAATCTCCTAGGAAAAAACTGTTGCCTCATCATTTTAATTCTTATTTACTTCATTAGAATGAGTTGGAATACTTTCATGTTTATTAGTCAAATGAAAATTTTCTTGTCAAGATGGCATCATTATTCTCATTTGATGTATTTATTCTAAAAACAGCAATATTAAAAAAATACAGGTGGAAACACAAATAATTGTTGGATTAAATGCAAATTTATGAAGGTAAGTAAAATCTGTATTTCTTTTGCTTTCCTTAGAAACTACCCACATGGCAAGGGTAATGAAAAAATGGAAACACAAATTCCATCTTTGTTGAAGTTAGGGGAAAAAATAGGTGGAAATTCTATTATAAGAATTGAAGATAAAACAGTGGGAAAAACAGAGAGAAGACAGGCATGAATGCATATCTCAGGAAGAGCAAACATTTTTGCAATTCTTCAAAAGTGAAGCTCATATACCAAGTGAAAAGTAGAAAGTTCTATTTGCAGAAGCCGGTACTAGATGTAAGGGGCTGAATTATGGGTCTTCTTTACCAGTTTGCTTCCAAAAAGCAGAAAAAAATGAGTTGAACAAAGAATTTTTTTGTTTAAAAAAGGCCAAATTTTCAGGAATAACTGAGCTTATGTTGAAGGTTCAGGAAGTAGAGAAAGTACTGAAGTTTTGAAGTTTTGTCAGTACTTTCAGTACTTTTGAAAGTCAGTACTTTTGAAAGTACTGAAAGTATTGAAGTTTCAAAGTTGTCTGCCTTTCACTATTGTTAATGTGAAGAAAAGATGAAACTAACTCATACAAATTTCTTGTTAGCCAAAACCACAGTTCCAGGCTGTTCAGTACAACAGCCTTCTGCTAATAGCTGGTCCAGGAAAATTCACCTTATTGAAAGATGCGTTGGAGGATGTGTTCAATGCAGGATCAATACAAACATACTGTCAAAACACTTATAAAAACAAGCGGAAAACAAATGACATCGGAAAATTACTCAGAAGAAAAATTTGCCATAAGTCAGATGAAAACCATTATATTTTCTCATGAATTAAAAACGTAAGTAATTACCTCTGTAAAACAAGAGTATAAAGTATATATACAAGGATTCAAGTAGTAAATGGTGAGAAAACAGAAGGAATAAAATATATGCTGTCAAAACTCAGACATGAAGTGAAAACAAAAATGAAAACTTCAAAAAAATCAGCAAATTGGATAAATTATAATTAATGCAGAAAACACAGTAAGGGACATAGAGTAAAAAAAGAGTGATATAGAAAGAAAAGTGAACAGAAATAGTTTGAAATGACCAGAAATAAAAATATAGATATGGGGGGGAGGGATGAGATCTAATATGTGTATAGAATTCCCAATGTAGGAAACAGACTTCATGGAGTAGGGAGTATAATAAAATTAAAAAAAAAAAAAAAAAGAAGAAAACTAGAAATGTTTGCAGAAATAGAAATAAAACATTTTAAATGTACAGACTGAAATGGTATACTATGTTCCAGGAAATACTAAAAGTAATTTTCAACTTTTAAGATGAACAAGGAATGGTTTTGATAATCAGGGTGAAAGATCAATTCATTTATTTATGAAGAAAAAAAATCAAGCTGACCTCAGACTTTTCCATAACACCATTCAATGTTGAAAAGCATGGAATAAAACTTTGGATATCAGCAAGAAAAAACCTATGACTAGACTCGTATGTGAAGCCAAATATCATTCAAACATGAGAGGGGCAATCAAACAATTTTAAAACTGTAAGAGTTCAGGGATATTTTGTCTCTGAGGCTTTTGGCAAAACAACTGAAGGATCACTTAAAATCACGTGTAATAGGTCTTTCAGTGAATGTTGAATCTCTGTAACAATACAGCAAATACAAAAATAAATAAGGTACAAAGGAAAGGTAAATATGTAGATAACTATAAGTGAATATGAAGTATACAAAGCAATAATGATGAGACCGGCATGTGTAAAGTACACGTGTAGGTACAATTAAAATACATGACAAAAGAAATCGGAAGTCAGGGGTAGAGTTAGTGGGGATGAATGTGTTAAGGTTCTAGCATTGTCGCAGAAGTGGCAAATGTTGTTTTTATTACATTATCAATAACCAAGGATAAATCCTGTAATCTCTTGAGTATCAACTAAGAAAACATTTTAAAATCTGTAAGTTCAGGTTAATTAAAAGAAAACCAAGAAAAGAAAGGAAAACGGGATCAAATAGAAAATAGTAATATGGTAGATGCACACAGGTCTATGACTAAGTACGTTAAATGTAAATGGACTTCACAATGCAGTTAAACATCTTATACATCAGCTTAAAGGAAACAAACTGCAAATACGTATTGCACTCTGCGTTTTGAATTTTACTTTTGAAGTAGCATAGCTATAAGAATTTTGAAACTAATTGGATGTATTATGGGATTTAGCGAATGAGGAAATCTGGTTGGGAACCTGGTTCTCAGAGTGGAAGAAGGATGACACAGACACTGGAGGAATTTTACAGGATTAAATTGAAAGTATCAATATTTTAATGAATTTCTATTAACAAATGAGAATAATTTTTTTAATGTTTATTTATTTTTTGAGGGACAGAGAGAGACAGAGCAAGAGCTGGGGAGGGGCAGAATCAGAGGCAGTTCTAGTGCCTGAACATAAGATATAATAAACCAATATATAGAACCAAATAAGTGTTACATCTGTCTGTGCAATGGAATACTACACAACCAGCTAAACGCACAAAAAAATCCACTCTTTTTGTAGTGATATGGAACAATATTCACTTTATGTATCACTCACTATAAAAAGCAATATGCAGAATAAATGTAAACAAAATCTACCTTTGCTTAAAAAGTTTAAAAAATATGTTTTTTGTTTTAAAGGCACAAAGAATATTTCTGAAATATTTTTTTAAGAAACTGTTAACAACACTTGTCTCCATGGAGAGGATTTCCATAAGTATACTGTGTGTACGCTCTCATACTCATTTAATTTGTACTGAATAAAATAAATAAGATTATGGTTATATTTTAAAAGAATGGAAAACAACAAAAAATGATTAAGAAAATGTATTGGTTTATCATATCTTATGTTCCCAGGCACTAGAATGTTTTTTCTAGCACCTGGGAAATGCACTAAAAGCAATGGAGTTAATTAAAATGCCCTCTATATGTTAAAAAGTGGGTAAACAAGCCCAGTGGGCCCATTTTACTTTAAAACTCCATTATTATGTGCTTGAATAAATGCTAATTAATCCCTTAGAATAGGGTTTATCCCTGAATGTCACCACCTATATGTTACCACTACTAGTTTATACAGTATTTTAGTGTGTTAATTAAAAGAATGTCATATGATGCACTCATTTAGCCAATGGCTTGTTTCTAGGTGAAAAACACTTTCATCATTGCCCTTCATTTCTGGTAGGCTTTTAATATTTAACAAAAGAACTCTCTACAACTAGTATTTTTTATAAGAAACTGAAATTTATTTCTATATAATTTCTAAATAGCCATGATTTCTTGATATAAACAGTTAGTTTTTAAAAAATTATGTCTTCTTAAAAGCCGTGTGAATTAGCAATAGCACTAGAAATTCACGGATTCTAGAATGGCTGCAAATGAGAATCAAGAATGAAAATGCCCTTCTTAATTCGTAGATGCATGTATATGTAGACATTAATTTTAATTAAAAAATAATATGAAATTTATTGTTCAATTGGTTTCCATACAACACCAAGCACTCCTCCCAACAGGTGACCTCCTCAATGCCCATCACCCATCCTCCCCTCCCTCCCACTCCCCATCAACCCTCAGTTTATTCTGTTTTTAAGAGTCTCTTACGGTTTGGTTCTCTACCTCTCTTTTTTTTTTTCTTTTATTATGAAATTTATTGTCAAGTTGGTTTCCATACAACACCCAGTGCTCATCCCAACAGGTGCCCTCAATACCCATCACCCACCCACCCCTCCCTCTCACCCCCCATAAACCCTCAGTTTGTTCTCAGTTTTTAGAAGTCTCATGTTTTGGCTCCCTCCCTCTCTAACCAATTTTTTCTTCCCCTCCCCCATGGTCTTCTGTTAAGTTTCTCAGGATCTACATAGGAGTGAAAACATATGGAATCTGTCCTTCTCTGTATGACTTATTTCACTTAGCATAACACTCTCCAGTTCCATCCATGTTGCTACAAAAGGATCCACATAAGAGTGAAAACATATGGTATCTGTCTTTCTCTGTATGACTTATTTCACTTAGCATAACACTCTCCAGTTCCAACCACGTTGCTACAAAAGGCCATATTTCAACATGTATGTGCACACTATGTGAATATATTACTTTCTATGACAGGTAAGGCTGGACTCCATGTAAGCTCCCCATTTTCTAGAAACTTTAGAGTTTGGTAGTAATTTCAATATGAGCCAGAACAGAATCTGAAAGAAGGTATTGGAAATATGAGTATCGGAAGTGAGAAGCCTAGGAAAGGGAATTTTCACTTATACTTATGGCTGAAAAATCTCTGTGACCACAACACAGAAGGTTCTTTAAAAAAGTAGGATTTGAGTTTCATGGAGATGGGAGAGTACAGATTTCAAAACAAGAGCAGTTCCATTGTAACTAATTTAAAGGCTGTTTCATTTCTTAATATACCTTTGATTAAAATTTTTGTTGGGGTGCATGGGTGGCTCAGTTGGTTGAGCATCCCACCTTGGCTCAGGTCATGGTCTCGAGGTCTGTGAGTTTGAGCCCCCCGTCGGGCTCATGCTGACAGCTCAAAGCCTGGAGCCTGCTTCAGATTCTGTGTCTCCCTCTCTCTGCCACTTCCCTGCTCATGCTCTCTCTCTCTCTGTCTCTCAAAAATGAATAAATGTTAAAAAAAAATACTTTTGTTTTTAAGCAATTCACAGGAATCCAGCATTATTACACAATGGTTAATAGCACAGGCTCCAAGATATAAGTAGCCTAGATTTCCAATTCCAGATCACCCACTTATTATCTGTGTACTTTTTGGACAAATTACTTGAGTTATTGGAAACTCAGTTTCCTAATCTGTCATTGTTTATAATACCACCTACTTCTTGAGGTTGTAAAGTTAAGTGATAAAAATTACATTAATGATCAAAGTATTACTCAAAAACTATAGCTATTAGTAAAATAAATTAGTTACCCAACTTTGATTAATTAATTCTATTTTATATTAATATTTAGATTTGCTCAAGTATGTCCAGGTACGCATTAAGTGTGTAGTCATTTAATTAGATTATTGATGGAACATCAATTAATAAAAACAACTTTCTTCTCTTTTCTTTCTTTTTTTCTTTTTCTCTTTTTATTGGTTTTGTTTAAGTGATGATGAATCTTATTCCATGTCTTTAGGGAAAATGTTTTTTTTTCTATGTATGCCAAAGATAAGAAACCACTATTGATTCTCCACCTTGATCTTTAATATTTAGACATAACAGCTTTCAAATATTCCTCAGAAATGATATTGGTAGAGGAGGAATAGAATGTCAGAATGCTTTAGATGGGCCATAGGACTACTATTTTAATTACTTAGCATCTTAAGTTCTGGTAAATAGCTGTCTTGACTGACTCATTTTTTTATAAGCATTTTGATCTAATTTCCCTAAGGTGATATTCCAAAGGAGAGAAAAAAAAAAACCCTCCAAATATTAATATAAACATGTTTAATTACTGTTTGACAGTTACCTTGTAGCACTTTGCAAGAAAAGGTGCACTGGGGAAAATAATAAATCCAGGAGTGAGTTGGATTAAAAGTATAAAAACTCGATAAATCAGTGATGGTACAGATTTTTTCCATCTATTCTCCTAAAAAGTAAGAGAAACAAGCCCAAATATAGTATCCAAAATAGCGCTGTTAAATTAGGTGGAATGACAGCACGACTAATATCTAAAGCAGTCCATGATGAGTAGGAATCCAGTAATGTTCCTGAATAACAATAGTGTACTAATTATGAAAATTTTCCAAGATTTTCAACCCTCCTAGTAGGCACATAATTTTCAGTGAAGGTTGTAATTCCTCCCGTGAAAAGGTAGCATCTATTTTCCTACTCCTTGATGTCGGCTAACTTATTTAGCTGAAAAGAATGTGGCACGCTAAAATGAATGGTTTGTGCTAAAAAGAACTGATGGTGTATCGGTACTGAGTCTATCCCTCAAAAGGCCTTGAACTTCCTTATTTCTCTGGAATGTTTGCCTTTTCTGTTAAGAACAAGCCCTGAACAACCTGCTAGAGGAGAAGTTAGGTACACCCACTCTAGAACCTGATTTGCAGCTGATTGTAGATGAGTGACCAGCTGAGAACGAGCTAAGCCTAGCCTAAATTTCTTAACCCCAGAATTGTGAGCTAAGTAAATGTGTCGTTAAGCCACTATGTTTTGGAGTTCCTAACAGAGCTGATAAAATTGTAATAGCTATGGTTAAGAAAGGGGTTTCTTAACAACCCAGATAGTCCATCTGAATTAGAGCTACATCTTAGCTAATGTTTAGGGAGTGGGATCTTGTTGCAATAAGAGAGAAGAAATTGGCAAGAGCTAGAAAATTTTTTGTAGCTCAAACCAGCAGACTAAGGGTAAGGGCCAGGACGAGGTTTCAAGCTCAGCAAAGAACTGGAGTAAAGTCAGTAACCTACAGTTTAGACCTGGTTACCCAGTTAGAAAAAAAACGATTCCTATTGAAGCTCAGTGGGAAATAGGGTTTCTAGAGTTTCAAACGATTGTCAGCTTGACCAATTCCAGACATTCAGAGGCTGACACCAGCCTCACTAAGAACTGGGCAGACCTGAGCTTGCAGGTGGCAGACTTTCAGTCATTAAAACCGAGAAGGGCGCCTGGGTGGCTCAGGGGGTTAAGCGGCCAACTCTTAATTTCAGCTCAAGTCTTGATCTCAGGGTTCATGAGTTCGAGCCCTATGTCAGACTCTGTGCTCACAGCACAGAGTCTGCTTAGGATTCTCTCTGTGTTTAGGATTCTCTTTCTGCCTCTCCCCTGCTCTCTCTGTCTCTCTCTCTAAATAAATAAACAAACATAAAAACAAACAAAAACCTGATACATCTGTCCAAGGCAGAAATGAGGGAAATAATGAGACAGTAAGGAGAACCAGAAAGTAGGAGTACAGTGCTGTTCAGAGGTGATAGGAAGAAACTTCATGAACATGTATCTTCCATCTGCCCCCAAGTGTTCATATCACCACTTTCCTCCTTAATCCTCCCCACATGGAGTAAATTTTATCTTACTATGTTATTAAAATGTATAGATAATTTAAAAGGCAGGGTATGATCATCATGTAAGTCAGTGTATGGCTATTGTGTTGTTTATAAAACAGATGGAAAAGGAGAAATGAATAATGTACAACAACATTTTGCCTCAAAGACTAAAAGCAGAACTCTTTAATGTTTGGAAGAATCAATGAGGAGCCCCAAGGATTTGAATAGATAGCATCAAGTTAATGGATATTGGACAGAATGTTTAACTTCTGCTCTGGATACATCCTCATCTGGAGTAATTATGTTGAGTTCTGGACAGTAGGTTTTTAAAGTTTTATTTATTTTATTTTATTTTATTTTATTTTATTTTATTTTATTTTAGAGAGCCCACACAAGCAAGCGCGAGGGACAGAGGCAGAGAGAGAGAATCCTAAGCAGGCTCCATGCTCAGCCTGATGCGGAACTCAATCCCATGGTCCTGGAATCATGATCTGAGCCAAAATCAAGAGTTGGCTGTTCAGTCAACTGAGCCAACCAGGTGCTGCTGCACAGTAGATTTTAAGATATCAACCACACTTAGAACAAATGAAGAAAAGGGAACTCGGTATTCAAAAGGTCTTGCACCCTATTTAAAGGGCTTAGAACTTTTAATATGAAAAATAGAAGACCAAAAACCTGGCCGTTGTCTTCCATTATGTGAAGATCAGTAGTGTGACTACAGATTTATTCTGAGTTTCTCTGTGGCAAATAAAGTGGACATGAAAGAATTCAGACTGCAAAGGACACAGGCTGTAGAAGGGAAAGAAACCAAACTTTACAACAAAATTGAATTTCGATTGGATTATATTTTGAGATTGGAAACTTATTCACTAACTGAGACTGTTTTGTATGACTTAAAGTTTAGCTACCTAGATAAAACCAGGAAGCATCAACCTACACAACAGATTTAAAGAGACAATGAGAGGGAAAAAAATAATGCTTCCTGACTATGTTAAGAAATACTTGTTCCACGTAATAATTACACACATTTGTATGTTTTCTAAAATAATGCTTTGTTCTCCTATGCTTATTATTATTTTTTTAAATGTTTATTTATTTTTGAGAGAGAGAGAGAAAGAGAGCATGAGCGGGGGGAGGGGGTGGGGTAGAGAGAGGCGGAGACACAGAATCTGAAGCAGGTTTCAGGCTCCGAGCTGTCAGCACAAACCCTGACACAGGGCCCGAACTCAAACTCACAGACTGCAAGATCTTGACCTGCACCAAAGTCTGTCACTTAACTGACTGGGCCACCGAGTCAGCTTATTATTTTTAATTCAGTTGGTCAAAGTAAATGGCAAACCAAGAGATGACATCTTTCATATACTGGATTCTAAACACTCCCCAGTTCTGATCTGTCAGCAGATGTTGACAGCATAAAATTCTACCCTAGTAAAATATTCATTCAACTCATACACGTTAAAATCAATTGTCTTACCAAGGCACCATAATCACCTGAAAAAAGTCACTAAACCTTATTTTTATATCATTTTGATTACACTGTACACTATGATTTTCTGGGATTTTTCTTTAAATTCGTTGGGCATTACTTAGAATAAATTGAAATATGGTAGTTTATTATCAAGGCAAGAGCCCCATTTGCAGAAAAAAAACATAAATTCAAATGAGGTATTAAGGTCATTTGGCTACATTCTAGAAAAGAATTCAAGCATATATATACCACCACCATGGGTTGATCCCCATTGAAAGAGGCTAGAGAGTGCGAGTTTGAATTTTGACCGTGAAGAAATAGAATCTGTATAGTAGGGAATCATATCCAGCTGTACTGCTGGCCCAAACAAAGAAAGCAGTCTATTATCTAGGTTTTGCAATAATAAAAGACATTTCAAAGGAGTTTTCTTTTCCAGTTACTTCTCGAGCATACTTGAGGACACTTCTCTGGGCAGCAGAGTGACTGGTAGTATTTGAAATATATCTCTCTCTTTGTCAGAATGTTTTTGTAAGTATTTTTTATACTTGAGCAATTTGATTCATTTTATTTGAGGAGAATCTTCTTCACCAGAGGAAAAAAAAAAAACAGCTTACATTGGGAAATTAATTTACCTTTCTAAAAAGCAATCACATTCTGTAAAAAGTTGTAAGAAACTATTGTGACTCCACTGAGGAATAAAGAGCCCTCAATGTTGAGCATAATATACCCATTGCTCTCCTAGGATTTACCTATTTTCAATGCTAATCAAGGTTATAAAACTTTATGTTTTAGTTGCTTAGGAAATTGATGGAAGGAAAACAAGTTATATGTCTTTTCATTTTCTACTTGGAGGTGTGTGTTTGTGCAGCTTCAGGAATCACTGTCTAGCACAGAAGGAAACTTCTCTATACTTTCAGTCTTAGGTAGAATGTGTCAGGTTTTGAGGGGGGGTGGAAGGGCAACATTTTAGCTATAAAAGATGAAAGAAAAATGACACAATACTTGCCATATCACACTATCATGCCTTGGAAAAGCTGACTCATCACCCTGATCCATTTTGTATTTAAAGTTTCCAAATCACTGCTAAGGGATTTGCAAGTTACACGTATTTTTCAGGGAAATCATCTACACTATTTTCTCTTAAAATTAGGAAAAATTATTTCCAAAATGTTATTGATACCATCCATAATCCTCGGGCAATATTTGGGGAAAAAAACTGACTTTTCTTTGGGAAATCTGACGCTCTTTCCTTTAGAGACCCTTTTGTAGTCAACCTTAAAATCAACATTAAGAGAATAGAGCAAACATGTACACACAAACGTGAAGATTGCTTTCAGCTGAATTACACAAAGATAAACAGAAAATGAATTGGTCTTAAAATCAGATGTCCAGAGTCTCACCTGGCTTTTGTCTCCCTGCAAAATATAATTATTATCTTTTTTTTTATTTTTTATTTTTTTTATTTTTTTTTTTATTTTTTTTTAAATTTTTTTTTTTTTTTCAACATTTATTTATTTTTGGGACAGAGAGAGACAGAGCATGAACGGGGGAGGGGCAGAGAGAGAGGGAGACACAGAATCGGAAACAGGCTCCAGGCTCTGAGCCATCAGCCCAGAGCCTGACGCGGGGCTCGAACTCACGGACTGCGAGATCGTGACCTGGCTGAAGTCGGACGCCCAACCGACTGCGCCACCCAGGCGCCCCAATATAATTATTATCTTAAAAAAAGATTTTTAAACCTAGATTCTTTTTTTTTTCCTCAGTAGGGCAAGGTTTCTTTTAGTTTTATATTTAACAGTTACAACTCAGATATTATCTGTAGGATATTTTCTTTCTCTGATTATTATTGTGCTTTTTAAAATACACTTTTGAGGTGCCTGGGTGGCTCAGTCGGTTAAGCGTCCGACTTCGGCTCAGGTCACGATCTCACTGTCCGTGGGTTCGAGCCCGCGTCGGGCTCTGTGCTGACTGCTCAGAGCCTGGAGCCTGTTTCAGATTCTGTGTCTCCCTCTCTCTCTGACCCTCCCCTGTTCATGCTCTGTCTCTCTCTGTCTCAAAAATAAATAAATGTTAAAAAAAAATTTAAAAAAAAAGAATACCTATTTCAAAAGATGCTAGTATTAGTTTCTACTGTTGCTGTAACGAATAGGCACAAACTTAGTGGCTTAAAACAGCACAATTATATTATCTTATAGTTCTAGAGTTCAGAAGTCCAAAATGAGTTGGCATGGCTGTATTCCTTCCAGAGTTTCTGTTTCTCTCTGCCTTTTCTAGCTTTAAGATAGCATTCCTTGGTTTGTGCTCCCTTCTTCTTTCTTCAAATCCAGCAGCATAGCATTTTCAAATCCCTCTCTCCCTCTCTGACCTCTGTTTCTATCATCATATCACCTTTTTAAACTCTGACACTCCTTCTCCCACTTTTAACAACCTTTGTGATTATGTTGGGCCTACCTAGATAATCCAGGATAATCTCCCCGCCTCAAGAACTTCAATTTAATCGCATCTGCAAAGTCATTTTTGCCACATAAGGTGACATATTTACAGAATCTGGAATTAAGAATGTGGGCATCTTTGTAGGGTTAATACTTTGCCTGCCACAATGCCAGAAAAAAAGGACGTTGGCCTAGTTTGGGTCCTTGATGATCTCTGTCTTTACTGTTGTTCCTTAGGGCAGGTTATGGTACTACAAGTGGTACAGATTCCCCACCGGGTTGTCTTCCCCACCAACTGCGAACCTAGCCATAAACCACTTGGAAGCATTGTGAACACCTCGACATGTGCTTAGCAAGCATCCTTCCTGTTATCATTTCCCTACCGATGATGTTGCATGCAAGTAGATCACAGGTTCCTGACACATAAACTCCCCAAACTTCATCATCTTCCCATTTCACAAAAGTAATCAACTTCGTCTGGTTAGCAGCCACTCCTGGCTTTTCCCCGCCTTCTTTTCCCTCCTGATTATAGGTTACCCAGCTCCATTGCTGAAATGAGTCAGATTTTTTTTTTTTAACATAAAGACTCGTATTGCATGGAAAATTCTACTTCGGGCACTATTTAAAAAAATAACAAAAAAACCACAAATAAAACTCTATTTAGGGACTCAAGGATTGAGTTGCCTTCTTAAGATGGGCAAGCATAATTTTACACCAATCCAGAGGAAAAAATCATGCCGGTTACTCAATTTGCCAACCAGGGTCACTAATATACGTATTATTTAAGAGTTTCATTCATTGTCTCAGATGTACTAGCTTTGTGAGATCATGAATAGTAACAAAGATGTTAAAATCATGGCTGGACACAGGAAAACCTACCAATTCAGATTGCATGTGTAGTCTTAATTATTAATAAGCTTGGATGTACGGATTATCAGCTTTTTCTGCACCTTGTACCAGTTGGCAAGCTTTTTCTTCTTTTTCTTACTCTGGTGGAATGCAACTGATTCTAATGCATTTTCTTTCAAACAATTTTTTAGTTCACCTCTGATTGGCTTGTGGCTCCTGCTGATTGACAGGCAAGTCCACAGCTGTGGGTTCTCTTTTGAAGCTATTTTATCTTTTCTCTTTGACTTTCCTTTAATTTGATTGGATTCACTCTTGGAGCACCCTGTGGAAAGAACCTTGATTACTCTCTTTTCCGCTGTGAGTTGGTAGATGGCAAAGCACACTCAGAGGTCTTATCCCTTCTTTGTTAGGACCGGCTGCCTGTTGAAGCCCCAGGAGTGCTTATCTTGGCTGGCAGATAACTGCTCCCAGGTTTAAACTTCAAAGGCAAAACCCAGGCAGCCCCAAAGAAAGAAACTTCAGTCAGCTTCAAGGGGTGAGTGAGCTGGTCCTGTGGCTACTTTTGGAAATGGGAAAGGCACACTGAAAAATCAGGCTAGCCTCAAGATCTCGATGTCACTTTTTCACATTTGGATAGTAATTGCAGGGTCCTGGGAGAACATCAACTCCATACTTCTGTGGGCAAGGACAGTGAGGCTCAGTGGGTGAGCTGTCATTGAGAAAATGTTCTGACCTCATAGCCAGACTCCTCAGAGAGTAGTAAGATGCAGCGAGAAGGCGGTTCCCCAAAGAAATGCTCATTAGCTGAAGCCCGAGCAAGAATTTTGTGCTACAATGGAATGATTCATGTCTGAAACTGACAAATCACATGCACTGAACAACTATGACTCAAGATTCCATGGGAAAAACCCATAAATGTGTTTTCCTTCCCTCAAATAGATATCTGTTAATGTCTACAAACTATTTTTCTACTCCTGAAGTTAGAATGGCTAGAATGTCAAAGAAAAAAAAATATTATTTTCTCCAATGATAATAAAATAATGACAATCCATTTTTCATTCTCTCTTCCTTTCCTTTTTTCACACTTGTGTATACACACATGCACATACTTTTAAATTGGATTCACTCATGGAGTACATAGTGGAAAGAACCCCAATTATTTTCATCTTCATTGCTACTCTCTATATATGAAAGGAAGAGAGAAAATAATATTTAGAGAAAACCTTTGCTTCTTAATGCTCTGTGTCTCTGCTTACTTGGTAGTAGGGTTTATCTTTGGTCAGCTTTGTGACCTCTTTAAGCATTATTTGTTCCAAGTCCTCCCCCCACCCAACATTGAGCTTCATAGTGGTGTCAACCTTGTATGGTTACTGAGAGTAGTTAATGAAATAATATTAAGTACTCAATAGATATAAATTATTAGTAGTAGTAGTATTATACCCTTCCTGATTATCCCTTTTAGGTCTCTCGCACAGTGTGTGTTTATGTGTATGGGAGTTGAGACTGGAAAAGGGGAAAGAGATTAATCTGGTTCCCACACCACAATAAATGCCCATGCCCATGATCACTGTGCCCTGTTGTCCTTTTTGGTCACTTCCCTTTTGTTTCTTTGAGATTTGGTCTCCTAGTTGGTTGCTTTTTCTTCATTGTCAACCTCCAAACCACAGATCTCCATGAAGCTCTGGGTGACTGTCAGTGCTGGTGCTGATTCTGCCAAACTTGTCTGCAAGGCTTCTCCTGCTTAGCTAGCAGGGAAATGCCTTTTGTGAATGGCTCTTTCTTGGGGAATCTACTACCAGAAGCTTGAGGCTTCAAATGACAGCTCTCTTCTTTCTGAGAAGCATTATAGGTAAGGAGAGAGTAGAACAGAAGACCAGGTTGTTGGATTATCAGGCAGAAACAGCCTCACATGAAACCTAAAATCATTGCTTTCTTTGCTATATGGGATACTCTTGCCCAGTTGGCCTGTTCTACTAGACTCCTACATGAATAATAAATTTCTCAAAAGGCCTATTTTATATCCTACTAGTCATTCTATCCATGGAAAAGGTAATTATACATCTGAATCCCAACTTTGGCAAAAGTTCAGAATTTCTCACAGGGCTCCTGACACTAACATTTGTATTATTATAAAAACATCCTCAGGGATGATGCCAAACCACACTGAACAATCCAACTATTTCTGATGGTTTGCCAAAAGAGATGCTAATACTTGTATAAGTGCATTGCAGTCCTAACTCAGGGCTTAGGGTGTAAGAGGCACTCAGTAGATGTTGACACTCCCTTTGTGAACAGAATACTTTACAATATGGTTTTTAATTTCTATTTTAGAAATGGTGGTAGCTATTTGGAAATAATATGTAATGAGCTGAGACTTCATGTGAATTTAATTCTGTGTATCTGGGGTCCAATAAAATAATAATTAAATAAAACATTAGAAAAGAGAAATCTATAATTCCTTTCATGACATGGCCACTGCTGAGACACTGAAGCCTATCCAAAGACTTTATTTATATGTGAGTGAGTTCAGTTTTCCCCTAGAATTGCCTCTTCTTTTTTCTTTACCTCGTATTTCATTATCCACACACATCACATATCCTTGGAGCTCAGCTTTGCTCTGAGTTACGTTCAGGACCACCATATTTGCAGATAAGTGGATTGAAACTGTAACTCAAACATAGTGTCTTTATTAACCCTCAGCAGTGAACTCACCTTTTTGATCAGGGGCTACTGAAGCACATCAGTTGTCTTCAGACTATCTTTACTTTTACTACTTTCATTATAGAATAATCATTGTAGATCTCAAGGATGAGTGCTGGACACCACTCAACAATCAACGTAGAGTGTTAACATTCACAACCAGTTAAAATTAATTTTCCTGGGTTTGAAGAGACGTAGAGGGATGTAGTTTGAGAGGTTTTTAGCCATGCTGGTGGTGAAGGGGACAGGGCTGATTCTATTTCTCCTAGATTATCATTCAATCAAGAAACAGTACTATTGCATGCCAGGAAGTAGTCAGGGAGTAGACATGTCACCAACCTTGAGTAAGAGAGACAAGATCCCTGCCCTGGTTGAGTTGATCATAAAGTGGTGGAAATGCATGAAATTAAAGCTGTTACTTCTACAATATCCTAGAACACGTTAAGTCTTTTCATGTAAAAGTGCAGGGTTCTAAAGGATCATGAATGAGGAATGCCCAAACTTCTTTAAGTTTTTGTGTATTGGGAAAGTGTTTGGAAGAAATGCCATTTAAGCTGAGATCTAAAAGATGAGGAGGAATTATTCAATACAAGAGGGAAGCATGTTCTAAAAAAAAATAATATGTGAAGGTGAGAGTGTGTGGCTCATTCAGGGAGTTGAAAGTCATTCCATAGTGTAGAGTGGAGTGATCAGAGAGAAAATTGGGACCTTGAATAAGGCTAGATACATATAGTCTTGGAATTCAGGTTAAAGAATTTCGATATCATTCTAAATTATAATTAAGGAGAGTAGGAGGATAATGTGTCAGATCATTCTGGTTACAGTGTACCAAATGGATGGGAACAGGAATAGAAGGGAAGCATGGAGACCTTTCAAACTAGGGCTGATAGAGGCCAGAACCATAATTGTAGGTAGTATGGTAGAATAATGGCTTTCCAATGATGTTCACATTCTAATCCCTGGAACCTGAGTCTATGTTAGGTTTCATGGCAAAGGAAATTATAGTCACAGATGGAATTAAAGATATTATCAGCTGACTTTAAAATGAGATTATCTTGGATTATCTGAGTGATTATCTGAGTGAGCCCAATACAATCACAGAGATCTTTTAGAGTGGAAGGGAGACAGAAGAGGAGGTTGGAGTCAGAGATTTGAAAAATGCTACACTTCTGGCTTTGAAGATGGAAGAAAGGGACCACAAACTGAGGGATATAAGAAGCCTTAAGAAACTACAAAATGCAAGGGAATGAATTCTACCCAGAGAAATGCAGCCATATTGACACTTTTTAAAAAATGTTTATTTTATTTTTGAGAGAGAGAGAGAGAGAGCATGACCCGGGGAGGGGCAGATAGAGAGGGAGACACAGAATCCACAGCAGAGCTGTCTCTGAGCTATCCACGCTCTGAGCCTAATGTGGGGCTTGAACTCACGAACTGTGAGGTCATGACCTGAGCTGAAGTCAGATGCTCAACAGACTTAGCCACCCAGGTGCCCCCAGCTACGTTGACACCTTGGTATTGGCTCAGTGAGACCTATCTTGGACTTCTGATCTCCAGAACTGTAAAATACTAATTACATGTTGTTCCAAGGCACTAATTTTGTGGTAATTTGTTATAGCAACAATAAGAAACTCATTTGGTAGAGATGGAAAAAAGTAGGGAAGGTTGGGAAATGTTTAAGTGGTAGGAATGAGAAGATGTAGCATTCAGTTTAATATGCAAGAAGAAAGTGAGGTAGCATGAGTTATTTTTGGAAAAAAAAAAGAATTCCAGTGTTTTATTAATTAAAACTGGAAAAGTCTTCTTACTAATATGACCTATAACTATAAATTCAACTAGCATATTTGACTCAATATAACAGTGAATAGTATTAAAGACAAAGATGGATAAATTTCATACAAAAGACTAACAACTTATTTCTCTGGGTATTTTAACATCAATACCTCTGTATTAGATTGATGCTGGATTCACATGGTTCAGATGTTGATATTCAGCCAAATGCCATATATAAGTAAATAAAATTAAATGTTGAATTTCAGGGAATATTGTATAAATAATAACTGCCACAAAGTTGCAAGATTTTACATGTTCTAAATGGTCCTGTGACTCTAAACTGTGATGAACATTAGTTAGACACAAAAAGAAAATAAAACTATTTGGGGAACTTAGTGAGACTTAAATTTTTAGTTGAAAAATATAAATGCAAAACATATGATTCAGGAAACAATGATTGCTATGACTTTAGGATTTAATAAGCATGTATAGAAGCTATTCAACACCAATGTATTTGCTAGGTCAAAGGTCACCTCTATCTTAAATCTTTCATGCTCATCCTTTCCCTCTTCTCCCAGAATTATTCTTTTCCTTCTCTGTGGTTCAAAAACATGTCAACTGTACTTTATCATGCTTTATACTCTTCACTATATTTCAGCTATTTCTACATTTGTCTTTCCATAGTATTTTCAACTATTTGAAGACAGGGAATGTGTCCATTTTATCTTTGTATTCATCACAGTATCTATCACAACGTCTCATATAAAGAACCTAGTGAATGATGGAAAAGGTAGATTCAATAACAGAAGACCTGGGTCAATGGTTCAATTTCAGTTTCACTAATTACTTGACGTAAACCTGGAGAAAATAATTTCATATCTTGGTGCCTAATTTTCTATTTGAAAATATCATGATTCAGAACAAGGTATTAAGATTAAAACAAACAAATGTGCTTGGATAAACTGAGACCTGTTATGTGTACTTAAAGTTTCAGCACATAGTCACTAATCAGCAAGTTAAAGATGCTGATGTGCTATTTGGCCACACAACTGGATTGCTCAAGGGATTTTTATAGCTGGTGGTGAGATTGAACCCCATGTTGGACTCTGCTCTGACGGTGCAGAGCCTGCTTGGGATTCTCTCTCTTCCCCTCCCCAGTTCATGCACATGCACTCTCTCTCTCTCTCTCTCTCAAAAATAAAGTAAATAAACATTTAAACAATTTAAAAAAGAAGATTAAATGAATTAGTCATATTTTTTGATATTCTATATGCTTACTGATTTTTGTATAATCATGTTTTCATATGTTACTGAGACATATTTAAAATATATTCTAATGGTAGATATTACCTCTTTTATTGTTTATTTTTGCTTTCTGTATTTTAAATCTATGTTGTTAGCTGTATATATATTTAGAATTGTTACATGTTTCTACTAAATTATCTTTTCTGATTTTGAAAATCTTTCCTCTAATTTTAATATGATTCTCACCTTCAATGATATTTATCTGTAAGTAGAAGAGTTTTTTTTCTGGTATATCTTTTTTACTCTTTTATTTTCAGCTTTTATGTTTACTTGTTACAGATTCTGTCTTATAAAAATGTATAGTTAGGTAGTGTTTTATTATCAGTTTTTAACGTTTATTTATTTTTGAGACAGAGAGAGACAGAGCATGAACAGGGGAGGGTCAGAGAGAGGGAGACACAGAATCTGAAACAGGCTCCAAGCTCTGAGCTGTCAGCACAGAGTCCGACGCGGGGTTCGAACTCACGGACTTGAGATCATGACCTGAGCCGAAGTCGGACGCTTAACCGACCGAGCCACCCAGGCGCCCCTATTATCAGTTTTTAAATTGGAATCCTTAGTCCATGTGATGTAGTACTGACTTAAGTCTAACTATAAAATCTTGTCTTCTATGTGTCCCATAATTGTTTTCTTCTTTTTTGTATTTTGTGAATTGATCAAGTGTTATTATCATCATTATTATTATTCTCCTCTTACTAGCTTTTTAGTTAAAATTATGGTATTTTCCTATTAATAATTTCCTTAGAAATTATAGTATGTGTTCTTAGTTTATAATCTCTCTGAAATTAGTACTTTTATCACTTATCTAATTATGTAGAAATTTATAACAGTTTAATTCCTTCAATCATCCTGACCTTTGTGCTGTTGTCATATTTTTATTATTACACATATCACAAATCCCATAAGATATTTTTTATTACTGTTGTTTTAAGCAGTCATTAATTGTTTATATTCAAGAACCATATCATTTTGCATCTCTGTGCTTCCATCCAGCGTTTTTTATTTTATTTTTGGGACAGAGAGAGACAGAGCATGAACGGGGGAGGGGCAGAGAGAGAGGGAGACACAGAATCGGAAACAGGCTCCAGGCTCCGAGCCATCAGCCCAGAGCCTGACGCGGGGCTCGAACTCACAGACTGCGAGATCGTGGCCTGGCTGAAGTCGGACGCTTAACCGACTGCGCCACCCAGGCGCCCCTCTGTGCTTCCATCCAGGATCATTTTCCTATGACTTTTACTGTTTATGGAAAGACAGATCTTTCGATGATAAATTCTCTCTGCTTCATTCTCTGAAAACGTCTTTACTTCCTCTTCATTTTTGAAGGACATATCGCTGGATATAGTATTATTCCTCTTCCTTTCCTAAGAAACGCTCTCAGTCCCATTGTGGCTTTCAATGTCATTTATCTCAATCTCTTCATTCACTCAACTTTAAAATCAAACAAACAAAAATAAAGGCAACTTCTCCTTTTAGCCCCCTAACTGAAATTACTCATGAAACAGGAGACTATAAAAGACTTAGTTATCATTGATGGAGGAGGATCAGGAAATAAATGGGAAAAGAAAAAAAATATATTATTTCAAAAACATGACAATGTAACATGCTTGTGAACAGGATATGTAAAGTTAGGAAATATCATACACAATGGCCTGAAATTTTCCCTTTGAACTAAGAGGCAAGTTATCTGCTTGAAAATGAGGAAAATAGCTGTGAAATAAGAAGTATAAAGTTATCGGTTTTGTTTAAAAATGGCATATATGAGAAATTGGAGAGAAAACAGAACCAAGGACTCGAAAAAAGAATTGCTGAGCTCTGCTAAAAACCCATCTGGAGAGCAAATAGTTGGCACTAGTTCACACAATGGTTTATTTTCTCTAACAGTATTCACGAGTCTGGGAACAGCAAATAACAAGATGGATGGTTGCATAGATGCGAGATAGATGATCTGAAAATTATCATGATTGTGAAGTGAAGGAATGGGAGTCTTAGAACACCAGTATACAACTTGTTGAAACAAACTACCAAGGTGTCAAGTAGAAAGAGACTGTGAAGGAGTGACAGACTGTGAGTTAGCAGAGGGAAAGAGAATCCATAGTTCCTCATGAAAAAGAACAGGAGGGAGAAACTGAAAAGGGTAGGAGAATTGGTAGGATGATGACGTTTTGTATTTTAAGATCTCATGCAAGAATTTGAGTGATGACATCCACAGTACTGTCGTGGTGGTGGAATTGGGAGTGGAATTGGGATAGAGATACTGATATTGAAGTCTAGATACTTGAGGTTATTTGTCGGAAAGATTACATACATGTAGAAAGTGAACAATTGATGATGATTGATTTTATTGTGGAAGTAAAGAAGTCTGTGAGCTAGGTTTCAAAGCCCAGGTGAATGAATAAGAGTAGTCAAGATGACAGAGGATGACGTCAATAATGAGAAATAAATGATGGCATATATAGTTATCATGATCCTTAAAGAAAGAGTGGTTTTTGCTTTATGATAAAAAAAAAAATTCAGGAGTTAGGATATTATCAGTACTAACTCTAGGCCATCATGTTCCTTGGGCTTGAAAGTGTAAAAAGCTTTCACTCAATTTGGAACAAGGGAAGAGGTATTTTCAGGGAAGATCCAGGTTCCAAATAAATAACTAGGCAGCAAGATTTTTTTTGAAGAGATTAAGGCTACAGAGCAGTGTGGTAAGAGTATGTGGGTTCCAGCAGCCACCGTTAAAAGGGGGAATTGAACTGTGCTTGAATTTGGGTTGGTGGAAAACCGTAAGAGGGAAGAGAGGCATAACTGAAACAATTATCTTCAAAGTCACTGCTCTGATAAGAATAGTAGGCAGCAGTCTTTTGTTGAATATTCTAAAGGATTGACACTGGATTTATGTTTCAAGAAAATTCTTGAAGTAAGGAATTAACTGTAGCAACAATGTAATCCAGAAGTATTCCTAAAGAGATATTGTCAGGTTTATGAAATGAGCCTTCCACAGAACTATCTCCAATATCTTTAGGAAGAATATATTTTTAGATCCCCTAAGAAGCTCATACTGTAATTTAGTTTGGAACTCATTATTTCTAATTAGTCAGCTTTTCTGGATTTACTTGGAGCATGCTGGTGGCAGACACCCTTTGGGTCTAGTATTTTGCTAGCAACGTGGAGGAGTGAATGTAATGTGATCTCCACATTAATATACACTGCTTAAGGAAATCATAATGATTTAAGGTGACTGGAAGTCTTTCGGGGTCATTGCAATGGGTTGAGGAGCTTGTAAATGTTCACTCAATCCCTACTGGGAGAAGAGAAGCCTAGGGAATTATGTTTACCCTGCAGAAAGGGTCTAACACCCTGCACAAGTCATGTCTAGTATGTAATATCCTTGGGGAAAAAAAAGAATAATATATGTTAGTTACATCATTTTACTAGTGTTTTATAATGCGACCTGATATCATGTTAAAAATTAGAGGCAAGGACAAAATTCTAACCCTTCTCACCCCTTGTATTGGCATGCCTGGCCAATAAAACTTACCCAAAACAAAAAACAACACAGTATACATAGTAATTTTTTCCCATTATGACTTCATCATCAAACCTAGAATCAAGTTAAATCAATGAAGAACACCATATCTTCAAACAAGTATGGATCTTTCTTAATTTTTGAATTATCAGATAATTCCCCCAAAATTCAGGCAGGCAATATGGTATAAAGGCATTTTATTAGAATGTGTGAATAAAAATAAAAGTAGATTTCAGATATACATTATACTGACAAATATAAATCCCATGTCTGATACATTAAAAACCAAGAAAGAAAACAATTCTTGAAGACTATTTTTTTGGTTATTATTGAAGGCCTGGCAGATCAAGAATCATTATCTTTTCTTTATACATTGCTTACACCTTCTCATCAATCTACGTCTTTAGTCATTTGCCCTATTTTTTAGAACAATGAAATTATATTTATCATTTTAGACTGGAAAGATATTTTTTAAATAATATGAGGAAAATGAAACTACAATCAGATTAGCAATGATAGTTGAGCAAGGGGCAATGATTAAATATACTGTGGGTTGTTTAAATCATGTCTTGTGTGAAAGATGCATAACTGATTTTTACATCATTTAAAAGGGAGAAAAAATATAAATTGTATTTATTATGTTAACAAAATCAAATTACCTTCCTTTTTCTCTTCTGTTGACAAATCAAAGAGGTGTATATATCTCAGAGTCTTTCTTAGAACTGAAAGTAAAGGACAAAAGAGGAGTCACATGTTTTATGCCCAAGAAATAATCTAATTGCTACGCAAGAAATAAAACAGGTTGGGAAGAAAAAGAGACCAAAAAAAAAAAAAAAAAAAGCAGAACATCAGAAAGAGATCATGAGTTATGACTAATTTATAGGTAAGTGAAATCCTATGTCATTGAAAAGAATTTCCAACAATTATTAGGAAATAATACTGGTATATGGAAATTACTATGTAAGTATTATAACTAGACCTCTGAAGATACATTATAAAGAATAAAAAACATAATTTCTTATTTATAGCCTTTTTCAGTATATATTTAGATAATATTGGGAACAACAATCTTTAAACATGATACGTACGAATTGAAGCCTAACATCGCAGTGGCTTTAAGAAATCATTTGCTTTCTATTTAATTGAGTTTCTAGATTATTAACTATTTCTCTGTTATACATAGTTTTCTCACCTTAAAAAAAATAACTCACAACACAGACCAGTGGAAAAGGAAGAATGCCTCATGCTACCTATTAATTGAGAAATAAAAAATAAGTCATGATATTGAGGATGTGAACAGGAAAGTGACTACACAGATACTTCATTTCTAACAATTCCTTTTATCTTTCTAAATCACATTTGCTTATAAAATAGGGAGAATAATGCTGACCTTACAGGGTGAAATGAGATAACATAGGCAAATCACCTTACTCAATACCTGTTTGGCACAGAGCTAACTCTTAACACTAAGTCTTACCTTTCTATGTCCCAATCCCTAACTTCCCTTAGGAAAATCAGGTAAAAGAGAGAGGTCTCTGTTCCAAACACCTGGAGAGCATCACTGGAAGACCATCCAAAGATTCACTGAAGTGAGAAAGAAACAGAAGACAGCATTGGCCAGGAAGAAACTCAGGGGATAGTACAAATCAGTTTGTGAGTCACCATAAAGTGTCCAACCAAGGACAAAAGGAGAACTTGCTGAAAGATCAGCATAAATAGGCAGGGATATAGGAATGCCATGTGAGAAAGATAGGGATCAGACTGTAGAGAATCCCAAGCCCAAATTGATGTTCTTTTGTTGCAACAAGAGTGGGTCTTGCCAGGCTTGAGCATACCCTTAAAGAAGATACACTGTGTTAAACATAATATGGATCTTCCTCCATGTATGATGGGTTAAGTCCCAATAAACTTGATGTTAAGTGGAAAATATCATGAAGTGAAAATGCGTTTAATATACCTAACCTACCGAACATCATAGCTTAGTCTAGACTACTTTAAATATGCTTAGAACACTTACATTTTTTCTATAGTCTGGAAAAGTCATCTAACACAAAGCACATTTTGTAATAAAGTGTTGAATATCTCATGCAATTTGTTGAATAGTGTCCTGAAAGTGGAAACCAGAATGGTTGTATGGGTACAGAATGGTTATAAGTGTATCAGTTGTTTACCCTCATGATTGCATGGCTGACTAGGAGGTGTGGTTCACTGCCACTGCTCAGCATTGCAAGAGCGTATCATGGGGCATATCACTAGTCTGAGAAAAGATCTAAATTCAAAATTCCAAGTACACTTTCTACTGAATGCATATTGCTTTTGTACCATCTTACAGGTGAAAAATCATCAGTCAAACCATCAGAAATCACCTGTATCAAGGACTCTCGAGTTCAAGATGAGATGGAGACTTGTAGGATTCTGCATGGGGTAGAGGGTCACTCTGCTGTCACCAGGGGACAGAGGTATGACTTCCTCCTATCACATATCATGGGAGATCACAATGATTCTAGATTCCAGCTTTGGCCATTTCAAGCAGCTCACTTTCAACAACGTTCAAATACCATTAAAAATCTTTTTTTTTTATTTTTTTTAAGACTGTGGAAATTTTCAGTAAAATGGAAACAAATTGCTATAAGTAAACCATTTGTCACAGTCTGATTACTTTGCAGCCACTCTGGGAACACCCATTTGTCATGCTAGATCAAGATAACCACAGCCTGACTAGAGGAAATGGCTTTTTGCCTACTAGTTGTGGGTTTTTGTTTTTTTTAAACATTCACCCAGAGAGACCTGCTCCATAGAATCTTCAGGTTCCACTCCAGCTATGTGACCAAAGAGAAAAGCTAAGGCATTAGGAACAAATTGCACCATCTACAAGGCATTAAAAGGCAAAATAATTAACTATTGTTAAATGTAAAACTCATGATTCGAAGTAAATATACATTTAGAGTATAATGCTTCATTGTATATGTTTAAGTTTTTTAAAAGAAAAAAAAGTTAAAAAATGATTACTCATTTGGAAAAAGAAGGGTGGAGAATAATCAAATAAATGCTTTCAGCTACATTAATTTCTCAGCATGAAGTAGGCACTTCAGAGATGCTTGGTGATTTATTAGTTGCTTGATATGAAAGAGACCACCAATTTGTCCTCTTATTTTCACTCCATTTTCAAGTTGAGTTGAGAAGGTTTTAAAAATTAGATTGCTTAATTGCCTGCTCTGAGACAGTTTAAGTGTAATTTGGGCTCAAAGAGAAGACAATTATTCAATATTTCTTCCATTTTTTTTCTTATATAAATACTCAGAATATAATAAAAATGATGTTAGGTGAGTGAGACCTACAACTTGCTAAAATACCACAGGTCAAAAGCCCTTATAAATCAGGTCCCTAGAGTGACTTTTGTAAACTAAGAGTGCTTTTAGATTCCTTTTTGCATCTCTGCTAATTCTTACCAGGACAATGGTCACTTTTTCCCAAGAATAATGCTAGTTCACCAATCATGTTATTGATCGGAGTTAAGTTTAGAATAGTAAATGAACTCATTGCTTTATTAAACTCATAAAAGATGAGACTGTCTGCAAAGATAGTCAAGTCTTTTTGCAAAAACCTGTTTGTTAAGTGATCCTTCAACTTGGATATCCAGTATAATATCACTATTGCATTTTGCCTGCAAGTGTACCTTTCAACATATATTTTGAAAGCAATTTTTTATAGTCACAAACTGAATGGGTGGCCTTTAAAGTAAATATTAATATTTTTAATTCACTTATTCTCATTTCAAATTTTCTTCATAAGGCTTTCCTTACATTTTCATGGAGGCACGGGCCGGTTTGACATAGGGTACTGTTTTCAGATTGTTTGATCTTGTACTAATAAACAAACTCAGATATTATTGTATTCTAAGCAAAGATATATCTTATTCCATCAACTCTTAGAGATAAATTTTTCCAAGAATCATTGCAGAAGTTAAATTTGAAACCCAAATATCTTCAAAACCTTACCAGATTATTCACCTCTTCGTCTTGGGTTTGGGACTTCATAGGACTCTAGTGAATGAAAGTTGGTAATGGAAGGAGAGGAAGAAATTGTTTCACCTAAAAGTTATCACTATTAGCTTTGCAAACTCTCATCTACATTGTCTACTGCATCATTCTATATATCATGGAAATATTGTCCTTTGCGTAAACATCATTTATAGCTAGAGGCTCTTTGTTATCGTAACTATCACCCTAAAATATTCTATCATTTGATATAATTTACATAACTTCAATAACTGTAATATCAAGCTATGTAATATCTATCTGTATATCTACCAATTTATCACTCTATCATCTATAAGTTTTCAATTCAAATATTTTTGAGAATACCATCTGCAAGGAACACCTGGGTGTCTCAGTCGGTTAAGCCTCCAACTCTTGTTTTGGCTCAGGTCATGATCTCAAGGTCCATGGGATTGATCCCTGCATCGGGCTCTATGCTGACAGTGTGGAGCCTACTTGGAATTCTCTCTCCCTCTCTCTCTGCCCCTCCCCATTCTCAAAATAAATAAGTAACTTAAAAAAAAAAAAAGAAAATCATCTGCAAAATGGGGATATAAGATAACTTGCATGGTTTTTAATGAGTTTATTTAAAAAACAATTAGGGCAGTTTTAGGTTCACAACAAAATTGAGAAGTTATATAGAAATCTCTCACATCCCTTCTGCCACCATGCATACATAGCTTTATTTGTTACCAAAGACAAATCTATCTTGACACATAACAACCACCCAAAATCCATAGTTTATATTACTGTTCACTCTTGGTTTGGTATGTTCTATGCATTTGGAAAAGTGTGTGATGACATATATCCATCATTATAATATGATTCAGGGTATTTTCACTGCTCTAAAAATCCCCTGTGCTCTGCCTATTCATTTTCCCACCCAAACTTTTATTTTTCACCATGTCCATAGTTTTGTCTTCTTAAGAATGTCATATAATTAGGATATACACAGCATGTAGCCTTTTCAGATTGGCTTCTTTTACTTAATAATATGCATTTGAGTTTCCCCCATGTCTTTTCATGGCTTGATAGCTCATTTCTTTTTAGTGCCGAATAACATTCCATCTTCTGGATATACCGCAGTTTATTTACCCATTCACCTACTGAAAGATGTCTTGGTTGCTTCCAAATTTTGAAACTTATGAGTAAAACTGATGTAAACATCCATGCGCAGATTTTTGTGTGTCTCAATTCCTCTGGATTAATACTAAGGAGAGTACTGGACAGTATGATAAAATTACATTTTAGTTTTGTAAGAAACTAAACTGTCTTACTAACTAAACTGTCTAAATAAACTGTCAAACTGTTTTCCAAAGTAGCAAGACCCCATTCTAATAGGTATAAATTGTTTTAATTTGTGTTTCCCTTATAATATATGATGAGGAACATATTTTTATATGCTTGTTTGCTTCTATTAAGATTTTTGACTAATTTTTTTAAAAAAAATATTGAGTTGTCTATTTACTTACTGTTAAGTTTTAAGAGTTATGTACACGTTTAGATAATAGTCCTTTATCCAATGTATCTTTTGTAAATATTTGCTCCCAGTCTGGGGCTGGTCTGCTAATTCTCTTGATACTGTCTTTCCCAGAGCAGAAGTTTTACTTTTAATAAAGACTAGCTTATCAACTATTTCTTTTTTGAACTGTATCTTTGGTGTATCTGTAAACCATCACCATACCCAAGGTCATCTAGGTTATCTCCTTTGTTATCATTGAAGTGTTTTAAAGTTTGCATTTTACATTTATATCAATAATCTATTTTGAGTTAATTTTTTTTGAAGAGGGTAATTTCTGTGTCTAATTTTATTTTTTATTTATTTATTTTTTGCACGTGAATGTCTATATGTTCCAGAATTGTTTGTTAGAAAGACTATTTTGATTTCATTAAGAAGGAGCCTTTGCTCCTTTGTCAAAGATCTTTTGACTCTGTTCATGAGTTTCTATTTCTGGCCTATTTTGTTCCATTGATCTTTTTGTGTATTCTTTCACCAATGCTATACTATCTTAATTATTGAAGCTTTATATAGTAAGTCTTGAAATAGAGAAGTTTCAATAGTTCAACTTAAATATTCTTTTAGCTATTCTATATCTTTTGCTTTTCCACATATAATTTAGGTATGTTTTTAAAGATTTATTTTTCAGTTATCTCTACACCCAATGAGGGGCTCAAACTCACAATCCAATGTCAATAGTCACATGCTATATGGACTGAACCAGCCAAGAGCCCCTGCATATATAATTTAAAATCAGTTTGTCACTACCCATAAAATAACTTGCTGGGATTTAATTTGTACAGCATTGAACTTATAGATCAAATTAGGAAGAACGGACATTTTGACAATTACTGAGTGTTTCTATCCATGAACATAGAGCATCTTGCCATTTAATTAATTATTTGATTGCATTCATTGGAATTTTGCAATTTTCTTTATATCTTATACATATTTTGTTAGATTTATAGCTAAAATTTCATTTTTGAGAGTGCTAATTGTACTGTGTTTTTAAATTCTAATTTCACTTGTTCATTGTTTGTGTATCAGAAAGTAATTGACATTTATTTAATCACTTTTTATCCTTGTAACCTACAACCTTGCTAAATTGCTTATTAGTTCCTGGAGATTTTTGGTTGACTCTTTTGAATTTTCCACATAAACAATCATGTCGTTGGCCAACAAAGACAGTTTTATATCTTTCTTCCCAATCTGCATACTGTTTATTTCCTTTTCTTGCCTTATTGCATTAAGAAAGACTTTCTGTAAGATGTTGAAAAGAATAATGAGAGGGGCGATCCTTGCCTTGAACCTGATTTACTAGAAAGCTTATAGTTTCCCACCATTGAGTATGATGTTAACTCTAGGTTTTTTTAAAGATCATATTTATGAAGTTAAAAACTTCATAAGGTATGAGAAAAGGTAATGAATATAGAATGCATAGTATTCTGTACTTAGCATATAATAAATGCTCAATACATGTTAGATATGGTGATGACAATGATGACATAGTAACCAACACTGTAATAGACACTTTAGATATGAATTCATACAATTTACTAAACCTTCAATAAAGAACTTTATCAGCTGAAATAAATTTTAGATGTATTCTTCACTTTCTAGTGATCATTTCCAGTGATCAGTAGATTTTCATAGATTTTTGCAAATTCTCTAGATACTCTTGGACATATTCTCTCTGCATACAGGACATCTTTCCAGCAAACGTGCTAAACTGCTTGCTCTAAATTCTTTTTACCTTAACAGGGAGTTGACAAAAAAGGCTAAATGTATCTTTCTTCCCGTAACTTCTCCACCATACTTAGACTTGCTAATACTCATTTATCTGTGGAGCTGTATAAATCTAGAGCACAGGTTTGGGAGATTAGCAAAATTCTAGATATAAATTTTAGGGGCAGCCCTTCCAGATCATCTGATTGGTGTGCAGGGGGATCTTAGGTAAACTCTTTAAGTATGATCTTTTCTTGCTCTCCCAACCTCAATAAACAAAAGCAAAACCCAGAAATGTGTCTTCTAAGCACAAACCACAGAAGGAAACCAAGGTCAACTCTTCACTGTTTTAGGCACTGGGAGATGTACCAGAGGCCTTGTTAATGAAGAGACTTGATTTTTAGCAGTGAAAGAAGAAAACATGGAAATTGCTGTCAGCAAAAATATGTGGAATAATAATAATAATATAATAAAAATAATAATAACTAGGATGTATATGAATTTAGAAAATATTTTTAGAAGTAATGATTCACTTAGAATGCTCTGGGCATTTTAAAGTACAGCTGTGGGGATGCCTGGTGGCTCAGATGCTTAAGCGTCCTACTCTTGATTTCAGCTTGGGTCAGAGTCTCACGGTTCATGGGTTCAAGCCCAGCATCAGCCTATGTGCAGGCTGTCAACGGAACCTGCTAGGGATTCTCTCTCTCTCCCTGTCTCTGCCCCTCCACTGCTTGTGCTCTCTCTCTTTCTCCCTCTCTCTCTCAAACTAAGTAAATAAGCCTAAAAAAATAAAGTACACCTGTGAATTTTTATTTTAACACTAGGGAAAAACAAACTCCAAATTCTTTGATGTCTTCCACAGTTTGAATGTTAAACTGGAAAGACAATGACACTTATTCAGAATGGCATTTTTTCTATTTGTATGTTATCTAAAATATTTTAATTTTTCTTTAATATCCTATCATAACATTCTTGACTTTTTAGTAATCTAGAAAACTGGCATTTCCAATTAGAATAGTAAATTACAGGTGATGTTATTTGGATAAAACACCTAAATAAGACAAAGCAAAAAATATGTATATTTATAAAATAATATTACTTCAACTCTTTGAAAATTAAATCACACCTTACTTTCCTTGAGGGAGAAAACATATTGAATCCTGCAAATTAATGAAGCTGATAAATAGGTAGGAACATACAAGAAGAAAAAGATGTATATCAAACAAATTTAAGAAATTTCTCAGAGTTTATATTTCTACCAGACATTACCCATTCCCCTGAAAAATATCTCTGTGATAGATTTTCAGTCTCTCAAAATTACTGACATTTATTCAATGTTTTGAAAGTCTTTTCATTTTAAACTAAATGTCAACTTCAGACAAGCTTTCTGTTAAAAAGAAAGACAGAAAGTTACAGTGGAGAAAAAAGAAGTTAATGATGAGACATGTATAATTGAAACTATATTATAGGGGCGCCTGGGTGGCGCAGTCGGTTAAGCGTCCGACTTCAGCCAGGTCACGATCTCGCGGTCCGTGAGTTCGAGCCCCGCGTCGGGCTCTGGGCTGATGGCTCGGAGCCTGGAGCCTGTTTCTGATTCTGTGTCTCCCTCTCTCTCTGCCCCTCCCCCGTTCATGCTCTGTCTCTCTCTGTCCCAAAAATAAATTAAAAAAAAAAAAAAAGTTGAAACTATATTATAATGTAAAAAAGATAAAATGTATCCCATATAATATATCCCGGCTTTTATTGTGATAAAATACAGCAGGTAAAAAGATCTGTGCTTCTCATTTTAAGAACAGATCTATTTGGATATAGGCATGATACATTTTGACTATCAATGGCTTACCAAATGTTCAAGTACTACAATTAAAAGGCCAATGATTAATCTACAAAGCTTACTATAGCAAGATTTTAAACTGGAGCTGTTTTAACACATCACTGTGTGGTCATTGTTTTAAAACCAACTAAAGCATAATCATCGAAGCCCTGGTTTAACTTCTACTTTACTGAGAATAATAGTTATATATGAATAGTTATATATGAGAAAGTAGATAACTACTTTTGTCTTTTATGATGCCAAATTTGGGATGAATTTCCCAGACTTTTAACCTTTTCTGGAATTCTCAGTTATCCTCAAAGCCCACGAGGGGCTACATCTTTGAGCTACTATTTTGCTACATCTAAGAGCATATGAAACACCTCCCATTTTGAGCACTGCACAGGCTGGCAAAAATGATGAACTATTCTGAAATAGCATTTGACTGAGACTCTACCACATTTGGTTCTGCACAATATTGATCAGTGTACTCGCTGGGTTAGCAACAAAACCTAGCATCATTATTCAGCACTATTTAAATGTAACCAGAGGAGCTCATTTTGTTTCTTTTCTTGTTTTTCTTTTCTCTCCTGATAAATTGCACCAGGCTACTTTTAAATTCCGCAGGACAGCAGGTGGGGCATTAGTGAACATCTGTCTGCATTTTTGAACTACATCTCTTGGCTCACAGGTGACTTATGGAAGGAAAATGAACAGTGAATGTGATTCTTTCACTTTACCTGTTGAAAGTTGCATCTGCAGAATATAACTGTGAGATTTTTCTCTTCCTAGTTACTGGCTTCTATCTCACTCCAAGCACTCCTGATGCTAATATGATAGACTCAGCCTCTGAATGTTCTTGGTTTAAGATAAGATCTACTCTGTTCACCTGGAGTCTGATTGCCAACCATGCAAAAATAATTACTGTTAAGCTTATTCAAATCTTTCCTGTAAAACACTATCTTCTCTAATATTTACCTTAATTAACTTAATACTACCACTACTCGCTGCTCCCTCCAAAACCAAAAATAACTGCAATTTAATAATATGTCTCCAATCAAATGTAATCTTCTGCCAATCCTTTTGCAAAGACTATTTCAGACTGAATGAGATAAAAATGTTCTATCTCAAGGTAAAGGTTTTTTTTTTAACTTAAAATTTGAAGATACCGATTGCTATTTGGCTTTTGACCAAAATCAATAATCATACTTTTATAACTTGCAACTGGTCTGTAAATTCAATTTTTAAAATACTGTATTTCTATTGGAATGCACCTTATACACTGCCTCACATCCCGTTGGTTCACCTTTTTACTCCTGCCACTGCTGTGATGTAGGTGTAAGTAGAAGGTTTCTCTTTTCAATTGTACAAAGACCCTCAAGCCCCCCGCCTAGATCTTCTCCTGTGCATGGGACTCTTACAGGAACTTGCTCAGAGCTTACAAATGTACCACTTGGGAGAGGGATGGAATTTAACTATCCTTCACTCATGAGGAGAAGCCTATAGTTTGATCCCTTCTGTGGACAGTGCTATAATGCACCTGGGATGGTCTTGGAAGGATTGAGCTGGTGACCAACTTGATAATGTGCATCTGTTTAGACTTTTCCCCTTTCTCTTTACCACTCTGTCTACTCCATCTTTCTTATTCCTTGAAACGACTTCTCAAATAAATCACCAGCATGGAAGCGATTGCCTTAGATTTTACTTTCATGGAAATCCAAACTAACTGAGTATCCTAATTTCATTTTAGAAAATGCAAGCTTTAAATTGGGAATTATGAGATTGTATTCCTTAATGCCACTAACTATTAAAAAGGGTTATCTGATCAGCATAAGGGAAATGGCTAAGAGAATCTTCCTGAACCTATCATTTATGCTTAGCTTCAAAATAAGGTTAATTATCCAAAGAACTTTAATACCAGACAAGTTGCCAGGTAAAAAGAAATACCCATCAAAATTTAGAATTTTGCTTGAGAGTTTTCTCTGGTTCCATCAGCCTGAGGGATTTAAATAAAGGAGCATAGACCAAGGTAACAACAATAAAACAACAAACACTCAAGCATATGTCAGTGGATGTGCTGGACCCTCAGCCTCCTTTAGGTATCATCCACTATGGTCAGGTCCTGAAGTGGCCCAAGAAGCTCTGTAGCAGTTTCCTGTCTGTTAACCTGGATCTCTGCCCTAAACTGGTAGGGCCTCCACTCCTGACTACAACCTTCTCAGTAGTGGCCAGTGTCACTGGAGCTATGGCTACTATACTAAGTCTCTCTAAGGCCAAGGCTAAACTCTGGACATTGCCTCTTCCACCCATGATGGTCTCTAGCTACTTAGACACCCTGTATACCTACTGTCCTAGGCTTCATAGTGAACAAAGACAGACAAGCTCGGGGCTAAGGTACTGCTCAGAGTCCACAGAGGCTCCTTCCCAGTGGCATTTCCATGTATTTCTTTTTTAAAGGTAGCTGAACCACTGAAAAGGTTTATCAGGCCTCTTCCCAAGAAAAGAGTGTGGCTTTTTGGCCCCCCTCGGTACTATGGGCCTTCTGACTGCTGTTTCTCTTTCAGATTCTAGGAAGCTAATGTTTTTTCCCTTAGAAAACAAAAAAAGGCTAAATTTAATTTCCTAGCTATGCTTTAGTCCTTCTTCCTGTAGATATCAGGGTCATGGGCAGATCAAGTGTTTTTAACTTTAGACTGCTCATGCCTTGGCTAGCTGCAAAGCTTAGCATATAAGTGAAGTAAACATGCCTGTATGTCTTCCATTATTTTGTCTGTAGCTGTGATGTTTATAAGTGATTAAAGTAGCACATTCACTTTAATTGCTTCACAGTATTTCATTGTATCTACATGTGCAAATATCTATATATGCCAACATGAATAAATCTTGCAAGTATAAAATTGAATAAGACATAAAATGTAAAGAGATACACAAAGACATGTTATTTATGTAAAAACACAAAATGCTAAGAGACTGATACCACATGCTGTCATGGGTACAAATGTATCTAGTCAAAAGTGTACAGACATACCCAGAAAGAATAACTTCCATCCTTAGGGTGTTGGTTACTTACTCCTGTGCATGAAAGAACCGTATGAGAATGGGACAAGGGGATGCTGTAGGTGTAACTACAACCTCATAAAGTAAATAAAACCAAAAACGCCCAGAAAGAAATATATCTGAAACAAACATGACTAAATATTGTTAAATCTGAGTAGGTGGCTCATGTATATTATATATTTTCTTATTAAATTTAGCGTATGTTTAAGGAACTTAATATTTAATTATTCATTATTTAGTTTGAAAATATTAAACTAAAGTAAATAGTTAATAAAATATTATAAGCGTAATGCTACAATTTTTTAAAACTTCACATTCGCTATTGGACCTCACCATTATCCTTACCACAGATACCATTAGAAAACTGTCACTGAGGGACATCGTACATCCTCAAAAAATATACTTCTCCAATTTTGTTCTTTATCCCATTTACTTCTCATTTGTACTTTGGTGGAGTGCAAATGAGTTAACTGTAGCTTCTATACAAGAACCGTTATCATCCACAGTTTCTCCTCTTATTTTCCAAATATTTAATTGTGTTCAAACTCTCTAGATCCCCAAAATTGATAATGGTATTCTAACAAGGATCCGGCCTGCCCCTTTGGAGGAAAATTCCTTTTATTTCATCTCCTCCTTTCTTATTTATCTTTCAATGCTGGCTGCTTTTTCTTTATTTTATTTTATTTTTTTTAAATTTCTAGATATAATTTATTGTCGAATTGGCTAATATACAGTGTGTAAAGTGTGCTTTGGTTCTTGGGGTAGATTCCCGTGGTTCAACTGGCTGCATTTTCAAAGTTGCCTTTGTAGGTTCTTTACTTGTGTTCATCTGGACCTGAGTATGGCCTTGGACTTAAGGCTATTTATCTTATCTGTGTTATTATTTATTTGTCACCTTTCACTATCCTATCAAATAATAGATTAGATTCCCTCATTAACCTTTTCCTTTTAGAATTTTTTTTTATCTAAGTCATATTATTGTGTCTATTTTTTCAACATCACCAACCTGTTGAGAAGGCATTCTAAATTCTATATTGTAATTGCAAAATTTGTTATTTGTATTTAGTCTTTTTTTTAACATATTAGTCATTTGCACCAAGAAACAACTATCATGTTATATTGTAATAAGGAAGAAAGAAAGATTTAAATGTTTGTTCCCACAGAAGTGTTTGCTAGTTTCTTTGACTACTTTCATTGAGACGGAGGGCAGCTGCTGAGTTTCTGAAGTAAAGCATCTGATTCAGCAAAAAGGTTTATTCAGAGGAGGTTTACTTTCCACAGCATCTTAGGAAAAAGTTGGGGGATACACAAAATATCCTCACTGAGGAAAATATCACAGAACCATCCTTGTAAAAAAAATAATTTGCGTGTGTGTGCTCGTATTTGTAGTGTGATCACGTGTGCATGTGTGTGCATATGGGCCACTCCATTTTCTATGGTATGAAAGATGAAGTAGAATCATTTTTTAAAAACATTTTTAAACAAATTATTCCTGTGCATTCAGAGAGGTGTCACCAAATTTTCTATGCAACCCTTGATGCTAAAAAGTATTTAATGACATAATATGCATCGGATTCGAACAAAGGTTGCTCACAGAGCCAAGGTTGAAGGAAGCCCATCCCTATGTGAAAGAAACAACAGGTTTTGGTCTGATCCATTTGGAGAATAGGGAATTCAACCTGATGTTAAATAATAAAAAAAATCGAGAAGCCCCCTTCAGCCTGGGCATAAGGCAGTACTTGAAGCAACCGTGCCCAAAATGATATCGTCTAAACTTTTATGTACTTGAAGCAACCGTGCCCAAAATGATATCGTCTAAACTTTTATGTACTAGGGCCATGTATACGTGATATGCAGTTACTTCATGATGACATCTACTCTACTAAAGTGGCACTTAATTTTTTTTTAATTTTAACAATACCATTAAACTTGGAAGCATACAATTTGTACCGAAAACCCTCAGATTTAGTCTGTGTGTGTGTGTGTGTGTGTGTGTGTTTAGTGTAAGGAAAGAAATGGGAGTGGCAGACAGGGAAAGGGAATAGTTTGAAAAGCATTGCCAGTATTTTAAAACAATCTTTAGGGGCGCCTGGGTGGCTCAGTCAGTTAAGCGTCTGACTTCGGCTCAGGTCACGATCTCGCAGTCCGTGAGTTCGAGCCCCACGTCGGGCTCTGTGCTGACAGCTCAGAGCCTGGAGCCTGTTTCAGATTCTGTGTCTCCCTCTCTCTCTGACCTTCCCCCGTTCATGCTCTGTCTCTGTCTCAAAAATAAATAAACGTTAAAAAAATTAAAAAAAAACAATCTTTAAGTTAAAACACACACACACACAAACTAGTCAGTGGTGTGACCTTTGGTAAATTACTTCGGCTCTCTGCACTTCAATTTTCTCCTCCATAAAATAAAAATAAGAATGGCATTTACTTCACAAGGTGGTGAAGGTGGCGTCAGCTACTGTTAGCAAGACAGACATGGTTGTTGCCAAAACCTACCTGCCCAGTGGGGGCCTTGAGAAGATGAATTCGTTGTAGCACTGGGGTGGGGGTGCTTTCATAGATGACTGAGGTGTGGTTTTCCTGGCTTCACCACTTACTAACTAAACAATTTATACACATCAAACCTTCTGTGCCACTGTTTCCTTTTCTCAAGGATAACAGTAATAATTAAAACCTATTGCATAGGATTAAATGACATAGTTAATGTACAATTATTTGCATGGTCCCTGCCACTTAGGAAGTGCTCGGCAAATTTTAGCTGTAATGATAACCTTTCAATCTTGTCAATACCAAGACAGATTTCAAGCCCTGAAATCTTTCCAATTGCATTGTCCTGAGATCCCCTCTCATAGTTCTTAGCTAGGAAACAGGCATTTTCCAAATTGACATGGAATTAACTCTAGACCCAACAAGAGGCAGGAAAATCTTATTTGTTTCACTGAAAGTAATGAATGGTGAGATTTTAAATTGTTAAGTGGATAATTAGAAATGTTAATTGGCCATAAATACCACTTGAAGCTCTCTTATAACAGCCCTACCAATTGCACCATAATAGGAAACTCTGACTTTACTAAAAATTACCACCTTACCTGCCACACCTCATTTGCACAGATAGCTCTCTCATAGAAATATTTTACTCTATGATCACCATTCTTAGCTACCAGTGATTGGATAGAGGCCACCTACTCCATTCTGGGCCTATGAAGTACTCCGTCCCAGAAATTTTGAGTTAAATCTATAAGTTCTGTTTTGTTTTGTTTTGTTTTTTTCTTTTCGGTGTCACGAATCACTCACATTCTTATAATAAATTTCTTGTTTCTGCTTAAGTTGGTCTGTATTATTTTCTGTAACTTCCATTTAAAATATTCTAAGGAACATCCATACATATTGTACATTTTATTTCAAATTCCATCCAACCCTAAGACTATGTCAGCAAACAGACGGATTATTAAGGTTCTATTAATATTATCTTAAAAATATCAACATTCACACTATAATACGATTATGTAAACACAAAGCAGTGAATGATTAACAATAATTATCTTCATCTTTAAGACAGGAAAATAAAGACATCAAATTTCCTTGAAACCAGGAATATGATTTTCCCACTAGACTTTGTCAGTTACTTAAAATGTCTGGCAGTTACAGGCATCATTGCCAATTCACATCCTTGGAGATCATAAGGCATTCATTTTTATTGGTGATCACACATATAGAGTCCACATATATATTATAGGACAAAGCTCATGAAAATAGGAGACAACAAAGGAATCTGATAGATATGCCTAGCAAAATGAGCATGACATTTAGAAAAAACCTAAGTTTAAAGTCTTGGGCAAAATAAATACATAATTCCAGGGTATCTAACACTTTTTTAAGGCCTGACCTTTCGTTAAGATAGAGAAATACTATTATGATTGCTTAAAGGGCTTACATTTAACCGAGGAGTGTTGCTAAAATATTAAATCTTACAACTGACATGCAAAGAAAGAGAAGGAAATGACCTATGGAAGGTGCTTCGCTAGCTATAGTAGTTTTGATGTTAATCTGATGGGGAAAAAAACAAAACAAATGAACAAAAAACCCACAAAACATGGGAAATGAAATCAACCATATAACATACACAAAATGGAAATTTAGAAATAACAAAGTTAGTAGAAGTAACTCAACTTACTTGATCTTACAAATTTGGTTTTCTTACAATGAGATGACTTTGTATTTGTAAATTAATATAACAACTTTCATTGTAGATCATTATCAGCTAAGTACATTTAGAACTTACACCCAAATCTTGTCCATTATTTGAACATCTTTTTTCTTCCACTGTTGGTTGAAGTTATTGAAATTCACTTTTACTAACCCACAGGAGAACTATATTAGCACTAATTTTCATTCTGAATACCATTTAAAAGGGGCTTTTTCCTATTATTAAAAAAGAAAAAAACTGCTTAACATATCTAAATGAAGAATATACAGTTTATAACAGAGTACAATAGCAATCATAGAAGGCTACAAAATGGTATTATTCTCTTAAGACTTCCATCAAATCAGCCATAGAAAGTGAAATATGATATCTAAGCAAAAGTGTTCAGACAGCCATGCATAGATGCATATTGTAAATACTTCTTTTCAGCTTATTAGACGTTTCCTTGTTGTCTCTCTATAATTTGTGGTTGTTTCATCAGCAGAGGCCATTGTCTTTAAGCTATAGTGTGCATCGCTTTTAAGAGTTAAAGGGAATGGAGAGCATGAAAAAGCTATGAAAGCAAGCTGACTAATTTGTGATAATATCGAATTGAATAAAGGGCTGATTTTGTCAAAGGCAGATGGAAAGATATTTCTGGTTTTTCAAATGTTAATGAATAAATAGCATTTAATTTCATAAATTTTCAAAGTACTCTGAAGATAATTATTTCATAAAAATTTCTCATTTCCACTACATGCACACAGCTGCACCGAAGACCGTGGGAGACGTATGCATGCGATTCTAGGCAGGCGGTAATAAGTCATTACCATAATTCAGAGGTGATTTCTGCATGCTATGAAAGTTATCACAGAAGAAGGCTTCCTGATGAGAACATTTCTCTGAAATCCATGTCCATGGATACTGAACAAGATAAGAATGTATACCAGCGAAACTTGGCCAGTTTTGCCGAAGGAATCTGTTCCCCTGAAGCAACACCCCTAACTTTCCCTGTCCTAGAATTAACCAATTCATGTTATCTAATTTTGGATTATGTATCCTGAGTCAGGACATCCTTCCCCATGTGACATGCTGGCTCCTACATACAGCAACAACTTGCGAAAAGAGTGTCAGAGTGTCAATAACATGCGATAGCTCACAAGAAGATGCAAAATGCAGTTACTTAATTGTTCAGATGCTGCATTTAACCTCAGCTGATGAATAAGAAAGAGTCCCTCCTTTTTTGTCTCTTACTCATTTAGTTCCCAATCTCTTCTTGGCCCTGCATTATTTTTATTCTATATGTTTATAGGAAACCTTTTTTCCTATATTGACTGTCCTTTTGTCCTTTTCCTATATTGACTGTCCTTTCCTATTATTGACTGTCCTTTTGCAGTCAATGTATGTTAGATGACTAGCTATCTATACATTCATAGAATAGAAAAGAGCTGGAATGAACGTTGAAAAAACAATGACATTTCCAATGTCACATGACCAATTTGTGCTAGAGGCCAGATAAAAACACACATGTCTGAATTCTTTAGACTACATTTGTTCTTATAGAGGGAGATCCAGGACTATGTGAATCGGAGTAAGCTGGGGTGATACCGGAAATATGAATTCATAGGTCCCTTATAACTAGTGAGTTGAAATCTTTGGGGGACAGCCTACAGTTTGTAGTATTAACAAGATTCTGGTGATTATTATTATTTTTTTTTTAATTTGAGAGGGAGAGAGAGAGAATGTGAGCAGGGGAAGGACAGTGGCAGGGAGAAAGAGGGAGAAAGAGAGAGAGAGAGAGAGAGAGAGAGAGAGAGAGAATTCCAAGCAGGCTTCATACTCAGCACCAAGCCCTACATAGTGCTCAAACCCACAACCCTGAGATCATGACCCCAGCCGAAATCAAGAGTCAGATGCTTAACCAACTGAGTTACCCCAGTGCCCGAAGATCCCGGTGATTCTTATGAATAATAAAAATTTTGAGTTACTATGATGCACTATAGTACCCTCTTAGATTGCATGGGATGCTAGTGAATTTGGGGGAGAGGATTTTAGAATATCTTAGTTCCAGTTTCTGTCCTTGGTGTAGTTTGGCATGAACAGATCTAATGTTTTAAAAAAAATGAGACAGGGTAAATTCAAGAAAAGACACATGAGTAAGAAAAGAAAACAGCAAAGAAACATATCTTGAAGATATAAAATATGCTCATGATAATGCATTTGGTGGTGCATCAGAGACACACATTTCAGAAGAAAAATGAATCGCTTTATTTATCAGAAGTATGGAGTTTCATTAAGAGGATAGAGGATATCACATGTCAGGAAGGCTATTTTTGATGACGTTTTAATAATGATGGTGTTTTGATATTATCTATCATGAAACTGGATTGATGAAATCAAAGAGATAGGAAGAAGGGGTTAGGATGGGACCAGAGGAATAGGTTATAACAATTGACCCTGAGACGTGTCGAATCCAGTCAGAAGGACAGAGAGTTGGGTATGATCGTGTGGAGCTTCTGTTGGTGGTGGAGGACATTGGTGATTGAAGTGCATTATCATCATGTGTCCTTCGCGGATATGCCACAACCTAAGAAGCCCTCCTTAGCCTCTGGCACGGGTGCCTACTGAGCTAAGAATTATCAATTACATCTTTATTATCTTTGTCTCTTTGTGCCAAGGTTTTAATACAATATTTAGCTTTCACGACTCCAGCTTCAATTTAAGCATCCTCAGGAACTGGAGGTGCAAGCCTCTACTCACCTCCCAGAGGAAGGGAACATCTACAGTCTCTTTGGTATTTGGAAATAGGGACAGAGGATGGCTTAGATCTTTGTGCTTCAGAGTCTGCAGACCAGCAGTGTGAGAATTGGCATCTGCTGTTAGCTTGTTAAAAATGCAGAATCTCAGTCCTCACTAGATCTTACTGAGTCAAAATTCTGCATTTTTACCAGCATCCTCAGGTAAATCCTAGGCACATTAAAATTTGAGACACTGTTAATCTGGGGTAGATGAAGATGGACCTTGACTCTAGTCTTGTCATTTTCAGTTTGTGCTACTCATGAGTCTCATTATCTTATTTTAGAACACATTTTATGTCATGTCTCTCTTTTTAAAAAAAAAAAGATAACTTCCAAAGCGTTTTATTAATAAGTCATTTTTAAGGCATTTTGAGTCCTCACAATCTAGTTTCGTCTGACTTATTATATATTCTCCTACCCATTTTCCTTTTCCAAAGCTTCAGTAAAATTGTACTGTGTTATTACATATGTTGGCACTTCCTGGTTTCCTTTGCCCTGATCCTGATGTTATCTAAAACTTAAAAGCTCATGTACCTTCTTTGCCCATATTAATGTAACTTGCAATGTCCAATTTATCTACTACATCTTCCATGAAGTCTTCTTTACTATTGCCATGTGTATCTTTTTTTTTTTTTTTATTTGAGAGGGAGAGAGAGAGAGAGAGAGAGCGAGCATGCTTGGGAGAGAGGCAGAGGTAGAGAGAGAGAGAGTGTGAGAGAGAGAATATCTTAACCAGGCTCCATGCTCAGCTAGGGGCTCGATCCCATGATCCTGGGATGACCTGAGCCGAAATCAAGAGTCAGACACTCAATCATCTGAGTCACCCAGGTTCCCTGCCGTGTGCATCCTCTAATAATCTCACATCATGTTGTTTGTACCTCTTCCATGATCTGTATCATATGCTTCTTTTTTTTTAGTTTTTTAAATGTTTTATTTATTTTTGAGAGACAGAGAGAGCAGGGCAAGGGAGAGAGAGAGAGAGAAAGAGAGAGAGAGACAGAGAGAATCTGAAGCAGGCTCTAGGTTCTGAGCTATCAGCACAGAACCTGAAGTGGGGCTTGAACCCACGAACCGTGAGATCATGACCTGAGCCAAAGTCAGACACTTAACCTACTGAGCCACCCAGGAGCCCCTATCATATGCTTCTTAATACATTCATTAAAAACTGTACATTTAGATGGTCTATGTCACCTCTCTGAACCTCAGGTTACTCATCTGTAAAAAAGAGATCCTCACATACCTATTTAACAGGGTTAATGTGAAATAGTTGATGGAAAATCCCTAAAAATATGAAGCATTGTGCAAGTATAAGATATTCACAGTTTCTAGTCTCTTCTCTGAAACATAAGACACTTGAGTACATGGGTCATGCTTGTGTTCGTCTATATTCTCCATAGATTATGTACAATATAAATCACACAAACTTCAAAGAAATAAATTCATATTTAAGTATAATTCCATTTTGACTAAGTTTTATATGTGTGGAAAGATATGTACAGTTATATTGCTTTATTTTCTTTCCAAGTACCTATGTGTTTATGTATTTATTCAAAAGCTTCAGTTTTTATGACTTGGTTTCTTTTGTTTCCTTAAGCATTGTCTTTGCAAAGACAATCCCAACCAGCTGAATTATTTAGCTTCCATGCTATGGTTATAATTCCTACTCCATTTCTACTGAGATGCCCTCAGCACTGGAAGGCTTATTTGCTCCACGATTCCCATCTTCTCAGCTAGAAATAGTGGTTAGAAATGCAAACTCTTGAGTCAGACTGCATTAGGTTGGAATCTCAGTTATGCCACTTAGTACCTGTGTCATTCTAGAAAAGGAGTTTACTCTTTGGTGCCTCAGATTCCTTATTTTAAAAAGAGGGATAGTAATAGAACTCGACATTGTTGAGAGATTAAACATGTTAACTTATGTAAACTAAGTAAGTCTAACTAATGTTAGCTATGATTATTCCGTGAAAGAGCTTTGCAATCTAGAAAGAACTGCACCAATTTTAGGAATTATTATTATTGTTTAACCCGGTCTCTTTCATAGGTAAATGAAGAATTTCAACTAAAAACTATTATATAAATTTTATGAATTTTTACATTATATCAACAAATAGCGTGAATCATTCTAATGTTAGGAAAGAAAATGTTTTCATTGATACTGAAAGTTGATTTCTCATACAATGATCAATTGGACAATGCTGTTATCAATGTAGAGACTGCGAGTGGCTTCTGTTGATGAAAGTAAAGAATTGATTATGATTCCGGTTGATTTGTATATTCATACGGGAGACTGGTAGAGAAAATGTAGGATGAATCATTTTATTCTCTAATTTACATCAATATTTCCAAACAAATGTGTCTATTAGTATAATATTATAGTGAGTCTTTATAATAAACTAGCACAGAAACATTAGATTAGCTGTATTTATCAAGCATTTGGAATTTATTCAAAAGCAAAATATTATACATAGCACTATAGTTTTGATGCAGGTACTATCATCCTCCTCTTTTAACCCGTTGAGAGGAATAATGTGGAATATAATGAAAAAAAGAAGTATAAGGTAGAGAAGTGACCTCTAAGTTTCAGGCAGGTTAAGGTATATGAGGTGGAATTTTTATTGGACTATTTACAAAACTTGAAAAATTCTAGCAGAAAAAGGTAGCTGTTGTTTGAAATAAGATTTGCAAATTCTGAGAGGTGAGTCTTGAGAAAGGTATGACTGTTTTGAGACAATAAAATGGAATCTCTAAGGAAAGAAAGTAGAATAAGTGAGCAGTCGCCAAGCATAACTTTGTTCTGGGACATTTGGACCAAATGCAATGAGTATTCTGGCTTCACAACTATGCCTCCAACCTTTGAAAACTGCTACCTTAGCAAAGCAGTGGTTTCATTTTGTTTCGTTTTGTCTTTTTTTTTTTTTTTTTTCTCCACATAGTCTACTCAAGTGCTGCTTTAAAAAAGAAAAAGATAAAAACTAGTCATTCAACTGCTACCTTCTGAGGAAACTCATGGTGTAATAGGTGAGAAATCAAGAAAGATTGAGGGAAGAAATAGTTTTGTACCTCTCCCAGAAGTCTAGGTTTTTATAAATAACTTTTTATAAATAATTCCCACTGGCTTTATCAGAAATATTACATTTGCAGTGTTGCTTGATAGCGCGCAACTTTCACGTTTTAGTGACAAAAAAGTTGAAGTAATTATCTTGGTTTGAGTTCTGAGTGAAATACAGAGGCTTTCTGTGAAGTCAGAGTGCTGGAATCGCTTTTGTTACCTCCCTTCAAGAGGGATATTACAGTTCAAGGAACAACTTCCACTTAAGACAGAATTAAATAAAAAGCATTCACTGTAGTCAACACAAAGCAACCACTAATAATTTTAGGGCTCGATTTCCTTAAAAGATGAAATAATTTTAGGTTAAAATACAGAAGTTCTCCTGTAATGATTTCACTTGCAATTTCTCTATGGGGAAGCATTCATTAGCTCCAATTGGTTTCCCAACAGAGAAATGTGCTAGAAAAACAGAAAAGTGACATACTATGGCAGGGCAGGAGGAAGTATGCTTTAACAATAGAGAAAGGTAATGAATATTCTAGACCCAATCTATTTCCTATTACACTCTTTTTAGTTTGAATTTCTCAGAAGGCAGAATGCATGTGAATGCTGGAATGTACAATACAGTGACCCACACCATGTTAATATACTATGTCATAAATTTTACTATTTAAAATTTAATCCTTTTTATACAATGTGATATGGATATATTTTAAAATAGCTTATACTTCTTGGGTACATATAACTCTTATTCATGAATACCCTATTTGTTTTATGCTTGTAAAGATATAGCCAATGTTATTTACAATATTTGTAATGGTTTTTGAATTCTAAGATTGCTTTATGGATAGCAACACAGGATTGCACTAAAGAGATCAGTATTTCAGCAAAAGTATCGTTAGCTTTTGACTTGCGATATGCAAAATCTTTCCACTGGGCTCAGAGTGAAACGTTTCCTTTTCAGTCTTATGGAAGCAACCATTAGCACATACCTCCAAATTGCATGGCTTTTGATTGTTCCCTATGTGTTTGCAAGTGTAACTGAGAATTACTTATACACGCCACCTTTTCCCCCTCTTTGCTCCATCTCTTCTTTTTCTCTTTCCTGACCCATCGTAAGCAAATTGTCTTAAAGTCTGGGCTATATGACACCTTCGATTGTTCCAATGGAAGTCTACACTATACATCTGTCTTACATCTTGCCTAGAAATGTACCTGCACTTCCTAAAATGACACATCCTGTTCACCCAGCCACACTCCCTATCTATGCAGACAGCTTTCAATTTAGCCACTACATGCCTGAGAAGAAAGGTCAAGAGGACATGTGGGCTGTGATTCTTTTGAGAGAGAGGGGGGAAAAAAAGTCAGGGTTGAACAAGGACATTCCAAGCTTCTAAAAGAAAGAAGAAAAAGAAGGCTAAATAAATATAAAGGCTTGAGAAAGAATAAAAATCCAGAACTCTGAGTATTACAAATTTGAGAGTCTGAGGAGTCTTTATAGTGAGGTCAAAATGTTTGTGTATCCAGCAAGCAGCTGGAGGGCAGAAAGTAGGTTACTCAGCGTCCATTTGTTGGTTGAATAATGGACTAAGAAATGAATGAATATATTATTTCAGTCTGGATGCAACAAGTGAAAAGTATCATTCTTAAATGCTAACTAAGGTGAATACTGCTGCTATTCCTATGATTACAGTAATAATGAGGTATTATCATCTTAACCCTATAGATGAGGAAGCTTAAGAGTGACAATATCTAAGCAACTTACTCAAACCTTACTCTTGTTGGTGGCAGGTCTCCAGTCTCATTTAGACAGTCTCTATTTGAACCCATCATGGTTTGTCATATGGCCATCAGCTGCTACTGTGTTCGAATGAGAGAAGCAGCTGCCACTATCCACACTGCATTTACTTTTTATTGCGCTGGAGACTGGCTAAGTAACCAGTGACACTCTTGATACCTGGATTCGTACCCCTCTCTGGTGCTCATGGGCAGATGTTGCTAACACAAAAACACAAAGGAGACCCTCCAGCACCATTCTCCATTTTGTGAGGGATCAAATAGCGCTTTAACGGAGTCTTGGTCTAGTCTTTCTTGTCCATGCCCCCTGCTGTTTTTCATGGGATGGTAGTTGTTACACGATGTGAGAAGAGATGTGAATTGGGAGGGGCTAAGACTTGGTTCAGTTTTATAAAATACCTAAGAGTTCAGGCTCTGGAGGCTAAGTGCCTCAATTCAAATACTAGTTCTTCTTGGGGTGCCTGGATGGTTCAGTTGTTTAAGCATCCGACTTTGGCTCAGGTCATGATCTTGCAGTTTGTGAGTTCGAGCCCCATGTTGGGCTTTGTGCTGGCAGCTCAGAACCTGGAGCCTGCTTTGGTTTCTGTGTCTTCCCCTCTCTCTCTGCCCCTCCCCTGCTCACGCTCTGTGTCTCTCTGTCTCTCAATAATAAATAAACATTAAAATTTTTTTTAAAAAAGAAAAAGGAAAACAATTGTAATAACTTATTTAAGTTTTGCTCTATTTTATTTGTCCATCTGAGCTAGGTTTGAGATCTCTAGAACCTGTTACCATGAGGCTAAGAGTCACATGAGGTCAATAAAATCTCTTAAAATTCTGCAACAAATCATATTGATCTATCTTCTTTGGATTAGCCGTAAACCCAGAGGCTTCAGGGAGGTGGGAAACTTCTGTTATCAGTTTTAACTGGACATATCTTTAAGTTCTATTCCACCTGCACTTTGATTGCTCTTCCATTTAAAAAACAAACAAACAGGGGCGCCTGGGTGACTCAGTCGGTTAAGCAGCCGACTTTGGCTCGGGTCACGATCTCGCGGTCCGTGAGTTCGAGCCCCGCCTCGGGCTCTGTGCTGACAGCTCAGAGCCTGGAGCCTGTTTCAGATTCTGTGTCTCCCTCTCTCTGACCCTCCCCTGTTCATGCTCTGTCTCTCTCTGTCTCAAAAATAAATAAACGTTAAAAAAAAAATAAAAAATAAACAAACAAAAATTCCTAGACACCAGAATCAATCAAAATTGGCCATACCCTCCACAATCCATTTATTTGCCCCTATAAACTCTCTTCCTAACATTTATTGACCTCTTATTAAGGAGTCTGTTATGGATTGTTTCTGTTTTAAGTTATATCTACATTCCATGTTTGATATCGTAGTATTTAAAATAGCCAGCTAAGCTTTAAGTCAAACACTGTTGACACCCTTAACCAGAAATTCTCACATAATTTTCCTTGTGAAATTTAAGTGAGGGTTACCCAGAGTCAAAAGTGCTATCTATGTCTGTGTATGTGTGTACTTCTCAAATAAATAATAAAAATTAAATATGGCATATCACAATAAACTTCCTTTGGGTAATCTATGTTACTTCAATTCTCTGAGCCTTCCTATGCATAAAATGAAGTTGTTGGACTACACAATTTATATATTCATTAAGTTTTACATTTTAGTCACTAAACATATTATGTTATATCACCATACTACAATGTTTAAACCAGATAATTTACACTATGTCCTTAGAAAATAGGATTCCCAGGTATTTATGGAAGACCCACTACGTGCTAGGCAGTATGCCAAACAATTTTAAATTGTTAATTTAACATTAAATTTTACTAACATTATTTACTGAATATTCATAACTCAGTGAAGTGCATCTTATCATCTGTGTCCTATTAGATGAAAAAATGAGTCTTAAAGAATCCCTTGCCAAGGTCACAAACCTAAGAGGCATCACACATCAGTTTGTCTGACTCCACATCAATGCTCTAGCTTTCAGTCTCCTGATAGACAGAATCCAAGTCAAGTAAAACGGAGTATAGTGTCATTCTGACCAGGGAAAAGTCCCTATCTCTGTTCAGCTATTCTAATAAAATTTTGGAATAAGCTAGGATATCTTTCTCAGAAAAGATTATTAATATGTTAGGAGACTATTAGGGCAAAATAGGCTTTCATGAAATTCCTTTAATACAATATTGTACGTTAATCCCCTCAAGCAACGGAGTTTCCTAGAATTGTGATATCTTTGGATACATCCCATAATATTCTAGATATAATGTGTCTCTAATAACTAAACTCCAAGAGAAAGATAATCAAAAATTGTTCATTTATTCAACAAATAGTGGACTTTTGCTGTGTGTCAGACAGTAGAACTATAATTAATTCAAGTCCTCAACTTGAAGGAAGAACAAGTGTGTATGAAGCAGGAATGGGAGAGCAATTCATGTGTCTCTCAAGTGAAAGCAGCTGTGGAAAGCAGTAAGTCAGCCACTAGTGCCAACAAAAGGCTAATCTGGGAATAGGAAAAGATCAAAGTCGGATATAGATTTTAACCAGATTATAGATGACCTTGAATGCCAGCCTGAGGAGTTTGGCCAATTTCCGTGAAAAGATGAATGTGCAAATCACCCTCAGTGTTATTTCTAAATTCAATTCAAAATGAGAAAAATCAATGGTGATTAGCATAATCAAGCATCAATCCTCTAGTGCTATTTTTGAAAGAAGTTAGTTAATTCTACTTTGTCAATTTCTACTTTTGAAAATGAAATTTGCCGTCTTCTTTCCCTTCACATACTCAGCGTGATTAGGCCGTCAGTCTGTTGATTTACCCTAGATAATTAGATCCAACATAGATTGAGAATTAAGTCAGTAGCATTCTAATACTTTCTCTGTCACTGCCCCCTATGGTTGTTTTGCAACTGCTCCAGCCTACTGGTGTCATCTCCACAGGAACCCTTTCCATAGGGATCTATATCATGACATTGGTGATAGGGGAGAGTAAGTCCTATCATTCATGTAGAAAGTTTTTATTGGAGATGGAAGGATTTGAGGTTTTATTAATCGGAATCCAAAACTGATTGTGGAGCTCTGCATTTTCAAAGATGCAGGACACTAAGCAATACCTAGTAGGGCTGATATGCCAAAAAGAATTAATAAGAAGAATTAAAACTCCAGCAACACATCTTCATATTCTCAGTTCATCCTTGTACTCTCAGACCGTTTGATCTCTTTGAATTTACAGTTAGTTTATAGGCTTAGTACTATAAATTATGAACTCTCATTCTGGAAAAGAGTGAAGAAAGCAGGTTAGAACCAACAAATTTTTAGGAGATTTCTTCATTGTAGATAGTAAGGGATCTTCTTTCTTTTTCTTTTTCCCTATGTAAATTTATTTTTGATAGACTGTAAAACCAAGTGATTTTCTACTAAGAAAAAGAAACTCTCTGTTTCCATCTCCACTTGGCAAAAAGTGAGATACCCCTAGCACATATTCGGAGAGCAACGAGCCTCCTGTATATGAATGAACAATTTAGAATAATTTAATGGGGTTGTGTGGGCTATCCTGACAAATATAAATTACTTAGATCATACTCTATGATATAAGGGAGTTGGTCTACCTTATACATTTTGGTAGAATTTATTTTTTACTTATTTGTTCATCTATTCATTCATTGAGTAGTATGAATTTTGGATTAGATGAACCCATGTTGAAATGATAGCTTTGCCACTTAGAAAAAAATGAATTTATTGGCTTGATCAACACAGTAATTACAAGAGATATGCCTGAGAAATGTTCAGTAGTTTATCTTTTAAATTCTTCTTAACTGGGTGCACTAGTGAAACAAGTTGAAAAAAATAAAATTATAATGCAATGAGATAAGTACTTTAAATGTAATGCGAGTGCATAAGGTGGATACCTAACTAACCTGAGGCATAAAAGGCATTCTGGGCTGTGAATTCTAAAAGTCTTTAAAGATAAGAAGCATTTAGGTAAAGGGGACAAAAGGATAGGGATGTTGGAAGGAGAAAATATATCCCTTCCAAACCAAAAGAGCAGAGATGCCACAGCCCAGAGTAGAGAGAGGAGGGATGGCACAAGAGGCACTAACATAGCTGCATCTGGCAAAAAGTTAGAATGCAAGGGGGCATGACATGGTAATCCCAGCAGCTGTTTTCAGAACAACACCAAAGCCTTTATTTTCATAGTAAGACTAAGAACAGAGTGCTCTCACAGAAAGATCTTGTATATCATTGTTCATTGTAGCCTCTTGTGATCCTTTGTATTTCTGTGATATGTGTTGTAATGTCTTCTCTTTCATTTATAATTTTGAGTCGTTTCTCTTTTTTAATTTGTAGTCTAGCTAAGGATTTTTGAATTTTGTTTATACTTTCAAAAAAAACCCAACTCTTAGTTTCACTGATTTTTTTCTATTGTCTTTCTGGTCTCTATTTCTGCTCTAATCTTTAATATTTCCTTCTTTCTGCTAACATTGAATTTAGTGTTTTTTTTCCTAATTTTTGAAGTGTGAAGTTAGATTACATACTTGAGATCTTTCCTTTTTCTTAATGTAGGCATTTATCACTATAAACCTTTTAGAACAAATTTTTAGAACAGCCCATAAGTTTTGTATATTGTGTTTTTTTTTTTTGTTTTCATTTCTCTTAAGATACTTCCCGATTTCCCTTTTGATTTCTTCTTTGACCCATTAATTGTTCAAGAGTGTGTTGTCTAAGTTTCTAAGTGTTAGTGAATTGTATAGTTGTCCTTCTGTTATTTATTTTCACTTTCATAACATTACAGTCTGAAAAGATAGTTGATATGATTTCAATCTTAAGTTGGTTAAGACTTGTTTTGTGACCCAACATATGACCTCTCCTGGAAAGTGTTTCATGAGTGCTTGAAAAGAATGTGTATTCTGGTGCTGTTGGATGGGATATCTTCTGTCTGTTAGATCAAAGAGTCTACTATGAACAATTAACAAGTTGGATAATCTAGAAGTAACAAATTCATAGAAACACACAAAATATGAAGGTTGTATATGAAGAAATAAAAAATCTGAACAAACTAATAATGACTAAGAAGATGGAAGCAATAATCAAAAACTCCCAACAGAGAAAAGCCCAGGATCAGATAATTGAACTGGTGAATTCTACCAAATATTTAAAGAATTAATGACTATCATTTCAAAATCATTAGGAAAAAAATGAAGAAGAAACACTCTCAAACTCATCTTAGCAGGCCAGAATTACCTTTAGATCAAAGCCAGATGAGAACATTGCAAAAAAAAAAAAAAAAAAGAAAAAAAAAAGAAAAGAAGAAAAAAGAAACAGAAAAATAAAACTATAGACCAACATCCCTATGAATATAAACACAAAAATTCTCAACGAAATACTAACAAACTGAATTCAATAACATATTAAAAAGATAATACACCACAATAAAGAGGGACTTATTTCTGTGAGGCAGGGATGGTTCAACATATGTAAATCAATAAATGTTATATACCACATTAAAAGAATAAGGATTTTTTAAGTGATCATTTAAAAAACGCAGACAAAAATGTTTGATAATATTCAATACCCTTTCATAATAAAAACTTTCAACAAGTTGGCTGTAGAAGGAACATACCTCAACATAATAAGGACCATAAATGATAAACACACAGCTAACATCATACTTAATGCTGAAAGGTTGGGAGTTTTTCCACGAAGATTAGGAATAATAAAAGGGTGTCCACTTTTACCAATCCTGTTCAACACAGTACTGGAAACCTTAGCCAGAGCAATTAGGCAAAATAAAGAAAAAAAAGGCATTTTGATCAGAAAGGAAGAAGTAACGTTGTCTCTGCATATAATATGATTATATATTATGATATATATATATGTGTGTATATATGTGTGTGTAAATACAATATAATATATAATATATAATATATAATATATAATATAATATAATATTCTAAAAACTCCACCAAAAATGTTAGAAATAACAAAAAATTTTTATAAAGTTTCAGGATATAAAATCACCATACTTTACAGAAGCATTAATTATTTCCCCAGAGGGCAAATAGCAACAGCAACAAAATTTTCCTTATTTAAGTGGAAATTTTTTGAGTATTATAATTTACATAATTTTTATGGTATTATAAAAGTTACTTCTTTATTGTAGTTCAAATTTTACTGAATGCCCCAAGAAGGGAATTAAGAAACAACTTTAGGTTTTTATGGCATTTCAATCTCCTAGAAATCACTAAACTTGTAATTAGCCAGAGAGACTTCCTTGTATGTTTGTTTGTTTCCCTTCTTTTCACATACTTAATAGACTGTGAGTTTCATTCATTTTTTAAAACTTTTAAAATATTGTGGCTACTTGGTCTTTTAATATTTTGAGAATTACTACTTTTGCACCATGTTTTTTCTCATTTTTGTTACTGCTTTTATTGTGGTAAAATATATGTAACATAAAATTGACCATTTTAACTATTTTAAGGTGTTCAATTCAGTGACATTAATTGAATTCATAATATTATATGACATTATCACCGTTCTTTCAAAACTTTCTTCACTCCAAACAAACTCTTTAGCCATTAAGCAAAAATTTCCCATACATCTCTCTCTTCAGCTTCTGATTATCATCTAATCTTTCTATGAATTTGCCTATACTAGATATTTGACAAAATATGAGGAAGAAAAGAAAAAAATTAGATAAATTGAACTTCATTAAAAAAAACAAAACTTTTGTGCATCAAAAGACATTATCAAAAGATTGGAAAGACAACCTACGGAATGAAAGAAAGTATTTGGAAATCATATCCCTATTAAGGGTTTAATATTCAAAATGTATAAAGAACTCCTAAACAATAAAAAGATGAATAATCCAATTAAAAAATGGGCAAAGGACTTAAATAGATATTTCTCCAAACTACAAAAATGGTGAATAAAGCCATCAAAATATAACAGCTTCAGCCATTAGGGAAATAAAAATCAAAACCACAATGAGATACCACTACACTTGTACAACAGTAGCTATAATCAACAAAAACTTAAAATAACAAGTGTTAGGGATGATATGGAGAAATTGAAACCCTAGTACATTACTGATAGAAATGTAAAATGGTACAGTGACTGTGGACAACAGTCTGGTGGTTCCTCAAAAAGCTAAACATAGAAGTACCATATGACTCAGCAACCTCACCATAATATATATCCAAAAGAACCGAAAACCAGGCCTCAAATAGATTGCTTATATGCAAAGGTTCACTGAAACACTATTCACAATAGCCAAAAGGTAGAACAACATAAGTGTCCCATCAATAGAAGAATAAATAATGAAAGTGTAATAAATACCTACAATGAAATATTATTCAGCCATAAAAAGAAATAAATCTCTGAGAGATACAACATGGATAAACCTTGAAAATATTATGATATTGACATAAGTCAGACACAAAAGGACAAATATTGTATACTTCCTGTGTCATTTTTCTTTATCATCAGCACCATGGACATTGTTTCAGAGAGTCTGTCTTCAGCCACAGTTGTCTCTGAGAGTCCAGCATTGTTAGTGTTTATCTTTTAAATTGGGGGGACCTAGGTGGCTCAGTCAGTTGAGCATCAGACTTCAGTTCAGTTCATGATCTCAAAGTTAGTGGTTTGTGGGTTGAAGCCCCATGTCAGTCTCTGTGCTGACAGCTCAAAGCCTGGAGTCTGATTCAGATTCTGTCTCTGTCTCTCTTTGCCCCTCCCCTGCTCACACATTCTCTCTCTCTCTCTCTCTCTCTCTCTCTCTCTCTCTCTCAAATATAAACATTTAATTTTTTTTTTGTTTTAAATTTGACAGGACTGTGCATGGATCAGCTTTATACTATTTCCATTGTATCCTTATGACATAAAACAGTGTTCCTAACAAAGAATACTAGATTTTGAATGATAATGTATATTATAACCTTCAACTGTTAAAACAAAACATGCAAACATAAACATGTGTCTTAGTCCATTTCGAGCTGCTATAACAAAAGTACCATAGGCCAGGTAGCTTAAACAACAAACTTTATCTCTCACCGTTCTGTAGGCTGAAAAGTGCTAAGCTGCCTACAGGTTAGTGTCTGGTGAGAGCACACTTAATGGTTCATAGATGGCTATCTTCTTGCTGCATTCTCACATGACAGAAGAGGGGAGAGAGCTCTCTAGGGTCTCTTTACTAAGGGCACTAATCTTACATGTGAGGGCCCTGTCCTCATGACCTCCTAAAGATCTCTTTTCCTAATATTGTCACAAGGGGGTTAGGGTTTCAACATATGAATTTTGGAGAGAACACATTCAGTCCATTGTAACATGTATATTGAAGTACTGTGTATATCAAACTCTAATGAAATGGAGTTTCTGTATTGATAGTTAATTTTTTAAAATATTTTTTATTTATTTTTGAAACAGAGAGAGACAGAGGATGAGCAGGGGAGGGGCAGAGAGAGAGAGGGAGACACAGAATCTGAGGCAGGCTCCAGGCTCCGAGCTGTCAGCACAGAGCCCGATGCAGGGCTCGAACTCACGGACTGCGAGATCATGACCCAAGCTGAAGTCGGACATTCAACCGACTGAGCCACCCAGGTGCCCCGAGTAATGATAGTTAATTTAAGAAAAGGTAGGAGCCACTCCTGTTGGTGTTATTTTATAAAAGGCATTAATTCAAGTGAAACTAAAAGTGGAAAACTAGCCAGAGAGAGAAATAAAGAGAGAAATAAAACCTTACTGTGAATGTTCATATATAAAATGATACTTATTAATGTTTTGCTAAATGTAATATTGAAATATTTTTCAGGCAAAAATATGAGGCTTCTCAGTTTTAAAATTTTTTTCTTAAATTTCTTTTACTAAATAAAAATTTGGTATTAGGTATTGGGAAATAATGGAGAATTAGGTATATTTTCTATATAAATAGCTTTTTTTGTGCATAAACTATTTTTATGGGTTTTTTTAATATTTAGTACAAACATATCAAGTTTAAAAACCATATTTTATAATTACGTTAAAATTAATTAATATATATGTGTAATCATAATCGTGTTACATTGCATTTTATCAACATGAAAATTCTAGAATCCAGTTTTTCTGATTTTTTTTTTTTTCTGGCTAAAAATCTCCAGTCTCAGAACCACAGCTGATGCCAAAGATAAGTAGAATTAATTCCAAAGCAGCCCAACAGGCAATGTAAAAACCATTTCTGCTGAACATATTCTTTCTCCTTTGGGAATCCAAAACCTAATCTTGTTACATTTGAATGTGTAACCCCTGTCCTGTCACAGTCTGATAAGCATCTTTTAGTACCAGAAGAGCAACTTTCTCTTTAGCTTTACAAACGCCTGCCTTTACTATAAATAGCAAGTGATTTATTGTCAACTCGCAAAGCTTATTTTTGAATTCACATTTATTTTCATTTGTGTGAATATTTTTAGGTGTTGGAAAGACATTGAAGTTTGAAGTGGTTTTGATGCACACATGAGGTCTTGCTCCTCTTATGTATCTCACTCACTCTAATAATAATTCCCTTTATCTATATGTTGTCCTTCAAAACTCCTGACTTAGACTTTCCATGGAGAACTATTTGGAGATACTTGGTTTTGAAAGAGAGGTAGGAACATTGATCAAAGACAAACACTCTAGACACAATATAAATTTATTCTTTGCCAGTGAATAATTTCAATTATCTTTTTTAAAGTTAATTTATTTTGAGAGGGAGCATGACAGCAAGCAGGGAAGGGGCAGAGAGAGAGGGAGAGAGAATACCAAGCAGGCCCCAAACTGCCAGAGCGGAGCCTGACGTGGGGCTTGAACCACAGCCATACACCAAACTTAGGAAATCTATGATGTGATATAAATCTATGATTTATAGTCATTAAAGGCAATACAGGATTGCCTCAGGTCATGCATCAAAGTGTTCTTGCAGTGATGGACTATATACTACCTTGTTTTTGCCATATGCATTTACTCTCATCAAGTAAGCTGACCCATTTTACCGCTATGGTTCTTCCTACACTTTTGGGTGACAATTGGCAATGCCATATTGAGCAGGGTGCACAGTAACAAATGATTGGTAAATTGTTCTTACTATTAGTTATTCAGTACATATAGCTCCAGAAGGAACATGAAATTAAACTTGGTGCTGCAGGTGAAAGGTACATGTGATGAGCATGCATCAGAACTGAAAACACCATGGTAGGTGAGACCAAAAAATTAAAATAAAAGATGACATTTTATAACCAATTACAAAATATATCTTCATATTTATAATTTATCAAATGCTATTAGGGCATAAAACTATAAATGGACAAAAACCAAGACTCTTCAGGATAAAATCTAGATATTAACCTCTATAAAAATAAAACATTAATTAACAGGTGATGTTTGTTGCCAAAACAAACAGAAATAGCCCTTTGTAGATCCAAATATGCAAGTTTATCTGTTGGTAGCATCTTAAAATTAAAGAAAAAAAAACATCTAGTGCTTGAATGAATAGCATGTGCCACCTAATCTTAAAGTAGCTTAACCTATTAAGTGCATCCATATTTCAGTCTATAAAACAGCTATTCTGCCTTTTTCCATGATGATACGAGAGAAAAATAAGCAGCTATTTTAAGTATATATTAAATTACGGATAGTACAAGAACAATAGCTACATATTCCTAAAGCTTATTCATAGTTTTCTGCCAAAAAGTGCAAGCTTTTTGAATAAGTGGAAAAGATCAGCCACACTATATTTTTCTCTATTTACAAATGTCAGTGATCCTTGTGTTCAGGAACTTGAGGGTCTCTAAATACTCAAATGACAACTTACATACTGAATGTAAAATACATTCTGAAATGCACTATGTACTCTTTTCTTAGAAATTATTGCAAAATCCTCTGGTTTGACTTTATGACATTCCTCATGAATGCAGGGCACAAGGGGTCAGCTGAGATAAGTTTCTAGGTGAAACCCAAGTGCAATGAAAGCTCTCATCCTCCATGGACAGACAAATTCTTTGGAAGCAAGTTCTCTGACCCTGGCATTTCTTTCGAGGTCCTGTCACTTCTGTATTAAAACTTGCATGAAATTTTCAAATTAAAAAAAAAATGTCGTTTCCATTTTCATAGGTCTCCTGTAAAGTACACAACATCACATTCGTATTTCTACCCTTGTTGACCAAGTCCACGTTTTATTCAAGGAGGCTCTAAAGTCTTGCCTTCTCAACCAGTAGTTCTCAATTAAAATTTCTTTCAAACTTTGAGCCCTTTCCTCAGCCAGTTCCAAAGGACTGCTTCATTTAAATATCAACTCTTACAGAGATGATCCCTTTAAGCTGCTTTTACCCTTATTTAAATAGCACTACATCCTTTACCATTTTCCAGGAAAATGCTCTCATAGAAATGAAACCTGAGAAAAGTAAACTAATGAAAATATTCCAAGCCAAACAAAACTACTAATAAAGAGCACCCAGTTATGCACAAACTAGCCAATGCTAAAAGCTTGAGAAAAGTAACTTAACTGTAAGAGGTTAAGAAATGTGTAGTCATCTGGGCTCATAATGCTAGTTGTCCCCAGTTGTAATGTTCTCTTAGCAATGAATAATCAACACTTGACTTCAACCCCCTTTTTGTAATTATATGACTTTAGATTGACTATCTAAATTTCTGAGCCTCAGTTTTTTAGTCTATAAAATGGGGCTAAAAATAATCACAAAAGACTATCGTGCCAATTAAGTAAGATAACCAATATAAAGTACTTAGTACAATACCTGGATTTTGGATTAAATGTATATAAATCCTTCAAGTGTATAGATATACTCTGAAAATACTTTAAAAATAAATGCATGGGGGGGTGCCCGGGTGGCTCAGTAGAATAAGTGACTGACTCTTGATTTCAACTTAGGTCATGATCTCACTCTTCATGGTATCGAGCCCCACATCAGGCTCTATGCTGTGAGGAGCCTCCTTGGGAATCTCTCTCCTTCTCTTTCTTTCCTTCCCCACCTCCCAAAATAAATAATGAAAACTTAAATAAATAAATAAATAAATAGTAATAGTAGTAGTAATAATAAGAATCATTTATATAATGCTTACTACTATTCTAAATAATTTACATGAATTATTATATTCAATCTTCATAACAATCTTATGAAGTGGAGCCTATTATCACCTTTTAACAGGAAACAGATGCAAGGAGAAGTAACTTACCAAAGGTCAACCAAGTAATTTGTTGAGGTGAGATTTAACCTAGGTAAACTGATTCTAGAGACTGTGCTCTTAGCCCCTTTGCTCAATACCTCAAGTTCACAGAACATTTGTATCACACATGTCTTGTCATGACCTGGAAAACCTCTATTGGTTGCTGATCATTTTAGCATTCGCTTAGAAACTGGGTGTGAGCAGATTGATATATCTTTAAATGTACCACACTTACTCTGCTTCATATGAGGGCCCTTTTATTCTTTGTTCTATGAATACATTGAATTTGCTAATTTGTACACAGTTTAAAAACAAATGAAGTGTTACAGGACAGAGAGTTCATTCCTGGGGGATTCAGCATGGCTATCAGATATTCTGAAGCCATCTAGGGTTCTTTCCTCTTTACCAGTTACTGATATTTCTAACTTATTCCAAGTATAAAGAATTACAAGATCTTTATTAAAAGTAAGATTTCCAGGTCCCTTTCTTAGAGATTTGTATTCTGAGGACACTGAAATCTGTATTTTTAACAATCAGTCTGGATATTTCTTATGACCAGGCAAGTTTAGGAAAATTTAATCTAATCTATTAAAAAATAACAAGAAAACAGGGTCGCCTGGGTGGCTCAGTTGGTTGAACTTCAGACTTCGGCTCAGGTCATGATCTTGTGGCTCACGAGTTCAAGCCCTGTATCCAGCTCTGTGCCGACAGCTCAGAGCCTGGAGCTTGCTTCAGATTCTCTCTCTCTCTCCCCCTCTCCCATTCATTCACTCTCTCTCTCTCTCTAAAAAATAAACATTAGAAAAAAATTAATGAAAAAACCAAAACAACCATATGGTAAATTTAATAGGTAAATATTAATCTGAAATTTACAAATGAAATGAGAATATTATTTCTAAGGTAAGAGCTTTGAGTAAACGCCAAAATTGTCCTTATTGTTTCAAAGCAGTTGTTCTATTGGAGGATTCACATCTTGAAAATATGACAGGTAAAATCTAATTTTCCAAACCAGGCGCATTAAACTGATCTAGAAGGAAACTTCTTAAGAATTTTGTAGACTGAATTCTTCCAAGGGAGTTGTTTACATGCCACACGATTTCAGTACTCAACATCTGACCCATTAAAGATTTACTTTTTATTGTTCCCCAAGGAGAAGTGATTTAGTTATTTAGGTCACATGTGGCTAGCAGTAGATGGGAGATGTAGTCCTAGCCGTGGACGACTCCAGAGATCTCAGTAACACTCAAGGACTACTAGCACTGGTCTTCACACCCTGTGTGCCGAGCTCCTTCGTCACATCAAGATGGTGTTTCTATGAAGAACTTAAAGATGTTCCTTTTCTCACATACAGATTCTTCCCCCAGTCATTCTGACTTGGACTCCAACTTTGATCTTTCACTTTTTTCTAATTACTAAGACTCTTGAGACCAAATCTCGACATTTGAACCCATTTCTCCTAACCAGAGATACTCATTCATAGCTTCCTCAGTCTCTGAGTTAAACTGATTTTTCTCCACTTTCTATAGTTGAACCTTTTGTTTATCTATTTTAGCCTTTCCCGTGTTACAGTAAATGTCTTTAAAGCTCTAAAGTTCCCTCTAAATACAGCTTTAGCTGTGTCTCAAAAAATTATCATACACTGTTCTCATCATTATTCACCTTTAAACAGATGTTAATTTTCCTTTAAATGTAAGAATTATTCAATGAGATATTATTTAATTTCCATATATTGGATTTTTGTCATTAATCTGTTTTTAATTCTTAATTTTATTTCATTGTGAGCAAAAACATAGTATATGTGATTTGGGTATTTGAGAATTTATTGAGTTTTTAATGATTATTCATTGGTGAGCTAGCACATTTATATATATATACACATATATATATATTTGTTATTATATTATGATTTATTTTTGTCATCTTAGTTCATATTTCTACATGCTGTGCTTTTTGTCTTTCCCTGATCCCCACCCCTGCCACCAGTGGAGACAGATTTTTCTTCTTTGATTAAAAGTTGTACATTTTTGTGCTTTTATTATGAATAACCATAACTTAAGACTCATACTAATTATTTTATCTTTTTCGATTTCTCAAACATATCTGCCACTTCTAATTCCCTAATCATTTAGCTCATCTTTTACATTTTCTCCCTTTTTTTCCTTTTCTGTTGCTTTCTGGGAGATTTCTTATATCTTATATTTATTGATTCTTCAGTTAGTGTAAATCTTACTATTTGTCCCTCTGTTTCCTAGGATGGATACAGGAATGACAAGACCACCGTTTACTATGACTATTTGTTTCCACTTCCTAGGCAATTACTCTCAGCAAGTTTTCATCTTTATTTTTTTTCTCCTTTCAAAACAGCAACAGTGGGTGAAGGCAGTCACTTTGGATTTGTAACCCATCAAGCCTAGGGTTGAAAGGAGGGAAAGAAGGAATAAATGCCAGAAGGTGGCACCTCAGTCCATATGTATTTTCTTCACCCTTTCAAAGATATTTTCTTGTTTCTCTGATATTATCATACAGAGGCCTTGGTAGTCTAGTTGTCTCTGACAATTTCTGAGGTGAAGGGGGAAGCATTGTCCAAAGGCAATAGATGCTACAGCACTAAAACTTTTCTTGCACTCCTGCACATGGTTACCTCTTACCTTGGGCCTCAACTTTTTCTTCTCACAAACATGGCAGATCAAGATAGCTTTTGTTCTCCCCACATCGCCTTATTATTTTATTTTATTTTATTTTATTTTATTTTATTTTATTTAAATTATTTTATTTATTAATAGAATTTAAGTTTCTTTTAAAAACAATTTTTTAATGTTTATTTATTTTTGAGAGAGAGACACAGAGTGTAAGCAGGGGAGGTGGGGAGAGAGAGAGGGAGACACAGAATCTGAAGCAGGCACCAGGCTCTGAGCTGGCAGCACAGAGCCCAGTGTGGGGCTTGAATTCATGGACTATGAGATCATGACCTGAGCGAAGTTGGACGCTTAACCGACTGAGCCACCCAGGTGCCCCTGAATCTAAGTTTAACTGCTATAATTTAGAGTTGATGTTGTACGATGAAGTCAGCAGTTGGGCTATTTTACCATCTGAAGAATTCTTAAGTTTATGTATTAGTTACTGCCTTGGCTTCCCAAGCATTTGGGGGCTTTAGATAAACTGGGACCTATCTTATTCTTGCTCACCAGGTCCTACATACACACATGCACACTCATATATACACATCATGGGACTAGAGTTCCCCCTTCAAATCTCAGAGGTGCGTTTAGGTTTCCATTGGTGACTAATGGTCTTGTGCATCTCCCTTTTTGGATATTGGAATACAGCTGCTACATTCACTTTAATCCAGTCAGGAAAACTGACCTTTAATGTGAGAAATTGGGTATATAGGTAACACTGAGATCACAGCTGCAGGAAACATCTACCACAGCTGGAGCCGGGAGAACGAAGAATAAGGTTGGGGTTGTCAGAACACAGAATCTTGGAGTGGGACCCTCTGGAGCTCATACCAATACCTCTGAAAGAATACATCAGCCTACTGGGCTGATACCTCTGAGGGGTAAAATGAGAGTATAGAAAAAACGGGAAACTAGACAAGGTGTTGCAGCCAATGTGATGCTAACAGAAAGGGAAAGCAGTCAGGAAAGAGCAACTTCCTTTTCTCTCCTCCATCCTTCCAGTCTTCCTCTAAAGCTCTCTATATAGCAGAGCTTAATAGGGAGTCAGCTGGGTGGGAGAAGTGTGGTTTGCACACTTCCAGCTTCAAGATCACAAAGAACAGAATAGGAGGATGGGTTTGGAGCCGAACAACAATAGTTTCATTACCAACTGATCCTGGATTTTCTGCCTAGTTGGTGGATAACACTTACAGTTACCTGTATGGGCTTTCTCCACTCACCTACCAACTTGCCTCCTCGTATGCTGTAGAGTGAACACTAGTAAAATCCCAGGTTGAACACCCAGTAGAAAAGCAGTTGACTCTGGGGATCCTTCTTAAAAGACTATTTTCTCTACTTACAAGAGTAGCTTCCAGAGAAGACCATGACTTTGAGACTCTGATTAAAGCTGGCAGTAGCAGGTATTTTTGCCTGAATAAGGGACCTTTAATTCTTCCTATCTCTGAGAGAAAGTGGGGACCGAGCTCATTGCTCATTTTATATTTAGGTAGCTGAGTAAAAATATCATACATGGACTAGAAGACTTGATGCCCAAAGAGATTGGATAACTTGCCTCAGGTCACATAGCTCATTAATGCCAGAGCCATATCACACTCTTGGCTTACTCCTGTATTTTTTTTTTCTGTTACATTACAGTATCAATTCATTTTCACTTTAATTATAGATGTAGAAGATACACACCTTCACTTATACATATAGTTATATATGCAGCTCTAATTTCCAGAAATTTGGTTATGTCAGGATATATAAGGTTGAAAAGGGCACATTTTTTCTCTGCAGTTTGTAATCTAAAAGGAAAGATAAGGCATGCACATACATAGCTATAATCCAAGGTATAAAGGGACATTCTCTCTTGAAGCAAGGTAAGTAAGTAAAAGTAGAGATTACTAATACTTGGGAAAAAATAGAATCTATCAAAACCTCTCAAAATGGCCATTCCAAATAGTCAAAGAATACCAAATATCATTTAATGCAGGAACTTTCAATAATTTAAATAAAAGTATTATAAAGCATAATAGTGAAAAAAATCAGTGCTTCTCTTACATCAAGTGTAAGTAAACTGAATTTTCTAATTTAAAATAATTTTTAAATGCTATTTTCAGCAAAATAAGCAAATAATTCAATGCACAGAAGTACTTTGTAGCCATATGGAAGAGCTCTCAGTTTTTGAAAAATGGGAGGGAGTCTGCACCCAGTAGAAATATTATGAAATTGCATTCTCGTAAATTTTGTGTTAGAATCGTTATCAACTAAAAGGATAATTTGTTGCTCAAATGCTGAAGGATTCAAACCAACTCCAAGGAGTCAAGTATAAATAAATTTCAAATGGTATAGTAATAAGTAATAAGTAAAATGTGAATTTTGAGAAAATCAGCCAAGATTTTTGATGTTAATCAAAAGTTTGCTGGTAATATTAAATACTATAAACTCCACTGATGAGACTGAAGACATAATATGGTTATATGAAGAAGATAATTTCATAACCAACAATAGTAAAAAAAATCAACAATGGTAAAAAAAAAATAGTAAAAGAAAATAGGAAAGTGAAAGAAAACCAGAGCAGTGACACATCTTCTGGGTTTTGCTTACCTATTTGGTGAATTGGTGTCTGTTGTTCGCAGAATGCTAATAATGTTATAAAAATCCTGAAATGTTCTCGTATTTTCTCCAGTGCCTTCAGGCAGGAATGTATTTAAAATCATTCAAGAAAAATGCCTCTATATCCTGGACATTTGCTGAAACAATTTAGACCCAGAAAGTTCTTTTAGCTAAACAATCCATCTTTCAGAAATTTAAGCTTTTTTTTTAATGTAAATTGATAATTCACCTGTATCTTTGTTACTTAACCATACCAAATATTACCTAGAAGTCTCCTTTAATTTGTTATTTTTAGAATTCTCAACCTTGGCACTACTGATATTGTGGGCTGGAGACTTTGTTATGGGTGGGTGGGAGAAGTTGTCCTATGCAAAATAGGGTGTAAAGGAGCATCCCTGGCCTCTACCCACTAGATGTCAGTAGCATCCACACATCCAGCTGTGACCACCAAAGATGCCTCCAGACATTACCAGATGTGCCCTAGAGGCAAAACCCCTGTGGTAGAGAATTACTAGTTTATCTTTTCCAAGCTTGTTTCTAACTCAAAACATCTTTTAGGTTGGCATTTCATTATACTAATTAAATCTATTTAAGGTAAATATAGGGCATTAAGTTTGGAGAAGTTATAGGTAAAAGAGATGTGGAATTGGAAAGATGCCAGTAACTTGAAGAATATAGGACAATAAAGCATTTTACTATCAGTATTCTCCATTCATGCACTTAGTAGATATTTAGATGTGTTTGTCAAGTAAAATAAGCATTAAAGAGGAAACAGGCTTGGGAGTTTCTGGGATATGGGGATCAGATACCTGGGAAGAAGATTGGAGTAATGTAGTTAAAGAGGATATACGTGTCAGTATAATACTCTGAAATAGGCATTACAGAAGTTTGGGGCCTAGCAAGACTTTGCTGGTATTCAAAGATTTTAGAAATGATACCCAATCTTATGGAGTCTGACCATCAGATGAGAAATAAGGGCTCTTCCAGTGATCCAGGTAGGTCCACTTGGGACCCTGAGAGTCCTGAGAATGACAAGAGCCTTGAGCATTATTGGGGTTTGGCAGGGAAATACATGCAAAGTACAAAGTGAGGTTCATAATAGATTATAAAGAAGAGGAATATGAGGGGCCAAGTTTGTGGTCAGAAGAGCCTGAACATTGAAAGTGTACACACAGAGTAGGAAAAGTGCTGGGAAGCCTGCAGAAACTTCTCTGGTGGTCAAAATTTTACTTCTCATCTATTACACTGTTATTTGGTCATGAACCATCCAATGTACATTGAACGTTCCAAATGTACTAGTCATATACTTGAAACATAATGAGTTTGATTATAAATATTAATTTAAATAATCTATGTGGGAGTGCCTGGGTGGCTCAGTTGGTTAAGCGTCTGACTTGATTTCAGTTAGGTCATGATCTCACAGTTCGTGAGTTTGAGCCACACATCAGGCTCTGCGCTTATAGCGCAGATCCTGCTTGGGATTCTTCCTCTCTCTCTGCCCCTCCCCCGCTGTGGATGCACTGTCTCTTTCTCAAAATAAATAAATAAAAACTTTAAAATAAACAAACAATTAATAAATAAATAAATACTATAACTGTATATTATTTAGGTATTTTTACTATCGATATATTGTGAGCATCTAGAGAAAATGTAATTCATCTTTCATCTCTCTATTCTATTTTTAGATGCCTTAAATATTATTTTTTACTGTTCAATGAATTTACTAAATTGTATATTCTACTTGAAAGATTGGCTACTGGAAAAACTAATTATACATTGTATTACCCCAGAGAAACTGTGTTTACATCATGATGTACAGCTGCATTTTTCTTGATAGTGTAGTACTTTGAGTTCTCTGTTATGATACTAATCACAGTTGACTATATATTACTAGTGTTTATGTATATATTTTTTGAAGTTTATTTATTTATTTAGAGAGAGAATGCATCAGTGGGGGAGGAGCAGAGAGAGGGGGAGAGAGAATCCTAAGCAGCCTCCGTGCTGTCAGCACAGAGCTCAATGTGGCGGCTGAACTCAAGAACCGTGAGATCATGACCTGAAACAAAGTCAAGAGTCGGAAGCTTAACTGACTGAACTACCCAGGCACCCAACTAGTGTTTATCTATTTCTGTTACTAGATTAGGAAAAGGAAATGCTATATGTAGCCTTTCCCCTTTCCCTTGCCCTTGACAGGTATTGCTAAGTACTCTTACTGCTGAGGCTAGACACAACCTCAGAATCCCACTGAATATGACTCTCCAGGCAGCCATGAATAATTTTGGGGGTGAGACTTAGTCTCTGTGGTGGTCAGTTTCATGTGTCAACTCGACTATGCAATAGTAACCAGTTATTTAACCAAACACTAGTTTAGATGTTGTAGTGAAGATATTGTGCAAATGTGATTCATATCTGCATTTGGTTGACTTTATGTAAAGAAGATTCTTTGTTTAATCTGGATGGGCATGATTCAATTTGGTGAAAGGCATGAACAGAATTGAGATTTTCCTGACAAAGGAAATTCTGCTTGTTGACTACAGTAACTGCTCTTGCAGAAGTTTCCAGTCTGCCTTTCTTGATGGCCTGTCCTATGGATTTCAGACTTCCTGAAATGACTTCCAATGACTACGACTTAATCCAATTTCTTATAACAATTCTCCTAGTCTATCTATGTATCATCTCTCTATCCATTTATCTATCTATCCATCTGTCATCAGCATCACCATCATAATCCCCATCATCACTGCCATTATCACCACATCACCATCATCATCATCATCATCATTATTATCATCACTATTATCTCTCTCCTCTCCTATAGATCTGTTTCACTGTCATATACACTTTCATTATCACAAAAATGGGATGTTAATGAGCAAGAATCAAAGAACACCATAAATTCATTCTACTATATCTGCTTTCTAAAAAGGAAACAAAGGTATCTAACAAATATTAAGAAGTATAATGTCCAGAAAAATCATACTTTATCTCCACTCTATGTAAGTCTTATTTCCAAATCAAGGGCCTTCTTCTAAAACGATTATAGTCCAAGTGGATAATATTCAGAGAAAAGCAAACTGGCTGATGAGAAATAAACCATACTACACAAAGGAACTACTGGAACTACTTGGGTTGTTACCCTAGAAATGGGGCTACAAATGAGGCAGGGCTATCTATGTCCATGGTGACCAGCAACTAGCACGACAATAATATGGAGAAGTGACTCCCACTTACAAATGAATTCATGACTAGTGGTTTGTACAGGTGAATTCTAGCTTTATGTCAGGTCTTAATGCATAGCCCATCTTTCCACTCCCTGTCAGAAGAAAAGTTCCCACCTTCCAGTCCTCTGCTTGAATGACAAGCTCTTACCTGAGGCATGGGTCCTGCTAGAACTAGCAGAAGAATATATCTGGAGTTCTGCAGCCAGGGTCATGGCAGTCCACACCACTGCACATAATCAGAGGGACATGTCCTGCACAAATGGCTCCAATATTAAATTTGCTCACCCTAAACAATCGCGATAACAATACTAGAAAATATTTATCAAACATTTACTGTCTATTAGATCTACCATTTCACCCACCCTCAATCATTATACATATTGAATTGTGTTTCCCTAAAATTCATAGGTTGTAGTTCTAACCTCAGAATGAGACTTAGAAGTAAAGTTTTTATAGATGATCAAATTAAGATGAGGTCATTATGCTGGGCCCTAATCTAATATGACTGATGTCCTTATGAAGAAGGGAACTTTGGACATAGAACAGACCAGAAGATAGAGAGTGAAGTAATATGTTTATAAGACCCAGAACACCAAAGACTGCCAGCAAGCCACCAGGAGCCAGGAGAAAAACTTAGAACAGATTTTCTTTCATAGCCAAGAGATAGAACCAATGCTGCTGAACCCTTGATCGCAGACTTTTAGTCTGCAAAGATGTAAGACGATACATTTCTGGGTATTTTTGTTTGTTTGTTAAGCCACTGAATTTGTGGTATTTAGTTGTGGCAGTCCTACCCGATGAACACAGACATCCTACTCTGCTTGTATTTCAGTCAGAGTCACTCCCAACTATAAACAATAACATAAACAAGGAATCAGACACTCTGTTAACATTTCTTTGTTAAATAACAAGACAAAGTGGCATAGGCTGTATATGCTGGGTTGTTTTACAGCCCTTACATGTTACCCCTTCCTCTTAGGGTCCAAATGGGACACCAGGGCTTGCTAGCTCCCTTGAGCTATCATATGGAAACCAGATTAGACGTATTTCTGATTGGACACAGACAGAAAAATGAGAACCAATGAATAAAGGCTTCACAGAAATAAATTTTGGCAAACTGAAAGAAAAATCTTCCTATTAACAAAGACTGGCCAAAATTGGAATAAGACTTCTTGTGTGGCTGTGGTGTCCCCATTATAAGAGATATCTGGGATGTTAGGAAGGGTCTAGTCCTCTGTAGACAATTACTCCCTCTAATCCTTATAAAGCAGCTCCCATACTACCTTGCTGTCTAGGAAAAAACAGGTCAAAGGTGAAAATTAGTTTTTGATATGAAGAGGGTTGACTAGACTAGACCTATTTGTGGGGAACTTACAAAGGAGCACCTGAGTGAGTCTGGAAGAAATGCAGCAGGGAAGATAAGCCCAAATGAAGTTCAAAGAAAACTATTATAGCAACAAACTCTGAGAAAGTAGTGTAAGGAGAGGCTTAACAATTACCCGATAGAAAGAAAGAGGTGGCAAGAAAGACTTAATGGTGAGTATTTCATTTCCTCGTGATGAGAGGGCTAATAGTGAAGAATATCACAGTTGTGGAGATCTGATTAAAACAGAGGTAGCCATCACTGCTCAGGTCATAAAATGAAGGTGCTCTACTTCCCAGGACTATAGACACTTTACCCCCCCACCCCAAACGTATAGAAACCAAGAGCTGTTGGTGCATTTATGTGTCTAAAGAATATAAATATGACATAACTGCTATTTAAGAGCAGGTTTTTTTTTTTTTTCCAGAAATAAAAAAAAAGGCATAGGGAATGCAGCTGTGTGGTTTAAGTGCTAAAATAAGATATGAAATCATCTGCTCTGGTTATTTCTAAACTAGAGCAGTGTTAGAGGTGCTCTCTGAAGAGCTTGTCTAGATGTTTATATAAAAGGAAAATGAAAACTGAAAATACGGTGCTCAGAGCAAATCAAATTTTGCTCAGTTTTTGGTATGAAACCCACCTGAGACCACCAATTATTTTCATATGTATACTTCATAATTTTGGCTACACACCAGACATTTTGACATTAAAATTTTATAATATTTTATAAAGTAGTGCCTCATCTCCAATCTTATGCCATATTATTAGAAGCCAAAAAAAGGACTCCCAGGTCTCCCAACTTCCAATCTAGGCTCATTTCTACCCTGAATTGTTGACAGTGAATTACTAAGAAAACACAGGCAGGTAAAATTTCATTCCCGAGTTGAGGAAGACAGCAGTTTGGAAATGTTTGTGTTTTGGGAGATTATTTTCATCCCTCCCTGTTCTATTATTTACTTGTTTATGTTCACATTTTTACAAAACTTGGTCAGGTTCCCTTGTGCTAAAAGACAGTACCAGAGTTGTCTACATTATATCTAAGCTGGGAAGAAGGTTAGAGGGAGAAATAATTTCCATTTCTTCATTAAGATTAAGAGAACAAATAATATCGATAATAAAACCAAGCAGACTGCATGTGTTTATTTTACCATTTATGAGTACAAACACATTAAAACATGATGATGATGATGATGATGATGATTTTTGCCTACTACTGTTTCTAAAACTGATTGAAAAGTAAAGTCTCTCAAAATAAAAAATTCTCTGTAGTTTTCAGTTCTTCCAAGGTACTAACTTGAGGATTTTTTCAGGCACAAAGATGAAATTTTCCTATAAAATATTTTTTTCCTTTTCAATTTAGATTCAACTAAACCACTGGAAGCAAATTGAGTTCTTTTTTTTTTTTTTTTATGAAATTTATTGTCAAATTGGTTTCCATACAACACCCAGTGCTCATCCCAAAAATTGCCCTCTTCAATACCCATCACCCACCCTCCCCTCCCTCCCATCCCCCGTCAACCCTCAGTTTGTTCTCAGCTTTTAAGAGTCTCTTATGCTTTGGCTGTCTCCCACTCTAACCTCTTTTTTTTTTTCCTTCCCCTCCCCCATGGGTTTCTGTTAAGTTTCTCAGGATCCACATAAGAGTGAAAATATATGGTATCTGTCTTTCTCTGTATGGCTTATTTCACTTAACATCACACTCTCCAGTTCCATCCACGTTGCTACAAAGGGCCATATTTCGTTCTTTCTCATTGCCACGTAGTACTCCATTGTGTATATAAACCACAACTTCTTTATCCATTCACCAGTTGATGGACATTTAGGCTCTTTCCATAATTTGGCTATTGTTGAAAGTGCTGCTATAAACATTAGGGTACAAGTGCCCCTATGCATCAGCATTCCTGTATCCCTTGGGTCAATTCCTAGCAGTGCTACTGCTGGGTCATAGGGTAGGTCTATTTTTAATTTTTTGAGGAACCTCCACACTGTTTTCCAGAGCGGCTGCAATCAAATGGAGTTCTTAGAGATGAGGATAAAAATAGAAATCCATTGTACCCAAGATTCAACCTCTGAGTCTAAGATTCCTTGGTAGTCAATGAGCAGCTACATTTTATTTATTTATTTTTGTACCATGCATTTTGAAGAAATAATGATGAACAGAGAATTGTAAGTAACAATACTCTTCCAAGATATGACCAATCAAGGGCTTTCTTTTTTCTTTCAAAAAAAAGTTATTTGGTTTCCCTAGAAAAGTTATTTCTTTCATATTTGTCTTATTTTAGCGTTTTACCCTTGCCTTTATTCCCTTTTCTGAAATATATTAGCATTTCATAAGCATCAGCAGGCTGGATCAAGTGAGACTTGTTAATGTTATTTGATTCATGTCACATACTGATAAATTTTCCCTCAAGAAGACAAAATGCAAATCAATAATCTGAATACAATTATTGAATCATATTTTGTGTTTTTGGAGGGTAGATATGAGTGTTTTATTATTTTTATCTCATGATAATGTGCTGAAATAGAAAAAAATAATGATTTATCAAAATTAATTCCTCTATCATTTAATTTCAGCTTTCTTTAGCAACAAACCTAGAATAATCTATAATTAGTAAATATCTCAATAATAAGCATTTGTGTTTGTTTTATCTTAAATTAACTTTTAAATTAAATCAACAACCTTCCATTTTAATCAAACGCATATTTAAATATATATTGACTCAATGGCTAGTATCCTACAGAGATAATTTTATATAAATATGATAGCTACCATTTATCGAGTGTTTAATTTGTTCAGTTGCCGTGATAAGCATTTTCACATAAGTATTCTAATTTTACTGATGAGGAAATGGATTTTCTATTAGAGAGCTTAACTTAATTTTCCAGAGTCACACACTACTTGGTTGAGGATGGAGAATTTGAACTCATGTCTGAAATTCCAGCTGTTTGTGTGTGTGTGTGTTTCAAATTGTTCTAGAAAAATTGAATTCCAATTTGACTGAGAAATAAAAACACAAATTCATTTACAACAGCCACCTTTCTTCAGGGAGAATAAATATTTGAATCCTTATTTGTTTCATTTCAATGCATATTTATTGTTTTCTCTTGAGCACCATTGAGATGGGGACCCTAAATAATATGGAAATTAGAACAGCATGGCCTAAGTTCTAAGGCAACTTTCCTAACAGTGAGTTCATGTTATGTTTAGATCAATATTATTATTGATGATTTACTTTTCTCCACCTTAAGAAAAGGCATTTAAAATGTTAATGGGCTCATGTTGTGTGTACAGGGATAGTTCTCAATCTCCCTTGTGCCCCAGTACACATGAGAATAGGGTATTCATTTTAGTACCATTAGATCATAACAGTGGTATTTCTTGGCCTGAAAAGAGAGATGATATTTGCTTCTTCTCTCCCATTCTCCATCTGCCGGTTACGTTTCCAGGAAAAAAGTAATCAAGGCAGGCAAGGTCCCTGTTCACTTGTTGCTGATCGCCAAACAGCTACAGAATCTTTAAGGGAGATTTTCTCTATAGTCTCTGTAGTTAGGAAATGGTACCATGTGATTCAACTATTCTTTTCCTCCATAGCCAGTTGAAAATCTGCTGTAGAGTATGTGCTTCTCATTAATGACTAGGTCACAACAAGCCCTATCGATAGGTTTCAAGAAAACCAACATGCTCACTTGTTCCCAAATATAACAAATAACAGGAGGAAAAAAAGGAAAACAAGAAGTCATGAAACTGGAAATGTTGCTACACTGCTCATTACAAGATTAACTATGAAAAGAGTTAATCTTAGAATAGTGGATAGAGGAGCACCTGGGTGGCTCAGTCAGTTAAGCATCTGACTCTTGGTTTCGGCTCAGGTCATGATCTTGAGGTTCGTGGGGTTCGAGTCCCACATTGGGCTTCACACTGACAGTGCAGAGCGTGCCTGGGATTCTCTCTCTCTCCCTCACTCTCTGCCCCTCCCCTGCTCTCTCTTTTTCTCTACTCTCTCTCTCAAAATAAATAAACTTTCAAAAATATTTTAAGGCAATGCATAAAATCTCTTCTTCATGTGTAAGTCTCTATACTTTAATGAATTGAGCCAGAACACTATCTCTAGCAAACTTTTCATTTTTCTGTGTGTGTGTGTGTGTGTGTGTGTGTGAGACAGAGAGAGAGAGAGAGAGAGAGAGCAACAGAGACAGAGAGAGCAACAGAGACAGAGAGAGCAACAGAGACAGAGAGAGAGACAGAGAAAGAGAAAGAGAGAGATCCTAGGAGATAGGGATTGAGAGAAAAGAGAAACCAACAATAAAATTAGGGAGAGCACTGAAAATATATCTGCTATGGTCAAAGTACCTAACTTTAAAGTAAACTGGGACAGCCTTAAATATCGTTATCTATGAATTCTTTTTAAGATAATCTATTCCTCAAGAGATAATCCTGAAATGACTTGATTTGTACGTCTGTGGGAAATCATGGTCTTGAACAACTTTTCTCAGAATAACCCACTCTCTGTCTCCTTCAATGCCAAATTTATCAGACACTCTTACTATCATTTGTAAATGTTAATATAAAGCCTTGTAAAGGCTCTATTACCTAGAAAATTCTGATGGAAAAAGATACATAGTACTGTCAATGATGACACACATAAAGCAGAATAATTCATTTCTATAATGCATGTTTCTTCTTGTGAACTCAGCCTACAGATAATGCATGTTATTAATTCCATGTCATACAGGAAACCTTAAAGAACTCAGGTTTATTTTAGGGCCATAGAGAGATTTTGGCAGTGTTAAAAAATACTAAGAATTTATGTTCCTAGATTTTTTTTCTTATTTCTCAGAATCCCAAAGACAATGTTATTCTCAAAGTCCAAGAACAGAAATCATTCACCACCACCCCCAAAAAACATACAGTGTGTCTGGCACATGGATAAAATTCCATTATTCATAGCTCTCTAATCTTTCAGGTTTTGTATAATGGCAAGTTTGTTATGACTTGGTGTCTAGAATACCACTGATCAGAACCTTTTGCTTTAGTTGCATGATCTAATAGCAATGACTTCTGTTCACTATGTGAATGTGTTTCAGGGTCCAATGAGAGTGACAAGTGTTTCCCAAATGCATTATGTGGAATACCAAAGCTGCATCCAGCTTTCAGCCAACTTCTTACAAATCCAATTATTAAACTAGAGTGGGAGGGGCAGCTAAGAGAAAAGAATGGCTGTGAATCCCTCATCATTTCTGCAAATGATAATTCATGTGCAGAATTGTGTTCCAATTAACTCAGTAGCTCTTCCATCTGTGAAACTGTCATTCCTCCTCTTTCATGAAATACATGAAGATCTAGCAAAATGCCCTAGTCAGGTAATAAAACATTTCTCAATATTAAAGATAAAATTTTTCAGTGTATGAATCCTGTATATTTTCTGTTTATCTTCAGGTATATGCCTAAGTATTTTATTTTCTTTTGGAGCGATTGTGTACAAGAAAAATTATTCTGATGCTTGTTAACATGATAAGGAAGACTCTATTCAAAATAATTGCAAAAAAGGTCAACTGTATTCCAATATGGGAGAAAGATTGAGCTCAACTCCAAACACAAAAACAAGCAGGAATTTATAGCCAATAAACAGAATGAGGGGGTCAATGGATAGTAAATTATTAAGAGGAGACTCCAAGGATAGGAGGAATTCTTGCTAAACTGGCCTAACGGGACTTTTACTAATATCTGGACAAAGACATACATATACATCAAGAGTGAGGGGTGCCGAACTTGATCAGATGTCAACAGTGATCAGACATCAAGGGCAGGAGGATTCTTTGTAAATTGACTTTAGCAGGATTCTTTGCCACAGGCAGGCCAACAGTGAGGCCCAGTCAGGAAGGGGGCTCAGAGGAGCTTAAATAAAGTTTTGTCAAGGAGAGCATCTTTTTCAATTATAATGGATTTTTAATTTTCATTTTTATGTATCTATTGTTAGTATGTAGAAATGTGATCAATTTTCGTGTATTGAATTTCTATTCTTCAGCTTTATTGAATTCGCTTACTAGTTCTAAAAATATTTTTGTGTGTATAACTTTCTTAGAATTTGTTAAAATGTAGACAATTATGTCATCTGCCAATAGGAATAGCTTATTTCTTCATTTCCAATTTTTATGCCTTTTATTCTCTTCCTTTCCTTATTTAGGGCTAGAATTTCCAACACTGTGTTGAACAGGAGTGGTGAGAGTGGCCACCCTTGCTTTCTTACCAATCGAAAAAAACAAAGCATTCAGTCTTTCATACACACAAAAAAATATAGCAGTAGGATTTTGGTAGATGCTCTTTATTGAGATAAATCTTTTCTCTTCATGATGTGCTTTTATTATGAATGTTGGATTTTATCAAATGCTTTTTCTGTGCCAATTGATATAATCATATTTTTCTTTTATAGCCTGTTGATATGGTCAATTACAATGCTGGATTTTCGATGTTGAGCCATCAAAGCTAGAATAAATTCCACACGGTCATGATGCGTAATTATTTCAATATATTGTTGGATTCAACTGGCTAATATTTTGTTATGGATTTTTACATCTAAGTTCGTGAGAGACATTTCTCTGTAGTATTCATTCTTTGTACTGTCTTTGTGTGGTTTTGTTTGGTATCAGCAGAATTCTGGCTTCATAAGCTATGTTAGGAACTATTCTCTTCTCTTCCATTTTTTTTCTGTTACTTTGTATAATATTGGTGTTGGTTCTTTATTATACATATTTGTAAAATTCCCCAGTTAAACCCTCTGGACATGGGGATTTATTTCTTGGGAGCTTTTTAGTTACAATTTCAATCTCTTTAAATTAACCATTTGCAGTATTCAGCCTAGGTTTTCATTTTCGTTAAGTTTTAGTAGTCTGTAGTTTTCAAGAAATTAGTCTATTTTATCTACATTTAAAAAAAATTTTACTGTAAATTTGTATAATGCATTCCCTTATTATTCTTTTATTGGCTGTAGGATCTATGGTGATAGCCCTTTTTTTCATTTCTACTGTTGGTTACTTATGTCTTCTTTCATTTTATTTTTGCTAGTCTTGTCAGAGGATTATCATCCTTACTGATTTTTTTTTTCTGAAAAAACAGATTTTTTGTTTTGCTGATTTTCTATTTTGAATTTTATTGATTTCCACTCCTATATTTATTATATCCTTTCTTCTTCTTCATGCTTTGGGTTAATTTGATCTTCTTATTCTAGATAAGAACTTACATAATTAATATGATGTATAAAATTAATACTTCCTAATATAAGTACCCCAAGATTGTTTTGGCTGCATCCCACATATTTATATATTTTCTTGCTATTTTCATTAACTTCTATAGATACTTTATGTCCTTTGAGACATCTTCTTTGACCCTCAGACTATTTTAGATGTGTGCTTTTTACATGTCTTAGTATTTAGGGATTTTCCTTTTATCTTTCTGTTAATAATTTCCAGTTTGATTTCTTTACAGTCAGAGAACATACTCTCTATGATTTCATTTCTTTAACATTTTTGAGGGTTTGTGTTATTACCATGATATGGTCTAATTTGGTGAATATTCCATGGACACTTGAAAAAATGTATATTCTGTTGTTATTGGCTGGAGTATTCTATATATGTCAATCAGATTCTGTTGTTTGTACTGTTGAGATTTATTGCCAATGTTTTATGTAGAAGTTCTATGGTTTGTAAAGAGGGGGTGTTAAAGTTTACAATAAAATTTCAGCCTTCTTTTTACTCTTTTAAGCTCAATCAATTTTTGTTTCTTGTATTTTGAGAATCTGTTACTTGGTGCATATACATTTATGATCATTATATCTTTCTGGTGTATTGGTCCTTTACCATTATACAACTTTGTCTCTAGTACTTTTCTTTGCTCTGAAGTCTATTTTATCTGTTTTAATAAAGCCACACCTGTTTGGTTTCTTTTTTTTAATATAATAATTTTTGGATGGGCACCTGGTGGCTCAGTGAATTAAGCATCCAACTCTTGATTTTACCTTAGGTCATGATCTCGGGGTTCCTGAGATTGAACCCTGCAGTGTCAGGTTCTGAGCTAATAGTGCAGAGTCTGCTTGGGACCCTCTTTCTTTATCAAAATAAATATAAACTACAAAAATAATTTTTGCACAGTATATCATTTCCATCCTTTTGCTTGCAATCACCCTGTGTCAGTGAAATTCACTTGAGTTTCTTTTAATTTATTTTTGTTTTTTATTTTATTTTGAGAGAGACAGACAGAGTGTGAGCAGGGATAGGGCAGAGAGAGGGGGAGACACAGAATCCAAAGCAGGTTTCAGGCTCTGAGCTGCTAGCACAGAGCCTGATGCGGGGCTTGAACTCACGGACTGTGAGATCATGACCCGAACCAAAGCCGGACGCCCAACTGACTGAGCCACCCAGGTGCCCCTACTTGAGTTTCTTTTAAACAGCAAGTACAGACAATCTTTATTATTCCAAATTCCAAATTCACCTACTTGCTAGAATGTATTTATAACACCAAAAATAATACCTATAGTATTTTCATAGCCATTTGTAGACATATGCAGAGCTCAAAAATCTTGTCATCCAACATGTACATTCCAGCTAAAGTGGAATAAGGTGAGGCTCTACATTCTTGTCTGGGCTCTCTTGTAAACAAGTATCTTTTTTATGCTTTATTTAATGCTACATTTTAGTTTTGCATTTTTGTGCTTCTTGGTGATTTTACTGTTTATAATGGCCAGGCATCACATCATGTTGAGTGCTAGTGTTCCTAAATATAAGAAGGCTCTGAAATGCCTTGTAGAGGAATTACATGTTAGATAAGCATCATTCAGGTGTAAGTTAGAATTCTGTTGGCCATGGGTTCAATGCCAGTGAGTCAACAATATATATTAAATAAGGTGTCTTTAAAGAGAAACACAGATAAAACAAGATTATGTTTAATCAGTTAACAAAAATCTGTGACTCAAAGCTCACAAGAACCTAACTTTGTATTTCTCCTAGAAGCAATGGTTTAATATTTACAGTGACTTTATAGAACATAACTGCTCTGCATATGAGAATTGACTGTAATGGTTTATGTTTTTTAAAATCAATTCTGGGGGCTCCTGGGTGGCTTGGTCAGTTAATTATCTGACTTTGGCTCAGGTCATGTTCGTGGGTCAGAGCCCCGCGTTGGAGTCTGTGCTGCCAGCTCAGAGCCTGGAGCCTGCTTCGGTTTCTTTGTCTCCCTCTCTCTCTACCCCTTCCCCACTCATGCTCAGTGTTTGTCTCTCTCTCAGAAATAAATAAACATTAAAAAAATTTGTTTAAACAAAATCAATTTTGTCTTTCAATTGGTGTATTTACACTATTTATATTTAAGGGAATTATTGGTATGTTAGGTCTTTCAGAAATCTCCTTTTGTTACTTTTTTTGTGTTACTTCCAGGGTTTATAATTGTACTTAGTGGAAACAGACAGAGAAAAACAAGTGTGTACCATATTGCTCAGACCAGAAGTCTGTACAATAATATTTCAAATATTTTTAGGGTATAACAGGAATCATATGTTTTCAGTATATTTTTAGCTGAACATAATCCATAAGTAAGAAAATAGACAAAATATCAAAACAGTGGAAAAAATGTTGTGGCAATGAGGAACTGGAAAATAAGCATTATATATATATATTATATACTTATACATATATATTATATATATTTATCAAAAATAATCAAATTTGGCCACATATTGTAATATATTAGAAGCACCTACTATACTAGGCTGCAAAAAGAGAACTTATAAAAGAAATTCAGCAAATTGTACTTTTGAATAAAATAAACTTTTGAAAGAAAACATAAGACTGAAAACTTGCTTTAAAATGGATTCATAATGAGTGCCTGGTGGCTCACTCACCTAAGCATATGACTTTTGATTTCAGCTCAGGTCATGATCTCACAGTTTGTGAATTCAAGCCCAGCACCAGGCTCTGTGTTGATGGTGAGGAATCTGCTTGGAATTATCAGTCTCTCCCTCCCTCTCTGCCTCTCCCCATCTCTCTCTCTTTCTCTCTCTCTCAAAATAAATAAATAAAAACTTTAAATATATACATACATACATACATAAGTGCATACATGCATACATACATACATAAATACCTAAATAAATAAAACGGATTTGTAAGATTCTAGAAAATCATGTTCTCCTGAGTCAGTTTTATTTATGACTCAACAACTTTGTTTGCAAATTATTTTTTAGGTATGCATAATTCTACCCACAATTTTGAACCTGTTTTCAAGTTTGATGATAAGAGTGCACTCCAGAAAGGCTGGTTTGGCCAGCTGGAGACCTTAACATTGACAGAGCCTTTAGCTTCTTCAGGTCTCAGAGTTGACCTGACTCCGGAGGCTGACTGAGGTGGAAAAAATCGTAATTCTAAAGTGGGTAACATGAGACAATGATACAATACTTCTGTTTCTTGACTGCAGTGGTGTTAATGTAAATCTATGTGATTCAATGACAGTAAACCAAATGCACATACTGTATTAATGCTAATTTCTTTGTTTTGATAGTGATTGTAATTAAGCAGGATGTGACCATTGAGGTAAATAAGGGGGAAAAACACAAGGAACGTCTGTACTCCTTTCAAATTCCTGCGGATCTATAATGATTTTAAAATAAACAGCTATAAAGGCGGGTCTGGGTGGTTCAGTTGGTTAAACATCTGACTTCAGCTCAGGTCACGATCTCACTGTTCATGATATTGAGTCCTGCATTGGGTGAACACAAGCCCCACTTCAGGTAAACACAAGCCCGGGTTCCGGTGAGCCCCATTTCTCTCTCTCTCTCTCCCCATCATGGGATTCTCTCTCTCTCCCTTTCTCTCTCCACCTTTACTTACTTGTACCCTCTCTCTCTAACAAAAAATAAATAAAATAAAATTAAATTAAATTAAATTTAAGAAATATAATAAAAAGCCATGAAATGTAGGCTTTTTTAAAAAATTTATTGAGAACAAGGACAATGAACATTAGAATTATTTTGTCAAGTCCTAGAAGTGAAAACAGATTTTATTGACCTCATGTTACATTGACAGGTTATTTGAAGAGTGGGATTGCAAAGCTTTCCATATTACCCTCCCACCCCTGTAGTTACCAGGTAGAACAGAAAATACCTATGATCTCTTGGACACTGTAGCTTCAATGCTGCAGACACAGAGTCTAGCTGAGCAAATGTGTGCAATGCAATTCACTATGGAGTATGACATTTTTCTTTCATTAAAAAGGTAGTCTATGGAGTCAGATAAGTCCAGAAAGTGCTAATAATGAACCGTAATTAATGTGTCAAAAAAGGTAAGCATCTTTATGAAACTGATATTTGGTGAGATGAGATATCGTCGCTCTCCCGCAGAGATTTAATAAAATTCTCTTTATTAATAATAACATGTTTGCAAATCATAAAATATTTGACTGACATAAAGAGATGGAATTTGCAATCCCTTTAAAGTCATGGTCATTGCTGTGTCCTTTCTCTAGCTCCATAATTCCCCATGCTCTAGTTTTTATATTAGTGTTTTAGTTACTTAAATGTTTTGGGCCTTCTATAAAAGTTAAGTGTGGGATCTGGAAAGTGTGGGAAACACCCGTTGAATATAATTCTAAGCATTGACCAAATTATCCCTGATTAAAACTGTCTAGCCATTAGAGAATTAAATCCATTCTTTTTACCATGATCTAAAACATCCTATGAAATGTGACCCCTCACTGATCTCACCTCATGCTGACCTTCTTTTCATTCTACAAATATTTTTTAATGTTTATTTTATTTATTTTGAGGGAGACAGTGTGAGCAGGAAAGAGGCAGAGCGAGAGGGCGAGAGAGAGAAAACCCCAAGAAGGCTCTGCACTATCAGCATGGAGCCTGATGAGGGGCTCAATCCCACACACCGTGAGATCATGATCTGATCGGATGCTTAACCAACTGAGCCACCCAGACACCCCGTCATTCCACCAATATTTGTTGATTACCAGCTGCATGCCAGCTACTTGTCTAACTGCTGGACACCAAGAGTGAAAAGACAGGACCCATGTTTTAATGTCTCTCATAGAGTAAACTTCCTAGTAGGAAGAGTTAGATCTGTCAAATCAATGAATATTTGCTTTTCTATGCATTTATACCTATAAAAAGCTATTGAAGAAAAAAATCACTTACTCTGTTCCCAATTGATTGCCAGTTTTTATCTGCAGCCTTTTGAATAAAGGCATTCAAGGAGATTGTAGCCATAGTACTGTTGTTAGAATGAACCAGATACACACATCTTCAGACTTTGTCACTTCGTTCAAGTTTAAGGGAGTTTCCGATTGGTATGCCATTTTGTCATGTGTCTACAACTTGGCCAAAAAATATTGGTACATCTTGACTGACTATGTTACCAAGATCATTTCGAAGGTGGGAAGCAAATGTTCCCACAAGAAAATCAGGGTGCCGTTTCAGGTGTGCTAGCTATCCTGACAATTAAAATACTAAGCATATTTTTTACCTTTTTTCTCCTGGGAAGAAGGGCATGCCTTATGGTGTCGATTTTACAAGTTGAGAATCTAAAAACTCGGAAGTTCAAATAACACAAGGCTAAAGAAGTAGCAAATGGCATGACTAAGACTTGAACCTATTTTAACTACAAAACTAGTGTGTGTGTCACCCTCAGGCATCATTAAACTAAGGCTCATAAGGAATTTTAAGGAGTTTTTGAATCACTTGAGATAGCATGCAAAACGTTTATGTATTTGGATGTGATTTACTTGAAGAAGAAGTCTGTATATTTAATTAGAGTCTCAAAAAGCCTGTGACCAAAAAATATAATAATAATAATAATAATAATAATAATAACAATAAATGATAAAACTTAAGAACAACTGTGTGCATACTGCACCTACTGAAAGAAAGTAAACAAATATGAGTCCTGTACCACTATGCAGCCCACATCTTTCTCCTTCATGTTTGAGAAACTGACTTTTTAAAACTAAGTCGTGAATAGAGTAATGCATTCTACCATTTGCCACTAGTTTGGGATGATTTACGTTTATGCTCTCCAGGAAGCATCCCTTAGGAATGTATCTGTAAGAGAAGGGCTGTTTTGAGAGGTGAGGCGTCTACTCACTTCTAAGGTTCTTTGCATTCTCTCCCCATGAAGTCACAAAGGATTCACATTTAACCTCTATTCCTTATAATACTAGCATGAGTGGGAAAAGAAGGTTGCCAATTTGTCCACTGCTGCAGACTGGCTTGTTTCCTAGCTTCCTTAGTTGCCTCCAGGGAGAGGTAAGTGCTGGAGGAGATTAGCCTTAAAGTCTGTACTTAAGTAATTAGATGGGAAGAGGGACTGGAGATTTATCCTGCAATAAACCTGAACTACTTTAGGAAATAGAAATAAGTCAGGGATTCCCCAAGAAACCAAAACAAAGCATTTCTTCTCGGATCTAAATGTAAAATTATAAGTATAACAGATGTGAAAGTGCTTCAGAAAAGTAGTTAAAACACTAGGAAAATGCGAAGGTTTATGATCCCCCTGCCCCCTCCCTACAATGCTACATTCCAGTTTTCGTGCAGAAAACTGGTAGTAACAAAGTGCTTATTGAATAAGAGCACATAAGTAGGGGATGATCAAAGAGTGATGAGTATTATAATTAAGAATTAGCATACTTTGGTAGGATTACCTAAATTTATTTTTTCAGTGATTTTTGTTTTGGGTACTTAAGAATGATATTTTTCCCTTTAGAGAACAGAGATTAATATAGGTTAATTCTATTTGCATCTGGCTGCGTGTTCCAAGACTGTTCCTGTGGGTTCAAGAATCAAGCAAAGATGAATTCACAAAAAGCCCTTCTTTGTTGGCTCTATACTCATTTCTGACTTATTACCCCTAGATAATAGTTAAAACTCAACTCAAAAAAAAAAAAAAGCCTACTTTTGCAGCTTCAGAATTCTTTCTTCTTCAATTTTGGCATCTGTCAGATGATTCAAGAAAACAGGATTTCTCTGTGATTTACTAAGTAAATATATTATTAGATTGAGGAATCTACATATATAAGCCTCAAAATTGTGTTTTATATCCAACGGAGTGTACAAGGGACCAAAATTAATGCAAAAATTGGAATTAATTCTCTTCTTGCATGTATCAAATTACATACAGGTATAACCAATGACTACTTTTTTTTGCTCCTTCCCAAAGCCACTTACTTTGTGGATTAACTGAGCCGCTTTTACATCAGGCAAGGTTTTTGTTTGTTTGTTTGTTTCCCTTAGGAGATATAAAGGGACAAAATAAGCTTGCAAATATGGTGGGGAAGGACAATGTTGTGATTACTACATTTTCATAATGTTTGTCATATCCCAAGCATCTTTACCAAAGATCTATTAAAAATAAGCTCTGGTACAAGAGAGGGTTCGGTCAATCTAGCTTTGCAAGTGAAATATTCTACAGCAGGTGGTTGTCAAAATGTGGGTCCCAGGTCACAGCAGCAGCTCACTTGGGAATCTATTAGAAATGCACACTTAGGTCCCACCCCAGACCTACTGAGTAATTTCTACTTTAACAAACCCTCCAGATGATTCCAGTGCCCACTAATGTTTAAGAACATCTGCCTATTGAAGAGCCTTTTTCTCTTTCCCTTACGGTACATGTATGTATAATTTAAGCTTCTGTCCATTTATTCACTGGGTTATTTAGTTTTGGGGTGTTGAGTTTACTAAGTTTTTTTTATAAATTTTGGATACTAACCCTTTATCCAATATGACATTTGCAAATATCTTCTCCCATTCTGCCAATAGCCTGTTAGTTTTGTTGACTGTTTCCTTTGCTGTGCAGAAGCTTTTTATTTTTATGAAGTCCCAGTAGTTCACTTTTGCTTTTATTTCCTTTGCCTTCGGAGATAGATCAAGTAAGAAGTTGCTGAGGCTGAGGTCAAAGAGGTTGCTGCCTGTTTTCTCCTGTAGGATTTAAAAAAAACATTTTTTTTAAATATTTTTGAGAGACAGAGATAGACAGAGTGTGAGTGGGGGAGGGGCAGAGAGAGAGGGAGACACAGAATTGGAAGCAGGCTCCAGGCTCTGAGCTGTCAGCGCAGAACCCAACGTGGGGATCGAACCCACGGACCGTGAGATCATGACCTGAGCTGAAGTTGGATGCCCAACCAACTGAGCCACCCAGGCACCCCTCTCCTGTAGGATTTTGACGGTTTCTGATGTGGAGAAAGGAGAACCCTATTGTACTGTTGTTGGAAATGCAAACTGGTTCAACCACTCTGGAACACACTGTGAAGCTTCCTCAAAAAATTAAAAATAGAACTACCCTACAACCCAGGTATTGCACTATTAGGAATTTATCCAAAGGATACAAGAATTCTAATTCAAAGGGGCACATGCACCCCAATGTTTGTAGCAGTGCTATCAACAATAGCCAAATCATGGAAAGAGTCCAAATGTCCATCAACTGATGAGTGGATTAAGAAGATGTGGTAGGGGCGCCTGGGTGGCTCAGTTGGTTAAGCATCCGACTTCAGCTCAGGTCACAATCTCGCGGTCTGCGAGTTCGAGCCCCTCGTAGGGCTCTGGGCTGATGGCTCAGAGCCTGGAGCCTGCTTCCGATTCTGTGTCTCCCTCTCTCTCTCTCCCCCTCCCTCATTCATGCTGTGTGTCTCTCTCTCTGTCTCAAAAATAAATAAACGTTAAAAAAAAAAGATGTGGTATATATATATCCATATATATATGTAATATATAGAGAGATAGATAGATTATAGATATAGATATACAAGGAATACTACTCAGCAATGAAAAAGAATGAAATCTTGCCATTTGCCACAACGTGGATGGAACTAGAGGGTATTATGCTAAGCAAAATAAGTCAATCTGAGAAAGACAGATATAGGATTTCACTCATATGTCAAATTTGGGAAATTTGCCAGATGATCATAGGGGAAGGAAAGCAAAAATAAGATAAAAACAGAGAGGGAGGCAAACTATAAGAAACTTTTAAATACAGAGAAAAAACAGAGGGTTGATGGAGGTAGGGACGTGGGTTAAATGGGTGATGGGCATTAAGGAGGGCACTTGTTGGGATGAGCACTGAGTGTTATATGTAAGTGATCAATCACTGCATTCTATTCCTGAAGCCAAGATTATACTCTATGTTAATTAACTTGAGAATTAAAAAAAATCCTGTATAAATATTTTTAATAAGGTTAATTTACTTTCATGAGTCTTTCAATTTTTAATATGACAACTTTTGGTTAAATCAATATTCACCTTTCATCTTATTTTGATTATATTCACATTGTTCTCTTCCAGGCTGTTTTCTATGATTATATTTGCTTCCTTTTATTTTATTTTTTAATTTCCTGGAGATAATTATTGTGATTTCATTTGCTTCATTTCCTGTGTTCCATTGGTAATGCTTCCCAATCCATCTGTGAGAATAGGTCTAACCTCTACTTTGTGTTTGCTCATGTATATCCACCTCTGCTCCCCCCTTCCCAGTGAGGGTTTCCTCCAGGAGCCCTTTATGCTCTTACTGGAACTATTGTCCTCTGAGCCTTAGGCAGAACTCTCAGTCTTCATTTTCCATTTTTCTCTCCTGTGGATCTCATTTCTCCTGTATCTACTGTTTTTCAATTCAGGTGACTCCTGTCTCCTCTCCCCTGGTAAAAGTTGAATGCAAGTTAAACATTTTGAAACTTTTTAATGGGAAAGTGTTTTTATTCTATTCTTTCACTTGAGAGCTGGTGATTCTTTTGTTGTCCATTCTTTTAAACACAAACCGTTAAAAAATGGCATGAAAGCTCTGTGTTTATGGAGGAACTTGTCCTTTGATGGGTGTTGCTACAAGAAAATCTGATCCAATAGAAACTCAGTTGATGTTTACGTGGGTGCAGGTGTTAGGGTCATGGATCCACAGGTGCAGTGGATGAAGCTGTCAGTCATCTAAGCTTCTTGAAGCAGGATTTCTTGAAGAAGATCTGAGAGGCAGATCTTAGAAATAGGAAACTAGAAAGAATGGTGGTACCAAAGACACAAAGTGAAAGTTGTAGGTATTATGCTCACAACTTTTCTGTAGAGAGAAATGGTGGATAAATCATCTAAAACTGTAAATTTGAGCCTGAGACTTTTCCCTGTGAAATCTGTAGTTAATAGTTATGTGTAAAAATGTGCATAATTGGAGGCAACGTTAATACTGGGGAAAACATAGTTCTGAAGAAGATGATGGATTGGCTTTAAAGTTTAGAACCATTTATAATGTTCAAATGTGCACTTTGAGTTGATTTGAAATATTTCATACTTGAGTTTCCTAATGGAGTTAATTAATCACAGCCGATTTCATTGCAAGCACAGCACCAAGCAGAAACAATGTAGCCACAGCGCAAGTGGAAATCAAGGCGTCTCACTCCTACCTATTTAGTGATGAGGAAGGGATTTTTTTCCTAAACTTTCATTCTTACTTTATTACTATGGTGTATTCCAATATGCTTAGAAACTCAGTTATTACTATAGATTTCTTACAACCACAACTGCTCAATTTCTATATTATCTTCCTTTGGGAATTTTTAAATTATCACATTTTTCTATTATTATAGAATTATTCCTTACAAAAATGGGTCCACATCTTAGGAGCCCTACTTAGATCATATATCTGTCAAGCAGTGGTCCAGAAGCAGGGATCCAGTTTCAGAAGTACTGTGTGTTGTTTTCATCATTTATACACAATAGCACAGATATGGAGTTTAAAGAGGCCAAAGTGAGAGTGGGAATAATCCCTATTTATTGCATGCCACTTCTGCACCTGCAAAGCTGAGTGATGACTTCCCTGATGACCATGACCTGAGAGTGTGATTGAGGAAACAGACTGTGGGTGTGTGGGGGCGAGTCCAAAAAGGAAACCATGAGACTTTGGATGGCTAAGTCCTGGAGTGGGAAAAGACAGGAGATAAGGGACAGTAAGACAATCAGTTCCAGGAAGGTGAACACCATGTTTCGTTCTGCTATTTGTTTTATCACCAGCACAATGCTGGCCTATTGGCAGAAATCAGCAATTTGCATTTCACATGTTCAAAATTAAATAGTTTTTGTTCTCAAATTGATTTATGTTTTATCTTATTTTATTTTTTTATTTTTTTACCATTTTATTTTTTGAGAGACAGAGTGTGAGCAGGGGAGGGCCAGACAGAAACGGAGACACAGAACCCAAAGCAGGCTCCAGGCTCTGAGCTGTCAGCACAGAGCCCGACGTGGGCTCGAGCCCACTAACTTGAGATCATGACCTGATCCGAGGTCAGACACTCAAGCAACTGAGCCACCAGGAGCACCATCAAACTGATTCATGTTTTAAATCTAATTTCTGCAATAGCTCAGAATATAAAGTACCAGACAGCACTTCTTTCTTTAGTTTAACCTCGCAGAGTTAGCCCTGTTCTGAACACTGTGTAGGTATTTAAGAACCATTTGGTAGGGGGTGCCTGGGTGCATCATCAGTCCGTTGAGGGTCTGACTTTGGCTCAGGTCATGACCTCAGGGTTCATGAGTTTGAGTCCCACATTGGGCTTTCTGCTATCAACACAGAGCCCACTTCGGATCCTCTGTCCCCCTCATTCTCTACCCCTCCCCTGCTTGCATTCTCTCTGTCTCAAAAATACTAAACATTAAACAAACAAACAAAAAGAACTACTTGGTAGAATTGTATTGCTGCACAGTTTTATAGTTACTCTCTAATATGTTCAGCTTCCATAATGTGGTCACTGTTCATATCCTCTTTTGTTTCTGGGATCATCTTATTAAAATCCAAACTGCCTCATTAAGGACCTGACTGGATATACCAGCTAACCAGGCCTAACAAATTCTTCTGTAGAAAATACCTATGTGTTGAAAGACATTCAAGAACGGGACAAAAGTGTATCCTCACACCCACCATAATCTGAACTCCGCATGGCATCCACTCTTTTGGGTTTACACAGATCTCAAAATCACCAATGAAATAGAATTATGTTACTTTTTAAAATGTCTAGAACGTGTTAATTTAGTAAAATTAGAATGTAGGGTTAGTATCCAAACAGAGAATACTTTAAAAGGATAACTCAGCTCTCCAGTGATCTCCATTTTCATTTTTTTAAGGACCAAAAAATTGTGTGTATGGAAATGTTATAGGACATATAAATTAATGCATTATATATACATATATACATATGCATATTTATATAATATGCATATTACAAATGCATATAAGTATACAGTTGACCCCCGAAAAATGCAGGGGTTGCAGGCACGGACCCCCTGCACAGTTGAAAACTTGCATATCACTTTTGACTCCTCAAAAACAACTAATAGTCCACTGTGGACAAGAAGCCTTAATGACAACATAAACAGTCAATTAACACATATTTTCTATGTTATATGAATTACATATAGTATTCTTACAATAATCTAGAAAAAAGAAAATGTTATTGAGAAAATCATAAGGAAGAGCAAATATATTTACATTATTGTACTGCATTCATCAAAAAAATGCACATATAAGTGGATCCACACAGTTCAAACCCGTGTTGTTCAAGAGTCATTTGTACATATACATACACATACACATCATACAATTGTGGTAAATTTCTAGATACAGACCACAGTTTCAAATTTTTAAAAATATTATTAAGCACGTCTTGTGTTTAGCTTGTTTTTGGTTTTGATACTTGCACAGATTTAAAATACTGAAGTGGAACACAATTATTTTTGTTACAATTGTGACACATATGAAATTAGAGTGCTTTTAGGGACATATGTGATGATGAAAACAATTGAAGTCATTAAGCTTCAGTGAGCTTATTAAAGTGTTTACAGACCAGGGTGATTTTGTTTTGAGCTGAATTCAGGTATATCTCTAGAGGTGGCATCAGTAATCCATCTGAATTTTCCAGTACTGCTAACACTGAAAAAAAAGTAAGAAAAAGGTAATTAAAATTATAATTAAACCAACGCTGAAAAATAACTTGAGACAGAAGAAGTTTATGCAAAAGTTTTCTATTTAGAAAGGCCTTCAGATTTTCAAAGATAAAATAACATCGGTTGGATATTGTGCATTCTTCATGATGATTGAGTATTCCCTGTTTACTCCCTGTAGACACTCCCACAGGCATCAAATTGAACATGCAAGTTTGAGTTATTTCTGGACTTCCACATTCTGGTAAATGACAGAAGAAGCTGAACGGCAGAGTTAGTAGTGCAATTCTTTTTATGTATCAAAAAATTGATATTACTAGTAATATAGATATATAGACCCATAATTCTGTATACATGAATATGTGAGGCATAAAATATTAACATTTGGATGAGTAGTTAATCTTGGGGTGGAGGTTTGTGGGAGATGATAGAAAGCTTTCCAATTTCATGTTCTACCTTTTAGTACTCTGAATGTTTTTGATCATGTATTCCATTGCTTTTATTTTAAAAAGTCAACAAGGACTCTCGGCTCTTTTTGGTTTTCATCTTTACAACATTTCTTTTAAGATGAAGAAGAATGGTTTCTAGCGCTGTTCAAAAAGAATTTCTCCTTTTTAAAAATGCTCTAATTTCTTTCCTAAATCTTTTCAAATTGTTATTATTTTTCTATTAAACTCGTTGTGACACAGTTTATATGTAGGGAATGTGAAAGACTTCTCACTAGGGAAAATAGAAGAAAGATTTGTGAAGGACGTCCCAGAGAAGAGAGGGAATTGACAGATTTAGGGAGATGGAAAAAGGGTACAAGGAGAAAAGAATGCTTCTGGGATAAAGCAGCACGTTTCTTCTCCTCACAACACCAGAAATGACTAAAAATATGCAGCAGGTAAGTTGGTTTCTCTGAGGAAAATGAAGGTTGAAGGCGCATCATGTAATTTTCTCAGATGGGTGGAAATTGAGCTCTCTAGTGAAGGCTAGAGATGGAAATGTCTATCATTATATACAATGGATTAAATACATAGATCTCTACTCTGTCTCAAGACATCATTATGCTGGTAAATGGGGGGAAAGAGGTAGAAATCCTTAAAAATGAAGAGCCAAGAGCAGACAAGAGGTAGAAGCTAATTTTTTTTCTCCAGTACAGTGAATGGAAGTTTGCAGAGGACGAGGGTGAATACCAAGTGGCTGCAAGATGGACTTCAACGAGAGGTAAGCCTATTCACAAGGCAGAATTCCAAAGTCTCAAGAATTAGAGGTGCCACTTAATGCTGATCTCCTATGTGAGATGTGGGATTGAAAACGGGAGGTTATTTGTACGTTTGTATAACAAGAGCTTTAGATCTTCCTCATCTAGGTGACTGCAGGATCCTGGGGAGCATTTCATTGTACAAATACCTAGCTCCCATGTCCAGGAATTCTGATTTAAGTTCCTCTGGATGGCACCCAGATATGTATTTTTTTAAGTTCTTGAGACGATTATGAGTGCCAAGGGTGCACCAGCTCCCATACAAATTGACCATTGTTCAGAAAATGAAACACTATGATTTAGTGACCTTACCCAAGATTTTCCATTCAATAGGACTGATCCAGAATGAGAAACAGTTCATTCCCTCTAGCTTTTCTTTTCATTGGCTGTCCTGTCTTCAGTCTTGCCTGCTAGACAGCGTGCCTTACCCTTCGTTGATCATGGCACTGAGTCTCCAGATAGGGCAAACAGAACCCCAGCAAAGAAAATTTTGTAGGTCAGAATTTTTTATGTATTAAGAAAACAATCATTTTCTTGCACTATTAAATTACAATCCTGAATATATTTTTTCTCTTGTTTACACATGCCTCTGTGCTTCATGAGAGAAATAGTGCATAAAAAAAATAAGAAATGCTGGTGGTCAAGGAGTTGGATGCCCTTTGGTGCTGATTTTAACACCCAGATAGCTGCATTTGAAAATGAGAACGCAGGGTTTTCATGCCATGCATTTTCATATCGTTGTTTTCATACCATGAGAGTAATTTTGATATAAATCAATATTGCTCTGAAAATAGAGTGCCGTCCCTCAGAATGAAGGCAAATGAGGATTTAGAACGCTTGCAGGTTGTACTGTCAGTACTAATTTGAGTGCTAAAGTTCCATTTGCAAACCTAAGTAAACAGGAACGTAGACAGCTTGAACAAGATGAAATTGTGATATTGCCCAAAGGAACATGCTGATCAGGGAAAGCTCAGCATGAATTTGAATCAAAAGCATCTGCAACAACTTTAACTGTGCTTCGTGCTGTCAGGGCTGGACCGTGACAAGGGAGGTTTAACCCATCACACCTGGGATGGAGGGACAGCGTGCCATACACTAGCCATTGTGATAGCCTCTCCAGATTTTTGCAGCACGTGGGGACTTGTGCTCGACAATGACTACATCCAATTCTCCTGCAGCTGTCGATCACAGTAGGTACTGGCAAATTCCGGTTCCTGAACTCATCAGCAGTAATAAATATTTATTGCATGTTTAGGGAGCACATGGTAGCAAGACTGAATTTGCATTAAATTTGAGTATTAAAAAGTCTTCCAATCTAGCCAATACACATAAAGACACGTGACAGAATTCTTTCCTAAAGAAATGACAGATAGTGGCTTATATAATAAAAGGCCAGAGCCTAGTAGCATCCATGGTCTTCTCTGATTGAAGGAAAACCTATGGAAGTCACAGGAAGATTTCCTTTTACACGAGGATTTTGGTCCCTTATAAATCCAGCAGTATTATCTCAGTTAGCCAGAGCTCTCTGCTTGAGTAGACACCCTAACTAAGGTGGCAAAGCAGTGTTGTTTGGACTCAAAGTTTCAGTTTTATAGAAACCACCTGAAAATAGTTATTGAGGCAAGGCAGAGAGTCAGAGAGAACAGATGTGACTTCTTACATGGGCAAGGTTTGGCTTCAGGGGGCATCGGACAGTGTTTCAACAAGCATTAATCCAAGAGAAGTAATCAAGTTGAAGAGTGAGATACATGCTGAGTATTTTAATTCCCTGTGGGTGATGGAAATGAAGCCATCACACACACACACACACACACACACACACACACGAGAATAAATAAAAATCCTCCTCTCTCCTAAGGGATCCCAAATCTCTTTTCTCTTACATAGTCTGTGCCCAGACCTATGTGGACTACAAAGTAATTGTTCTAACTAACTAAAAATTGACCTTTCATCGTTAGACTTTAGTCTCTAGAAAGAAAGAGAATCTGGCTTGCTAAAATTATTTTTCTCCTATCTTGATCACAGATGGCAAGTTGAAAACATGAACAAAGAAAGAACCATCTCCCTGAGTGGGAATGGGATTGAAAGGAAGGAAAAAAACACTAGTCCCAGCATAATAAGATTGTGATTTTTAATTATAAAAATTTCTTGATTTGGTGTGGAGGACGGGGTGGTGAAGGTAGTGCATGTGTGTATGTGTGTGCACTCATTTTTGCCCATGTAAGTTTTCTTTGTGCTCGCTGTACAAAAATGGGCAATTTAGAAGTCCTAAAAAGCAGGGCAACAACTAATAACTCTTAATGGAAAACAGACCCTTCTATGCACACAAATCAGAAAAAAAAATGTCTTCATTGTCCAGGCTAACTGCAGCCCAGCTACAGGGCTCATGAATTGGTGATTTCAACCCTCACCCCATTTGCATCCCCACTGCCAGGTGCTTTTGTACGGGGCACAACCTTAATAGTCTTACTGGTTTACCATCCTTGTGAGCAAAGTTCATGGTTGTCCTTTCTCTCTTTTATCTTTAAATTATCTTATGGAAAACAAAAACCAACAAGCAAGCAAATAACACTACTTGATAAATTTTCCTACTGCAAGGGGTGACATAGTTAAATAAGGGTGAAAGCCAGAGATTCTAAACCTAAGGCTTTAAGTGCCCTTGGAAATAAAATGTCTTTTGCACATGTACATTTGCATTTTTCCAGGGACAAAGGGTTTGCAAATATGTCAGTGACTCCAATGAATTAAGCCTTAAACTAGAAGTATAGTGGAATTACTAATTTAGAAGCAATCATAGAAGAATAAATTAGCTTTTAAAAGCTGTCTCTGGATTATCCAGACGAATTTCTAAGATATTAAGGTCTGATTTCACCAAACTTACTTGAAACATTCTGTTTTTAATAATTATAGGGGATGATTTCAAATGAAAAGTTTTAAAGTGGTTGTTTATAGTCTAAAATTCTAACCTCAAAAGCTAGATAAAGGTACCAGTCACTTACAATAAGATGGGTATTTTCCTCCATTTGTCATTAGTGTATCCCTTACGTTCCCTTTAGTTTCTTTTTTTTTTCTTTTTTTATGTTTATTTATTTATGAGAGAGAGAGAGAGACAGAGAGAGACAGAGTGTGAGCGGGGGAGGGGCAAGAGAGAGAGGAAGACACTGAGTCCAAAGCAGGCTCCAGGCTTCAAGCTGTCAGCACAGAGCCAGAGCCTGACGTGTGCTGGAACCCAGGAACCTTGAGATCATAGCCGAAACTGAAGTCGGATGCCCAACCCCCTTTAGTTTCTACTTTTCCTTTTAGTTTCTGGCTTCCATTTTGAAAAAAAAAAACTATTTAGTGACTGAAAAGTTCAGCGAATTTCAAGTGATTTTGTATATTCCCCGCTCCTGTCTGTCCTAAAAGAACTACAGGTTTGGAAACACCGGAAATCCCTTGCCATTTTTTCCTTTATGCAAGATTATACTCCACAGGGCTGAGTTTTCTTTTTCCATTTAAAGATTAATCAAATGTTTTCCCCCTGTTTTTATACCGTATAAACCTAAGAAACATATTCCATAAAATAGTATATTAATAAATTAGCTGCTTATCCATGTGAAATACATTGTGATGTCTGCATTGCTATATTAGAGCTCTTGAAATTCTCTAAATAATAATTGTTTTATTGTAGTAAAACGTCATTATTTATGCTTCTACAGTTTAACTTTTATAAATTTTCTGAGGGGGCTAAGGCTGAAGTTAACCTGTAGGACTTTACAGTAGCATCTTTGTTTTTTTATTTGCTTAACATGTTTCTTTTCCAGAGGCAGAGCAATTAATTTCATAAACATCCCTATATAAAACAGAAAATACAATTTTATTGAATTTGATAGAGCTCATTTGATGTATTTGTTTCCTGTTTTTAACAAATGAACAAAAATGAGCTTTATTCTTTGGCCTCAAAATGATGAGCAATTTGCTTTACATAAATATTACTTGCTATTCATATACATTAATTTTTCAGAAAGAATTAAAATACTTTCTTGATTTTATAAATTCATTCTCTCAAAATGTAAAAAAAGTGGAGCAGTGATATGAGAGAGTATGTAACAACACCCATTGTTCCTTAGAAATCTCCTGATGAGGATCTCTCTTTACCCCAGTTCTGGCGGAGATTAGAATTCTGATCATCTAATTAAAAACTCTTTTCTTTCTCCCCTTCACCCAATTCATTTTTCCCCTAATATTAGAATTACATAATTAATGTGTGCCTGTTTTAAAGCATGTCATTTAACCAATGTGATATTTATAATTGCTAGAAACCAGCTACTACTTTTAAAATAGTTTTAAAAAACTGTTATATATTCGTTTCAGGTGTGCAGCATAGTGATTTGAGAATTCTGTACATTACAAAATGCTTGCCACAGTAAGCCTAGTCACCATCTGTCGCCATACAATGTTATTACATTATTATTGGCTCCCTTCCCTATGCTGTATCTCCATCTCCATGACTTATTTATTTTATAACTGGAAGTTTGTACGTCTTAATCCCCTTTACGTATTTTGTCATCCCTCTACCTCCCCTCCCCTCTGGAAAACACCAATTGGTTATTTGTGTTTATGAGTCTTTTTCTGTTTGTTTGTTTGTTCATTTTGTGTTTTAGATTCCACATGAGTGAATCATACAATAGTTGTCTTTCTCTGTGTGACTTATTTCACTTAACATAATACCCTCTGGTCCAACCATCTGGTTGTAAATAGCAAGATCTCATTTTTTTCATGTCTGAGTAGTATTTCATTGTGCATATACCACAAGCTTTTCATGCATTCATCTGTAGATGGACACATTGCTTCTGTATCTTGGTTACTGTAAACAATGCTGCAATAAACATAGGGGTACATAAGTCTTTTTGAATTAGTGGTTTTGTTTTCTTTGGAAACAAAGTAGTGGAATTACTGGATTGTATATTTCTATTTTTAATTTTTTTTTTGAGGAACCTCCATATCGTTTTGCACAGTGGTTATACCAATTTACAATCCAACCAATAGAAACATGTGTTTTTAAAGGTTCTTCTAGGGTAGAGCATTTCACCTGGGAAAGCAGGAGGAGAAGCCACATGGGGCCACACTAGGCACCCAGCGGTGTTCAGTCTGACGCATCAGAGGCATTCCCCTGTACTCCCTAGTCCTCATTTGTGACCTCAGCCTTTCTTGGGCTTTCATTTGGCCAAGTGCTCTGACTTCTGCTTTCTGACACAGGGGCAATGGCATCCCATCTAGGTTTGATCTACTTTGATGTTCTGGCCTTGACTATGGTCTGCCTTTAAAACGGTGGTAATTTACGTTTGGTTTCCATACAGCTTGGCATCTAGCTTGGAATTTTAATATTCTCTGGATGCCCCTTTTTACTGTCTCAGGTCTATTCTACTTACATCCAGAAATACCCGTTTCTGGGCTCAGATACTAGTTTTCAACTTGGTACCCACTGAGACCAGAATTGTCTCAATAGTGATTTCAATCATGTGGGGAAAACACAAACATAACTTGTGACCATCTGTCAAGTTCTTTTATATATGTATGTATGTATGTATGTATGTATGTTTGTTCATTCATTCATTCATTCATTCATTAAGTTCTCTTATTTGGCAAATACTCAGAATGCATCAGACCCTCTTCTAGGAATTATCCCTATTGGAAAAAGAAAAAAAAGTAAGACATTTTATTTCAACTCTTAAAACTAGGTAAGGGAGTGTTATGAACTGAATTATGTTTCTCCTAAATACATATGTTGAAACTTTAACTTTCAACACGACTTCTCTTGGACATAGGTCCCATAAGGAGGTCATGGAGGTTCAGTAATATCATACGGTGGGAACTTAATCCAGTAGGATTGGTGTCCTTGTAAAAAGAGGAAGATACATGGCAGATTTATCTCTCTTTCACTCTCTCCATATGCACAGAGGACAATCCATGTGAGGATTGTGAGAAGGTGAAGGTGAACAAACACAGAGGGGGGCTCTCAGCAGAAACTAACACTGATGGCATCCTGATCTTGGACTTCTGGCCTCCAGAACTATGAGAAAATTAATTTCTGTTGTTTAAGTCACCCACTCTGTGGTATTTTGTTATGGCAGCCATGACATACTAATACATGGAAAATAAGAGACAGAAAAAATTGTGATCGAAGTGGTATGTGAAAAATAATGTAAGACAAGAGAACCAGGGACATTCCAGAAAAGAAAACTGTATTGTATCCTTTCCCATACTATTATTTCTCCCAAGTATCAAGGCTCAAAAACTTCAGGATACCAGGAATAAAGGTATTTGCTCATCTGAAACTAAAACTAAATATAACTACTCTGTTCCTTTGTTGTTTTTTTCTTTTTTCTTTCTGGCTCTATCTCTTCCTGCAGCTTTTACATTTTTTGCTATCAGCCTCTCAGGTACACGAGGAAGTCCAAGTGTACATCCCAGTTACAGTTAAATGGTTATTGATACGTGATGAAATAAACAACTTCTGAAAAGGAAGCAGGTCATGAAACTGGTAGAATTGCCATCATTTCTAGTCTGAATAATGTGTGACCTCCATATTTCTCTAAAGGCAATTTCTCCTTTAGAGTGGAAATGGCTAAGAAATAAAATAGGACAGTACCTCCCAGATTAGGAATTAAATTAAACAGATCTCATAAAATTAAAAAAAAAATAGTAGTAGAATTGGTCATCACCATTTTTTATAAAATTGGGACCTGTTTCCTTCTTGAATTTCCTTGACTTTTTCTCCCATTGGTATTTATTAACATTCCTGTGGAAATTATGAGCCTGAGCCTTTTCACCAGGGCTTGGGCTAGAATCTTCAACAGAAGGCAGCATTGATGGTGTGAGTTGAGAGTAGCTGGGAATATGAAAGTGGTGTTGAATGACAAAATAAAGGGAGATATCATGTATGATGCAGAGAAGAAAGCCTGGACATTTTAGGCCCTGGGTTAGGATACAGATTCAAATTCATTTGATCGTCCTTGGATGCAAGCATTTTGGCAGGTTATTTTTTTACTTCTAACATTATTGTATCTTTCACAAAAAGTAACCCTGAGAGATAAACTCAAGAATAGCATTATTTTGATACTTCAATTTTGCTTCATTTTGAATTCACAATAAGTAGAAGTTACATTGTTACCTGTTTCTTTTGATGGAGCATTGAGAGTAATGCCAGAGTATTTAAGAATAGTTACCTTGATGAATATAATTAATCATGAGTTGCTCCAAAATTCAAAAGACACTTGTGACTTAATCAGTATCATTTTGTTTCTTATTTTGATACATTAGTTTTTTAATTCAAAGACATTTCTGCTAATATATTTTCAAAATAATATTTTAGTGCATAGAAAAATCACTCCATTTCTAAGCATTTATGAGGATAGAATGTAAGCAAAACTTGCTAATTATAAAAATCATTAGGGGCGCCTGGGTGGCTCAGTCGGTTAAACGTCGCACTTCCGCTCAGGTCATGATTTCACAGTTTGTGAGTTCCAGCCCCGTGTCGGTCTCTGTGCTGACAGCTCAGAGCCTGCTTTGGATTCTGTCTCCTTTTCTCTCTCTGACCTTCCCCACTTGTGCTCTCTCTGTCTCTCAAAAATAAATAAATGAAAAAAAATTTAAAAATCATTGGAGTAATTTATACTGCAATTGATTAGTAACTTCATGCTATATGAGACAATAATATGATACAATAATAATAATAATATATGATACAATAATACAAAAATAATAATATGCTACAAATTGGTTAAGAAGGAAAAAAGACAGGGGCCCTTGGATGGCTCAGTTCGTCAACTATCCAACTTCAGCTGAGGTCATGATCTCACAGTTTGTGAGTTCAAGCCCCGCACTGGTCTCTGTTCTGACAACTGGGAGACTGGAGCCTGCTGCAAATTCTGTATCTCCCTCTCTCTCTGGCCCTCCCCTGCTCATGCTCTGTCTCTCTTAAATACAAATAAACATTAAAAAATATTAAAAAGAAAGAAAAAAGACATTTTTTCACATGAATTACCTCTGAAACAAAGTACATAAAGACTATGAAAGTTGGATAAATGAATCAAGAACACAAAAGTAAAAACATTAGGATGCCTGGGTGGCTCAGTAGGTTGAGCGTCCAACTCTTAATTTTGGTTCAGGTCATGATCTCAACATTGGTGAGACTGAACCCCTGTAGGGCTTTGGCTGATAGTGTGGAGCCTGCTTGGGTCTCTCTCTCTCTCCCTCTCTCCCTCTGCCCTTCCCCTGCTCACTCTCTCTCTCTCAAAAATAAATAAATAAATAAATAAATAAATAAATAAATAAATAAACAAACATTTAACAAGTAAAAGGATTAATAGCCACTTTTCTGGTAAGTTTGATAAATCAAGTTTTATCTATAAATTATTATTAAAAAGAAAATGCTTTATTATTTCTTATTATTAAATAATGAATTCATTAATATATTTATTGTTAAAACAAAATATAAAATATTAACATTAAAAGTTAAATTTCTTTTATTTGTAAAATGAAACGTTATATCTGCTCTGATAGAATCTTTACACTGATACTAAACCATTTCTCCTGCTATTAGGAAAAGTAGTTTGTAATACACAGGCATTTACTTAGAAGAACACATTCCAAACTTTTCTCTTGAGTAAAATGTTTCTGATTGAAAATACTAGACGATTATAGAACAGATAATTCATACATGCTTTATCAGAGAATTCTGAGTTACACATTTTGGTGCTGTAGATACTTGGCCTCTGGAATTCTCTTAAGAACTCTATTTTCTCAACGTTATTTCCCTTCTTTCTTTCTTTTTTTCTTTTCTTTTCTTTTCTTTTTTTTTTTCTTTTTTTTTTTTTTTTTTGTATCAGCATCTGTGCTTCTTACATTTCTAGGAAATATTGATCATCTTTAGTAAAATAAGTTTCCCAGTGGTTACAAATGACTTGTGGATGTGGTGAAAGAAAGTTCATTGATCTCGAATCCAATAACCCCATATGTGCAGACAGAAGCCTTTATGAATCCCATTTATTTATAGGTTTCTATTAAGTCACTCAGCTCACAGGACTCAAGGTACTAGTTTATCATTATGACTATGCCTTTGAAGCCAATAACAAAAATACCAACAGCAGATTATGAATAAAATCAGTTTTACTTAGACCTGCATTCATACAATAACACTATCCCATTAAAATAATCGGTCTCTTCAAATTTCAATAAAACCTTGCTTCTTTGGTGTTTCCATCTATGTGATAAGTCATTTTTCCTCAAGCTTTGTTGCACCATATACTTATTTAAATTATAGCCTCATCTTTTTTCAGTATCCATCTTTTATTAAAAACAAAACCAAACCATGAAAAGATGTTCTTAAAAACTATAGCATCACATGAAACCATCTCAGGAGTGGCATTCATTTATGATAAGGTTCTAATAGTATCTGAACTAATTAGCTAATTGAGAGAAGTAGTTTCTGTTGTAATAAATATAAAAATATGTTCTTAAAAAATTCTCTTTCCTTCACAGTCTGTTCTTCATAATCTAACATTTTAATCATGGGGTGGGAGATATGTTTAGGTAACAAAAAGCTATTGAGAAGGTATAGCTACCAAAAGGACTCACTAAACAGTGAGTTTATTCTTCTAAAGATTCAACTGACTGGCAAATATGAGACATGGTCAGAAAATAAATGGCCCCTATTGTGCTCTAATTGTCTATTCGTCATCTTGCCAATGAAGTCCAGCTGTAGTGTTCTCGGGGTGATTGAACATGACCCCTGGGGTACATCTGCCATTTCAAAGCAAAGGAAAATTCCACCCCAAATAATTGATAGTCTGGGGTCTCTTCCTATATCTGTTCCTTCTTTTCTGCCCCAGTCCTTTCAGATTTAACACTCAGGCTCAATGCTTTGTCTTAAAATTGATGCTATGCTTATTCCTCCATTGCCTTTCTTTTGCTGCCATAATTCTTCACCTATGGGGAAATAAAGCTCACATATTCAGACCCCCTTTCTGTACTGACAATGAGGTGGATGTAATCTGCAGTTCAGGAAAGGTCTGTGTTCCCATGTGAATCTCAACCGAACTGCAAAGATGCATTTCTCTTAGTGATAGCATTGGAACAAAATTGCAATGGGTTGCAATCAGCTGTTTTTCAGAGAAGTAGCATATTGATTTGAGTAATATACATTTCTTGCTAATATCAAAAAGTTAATGTTACTAAAACAATTGCATGTAGGTATTTCAGCCACTATGTAAATGAACAGAGTTTTTAAAAACATAATTATAAATCCAGACAACTCTGCACAAATATACTGTCAAAACATGAAGAGACAATAGCATTAGATAAAAAAAATTAAAAGATACGTCCTGTATTATAAATATAAATCCTATAGTATTGAACACAAAAAGGATGTGAGGCACAAAGAAAATTCATATCAAAATTATTTTGACTTGACTATCAACAAACCAGTACTTTAAGAAGATTATGCTGCCAAGAGAAGTTTCTAGGCTGCTGTCAGCAAGTATTTGGCAGGATCAGTCCCCAGTTCTGAGTTAATGGCAGACACGGCTAATCAATCATGGCGCTCTCTCTTGCTGAGTCCAGATTCAGCCTTAGGTATCATCACAAGGGCCAAATCTATTACTATTTATAATAGCTGCCTGAAGAATTGTGTTGCAAAAGATTGTGTCTGTAATTCCAGTTTTGAGTTTTGGGTTGCAACAATCAAAGATCCCTGTTATAAACAAGATGGCTCATAGTATATAAAAGTAATTCAATTTCAGTGTCTTGCCCGTTGAAAGGGACTAATTTACATATGCCAAAAACCAATAATGACTGCTAAAGTCCCAACTACCCATTTTTCTCCCTTGTCATCACCTACTTTTCTTGCATGCTTTTCTCAGTCAAACCATCTAAAACAAGTTTCTTTTATGTATTATCTGTATTTCCTGACATCTAACCCCTTAACTTTCTCCCATTTGGTTTCCATCTCCACCAATCAACTGAACTTTCCTCACTTAGATTAGCAATTACTTCTATGTAATTAAATCCAGCAGATAATTTTTAATCTTTATTTTATTTCCAAGCAGACTTCAGTACTGCTGATCACATCCTCCTCCTTTAACCTTCTCTCTCCTTAATATTCATCATACCACACACTGCTAAATTTTTTTCTTTCTTTGTCTTTCTCAGTCTCTTGTCACTTCCTAAACCTGTCACCAAATTTGAATGGTTGTTTTTCAGGGGTCTGTCCAAAATTCTTCTTTTCTTGTCTTTTTGTACATTTCCTCCTCATGTACATCTATTCCATATTTTAAATTACTTTCTGTACACCAATATCCCCTAACTCTGTATTTATAGCATGAACGTGTCTTTTGGGCTCCGATTTATATTTCAATTCCTTACTTGGCAATCCTACTTGGTTCACAAGTACCTAGGACAAACAATCAAAACAGAATGTTGTGTCTTTCTCCAGACACCTTGCTGCTTCTTCGGTGCACCTTTTCTCAACAAATGTTTCTGCCATCTACCAGGCTGCTCAGGACAGAAATGGGGAAACCTTGTTGTTCCTCACCTATCACCATCCTTTTAAGCTCTTCTGTCCTTTCTGCTTTTTAATATATATATTTTTTCATATTGTTCCATTTCTCTTAATTCCTATGACCAATGGTAGAGTTTGTCTTTCTATATCTACTTACGCTCCCTCTAAGCCATTCTTCATGTTGCCACTAGAGTGATTGCTATAAAATTCATAAGCCACACCACTATTTAAAGCCCTATGATAATTCACCCTTGTCATTTACATCAAATCCAAAATCCTCACAGGAGTCTCCCTGGCCTGGCTCCCCTCCAGCTCTTCGGCTGCATCTTTCAGCCAGTTCTTTTCTTCACCACATCTATACTGAGCTTGTGTTTGCTCAGTAATGGGGTTTCATTGTCTTGCCCGAGGACCTTTAGGCACATTTTATTACTTTCTCCCGGTACACACATTATCCCCCATTATTTAAGCAATCTTTACTCCTCTTACAGGGTCCAGATTACATGTGTATTCTTCTCTGAATACCCAAGTTGAGTTAGTTACTCCTGTTGTATGTTTTTACATTATTCCCTACTTGTCCCTTGGGAACACTTACCACACTTGCACTTTTTATTAAATCCATCAGAGCAGATTTCATGTTTTTCTGGCTCTTGGCTGTATTCTCAGTGTAGGCACTTCAGAAATATTTTGTAAATATTGGTAGCTCTGGAAATTTTGTAGAGGAATTTGAAAATATATTTTTCCGTCTTAAGAGCAGCACTTTTGCATTGGGGTAATTGTCTCTTCTCCATGGGATGCAGTCCAGTTGGACTGAATACATTACATTATGGGAACATGTAGAACACGAGGGCTTGTTCTACCAAAAGTGATCTTGGTACTCCTGTCTCTCAGCTCCATACCTTCCCATTTCCAAGAGTGCTATCCCCACCCGGAAGTTACTAATGTCTTAGGGCTCTGTGTTTGTAATGAATTTCCTATTCCTTAAATCTCTAAAGTTGTTTTCTATTATTTACAACAAAAGAAACCCAACAGTCTTTACTTTGTTCTTTTCTTTTGTCACATCAAAAATTCATGATGATTCTGGATTGGGCCCTGGGTTTTTCTGTAGCTGGTATTTTAAACTGGTATCACTCAATTTATAGCCTTAATCCCTCCTTGCCTAGATGTTATGTGTTTTTTTAAGTATCGCCACTTCTGTCAATCTATATTCATCCATTCATTTACAAATTTCCCCCACAAATATTTATTATGCTCTCTCATTATATATCAGAGTGGCTGGATACTACATAGGTGATGAAAACACATCACTTTGTATCAAAATATTACTGAGAAGATACACTAATAAATAATTTCAAACTCTCCAGATATGATAAATGTTACAAAAATATTATATACAAAGTAAGTATCCTATTATGGGCAAAGGAGAACTAAGGTTCTGTGATAGCCCGTGTATAATGGAACACTTCTCAGAGGTGTGGCAACCAAGCTGTGAATGGAAAAAGCATCATATGCTTGTGAGGACATATAGCAGAGTAGTTAAAAGCAGACTCTGGAGCCAAACTGAGTTCAAACTCTGGCTTAGTATTGATGACAAAGGTTTTTAAACCAAGTAATACAACACACACACATACACACACACACACACACACACTAATATTAAGACTCTAGATATAACTACCAGTTTACAGGGAACACAGGAGACAGAGGAACATATTAAAAGATATCACAAGGATGCAATCAGCAAAATTCAGAAGTTAGAAAACTCCACAGAACAAAATCTGCTTTTTGTATTAAATAAAGAACCAATGGAAATTAGAAAGAAAGAGAATCTATAAATTAAAATAAACTTATGAGACATAACATCCATATGAAATATTTGGTGCCTGTTTAGATGCTTATTCAAACAATCCAACAGAAGAGTACATCTATGAGACAACCATGAAAATTGAAATACTGACTGGATTTTGAGGAATAATTGCTAATTTGTAGCTTTGACAATGGTATCGTTGTTATGTTTAAGAAATATTCCTTATATTTCAGAGATACATGCAGAAATATTTACAATAAATAGTATGTCAGAGATTTGCTTCAAAATGATTTATAAAAAGACGGAAACTGAGATGTTGATGGATGAACATTGGATAGTTAAATTACACTAAATTTATATTGAAATTAAAAAAAATAAAAGTAAATAAAAATCCTGGGTCTGCCACTTACCCACAGACTAGCTGTGTGATCGTTGACAAATTATATAGTATCTGTTTTAATTTTAATTTTCTTTATTTGTTAAAATAGAGATAATAGTAAACTACACCATAGGATTATTGTGAGCATTAAATGAATCCATTTATGTGATATGTTTAGTTATGCCTGACCCAGAAGTATGCTATATATATAGTGTTTGCTATTATCATTACCAGTTGTATAACAAGAGGATGAACTGCATGAGAAAGAAAGACTGAAGAGGAAAGTGAATATACTAGAAATCTACAATAGGGATGGAAGTTAATAAGGTGAGAAATTAAGTTTTAAGCAAGTATAATGATATTTTTAGGGAACAGTGAATGCATTTGACCAATTCCCATATAATGAATTTCTAGTTCTAGAGCTTGAACTCCATATATAGTAGAGAGAATAGCAAAATAAATAATTTTATCCTGTTTGTTTTAATTGTGCTAAACTAGAAACCTCTAGAAAAACCAAACCTCTAGAAAACAATGATGATAATTGTACTTTACTGTTAACATTGTAACATGGTTCATTCATTTAAAAATCTTATGGCGCATTTCCAAAGGGACCAAGTTTCACTATGATAAAGTTCTTTAATGCTATTGCCTTCATGAGAACCACATTTCATAGTTCACTACCCATGATGCTTTTAATCTTCCAAGTTAATGGCTTTACCTAAATTCAGTCAGCCTGTATAAATCACGGAAAACATATATTCCTTTCCATGTGAAGTATGATTTATTATATTATTATCATTAATATTATTATGATGATGATAATTACCTCTCTGTGGATTGAGTCCATTTTCAGGTTGGAATGTTTCTGCCTATTTGTGGTGTTGTAAGTGATAACTTCAATAACCACCTTAGTTATTACATCACTGATGAGCTTGCATGTTATGGAAATGATTTTCCAGAGGTAATGTGTTTCTGGCCTAGCTTGTCTCATTGTTTTATTGAATGTATGAGAAATGTTAGAAATAGCAACACTTTAAATTAACAAAATGATCATTTATGGTCACGTTGGAATATTGAAGATGAAAAGCAACAAAATATGGCCACGTGCCTAGAATAAATACATAGACTTCTTTTTTTAGATGCAATATTGACTAATTTAGTATTTATACAATGTGTTTAATGGAGGCTTTGGGAGTGATTTATAATTGTTTTTAAAAGCACTATTAATTTCAAAGTTAATTCGGCATTTTTTTTTTGCTTTAAAAGAAGCTCAATATGAATTTTGCTTTCCACTCAGAAAAATATTACAGGTTAAACCTTTTATAAATGTATTGGTAAAATCTTTACAAATAGAAATATTAAGGTGTCTCATTATTTAGGCATATTACATAATATAAATTTAAGTCAAATTAAAATTAAATAAAGTAATTTGTTTTATGTTATGAACACCTCACCAATATTATGAAAATTAACAATTCCTAATAAAGAAATAAAGAAAGGAAGAAAGTACACTGGATGTAATAATTAATATTAATAATTACTGCTACAATTTACAAAGTGTTAATGATATGGCAACACCGTGCTATCTACACTGTGTGCATCACCTCATTATTCATCCTTGCAATCCTATTAGCACTCATAGAACCTTTCCCCTTAAATGACACAAAGTGGAGTCTAAGTAAAAACTGTGCTTGTTTCTGAGATTTAAGGAAACCTTCCATTCTCTTCTCTACTTGTCATTAGAGTGACATGCAAACCCTTCCAATGTAGACAGTCTCAAGCTACCCCTGCCTATAGTGGAGATCCTATTAGGACATCCATTTTGCAGAGGGGGAGGTCAATTCTGAGAAGATTAACTTGTCTGAGGTCATACATCCAGTGAAAGTCAGAGATGATGCTCGCGTCCCTGCATAGACACTTTCTCCACCTAATCTTCCTTTTACTCATGTTTCTATTCACCTTACTTCTCACCTGCTGCAGAAGGTAATTTCTGGCAACATTTAAAATCATTAATTCATGTAGTGTCCCTCGCCCTACAAAAAAAGCTGTTGTCACTTGTGCAATTTTTACAACTCAGGCTTATTTTCCTCCCTCTCGTCCTCTGGAAGCTTCCTCAGTAGCTTGATTCATTCTAGCTCCCTGAGTGCTTTCAAACTAGTATTTTCCAGCAGTGGTTTGCCATTCCTGAAAGCAGGTGGCAGAAAATAGGTGAAGGGTAAGTGCTGAAGGGCCATAGCAGCTCCCAGAAAATAGAAGTGCAGTGTAGTGACTTGAGACAAAACCCACTTTAAAAATTGTATCTACATGAAAAGATGCTCAATATCGCTCTTCATCAGGGAAATACAAATCAAAACTACCTCACACCAGTCAGAGTGGCTAAAATGAACAAAACAAATCGGGAGACTATAGATGGTGGCGAGGACGTGGAGAAACAGGAACCTTCTTGCACTGTTGATGGGAATGCAAACTGGTACAGCCGCTCTGGAAAACCCTGTGGAGGTTCCTCAAAAAATTAAAAATAGCTCTCCTTTATGGCCCAGCAATAGCACTGCTAGGAATTGACCCAAGGGATACAGAAGTGCCGATGTATAGGGGCACTTGTACCCCAATGTTTATAGCAACACTTTCAACAATAGCCAAATTATGGAAAGAGCCTAAATGTCCATCAACTGATGAATGGATAAAGAAATTGTGGTTTATATTCACAATGGAATACTATGTGGCAATGAGAAAGAATGAAATATGGCCCTTTGTAGCAACATGGATGGAACTGGAGAGTGTTATGCTAAGTGAAATAAGTCATACAGAGAAAGACAAATACCATATGTTTTCACTCTTATGTGGATCCTGAGAAACTTAACAAAAGACCATGGGGGAGGGGAAGGAAAAAAAAAAAAGGTTAGAGGGAGGGAGCCAAACCAGAGGAGACTCTTAAAAACTGAGAACAAACTGAGGGTTGATGGGGGTGGGAGGGAAGGGAGGGTGGGTGACGGGTATTGAGGAGGGCACCTGTTGGGATGAGCACTGGGTGTTGTATGGAAACCAATTTGACAATAAATTTCATATTAAAAAAATTTATTCTGTTCTTGTGTATGTTTGCAGTTGAGATATTGTGTCACCTTCCTATGTTTTATTCGAATGGATAGTGAGATGGGACTGGCCAGGCACCTGTGAATTATAAATGCTCTAAAATCAAACCCACGCTTTTTGGATGAGAGCTTATTTGCAGGGGATGTTGTGTAATGCTTTATGAATCTAAAACATAATGATTTTAAATATTCTGTCAGAATTATGAAATTATTCTAATTCATTTAGAGAGTGTAATTCTTTTTATCGATAAGTGTTACAAAATGATGTTAAGCCCTTCATTTTGAACAGTGATGCATTTTTGCATGATCTGGTTATCTAAATAATAATGATAAGTAAAATAAAAATGAAACATACTTAATGATTGACCTTTTGCTCTGCTCCAAAAACAATGATTATGATCTTTATATATAAATCATAGAATAAGAAAATAATATAGATTACATAGAAATGGGTACGGGGAAGAGGGGAGAGGCAAGGAGGGAGAAAGAGACTGTGGGAGAGAGAGAGAGAGAGAGAGAGAGAGAGAGAGAGAGAGAGAGAAACAGTTGGGAAGAGAAAATAACAAGTAGTCTAGAACTCTATAGGAACAAGTAAAATATATTCTCTCTCAGAAAACCTCATTCTTGGTTTTAAGGCCTTCCTATAGATTCAGTTGGGTCCACCCAGATTACCCAAAATAATTTCCCTTGCCTAAAGTCACCTGATTATGGGCTTTAACTATATCTGCAAAATGCCTCCACCAAAACACCTAGGTTACTTTTTGATTGCTCAGCTGGGGACTATAGCCTAAGCAAGCTGCCACCTCAATAAAGCCATCACATCTGTGAATTCCCTCCCCTCTTTAAGAGTTATCATATTGTCAAATTTGAAGGTCTCTGTGAGCTCCTACCTGTTCATATTCTTTTGCTTTTCCTTAGAGCACCATCATATTAAACCACTGTGTTGGATTTAAAAAAAAATATGATCTTGCTTTTTCCTTGCCTTTGAAATTTATAAAAAGTGGTGACACTCTGTATTTATTCGAGGCATGCTTTTTCCACTTAACATATTTCTAAGACACACCCCAATTTGGTGTGAGTAGCTGCTATCATTCCTTTCAAATCCTATGCATTACTGGATTATTTGAATATTTATTATCCATTCTCTATTTATGGTCAATTCATTTGTTCATACTTATTTACTACTTAATAAGTTTTGAAGCTTTTTGTACATATATATTTCTTCCCTTGTTTAAGGGTTTCTCTAGGTAAGTACTTAGAGTTGGACTCCCTGGATCTTATGTTGTAAGTACAGGTTGAATTTACAAGATAGCTATACAGCGATACTATCCATTCACTTTTCTTCCCTTAGAATAAAACTGTAGACTTTTATCAACACATGGTTTTATCAGACTATATTAGTTTCCTATTGGGGTTATAACAAATCACCACGATTTAGTGGCTTAAACAACACAATTTTGTTCTCTTTGAATACTGGAAATTTGAAGTAATTTGAAGTAATTTGAAGAAATTTGAAGAAATTATGAGTTCATAATAAAAATATCAGTTCTTCTGGGCTAAAGTCAAGGGTGCTGATTCTTTTTGGAGGCTCTGAGGGGATGCATTTCCTTGATTTTTCAGCTTCTAGTGGCTGCCTCTATTCCCTGGTTTGTGGCCCCTTCCAATGGTCAAGAATTAATATATTTCCACATAAAATACCTCTATAGAATGATCAACAGTTTTTCAGAACTTTAGAGTGCTGCATGAAATTCAACACAATACCATTATTGAGCGCCTGTAAATGTTTATTTTACTTTTATAAGTGTAGTTGACTTCATTTGATTAATTTAGGCAAATTCGAATTTCAAAACTCAATATATTTGATCATGATTTCATGGAGTATCTTAAAATTATCAGACACTTATTTTTATTAGATGAAGGTAAATTATGTGCAACGACATTGTTAATGTGAATATAAATTCACACTTATTTTTAGTCCATGCATTTATTTGTACCATGTTAAAGGTATTATTATACCTATAAGGTTAAAAATAGGAAGGAAGGAAGGAAGGAAGGAAGGAAGGAAGGAAGGAAGGAAGGAAAGAAAGAAAGAGAAAGAAAGAAAAGAAAGAAAGAAAAGAAAGAGAGGAAGAAAGAAAAAAGAAAAAGAAAGTAAAAGAAATAAAGAGAAAGAAAGAAAGAAAGAAAGAAAGAAAGAAAGAAAAAGAAAGAAACAAACAAACAAAGAAGGAAACAGAAAGAAAGAAAAGCTGTTGCTGCATGTATCGCTCAGGGGGATAACATTTGTTCATAATTCAAAATAGCCCTGTTTTGTTCATAATCCAAATGCCCACGAATAATTTTTGCAAATGTATCCCTCCATTGGGAAAGACTTTAGAGCTTATGTGCTTGACCTTTTCTTGTTTTTGTTTTTTTTTTTTTTCATTTTTTTCATGTATTGTCTTTTGGAGGCTTAGCAGAGCAATTCATGTGTTGTTACTTCACAATGTAATTTTTATAATGCTTTTTTTTATAATATCTGTTGTTGTAATCAAGACTTCAGACTTTGCAAAACATAGATAAAAGTTAATCCCATCTCTATCACATTTGTATTTTGAAGCAAATTTTGATAATAAGTCTCATTTTGCTTATGATTAAAAAAGAATAATTATTTCTTGTTAGAGCTCTTGTACCCATGGTGTTCATATTATACTTAATTTTAAGTTAAAATTGAGAAGAATATTATTATAATTTGTGGATTCATTATTTGATTGTGTTTCAATTCAGATCATTGAAAACTTTGAATAGTTTTAACACAAAGAATTGACACATTTAACACAAAGAAGTGAAGAGAAAAGAAAACAAGGCAATACAAACCAACAATCAACAAATAACAACAAAAGCCTGAACTCCAAGTGAATATACCACCTACTAGGATGTAAGACATTTGCAAATTATGTGTTGAGATTTAATACCAGTTCCCCTGAAATTTTAAGAACAAAAACATATTTTGATTTTGAAAGTATGACTAGAAGTTTATATGTGCTGTTTTTATTCATTTTAGGACCTAAACAAGTTTTTGTACTTTTTTAAGTCAACTTGTTACAGGGAAATCACACCTTTCCTTTAGTCACACATGTTATCTCTAATTGTTTGCAAGAAAACAGACCCACTATTGGCAGGGTCAGAAATAATTAGTGGATTGCTGCATGTTTTTTCCACAGAGAACATCTTGAAATAAACTGAGGTAGAGAAAATGGACTGAAACTACCTAACTTCATAACCTTATCATTATAGTAAAGTGTTTGGAAGAATAAATTCTTATTTTTAATGCAAAGATAAATTCTAGATTAAACTTGCAGGTCTCTGACCGTTCCGTAGTTCTTTTGATTCAGATCCTACGTATCAAAACATTTCTAAAACAAAATGATTGTAAATAAACCTTTAATATATATTTTGTTTGGTATAATGCAGAGAGTTTAAATTGTTTTGCTGCGTTGTCTTACAGAAACCCTAAAGGGCTATTAGTTTATTTTGAAAATTGGGCCTTTTCAGGTAGCCAGAGGGAAGTGCAGAGTTTAAATGCAGTAACCTGGAAAACAAAGCAAAACTCAACTTTGTTCTCCAAGGAGCATACACAGTTTAAAATCTAAAGAACAAAGCAGGATTTTTCCTTAAAGACTGACCACATAATACTTACTCAAACTAGTTTGTTAGCTGCGTTATGAACTATAAAAATAGAACTATAAAATAAAACTATAAAAACAAAAGATTTAATAGTGAACCTAATGCCTGCCTCTCAATGAGCCTGAGAAAGGACTTCTCGTTTGTTTATGTTTTTAAAGTCTTACAAAAAGTACTCAATGGAAACTAGAATAGCCTTTTTGGAGGACAATTTGACAACCTCTGTCAAGAACTTACATAAGGTAGACTCTTGATCCAATAACTCAACTTCTAAGGTTTTTTTTTTTAAATAATCAAGAACTTATTAAATTTGCACATTCAGGGTTTTGATTATTTTAATAGTCTAAATAGCTTAAGTGTATAGAAATGGGAGATTTATTAAATATAATTTCTTCATACAATACAATACTATAAAGCACATATCTAAAGATTGCTTAAGGTTATGAGAATACACTCACAACATATTGGTGATAAAAAAACAAATTTTCAAAAGGTTATATACGAGTTATAAATCACTCACATATATATATGTATATATATGAATGTGAGTATATGAATATATATGATATAAATGGAAGAAAATTCAACATGATTTTAAAATGTTTAAGTGGAAAAATTATAATTAGCTTTTTTAATCTTTGTGCATTTTCCAAATATTCTATGACAAATGTATGTGCTAACTTTGATTACCTAGTAAAAATGTTAAATTAAAAATTTCTAAGTCTATAAAAAATGTAAGTATAAAAAAACCCCAGACTCTCCAAGCATTAATTTTGGAAATCTTCCCCAAATCATGTTGTATAAATATAATGAAATACACAGAACAGGACTAAAGGGGACTTAGTTTGCTAATTTATTAATTTATTAAATGTGACTTATATTGCTCTTTGAGGTGAATGGAAATGAATAAATCTTGGTCCACAAACTCACATGGGCAATAAATAGCTTTTATATTTGAAATATATTTCCATTTCTAGCACCCTAAGGTTTCAGAGAAATAATGTTCCCAGTGAAATAGCATCTAAATCTCAGTGGACAAGGTGTTTTTTTTTTTTTTTGTTTTGTTTTTTTTTTTTTTATATATAGCATCAAGGGATTGGTAGAAAGGGAAATTATTTGGTCCTGGAGATATCCAGGAATCCAGTATCTCTTGGTTACCTGTCCTCACAAGCTGCTGAGTTGTCCCTTTTCTCTTTTCCAAGACACGAGGCTTATGGATTCTTCTCCTCAACTACCTTCTTCTCCCTCCACTCTTGCTTCAGTCCAAGACAATCTTAGAAGTGGTATTGGAGTGGTATAAAGACAGTAGTTATGAGCCAGGCTACACTTGGTCAGAATCCCAATTCTGTCACTAAATGGCTATGTGACCTTTAGAAAGTTATTTGTCATCCCTATACCTCAATTTTCACCTCTTTAAAATGGGGGTAATTACAATGCCTATTTCATGGGATTATTGCAAGTATTACATAAATTAGTGCCTAGTCAAGTATCTAGAATCATTTTGAAGCAGGATGAGTGCTCAGTGTTAGGTGTTATTATTATTATGTCTATTCTTATTGTGGTGAAGAAAGTAGAGGTGGGGAATGAGAGGGACAAAGGATGTTTTCATAACATTCTTATTTTGTGGTTTCTGTTTCTACTGAACTCATTACTGTCCCTGAATTTCCCAATGCCTTTACCCTGACACACTCTTCTCTATTTTCTTCTCTGCCCTTTATCACTTGCCATGTTGGTTGTGCAGGGTTCTCTCTACATTAACAACTTCACTTTGTTGGAGGTCTCAAAGGAAGCTTGGATCTTGAAAAGAAATCTCCTTTGTGTAGAAACTTTGAATGTGTTCTATTTACTGTGTTTTATTTCTATGATATGCTGACCCTGAACCATTGTCTTTAGGCAGGGTCTCTCCCAACTTTGGTGAGCAATTAAGGGCTGGAGAATTCTTTTTTTCCTCTTCTCCTTCAGAAGGTTTAACTCTCAAGTCCAGGCTAAATAATTGAGCAAGATGTTTTTATTAAGAAATCACCAATGTTTTAAGTCTTTGTAAAGTATAATTTAGACTGGATACATTTCCTTTACAATTCAATTCACCCAAATATGAATTAAAGAAAGAGCAATAGTCAGGATTTGTAGAGCGCTATCTGTGTGTCAAGTCCTACAGTAATCAACAAACACTGTAACAGTTAATCATTAATCAGTCATTATAACATGACTATATATATGACTATATGACTATAAGATAGACAGTCATTATAACATGTCTATGAGATAGCTGTTAATTTTTCCATTAATGATTTTCTCCTTAAATGAGGAGGTTAAGAAACTGGCCAATACAGAGGTGCCTGGGTGGCTCAGTTGGTTAAGCATACAACTTTGGCTCAGGTCATGATCTCATGGTTCATGGGTTCGAGCCCCATGTCAGGCTCTGGGCTGACAGCTCAGAGCCTGGAGCCAGCTTCGGATTCTGTGTCCCCCTCTCTCTGCCCTCCTTTCTCACGCTTTGTCTGTCTGTCTCTCTCTCTCAAAAATAAATAAACATTAAAAAAAAAAAAAAGAAACTGGCCAATACTTAATGGTTGGCAAATGGTAGGATCAAGAATGAAACTTAGGTCTGGCTGGATTTCAAACCAGAGTTTTATCCATCTCATTTTACTGCCTCTCAAGTATTTATTTACTGCTTAATATGTGCAAGGCTCAAGCAAAGGAAAACATGAAAAGGAGTCACTGTATTCCAGAATTCATATTTACTGGAAGAATTTTTTAAAAATCAACTAGCTGCACTAAAAATCAGACTTCGATAGGTATTTTAGTAAAGGATTGACAAAATTGTATGATACAATACTGGACAGAAAATTCATTTCGATGATTGCAGAAGGTTGTATCAAGGACATGAAATTTAATACGGGTCTTCCAGATAGAGGAAGAATGAACATAGAGAGAAAAATGATTGGCAAAAAGAAATGACAGTAAATGGAGCAGGAGCTGGGTAGAAAGTGTGATTCAATCAGCATTCAGCTATTAAATAAGCATGACATTTAGTGGGACTCAAAAAGGGGTAGGGGACTATGTTTTGTAGTATTTCTGGGGTCTAGACAGTTAACTGGCCACTGTTACCCCAGATTCTTGGAATTGTTAAAGGTCTCTCAGGTAAGAATTTGTTTGGTCTTAGAGATAAAACATAGAATAAATGATAGTACAAACACAGCTTTTAAACCAAACCTTTTTGTGTGACATAAAGCTTCTTATAATGTTTTTTACAAAATATTGGTCACAAACACTTCTCAAAGAATGCTGCCCTGAACTTTAATACTGTTTCCCACTTTTTGACCTGGACCAAAAACAAAACAAAACAAAACAACAACAACAAAAACATTTGATTTTGAAAAAGCTCTTCTTGCTAACGGAGTATAATTCTTACTATTATTAATTTCTGATATTAATAAAGTTTAAAACATAGCAAAATGGCATGGATTCAGCTGTAAAATGTCTTTTCATCATGAGGATTTATACACTGTCTAAAAGTTGCGTTTTCACTTTGAAGAAAAGACCAGTGATATAATTGTATGCATTGCTGTTGAGGTTGGCAGGTGGAGAAGGGAAGTGGGAGGCTGTGTATGGCCAAACATTAAAGTGTGAGAAAACATAAAATTAGTAATACCCTGGCCCAAGTTATGAAGGATTTTGAAACAGTAGAAGTGTGGCATTTTTATTAAAATTTAAAATATGCATACTCAACACCAAATAAATCAATGGTGGGTTATTATAGCTTTCATAGCCTGAAGGCCAATGTTACCAACGATACAGAATTTGCTTTGATAGAGCAATAAAGTAAGACTTCAAATTGCATCAAACCCTCCAATTAGCCAGTGAGAGTCAGATATGGGCTTCTCTGGTTATCATGATTCCTCTATAGACTAAAACTCCAAATAAAGTAAACCTTCAGAATTATTTTACAAAGCTGAAAAGGATCATCCCTTGATACTAAAATTAGTAAGTATGAAAGATGGCATTCTTTATATCAACAAACAGATTCACTTAAGAGGTTTAGAACTGAAGTGTACTGGGAATGGGATATTTCCAGGTTTCATCAGGAAAGCTAGAGTTTCTTCTAAATTGGGAGGCTGTTCCTTAGCACATTATCTTACCCTCTACTCTAAGCCCATTTCTCTTGACAGTCAACTTGCAAATTCTTACTTCCTCTTCAGGGCAGCTCAAATTCTTCATTCTCTATAAATTATTTTCTTTTTGTTTTAAAGTTTATTCATTTATTTTGAGAGAGAAAGTGTGAGCAGAGGGAGGGGCAGAGAGAGAGAGACAGAGAGAGAGAGAGAGAGAGAGAGAGAGGATCCCAAGCAGTCTCAGCACTTCAGTACAGAGCTTGACGTGGGGCTCGAACTCATGAACCTATATCATGACCTGAGCCAAAATCAAGAATCGGATGCTTAACTGACTGAGTCACCCAGGCACCCTTCTAGAATTTTTTTTCTAGAATTCAGATGTTTTTTGGTTTTGTTTTCCCTTGTGATTCTCCTCTACCTTAGGTTTTAATGACTCCAGAAATTATGATTGGAAATTAGAAATGTTTGTGGGCCTCCCCTTCTTTTCCCTGAACCATTCATTTTTTGAAAGCCAGGACTGGTTATTTTTGTCTCTGACAATGCCTGATGTGACAGGTAATATGTTTGTTGAATAAATCTTAAATGGACATACAAATTGTTCCCTAGCATGGCCAAGTTAACAAAGATTTATTCTGAGATCAGATGTACACACACACACACACACACACACACACACACACGATATTCTTAAGTATATCAAAACATATTCAAAGTAACTTTAAGCAGTTAAAAAAGAAGGGAAGTTGTCTATATGATTTTGTAATTATTTTGATTTTTAAAGAGAACCAAATAGTAGAATATGCATATGTTTCCACAGTTCTGAAAAGAGAAAGTGTGGCAGTTTTTAAAGACTAGTATCAATTATTTGGGTGAAAATATATTTCAAGAAAAAAAATTAAGTTATGAGTCAAATACTGAAATAACCCTAAACTATATGACTCTTGTTTTAGTCCAAGGCACACAGATAAGACTTCTGATCTATAATTTGGTTCCCCTGCATTAATTTACCCATCAGGAGGGAGAATCCAAGGAAATGACGGGTGCTGTTTATCTAGCCAGATATCTTTGTCATTGTGGTTGTATAAATTGTCATTCTGGTTTATCCCTCCCCTTCTTTGTGAGATTAGCCCCTGAATCAATTCCTCAGAGCATAATCACTTGTGGAACAGTTGATACCACAGAGTAGTTCTTGGGCTGAATACCTAAAGACTGAATGATAGATTGTGGAAATGCTACTACTACTGAGCCTTACCTGAAAAGTGGACCAGCCAGTCAGTCTCCATTTATAGTAGCTCTCGGAAGCAGCAGTTGGTAGCTGAGTGTTCCAGGTTCCAATCCAAATTTATGTGGCGTAATTGCTCCCATCAAAATTTTTTCTTCTTAAACCTACAGATGATTGTAGTGTCCTTAATTGCAATTTATGATATTATAAAGGATCACTATATTGTACACCTGAAGCTAATATTATACTGTATGCTAACTAACTGGAATTTAACTAAAAAAAAAAAAAAAAAGAATTACTGCAATGAACATCCTTTTACGTGTCTTCTTAAATATATATTTAATGTGTATTTTTAATATTTTAAAATATTACATATATATATAATTTAGTTAGAAGATACATCAAGAGGTAGATTTTTTTGAATCATAGAGTCATATCCAAGAGTATTAATAAGCTGCATGACAGAGGTATTGTCAATCAGAAAGGTATTATCAATCAAGCAGCTATGGGAAATGTAGGACTTTATATTAGTCCTGGAAATGTGTTATACCTTTATTGTAGGTTACCAAATTATCCAAGGAAGATTATACCAATTTATTATTCTCCAGAAGTGGAAACTCTAAAAATTTAACTCTCCCTTGAAGTTTGCATATGCTCTCAGCTTATTCTATCACATTAGATGATCTTTATTTAACTTAACTTGTATTTCCCAATGAAGAAAAGGGAATAACTAAGGCAAGTATTGGTTATAAATTCCTGTTCTAGAACCTATTCTTTTTAAAATTTTTAAAATGTTTTTATTTATTGTTGAGACAGAGAGAGACAGAGCATGAGCAGGGGAGGGGCAGAGAGAGAGGGAGACACAGAATCTGAAGCAGGATCCAGGCTCAGCTGTCAGCACAGAGCCAGACGTGGGGATTGAACTCACAGACTGTGAAATCATGACCTTAGCTGAAGTTGGATGCTCAACTGACTGAGCCACCCAGGCACCCTGAACCTATTCTTTATAATACCGTAATAAGACTTTTATACCAGTGACTTGTTAAACAAAACTAAAATTTAGTTGAAAAGACTAAACCTATACAATGTAATGATTGTTATATATAATTTATTAAAATATCATAAAATATAAATGTATATGTATATACAACTAGAGTATGGTTCTGGAATTAAATACCAATTTTTCCTCCTTAGTATTTCAATGTAACATTGATAATGAATATCTGTCTCAATATCTGTTTTAGTCCTAGTCCAAAATGTTGTTCTTTTACTGTATTTATTATTATTTTTTTAACCTACATTCCAGATAGGTTAACCCAAATATTATTTTTTCTTAATATCAATGCAAACATGCATGCATATTCATGGATAATTACCATATTACTTCAGTCTATGATCTTGCATAGTTTTTATGCTTTTGTAATACATTTTATTAAAATTCTTTCTAATTCTGATTTTTCAATTACAGATGCTCAAGATAGGTTTTTCCAGAACTAGATAAGAACTACTTACAAGATCAGTACCTAGCTCCTGGAGTCACTTCAAAGGAAAGCATAATTACCAAAGAATTCATAGTATGGGGTTTGAATAAGATCAGAAGTCAAGAAACCGAATCAGATACCAAAGGCTATAAGGTAACTAGTGGGTAAATTAGGTTAGTGGTATTAGATAACAGAGCAATCAAAGAATGAGATGTTTGAACCATAAGGGAACAAAGATAAAGAGTGATGTATATATCAGTAAAATAGATTTTTATTAAAATATCAATAAAATAAGTTTTTTAGAACAAATACCTATTGTCCACTGCAACTCTCAGTTGAGCATGGAAGATAGGTTTAGACACACAACTTAGAGATTTGGAGAAAGATCTTTAAAGACCTAAACTAAGAGATATAAATATTTCCAGACAGAGAGCTTTTTGAAGTCATCCTTGCACACCTCCAATCATATGGTTATTGTATATATAAAAAACAAAATAATGTTCCACATAGATAATCAAGGTATAATTTCCAAGCTGCTTCACTGTGTTTACTATACATAATTCAGACCTAACATCTTTGAACCCCAGACAGAAATTTAAAGTTAGTCTACATTACTCAGGATGCAAAATTATTATTAATTTCCTAGCAATCACATCTAAGGACAATTATCAAAAATTTCCTAAAAGAGTTACATTTTAGCATTCCATATTAAAACTCACTGGTCTGACTCTGGAATTAAGTGTGGGCTTGTTTATCTAAATATATTATTTCTTATGGCCTTTTGTAGCAACATGGATGGAACTGGAGAGTGTGATGCTAAGTGAAATAAGCCATACAGAGAAAGACAGATACCATATGGTTTCACTCTTATGTGGATCCTGAGAAACATAACAGAAACCCATGGGGGAGGGGAAGGAAAAAAAAAAAAAAAAAAAAAAAAAGAGGTTAGAGTGGGAGAGAGCCAAAGCATTAGAGACTGTTAAAAGCTGAGAACAAACTGAGGGTTGATGGGGGGTGGGAGGGAGGGCAGGGTGGGTGATGGGTATTGAGGAGGGAACCTTTTGGGATGAGCACTGGGTGTTGTATGGAAACCAATTTGACAGTAAATTTCATATATTAAAAAATTAAAAAAAAATAATAAATAAATAAATATATTATTTCTAAAGGCATAATGGCATTAGTTATCCTCAAAATAATATAGGAACTGAGTATCACAGATGAGTTATTGTATTTATTTTGCTGTTAATTAGTGCTACAGGGATTCAAAAATGATATTTTGATATAATTAACAACTAAAAACAATTACTTCTATGTAAAAAATAGCATATCATTACTACATCACTACTTTTTGGTGGATATCTCAACTAAAAAGCTGAAAGGCAATAGTAAAATATTAAGTGAATGTGAAATTATATAGTGAAATAAATATTGATTCAAATGTTTCACTTCAGTAGAAGAAGACAAATTGGGGTAAAATATCATTAGTTTATTTTGTTTATGTAGTTTTTCTAGATTTCTGAAAAACATAAATATCACACATTGAACTCTAACACAGGTGAAAATAAAATACATTTTCCACTTTGGGAAAACACTTTTTTTTATTTAAAGGAAATTAAATTATCAGTATGAGTTAATTAGTAGAAGTAATTACATAAATAGGAGTAGCCAGAAAAACAAAACAAAACAAAACAAAAACTAATTCTCAACTCTGGCTTATTTTCTCTCACAGATGTTGAAATAACCAGTATCCAATTCTTAAATCACCCAGTCATGTCAATTATTTATTTCTTTGATGGATGCTCTTTACTTGGTCTCACCTATTCTGAGTACAATGAAACAAATAGGACTATATTCACACATTTGATATATGCATAAGGATTAAGCTCCAATTTCAATAATATCAAATGATCATAGCATTACTTAGTTTTCAATAAAATATAAGCACAAATTCTTACAGTCACTTAAAACTGAGTTTTAAGTCATTACTCTAACATTTGGATAGCATCACCTCAAGATAGGTTACACAAACACATTCAAAAGTGCTCATAATTCGTACTTAAGTAGAATAGAATCTAATGCTCAGAAAATATTTATGTTTCTGCTTAAAGCCATAAAAAATTAATGAGAGGATCTAAGATGGATCTGAAATTCAAGGTGCCATGATATCAATCACTCTTTATTGTTTGAAAGTTAAAGTCCCTCTGGGGGGCCAAATAATAAAGGAGAAAAGGGAAGACCAAGAGAAAAATAGGAGGGTTGCAAACCTTGTCAATGGTGCATATGTTCCCAGTTACCAAGTCTGTAGCTCCCATTTCAGTCTTCAGTGCTTAAGGTCAGTGTATGACATGTCTCTCCATCAAATACTGTCAGTTTTCCTAAAAGTTTTCAGAATGAGCTGGAGAGTCATCAAATGCTTTTCCTAATGTACAAGTTATTTAAAAGCTTATGATTTTGGAGTGAGTATACTAAATGGTTCTCAAGTGGGACTCCTACCCGAAAGATTCTTTCTTTCTTTTTTTAATGTTTATTTATTCATTTGGAAGAAAGACAGAGAGAGAGAGAGAGAGAGAGAGAGAGAGAGAGAGATGTCAGCTTAGAGTCCCACGCAGGGTCTGATCTCACAAACAATGAGATGACCTGAGATGAAATCAAGAGTCAGGGGCTCAACCAACTGAGCCACCCATGTGCCCCCCCAAATATTTCTTAAAACAATTATTTAGCCTTTAAAAGCAAAAGATGCTTCTGAAATAATTTACACTTGTTATATTAACTGACTAACAAAACATTTTTAAGTGGATAAAATCTCCACTTGTTAAAAAAAATTAAACTTTCTTTCTAGTGAGATATTCTACAGATAACTTCCATTTTCATTCCTCAAGTGCCTTGATAATGTCTTTAGAGATGCTAGCTAACATGCTTCTTATTTATTCCCAATGGCAATTTTCACTATCCCCCAAAGAATTATATAGCTTAAAATTTTTAAGTTATTTCAACATTTTTAATTAACAATTGATACCTATGAAAGTATAAAAATGTTTTAACCTTAATTACGTAATTCAGGCAAAAATATAAGAAACAATTATTCTTGATAAAGTATAGAAAATATTCTTGATAAAATGAGGATTCTAGCTACCATGATATGTAAAAAATATTGGTAGATCCAGAAATGCAGCTAAGCAATTATATTTGAATTATTTTTCTTTCATTAAAATATAATGCTTCAAGGAGTAGAAAGTAGTCAGAAACTTTTAAAGAACAATAGTCATGCCTCATCGTGTCTTTGTCCCCAGTGAATATATGGACACACTCAACACACACACGTATATAAACATATACAGGTACATATATATGCGCACACTTATCTTTCTCCTCCTTTAACCTTATTGTATTATACATCATTAAGTCTAGTTTTATGCTTGTGAATAACACAATTCATTCCGCTAATGTTTAGTGAATGCTTATTCTATGATAGGCATAATTCTAGACAATGAGGAACAGAACAGACAACTTATGATTAGAAATGCAATTCTCCAACATAGTCAATGTTCAATAATATTGAAATAATGAGGGCCCCTGAGTGGTTCAGTCAGTTAAGCATCCAACTCTTGATTTTGGTCCAGGTCATGATTTCAGGGCTTGTGCAATCCAGACCCAAATAGGGCTCTATGCTGACAATGTGAAGTCTATTTGGGATTCTCTGTCTGTCTGTCTGTCTGTCTCTCTCTCTCTCTCTCTGCCCCTACCCTACTCATGCTTTCTCTCTCAAAAATAAATAAATAAAAACTTAAAAGTAGAAATAATAATTTTCCATGTATTTTATTGTGGCTTTTTTGGTTGAAAGTAATAGCACCTAACTTATAACAGTTTTTTAAAAGGAGAAGGATTAAGACACACAATTGAAAAGTTCAAAGATTGATTTGAATTAAGACCCAGCTGTATACAAGATTTTGACTGTTATTTTTTGGGTTTTTTTTCACCTCCAGAATGAATGCTTTCCTCTTTATGTAAGTTCCTTCCACGGAAGGCTTTTTCTACACGGCAGGAAAGATCGTAGTTGATAGCCCCAAGCCTATATTTCTATTGCTTTGTGAGTCAAAGAATGAGAGATATTTTCTCATTTAACATTATAAATCTTAGGAAAAAATCTTGCTGTAGACCATCCTTCAACCAATCACTTTGGAAAAAATTATCTAATTGACTGTGTCTGCATTACATGTCTGCTGTTGTGGAGGCAGTGGAGGGGAAGAAGGAGATTGAGGGACAGTCCCTTCAAATTGTAGACATAGATTTGCCATGGGAAAAAATGCTCAAAAATTAGACTAAGTGAGGAATGTTTGCTGAGCACAAAATAATAGTCATTCTGTATGGTAATTTTCAGCACAATTGAGATGTGATCATTTGCTTGTTGGTTATTCACTTAAAGTGCATACCTCATTGCCTTTTCATGATCTCCTATGTAAGTGCTATTATAATTATGCATTCCCCAGATTTAGCTATTGACTGGTAGTCTTCAGAAAACCCAATTCAAATTGCTTCTGATATTGCAAATAAAAGTTATATAATTTGATAGTCAAATACGTATTCGTTATCTAAAACTACCATAGAAATAACTGTAAATGTGAAATAATTTCTGGGTATGAAGAATAGAAGCACGTTGAGGAAAGGATGGGGAAATATCTAGTATTTTTAAGACCAATTATTATGTACTGGGTCTCAGTCTGGACAAATATTTTACATTATGTCACCAATTTCTTACAATTCCCTCATGAGAGATACATTGCCACTTTAGTTTTCAAACGGGAAAAGTAGATGTGGACAGGCAGACATCTAACACAGATTAACCTGACTCTCAATTCCACATTTTTTTCTCCATACAAAAGAGTGTGTTTAAGAACAAAAATCTAGGGGTACCTGGGTGCCTCAGTTGGTTGAGGGTCTGACTTTGGCTCAGGTCATGATCTCATGCATGGTTCATGAGTGTGAGCCATGTGTTGGGCTCTGGGCTGGCAGCTCAGAGCCTGGAGCCTGCTTCCGATTCTGTGTCTCCCTCTCTCTCTGCCCCTCCCCCGCCATGCTCTGTCTCCCTCTTTCTCAAAAAATGAATAAACACTAAAAAAAAGAACATAAATCTATTTGAGTGTGCATGTGTATATGTGTGTGAGAGGGAGAGAGAGGGAAAGTAGAGAGAGAGAGAGAGAGGTCTCAGCTTCAGAGTTCCGAGTGTCATCAGTGGGTTTCCTTGACACTAACAGCTCAATTTATTTTTCTGCCTAATCCTGCTTCCCTCACTTCCTTATGAGTGTTATTCCTAAAAGCATTCTTCAATAAACCACTTGTGTGCAAATCTCCATCTCAAACTCTGTTTCCCAGGAAACCTAACTTATGTTAGTTGGTGCTAAGAGTAATCCTAAAATGCAGAATCTAAGAAGCACTTTGAAGCTGAATTACCTGCTGGTTGGTTGACATAAAGAGGAGCCTATTACTGGTAAGTGGAGCACGGAGTAGTGCCTTGCACAAAGTAGCAGTTCAGCTCTTACATCTCTTCCTTGTGGTTTAACTGGTATAATACAGCAGCGAAAGGAAATGTGATGGAAGGTGCAATATTTCAGGCATTCGAGAGATCTGAGGGAAGTAATAATTATGAGAACTATGACATTAAATGTCGTTAATGAGCTATGGATGCACTAAATAAACACAATGGAAGGCTGAGGTTGATTAATCAACATTGTAAGAATAAATATAAAAACTGACAAAGGCTAAATGTGGTAGATATAAATAGATGATCATACATGGAATCTAGAAGACAGCAAAAATTCAGGATCGGCCCTAGGATAGACATTAAGAATAGCAGAGCTCCAGAGACAGTAAAATTCTCAATGCCAGAAAGTCTGCTATGCCAGAATTATGTCTTGAAGGAGCACCCTGATGGTGAAGGAGTGGGACCCAGAAACAAGAGGTGGGGGCAGCTGGGCTTATGCACTCAAAACATTGAATTCTCAGTTTTCCCTGAACACCTGGACCTGTGAAAGCATTGTTCTCTTCCCGGTTAAAAACTTTTGCTTCCTCTGCATTGCTTGGAAATAATGTAGAGGAATCTGTTTTATTAAACAAATGAGCCCTCAAAATCTTCCTCCTCTTCTGGACACAAGATCAAAAACTAACATTAAGTCTAAATGTGATCTAGTCAGGGAAGTCCTGTGTCTTCTAGGAAAAGAAATGAACCACAAATAATCTATAGAACCTAGTCAAAATATACTGGGATGCATAAAGCAAACCACACAAAAATCATTTTGTTTATTTAATAAAAGTCAACTTTTAAATTCATCAAGTTAACTCAACTTTGTTCCTATTTTCTTGGAGGAAGAAGCATTCCAACAGTGTTTTCCCAGAGAGGACTGAATTGGAAAGACCTACTAAAAGAGATAATCATCAAGGAACATATAGGAGAAGATCTTCCTAGTTGCTACACATTTTCTTTTTCCTGTCCCTTGGAAGCCCGATAGTTAATGATTGTTCATCAATCCAAGTTGCTCTTGAACTAGGCTCGAAGTGATGGCTTCCAGGACATATGATTATCAAATGAGCTATTCTCTGGCAATCAGGGTTTTAGTCAGGTAAGCTGTGTAAAAAAATGCATATAACATGGATAAAAACTTTAGTTTTAAAGGCCATAGTTGATAAAAATTGATAATACCTAAAGTACTTATAAATTTTCAGCCTTCCAAGTAGTTTTGGATTTATAGACATAAAAGATAGTCATGTTCATAGTTTTAGAGTTTCTCATATGCCATATTGTTAACTACATGATGACTTTAATGTTGTCTTGGTTGGGGGAAAATATCTGAAAGAGAATAATCATTTAAAAACAATTGCATTCAATTTTTACAGACATGAAAATGAAGACGGGTTCTGTGAGTTCCAGTTAGCACAATATTATACACCTTTCAGATCACCCATAGTAATCATATTTTAATTGTAACACAAAGTGAATAGCTTTTATTCTAAAGGAAAAGCACTAGATGCTAATGAGCATCACGTAAGTATACTTGATGAGCTCACATTTTCTGAACGAAATTAAGTCTTTGGTTAGTTCTTCCAGTAACTTTTCTTTGTTGAAAATTTGGGCAAGTTATAGGAATAGGGAAGAAATAGGAAAATAGCCAAAATTCATGATGAGAAGGATGGAGGAGTTGCAATTCAAACCAATGTCCCTATGTGATGGTCTTCTTCCTATGTAAAATGAATATGGGAAAAGCATTTCTATGAGCAAGTTTTAGAATTAGTGAATTTTCATGGAAGGTAGGAAGATGCTGATCGTTTGGACCCATTTATAAAATAGCACTCAAAAACAGTAAGGAAAAAATGAAAGGTAATATTAATTACCTTTGGTAATAACAACTACCATGGCAGATTGATACTGCCATGACTCATTAGATGTTTCCCAAAGGTGAAAGTCATCATAAATTTCACCTACAAATGTCTATATTTATAGTGAAACCATGATTAAGCATGCTTTTTTTTTCCTTCTTCACAAAAGTTTCTGCTGTCCTAAGCTTGCTTAAGAAAGCCTGGGAAATGCTTAATAGGTTTATGACTCTGAAATTCCTGGCTTGACTGTCCTTGTAGTGAATAATAGAACCAGTTGAATTATCCTCTTTTCTCACTGGATAAATAGAGTATAAGACAATTTTATCAGCATCTCCAGAGACCAGTGACCTTATCATTTTGGACTTTATCACTTTCCTCAGTCTCTCTAAAGATAATTTTGTTTTCCAAATTACCTCACTAAAGTTTCCGGAACTTTTACTACAGTTGGTTTCCAAGTAAAAAGTTTGTAAAAGGAGCTACAGTAGGAGTATCACAGCAGTATAATTCAGTACCTTCGGCCTTCCCCCAGCACCCGCCCCCGAAATCAAAGGCAAACAGAGGACAATAATAAGTACAAAAACAACACCAAGACTATCAACCTTAAAACACTGTTTTCAGTGAAAATACATTGTTTATAAAAATGTAAATTGATACATTTACAGGGGAATTTGGCAACATCCACCAAAATTTTAAATATAAATACCCTTTTGGCACGCCTGAGTGGCTTAGTCAGTTAAGTGTCTGACTTCAGCTCAGGTCATGATCTCATTGCTCACGAGTTTGAGCCCCTGTAAGGGCTCTGTGCTGATAGCTCAGAACCTGGAGCATGCTTTGTATTCCGTGTCTCCCTCTCTCTCTGCTCCTCTCCTACTCATGCTGTCTTTCTCTCAAAAATAAATAAATGTTAAAAAATTATATATACATATATACACATATATATACATATATATATGCACACATATATATACACACACACATATATATATACACACACACATATATATATATATATATATATATATATATATATATATATACCCTTTCAAATGAAATAGCACTTAAGCTAAGAATTTATATTGCTATTACATGTATACATGTAACACAATGTATATATGAAATTAATGTTAAAACATTTATAACAAAAAGTTGGAAGTAATTCAAGTATTCATCAAAAGATGAAAAGTTATGACGACCCCCCAATTTTTATGATGTGCATGAAATCTTTAAGTGACAAAAACAAAAATGAGAACACTGTACTTTCATATAAAAAAAACCTGCTTATATGCAGAACCTCTAGAAGTTCACTCATACAATTAAGGAAATTTCCTTGAGGTTTGGGGGATTGATAGGTAGGAGAAGCCTGGTAAAACTAAAGCAGTGGGTCTCAACCAGGGGCAGTTTTCCCCCAGGGAACATTTCACAGTATCTGAAGACAATTTTGTCATAAAATAGGAAGACGTGTTTCTGGTATCTAGGAGGTGGAGACCAGAGATGCAGCAAATCATCCTAGAATGTAGAGGGTAACCAGCACAAGAAATTATCCAGCCCAAAATGTCAATAATGCCAAACTACAGAATGTTACACTGGAGTCAGTAAATTACTTTATACCTTTGTATACAATTTTATCTTCTTATATTTCAAAAATTAAAACTATGATAACATTCTAGTCTTCAACCCCTGCAATTTCCAATATAATATTATATTAATAATATTCATAGATACAATAATTAAGTGGGGAATTGGCAAGTAATTGTCAGTTTTGCAGAACTTTTTTTGTTAGAACAGTACCCTACCTTATGTGGCACACATGAAATAATTTAAGTCTCATTTTGGACTTACTTGGGGAAACAATAAAAAACAAATATTAGTGCTATAGAAATATCTATCAAAAATTATGAACAAAATGTGTTTTTCAAAATTGGAATTTTAATATTTTAATATGTTCATTACTGTGTATGTTAGATTCGTTTATCTTAGATAAAGTTGGCCTTCACTTTTATTCTCAACTAACATGAGAATCTAGGCTTAAGCAAATTCTACATGGCCCATTAAATAGCAAGGATTTGGTGTTTGACATACATCTTATCTAGCATTCCACTCCTTTAACAACACTTGGTCTGTTCTTGGATGAAAGAAAATAGTAAGAATGTTCATATTCTTCTTCTTTTTTTCCCCATGTTTCAAGTTTTTATTTAAAGCCTAGTTAATTAACATATATAATGCTCATATTCTTTAACAGGCAGCTCAGTGAGTCAGTCTTCTCTTGTGGATGTCAAGGTTGAGTCTATCACTGCCAGATCCTTTCACAGAGTGCAGCAGTTTGAACCAGCTTTTTTTGCTATAGCTATGGGGACATTTTGATGTCAAACCCAAGACATTATTTTATAACCAAACATTGTGCATAATAGATATTCCTCATCAGGAATGAAATGGGAATCAAGCTTGTTATACAAATCATTCAAAAGTATATTGGCCTTAATAGAATTTGGGTAAATATGAAGACTATTATACCTTAATATCCAAATTACCAACATTCTTTGGTCCTAAATCCATAGTAGCCTTCCTTTTTAGCCCTCCTTCACTATCCACCCTAGTTTGTCAAAGTTATGGAAAGGGATACCTTATTCATGTTTACAAATAAACACAAGCCTCCATTTGCTAGGGACCTGACCCAGAACCACCACCATCACTTCCAAAGACCTTGGTTTTTGTACCAATCTAAAAGTCAATAGCAACCAAATGTGAAGTTCTCACCTATATATAATTGAGTTTCAAAGAAGAGAGTGTAGGGAAAATGGAAGAGATATAGTATTTGAATACATAATGTTGGAATTTTTTTGAAAAGATAGAAGTCATAAGTACCCAAATTTATGGAGAACAGAAACATGAAATAAAAAGCAGATTACCCATAGTTGTATTTTAGTGGAATTGCAGGACACAACAAAGATAATCCTAAAATCATCAAAAGAAATATCATTATCAAGTAGCAGTTTTCTGAAGGACATTTATGAAAACCATAAGATAATGCAGAAATATTTTCAAAACCATAAGATAGAATAGTTATCAAACTAAAGCAGCATTCTCTTCCAAATATATACTGAACTAAGTATTCAAAAATTCAAAGGGAAAATGTTCAAAATACTGTAGGAACCTCTCATCAACAGTAAAAGAACTGATCAAGAGTGTACATCAAATTGGGGTTTCTGGGTGGCTCAGTCAGTTAAGTGTCCAACTGTTGATTTTGGCTCAGGTGACTTCAAGTCCTGTGCTGGGCTCTGAGCTGGTAGGGCACAGCCTACTTGAGACTCTTTTCTCTCCCTCTCTTTCTGCCCCTTCCTGCTTGTGCTGTCTCCTTCCCTCTCTCTCTCTCTCTCTCTCTTTCTCTCTCAAAATAAATAAATAAACTTAAAAAAAGAGTATACAAAAAGAAATAAAATGAATCTAGAATGAAGATATGAGACACAAGAAAGATGAGTAGCAAAAACATTAATAAAAATATAGTTAATATAAAAAATTGAACAAACATACATCATTGTTTTTAGTGAAAAATACAAATTGAACTAAACTTTTGAAAAAAAATTATATATAAGATGTGAAGAGGGTAATTAGAGTTCAGTACTTTGAAATCATTTGATTAATCTGAAGGAAAATTGAGCTATTGATTAACACTATGCTTTGTTACTATGTGATCAATAGTATGTGTGACAAATAAAAACCAGAAATAGAAGTAATCACTTCCAATTTAATAGAACAGAGTAAAATGGAATAACTTTTTTAATTACTAAAGAAAACAGTAAAAAGTTGTAATATGGGCAAATCCAGTAAAAAGGACAAAATCCAAATATATTACCAATTACTATAAATATAAATTCACTAAACCATAGGTCAGCTAACTTTTTCTGTCAAGGGACAGATAGTAAATATTTCAGGCTTTGATGGCCATATGGTTTCTGTCATGATGATTCAATTATGTGCTTGTTGCATCAATTGACAAAATATAAATGAGTGGGTGTGGTTCTTTCCAATATAACTCTATTTACAAAAACCAACTACCTGCCTCACTTGACCTGAAGGTCATAGTTGGCTCTATTGTTGGTCATAGTTGGTCATAGTTGCCAAGTTAAAAGAAAAATATTACCTCATTAGCTGGTTTTCTTTAAATTTCAGCTAAATGATCTCTATAATAGAAAAATAAAAAAAAAAAACATAAGGCAAAGAAAATTTGAAAATAAAAGAATAGAAAAAGGTCTGCCAAGCAAATGTTTTTAAAATGAAAAAGTTGCTATATTAATGTCAAACAAAGGAGACTTTAAGGCAAAAAAAGAAAAGAATACAGAATAGGACAAAAAGCTAGGCTAGAATGATATATAATTAAAATATGGATACAGCTAATAGCATAGTCTCAAATATATGTATGTCCATGCGTACATAAATAATAAAAATTGACCATCATAATGGAAGATTTTAATATATTTTTCTCAGTAACGGATAGATGAGGTAGATATAAACTTAATAAGGATATGGAAAATTTGAGCAACACAACATTAATCTAAAGGACATGTGTGGTATCCTGCAGCCAACAATCAGAAAATTGATATCTTCACAAAAACATGTGGAATATATTTGAAAACTGTCACATGCAATGCCATAAAACAACTTCAGCAAATTGCAAAGCTTAGCATCTTAAAGATAAATTAAATATAGCGCAATAGATATGATAATGATAAATTGGAAAACCATAAACAATTAAAAATAAAACACACTTATTTATAATGCAAAGAAGTATTTAAAATTTAATTCAGAAAATAATTTAACAATGAAATAAAATATACCAAAAATATATACCAAGTATACCAAACATATACCAAATTTGTGGAGTATGAGTGAGCTGTAAATAAGGAGGGAAATTTATAACAATAAACACCTATGTTAGAAATAAAGACTGAAATTAACAAAATAATTCAGTTTTAAAAGTTAGAAGAAAGAGAACAAACTCAAGAAAATTAAAAGAGGAAAATAAATATAACAGCTGAAATAACTATTATAAACAAAATAACAGTACAGGTTAGAGGTTTAACAAAGCCAGAAGTTGGTTCTCTGCAAAAACTGTTTGGTTCTACCCTGAAAGCAGTCCCTAAGGTAATTCTTCTACATTTTATGAGGGAATATGATCCCTGGGTACAAGAGTGAGGAGCCAGGGGACTGAAGCATCCAAAGAGGAGATTGTCCTATTCAAATGGCCACAGAGCAGAGTAATTCATTGATTCCATAGACCATTTTTGAGAAGACTTATAAAGTGCATCTCAGAGTAGCACTTCCTGAAAGCGAAGGCACACAAGGAGAGGTAGACTTTCACTGGTTCCTATAGCCCTTGGCTATCAGCTTCGCACTTTCATCTTCCTTTCTCAGCTACGTATTCATAAGTGCCATTTGTTGCCCTACCAACTCCCACAGCTCAGCACAAAAGACAACCTAGAACAAGAGGCAGGAAGTGCCAACACCAAGGCACTGTAAGGTCAGAGTTGGTCAACTTCCATGGAGAGCTGGTCACTGTAGCAGCTGAAAAAAAATGGCCCAAGACTCCAGAGACCATTTCAGGCCAAGAGTGTCTGAAGTGGTGCATAACAATTATCTGACATAATAATAAAAAGATCTTAACTCTAACAAAGTTTTATTCAATGAAGGTGAGATAAAAGCAAAAGCAAAAATATCAAAGAGCATTATGCCAATACATTTGAAAAATGAGCCAAATGCATAATATAAATGTTTTTAGGTTTTAAAAAAATTATTTTTTTAAAGCTTACATGTGCTTAAAAGGAAACTGAAAAATACAAGAAGCAGAGAACAAAGTCGTTCATAATCACAAGCAGTTAGACTTCTAGGTCCCATGTGTGTATCTACACAACTAAGCATTTCAAAGTAATTAAAATCATACAGTTATGTGTCATAAAATGCATATTTCTTAAAAATATACAATTTATTACTCAAAAGGAATTAGAAATGCTGAATAAAGTTATACCCATGAAAATGAATTACATCCACAGTTTAGAATCTGTCCCCCAAAATCAGCTTTAACAAATAAAATATTCTAAACCAAATCCATCTATGTATCTCTGTGTGTATATATACACTAGGCATGGAGACTGCTTGGGATTCTCTCTCTCCCTCTCACTCTGCCCCTCCCTCACGCACATGTGCACTCTCTCTCTCTCTCTCTCAAAAAATAAATAAATAAAAATAAAATTTTAAAAAAGGAATATAAATTAAAAATAATCAATTAATGTTAACATTATTCAACATTAGTTAATCAGTCAATATCAATGTCGAGTCACCAAGAATGTAAAATCATTTCCTCTTTATCATGCATTGTCTCTAGTTCAGACCTTACCCCTAACAGACATAGGATCATAGAAGAGTTTAAAACCTGAATGTGTCACTTGAATCTATAATTCCCAAGTGGAAATCATTTCTCCTGTTTTGAATTTGCTCTTATGAGGAAGATTTACATAGTGGGATTTTTCAAAATTATTTCCATGGTAACCAGCTATAATGATGCTCATCTAGAAATATTATGCCATATGCTTGTGTAGAAATTATACATTTAATAATACATACATAGAGAATATACAAATATAAAGACTAATAATAAAAATATTCTTAATTTGTTTAGACACCAATTTGCCTTAGAAAAACAAATAAACTTAAGTGAAAATATCTGCAAACTTTCTTTACTAGGAAAGTTCTAGAAAAATCTTTATCATAACCTCTCCTCCTCCAATAAAAAAAGGACTCTTTAAAGAGCCATAGTTGAGAGACAAAGAAATAAAAATTAAAGTATATCTGAAGGCTTGACAATACCTCTCTGTAGCAAAGAATTTGATCTCTTGGCACCGGGAGTTTCAGTAACAAACAATTAAAATACTCATTGTAATGTACAATCGGTTTATTAAAAATCTACTTCAGGGATTTATTGTACCCCTCAGGATTTGCAGTGAACTTTCCACTCTTCATTGTTATTCAGACTATCAGGCTTTGGGGGACAATCAGTTCATTAGCTGGGTTTAGGAAATGACCCTCTTGTCACCTTCTTTGTTTGGTTTTGCAAAGGTCACTATGCAAATGTGCATGCTTTACACCAAGATAAGCTCAGAGAAAGGGCTGGAATCTGACATGTCTTGTGGCTCTGTGACAAGTTCTGACCCTTCTTTCCTCCAAAAAGCCCTGCACTTACAAAGGTACTTACTTTGAGGGCACAAAAATGTAAATAGAACAAGTCAGATTGCACCTAAGAAATAACCATAGGTAGAAATCCGAGGCCTTTTTTTCCATGTTAATAACAAGATATAAATCACAATTTAATACAAGAAAATACATTTAAAATATCACTATTTGCACAGTTTTTTTCGTAAATATTCAAAACATGACCCATTTATCTTAGCCCACAGGACAAATTTAACTGAGGTAATCTCTCTTATAGGAAACCATAAGCTATTATATGGCTTCTCAGCTGATGAGAGCAGATGAACAGATGAAAACAGTAAATGAAAATAGAAACCGTGTGCTCTTTCTGAACTAGTGATATCACTGTTTTGATCTACAATGGCAAAGTAAAATAAAGTTATTGAAGTTATTTCGAAAATTCAGGCCCGTAAGCCTCAAATCACTACTTCCATCCAAAATTACCTTTAGAGAGTAAAAATGTACACTTCTGTCTACATTTTCAGTATAATTCCACAATGTGGCTTTTAATTTATAAAGTATAAAGTATATCAGAATAATTGGCTTGATGGTTAACACCAGCAACAACAAAATAATAACACATTTACATCAGAATCGATCAAATGGGTTTAGAAATAGCTGAAACATGAGGAAACAAAGTGGATTCAATTAAAGCATGACATGAATGATTAGAACAATTTTGTAAGAAGGGATTGACTATCTCCATGTTTTTTGTTCTAACTTGTAAAACATTTGGAAGATGAGATCGAGAAAGGAATAGGGAGAGTTTGAGACATTTTTCAACTATTGAGAAAACTTTCAGATATTCAAAATAGAATAAAGAATATTACTACAAAAGCCACATACCAACCCTCAGTCCAACTTGAGAAAAACTTTATAATAATTCAAACCCCTTCTCCCTAATCACATCTTCTTCCTTACTGTCTTTTCTCCTAAATCAATCACTACACTGCATTTTGCATATATTATTAAATTATTGGATTATTATAGATCGTCTTACTCTGTTTAATTATATTAACCATGAATGTATTAAACTAATAATTACAATGATAAACACATATATATTCTTTTTTCTAAATAAAATATTTCTCTAACAAATTGACTGGATCATTTATGTGTTTAAATTCAGAGTATTATATAAATAAACCTATTATTAAATAAAGGATAAATTTCAACCTGTAAAGTCTATATAAATTTGTTGATTGTTGTAATATGAAACTTCCATGTGGGTAATTTTCAGCAGAGTGGTGGTGATTGATTGAGAGATGCCAACAGATACAAGCAAATGGCACAAGTACTTTTTTTTTTTAATTAAGATATAATTGACATAAAATATCCTCTTAGTTTCAGATGTACATCATAGTGACTTGATATTTTTATATATTATGAAATGATCCCCATGATAAGTCTACTAACCATCTGTCATCATATAAAGTTATTATAATATTACTGACTGTATTCCCATGTACATTACACCGTCATGACTTATTTATTTTATAACTGGAAGTTTGTATCTCTTAATTCCATTCCCCTGTTTTGCCCACCCTCTACCACCCACACCCCAACCAACAATTTGTTTCCTATACCTGAGTCTTCTGTTTTGTTTTGTTCATTTTGTAGTAGACAAGAATTTACCTTTTTGAAAACTGACTATAAAGAAAAAGTCATATTCCCTCTCTTAGAAAGACAAGCATCCTTGGCTTTTAAGTCCCAACAGAGCACTCATGACATGTCTGGACCTGGAAAAGTCCCCTTCAGACCTTCTGTCTGCTCTTTTTTTCTAATATTCTCCTGACCCCTCCTGACCAATTTCAAGACTCCCTTTGCCTTTTATTCCAGGGACAAGGAACTAGTAATAACTCCAGCATATTCCACAATAGTTTGAACAGAATGAGTGAATGTAGGGTCAATTTCTCAGGGTCAGTTACTAAAAGCACATCCTTCTATTGTTCCCCTGCCTGATATATATTTCTGTTAGGCAGAATATAATGTTATATGCATTTTAATAATTGCATGTCCTGATAGCTAGAGTCTATATAGGGAAAAGAAGACTGTCTTACAAGGTGAATAATACAAAATATATTAAGCCCTTTAATAGACTTTATTATGAATTGACAACTTTAAATGGCATATTGCAATGTTTATTTAAATAAAAAATTGCAGGGGTGCTTGAGTGTCTCAGTCGGTTAAGCATCTGACTTCAGCTCAGGTCATGATCTCACAGTTTGTGAGTTCGAGCCCCACGTTGGGCTCTGTGCTGATAGCTCAGAGCCTGGAGCCTGCTTCAGATTCTGTGTCTCCCTCTCTCTCTCTCTCTGTCTGTCCCCCGCTGGTGCTCTCTCTCTGTCTCTCAAAAATAAATAAATGTTAAAAAAATAAATAAATAATTGCATACATTTTGCTCTTCCATTTTTTAAAAAAAAAATTTAATGTTTTATTTATTTTTGAGACTGAGAGAGACAGAACACAAGCAGGGGAGGGGCAGAGAGAGAGGGAGACACAGAATCCAAAGCAGGCTCCAGGCTCCGAGCTGTCAGCACAGAGCCCTATGCAGGGCTCGAACTCATGGACCGTGAGATCATGACCCGAGCCGAATTTGGACGCCTAACCGACTGAGCCACCCAGGCGCCCCTGCTCTTCCATTTTTAAAAACATTGTGTTTTGAGCAAATGTAGAGTATTTTGCTTTCTGATTGGACAGATAAGATAGTTTTTCTTTCTTTTGAAGAAAATAAATCCAAATCTGCCAAGCTAAAATGAACCCCAATGACTTGTGCAAAGAATTACATGTTTATCTCATAAAGCATTCACTATCTAAAGATAATTAAGAATTGATTTCATTGAGGAAAATGCAGAACTTTCTAATTTTCTGCTCTTAATCACACATCAACACAATCACTTCACTGTTGAATAAAAGAGTATGAGGGTAAAAGAGCACATGAGAAGATTGGATGGCAGGAGAAATTGAACATTTAGATGTGCCAGAGTAGTTTAGGTTATACTGCTTAACAAACAGCCCACAAATCTCCGTGTCTTAAAACACAAAAACCTTACTTCCTGGGGAGGGTGCTTCAGGTCTTGGCGCACTTACTTAGGATAACTGACCTGCGTGTGATCTTTCAGCTCTGTGCCTCCATATGGAGCTGTGATTTCGCTAACCACTGCAGCTGGGCAGGAGAGAGATAGAGAGTCATGTACCAGCTTATCAATGCATCCACTAAGAAGTAATACTTCTTAGTTTTGTCCACATACCTTTAGCTAAAGGAAGTCACATGACCATTTCTAAATTTGAGGGGATAAGTGTGATCCTAATTCATGCCTGGAAGGAGGTAAACTGAAAATAACAGGGAGCAGTACTAGTGTCTATAATACCAGACTTCAGCACTCTAGCTATCAATACAGTCTTTGGTAGAACTAAATAAAGCTCAATGAAAAGAAAGAAAGAAATTGCAGCAAGTATCAGGTAGCAATTCATGTTCCATTTTGAAGATCAAATTCAAGTGTCACCTATTGGCGATGTTTTCTTGACCCACCTAGGAAGATTTAGTTCCCTATCTTTACAGTATATTATTAAAATAACATTTACTGTATTATGTAATCTATTGCTTTCCTCCATATGACTATGTGAGAGAGGAAATGACTTATGAACTGTAGTGCATAAGGCAATACTTGACATATGGAAGCTGATAAAAAACAAGGAACAGGAGATGAGTTGGATGAAGAGAGGGCAAGGTTAGGAAGGAACAAAGGAAGAATGTGCTTAAGACAGTCCTACTTTGCAATGATAACATTCTCACAGATGTGCTACTATGTCTTTGGATTTCCTCCACATAGTAATTGTCAAAGCAGTCCAAAGTAATGCTAGAGTATATGACAGAGGCTGATGATTGGGTACCAATATCCATTCTGCTCTTCTCTCTTCAGTAATAGAAATTTTAATTTTAGAAAGGCTTATGCTAAAGACTTTATTTCCTAGTCTGTCTTTAAAGTAGGTGTGGTGAAATGGTTAAGCTCTTATGAATGAGGGAGGAGAGAAAGGTATATGAGCAATTTCCTGGTCATAGTTTTAAAATGAAACTTTGTGCCCCTCCTTCCCCCACTGTTCCTTTCTTCCTCCTGCTAATATTGCTAGAGGACCCATTTAAACTTCAAGGTGAATTTGCAGGTTAAAGATGGTAAAACAAGAAAGAACCTAGATCCCCAAAATTGCAGCTACAAAACAGGCCACACACTGCTTAAGTCTGGACAATTACTGAGAAAGAAATTAATTTCTATCATACATAGTAGTTATTTGCTCTTAACTTAGCAGTCAACTAATTCTGCATCCTTCCCAATACAGAGTTTAATATGTGTTTAAAACATGCATACACCAATGCACATTTTTTCTTCTAGTGCTAAGGTATCAACATTGCAGTAGAATGCAGTCATAGGCAAGTTGAGATATAACTACTGTAATTATAGATAAATGCTTCAGAAAGAACAATAGAACAAAGAAATCATTTTTTGTCTCATCTTAATATCACAAAAACTATAGAAAGATTTAACTAAATCAGAGCCCCTGAGATAAGCAATCTAAAACCTTTGTGGAACATGCTTAAAATCCGAGTTATCTGATTAAAAGTATTCATAATTAATCCTAAATAAAAATTAATAAGATGTCGCGGTTTTGTTTTTGTCAACCTCTCCTGTATGAAATTGAATTGGTGCTATGGGAACATTTCATTCACTGACTTGGCCACACAGACCATTAAGATTCATCATATTGTTGGCAATTTTGCCCTTTTAGTAGCAGCTGTATGATTTCATTGAGGGCATTGCCACATTAATAGTCTCACATGTGTGAAAATTTGCATGAAATAAGCAGTCATCAGCAATTATGATTTGCCAGGAAAAGATTCTTTAAACTCTTCTCAAAGCCAATGACAGATGTATGTTCTCTGATTTTAGGATCTAATTTACTGTAGTGCTGGGCAGCAGTGTAAGGAAAACATATTGCATATCTTGCAAATCAGTTCGCCTAGACATCCGAAAGGCAAGGCTAACCGAGAGAACAAATGCAACAAATAAATCGGATGTTCTTATTCAACAAGTGTGAAAATGCTAAACTTCTGCTCCCAAGGGTGAAAGAAGACCAATATATATATAAACATATATAAAAAGAGAGAGAAAGAGCACCTAAATGTTTAGTTCTTTAGAATAGAATAATAATAATAGAATGACCCAGAGGGCAACCTATAAAACTTAAATCTAAAGTCTACCTGCCTTGTAACAACACCTACAAAATATTCCATATTTATCATAGCCAACATGTCCAAGCTGTATTCATTTTCAGATAAACATGAGCTCAGGGAAAGAAATGGCTTTGAAAGGCTAAGACCTAAATCTGTTATTTTTCTTCAGCGGGATTGAGAATGCCTTTGGGTACTGCTGGTAGTGTTTGTTTGCTTTCATGGTTAAGAAAGTCCAAGTAATCCTTTCTGATTATATGTCAGAAGTGAAAGTACCATAATCAGATAGTACAGTTAAGAAGTTTTTTTTTTTTTTCTATAGGAGGAGAGGGTTAAAAAATATATTCACAAGTTTTTGAGCAGAACATTAGTAAGCTAGTTAGTACAACATGGTGTTGGTGTTGATTCTGCATAAGTTTTGCACTGGCAAAATCTTAATTTTCCAATTCTCCCATTATATTATCTGCAAAGTGAAGGTAATACAAAGAGTTATGAATATTCCCCTAATACCACTTTTTAAGTTTTTTTTTAATGTAAAGATTTTTGAAAAAATGAGAAAAAAGAAATAACTTTCTGGTGTCTGTTGTAACTTATTGCCATGGATTTTACTTGGAAGTAATCTGCATAACAAATTTCAATTAGGGGATATTTTAAACAAACCCTGTTCAATGACCAATGTATTTTGACCCCAGTGTTTCACTATCATGTGTAACTGAAAGCCGCTTTGGTAAAATTTATTCTGACACAACAGCCAGTATTTACCTTAGCAGTGGGAAAAAGAGGTTAAAATTTGTAAGTAAAGAAGATAGCTTCTTTCTTTTATCTATTTATGCTAAACCAATGAATGAGCACATCATAGTGCTAAAGAAGGACAGAACAAGATTCTATCTAGCAGGTTCTCAGTCTGGTCTATATAGACAAAGCCACTGAATTTAGTCCTATGCAGCTCTGGTAGAGGTTGCAATGATCCACAGATATTCAGTGTGCTAGTGAAAATAACCACCCTCCAAAGATTTCCACATCTTATCCTTGGAATCTGTGAATATGTTACCTTACATGGCAACAGGGACTTTGTGAATGCAGAGAAGGATCTTGAGATGGGGAGATTATCCTGGATTACCTGAGTGGGACCAATCCAATCACAGGCTCCTTATAAAAGTGAGGTAAGAGAATCAAAATCAGAAAGAGGAGATATGATAATGACAGTCAGAAAAGAGACTATAAATTAAGGTGTGTAGGTTGCATCTAGAAACTGGAAAAGTCAAAGATTGTCCCCTACAACCTCCAAAAGGAACACAGCTGCAAGGACACCTTGATTTTAGCCTATAAGATCCATTTAAGACTTCTAATATCTAAAATGTAAAATAAATGTGTGTTATTTCCCCTATTGAGTGTGTGGTAGTTTGTTATAGCAGCAATAGGAAACTAATATAGTCTATAAGAGAAAAGAAGGATGATCTCATTTGCTTTTTTCTTAAGAAGGAAACATGTTTTTATCAGGACCAAAAGTCATATAAAACTTTCATGGTTTGTAGACAAGGCCTGGCTCTTTCCTACTGCCCTCGTATAGGCTCTTAGTCCTGTATAGCTGACTTACAGGAGTCCCAGAGTGTGCCCGATGCATGCCCAGCTTTCTCCAAACAAGCCTCTACTGTTGCATTCAGAGATGCAAGCCTGATCCTACTACTCCTGTCTTTACAATCTTTTGATATCGTCCCCAGAGCACTCAGGATGGAATGCACATAGCTGAATACATAAGATTACTCCTGAAAATCCTCTCTGGCTTTGTCTCCGCTCTTCCTCTCCAGCTGTCAACAGACATTTGCACACACACACAAACCTCTCTCGCTCTTGCTTGTGTGTGCGTGCGTGTGTGTGTGTGTAAATTCTGATATAGAATATAGAAATAATTACTTAAACTTATCTCCCTTTTTGGATTTATATTGTTTTGTAGCTTACTTCTAATTCTTCAAAATTAAGGTGTCATTTTCTCAGTGAAACATTGATGCCTCATTATGACCATTGTAATGTAAATCCCCATTTTTCTCTTTCCACAGAACCCCTTACTTACATCATTATTATAAGGCATATCAATCCTGGCTGCAACAATGCATAAAGTGATTCTGGCTAGACAATTCTTTGAGAGCCATGATTGCGTCTTTCTCAATTATTAATTTTGTATTGGGCATCTCCCACAGTGTTAATAATCTATATGATCAACAAATATTGTACAAATGAATGTATGCAGTTGTAATCATGGAGAAGGTGCTATTCTTTGAGGGTAGTAATTACTTCTTGAGAGTTTTGGTTGCTGTTTTTTTGTTTTGCTTTGTTTTGTTTTTGTTTTTGTTTTTCAGTACCAATGATCTTAATCCCTTCTTTAAACCTTGTGAGGGCCTCTGGCTGGGTCATTCTGTGGAGCATGAGACTCTTAATCTCAGGATTGTGAGTTTGAGCCACATTGGGTGTAAATATTTCTTAAAAATTAACAAAAAAGTTTAAAATAAAAAAAAACCCGCCTTGTGATAAAAAGCCTACTTTCTAAGACAATTTGTGAGGGAAAATTTAGCTCTTGGCTATCTTCCAGATATTTTGTGTCTATAAATCAACCACAATGCCTTAACATGGAATTCTTCAGTCATCAGTATTATGTTTTATTTATTTAGTTAACTAGTTAGTTAGTTAATGTTATTTATTTTTGAGAGAGAGAGACAGAGCATGAGTGGGGGAGGAGCAGAAAGAGAGAGGGAGACAGAGAATCCGAAGCAGGCTCCAGGCTCTGAGCTGTCAGCACAGAACCCAATGCAGGGCTTGAACCATGAACCATGAGATCATGACCTGAGCCGAAGTTGGTCACTTAACCAACTGAGCCACCCAGGTGCCCCTCATTTATTTATTTATAAAAAAGCAGTATAAATTCTTAGGAAGAGCCCACCAATAAATGTAAATGATCAAATGCATCACTGCAAATGTAAATGACTAGAAAACACGAAGCAAAGACATGTGGTCAGAACAGACTATGCTAATCTAGGAAATAATTTTGAAAAAGATTCATTGTTAGGGAATCATTTAAAAATACCTTAGGGCTAGTTTTATCCAAAAACAGAGGATAAGGATTTGGGGAATTGTATAAAGAAACATTCTTGAGTTGTAAGAGTCCTAGAAATGTATTAGCCACATTTATACAGAAAATATAACTTAGTTGGGAGAAAACAAGATGTGTGAAGGTGCAGTGAAAGATTGGATCTGGCTAGACTGAAGAATCTGAGTGGAAAACCTGAGATACATGGATCAACTTCTTGCCTATTATTATATACTAAAAATTTAACTGTACCTTGTGACATTATTTAATCTTGGATACAAATAAAATTATTATTTCATTCAGTAATTAAAAATCAATTTGCCTTTCTTAAAAGACAAAACAAAAAACAAACAAGCAAACAAACAAACAAAAAAACAGCTCAGTAATACTATGAAGTACCTCCATAGGCTATCACTCTCACATTCTTTATGCTAAAACCAAAGATCCTCTTTCTTCACCCAAATAGACTATGTAAAGTGGTATAATTAAAATCTTAGTTTTACTCTTTATGGGTAATTACAGCTTTTCTATTTGGAGGCAAGTAGATAATGTTACCTTTATCCAAATGTGTATTCATTCCATTTCAAACTTGTAGGGAAAAAAAGACTGGGAAAATTCCCTTAATGTCTATAGTGGGATCACTCCTATCAACCTGCAAAGATGGTGAAATGTCTCCCATCTGAATAAAAACCCGCCCTCAGTCAACATCCTCTTCCAGCCTTCCCACCAAGCATATCTGTTCTATAAAAAGCAAAAGTTGTCAAAAAAAAGTTTAGTCTAATTAACTCTATTTTCTTTTTCTCATTCTCCCATTGAGTCACTTCATTCCAATGACTCCACTGAAGGTCGAATGACCAAGTTGCCAAGAACTTTTGTCTTGCTGAAGCCAGTGTTCATCCACTGATCCCCATCAACAAAAATGACCACACCTTCCTTTTAGTAATACTTTTCTTGGCTTCCAGAGCATCAGACACTCCTGGTTTTTCTCCAACTGCACTAGCAGATCTTTCTGAGTCTCATTTGCTAAATCTTTTTCGTCTTCTCAACCTCAAAATCTTGAAATACCTTGGGATAGCTCACATTCTTAGAATAATATACTAGAACTCTGTCTTTGATTTTTTTTTTTTTGTATCGTTTCCTTACATGCATTCATATTTTATATGGTCTTACCTGGTCCTGTGGCTTTAAGTCCTATCTAAACCCATTTTGACTTTCTCCAGAATTCTATACGTAAAACCACTGCCTGCATCTCTACTAGAATTATAATAATAATAAATTCTTACAATGTACTAGAAATAATTTTTATATTTTTTATATGGATTAATTTAATCATCACAACAACCTTAGGAAGCAAGACCTATTATTTAATTATATTTAGTAGATCCAAATAAGACACAAAAATGTTAGGCCATGTCCAGTTAATAAGCAGCGGGGCAGTTAAACTCTAAAATTCCAATCTTAAACACTACTTATAGGAGTCTCAAGTTTAACATGTTCAAAACTGAAGTGTTGAACTTTTTATTTTTTTCCTCTCTAGTCTTTCCCATTTCTTTTAAAAAATTCCTGGTTAACTATCCTTGACTCACCTCTTTCTCTCTCAATCAATATTCAACCCATCAGTCAAGGCTAGTCCACTTGATTTTTGAAACTTTCCAAATTTGACTTGAAACCACCTCCTCTGCCACCACCCTATTTTGAGCCACCAAATATCTCTTTCTTGGACAATGTTTTGCCCTCACATCTAATTTATCTCTATATTCCATATTTCACCCTCCCTTTTGTATTCTGCCCACTGTCAGAATACCCTTTAAAATATCATAAAATGATGGGGTGCCTGGATGGTTCAGTTGGTTAGGTGTCCGGCTTCAGCTCAGGTCATGATCTCATGGCTTGTGGGTTCGAGCCCTGCATTGGGCTCTGTGCTGACAGCTCAGAGTCTGGAGCCTGCTTTGGATTCTGTGTCTCCCTCTCTCTCTACCCTCCTCCATTTATGCTCTCTCTCTGTCTCAAAAATAAATAACCATTAAAAAAATGAAAAAAAATCATAAAATGACATCAATCAGATTATGTCACTTCTCAAAAAACTCCAATAGCTCGTTATTCAATTTCATAGCCTACAAGGTACTACTTAACCTACAAGTTGCTTATCTTACTAACTCCCTTTTTGTTCCAGCCTTCTTGATGTTTCTTAAACATGTTTTTTATGATTAACATTTACTGTCTTTTCACTTGATTCCTTCACTGGAAAACTACTTCAGATATCAATATGATTAGCCCATGGATAAGGGGAAAGTTTCTTGGACTTAAATTCCCTAGGAAAATAGAGTTGGTGAAAGTTTATTCGTTCATTATATATATATATATATATATATATATATATATATATGTGTATATATATATATATAGTGTGTGTGTGTGTGTGTGTGTGTGTGTGTGTGGGTGTGGGTGGGTGTCTGTGTGTGTGTAAAGCCAGGAATTGTAAGAGTCATGAAAGTCTAAAAAGATAAACATATGCCAGCTCTCAAGGACAATACCTTGTATGAACAACATTTATTCACAACTCACCTTTGCATAATACAGTTCCTCAACCATAGGCAATGACTTTTTTCTGAATAAATAATAGAGACATTGATTTTGTACTTTTTGGTCAACTTAGGGAAAACTATTAGAACAGGATCTGATAAAATGCAAAGGAATCCAACTGGCACCCATGAAATGTAAAGGATGTCAGTGCATGCCTATACTGTTGGGCAGAACTATAGCTAACACTCAAGACTACAAGTACAAAAGGTACAGGTGCCATATTCAAGAGAATATGACAGGAGAAACATTGCAAAGCACTGGCAAGTAGATTAGTAATGTCTGTATTACAGTCATTGTTTTATCCAATGACTTCATTTCATCTGCCAATATACACACATAAATGTTTGAGGCTGCAATTTTCATGTTTTAGGAAAATTTTTGATTTTGTGATTTTTTTTGTAGAAAAAAGAAGATAGTGAGTGATAATGAATAACTACATAATAGAATCTTTTGATTACAACAAATGCTATAGTAATTCAAATAATAACTTACAGTCTTCCACATTTAGCCTATGCATTTATTAAGCAGGATCATTCTTGCAGGAGTAGAGAATAAATCCAGGATTTGAATCCCCCAGAATCTTTTCAAAGTCCTTGAGTTCAGCACTCTTCAGTCATCTCAATCATTTATATCCATATCTATAATCTGTCATCTTTATCTGTATCTATGTCTATAAGGTTGGGTGAAGGAAATAGCATATGGGAAATGTGGTAAAATATGAGATCAGGTATAGCAAAGAATGGTTCAAAATAAGTAGCAAAAAAAGAGAAATTTTTATTTGCAAAAGATACTTAGACATCTAAAACATTGGTCTCCTGGGCACACTTAGACACTCTCAGAGCTCCCCAGGGATACAACACACAGTTAAAACAATACTGATATGATTAACATGTGGTCTTTAAGGTGAATAGCAGCAACAGAGGCAGCAGTCACTGTAAGCATTTATTGTTGCTCCTACGCACTACATATTGTGTTAGGCTCTAAGGAGATACAGATAAATATGAAATATGGTCAATGATATCCCAATGTGGACATACATTGCACAATTGTTCAGGATACTTGTAACAATGGAGATCCATCATTTATAGTGTTATGGTAAGTATGTATAGATTAGGTGATGCTATAGAAAAGTATATAAAGCTTTTTCTTTTACAAAGAGAGCTGGACTCAACTAAAGAACAGTAAGTTGCTTTCCTCATTTGGAAAACACATATAATTAGTGACAATAATAATAAATTTTGGTTTCTACTATGTATTAGGTACTATAATATACTTCTATTAAATCAGTGTGGCAGCTGACTAAGATGGATGTGTGACCTTAGCTGAGACAAGAGGATCTGCTTAGCATAACCTACAGAATCATGACATGTTGGAGAGGTTTGCTGTACAATAAAAGCTTGGCTGAAACACAAAGTAGAGCTCAGAAGACATTTAAGAATATTCCATATTCAGATGATGGAGTCAAGAGTGTCACTGAGATATTAGAGAGGGAAAAGAAAGTGAAGATACAAGAACAAACACTCGAGATTGACCCATACCTAAAAAAGTAGAAAGAAGGAAAGGTGGCAAAATAGGAAAAGGAGTCAGCAGCATCTTTCAAATTCATTCTGGCTTTCTTCAGCATGTTCTATGGAAAGTTCCAAACCCATTTCGTCTTCTGGTAAATCTACCACAATATTTACCTGAGGAATCACCCTTCCCTTAGTATAATTTCATTTGACCTAGGTTCCCAATATTTCAGGCATGGCTAGCCAGTTGAAGACCACATTCCTGTGGACACTGGTTGATTAAGGAATGATCGACAGGCCCACTCATGGCCAGTGGGTCATACACAAAAAGGAACTCTGTTTCTCTTTTCTATTGTACTTGAATCTGACAATGAGTAACTGATCTCTTGTTTGTGGAACTTGAAAATGAAAATAACATGGGGATGAGTATAGCGAAGAAAGAAAGGAAGACCAGCACGGGGCGATATTATTTAAGCCTCTGTCACAGGTCATGACTGAAGCCAGTATTTCCTTTGAACTTTTTAGTCTGTTGAGGGAATAAGTCCTCTTTTTCTTAGGCTCTTTGGGGTTTTGCTGTCCTTTGCTACCAAAAGAATCCTCATATTTTATGAAATTTTTAAAAGTATTTGTTTTACTTTTCCTCTACATTTTATACAAATAAGGAAAAAAAAAACATAATTAAAGGTCAATTGGACCATATGTTTTCTCTATCTCTGATAAACACAGAAATAAATTTTAATCAGTTTTTTTGAATATTTTCTACAATCATTATCAATGGTGACAGTAATAACTAACAACCACTCCCATGCATTAGGCATTCTGACATGCACTTTATGTATATAGACATATAAAAATTTCATGTAATCTTTAAAACCAGCCTGGAAGTTAGCTGTTATTATATTAATTTTGAAGATAAGGAAAATGAAATACAGACAGCTAAGCCAAATTGTCTATTAATAAATCAAATCAAAAACTATATTTCTGTATATAGTACAACTAATCAAGAGAAAAAAATGTCAGGATTTAGTAAATCATATTTTAAACAGAGGTCATCCTTATTATTCAATTATTAAAATATGGAAAACATATTTGAGTATCTTGGTAGCATTTCAAATGTGTTAAAGGCTTTTGAATTATCAGGACTAAGAAATGAAATATATGATATATTCAAAATCAGCCCGATTAAACAAGGTTATGGCTTCTCATGTGTGAAGTATGGACATTATTAGTGATCTTTAAGATGATGTAAAGTATGAATGAGATTCACACACTCTAGTTAACAAAACATGTTATTTTTCTGAATCAGATAATCGTCTAAAAGTAAGCTGTTTCATTTTATTCCTGTTAAAATTGGGTAAGATGCCTGGATAACTGGAAAACCTAAAATGGTGATTACCCATTTCTGACCATAAAATTGCTAGATCTTTATTAACTAGCTGTGGTTTACCACAGAACATTCATCCAACATATCTTTCTGGAGTATATTTATACGGTAAGCATTTTTTGACTGATAGACCATTTAGAAATAGATTGGAGTATTCAATACTTAGTAGAATTTCTACAGAATATTATAAATATTATATTAAATCAGCTATAAAATAAATACATGTATGGTTACAGACTCAATTACTAAGACAATGATTAATTTGTTTTAACCCTTGGATAATTAAATCATGACATAATTACCATTATATAACAGCCAAGGAAATTTCTTATGAATTCCTTTTCCCTAAACCAATATTCTCCTTACCTCACACAAAAGAATTTAAAAACCTGAACCTAAATCATCATTTTAGTTAACTATTATCTTCACAAAACATATTTTGGAAACTTGAAAAGCAATCATAAACAATAGGGGAAGATTGTTTACTAAAACAATACAACACTGTTTAATAAAATTATCAATAACATCCAGGTGACCCAAGGTCAGTAAAATGTGAATCACTCTAAATCTTTTCCCCAGATGCATCTTACACATTCTTAGAATACAAAGATTGTGTTTTGTTTTATTTTATTTTTTGTTCCGTATTTCAGTAATAATGGATCATTTTCTGGCTTTAAGGTTACCATTATTTGTTAAACAATTTCTTTTGGGCATCAATATTTCACAGACTTTTTCGACCTGAAAGTGGGTATTCTGTCATCACAATAAATTACCTACCAGGCACCCTCTCTGGGTGCATGTGCTCATATGAGGCTGGTTTGGTTGGAATAAACAAGCAGAGACCTGTGCCCCTGACAAACTTTGCAATCGAAGTCATTAGCTTACCACTGTTAGGCTCAAGTTAATGCCTTCAGGAAACAAACTTCCATATTTGCAAAATGCAGGGTTCAATATTACTTTACCGAATCTTCACTTTGTCCAATCTATTGGCATTGCTATATATATATGCGTCTTAAAAGAAACCTAGTCACATACTTGTTATCCATAGTGGGAATATTCTTTTGGCCATGAAGAGACAACCCAAAGTGATTTATACTCAAAGGACTGCCCTATAAAAACACTAACAATTTTCAAGACTTTTCTCCTATATATACATATTATTTGCAAGGGTTTGTACCCCCAAAGAATTCGAGTTTCCACTCCACAACCCCATGTTAAGAGATGATTTAAAAATGAAATGTATTAGAGGAATGTAGATCCTTAAACTCTTAGATCTAACAGAATAGTTTTCACAAACTGAATCCTTTAAACAGTGGCTACAAGCTGGATGAAGTTCCCGTTTAAGGCAACCAGGAATATTCAAAAAGGGATAGAAAATAAGTGAGGCAAAATAATACTCTTGTTGCTTTCCAGCTGGCAAGAATTGAAGGGAATAAAGCCATAATATTCTAATGATAGAGAAAGAACAGAAAGAAGCCAAATCATTCAGGAAGAATTGCCATATGGCTAGAGCTGAGAACAAATGTGGGTGTGACTTACACATTAGGCAGTTATGCAGGAGCGGTGCCATCAATAATTGCGGTCCCTACAACTGAGATCTGTAGGTTCCATTCCAAATTCTTCCTCTTTTGAGTTTATCCTTTCAAGAAGTATTTATTATTTTCTTGGAACAGAGTTAATGAGAGTCAAACGAAGTTATTTATATATAAACAATTAAAGTTGGCAACACATACTTTCAGATTGTAATGTGCAGCCAAGTGCACTACATTTTTAACAGCTGTATTTTACCATTTTTTAATCAATCTGTACTCCTAAAATAACAAGTATTCTAGAAGTGCGAAAACTGATTCATTTTGACAAAGTACCCAAACTTAAGCAAATTGAAATACTACCAGTAGCTCTGTAATTAATTAAATTAATTCAGCTTTTAAAATAAATTAACTTTGAAAATAAATCTTTATTAAATCACCTGGGATTTGAAATCCAAATATTGGGTATTGATAAATAAAGATACTTTTATTATAGCTTACCTGATGAAGTTTCTTTTTTTATATATAGCTATATATGTATACATCTAAAGCTGTTTTTCCTTTAAAGTGAAAGAATATTACTACGAGAAAATAAGCTTCTAATTTAATAAAGTTCATAAGCTTCTTGTTTTTCTTTTTAAGGTATTTTTTCAACTTTTTTTTTTAATCCGTTTTTTTTGGGGGGGAAAGGGAGGGAACTTGCACTCATGACCTAGAGATCAAGAATCACATGCCCTACTGACTGAAGCAGCCAGGCACTTTTCTTTTTAAAATAATTGTTGAACTTTTCTCTGTAAAATATTTATTTTTATTTGTTAATGAATGGTGCGGTAAGATATATATACATAGATATATACATATATGAATATTTGTATATGTATATTTATATATTTTATTTATATACATATAAAGTGAGACATAATTCTTGTTGCTTATGAGGGTGATTAAACTTTTTAAATTAAAGATCATGAAGGAAATGTTAGTTTTGGTTTCCTGGGTAAGCTCCCAAACAAAATAAACACTTTCTTCTATGGTTTATTTGTGAAGGCTGGGTGAGGTTAGATAGACAATGCCTTGAGATTCCTGCCATCTCTACTGGTCAGAATACTTTTGCCACATTTTTCCTAAAATAAATGTTGCCCAAGAAGGAAGACTACACATTTTGTAATTCAATAGACCAAAATTCAATGAATGCATAATAATAATGATTATGACAATGGTTGTAGCAGTGGCTAACGTTTATTGAATACTTATTATGTGCCAGGTACTTTTTAAAATGTATTTCATGAAAAAAAATGCATTTAAACCTCGCACAGGTGCTATGACATGGGTACCATTGTTGTGATGATCATATATATGAGGAAACTGAAACAAAGAAAAATTAAGTAACTTTGTCCAGGTAATATGGCTAGTAAGTTTCAATATGTCTAGTAGGCTTCAAAACCTGGAATCTGGTGTCCCTGCTCTTAAGAACTGATAACACTGCTTTCTCCATAGAACTATAATAAATTTGCTAATTAACAAGGCTAGGATAGATATTCTTCCCAATCGGAACATAGTTTGATTTTATAGTAGAATAAACATGTTTAGCGTTTATCGTTATGCATTCAGTCTTAAGATAACTTTTGGTTCAATTCAATATAATTATGACTCAGTTTTAGGAAATAAAAAGACAGATAAAAGGAGCAAATTTGCAGCTCTGAGTACCAGTTTCCAATTTTCGGAAAAAGATCTAGTAGAAAAGAAAACAAAGAAGAAGAAAGCAAGTAGATAAGAATGTTCACATTCCCGTGAAGTACACAGGCTTGGGTTTTTTTAAACTTTCCTGTATTTGGGGGAAACAATGTAAACCAAGAAAAACAAAGCCAAGACTAGTGGGCAAAGAATGTTTTCCTTATGCAGGCTGCACACAGAAGCAAATTTTCACCCCCAAAAATGTGAGTCTTTGGAAGACCCTCCAAGAAGCCATTGAACTTCTGCCAATAAATATCCCTCAACACTCTGGAATAAACAAGAGCATCTGGCACTACTCTGTGTGAGCTGTCACCTTTACTCTGCCTGTTCATAGACTTTCTGGAAAAGAAGGTGATGCTTCCATCTGGTCACAGCAGCAAAGAAAGCAGAAAGCACTGAAGCGCTTCCACTGAGAATCTGAGACTAAATCCTACAAGATTCTGTAATCCGACGGGGGAAAAGAGAGCATTGGATTCTTCTCATAAGGAATAGTCCCCAGTCTAACCCCTAGAAATAAAGTACTTGAGTGGCTACAGAGGGTTATAACAATTTTCTCACTTTCATATAGGATCAGATTATGCAAATTCGTAAATTTTTAAATTTGTGATTTTCTTCTTAGTAGTAATATAAAGACTTTTGAAGTGTTCTGAGGACTGCTAGGTAACCAGTTGTATTGGCTTCTTTCGGACCACTGAAGCTTTAGGATTTTTCTTTTAAAAATTCATTAAAATAAGTTAAAACTAAATAAAATGGATAAATAGATGATGGATACATGAATAAATAAAAAAGAAGGAAAAGGAAGGTTGGCAGAGAATAAAGTAATTTTAACCTTAAAATTAAACTCTACTTTGGCAGTGGGAAGGATATTTAAGAGTAATATTTAAGATTTGAGATCGCTAGCTGTTATTTCTGGGAATGGCATATTGAAAGGGTTTACTTCGTGTGAGGGAATATAATTCCCATCTGGAGTTATGTGTTTGCTGACTCAAAAACCTAACCATGTTTCCTAGAACAATAGCCATATGTTAGGGCTGCTTTTTTTTCCCTTCCATTTCTACCCACTTCCTTTAGACCAAGCATTCTTAAATTTTGGCCTTTGGGCTTTCTGAAATTCTATGCAAAATTTGCATGAGGGTGTGTACACAGTGTGTGTGTGTGTGTGTGTGTGTGTGTGTGTGTGTGTGTGTTCATTTTTCCTCAGGAAGGGTCCAAAACTTTATAAGACACCAAAGATTTTAAAAAAATATTACTTTAGATTCTTTCCAATCACTTGGTTCCTTGACCTGAAATAGAAAATTTCTTTCTTTGCACCACACCTAGAAATACCCTGTACGTGCTTTACTAAAGGCTTAATGAAGAAAAAAGATGTTTATATTAAAGACGGCAATGTTACAGTTATAGACTTAACAAACTCAAGTGTATTTGCTTAAGCTAATTTCAAAGAGCTGTTCCGTGTGTGTGTGTGTGTGTGTGTGTGTGTGTGTGTGTGTGTATGAAGGTACTAGATTTCAGCTGAATTTTTATGATAATAAATTCAACTTTATAAAGGTAATAGGCCTAAGGGAAAACAAGTTGAGATGCCCTGGTAAAACTTTCATGTCATAGTCTCAACATGTCAGTTATATTATCTTCAGCAAAGTATGGAAGTGGGAAAAATAGAAGTAGAGAACTATTCTCTTTCTACTTAATTTTCAAGAGTCATTCCTGTTAGTGCTTTCAAAATCTCAGTGTCAAAAAATTAAGAAAATAATATACCTGACTAGGAGCCAGGGAATCCATTTTATTTTTGCACAAGCGCTGTCACTAACCGGACATATAATCAATCTAGGACATATCACTTAGGTTTCCTAGTTCTCATCTAACATGGAAAAGTGTGAGTGATTTTTGAAAGTTTTTCTAGCTATCTCATTTTATGACTTAATAATAACAGTCATGGTCCCTTAATCATTGTATTTTATAATTTTCAAAAGTCCCTATATTCATTAGCGCATTTGATATTTCTGACCACTTTTTTAAAACAAGGTGGAGAGTTAAAATATTTTTAATGAATAAGTGTGATGCTTAAAGGAGTGAAAAGCAGGACAAAAACCTGAGACTTGAACTTTCTTGCTTCGGGACCTATTCCTTTACATTCTTTTGACTCTCCTTTGACTTTCTAACCCTTTGATTTAAACTATATTATAATAAATAGTAGTTACATACATCCTGCTTGCTTGCATTTATATATGTAAGTCGATAGTTTATTTGCTCTAATGAAAAGGAATAATTTCCTTCTTAAATATCAAATATTTCTTTGGAGTCATTCTTCTTGTTCATGAAATATGTTCTTTGGAATTCACTAAGTGGAAGTCTAGTGTTCATATATTTTGCTTTTGTTTGTCTGAAATTTGTTCATTTCGCCTTTGCTCTTTCTGAAATCTCAATTGTGTATCCAAATACATTTAAAAAATATGTTTTAATAGCTCATATCAAAAACATAGAAACTTTCTACTATTCCAGAAACCTTACTCATGTGTTGTTTGAGTCCTCCAAGGGTAAACTCTATTCTGCTTTTTAAAACTGTAATTGTGATTACTTTTGAAATTTATATATATAGTAGGTACACTTTGTCCTTGATTCCTTTCACTAAACATTATGTCTATGGAATTAATCTATGCATTTCAGTGTAATTGTAATTATCCCCATTCATTGCTATGTAGTAATTTGTTGCATAAATATAAACAATTTTTAGCTTCTGTTGTTGAGGTAATGTAGGTGGTTTCTAGTTTTGGATAATTATAAGTAAATCTACTATGAACATTCATGTACACTTTTTTGTACACTTATTTATATTGGATATATGTTCAGGAGTTGAATTGCTGGGTTATAGTTTACATGTAAGGAATATTTTGGTTGATTCTACCAAAGCATTTCTAAAATATTTCTACCAATTTAAAATTCCACAGGAAATGTAAGCCTTTCAATTGATCTATAGCCTCACCAAAACTTTGAATACTCAGCCTTATTAATTTTAGCTATTCTAGTGGATGAGCAACAGTATTTCATTGTGGATTTAATTTGTTTTTCTCTGATGACTATTTTTCATATGCGTATTGTCTTTTATATTATCTTTTTGAAGTGCCTATCCAATCTTTGTCCATTTAAAAATTGGATTATTGGGGTGCCTGGGTGGCTCAGTCAGTTAAGCCTCTGATTCTTGATTTCAGCTCAGGTCATGATGTCACAGTGGTGAGATCAAGCCTCACACTGGGCATGGAGACTGCTTGCGATTCTGTCTCTTCCTCTCCTTCTGCCAATCTCCCACTCGTGCCTGTCAATCTCATACAAAAAATTGGATTGTTGATATTTTCATTGATTTATAGTAATTCTTTATATACTATGGACATAAGTCCTTTACCATCTGTAAGTATTGCAAATAGTTCTACTTAATATTTGATCTATTACCTTTGTTAAAATATCTTTGGATCATCCTGACATTTATCTTTCAATTTCCTCTTTCTTTCTTTAGTAATTTCCAATAGTTTGTTTAAATTATCAATTGAGAATTCTTGTTATAGTTATATATTTTGTAATTCTAGAGGTTTTTTTCTTCTTTCTTTTTCTTTTTCAAATGTATCTTATGTCTTGGTTTGCTCAGGTTGCCATAACAAAATATCATAGACTAGGTGGCTTAAACAATAGAAATCTATTCCTTTACAGTTCTACAGGCTGGAGAGTCCAAGATGAGCTTCCAGAAGAGTTAATTTTCTGGTAAGAACTCTCTTCCTGGCTGGCAGACGGCCACCTCATTTGTGTCCTCCCATGGCCTTTCCTCTGTGCATTTGATGGAGAACCCTATCTCCAAATACCATTACCATGAGAGTTAGGACTTCAACATATTTCAATTGGGAGGGACACAATTCAATCTGTAGCATCTTGTTAATTTTAAGTTTCTTGTTGTGTGTTCATTTTTGTCAGTTTGTTTTATTTTCTTAAATAATCCATAGATGTTTGTTTTTGTTTTATACATCTGATCATTGCAGTATCTCAAGACCTTTGAATATAAATCTGTCTGTTTCCTACTGACTTTCTATTATAGAGTTGTTTTCTTGTGTGTTTGATGATCTTTGGTTATAAGTTTATATTTCAATAATTTTATGGGAGCACTGGGAGCCTAATTTGAGAATATTTTCCTCTAGTAAGGATCCATGCTTGTTTTCACCATTGAAGAGCTTCCCTTATCTAAGACCATGTCAGCTCACTTTCATTTTTCTAGCTTAATAGAGGAGTGTTAAGGTCAGTACTACAACCTGCAGCTGATATTCGTATGTATCTCCATGAAACTGTGCATTTGAAGTGTGCTTACATTTGTTGTTGCTAATGGAGTAAAAGATTCCAAAATCTCCTTTCTTTTACTTTCTTTGAGCCTAGCAATGCCATAAAGGATCTAGTTTATCTAAAATTAGGTTAATATTTAGTAGAGATGCTTTGGAATATATGTCATCCCATATTATTAGAATGTAAAATTTAGGACTCCCTATATCTTGCAAATTCTAGATGCTGCTCATACTATCTCATAAACCTAAACCCCATGGTTGAAATCAAACCTGAGCAGCTGATAATATTCTGATTCAACTTAGTTCCCTGGGAATCCAAAAATATATATCTGAAACACAACAAATGCATTTGTCCTACTAGCTTTACTTTGAAGGAATATCTTGAAGACAAGGTCAAGACTTGTACTAAAAGAAAAAAGGTTACATCTTCGTAATATTGAAGTTGATCAAAGAAGAGCATTCATACCCAATAGCTATGAGTAAGCAGAGGCAAATGTGCTAATTAAAATCTCTATCTGTTCATTATATATATATTTTTAAAATTGCATAGTTATCCAATCTATGTACAGACATTTTAGAGAAAGTCACAAAAAAAAATCTTTGAGAAACATAGCTTCTTATCTATGGCATATGGCAAACTTTCACACTGTTGGTCATATGGAGATCATCAGTTTTCATGTCAGATTTAGATTCAGGAATGGTTTTAACTTATACAGAATGAAGTACATAGTCTTACAGGGTTGCAAGGATTAAAATCAAATTATTATCTTTCAAAAAACTAAGGCAACAATTTGCTAAGTAGTTATGTAATGACTGGAAGTGGTTAAGTATGTTGAAAAATACTATCTCATATAGTAGTAGGAGGAGGCTTGACCCTATGGTAATTGGCTGAGATTATGGCTACTGTTATGTGGTAGGTTCTTTTTTTAAGGCATGTTTGGTATTTACAATATAATTAATGTTGAATTGTTGCTTCATATTAATTTCTGTATTAAAATTGAAAAGACAATTTAAAGTATAAAGCAAAAATCACACGTATTTTTAAGAAAGTATCTTAACTGAAAATTACAGAATGGGTTTTCCTCTAAAACTTAGAGAAAATCAATATGTTGACTTGGAGAACTTGACTGAAACCAGTCATTTTAGAAAAAAAACAAAATGTGTTAGAATTAAATCTTGTTCAAACTTCCATCTTAAAAATTTTATCTTCTCACTTTGAAATAATTTCTAATTTACAGAAAATTTGTAAGAGTGTTACTGAGAAAGGCTATATACTTTTTATATAGAGTCCCAAGTTTTGAATTTTTGCCTCATTTGCTTTTCATCTTTTCTGTATGCATATATGTTTTTCTAACCATTTCTAACCATTTGAGAGTTTTTCTATACATCAGAACTCTTAACCCCTTAATACTTCAGCATATATTTCCCAAGAAAAGTGTATTCCCTTACATAAGCACAGTACAGTTACCAAATTTGGAAAGTTTTACAGTGATGTAAAACCTTAAATTATCATTATATTCAATTGTCTGTTGACTCACATACACCTATAGTGTACAGAGATTCAGGATTTCTGTTGCTTATCTCTTTAGTTTCCTTTAATATGGAACAGATTATCAGTCTGTCTCTTTTAGGCTTGACATTTTTGAACAATACAGGTTATTTTGTAGACTATTTCTCAGTTTAGGACTGTAGGATTTTTCCTCATGTTTAGATTCAGATTATGCATCCTGAATTATAGTACTTTATAAGTGATAGTGTATTCTTTCCAGGACACCATTCCAAAAAGCAATTAGTATATGTGCCTCATTGGTGATGTTATTGTTTTGTCTTTTTATTTTATTAAGGTATTATTTGCATATAATAACGTTAACGCCTGTGTACATATATTAGGACACATGTACATGTATGATGTGTAATCACATCAGAATCAAGATATAGAACATTTCCATCACCTCAAAAAGTTTCTTTGTGCCTCTTTCTTGCCAGCTTCTCTCCCTTCTCAGGGCCTAACTAGCAACTACTGATTGGCTTTTTATGTCTATAATTAGTATTGGCTATTTGAGGATTGCTAAAAAAATAGAATCATACAGTATATCATGTTCTGTGTCTGGCTTCCTTTACATAACCTGATGGTTTGAGATTCATCCATGATGTTTTATTATCAGTAACACATTGATTTTTAATGCTGAGTAGTATTATACTGTATGAAATAATTTGTTTATCCTTTCAACTATTGATGGATATGTGGCTTGTTTCTATTTCAGGATTTATAAATAAAGCTTGTAGCTTCTATAATCAGCATGTATAAGCCTTTGTATTGGCTTTTATTTTGAATGTCTACCTAGCAGTAGAATGACTGAATCATATGGTTGCTGTATTTTAAATTTTTAAGATATTACCAAGCTGTTTTCCAAAGTGCTCATAAAATCTTATATTCCCATAAATGGATGAAAGTGGCACTCACAACTTATCCTTGCCAATCCTTTGTATTATTAGTATATGTATATTTTTAAAATTTTGTCCATGTTAATTGATGTGTGTTGGTATTTTAATTTGGTTTCAATTTACATTTCCTTGCTGACTAATGATGTTGAGCATCTTTTCATGTGTTTATTGGCCATGCATATATCTAATTCTATGAAGTGTCTGATCAAATACTTTCCTCATTTCATAATTAGGCTATGTGTTTTCTTATTACTGAGTTGTAGGAGTACTTGATATAATCTGGATACAAGGATACAAGTACTTTGTCTAGGTATGTAATTTGCAAATATACTCTCAAGAGTTTTTTTTTTTTCATTTTCATTTTCTTTGAAGTTTATTTTGAAGAGCAGAAGTTTTTAATTTTCAAGAAGCTTAATGAATTATGCTTTTCTTTTTGGGGTTCCATTTGTATCTTAATGAAAAATCTTTGCCCAAAGTCACAAATATTTTCTCCTATTTTTTTCTTACAGATGGTTTTCCTAGAAATATATCAAGTAAATTCCTTTGTTTATTTATTCATTAGTGCCATGTGATTTTAATTATAGAGATTTTATAGTATATTTTAACACCTGGTAGAAATGGGCTTCTCTAATAATTCTTTCTTTGCAGTTTTCCTATTTCTGAATGTTTCTTTTTCCATATGAATTTTATTATAAACTTGTTTAGTTTCATTGATATTTTTATTAGAATTGCATTAAACTTATAATGACTTAGAGAGAACTGACATCTTTATAATGTTGGTATAGTCTAACCAAGAACAGTGGAGGTCTTTCTCCTTTTTCAAGTCAGCTTCTTGTGTCTTCAGGAGTATCTTAGAGCTATCTGTATAAATTTTAAATATTTATTAGGATTATTGTTTATTTTATTTTATTTTATTTTATTTTATTTTATTTTATTTTATTTTATGAGAGCACAAGCAGCAAAGAGGGGTATGAAGGAGAGAGAGAGAGAGAGAGAGAGAGAGAGAGAGAGAGAGAGAATCTTAAGCAGGCTCCACGTTCAGCACAGACCTGACAAAGGGCTTGATCCCACAACACTAGGATCATGACCTGAGATGAAACCAAAAGATGGATGCTCAACTGACTAAGCCATGAAAGTGCCTCTGTTTGTTGTTATTTTAAATGGGATTTCTGTCATCTTTATATATTCTAAGTGGTTATTATTTGAGTATACATATGCTATTGATTTTTGTAGGCTATTTTTTTTGTAAATTCTGCTATTATGCTGAATATTTTACTGTTTGAATTAGTTTTATCATTGGTTCTCTAGTATTTTAGGTATGCCATCATGTCACCTGGAAAGAGTTTCATTTCTTTATTTCCAATTCCTAAGTCTCTTGTTTCTTTTCCTACTTTTAAATCACATTGGTTATTACCTCTATAAAAAATTGATTGGGGCACCTGGGTGGTTCAATCGGTTAAGTGTCCAACTTCAGCTCAGGTCATGATCTGGCAGTTCGTGGGTTTGAGCCCCACATTGGGCTCTGTGCTGACAGCTCAGAGCCTGGAGCCTGCTTCCTATTCTGTGTCTCCCTCTCTCTCTGCCCTTCTCCCACTCACACTGTGTCTTTCTGTCTCTTACAAATGAATAAAATTTTTTAAAATTAAAAAAAAAATTATGAATAGTGGATATAGTACACATCCTTGACTTTTCCTAACCAGAGTGAAAAGATTTCTAGTGTTTCTTATTACATAGAATGGACCATAGACTTTATCACTTAATAAAAAAGTTATGCATTTTTATTTTCTCAAAAGTGTCTAATAACAATGAGTGTTGAATTTTGCTATAAGCATTTTCTATATCTATGAAGATAACCATATAATTTTTCTTTTTACACCTGTTAATACAGTGAATTTATTTTAATAGATTTTCTAATGTTAGGTCATAGTTTCATCAGCGGTAAAGAATCCTAATAAATTATGGCTCTTTTTCTTTCAGTGGTTTTGTAGTCTATTTGCTAACATTTTATTTAGAATGTTTGTACCAATATTCATAAGTTATATTAATTCATAATTTTTGTTCTATTTTTATCAAGATTAGCTGTATGTATTATACTTGCTTCATGAAAAGAATTTGGAATTTTTCCTTCATTTTTAATACTCTGAAATGATTTATATAGTTCTGGGACTATCTACCAAGTCTTAGTTCTGAGTTCAAAAATGTAGTACTTAGAGTCTGACATTCTCTGGGGCTGATTTTTCCCCAGTATTTTCTAAGTATCTCCCTCTCCTCCTTTTTAAAAAATTTTTAATGTTTTATTTTAATTTGAGAGAGAGAAAGAGAGCATGAGCAGAGGAGGAGCAGAAAGAGAGGGAGACACAGAAACTGAAATAGGCTCCAGGTTCTGAGCTGCCAGCACAGAGCCCAATGTAGGGCTCAAACTCATGAACTGTAAGATCATGACCTGAGCTGAAGTTGGACGTTTGACTGACTGAGCCACCCAGGCATCCCTCCCCTCTTCTCTTTTGTGTGGATTATCTAAGTCCCATCTCTTCTGCTACGAACTCAAAGTCTTGTAGTAGCAGCCAGAGTTTTCAGTAGTAACTCTGTTGGAATTTGGGGTTTATCCTCTACTTACAAGTAATTTGAAGTACTTGATATTTCTTGGCCCCTAATAATGATGAATGGTCAGGTGTGGTTTTATTTGCATTTCTTGTTGATCCAAGGTTCTTTATTTTGTCAGATGGGGAATGATTCAAATTCAGTAAACCACCATTATCCTCCAGACATTAAAACAAACAAACAAAAAAGAAAACAAACAACAACAACAAAAACTTAAATAACAGGGATGCCTAGGTGACTCAGTGGGCTGAGTGTTTGACTCTTGATTTCAGCTCTCATGATCCCAGGATTGTGGGATTGAGCCCCACGTCAGGCTCTGTGCTGAGCTGTGAGCCGGCTTAAAATTCTGTCTCTCCATCTGTCCCTGTTCCCTACTCACATGCTGTCTCTCTCTCTCTCAAAATAAAAATAAATTAATTGAATTATTTAAAAATTAATGAATAGATAACTCTATACATACATTCAAAGAAATTTTTTAATTAATTTATTTTTATTTAAATTCAAGTTAGTTAACATACAGTGTAGCCTTGGTTTCAGGAGTGGATCCCAGTGATTCATTTCTTTTTTTTTAATTAATTTTGTTTAATGTTTATTTATTTTTGGCAGAGAGAGAGAGACAGAGCATGAGTGGGGAAAGGGCAGAGAAGAGAGGGAGACACACAATCTGAAGCAGACTCCAGGCTCCGAGCTGTCAGCACAGAGCCCAACGTGGGGCTTGAACTCACAGACTGGGAGATCATAACTTGAGCTGAAGTTGGACACTCAACTGACTTGAGCTACCCGGGCGCCCCACCAGTGATTCATTTCTTACCTGTGACATCCCAGTATTCATTCTTACATATGCTCATCCTAAAAAAAAAAAAAAAAAAAAAAACTCCCCGTTTAATCCTATCACCCATTTAACCCATCCTTCCATTCATCTCCTTTCCAGCAATCCTCAGTTTGTTCTCTGTATTTAAGAGTTGTTATGGTTTGCCTCCCTCTCTGTTTTTATCTTATTTTTCCTTCCCTTTCCTTATATTCATCTGTTGTGTTTCTCAATTTCTATGCATGAGTGAAATCATATAATATCTGTCTTTCTCTGACTGACTTATTTCACTTATCATAATACCCTCTATTTCCATCCACATTGTTGCATATGGCAAGGTTTCATTCTTTTTCATTGTCGAGTAGTATTCCATTGTATATATACCACATCTTCTTTATCCATTCATCAGTCGAAGGACATTTGGGTTTTTTCCATAATTTGGCTATGGTTGATAGGGCTGCTACAAACATTGTAGTGCATGTGCCCCTTCAACTCAGCAATTTTTGTATCCTTTGGATCAATACCTAGTAGTGCAATTGCTGAGTCATAGGGTAGTTGTATTTTTATTTTTTGAGGAAACTCCATACTGTTTTCCAGAGTGGCTGCACCAGTTTGCATTCCCATCAACAATACAAAATGGTTCCCCTTTCTCTGCATCCTTGCCAACATCTATTGTTTTCTGAGTTGTTAATTTTAGTCATTCTCACAGGTATGAGGTAGTATTTCCTGATGATGAGTGATGTTGAGCACCTTTTCAAATGTCTGTTAGATACCTAGATGTCTTCTTTGGAAAAATGTCTGTTCATGTCTTCTGCCCATTTCTTCACTGGGTTATTTGTTTTTTGGGTGTTGAGTTTGGTAATTTTTTATAGATTTTGGGAACTCACCCTTTATCCAATATGTCATTTACAAATATCTTCTCCCATTCTGTTCATTGTCTTTTAGTTTTGTTGCTTGTTTCCCTTGCTGTGCAGAAGTTTTTATCTTGATGAGGTCCCAATAGTTCATTTTTACTTTAATTTCCCCTGCCTCTGGAGACATGTCCAGTAAGAAGCTCCTGTGGCTGAGGTCAAAGATGTTGTTGCCTGTTTGTCCTGTAGGATTTTGATGCTTTACTCTCTCACATTTAGGTCTTTCATCCATTTTGAATTTATTTTTGTGTACGGTGTAAGAAAGTGGTCCAGTTTCATTATTCTGCATGTCACTGCCCAGTTCTCCCAGCACCATTTGCTGAATAAACTGTCTTTGTTCCATTGTATACTCTTTCCTGCTTTGTCGAAGATTAGTTGGCCATATATTTGCAGGTCCATTTCTGGGTTCTCTGTTTTATTCCTTTGATCTATGTGTCGTTTTTTGTGCCAATACCATTCTGTTTTGATTATTACAGCTTTGCAGTATAACTTAAAGTCTGGAATTGTGATACCTCCAGCTTTGGTTTTCTTTTTCAACATTACTTTGGCTATTTAGGGTCTTTTCTGATTCCATACAAATTTTAGGATTGTTTGTTCTAGCTCTGTGAAGAATGTTGGTGTTATTTTTATAAGGATTGTACTGAATGTGTAGATTGCTTTGGGTAGTATCTGGATGTCCACTCTCACCACAGTTGTTCAACATAGTACTGGAAGTCCTAGCCTCAGCAATCAAACAACAAGAAGAAATAGAAGGCATCCAAATGCAAGGAAGAAGTCAAACTTTTACTCTTTGCAGATAACATGATATTGTACATGGAAAACCTGAAAGATTCCACCAAAAAACTACTAGGGTTGATACATGAATTCAGCAAAGTTACAGGATATAAAATCAATGTACGGAAATTAGTTGTATTTCTTTACACCAATAATGAAGTAACAGAAAGAGATATTAAGGAATCAGTCCCATTTATAATTGCACCAAAAATCATAATATACCTAGGAATAAACCTAACCAAAGAGGTAAAAGATCTGTATGCTGAAAACTATAGAAATATTATGAAAGAAAATGAAGAAGGCATAAAGAAATAGGAAAACATTCCATGCTCATGGATGAGAAGAATAAATTTACTGTTTAAAAAGAAGAGTATTTTTAATAATTATAAAATCTGCTTGGAATTTATTAACTCACTAAACTTGTTTAATATGTTGCTTAAAGTTCCCTATACATGATAAATGTAATGGAAAAAAATGGGAAATCTGAGTTTATCAACATGATAATATTATTCTGCTTTTTATTTAAGAACACACTCATGTGTCAGATTTTCAGATTTCATTTTGGCTATCACAGTCATAAATTCTAAAATAAGTTACCCATGTCAATAGTCTTTCATTGCTGTATTTAGATACTTGGCGGGGGCGGGGGGGATCCTGTTGTTTTCAAGTTAAATTTTAATAGAAGATCCTGAATATTTATTCTGATATATATTTAGGAACTGATCAGGCATTCTTCATGCCAATTAAAATATGAATAATTATTGCTTGGGTTTAAGATTTAACTTTCAGGGATAAAATTATAATTTTTATATTATCTTCTTGCTTTTGGAGAAAATATAGTTTTTATAAACATGTTTATTAATATTCAACAAAATGTCTACTATTATGTTACATTTACCATTGCTGATACTAACTGTGATAGAATCAAAATGGTCACAATTTACTGAAATCTACTCTTTTGAGTTGTGGATATATTGGAATATATATTTCAAGGGGGAGCCCTTGAGTTTGGACTGACTTGAACTGAACAATACAATGAGACAAAAGTGGCATTATGTGACTTCTGAGGAATACTTTAAGAAGCCTTGTAGTTTTTACCTTGTCCTTCTAAGATGCTGCTATGCTATATCTTGTAGGACATATGAATGAGTATATCCAGAATCCAACAGCCCTTAATTAGCTTGTCTCTTAACTGCAACTGTATAAGTGATCTAAGAAAGTTCTGCCTAGGAACCACCCCACTAAGCCCAGCCCAAATTGAATACACATGTAAATAAATTGTTGTTTTTGACCACTAAGTTTTGGGGTGATTGAATATGCAGCAATAAAAGACTGATCATTGATATAGTATTGAGAAGAAAATAATAATCATTTTGCTGGTTTTTCCTTAGAAGTGTTTTTTAGTAGCTCTTTAAAAAAATACCTGAAAAAGCCCAATGGAAAATTTCAGCATGTACCAAAGAATGTTGAGGTTAAAGATAAATTTTACATTAGCATAGAATTTTGAAAAGGTCTATAAACTGTATTGGCTAAGTAACTTTAAAAAGGTAAGTTTATTTACTTTCTTATATTAAGGACAACAAATGGTTTATATAGAAAAAAAAATAGCCACACTGGTAACCAAAGATATGTGAATTAATGCATGAAAATATGCTTTTGCTATTACTACAGATTAAACAAAATAATGATAACCTGTATTCACTATAGTACAACTTACAGAGATTCAGTCACTGTCAAAAACTGAGTTTAAAATCAGACAACTTAGTCTTTTACCTAACTAAACAATTAAATTTTATAAATGCATATGCACTCTTTTGATGTATTTAATTGCTCTAAACTTTATGATAGATGAAAGTATGAGTATTTTAACTTGGCGATTGCATCTCACTATTCTTGTACGAATTGAATATAGGCTTGAAAAACACTTCTAGGAATGAATTGACATCAAGAAGTGAAAATCTACATTATTCCAAATAAAAATGGTAAACATCAAAAATGAGAAGGCTATCATAATTCTCTAAGAAAAAGTCTGTTTTGATCCATACTGTTGCTGGACAGATAGTTGCTACACTGTTGGTAGCCCATGTACCAAGTTAAGTGCTTTAATTTCATTAATCTCTCAAAATGGCAAAATGATAACATGGTCAAACCTTAAATATTATAGCACCAAGTAAGAGTGGATAATCCTGTCCATATGCATATTCTTTATTAAAATAAAAAATAAAGAAAAGGAGCATGAGGCCAGATGTACTCATTTTATTTGTTAATGTAATGGTGATAGGAGGATCATTCAATGCTGCTTATCTCCTTCCCAATGTCACATTTCATGTTACCTGAGATTCAGTCGGCCATGACTTTGTTTTCTTATTGAAGAAGATCAAGAACTTCTATTTGATAAAAAGAACTTCAAATGTTCTTCTATGTGGGAAACAATGAGGTTCACTGAAGTTCATTAAAAATATGCTGCAATGCTGAGTGGATGGAATGTTGGTTACTGATGTGGCAGGGATCCAATGACAGGAAGCCTACCTCTGAAGAGCTATGACTCAGTGTTCAAGGACAACTTCAGCAGAGACAAGGGTGATATCTTTCTTTTCTAATTGAACAAGACAGATAATTGATCATCAGAGGTGTTAGAGATGCTGTTATAATCAAAATGAATATCTATATTTGGAAGGAAAGTTTATGCTCAATAGCAGCACTTAAGGGGATAGCATATTATATCCACCCTGATTTTTATATACATCACTATCAAGAAAATGATATTTTTATATTTTCAACCTCATGAGAGCAAACATTTTGGTTGGACTCCTTGAAGTCATGACCATTAGGTTTACATTCAATAGGGTATTATTTTCAAAGCAAACATCCCAGTTGCAGACCATGCAATTTACATGTATACAGAAGCTGTCTCTTAGATCTTCTCTTTCTGTTACTTCCTCCCTGATATAACTCTGATTAAGGAAACAAAGTGCAACATAACTTATTCCTCAACTCTGCTCCCCTGACTTCTAAGATATCTTATCTTTCCTCTCAGGTGATAGGACATATCATCGTAACTTTATATAATGTTTACTTAAAGTATTTGTCTTACTTTTCCTGGACATGTTTCCTACATCAGTTTTAAATGATGCAACTTGAGTATATTGTTACATCCACCACTGAGGAAAGTAGGATTCACAGGTGATGAATAAACAATGGTTAAACACAGAAACTGTCCCCCTAGGCGTATCTTGGTTGCTTCTGTCAACTATCCATTCCCTGAAAAGACCACCAAAACAACGTCTTGATAAAGGAAAATAAAGTAACTAACTTGTAAATAAGATTATTGTGTACCAAACCAAGGAGGATCATTTTGTTGTTAGAGTCTTAATACTGTCTGGAGGTGGGAGGGAACAAAAACAAAATATTTATGAGGTTTTTGGCATTTGATGTAAAGTAGGTCTTTCATCAGGAAGGTCTGTTTGGGATTGGGCAAATTTTGATAATATAGAATTGTGGACACACTGAGCTCAGTGTTTTAAATCAAGTCTTGAGAAGGAAACAGTCATTTGATGAAACCAGTTGAGCTAGCTATTGTTCTAGGTCGTCTTACAAGGTGTGGCTGAGTCCTCCAATGCTCAGATAAATGAACTTTCATAAAGCCCTAGTAAGATTATTTACAATTTCATCTTCCTGGGCAAGAAAATTTTGGAATAGTCAAGTCATGTTATTATTCATAATTAGCTGAGTGACTGCAGATGATTTCTCTTCTCACTTTCAGAGATCAGAAGAAATCAGTTTTTTACAAACTGTAGAGAGAAAAGTTGAAAATCAAGGTACAAGCCTGTCTGAAAGTTATTATGTAAAAATTTATTTCCTCTGGAAGTTTTGGACAAGCCCAGAAAAGGACTTAAATTTAACCTACTACAAAAAAAAATCGCAATCTCAAGGGCAAAGGGAAAGAAACCACTAAGCTGTGAAAACTCTTCAAAGGCCTGTATCATTTGTTCACTAAGCACTCAAGGCTATATAGCATTATTTGTTACTGACTCTGCAGACAAAAAATATATAACAAAACGTTTTCTGAGAAGGAAGCTTGTTCCAAGGTAAGACTGAGTTTAATAACCAACATTGTTCTTGGCCCAAATGTCAAAAGCTTTGTGTTCCTCTTCACTGTAATTGAACTAGCACTGAGACACATGAAAAAGGATAAAACACTTTGGAAACAAATACAGATTTTTGCTTGAATAAAATTTAAAAAAAGAAAACTGTTTTGAAAATCACAACTCATTACAGGGAAACCCCACTATAGATATGACCAACAATAACAGAGACTTCATTTGCACATAGCTTCTCTATCCAAAAAGATTTAATTACTGAGACTATTGCAAATATTTTATAGAAGTAAAGTCTTAATTGTAATATAGTCAGATGAAATAATTAATCCTAAGTATAATATTATAGTACATTTACATGATTCCATTTATACCACTAAGACTCCTCAAGGGGCATATTTAAGAAACAACAGTATCCACATTCTGCTAAACTAATGTTTTGTTGTTGTTTTTGTTAAATGAGGTGTTTTAACTAAGAAGAAATGCTGCAGTGCAATGTAAAGAGAATTTTAGGCTGTCTAGGAAGAAGAAAATAATGAGTTGGATACTCTGGCTGAGAATCGGGGGATGCAGATGGCAGGTACAGAGACTAGAAATGTCAAATAAGTTGTCATAGGCAGCCTGTAAGATGACCGCCAAAGATCTAAGCCTACTAGTATTCACATCCTGTGTAATCACCTCCCTTGATAGTGGGGTCATTTTAGAGCCTGACTTCTAACAGAGAGGCTACAGTAAAGCAAGATATCTCACCAAAGTGAGATATCACTTTAAAGATTAGATTATGGAAGGACTGTGGCTTCCATTTTGAGGGATCCCTCCTCTCTTTCTCCCTAATCCTTTGGTCATAGGGATACCACCTGCCATGTTGTGAAGAGCCCTAAGGAGAGACCAATATGGTTCAGAACTTATACCTCTAAACAGTAGTCAGTGAGAACCTGCCAGCAACTACATGAGTGAGCTCTGAAACAGATCCTTCCCCAGTTCAGCCTTGAGGTGACTGCAACCTTAGCCAATGTCTTGACTACAGCCTTGTGAGAGACCCTGAAACTGAGGCACTCAACTAAGCCATGTCCAGATTCTTGGCCCACAGAAACTATGAAGAAAAAAAATAATTTTCAAGTTAATTAAGGTTTTGGAGTACATTGTTATACTATAAGATGTAACTAATGCATAGGTATTTGATTAAATTTTGCTATATAGCATTTGATGTGAATTCTTTCTTCCACTCTCACAACTCCCAAATTTTACATTAAAAATCCATTCCTCCTTAATTGATTTTGGGGTATGCAATAAACAACTAAGTAATGCCTCCATATTAGTGAGACTTTCAAGAGAGGCTAAGTGCATTTAGAATATACATTTCTAATTGGTTTTTATAAATCCCAAAGAGATCTTTTAGGGACACAAAAAGGACAAAGTAGGTAGCAATGTCATTTTTGAATGAGTTGGCAAGTAAGATATGGTCTTATCTTGTATAAATCTACATCTGACCTTTTACATGCTAAAGTTTAATCAATGCCTTATGAAGGAGCAATTTCACTTACTAAATAAAATGACTCATTGAGGCAGCAGTGATTTTTCTCTTTACATCTTATAAGCAATGGTCCTAGAATGTCACAAACCTAAGGGGAATTATGATCAGCATCCTACATTTTTAAAATACAGTAACTGAGTTGTTATATTAGATAAATAAATTAAAAGCACATATATGGTAACAAATAGAGAATGTTTTGCTCTCTTTCTGAAAATAATTTATAAACAAAAAATAAAATAAAACCTATGGGCTTTTGTTAGAAAAAATTCCACAGTGTAAAACTGTATGGGAGAAAAAGCCAGCCACCCATTCCCAAGAGGTAATGAGTGGAGAGTGAAGATTGTATTTTTTTGGACACGTTCTATGCCGAGAACCATCTATGGCACTCAATAAACATTTGTCAAATGAGTATGGAAGATATTTGCTAGATTTTATTTATTTATTTATTTATTTATTTATTTATTTATTTATTTATTTATTTAAAGTTTATTTATTTCTTTTAGTAATCTCTACACCCAGCACGGGGCTTGAACTCATGACACCAAGATCAAGAGTCACATGCTCTTTCAACTGAGCCAGCCAGGCACCCTTATTTGCTGGATTTTAACTGAGTTTTTATTTGAAAGTGAATGTTGTCTGAAGCTCAAAACCCATAAGAGAAGTAATTTCACATTCTTTTTTTTTTTAATTTATGAAATTTAATTTCACATTCTTAAGAGAGGTTCTGGATGACCTACAGGATGTGAGATAGAGAAATTCTCCATAATTTGTGTCTAGAGGATTTAGGGTACAAAAGAGCAAGAGAACCCCTGCCTTTTGTAGGAAGGCCTGTGTCATTGTCCTCCCATACCCTGGGAAGAGGAGGGGGTTGCTTGTCCCCATCCACCATCTCACCTTCTATACCTCCTCAACACCCAATCTCACCTCCAGCCCAGTAAGGGCTTCAAGAAAACCATGAATAGTGACCAGAGGAGAAACTTATGCTTGCTGAGCCTCCTGGTTGGATGCCTGCTAAGCTTCAGGCTGTGGGACTAGAGCAGGAAAAGTTTACAGAGGTTTTGGTCAAGTTTGAACTGTTTTCCCTGGAGTTTGAGGATCTCTCAAAGAGGACTTCACACAACTCTCACCTGGAAAGCCTAAAGGAAAGAGGTTAAAGGGAGCTGCTTTGATTACAAGAAGGGAAGGTGATGGTCACTGTGGGAAAGAGAGACCCAGGGGCTCAGATCCTGGTAGAGTCAGTGTTCCCACAACATGGAAGAGAACTGAGTTGGAGACATCTTAAAGCACTGTCCTATTGTGATGTCTCTGTGACATTATGTTTACATTCCCTAGTTTAAACTTTAAGTTCATGGCCATCATTTTGTGTTGTTCTGATTTTCTTCAGGATGTCTATGAGGAAGGGCATCTCCAGGTAGCCTGTGCAGAACTAGTCAGTCCAGAGGGACTAGTGTTGCTGGGGCTTGCAGCAGGAGCAGAAGGTCAAGTCTGTGAGGTATTGCGAAGGCAGCTAAGGGAGGCTGTGTAGAGGTCAGAGAGGGGAATGAAGTGCCTTGAGAAATAGACGGAGGTGTGGAAGGTGCAGAAGATGCTCCCCAGCAGAGCACTGAACAAGGTCTTGGTGATGCACCCCACTTCCTACTGCTCCTTCTTACAGGCATCCCACACCAGCCTTCTTTTTAACATACATAGTAGATGGAGTAATCCTGTGGAAACTAAGTCAGAAAATTCCTCTCCTCAAGACCTACCATTGGTTTACCAACTTAATCAAAGTAAAACCTAAAATTTGCAATATAATTCATCCCTCCACTCTTTCTCCTTCTCTGGCCTCATTTTCTACCACACTCAGGCCACAATCTCTGTTCTTTTCACATCTATCCTTCCTTCCCCAATTGCACTATACATTCAATTTCTCGTTAGATAGATGATGATAGGTAGATGATAGATATATAGGTAGGTATGTAGGTAGATAGATAGATAGATAGATAGATAAGAGTTTTTAGCCTCTTAAGACTTATGCCCAAAATGGAACATCTGATTTCACCCACAAACATACTCCTCTTATAGTTGTCCCCTGAACTATGACTGAACATACAAATTTCTACATAAATGTTAACTATTGATTGCTATAATCATTTTTTTCTAGCTTAATGGGAAGGATTTCTGTATTGGTCACTGTTGCATTTCAATGTTTAGTGTAATGTCTGGTATGTTGACTCAAATATTTTTTGAACAAATGAAAATCATTTATTTGATTTTTGTATATGCAAGGTAAAAGGTTAACCTGTGATAAATTAGTAGCTATGCCTTAGGCTAATTTCAATATATTTTGTTTTCTATTTTGAGAATACTTGTATTCATGGTTTTAAATTATGTGCTAGCATATGCATGAGCTACTTTGGGATGAAAAATATTTGTTTTGCTTTGCCATCTTGGGTGTTTGTATTAAAGAGATAGTCATTATAAACAAATTTAAGAAGAAGAAAAAGCAAAACATGACAACTTGGGTGCTGAAACAAAAAGAAAATTAACTTTGGTAAATAAATAGATGGAAGAGAACCTTGAAAAAGATATTTGTAGGATGAAGCCCAGTGGGAAATCTGAAACTGCATTTACAGTAACTTTTTTATCCCAAAGATATAATACACATATTCCAAGTTCATTCCAATTTGCTTCTCAGCAAGGTGATGGTATGATACTATTGTGCATTACCACTGACTGGCTTATATTGTTATGAATTATATTTAGAGTTATCCTGAATAATATTTTTTTTATTTTGGCCCACATATATCCTTGCTATAAATGTCAAGACCTTCTTGACTTTTAGAATGTGATACTACTACAAGAAAATGAAGGTTCATACTACCTCATTAAGGTTGACATTGATGATCTGCCACTCACGCTTGGAAATTCTCAGAGAACAAGGAGATGGTTGAGGTTGGACTGATCCATTCTTTTCCTATCTCTTCATATTTCCCAGAAAGAAGAGTATACATTCTGAGGAATGTTTTTGTGTATCCTAAAGAATAACTAAAAAAAAAACCAACCCACAACAGAGTCTAAATGTTTATTATTCAGTATGGTAGCCCATAGCTACATAAGACTCTTTAAATTTAAATAATTCAAAATTAAACAAAATTTAAAATTCAGTTATTCAGTTATCCTAGCCACATTGCAAGTACTCAGGAACCACATGTAGCAGTGGCTACTGTATTGGACAATGTAGATATAGAATATTTTAATCTCACTGTTCTATTGGACAGTGCTGGTCTAAAACTCTAATCACAATATTCCTAATTTTTGAAGGGTATAGGAGTGTAATGTTGGAAAATACAGACTTTGGATCCAGTGCTTGAATTCTTGAGTTTGAATCCTAAATCCACTACTTTACCAGTTTTGTGACCATTGGGCAAGTAACAATTTTTCTACACCTTAGTCTTCCTGTCTTTTAGATGGTGATGGTAACAATAACCTACCTCATAAGGTAGTTTTTGGAGATTAAATGTGTATTGTATACAAAGTATTTAGCACATAGGAAATGGCTTTTTAAAAATTGAGGTGAAATTCACATAAAATAATCATTTTTAAGTGTACAATTCAATGGCATTTACTATATTCACATTGTTGTGCAACCACGGCCTCTATCTAGTTCAAAACATTTCATTACTCCCAAATAGAACTCTATATCCATTAAGCAGTGACTCCTATTCTCCCTTTCCTCCAGCCTCTGGAAACCACTAATCTGCTTTTTGTCTTTATAGATTTATCTGATGTAGATATTTCATATAAATGGAATCATACGATATGTGACCTTTTCTATCTGATTTATTTCACTTAGTATGGTTTTAAGGTTTATCCACATTGTAGCATGCAGCAGTCTTTATCCTTTTTCGTGCCTAAATAGCATTCCATTGTATGTAAATATCATTTCTTGTTTATCTCTTCATCCCTTAATGGACACTTGGGTCATTTCTACCTTTTGGCTATTGTGAATAGTGCTTCTATGAATGTTCCTGTACAACCATCTGGTTGAGTCTCTGATTTCAATTTTTTTCCATATATATCTAAAAGTAGAATTGCTGGAATGTATGGTAATTCTGTGTTTAACCTTTTGTTTTTTTGTTTTTTTAGTCTTTATCTATTTTTGAGAGAGAGAGACTCAGAGTGCAAAGAGGGGGAGGAACAGAGAGAGAGAGACAGAATCTGGAGCAGGCTCCAGGCTCCAAGCTGTCAGCACAGAGCCAAACGCGGGACTAGAACCCATGAACCATGAGATCACGAACTGAGCTGAAGTCAGCTGCTTAACCACTGAGCCACCCAGGCACTCCTGTGTTTAACTTTCTGAAGAAAAAGTTGTTTTCCAGAAAGCACTTTTAAACTGTTATTATTTTCTCCACAAAAATCTTATTTTTAAATATTTTTTAGGTTCCTTTGTTGAAGCAAATCACAGGAGAATAATCTTCCCTAGATAGGGTCTGTTCCATTATCCTATAGCCTGTTAATTATACCCCTTTCCCTACCATGGGAGGAACCTGGCCATGAGTCCATCTTTATCCATTCACATTAAAGCTTTTCTTTTGCTTTGAGAATCTCCCTCATTTATTTACGTGATCCACCAGTAAGATCCACCAAAGTATGAATGACCAGGACTAAAGCTTGCAGCTTCTTAGATTTCTAAAAACTGTTCAACAATAGCTTACCTTGAATGGAACAAAATTTGCTTTTCACATCTATTACAAAGCCATTTCATCTAGAGCACTGGCTTTATAAGTTCAGAGGGACCTGGGTTTAAATCCCATTTCTACATTTTACAAACAGTTTGACCTTAAACAATCTACTTAACCACATTAAGCATCAATTTTCTCACATATAAAAGGAGACTATCCTTTTGGGGCACCTGGGTGACTCAGTGGTCAGTTAAGTGTCTGGCTCTTGATTTCAGCTCAGGCTGTTATCTCATGGTACTTGGGATCAAGCCCTGCATCAGGCTCTGTGCTGACAGCATGCAGACTACTTAGGATTCTCTCTTTCAATATCTCTTTCTTCCCCTTCCCAACTCGTTCTCTCTCTCACTCTCTTTCTCTCAAAGAAAAGGTAAACATTAAAAATTTTTTTAAAGAGACTATCCTTTAGAAAATTTTTCATTGCAAGCAACACAGATGACTGTCATTTTAAGCAGAAAATTATTATTATTATTTTTTTGGATGAACATTGAGTAGCTTAGGAAATTAAGGGAAAGCCTGGTGACTGAGGCTCAAAAAAAGTAGGAACAATTATTTATCTATTAGGCTAGTAAATATTAGGATCTTGCCCAGGTACTGTGGCTACTGAATCACTCCAAACAAGATTCAAGGCTCTAGGAGAGAAAGTCAAACTGATTTAGCTTGGGTCATGTACCCATGATTTAATTCTGTAAGGATAGAGTCCCTTAATTAACTCCTTCAAGCCTGAACTCACCCAGAGGAAAAGAAATCCTTAAAAGGCAAATGGAGGTACTTCACTTCATAGAAGTAGGAATGGCCCCTGGTTGTTAATAAGAATTAAATGAGATTATACATTTTAAGGCATTTAGAATTGTCAGTACAAAATAATACGCATATATACTTGTCATTACTCCTACTATTACTACTGCTACTATTTACATTTGTTGGATGGTTTATTGATTTGGTAGATGCCCTAGAGTGAGCTCCTTCAATGAGTAAGATTTCAGCCCAGAAATATGATGAAGGATCATAATAATCACATTCTGATGGGTGGGCTCTTAGGATAGATTTTAATGTTTATTTCCTATAAGATACATAAAATTTTAAACACACTTCTTCTATATGCGTGAACTTAGATCTCTTATCTACTGGTTGTCTAGGAAAGGAACTGGGGAAGATACAAGGCAGGGGCTTTCTCTTAAGATCTTTTGCTTCTTTCAAGTGCTGCTTTCTTCTCTAGTAAACATGAACATGATTATTTTAACCCTTACCTTCTCTTGGCAAAATACGTTCTTTCTGCTTGAACATATTTTAACTTTGGCTTGTTCACGATAGAGCCAACCACCTCTGGAGACCTGGATACTGGAACTGGCAACAGGTATATTGGGATCCCACCTAGAGCTCTTGTGTAATGATTGGTTAAGTTGCTGTTGGCCACAGAGATGATTAAAATAACCTCAATTGGAAATGTGTCGCCAAACTTACCTATAAATAGAAACTAGTGGCGGGTTGTAGCAAGTGTAAAAAATCTGAGGAATCCACACTGACATTTTCATCCTGGATGATAGCATCACAGATTAAATCACGATAGTTCAGTTGGTGTTTATTGTTACCTCTAGGACAGATATCTTGGAGATTGTGGAAAGCAGTCACTTCTGCTTATTTTTATTCTTGCATTAACGGCTCTGGAATCCATTAGGACTCATTACTGGATCGGAAGGTTAGTTGCTGAGAAGGGTAAGGCAGCCTAAGGGTTTTAAAAACTCAATTAGATAATTTATACTTGAAGAGAACAACTTAAATTTTCATGTAGTTGCCTCAAGGGAGACATTCCTTGTCAGTTATGGGCTCTATATCATTCATGTCCCAGCCAGGAAAGCAGAAAACATCAGGTATTTGTAAAAGAGATGATTTGATTGATATAAGGATTGGTTATACAAATGTATTTGGAAGTTGTAAAAGTAAAAAGGGTGCAGAGATACTCTAATATTACCTATAGGAAGCAGCTACTACTCCTGGGGTTGTTGGAAGAACAAAAGGGAAGAGATGAAGCTACCAGATTGCTGGAGCCTCAAAGAGCGGCTGCCACAAGGCTGGGGTGTGAACTTCTACAGGACAACATCCAGCTGTAATGTCAAAAGAAACCAGAGGCTACAGCATTCTTCTACTGCTGATGGAAGTGAGAGGACTTGGAAATAGGAAGAGAGCCACCTTGTCCTTTATCCAGCTTTCCAGTTTCCTGTGAAGACCTCTCACTGGCAGAACCTAGGGGAAAGCCAGCCATCAAGAAAGTCTGTTATATACGATTTGGAGAATCTAAATCCTAGCATCTCACAAAAGAGTAGAGACAGACGGACTTGGGGCTAAGAACCAAGTGTTATATAACTAGTACTGATTCTAAGCAATTTGATTTATAGGTATGGTCATACTTGGTTGAACTGAAGGGATAGTTATATATACTTTTTTTAAAGACAAAATTGTTACTATTCCCCAATTATCATGTTCTTGACTTATTACAAATTTAGCTTGTAACATTTACTTTCCCATTGAATTTCATTGGTGCTTTTTATTGTAAATCAAGACAATGTATCTGTGTGGGTCCATTTCTGGAATCTCATCTGTGTCTTTCAAATATTTCTCAATCTTTGTTTAAATATGACAGTTTCCATTACTGCAGCTTTAGGATTGGTCTTGGCATCTCTGTGCCCTTTACATTTTTATATAAATCTTGGAATTGGCTTTTATATTTCTACATTATTAGAGTTGGGGATTACATTTACCCTATTTAGATAGAATTTACATCCAGCAGTTTAAAGACGTTCAGTTCATAAACATGGAATATCTTCCTATTTAAACAGTGTTTTATCTATAGCTTTCAGGAAATTCTTACATATAACTTATTAATATTATTCCTAGATACTTTGTTTTTGATGACATTGTAAAGGTTATTTAATTTTTTTTAATTATCCAATCGTTTGTTACTGGCTTATTGAAATATGATTGACAATGTATCCAGTGAAACTTACTAAATTCGTTGATTAGTTCTTATAGTTTATAGATTCCTTTGTATTTTCTGAATTCACAACCATGATATTTATGTATAATGACAGTTATACTTCTTACTTTTCACTTCAGATTTCTCTGTCTCCCTCTCAGACTCTCTCTGTCTCTGTATTTCTTTTTTTTTCTTTCCTTCTTTTATAATATTCCATGAACTAAGATGTCTAATACAATGTAAAATAAAAATGATGACCACGTTCATTTTTTTCCCTCACTTTAAGGGAAAACTGTTCAATATTTGATTGTTAAGTCTGATGTTACTTGTAGGCTTTTTATAAATATTCTTTATCAAAGCTGAGAATTTAGAAGTTGTTAAATTTTATGAACACTTTCTTTATATCTAAGAAAGTCAATTCTTTTCTTCTTTTATTATGTCACTAAGGTGAATTACATTAATTATTTTTTAATGTTAAACCCAGTTTATAATACTGAAATAAACTCTACTTGGTAATGATGATTTATTTTTTTAATGTACCACTAAATTCTAATTGCCAGTACTTTGATTAATACTTTTGATTAGTACTTTTGTCATCTATGTTCATATGGGACATGGACCTGTAATTTTCTTTTCATGTAATATCCTTGACAGGTCTTGCCATTAGTAATTTACTGGACATATAAAAGGAGGTGGGAAATATTTTCTCTTTCTTTGTGTTCTGGAAGGGTTTGTGGTAGAGTGAAATTAAATTTTTTCTTCTAAAATATTTAGTAGAATTTACCAGTAAATTCATCTGGGTCTGGAGTTTTGTTTGAGAGGGGAATTTTTTCAACTACAGATGAAATATATAAAAACATTTAGCAAACATTGGGCTATTCAGTTTTTTTTTTCATCTTGTGCCAGTTACATTATGTTGCATTTTCCAAGGAATTTGCTCATTTTCAAATTAGTTGTGAAATTTATTGACATAATTTATTTACGATATCATCTTATTATCTTTTTTTGCCTGTAAGTGATGAGATTTTGTCTATCATTTCTGATTTTTCTATTTTTTTTACACTTTTATCTTGATGCCTCTGATAAGGTTTTACCATTTTTTTTAAATCAGTCTACAATAGAACTATTGGCTTTGTTGTCTCTTTCCTATTTCATCTATCTCTGTTCTTATTTTCATTATTTCTGCTGATTTACTTGGATATCTTTGCTTTTATTTTTTCAGTTCTTGTTATTAAAGCTTAAATAATTAATTTTAAAGAGCTTCCTTTCCCTTCTAGTATGTGCATATAAAACTAAAAGAGAATTCCCTTTTCTGCTTTAGCAGCATGCTAAAAACATTATCATGTGTGGACTTTTTGGAGGTTTTTTTTTTCCCCCCACTTAAAATCCTTTCTATTTTCATTGTGATTTCATCTTTGGGAAATGGATTATCCAGACATGTGTTACTTAACTTCCAAACAGATGAGTATTTTCTAATTATCTTTTTTTTTTCATGATTTCCCCTTTAGTTCTTGGTAGTAAGAGAACATACTTCATATAATGTCAATTATTTGAACTTTATTGAGATTTGTTCTGTGACCTGGCATGCTCTTCTGGTGAATGTTTCCAGATAGAGGAGGACTGTTTTTCGGTCAAGGGTATATGAGCCACTGCCCTCCCCAGCCAGAACCTCCAAAAAATAAATAAATAAATAGCTTCTATACTGTAGTTGGTTTACATGGATATCAGTGTGAATTTGTCTAGCCTTGATAGTGGGGCTTTCTAAGTTTTCTATAACTTCCTGAAATTTTAATCTGCTTATTTGTTTAATTTCTAAAGAAAATTTGTTGTAAATTTCCAACTATGATTGTAGACTTATCTATTGCCCTTTTCGGTTCTACTATTATTCTCTATATATTTTGAAACTGTGTTATCAATTATCCACACATTTAAGATTATGTTTTTCTTTTGAATTGACATTTTTATCTCTATATAATGTTGCTCTCTATAACTGGTAAGTAAATTAAATTACCTTGAATTAAGGTAAACTTTGTCTGATATTGATGTGGTCACATCAGCTTTCTTCTGGTTGATTTTTTCATAGTATATCTCTTTCTATATTTTTATTTTTGTCTATCAGTATTCTTGTATTTGTATAAACATCTCTGTTCTAAATAACATGTTGTTATTGTTTTTAACCCAGACTGAACATCTTTATGTTATACTTGAGATATGTATCAATTTTTTATTGCTTCTGTAACAAATTATATCAAAGTTAGAGGCTTAAACAACACAGATTTATAATTCTATAGTTCTGTAGGACTGACAGCCAAAACAGATATCACTGAGCTAAACTCAATATGTCATAAGGTTTGTGTTCCTTTTAGGAAACTCTAGGGGATAAACTATTTTCTTGCCTTTTCCAGATTCTAGAATGTACCTACATCTGTTGTTTCATAGCCTTATTTCTCCATTCTGAGAGTTAACAATATAGCAAATTCTCTTACTTCAATTTCATCATTGCATCTCTTTCTCCGACTCTAGCTGAGAAACGTTCTCCATTTTTAAACGCTCATGTGATTACATTGGTCCAACCCAGATAATCAAAAATAATTTCCACATCTCAAAGTCCATAATCTTAATCATATCTTCAATATCCCCTTGGCAAAGTAAGGTAACATATTCACAGATTCCAGGAACTAGGCATAGACATCTCTGAGGACTATTATTTTGCCTACCACAGAGTATTAATTTACATTTAATGCAATTATTGACATGATGGAGTTTAAGTCAATTATTTTTATAAGTTTCTCTATTCAGTTTATATTTTAGTTGGTTTGAGCCTCTGTACTAAATCTACCATAAATTAAGTGGCTTAAACAACAAACTATTTCTCACAGTTCTGGAGGTAATGAAACCCAAGATCAGAGTGCCAGCACGGTCATGTTCTTCTGAGAACACAGATTCCTGGTGTGCAGATGGCTATCTTTCATTGTATCCTCACATGGCAGAGAACAGAGAAAGATCATCTTTCTGATGTCTCTTCTTATAGAGTCATTAATCCTATTTATGAGGGATTTGTCCTCATGACTTCATTATTGCCCAAAGTCATCACCTCCAAATACCATCACATTGGGGGTTTAGGCTTCAACATGAATTCTGAAAAGACACAAACATTCATTCCACAGAAATTTCCTAATAACTCTTGTGTTCATAATTTCTTATGGTCAGATTGGAAATATTATATTTTTAGAAAATAAATATTTTAATAAATATTTTTATAGTTCTATTTCTTTATAGGTGAGACACATACACTCTTAAATGTCCTCTAATTTTCCTTGAAACTTTTATTTATATTTCAAAATTTGATTAATTTGCTCTTTGTTTGAAGTTTCTCAAAACTTTCTTGCTTTGGATGGACAATGGGTTGTATAACTAACTCTATATGCATTCCAAAGAGGAAGTTATTTAACTGATTTCCTACTTCTACACCAGTTTTTGTTCCTAAGCCATTACATTTAGTGCTGTCTTTATTCCTTCATTCTAAATCTCCTAAAACGTTCTTAAGAATAATCTTGACTCTTCCCAGTGCATGTTTCTACATTTCTCTGAGCAGAACAACAATTTCCTTAAATTTAGCCTTCTGTCTTCAGTTACTCCAATTTCACAATGGCTAGATTAGCCATCTGCTCCACAGTCAACGTAAAATAGCTGCCCAGCAGATAATTGCTAGAGAGTGTGACCTTAGACTCGTTTCTCAGCCATACATTAGGGAAACAGTAGTGTTGGAAGAGTTCTTGAATGTCAGCCACCTACCCATTTCTCTAAATACTGTAAGCTCTCCCCATAGATAAAACAATAGACCTACAGAGAGTTAGACACCTGGGTCACATCATTTTTGACCCTCACAAAACTGCTTTCAGCGAATTCACTTTGTCATGATGCTACTGAGTTACGCTGAAGAATGTTAAAAACAGTCTGTGAACTGTAGTGTTTCCTCCAGAGGTACGCTTGCAGACACTATTTACTGCATTTTGAGCAGTTCTGATGTGAGAAAACAAGAGACAAGAAGTATTTTCCATGAAATTGATAAGAGAAGGTCAAATGTTGCTTCATGTTGTGTCATGAAAATTTAGGAAGATAGGATCTGACAAATTGCATAACTAGAAAATAAGACATAAAGCTTACCAAAGTTTAAGGGGAAAACTTTAACATTTAATGAAAGATAGAAATTGCACCAGCCCTTTGTGAAGACTAAATTATTGATACTTAGAAGAATATAAATGCCCACCTCAAACTTTTCCTGGTTTAATTCTCAAAACTTAATGTATATAATATTTAGATCTTACTCATACTCTAGCTTTGACCTAAACGGGAAGGTGTTTTTCGTTGTTGTTGTTTTTTGGTTTTTGTTTTTTTTGTTTTTCCTTCTCTGTTGTCAATTTGGCCCCTAATATTACCAGCCCCATAAGATGTCTGCTTCACAGAGGGGAAGCTGGGAACTACATTTCCCAGAATCCCCTCTCCATCTGGTTTCTAGTTAAAGGCAGCTAATGAGAGACACTTGAAAGAAATTTGGAAAGTGAAAGTAAGGATAAATCATTAATCTCCAGAGACAGTTGTGGACAGACATGTGGGATGGTGTCAGAAGTAACATTTGAAGTAAACTTCAGGTTAACTCCTTTCTAAGAACTGGTTGCTTAGGTGCTATAAGCTAGGATTGTTGGCAACAGCTTTCCTAGCCTCTGTTCCTTTAGCCCTTACAGTATTTGAGCAATTCTTTACTTTTTCCAATTTTACAACCAAATATAAACCTTTATAATTGGAATACAAAGTAGTTTCTTTTTTCTTGATGGATCCTTGACTGCAAACAACACTTCCCTTTTGTTCAAATGAAGGAGCTTACTGCTGATCTGACTTTTAAAACTCATTTCAGCAGTGGAAAATAACATTAAACAAAAAACAAACAAAATTGCAGTGAAATGCAATTGTGCCCACTTCTGCTCAAATTCTGTTACTGTTGTACTATGTCTGGATGATACCTAAGGATATGCATTTTAGTTATCTTCCCAAGATGCTTCTGATGTGATTGACCTATGATTACCATTTAAGAAAAAAACAATGTAAATCTTTGGGTTCTATTAAAATTCAACTCTTTCCTTAATGTTTTATGCCTTTTCAGTTGTTTATTCCTTCACGTAAATAAGGTGAGTCAAGGATTTTAAACAGGTTGAGAGGAGATTATAAGGAGAGGGCATTCATTATGCCCTGGGAACTTCGTGGGTAGATAAATGAAAAAGCTCAGAATTCCAGAGATTGACTTTTTAACAGTTTTTTTTTTTTTCTCAGATAAACTAAGAGAAAAAGAATTTGGACAACTAGTAGCAAGAAAAATGAAAAAAGTGTAAGAAATAACATATTTCCCTTGGGAACTTTTAGAAGTTTTGAACTAGACTGGAGGAAAGAAGTAAATGCTTCAACCAACTGTCACTTGTCAGTGTCCATTGATTCACTGGAGTTGAGAGAGGACGAAAAGTCAAATTTAGAAAAACCCCTAGGTGAGTTATCTTTTGTCCACAATAATCCTGCATGACAAACAACCACAAAACCTCAGTGACATATGATAATAAACACTTATTTTAGCTCATGCATCAATGGATTGGCTAGGAAATCCTGCTGATTTAGGCTACACTCAACAGATCCTGACTGGCCAGGCTTATTATGCATCTGGATCATCTGGTGGGCTCTCTCAGGGCCAGCTAGTCTAGAATGGTCTCAGCTATCTAGGTTCTATTCTACATGGTTTCTTATCCTCCACCAGACTAGCTGGGGTTTATTGTATTGGTTGAGTTTGGCTGAGGTAGGTGTTTGAGAGATTGGGGGGGGGGAGGGGGGGTTGGAGAGAAAGGGAGGTTGGGAGGGGGAGGCAAGGCATTCTGAAGTCTATGTTCAGAACTAGAACACTTTTACTTCCATCCCCCTCACTTTTTTTTTTTTTTTTTTTTTTTTTTTTTGCCAAATCGTGTTAAAAGGCAAAGAGGCAAAGAAATACTCCTCTTGATAGGAAAGGCTGCAAAGATGTTACAAAGAACATGGATATGAGGAAAAAGAATTAGGACCAGTTTTGTAATCAATATACTGTAGTGCAGATGGGGTTATATTCTAGAAAGGAAGTCCTGTCTAGCCTTTCTCTGCTCTTCATGTTACATTTCCCTGCCAGCAATCTGGAAAAATAATTTTTGCCATGTGTGTCACTATAATTCAATAAAATGATTTTCTTGACCAGTTAATAAAGAGAGGATCCCTCTGAATATTTAGGCAAGAGAAAAAAGCATCACATTTCACACATAGGCTTCAGTGTCAAGTTGACAACAGCTACAAATACCATCTTCCACCAATAATTCACGTTAGCGTCCAACTGCCAGATGATACTTAGACCCCTGAGCTATGTTACATTTTAGAAACAAGCGTAGTAAAGCATTCTTGTCTTCTAAAGAATCAAGAAAGTTTTCAGAAGATCTGGTTTCCTTAATACAGCAAAGGGTTAATAGACCATTGTAGTTTGTAGCTCTCTCAGCTTGAGCTATTTGCTGCTGTTGTTGTTTATAGTATAAATCCAGTCTTTATTCTCTCTAAGGATTTTTCTGTGGTGACATTCCTTCTCCCGAACTTCAGCAGCAAAGGGGTCATGTTAAATTAGCCCACGTTAAATTTTTTAAACATGATACTATTTATTGCTACGTTGTATATATTCAATGTCTATAGCAGCTGAACATTTAAAAACATCACCTTCTACTTCTATCAATGGGAAATCCTCCCACGTAATACAACCTTCTTTTTTGTTCTAGCTTTCATGACATCTTCCCATGTGTGGTATTGCTGACCTGTTCTTTCAATTTGGTATATTAAACGTATTAAGAAAGACATTGATGACCATACAACGAAGCACAGTAATGGCAATTATGTCTCCAGTTCTCCCAGTCTCCAGTTCCCCCACCCTGCCCTATAGCTCTCAATCTGTTTTTCATCCTTCCATTATTGTTTTTCATGACATCAAAAATAATAATAAGAAGAAATAAGCTTCACACAAAGTGACAATGCAATTGATAAATTTTAATAAATGACATCTACGATTGGTGTTTCTGTGCCAGGAGTGCAGAAAAGTCCTAAGATAAAGAAATAGGAAAACTGCTGTCATCCACAGTGACCTCACTAGACTGTTAGGTACCTTCAAATGATGATATTTTATTTAAAAGAAAAATAGAACACATTGATGCTGTCCTTCACTCCACATCCCTAGTCACTTTCATTGAGTATTTGGCATGAGTAACAGAAATACAGAGAGAAGTAGTCACTCATGTGGTCCCACTCCTGCCCTCAGCCAACCTCATCCTCAGAACAGAATAGACAGAGAGGCAACAGTCTGGTTTAGCTTTCATTTAGCTTCATAGTATCTCAAACTAATAAGTACCATAATTCATCAATCCATAGTGGTCCATAAAATAAAGGTGTGCCTTGTAAACAATGGTATGTTAGGTTCATTAAAATACAGTGTTACATCTATCATCTTCTGTTCTGTCTCCAACATTCTCCCAGTGACATTAACTGTGAAGCAATTGTCTCACATCCGATGAAGGAGCTGTTAAGCGAGCTGTGCACTGATTCAGGAAAAATGCATGATGAAAAAAATGATAGAGCAACATTTAAATTACGTATACATAAATAAATTAGCTTCTATTTAAATAGTAGATTGGATTGGACTCTAACATGTGCTTCTTTATAAAGGCTGCATTTGGTGAAGACACAGTTTTGGAACGTTTCTCCGGATTTATATATAAGAGTTTCTGAAACAGCAATTCAGCCTGTCCTGTGCAGTGGTACTGCCTTAGTATTTGAAGGGCTTTAGGGTAAAAGATGAATTATTCTGTGGAGTTCCATAAGCATAACTGAGAAAGATGCACGTTAGCTATGAGTAAACAGATTTTGGATCAATATGAAATGGAACTTTCTAGCTTTCCAGACACGGCAGTATGGAGTGATCTTATGAAATTGTGAGGTCCTTATCTCTGCAGGCATTTGAAGCAGAAGCTGTCTGTGCTTCTGTCAGGGATTATGATGAGCCGATTCCTGCTTGAGTGATAAAAGTAGCACTGGAGGGACTGTCCCGTCCAACCTCAGAATCAAAGATTCTGTGGCATGACAGTAGGGAAAAGGTCATACGTTCCGTATTTAGACAGCAAGTCCTTACTACAAAAGCCATATATTTACTATTATTTGAAGGAAAACAAAAGAACGCCATCAACATTTCTTTTTTGCTATATCTATCACTCTGTTTTATATTCAAATATGGCCCCTTTTCCCCCCTCCTTACACCCAAGGCTAACACTAAAGAGTTAAAAAGTGTTCCACTGAAGATGGGTCTTTAGAAATAGCGTTAGGGTACTCTGTAGAAACCGCTGACTTCACTAAAATAAAAATAAAAGCAAAAACTATAACTCTGGAAATAGGAGCAACTATTGTTCAGAATACTGCCTCAATGTGGTTGGGGAAAAATTTAAAGTGTATATTACTCTGAAAAAAACTAGTAATACCAAAATATAGAAGAGTGTAACTCTAGTGGGTAATAAAATTCTCCCAAATCCTGACATGCGTTTACAGCCTCATTCACAGTTTGCCTATTTCATTTCATTCAATATAACACATGAATTGAGCTCTTATAAATCTTACCTCTCTGGCTTCTGTCCTGTTTGCATTCTTATACTCGCCCTCCGTGCCTCCATGCCCTTAGTGCCTGGTTTCCTATGTTTATCAATTGTTCAACCATGCAAACGTCTAGCATCAGATTCACTCTCTGAAACTTGTCTTATTGAATACCAATTGTTACACATTCAGATTTCAATCTGACATATTCAAGGGGAAATGTGATCCCGCTCAGTGTGGGAGAAAAGCACCTGCCTGAAGACAGCTGACCACACCCACAGATCAAATACCTTTTGTAAGCAGATGCAGAAGAGGGGAGCTAAGTCACAGGGACCAGCCCCAGAGAAGACTGGCATATGCACTCTAATGTGACTGTATTTACAGATTATGCGTAGTTAGTAATCTAAATCCCTGCTAGGGGGTGAAAACTTCTATTCTGTTTTCTGTAGAATGCCCAAAGGGACAAAACACCTATCGTGAAGGGTTTGTTTGTCTTTTTGATAGCATCTATAAAAAATAAAAAACCACGATATACCTATAACAAATTTGTAATATGGATCTCTAGGTCCATTTTTCTTTCTCCTTTTTTTCCTCCTGACTTTTTACTGCTTCTTCAACATCTTGTATTGAATCTGATTGACTAAAAGATTCTTTCTAGGGTATCTAAGCTGCAACTTCCCTGATTTTCCTCAAGGCAACACGGTCCACCATTAAGCAGATGCAAATAACTGAATTCAGCTAAATCCTCTCTATTGTACCCCAGCTACTGGTTCATCCAAAACCTTGCTTCTCTGTCTCAAGAAAGAGTGATCTAGAATCAGAATGGTTTGTTTTTTCAAACTAGGATCACAAATACGTACAGGATAATTTACAAACCTATCCTGAAAATAAAGCATGGGATACCAGGCACTTCTGAGCCTCCGTAGGGAAGTTTTGATGCTTATCTACTGGGTGCCCTCTTTGGGGTCTAGATTAGATGTCCTATCAGGCATTGGTGTGTGTGAGGATGGCGGAGGCCAACCCAGGGGAGGGTAGGCTTCCTGATGGAGGTCCATAAAGGGTAGGCGTGTCTGGCTTATATTAAATTCTGAGTATATGTGCTACAGACCTGGCTCAGGATGGAACTATAGAGGGGGTTTCACTGCACTTACTAGCTCGTGGGGACCTCCCCTGGGAGCAAGCAATGTGGATGTTGACCAAAGGTACAGTCTAGTTGCTTTGGAGCAACAGGTCATTTACCTTTACCTTGAAAGCATTGGGGGGGAGGGGGTGGTGTGTGGCCCAAGTCTGCTGATAGCAGCAGCCAGATCCCAGATTTTTTTTTAAGTTATGCATTTGGGAATCTTTGGAAATGCTGACTAGTTGTCTCATTTCTGTGGGAGTAAGTAATAGTAGCTTGGCAAGTATTAAACACTCTCAGTTAACTTTTTTTTTCTCTCTGTGTCTATATAAAACTTGTTAAAATGTTTTGAATCTTGAAATACTTAAAGTTTTGAGTTTGAGCTTTTAATCTTCTATTGTCCCCCATTGATTTTACCTTAGAAATTGCTACTGGGAAGATCTGAGGTGGACATCTCTGGGGCTTTGACCCATAGCCAGCTGCTTCCTTCTCCAGGGTGTCCAACTGACCTTTCTGGGATTGGGGTTGGCCTCTACTAGGGAAAACGGTGGCCTGATTATTGGGGTGGGCCCTAGACCCCCCACAGCACTTTGGTAATTGGTGCTCTGTGGTGTTGAAAAGCAACTAGTCCATATCTCTGGGCATTCTACATTTGGAGAAGAGCTTGAAAACTTCCTTGGGTGCACATTGGGAAGAGGTTACAGGGGACTGTTAATCACCAGGGCTGTTGGGGAGACATATCAGGAACTTTTTGCTTTTTGCTTCTCATTTTGTGGGCTGCTATCTAGGGCCTGAGGTTGCATAAAGTGCTAGTGTTGGCTTAAGGCCCCACAGGCCTTTTGGCCAGACAAACTGGATTCCCAGGCAGCAATACCATGGAGTAGCTTAGCTAAACTCTGGAAACATGTGTTTCTATAAAGTTTTGGTGTAACACGGTCTTATTCATTTGTTTCCATATTGCCTGTGGATGTTTTTGTGCTACAAAACAGTATCAAGTCGTTGTGAATGGCTTACTAAACCCAAAACATTTACTATGAGGCTCTTTCCAGACAAGGTTTAGCAACTCCTGTTCTAGAAGTAGTGCGTGTGACTCAAACCCCCGAACAGAGTGAGAGACACAAAGCAGCTGCCAGCCAGCAGAGGTGTCTGAGCCAACAGCTGAACAGCCGCTAGCATCCATCCAGCAACAGCGGCCAGTCTGCTTGTCCACATCGTCTACCTATTTGTCTTCCTGTCCATTTTGCACCCTTGATCTGATCTGGTCTGCAGTGCAGCATCGTGTGATGCCCTCTGCAGAGTTCTAAGTTAGCTGGCTTTTAGCTGGATTAAGACAATGAAAAGAACTAGGGAGAGGTTAGACAGAGTAAAGAAGCCTGGATATTACTCTACCTCCTCTCTGCTTCTGGAAGATTTTTGAGCAGTGGCTGTACCTCTTCCATGAATCCAGCTCCTGAAAGACTTTCCTGTGGTTTCAGCTTTCACCTCTTAGCTTCTAGTCATATCACCTCTTCCTTGTGGCTCCAGTTTAGGTGTCTAATAACTTCTTGCTGTTGCTAATCTTAGGGTTGTTCATAATCTCCTGTTGGATTCTCAGCCCTTATATCACCTAAGTAACTATTTCCTTACATTCAATTCTCTTTGTTGTTAATAACTGAAGTGATTTCTACTTACTTGACAAGTGTCAGCAGATGAGGGGAAGCAAAGCAGCTGTGACTAAGCGGCCCCTTTGTGGAGCTCTACAGGATTCAGGCAGCTTCAGGAATCTGGCTCAGCTACCAGGGACAGTGAGTGATAACCAGGCCCAGTGTAAGATACATTTAAGTCACATCTCCAGGGTTCTCAGAAACACTTGTGGAAGAATAACATTCCTGTATGAGCAGGTGGGGAACTTGGTTTCAGTGAGACTCAGGCACACATACTAACGTGGCCTGAGTTATGTTCATGGAGTGGAGAAAACTGGGACGTTGGGGTCACACAAACCCTTCCACTTGAATGTAGTGCTGTTGATTTGTCATTATGCATTAATGCCAGTCAACATCTTCCTTAAAGATCATTAGCAGAGTCACGATTTCTTCTATGAAAAACAAAAGGAGAAACTGAAGGGATTTCAATCTGATGATATTTTCATTGTGTCATTAATGATACACATGAACTTTCAGACTCCAATGTCTATTCCCAGGTCTCTAAGTCTGGAAGAGTCTGGGGAGCCACAGAGGCCATTGTAATTTCAATTCATAGTTTGATACGAACAGTCAGCCCTAGTTAAATGCCATCAATAGCTAATGCAGTTTGGACAGTTTAATTATGTACTTGTCTGAACACTTGTCACACTTCTGGTGACTTCAAGGCAGTGTAGTTGTCTTTGGCATGAAAATTTGCAAAGTGTTTTATAATCATTTTTATTAGTGCTTCCTCACATTAGATCACTAGACAAAAAAAAATGAGATATGAAGAGGTTAAGTAACCTGACCAAGACTAGAATTGACACTGAATTGACAGGAAAAAAATGAGAACTGAAACAATTAGCTAAATGGTTCACATAATATTAAAAGGACATCTTTTATTTTGGGGAGGAAGAGGTGGGAGGAGTTTAAATTACTAACCAAATTATTGGGTAATCACTGAACTCTCAGATCTAAGACTAAAATTCATGGTCTCCAGTCATTGTTAAAACACTTACTGTATTGCTTAGTGCTATGTTTTTTATTAAAATTATGAACACTTTGCATTGTATTTAGATTCAGACGCCTTTATTTTTGAAGTGTAACATATTTCTATCGCCACCTAGTGGACTGATTTGTAATGAACGCAGGCATATGGCTTGGAGAGGAAAAGGTGAGGAACAATCCTCTTCCAGCCATTCATCCCTTATGGACACCTTATCTCTCAGTTGCTTCACCTCTAACGTTGAACCTGAAAATTTTGTCTGAATATAGACTCCCAGAGAAAGAAATTCAGAATCATGTTATTACCAGACATGTCTTGCCTCCTCAAGGAGAGACAGATGAATGAAGTTCCCAGTGGCCAGGAAAACATGAACATATGTTAAAGTCATTAATGGCTGTGTTGCTTCTGTTTAGCAGCAAGGTATAATGACACAACTAATTTGCCTTTTCCTCATTATGAGGTGTTAACAAGGAGAGTAATTATGACAGAGAAGATAGAAATGGTGGTATTCTTTAAATTAGAAGTAAAGGGTAGATCTAATATACAATGCATTGCTTCTGTTGAAAACAATGCAGTTTATAAAAAATCGAGTTGATATTTCCATTATGAGATGATCTACCATGTCCTTAGAGATTAACTGGGATTCTGGTTTTGTGTATTCTTTCCCATTTTTCTGTAACCGCTTTAGGACAGTACTGCTTTTACTTGAATAAGTGGCTTGTATTGGTCTATTTCCATGGGAGACAATTTTTCAGGTCATTTCTGTAGGATATTTTTTAAAATATAATACTCCTCATAAGACAATTTTTCAGGGTCATTTCTGTAGTATATTTTTTGAAATGTAATATTCCTCCTATATCCAAGGTACTGAGAGTTTATGCCTTTGCCTTTAGAGACAATAATGTTCTTGTAACTGACAATCATCTTAAGAAAAAAACAAACTTCTTTCTTCTGAATCAGCCCCTCTAAACCTGTACCATTCTCTTAGGTTGTGACAAGAATGGCTAAAGACATCTTCTGTATCATTTAAACTTTTCTAGCCATTGTGAGAGCCAGTAAAGGATCCAGATCCTCAACATTTACTTTGTGATTGTTAGGTTATTAAAAAATTTTGTCTTAAAAACGAAAGCTATTTTGCTTCATTAAATTACCATTTTACATACATTTTTCTTATACATTTTTCACTCCTTCTCTAATTATTTCTAGTTAATTGGTTAAGCATGTTAAAAAAGTCTAACCTGGAAGTACCTTGTAATTATAAACTATATAAAATATTGGAAAATTAAAATTAGTTTAGACATAAGGCAAAGATTTCATACCCAGCAGTTTTCTTCAGTGTATTAGAATGAAATAAATACCAAAAATATGCATTTGCATTTGGAACTACTGGGTAAGTGAATGACTTTTTAAAAGGATTGAGGTCTGATAATGCATCTACTTACAAAGATATCTACTTAGAGATATATTATTAATTTTAGTTTCACCCACAAAGACATATCTTAGATAATCTCACATTTACTATTCAGAGTGAAAGTAGTTCTTTGGGCAATATACTTTTTAGAAAAAATAACACATGTTTATTACAAAGAATTCCACAGGATGTGAAACATTTAAAAGGATGTTGGAATACCTAAAATGTTATTAACCCCTTTGGGGTTTCCAATAGGCTGTGGAATGTGTATTTGCATGTGTATGCGTGTGAATACACATATTCAATGCTTAAAAAGTTGTAGATATTGCAAATATGTATTTAACTCAATGTTTGATACTATTATTTGACATCTTACTAACTTGCACTCTGGTGATATTATTTTCCCCTTTTTACCTAAAACTTTTCATTTTAGCCTTAATTTTAAACAAAATTCTAGACGTACATAATTTAAAAGGTCAAAAGGTTTTTTGAAAACACTGAAAAAGGTTTCCTTTTCACCAAAAAATAACAATCCCCTCCTGGTTGCTCCTATTTCTCAGTTCCCAGAACACTACCACTTTGATCTCTTATAGACGGTACTTTTGGTATTTATGTCAATGTCTTCAACTACGATGCGGTTGTGGAAGAGGAGGTCTTCAACGAGATGGTCAGGATATGTGGAAAGACCTCCGAGTCTGTGCAAGAGTCTGAGACAGTCCTCGCTGTCTTCACGTCACAGCTGATAAGGCAGTGACACCCTCAGGCAATCAGGAAGCTGATGCCCTACCTTGGATAGGAACCCTAGCAGTTGACCCTTCCGTAGATACAGCAGGTTGGGTGCATAGAAAAGAGTGGCCACCAAATTGTCCAGGTGGCATGACATATTGCCAAGGTTTCTGGATTGCTCCTGAAATACAGTGACTTGGTTAATGCAGTAACAGCATGTCTTGTGTGCTCTAAACAAGGTATGTCCAGGACAACTGCCAAAGGAGTCAGGGGCCATCCGGAGATTCCCAAATGGTGAGGGATTAGTAAGTTGATTATATTGGTCCCCTTCCTGCAAAAGGGGTTTCTAAATATATTCTGGTTTGTGTGGACATTGCATCTGGTTTAACCCAGGCTTCTCCCTATTGCCATACAAACCAAGCTGCCACTATTAAGGGATTAGAGAAGCTGAGTACCAGATACCCTCATTGAAAAGTGAAAGGGGTCACGTTTCAAAGGTCATGATGTGCAAGACTGGGCAAAAGAACATGACGTTGAATAGAGGTTCCATCTCCCCTACAATCCTCAAATAGCATGGGTAGTAAAAAGGAAAAAGGAAATGTTAAAGCAGCAGATTAAATTACTAACAGGTAAAACCACCTTGGCTGGGTAAACTAAAGTATTATCTCAGGCCTTATGACATATGAATAATCAGCCTGGGACTGTTGTCCCATATACTAGGTTGGGGACTCCTTGCTGTGGCACCCAATACTGTAAAGGGATAGAAGTCATAGGAAACAGTCATTGCCCCGACTCACCGTGGATCGACATGCTATGCAGCTGAGAACATACAGCATGCCTGGAAAAGGAGTTATCTACTGGAATTTGCAAGGAGATGCCCCTTGGGGATGGGGGAGCTATTTTGCACCCTTGGATGACAGGAACTACTCAATCTCCTCTGGGACCATTGTCCTACTACATACTGGACCTGTTGAAATATACTACACTTGGAAGGGACTGCACCATTGAAAGAGGGATAGAAGACAGGGGTTCTGGTCTGGCATGTCCCACCCACAGTCCATCTCCTCACACCGGACAGTGTTGCCTGCCTCAGCCAACGTGCACTGTATATAAAACCAGGTCAAGTTCTTAAAGCTGCCAACCTCGCTTTCCTCAAGGCCAGGTGATCATGTTCTGTTTCTCACTGGTGTGATCATTTGGCTGCTATCATTGTTCCCTCCATTGGCCCGGAGGACGTCATAGCACACACAGAAACTCTCACTAAATTCACCCAGCAAGCCTTAAATGGTAACCAACAGACTTGTTTTTACCGAACACTGAAATATCTCTAATGAGTAAAATTGTCCTCCAAAATAGAAAGACCCCTGAAAGAAGGCACCAGTGCCATCATTCAAGCAGAATGCTGTGTTCATGCCTGATAAGTCTGTTAACAACCCGTCTGTATTAAATCTCATAAGGGCACAAGTGAATGCCCTGAGCTTTCTGCCTCCCAGCATAGGGGCTTGGTAAAGCAATGGGTTGGATCATGGCGCTCTTGGTGGAAAAAGTTGTCACTGATTTGGGGAATCACTGTCTTAATCTATGTGTTCTCTTGCCCCTGCCTATACTGTTGCTGTGGCATCGGTCCCCAGTGTAGCCAGATATAACTGCCACAGGAGTGACCTCCATGTTAGTGAAATCCCTTGCTAACTACTCAGGGCACATTTTGGAAGAGGGTGGCATGTAAAATTATGAGAGCTAGTCACAAGGTCTAGAGTGTTGGAGGAGGTCATCAAAAGGATGTGACCACCCGTTGACCTACAAGTTGGACCTGGGTATTTGGAGGCTTCCCATTCCCTTTCCTGTTCTTGAAATGTGTGTTTTGCTTGCCTTTTCTGCTCCCAGAAACTGCCTCAAGGACATAGCCTTGAGATAGTAATGTGGCATTGAGACCATATAGACAGGATATGTTTCTAATGCAGTTAGGGCCTCTATGTAAACTTGTTAAGATTTGGTAGGTCGGTGTAGAGATCTGTCTTGTGGATGCCCAATACAAACAATGCATGTAAATTCCCTTGCTTATTAAACTTGCCACCCACCAGTCTGGAATGGTCTGTCTCTCTCGCCAATGTCTTCCTGCTCTCCATGTACAGGGGGAAGTTTCAGATTACACCTGGGAAACTCCAGAGGTTGTGAACCCACAAACTGATATCCTGCTATGGAAGTGAGAAACCTGTCCTCAACCTAACAGCCTGAACTTTCTTTCCATACTCTATATTCACATTCATAATACCCTAACATTGTCATTTTGTATAGATTATTTTCTAAGCTTACATTATCCTATGTTAATTATAATTACAACTAAGCAATGTGGTAAGAGATGATGACATTTATTTTCCTGAACAATTTTTTTTTTATCTCTCTCCAGGGAAAGATTAGTGATTGTCTTACTTCTTATTAGCTTAGTTTTCTATGATTTTTTTTAATAATCCACCTCAAAGCCTTTAGCAAATTGCCTATATATTCTCCCAAAAGTCCATATGTATCAGGTAGTGTGCTAAGCGCATCTTCCCTAACAATTCTCTCCCAGAACCTTCTGTTCTGCCTCAATCTAGCATCCTGAAATTTCTCTTGACCACCTTCCTGGGTTTGGATCTTGTGCTTTCTCTTACCCTGACTCCTTTGTTGGATTACGCTCCTATTTTTTGTAGTGTGCTCTCAGAAAGAATACAAGGGAGGTAAAATTTTGAGGCTTTGCCTGTCAAAATACTGTTACTGTTCTCTCATGCTTGATTGATAGTTTGGCTGTGTGTATAACTCAAGTTTGGAAATGAATTTTTCTCAGAATATTGAAAGCATTCTTCCACTGCCTTCTAGCTTCCACTGTCCTTAGTGAGAGGTCCAAAGGCATTACAATTCCAGATCTTTTGTATAAACTTATAGGTACTTCTTGTCCTGAATACTATAGATTTATATGACGATAAGCCTTGTTGCATGTCAATTTTATTATATTGGAAGACATTCATGAGCCCTTTCAATCTGAAAAGTTACTTCCTTTGGGGAGAATTTTTTTTAAGTTTATTTATTTACTTTGAGAAAGAGAGAGTGCACACACAAGTGCAGGGGAGGGGCAGAAAGCCCTTTGTGGGGCTCGGTCCTGTGAATTGAACAATGAGACCATGATCTGAGCTGAAATCAGGAGATGGACACTTAACTGACTGAGCCACACAGATGCCCTGCTTCTGGGAGAATTTTCTTAAGTTATTTTATTGCTGTTTCCTTCCCTTATTTTTCTTTCTAAAATTCTTTAATTTTCTTAATGCTTATTTAGTTTCAAGAGAGAGAGAGACAGACAGACAGAGACAGAGCCCAAGTTGGGGAGGGGGGAGAGAGAGAGGGAGACAGAATCCAAAGCAGGCTCCAGGATCTGAGCTGTCTGTCGGTACAGAGCCCAACACAGGGCTTGAACTCATGAACGGCGAGATCATGACCTGAGCCGAAGGACACTTAACTGACTGAATCACCCAGGTGCCCCTTCTTTCTAAAATTCTTATGTTGTGATGTTAAATTTCCTGGGCTGATACTCTAATTTCCTTATATTTCTTCTCTTTTTTCTATCTTTGTCCTTTGGTTCTATTTCAAGATGATTACTTCAGTTTTATCTCCGAAAACCTTTATGTTCTAAGAAGAAATCTTTACTGTATTATTCTGTTCTTATTTTACAGCTGCAAAATATATTCTCATCACGCTGAGAATATTAGTGACAATATTTTTTACCATTTTTTCCTATGCATAGTCTTCATTTTTTTTCCTGTTTTCTATTTTTTCTCTCTATTTTTAACGTTAAATGATTTCCTCAAATATTCAGCAATCAGATGTTGCTTGTTTATGTATAGCACTGGGACTCCAACAATTGATTAGAAGGTCACAAGTAGGGCTTGCAATGTGTGCTTTGCTGTAGGATGACCTGGCTGAGCCTTTTAGCTGAGGAATTTTGATGTCAAGCATAGGCTGGTTGGATTCCCCAGAAAAGAGTCTCCAAATCTCTTGCTGAGAAGATACACTGCACTTTGTGTTTTGGAAATTAAGGGAGAAGGGAGAGCTGGGGAATGCCAGAATCCAGTATATATGCACTTATTTAATCCTCAGTTTCCACCCCCCCCATACCTTTGCTCCCAACTGTGTTGATGTTTTTCAGACAAGGGAAGAGCTGTTTTACTCTTTCCAGAAAATAAAGCTCCAGTCTATTGTCTTAAGGGAGGAGCAATATCCTACTGTGTGGAAAAGTGGACAGGTACCTGGTTCATAAAGTGATCTTTTTTCAATGCAGTCCCTTCATTTCCACTTTTAGAAGTACCTGATATGACAGCCTTCCCACAGAGAGATGAAGCTCATGTCCTCTTTCCTTGAATCTGAGTGGATTTGTGATTTATTTGACCAATAGAGTATGGGAGAACTGAGGCTATGTGATTTCCAAGTCTAGGTCATAAAGGTCCTTCCATTTTGCTGGCCAGAGATACTCACTCTTGTAGTCCTGAACCATCATATAAAAAGCCCACCTGCCTTGAGGCCACTCAAGAGGCCATATGTAGGCATTCCAGTAAAAAACCCAACCTGAATGTGTCTTTGTCTAATCCAGCCCAGTAATTAGGCTGTCACTGAAAAAGCCATCTTAAAAGCAGTTTTCTAGCCCTGGGCTGTTCCAACTTCCAACCATTCAAGCCATCTCAATTTTTGGTCCCAGACATCATGGAACAGAAAACAGCCATCCAAAAGCCTGCTTTCTGAATTCCTCATCCACAGAATGTGTGAGCATGATCAAATGGGTATTGTTTTCTACTACTAAGTTTTGGGGTAGTTTGCTATAGATATAGCAATAGATGCAGTATGGCCAGTATGGCTGATTCATGAGCGATTGAGAATTCTGGTCCAAGCCAGGTTGATTCTTGGATTTCTTCACCACAGACTTAGGATTCTGTTTGCTCAGGTCTGTTAAGTCTTTTGCCACTATGTTTCCGAAGTCTCTTTTCTTGTGCTCCTAGCCTTTGTGGGTACAGGCTTTTAAAAATAAATCTCTTTCCACTCACTTCAGAGGAGTATCTAAAGGATGCATGGTAAATACATACATCTGTGTTTCCATTTCACCCAAAAGTCCACTAGTATTTTTGTTTATAAATATCTAATCTGGCTCCGTTATACTCAGTTTAACTCCTCATATAACACTTACCATGAGGTTTATTATCTGTCCTGTTTGTGGCAGTGAGTGCATTTTAGTGCCAAAGAAACTCCCCACATTACTGGTAGGTGTTGCTGCTGACAATCCTGATACCCTATTTACTACTCTGAATAACCAGGGCTTTCTTTATTTGAACAATGTCTGATACTTAAAGATATATATTATGCCTTATCAAATTAGTTTAATTTTGAAATAACTCACTGGAAATGTATCAGGTAACAATGTTCTCAAGGGGCGTGCCTCCTCATTTGTTCTTTTTCATGAAGAAAACACCACAAGCACTGTATATATTTATCTCATTATAACTTTCTTGCAAAAGAGAATCTTAAAAGCAGTGTATGGATGCCACCATCTCATTTTCTGGAAACTTCCCTGAGACCTTTTACTCTTAAGTAGCACTTCAGCTTGATAACCAAGTTTTCCATCAGTTAAGCCCATTCACAAGATTTAACCTGATATTTCACTTCCTTCTTGCTAGTTAGATTGTGTCTCATATAAGATAGTCTCTTGGTCATGCTTTTGAATCCAGCTCACAATGTATTTCTTATATGGTGGAATAAAAAGAGCTGTGTTTGTCTCAGAAAAGCTGGGTCCATGGACTAGTTCCTTTGAAGGCTTGGCTCATTTCCTCTGCAGAGTGGGATAACTGGTTATCATCTCTGAATTGGGGGATTATCATAGCTCACTTACAAATGAAAACAATAATCCCTTCTTCAATGTGTGTGTGTGTGTGTGTGCGTGTGTGTGTGTGTGTGTGTGTGATTACTGGAAAGTATAAGGTTGTTAAAACAGTTGTACACAGTGTAATGAATTATTTAGTTTTGAACCAAATGTGAGGTGACCAAAAGTAAGTGTCTAGATCAGTATGCTGTGTATAGCAACCTCACATCTGGCTTCATTTCATATTTTCACATTTGTTTTACTTTCTTGCTTCAAAAAATTCATGTAAACATGGTTTATTTTATGTATCCTTGGAAGGATTTTGATTAAAGATGGATGCAAATTTTAAAATATATTAAATTACTTAAACATGTTTAGCCTGCATATTTTGCTTTAAGTTCTGCTAATATTTATGTTTCAAGACCTTAACTAGGCGTATTTAAGAGAATGAATGTATTTTAATGGATATGTATGTATAATGACATGTATTCATCATGGGGTCTCAGAATTATTTCCTAAATGCATCATATGAGCATTATATTCCCAAATTAATTACGACCAATTTAAAGATAGAAAAATTTCATCATATGTTTGCTTTGTCCTTCTTCCAAATCCAACTGGACGATTTCAGGTGGGCGATAAATAACTTCTAAATGCACACAAAATATATTTGGCAAACATTTCCCAGCAAAATACAGGTAGGGAATTGCAAGTAGAGAAAACCATTTATCTTACAGTTCCAACATATGACTTGATGTTACACCAAATCAGTGGTTTTTCCATTTTCCATTATGTGGTTTCTCCAACTTTCTTACCAAAATATATTTTATCTAAATATGTTCCAGAGTTATACACAAATATTTACTCTGGCCTCAAGTGAATCACTTTCTACTGGTCTGCAGTTGCCTGAACATTTGCTTATTCCAAAACAACATTCAACACAACTGCCTGATTCTGTCCATATTTTTTTCCACTGAATCCGAAGCTGCACATTGGCATTGGTCTATAAATTTGACACAAAATGGTAGCTGGCAGAAGTTTGCAAATCAACCGCAAAATGCTATATAAAGGAAGAAGTGATCCTAATATATCAAAATAGTTAACATCTGGCCTTATCAGCCTAATGACGTAAATTGTCTAGATAGCTTTAAAGTGGGCTGCGGTGAATGAGCCATCCATCCAAGTGAGATTTTACAAGCTGGAGATTTTCCTTGGAGCAAATTCACAGAGTCAAGAATTAACAAGAAAGGCTTCCATAATCTTTATTTATGAAGGAGAATAAAACTACAGATCTAAATAATCACAGATGCTTAATATATGATGCACATTAGTTCACCTTCTGGGTGACCAGCCTTAAAAATGTTTTATTCCCCCAAAATGTCTTCTATTTTTCTTGCTCCAGCTTTCAGGATAGAGAGGTTCAATCTCAAAACAAAGGCTGTCTGAGAACACATCTCCAATTACTGTGTATCTTGTGAGTGGCCCAGTCTACCCTTATTCTAGGAATAGAGTTCTAGTATTCACAGACTCTTTTGGCAATAGGTGATACACAGACTCAAAGAAGCATGAACCGCATGGCACAGATCCATTATTAGTACCCTGCTGCAACACTCATCTTCATTGTGCAAGCCTCTAGGCCTAAGTGGATTATAATACAATAATCTAATTCAATTAAAAGTGCATCTGGAGAACAATGTAAATTTACATTTAGTGTTCCTAACTTGTTATGTAGTTTTCGATATTTCGTATCATGTACTATTCATGGCCCTCCTTGTACTCTACCTCTCAATATTTTCCTAACGTTTCTCACGCCAGTCATTGGATTTAAATTTTTAGCCAAAGTGTTTACTGCATGTGAGAAGCATTGAATGTGAAAAAAACAAACCACATATCTACCCTGTTTCACAGATTAGATTTAAGCTTTTTTCCAGAACAATCCTTTTGTGAGATTAATATCTAGTTAGTGAAAGGTATGACTTCTTTCTATCAATATTTAACTGAAAAGAATTTGACTTTACATTCTGTTCCCCAATAATTAACACCCACTTTGATATTGTAGATGAAAGGATTTTGTATTCATTTTGTCGACAGAATGATTTGAGACCAAGGAGGAAATGCTGTTTGACAACCTCTGCATATTCTTCATTCTGGGGAGAAATGCATTCTGCTAGCTGTCCAATCAATTATGTAGACAAAATGAATTTCATCATAATTCTGTCAACAAAATGCTAACTTGGTTAAATTATTCTCTCCACAAAATGAATTAACTTAAAAATCCTTTTGTCCACAAAATAGATTTAAGCATTTAGTGGAGCCTTGTAAATACTATCGTCTGTTAGTTTAGTATGTGTAATGCAAATATGTGGATTGGCTATGTCAGCATTTCTAGTTCTTTAGAGGTTATGGACCTGTGTGTTGTAGCTTCCCTTTTCATTGAAGGTCAAGTGGAGAGCAAAGTCAATTATCCTGAGAATAGCATATGGTAGATAAATGTAGCACTGTCCAAAACTACTATAAGTTAGATCCATTTGAACATCATGCATTTTTAGAAAGTATAATTTAACAAGCTTGCCAGCTAATTAAGTCTTTAATTAGGGCTTCATAGTCAACAAGTCATTTCAGGGATAACTCTTCGTAAAGAAAAGAGACTGCTGGTTCAACTTCTGGACAAGTTACTGCTAAACAAAATAAACTCTTAAACATATTACAATGTATCATGTAAAAAACATTCAGTATCACCTTCTATGATATTGTTGTCCTCTTTGAGCATATAAATATTTTAAAATAAATGCTTTGGTAAATGTATGAGATGTGGAGGGTGCAATGTATTTTTTTAAATAAAAGAAATTATTAGTTGGATTCAGCTTACATTACTTAGTTTTTAAAAGCACTGTTCATCAACGTGATGTCAAGGAACATATGGCACTCATTTAGTTTAAAGCATTAACTTGTTCATGAAAATGTGGAATAGTAGTAAAAGAGTAATATTTTTCCTTTTTATTACTGTATTTAACCAATAATGTAAACTGGCTTGTTGCACCAAACCTAAATCCAATTAGAATACAGAATTTTAAAACTATTAAATATTGTCTTTGATGTCTATATATATTTTATTGGCTTTGGAAATATAGCACTGCCTTGTCTTATTCCAGTAGTTGTCAAATTATTTAATTTGAAAGGTGGTCATCTTTCATATCACATCTTCATAAGATTCTTCTTTTTCTTTAAGTTTATTTATTTTGAGAGATCGCATGCATGTGTGAGTAGGGGAAGGGCAAAGAGAGGGAGAGAGAGGATCCCAAGCAATCTCAGATTAATTAATTATTAATTAATTCAAAACAAACTGATATCTGATACCATAGAGCCAGACACGAGGCTCAATCCCACCAGTGTGAGTTCATGACCTGAACTGAAATCAAGACTCTGACACTTAACCTACTGAGCCACCCAGGCACCCCTGAGATTCTTCTTTTATTTGATTGGAAAAGAATAAGTTAGACAGAAACAAAAAAAGTTTATAGGGAAATTAACAATATAGTTTCTTGCACAAAATATCGTTCATGATTAAGAAGCATAAGGTTTAGGGCCACCTGGGTGGCTCAGTTGGTTAAGTGTCCAACTTCAGCTCAGGTCATGATCATGCTGTTCTTAAGTTCGAGACCCATGTCAGGCTCTGTGCTGACAGCTCAGAGCCTGGAGCCTGCTTCGGATTCTGTGTCTCTCTTTTGTGTGTCTCTCTCTGCCCCTTTCCCACTCATGCTCTTTCTCTCAAAAATAAATAAACATTAAAAAAAAAGAAGCATAAAGTTTAGGAGAGCTGTAATTTGTGACAATATGAAAAAGAAGTGACTTTTGCAAACAATGCTTTCTCAAAATTAGTAAAATCATGCTGTTTTTGAAAGCCAAAAACTGTATGACAATTCTGTGCCACTTGAAAATAACTCCATTGCTATATGCCTAACATGAGAACAGCGACTGGCATTTAGATGATCACAATATTTGTTGAATAATCAAATAAAGTATAAATTTCCCTTCTTTCAAAGCACACACGATTTTATGTAACTTAGTCAAGATATACAATATTTTGCTTTCCCTTTAAAATGTTGATGTCCTGTCATAAATGGCAGCAGTGAATGAAAAAAAAAGTAACACGGAAAAAATGTACTGCTGAACTTGTCTATTTTTGACAGAAGTGGCAAAATTCTCATTGACAGTAATAGAGGCTAGAGTCCTAATGCGATTTGTTCCTGATTGGGTCATATGTGTGTATAGGAATCAAGGCTCTTCAGTTTTCAGCGATATCCTTTTGTGATCTGTTTTGTACAGAAGACACAAACTTTTTTAACTATTGGACTTAAGAGAATGTATTTCAGAGAATACATAATCTAAGTCATACTACGATGGATAACAAAGTTATGGGACATTGACAGAGAAAAATATGTAAGTGGTTTATAGAGTACAGACTACAACAACGGGCCAGTTGAGTCAAATCTTAGGACCAGTACATAAATTCTAGCAAGAAAGAATGAATAGCTAGAAGATCATGGGCAAGGTCTAGATGTACATGGAATAGCATCCCCCTCAAACTTGAATGCTTTGAAACATTGTAACTCAACAATATTGTGATTCTCAAAACCTTTGCTAGAGAGACCTTATCCTCTTTTATTATTTATAGCCACAAGTTAAGAATTAATGAACAGTATAATACAGATCTTCCTCAACTTACGATGGGGTCAAATCCCTACTGAAATCATAGCTTAGCCTAGCCTGCCTTAAAGGTGCACAGAACACTTCCATTAGCCTGCTGTTGGGTAAAATCATCTAACACAAAGCCTCTTTTATAACAAGGTGCTGAATACCTCATGCAATGTATTGAATACTGCACTGAAAGTACAGAATTGTTGGGTGGGTACAGAATGGGTATAAGTGTGTTGGCCATTTACCTTCATGATTGCTGGCTGTCTGGGAGGGGCAGCTTGCTACTTCTGTCCAACATCATGAGAGAGGATCGTACCACATATCGCTAGCCTGGAAAAAGATCAAAATTCAAAATTTGAAATACAGTTCCTAACGAATACATGTGGCTTTTACACCGTAGTAAACTTGAAAAATTGTAAATTGAACCATAGTAAGTCAGGGACTGCCTCTACGTACAAATATAATACTGATTAATTACCTGCAGTGATTAACATATCATTAATATGCAATATATAATCAATGGTACTAATATGACATACATGAATGATATGATATAATGAACGTATAATATATAGCATAATATGTAATATGTTTTAGGTATTATATATAATATATAATATTATATTCTACATATTCTATATATAATTTTATCTATATCCTGAGACAAAGCAGGATATAGGTATGTAATTACGCAAGAACATATGTTTTAGGCATAGATAGACAGATAGATACATAAATAAATAACCAAAAGAAGTCTATGAACCACTAGTGATTAAATACAAATTACATAGTCCATAGGCTGATGCTGATTCAAAACACATAACATAAAAGTGATATTTTATGTTAATTTTATACTATAGATGATCAGCATTGTGAAAATGACTTCCTGAGAAATGACTTCATGACTTTCTGTTTCTTTTTTATTTTATTTTCCTCACTTATATTTTCTGTTTTCTTACAATTGTACATATTGTTTTTTAATTTTAAAAAGCATTTAAAATACCTTTTAATAAACACATCATACTAATATATATATATATTATATACATATATATATATGTAATACATATTTCAATAAGCTACATTAACAATAAATCTTCCAAGCTAAAATCTTATAGTAAATATGAGTTTATGTGAGTATCTTTGTGAATGTGTTGCAGCAAGTACAAACAGGTTGTATGCTTTTGTAGTCCATGGGATACCATGATATCCATTGTATGTAGGAATAATACCAAAATGCTTGTAAATTTTAAGGGCCAAGTATGTTTAATTTGCTGCTATATTATCAGTCCCTAACACAGAGGCTGGATTATAGTGGACAGAATGATAACATCTCAATCTCTATTCCCTCCTACATATATTAGGGACAGTAAAGATCAGCTCCCTTTCACCCTTTTTCAGCCACTTGGTTGCTGCTTCTCCTGGCCTTATGCTTTGTTCCTTTCCCTATCACTCTCAGCTTTACTCTAGCCATCTCTTCATTTCTTTTTGGTCAAGCCTGAAACTCAAGGACTATTGCCCCCCTTTGGTATGACTTGTTACTACTTTGGAAGTGTTCAGCATAAGTGTGATATTGAGAAACTCACACTTTTATCATTTTAGTTTCTTACTTCCTCCCAAATCACCTTCTAGAGCTATTTGGGTAAAGCAAAATTTACCACAAAGCATGGAATTACTGAAGGCAACCACAACATAGGGAAAAACATTCCCAAGTGTAAGCTAAACATGACTGATAGTCCATACAGAATGGAGCAAAGGGCAAAATTAGATTATGCCCCAGCTTTACTCTTCTGTCTTAAGGCCAATAACTTCTTTGTATTTCAAAAGAGAAAAAATAAATGTCTTTGATCCAAAGCTTTTGCCTTTCCTCAGGAATTCTCCTCATCATACGGCTTGGTCTTAATAAAAGATTGTTGTAGATTAGCTCCTTGGAAATCAGACCCACAGTAGAATTTTGCACACAAGATACTTAAGAAGAGACGCCCTTAGAAACCAGCTCCCAGGGGCGCCTGGGTGGCGTAGTCGGTTAAGCGTCCGACTTCAGCCAGGTCACGATCTCGCGGTCCGTGAGTTCGAGCCCCGCGTCAGGCTCTGGGCTGATGGCTCGGAGCCTGGAGCCTGTTTCCGATTCTGTGTCTCCCTCTCTCTCTGCCCCTCCCCCGTTCATGCTCTGTCTCTCTCTGTCCCAGAAATAAATAAAAAACGTTGAAAAAAAAAATTAAAAAAAAAAAAAAAAAAGAAACCAGCTCCCATAGATGAAAGGGAAGGAAGCAGGAAGGGGCAAAGGGAAGAGTGAAAACTGAAAATTGGCCAACTCCACAGGAAGCTATGGAGCTACTATGTCCCTTCAGTGTGGTGCCAAGTGTGGCCAGGACAAACTTAGTACTCACTTATTACTCACTGAAATTAAAATTCCTTGAATGTAGGTTCTGTATTTTATGTATTTTTGGCTTATTAGTAACTAGACCACTAGTTGTCACAAAGAAGTCACTGAGTCAATAAGTATTTGTTATTGAAGGAGAGAATAGCAGATCTTGCATTACCTCACTTCTGGATAAAGAATATCTTCCCAAAAAGAGGATTTATGGGATGAAAATTAGTTGAAGAATATCCAGTGTTCATTAGCTGAAATCCTACTACTGTATAACAGGCTGCAAAATGGTGTAATGTTATAATTTTGCATCCACAGGTCAATTCTATGACAGAACTGAACAACAGGTGTAGAAACTGAGGTTTAAAAGATTAGAAAAAAAGTGATAATATTGCTAATGAAAGGCAGATACAAAGCCAAATGATCTGACATAGTTGTCTTCGTTGTATGAGGCAAGACCTCAGTGGAGCCGCTCACTCAAGATTGTTGAATTGTACTGTTGATTCTTTAGCCAATATAAGAGTCAAATGAAATATTGCATGTGAAAGCAGTTGACTAGTGAAATTTTAGAGTTCTAAAACTCTGAGTTGTCATAATTATTTTTGTTATATTATTATTCTGGGAAGCTTTGCACTTAAGACTTTTATTATTGAAATAGCTTACATAACTAATGTCCTGTTCCCTAGGAAAGGAGAATCTTGATTAGAAAGCTTATTTCTATTATACCTTCTGTCTTCACCAGAAAAAGAAGCAAAAAGTCCTTTTACACCAATGTTCTCTATTTTGTATTATAATTACATCCATTCCAGCAATTGTATCTTTGAAAGGAATAATAGAAAAGAAGCATGCCATGGTAAGCAAAGAAGCGTACTAGTGATAACTTCATGTGAGTAATGTCAGTCTTTTTCTTTGCCAGCATTACACAATAAATAGCATTTTGGAGTTAATATGATAACTTAAGATTGGCTATATTGTATCACTAAACACCATTTCTCATCTACATCTTTTCTTGTATAAGCTGAGAAGCTAATGTTTAGCAGAAGTGAAAGTGAACAATAACAGGAGCAAAATGTTGCATTAATATTTAATGTAATGCTTTTTGAGAGTATAAAGGGAATAAAACCATTCAAATGCAAAGCACTCTGCAAGGATGCTTTCAATTTAAATGTTTTGCTAGGAATACCTTTATTTTGCTGAAGTTTTGCTGGTGAGAAATAAGAACACTAAGTAACTGTAAGCTTAGCTTCTTACATTTCAGTATGACTCTATGATGGTCTCCTCACTTTTCCTATGGTTTTCTAAAATAATAGATCCTAAACCTTTGGATTTCACATATCATTTGTAGGTTTGCAAACTTTTAGTTTTGACAGATAAGAATGCTTTTTAAAGAAGCTGTCATATAATTCCAATCGTAATTTTATTAAAGAAATTTTAACCCAATATTTCTCCAAAAAAGATGATCTTATAACTGAACATGTTTCCTTTTATAAAACACTATTCAAATAATTATCTTTTACTAAAGGACATAATATCTAGGTTTGGCATATAGAATAATTCTTTTTCATCTCAGCTGAAAAAAAAAGATGCACAGATTAACTCTGGATTTGAAACAGGTGTGTTTCTATAACTTAGCCAAGTTCCAATAGTAATTCATGTTATATTTTAATTAAAAAGTTAAATGCCTGAGAGACTTCATTATGCTTAATGTTTCCTAGACTTTACCTAAGTCAGAATATATTCTATGCCCCAAATTTCTTAATTGCATTTTTCAAAAAGTGGATCCTTACTGAAATGTTCAATTTCAATGAGAAACCAATGCTTTATAAAAGAAATCAATTGAACATTTTATAACTTAAGAAAATGAACTATTCTTTTAAGGGATTTGAACCAGAGGGTGCTTTTTAATGGAAAAATCATTTTATCTTTTTCTTGTTATTTACAGAACTGAATGAAAAAAAAGCTGCCTAATTCCCTAAGCTATTATATCACAACATCTGAATTTATGCATATGTTCAGAATGGCTTCACAATCTTGCAGAGAAGGACATTAATGCCAGTGGGAGGTATGATTCACTACTTTAATATATTCTTTTTATGGATTTCAAGACAAATAAAGCATATATGATTTCCAGTAAGCAACTGGGTAAATAACGCTTGAAATAAAATGGTTAATTTTCTCCTGATTCTGATAAACTCATTGCTGGAAACTATGTTCATTCTGAGAAAAATTAAAAAAAAAAAAGAAAAAAGAAAAAATCTGAGAGATGAGCAGAAATAATAAGGATTTTTACAAGAAAAAAATAGATGAAGTAAAACTAAAACACTTGGTCAAACAGTAAGAAAGAAGAGGTTACATTAACAATTACAATTTCTTGACAGACAAATATAGAGGTAAACAAATTACTGGTTAGAGTGCATGGAATCATAAGTGGAAACAGCTACGTTCCAAATGGTTTCTAAAGAAGTTCTGAAAGATGAATTTTCTCTCAGAGACTATGGAACACTGAATCTGACATTTCTACGTTCCAAGAGACTATGATTTCTCATCGTTCATGTAACACCAGCCAGAAAAAAAGAGAAGTCAAAGAAGAAAATCTTTGAGCTTTTCCTATTCAAAGTTCAGAGCTTCAGGGTTTACGCATTTACCTGCAGGTTGTTTGCAAAAGAACTCTGGTTGAGGAGCATACAGAAATCCCTTAGGGCAAGACCTTGTCCTGCTGTCTTTTAGAAATGACTTCAGGACCAGGTCACACTAATTAAGTGTGGTCAGTAGCAGAGCTAACTTGTCCGGGAACGGCTGGGATCCTGACAGCAGACAGCTGAAGGAACACGTCATAAGTCACAAGTATTTAGAAGGGCATCAGGTTGTCAAGCTATAAGGACAGGAAAGTCATTCAAATTTGAGATGAACAGCAAGTAGATAATGGAAGAAACTGTGCTAAATGAGCAGAACATAGAATTATGATTGTGAGGTCCAAGGAGGAGAACTGGTATCAGTAAAAATGAAATTCCTGTAAGGACACCTGATCTTGTTAAGAAAGACCTGGGAAGCAGAGCAGCTGAGACGGTTTTTAGGGGATCAAAGCAGTGAACTGGGAACATAAGTATAGACTGGAAACGGATTGTGGGGGACATAGGAAAGAAAATTGGGACTTAGTCATAGGAGAATAATGAAAAACTCAGAGAGCTAGTCACAACAGATGCAAGAGTGGCTGAAAGAGTCAGGGCTGATTCATAAGCTATTAAAATATTATTCTGAGTTTTCTTACTTGCTGTCCTTCTAACCTAAACTGAGCTCACATCTATGGTAACCATGAACCAGAAAATGAGACTTCAGTGACTCTGTCTTTGAAGATTCTAATCTAAAGGCCTGCAATATTTCTCATCAATCGGGAAAAACAGTCTTCCTTTCAGCTTTCAAGTTTTCTAATAACAAAGTAAATTACACATTAAACAATTCTTCCCAAAGACCTATTGGGGGTGGGAAAACTGGTCATAGGTAGTATGGATAATATTGGTATAGAAAGTATAGTATAAGTTATATTACTTTCTAAAGCTTCTGTACTAGCATGAATTGATATACAGCTGCAACTTACCTGGTAAGTGTACTGTTTATATTGCAAGTATTCCTACCTCTGAAGAAAATCTTAAAGAGAACTGAAATCAATTTAACTCATTTTATTCAATTCACATGTATGTGATTATTATTATGTGTCAGGCATTGCACTAGGGCTTGGAAATATAAGATGAATAAAACAAAATCATAATTCTCAAACAGCTTGATTCTAGTAAAGAAATACACATAAATATACATTCTAAAGCAAATGGTTATGAATCAGTTATAAATGCAGCAATAGGACTATGAACCCAGTAACAAACTCACTAGCAATCACAAAAGTACAGAATGGAAGTGATTAACTCTGTGTGAGGATTATTGGAAGGGTCAACAATGACCTTCATCATTTGACATTTAAAAATTTCCTAATCTCTTAAAAAGGCAAAATTGAGCAAAGTCATAATATCATAGGTTTATTATTTTTTTGACCAAGTGGGGGACAGGGAAACTTGAGAATAGGTTGAACTACTTCGTTAAGTTTTAAAAGTTAAGAATAATTCACTAACATTTCTAGATTATTGCTTTCTAATTCTCTTTCTCCATCCACTTTGGCACCATGAGCCATGATACCATTTCATCCAGAGCAAATGCATAAAAAACCTCATAATTCATTTATAGTGTCTGATCTTAGCCTTCAGCTGTGGAATAAGAAGTTTCAGGAACTAAGTGAGATATTTCATGGACAAAGAAGGCAAAGCAAGAGAGGGGAATCCTAAAATCCCTCCATTCTTGAGACAAAAAGAACCAGTTTGAAATTCTATTTTTCCTTTTTTTAATGAGTACAATTTAAAACTGTATAAACAAATATGATTTAAATTTGTAAGAATTTTTCATTAAAGATTTATAAATCTGACGAGGACCAAGTGCAGTGTTTGGTATATAGTATCTTTTAATAAATATTCATTGAATTAGTTAATGGGTGAATGAGTTGAAGAGAGAATTACACTGGATAACAAAAAAAATGAGATCAAAAGGATTATTTTAATATCCAAACCCATACTAATGGGATTATTTTTGACCTTAGGAAGACCATCAAAGTGGCGTGTGACTACAACACTTTTTTTTTTTTACAGCAAAAGAGATAACCTTATTTAATCCAGGAGGTAGTAGATCTGATTATGCTTATCAAACTGTTCAAATGAAGTAGGCTGAATGATACTCTGACCTGCTGCTGCATTGTTTTGCGACCTTGTTCAAATCACTTAATCCTGATTTCTTCACTGGGGAAATTATCTAGAGTTGACAAGCAGTTTAATATCTGGGTAGTTTGAAATCTCAGTATTTTATGCCCCTCCCCACCCTCCAAAAAAAGTTGTTAGTGTTTAAGAACCTCTGATTAACTCTGTGTGAGTTAATTATGGCTGATAATAATAATGGCTGGCCAGTTTTAATTTATTATTTTTTAGTTGTAAACATGGCTTTGTTTATAAATTCAGGATGACTGTGAAACAACAGAACTGATATTGCCATTTTGGAATTTTCCTCCACAAAAACTTTAACTTTATGTACTCTATTTCAACTCAAAACTACTGACCTTTTGGAGATTCTGATGAAGCTCTAGAGTGAAAAAGAAGTAAAATTAAGTTACTGATTACACACTGGCATTAAAAGGTTATTTACAATTTCTGCAAGTGGACAGTTATAAGGCAGGCATGCGTTCCACTGAAGCCACGGGGTCTGGTGATCAGGCACAGATCCGACTCTCGTCTTGCATTCTGCTGTTGATTGCTATTCTTTGTGTTGTGGCTACAAAATCCCAGAATAGCAGTTACAGGATGAAGATGCCATCAGAGATTATAAAAATGAATTTGACTTTATATAGCATCCTTCATGAGCCTTGTGTTTTAAAAATGGAAAAAAGAACTCATGAAAGATACTTTGAATGACAGAAACAGAAATGAACTCAATTTGCAGAATGGATATAGTCCAGTCCAGTGGCAATGGAAACTTTTCCCACAAGGATAAGTGAAGCATAGGCTACTCTAGAGTCATTTGTACGCATTCAAAGACTTCTGTCTCTATGAACACAGCCTTTGGCTACATTCTAAAACTGCTAATAAGAATGCTGAGATCACTTCTGCTTTATTTTTATGTGGGCAGAGTTCCATGGAATTGTTTAGAAAACACTCTCTTATTGACTTCCTCATTTTCAATCAGTAGATGAAAATAATATTCAAGCTGGGTTTCTAGGACTCACAGCATGAGAACAGGGAGAATAAGACAGGACTCAATCTAACTAATCCCAATGACATTCTTTAGGAGCTAAAATTTAATTGCTCATCATTGAGCCAATTATATTAATACTTTGTTATATTCAACCACAACATATTAATTCTTCAGCAAGCTAGAGAGGGGATTGGAAAGTTACAGGGTAAAGTGGCCTTTCTAGTCCTTGTCCTGTAACCTATCATAGCAGGTATTTTGAGAACAAAGAAAAACATAATTAGATGACCACATGTCTTAAGCTAAAAACATAGTATGACTTACTCATATATATATTCTTCAGGATAAGCTTCCCTAAACACCATTGCCTCTCTAATGAAGTCAGAATGCCTAGTGTAGACTCTCAACTCTGTACTTTCCTTCATGGAGGTTGGAATGATTGTACTATTACATCTGATCAGAGTCTGTCTTGCTACTAAACCATAACTTCCAGATTTTGTTTGCCATTGCATTGCCAGTAGTTAGTACAAAGTACATTCGGTTAACATTCATTGAAATGATGAATAAATTATTTAAGAAACAAGCAGCCTTATCTCCTAAAAACTCACAATTGTCATCAGGATCCTACTTTTAAATATATCTAGTTCAACAAGAAATTACCATCATTTTCAATCCTAGAACTTAACCAAGTTAATTTGAACAAATTCAGTGAACAAAGGTATTTAAGGCTTTAAGAGAGAATTTCTAGTCAGCTCACTATCCTTTCCTTTCAGATCTTTATTGGCAATTCGTGCATACCCAACTCAGAAAGGTCAAGTGCCCAATCCAGCTGCTTTCCAAAAGGACACACTCTGCTTCACTGAGAGACCATATTCAGCTCATTTAAAACATTTCTAGACAGAAGGGGAAGAAGCAGTCAGTATAGCCAGGGGGATTCACCTACAAAAATCTTTCCCTGTAAATAACAAAAATTTTAGGACAGAACTGTGGTAATAATATTTTAAAGATGTAATTATAATTATATGGTGCTTTTCTGCCTAGGGGATCAAGACATTATTACATTTGTCCTCCCAGGTAGCTTTTTAAAAAATTATAAATGGCTCATCACACAAAAGCCAAAGAAAAAAGAACAATAGTAACACGCAAGAGCCACTTTCTTGATTCATGTAGATTATTTATCCTCCCATTAAAGGTTCATCATCCAAAAGATACCAATGGAAAAGCCATACCTACTCTTTCTTAAATAAAAATTATTGGAATCCTCGCCTGTTTATCGGACCAGTGATTTTTCATCATTTTCTTTATTCTTAGTCTTCAGATTCTCTACCAAAAAAAAAATTACACTGACAAAAATCATGTAGGGATTTAAGTAAATGGGTTTTTTTTATTTATGTGTTAAGGAGAGATTGAAATAGAGGGAGAGACAGATAGATGATTGATCGATTGATCAACTGAATGATCTTTTAGGATTCAACTTTGAGAAAACTTCATCCATAATAAAGCTTAGTTAGAGCAACACAAAAAGGACTTCATTTTAATATGGTCCTTCATGGCACAGACATTCAGGAAATGTTATAGGGAGATGAGGGTGTTTCAATTTTCCAATGAAAAAAATTCATTAGGAGCTTAAACTTCTCTTGTAGCATTCACAAAGAGCTCTTTTACCCTGATAAAGCCTCCTAGTCCTGTTTACTTATAATTCATGTCCTGAACCTCCATAAGTTTTCTAGTCTTCAGTGTTCTCTGATTGCTTCACAATAAAGAGATCTTCCATTTCTTCATCTTGTCCTATTGTTCCTCTCTCCCACTTTTGCAACCCTTCTGTACTTTATTCAAAAAGTCAAAATGTTTCAGAAAATTCTACTTACATGCTCATTTGGAACAGGAAGAGCAGGGACATTGGTTAGACCATAATTAGGAACATTTTGACTTATTACTCTCTAGTTGGAAATATTCAGTTTGTTATTCTGATTATAAGCAAAGCCCTTTGACAAGTTTTGAAGGTGAATATATTAGTGTCTGACATGTTTCCTTCATGAATTTCATACCCATTCAGTCTGTCTACTACTGAAATCATCACTGCAGAAAGTATCTTCTTCTTCCACAAATGAAGAAGCAAGCAAAGGTGACCAGAATTAAGAAATTGGCAATGTTAATCTTTGTTTCCATAGTATGTCAATTCAGCTTTTTCCCCCTATTCTTTGGAACTGCTACCAAATACCCCTAACTGGGTTCTTCTTGTGATCCTAATATTTGTCCATCATCAAAATACAGTAGTGCACAAAATCTGTCATTTCTCTTGGATTAAAATGTTCTCAAACATATTAGAAAGATTAATATTTAATTGTGTGACAAAAACAAGAAGATAATCAAGAATGAGATAAAATAAATAAGATCTTTGATTTAATATTGATGAGAAACAGCAGCACTAAGTGACAACCACTGTGTTATGAATTTGATATCCATGACTATGTTGAATACTTACAATAACCATGAGCAATCTCTATAACTATCTGTATTTTGCAGATGAGAAAACTGAAGTAAATTTGCTGAGATTACAGAGCTGGAAAACGATGGTAAATGGTGAAGTTGGATGAAAACCTAGCATTGTGATTTCAAAGCGTGTACTTTTAGTCACTGCTTTACACTAAATGACCCAGAGAAAGCAAGATTCCTTGCTATGTATATAGCTGCTATTTTTTCAGTTAAAAAAAGGCTTTCAGGATATAAAGCTCAGAACGACATTGGTACTAGAGAACAGAAGCCCAAGAGCAGAGAATGGATCCTAGGAAGAGTGCACTGCCTGAAATGGGCTTGTCTTCTAGGTCCAGACTAAATTCGTAGGATACCACTAAATTCAAATAAAAAATCACTGATAGTGGATAATTAGGGATACTGAGACAGGCTGAAAAAAATGGTGATAGAACAACTTTTGTACTTCAAAAACAGAAGTGGAAACGTTTTACAAACTATAGCCTAGTGACCTTGACTTTGATGCTAACTAAGCAAGATTATCTAACACTAATAGAAGGATAGTTTGTGAACAGCAAGGTGAGTAATCAGTAATTAACAGGATGCAACAGAGGTTACATTTATGTCTACTTTTTTTTTAAGCAAACAAATTTTTAGACCTGGAAAAATATGGTAGGGAAAGTATATTTGGAGCTCGGCTGCACATTTGATAGAACATATATCTTTTCACCCATGATGGTGTGATATGAACTATTTGAAGAGAAAATTCAACAGATAAGTATTTGGGTGAAATAGTAATTGTTTGTCAGTTGAAAGAGTGTCCTATGGCTTGTCATATGGCTTTGGACTAAGCACTGCCATAATAAAATTATCTGGGTTATCACTAAGGAGGCTGAATATATATACAACAAATTTAAAGACGAAATAATGCTGAGATGGTTTACAATAGATTGAATGAAAGAAAAGTTTTACAGACTGTACTGATGAAAGAAATCCAATAAAATGAGGATTACAAGAATAAAATGGATCTTAAAATGGAACTCTGCCAGCGTAGAATTATGTTAGTGTGGCTTAGCAATAGAACATGTAGGAAAAAAAGGAAATTCAGGTTTTTGTCCATACTAAGTGCAGTATGAGTAAAGAATAAAGGAGAGCTACAAATATTGATAAGGTGATTAATAAGATGCATTAAAAGAAGTCAAATATCTAGAAAGATTCAGTTAAGAGTTCTACTCTTTTCCGTGTGATTCTAATTTCACCTGGAATATTTAGTTCAACTCAGGGCCCTGCACATTAAGTAGATTTAGATATACTAGGAAGTATTAAGATAGACCAAAGCAGAATGAGACAAATAGAATAAAATTATTTTTAAAAATGTAACAGTGGTTTGCCTAGTTAGGAATAAAGGAGATTTTTAAAGTGTTTATTTATATTTAGAGAGACAGAGAGAGTGAGCAAGCAGGTGAGGGCAGAGAAAGAGGGAAAGAGAGAAGCCCAAGCAGGCTCTGTGCTGTCTGTGCAGAGCCAGACATGGGGCTCAATCCCATTACCACGAGATCATGACCTGAGCCAAAATCAAAAGTCAGACACTTAACTGAGCCAGCCAGGCACCCCAGGAATAAAGGAGATTTAAGATAGAAATATGCAGCTATCTTTGAATACCGTGCTGAAGTCCCATATAAACAAACTAATGCAGAGTTAGGAAACTGTCCTATTTACATGGAAAAAATTTCACAGTCAGTGTAAGTGAGAAAGGAAAATGCTAGAGTGCTTTAAATTCATGTTCATATGACTCTATGCTTTCCACTCTGCAGGTGAACCTATTCTAATTAATAATCAGAACTCTTAAATTTATTTTTAATTTAAATCCAAGTTAGTTAACATATAGTGTAATAATAATTTCAGGAGTAGAATTTAGTGATTCATCACTTACATACAACACCCAGTGCTCATCAAAGCAAGTGTCCTCCCTAATGCCCCTCACCCTTTTAGCAATCCTCCACACCCCACACCCCACCAGCAACTCTCAGTTTGTTCTTTGTATTTAAGAGTCTCTTATGGTTTGTCTCCCACTCTGTTTTTCTTTAAATTTTTTTTAATGTTTATTTATTTTTCAGAGAGACAGAGACAGGATGTGAGTGGGTTAGGGGCAGAGAGAGAGGGAGACACAGAATCCAAAGCAGGCTCCAGCTTCCAAGCTGTCAGCACAGAGCCCAACGCGGGACTCGAACCCACGAGCTGTGAGATCATGACCTGAGCCAAAGTCGGATGCTCACCTGACTGAGCCACCCAGTTTTATCTTATTTTTGCTTTCCTTCCCTTATGTTCATCTGTTTTGTACCTTAAACTCCACAGATGAGTGAAATCATGATACTTGTCTTTCTCTAACTGATTTCACTTAGCATAATACACTCTATTTCCATCTACATTGTTGCAAATGGCAAGATTTAATTCTTTTTAATCATCAAGTAATATTCCAGTGTGTGTGTGTGTGTGTGTGTGTGTGTGTGTGTGTGTGTGTGTGTACCACTTCTTTATCCGTTCATCAGTCGATGGACATTTGGGCTCTTTCCATACTCTGGCTATTGTCAATAGTGCTGCTATAAACTTTGGGGTGCATGTGACCCTTTGAGTGGCTGCACCAGTTTGCATTCCCACCAGGAGGGCAAAAGAGATCTTCTCTCCACATCCTCGCCAACATCTGTTGTTGCCTGAGTTGTTAGGCATAATAATATGTTATGTTGTTATGCCTAAATAATATGACTAACATAATAATGTTAGTCATTCTGACAGGTGTGAGGTGGTATCTATCTCATTGTGGTTTTGATTTGTATTTGCCTGATGCTGAGTGATGTTGAGCACTTTTTCATATGTCTGTTAGCCATCTGGATGCTTTCTCTGGAAAAGTGTCTATTCATGTCTTTTGCCCATTTCTTCCCTGGATTATTCACTTGGGGTTGTGTTGAGTTTGAAAAGTTCTTTGTAGATTTTGAATACTAACTCTTTATCTGATATGTCATTTGCAAATATCTTCTCCCATCCCATCAGTTGCCTTTTAGTTTTTCTGACAGTTTCCTTCACTGTGCAGAAGATTTTTATCTTAATGAGGTCCCAATAGTTCATTTTCGCTTTTGTTTCCCTTGCCTCTGGAGACATGTCAAGCAAGAAGTTGCTGCAGATGAGGTCAGAGGTTGTTGTCTGCTTTCTCCTTTAGGATTTTGGTGGCTTCCTGTCTTAAGTATAGGTCTTTCATCCATTTTGAGTTTATATTTCTGTATGGTGTAAGAAAGTGGTCCAGGTTCATTCTTCTGCATGTCAGTGTCCAGTTTTCCCAGCACCATTTGCTAAAGAGACTGTCTTTTTTCCACTGTATATTCTTTCCTGCTTTGTCAAAGATTGGTTGGCCATATGTTTGTGGGTCCATTTGTGGCTTCTCTATTCTGTGCCATTGATCTATGTGTCTGTTTTTGTGTCAGTACCATTCTGTCTTGATGATTACCTATCCTTGAACCCACCCTCTCCCTTTAGATTTCCCTGGAATAACAAAAGTACCCATCTGTGAACCATAAATCTCTTTATGGCTCCTCCCTCTGCTACAGAAATCCCCAGTTAAGCCTTTGGCAATTGGGGAGGTGGAGGAATGGAAGCTTCAACCTTTCCATTTGCTTCCTGCTTCCCCCAGACTGTGCAGGTCTTGCAGTACAGCCGTAGATGGAGGTTGCAGCCTTGAGAGAGGAATGTGCCATTGAGACCATGTGGATGAACCCATGTAAGACTCCTATAGAAACTTAAAAAATTTTTTAAGTTTATTTATTTCTTTTGAGAGAGAGAGAGAGAGAGGGAGAGCACAGGGGAGGGGCAGAGAGAGAGGGAGAGAGAATCCCAAGCAGTCTCTGTGCTGTCAACATGGAACCCAACACAAGGCTTGAACCTATGATTGTGAAATAAAGACCTGAGCTGAAATCAAGAGTCAGAAGCCTAACCAACTGTACCACCCAGGCACCCCTATATAAACTTTTAAGATTCTGGCAAGCAGGTGTGGCTTATCTTGTGGCTGCATCGGACAAGCCTCATATGTAAGTTTCCTTGCTTATTAAACCTGCCACCTGTCAATCTGGAATGATCTGCCTCTTTCTTCAGTCTCTCCTTGACTTCCTTGTTCAAAGACCAGTGTGCAAACAAACGAAAGTATGTGTTTTTCAAATATGCGTAACTATTTATAATAAGAATACATATATAAAGGCTAAACACTGTGAAGTTAAAGGGTTTGTGGCAAATGAGGGAAGCTTGCATAAAGAGGCAACTTTGAACCCAGTCTTGAAAGAAGTGTAGTAGATTTATAAGAGAGATGTGGCTTTTCAAAATTAAACACAGAAAAAATATAAAACTATGTTTAGAGAATAAAGAAAAAGTAATTGAACACTAGCTATTACTTAATAGTGATGCTATTGAATAGTGAGAGCTATTTAATAGTATTAGTAATAGTAATAATAATAATAATAATAATAATAGCTAAATAAGACATATCCACTAAAGTACAAAGATCAAGCTGAAGAATAATAAAGATGTACATGGCCAAACTTGGGGATCCAGTGTGGGAGAAATTTTTAAGCTCTAACTTAAGAAGATTAAATAAATAATAGGAAATTACTATAGGCTTTTCAAGGGAAAAATATTATATGTAAGTAATATCTAAATAGGATTATACTACTTTAGTATCTTACGTAGAATAATTTGGTTGAAAGTTGATTTAGGAAATGCTCTAAAACATGTCCATATATTTAATTGGTTTGGCACATATTTTTATTGTAGTGTTTTCTTTTCTTTACATAATCACCCACAAATTTAAGGTACAAATTTAATAACTTAATAAATAACCTGGTTACAATCACTAATTTCCAAGAAGAACAATGTCAAAAATGTTTATTTGTTGATCTGGCATTTTTGTCTTCTTGCCTTCTCTGGGACCTCAGGGACCTCAGAGCTAAATTTAATTTTTAGTGATAACAATCATTTGCTTTAGAATTTCTGATATGATTACCTCTGCATATTTATATGGATTTTGATCTTTTGTCTACTTACATAAGAACTACCTTAAATACACAGATATTAAAAATCTTTTAGGAAGATAATCAAATTATAGAATGAATCTTCATCCCCCCACCTCCTTCCCACACACACATTTTGTGAAAGAATAGGGACATTTTACTAGTCATGCACTCCTCCATGCCTTTATCAGCTGCATCTCAGAAACTCAAATTGGGTAAGGTAAGTTAACTTTCAGGCCTTGTCTTAGCATTGCAAGATTAAAGGCAAGGAGGATTTTTTTTATTCCCTGTGTGAACGGTGGGCAGGATGTTAATTCCCCAAACAGGGGAGGGGATGAGGAGCCTCTGATTACCTAGGTCTAGTTTCAGGGTAAACAGACGATCACATTCTCTCAATGACCAACTCCAACAAAGTTCCTAACCATGAAAGTCATGAATGCACCTCTTTTGAACCTTGTTTCCCAGGGGCTTACCCTCCCCGCAACCCCACAGAAGACTTTTCAACAAGTATTCAATGATTAAATGATTACCTTACACTGAAATTGTAGACCTTACATTTTTTCTCCTGGGATTCTTTATTAAGAATACTAAATTAAGTTCCTTAGATAACTAAATACTTTGTTTTTAAAAGAAACAAAAAATGGTTGCAGGTGAATGGAAAAAAGATTACTGATAATAAGACAAATAAAATTAATCCCAGAGTAGGACTGTAGCCAATCAAGCAGTAAATTGTCCTGGCATGAGGGGGCAAAAAAAAAAAAAAAAAGTTGATGAATTAAGTCTGTAAGTGTGTTGAATGGTAATCCCTAAACTAAAACAAAAAGAAAAGTTATCAATATTATTTTAATAATTTTGCTTCTAGAATTTATTTATTCAATACTCAACAGTTATTGAATTCCAACTTGTATTCAAGTATATTTTGCTGCCCTTAATCTCAAGTTTCTCATTTTTTTAAGACATAAGAATCATAACAAGTAATACTTCGGTATGTAATTTAATTTGGGAAGTTTTTATTAAGGGCTTAATAAAATTTTTATTATCAACTAGCCCCATGATAAATATATTGAAAATAGAAAAGAATTAAAGTCCATAATATCAAGAATTTATCATATTTTGGAGGGGTAAGACTTACATAATTATATTAAAACACAAAATATTGACAAAAATGATATAAGGCAAATTTTAGGGAAATTTAGTATCTGTAATATAAAGCAATTGCTTATGAAGGGAAGTTAGCCACATTCATAAGTAGAAGCAAGGTGTCCTAACAATGACAAAACTAGAGTTCTGGGTTTTGTTAAGTTTTAGAAAAGTAGAAAAAGTGAGTATGTTCCATGTGCTAAGCACAAAGATTCGAATGATTATGATGTATCTGGGAAATAGCAAGGAGTCTGGGTTAACAGCAGACGTGGTAGTGATGCGGAGAGGATGGTTCACCTCGTGGGTTAGTAGTAACTAGGGCCAGAATATAAGGGAGAGATCTACGGCTGTACTGCAAGACCTGCACAGTCTGGGGGAAGCAGGAAGCAAATGGAAAGGTTGAAGCTTCCATTCCCCCACCTCCCCAATTGCCAAAGGCTTAACTGGGGATTTCTGTAGCAGAGGAAGTAGCCATAAAGAGATTTATGGTTCACAGATGGATACTTTCGTTATTCCAGGTCAATCTGAAGGGAGAGCGTGAGTTCCAGGGTGGGTGGAATTATCATTTTTCAGGATAGAAAGCAAAACACTAACACAGTGTTTAAGAGATGGCTTTAAAAATAACAACACATTTTAAGTTTCTCTTATTAGGAGTCTGTGTGTGAGCGGGAAAGTTTACGAGTTGTTTTGTCCTTGTGAGGGATGTGCTTGTGTGTGTGCAGATAGAGACAAAAAAGGGAGAGTAGTTTTGGAAACATGGGTACATACTAAGAACAACTCATGAAAAGTTACTTCTCACAGTGCGGTGACGGACCTGACTTATTATCTGGTCAAAGCCTGTTGGTTGCGAGTGTCTCTTCCCAACACCCATTCAGTGATAGCACAGTGGTAAGTTAACACCAGTCACAGTGGGAGGATTTGAACCACGGATATGGATGAGCCCAACAAATCTGGGCTTCCTTATTTGGAAATCAGTTGTTAAACATTTGTCATCATAACACTGTCTCTTGGTACTTTTCTCTTGGACTACGCGGGGGAAGGTCATATACAGTGGATTCCTTTGTGTATTGTAATTCTTCCATTTTCCTTAACATTCTATAATAGTTGATACTTCCAAACAACTTGGAGGCTGTATTATGGATATAAATGAGGAACAGAGCAATGGAGATAAACCCTATTATAACCAATATTAAAACAATGAAGAAAATATTTTTATAGCTATTCATTCTGGTATAGTGTCAGTGTACCTCAATGTTGGCATGATTACATGAACCCTTAGGCAAGAAACAGTCCTTCCCTCACATGCCTCTTCTCCCACCAACTGTCAGCGTCTGCTGTTTGCTTCAGGGTACAGAAGGAAAGAGCACATATGGAAAAAAAAATAATGAAAACATACTTTTTCTGCTCTTTGGAGCACCTGGTCACAAAAACTGAGGTAGTCATTACTGCTGTTCACTCACTATTTCTGTATCTTCACTCTCCCATCTTGTGTTGGGATTGCATTTCCCTGTCCTTTGTGATTAGAAGACAAGGCATTCCCTGTGTGACTAGCTCTGGCCAATGACTTGTAAACAGAAGTGGCATGTATCACTTCCATGCCAGCACACATAATTGTTAACGTGATACTCTCTAGAGATTTCTATCCCAGTGGCAATGTTCAAGATAGTGGATGTTCCATTATCCTGGATCCCTGAAGGGCTATAATGAGTGGAGACCCTCTACAGACCTGCAGTGGATATGGAGTATGAGTAACAAATAAATTTTCATTAGGTCATTGAGATTTCATGATAGTTTGTTATTATCCATGATCTAGCTTCTTCTGATTGGTGCTCTTGCCTGGAGACCTGCTACATACACAAAAATACCAAGTTCAAGTTCTGCTCTCTCTGGGAAGTCCTGTTCAAGGGGAAAATGTTCAATCCATGAAGAAAAAAAAAGCTATTAGTGAAAATAACCTTGTAATACATTTAAGGAATGGCTCCTACTCACTTATGTATGAAACTTTAAAATTAACTTTGAAAGGCACTTGGTATCCTATTGTGGAAAATCTCTCTTCTTAATATTTAAAAAGTTATGAAAAAGTCAAATGTTTTTACAAATAAAATGTAATATATTATTTGACTTTAGAAAGTTAAAGATACAGAAGTAGCTTTGGGATAAACAAAATTAACTATATCATCTCCTTTCCCAAATAAAACTATATAGTAAAGTTTTGGTTTCCATTTCATTCCCAATGCTTTGGCTATTCCATTTCAGAAAGGTAAGTATGAAATTATGTAAAATAAGTGAAGATTTATGAGGAAATTAACAATTCCATTCATAGTAAAAAGGAAGTGGGAGAAATGGTTACTCATCATAGTAGATAAGACATAAATATTTATGATTTTTATGGCAACATATATTTCCTTTCTTGATTTTATAAGATATAATCTTCAGCCACAAATTAGGAAATATCTTGATAAAACACTGGGATTTTTGAAGACATGTAACTTCAATAACTAAATATCAATTTCAATTATATAGAGAGAAACATTTGAACTTGGAAAATTTTCTAAAAGTCAAAATATTTGGTCTTTTGCAGCTCTGCTGAAAACAGATGGACAAGACTGCTCTGACTGTATTTAACAGGAGTTGGGTCTTAGAGATTTCAGCAAGCACAGTACATGTAAAAAAAAGAGAATTGTTTTTTAAGTGTCTTATAAAAACTCAAACCCGTTCAGTGGTCTTTAGTTATGTAGTTTATAGCTGATATTTGAGGCACCACATCAGCTTTTACTTTCAAAAGTTGTCTTGTCAGCCTCAAAAAACATAGCTCAAAAAAAAAAAATCACAGGTTAATAGTTAACAGATCCCCTAGAGTAAAAAAAAAAAAAAAAAAAAAAAAGGAATAAAGCATACACATGAGAAAAATAGTTTAAGGACTCTTGGCTATAACTCTCCCATTTAAGAAAAGATTAACTAAGAAAGTGACCAAATTATTAAATAAAAGCAGCTCCTGCTTCTAGGCCCTTGGCTGTAGGGATTTCCCAGAATTTCAGATATTTGAGTAAAAAAACTACTGTGAATGATATCAAGAGAAATAATTATTTTCTTTAGTTTGAAGAAATTAATGTACTTCATAGAACTATGTGTATGTATGTGTATATATGTGTGTGTATGTATAAATGTATATTGCACCTATAAATGTGGATGATAGAGGATAGACAGGTAGGTAGGCAGATCGACAGATCTATCGATAGATAGATCCTCCAATGACAACTTGATTGTCTACACATAGCAGATGTTTTTAAATTTATTTTTAACTTATTTTTAAAAATGTTTTTAAATGTTTATTCTTGAGAGAGAGAGAGAGAGAGAGAGAGAGAGAGAGAGAGAGAGAGAGAGGGAGGGGCAGAGAGAGAGGGAGACACAGAATCAAAGCAGGCTCCAGGCTCTGAGCTGTCAGCACAAAGCCAGATGCAGGGCTTGAACCCACAAACTATGAGATCATGACCTGAGCTGAAGTCGGATGCTTACCAACTGAGCCACCTAGGTGCCCAGCAGATGATTTTTTTTTAAAGTGTGGATACTTTTATTCTCATTTTATAAAAATGAAATGGGAGGGGCTCCTGGGTGGCTCAGTCGGTTGAGTGTCAGACTCTTAATTTCAGCTCAGGTCATGAACCCAGAGTCATGGAATTGAGCCCTGCACTGGACTCTGTGCTGAGTATGGAATCTGCTTAAGACTCTTTCTCTCACCCTCACCTTTCTCTCATCTCACTCTCTCTATATATATTTAAAAAAAAAAAAAAAAGAAGAAGAAGAAAGAGGTTGCACCTGGGTGGCTCAATTGGCTAAGTGTCTAACTTCGGCTTAGATCATGATGTTGCAGTTTGTGAGTTTGAACCCCACTTTGGACTCTGTGCTGACAGGGAAGAGCCTGCTTGGGATTCTGTATCTCCCTCACTCTCTGCTCCTCCCCTGCTCTCACTCTTTCTCTCTCTTCCTCAAAATAAATAAATGTAAAAAAAAAAAAAAATTAAAATTTTTAAAAATTAAAAAAAAAAGGAAAACAGACAAAGAAATAATATTTGTAAGGTCAAACAATGAAGTAAATGGCCATATGTGGAGCTGAACTAAAATCTGTCTCCAAAGTACAACGGTGTTTGTCAGGGGCTGGAAAGACGGCTTAATGAGAAGTTATTGATTAACAGGTACAGAGTTTCAGTTTCTCAAGATGATGAGTTCTGGAGATGGATATTGGTGATGGTTGCACAACAGTATGAATGCACTTAATGCCACTGAGCTGTACACTTAGAAATGATTAAAATGGTGAATTTTGTGCTCCACATTTCATCACAATTTAAATAAATACGAAAAGAGACATATAACACACAAATTTCTCTTTAATTCCAGTGATTTTCTCTTATATTCTACAGCAAACCATTAACAAATTTGGCTTGCATGTGATTTCCAGGTCATCTAAATAGAAAAGTAAGGGATTGTCTAGTCCACGTCCCCTCATGTACAAGGATGAGGCTCTGTTCTTGTATTTGATGGTACGAACCCAATCTGAATATACACACACTGTGATGAGATACAGCATTAGAGAGCACTGAGTTCCTATCTGCATGCCATCTTTATAAGCCCTTTTTTACTGAGAAATGCATTTTGTATTGAAATTATTGTTAGGTTAATAAAGATGGCAAGTGAAGGGATAGAAGGAGAAAGGCACACATCCCTAACATAACATGACAACATACCCCTGATGCATAGACAATTATGGCTGAAAGGGAATGTTGATATCATTTAGTCCATTCCAAAGGAAATATCTGAGTTCTGGAAACAAATGCATTTAAAGAAATACTTGTATAATTTGCCCATTTCTCATCTCTTGGAGATTAATATTGAAAATTAGATCATCAAATATTTGGGAAAATTCTCTGAACAAAAACAAAAATGCAAAACAGGTAAAACTGGGATTTTTCAAACTTATTTTCTTTTTCTTTTTAAATAAATGTTTGCAGAGTTCCAGGTAACCGAGTTATAAAATGCTTTCTAGTATAATCCTCAGACTTTATAGATGAGACTGATTAAAAGAGATTTTCAGTTATTCAAGGAAAAATATTCAGTTATACTAGAATCTATTTTCCTAAGTTACAATGCATGTCATTTTTAGTAGACAAGATACAACCTTATGTTTTATACCTGATGGCAAGAAAAAAATATAATTTTTAGCAAAATTTAAGGTAAATTCAGAGAATCTGTGATTTTAGTTCAAAAAACATATAATATATATTTTTAAGTTTATTTATTTATTTTGAGAGAGAGAGAGAGAGAGAGAGCTGGCGTGAACAAGGGAGAGGCAGAGAGAGAGGGAGAGAGAGAATCCCAAGCATGCTTCTTGATGTTAGCATACAGCCCAACATGGGGTTCTGTCTCACAAACTGGGAGATCATAGCCTGAGCAGAAATCACATGTATTGGACACTTAACCAACTGAACTACCCAGGCACCCTTAAAAATACATAATACATTATAAGTGTTTGTATAGGATACATATCAATAGTAACTTGGTAATAGTTTTTTCATTGATAAAGATGTCTCTATACACTCAGTTTTATTTTCATTAAAATCATTAATAGAATGATAATTAACAACTCAAGATCTTGAAATCACTAGTCTTTTTATAGAAAGTTCCATTAATTATTATTAATATCACTAATTATTAATATTAGTTATCGAATTATTGATTTCAGTTTTCATTTACATTTAGTGCATGATATACTAGAAAATCATAAAACTAGGCAAGGCACAAGCAAGCTTTCTTTAAGCAAAGACTTTGCAAACTGGGTCAACTCTACCCTCTGTGGGATGCATTCTTATAGAAAAAAATAATAACAACAAATGCATATAGTATAAAAAGTGCAAGCTATTCTTGAATTATACACTGTTGTGTAATACTAAGGCAGTAATTTCTATTGGCAAATTGGTTTGGAGTTTTTCATGCTGTTTTTCTGCCTTTAAAAATATACATAAAAACACATTTTGTACTTATTAATGTCTTATACATACTTTCACATTTTAATGTATTTTATACATATACTTGTTTTATAAATTTTCTGTAATCTATTCTTTAAATTATTTTGAAATAACCATAGATTCACAGAAAGTTGAAACAACCTACTTTTTATTTATTTATTGTTATTATATTTCTGGCTTGAAACAATAGAAATTCATTGTCTCATAGTTCTGGAGTCTAGAAGTCTGAAGTTAAGGTGATGGCAGGGCCTCCTTCTGAAATCCATAAAAAAGAATGTTTTCTTGTCTCTTCTAAATTCCAGTGTTTTCTGGCAACCTTTGGCATTCTTTGGCTTATAGATGCTCATTCTAATCTATGTGTCTGTTGTCAAATGTCTATGTATCTCTTCCCTGTGTGTCTCCATTGCCATGTCATTTCTCCTCTTCTTAAAAGCAAACCAGTCATATTGGATTAGGTGGGTTAGGGTCCACAGCAATACTGCATCTTTTTTTTTCCAATTGGGATACAATTGACATACAAACAATATTACATTAGTTTCAATTACACAACATTGTGATTTGACAAATCTATACATTATGCTATGCTCACCACAAGTGTAGCTACCATCTACCACCATACAATGTTATTATGAGTCAATTGACTATATTTTCTATGCTCTACCTTTCATCCCTGTGACTTATTGTTTCCATAACTAGAAGTCTGTATCTCCCATTCCCCTTCACCCATGTTGCCCATCCCCCTACCTCCTACCACTCTGGCAACCATGTTGCAAATGACAAGTGGCAAGACCTCCTCATTTTTTATGGCTGAGTAATACCCCACTGTGTGTGTGTGTGTGTGTGTGTGTGTGTGTGTGTGTCTGTGTGTGTCTGTGTACACCACATCTTCTTTTATCCATTCATCTAATTACAAACATTTGACTTGTTTCCATATCTTGGCTATTGTAAACAATGCCACAATAAACATTGGGAGCATGTATTTTTTTTTAATTAGAAACAACCTACTTTTTAAACTTAACAATGTGATTAGAGATTTTTCCATAGAGTATACAAAATTGTACCTCCTCCTTACAACAGCTGAATACTGACTAATAGTGTGAATTGCCTATCATGTACTTAATTGTTCTGATGGTTATTTAGATAGTTTTCAGGACTTCATCCAAGAAAGTCCTGAGAAATAGCACCTCTGGTAGATTAAACCATGTATTCATGGGATTGGATACCCTGAGCTGGTGAAGGGGACAGAGCACTTTAGGAACTGGTCGAAGTCCATGAGAATGGAGGGTACAATATCACAAGAGGCAAAGTTGTATAAGATGAGAAGGGAAGTTGAAGCAGGGGACAGATCACTCAGAGCCTTGGAGACCATGGCAACAAATTTAGATCTTATTCTAAGAGCAATGGGAAACCATTCAAGAGTTTTAAGCAGTATTTTGACACAATCTCCAAATAAATCTTGTAATGTTCATTTATTTATTTTGAGAGAGAGAAACAGTATGAGCATGAGCAGGGGAGAGGCAGAGAGAGAAAGAATCCTAAACGTTGACAGCACAGAGCCTGACGTGGGGCTTGAACTCACAAACCATGAGATCATGACCTGAGCCAAAATCAAGAGTCAGATGCTCAACTGACTGAGCCACCCTGGTGCCCCTCCTATACATTTTTTAATACTTATGTATGACTTGAGTGTAGAGAATGGACTGGTGGAGGCATGAGTAAAAGAAGAAACATTAGCTAAGAAACTATTCCTGTGAGCCGACCAATAGATGATGACTTAAACTCAGGTGATGGTAGTAGAGACATGCACAGATCAGACATGTGCTTTGAAGGCACAACTGGTATAGATAGATTAAATGTGGGGGGGGCGAAAAGGGAAAGGTCAAGAATCAATCCTACTTTCTAACATTACTAATGGTGCCACTTATTTGAAATATAGAAACAGTGGGAATAATCAGATTTTGTAGGGTGTGAATGAAATGGATGTGTCTTGTTTTTAGTGTGCAAATTTGGAAATTCCTCTGACGCATTCCACTCAAATTTAGACAAGTACATAAATTTAGAGCTCAGAAAAAGTTTGGGTAAGAAATATAAATCTGAGTCACTAACATGTAAATGATTTTGAAAGTCACAGAAATGAATGAGATCACCTAGCCAGAGGTATCATACAAAAAGAAATTGAAGCCAGGACTGAGCTTAGAGTAATTTTAATATGATTAGTTAAGTAAAGAAGATAGCAAAGGAAACTTAGAAGGTGCAAGGTGATAGGTAGAAAAAATAAGAAAGCATGCTGTCTCTAAAGCAGAAAGAGGGAAGTGTTTCAAGGAGGGAATAGTCATCTGTGTGAATCATTGCTGAAAATCTAGCAGGGTGATGTCAACAAGTATCAAACTGGTAGGTCATTAATCATTTTAACAAGGATGTTAGTTGAGATATGGGTATGAATACCAATATAACAGTAGATTAAGAGAAAGTGAGAAACAAAGAAGTGAAAATTTGTGTGTGTGTGTGTGGGGGGGGGTTATCATTTTTAAGAAATAATCTAGAATTTCACCTGAAAGGAGAATTTTTTTAGGTTGAGAAATGTACTAGAGCATGTGTTCATGATGATAGGAATAGTATAGAGTGTGAAGGCGTAAGGATTGATGTTGTAGGAGAGAGAGAAGTTATCTCAGGAAATAGTCTTTTAGTAAGTGAGAAATAATGACATCAAAATAGGATGCCCATACATTCTGGTTTCCCTGCAGTTGTTCCAGCATCCACTTGCTAAACTATTGTTAATAACACCACCCCACTCCCACTATGCAACTGGAGAAATCAGTTTCCTCTAGTATACAAGGAGAAAATGGGTGTAGAAGCAGATAAGAGCATAGATTTTATGATGAGAAATCATGGGATTCAATGGAGGGAAATCATGTCCCAATCACTGAACATACAACAAAAGCTGAATTTGAACTCTGACACCTAAGGGTCTTTTCTTCATAACATCTGACACTGTGGAAACCTATGGACTCTATGGATTCATATTCTGAAAACCAGTGTAAGCATGCTAAACACAATCCACTAAATTCACTAGTTATAATGACCAGAGATAAACCATCACTCTCTTTACTCTCTGGCCCTGGTGAAGATTCTGAACATTGTGGCAGGAAAAGTCAGATATTTCTAGAAAAATAGATACTCCAATGATTCTGTTGTTTTGTGATCTCCCAGGAGTAGAATCCTCAGTGCTGATTAAACCTATATCCTGAAGCTTCCATAGGTTTTTCCAGCACACTATTTCACAATGGTTCTTACTAGTGAGTGTTCATGTGACCCATGCGAGTTCTTATCAGTATATCTCTACAGATGTATAGACAGTGTAGAGGATACTTTTCCTGTGTTTAGCTTACTTTCTTGGCAAAACTTTCTTATATATGATGTAGGAATATAACTTTATTAATAGCTGCTACTTTAATTTTTGTAATATGTGGTGATACCAGTGCACTAAATAGAGACTTTTCCAATCCATTATAAATAATAAATGTGCTTTATGAGATATAGTATTGGACCACTCCTTGAGGAATTCTGTCTACGAAACATTTCCTCAGCATGGCATCCAAAAGTTCACCAAATTACGACGTCGATACATATGGTTCAGCTCTACAGCATAAGCAGCATTATCTTTCTCAAGCTGTTGTTTCCATTTATGAAAAGTAAATCTCTAAACCACATCTGAGGATTTGGAAAAAGTAGTATTTCAAAATTGCCAAGTCTATATGTTGCCTTAAGGCAGAAAAGAAATGAAAGATAAAACAAGTCACTAGGGTATCTTGATAATATATGGTCCAGTTACCTGTTGCTGTGTCCCAAAGCCATCCCAGCATATAGTAGGTTGGTAGAATAAAATGACAATTCAGTGTCTTGTAGTTCTGGAGATTGACTCAGGTGGTTCTCATTTTTGGCTTCTGATGCAGTGGCTCCCGTACAGCAGCCAAATCTGAAGCTAAGTGAACGCTTGACTGGGCAGCATGACCAACACTGCTCATTTGCATGGTGGGCCAGTTACGAATTTATGGACTCCGTTCCCAAGTCTCCCTTTTTGCCTGCTCTGCAAAATCGGATCTGGATCCTTTAAATATTTTTTGTTTGCCAGCTAGCATTGAAGCTTTGTCAGTGGAAGTCACTGGAGAGACATGGCAGGAGGAAGGGGTTTTGCATCCAGTTTCTGTGAGCTTGCTCACTAGACTTTCACAATGTGTACAGCTCCTCCAACATCTGGCTCTTGCAGTAGATGGTGGTCAGCAGCACCCAGGAGAACTAGCTTTGCCCAGCACAGCTCTTGAGTAGTTTTTTTAGCAGGGCACTTCTGGCAAGTTATTTCCCTGTGAAGTTTTCCCTGACATCCTAGAGGACAGATTTTTTAGCAATTTACAGAAATTCTCTGCCATTCAATTGCTGAACCTTCTCCAACAAAGTCTGGAGATCTCAGGCCAGCGGTGGGGGTGGGGAAGAGAGAGCTAGATCTACTTTTGGTTCTCTATCCCAGCCCTAGTGACAATAATAATAATAATTATATATTTTTATGTATGTATATAATATTCATATATTATTGTGATATATAATATGTGATATATAATAATATGTGATATATAATAGTTATTAGCTATTATTATTATATATCACAATAATATATCTAATGTATTATATGTTGTCTCTGATATATTCTTCTTTGTCTTAACACAAATCAACCTCTAATTACTCTAGTCTTTTGTTATAATTTATAATTCTTTAGGTTAAACTTTCCCCGCTCAAATATTTGTGTGTCTTTCTTTCTTTTTTTTCTCTCTTGATTGAACCCATCCTAATACATATAGCCAGAAATTGAAGCTGTGTTTTACTTAGGGGCTCAGGTGGGGCTACCAAAAATAGCCAGTACATGGTATCATCATATGGTTTAGGCATGGAAACTGAGCTCTAAGAAAGACTGTTCTAGGAGAACCAGGCAGGATATACAGTGTTTCTTATGGCCTATCCCAAGGAGTCCAAGAATATCACTTCAGCATTCTATTTGCCAAGAAAATCACTAAGGTGAGAGTTTTATCACATCACGACAGAGTTTCAAAGGTAAAGAGGCAGCAAAGAATTTATAGTCTTTCATTTGTATCTACCATTCCATATGAGGTTACGTATGGTAGATATTTTTACATGGCACATCAAGTTAATAAATGAGCTCATTCACTTACTATTCCAATTTCATTTTTCCTCTGATTCTTTAATTCATTCAATAATCTTTATCATGTGTCTTCTCCAGGCCCCGTTCCAAAGAGATCTTTCCCAAAGTATGAATGCACTGTGATACCTGATCTACCCTGATTGAGCTTTAAATATTGTTGGGCATGTAAAATTCCTGCATAATTAGACCCCAAAACAATAAAGTGTACCACAAACTGTTAAACTGAATGCAATAAAGTGCCAAATGCATAAAATTGCAGTGAGACCAAGAAAAGATCCCAAGAGTCCTGACTTGCAGCCCAGTGTTTGATTTACCAAAAACAAAACAAAACAAAAATACAGTATCTAATTGAAAATAAAAGGTCTGGTCACTGAAATATTTCAGAATGGGCATCCATCATTTTTGCATGTCACAACCATGTCAAGAAGTCCCGAGAGAAATTTTTTTCTGTGAAAACATTGATTTTCTTTCCTTTGCTAAAAATTGTGTCACCATCTCCATCAACAAATACGAGAAATGTTGTGATTAGAAGCTTCTCTTGTAATCAGCTGGCATCCAAACCTTGTCCATTCTTGGCAGACCATATTTTATTGACTTTATCATTTTTAACTCAAAAGCCTGAAGGGACTAAAAACCACTATACTAGCTACAACAATTTTAGAGATGTAGGAAAAGCAAACTGCAGTGTATACCCAAAGACAAAACTCCAAGCATCAATAGGCATTTTTCAGTAACAAAGCTAGAACTAAAACTGAGGGAGGAAAGCCATTTAGCTTTGCTAAGGCCATTATTTTCTTTACATATATTCTAGAGAGTAATGAAATTCTGAGCAGCGTTGGAGCTCTTCGCTCACACCAGCAATAAAAAGACCAGAAAAAATCCTATCATATGATCTGCGTCTAAGTGAGGAGATAAAAGTAAATTGTAAAATGAGAGCCTCACCTGAGACTCTTGCTAGAAGTAAGACTTCTCTGAATGAAGATCAGGAAATCAGCTTCTACTGAGGAAGTTACCTGAATTACACTTTGGGAATTTGTTCTAGGAAAGAGTTGTAAGGAAGACACCTTAGCATTTAAAGAAGCCCTTGTGAGTCAGAGTGCAGCATGCCAGCAAAGAATGATTAAACTCCTCTGCTACACACTTTTGTGAGGGTGGGTGATGAAGAAAACAATTTCCCAATAAACTAGGATAGCACAGTGAACTCCCCAAGTGTATCCTGAAACCTTGGCCAACCTCAGATTGTTACAAAGACTCGGTGTTTTCTCCATCACTCTTCTTTCGTCTCTACCACTGCCTACCTCCCAAATATCTTAAAATACCAAGTGCGTTTTGAAACATCACAACGGTCATTTATTATGTACTTTCCCCCATCATTAAGGATGGCACGATTCTCAGAAATAAAGCCTGAATTTTGGCTTCAAATAAGCATTCATTCAAATTCTAATTAAATTACTTTGCTGAAACCTATTTGAAACAATTAGTTACCAGAGCCAGTAGTAATCAGAGATTACATACACTGAATTTTCATGCAGGCCAGGATTTTGAATAGATTGTGCAATATAATAAAGAGGAGGCATTGCAAAAAACCCAATTTTCCCCCTTTAAACTGGTATTTATAGTGAATGTGATTTCAAATGTGATCAGATCTCACGTATGTGTGGCGGGGGCTGGAGTGTATGGGTGGAAGAGATTTGGATAGGCAGGAGGAAAAAAAAAGAAGAGAATGAATAAAAAGGCTGTGTGCTATGCTTAAGGGAGAATGTGAGCGGGCATGGTCAGTGGAAAACAATGTTACTGTGATACAGTCATACTTGTCAAGAGGCAGTACCTGGAGCAGAGAAGTGTTTCCAGGCTCCCACTAGAATTTACCCATGGCTTACTCACAGTCTTTTATGTTCCCAATCATAGTGGTTGCAGAACTAAATTGATAACCCATTATTACTTTAATAATGATGATAAAGAAGGTCATCGGTTCATGCCTTCCTTCATGCTTTGGGCTCTCCAGTACTTGTCCAGCTGAGTTTTCTAGCCATATCAGTTAATGTAGACCAAACTGGTTATATAAACATGGAGGAAATCAGAAGCCATTCTTTTAGTAAGAATTTAAATATGCAACTCTTCTCAGCACGAATGAATTTTGAACTAGATATTGAAAGAGTTGAGAAGATAAAAATTTAAGAGGACATTTTCAGAAAGGACATTAAAAATGAGTAGAGATCCAAAACACAGGGCTTTTGTCAAACTATGAAGATAAACTAGCTCACTCATTAAAGACTTTATGATTTTGTTTACAACTATTACCCACCCCTGCCAAATTTACACTCTCCATTAGTAGAATAACCCACCTGGAGTCAACTTGCATCTCAAGTGGCTGGAATATTTAATAACCATATTTGAAAATAGCCCCCCTTCTTGCTCTTGCATAAGCCTCTGCACTCATCTCCCATTGGACCATGTCCTATAGTTCTGAAGCCTCTGAAGGTATCCAGAAAAATGTAAATCTAATCGAGATAAATTCAGGGTCACTTTTTACGGTCTCCAAAGATATCCCATAATGATTAGGTATCATAACATGAAATTTTGTTATCATGGAATTTTCCACCATTGCTAGTCACATTTTAATAAGCATTCTATGTTAGCTAGCTAATCGTACATGTTACCTGTAAGTATTTCTCAAGATAGATAAATGGAGAGAGAGAGGGAGGGAGGGAGGGAAAGAGAGAAACACTCATATACACATTAATTCCTTGACATACTTTCTATGAAATACATATCTATACATCTTCCATCATGTTTGTTGTTACCTGTGTAATATTCGGAGTTTCTTAACAAGTGGTCTTTGCTCCAATAAGTTCTTTTCTTTAAATAAACTTTACTTTTTGAATATAAATATGGCCCTCTGTAATGCATTTTGAGACTTTTTTTCTACATCATTTCTCTGATTCATTCTTTGGTTACAGACATGCTTGGACTTTCTGAGAATTGCACTTTCTGAAAGAAACAACTGCCAACTAATGGCTCCAACAATGGGGATCAAATACAATCTAAATAACATGAAAAAGTCAAAAACAGTGGAAAATTACTGCTGCAAAATTCACAGGTTGCACAATTAGAGGGCCTTCTGTGAACCCTTCCCATATGCAAATGTTTGTTTTAAGTCCAAATATTGTTGAGACAATGATTTGGGGGATCCTGAGACACTCAGTACAGCCATTTTCACTAGCAACCTTATCAAGGAGCCTCACTGCTTTGTCTCCTCGTTCACTGGTTGTGGCTTTTCCTTCATTCAGGCTCATCAGTAGCTAACTCAAAAGTCAGGTGGTTCCACGGTCAATATCATGAAAATGCACCGAGTAAGCAATTAGTAAACAGATTATGTAAATACAACTCCTGAACCAACTGCTGACATTTAAGTACTACAGCTTACCTAGCCTTGGGCTCTTCAATTAATTGCAGCAAACTGAAAGGTAGATTGCTAAATCTTTTGATTTCAGAGTGTATCATGGGTTTACCCAGAGAATCTATTAACTTGTTCATGAAAACATGTGTGTCACTGTCATGTTGACAAAGAAAAAAAGAAAGAAAGAAAGAAAAAAAAGAAAGAAAGAAAGAAGAAAAAAAGAGAAAGTAAAAGAAAAAAGTGAAAAAAAAGTGTCTTTCATTCAAACATTAAAATCAGGGGCTCCCTGTAGACACAGCATAAAAGCAGTAGGCTTTTTAAAGGCAATTTAAAGGTGAACTGTTCTTAAAGCACTTTCTTTGCACACTTCACACAGATTTCAAATTCTGCCACCTCAGGAGTTACTTTTTCTGGGGTTATAGTATTCAGCTGTGACTGTGTGTCACGTGCAAATGGAACATGCAAATCTCTTTCCTTAACACTATTTTTGGTCCACAAATAAGTATAAATCATCCACCAGGAGCCTGCACCTTACCTGTACCATAGGAAAAAAAGACTTTGTTTTACAACATTAGGAGCCCTCACTTTTTCTATTGGAAATCCTAGAAGAGTCTATATTAAGGATGGAAAACATATGCCTTAGCTACCGAAGAAAGACCTATTTCTTAACAAATGATGATTTATCATTTTAGAACAGAAAGCTGCATTAGCAAACCAATGAAAATGGCTAAAAGTGTAACCACTTTGCCTGGCAATTATATATGTGACAGATTCATTTATCTACCTGTATAGAGCCTTAATTTACGCCAGCACTTAACAGCTAATTGTTGAAGTGCACTTTTCTGCAATAATAATGGAATTTTTTTTAGAGTATCCTAAACAGAAAACACTTTTAAATAAACACCAATGCCATTAATTATACCATCAAAACAGCACTGAAAAGTGCCAGAGAAAAGAGATAACAGGAAAAAAGAGGTAAAATGCCATTTGTGTAAAGAAATTAAAACATCAATTATTGAATGAGTAATGATATCATCTTTTTTTTTTTTTTCTGGAATAATAGATAATGAAGTTTACAAACAGTCCTTATAAGAAACTTCTTAAAAATATCTTCATAACAATGGTACCATTTTTACTTGTTTATACTAATTTATAATTAAAACATAACTAAAAATTTTTAAATACAACCAAAACCTTATCAGTATTTGCAATATTCTATATTCTTCTCGTCTTTTCTGTGTGCATTTGTCATACCTTCCTATATATTTTGTTTTTTAAACTGTTACTCAATGAAACTCTCCTATATAAATGGATTAGTGATAAAAAAGCTATTCCATCAATATTAGCAGCTTTTTCATGCTGCTTGCCTAATGAACGTAAAATATGGGGCAGAAATTTTATAAATTCTAAAATTGTTTATGTATCAAGTCCTTAAAAATTATAATCAGAAGAATTTGAATAAGATAAATATTTAGAAGTTTTTCATCATATTTGGAAGCTTCATTATGAATTTTAAACAGCATATTCCCTGGGTTTTTAATGAGTCTCTTGGAGGAAGGGGAGTGATTCTCAAGGTGATAAAGGGATGGTGTGAAAAACCCGGAGCCAGACAACCTTGAACATGAATGCTGACTACAACTTACTTTCTGAGTACCTATAGGCAAATAGCTTTAGCTCTGCAAATGTCAATTTCTTCAAGCCTAAAAAGAAGATAATAATGCTTTCCTCACAGGTTGTGTGTGCGTGTGTGCGCTCACATGCCTGTGTGAAAGACAGACAGACAGAGAGATGAGCTGTGATACTTCAAACCACCCATTACAGTCCCTCATCTCCAGCTGGTGTTCAATACAGGCAATTATCCTGGCCTCCCTCCACTATATCCCTCAGATTTCCTTCCTTTAAGATTATCAAGAATCCAACCAACAAAGAGAGAGTGACTCTTACCAGCTGGGAGTCTTTAAGAGTTACAAAGATTAACAAACAATCATCTTTGTACACAAAGGACCCTCAAATTGTCTGTCTTCTGCTTGTCTACCTTTTTCCCCTCCTTCCTTCGTACCACTTCTGAATGAGTTTTTCTAGGTCTTTCCAGGAACGGCCAATTATCTCCTACTGTTTTGCCAGTCGGTGAGTAAGAAGCGGCCTCACCACTTCCTCAAATACTCCAGGTCCTCTTCTCTTGATCCAGTGTTTTACAAGCACTGGCTAAACACTACCATTCTGTTCTTGCCCTTTGTGAGTCATGCTTCACTCTGATCCCTCCTCCTCTAGGGGCAGATGGATGTACCAGGTGCCCCAAGGATCAGAGATGCATTTTTCTTGCCCAGAGCCATTATATCAAAAGCACAATCCAAAGCCATATCTAAGGAAGACAGGGAGGGAAGCTGTGAATGGTCCACTCGGGGATTTAAAAGAGCGCTAAATTTTCCTGCTATTGAATACACCTCTTCCCCTAAAGCAAGCTTTTAATATGGGGCCCAAGAAAGCAATAGATTTTTAAATCCATAGAGATTGAGTCCTAATTGAGTTTTTTCCTACCATTTCTGATCTATAATATACATATTTACTAAATTGTACTTTAGTTTTTAAATCAGGATATCCAAACTGGTTAGAAGGTTGTTATCTGGAATAAATGCTCATTGTATGGTTTTAATTTTACTATCAGAAGATTGAGCACAAAGAGACAAGAGAGACAGAAGTTAATATTTATTAAATATCTAATTTGTACAAGGCATTAGAAGTCTGGCCTATAGAAATCTTAATTTTACAGATAAAAAAACCTGAGGTTCATAGAGACTTTGGGACATTTCTAAGGACATACAACATAGCAAACTAATAAATAGAAGAATTAGAATTTGAACAATGTGATACTAAAGTATTTTTGACATTGTCTTTGATGTAGGAGAAATCTGCTACTTTGAGAAGTCACATGACTTGGCCTCAACTACCCTAACTAGTTAGGATAAGAGGTAAGATCTGTTCACTTCAGTCTGCTGGTCTCCAACATAGTGCCTACTCCACCATGCCAAAATGCCTGAGACTTTTAATTCAGAGATAATTTAAAAGCCACAATCACCATATCATAAACCCTAATATATCCCTTTATTTTTTTTCTTTTTGGAATTTTCTTTACTCAGGAAAGTTTAGTTTCATTCATTGGCTTACAAAGTATACTTCTAGTATACTTAAATTGCTAATTATAATAACACAACTTATTTAAATTGAAACAAAAGTCAAAAATCAAACCATACAAAAGAGTAAAACTAGATCATTATCTCACTCCATATACAGAAATTAAGTCAAAATGGATCAAGTAACAAAATGTAAGAGCTACAACTATAAAACGCTCAGAAGAAAACATACAGGCAAATGTTCATGATCTGATATTTGGCAATGTCACCATTAAGTACAAAAAGCAAAAAACAAACAGGTAAATTGGATCAAAATTTACAACTGTGTATATCAAAAGGCACTAGCAGAAGAGTAAAATGACAACCCACAGAATGAGTGAAAATCATTTACAAATCACCTATCTGAGAAAATGATTTACAAATGATTTATCTGACCAGCCTATAGTCCAAAATCTAAAAAGAACTCTTATAACTCAACAATACAAGCAATTTAATTTTTAAATGGGCAGGGGACTTGAATGCATATTCCCTCCCCCAAAAACAACGTATAAAATTGCTAACACATGAGAAGATGCTCCATGTCATTTGTCATTCAGGAAATGCAAATCAAAATCGCAATGAGACAGCATGTCACATCCACTAGAATGACTATAAACAAATAAACCAAAGAAGTAAAGACAAGTATTGACAAGGCTTTGGAGAAACAGGAACCTATTTACATTGTCAGTGGGAATGAGAAATGGTATGGCCACTGTAGAAAACAGTTTGATAGTCACCCAATAAGTTAAGCATACAGTTAACCAGACGACCCAGCAATTCCACTCCTAGGTGAAATTTAAAAAAAAAAAAAAAAAAAATTACAAAACTATCTAGAGCACAATAGTCACAATAGTCAGAGGGTGCAAAGGCTAAATGTCCATCGATTGATAAATGTATGAACAAAATCTGGTATATATGTACAATGGAACATTACTCAGGCTCCAAAGGAATACAGGACTAATACATGTTACAACATGGATAAACTTTGGAAACATTATCCTAAGTTAAAGAAGGCACAAAAAGCCACATGTTGTATGATTCCATTTACATGGAATATCTAGAATAAGTAGATGCAAACAAATGGAACACAGATTAGTGATTGCCAGAGGCTAGGGGAGTGAGGGCTGACTGCTTAACGGGTACAGGGTTTCCTTCTGAGCCGGTGGATGTGTTCTGCAAATAGATTGTGGTGATGGTTGCAGAACATTGTGAATATGCTGGACACCACTGAATTGTGAATTTTAGAATAGGTAAAATTATAAACTTTGTGTTTTATATTTTACCACAATTTTAAAACATATACCTTTCTTTATGTAATACATACAGTATGTATATTATGTACACAATCTATGTGCGTACATGTATGATAAAGTAAATCCCATGCTCTATGACAGTACTGATAATTGGATAAGATTATTTTATCATAACAGTTCATTATTTCTCCATTTAATGGATGGCATGCTGTTATTATTGATCTTTCCAGTGTAGCTGATCTAAGGGTCCAGTTATGAGTTATGATGCCCTGTTGATACACTTATTTATACTTAAATACATGATTCACAGCAAATACCAAAGGCAACAGTAGAGTTTCTAAAATTTTCTTAATTGAAAAATTGAAGAATTGAAGAATTGAAAAATTAAGAATTAAGAAATCTCATTTCTTAAATGAAAAAAAATATTAAATGAATACTTATTCCTGAAATTTTATTAACAAAGGCATAAGAATGGTATATTGATAAGTTGAGTACCCACAAACAAAACCTTGCTTTCATCTACTAGTTATCTTATATTTTTCCCCTGGTAGTTTTACTAAATATTATCTGCTAATGTTCCATTAGAAATCAAATATATGCAACATAGTACCCTGTTTTAAAAGATCTGAGTATATTTTATACCATAAAAGCACAGCTTACAACTATAGTTTTATTAACTTAATCTTAAAAAGATATATAGGGAAAATCTATAAACATATTGATTCTGACACTCATCCAGATATTTTTATTACTGGATTAAGAAGAAATAAAAGCATGCACACTTAAAAATATTTTATTTTATTTAGAAATGTTTTTAAGTTTATTTATTTTGATGGGGGGAATGGGAGACACAGAGATTGACAGAGAGAATCCCAAGCAGGCTGTCAGCAGAAAGTCCAACATGGGGCTTGGTTACACAACCTTAAGATCACAACCAGAGCCGATTGATCAAGAGTCAGACACTTAACGGGCTGAGCCATCCAGGCACCCCTTTAAAAGACATTTTAAATATAAAAGTGTATATAGTAAAAAAATAAAATGTACTTCCATAAACATGTACCCATTCACATATAATATTTTTAAACAATCATTATAATAATAAGGAATATATATCATTTATTATGTGCCAAGCACTATTCTAAGCACCTAACATAACTATATCTGATTTAATCTTTATGATAATTCTATGAAGTACTTAATATTATTATTGCTTTATTTACAGGCAGAGTCAAAGAAAAGTCAACACATATAAGTTTCTGAAAATTGTTCTTTTTTGAAACAACTGCATTTCAGTAGAATCCCAATAACTACTTTATTTATAGTATGTTTGGCAGAGGCTTTTGAACAGTATCAGTGATCTCTTTGTCTCAAGTAATACAAATTGTAGTTGGTCAAATGACCATCAAGAATATTAACTACACCCTTGGCCATGTGACTACATCCTGACTAGTAAGATGTAACCGACATATTTTCTTGTAGGTTCTAGATCATTCTTAAGAAATGACAAACTAGGGTACCTGGGTGGCTCAGTTGGTTAAGCCTCCGACTCTTGGGGCTTAGGTCATGATCTCTCAGCTTGTGGGTTCCAGCCCTGCATGGGGCTCTGGGCTGATGGCATAGAGCTTGCTTGGGATTAGGTTTCCCTCTCTCTTAACCCTCCTATGCTTGCTCTCTCTCAAAAATAAATAAATAAACATTAAAGCAATTTATTTTTTTGTTTTTATGTATAGAATTTTTTAATGTTTATTCATCTTTGAGAGAGAGAGAAAGAGAGAAAGAGAGAGAGAGAGAGAAAGCAAGAGCCAGGAAGGGGCAGAGAAAGAGGGAGACACAGAATCTGAAGCAGGCTCCAGGCTCTGTTCTGCTGAACCTATGAATGGTGAGATCATGACCTGAGCTGAAGTCGGACCCTTAACTGACTGAGCCACCCAGGCGTCTCCCCTCCCCAAATTTTTTTTTAAATAAATCACAAGCCCTGGGGCACCTGGGTGGCTCAGTTGGTTGAGCGTCCGACTTCGGCTCAAGTCATGATCTTGGGGTTTGTGAGTTCAAGCCCCACATCGGGCTCACCGCTGCCCGTGCAGACCCTGCTTCAGATTCTCTCTCGCCCTCTATCTTCCCCTCCCCTGCTTGTGAACTTGCAAAAATAAAATTTAAAAAGAGAAAGAAATGATAATCCCTGATCCTTTACCCTTTGTCCTCTTTACACGTTAGTCCATTCTACATATTTCTAAGCTGAATCATGAAGATGAGGGGTCGCACCATATGGATGGTGGGGCAGTGAAATGGATAGAGCTTGTGTCTCTAAGAGTTTCACAAAGTAGAGATGGCATACAAACCCAACATTTATATGAGAGAGGAATTGGAGGTTCCTCGCTGGCTCAGTGAGTAGAGGATGCAACTCCTAATCACAGGGTCTTGAGTTAAAGGCCCATGTTGGGCATAAAGCTTACATATATATATATAATATATACATATATTATATATATATAATTTATATTTTTTATTAAAAAAATTAATGTTTATTTATTTATTTTAAGAGAGAGACAGAGATTGTGAATGAAGGAGAGACAGAGAGAGACACACAGAATCTGAAGCAGGTTCCAGGCTCGAAGCTATCAACACAGAGCCTGATGCGGGATTCCAACCCACAAACCGTGAGATCATGACCTGAGCCAAAATCAGACACTTAACTGACTGAACCACCCAGGACGTCCTATAATTTTATTTTTAAATTTTATTTTTTAAATTTTATTTTTATTTTGTATTCTGATTTTATTTTTGTTTTGTATTCTTACTTCCCCCCCACCGCTGCAGTGACAGTAAATTTTAATTAAACAATATGAATATACCAAACTTTATCCAAACATTCCCCTATTCCTGGATATGTTAAATCCAGTCTTCTTTCTTTCTGCTGGAAAATATGTTGCAGTGAATTTTCTCATTTTTGTACTAATACAATAGTATTCTAGCAGTCTACTATACCATGATCTAGAGTTCAGAACAGATTCTTAGAAGTGGAATTACCAGGGTAAACAATATGCCACTTGAAAAATTTGACAATTCTTTTCTCCTAAAGGTGGTACTTATTCCAATAGTGTATGACATAAATTTACTTCGCAGACATTCTAACACTGCAGATATCTTCTTAAATTTTGTTTTCACTTTTGTTATTCTGACAGATAAGAAATCTGTTTTGTTTCTTATGTTTAAATCTCAAAAAAATAAATTAGAAACAGTCAAGTTACTTGTAAAAATTAACAGATTTCCTATATTTATAAACATTTTCCTTACTCTAATTGCCTATTCATCTCTTTGACTATTTTTATAAGACATTGTGCTTTTTTTGAGATAAAGTTATTACACTTTTTTTTTTACTTATGTAGGAAATTTTTATATGTTTAAACTTTATATATCTCTTACTGTGTTAATGTCTTGAATTTGTATGTATTTTTTTTCCTTATGGCTTTCTGTCAAGCTTAGTAGAAAGAGAATTATAATGTTCTTCTACATTATTTGTCAGTACATTAAATTTATTTTCAAATGTAGACTTCATTGACTTTTTTTTTTTTTTTTTTGGTTTAAGGAGCAAGACAATGATCTATTTTCTCTCTTTACTAGATAGACATGTACTTCAGCACAATTTATTGACCAGCACATTTTTCCGTACATATTTAAAAATCTCACCTTTATCAGAGATATGATTGTACAATGATTTATAACTGTGAACAATGCCATGTTTATAGATCTTTGTAATGCATTTTGATGTAGTAAAAAAAAAAGGTTTCTTCTTCATGAAACTTGTCTTTTCATTCTTTCTTGGCTATTCTTGAATAATAATAAAATTTAAATATATTAATTATATTCCATGACATCTAAATTTTGTACTTTTCTTTATTTAAAAAAAGCACACTCAGAAATATGTCATTACAATCTATTAACTTTTACACATGTGGCATTGAAAACTGAGGGAGCCTGGGTGGCTCATTTGGTTAAGCATCGACTTCCACTCAGGTCATGATTTCATGGCTTGTGGATTGGAACCCTGAATCAGCTGTGTTCTGACAGCTCAGAGCCCGGAGCCTGCTTCGGATTCTGTGTCTCCCTCTCTCTCTGCCCTTCCCCTGCTCGCACTCTGTCTCTCTCTCTCAAAAATAAATAAAACATTAAGAAAAAAATTTAAAAAAAGAAAACTGAAGTAAATGTTCATGCAGTAAGTGGTATGAGTTGCTTGCTTTATAAAACACAAAGTGAAATCAGGCATCCTTGGGTCAGCTACCAGAAAGCCTCTTAAGAACACTCTTCATAGTATATCCAGAGTCTAGAGCTTACTCTTTAGTTTTGAATTATTAATCTCGTAGATTCCTCCCATATGTGTGTGTATTCCATAGATATGCCAAAAAATATATAAACGCAGCCTCGCAATTTACCTCTTTATCTGACCATGGTGGTTCTTACAAGAGGGACCACAGGTCAAATAAAAAAGCTTTGAGTCAGGGTTCTTTTCTGCTCTGACCTCTTTTTTCATTTTCCAGCTCCACTATCCTCCAGAGAGACTAAAGCAGGAGGGAGGATCCTGGGCAACAAATCTGAGAAAAACTTCAACTTTATGTAGACACTCCATTTCAGCTGTGTGTATATCAGCACGATACAGTAATCCTTCCTAATACTCAATAACAGGATAACTTTTTCATAATGTAATGAAAAACAATATCTGGGTTTGATTCCTAATTCTGTCATTCGCCAGTTGAGTGAACTTGGAAATCTTTATCACTCTTTAGAACTTCATTTTCTTACTCTATAAGATGAGAATCATAATGTCACTTTGCGAGGCTGCTATGTGTATTAAATGAAACAATACGGGCCCACTATAGTGCCTGACAGATATCACACTCAACGTTGCACACTGATATTACTGTGCCTTGTACATCTTTCCAATCTTATGTTTCATATATAAGTTTGGACATAGGATCCCAGTGCTAATCTCCAGGAGAAATAAGTTAATAACTTATTAAATAAGAAATTATTTAACTTAGAAATAAGTTATTAACTTATAAATAAGTTAAACCATTTTATTATCACAATAAATAAAATATACATATATATATGGTATAAGTAAAAATTTGAATTTTTAGCAAATATAACTTTGAGTCAAAATTTTGTTAATTTCTAAAGAAAATTTTAAACTCTCAAGTTTTATGAAGTTTTAAACATTTTGAATTCAACACCTAGTATCAAAGAATAAAACAATTATATAAGTGATAATAACTGTATTATACAAAATTTCACAGAAAAGAAGAAAAAATATATATTTTTATTGAGATGGCGGGGCAGAGTGTAGGTAACACGTATTGATTTGGAAACAGCAGGAGATCCTAATTTGAAAAATTTAGCTTCAAATAAAAATGTACAGGTTAAAAATTTTGGAGCAAATGAATCTTTCTGAGATTTGAAAAGATGAACTTAAATGAATTGTTTTTCATTATTCAAAATGACTCTCTTAAGAATTTGAAAAGAAGAAACTGGGATTTCTAATCAAATATATGTATACGGGTGACTAAACAGTAATTCCAATTCCATTGTGCATATGTATAGAAAATACACAATGAATAAATTATAATATTCTAAGCAAGTTTATGGAAACTAAATCAAGTGCCTGATGTAGAGTTCCCAAAATTTCTTAAAAAGAAAAGAATATTGGTGGTACATTCAGACAATGGAACATTATTCAGCACTAAAAAGAAATGAGCTATCTAGCCATGGAAAGACATGAAGGAAACTCAAATGCATGTTGCTACATGAAAGAAGCCCATCTGAAAATGCTACATATACTGTATGATTCTAACTACTAACGTTCTGGAAAAGGCAAAACTACAGAGACAATAAAAAGATCAGTGGTTGGCAGGGGTTAGAGGAAGAAGAGATGAATAAACAGAGCACAGAGGATTTTTTAGGGCAGTGAAAATACTCTGTATGATAATATAATGATGGATATATGTCATTACATATTTGACCAAACCCATGGAATGTGCAACACCAAGAGTGAATCCTAAGGTACACTACGCATTTTGGGTGATTATAATGTATCAGGGTAGGTTCATCCTTGGTAAACAATGTACCATTCTGGTGAGTGCTGTAGATAACAGGAGAGGCTATGTGTGTGGGGGGGGCGTGGGGAGGAGGGGCGAGGGGGAAGGGCAGGAATTATATGGAAATCTCTGTACTTTCTCCTCAGTTTTGTTAAAAATTTGAAGCTGCTCTTAAAAACATTAAGTATTCAAAAATAACAGTAGAAAAATGCTATAAGAATAGATGGGGAAAAATCATATTTATTTCCTAAATATATCAGTGGGAGATTTTTTGTATGTGGGAAGTACAAAGAGCCAGGGTTTTCAGAATTTCACAGAAAAAGAAAAAAAAATCCACAAAACAATAACCTTGAGAGACAGGCATCAAAGCTCGTATTTTTCTTTTAGATATGGCATAATATAAATAATTAGTGTATTCCCAAGGAAATGGGATTTTGTTTCTTCTTATTTGTTTTGTTCAATTTCCTTAGTTGAAGAAAAAGCCTTCAAAAATCTTTTCATTTTAACTACTTACAAAAAAGAATAATCACCTATAATTTTTGCCTCTGTTCTTCTCCATAATAAGGTTAAGTTCAGTTCAAACTACTTATATAAGCAAAGCCAATATTTCATTGTCCAGCTTTGCCCATAAAATCGACCTGGGTAGTGCATTTTGTAATGCATGTCAGAAAAAAAATACTCACATTTCACTGATACCAAGACCAAGTTTGTACTTTCAGTGAGCAAACTTCTTACAAACATCTTCATTTTGCTTTGCAAGCCCTATATTTAGAGTATCTATATTTAAAAGAAGAACGATCCTATTAACATTTTCTTAGTAGATCTTAAATTCCCTTGAATCTTCTCCATCTCTCCCTTCTTCATGATTTTGTTTTATTTTAGGTTGGCATTAGCCATTTTTTAAACTGTGAAATGAACATTAGTGAGGGCTTGCTATCTTAGAAATGTCTTGTTCCTTCTCTTTCCATCCCTCCTCCTTTCCATTGCTGCCAGATGATCTTTCTAAAACTTGCTCAAACTTTCTCATTGCTGTGGAACTTAAAAACTTCTGATTCCTTCACCTCCGCTAGCAACACAACACCACACCACACACAAACACACACACACACCACCTAAAAGAGTAAAAAATTCTTAGCATGGCAGAGAATGCACTTTCAGACACATTTCAGAGACAAGTCTATGCTCCAATCATGTTGATTTGCTCCTTTTTTCCTCAAACACAGCTGAAATTTTCAAATCACTGTGCCTTTCTACATCTTGTTCTGATTTCCTGGAAGTTTCCCTTTTCCCTATGACAATCACTTTTCTATGGAAGTATCACAGACTCCAATAGGCAGTATTGTGTGTCCTTTCCTATCTTCCTTAATTGTATTTGCTCATCTGTCATTACATTGATCATATGCCTTAGAGAGTTTTATATCAAAACATTTGTTGCCTCTCCCTAATGAGATGGTTTCTGAGGGGCTCCCTATTGTAGTAATAACATGTTGGCCATGCTATCTGCCTTATCCTATGGAATGAGAGGGGTGTGGGCACTTGCCACCTCTAAAGCAGAGCTTTGGCAGAAGGCAAATAACTTTCCCTCATTCTGAATTTCCCCAACTGGGAATATGAAACCCAGGCTGAAAAAAAATATAGCTAACTAAACTGTTAGCTTCTCAGAACATAGTCGTTGCTTAACACATTCTTAAAATATTTTAATAATTATATAATGAGAATTTTTTTTTAAGTTTAAAAGAAAACAAAAAGCATAAAAGCCATATAGTCCGCCAATAGTAGAATAATAATTATCTGTAACCACTCATCATTTTCAATGCAAATGTTGTGCTTCTAGTAATTTCCAGTTAGGATATCTCATCAGCTTTTATAGGATTTATAAAAGCACGAACAGGGTGGTACGGATGGTGGATTGAGTCTCTAGTGATTCTATAAAATTGCTATTTTATTGATAAAATATATAACCACAAAAAATATAAAATATATAAAAATGTGATAAAATATAATCACAAAAGAATTGTGATTCTGGAATACTAAAGATTCCTGACACTTTAGTATTATACACGTGAGGTTGTATGGGAAGAGCTATCCTTTGGTAACAACACCATCTAGTATTTACCTTTAACATTAATCAAATTTGTTCACTGAGTGCCAACATTTGCATAAGGTAGAAAATTTAAAACAGTCCCAATTGATCAGCTCTCAAATTCACCGTTCAAAATAACTTTCAGCTCTAAGATCTGGCAGAACCATTCACACAATTACATGTTATTCAACATCTCCCATAGAACATGCATTGTCTACTCTCCTTCAAGCAAAAGAATGATGAAAGGGAAGTATAAGCAGACTTGCTCAGGTTCTATAATAGAATCCATCTTCTGAACCAAGGTCATGCTTGGCAAGAACAATCATTGTCCAGAAAACAATAAAGCCAACTGATGAAAAATGTTCTTGAGTTCCAGCATACAGTGAACTGTAAATCACTATTTATGAAGTATCCACTTTAGCCTGGTATTCTATATGATCACCATAGTCAATAACAAATAAAATAGTTTGGGAAACTAATTTAAGTTTTTAGCACTAAGGGATGTGATTCCTATTTGTTTTAAACAGAAGAGTCACTGACAAAGTTTATATATGTAACTAATCTATAAGATGGATATACATACTTTTGTTTTGTCACATAATAAATTGAAATTTATTTCATGCCTTCAAACAGGTGTTTAGAACTGATTGGAATCTGGATTGAAAGATTACTTTTGGTTAAATTAGCTTTGTTTCCCTTCAAATAGAAAGAGAGTGTTCATTGGTTATAGTAATAAATTTATTGAAAATCTATTAATCTATGCTCCAAATTCAGTAGGGCATATTGGAAATCACACACAAAAAAATCTTCTTTCCATTCTTTCTTTATAGAGGATCAATCAATAAACAGCGTTTTTGTGTATGTTTTTATCTTAACAGTATCATATTATTATATGTATTTACTGGATCTTGGTCTCCCGAGGGCATGAGTTCATCTAGAGAAAATCTATCATCTGTCTATCTATATTCTATCTATCATCTATCTATCTCTATCTTCTTCTCTATCTCTATCTCTCTCCCTCTGTCTCTCATCTTAAAGGACATGGGTAGAAAAATTAGGCTGTCTGAGCGCACTTAGGAACAAATGAATCTAAGACAGTTCTGACTGCTGTAAGAGAACCCTGTTCATGACGTACTCTGAGATTCAGTCTGAGAATGCCACTAGAATAAGTAGAATAAGGTTATTCTAGACAAGAGAACTCGCATGAAATCATTAGCATTCACTCTCTGCCCTCTTGTGGTAGGTATTGCCAGCCACCCAATATGGGATTAAGGTTCTGGATCAATCGGCAATATTGATAATGTGTAATGTTCCTAACATAGTGCTTATTAAAATGAATCGGTATTTGTATTAAAATATTTTTCATTTCCTTTTAATGAGACTTTAATATAATTTTAAATATAACTCCTTTAATTTTGCAATTGTATTGTCAAACTACTAACATACAAGAGCCTGATAGGGAATAAACCAGGGGACCTAATTACAGCCCCCAGATGCTGAAACGTTCTTTCACTTTTCTGTTCACTGTAATCAGATGGTTTTGTTGTGCTTATCTAGCAATACAAAAAATTTGAGAAAATCAGGGTGTTACATAATCGCTGCATTTATCCACATTTATTGGTTGAATTTTGGAATACTTTAATGCTGGAAAATTCTGCTTTGAGGGACAGATTTATTTTTCAGACATTGTGTTTGCTCAAACATTAATTGAATGTCTACATTTCTTTGTATACCACACATATAATTAGCTTAAGGAGGCCTCACACGAGAGCTTTATGAAGCTGCTTATGTGATACGATTAGAGGAGTAATGAGAACTATGTTTTATAGGCTTCTGTCATAAAACACCTTTCCTACTTGCGTGTTGGTGAATGAAATGCCACAACTGCAGATTAATTTTCCAGATGCATCTCCAACATTTCGAGACTGGATTCCTGGGGGCGGCTGGGCAGAATTCAGGTGAAATCACACATGCTCTCTTCCCCTACCTCTTGCTCTCGCTTTCTCCCCTGCTCTTTTGTTGTCATCTTCCTTTGCTTCCCGCCCCACTCCCCAATCACTGTATGCTTCGATTTGCACACACAAGCCTTATGTGAAATGACTCCTCTTTAAAACAGACAGGACAGGTTGGGGGCTGTGAATATTGTTGCCTGTGGCCTTTCTAGCAGCAAGGAAAGTAAAGAAGTTCCCCTTCTCAACTGAGACAAAAAGTAGTTAATGGTGCTTTCAGTGTATTAAATATGGATAAAATAAAATCACACATGAGCAGTTTATGATAAAGTTTGCTAACTCACATCAGATTTGTGACTCAGTTCATTTCTTATCTGCCCTTTTTATTGGCCATCCCATGCTGTTTCCATCCATTTGGTTTCATTTCAGGAGAAACCAGGGTAGGATGGGTGATGCTTTGCTAACAAGCAGCTCCAGAATCTCAGTTTAAAACAGCAATGACTTCTGTCTCTCTACCAGCACATGCCCACTGTGTGGCTGCTAATCACAGTTCCCCAGACTGATGGAGCAGCCTCCTTCCCTATCATTGCCAATGCCAGCATGAGAAAGAGCTGCAGAGGCTCCCTCGACTGCAATTAACTGTTCTCGCCTAGAAGTGGAGTAAACAACTTCTCTTTGACTCATTGGCCACAACCACAAGGGCCCTAGGTGGGGCAGTTTCATCATATGCCTGGGAGGGGAACAATCTAAAAATATTTGGTAAATAATATTAGCAACTACCTTACACATTTCCTCTACCAGTACCTCCCAATCCTGGAAGACAGATGCTATTCTTTGCTGTACCTTTTAGCATACTATATTTCTACTTATTCATTTTTTCTCATTTTCCTAATTTGCCACTGAGTTCTTGCTCTTTCTTCTATTTCCTTTCATTTCCAGTATTCCCTGTTTACAAGAAGCTAGCATTCTGGAGGAGGATAGGGGCATGTGAGTTAGAAAGAACATGCATAGATTTCAATCCAGTGAAAAGACAAATGGAGGGTCTGTATCTCAGGGTGACTGAGTTAAGAAAACTTCCAAGAGTGACATTTGAGTTGAAGTGCAGAGATGAGATATCATTCCATTAACAATGAAAACATGTTTTGGGGTGCCTGGATGGCTCAGTCAGTTAAGCGTCCAACTTCGGCTCAGGTCATGATCTCGCCATTCAGAGTTCGAACCCCCACATTGGGCTTTGTGCTGACAGCTCAGAGCCTAGAGTCTGTTTCAGATTCTGTGTCTCTTTCTCTCTCTCTGTCCCTCCCCTGCTCTCTCTCTCTCTCTTTCTCTCTCAAAAATAAATAAACAATAATAAAATTAAAAAAAAGAATGAAAACACGTTCAACTGCAAAGACACATGATAAATGCAGGAATTTGCTAATTATTCAGCATAGCCGTCTAAAATTCACATTTCCAGAAAGCATCTGATTGGGTCTTTCCTAGATCATGTGCCTATCGCTTAGCTAAAGAGAAAAGACCATCTTGATTGGAAATAACATCAATACTACATACAGTAAAGAGAGTTGGCTGTTACCAAGAAGATGAGATAGATAGATGATAGATAGATAGATAGACAGATAGATAGATATGGATAAATGAGAGAAAGGGAAAGAGAGAGAGAAAGAGAAAAAGGGGAAGAGAAAGAGAGATATAGAGAATTAATTTTTGTCAAGAAAAGAATATATAGTTGTCCACTATCGTAAAGTGGTAACAAAAATGACTAAGCTTTTGTGTGTTACATCAAAGTGTCTGGAGTTCATTCTCAAGGCGATGTAGGACCAATTAAAGCAAACTAAGAATTGAGTGACAGGTTAAGGCTGTAGTGTAGAAAGATCTCTCTTGCTCCCACAGTATTGCAGAGGATAAATTCAGTGGGACTTGAAGTTATTGCTGTAATTTAATTGAGATATGGGGGGGGGGCATAAGGCAAGGCAGTAATAGAAGTAGAGGCAGGGAGGTCAAAGATCTAGGCTGGATAAGTAGAGAACACATAATAAGCAGCATTTAGAGAATAGTAGCACCATGCTAGTACAAAGGAGAAATGCAAGACAACTAAGATTTTGGCATCTTGCAGGTGGGTGGTGCCCTTCGCTATGGTGGGCAGAGGAAAGGAGAGCAGGTTTCCATGGGATGATGGGGGTGGCAATGAGATCAGTCCCTCACAGCCAGTCCTCTCTCCACTATCTTTGCATCCTGAAGGGAAATATCTCAAGCAGCAAAATTATTTTATTTATTAGTAATATCTGACAAAGAAGACATTAACCTGGTTCACACCATTCTTGGGGTGAGTTCCACGTTCCATATTCGATTTGTGTACACACAAATTTGTGAATATACAGTGTCCATGTGCTATAAGATTTAGAAGAGTATTTTCAAAGAAATAACCTTTGGATACAGCTTAAAATCACCAAAATATTGAGTGCTGATATATAAAACAGTGACTGATAAATAAAAAGCATAATTTTCAAAAAGGAAAGAAAAAAATCCTTTCATCTGTATCCCTACCATGAAAGGTTGGGCAGTGTTTCAACCGTCACAACATTCACTAAGAGTACCCGTAGGCACCTCCAGTGTAAAACATTTTTATTCTTTCCTTTAACTAATTTCATAAATTAACATAAATCCCAAGTTAAATGGGCTTCCTAGATTCCATAACCAATTTTCACCTTTCTCTTTGATGGTCACGCTTGGCCACAACACTGTAAAACTGAATAACTCTGCCTATACTGAGAGACAGTGTATGACTTTTCTACATTTTACTATATGTCATGACTGTGTACCTAATCCTCACAGCCACATTAATTCCATTTTAAGGCACTACAGGGTATTCAGAAATAATCATTTTTAACAAATTCAAACATAATAAAATTATATTCACCTTGGATCTAACTTTCAATTGTGATGATCTGAGTTGAATTTAGGAAAAAAAAGTCATCATTCATTAATTTATTCATGAATGTATTAGTTCAGAAAATATTAAGACCTATGTGTAAAACACTGAGCAATAAAAATATTATTCAGATAGTGAAATATAAGGTATATATTTGAGTAATAGAAATATGACATAAAATGTATCCTGGGTGACAACAATTTGAGACAACAATAATAAATCCTGTTGCATCAGTTAGTACCCCAAAAGAGCAAGCCACATTTTGAATTTACTGACAGACACCATGCAATAAAATGTATTTTGGTTTTTGGAGAAAATCTTGACATAAAATGAGAGAATAATTTAATTGTGGTGAGGACTTGGGGAAAAATAAATGTAAAACTTTAGGACATGGTTTACATGACCCCTTCTGACAGACCACAAGCACCAGGTGCCCTGCTTCAGTCAAGAAATGATCAAGATGGCTTAGTCAGGTCGAGCTGGTATGACAAAATACTAGAGGCTGTGCATTTTAGACAACAAATATTTATTTCTCACAGATCTGGAGAATGGGAAATTCAAAATCAAAGTGCCAGCCGATTCATCTCTTGGTGAGGGCCCTCTTCCTGGAATGTGGACAGCCACCTTCTCTCTGTGTGCTCATATTGCCTTTCTTTGATGTGTGTTCAGGAGAAAGTTCTCTGGTCTTTTTTTTTTTTTCTTTTAAGAACGGTGACCCATGGGGAACTTGGGTCTACCCTCATGAACTCATGTAAACATAATCATCTCCCAAAGGCCCTACTTCCAGATATCATCACACTGGGGATGAGGGCTTCAGTGTATGAATCTGAGGGCATGCAAACATTCAATCCATAGTACAAGTCAACTTAATTCCCCATTAGAGAAGATCAAGAATGAAAAGATGACTTAAATGTTTGCATCCAGTCTTAATTGGAATATACAAAAGTCTTTAAGAGGCAAGGGAGCTTTGGTCAAATGAGATATAATATGTCATGTAACTCTACCTGTACAACACAGAACATTTTTAATAAATTCCTATTTTGACATAATTTCAAATGTATAGGAAGACTGCAAGAATAATATAAGAATTCCCATATACACTCCATCCGCCCATGTTCACCAATAATTTAGATGTTGTCCGACTTGCTCTTTCTCCCTCCTGCTATCTGTATCGTTCTATATACCTATATATTCTTTTATATAGATATCTACATATCTACATATTCTTTTTTCTAATCTATTTAGAAAAGTTGGAAATGTTGGGCCCCTTTATTCCTAAGTACTTCATAATGTATTTCTTAAAACTAGGCATTTTCTTGAATACAATGGATAAAAATATTAAATTGCTTTTCTCTTCCCTTGATATTTTTGGAAAATATGTAATATATCTGCATATATCCCATGTAAAGCTTAAAAAATAACAGTTTAAAAGAATTATCTTTTATTTCTAAGTAGGATTTATCTACCATTTAAATTTGCCTACTATTTTAAAGCATATAGGCTATTAATTGGAATTTGGGTGGAAAAAAACTTCTGTGATCAAATAAGTGTAGGATATGGTCAATTATTCTAAATTATGGTGCATAGGTCATATCCAGCTTTCTATCTTATAAATAAAGTCTTAATGAAACACAACCACACTTGTGGTTGTTCAGGTATATTCTATAGCTGCTTTGCACTATAAATGTGGTTAGTAGATGCAACAGAGACTATATGGCCTGCCAAGTTTAAAATATTTACTATATGGACCTTATAGAAAAAAAAAATGTTTTAGCCCCTTGCCTGAATCAAGCAGGGTTTTTTTTTTTTGTATTGTTAGAATTCACAGAACTCTTAATTATGAGTTATAAATTTCAAGAAGATGTGTTTAAATACATATAATTTTCCCCCCAAAAGCCCACAAAAAGTAGATATCCTCTTACTTAACATGAATACAGTTATCAAAAACCTAATATTTAAGATTGATACGATAATATCTAACCCACATTCCACATTTAGTTTTTAATTATCCCAGTAATGTTTTATGCTATTATATTTTCTGCTAAAAAAATCCAATTCAGATGCATACATTGCATTTGACATATTTCTTTAGTTTTCTTTAATCTGGAATATTTCCTATCCTTTTTAAAATATTTATTGACCTTGATATTTTTGTAGGGTACAGTGCTTTTATTTTGGAGATGAGTAGGCATGCATAAAATTAATGTTGTGTCCCTCTTAGTTCACCATATCAGGAGACACATAATATTAATTTTTCTGAATATGACAGTAACTCTGATCATATCATCATATCATATGATATGTTAAAATAATATCTTCCATATTTCTTCCCAACACATTTTTATACATTATTTTTAATACTCACCAAAGTGATTTCCAATGATAAATTGTAGAAGATGATTTCTGATTTCAATTATTTCAGGAGACATTAAATAAAAAACTCAACACGTTTTACTATGTGGCCTTAAACAACATTCTAAAAATTAGACAAGGTATTAAAAAAATAGATGCCTTTGTGATGGTTCAATTCAATTGGACAAGTATTGAGGGCTTCTCTGTGACAGACACTATAGTTGTTTGATAAAAGGTATCTTGAACATAATTTAGTAGGGAGCAAAACATGTTTGTGAATATCTACTCTGCCTCATGTGAGTAGTAAGTGCTTCAGGAGATACACAAGTAAACATGATAAATAATTTTTTTAAATACACTTAATCAAGTTAGGACAAAATCATGTCATTAAAAATATGGGGTTGTAGGAGGAAAATATTCCAAATGTAGTAAAATGCATTAGTGAAAATAATAAACAGATAATAAACATAGATAAAATAAGGTCTTGAACATATTTAGGAAAGAGATATTCCAGTTAGAGAAGCATATGTATTAGATGTTCTTATGGTAAACTTGAAAAAGTAGGTTGAGAAGAGATAGGTAAAGAACGTTGGCTAATAATATTAATCTATACATTTTTGTTAAGCAATGGAGAATCATTGAACGTATTTGACCAGAACAAAGCTGTGATTAATGTTGTATTTAGAGATAGGAATGGGTTTAGAAATCAATTATTAGAGTATGATACAAGCCCAGGTGATACATGATAAGAGTCATTACTATGGTGGTAGCTTTGGGAATAACAATTATCATACCCACTGTGGAGCTAGACAATTGAGGAAGGATGTGTGTATGTAGGTGTAGTAGATACTGTGGTGCTCGTACCCATCCCATTCACATGGCCAGAACACCTAATCATCAGCTGCTGTAAATACTGTCTCCTAAAAGCTCAAAGCTTCCTCATGTCTCTCAGGGTTTGCCTTTCACTGAATGGGACTGAGTGTCCATAGGAAGTTACACACTCCATCTCTGGAAGTGCCTATAGTCATCTACTGTTTGATACTTGAGCATAGAAGTCCAGCTCTTAAGCTCAAGGAAAAATAATTCTATGGTTTAGTTTATACTCCTGAGCCTCACCACATCCATTTACCTAAACTGCATTTTTGCTATACTCCTTTACCTTTCTATTTTTTTTTTCTCATGTCTTTACAGATGTTCCCTGAAGAGCTCTTCCTTGATAAACAACAGCATCAAATCCCTGTCTCAGGCTCTGCTTCTAGAGCCCCGTCTAATAGAGTGGTTGTGTGACACTTTTGTGGGTGAAGAGACTGGAATGCTCAGTAGGAGGCACCAGAATAATATTGTTGTTTTCAATAGAAATGAAAATAAAAGAAAGAGAACTTCGTTCTAAGGCGGGGGGGGGGGGGAGATTTAGTGATGGGCTTTTGAAGATTTAATTTTTTTAACGTTTATTTATTATTGAGAGACAGAGAGACAGCATGAGCATGGGAGGGGCAGAGACAGGGGGAGACACAGAATCTGAAGCAGTCTCCAGGCTCTGAGCTGTCAGAACAGAGCTCGATGTGGGGCTCCAACTCACAAACTACAAGATCATAATCTCAGCTGAAGTCAGACCCTTAACCGACTGAGCCACCCAGGCGCCCCTTGAAGATTTAATAATGATATTTGGGAGGGGTGCCTCGGTGGCTCAGTCAGTTAAGTATCCTGATTTTGGCTCAGGTTATGATCTCATGACTCCTGACATGAATTTGAGTCCCACGCGTTGAGCTCTGTGCTGACAACTCAGAGCCCGGAGCCTGCTTGGGATTCTGTGTCTCCCTCTCTCTCTCTGCCCCTCCCCCACTTGTGATCTGTCTCTGTGTCTCTCAAAAATAAAGAAACATTTTTAAAAATTTAAAGAAATTTAAAATGATACTTGGGAAACAAAGATCTTGTATGGGAGGCTGGATACAAAGAGGTAGTGGATAAAAGAATAATGAGAGAAGAAATGATATCAAGAAAAAGATTACTAAGAAAAAAAAGAGAGTAGGTTTCTGGGTAGAATCTTAGGGATAAAGTACATTTGGGAGATGTCTAGAGGAAAAGAAAACCATGGATGCAGTTCAGAAAATCAGTCTTGGGAAGCCTGGGTGGCTCAGTCGGTTAAGTGGCTCAGGTCATGATCTCATGGTCTGTGAGTTGGACCTCCACCTTAGGTTCTGTGCTGACAGTGGACAGCCTGGAGCCTGCTTTGAGTTCTGTGTCTCCCTCTCTCTCTGCCCTTCCCCCGCTCATTCTCTCTCTCTCTCTCTCTCTCTCTCTTTTTCTCTCAAAAATAAACATTAAAAAAAATCAGTTTCCAAAGAAAATGGGTTTTTCAAAAAGAAACAGCATAATATATTTTAAACCTGAATCAAAAAGGATACAGTCTGAGAAAAGGTGACTCAGGGCAATGAAGACGATAGCAGTTACTTCCTGTGTTAGTAGAGAAAGAAACCAAGGTTGTAAAGATTACATGCACTGTAAAGGTGTAAAACAACCATAGTGATTATTTTTGCCAGAAATTTACTAGGTTACCAGGTCAGAAGACTCTGCTGTTTCTCTAGCATTCCCAGGACAAGAGAACTTGAAGTTAACAGCAAATGAATGGTTTATAGATGAACTGGAAGGCTCATACTGATTTATTCTCTGGGGCATCAGAGAGAACATTTCAGGAAGTCTTTAAGTCCTGAGAGTTTGCCTTTCTGATTTATTTGTACCATCTTAATTCTCAGCATCTACTCTAAATTTGTCTTTGAACAGTTATCAAAAGGAGACACCATAAAATCATGGCTTTCCATTCATTTCCTATATCCTTCATCTATAAGAAATTCAAATAATCTCATCTTCTTTCTTCAAACTCCTTTAATACTCTAATTTAAGACTGACCAAAAAAGGCTCAGTTTAGAGCCTAGAACACAAACTTCAAACATTAAAATATAATCTCCTTAAAATGCTAGTTCATTGTTTAACCAGCATAATTTCAAAAAGGTCAAAGCAGTGAAAGTAACGTGTTAAATTTTACCAGCAACACAAAGGCTTTCATAGAAAAACATGTATGAAAAATGTCCAAAATATTTCCATATGGTACAGAAGTAAATTAATTTGACTAAAAATTATATTTTAAAATGCACATTATCTTTTGTCTTCATCTCTAATATTAAGTTTTACTGTTTCTGTGACCCAAGACTTCCATAGCATTAGTATACACAGCCTTTAAATAATTGTTAAACACATTTCAAACAATCCAAACTTTCAACAAAATCAGTCTTTTGTTCTTTTCAAGAGTTGTAGTAGTAATATAAATAAAATCGCATCCTCATTTTTTGAAGACAGATGGTTCATTAGTAAAGTACACTGGAGTAGCACGACTCATAACAAAACTTTTCCTAGACCAGGGCTTCACTCAACATTTCCACCAAGAAGACGTGATAAAGAAAACATACAATGTGAGTCCAAAGACATAGATTTGTTCACCTTTAAAAACTGATAGCTACAAGTAAAAAAAAAAAAAAAATTCCTCTTTTGCTCTACAAACAAGAGCACTGTTAGTTCTATTCCCTCAGGATCAATACTAATCATGCTATATAACCAACCCAGAGCACTTGGTAACAAGCAGGACATTGTGAATTCAATTCCATTTTTTTGTGTGAGAACGCCACAAGTCAATATGTTCTGAAGACAAATGAAAAAATCTAATTTTTAGGTGAGCTATAATGGGAACACATTTATAATACATCACTCTCAATATTTATACAAAGACATTGCAAGGGTCTAGTTAATGTTAAAGTATTATACTCCCACAGTCGAATATAATTTACCTCTCACTGGTGAGAGTTATCACTCTATCTGGCATGATACTTCAAAACATGTTTCCATGATCTTCATGTGTTGGGGGAATACCTGAGGTTTGACAGGTTAAAGGGCGGCAAGATCTCTGAGTAGAAACAGGGAGGTCATATGTAGTTTAGCAAATGCAGTAAAGAGAACAATAGGGGAGTGGTGGAGTTAGAAGGAAATAAAATGCAACTTAGCAAGACAAACCCAGTGGAGAGCAGAGGGTGAATGCTGAATTGATTTACAAAGAGGCATAGGTCCGCTCCCAATGCACACTTGTGGTATCAGTGGATTCAGTGTTTATTGCTTTCCTTTCCACGTGGAATGTAAGAAGACACACTCGTTAAACTGTATGAGCTTTTAGGAGAATTTCAGCGATATGCTCTCAGCCAGCAAACCGAGGGCAGTGCGACTTGATGCAGAGTTATTTTCCATTCTGTTTGATGTTTAACGGGTACATTTAACATTTTTTAAAAAATATTCCTCTTGGTTGATGGGGGGTGGGAGGGAGGGGAGGGTGGGTGATGGGTATTGAGGAGGGCACCTTTTGGGATGAGCACTGGGTGTTGTATGGAAACCAATTTGACAATAAATTTCATATATTGAAAAAAAAATATTCCTCTTAAACACAAACTGTTCTTAAACTTCTTGTGTTGACCCAATGAGTCTCTCTTCTTCAAGACCATATATAAAAACTAAGAATAAATCATCTCCTGGCCCCATTGTCCTCAGAGAAGGCAATATTTCACAAAGTATTCCTATTTTACTTCCAGACCTGAATGGTCATCACTTCTTCTAATCTCCTCTGGTATCACCACTTAGTCATTTAACAGTTCTTACCTTTATTTTGATTCACTAGGTTTAACTGCTATCAAGTCTCTCCTCTTTAAGTATCTCCTGTATGAGACCCTCTCAAATTGTTAAGACTGACTTTTAGTTTGTTTTGTATTCAAAGACTCTAGTGGATAGTTGGGGGGAGGAGGAATACTATCTGTCTGACTGACTATTCCCTGGTGTGTTTCAGACACTGATTCTGGGTTTTTCTTTAGGAGGTAATCATTTGCTAGGTATATCAGTGTGAGGGGATGTGGAAGGGGATCAGTCTCACTCAGAGGACCTATCAGTTGAAGCAATAATGCAAAGGGTTTTCAGAAGCATCCAGAACAGATCACAACAGTCACGTCCTGCCTGAAGCTGCTCGAGCACCATCCACACTACCTTTAACGTTCACCCTCCAGTGAGCCCTAAAACTTGTCTGGAAATAACAGTATCCTAGAATTTAGAACCAAAGTGAATATAAAGACAAGATATAAGCAGAAACTTCCCTTGGATTTATAAGGAAAGAGAGACAGAGAGAGAGAGAGAGAGAGAACAGAAGAGAAATTGCTTATAAAGAGAAAGATATTACTTAATCTTTTTTAAAGGTTAGCATCATTTGTGGATATTATGAAAAATATGCCAATCTGATTTGCTTTAGAAAATAACGTCATAGCGTTTTATATGCATTAAAAAACCTTTTTTTCTGTATTCAAGAGCTTTAAAGAGGAAATTAGTTTTAATATATATTGCATAAAAACAAATATTAGTCACAGCACAATTCACCAGGTCAATTTTCTGAAACTTCAACTCACTTCGTTTTTCAGAACAACCTCCAAAATTAAGGTTATCAGATCGATTCAATCTGAGTGATGATTTAGGTTAAATTCACATCCCACTCAAATTCTTATCCCCACATGGGTACACTATCACACCAAATGTAAAGTAAAGATAAATTATGTTCATTCTCCTTCATTTACAAGAAAGTAAAGGTATACATTTTATGAAGATTGCCAACAATAAGGAATGAAATAAAAAAAAGCTTTCTGATGTATTCTTATTTACCCAGAAAATAAACTTAATCAGAACACCTGTTCCACAAGCAGGCTATCTAGTTGATATCATATTACAGTACCCAGGACTTCAGTAGCTGCTAGTGGCTATCAGAACTACTAGAGACAGGTACTGTACTTCCTAAAGCAACACAAACCTTGCAGATTATGGTCTTGTTTTCAGAAAGAAGGATAAAAATAAGCTAGTTCATCTTCAAATTTTTCAATATTGTGTCTTCATTATACAATAAAGTTTTTTTTTTCTGTCTTGTAAACCTGTACAAAGCTAACAAATATAAACTGAAACTTTCTTCGGTGGAACTGAAAAGTTCACCAATGACAAACAGTCATGCCTTAACAAGGTGAATGGTGTCTCCTCATATATTTCTGTCTTATGAAAGACACTGCTGATCCTCCTCTTTTTAAAATTGGGTTTTATATCAATACATTAACTTAAAACTTCCTAGGTAAGTGTGGCTGGCCCTCTCTCAGGCTCAGTTCATTCATACAGGGCAAAATTTCTTCATTGCAGTTTTTACCCCCACAGTTCAAGGCCTAACTTTTTTCTTGGTTTACCAAAACGTTTTCTATTTATTCTTGATTTTCATTCTCCAACTCCAGCCCATCCTATATGACCTAAATATGCCCCAGGCTGCCACAAATCTTCTCTGAATACAATCATATCAGAGGAAGCACTGTCCATAGCAGAAATTACTTTACAAGCATCTCGTTTAGCATATACCCCTCTTATCTCTCTGCAACTCTCCTGCACTCCAGAACTCTTCCCCCAATTTTTTTCAGCACCCAACTATATAATTTCTCTGTCTTTCTTCTCTTTGTTCTAGCTCTCTTAGATGTTTATTATGTTAATATCCCCAACTTCTACTTAAGTTCCCTTTCTTTTCTGCATGAGTTTTCCACTGCTGCCATAACGAATTACCATAAACTTCACACCTTTAAATGGCATATATTTATTACCTCATAGTTCTATAGATCAGATGTCTAGGCTGAACTTGGGCAGGTCCTTTGATTAAGGTTTCACAAGGTAGGAACCAAGGTGTCAGCCAATGTTATTCAGGTGGTTGGTAGAATCCAGTTCCTTAAGGTTATAGGGTTGAATTCCTCATTTCTTGCTGGTTTCTGGGTAGAGGTTGTTCTTCCCTTCTGGAGGCCACTAGCATGCCTTGGTCTGGGGCCCACTCTATCCTCAAAGCCAGCAAACACAGACCCTGCTTAAGGAACAAGAGAGGGAAAATCTGTGCACACTGAATTCTTCTCATGCCTTGAATCTCTGACTTTCCCTTCAGCTTCAACCATCTGGCTCTTCAGTTTTGAAGAGTTTATGTAATTGGGGTGCCTGGATGGGTCAGTCACTTAAGCACCTGACTTTGGCTCAGGTCATGATCTCACGTTTCGTGGATTCGAGCCCCGCGTTGGGCTTTGTGCTGACAGCTCAGAGCCTGAAACCTGCTTCGGATTCTGTGTCTCCCTTTCTCTCTGCCCCTCTCCTGCTTACACTCTGTCTTTCTATCTCTCTCAAAAATAAATAATAAACATTAAAAAAAAATTTTTTTAATGAATAGTTTATGAAATTACATTGGACCCACCCTGGTAATCCAGGAAAATCTTCCTATTTTAATCTGTTACCTCTCAAATGATTAGTAACATCTGCAATTACATCTGCAAAGCCCTGTTAGCCATGTAACCCTACAAAACCATGGGTAAATCACAGAAGGCAAAGGTCATGGGAGCCAAAGTCCTGCCTACCACATCCTCATTACCAGAATACCTCACAAAAGAGGATCAAATCAGTGAAGAGAATTATCCCCTTCCTCTTTGTCTCTCCAGTTCTGTTTCTTTCTGCCTATTCTTTCAAATCAATATCACAAAATGCTTGGGGCCAGGACTGCTTCCAGAAGAAGAAAGGGAAGAGGTAATTTGGCAGTGACATGTTTCTCCTTAAACAGTGAAGAGACAAAGAAGGGAATCTTTTTGTAAATACTCACATATTATTTGTTTTTCTTATCATATTAATTATGTCAGAATACTTTTTCATAAAATAATTTCTTTCCAAGTTTTTTAAGTTCATTTATTTATTTTGAGAGAGAGTGTGTGCGTGCCACATGCAAACACACACACTGAATGCAGGAAGGGCAGGGAGAGACAAGGAGGTTAGAATCCCAAGCAGGCTCTGTGCTGTCATCCAGGAGCCCAACATGGGGCTTGATCTCCCGAACCATGAGATCATGACCTGAGCCAAAATCAAGAGTCTGACACTTAACCGATTAAGCCATCCAGGCACCCCCCAACTTCACTATTTTTTAATCATGACAATCACCTATTCATAAAGCTCTGCCTATGAATTAAAATCCAATCCAACTCTTTATCCTCACCACATAATCAAATGACCTTGTTTTCATTGAATGTGCCAGAACTATTTCTGTTATAGTTTAAAATTCTGAAATCAGACAGGATAGTCCCCACTGTAGCAGCATCAGGCAGATGGGATAAGGAATGGAATAAAAATCAGGACAGAAACTCATCACCAGTGAGGAAGAAGTAAAGGTAGCTCTTGTGATTGTATATAAACATGGTAATAAGTCAATAAATGTTTAATAAACAAGAATGGGAAAAATATGTTTATAAATTCTAGCTTGAAATTTCAACAGATAAGAAAAACATCAGGTCTGGGGCACCTGGGTGAATCAGTCAGTTAAGCATCTGACTTCGGCTCAGGTCTTGATCTCAGAATTCATGGGTTTGAGTCCCACATCAGGCTCTATGCTGACAGCTCAGAGCCTGGAGCCTGCTTTGGATTCTGTGTGTGTATGTGTGTGTGTGTGTGTGTGTGTGTGTGTGTGTGTGTGTGTGTGTCTGCCCTTTCCTGGCTCATGGTGTCTCTCTCTCTCTCTCTCTCCTCTCAAAAATAAATATTTTTAAAAATTTAAATATTAAAAAAAGAAAAACATCATGTCTAAAGGACGTGGTAAGGTTACAGCAAGTATTTGGGAGGCCCTGTTAGATAGTGAAATGACCACAGAGGTTTGAGTCAGAGAGAGCTGAGTCTGAGTCTCCAGGCTCACCTTGCTTAAGTTATGTACTTTCTATGAGTCTATTTTCATTTGTACAATGGGAATATCAGCGCATTATCCAGATGTTTATTGCAATAATTCAATTTAAAAAACAATCCAAAACTCTCAATGGCTTACAAGAAGCATACATTCCTCAGCCATAAGTCTGCAGGTCACCAGAGGCAGTTCTCTGGGTTCTACTCAGGACTGCTCTGTGTCTCTCATTCTTGATGCAGTCTTGAAGGGCATCAGTTACTCAGGGTGTTTTCTTAAATTTTTTTTAACGTTTATTTATTTTTGAGACAGAGAGAGACAGAGCATGAATGGGGGAGGGGCAGAGAGAGAGGGAGACACAGAATCAGAAGCATGCTCCAGGCTCTGAGCCATCAGCCCAGAGCCCGACGCGGGGCTCGAACTCATGGACCGTGAGATCGTGACCTGAGCTGAAGTCGGACACTTAACCGACTGAGCCACCCAGGAGCCCCATCAGGGTGTTTTCTTATGATGGAGGACAGAAGCTCTTCAAGAAGGCAGCAGAAGCACATGATGTCTAAGGCCAGAGAAAAGTCACAATGCAAACCCAACATCAACTGAGCCCTGGTGAATTTTTCTAAGAAGTTTTTTCATCATCTCTTCCCACAGAGTTTAAGAGAAAAGGAGAGACTAGTTGCTGAACTATAGTTTAGTCACGATAAACGTTGACCTTGGACGTTTGCCATTTGTAAAGCAAGGTAGTATTAGACTTGCATTGTCAAGTAGGTCGAAGATTGTGGAGAATGTGAGTGAGAAAAAGGTGGACATGGGTGTCCTCTGAAAGATTTACCCTTGGATAGAGTGAGAGGGGTGTGGGTCTAGGACAAGGTCTCCAGGCCCAAGAGGAGATAGGATACCAGGATAGGGCAGTGTTGTCCCCTTGCAACTGGGTTAAATTAGGGAAGATCTCCCACAAATAAGGGATAAGGGAAAGGAGTAAAGGGAATTGGTTGGAACCTTCTCCTCTGAGATTGACTGAGGGTTGGAGCCACAATTCAGAGTTTAGAATCAAAAGAGAGACTGACTTATATGCTCTTGTAGCACCAGGGATACGGGTCTGATTCTCAATGATAAAAACTTGGAAAGCAAGTTCTGGAGAAGCAGTCTAATTTAAAATTGTCCATCAGAGACAAAAGGGGCTGAGCTTCTTGACAAATGTATCATATATGCATTTAACTTAGGGGAATTAAGATATGCACAGTTGGTAAGGAAAGGGGAAAGGAAGAGAAAGGAAGAGGGCGCAGGATGAACAGTTGTTTCCAGCTGTTTCCTTCATGGGTGTAAGATTCTGAATGGAAGGTGCAGGTCATGAGTCTGCTGTTTCCTCAGACTGTCGCAGAGACCAGGTGGTTCTCATAGAGTATTTGCCACACTCAAATCAAGAAGCAGCAAGCTTTGCTAACACTGGGGAAGCATTCTGTTTGTAGAAGATACTGAGAATGTGTACAATATGGCACCTTTGCAAGGGATTTTCAAGGAGGATAATGGGCTGACTTTAGAGACTGAACCTCATATAAAATCAAGTCTAATTGTACAGTTCCTCTGCCAGTCAGGCCAATTATCTTGACTTATTCAACACCTTTGTGACTGTCACTGTAGCTCAGTCTGCTGTGCTCTACTTTTTGACATTCAAGCAAAACAGAAATCCTGCTGGCTCTACCTTCAAAACATATCAAGCTCATCTCTAACTTAGGATGTCTAAGCCCCCATTCTCTTGCCTTGACTACTGCAGTGAATTCTTAAGTAGTCTCCCCAGAATCTTCTTAACACATCAACCAAAGTTTTACATTTCTTGCAATAGCCTTGCGTGATCTAGACCTTAGTTATCTCTTGGGTCTCACCTCCTACACCTTCACATCTACACCCTTGCTCAGTCTACCCCAGACACACTAGTCTTCAGTTGTTCTTTGCGCAAAACAGAAATGCTCTTGTCTTAGGGTCTTTGGCACTCTTTCTGGAGGTTTGTCAACACTGTTAGTAGTTTCAAAAAATATATATGTAATTCTAAAAATTCTATTTTTATACATTAAATTATCCCCTTTTCTTTATCTTATTTTAATTAATTTTATACAATTATTATTTTTCTAACTTTTTATATTGGATGCTTACCTTACTTATCTTCAATTTTTCTTTTCTTATTTATGGATTTTGGGTTATAAATTCTTCATTAGAACTTATTTTGCATTCCACAATTTTGCTAAGAAATATTTTCACTATCATTCAATTTCTAGTATAATTTCCATTCAGTTTTCTTCCTGCAGTCCATCGTGTATTTAGAAGCACTTTTTAAGTATAAAATATAGGATTTTTAAAATACTCTTTTAGTATTTTTAACTTAATGTCATTGTGATAGGAAAGTGTGGCTTGCATTATATTGAGTATTGGAATTTTTTTTAATTTGCTTTGTGCTTAGAATGTTATCAAATTTTATAAATATCCATAAGAGCTTGAAAAGTTTTTGGGTTGCAATGTTCTTTAGATTTCCTTTTTGACTAAGCTTGTTAATCGTGTTGTTCAAATCCATATTCTCATTGATTTTTTTGTCTGCTTGATCAATCAATAAGAGAGGTGTGTTAAATCAATTTTTTTCAGTTCTCCTTTTAATTCCTTCAATTTTACTTGATATGTTTTAAAGCTATGTTGTTAGGTGCATAGAACATTAGGATTGGAATATCATCCTGACAAATTGAATCTCTGTCAAAGCAGAGTAGACCTCTTTATCTCAATTAACACTATTCTGCACCCAATATCTATTTGGTCTGATATTAACACAAAAGCACTGGATTTCTTTTAGTTCTTACTTACTTATTTTATATATGTGTGTGTGTGTGTGTGTGTGTGTGTGTGTGTGTGTGTATACATTTGCCCATATATGCTTGCCTATTATAAATGTTAGTTACTTTCAAGCTTTCTAAGTCTTTAAAATTATTTAATCCTCTTTTAAGAAACATATAGCTAATTGATAAAAAACAAATCTTATCCTTTTCTCTTAGTTCAACACTTTTTATCTTTTAAGTGCAGTGTTTATTTCATTTACTTTATTCCATTAGAGCATAAGCTCCATGGAATCATGAATTTTTGTTGTTTTCTTCATTTCTCCCCAGTGTCTAGGATAGTACTTTGCACAGAGTAATGATTTAATACATTTTCGTTGAATGAATGAGTGAATGAATGGTTATGGTCCATTTGGATTTATTTCTACCCTGCCTCATTTTCATAGAAGGTAATGTTTTGGGGGTTAAGAGTGCGCCCTGGAGTCAGACTACACGGATTCAAATTCCAGCTTGGCACTTAGCAGTTGTCTCTCTGTGCCTCCTCAGTTACTTCATGGGATGAAGGGGGTGGCAACAGCACCCTTCCTCCTAAGGTTGTTGTGAAGATTAAACAATAAAATCCCACGTGAATCATTTGGGAACAGTACAGTGCACATAGTAAGCATCATATAAGTGCTAGCTATCATCCTCTGTCCTCTCAGTAAATTGGAAATCATACCATTTGTACACTTTAAACAATTTTAACTTACTTAACCAAAGTCTACAGTTAATTAATATCAAAGATTTTTGACACTCTTGAAGTCTGTTTACCACCTCCCAAATATATCTCCCGTTTTAATTCAGGAGTATAATTCTAGCTTACTTTCACAAGCCTGATATTAGACATAATTTCCATTGATTTATACTGCTGCTAGTTATTTATATATGTACTTATTTTTATTAATTTTTAAGACAACTGTTCTCTTTCTCTCTTTTCTCTCCCTCTCTCTCCCTCCAGCTTCTTTGAATATCTTCTTATTTTTGGTGTTTTGATTTTTTACTTTTGTTGTGTCTAATTTTAAGTTTCTTTTAAAATTTTATGCTTAGCTTTCATTGCACTTCTTGAAAGTGAAAATTCATGTATTTCATCTGCTCTGGATAATTCTAAGTCATTCTTTCTTTAAATATTGCCCCTCCTCCTCTTTATTCTCTTCTTCTAGAACTCCAATTAAATATATGTTTTACTTTTTCCCCTCAATCTTCCAATTTTTTTGTAGCCACCTTTAGTATGTACCTTCTTTTTGTCTGTATGTGCAACTTCCTTTGATCTTTCTTTAAATTTACTAATACCCTAATTTCTATATCTAGCTATGCTCAACATGTTCATTAACTTAATTAATTCTTTTCCTAGGAATTCTGTTTATTTTTAAATCTTTTATTTTTTTACATTTGCTTTTTGGATCCTTCTTAGCACTTTTAATATTCTCTTTTACTTATGAAATAAAATAACCAAGTACTTTATACTAGAAATAGTCTCCCTAGATATTTTGTTTTCTTATTTCCAGAAATAAACACTGTATCTAGTATGTCCATTATGGCTCCTGGTTTCCCACTCCCTGCCCTTCACTCTGGTGCCTTTCACAGTGCTTGCAACAGCAACAACCCCATCATCCTCTGGCCTATGGATCTGCCAACCTCTGCTTCTCTCTGGGTCCGTGGCTCTGGCCTCTGCATCCAAGTCTCTGTGTCAGAACCATTTCTCTTTTTTCTTGAAGGGCAACAAAAGTCTGCAGCTGAGTAGCTCCACCAGCCTATTTCCTACCTGTGGAATCCTGAGAGTCTGACAACCTTTCCATTTCATCTAGACTCTATTCTTTTCAGTCCAAGCTGACAGTGTTTGTGCTGGTGTAACAATCTCAAAAACTCTGAGTCTCCCATGTATGTCATAAAATCCACACTGTTTGTTTGTTTGTTTGTTTGTTTTTAACTTGAGAGAGAGAGGGAGTGTGTAGAAGCAGGGGTAGGTAGAAGAGGGAGAGAGAGAGAATTTTAAACAGGCTCCACACTTAGAGCATAGCCTGACATGGAGTTTGACGCAGGGCTCAATCTCATGACCCTCTGATCATGACCTGAGTCAAAATCAAGAGTTGACTGCTCAACTGACCTAGCCAACCAAGTGCCTCCAAATCCACACTGTTAGAGAAAAGATTCAACAGATCTTTCCCAGATGACCCCATCTGCATCCCTGGCTTCTGCTGTATGGATAATTGTGTCCATTAGTCACATACCTCATATCTTCAGCAAAAGTTTTTCAGCTACAAACTTGGTTCTATCTCTAGTGAATTTCCAACAGTAAATTTCCTAATTTGGGCATCATTAGCAATCTGAATAGACTGAGAATCTCTTAAGTCATCAAATGCTGGTTCTTTTTTGGGTAACAATTCCTTCTTGAAATTATCTCTTTCCTCTTTCATTTTACTCTAGGGAGGAAGGAGCAACCAGGCTGTACATTCAACACTTTGCTTGAAATGCTCCTCAGCTAAATATCCAAGTTTATTATTTACAAGCTTTGCTTCACACGCAACAGAATATAATTCAGCCAAGCTTTCCGCCATTATACAACAAGGGTTGCCTTTCCTCCAGTTTCTGATACATGTGTCTCATTCCCTTCTGAGACCTTACCATAAGCACCTTTAATGTTCTTATTTCTTAAATTTTTAAATTATTTTTTTGAGAGAGAGTGTGTGTGGAAGGGGGTGAAGGGCAGAGAAAGAGAGAGAAAAAAATCTTAAGCAAGATCCATGCCCAGCATGGGGCCTGACACAGGGCTGAATCTCACGACTGTGAGATCATGACCTTAGCCAAAATCAAAAGTTGGACATTTAACTGACTGAGCCACTGAGGTGCCCCAAATGTTTATATTTCTGCCAACAGCCATTTCAAGAGAATCTAGACTTTTTTTATCACATGCTTTAAATTCTTCCAGCATTTACCAATTGCTCAATTCCAGGGCATTTTCACATTCTTAGGTATTGTTACAACAGCATCCCACTTCTATCAATAAAATATGTATTAGTTTCATAGGGTTACTATAAAATATATCCACAATGTGATGGTGAAACCCAATAGAAATTTATGCTTTCATGGTTCTGGAGCCGGAAGACTGAAATCAGTGTGTTGATAGGACCACACTCCCTTTGAAAGTTCTAGAGGGGAAATCATCTTTGCTTCTTCCAGTTTCTGGTGGCTCCAGGTGTCGTTTGGCTCATGGTGGTATAGTTCCAATCTTTGTCCCCATCTTCACTGACTCTCTCTTGATCTCCCCATATTCTCCCTTTTAGTTTTTTATAAAGACACCTGTCATTGGATTTTGGGCCCACCCTAATTCAGGATGATGTAATCTTGAAATCCTTAATTATATCTACAAAGGCTCTTATTCCAAATATGGTCACATTGTGAAGTTCTAGGTAGACATCTTGGGGGGACCCCATTCAACCCACTGCACATATTTTAAAGTAATACATTTATAAAAATACATTTCAGGTAGATGTAAGCTCACCATTGTTGAAAATATCAAAGACTAACCTGTCTATGACATTTACTTCTTCTTTTTCTCTATAACATAACATTACAATAGAAATATCAAGGATTAAAATTTAATAACAACCAATATATGAAAATTCAGCTCTGAAAATTGAAGCTAACTAAAATAAAACTTGAGGGGACTTATGATTTGTATTTCCTCTCAAATGTTGCAATAACATTTTAATTACATTCCTAGGGGCACAGGTAGAAAAATATCTTAACGATGTGACAAAGCACAGTAAACAGAAATGATTAAGGTCTAAAAATGTGACTATGTGAGGACACTGAAAACAACAAACCCCATGTCACCTAATCATGCTGAGATACAGCACTCTTGAAAATAACTTTTTTTTAACAAGCTGCTACCACTTCAAGGTATTCAAAAGGATTTCACAACCAACTCAAATCACAAGAATTGTCTTTTCCTTGAGATAATGAAAAGTTAATGAAAACTCCCTTTTACTCTACTTCAGTGCCTCTTATGGGAATGGCTATCATAATGACCTTCTACATGATGAACTCTTGAAGCTTTACCTGGCATGTGCATATTAAGGTCTTACATTGTTGATAGACATGGAATCCCTAGTGGGAATTAACTGTGTTGTGGTTGATTCAAGAATACCACAAAAAGTTAAGAAGGCAGAAGAACTTTCCATGAATTGACTGTTTTAATCATCATGAGCAGCTTTAAAACACAGCAAGTGAATCACATGGAAAGTAATGACCGATATTTCTCAATGGTAATAGCTGTCAATTATAATGAACTAAAGACACACATCTAATTTTTACCACTACAATTTAGAGAAGGCTGAAGTCAGGAACAGCCCTAGGGGAATGAGGAGTTTGTCTTTGATAACCAGTATTAGGTGAAAGCCCCCTTTCCTCACCTCATGTCTATTTTTCAGAACCTATTACCCTGACCCAGGCTTTTCATGTTATTTACCAACAATCCAGTTATTAGTAAAATTTATATTCAAATAAATATTCTTCATATTTGATTCTTGTCATTATTCTTTCCTCCTATTTTTGACTTCTCTTATTTCTCCCTGAACTAGAGAAACTACATCAATTCTCATTCCAATGACTAACCTACTTATAAATAAGTAAATCTTTGCTAATTTAATAATTTTATAATAAGAGCAGTGATTATTCTTATCCTGGAGAAGGACAGAAGAGAAGGATTACCATGAGACACAAGGAAACTTTTGGGAAGTGATATATATATATATATACATATATATATATATATATATATATATATATATATATATATGTATATATATATATGATATAGATAGATAGATATAGATATAATCTTGGTTATGGTCATGATTTCACTGGTATAAACATGTCTCCAAACTTAGCAAATTGCACACATTAAGTATGCACAATTTATCATATATCAATTATAGCCCAACAAGATAAAAAATAAATTTATATTCATTAAAATTATCAAAATACAGTAAAATAAAAAATGGATTCCCCAGCCACACTAGTAATTTTCAAGTGTTAAAATGTATTACTAGGATGTACTACATTGGACCAAAAAGAGTGAACTTTATCATCATTACAGAAAGTTTTACTGGACCATGTGGGTTTAAACAGGACATCATCCCTTAGATAATGCATCAGCTTAGCAGGGGACTGTTGGGAAAAACTGTGAATATAACATAGGAAGGTAAGTGAAGATGGGAGAGGGCCAGATAATTGAGTTAGAAGAGAAGTCTAAAGGGAGGTAGGTAAAGAAAAGAGAAGATGACACAGTAAAGATAATGTTTTTTGTCCTTAGTTACATTATATCCTTCCACTTAATTAGGTGCCCTCTAATTTTTGCCAATAATGTTTTATAGTTTTCAATCTAGTAGTCTTGCATATATTTTGTTAGATTTATTACAGGTGCTTTTTGCTTTTCGATGCTATTTAAGCTATATAATTTCACTGAGTTACATTTTCTATTTTAATATGGAAATGAAATTAATTTTCATATTAACTTATTTCCATGATCTTGCTAAGTGTATTTATTAATTATGGCAGTTTTCTGCATATTATTTTGGCTTTTCTCTAGCTTTCTTAGGCACTTTATGGATGGTATGTATTTTCCATCCTTTCCATTTAAACTACTTTATTATTAAAGTGGATTTCTTATAAGTCACATCCATATATTTAATTTACTGATGATTATTCAGCTGGGCAATCCTTTTCGCATTCTGGTTCATAGTTCTTATTTTCACAGGAATGTTGCCAGAAGGAGGTATTCTAAAGAGAAGAAATTATTCTAATATCATTTTTTCGAAATCAGTTTCCTTAAAAATTCTTGTAAGGGAACACTTAAACACGTATTCTTTAAAATTCACAATTGTAAGAAACATAATTTTTTTATATTTTACTATAAAGCATTAAACATATTTTAAATATAAAAATATTTTAAAAGCCCCTTAAGGAGAATATTCTTTGATACTGAGAATATTTCCATCCTGATATCAAACAACAAGAGTTTCTCCAGTGGTTAAAACTTTTAACTCCTATTGATGTCACACTAGTTGATAACATATTTTGAGTTTGTTGTGACTGTTCCTAAAAAAACATATTCGCATATTAAAAGTTATCACAAAAATTAAAAAAATCTGTAACTATGTGTGGTGACAGATGCTAACTAGACTTACTGTGATGATAATTTTGCAATATATGTGAATATAAAATCATTATGTCATAAATCTGAAACTAATATAATGTGTGTCAATTATACCTCAGGAAAACAAAAACTTACACACATGACCATGTATCCACATCAACCCAGGGATTCAGCTTCAAGCATATTTCAGGGCAGTGTCTATAGTCATATTTACAACTCAATGGTCAAACGGTTTTTGAAAGAGAAATCACAAGAGAATTACAGTGTAAATGAAAGCAAATGTACCACAATGGTCTAGACAATTTACTTGTTCCTACTTTTGATAGCCAATTGGGAATGAAGAGAAGAACAAAATGACTTTTTTTAAGAGGATGGGGTTTGTTTTTTTGTTTTACTGGATTGATATATCCATCTTAGAAGAAACTCACATTTTAAATCTTTAATAAATTCTATACTTGAGATTTGCTATCTAACAAAATCTCATATTCTCATAATCACTTTATACAAACTTTCCAAAACTTCCCGCAAACTGCCTGAAAAAAGAGCTTAACAGGTAGGTTGGGACAATTCTGAAAGCTCAAATAGCAGAGGTTTTAGTAGGAACTGACTTCGTGGGAACTTCACTTTATGGAAAATTGGTTTGGCAATAGTGTAGAATGAATAAAAATGAGTTGAGAGCAATGATGAGAAACCAGCTGAGAAGTTATTACAAATACTGAGTTATATCCAGGTGAGATGTAATGACATGTGAACTCTAATGATAGGTATGTAAATGAGACACTAGGGGCAGAGAGAGAGAGAGAGAGAAAGAGGAGAGAGGAGAGATTGTAGAAATAAACCCTGTGTTATTTACAGGATCTGGCAACAAAATGAGGTAAAAGAAAAAATCAAAAGTGATGATTTGATCCTGGGCATTTGGGAATATGACTGTACAATTAATGATAATGGGGAAATCAGAAGGAAGATACCATCTGGAGAAGAAAAAAAAATACTTTTTTCCCCTCATATTTTAAGTATGTCATCCAGGGGTTCAACTGCAGTTGGAATTGTGGAACAGGAAGAGACAGAACCATGCTTATTGGGATTAGCTTGGAAGTCATGAAAGCCCAGTGGGTAGAGATGTAATACAGAGAACAAAAAGAATGGAAACAAATAGCAATGTTTGGAACTTCCATCACTGAGTGGTAGAGATGAAAATAACCTGCAAAGGAGGCAAATAACAGAAGCTCCCATGGAAAAAGAAAATCCCTGTGTCCCAGAATTCCTGAAATAATTTTAAGAAGGAGTGGAACAGCCCTTATTGTCTAGTAACAGCCTAATAGTCTAGTAACAATTACAGCAGAATGAAAAGCTTCCAAAACACATTTCAAAGATTACTAAAAAAAGTGTCTAGAAGTGGAGGTCTGAAAGCACAGATCTCTCTCTCTCTCTGTCTTTAAAATAATTTTGGCTGGAGTTTGAGGAAGTATCAGGTCAAATCAAAGTATTTGGTTTAGCTAAGGTGGGAGTGAATGTATTTGTAAGCACAAAAGAAATAGAATCTTTCAATAAATTGTGCTGGAAAAATTGGACATCCATACATACACACACACACACACACACACACACACACACACACACACGTACCTAGATGCACTCCTCACAAATTTAACTCAAAGTAGATCATAGACCAAAATGTAGAATTATAAAACTCTTAGAAAAAAATATGGGAGAAAATCTGAATGACCTTGAATTTGGTGATAACTTTTTAGATATAACCCTCAAGGCACAATTTATAAAAGAATTAATGGGTAAATAGGACTTCATTAAAATTAAAACTTCTGCTCTTTAAGAAACAGTGTCAAATGAATGAAAAGACAAGTCACCAACCAGAAGAAAATATCAGCAGAAGACTTAGCTGGTAAAGAATTACTATCCAAAATATACAAAGAACTTTTAAAAGGCAATAAGAAAATGAAAAACCTTATTTAAAAAATGGGCATAAGACCAGAACACACAACTCACTAATGAAGATATAGAGATGGCAAATAAATATATAAAAGGTTGCTCAACATCCTATGTCATTAAGGAATTGCAAATTAAAGCAATAATGAGAAACCGCTACATATTTATTAAAATGGCCAAATCCAGAACGCCGATAACACCAAATGATGGCAAAGATGTGGAGCATGAGAAACTCATTCATTGTTGGTGGGAATACAAAATGACCACTTTGGAAACCAGCTTGGCGATTTCTTACAAAACTAAACATACTCTTACTACACAATACAGCATTCGGGCTTCTTGGTGTTTACCAAAAGAAGTTGAAAATTTATGCACACACTGAGAAATTTCATGAGGCGTGTTTACAGTAGCTTTGAAACTTGAAAGCATCCAAGCTATTTTTCAATAGATGAATGGATAAATAAACTGTGGTACATCCAGACAATGGCATATTATTCAGCGCTAAAAGTAAATGAGCTATCAAGCCATGAAATGAAATGTAGGAAACTTAAATATGTATCGTTAAGTGAAAGAAGTCTATCTGAGAAGCTACATAATATATGACTCCAACTATATGATTGTTGGAAAAATCAAAATTTTGGAGACAGTGTAAATTCACAATTGAGTAGCTTCCTGAGTACAATCTGAAACCTGCCCCCATACCTGAAGGGCAGGGAAAGACTGAAGAGGCCTAGCACTCCAGAGTGGCAGGTGGCAAGATTAATAAACCCAGGGAATTTACATAAGGCTTGCCTTAGGCTGCTGCAGAAAGTAGATCCCTGCACCCGCCTGCCAAATCGTAAAAGTTTATATACAGGTGTTAACCGAGTTCAGTCATGTATATTTCCCAGATGGTCCTAACACCACATTACTATCTCAAGGCTATGTCCTTAGGGCAGCTTCTGGGAGCAAAAAAAAGGCAAGTGGAATGCACATTCCAAGGACAAGGTTGGGGAGTAAGGAGCATCTAGTTACTGGGGTCTAGCTCACAGGCCAACCGAAAGTCACATACTTTTGATGGCCTCCCCCAAAAGGCAGTAAAAAGCTCATTGGTTGACAGCAGACATGGGAGGAAAGAGAGATAAATAGATCAGAGTATGAAACTACACGATATGATTGTATAATAATGGGTACATATCATTATACACTTGTCAAAACGTATAGAATGAATAACACAAGAGTGAGCCCTAATGTAAACTATGGGCTTTAGATGATAATGATATGTCAGTATACGTTCATGAATTGTAAAAAAAAAAATGTAGTGTTCTGCTGTGTGATGTTGATGGTGGGGGAAGATATTTGGCAGGGGGATGATCTGTACTTTTTGCTCAATTTTTCTATGAACTTAAAACAGTTCTAAAAATAAAGTCTATTTTTAAAAAGAGGCAAAGAAGACAGAGGCAGGACAGCAGAAAAAAAATGTAGGGAAGAAAGTGAGTAATTGATAAAATGATAAAAAGTGTATTGTGAAAACAGCTAGTATAAAATTTGGCACAAGGTAGATGACAAAAGATAACCCTAAAAATCTAACAGTATCCAGACACTGAACACTGTTATAAATAAAATATTCAGCTATTTTTAGAGGAACTTAAAAAACATGCATGACATAATTCCTCCTAAATTTAGGCACAAACTTCTGAAAGTTTCTGTAACCATACTTGTGTTACAGAATCATTTTAGAATAGATATATATCTTGTCATAAGACAGCAAAAGATTACCAAATCAACTGTATGGCTAATACCATAGAAATGTTAAAATACAAGCAATTTTTAGACATTCAGCCCAAGTAACTCCTTACCTCACCTCAATCCATTTGAGAGACAGAGCATGAGTGGGGGATGGACAGAGAGAGAGGGAGACACAGAATCTGAAGCAGGCTCCAGGTTCTGAGATGTCACAACAGAGCTTGATGCAGGGTTTGAACTCACCAACCGGTGAAATAATGACCCAAGCCAAAGTCAGATGCTTAACTGACTGAGCCATCCAGGTGCCCCTGAAAATTTATGTTATTAAAAAAATATAGGGGCACTTGAGTGTTTCAGTCGGTTAAGCATCTGACTCTTGATTTTGGCTCAGGTCATGATCTCATGGTGCGTGTGATCGAGCCCCATGTGGGGCTTGGTGCAGATATCACAGGGCCTGCTTGGGATTTTCTCTCTCCCTCTCTCTCTGCTTCCCTCCTGCTTGTGCACACATGAGCTTTCTCTCCCTCTCTCAAAACAAGTAAAGAAAAAAAATATATATATATATATATATATCAATACTTTGCTATCTTTTATGACAGTGGTCTGCTTCCCATACCTTTTCCTGTATATGTTCAATCTACATACATATATTCACAGATTGAACATATACAGGAAAAGGTATGGGAAGCAGACAGACCACTGTCATAAAAGATAGCAAAGTATTGAAATTACCCTTTGTTGTATAAGGTTTTAGAGATCCTTATCATAGGATTTAGCAATTTGGGATTAAAAATAAGAATTGCTACAGTGGGTATGTAATATGCACTTGGATTAAAAGTATCAAGTTTGAAATCAATAAGTTAATAAAATCTTCCTAGGATCACCTCCCAGTTACTTCGAAACCATTCAACTGGGATTTAATATTCACTGTACTGTAATTTCAACTATGTTCAAAATGTAGGTAACTGGTGCAATTATTGCAGCTGAGACTTGCACAAAATGTATAGTAAGCAAAATGCTTTCACATATGCTGTCTTATATTCTTAACAAAAGATAATTGTCTTTTGTCCAGTCCATTTTCCTGTCCCATCTTCTTTTTTTCTTAATTTAACACCTGTTCTCTATCTCTCCCCACCCCCTACACACACACACACACACACACACACACACACATATACAGACAGATATATTACACACACTTAGGAAAAATTATTTTCATGGCTATGATTCTAAACTAGCTTCCTTACATGGATTTTCTCCTTGGTTGCTTTGATAACAATTGCATTATTTATAATTGTGATCTATTTGTTTAGATAAGGCAAACAGGAGACCTAGTCTGCTTTCTGGAGGACTGCAGTTTAAAAAATAGAAACAAGATTTTTTTTGTGTGTGTTTATTCATTTCTCTATAAATAATTCAGGCAGACTTTATTTGGTGTGTAGAGTGACCCTAGCACTCTACTTTTTCCCATCTGAGCAAAGAAAGGAGAGTGATGGATTTTGACCCCCAAAATCTCATAATTTAGGTCTATAAAGGCATGGATATCACTATACTGAGCCAAAGCAAACCATTTCTCAATGATATTGTGCTTTTGACAGGTCACCAACTACTTTTTAAGTGGAAACTAAAAGTATGTATATGAAATACTTTTATAAAGCTATGGAGCAATATATGCATAGGCATTTAAAAATATTATAATTCTCTTTAAATTAAGATAAAATAGTCATCATAACAGTGATTTAATGAGAAGTTTCATACAACTGTTGGTTTTTTTTTTTTTTTTTGGTAATGAACAGAATCTATTTTTTACTAATGAACGCGGTTAATGGATACAAAATAGGCATCAAAGTAACAGCATAAACAGTGGCAGCAGAAGCAAAAAAACAAGAATTAATAAAATGTATTATATGTACACATATATAATACATGTATTATATCATTAGAAAAAAGGCAATATGTTGAATTAGCTTTATTAATTTTTCTTTCTTTTTTTGTGATTTATTAGTAAATCATATTACATGTCAACAACGAGGCTACCAAGAAAGATAGAGAAGTGATTGATGGGTGAAAAACTAGACAGATGATTGATATACACATAGACAAATGGATAATGGTAATATATAAAAGTGGTTCCAAGAAAAAAATATATAAAATATGATAGGCAATGTTTCAAAACTTAAATACATATTGGATAGGTTTATTACATTAGTCAGTTCTTGACTTTAATTTATATTATGTGATTTCAGCCTGCAGCCATGATGAAATAACAGGGAATTTATTTATCTTCAACTTCAAAAGACTAAAAACTTAAAAACTGGATCAAATATATGAAACCAAACCTTTCAGACACTGCACAATAGGCAACAAAGGGCGATGGCATCAGAGAAAACTAGAGTCACATAACTGAACGAATTTGCTGCATGCAGAGAATTTCCAGAACACAGAACACCAGGGGGAACCAAAACAGACACCAGTAGTAATTGTTCAGGGTTTGGAGAAGTCAAGACAGCTTAGAATTCACAAGATGGAGCATTGGAGTGGAGAGTTTTGTAAGTAAAGACCTCTACAGATTTTCAGAGTTCCCTTAAAAATTTTGGTTGAATATTCATTATGGCATGCTTCAAAAAAACCAAGAATGGGAAAAAAATTAAAAAGAAACATGCAGAACCGTCCTCAGATGTCACACGTGACTAGGAATACTTTATGCTCTCAATGGTTAGAAAGGAGAAACTTCATAATAGAATTTTTGGTTGACTGCTCAGAATGGTATTGGGTAAAAAATACATAATATATATGTATATATTTTAGTTATATGTATAAGTATATACATACACATATAACCTATATATAATAAAGGGTAAACAGTATATAAGTTGTTTTCAGGTAACTTTATAGTATCTGACAACAAAGCTAAAGTATATTTAAAGGAAGACAAAAAAAATACAGTGCCTATGTCATAAAATTTATGTCTGGCATCCATTCAAATACTAACAAGTATGTAACAAGTAAGAAAATGTACCAATGATGAGTAAGAAAAACAGTTGATGAAAAAAGACTCCAAAATGGCAGAGATGATAAAACTATTAGAAGTAGACTTTACTACAGCTATTATGAAAATATGGCATGTAAAGCATGACCTCATTAAAGAGACATAGAAGGTATAAAAAAGACAAAAAAAAACAGTGAAAATATACAATGCCTAAGTGGAAATATGTGGTATGTGATTAACAGCATATTACATCCTGTAGAAGAAAAGATTATTGAACTAAAGACTTAGCAATAGGCACCTCTGAAATGAAACACAGAAAAAACAATTGAAATGTATAAACTAAGTTGTAAGAAAATTTCATATAAATATATATGGCCTCATATAAATACATATGGAATCACAGGAAGAATGGATCATGGGGAAAGAAAAAGATAAGAATCACAAAACTTTTCAAATTTGATGAACACCACAGTCATAGAAACTATAGGCACAAAGAACTTCAAATAGAGTAAAAACTGCATCAAAATTAAATGACAAAACCATTGATAAAGAAAAAATACTACAAGAAGCCAGAAAGAAAAGACATATGACACAGAAGCATTATAATACAAATTATAACAGACTTCTCATAGGAAACAATGTAGGCTAGAAAACAGTGAAACATCTTTAACATTTTGAAAAAGAAAAACAGTCAACACAAAATTATATGCCAATTGAAAAATATCTTTCAAAAATAAAGGTAAAATAAAACCAGACATTTAAAAGTACCAGAAATTTTCAGACCCAACACACCAGAACATGAAATGTTAAAGGAAATTCTTCAGGCAGAAGGAAAATGATATGGGGGGGAGGGCGGGGGGAGATCTGGATCCAAACAAATAAAAGCAATTAGGAAAATCAATGAAACTAAAAAACTGGTGCTTTGAGAAAATCAATAATATTGATGGACCACTAGCCAGGCTAATCAGAAAAAAAGGAGACAAACACAAATTACCAATATCATGAATGAAAGAGGGGATATTACTACAGTCTAAAGATATTAAAAGATAATAAGAGTAGGTTATAAACAGCTATATGCCATCTGAAACAGGTGAAAACAGGTGAAACAGGTGAAAACAGGTGAAAACATCTGAAAAAAGATGAAATTTACAAATTCCTTAAAGTTTGCCCAAAAAGAAATAAACTGAATGGCAAAGAAATTGAACTTCTTGCTGAAAATCTTCCCAGAAAGTAAATACCAAGAGCAAATGGCTTCATTGGTGAGATCTACCAAACATTTAAAGAGGAGATAACCGTTTAACACAAGGAAATAGAAGAGGATTCTGGAGACTAGCATTACTCTGATGCTTAAATCAGACAAAGACATTACAAGAAAGGAAAACTATAGAACACTATAATTCATGAATACACATGAATTAAAAAATTTTAGTCAATTGAATTCAACACACAATAAAAAAGACAATGCATCATGAATTTCCTGATCCACAGTCCCTTAGCCTGCAAAACTGACCTTGGGAAGAAGGGAACATACTGTCCACTCAAATGTGCTTGCTGAGAAATTTTTCTGTCAAAATAGTTCACGTTTTTGTATATTCTTAAGACCTCAATGTGAACTATTGTTCTTTTTTTCTCATTATTTCAATTAGGAAAACATATATAAAAAATCTTCTGGAATTTTTTTTGCGTGTGTAAGGGTGAGAGGTGTTGACATAAACCGAATACATTTAAGTCGTTGGAATTGCCCATTTATTCTTCTCAAGTATACAAAGTTATTCTATCAAGTAGTCACATCATAAATCTGGTTTTGTAATTCAATGGCAACTTCTGGCCAGAAAGGAGAATTTGAAAGGAAAAAAAATGGCAAAAAACTTAATGGGTATTATATCTGTGAGGGAGTAAAAGAAGGCAGGTACATAACTTTGTTCTTTCTTCTTTTCCATTTTTTCCAGATTTATTGAGATAGTGTTGTCAAATGACATATGTAAATTTAAGGTACTCAACACGATGTTTGATACACATATACAGTGTGAAATTAATTCCACAATTAGGTTAGTTCTCTTCCATTTTTTTATATAACAGCAATGAATTGTGACATAGAGTTGCTGAGAGGAAAAAAAAAAATGTTTCCTGATTCACTGACTTTTCTGTAATCCTACTCGCTGATAAACTTCTCGATATAGTGAACCAGAACACGATATATCAGCTAACACTTTCTCATGGACCCAGTCCTGCAAGACCTCCAGTAGTACACTAGACTAACTCCAGCCGGTGCCTTGTCTCAGCCAGTAACTGCTGACAACGACTTCAGAAAGATACTCTCTTTGGATATTCTGGACCAAATTGCCCCACATTTTGACATTCCACAAAGGATCTCTTTCCAGGTAGTGGCAAATTCACATAAGGCTTGGTATCCCTATTAATTTATATTTTGGCATTATAGGGTTTAAAAAATCTGACATGTGGCAAAAACATATTTTCTGTTCTTAATAAGTGTCAAACTCAATTTTGTGACTTTTAAAAATGTATTCCTCTAACATTTTGAAATTTTAAACAAATCAAAGTAAAGTTTATACATGGAAGAAAAAAGTAATGGAATCTAAGGAAGTATACAAAAACTTCAGTGAATTCACAAGTTCCTCTTTGGATCATAAATATAATAACAGTATGTTTACTAAGTACTACATTTTAGGTACTGGGCTAAACACTTACTTGTAATATTTGACTTAATCTTCAGATAACAACTCACTGATGTTAATGAAATATTATTTTCATTGTGTTTGTAAAAAATTTGAGGTTTAGTGAGGTTGAATTACTTGTCCATGATTGAGCAGCAAATAAGTGATGTTTACAAATCCAGTCTGTCTGACTCCAAAAACATGACTCTTAACCCCTAGTCTGCACTGTCGTGTAAGAAGACACCTACCCAAGTACACCCAACATTAAAAGTGCAACTGCAAATAAGAAAACAAACTGGTATGCCAAAGACACACAAGATGATGAAAGATTGCAATTAAAATGATCTCTGTAAAAGAAAAAAAATGATCTCCACCAATGAACAACTTATCTTTTCCTATCACGTACACACATACAAATAATAAGCATTCAAAGTAAATTATATATAATTGATTTATAAAAATGACATTATGAGTATTGTAAGAATATTGGTGTTCTATTCTTATTACTTGTGTATTATTATTATGCATTATTCACTATCCACTGATTTCTTCTCTATAGACATTTATATTGAATTTACTAAAATGCTACTTAATTTATTCACCCAAAAGTTTAACATCACTTAGGACTTTCAAAGATGCAGTCTAGGCTGCACATATTTTCCAAGGGAAATTTTAAATATTTTAAAATGTCACCTCATGTATGATATTTTTAACAAAACTAAAATCCTACTTGTCCGTGTTTATTTTGTATAGAATGTATTTCTGGAAACTTATGTAGTAACTAGAATATAATGAGTTATAACATAAGTTTACAAATGAATTCTAGCACTTAACATTCTCCATCAGCTCTTCCTTATCTCATTATTTCCCTCAAATATTCACATTTGTTTTGATTATAAGTCATGAACAAAAGAAGCACGAGGACTGTGTCTTGGGGTACTGCAAGTTTAGATGTCTAAAAAGTAAAGAAACATAAAAGGAGAATGTGAAGAAATGACCAGAAGAAGACCACAGAAATTAGGCATCTGGAAGCCAAGTTAAAGAACATGTTTCAAAAGGAAGGCTGATCAAACTACATGAAATGCAACTGACAGATGAAGTTAAATGATAACTGACAATTGGCTGTTGAATTTAGCATCCTAGGCATTGATAACTTTGATAAGAGCTTTTCCAGTAAAGTAGCTGGGATGAAAGTCTGTGTGCAGCAGAGACTTAAAGGAAGAGAATTAGAGTGTATTAACACTAAAAACTCCATGAATGTTGTTGTAACAAGGAGTAGAAAATTGGGATGGTGCTTGGAGAGAAATGTGGCCTCACATAAGGTGACCAACAGACTCTGTTTGCCCAGGACAGTAGGGTTCATGGGACGGGAGAGTTTCAATGCAGTTGATCGATAATGAGATTGTTAATGAGATTAGATATATCAAAGATTGTTTCCACTTTGATGGGAAAGAGATAGTAGAGAGGGAGAAATTGTTGCTGGAGCGATAAACCTGAGAAGGGGGAAGGAGATAAACTTTGGTACACAGTGACCATCAGAGACAGTTAAGACAGAGGCAATATAATCATGGCAGTAGATGCAGACACATTGGTGCAAATGTGGAAGCACCTTTCTGGTGGCTTTTATACTCACGATGACCTGGAAAGCAAGGACATCTGAGGAGAGTAAAAAAAGGGTAAGGCGGTTGAAGGCTGAGGAGACAGGAGAAGGAATGACCTAGTAGTTTAGGAAAATGGAAAAGCCAAATGTAGTATGACCATAGCTCAATATGAAGAGTCTCTTGACAGAGATCATGATTTTAAAGTGAGGCTACTTCATTTGTTTATCATCCAGCCCCTCCACTTAAAAGTAGATACCAGTAGAGAACATATGTGTATGGTGGTTCTTTCTTATTACTATAGCCTTGCTGCCTAAGAGAGTGGCATAGTAGAAAGTCAAATATTTGTGATATATATTTGACAAGTATACACAACTTTTCATTGTATAACTTTAATTTAAAAGTAATCCATCTTCAAAAAATAATCCATCCTCATATGTAATATTCTCACAGACTGTTCATTGAAAAGTATGAAATTTAAAGAATAATAGTCTGATAAATTAAAATCTTCACATACCACTTACATTTTCTCACATATGTGTCCTAGGTTGTTGCTGGGGAATCCTTTGTTTATCTTGTTTTAAATCCAATTATACTAGAAGCAAATTTTGAAATGTTCCTCCAGGTGATTAATTTCACTGGAGGTCATTTTAGTACATCGATTGAAATCAAACTGATTATTTGATAGACATATTGGCACATATAATGAATTTGATTGGAAGAGGGGCATCTTTTGAGATGGAGCAATGGTTTAGTAGTTTTCAACTTTTGCTCCTAGTAGAATCACCTAGGATTATTTAAGGAGATTCCTTAAGGAACTACCAAGGCTTCACCCCATACCAATTAAGTCAGATTTTCTAAGGCTGGGGTTCTGATATCAGTATTTTAAAAGCATTCTAATGTGCAGCTAATGCTAAGAGTTTTCATGATTACTGTCATCATGTTCCCTGATTCAAATGGAAATGGCGTATTTTATGTATTCAACTGGTTGTAGCAGATAGAGTTTAAAACCTAAAATTAATTTACTCCATCTATTGACCACAGGTAACCTATCTTCCCTAAGAAGTCAACTTTTAGTGCACCAATCCCTTAAAATTTGCACCTTTGCTCTGGTTATTACAGAGAAAGCAATGTGATCAAGTGGGTATAGGGTAACAATGTCATTTTGCCTAAAAAGCTGCAACTGTGAGGTTCACCTTTTCCCTAGTCTAAATGATGCTACAAGTGTTTTGGAGCCCAAACTGCAGGGACACGTGTCCCAAATTTCTCTACCTCTGTACTAACATGCTACCTGTAAAAAATGTGCAGTGTTATGTACATGTGTTAAAATCTTCCAGGGGGCCCCTGGGTGCCTCAGTCGGTTAAGCAGCCGACTTCAGCTCAGTTCATGATCTCGCTGTTGGTGAGTTCAGACCCCTGTCAGACTCTGTACTGACAACTCAGAGCCTGGAGCATACTTCAGATTCTGTGTCTCCTTCTGTCTCTGCCCCACCTCTCTTTCTCTCTGTCTCTCTCAAAAATAAATAAATGTTAAAACAAAATCTTCCACCCTGTTTTTGAGAATCTGAGAGTCAGATCTGGTGGGTGCTAACAATCAACATAGACACGGTTAAATTTCTCTTTGGCATGAATGATTTCCTTGCAATGCTGCTTGCAATCTGTGACACAGAGTGGTTGGGTTTGATATAGAAGAAGAATTAAAACTTTATCTTCTTTTTCTTTGGGACAACTTTAAAATGATGTATTTCTGCTTATTAGTTTTTTGAAGGATCAATTCTCCTTGGTAAACTTGAAAGAGCCTCACCAAAGTCTTCTACTTCTGTAGTGTCATATACTCCCCCCAACCCCTAGTAAAAATGAATAAATGAGAACTTGATCATGAATGAAAATGTGAGTGTAAAACAATCTTTATATAGAATTTTATAGAATTTATGGACACCCTCTGATGAAAATCATCTCGAGTTATCAGCCATCATTTTACTGAATTCTAAACCAGTAAGAACCCATCTGCATTTAAGTCCCTGGCACAAAATATTAAGTGGACTTGGTACTTTTTGCATTGACTCCCAGTTTTCTCAGTTGAGAACCTCAGAAAACCAGTTACTACTATTTAATTGAAGTTAACACAGAAGAATAAATCTATTTGCTATCTCAATATTAGAGGTATTTACATAAATAACCAGACATAAGAAAAAGATGTCCATTATTGTCATAAGCAATTAATATTCTCCTGGAATTTTAATTTATTCAATATAAGAATAAGAAAAAGAGGCATGCCTGGGTGGCTCAGTCATTGAGTGTCTGACTTCAGCTCAGGTCATGATCTCATGGTTTTGTGGGTTCAAGCCCCACGTTGGGCTCTGTGCTGACAGCTCAGAGCCTGCAGCCTGCTTCAGATTCTGTGTCTCCTCTCTCTGCCTCTCTCCCACTTGTGCTGTCTCTCTCTGTCTTTCAAAAATAAATAAATGTAAAAAAGTCTTTTTAAAAGAATAAGAAAACGAGGTATAAATATTGGAAACAGAATTTAAACTAAGTTTTTCTGGTATAAGATGGGGTTGCCTGAAAACAGAAAAGACTCTAAAACCTTAGAATACACAAGCAAGTTTGTAAAAGTGGTCCGATATGATTATATTGTATATATATTTTTTCATTCTAGCAGTTTTACTATAACCAAAAAGAACTAGTAAGAGAATGTAATCACAAGAGATACCATTCCACAAAAGCAATACAAATATAAATATTCTAGAAATAAATTTAATAATAAGTGGAGAAACAATGTAAACAGTACCACCCTTCCAAGAAAGATGAAGTAACAGTTGAGTAAAGTCAGAGAACTAGCATAGTCTGCATGGCAATAAAAAGTATTACAAATAAACCCCTAAAACTTATCTATAGATTGGATTCAAATCCAAACAAAATCCTAATCATATTATCGAGATAATATAAAAGTATTTCCAAATATTATCTGGGAAAAATGCATAGAAATAGGCAACACAATTTTTTTCAGAGACTAATGGAGACTTGTCTTACTAAATAAAATAAAATCTTATAAATCATTGACTACTAAACTGTGTGGTATAGGGATAAACATCAGAGCAGTAGGTCAGAATATAGCATGAGAGGACATATATATTTGCAATAGTCAAAGTGATCCTCTTAAAACAGAGCCAGCACATACCACTGCTCTGCTCAGAACCTTCTAATAATGCCTTCCTAAATCCCTCGGAGTAAATGCTGAACTCCTTGTGACATCCGCAAGTGTCCTGCATAACCTGACCCCTTTCCTACCACAATGACCTTCACTCATTGTTCCAGCCCAGCATGCTTCTGCCTTAGGCTTTTGCAGGTACTGTTGCTCGACCATGAATGCTCCTCTCCCAGAAAATCCCATAGCTTCTTCTTTGCTCCAAAGTCATTGCAAGACTCTTGTAAGACAGAGCCCTATATCCACCTCCTTTACTCTGCTTTATTTTTTCTTGGCACTTACCACTGTCTGAAAGGCATATATTTTGTAAATTATGTGTCCCAGCTCACTGAAATGTAAGCTCTATGAGGCAGGAATTTTGTCTTTCTTTCTTACAACTCTACGCCAGCACGTACTATCGTGTCTGGTACATACTAGATACTTAATCCTTATTTGTGAAATAAGTAAATGAATGAATAAATGAATGGACTCCAACAGCTGGTCTACAGCAAAAAGCAATTAGCCACCTATTTTACAACTTAATCCAAACTAAATTCCAGATGAATGAGAATTTTAAATAAAAAAGAATGATGATATTAAAGGAAAGTAATTAATATGCATACCATGTTGGATATGATAAAGTCTTTTGAAGAAGAGATCAAACGTAGAAACAATAAAAAAAACTCATAACTTGGTTGTTTAAAATTTTAACCTGATCCTCAAACCATTATAAGCAAAATATAAGGCAAATCAAATAATAAACCTATAAAGAATTATGAATTAACTGTTGGATTAATATTATAATCATTTAAAAAACTCAAGATTTATAAGAAATAACTGAAAACTAATATAGAAATCACGTATAAAGGGTACTAACAGACCATTCATAAGAAAAAAAAAATTCAATAAATTTATTACAAAGCTTATCTTTAGAGCTAAGGAAAAAGTGTTAATTAAAATAGAAATACCATTTCTAACTACTAAACATTTCAAAAAATCAGAAAACACAGAATTAATAAGAAGCCAGAAAACAAATATATGATGGAAGTGTAAAATCACCTAACATTCCTGATGTCAGTTTCTCCAAGTATTAAAATATCTACATACTTTTAGTCCACCAACACAACATCTGGGAAAGCACTGGATTAGCCCTCCTACCAGTCTCCTAGTGACCCTGATGGATTCTAGGTGAGCCCTGGTGCTAATTCAGCTGTTCCCTAAATATAGAGCTTTATTATGGTAGTATATTATGCCCCACTGAACATTAACAAAAAGTAATCCCCAAAACTGTTAAATAGCTACACACTCCCATCAAAGATCAACTTTGGTTTTATTTTAATTAATTCATGCCTACAACCCCCACTATTGTATGTATTTCTAAATGTTAAAAGTGATCACCTGAGTGATGGAATTAAGGGTGAATTTTATTTATTTTCCCTTTATTTCTATTTTCTACCAAAAATATGTATTTGACTTATAATAAGAATAAAATTAGAAGTTATAAATCCAATTCAAAAATAAGATATGAATACAATACTTGGAACCAAGGAAAGGATCGTTTCAATATGAATCTGCTCATCACATAGACCTCCCTTACTTTTATCTTATATAGCAAGGAAGAATAGAACAGAGGTAATGGAATGAGTTCAGGAATGAAGCCAGTAGGGCTGTACTGTAACAATAGGAAGTAGAAAAGATGATGAGATGTCCATTTAGAAAATATATCAAAATCATTTCATCCACTGTTTGCATATATCCTTGACTGCTTCTGACAAGTGGCCCATTCTTTCTTGATAACGATGATTTTGAGTATCAGTTTTTCTTCTTGCCTTCTGCTAAAATGAATCATTCTGAAACCATTGGTTTTTGTAACAAATGATCCAACAATATAAATATATGTGTCTGCCCACCCCATTTTTATTTACAGTGGGAAACAAGAACTCAGTGTGAGGAGGACTGTAAAGAAACTTTCCTTATTGAGAAAAAATAAATAAATAAAAGCCAGAAACACCAGACCAAGGACCAAAAGAAGGACTTGATAGTGGAAACTTCACATTTGGAAGGAGTGGTCCAGATCACGGTGAAAAGACATAACCCTAGGGGTGCTTGGATGTCTCAGTTGGTTAAGCGTGGGACTTCATCTCAGGTCATGATCTCACAGTTCATGGGTTCGAGCCCCACGTCAGGCTTTGTGCTGACAGCTCAGAGCCTGGAGCCTGCTTCCGATGCTGTCTCTCCTCTCTCTCTGCCCCTCCCCCACTCTCACTCTGTCTCTCTGTCTCTCTCTCAAAAAAAATAAAGAAAGAAAGAAAAGACATAACCCTAAAGTGAGAAGAAAATGCTAAAACAAACAAAAAAAGACACACCATTAAATAATTCAATGTCCGTGACTGTGAATACAAGGGGAAAAAATATTTTAATCTCAATCTGGTTGATTTTTCAGTCTGTTTTGGAGATGTTGAATCATACTTTTTTGTTGTTGTTGTTATCTTTACATCATTTTCCCCCTTCTTATGGCCCGATGTTAAAAGAAATATCACTATTAAATGTCATTAAGAAATGTATGCTTGCTGTAGGCAACTAAAGAGGGAGGAATAGTCAGGCATGTACTGAGTCCTTGGACTGAGCTATTTTTGGAGTTTCCTGCAGTACAGTAGCAGCTTCAGTTTTGCATGATTTCTTCTTCCTTGACCACCAGAATAGCAGAGATCATGTTTTGAGGCTAGCAGGGAAAGAAACATGAGTCTGGCAACTCAAGGAAGAAGACTAAATGAATTTCAAAGTATGTTTTTCTCATCATAAAAGCAATACATGTTCATAGCGGAGCATTGGGAAACATATAATGAAGAAAAGAAATCTACTAGTGATCTCAAAGTCCACAGAAAACTACTATTAACATTTCAGTACAATTTCTATCTTCTTCTCCTATAAGCACAGATATATATATATTATACAATTGAGATATGATCACTATTGCATTACCTAACATTTTCCACTTAATATTTTATATTTTTATATTTTGATTAAATGTTTGACTTAGGTCCTGCCAAATTTATCTAGTACTCCCTTTTAAGGGTGGATCTTGGTTTAATTTTTCTTTCCTTTTTAAATAAAACTGAAAGGGAAATTACAGGAGACCAAAAGACAGAAACCAGTCTAAAGTTTCACTCTCTTCAATGCATATGAAATACCCTGTTGAAGATGGAATTCTTAAATAACTCAAACAGTCTTCAGCTTTGGAACTGTAGGAATTAGTCTGTAGCCCTTAAACAAGATTCTTCAAGGACAACTGGGCCAAAGGCCAAACTTCATTACCTTCTCTACCGAAGAAATTGTGTGTCCTGAGGCATTCAATTATAACTTTCATGTTATCAGGACTTTATAGAAAGTACTACTTTTAACCTAATTTACTTATAAAGACATAAATTTAAAAATTAAGTAAGGGAGACCTCTAATCAGGGGATCATCAGGCAGGTGTTGCTAATTATCCACTGATCTCTCTACTATCCACCTTATCTTTATTGAAAGGTAAAAAGAAACCTAACACTCCTAGCTTTAGAAGAATGAAAAAGCTTAGACTATGAATTAATTCTGCTTCTCATTAAAAAAAAAAAAAAAAAGATTTCATGGTGTTTTTAGGAGACACCCATGACAAATTCCTTGAAAATACAGATTGGCCATCAACATGTGATATTTTGTGATGTGATGATCATAACTTATTTGCCTATTCCTTTATTTAGCTAGGTTCCAAATTTTTGTTACAATTCTGCAATAGGTATACTAATAACTAGAATTTATTTTGTGTTTACTATGTCTTAGGCACTGTAATAAGCACTTTATATCTCACAATTTACATATATTAACTCACTGAGTTAACTCACAACAGTCCTATAAGGTAAGATCTGCTGTTTATCCTCATTTTATAAATGAGAACGCTGAAGCACAGAGTAACTTGCTTAAGGTCACGGTAGTGGTAAGACATACAGCCATGGTTTGTATATAATAATGGTTATGGAAAAATTAAAAGCTTTAATACTATTAGTTTCAAATTGCTCTAGTTTTATGAACTAGTTATTTTCAATGTTTATGCAAGCTTAGGCCTGTATTGTAAAATTTGCTCCAAAATATTGGGTAAAGATGTAAGAAAATATTATAATTTTATTTTATAAAACTACTAGATGTTTCAAGGATAAAGGGAAAAGGAAAATTATGGTTTAATATTCCTTATTATAAACATATAGGCAAAAATACTAAATTTAAGCAAATTGAGTTCAACTCCTTAATCAAAAAAGGTTTATTTGTCAATTTACAAGGATGGTTTAGGTTACTCTTGAAATAAACTAGAGTCATATGCATAATTTATTTGGACAGGATGACACATGAGAGATAACCCTCATCCAGGTTTGTCTGAAATACACTTCTGTTTTCAAGTCTTTCTTAGGAGAATAGAATTGGAAATGTACCCTTTTATTTGCCTCTCCTTCCTACCATGTTTAGTCCAGGAATTATCTCTGAAAAGACATATAGAAAGAGAAAGATGCCAAACTGATCTCAGATAGGAGAGATATTACACCAAACTTTACTTAGTAGGCTTAGGACATCATCCCTACTCATATAAGTGAGGGTGCCATATTGTTGTTGGGTCTATTTTCCTCATCTGTTATTCACTGTAACAATAAAACTGAGATGCAAGTGACTTTTATAACTCTCACTAGTCCCATTAGGTGGTTTCTTAGTATAAGACTCCCTCTGCAAAGGAACCTGAAATTAGGTGTTTGTGAAAATATTTGGGGAATAGTCTCAGGCAAAAGTGTGGTAGACTGGTAATAGTGGGACAGAGAAGGGGAAACCAATGTTAGGGTGCATTCTTTGGTTGATCTCCACTATGAGCAGCTAAGGCACCCTCCCACCACTAGGACTCTTCAAGGAATGGTATAAAATGTGCTTCTGTTCACCCAAAGAATAAAAGAAAGAAATGTTTACCTACTAATTCTAGTACCCCATTGGTCAATGATTATCCTATGGGGAATTAATATATTTCATTTCCAGTGTGCACATGGGTGAATGCCAAGTATGATACCTCAGATGTCTCCACTACAATGTCTGAGAGGCTCAGGGGTATAAAGACAAAGATAGACGACCCCTCAGATGCATCTGCACAAAGATGGCTACCTCATTCATGGCCAGAATAAAAAGTATGCCAAGACTCTTCACTGGTACTACAAAGTGGAATCCTATTTGTAGAATTATTCTTCTTAATTCTCCACATTGTTAATCTGTTACCTAATAGACACTGCAGTAAGGGCTACAATATAAAGGTGAATAAGACATAATACCTGTCATAGAGTGGTTTACAGTCTAGTACAGAAAATGACAAGTAAAATTAAAACTACAATATGGAGGGATGAGTGCCACAGTAATTTTGAAATTCTAGATACTATGAGAGAACCTAAGAAGGGTAACTAATCGAGACTTGTTGGAGTTGGGAAAGGCACTCCAGTTCACATCAAGTCCATAGTAATAGCTTCTTATGTCATAGGCCATTTCATTTATAAGTATTTCTGAGTCTTTGAAAATAAATGAAACACCACCCAATTTCATCTTTTGTGAACAGCATAAAACTCTGGTAGAATCACCTGCACCTGGCATATCTCTTCTTTAATATGTAGAAAATTATAGGTTTTACAACTTGGACATGAAATAGCTTTTTAAGTATAACTATCCACCATTTTATAATTATGTATATTTCAGATAAAGAAAATGTTCTCATTCCTTCTGCATTTTAGTATGTTATCTAATCAATTTTACTTTCAAACTCTACTGATAAAAACTGTCCATGATACTGGTCTATAATTTTTAAATGTATTCTTATGCTACAAAAATCTCTAATGTAAAGCACCTTATGCAAATTCAAAGTCAAACATGAAATTACCAAAAGATTATCAAAATAATATTTTGGTTACCAAAATGACCATCTGTGGTTATGCATTCTGCTTCTTGAATATAGACACTTTAACATAATGACAATGATCTATCAAAATTATTCATCAATAAGGCAATGAATTTAACCTGGAAAGTCATTATATATGTATATCTTATAAAAAAATACACACACACACACACACGTGTGTGTGTGTGTGTGTGTGTGTGTATATATAGATAGATAGATAGATATAGATGTACAGATATCATTGGCTGCAGACATTTTGTCCTTGCTGGCAAATACTTCCTTTACATCAAAATATACTTTACTTAAATCCTCTCTGTTATTGTCAATACACAAGAAAAATCACAAATGCATATATCAACTTTAGAAAAAAATATTAAATAGGGAAGTGTTTAAATTTAGATAGCATCCCTTTTAAAATATGTATGTTTTTTTCTAACACTATAAAGGTCTTAGTTGTGTAAATTGGCACTGTAGAAATTAAAAGTATGGTATAATTTATAGTTTCAAAATAGCTCTATTTTTAAAATTATTTCTATGGTTACATACAGAAAGGAAATAATTTGTAAAATTGCTCCGAATGAGAATATTTTATTGACAATGGGATGAATTTGGCTTCACTCTACTTGTCAGAACTTTGGTAACCCAAAGAGACAATAAGTTGAATGATTTATAGGAATTCTGAGGAGTTAACAGAGCTTTCATGGTTAAAAACAAAAACAAGCAAAAATAGTTGTTTCAGGTTATCAAATTGTGCATTTCCTAGTCTCTTAGATGCACTTGATATCTGGAAGATTCCATGTGTCATTCTGATCTTGTCCTGTAATATTCTATGGGCAGTGTGGTTTTGCACTATGACTCTCTGTCCCAGCATACAAAAAAGGAAAACTTACAGAAGAAAGGTGGAACTCAAGACATAGAGATTGTTGGGCTAAATTGGGTGCAGAGATGTTTGAACACTAGCTATGGATATGCTCAGATTGCAATATCTGACCACTTGTACTTCAAAGCAGATCTTCAAAAGAGAAGTTCAAGGAAATAGCATTTTGGAACCTGCTACTCTCAGAGGTGGCAACAGGAACTTGAAGGCTGAACATGTGCTCTCCCATTAGTTCAGAAATAATAGTTCAGGAGGGGAGGAGCCAAGATGGCGGAACAGCATGGAAGTTTTTTGTGTGTCTCATGTCCATAAAATATAGCCAGACCAACACTAAACCATCCCACACACCTAGAAGACTGATTAGAGGATTAACACAACAATCTGCATAACCTGAACCACAGAATTCAGCAAGTACGCGGCACAGAGAGGTGAATTAGGGGAGAGAGAAGCTGCTGAGGGTAGGGAACCTGCTGAGGGTGGAGAGAGGACGGAGACTGGGGAAGGGAGGAGAATACGGGAAAAGCAACCCTCCCCAAAAGCAGCTGGAGAGAAAGTGGAAAATTGGAAACAGCCGCAGGGGCTAAACTAAAAAGGGAGAAAGGAGAAAGGAGAGGGTTTAAATTCCATCAAGACTGTAAACAGGGGAGCGCAAAGGTTGCAGATCCACAGCTCGATACCTGGCGGTGCTCTGGTGGGAAGGGCGAATCCCCAGGAACAGAGTGGGGTCCGGAGGTTCTCCAGCCACATGGGAAAAAGCGGTTCCACTGGTGGAAGGACATTTGATAGAGACTGTTGAAGCCACCTGGTCCCAGCAGACCCCAGGAAACAGCCACATTCGCTGGTGCTGGAAAATGGTCCTTAAGGGTGAAGCCTGGTGCCAGATGTGTGTTGTGATTTTCCATAATCCCTGAAAAGCTGCTGCTACACTATCTCGCGAACTTTCTCTGGGGCAGGGTGGCACTTGGCCACAGTCTCGGGGTACCGGCAACAGCAGGGTCCCACAAGCGTTCCTGGGTGCAGCCAGCATTCAGCCATTGCTCAGTGAGACCCTCGCACAGAGGGGCAGAATGGGCCAAAGCCGCAGTCCTTCAGAAGTAAGGGGCTGGGGAAAACAGCCACATCTGAGACAAAACTCGGGAGAGAGGTATTACCTGGGGCCTGGTCACGAAGAGTGAAAAAGCAGAGAGTGGATGAAAGCTGAAGACAGAAGACAGGTGTGCAATTGCTGATCTGGGAGAACAGAGTACTGATACTAGAGACTGGGTAATTGGTTGATGCCATTTTAACCGCTCCCACGCATGCGTATACGCACCTGTGAGGGGCACAACACTCCACCCGAGTAGGCTAGCAGCGCCATCTAGTGGAGAACAGAGCCTTTACACTGAGCCCTGACCAACTGGGCCTACCTCGCTCTTCCAGAACACAAGTCTCACAGCCTACTTAGTTTATGGACTAGAAACTGCTACATAGTCTGACTTCTAAAAGAAAATGAAGTAATTTCAGTCCTATTTCAATCTCTTAGCAGGTCCATCTGTTCAATTTTCTTCCTTTTTTTTTTTCTCATTTACACTACTTTTCTTTTTCTTGAATACAGAAAAAGAATAAATTCATTTTTATTTTCAATTTTTATTAAAAATATTTTCTTTAATTTTTTACTATATTCTTTACTTTTGTGTATATTTTTTCAAATACTATCTTACTTCCATCATTTTATTTTAGTCAACTTCAGTGTATTCACCTTTTCAAATTTTCAAACTATTTCCTTTTTTTCTTTTTCTTTTTTTCTTTTATACTACTTTTATTTTTCTTGAATGCAGAGAGAGAAAAACTTCATTTTTACTTTCAATTTCTATTAAAAATATTTTTCTTTAATGTTTTTACTGTATTTATGCTCTTATGCAAAATTTTTCAAATTCTATTTTACTTCATCATTTTATTTTAGTCTACTACAGTGTATTCACTTTTTCAAATTTTCAAACGATTTCCTTTTTTTTATCTTTTTTCTCTTTTTCCTTTCTTTTTCTTGAATACAGAAAAAGAAAAAAATCATTTTTATTTTTAATTTTTATTAAAAATATTTTTATTTATTTTTATTCTACTATATTCTTTACTTTTGGGTAAATTTTTCCAAATTCTATTTTACTCCCATCATCTCATTTTAGTCTACTTCAGTGTATTCATTTTTTCAAATTCTCAAACAATTTCCTCCCACCCCCTTTTTTTTCTCTAATCTGTCAAACCACTGTCAACACCCAGACCAAAACCTAGGATCTAGCATCATTTATTCGATTTTGTGTGTGTGTGTTTAATTTTTTAATTTTCATATTTTTTTAATTTTAATTTTTCGACCTCATTAATTCATTTTCTCCCTTCAAAATGACAGAACAAAGGAATTCACCTCCAAAAGAAAGAGCATGAAGAAACAACAGCCAGGGATTTAACCAACTCAGATACAAGCAAGATGTCTGTACCAGATTTTAGAATCACGATAATAAGAATACTAGCTGGAGTTGAAAATAGATTAGAATCCCTTTCTGTAGAGATAAAAGAAGTGAAAAATAGTCAGAATGAAATTTAAAATGTTATAACTGAGCTGCAATCACGAATGGATGCTGCAGCGGCAAGGATGGGTGAGGCAGAACAGAGAATCAGTGATATAGAGGACAAACTTATAGGGAATAATGAAGCAGAAAAAAAAAAGAGGGAGATTAACACAAAGAGCATGACTTAAGAATTAGAGAAATCAGTGACTCATTAAAAAGGAACAACATCAGAATCATAGGGGTCCCAGAAGAGGAAGAGAGAGAAATAGGGGTAGAAGGGTTATGTGAGCAAATCATAGCAGAAAACTTTCCTAACTTGGGGAAAGACACAGACATCAAAGACCAGGAAGCACAGAGGATCCCCAATAGATTCAACAAAAACCGACCATCAACAAGGCATATCATAGTCAAATTCACAAAATACTCAGGCAAGGAGAGAATCATGAAAGCAGCAAAGGAAAAATAATCCCTAACCTACAAGGGAAGACAGATCAGGTTTGTAGCAAACCTATCCACAGAAACTTGGCAGGCCAGAAAGGAGTGACAGGATATATTCAATGTGCTGAATCAGAAAAATATGCAGCCAAGAATTCTTTATCCAGCAAGGCTGTCATTCAAAATAGAAGGAGAGATAAAAAGTTTCCCACACAAACAAAAATTAAAGGAGTTTATATATATATATATATATATATATATATATAGAGAGAGAGAGAGAGAGAGAGAGAGAGAGAGAGAGAGAGAAATAAATACCAAATGCAACAAAGATTAGAAAGGACCAGGGAACACCACCAGAAACTCCAACTCTATAAGCATCATAATGGCAATAAATTCATATTTTTCAGTACTCACTCTAAACGTCAATGGACTCAATGCTCCAAACAAAAGACATAGGGTAACAGAATGGATAAGAAAACAAGATCCATCTATATGCTGTTTACCAGAGACCCACTTTAGTCCTAAAGACAACTTCAGGTTGAAACTAAGGGAATGGAGAGCCATCTATCAGGCTAATGGTCAACAAAAGAAAGCCAGGGTAGCCATAGTTATATCAGACAATCTAGACTTTAAAATAAAGACTGTATCATATTAGAAGGCATTGTATCATAATGAAGGGGTCTATCCACCAAAACGACCTAACAATTGTAAACATTTATGTGCCAAATGTGAAAGCACCCAAATATATAAATCAATTAATCACAAACTTAAAGAAACTCATCGATACTAATACCATAATAGTAGGAGACTTCAACACCCCACTCACAGCAATGGACAGATCATCTAATCAAAAAATCAACAAGGAAACAATGGCTTTGAATGACACACTGGACCAGATGGACATAACAGATTTATTCAGAACATTTCATCCTAAAGCAGCAGAATATACATTCTTCTACAGTGCACATGGAATGTTCTCCAGAATAAACCATATACTGGGACACAAATCAGCCCTAAGTAAGTACAAAAAAATCAGGATCATACCATGCATATTTTCAGAGCACAACACTATGAAACTCAAAATCACCCACAAGAAAAAATTTGTAAAGGTAATACTTGGAGACTGAAGAACATCCTACTAAAGAATGAATAGGCTAACCAAGCAGTTAAAGAGGAAATTAAAAAGTATATGGAAGTCAATGAAAATGACAACACCACAACCCAAAACCTCTGGGACGCAGCAAAGGCGGTCATAAGAGGAAAGTATACAGCAATCCAGGCCTTCCTAAAGAAGGAAGAAAGATCTCAGGTATACAACCTAACCTTATGCCTTAAGGAGTTGGAGAAAGAACAGCAAATAAAACCCAAAACCAACAGAAGACAGGAAATAATAAAGATTAGAGCAGAAATTAATGCTATTGAAACCAAAAAAAAAACCAGTAGAACAGATTAATGAAACTACAAGCTGGTTCTTTGAAAGAATTAATAAAATTGATAAGCCACTAGCCAGTTTGAAAAAAAAAAAGAAAAAGGAAAGGACCCAAATAAATAAAATCAAGAATGAAAGAGGAGAGATCACACCCAACACAACAGAAATAAAAACAATAATAAGAGAATATTATGAGAAATTATATGCCAACAAAATGGGCAATCTGGAAGAAATGGACAAATTCCTAGAAACATATACCCTACCAAAAGTGAAACAGGAAGAAATTGAAAATTTGAACAGACCCATAACCAGTAAGGAAATCGAATTAGTAATCAAAAATCTGCCAAAAAACAAGAGTCCAGGACCAGATGGCTTTCCAGGGGAATTCTACCAAACATTTAAGGAAGAGTTAACACCTATTCTCTTGAAGCTGTTCCAAAAAATAGAAATTGAAGGAAAACTTCCAAATTCTTTCTATGAAGCCAGCATGACCTTGATTCCAAAACCAGAGAGACTCCACTAAAAGGAGAACTATAGACCAATTTCCCTGATTAAAGTGGATGCAAATATCCTCAACAAGATATTAGCCAACTAGATGCAACAATACGTTAAAAAAATTATTCACCATGACCAAGTGGGATTTATACCTGGGATGCAGGGCTGGTTCAATATCCGCAAAACAAATAACGTGATTCATCACATCAATAAAAGAAAGGACAAGAACCACATGATCCTCTCAATAGATGCAGAGAAAGCATTTGACAAAATACATCATCCTTTCTTGTTAAAAACCCTCAAGAATGTAGGGATAGAAGGAGCATACCTCAAGATCATAAAAGCCATATATGAACGACTCAATGCTAATATCGTCCTCAATGGGGAAAAACTGAGAGCTTTCCCCCTAAGGTTAGGAACGTGACAGAGATGTCCACTCTCACCACTGCTATTCAACATAGTATTGGAAGTCTTAGCCTCTGCAATCAGACAACACAAAGAAATAAAAGGCATCCAAATCGGCCAGGAGGAGGTCAAACTTTCATTTTGTGCAATGACATGACACTCTATATGGAAAACCCAAAAGATTCCTCCAAAAAACTGCTAGAATTGATTCATGAATTCATCAAAGTTGCAGGATATAAAATTAACCCACAGAAATCATTTGCATTCCTATACACCAACAATGAAGTGACAAACAGAAATCAAGGAATCGATCCCATTTACAGTTGCACCAAAAACCATAAAATACCTAGGAATAAATCTAACTAAAGAGGTGAAAATTCTATACACTGAAACCTATAGAAAGCTTATGAAAAAAATTGAAGAAGACACAAAAAAAATGGAAAAAGATTCCATGCTCCTGGATAGGAAGGACAAATATTGTTAAAATGTCAATACTACCCACAGCAATCTACATATTCAATGCAATCCCTATCAAAATAACACCAGCATTCTTCACAGAGCTAGAACAAATAATCCGAAAATTTGTATGGAACCAGAAAAGACCCCGACTAGCCAAAGCAATCTTGAAAAAGAAAACCAAAGTATGAGGCATCACAATCCTGGACTTTAAGCTATACTACAAAGCTGTAATCATCAAGACAGTCTGGTACTGGCATAAGAACAGACACTCAGATCAATGGAACAGAATTGAGAACCCAGAAGTGGACTTACAAATGTATGGCCAACTAATCTTTGACAAAGCAGGAAAGAATATCCAATGGAATAAAGACAGTCTCTTCAACAAGTGGTGCTGGGAGAACTGGACAGTGACATGCAGAAGAATGAACCTGGACCACTTTCTTACACCATACACAAAAATAAACTCAAAATGGATGAAAGATCTAAATGTAAGACAGGAAGCCATCAAAATCCTCAAAGAGGAAGCAGGCAAAAACCTCTTTGATCTTGTCTGCAACAACTTCTTACTCAACACGTCTCCAGAGGCAAGGGAAACAAAAGCAAAAATGAACTACTGGGACCTCATCAAAATAAAAAGCTTCTGCACAGCAAAGGAAACAACAACAAAACTAAAAGGCAACCGACAGAATGGGAGAAGATATTTGCAAATGACATATCAGGTAGAGGGTTAGTATCCAAAATCTATAAAGAACTTATCAAACTCAACACCCAAAAAACAAAGAATCCAGTGAAGAAATGGGCAAAAGACATGAACAGACACTTCTCGAAAGAAGACCTCCAGATGGCCAACTGACACATGAAAAAAATGCCCAACATCACTCATCATCAGGGAAATACAAATCAAAACCACAATGATATACCACCTTACACCTATCAGAATGGCTAACATTAACAACTCAGGCAACAATAGATGTCGGCAAGGATGCGGAGAAAGAGGATTTCTTTTGCATTACTGGTGGGAATGCAAGCTGGTGCAGCCACTCTGGAAAACAGTATAGAGGTTCCTCAAAAAACTAAAAATAGAACTACCCTACGACCCAGCAATTGCACTACTAGGCATTTATTCACAGGATCCAGGTGTGCTGTTTTGAAGGGACACATGCACCCCCATGTTTATAGCAGCACTATCAACAATAGCCAAAGTATGGAAAGAGCCCAATGTCCATCAATGGATGAATGGATAAAGAAGATGTGGTGTATGTATATATATATATATATATATATATATATATATATATATATATATATATATTAAAGAAGATGTGGTATATATATATACATATATATATACACATATACATATATATATATATGTATATACACACACACACACACACACATACACACACACAATGGAGTATTACTCAGCAATCAAAAAAGAGTGAAATCTTGCCATTTGCAACTACGTGGATGGAACTGGAGGGTATTATACTAAGTGAAACTAGCCAGTGAGAGAAAGACAAAAATCATATGACTTCACTCATATAAGGACTTTAAGAGACAAAACAGATGAACATAAGGGAAGGGAAACAAAAATAAAAACAGGGAGGAGGACAAAACAGAAGAGACTCATAAATATGGAGAACACACTGAGGGTTACTGGAGGGGTTGTGGGATGGGGGATGGACTAAATGGGTAAGAGGCACTAAGGAATCTATTCCTGAAATCATTGTTGCACTATAAGCTAACTAATTTCGATGTAAATTTAAAAAAATAAAAAATAAAACAAGTTAAAAAAAGGATTCAATAAATAAAAATTGACTTCATAACAACAACAAAAAAGTAATACCTCCTTAGTATTGGAAAATTTGGATTTACCCTCTGACTTTTCCCTTGGCTCTATGAATTCTATTCCCCACAGAGCAGTCAGAGTTATCCAATGGATCATCTCTCGAGCCTGCTCTATAAAACATCCTTCTGATCCCTTCCCATATTAAACAGGGAAACCCTCAGAGTCTATAGATTACATGGCTCTAAGCTGCCTCTCTAAATCTTATTTTCTACTATTTCCCCCTCATTCTCAATCATACTTAAAAAACAAATGCACAAAGCAACCCATATAGGGTTTGCACTGTTGTTTCCTCTTCTTGGAATGTTCATTTCCCAGATATCTTCATGGTTTATCCCTTCATTAATTCAGATCTCTGCTTATTTATATCCTTAGTGGTGGGAACTTTCCTGCCCATGGTTATAAAATACAAATCTCTCCTTCACTTTCCAGGCTCTTCTCTGCTTTAACATAATAAATATGTATTTATTTTGTTAGTGTCTTTTTGTCTTATATGAATTGGAAATGCCTTGGGGGGCACTAACTTCATCTGTTTTGTTCAATTATATTTATACCACTAGCACTGAAAACACTGACTGCTCCATAGTTGGTGCTCAATAAATAGCTGCTGAAATATAGAAAAGCATGGAAGGAAGGGAGGGCGCTCTAATGACACTGCTCGATATTAACACCATCAACAAGCTGATAGCTTCGTTGGTCATAACAAATACCACAAATGTTATGAAAATTCCCTCCAGTGGGAAATGTGGTCCACAGAGCTGTTTCAGTATGAATTTCATTTGCCAAAGCCATTATCTCCATTCAGGAGGTAGGAGATTTTACTGGAGCGTGATCAGTGCATCCTATCCCACATAAGCTTAGAAACAGCCATATCATGACTTCAGTACACTCTTAATATCTTTCTGGGTCATCGGATATGTTTGATGCTAAGCGTAACACGATAATACTTAGCTTTATGGACTTTTCTAGAACCATGGACCTCTGTCTAACTGGAACAATGCCAGTGATTAGAAATCCATTCATCATTCATCTATATGGGGCACTGACAGGAAAATGCCCTTGATTGCAAAATTGCCCAGTTTCTCTGAAAGAATCCAGCAGTATAGATGTATCCCGTGTTTCCACTTCAGCAAACTTTCTATCAGGAAGACAGAAATGGAATTCCTCATTCTGGACCCTGTACTTTATGCTACGGAAGAAATACTATTTGTTATTATTCTAACAGTGTATATTTTGAATAACTATGAAGAGAAAATGCTAGAATTATAAGGATGTTTGTTATGCATGCAGAACTTGGTCAAATACTTAAATTACCATCCAGCTACCACTATAGGATGCATAAAGCACAACAGAAAAATAATTTGCAAATTATTATCTCTCAATTTCATTATTAATAATTTTTAATATGAAGCTGAAATGAGATGCACTTTTTCTACCTTTGATCCAAAATTTAAATTCTATATTCAACCAAATAAATAATCCCCAATAGAAAGAACACTCATCTTGTAATCAGAAGTCTGAGATTGATATCTCAGTCCTGCCAATCTCCCTAACACCAGGTGACAATCTGAAGAGGAATAAACTCTTTTGGCCTATGGAAAAAAAAAAAATTTCTACCTAGTGGGGGTGGTCAAGAAAGGTCAGATTAGTGATGTGCACATAAATGGTATGCACGTACCTGGCACAGTGAAAACTAGTCCAATTATGTCAGCTAATTTTTTTTCTCATCATTTAACATCACATTCTAAATTATTGCATGGAGCCAGAAGGATTTTATTAACAAATAGATGGTATAGAGCTGAACAAATCCAGCTCTCCTATTATACTCTCAGGTCAGCACTGGTGATGTGCTTTCTCGTTACTGATGTTTTATGCACCTGAGATTCATGGAGAGCCTTGGTCTATTAATATGATCCATGATGAGGACAAATGCATTGTGAAATGAACTGTTCATAATACACAGTTATTCTGTGGCAGAGCTCTTCCTGAAACATATTTTTTATTCATTTGAAAAGGTCTGTAATGCAATTTATTATCTTTATTGCAAAAAAAATATATTAGAAAATAATTCACTCTCTTACTCCTTCTATCCTCTCCTCATCTCCAAAAGTCATTGGGATGGAGTAAAGTTGTAAACCTCTGGCAGCCCGTGGTTGATTTCTGAGGTGACCTGGCTTCCTCTCTCATTTTTCTCTGTGGTGATCTGGCTAGAAGGTTGAAATTATTTTCATGTTCACAAATATGCACGAGTAACATGGAGCTCTGAGAACTCTTCTGGCTGCTGCTGTCTGAGACTCATCCTAGATCATTCTCTAGGCTCATTGCACTGTGAAACCATGCCCCTTTCACGTTAGAACAACTGATGTGAAATAATGATCATCAATGAAACAGGCATCTATTACTTCTACTTGATATTTCCCAGGCAGTCATTTTTCTCATTAGAAGAATTTTTTTGCCCCTGGAGGGGAAGCTGGATTCGGTATCACAGAAAATAATTTGTAAACTTGACTCTAATTCCATTGTTAATAAATCCTAATATAGGACTAAATTATAGGAGCTTCAGGGGTTCTAACTGCCATTCATCTTAACCCCAATCCATTTACTACCTATCTTTACTCATATATTACACCTGATAAAGGAAGATATTAACTACAAGAGTCCCTACCCTTAACAATAACTCACAACTATTGATGTTAATAGGTGCTCATATTTATATGACTCATAAGTTTTTAAACATATATGCAAAATATAATACAAATATATTTATGTGTTACACACACGCACAAATACATACACATATATAAACATTCCATTTAATTCAATAAATTACAAGTAGATTTTATCATCATAAATCATAACACAGTGTGTTCATATGTAGAGAAGGGGCATCATGGTTAGAGGAACCCCAGAGGAGATATGTATATAGTTTCCAGGTTGCCCCCAACCCCTATATTCAGATGTGTACATTACTGTGCCCTTTGCTTTTCCCTGGTAATTCTAGAGATTTTGTTTACACATCCTTCAAAGCAAAGTTCAGGCAGACATCTGTTTCCATTGCTCAAAGAAAGCCCCCTTAAAAGACAGATTGTGCAGTGCACATGGCTTGGCAGCTTGGAAAATGTAGTTTTGCAAAGATGTATTAGTTACATATGCTAGATCTGTAGAACAGAAAATTCTCTATCTTGAGTTGTCCCAGAGGATAAAATGAGGAAAATTGATACCTGGATGTTTATCCCCTGGATGACTCAAGATGGAGAATTTATTTTTGCTCTTTTTTTTTCCTAATCAAAATTATTTTTATCTGAATAATCTGATTTTTGCCAAGGTGCAAATCACTAATAAAGTGAATGAACAGTTACATTTTCCATTCTCTTTAATACAATTTAACCTTAACTAAACCCCAAATGCATCTCTAAATGCTGAAATTTTAGAAAGAATAGAAAATCAATGGAGGGGACCTGGGTGGTTCAATTAAGCTCTGTTAAGCATTGACGTTTGATTTTGGCTCAGGTCACGATCTCACAGCTGTGAACTGAAGCCCTGCATCAGGCTTCACAAGAGTGTGGAGCCTGCTTGAGATTCTCTCTCTCCCTCTGTCCCCACTCTAAAAAAATAAAAATTAAAAACAAAAGTCGATGGAAAATGTATTTATTTACCAGGAGCGCTTTTCTTTTAGCTAGATGAGATGACTGTCATTTCCATTTATTTGAAATGACTTTCATCCAAACTGGGTCAATAATAAGATTATAATATAACCATTCTATTTTAGTCCATTCAAGCTGCTATAACAAAACCACAGACCGGATGGCTTATAAACAACAAAATTTATTTCTCAGTTCTGGAGCGGAAAGTCAAAATTCAGAGTACTGGCATGGTCTTCTGAATCAGAGACTTCTTGTATCCTCATTGTGGAAAGCGCAAGGAATCTTTCTTGGGCCTCTTTTATAGAGGCATTAGTCTAATTCATGGGGGATCTGCCTCTATGATCAATCACCTCCCAAAGCCCCATGTCGGAAAAACATATTGGGCATTAGGATTTCAATATGGGGCACAAACATTCAGTCCATAGCACATCCTATCAATTGCTATCACTGTTTCTGCTCACTATTGAACTACAGGTCCTGGATAGTATATTGAAAAGTTAAATAAATAAACAATAGCTCGAGACTTCATTTACAACAATATCCAAAGTATAAGGTCCCTGGAAATATATCTACAAAAGATGTGAAAGATCTTTACTGATATAAATTATAAAGACTTATTGAAAGTGTTTACAGAAGACATAAATAAGAGATGTATTTGTTCCTGGATATAAAAACTCAGAGGTAATTCCTCTCCTGATTTATCTCAAAATCCGTTGCAATTCTAATAAAAATTCCAATAGGAGTTTTCGTGGACTTTCACGAATTGTTTCTAAATATTATATGAAACATCAAAGGGCCAAGGATAGACAAAGCTCTATGACAAAGAAAAGCATTATGTAGAGAATGGTTAAAACATCTAACAAAACTTATGTTTAAAGCCATGATAATTAAGGCACTTTCCTAGCTGTGCAGAGCTGAACAATTGTACACATGAAGAGAACCAATGAAAGTTGACCCATACACATGAAACTTGGCTTGCGGCCAAGTTGGCATTGCAGGAGTAATTATAGATAATAAAAGGCACTTAAACAATTGGTTTTGTATTTAGGAAATAAAAAATTAATCCGTATTTCACATATGTAACTGATTGCAGGTCTATTAAAGACTTAAATGTGAAAAACAAAACTTCTAAAATTTTTAAATGAAGAAGGAAATGCTTTCTTAAGTATGATACAAAAAGCATACACCCTAAACAAAAAGAAATTACTTTTTATTTAAAAGAGACCATGAGGATAATAACAAGACAAGTCACAAACTGAGAGAAAATCTCTATATGTATAACCAAAAAGGCTTAGCATCTTTTGAATCAACAAGAAAAAGAAAAATAGCCCTATTGAAAATGGACAAGAGTATAAGCAAATATTTCATGGAAGAAAGCCAAATGTCTAATAAATATTCAAAGATGCTCAAACTCCTAACTAATCAGAGAAATACAAACTAAAACCACAATAAGATAGCATTTTACATACTGGCAGAAGTAACAATACGTGACGATCTCAAACACTAGGGAGACAGATCTGGAGCAGTAAGACTTCTCACACATGCCAGTGAAAGTGCAAATTGGTTCCATCAATTAGGTATGTTGGCATTATCAGTTACAATTCAGGTTGTGTGTAGTCTAGGACTCTTATTTAGATCCCAAGGTAAATCCCAAAGAGCAAACCATGTGTATATCAATGTATAAACCTTGTGTATACCATTTTTTCCATTACAGAAAAAAAAATCATATCCATCTAAATGTCAGTTAATAAGAAAATGAAATAATAAAATGAGAATCATGCACAAATATATAAATGAAAGTGGGTGAAAGTAATGAAATTAGGAAGGGGGACACAGGAATCCATACAAGAACATTCTATTCTGTAAGCTAGGTAGTGGCACACAGATGTTAATTTTAGTAGTCTCTGTACTAGTTGCATATGTTACATATACATTTTTTGATTTATGCATATTAAATGTTTTATTGTGATGAAAGTTTTAAAATTCTAAAACTCCAAGGGACCACTTCGAAACATTTAGCCCACCTGCATGACATTGAGCTATCTCATTAATTTCCTGCCCTACAGCTTTTAGTTGGTCAGGTCTCCCTTGTTGGTGGAGGTTATGATAAGACATATGAAGCAAACTTGGTTTGTTCTATTTTTGTTTTAATGGGTGAATAGCCTTGTGGATTGCATGGATCTAATTTATTAAAAACCTTAAACTGTACTTCTTTCTTTTCAAAATTATATGTTAATAACAAATTTCAGCGATAATGTTTTTATTCAGTTTATACTTTTTAACCAGTGCCATAGCTTTCCATTGCCTTATATAACTCTTCTGAAGTAAAAGTTTTCATTTTTTCAAGGTCGGGTGTACATTCAGATAATGTAACATGTTTCAGTGTGGCTAAGTAGAGCTATGGCAATAGATAACATTTATTGAGATATGTCAAGAATACAAAAGCAAACAATCTTACAAGTGAACAGAGTAAAAATTCAATGACAAAATACCAGTAGTGAATGCATTACACTGATGCTTCAAATTATAATGTTGAGAATGTAACCCATAATCATTTAGGCTGTGTTAGATAGGAGTCAGTCAGTAACAAAGAGCATAAAAATATTCTGTGACAAAATTCCATGACACAGCATCATTCTTTTGGAAAGGAAGATTCAAAAAGGACAGACTAGTAAATGAATAAATGGTGAAAGGCTACGGTTGGGGTAATCCCAGGTAACTAAAAACTGAAGTCAAATCCACTTTGAAAAACCGACCTGAGCATAACACAAATACTCTGTCAGGATCACTCTAGACCCATATGGTTATTGACTCCAGAAATGCTTTTACTACTTATCCATCAACTTCTCAACACTACTGCAAAGGTAGCAGGTAATTCTCATGCAGAAAGGACCATTGCAACACAAGTTAATGTGTTGTCTATTTGACATATGGATTTAAATACACAGATATAAGCGGAAAGGTGTAAGTGCCAAAAATACAGTCAAGGAAGTGTAGGAATTGATATGGGAGTGTTCACGTGTATGTTTGTAACCCAGAGGATTTTTGAAAACTGTTTGTTCTTGGGAGTCCCACACAAAAAACATTAATGAGAGATTTATATATGGACACTTTCTAAGTATTGAAAATATCTCTAATCTTTTAGAATATAAAATCATAAATGTATCACAGAGCCCTTTCTTCTAACACATTCTTCTTGAAGGGAGAGCTTAAAAGTTCATTTCCTTTGTTTGGTCTCTATGACTATGTATATGATATAAAGGACTATTTCTTCACATTTATGATTCCAGAATTCTTATCATGTACTACTTTATTTTTATAGGAATAAGTCCTTATTTGTAACTATATTCTCACACCAGTGTCTAATATAGGCCTTTATTATACCCAAATACATGTGTGTGTTTTCATTTATATATATGTAGAGACAGAGAGGGAATGTGAGCAGGGGAGAGGAGCAGAGAGAGAGAGAGAATCTCAAACAACTTCACACTCAGCATGGAGCCTGACACAGGGCTTCACTCCATGACCCTGGGATCATGACCTGAGCTGAAATCAAGAGTTGGCTGTTCAACTAACTGATCTACCCCCCTCAATTATATTTATTAATAAGAGAATACACTTATGATCTACTTGACTCGATTGGTTGACTTTTCCTTTGCCATGCAAAATAATGAAATGTCTCCTATAACATTTTTCTCTCCTATTTTTTTCCTAATACAACATAAGACTGTTCTGATACTAATTTGAGGAAATGGGAAAATATTCAAACTTAAATGTAACCATAATCTAAGCAATCTACTTAATACTTTGGATTCTGCTTCTGAGAGGTTTTCAAATTTAATCAGCAGGTCAGAGGAGCATAAATAATTATTGAGAGGGTTATAACAGCAAGAGTAAAAATGATATTCATAAATAAAGCATATTTAAACAAAAACACAATAGGGTAAATACTGCAGACATAGGAACAATACAGCCAGTTTAAAAAGGCAGAGACTTTCAATCCTGTATTAACTTTATATCCACTTCCATTGCATTCAACAAATGCCATACAGAAAACCAAGGACCTTGATTACAGTATTACTTATTATCAGGCAGGTTATTTTTACAGTAGGCAATGAAATTTGAGAAAAATATCAAACAGCAGCAAAAACAATATAAGAGAGGCTTTCTGAAAGACTTTGCTTTCATAGATTTTTCAATGTCATTCTCTCCACACAAGCAATTCACTTTCAAAATATGTTGTGATTTTCATAATAATTTCAGATGCTTTTATGTCCCTAAGATAAAGTGTAATTCCTTGTGGTAATATCTACTGAGTAAGAGGATTTTGTTTGTACACACTTTCAGTTCGGAATGCTAGAAGATATATTTATATACAGAAGAGACTCTTTCCTGATTAGAGTAACTGAGATGCCACACTGCCTAGGAAGAAAGATTTAGAGGGAGTGACATTTCAAAGTTACTTTTTAGATCCAGAAATTGTATGTGGACAAAGGGGATTTCATTTTGAGAGAAAGGCAATGGGCCTAATGTAAGGAGCCACGAACTTTGTGAAGGAAAATATACATGTGCCACCTGTCACTGCCATTTACGAGAAGTGTGACTTGACACAAGTAACACCCTCCCCAAGTCTTCAGGTCCTCATCTGTGCAGTGGATCTCACACAACAAATGAAATAATGTTTATAAACAGCATTCATAAATTGCTATGTATTCACAGGGAATCACGGATAGGCTAGGGTTATTTTGGTAACAAACAGCCCCGTACTATCAGGGTTTATACTATGAAGGCTTATTTCTTACACATGCAAAAATTGGCATTCACCAAGGCAATTTCCCAGGGTAACTATCTTCCATGAAAAAGGTCAGGAAACCAGATGGCTTTCATTTTGTGTCTCACCATCCCAACACAAAGCTTCCTTGTTTGCAGGGACAGGAGAAAAGAGAGAGCTGAAAGTCACCATGTGACAGATATCACTTCCACCAAAAGCCTGCTGATCAGAATAAATATGTGACCTTACCAAACACTAAGAGGGCTTGTTAATGAGTGCAGACACAATTTTAGAAAGTATCATGGTCTTTGATCCAGTTCTAAAAATAATGCAGTAGTTTTACTGGTTTTCACTTTATTAGAAGTGATGTAATGCATAGAAGATCCAAGGTAGTAGACCAGAAATAATTTCTATTCTTCAGAAATGCATTTATGGGGCAACTGGGTGGCTCAGTTGATTAAGTGTCTGACTCTTGGTTTCAGCTCAGATCATGATCTCATGGTTCATGAGTTTGAGACCCATGATGGGCTCTGTGTTGGCCGTGTGGAGCCTACTTGGGATCCTCTTTCTCCTTCTCTCTCTGCCCCTCCCCAGGTCATGTGCTCTCTCTCTCAAAATAAATAAACTTAAAAAATGCATTTAAGTTTAGATGTGTGTCACTTTTTCAGGGGACAAATGATACATATTAATGCTAATAATGACTAAAATGATTTGACTGAGTTCAAGAGATGCCTGTCGCCCAAAATAGGACCCCTTCCTTGGATAGTCATTGGAAAATATTTTCTGTGGATTTTAGAGTAGTCTAGAAAAGACTACCATCAGGAATGCAGTATTATTGAGACTATGCTACAACATCCTTCTACAACATTACTTTTGTTAGTGCTCCTGTACCCAGGAATATTCTAGACTTCCTTCTATAGTGGGAAGAGACAAACTTCATTTACAAAGGAGAGGAGAAATAGTGCAGCTCAAAAGATAGATAGCTATTATATATATATATATATATATATATATATATATATATATATATATATAAAATGTTAGATATATATTGTTTTCTCAAATATGAGAAGGTTAGGTTACCAAACCCCCTAAGTAGAAGAAAAAATAATTAATTAAAATGACAAAACAAGCAGAAAGAAAACTCAAAGCAAACAAATCAACAACACCATGTCTTAAAAATGGGTTAGTTGGCTTTGTTATTGTTTGGAGGTTGCCAGGAAGAGAGTAAATACTTCAAAATAATCCAGTCAGAAGGTCAAAGAAGTTAGAAGCCTTTGCACTCTTGTCACACTGAAGGATAATATTCATTATTGACTCTTGGGCAATAAAACTGGAATCCCTCATGTGCTGGGACTGATTCTCATAGACTTGGTATAGCTTTAGCTAATGGCTTATAGATTGTAAGATCGTCAAGCCTTGCTGAAAAAGCCTATTAAGTCTGGCAATGGAAACAAAAGGTCAGTGGGCCAGGGCCAGGTGAATAGATTTCCTCAGTCAGGTAGAGAAAGCACTCACTAACAAGGTACCTTAGTTCCTTAAACCCAGATGAATGCAGACACCCAAACATAAGGTCGTAAAGAATCCACAATCGTTTTATATCACTGGGCTTCTGTGACTAAGGAAATCTTACATCACAGAGTGCTGGTGGTGCCACTCAGGACATAAAACCTAATCTGTCCCAGTGAGTCAGGGCAATCTCAGTGGAAACACACAGGAGCAAAGCTGACAAAATGAGCCTTGTACTGAACCCTATTACTCTGTTTTTCTGTCATCTCCCTGTAACCACTCAGGTGGCGGAAGCTGACATATATATATATATATATATATATATATATATATATATATATATATTATATATATGATCATGTATATAACATATGTATATAATGTATTTAATGTGTACATATGAAATATATATATCATATATATATATGATATATATATATATGATATATATATATATAATGTATTTACCCTAAGTAGTTAATTATAAAGGAATAGAGAAAATGGGGAAGGGATATAAAAATTACATATTTTTTATAAATTATTCCTTACATTTACATTAAGAATGGAAATATTGTCTCATTATTGTAAAATGCATACCAAGAATTTGGAGTGCCAATTTTTATAAAAAGACAATTTTTCCCCCCAAGGACATTGTGATAATAAATATCAGTCTCAGCTTAGCATTCTACACATTATTCCATAGAAAGTTTCAAAAACAAATTGCTATGATTTTAAGTTGTGGATTTCAAAGCTGATCCAGGGACACCTGGGTGGCTCAGTAGTAGGTTAAGCATTTGACTTCAGCTCGCGGTTCATGGGTTCCAGCTCCACATCAGGCTCTGAGCTGCCAGAACAGAGCTTGGAGTCTGCCTCAGATCCTGTGTGTGTCTCTCTCTCTCTTTGCCCCTCCCACACACGAGCAGGTTCTCTCACTCTCTCTCAAAAATAAATAAACATTAAAAAAGAAAGAAAGAAAGCTGATCCAAACATAACACCCAAAATGCTCAATATTAATTCTGGGCCTGTAACCACTCAAAGATTGAGGACACTCTGAAAGGCATGAGGGCACCAGGTTTTAAATCCTGCTGTTGGGTCTCTGTGTTTGAATTGTCCACATGATCAAAGCTCCCAGTTTGATCCAGTCTTGCCTATTTTAAGAAAATTTGTTTAGACTACAAAAACACACGGAGAAAAGATAATACATCAATGATAAACACAAAAGGAAGCATATTGAATTAAACCATGCCTTACTAGTGCAAAATTGATCTCTAGATGTTTATAGTCTAAGTGGCTAAATGTATTTCTCACTTACTAAGGTGCTGGCATTTAACTATTCTAAAGTGATTCCAATAAAAACCTTCATACTCCTAAGACAAAATAAATTCACAGAAAAAGTGTATTTCCTGCAATTTCTCGTGTGTATATATATATATATATATATATACACAATAATATGTATATATATATACAATATGTAATATATACAATGTATAATAGGTACAATATATAATGTATATATACAATACAATATAGTATTACAAAATATTCTAAGCAAACACAAAATATTAATTTATATAAATTAGATGCCAACTGACAACCCAACCTGTCACCTATTAATAGTTTGAGAAATGTCTTGATAATCTTACAACTCATCTTTCCTCTTTTCAAGATTTATAAGAGGTTATATATAGTCAAATAAGAAGATGAATACTATTTTATTGATATTGTGAAAAGAATTAATATTCCCCACTTCAGGGATTGTCTGGTAAACTATACACCATCACACAAATAAGGCTATTTCTCTTCTTTCTTGGTATTGAAGAAAAAAAGCATGGTTGGTTTGTCTCAAGTAATCTACTGTTTACTAATACTAGTATAGAAAATATGCTCTGTAAAACAGAGTAATTATTCTTACCCAACACATCTGGACTTTTAGATGAGACATCTTATTGCTTAAGGAAATGAATAATTTGTGAAAACATTACTTACACTTTGTTATGTGGCTCTGAAAGAAATGCCAGATAAATGGAGAGTCCAAGAAATATCAAGGAAAACCAGTTATAACCTTGGTAATTGGTGTCATGTCACTTGCATTGTTGAACAATGCACAAGAGTGGTCATCTGTCATATTTTGACACCAAATCAGAAAGTAGTACTTCTAAAAGACACTTTAAGATTTCCATCTCAATAATAAATTATTGTATTGTACACTAGAGCTTATTCTCTTATAAAGTTAGAACCATAAATATATACAAGTTATAAAAAATATTGAACAATAATATCTATGATAGAGGGATATTCTTGCATTTCCTTTGTCCAAGTATCTCAAATAGATAAAGGAAAGACACTATAAAATAAAGTTTGTTCAAAGTGCTGTGTATTAAACAACGATTAGTCATAATTTCGTATAAGAATTTAGTGAATCTGACTTGGCATACGTAAAGTCTCTAAAAACCTTTTTCTCAGTCAAGCTCACTATTTGTTAGTTCTGATGTAATAATTAAGTAGAAAATACTTTGTAAACTTTAATTTAAATAGGGAGATGTCAGTTTCAATACACATGTACACACATCTATATGGAAACTATTATGTGCTCTATATTTCTAGATTCTGTATGGGTTAATAAATGTATAAAACATGTTTCTTACATTTATAAGTTTTTGCTACATTTAACAACTCTGTATGAGTTTTTAACAGTCTCTACAGGCAAAAGAGGGGGACTTGAACAGGATGAATCACAGCAACATAGAGAGCTAGCTGGTTAGGTAATACCAGGGAGTCCAACTACACAATTCTAGTCAGGGGAGTATGGTAGTGGGCAAAAGAGAGAAGAGCCAAGTTCAATGAGCTATGTATTAGATGTTCTGCAAAGAAAGTATTTCACTGGCAATATTTTTGGAAAATGTTATATGTTCACCCTTCACAACCCTTATTTATTGGCATATTCTGAGATATCCTGGGTCTCCTTGGTGGCTCAGTCGGTTAAGTGTTCAACTCTTGATTTTGGCTCAGGTCATGATCTTATGGTTCATGAGACCAAGGCCCATGTTGGGCTCTGTGCTGACAATGAGAAGCCTGCTTGGGATTCTCTCTCCCTCTCCCTCTCCCCCACCCATGCTCTCTCTCTCTCTGTCTCATTCTTTCTCAATGAATAAACATTAAAAAAAACTTAAAGTAAATAAAAAAATAAAGTTCTGAGATGTCCTTTGACCTAACATTTTCCAAGTTATTTGACTACCTTTTTTCCACCTCAGAACACTCATTAATATCTCAAGGAATGTTTCATGACTCTCAGTTTGAGAAACCCTGCTGTAGGTCTACTGTATGCCAGGTGCTTTTGTGTGTGATGGTTTATTTACTCCTCTGCATCACATTTATATATGAATAAAGTAACTCTCACAGAGTTTTACTAATTTGTTCTAATTTACACAGTAGCTATGCAACTGGAATGAAATTTAGTAGTATTCCTGATTTGCGCACATGATTGTAGCATTTCTGAGAGAATATTAAAAGGAAATCAACCAAGCAACAAACAAACCCAGGCAGCATTCCAGAAGGATTAGTAGTAATGCACAAATCAAGTATAGTGGGACTAACTTACAGAGAATGATATGGAGGCCCACTATGGTAGCTGGAGCACATGCTGGAGGTTAATTATTGCAAACAAGGTATTATCAAATTATCACTGTGGATATGGGATTAGGGATCAGCTAGCAATTCCAAACTCATGACATTGCTGTAGAGTGCCTCAAAATAAAGATGCTTGCTTTCTGGATTGGTCCAAGACACTGAGGTCAGAGTCAAGCCAATGGATCACTACAAATGGCATTGGATGCTACGAAAAAGGAAAACAAAAGAAGTCTCCATAGGAAGGTGCATTGGGGTTAAGCAATCTGAGTATAGTTTTGAGGGGATTTGTAAACTGGTCAGAAGAAGCCAATCTAAAAAGGCTAGACGGCTACATAAAGTATGATTCCAACAACAAGACATCTTGGAAAAGACAAAACTACTGAGACAATAAAGCTATCAGGGTTGCCAAGGTTGTGGAAGGATGAATATTTGGAGCACAGAGGATTTTTAGTGCAATGAAAATATTCTATACAATGTTATAATGTTGGATATATGCTATTATACATTTGTTCATACTCCTAGATTGTACAACACCAAGAGTGAACCCTGTGGTAAACTGTGGACTTTAGGTGATTACAATGTGTTTATGTAGGTTCAACAATTATAACAAATATACCCTCTGATGAGGATGTCCATCATGGAGGAGGCATGAATGTGGCACAGGAGGGTATGTGGAAAACCTCTGTACTTCTCACTTTCTTGCCAATTTAAACTGTTAAAAAAAATTAAGCCTAAAAAAAAAAGTTGTCAGAGAAGTATGGACACACTTTAGGAGACAGGCAAAAGAAAGACATGGCATATTCTTGAGTGATGAAGGAGGAGTTTTAGGAAAATTAGAAGGGTCACGGATGAGTGAGTGGAAAGGGAGAGACTGGAATTGGTTGAGGACAATAGCTCAGGAAGAGGGAATATGGATTAGGGTAAGATTTATGTAGACACAGAAGGGCGGAAATAAAGAGAAGTGAGTGAATTCTAGTACATTGCATAAGTGACAAGAACATAAAAATAATGAATGCAGAAAATAGAGAGTGAAGAATTATAAACATGTTTCTTATAAATTGATAAATGAAATAATTTCAAATTTTCCTACAAAAATATGGATATTGTAATAGCTACCCCAAAAAAGCAATTTGAAGAGAAGCAAGAGGCAGTTGAATTTGATCATGGGCATGTTAAATTAGAGAGAACACAGGATATGTAAGTATTTAAGTTTTTCACTGAAGGGTTAGAGTTGAATTTTTAAAAATGGATGAATTTGAACATAACTCAGGGGGAAATTGCAAGAAAATAAGAGACAATTTTTTAATGTTTTTAGTTATTCCACTAACAATTGTCAGTTAAATCGGGTTTATTTAAAATAAGAGAAAAATGAAAACAGGTAGTATTTTTGGTAAAGTTTAATTCACAATTATATTAATAAAGAGCATCAATATATTTTAGACTGTTATCTCTAAAAACGAATCAAAATACACAATTTAACACCTGCCTTGTGTTATTTTTTGTAACAGAACCAGAGGTTTTTAAATTCCCCACACAACAAAATGCAAAATAAAAGCAGAACACCCACAGCCTCCTGCTTTGAATTAAAATTCAATGTACATTTCTTCTAGTTATAATTTTCTTGTCTATCATTCCCCAGATCCCAAATTAGATTTATTTGGCACCATGCCAGAGGACGGGTCTTTAAATCATAATGACACTCAGCTTTTACATACAGCACTATTGATGATATGAACAGCAAAGCTGGGCAGTGCTAGAATGGAGTGGGTAACAGATGTAGTTCCAATTCTGGCAGAGACACTTAAAAAAAAAGCCCTCAATTTTAAATGCTGTTTAAAGAAATTAGATACACATTAACCATCAGTAGGGAGGACGGAGCAAGTGTGAGACAGATAACACCAAGTTAAAATATTTTGTGGAGGAAACTTTAAAATGCTGTGCTTTTTAAAAAAATTCTGTAAAATCAATTTTATGTAGTTAAATACTCCAGACACTTTTCAAAAAGAAGCTAACAATTGACCTTATAAATGTGAATGTATTATATTAAATTGTGGATTAAGATAGTAGTACCTAGGTTTAATAATAAAAATCTCATAAAACAATTCCACACTCAGAAAAGAATCTTCCCTTTTGTTCAGATTAAACCAGATGTTGAGAGAAAAGGGAAGTTTTTATATTTTTGGGTTTTTTTTTATCGTATTTTTGACCTTATTTGAGAGAGTGCTGTTATCAGTACAAATGTGTACAAGCCACTTGAGTCTTGGATTGGGCTTTCCAAAAAAACCCAAAAAAAACAAAAACAAAAACAAAAACACAGCTTTTTGAGACTCAGTAGACATTACATGATGTCATAATGATAAAGTCTTTGGCCCAAAATACTTTTCAAACGCTTTATTATTTGCCATTGAAGAGAAGACTTCAGAATCTGGAAAATATTCAGGACCAAATAGTATATCAGTATAACAACATAGCATGTACACATACTGACTCATAGACAAACTACATTGTGGGGAATTGGGGAATCACTCAGGTACAAATTCTCCTTATTTTGTACATCTTGATTTGACTTCAAGGTGTTTTGAAATTGCTTTCAAAATGCACGCAAAGATAACAGAATACTGTTGCCACATTCTGTAGACATAATGTCTACAAGTCCCACCAAAAATGTTTAGGGAAGATTTAGATTCCGAAAACTGGAATAAAAGAGGTGTAATGTGGAGACAGCCAATAAATTATGCATGATTAAGCCTAGTACCACCCAGAGTGAATAGATTTCAGTCCCACAGGGAAATTCTAGACAATGGTGCCAAACACATGCGTCAGACTCTCCCCACCCTAGGGACAAGGGAGCTGTGTGATATTTATACAACTCCTGAAAGTCATTTGAATGCAGTTGCTGGGAGAAGGTGTTAATTCCTTGGCACTTTGAACTTGCTGCACACACGAGCAGTGTCCCTGTCCTCAGTGTACCGATTATAGCAATTGGAAGGTGGCCGGAAGACACTAAAAAGTCTGAGGAATACAGGTACAGCACTGACACCGCTACTAAATCTTCCAAAGGGAATAAAAAATATCCCTATGCTTGTTCTCACTGCTTGCTACTCCAGTTCTTGGGAAAAATCAGAAAACAGAAACTGCATCTGAATATAGCCTAATTTAATTTAACTGAACATTAAAGCACGGAATTTATGAAGCCAGTTCTCTATGATAGAATAAATGAGGCAAATATAGCATAACTTTTTCATGGTTTCTTTCCATGGAGCCTAAGATTCCATATTCAGATTGACAACATTTAGTCCAAGATATTTTAATTCACAATAATTGTCTTTTCCCAAGTTCATAAAAATACATGACTTACTTGCATTGAGGGAAAAAAAAGGCATGGGGTGGGCGGATTCCATAAGTTTATTCTAAAATTGACTAATTTTTTAAATTTTATTTTCAAATCGAAAATATGCAGACTTTAAGTATACAGTCTGTTTGGGCAAATATACATGTTTATGTAACCACCACTCTAATCAAAACATAAATATTACTACTGTTCAGAAAGCTTTTTCATAGTATTTGCTAGTGCACACTCCACTCCACTGCACTCATTATTCTCAATTGTATTATCTTATCTTTTTGGGCTTATTCTAGGACTTGATAAACAGAGTTTGATCATATGGCTTCTTTTGCTCATTGTTTTGAGACTCATGTTGTTGCATGTTTCAGTATTTTGTGCCTTTTTTCTATTGCTCAGGAGAATTCAAATTAGTAAATATACCAGTATTAGTTTATCCATTACTATGTTGGTGGGCATTTAGGATATTTTCAACCTTTTCCTATTATGAATAAAAACTGCTATGAACATTTTTGTCAAATATTTGGTGCACATAAGATTTCCTTCTTTTGGGTAAATATTTAGGAATGAAATGACTGAGCCACAGAATAGGTTTGTATTGCTCTGTTGATTTATATCCCTATTTTTATGAAATACTACTTTCTGGATTACCATAGTCACCAGGTAGGATAAATCCTCCAATTTTGTTGTTTTTCAAGAATGTTTTTGACAGTCCATAAGTCATTTACATTTCCATACATGTTTTTTGAAAGAGACTTCAAATGCTACAACAGAGCCTGCTGAGATTTTTATTGAAATTACATTGAATCTGAGATCCACTTAAGAAATATTTATATGTTAATAATATTGATCCTTCCAATTATTGAAGATGCTATATGTCTCCATTTTTGTAAGTCTTCTTTAATTTTTCTTAGCAGTGTTTTGTAGTTTTTCAGTACAATGTTAATCATTGTACAGTTATATTTGTTGCTTCATTTCCAAAAACGTGGAGGATATTCCAGATTACCTTATTGGTTTTTTTTTTAAATTTATTTCTATTGTGGCCAGAGAACATGCTCTATTTAATATTGATATTTTAAGTCTGAGACTTCTTCTATAGCTTAGCATATGATCTTCTCTGGTGATTGTTCCATGTACAGATGAAAACAAGATCATTTTAATGTTTTATAAATGTCAATTTGGTCAAATTGATTGTTGGCAGTTTTCAAATCTGCTATATATTTATGGTTAGTTGGGGTTTTTTAATTTTTATTTTTTTTTTACTTGTTCTATCAATTATAGAGAAAGAGGTATTAAAGTTTTTTACTTCTTTTGGTTCTCTTTACTTCTGTTCATTTTGTTTCATATATTTTGATAGTTTGTTATTAGGTATGTGCAAATTTAGGATTATTATTCCTGATAAATTGGTTCATTAAATGAGTCATCTGTCATTATGAAATGTGTCTCTTTACCTTTGAAAATCCTCTGTGTCTCGAAGTATCTATGTTTTTAATATAGCCATGGAAACTTTCATATGCTTTGTATTTGCCTGATATATCTTATCACTTTCTTTTACCTCGACCTATCTTTGTCTTTATATTTGAAAGTGTCTATAGTAGATGGATCATAGTTTGGTCTTATCTTTTATCCAGTCTGATAAACTCTCCATTAATTATAGTGTTTTGACAACCTAATTTTAATGTGACAATTGATCTAGCTACATTTAAAACTACCATCTTGCTATTTGTTTTCTATCTATCTCTTCTGTTATGTAATCCTTTGTCCTCCCTCCTCTTTCTTTAGAAAATTATTTGGTCAATTGAGGACTTTTAGCCTCATTTCTCTTTAATCAATATAACTTACTGTATTGTTTCTTTTTTAAGGTCTTGTTTAATGAAAAATACAATTATTTCCACTGTTCTTTTGAAAGATTATTTTTTTCTGTGGAGGTACAATTTTAGTTAACAAGGTTTTCTGTGCTGTTTTTTTTCATCCACCACCCCTCCCCCTGTCCATCATCTCATCATAAATGCTGCTCTATTATCTTTTGTTTGTTTTTGGGAAAACAAACAGGTTTTGTTTTGTTTCTCATTAAACTTTGTTTTAATGGATATCAAAATTCTGTGGCAGACATTTGGCCAAGTTGTTTCCATTAAAAAGTACTGATTTTAAAAACTAATAACTTAAAACTGCCACACACACACACACACACACACACACACACACACACACACAAATCAGTAATTGTCCTCTAATGATTATTGTTTTATTTTATCAGCCAATTATATTACTAATGAATCATCATCATAACCTTATGATGGTTTGGTTTAATACTTTGTGAGGAAGGGTATATTTTAGCTACTCCCTTAGTCCTAGGGTCTCTCTAACTCAGATGCCAAATTCGCTTTCCCCTACAGGGAGAAGCAGCTAAAATTTCTGCTCAATACTTTCATCTATCTAGCTTTTGTTTTATCCCTAGACTACTTGTATTCTGTCCCATTTATGCATAGATTAGGTGTCAACCAAAGATTTGAGGGTTGTTATGCATGAATCTGAGGGCTACACTTTATGAAGCTCTCTCATTTTTGTGATATCTCCTATCAATTTCCAGCTCCTTTTCAATACCATGCTCCAACCACTGAGTTCTCAGGTCATGAAATTATAGCTTTATGTTTGAGCTCTATTCAAAGCATGTAGCTTTGAGAGAGGGAAACTGAAAAGACCCCATGAGAGACTGTTTTTTTGCTTTCTCTATTCTTGCTAAGACCTACACTCCCTCCTTGCACATGTCTCATAGTGCAGATAATGTATGCCCTACTTGCAAAGGTCAAAACATTAATGATTTCTTTTTTTTTTAACATTTATTTATTTTTGAGAGACACAGAGAGACAGAGTATGAGTGGAGGAGGGGCAGAGAGAGAGGGAAACACAGAATCTGAAGCAGGCTCTAGGCTCAGAGCTGTCAGCACAGAGCCCGATGTGGAGCTCAAACCCACAAACCATGAGATCATGACCTGAGCCAAAGTCAGAAGCTTAATCAACTGAGACACCCAGGCACCCCAAAGCATTAGTGATTTCTTTGGAGTCTCCCAGCACAACAGGCAACATCTAAGGAGTGACTGGACAGAGTCATCACGAAAGTTTTCCAAGATCACTGGCTCACCCAAGACCCCTGGCTCCAGGTTATAAGTGACTTATGGAGGACACTTAAACACTCATCTTTGTTCCTCCATTACTGAAAACAAACGTCATAGGACCACAATCCTCAGTAAAAACCCTGGGCCCAAAGCAAAAATAAAACTCACTCTTCTTTCCTTTCTGAGTTTCCTGGATGCTCTGTCCATATCTACTCTTGCTTTCTCTCTTTAATAAACTCTGCTCTCCCTTCCTCTCAGCTAGTGTTTGATTTCTATCCTGCACGAAGCCAAGGACCTTCTTGGTTGGTCCTGTGGGACCTCACTCTGGGTCCTCAGACGCAGTCATACTGTATCAGGTTTTCCCAATATTTTCTTCCTCTGAAGGAGTGAATTCCCAACAGTTTCTGCCTAATTTTGGTCACTGTCCAATGCCTCTAAGCAACTCTGTGTATGTGAGTGTGTTTCTACATATATTTTGTGCAAAATAGATAATTGTTTTTGACAGGAAAGTTAGTTCAATATAAGCACTACTGTACATCAGAGTTTTGTTGTTGTTGCTTTTTGTATGTATTTTTATTTTAGCATTAGTTTGTGTGTGGTGTGTGTGTATACTTCAAAATTCATAACCATGGTAATAGTACTACCTAGATAGAGCATCAGGAAAATTCTATACAAATATGTGTTAATCCAGCATTTGCTTGTCTATTCACATTCACAGAATTATCAGAACTTATCAGTTTTTCACTGGAATTTATTGCTAAAATCAATAGCCTACATATAACTGATTGTTGATGATAATACACATAGCAAAGAAGATTCTACCAACAATTGACTTTTCTAACACAAAAGACATGTAGAAACATTAACCTGTTTGGGAATCATGCTAGAAAAGCAGACAATAGTGAATATATTTATATTGAATATCCATTGGATTGAATATCCATTTTTCAGCTGAGCAGTGATGTATGTGACCTAATAAATAAAGAAAAAGAAGTCTGTTACACAAAGAAAGGGAAATAGGTATGTGCTTGCCATGTTGGAAATTTAAGCTATCCAATTATGCAGGCAGTTTAAAATGTATATGATCAAGATTTACTACCACTAGAAATAACAATGTGTGTGCTATAGTAAAATATAAAGGTGAAATAAGATATATAACATAGTGGCTATGATGTTTGGCTAGAAAAAATATATATGTACATTAAGAAAAAGATTCACAAGGAAAACAAATGTGTGAGGCACAAAACATGTATTTACTTGTGGATCCAATCAGTCTTGAATCAACTATTCTTCTGTAGTCTAGCAGCCTCCAAATTCATATTTTTTTAAAAATACCACCTATTTCCCAACTAGACTCTAACTAGTTGATAACTAGTTAACTAGTTAACTGCCTCTAAAGGGAGTTATCAATTTTGTTATATAAACTAAAAGGGATATTAATTGTCATTTCTACAAAATAAATATACTTGAAGTTCATTCTCATTTGGTGCCTAAAGTACATTCTATCAAAAGGCTATTCAAAGTCAGAAGTCAATTTATTATTGGTAAAAAATCAAATTATCATATTATTTCCTAACCATCTATCTAAGAAGAAAATAGTAGAAATATTTTGACAACAACAATCTCAGGAATGGACTGTCCACCCATTCTTACCTTGAAAGTATATTGGTGGAGAAACTCTTTTAATCTCACACCTCTTTCAAGCTTGATACTGGCAAAAGAGTACATACTGTAAAGTCCCCCTGTATTCATGATTTCACTTTCTGTGCTTTCAGTTACCCATTGGTCAACCACAGTCTGAAAGCATATGATCCTTTTTCTGCATATCATCAGAAAGTCAGTAGTAGCCTAATGCTATTTCACAATGCCTATGTCATTCACCTCACTTTATCTCATCACATAGGCATTTTATCATCTCACATCATCACAAAAAGAAAAAAAGTGAATACAGTACAATAAGATATTGGGAGAGACCACTTTCACGTAACTTTTATTACAGTATATTGTCATAATTGTTCTATTTTATTATTAGTCGTTGTTGATCTCTTACTATCCCTAATTTATAAATTAAACTTTATCATAGGTATGTATGTATAGGAAAAAGCATGGAATATATATATATATATATATATATATATATATAGCTCAATACTATCCACAATTTCAGGCATTCACTGGTGGTCTTGGAATACATCCCCCATGGATAAGGGGGGACTACTATAATGAAACCTCAAAATACTCAATCCACACAGACTAGACACATTGGATCCACAGTGGAATTCTACCGATATTTCAAAGTTCCTTTCAGAAAGGCCAATAATCACAAAGCTTTGATTACAGTACTTTGCTTTCACTTCATGTCACTTCAGATTCCAAGCATCAGTGGCGTCATTAACATAAATTTGCATACAAGTAAAGATTACATAAATGTCACTGCAAAGCTAGTAAGTATAGAGCAAACAGAGAAATAGATGAGCTCTGGATTGAAACTCCTTTTAATATCCTTTTAATCAGTAGCAGGTTCTAACCTGGCACATGAATTCCTTTAATAAAAATTTTCAACTAGATGTTTCCTCTACTTGTACATGGAATATACTTGTGTATGTGGAGCACTCCTAAGCACACTCTCAGCATTTAGGGATTCCAAATGTCTTTTTCCCCACCTCCATTTTCTCCATTAACCAATACAGGGAGTGCAACATTGCACTATGATTCTGTGTAGGATATAGTCCTAATTGCACAAATAAGTTATAGATTTACTATAATGTGATTTCTGCCTTGACATATCAGCATATCCAAGACTTTTATTCATTAAACTTACCAACAATGCCAGTGCCTTTTGCTTTCTTACTTCAGATTCTTCCTAAACCTCTTATTCTGGTCTTGATTCCCAATCAGACAAAGACTCCCAAATTCCCACTAGAATTTTTTTTTTTTTTTTTTAATTTATTTTTGGGACAGAGAGAGACAGAGCATGAACGGGGGAGGGGCAGAGAGAGAGGGAGACACAGAATCGGAAACAGGCTCCAGGCTCCGAGCCATCAGCCCAGAGCCTGACGCGGGGCTCGAACTCACGGACCGCGAGATCGTGACCTGGCTGAAGTCGGACGCTTAACCGACTGCGCCACCCAGGCGCCCCCCCACTAGAATTTTTAAAAATGTTTTCTTATATATGTGATCCTCAAGATGGTTTCATCATCCATTTTGGATTTTCATTAGTACTATAAAATTTTCAATTATACTTAGGGAAATTATTCAGCTTCCATCCCACACTCCAATGAACTTTCCTTTGTCATTGTCACCAAAAACATCCAGTTCAATGGCCTCTTCTGTTCCTCATCTTAATTATCATGTTGACCATATTCAAAAGAGTCAATTGTTCTTCCTTCTAAAAACTTATTTTTGGCATCTGAGGGCCTATACCAATAGTTACATTCAATCTCCCTGAATATTCTCTGAGTCCTCTTTGCTGGCTTACCTTAAGATCTACATTTTAGATGTCCTAGGGCTCAATTCTGTATCTTATTCTATCCATGTTCTCTGCCTATGTAATATCTTCATACCCATGGCTTCTAATAACATACATTTTCTGATGACTCTAAACTTATATCACCAGTTCTGATCACTCTTTTAAGTATCAAAATCCTACATAAATCCTCCTGCTTAGCATATTTTTTCTGCTAAAAAATCTACCTGAATATTTCACAGGCACCTCAAAATTAATGTGTTGAGAACTGAACACTTGAGTTTCCCCTGGAACATATTTTTTCCTGAGTCATTTTCAATTAAATTAATGATGTCACTATCTACCCAGCTACTTAGGCCAATAACCTAGGAATAATGCATAATTTCCTGTTCATTCCTTTACTTCTGTACATCAGCAAGCCTGATGGATCAACTTCAAGAAGCAGTTAAATCTCTTCACTTCTTAGTGCATCTACCGGTACCATTCTGGCCCAAGCCACTTATTTTTCACATAGACCACAATGATAGTGTCGTTACCAGTATTTCTGCTTTCCCTCGTTTCTCTTATTTTCTACCATCAAGTTTATTTTTATAAATATAAATCAGATTATTTAACTGCTTTGCTTAAAAGCCTTCATTGGTTTTCTATTGTATATAGAAATTTCAAATACCTTATGGTGTTTTATAAAGCTGCCGGTGATCTGATCCTTTTCTAGCTCTGTCGGTTCATTTCCATCTTCTCTTCTCTGTCCCTGTTCATGACTCTCTGGCCACACTGAACTTCTTTCTTCTAGTCAAACATGTGCAAACTCCTTCCTACCTCAGGACATTTGTAGTGACTGTTCTTCATCCTTGAATGATTTTTCCCCAGATCATCTCATGACTGGCACTTTAGTATTATTTGGGTCCCACCTAAAATATCAGGAGGCTTTCCTCAAGTACTGAATCTAAAGTGATCACAGAGACTCTCATTTCCCAAACTACCAAAACAAAGTATATCATCATACCTTATTTTATTATCTTCAGAAAACTTCCAAGCATCTAAAATTATTGTACTTATTTTATTTTTACTTGTTTTATATTTGCCTTCCTCCTCTGGAAAGTAAACTCTGCAAAATCAATGATTTAGCAGCATCACCACAGTACTTAGAACCATGATTGGCAATCAGCAGGGGTTTAATTAATAGCTGTTCACTAAATGGATGGATGCATTTTATGAATTTAAAAGCCTATAGAAATTAAATTCCTCAAGATAAAGTATCTAATAAAGAGCAGAACAAATAGACTACCTATAGTGCCTGCATGAAAATATTAATCTGGCAAAAATGTGTGATTGGAATGGGGAGGGCTAGAGGCTCAGTTATGAGATAAGGAGTAATTTTGACCAGAAAGAGAAAATTCAAAGATGCCTAGAACCACAATGAAGCAAAAGGGAAATAAAAGTGGAAATGGATGCAAGAGCCACAGGAGAAGCCTTATAAGAATTGTTAATTTATTGCATACAAAGACAAGAGAGGAATCAGAGCTAACTCTAAGATTTCCAGTCTGAGTGAGAAAACAATTCCTAGCTTTTCTCAGCAAAACACAAAACTTGGAAATGAGAGATGTATATGAGATTTAGTGTGGTGGTGTGTTTAAATACCTGGTATAATCCAAGTAGAGATAGATGGTCTCTAGTCAACTGAAAACATACTTATGGCATACCAAAGAGAGATTAAGATTGTATGTATATGGGTTTTAGTAATACTATTAAGATATCATGAAATAAAATGAAATTCAGTCACTTCAGGTGCATCATTTATTCATCTTGAAAAGTGTATGCATTCATTTAAACACCACCATAATCAAGATATAGAACAGTTACATCATCTCAAAAATTTCCTTTATACACCTTTGTGTATAAAGTCAGTCTCCTTCCTGATACCCCAACTGATAGCAACCACCAATCAGATTTTTGGTCTAAAATTTTGCCTTTTCCATAAAGTCATATAAATGGAATCAAATGATGCTCCAACATTTTATGTCTGAATTCTTGGATTTTGTATAATTCCCTTGTAATTCACCCATGCTGTTACATATATTTATTGCTTAATAGTACTTAATGATGTATCTACATTATAACTGATTAATGGCCATTTTGATTGCTTCCAGTTTGAAGTTATTATCCACAAATTTTTAAATAAATATTAGCATATAGGTCTTTGAGTAGACATATGTTTTTGGGTAAACATGTATGAGTGGGATTGCTGGGATGTATGGAAAGTAAAGATTAACTTTATATGAAACTGTCTAACTCTTCTCTAAAACAACTATGGTATATTTTCCCAGAAATATATGAGAGTTTCTCTACATCCTGTCAGGACTTGATATTGTATTTTTTATTATAGCCATCCTAGTAGTTTGTACTTGTACTGCATTGCAGTTTTAATTTGCTCTTTCCTAATCACTAATGATATTGAAAATTTGAACTTATTTGTTCTAGGTATCTCTTCTTTGATGAAGTGGCTGTTCAAATCTTTTACCCATTCTTATTGAGTTGCAAGAGTTATTTAATATACTCTGATTACAAGTGTTTTATAAGACACATGTTTTATAAATATTGTCCCCACTCATGACTTACTTTTTCAGTTTTTAACAGTTTTTCAAACAACAGGAGTTTTTAATTCTAACTAAAACCAGTGTATCAAACTTGTTTTAGTGGTTTGTATTTTTGTGTTCTGTATATGAAGTCTATTCCTAATTCAAGGTCACAGAAATTTTCTCCTACATTCTCTTTGAGAATTTTTATAATTTTGCCTCTTATGTTTAGCACTATGATCCCCTTTGACTTAACTTGTATGTGTGGTGTAAGAATAAAGGTGGTCCTTATTGCATAGGGTTATCCAATTGTTCAAATACTATTTGTTAAAAACAGTATTATTTGTCCATTGAAATACTTTGGCATTTTTGTTGACAAATAAGTTAACACCTATATGTGTTTTTAATTTTTATTTTTGTAATGTTTATTTACTTGTTTTTGAGAGAGAGAGAGAGAGAGAGCGCACACTTACAAGCAGAGGAGGAGCAGAGAGAGAGAGAGGGAGACAGAGAATGGAAGCAGGCTCCAAGCTGTCAGTGCACAGTCCAATGTGGGACTCAAACCCATGAACTGTGAGATCATGACCTGAGCCAAAGTCAATGCTTACACCGACTGAGCCACCCAGGCACCCCATGTGATTTACTTTTATTTTACTTTTAAGTTTACTTTTTTTTATTTTGAGAGAGAGAGAGAGAGAGTGCATACAGGCATGTGTGAGCAAGAGATGGGAGAGAGAGGGAGAGAGAATCCCAAGCAGTCTCCATGTTGTCAGCATAGAGCCCACGGCGGGGGCAGGGGGTGCTTAATCCCATGAACCACAAGATCATGATCTGAACCGAGATCAAGAATCAGATGTTCAGCCGACTGAATCTTCCAGGAATCCCATGTGTGTGTGTGTGTGTGTGTGTGTGTGTGTTTATAAAATTTTTAACGTTTATTTATTTTTGAGAGATAGAGGGAGACAGAGTGCGAGCCTGGGAGGGGCAGAGAGGGAGACAGAATCTGAAGCAAGCTCCAGGCTCTGAGCTGTCAGCACAGAGTCCAACATGGGGCCAGAACCCACAAACCATAAGACCATGACCCCAGCGGAAGTCTGACACTTAACTGAGCCATCCAGGCGCCCTTATATGTGCTTTTATATATGGATCTGTTTTCTTGTTTACTGACCAATATGTCTATCTTTATGATACTATTTTATGTTACTATAGATTTAAGATAAGAATTAAATTCTGATAATTTAAGTCTTCCATTTTTCTTCTTTTTTTTTTCAAGTTTGCTGTGGCAATTTCAGGTCCTTTACACTTGTAAATGAATTTTAGAAGTAGTTTGCCAATCTCTATTTTTAAAAGTCTGTTAATGTTTAGATAGGGATTGAATTGACTCTATAGACCAGTGTGGGAAAAAATGATGTCATAACAATATTGAGTCCTCAGAGACATGAACATGTATATCTTTCCATTGTTAGGTCTTCTTGAATTGTTGTCATCAACGCGTTATCATTTTTATCTTAAACACTTTGCACATTTTGTCAGCTTTATCCTTGAGCATTTCATATTTTTATATTAAATACTAGTTTTTATATGAATGTATTTACATTTCCAGTTTTTCATTGCATGTGGGTCTAAAATATTCTGATTTATAGTTTCAATATCTGCATTATCTCTGAGTTTGATTCTGTTAATTTCTTTACATATTTACAGTGAGATTTTTCCTATTTCATTGTCTTTTTCTATTGTTATTAATACAACTATTAGTATTATGGGGGTTTTGTATATCTATTAATATTTAACTGAAAATCATGTCTGAAATAACAGTAGACACTGAAGCAAATAGGAATTAGAGCTGCAGATTGTGGAGACCTTTCTTCTGTGAGGTTGTTTGCATAGGAAGTTAAATTAGTTTAGATATTTGAATGGAGTTTGTGCTTTGATGTTGCTATAGTGAACCTTAGTGTCCCACAAGCTTCAGATTTCTCCAATGTGGGCTGCATGATCTTATGTTTACTGACTTATGTTTATCACAGTACTGTGGTATTGGAAGCTTTCCCTCCGTATCCCTGCTCTGCTTTTAACAAAATCATGAAATTGGTGCCAAAGAGGAGGGTCTTGTTGCCAAACTCTGTCTTAAAGAACTCAGACTGTTGTGAGATAAAATGCAGAGGGAAAGAGATGAGAAAAAGGGGCCTCAGGCTCTTCTCTGTGTGCTTTCTTTACTATACATAAAATCCTATTCCCACCCTCCCCAGAAACCGTCCCACAAGATTCTAATAAATGTGTTGTGAAACCTCTCTTTCTTAATCATGTACCTCTCTATTGACATTTACTTTTCTGTATTTTAATTATGAGAATACACATCCACTTCACCTAACCTATTCTGAAATCCTTGAGAGAAGGCAACATGTCTCATTCATCTTTGTATAGATATTTTTAGGAATGTAATCAGGAGTCTGGAAAAAAAACTGAAAAAAAAAAAAGCAGCAAAACAAAACAGATGAGCAACCAAAATGACTTACCTGATGTCAAACCATACTCAATCAGTTGTGACCAAATCAGCCTCATTTTATTATATCCTTGAGCAACTTTTGATTGTGAGAAAAGTAGAAGAATGTCTGGGAGGCAGATGATGAAAAAAGGAATCTGTAAGTGGGTAGCATCATGAGTTTAAAAAAGTGGACTCTCAAGAGGTAAGTGTCTAGTAGTGTCAAAGGTGGTGAGGACAAGGAGAAAATAAGTACAGTTTATATCATATATAAGAAGGAACGAAAATAGGACTGGAGAATGAAAGATTATGGGCACAAATTTAGTTATTTTTATATATGAACACAGTCCATGAATTCTGTTCATTCTAGGTGGAAAATGCAAATATGGTTCAAGTTCATGGCAAAATGACTAGATTACTAACTTCTCAGGGATGGAGAAAGTTGTCTCTACTAGGCAGAGTGCAAGGTATTTAGATGCTCAATAAAGATATCGGTTGGTGGCAAAGAATCTCCTCCCTTAGGTATTTCTAATCGTCTCATCTGGTCTGTGCCAGTTGAGGGGATAAAAAGGCAGAAAAAAGCAGGACAGGATGTTTCTGCTACAATAGCAATTGACAACACTATTGCTACTGACAAGAGAAGAGTATGGGTAAAACCTGTCAAGTTCTTCAAATTTAGAAAAGGTGTTCAATATAAAGTGAGATACATATTTCACAAAGTGTTTCTGTGTTTCCTGTGAGCAATTCATGGTAAAAAGATTCAAGCTTTTTTAGTATGTGTCTCAAAATTCCAATTCCAATGGGGCTTTTTATATTCCCTAGTGTTTCCATGTTTCCAGACCTTTCATTTTTCTTCCATCTTATCTCAAGGCTGAAAGAAGTTTATCATATTATTAGACGACAGAGCAGAACAAAACAATACATCAAGCCCCAGCACTTAGTACAGCTTTGCAGAGAAAATCAGGTTCATTCTCTTACTGTATGGTTAGAGAAACAGAAGAGAGTGTCCCAGATACCATATTTCAGAAACTAGACAGAGTTGATGTGCCTAATTAATGTTAAGGGAACAAAAGTATAGCAAACAGATTAGAAAGCAAGAAATTAAAACAAACCCTGAAAGCTTAAATCTTGAAAGAAGAGTTGTATTAAACCAGCCTCAGGAACATGTAGGGGAAAAAGAAATTCTAACATGACATGTGAATTAGACACATAATAAAAATTTTGCTCCATGAATTAAAAGTGGGACTTTGACTCCAGTTGTTATTATTTTACATGTAAAATGCTATCACTTCTATTAACATGAAGATATGTTACAATTTAATCCCAACAGCTAACCTATATTGATCATTAAATGGTTCTATTAATTTATAAGATTGGGTCTTCTCTGAAAATAGAGATCTGAGCTACCCATAACCACACATAAAATATTTATATTAGTAATCTAAATCTCTTCAATTATAAACTAATGTAGTGAAAACTATTTTTGTTATCACTCAGGTTAAATTTCAAGAAAAACGAGGATCAGTATTATTAAATCTTTGGGAATGGGTATTGGGCTTGTTTCATCTTCAAGTTTGGAAATAAATGCATTTTAGCTATGATATATGAAACCCATTTGCCACATTGAGCTTAAAATGTGTGAGAAAGATTGTCCTGTGGTATTTATAGTAATAAAACACAGCTGATGTGATCATCATTACATGTTCTAGACGATTATTGCATGCCTCAAGTGGGCAATATGAGGCACAGAAGACGTAAACCCCATGAGAAATGCAGTAATTTTCCCCACATGCAGGACCTGAAGCACCACTCGATTACAAAATGCAATGTACCAATGACAGAAGCAGCCACAGTCATGAGCCAACGCTCTGCAAACTAGCAAGCCGCCCCAGTTAAGTGTCTGCTAAATGATGAGCTAGCCTTCCAGCAACCCAACGTCCCTCAGTTTTTACCTTGAAATTTATATTTCGGTCAGGTGATAAATTCCTACCTCTTAAGCTTTTCATAAAAATTTTTAAAGCATCACCATAATTTTTTTTAAAAAGCCATTTTATTTATGTACTTTTTTTAGACAGCATGTGCACAAGCAGGAGAAAGTGGCAGAGACAGAGAGAGAGATTGGGAGAGAGAGAGAGAGAGAGAGAATCCACACTGAGCATGGAGTCCAGCTTGGGGCTGGATCCCATGACCCTGGGATCATGACCTGAGCCGAATGAAAGAGTCAGACTCTCCACCAACTGAACCATCCAGGCACCCCCATTATAGTTCTTCAAAGCATCTTTCTTTTTCCTTTTTTGCTTTAGCTTAAATTTTTTTTCTTGCATATGCTATTATGAGGCAATTTAAAGGGGAATACAAAGAGAAATTTCCTTTAGACCCAATTAAGTTTTTGTAGATTGACTATGTTAAACTTTGGAAAGTTACTTTCCTGGAGCTTATAATCTAGCAAGGAAACCAAAATGAATCTTAACAATAAAATAAAATTCAGATTTGCTATTAAAATTTTGTGAATTAATAACATGATAGAATTTTAAGTATTTATTAAGAGATAATATGGTCTGTTACTTTAGGGCACAGGCATTGTCAGGAGGAAAATAAGTGGTTATTATTCTACAGGGTGTTTTGGTTTAATGAATAGAGATCAGTATATTATATTTAGATCACTTTTTTTAAATTTAAAAATGAACGCTCTGAGATATTCAAAGCATTTTAAAAGTTTATTATTTTTATATAACTGGTATTAAATATTTAGTAAGCTGAAGCTTATTTGAGAAATTGTGTTTGCATTGTTAATCTACATAGCCATTCTTCTCTCGCTTGAATCTGTGCATTTTCAGATAAGATAAAGGAAAGAAGCCAACATCCAGAAGTGAGGAAAAATTTGGTATTTTTCTCAGTTTGACTGATGTGAAGAATTCCTGAAAGGGAGAAGGGGAAGCCGTGATGGGTGGGCTACCTAGAAGCATCATCACAATTATAAAGATGTAAAGCATGGAAATTGAGAATAAAGGAGGAGTCTGTAGTGTCTGGAGAATTAGAAGTACTTTGTGTAATTCTTTAAATAAAAGGGTTTTCCCCCCAGGGATCCAAAGTTTCGTCCCAGTTTGTTTGACACAAAGCTTACAGAGTCAAGCCAAACTGTTCACGACAAGAAGAAAAGCTTTGTGATTACTGAAAGAAGCCAAAGTCCTTTAAAATCCTTTCAGTGTGTGGAATACATTTCAGGGCTGTTTCTCCTGGAGCCAGCCAGCTTATGTATGCTAAAATTGTCCAGTCTTATTTTCCACACCAAATGCATTAGAAATCCTTGACCACACTGTACACAGTATTAAAGTGGAATAGGACTCTCAAAGTGGCCTTATATTTTGTTCATATCGTCCTTGAAGTTTAAATGACAAAAGTAAACGGAAAGTTCAAATCAATTTTTCATACGAGAATTTTCCAAGGCACAAAATTTTATTGTTCTGTGGTGTGGGTCCATATGTTTAGACTAGAGCTTTTAATGGGTCAGCCAGAAGACAAAAGAATAGACAGTCATATTTTACTTTCTTTCTCAACTTTAAATTGTTTATTCCTGTGTTGCCTCCAGTTAACTACACTTACTATAGGAAATAAATCATACTTATTGTTCATCTCACATTCTTGCTGAATTTCACATAGAAGTTTCAGTTTCTATGGAAATACAATGTTACTAAACTCAGGATTCCCTTCATAGTTAAATCAGACTTTATCACATAATCAAGGCTGAAGACGTAGCCTCCATGTTTCATTTAACCCTGTCATATATTTAATTATCACATCCTTTAAAACTGGAAGAAGAGACATGTCCCAAAAGAATGTGTTATTATCTCAAACATTGAAATTAAAACCATTAAATTAGTTTCATATTATTCATTCCTCCCCAAATTTTCACAGTAAAAATACCTCCTGTGGCAAATTTGAACTTTTCCTAAGATGTAGAAATCAGAACCACATTGCTGAACTTCTTCATGCCTGAGGTCACTATGGGGAAAACCAATCTCTTTCATCAAGCTTCAAAGTGGGATTTCCAACCCTTTCAGAAAGTGCCATTTATACAAACTGAAAGAGTAACTTTTAGTAGAGACTTTTGTGGAAGATACCATTGTAGAGTACAGTCATTGCCATGGGAAAATCTTCTATCACTTTAACCAGTTAGTAAAATAAAAGACTTTTCAAAGTAAAAAGTTATGGTTCATCTCCTCTAGTAAAATACTGCATACCAATTTCTGGTTCCAGGGAAAGAAGCTGAATTTGAGAAGTCCCTTCCCCTTATAACTAAAGTGGACTAACATTAGAAAGACTTCAAATAATATATACTACCTTGAAGAGAGATAAGAGGTTGGGCAAAGGGTAGCATCATGCAACATGGATTATAAACCCATTTGAAGGCTCTTTCAAATATAGTGTGTTTGTGTGTGTATATATATATATATTTATATTATATATTTTATATATATATTATATATTTAATATATAATATATTTATATATATATTATATATATATTATAATATATTATATTATTTGTGTGTATATATATATTTAATATATAATATATTAAATATATTTATATTTATATATATGTATATATATGTGTATATATATATGTATATATATATATAGATAGATTGATAGATATCTTGGAGTAATTGGCTACAGCTCTCCCCAAGGATTGTTTTGCATTAATCAGATGGTCTGACAGCCACTCTATGGATTTTGAAGAGATAGATTTGAATTGCTAAAACAGTGTTTAGGATTTTTGCATCTATGTTCATGAGGCATACTGGTCTGTAGTTTTCTTGTAATGTCTTTGATTTTAGTATCATGGTAATATTAGCCTCATAAAATAAGTTAGGAAGTATTCACTCTCTTTTCTGTTTGCTGGAGGAGATTGTACATAACATGTTATTTTATTTGTTTGTTTGCTTCGGTAGAATTCAACTGTGAAGCCGTCAGGGACTGGAGTTTTCTCTGTGGGAAAGTTTTTAACTATGAATTTCATTTCTTTATAGGTAATAGGCTGTCCAGGTTATATATTTCTTCTTAAGAAAGATTGTGTCTTTAGGGTATTTTCTGACATAAAGTTGTTTATAATCATCCTTCAATATCCTTTTAATATCTGTAGAATCTACATTGTGTCATCTCTAACCTTCCTGATATAGTTTGTTTTATCCTTGATCAGTCTGGCAAGAGGTTTACCAATTTTATTTATCTTCTCAAAGAACCAACATTTATATTCATGGATTTTGTGATTATTTTTCTCTTTTCTTTTTTACTTTTATTTCTGCTCTTAATTTTTTACTTTTTAATTTGTTCCTTTTTTTTCTTTCCTTTGCTTACTTTGGGTTAATTTGTTCTTATTTTCCTAGTTTATGGAAGCCAGAAAATTGATTTTAGACTTTTCTTCTTTCTTAATATAGGATATAGGTGCTATCAATTTCTCTCTAAATACCAATTTAGTTATTTCCATCACACAAATTTTGATGACTCCATTTTCATATTTATTCAAAATATTTCCAAGTTTTCCCTTTGTTTTACTTGTTACCTGGTAATATAGAAGAGTTAAGTTTCCAAAAATTTTGAGATTTTTCTGATATCTTTTGGTTATGTGTTTCTAGCTATTGATTACTGAATTTTAGTAGAGTGTAGACATCAAACCACATTGCTGAAACTTCAGTTGTGAGTCACTATGGAGAAAGGGACTTATTATGAAATTTCTAAACATTTTGGGATTTTCCAGATGTCTTTGGCTATTGATTTCACAATTCCATGGTAGTCAGAAAATATACCTTGTGATACTTGAATTATTTTAAATTTATTAAGATTGATTTTATGGTCTACAATATACTTTGTCTTGGCAAATGTTCTATGTGTACTAGAAAAGAATGTCTATTTTCTTATTTTTAGATGTAGTGTTCTATAAATATAAATTAGGTAATTTGGGATGATAGTTTATCTTCTATATTTTACTGACTTACTGTGTACTTGTCCTGTCAATTATTGAGATAGGAATATTAAAATAAATAACTATAATTGTGTTGTCTATCTCTTTGTTTTGTTGATTTTTGTTTCATTAATTTTGAAATTATCTTATTAGGTACATACACGTTTAAAGTTATTGTGCTCTCTTAATAGCTTGCTGGAAATTTCTTTTGCCAGTTACTATTATAGTCACTTCTGCTTTCTTTTAATGTGTGTTTGCATGGTTTATGCTTTTCCATCCTCTTACATTTGACCTATTTATATTTTATATTTAAAGTAGATTTCTTACAGGCAGCATATACTTGGGTTTTACTTTTTAACTAATAACACAATCACTGTATTAATTTGGGTATTTTAAACACTCATATTGAACACAATTATTGATACAGTTTGGTTATACTTACGATATCATCATTTATTTTCTTAATTTTCTAAACTTTCCCTTTAGTTGTTTGTCCCCTTTACATCATATTCTGCATTCTTTTGGATTGAGTGATTTCATGGTCCCATTTTATTATTTTTTATTAGATTGCTCTTTGCTTTTGCTTTCTTCCAGGGTGCTTTAGAATCTAGAGTATAGATTCAAGTATAATATTTATATCATAATGAATAAAAAATTAAATATGTGACTTAAAAAGTTTAGAAAAATAATTACAAAATAATGGAATAAAAGTTCAAAGAAAGAAAATACTGAATTGGAAAATAGTAACATTGACAAAGTTTAAAGCTTTGCTCTTTGAAAAAATAAAATAAATAAACCACGAACTAGCTTTATTAAGAGAAAAGTGAGAGTAAATAAATACAAACAAAATAAAGAAAAAGAAAAAAATTATTAGATGAAGAGAGAAGCTATTTTCTCAACTCTGCCAACACTCTTGAAAGCTTGGATAAAATGGATGACATTCTATTAATTTTTAGATAACCAAAATTTACTCAAGAGACAAGAGAAAATTGAAATAGATCAGTTTTCATAGAAAATAATGATGAGAAAAGACTAATTTCCAAAGAAGAAATACTCTAACGCTTTCAAAAAACTTCAACATGGTTTCACAAAGAAAATCTTCCAAACCTCTGCGAGGTTCTATTTGTTTAAACCATTTAAGGATATAATATTTTTTTATTTCTTCTATTAATCCAGGATAAAATGGCAAAGCTTGACAAAATAATCCAATTTTATCATGAACAGCATTGCAAAGATCCAAAACAAAGTCTTAGCTAATAGAATCTAGCAGCATCTAAAACAGCTGATATACCATAAGCAAGTATAGTTCATTACAGAAACCCAAAGATTGTTTGTAAGAGCAAATTATTAATATAATCTCTAGGGTCACTAAGGAAAACTATAGATATGCCTATAGGCGGAGGAAGGTATTTTAAAAAAATCTATTCCTTTTAAATACATCCAATAAAATCAAATAGATGCATACTACCTAACCTCAGGAACATATATTTATATGATCTTTGACTTAGCTTCTAACCATTTAGAGAGTTTTACCTATCTAAGCACATTGTTCTGATGAATGCCAACATCTGAGATAAGGCATGGTTTCAGATTTTGGAACGTAATATATTTCTTTGTTTTTTTAAGACTGATCCAATTTTAATTCACTCTACTTTATCGCTTAAAGAAGTAAGATGATGATAATATAAAACACAATAATATTAAAGACAAAAATATACAAAATTGATATTTCTAAAAAATGTAAGTTTCCAAATGTATAAAGAAATACCTCCCGTAAAAGATAAATTTACACATCAAAATGCTATACCATGTAGAGAAAAAATTGATTCTATCAAAATCATAACCTCTTATACAGTGTGTCTTTACAAATTTAATGAACTATAAGAGTAAATAAAGAGTCTGTGGGCATCCAAGTAAAAAATATAAATCATATAGGAGGCAAATTAATTTGACTGGAATAGGACACATTTTATAGCAATCTTCAGTACTTATGAAACAGTGTTCGGAACAAAATAACAGACCCAAAATGGAGTCACTTATGCTAAACTCCACATCACCAACTAAGATCTAATTACAGTTTTCAAAATGAAAGTCTTTCATTTTGTACAGCTTCTCAGAGCTCCTTTCTATCTGCCAGATGGTGATTATGTCTGATTCATGAATTACTGAATAAAACCAATAAAATTTTTAAAATTTACTCATTTCCATTTTGTTTTTTCACTCAGTGAAGCAATATCTATAAATTGAGAGAAAAATAAAATGAAACTCAAGAATAGTCAAATTTTCCTTTCTCTATAGAATAAACAAACAGGATCATTTCTCTTTGAGCCCTTCCTAAGTAATATTTTACTACAAAAATACTTTGCTGTGTAAACTATGTGGCTATGTGTATTAGATCCCTTTATACACAGCATTTAGGCTAACCACCTATGGAAAGCATGGTTTCAAAATAGAATGTGATTTTTATAAATGTGAAAATAATGTTTAAAAAAAGCAAGGAAAGAGAGAGTAAAAATTTGAAGAAGTCATAAGTGTGGTTATTTTCTCATGTTCCAAAACACACACTCAATAATGTTACTGAAAGTTTACATGCTCCAGCTTATGGAATGTTTCTTTTTAAACTTTAAATAATTTAAGAAATGATTATTGGTTTGTTGTAAAACCATCCCTTTGTCAGTTGTCTAATTCATATTAATATCTAGTGTTTCTGTTGAAATCAATTAATTTACAGTGCAATATTTTATTAACATAAAATTTGTAGCATGACCTCATTCTTGCAATATTATCAGTCATCTCTTGGTCTTAAACATGTGTTCTTCCATCTGGTAATACTCAGAATCATGTAACCCAAGTGGTTATGTCTGGCCAGTGGCTTTGGGTGGTACTGTTTATTTCTTCTTCTTATTCTAGGGCATTTGAAGTTTTATATTCAGCATATATAACATTTTTTGAAACTTAATTGCATTATTTTTAAAATAGAAAGACGTTTGTCCAAATAAAGAAAAATACCTGGTTATGTAAGATCAACCACAGAACTTTGATAGAATTGCATAGCAGGTGTAGATTTACTCACCCAGAGTAATATCGCCAAAGTTCAGACCATAAGGAACATGGGACAAAAATTAATATCTGTTTCTCAAAGTATAAACATATAGGATGGACACAAGTGTGGTAATATATATGGTAATAATGGTAGTTTATATCCAAATAATATATTTTTAGTCACTAAAACCAGAACTGAAATCACTGATTTAAAAAAATATATATTGACATGAAAGGTGTAGTTTAGTATCTATATTTTATATAAAAATTACAGCATTAAAAGTCCAACAAAACACTAATAAATATACAATGCAAACATTTATCATTTCTGAACCAATATTTTTCTGCCAATATTAATAACAGCAATGCAAAATCCCTTTTATTTTTCCAAAAAGGGAATAGGGTGTGGATTCGTATAAATTTGTGACTATTACAGATAATACCTAATTACATGAAAGATATTGGCAAATTTATAAACTATAAAGCTGTATATTATGCTTATTAAAAGGACAATTCATCAATTAAACAGGACTGTGTCTCTTAATTATAAAAATCATTATATAAAACTGACTGAGGGGTGCCTGGGTGGCTCAGTCAGTTAAGCCTCCGACTTCAGCTCAGGTCATAATTTCAAGGTCCATGAGTTCAAGCCCTGAGTTGGGCTCTGTGTTGACAGCTCAGAGCCTGGAACCTACTTCAGATTCCCTCTCTCTGCCCCTCCCCCACTTGCACCTCTGTCTATCCTCTATCTCTCTGTCTCTCTCTCTCTCAAAAGCAAATAAACATTAAAAAAGATTGTTTAAAAAAATGACTGAAACTGACCCTCATTATAAAAAATCACATTACATACCCAAATAGTTGTAGAGACTTGAGACCCTTAATATTATCTGAGAGGCACTAATTACTTTAATGAAGGGAGAGGATTTGAATTTAAATGATTATCATTGAAAAGAAAACTCTAAAACCCTTAGTTAACCAATTCACTTGTCACTGATAACATTGACCCCTGTTTTAGTCCCAATATATATATATATATATATATATATATATATATATATATATATATATGTGTGTGTGTGTGTGTGTGTGTGTATATATATGTGTGTGTGTGTGTGTGTGTGTGTGTATATGTGTGTGTATATATATATATATATACTATATATATATATATACATAGTTACATATATTTTACAAAGAGCACCTGGGGGTTCAGGTGGTTAAGCATATGACCCTTGATTTTGGCTTAGGTCATGATCCCAGGGTTGTAGGATCGAACCCCACATCAGGCTCTGTGCTGAGCATAGAACCTGCTTGAGATTCTCTCTCTGTCTCTCTCTCTCTCTCTCTCTCTCTCTCTCTCTCTCTCTCCCTCTGTCCCTCTTCCCTGCTCACACTTTTTCTCTCTCTCTCTCTCTAAAATAATAAATAAATTAATTAATTAATTAATAACAAGAGTATTAGTTCAAGTGGGTCTTAGTTACTTGAGTATGGATTCTGTTGTTTTGATAAAAAAATAACTTACTTTTAGCAACTGAAGATCATTAAACACTCAAGTTCTGTGCTGTAAGTCTTCAGTTTGAATTAATAGGTCAATAGACTCAGCTCTTCTGCTTATTAAAGTAATTAAAATAGACATATCACAATAGCCTTGGTTGTGTTGTATCCTCCTAGTTTTCTAGAACTAATGAATCAAGAAAAAGAGGGACTTCTCAACAATTTAATGGACTGAGAGCATTGCCTTGAGAAGATTTGTACTTAAACACTCCAGGTTCGTCCACTTTGATTCTTGCTTTATGTATTTCTGGAGTTCATGCTTTCTCTGCTTTAAATAGAATATTTTTGCAATTATCATTTATAAGATGAGCAATACCTCCCATGAGCAATGATGTTTAAATCAATCTTTATCTTTTCTCCTTTCATTTGGCTTCACAAATTTTTAAATTTTTAGTCAATAGTCTATGCCATTTTCCTTTCTCTGTCACAGAGGTGACATTTTCTTTGATCACCATTTTTATAAATGGAGAATACTTTCTTTATACTTCTTAGTATATGCTGGGTGCTTTATCTCCTTTATATACTGCAGCAACCCAAATTATTTTCCTACATAGCTGAGTTGTTGTTGGTTGTTATTTTTTTATCCACTGTGGAAAATGTTTCTTACATACATTCTTTAAAAATCATCTTAGAAATCTCACTGTCAAGAAAAAAAAAAGTAATTTGTGGCAACATTTTTTGTGATGGTGAAAAGCGTTAATCTCCACTTCATCCGCTAAATGATCACAGTTTACATGTGGTTTAATGGGACTACCTATGCATGACGGATATTGTTAAATTATGTAAATCTCATAATAAGTTTATCTGGTAATATGATCAGAATAACAGACAATGCTTTGCTTGAAACCCCATGACAAATACCACAAAATATTGAAAGGAACACAACTTTAAGGTTTGTTTGTTTTTGGGTTTTTTTTTTTTTTTGGTAAGAAAATTAAAAGGAACATTTTACATAATACATATATGCATAGCTCTTATATTGAGCTTTATTCTTCTTTTTGATCTAAAGGAGCTGTTGGCCGCCTATTCTGAAGGACTTGAAAGCTAAGAACATTTTCATCTCAACTTCCTAATACATAGGAAGTAGGGACCAAGGACTGGCCTAGAAACTGAATAGCCCGCACTCTAATTTTACAGTTCTGTGAGAATAGAAAACCCATGCTCCTTGCATAATGAGCATTTGAAAGGTTAAAGTTTAAAGTCAACTCAGTTCTATTGTCTAGGTTAGACACTAGTGGGCAGGTAAGGTAGCTACTGAAATGATGTTATTTAAAGGATCCTGAAAGATAACAATGCCATCACCACCACAACCCCAACCCCAGGAAAATATACTTCCCCACCATCCTACCACAAAGCCTGTAATGTCAAGTATTATCTTGGAATTGGCAAATGTTACCTTTAATGGCAAAATGGACTTTGCAGATGTAATTAAATTAATGATCTTGAGATGGGGAGATTGTCCTAATCATCCAGGTGGGCCCTAAGTGTAAGCATGTGTCCTTATAAAAGGGAGGTGGAGGGAGATAGGGCTACAGGCAGAAAAAGATGCAATATGATGATAGAAGCAAGAGGCTGCCTTGCTAGCTTTGAAGATGGAGGAAGGTGCCAGGAGCCAAAGAAAACAAGGAATGTGCCTCTAGAAGATGAAGGCCAGGAAAGTGACTCTTCAGGATCCATTGGAGGGAGCTCAGCCCTGATTTTGGACTTCTGATCTCCAGAGCTGTAAGACTATAAGATAATAATGTGTGTGTGTGTGTGTGTGTGTGTGTGTGTGTGTGTGTGTGTGTGTATGTGTGTGTGTTTAAGCCATCAAGTTGAGTAATTTGTTATAGAAATGATAGGAGCTTGATATAATTAGTAATCATATGGATAACTTAGACCCTTGAATCCTATCTATATACATGCATTCTAATTAGGAATGGCATTAAGAAGCATAGAGCAGGAATGTAGATTTTATTCTGGTATGATTGTATTCTGGAGTCAAAAAGAAGAATGCATAAAGGAGGCTTAGGGCTTGGGCAGAGCAAAACTGAGAATAGCAAAATTTTTATCCCACCTCTTAGTATTGTATATCCTACTTAATTCTGTCCTAATGTATATTACCACACTTAGTCATACAATCTCAATAAAGTAAGCAACATCCGAATTGACAGAGGCTGGAGTTTCAGTGTCTCATCTCTTCCAGAGCATACACAGAGAGAACAGTTTCCTATGATAGGAATGCAGAAGAGAAATGCTGTAACACTCTTCCTTTTCAAAGCAGTGGGGAAATGACCTACCCACTTGGATATTCAGGAATTTTTCCTTTTCTTTTCATTTGTGTCAGAAACAAATACCTCCTACTGAATCCACAGGGCTTGTCCCCTATTTGTGCACTGTATTCAGAACAACCTACTGCTTATGAAGGTTACCAAAAGAAATGAAAGAACACTAGCTTAGTCAGAGCTAATGATCTATTTATAAAAGTAATTGTGTCCTATGATAATCTACATCTATAGTCTGTTACTATTCATATAGGCTTGAAGGTCTAAGATATATATGCACTTATGTATTTTAAACCTTCTTTCAAACCAACATATCAGAAATATAATTTAAAGCAGTGTTTACGAAGGGAAGATGTTGAAGGGAAGTAATTGAATGCAATTAATCAGGAAAGCTTCCTGGAAGAGGTCAATTTTAAGATGGGTTTTAACTGAAAGAGAGTCACGGATTGGCATAGAGGAAAACAGAAGCTTCTATAACTGCAGAATCCAGAGCCAAGAGGAAAAGCAGTCCTGTCACAAAAAGCTAGGGATCTTCCCACAAACCAACATGAAGCAATAATGTAAGTGACACTTCTAGGGTTTAAGCTGGATGTAGCAAGTAGAATCTGAGTACATTTTAAGCCCTATTATGGCACTTTGTTTAATGGCAAGTGTGAAACACCTCTGCTAAATCATTCCTGGCATAATCAATGTAGTCACTGCCGTGTCTAACTGCATTTTCATAGGTTTGCTGCCTTAGCACATTTCCAGAGTTATTCCTTCCTCTCCTTCACCAGCTCTCTACTAAAATGCTCTGGTAATCATCCTTTACTGAACTTGAAGGCTGTGTCCTCTTCAGAATGTACATCTATGCCAATGGCCTTCTGAGTTTAATGGCATGTAATTACTGTTCCCTCCTTAAACTGTGTAACTTCCGGAACTGTAAAAGTAAGCAATATTCTGCCAAAATTCCTTCCCTGTAGGAGAAACACGAAAGTGAAGCAAGGTTATTGGTAGCCATTCCAAACAGAAAGAGACTGACAAAGCCGATTCATCCTCTTGTCTGCAAGATCAAATTAAAGGCACAAGCCAAGGCTTTCCTTGAGCCTTGACCTGACTGGGTCAATGTGAAATAACCTTACACCTCATCTGTGTCAGTTAAAACAGGGTCGTTTTGAGAGGGAGCCAAATTTGGGCTATTTATTTCTGTTAATAAAATCAATTATTATGATAGTTCATCAGGGTTGCCAGTGAGTGAAATTTCTAAAGATGCTGGGTCTATAAGAATTCAATAACGAGCAGTCCTGTGGATTAGCATCAGCACACTAATATTAAAACATTCTTGACTCATCACATATAAATATATCCAAGTGTAAATATCAGTCAATCAGTCAATACATATAATATGTCAAACTTCCACACAATGTTTGTAACATTTTGGTAGCTTCTCTACCAACAAATAAAATATTTGCAAAAAACATTGACAAATACAATTAGTGGTCTCTTTGCTAGATGCTGACCCTCGATAAAAAATGAAAATGCTAACGACTATCCCCACAGCCAATAAAACATTTTAAAGTGAATAAAATATCTACACAACAGTAACATTCTATTCTAAACATTTTCATTTCCATATTAATTCAGATACTAAAATATGCAAACAAAGAGAATACAACTGTTAATGAAAATAACTCCAGCCCACCTTCAGGCTATCTCACACATTTTGATGTTTGTGTCCAACATAAAGATGACATTAACAAGTATACATCAAACATAACCTTCACAATGGAGTAGGGATGAAAACCTCCAAGGTAAGAATCTTTCACTTGTGAATGTATCTCAAGTTGTCTTCCTTCCACCAGTCAAACGGTACATATTTAAGACCTGGATTTCTCCTGGATTAACACAGTTTTTTGTTTGTTTAGCAGTCATTGAAGTAGACCACTCAGATATCCCTTTAAGAAAACCTGCCTGGGAAGCACCCATGATTGAGAGCCCCCAAATGCTCGACTTTGTACCTACCAATACGCATGCCAGGTCACTCCCAGTCAGCTGTTCCCAGTCAGTGACAGAGCTTATCAGGAGTGGAGGAAAGCAGTAGAATTCTCACCCACCTGAGCAATCCTACATGATAGGGGATTCCTCTGACCTGCAGTTCTAGCTAGTGGGCTTGTTACCAGCCTGGCTGAAACTCTCAGGACAACACTGCATTCTGGGGCTCTTCTTTTTCAATCCTTCCTTTACTAACTTACAACTGAGATGTGAAGGTTCTCACTGCCTTCTCCTGCTCCTGCTTCTTTCCTCAACAGTCATTTACCCAATATCTCCTGCACTTCTTGTTCAGTCTTGGCATCTGATTCCAGGAGAGACAAAACTGAAACAGGTGGTTATAGGGTTAGGGTGATAGACGGAGTGACCCCACTCACAATCACCCCCAGTGACCCCCTGGGGGACTTTGGGCAATACTCTGAGCTTTGCAGGGTTAGAAGTCTTGGTCCTCAAGGGGAGTACACTCTTGCCAGGTGTCCTCTCTAGCAAGATTTTCATTGCATTATAGGCTACAACCACTGTCAGGGCACATTGGACTCCTTACATTTAGGGACCAGTAGGCAAGAAATAGTTACCACGTTGGCAGGGTAAATTGGACAGCAAAAGAAGACAGTGCTGCTTTTATATACTAGAGTAAAGGAAAAATACATGTGAAACCTGGGCAATCCACATGGGTGCTTCTAGATACTTCTTTGTCTAGTCGTCGCTGGGAATAGATGCATAAAACAACCTGGTACTGAGAAATGTCTGATTAGCAAAGCCTCAGACTCCTTAGGAGTAAAGATTTGGGTCATATCTCCAGATAAACTATCAAGGCCTGCTCAGTTAACAGGCAAGGGTCAAGGGAAGTCACAATCCGGAAGGTAGCAAATCATATCACTAACTACAGCCCCCTTCTAAGTTTCTCTGCAGGAATAATGGCCCACCAGAACCATGGAATAAGTGCCCCCATCTGTGTGGAGAAGTGGATCTCTGGCAGCCAAAGGGAATTTTGCAGGTGCTCTGCTCAGATATCTGTTCAAGGACCTGCTGTGGGAGCCGAGATGGTGGCCAGACTTCAGCTGCCACAGCTTTGAATGCACAACAACGTTCATGCCCAACCACCCTTTGCCTGGGAGGTCCCAGCCAATGACAGATCCTTGCAGAATGTACTAGAACCTGGCCATGCCTGCCTGCATGGACTATTGGGCAACTTTCATTCAGGCACTCCTGATTAGCTTGGACAAAACTTTCTCAGAACCGTCCTTCATGATGAAACTTTTTCTACCTAATCCTTTCTTACTTCCCTCCTTTCAAAGATGTCAGACCTGCATCCAGGTCTGGAGGACTTTCTGCCTACTTTATGCACGTGAGAATTTTCCCAATAAATCTCTCATATATCTAGTCCAGTCTTGGCATTTCCTTCTCAGAATGACATAAATGACACAATTTCTCAATCAAAAAGATGTCGTACCTTAACTGATTCAACATAGCATGTGTTACCTCCTCCTCAAGCTCTTTTAATCAAAAGCAGTCCCAATTATATTGCCTTCCAATGTCCTCACATATTTTTTAAAGTGAATACTCTTTTTTCAAAAATTTGTTTCAATATAACTAGTCTTCTCTCTGACCCTAAGTGGAAATGAATAAGAGTCCTCCCTACTTCCATTAATGTTCTCCTTTGTTTTCCACAAACATAAATCTTACTCTTTTCCATGAAATATTTACTTATAAGTCCAAGGCAAAATTGTTTCTTCTTTTCTAGATTTTTATGCTACCTAAATGTTTATTATTAGTGGCATTTTTCTCATCGACAGAAGTACTTGTTTATGTAGCCCTAGTTTTTCTCTAGTCAATTCTATAATTTCCTTTTGTTTAAGAAAAGACTTTAATTAGATAGCCATAGCCCCTTTTAAGATCAAATGAGCATTAAACTTATCTTTTAGAACCTGTAATATTAAAGCATCTAAAAATAGTTTTGTTGTAAGAAGTGAAGTTAGGAACCTTAAAAAAGAATATTTCCAAAAAGTTAATGAATCATCTCATAATTATATAATATTATAAATATTCCTTTTTCTCCCTTATCTGAAATAGGACTATCATATCATAAATACTTACAATATATATAATTAATCTCTTTCCTGACTTTCTATTGTTGCCATGAATTTTCTTTTCCCACACCACACTCTCACACTCTCTTCATTCTAGAAATCTATACTTTCATTTACTGTCTAGCACAGAATTACTCGTCTCCTCTCACTTCGTTATTCTCCAATGATTTCCTTTGCTAACCTTTCTTACTCATGCTTCTAGATGACTATTTGGTTCATGTTGTTCAGTAACTCCCAAATTCCTACTGGTATTTTGATTCAAATTTTGTTGCTTGGCTATGTATTTTGGAGAAAAATGAGTAATTTTCCATTTCTCAGTGTTAATATCCAGAATATGGTATCTCTTCATTTATTCAATTATTTTATATCATTCAGAAAAATGTTGAATTTTTCTTATAAATGTCCTATCTGTATCTTGTCCAATTTTCTCCTGTATTTTTATGTTTTTGTACTTATTAAGAATGGTATACTTTCCCATTATATTTCTTAAATGATTATTGTGATTGTGCTGGAATTACATTTAATTTCCCTGCATCTATTTTTCATAGTTTTCCTCCTACGTGCACTCTTTGTCAAATTTTCATTCCAAAATAATGATAACTTTGTAGAAGGAATGATGAAATTTCCACGTTTTTTCTATGCTGTTGGACAACTTTAACAGCATAAAAATTATGTAAGACCTGAGCATTTTCAATAAATTAATTCATAAAATTAAATTAAAATGCTGTATTTTAAAATTAGTTATTTGGGAGATTTTTCAATATTTACTATGATCTTCTATATCAAATTTTATATTAAAATTTTAAAATCATTTTATATCATCACAAAAGACTGGGTTATCAAACAGATGTTCATGAAATACACATTATAAGCCACACTGGGCTTTACCAATAATTAGCAAAAGAGAAAAGAGAAAAACAGCAGCCATCAGTGTAAGCATCTACACTGTACCAGTGGCTGTACCAGCCAGCAAGCCTCCCCAAAGTCCCCTTTTCCACACTAAAACACATTTTGGCTTCAGAGTGACAGATGATCCCTAACTATGTGTGTGGTACAAGTTACCCTAGGGAATACTAGGTACTACTTAGTATTAGGGCATATTAGTTTTTTTTTTTTTTTTTTTTTTTTAACGTTTGTTTATTTTTGAGACAGAGAGAGACAGAGCATGAAAGGGGGAGGGTCAGAGAGAGGGAGACACAGAATCTGAAACAGGCTCCAGGCTCTGAGCTGTCAGCACAGAGCCTGACGCGGGGCTTGAACTCACGGACCGCGAGATCATGACCTGAGCCGAAGTCGGCTGCTTAACCGACTGAGCCACCCAGGCGCCCCTAGGGCATATTAGTTTTCATAAATCACTATGGGTGTAGCTAAGGAACCTATTTGAGCAACATCCATTCTGATGTGCAAGTGTGCCTTATAAATTATAAATCCATCAGCGTGCCTAAAGTTAAGTCTGGTCCAAGTGGAATGGGTATTTCCAATGTGGTAGAGATCAAGATAATGTGCAATTAACAGAAAATATAACATTTAATGATAATTATCAAATTTCCTCTACATTATTGGCTATGTCATCTCCTATATGCTTACCTTTCTTTGTATGTATTTTTCCTAATTTTCTGCTTAGATTATAGATCTTGCTTAATTTCTTATTTTTGTTTCAAGAACCAGAACGTTTCATATAGCAATTCTATTATGTCATTATTTCTATATGGATACAATTAATAACCAATGTTTACTCAGTGACTGTTAAATGACATGGAATACATAAGTTTCTATAAATATATTAATGACCAAGATAGATTTTTTTTAAATTTGCTAAAAATTGTTTTGTAGCCCAGAATATGATCTATTTTGGTGAAATTTCTATGCATACTTGAAAATAATGTGTATTCTGTTGCTCTGTAGTGAAGTGTTCTATAAATTTCAGTTGCATCAATTTGGTTGTAGTGTTGTTCAAATCATTTACAGCCTACCCAGCTTTCTTTTTACTTATTCTAAAACTTGGAGAAGGACATTGAAACCTTCAATTAAAATTGTGAATTTTCTTATTTTATTTTTAATTCTCACATATTTTGCCTCATGAATTCAGAATATTTTCTGTTAGATGCATACACACTAAGGACTGTTACATATCCTTGAAAATTGAGCCCTTTTTCAGTATGTAATACTGTATTTCTGATGATATTTCTTATTGAAAGTCTACATTGTCTGATATTAATATAGTTAATCCAAACTTCTTCTGTTTAATGTTGTGCTGGCATATTGCTTTCATACTTTCACTTAAAAAATTTTTAATGTTCATTTATTTATTTTTAAGAGAGAGAGAGAGAGCAAGAGCAAGCAACGAGCAGGAGAGGGGCAGAGAGAGAGGGAGAGAGAGAATCCCAAGCTGGCAGCACAGAGCCTGACACGGGGCTCAAACTCACAAACTGTGAAATCATGACCTGAGCCAAAATCAAGAGTCAATGCTTAACCGATAGAGCCACACAGGTGCCCCTCATACTTTCACTTTTAACTTATCTATGTCTCTATGTTCAAAGTGGGTTTTTTGTAAAGAGCCCCCCAGAATTGGCCAAACTGTGAAGTTTGTGGGCACAGCTCTCCATGAAAGGGGTTTCCCAAAACCTCCCCATAGTTTAATAATTTACTGGAAGGAACACTGAAGAAAGAACATTTTCTCTGGGAAATGGACTTGCCTCTATTTTATTTATTTATTTATTTATTTATTTATTTATTTATTTATTTAATTTTTTAATATTTTTATTACTTATTTTTGAGAGAGAGAGAGAGAGTGCAAATGGGGGAGAGGCAGAGAGAGAGACAAAGAATACGAAGCAGGCTCCGGCCTCTGAGCAGTCAGCACAGAGCCCGACATGGGGTTGGAACCCATGAACCGTGAAATTGTGACCTGAGCCAAAGTTGGAAGCTTAACGGATTGAACCACCCAGGCACCCCATCACCTCTATTTTAGATAGGTCTTTAATGCAGGGGTTTGAGTTAATTTAAACAGGAGGTTAGCTGGTGTTGAAGTTTGTCCCACCAGTGTTTACTTTCAGCTCTTTACACACTTCAGTTTTCTCTTAGAAATACCTTGTATTTAAGCTAGTGACTTCTTTTTTGTTTGTTTGGTTTTGTTTTCATTTTTTTGTTTTTAAAAAATCTGTCAAAAATTCAGCTTTAATCTACCATTTGCACTGTCACTGGGAGGGTGTGTTTTATACGTTACTTGTTAGTTGCTATTATCCTTACAGTGGGGGGAAAATAAGAGAGCATTCTGTGTGGCTCTTGTCCTATGGGTCTTGAGGGTTTGATTTTCTCAGTGCTCCTTCCCTCCATTGGCCTAGCAGATATTTCTCTCTCTCTCTTCTTGTGATGAGGAGCTTTCCCCTGTTCCTTTTCTCTAGTTGCAACAGATTTTTGCCAGTGCTTGTAGGACAACAGTATTCATTCACCCCTCCGTTCACATAAAGAATTTCGTTTCTTAGGGGCAGTGAATGTGAAAATGCTCCAGGGAGTTCTGTCCCCTTCTCACAGCTGTCCCCTGTCTCTTGGGTTTTCACAATTAGGGAAACTTTCTCAAGACATTTCTCTTCATGTGTGTGTGATCACCTGATGGATTTCATGCAGGGAAAACCTCCAAGAGGGTGTGGGAAAAATTGTCAGCTATATTTCCAAACGCATGTTTGACTGCCCTCTATCAATTTGCCAGTCATTTAAATTTTTTTTTAATGTTTATTTATTTTTGAGACAGAGAGAAACAGAGCATGAACGGGGGAGGGTCAGAGAGAGAGGGAGACACAGAATCAGAAACAGGCTCCAGGCTCTGAGCCATCAGCACAGAGCCCGATGAGGGGCCCGAACCCACGGACCGCGAGATCATAACCTGGGCCGAAGTCGGACGCTTAACCGACTGAGCCACCCAGGCGCCCCATCAATTTGCCCGTCATTTTAGCTGAACTCTGCGTACCAGTGTCTGACTGCATCTTGCCAGACAAACAAAAATGCAAGCTTCACTTCTCCCCATGGGTGCTTGTCTGTCTTTATATTTTGAGCCAATGGTTGCCTTGCGACTTCAACACTTCATGGATTTAAGAAAAGTCACAAACCTGATGTTTGCTAGATTAGTTTTTGTTGTATGATTGGAAATAATGCCCTTTTCAACCCTCAACATCTCTCAATGGAAACCGGAAGTCCTATATCTATTATTTCTTATTGTTACATTAAATTCTATAAAGGAAAAATTCTAAAATAGTACACACCAATAGTTTTACTATTATAAGATTATTGTTTACTGGTTTGTTAGGTCAGTCAGTAACCAAATATTTGTTTGATGTCTATTCTAAGCAAGAATTGTCCTGAACAACTCTCTAGGCCATATAAATAACCTTTATAAATTTTAATACTATATATATATATATATATATATATATATATATATATATGAATATATTTCAAGAGCTATAACAAAAGGGGGGGAAGCTCAAAATGATTTCTGTCATTAAAATATGGACATACAAGTACAACATGTTTCATTTGACTGAAATCCATGTTTGATAAATGAAATTGTGGATATTAACTATGAATTAAGTTTTATATATTTGTTTATTATAAAGTGTGTATAACAAAGACTTAGAGTTGTACTAGCTGTTACGTAACTGATACTTTGAGGAAAGCAACAAAAAGAGCTTTTGTATAATTTGAGAATTAGTTATTAAAATAATAGTTTACATTTACATTTGTAAATAAACTTTATACTAGATAACAAAATAAAAAGTTGCTCGAAGTTGTTTGCTGAATGATTTTTTTTTTCCTGTTATAATCCCCAAATGCCTTTTGATCTGTCACTGCTATCATTATTCGACAAAGATTAAACATCCAATGAGTCAGGACATAAAGTCAAATGTCACAGAAGAATGTTGTTTAGTACTTGGAAGAATAAAAAAAAAAAGTAGACAAAAACACCAAGTCATCACCCATATTTAATCAGGGAAATTATCTGAGTAAATTTGAAGTATCTACAAAAGCACCAAACATATATGTGTATTTAATCTTAAAGTTTGGTGGAAAGCAAAAAGCTTTCCAAAACCTGCTAGGGTACTTACTTCAAAAGAAGAAAGTTTTATCAAAAATAGACTGAGCCCTGAGAAAAAGCAGACATGAGTAATTTTATCCTCTTATTTTGTCCTAATACATGTCTAAACTTAATTCTTGAAGGTGACCAAATATTCTCTACTTTACAAGCAAAACCAAATCTAGGCTCAGCCTACAATCAACTGTCATTTGATCGAACCAAGAACAGAATGTGGCTTTATGTCTGAGAAATGTATTTAATTTTGACAACCCAACTTCTTAGGGCTTTACTCATCAAAAGCTCAGCACATAAACACACTGCCTGCAGCCCTGCATTGATTGTCAGCACAATTAATTGCCAGGAAAACTGCAGCTTTATTAAGGATACGGTACTAACAATAAAAACATCACTATTTATAGCACAGAGCATGGCGGGATATCTGTACAAATAAAATATAACAATAATAAACAAAAGGCCAGCCAGTAGTCCCACAGAAGAACATCAATGAATCTGTTTTAATGCCAAGCCACAACAGGACACTCAAGTGTCCCTGGGCATAAGACACTGCAACCTCTACTAAAAGACAAGAGCTTTTTGTGAATCTCTGCAGTGTGAAAAGTGGATGTCAACCTGTCTCTTCAGAATTAATTCTTGTGGTTTCAAATCTCCATTCCCACTATGCCCTACTACAGAAATGGTGCCTGGGCAGGAGACAGAAGAGAAACATCATATGACCCAATTATAGTCAACATTGAAGTATATCCTAGATTTTAATCGGTGATGGCATTTTAAAAGTTGATACATCTTGATATATTGGGGAGAATATAAATGGTATATTGGTAGCATTAATTAGTTCGACAGTAATGACTGAGTACTCTGCATTACAACTTCAGCTTGGGGTTCTGAAATGAAGGGCAAGTAGTTTTTTTTCAATATCCTTTCATATATATAGATATTCATTACTGCAAGTTGGCAGTATAGAGCTGCACAAATCTTAGAGAGGCAATATGATTGAGAAAGGAAAGGCAGAGGAACAAGAGAGTAGAGACCAACATGTATTGCACACTGTAGGAAACACTGGGAGACCAATGATTACTCCCAACCAACACTGGTTTGTTCCATCACACAGCAATATGGTGATTATTGTGGTCAAAATGTCTAAGCGATAAAGCATGTCTGCACTAGGAAGCCTTTAAAAATGATATGTTTGGAGCATTCAATTAGAAGAAAAATAAATTTGCTTCATTTAACACCCATATTTTTACCATCATTTTTCAAATAGTAGTAGTAGTTTCATAGAAGTAATGTGTACAATGTCAATAATCTTAGGAATAATAATGCTGGGAATCAAACCCCATTCTGACATATTGGCTCCAATATACCACAATACCTTGCATAATACACAGAAAAAGATGGACTGCTTAAGGCCACTTAATTGTGAAGAAGGTTAACTGAGCTAAAATGTAAGCAGATATTTCCTTTACTACATACGCATTAGGTACATTGCTAGGTGCATCATGTGCATTATGTACTTTAGTGTGGACCTCTGGCTCAAGCACAGAAGCAATTTCAAATATCAGTGCAAAACAAACTCTTTATTTACTGTGAGAAACCTGAGACTCGGGTTAATATAACCTGGCCAGGTCCCCTTGCTAGTTGGGAGACAGGAACAGAATATAACTATCTTTATCCTTTTTCCCTTAAGCTATATAGCATACACGCTGCTATTCAACAAATAACTGTTACACTTGATTCTATTACAGGCTCTAACAGTAGACATATTTTAGAGAGAGAAAAACATCTGATTTCTAAAATGCAGAAATGAATTGAGTCTCAAAATTTTAAAAATTGCTTTCAGTGGTCACATCGCAAGAACGCAAAACCCCTTAAGTACAAGAAGCCCATGTCTTAAACATCTTTGTAGTTTCAACACATAACACATCTGCAAGTACCAGTGTTTACAGTTCTTTCTGGCAACTGAAATCATTCATTTATATTCATCCCTTCAAAATGAGAAAATTTCAGTTTCTTACTTTAAAATAAATCTTCTGGATTAAGAATTTCCTTTAAAAGAATTTGGAATGCTATTTTGCATTTATTACACTTGTTGGGGAGGTGGAGGAGGTAAGAAGCAGCAGAAATCATCCACAGTGTCTATGAGAAAAGGTTTATAACCCATTTTGTGTTGTCCTAACCTATTCTCAGTCATCTACCAAATAAACAAACAAAAAAACCAAATGAAATAAAACTAACCTTTGACAAAAGAAAAAAGTTGGGACAAATCACACACACACACACACACACACACACACACACACACAAAATTACCTGACATTGAAAATATGATTCATTAGGTCCTCTGCACTCTGGGCACCTAATCTAACTCCCTAGTTTAGACAAAAAAGCAAACTTCTATGACAAAAGTAAAAACAGAGTAGGTACGGCAAAGCCAAATTCTTATTTTTAACTTGAAAGATCACGTCTAAATTGAGGTAGAGACCATATGAGATAATGTTTTCAAATGTTGAGCTACCAGCAAATTTTTAACACAACTGCTTTCTCTGGTTGAACCTCAGCAAAGTGTTGATCGATGGAAAACTTGATTTCTAAGCATCTTGCAATCAGTCAATGACTATAATTTAGGGACTACCATTCTCCAGGTTCTGGGCTAGGTGGAGAAGTCACAAATAAGTCAGGGTCCGTGTCCTCAAGAAATGTGGATCTTTCAACTTGGGCTAAATTTGGAAACCAGATTGGCCTGTTACCTTAAACCAGCAATTTAAGGTAACTAATATATATCAGGAATATATACACACAAGATGTATTATATATGTTATATATATACACACACATATATATAAAGTATATATAGTATGTAGCAGGTAAATAACATATATTTTTATATATGTATAAATAAATGTGTATAATATATATACACACACATACTATATATACATTTGTATATATTTTGTTTCTGGCTTTGAGTCAAGTTCAAGCATAGGACCATATCCTCACAGCTATATGATCTTCAGACAGAGTCTAGTTTTGGCCTCAGTTTTCTCATTTCTTAATAGTTAAGTAAAACTGTTTCATAAAGTTTTTGTGAGAACTAAGTCAAACAACACTTTAAAAGTGCTAGTCACATAGAGAATACTCAATAAACTCTGGTACTTTTCTTAAGAGTTGCAATTTTGCAAGAGTTAAGCTTTTCAGAAGGAACAAAACCTCCCATAAGCTGTTGATTCAATTTGCAAAATGTAAAGCCCATTTGAAATGACTCTGCTGATGTTAAGAAAGTCACTTCAATTAATTCCACAATGTAAAAAAAAAATCTTTCTTTCTTTTTTAAGAGTTTATTTATTTTGAGAGAGAGAGAGAGTGCAGGAGCAGGGGAAGGGCAGAGAGATAGGGAGACAGAGAATCTCAAGCAGGCTCCATGCTGTCAGCATGCAGAGCCATTGACATGGGGCTTGAATCCAAGAACCTTGAGATCATGACCTGAGCCAAAATCCAGAGTCGATGCCCACTGACTGAGCCACCCAAGCACCCCAAAAGAAATTTCTTAAGATATAAAAAATATTGTAATATATTTTGTGGCTCTACAAACTGTTGTGATATCATGACTATCATTTTGTTTTATTTTGTTTGTTTTGCTTTATTTTCTTAAGACAGAAAAACTCATAGTATATGAGTCCTAGGAAGCAATATACCTCCAGTCGCCATTTTAGCAAAAATCTACTCAGATTCAATGCACAAGACCATATCCAATAACAGGTAGAAATTGTCTTTTCTCTGACTACTTTGTCCACCTGTTTCAGCAGCCTTATTCTTGTTGCTTGAAGGGTCTTGCATTGAAAAACAAGAAGCAAGCAGTGAGCTGACCTTCCACAAGGTGGCCTTTATTGCAGCAAAATTACTCCACTAATCTCCTTTCTCCTTTAAACCATTATGGCAGGCAGCTATGGGACCAAAACAGAATAAGATGCCATCATTTTAAAACTATAACATCAGGCAGAAATTCATCATAATATCTTCCAAAAAAAGTTTTATGGTGGCATTTTCTTATTTCAAAAAAGAAATTAAGACTTTTAAAATTCAAATGCCATATCTATAGCTCTGCCTCCCTTAACAGACACTCCATATAGCACCTGTGTAGTTCAAAATATATATAAGAGACAGATGACTCATATTATGATCTCATTTTTTAAAAGACAGGACTTATCTGTGATTACATTCAGCTGCAAAGGTGAATTTTTCATTCCCTTGGTTTGAGCATTGTGATGGCTTTCCTTTATCTATGTCACCCCCTTTCCTGGTGTGCTAAAGCAATCTCCTTGTTTTGGAACTGTCTCTGGTGATGTTTTTGACAGACTCGAGGAATTGCTTTCTGGAATCTGTGTTGAGCACAACTGAGCACCACACTCCCCTTAATGCTGGAAGACATCCGAGTCCCACATCTGTTACTCATTTATGCCACTGAACCAGAAGCTGGGTCAGTAAGAATAGGATTAGGAAAAACAGGCTGCTAAGACTTTTTTTTTCTCCTTCTCTTTTCTCCTTACCTCTACTCTCTCCCCATCCATCAGGTTTTTGACTACCAAAGAATAGAAAATTTATTAGCAGGATCACTTACCAGATTATGTTGTCCAAACATTTTCTCTAAGTCTTTAAAGAACTTTGACTTTCTACATTTTTAACTTTTTTAAATATTTATTTTATTTTAATTATATGTTTAGGGTTCTTTTTTTATTGTTCCATCCTCAAAAATATGAGGAGGAAAAAATAATATCTTGTTATATTTCCTCACATTTTTAAAACCATAAGATTAAATATATTTATAGTTCTTTACTGTTTATGACCTTTGGCTATTAAATCTGATTTGGTAATCTTTTTTAAATTTAAATTTAGTTAACAGACAGTGTAATTATTAGTTTCAGGTGTACAATACAGTGACTCAACACTTCCATATAATACCTGGTGCTCATCATAAGTGCACTCCTTAATCCCCATCACCTATTTAACCCCCATCCACCTCCCCTCTGGTAACCATCAGTCTTTTTCTGTATAGTTAATAGTCTGTTTCTTGGTTTGCCTCTCTCTTTTTTTTCCCATTTGCTCATTTGTTGTGTTTCTTAAATTCTACATATGAGGGGGATATCATATGTTATTTGTTGTTCTCTGAGTTATTTCACTTAGCATAATATTCTCTAGCTCTATTTATGTCATTGCAAATGGCAACATTTCATTGTTTTTTGTGGCTGAATAATATTCCATTATATATATATGTATGTGTGTATACATATATATATATATGTATGCATATATATATACATGCACACCACACATCTTTATTCAGTTATCAGTCGATGGATACTTGTGCTCCTGCTTCCATATTTTGGCTATTATAAACATCAGGGTGCATGTACCTCTTTGAATGAGTATTTTTGTATTCTTTGGGTAAATACCTAGTAGTGCAATTATTGGATCATAGAGTGATTCTACTTTTAACCTTCTGAGGAAACTCTGTACTGTTGTCCAAAGTGGCTGCACCAGTTTACATTCCCACCAACAGTGTAAGAGGGTTCCCCTTTCTCCACATGCTTGCCAACACCTGTTTGTTTCTTGAGTTGTTGATTTTAGCCATTCTGACAGGGATGAGGCGATGTCTCATTGTACCCTTTATTTGCATTTCCCTGATGATCAGTGATGTTGAGTATCTTTTCATGCGTCTGTTGGCCATCTGTACCTCTTCTTTGGAAAAATGTTTATTCATGTCTTCTGCCCATTTTCTTAATTGGATTATTCATTTTGGGGGTGTTGAGTTTTATACGTTTTTTATATATTTTAGACACTAACCTTTTATCAGATGTGTAATTTGCAAATATTTTCTCCCATTCTGTGGATGGCCTTTTGGTTTTATTATTTCCTTTGCTGTGAAGAAGTTTTTATCTTGATGAAGTCTCAGTAGTTTATTTTTGCTTCTGTTTCCCTTGCCTCAGGAGACATATCTAGAAAGAAGTGACTACAGCCAACGTCAAAGAGGTTATTGCCTATGTTCTCCTCTAGGGTTTTTATGGTTTCAGGTCTCAAACTTACATCTTTAATCCATTTTGAATTGTTTTTTTTTATTTTATAAGTTTTAGACTTACAGAAAAATTATGTAGTACAGAGAGTTCCCATATTCCCCACACCCAATTTTCACTTTTATTAAAATATCTTCTAGTAGCATGGTATATTTGTTACAATTAAGGAACCGATATTGACACATTGTATTAATTAATGTCTAGTGTTCATTCAAATGTCCTTAGTTTTTACTTAAAGTTGTTTTTAATTCAGTATCCCAACCTGGATACCATATTATATTAAGTGGTCATGCCTACTTAGGCTCTTCTTCACTGTGAGTTTCTCAAATTTTCCTTGTTTTTTTATGCTTTTGACAATTTTGAGCACACGTTAGATATTATATAGAATGACCCTCAAAGCTGGTATTTGTCTGATATATTATTCCTCATTAATCACATGGAACTAAATTGGAGTTATTCATTTTTGTAAGGAAAACCTCAAAAGTGGGGGACATGGGTGGGTCAGTTGGTTAAGTGTGGGACTCTTGATTTTGGCTCAGGTTATGATCTCACAGTTTGCGAGCTCGAGCCCCACATTGTCCTCCGTGTTGACAGTGTGGAGCCTGCTTGGGATTCTCTCTCTTCCTTTCTCTCTGCCCCTCCCTCTCTCTTTCTCTCTCTCTCTCTCTCTCTCTCTCTCTCAAAAATAAATAATAATAAAAAAAACTTTAAAAAAAACCCTCAAAGGTAAATACTATTTTCCTCACATGATATCAAGAATACATAGTATCAATATTAATTATGACTGCTGATTAACCTTGATCCTCTGAGGTAGTATTTACCAGGTTTTTTCATTGTCAGTTACTCATTTCCCCCTTTCCACACTGTACTCTTAGGAAAGAAGCCACTGTATACAAGCCATATTTTAAAAAATGGGGAATTCTACTCCACCTCCTTGAAGGAGGAATACCTACATAAATTATTTGGAATTCTTCTGCGTGAAATATTTTTCAGTTCTCCTCCATTTAAATTACTCAATGATTTATGTCGACATGGGCTCATGGATATTTATTTTATACTTTGGGATAAAGCATATGTTGATACATCACTTCTTGTCACTGAATAATATTCCATTGTACAGATGTATCACACTTCGTCTATCCATCCACCTAATGAAGGATATCTTGATTGCTTCCAGTTTTTGATGATTATGAACACAAGTGCCGCAAATATTTGTGTGTGGGTGTTCAGATGGGTAACTAAACAATCGCTGGATCGTATGGTAAGACTCTGCTTAGCTTTATAAGCAATTTCCAAACTATCTTCCAAAGTAGATATATCATTTTGCACACTCACCAGCAATGAATAAGAGATCTTGTTGCTGTACATGCTCACCAATAATTGGTATTATCAAATTTTTAGTTGTTAGCCATTATAGGAGGTATAAAATGGTATTTTATTGTTTTAATTTGCAAATCCATAATGACAAATGATGTTGAGCATCTTTCCATTTGTTTATTTGCCATGTAAAATATTCATTTTGGTCAGATGGTTATTCAGATGTTTGGACTGGTTGTTTTCTGATGGATTTTAAGAGTTCTTTGTAGATTTTGCATATATGTCCTTTATCTGGTATATGTTTTGCAAATACTTTTTCCCAGTCTGTGGCTTGTCTGTTCTTGCTTATAACAATACCTTTTGCAGGGCAGAACTGTTTAATGTGAATGATGTCTAACTTATCAATTTTTTTTTCTTTCATGGATTTAGATTTTGCATCAAAAACTCATCAGTAACCTCGAGGTCACATGTGTTTCCTTCTCAAAGTTTAATAGTTTTATAATTTGCATTTTACACTGAGATCTATGATCCGTTTTTGAGTTAATTTTTGTGAAAACTGTGTCCAAACTCATCGTTTTATACATGGGCATACAATTGTTCAAAAAATATTTGTTGAAAAGACTCGTTTCTTTATTGAATTGCCTTAGCTCCTTTATGACTGTATTTGTGTGAATCTACTTCTGAGCACTCCATCTTGTTCCACTAAGCTATCTATCTACCTATCATCTTATTTTTTTTAAATTAATACTATGCTGTCTTATTTACTTAGCTTTATAGTGAGTTTTGAAAATAGGTAGTGTGAGTCCTCCAACCTTGCTCTTTTCTTTAGTATTGGCTTTTCTAGATCTTTTGTCTTTTCCTATAAACTTTAGAATTAGTTTGTTGATATCTACAAAACAATTTGCTGGGATTTTGATGGGGATTGCAATGATTCTACAGATCAAGTTGGGGAAGAACTGACATCTCAACAATACTGAGTATTCCAAATCTTGACATAGAATATTGCTCCACTTATTTAGTTCTTTGATTTATTTCATCAAAATTTATATTTATATATGTATACATATATATATATGAAACTATTAAAAGTATAAACTCTATTATATTTATACCTAAGTATTTCTCTTTTGGTGCTATTATAAATGGTATATAAATATAAAACCATTTTTAAATTATCAAGTCCAATTAATAATTCCTGTTGTATATGAAAACAATTGACTTTTGTATGTTGATCCTATATTCTGCAACCTTGTTATAAGTGCTTATTATTTCTAAGAGGTTTTTTCTTTAATTCTTTGGTGTTTTCTACATAGACAACCATATTATCTACAAATAAAGAGAGTTTTATTCCCACTTGGTATGCATTATATATTTTTTTCTTTTTATTGAACTACCTAAGACTTCCAGTACATGTTGTTTTGTTTTTTTTAAGTTTATCCATTTATTTTGAGAGTGTGTGCACAAGTGGGGGAGGGGCAGAGAGAGAGAGAGAGAGAGAGAAAGAGAATCTCAAGCAGGCTCCTCACTGTCAGCACAGAGTCTGATGCAGGGCTTGATCTCATAAACCGTGAAATCATGACCTGAGCCAAAATAAACAGTTGGACACTTGGGGCACCTGGGTGGCTCAGTTAGTTAAGTGTCTGACTCTGGGTTTCAGTTCAGGTCATGATCTCACAATTACATGAGTTTGAACCCCAAATCGGGGTCTGTGCTGACAGTGCATAGCCTGCTTGTGTTTCTCTCTCTCCTTCTCTCTCTGCCCCTTCCCACTAGCACTATCTCTGTCTCTCTCAAAATAAATAAGTAAACTTAAAAAAAAAAAAAAAAGAGTTGGATGCTTAACTGACTGAGCCACCCAGATGCCCCAAGTACAATGTTGAATAGAGCAACGAGAGAGGACATCATTACCCTATTCCCAGTCTTAGAGAAAGAGTGTCCAGTTCCTTGTCAATATGTATGATGTTAGCTATAGGTTTTTTGTAGGCTTATGTTACCAAGTTGAGGAAATTGCCCACAGTTGTACTTTGCTGACTTTTTATCATGATTGGGTGTTAGATTTTGTCAAGTGCTTTTTCTACATCAATTGATATGTCATTTTTCTTATCCTATTAACATGTGAATTACCTTTTTCATTTTTTAGTAGGCTTTATATTTTATAGCACATTTAGTTTCACAGTAAAATTAAGAGGCATGTACAGAGACTTCCCATATAGCCCATAGACACACAGTCTCCCCCACTGTCAATATCTTTACCTGAATAGAATGTGTATTACACTTGATGAACCTACATGGACACATCATTATCACTCAAAGTCAATAGATTACATTAGGGTTTACTCTTGGTGTTTGGTTAGGGTTTACTCAATGAGTTTTACAAATGTATAATGACATGTGTCTACCACCACATTACTGTACAGAGTAGTGTCACTGACATAAAAATCCCCTGATCTCCATCTGTTCATCTCTCTCTCCCCACAACCTCTGGCAACCACTGGTACGTTTACTGACTCCATAGTTTTGCCTTCCAGAACGTCATATAGTATATATGGTGTGCAACCTTTTCAGATTGGCGTCTTTCACTTTCAATATGCATTTGAGTTTTCTTTATGGCTTTCATGGCTTGATAGCTCATCTCTTTTTTAGTGGTAAATAATATTCCATTGTCTGGAGGTACTACAGGTTGTTTTTATCCATTCACCTACTGAAGAGAAGCCTGATTACTTCCAAGTTTTGGTAATTATGAATAAAGCTACTGTAAATATCCTCATGTAGGTTTTCATATAAGTTTTCAACTCCTTTGGGTCAACATCAAGGAGTGCAATTGCCGGATGGTATAGTAAGGGTATGCTTAGTTTTGTAAAAGACTTCCAGACTCTCTTCCAAGTGGCTATACCATTTGCCCACCAACAGTGAATAAGAGTTCCTATTGCTTCACATTCTTGCCAACATTTGATGTTGTCAGTGTTTTGGATTTTAGCAATTCTAATAGGTACATAGTTTTAGTTAGCAATTTCTTAATGTATGATTTTGAGAACTTTTCATATGCGTATTTGCCATCTATATATCTTTCATGGTGAAGTATCTGTTCAGGTCTTTTACCCATGTTTTAATTGAGTTTTCTTGTTGTTGAGTTTTATATTGATTGATTTTTGAATGTATAACCAGCCTTACATATTTGGAATAAATCCCACATGGTCATGGTGTATAATTTTTGTTATATATTGTGGATTCCATTTGCTAATATATTGTTGAGGATTGTTGGATCTATGTTCATGAGAGATATTGGTCTGCAGTTTTTCTTTCTTGTAATGTATTTATTGGATTTTGGTATTAGGGTATTACTAGCTTCATAGAATGAGTTTGGAAGTATTCCCTCTGCTTCTGTTTTCTGGAAGATATTATAGAGAATGGCATCATTTCTTACTTAAATATTTGGTAAAATTCACCATCCAGGCCTGCTGCTTTCCTTTTTTGAAGGTTGTTAATTATTGATTAATTGCTTTAACAGATATAGGCCTATTTGGATTACCTTTTTCTCCTTGCATAAGTTTTAGTAGCTTATGTCTTTTAAGTAATTGGTTCATTTCATTTAAGTTATCACATTTTTAGGACTAGAGTTGTTTACAATATTTCTTTATTATCATTTTAATGCCCATGGTTTCAATATGATAACTCTTCTTTGTTAATATTGCTACTTTGTGTTCCCTCTCTCTCTCTCTCTTGCTCTCTCTTTCTCTGTCTCTCCCCACCTCCCTCCCTCCTCCCTTCCTTAATCCTAGTAGAAACTGTGATGGTTAATTTCACGTGTCAACTTGTTTGGGTGATGGTGCCCTGATATTTGGTCAGGCATTGTTCTAGATGTTCTGTGAGTTGTTTTTTTTTTTTTTTTTTTCGTGATTTTGTATTTAAATTAGTAGACTTTGAGTAAAGCAGATTGTCCACCATAATGTAGGTGGACCTCATCCAATCAGTTGAAATCTTAAATAGAACAAAAGACTGACCTCCCATGACTAAGAGGGAATTCTCCATTAGACTGCCTTCAAACTTTGTCTACATCAGGTTCTTCCTGATTCTACAGCACACTGTTTTGGGACTTTACCTGCCACTCTTTCCTAAGTCTCCTACCAGCCTCCTTATCAGATTTTGGACTTTCTACCAAGCCTCCTATTAGTCTGTTTCTCTGAAGAACCTGCACTAACACAGAAGTTTATCAATTTTATGGATCTTTGCAAAGATATACCTTTTGGTTTCACTGATTTTCTCTATTGTTTCTGTTTTCAATTTCATTGATTTCTGCTTTAATTTTTATTATTTATATTCTTCCCCTGCTTTGGAATTACATTTTTCCTCTCTGCTTGGTTTCTTACAGTGGAAACTTAGATTATTGCTTTTATATCTTTACTTTCTCTGATATATATTCGTGGGAAACACAGACTCTAAGCACTGCCTTTTCTTCCCTCTAAGCACTTCCTTTTCTTCATCCCATAAATTTTGACAAGCTTTATTTTCATTTTATTTAGCCTAAATATCTTTAAAACTCTCCTAAAAGTACCATACAAGCTTGAGAACACAACGCATACTGGTATTTTTGGTTAGAGTATTTTTAATAAACCTCAACTAGGTTAAGTGGAGTGAGATCACACTTAAAGTCAACTATATCTTTACTGAATGTTTGTCTGCTTAATCTGTCAGTTACTGAAGAAGAAATGTTGAAGTCTTCAACTGTAATAGTGAATTTTTATATTTCTCTGTTCAGTTTTATCAATTTTTGCCTGGCCTATGTTGATGTTTCATTTAGGTGCATACTCATTTAGGATTGATTGTATATCTTCTTGAAAAATCGAGTGCTTTATCATTAGGTAGTACCTCTCTTTACCTTTGATAATTTTTCTTATTCTGAAGTCAGCTTCATTTGACATTAAGCTAGCTATTTTAGCTTTCTCCTGTCTAGATTTAGCATGGTATATATTTCTGTATTTCTTTACTTTTAATGTTTAATATATGGTTGGGTCTTTTAATCCACTCTGATATTCTTTATTGTTTAATTGATATGTTTTTCTAAATTTATTAAATTTATTAAAAATTAAATGATAATTTTTCTTATTCTGAAGTCAGCTTCATTTGACATTAAGCTAGCTATTTTAGCTTTCTCCTGTCTAGATTTAGCATGGTATATATTTCTGTATTTCTTTACTTTTAATGTTTTAATATATGGTTGGGTCTTTTAATCCACTCTGATATTCTTTATTGTTTAATTGATATGTTCAGACCATCATATTTATTTATTTTATATTTTTAAGTTTCTTTTTTCTTTATTTTTGAGAAGCAGAGAGAGACAGAGTACAAGTGGGAGAGGGGCAGAGAGAGAGACACACACAGAATCCCAAGCACGCTCCAGGCTCTGAGCTGTCCACACAGAGCCCGATGCGGGACCGAACTCATGAACTGTGAGATCATGACCAGAGCCGAAGTCGGTCACTCAACTGACTGAGCCACCCAGGCGCCCCTCAGACCATCATATTTAAAGTGATTATTGATACGGTTTGATTAATATATACCATGTCTGGGGCACTTGGGTGGCTCAGTCAGTTAAGCTTCCAACTTCAGCTCAGGTCACGATCTTACAGTTTGTGGGTTGGAGCCCCACATCCAGTTCTTTGCTATCAGCATAGAGCCAGCTTTGGATCCTCCGTCTCCCTCTCTCTCTGCCCTTTCCCCACTCTCTCTCTCTCAAAAATAAATTAAAAAACATTTAAAAATGTATATGTGTGTGTGTGTGTGTGTGTGTATCACATATACCACGTTTGTAGCTATTTTCTATTTATTGGTTTTGCTCTTTGATTCTTTTTTCTCTTTTCCTACTTTTTCTGGTCTTACAGGACATTCCTAGTCCCTCCCTCCTTTCCTCCCTCCTCCCTCCCTTCCTCCTTTCCTCCCTCCATTCCTAGTTTTTATTGGATACTTCCTTTATCAAAGTTTCCTTCTTCTCTACTAATTTCTATTCTCTCCACTTTGCTTAAACTCAAAAGACATAGGTTTCTAATACTGAGGTAATAAATATTTAACAACATACATGGATATTTGAGTTCATAACAAAAATGTGAAAAGATCAAAGAGGTTGTATCTTGTTAACTTCTGATCAAGAATCTATCGATACCTGGGAGGGGGGCAGTCTAACTTGGCTCTCAGGGCCCTTGCATATATATCTTCAGGATGTTTCTGAATGGGCTTTGTACCTGTACCAGAGCACCAAATGGCTTTCCAATATGGCACTGCTGACGCATACCTAGCTTTGCATGTGGTAACAGACTGAAAAATCCACCTCAGCCTCCATAGCTAATCACACACTTTGAAAGAGAAACAACTGCACAAGTATTTGAATATGTGAGAGTTTATGGTGCAATTACCTCTCTGACAAATGCTCTGTATTTTTATCAAGGGTGTTGGCTGAGCGTAAGGTGGAGATATGGTCTAACCCAACACAATGAAAACTGTGGTCTTCCCAGACACCTGGTTTCCCTGCACTCATTTTCACTGTTGAAATGAATTTTTCCTGAACAACAGGACAGACTGAACTTCCTCTGGTACACCTGCAACTTAGTCCCCTCTCCTCATTTTTGTCCTTCTTACTCTCCATTTTCTTCTGAATAGCCTTTAGAAATGTAAACATAAGAGAAATTATGCTGCAAGCTTGTTCTTCATAAAAGAACAGCTTTTAATTAAATTAGAAAAAAATACCGCCACAGGCAACACTTAAACTGACAAGGAATGCATTCTGTTAATCTTTGCAGAGAGGCTCTGTACACTACACTTAATTTAATTAGGTGGAGAAAAGGCCTGTTCAGTCCTAGGGGTTTACCAATGTCCTTTTAAATTGAGGACACAGCATTTATATAAAGTCATTTTAATATCAGGCAATACCTTTCTAAACAGTAATTTAAAAATATTACTTGCTATTATTAAATGATACCTTCTTGCAGCTTCTCACTTCATGAGACAACTTTCATTTCACAGAGAAATTTCATCCACCAACAGGCCTTTTGCTAGCCTCCGATAATTTATTGACTTTGAAAGTGTTAAATAATTAGGACTAGGTCCCCTGGAAAACAACTGCACTAGGGAAATACACGTCAAAGCTATATTACAATGGATAATGTATTTGGATTATGTTTCACTTCTGGGCCATGGTAGTGAGTGATAACAAATAACTTTTATATTAAAAATTATATTACAGTGGGGAAGTGGGTTATATTCTGATATCACTCCTGGCGCTACAGAAAGGAAAACTTTAGAATATTTTAGTCATTTTTTAGAATTTCAAATCATACTTCCCTGCACTTCAAAATCTTCATTGAATACCTCGACCCCCTTTTGAACACCGAAGAAGCTAAATAGGTCATCAATCTGTCACACTCACAAACTATAATACAAAATTATCTGGGGGGTGGAGGGAGGCACCTGGGTGACTCAGTTGGTTAAGTGTATGACTCTTTTTTTTTTTAATTTTTTTTAACGTTCATTTATTAGAGAGAGAGAGAGAGACAGAGCATGAGCAGGGGAGAGGCAGACACAGAATCTGAAGCAGGCTCCAGGCTCTGAGCTGTCAGCACAGAGCCCGACGTGGCGCTCGAACTCACAAGCCATGAGATCATGACCTGAGCCGAAGTCGGTCGCTCAACCAACTGAGCCACCCAGTTGCCCCAAGTATATGACTCTTGATCTGCACTCAAGTGGTGATTTCACAGTTCATGGGTTTGAGCCCCAGGACAGCTCTGTGCTGGCAGCGTGGAGCCTGCTTGGGATTCTCTCTCTCCCCATTCCCCTGCTCTCTTTCTCTCAAAATAAATAAATAAACTTAAAAAAATCAAAAAGGAAAATTCACCAAATACAGGCCACTGCAGTTCAAAAAGCAAGTTGTATACTAAGAAAAGTTCCATTTCACACAGATTTTTTTTTTTTTAACCCGGAATCTCAGAGAATACTGTTGCAGTGCCCCTTTGGACCATTATGAATCAAAGTGAGGATATATATTTTAATTCCTTGGATTTTGTCGGTTTGTTTATCTATTTGTGAAAGTCTTTAAGGGTAGGCATCAGCCTAGCTGAGAGTGATTTGAACTAGTGAAACCCAGTTTCTGACAGCTTAAAGCTGAGACTGCAACAGTCTTGGGGGAGGTGGGTGCTTCTCACTATGGTTTCAGGTTTAGGTCAGAGCAGTATTCGAGCAGTAAAGGACTACTGAATAAGGGATTGAGAAGAAGTATGCTAATCTCTCTTTTTGTTTTCTATTGATACAACAAAATATCTTTTCCAATTATGAGGATTATATATGTCAATGAAATTAGTCCACAACAAGCAGTGCAAATTCACTTTCAGCAAGAACTAGTAAGCATCTAATTTTCAGTTCTGATCTGAAAACCCAAGCAGACCTCTGATTTAAAATTACTGTTTGGGGACAAATTAAAAGTTCATTTTCAGGCAGAATGTTTCTTGGCACTCATTTGCACAGAGACTTATATAACTGGTCCAAATTCATCCCCCACTTATGTAAGAAGAATTCATTGTTAAGTGCTTAGCACAGAGTCAAGACCAAAAGAAACCTCAACAAATGGTGGGTATCACAACTACTTGGGAGACACTATATCACGGTTAGGTGCCTAGGATTTGTTGCCAGGATTTGAATCTGAGTTCTGTCACTTATTAGCTCAATTATCTTAGCCTTATTACTTGAAGTCTGGAGGCTCAGATTCTTTGTGTTTAAACTAACAACAACCTGGGGGCTCCTGGGTGGCTCTGTTGGTTGAGCATCCACTTGAGCTCAGCTCATGATCTTGCTGTCAGTGAGTTCGAGTCCCGCCTCAGGCTATGTGCTGACAGCTGAGAGCCTGGAACCTGTTTCAGATTCTGTGTCTCCCTGTCTCTCTGCCCCTCCCCCACCCCCCTCATGCTCTGTCTCTCTCTCTTTCTCTGTCAAAAATAAATAAACATTAAAAATAATTTAAAAAAATTTTTTTACATTTATTTATTTTCGAGAGACACAGAGAGACAGAGCACAAGTGGGGGAGGGGCAGAGAGAAAGGGAGACACAGAATCTGAAGCAGGTTCCAGGCTCTGAGCTGACAGCACAGAGCCAGACACGGTGCTCAAACTCACAAACCACGAGATCATGACCTGAGCTGAAGTTGGAGGCTTAACCGACTGAGCCACCCAGGCGCCCCCCGAAAAAAAATTTTTTTTTTAAATAACAACAACCTGGAGCCCCTGGGTGGCTCAATTGGTTGAGCACCCGACTCTTGATTTCAGATCCGGTCATAATCCAAGGGTTGTGGAACCAAACCCCCCTTTGAGTTGAGCATGGAGCCTGCTTAAAATTCTCTCTCTCTTGAAGAATTTGGCTTAAGCATCTGACTTTGGCTCAGGTCATGATCTCATGGTTCTTGGAGTGGAATCCCGCGTTGGGCTCTGTGCTGACAGCTCAGAGCCTGGAAAATGCTTCAGATTCTATGTCTCCCTCTCTCTGGGCCCATCCCCTGCTTGCGCTCTCTCTCTCTTTCTCTCTCTCTCTCTCTCTCTCTGAAAACTAAATAAATAAACATTTTAAGAAAAATGATTCCCCCTCTCTCTCCCTCTGCCCCACTCTGCTTGTGCTCTCTCTCTAAAAAATAGTAATAATAAAATAAAAACAACCATGCAGGGATGTTGCTTAAGAAATGAATTTTAAAATATAAGCAAAATATTTATCATTAAGCTTACATTTGTAAGTACTAAATAAATCTTGGCTATTATTGTATCTATTGGCAGTAAACAGGCCTTCAAACTACTTTGTATTCCTTAATTATTTATATTACTTGTTTTTGTCACAGTTAGCAGAAAATCTGACTCAAATGATTTTTAAAAATAGGCAAAATGTATCATTTCAACTAAAATGAATCTGGAAGTACAATAATTTCAAAACTTTTTATCATAGTCTTAACAATATCTTTAATAACCTAGATTGTCTCCATATCTATTTTTGTTCTGTCACACTCAGTATTGATTTTTGTCCTCAGGTTTGTATCCTCATGACATAAGGTGGCTGCCACAGCTCTGCCCTCACAGTTTCACAGGACATTGCACAATGGCCAGAAATAGTGTCAAGAATTGTGCAAGGTCTGAGATCTAATACTACTTTCAGGCTAAAAATTAGTGTGCCACAGTTTCATAGACATTGACAAAAGACATATGACCCCGAGTAAGTCAGAGATGGACAGTTTATTACTCATAACAAAACCAATGGCCACAGTGTCATAACTATTTTGAGCCATTTCCCAAAGTCACAATTCCCACAAAGGCAGTATGACAAGTGTCTGGTGATGCCTTCATATTGTGTGGATTGTTTTACACAAGAGGAACCTTGACATTAGGAAATTCTAATCTTTTGATACATGCAATAAACAAACCTTCTAGACTTTTGTGTTGGAAGAAGATACAATGTTTATTATTCTGGACAGTAAGCAAGCCTGCCCCTTTCTCCAAAACTAGTACATCCTTGAAAACCATTCATTATACAAATTCCTTAAGAAATAGTCTGTAATAAAAGGGCAGTGAGTAGAGAAACATGAGAATTCCCACACAGAGAGCATACCCCAACCTCATGCCCCTTGTTAAAAGTAACAAAATATTTTCCAAAGTTTCCTGGAAGTCTTTGATTCATTTAATATATTTGAACCTCACTTGTGTGCTTACTTCTAACAATAGCAGGGGAGATGGGAGTGCCAAAATTGACTCTTTTATTAATCAATATTTAATTACTAGTACTAAGAAAGAGCTCATTCTCCCCTACAGCCCATGACTCTCCCAAACTCTGGGAAAAAAAAAAAGAAAGAAATTGGATTTTTGTTAAAAAGCAAAAATGGAGGATTATTATCAGGTAGGTAACCAACAAATAGAGACTGCTAAACCTGGTGTGTGTGCATCCACAGCAATCAGGATAAATTGTCCTTTAAACAAAATTTAAAAACTCTTATTTATAAGTGTGGCTGCATTATGGCAATTGTAATAGGCAGACAAATGGGCTTCTTTTACTTTGGGTTATTGAAAAGAGTGTGTGTGTGTGTGTGTGTGTGTGTGTGTGTGTGTATGCACATGCCTGAGTGAGCACATGAAAAAGAGAGAGAGAGAGAAAGGGAGAGAGAAAGATCATATTTTTAACAATGGTTATCTATGAGTAATGATATTATTTTGCTGTTATTTTATCTACATTCTCTAATTTTCCCACATTGAATACACATCATAGTAACTGATTCACAGTAGGTGCTTATTAAAAAGTTATTAAATTAATTAATATGTAATTTTTTAGCTTTATAATAAAGGAAATCTATGTTGGGATACTCTTCTAAAAAATCTTTGAGTATTAAATTATGTTGACATTTTATTTTGGTTTTTTTTGTTGTTCACTATTAATCACTTTCTTAAAGCATATATTATTAAAAGAAAACAGTATCTAATATAGCTACTGTATGCCAGATGATACTTTTATCATATACTTCAGTATTTTATTCATCTTCTCAAGTGTTTTTTGGCCAGATCAAATGGACAGTACCTTATATAACCCTGAATATCAGTATGGGCGCCAGTAGGGAAACTATCTAAGGAGCTCTAATATTCCATTTATAAACTATAAAACTGTATTATCTGTGCATCTTTTAGATTTTTTTTTCAAGCAAAATATTTCTCTCATTACAGAAGGTGTTGGATCATAGCTATTTCATATGAAAAAATAAATAAATAAAGAAGCATTCACATGAAAGAATCAGCTGGATGCTATGTTTATGGCCTGGACAATTATACTGTTGAAAAGCTGAGCAGGTTTCTGGAATCATATAGTATATTCCAAGTTAATAGACTTTTGTTTTGTTTTGTTATGTTTTGTTTTCTCTGGGTGAACTCACCAAAAAATCATGATCAAGAAGTCATTTTGATTGGGGGAACATTACTTGTGAAATGTGGGGAGGCCCCAAAATGGTTTAAACCAGTTCAACACCAAAGTCCTGCTAAGGTATCATAGGCCTATGCAGATTGTTTACTACTGTTTCTTCTTACAATGCACTTGATTATTCATTCCACAAACATACAATGAGTGCTTATTATGCCTTGTGGATATGAAGATGAATAAGACATAGTTTGTGACCTCAAGGGCATTCAGAAAACTCCATTAATACAGAAAACTCCAATTAAATGGTATTCTTCCTATAATAAGAATGCAAAAAGGAGATTTAATTACCTAATGATCAAAGCAAGTTCCCAAAATGTGTCTCCAGTCTATGAGTCTAAGTTAGTGAGGTGGAAGGTAAGGCAAGAAGCTTCTAGTATGGAATATCATGAGGAAAAGAATGGAGCCTTGAAAAAAATATGATGGAGGATTAACTACCTAGAGACGGCTATGCTAGTATCCTGTAGGAATTTAGAAGGAGAGGAAATAATTTTTTTCCTTCAAGAGTCAAACTATAAAATTAAAACTCAAAGGGATCTATAAGGGCAAAGTATTCAAGAAAAACTGAATGATTCTCAAGAAAAACGACTTGCATTTTCCTTGAAATTATTAGTACCCATAAAGAAAAATGGTTTGGGTCTTTCCTGGAAATGCAGGCCGAAGATGCAGAGAAGAAAATTTGACAGATAGAATGCTTCTTCATATATAAACTCTGGATTCTATGCTTAAAAGTTAAGGGACAGGGGCGTCTGGGTTACCCAGGTTAAGTGTCCAATTCTTGGTTTTGTCTCAGGTCATGATCTCACGGTTTTGTGAGTTCTAGCCATGCATTGAGCTCTGCGCTGTCAGCATGGAGCTTGCTTGGGAGTCTATCTCTCTCCTGCTGGCTCTGCCCCTCCCCCCCTCACTCTGTCTCTCTCTCTCAAATAAATGAATTAATTTAACAAAAAGTTAAGGGACAGAATTTTTACCATAGTAAATTCATCAGAGTAATAACTGTCTCCTTGTGAGGCCCCTTAAGAGAAAACCCAAAACTTTTATCTTGGGAGTCACACTCAGCAAGTTCCCAACAAGCAGGTGGGCATTTTGAATAGGAAGCTGAGGGGTTTAAGGAATAGTGGGAACTTTACTGCCTTAGTTTGGATCCTCCCAAAATCAGACCCTGAGGCAAGCATTTGGGAGGCACATATGATCAACAAAGAAAATGTGATGGGAAAAGGGAGAACAACAACAACAACAACAAAGATGTGTTAGTGAACAATTTGCTATTTTAGTTCACCAGTGTTTTTTTTATTTATTTTTTTTTAAATTTTTTTTTAACGTTTATTTATTTTTGATACAGAGAGAGAGAGACAGAGCATGAATGGGGGAGGGGCAGAGAGAGAGGGAGACACAGAATCGGAAGCAGGCTCCTGGCTCTGAGCCATCAGCCCAGAGCCCGACGCAGGGCTCGAACTCACGGACCGCGAGATCGTGACCTGAGCTGAAGTCGGACGCTTAACCGACTGAGCCACCCAGGCGCCCCAGTTCACCAGTGTTAAATCCAATAGGTTCCATCTAAGAAACCAGGTATAATAGGTATCAGGATTCTCACTGAATGATGGGACTCTCATCTCCCATTATTGAGAATTGCTCTAGGGCCATTATTTCTTCCTACCCCACACATCCACATATGTCTGGGTTGCCTAAGTACAGAGAAGCCACTTTGGGGGTTCCCAAAACTTCCCACTCCCCTTGAGTAGAGAAGTGAGAATCAAGTACTTGAAATAGGAAGCTGTAGGGGCGCCTGGGTGGCTCAGTTGGTTAAGCATCCAACTTCAGCTCAGGTCATGATGTCAAGGTTCAGGGGATCATGTCCCACATGGGGCTCAGTGCTGACAGCTCAGAGCCTGGAGCCTGCTTCCAATTCTGTGTCTCCCTCTTTCTCTGCACCGCACCCCCACCACTTGTGCTCTGACTCTTCGTCTCTCAAAAATAAAATAAACATCAAAACATTTTTAAAAAGAAAAAGAAATAGGAAGCTGTCAGCTTGCTGGTACCAGAGCTTCAAGGAACTTGGGTGAAGTAAGGGAATATGGGAATAGTATTTGCTTCAAAATACCCCGTTATATTTCTGTTTTCTCATGCCTCACATGGAGTCCTCACTGTTACATCTTCTCAGCATTGTGGCCAGTCAAAATCTCTTGGAAAAAAAAAAACAAACTTAAAGCAAAAGATTAATGAAGCTACTTCCATCTCCTACTGCTGCAGCTCCTATCATGAGTGTAACTGGACCTAAATTGGTGTTGGTCTGTTTCTGACAGGTTGAATATTCAGCAACAAAGGTAACTGGATCAATGTTCATAAGAGGGACTCCATGTTACTGGGTTGCTTACAGAGTAATAATGCAGCTGTGATGGAACTGGGTTTTTATTGTAGGTAAATCTATCTAGTGGCTGTGTGAAGTTAATTTGAAAAGGCTAATCCTGAAAGCAATGATCCTAGATAGGACACTTCTATTATTAGCATGTGTTAGAGATAACAAAGACCTAATCTAGAGAATGAAAGAGTAGGTCTGTCTTTACCTCAAATAAACATAAAGAATCCAGGAGCAAGATCGTCATCTTTATAGTTACTGGTCAAGTTGGAAGGATAGTTCATATTTTCATAAGTACTGGAAGTGTGTAGTTGGAAGATATTTAGAAAGAAAACATGTCAGTTCTCTTATTAGTTACTGTACCCTTTCATTTTTGACAGTAAGAGTCTGATAAATTACCCCAACAGTGTTTTTTTAAACTGTGATATGCATATACATCATCTGGGGATCATATTCATATGCCAATTTTTATTCAGTAAATATGGGGAGAGGTTTGAGGGTTCACATTTCTAAGATTCCAGGAGATGCCTATTTTTTTGTTGTGAGATCACATTTTAAGTACCAAGAGCACAGGTTGTTTTAGGATGCCTTATCTGCTCTTATTCAGACTTAGGTAAGAAATTAAAAACAAGAACATATTTTGAAGGTTGCTCTATCCATATCCATATTTTATGTACTTATGTCACAAAATCATCTATTAGTTAGGCTACACACAGCTGAAGCAAGGTGATTTCCTACCATTCTAATTGAAATCAAGGGCCTGTATTAATCAAAATATCCAAGACTCATTCACAAAATGAGATATCACAGGTTGATTATAGAATAAAGTCTTTCTCTGGCCATCTCATTGCTTAAATGAATTTAATTGAATATTTTTATGCCAAAACACTTACATACATCCCACCTACAAACTCACTGAATGTTAGATCTAAAACTTGAGAGATCATATCATCTAATCTCATCAATGTGGCATGAAGAACATAGATTGCTAAGAAAATAACAATAGTAAAAACACCCTCATCATTCAGGTTAAAACTTTTTAACAAGGAAATTATGTTAGCTTGGCTAAGTAGTTGCTTTTCAATAGTATACTCCTTGCTCTTTTGCTTAAATGCCTGTTGGTTTCACTAATGACTTTAGGAGTCAGAAAGATTAATCAGGCTGAATTTGCTTTACAAAACACTGTTGGGATTCCCCGTTTTAGATTTGTATCACATTTAATATATTTAAATCCTTTCCATCATTACATTCCCAAAGACGTATTTAAATAAGGACACATATATCAACTCTGGAAACCAGAATTCAAGGAATTACAGCAAGATACAATTCAAGTGAGACAGATTTGGGAAATGGCTGAATGATTCAGCACCGCTAAAAAACAAAAAGCAGATGGGAGAATTAATATAGATGACCTCAGAGGAACTAACTAGTTCCTTGGTTTGGAGTAGCTGTGTAGAATGTACCCAAATTTATTCAGAGGGTCAGCTGATGAAAAGGCAAACCTTCACCCAAAAGGGTTTTCCTTTAGGAAGCATGCAAAAAGTAGTCCATTCACAATGAATAAGGGAACTTAGGGGAGCTTATTCCTAGCTCATATTGGATGTCCACAGACTCCTATGTCTACCTTCTTTCTGACATTTAGGAAATAAGGACTCTAGTTTCAAGATGAGAGATGGAGCACTTGCCCCAAATGTTCCCACCTCCAAACACACACACCCGCACTCACATGCACAGACATGCAACACACGCACGCAACACACGCACGCGCACACAACACACACGCGCGCACACACAACACACACACATAACACATACACAAACACACACAGCTTAAGAAACAACCAATGGGGGCGCCTGGGTGGCTCAGTCGGTTGAGCAGCGGCTTCGGCTCAGGTCATGATCTCACAGTCCATGAGTTCGAGCCCCACGTCGGGCTCTGGGCTGATGGCTCAGAGCCTGGAGCCTGCTTCCGATTCTTCGTCTCCCTCTCTCTGACCCTCCCCCGTTCATGCTCTGTCTCTCTCTGTCTCAAAAATAAATAAACGTTAAAAAAAAAAATTAAAAAAAAAAAACCCAACCAACCAACCAAACAAAATGTGTCATAAATTGTGAGTCAATCCTCCCCAAAGGATATAAACAAAAGGAAAATAGCAGAAGAAAGGAGCACGTAAGAAGCTCACGGGAAAATTCTGTGCCACAGAAGGGAGGAGCAGGAGCCTCGGTGCTACTCGTGTAGAGAGAGGCAGAAGCTAAGAGAAGAAGGAGCTTCAGAATCAACCAACAGAGCAGTTAGTTACTATATTTGGAATCATTTTGCAGTTCTTGCCATTTCCAGATAATAATCAGTGGGAACTCTATATATCAAAATCTATAAGATGTAGTCAAAGCAAAGGAAATGTACTATCTTAAATACACTCACAAAAAAAAAAAAAGGAAAGTTGTAAATAAATGAAATGTGGGTTTTTAAAAATATTTATTTAATTTGGGGACAGGGTAAGCAGGGAGTGGGGGCACAGGGTGGGGAACAGAGGATCTGAAGCTGGCCTTGCTCTGTCAGGGTGACAGCAGTGAGCCCAATGTGAGGTTCGAACTCATGAACCACAAGATCATGACCTGAAGTCGGCTGCTCAACCGACTGAGCCACCCATGTGCCGGTGAAATGTATTTTAAACTGAAAGGCCTTGGAAAATAACCGCCAAGAGAGAAATTGGTATTCATGATTAAAATAGAAATAGATTTTTAGCCAAGAATATTTTTGGAAAAGAAACAAAAAGAATGCAATTACCCAGCCATATGTTAAAATATACTATAAGCCTTAAGCATTTAAAACATTGTGGTATTGACATGATGAAAGACAAATAGATTTTGAAAACAGAATAGCCATAAAACACCAAGGTATAAATGAAAAGATTAACACATCGGACTATACAAGTAAAGCTCCAACATGTCTAAAAGCACCATAAAGATGAGTAATAAGTGCCTAAGAGAAGAGATTGCAATATATACAACAAAAGGATAATATTCTTCACTTATCAGAAATGTTTACAAATAAAAGCAACACAATAGAAAGAAATAGAAAAAGGCTATAGACAGACAATTCCAATAGAAAAAAAGAGAAGAAAAATACAAATGATTATATTCCCATTAAAAAAGAAAAAAAAAACCCAGTTCATTAAAAATTACAAAATATACCCAAGCTTAATTTCTGAATACCATTCTTCAATAAAATGAACCAGGCCTTCTTGAAAAAGTAGCTGATTCTAGTGCTATAGCCTGGAGCATCTAGTTGTACCAGAAAGCAAAAAAAAGTGATCAAATAGTCAAAAGAGTCAGGGTGCCTGGATTTCTCAGTTGGTTAAGCACCGACTTCTGCTCAAGTCATGATCTCACGGTTCGTGGGTTCGAGCCCCACGTCAGCCTGTGCTGATAGCTTAGAGCCTGGAGCCTGCTTGGATTCTATGTCTCCCTTTCTCCGTGCCCCTCCCTTGCTGGTGCGCACGCTCTCTCTCTCTCTCTCTCTCTCTCTCTCTCTCTCTCAAAAATAAAATAAAATAAACATTAAAAAAAAACCGCACACACAAATAGTCAAAAGAGTTGACTTCAGTAGTTCCCAATGACTAACGCTGGAATAACTTGAACACTTTAATAAATAACCATATCATTGTATTATAATTGAAAGAATACAGTACATACCCATGAGTCCCTATTGGCATAAATACATGATTGAATAAATAAGAGAGGGAAAATAAATTTTTTCATTTAATTTAATTTAAAAAATGGAAGGAAAAGGGATAAGTCCTCCTTACAGAATAACTACAACTAGTAACTGTGTGAGGAATGAAGGAAGTAGAAAGTCGCCATTAGGATACCACAGTAGTAATTTCCTCAGACAAGATCCACCAATGAATGCAAAAATCAGTGGGCAAAACTTTAACATAATTTATGTAGCTTCAAAGTATCTTCCCCCAAATACATTAATTACTGTGGTGATTTTAACATTTGACCACAAATTCTTTGATGTTCTTCCCTGCAGATGGTGAAGTTTAATTCCCTTCCCCTTGAGTGTGAGCTAGAATTAGTGATTCCCTTCTAACATATAAACCATTGAAAAGGAAGAGCTATAATTCAGCAATGGAGAATCCTATCAAACATGACCTTTATCAAGGTCAACATCACCAGTAATAAATTGTGCTGAGAATGGATCTTGAAAATTAAGAAGTTGGATCTCAATCTACTTCTAACATGAAGAAGAGATAAGAAATTACTGCAGTAGTCTGTATGAGAAATTACTGACCCTGAGCAAGAGACTTAGTCTCTCTACATGGAACCCATAAAATGGAAATTATACTATTTTACTCTTACTAGAACTTTATATGAATAAAGCATCACATTAGGTATTAGAGTGGTTTAATATTTAAATAAGAATTTAGTATGCACTTTGTTTGCAAACACAAAACAAAACAAAAAAATTTGAGATAACCTATCTGAAGGGTGTGTGTGTGTGTGTGTGTGTGTGTGTGTGTGTGTGTGTTGAGGTTGGTAGAATAGGAGGTAGGAGGAGAAAAGAAATTAAATAAGACTAATAATCCAGCACATCCCAAATTCCGATATACAAATGTGAAACATACGCAATGGTTAAATAAAATACTAGACTATAACAAGCCCCCCCTAGTTATACAGCTTCATAATCCTATATATTGTAGTTAGAATTCCCTCATTTGTTGCATTGAGGAGGATATATAACAATATACCTATAGGTTAAAAAGTAGATGTAATTATTATTTATCCATTTAAACACTGACCTTCATTCTGTGTGGACAGCCATTGCCTTATGGAATCCTAGATCTGATCATTTTCTAATAAACTACCTCAAGCAGATCAAAGCCTTCCTTGAGAAAAATGCATTTCTATTGCCATAAACTATCCTGTTTGGAATGCCACTTAGCTAATATTACTCCCTTTCCTTTATCTAAACTTATCCTCCCTCTTTCTAGAAATACATCTTTATGATTTTATCTATATATTTTATTATTACTCTAATTGGTTTTTTCAGCTTGGCAAAATCCCCCACATTGTATTATAAAGAAGCTTTTCCTTGAGGCTCGGTTTTAATATATGAGCCACAGAGCAACTATGTACTATTAGCCACATGCCAAATGGAAGAATGCTAAAATATACCATAATGTGAAGCTAGGAAAATATGCTGAAATTCAGACAATGAAAGTTGAAGTATAAGGGAAAGCACATACTGCAAAATAATAATAATAATAATAATAATAATAATCATTAATCATCCCATCCAAGAAAGCTTTTGAAGTCTTTTGTTGCTAATTTTCTAGTGAAGTGTCTTTGGTATCTTCTTGCATTAAAGGTTCATTTGTAACAAAATAACATGAAAAAATTTATATGGAGATCATTTCAGGTAGATAATTTACCTGGGTGCTTGTAATGTAGTCAGTAATATTTCAGTCAGGAAAGAAAATGTTAATGGAAAGAGCCATTTTATTCTACCTAAAGGATATTTCTAGCCTCTAAATATGTTTCAGAAAAGCACTAGAAATAAATTATCACAATGCTACATACCGAGATTCAGTGAACAGGTGTGTATGAGCTTCATCCTGGAAGAAAATAACGAAAATAACTTCCTTATTTAATTGATAACTTACCAGTAAAGTTTTAAAATTTCAGCAATTTTTGTCTCAGAGGAAATGAAGAAGAATTTCAGGGAATGATTTAGAAAAACACAGACAATAAACTTCCCCCTATTGTATTTTTTTCCTCTATTGTTTTGATTACACAGTCATAGAAGAGTAATTTAATGAGATATTGATTTTTCTTACATTTCTGATGTAGTCCCTTTTCATTTCTTTCTGCAATGAGACAGTCAGTCCCTTCTTGGAGAAGTTTGTGTGCAGTAGCTCATTGAAGGGATTACACTTGGTTGATGTGTCAGGGTTAAGAGAAGAGACCAGAAAGAGGAAGGGAAGAAAAAAAATAGTGTCAGAGAAATGAGAAAGATTCTCAAGTCTGAGAGAAGGACAGAATTAACTGGAGTAAATAGGTATCTTCTAGCCCATCAGAGATAGCCCTGAGGAAGTCTCAGGACCAAAGGAGATGGCTACATGCAGAATCCAGGTAAGCTAGACTCTGTTGCGAGGGCTCAAAATGGCTGCAAAGTTGCCTATGCCAGAGTGTGGAATCATGGAAATGGAGTTGCTGAATTGTGTGAGACCACAAGGGTTTAGAGAATAAAGATGTTATCAGTGGGATGCACTAAATATGAAAGAGTCCTTGTCTTGCTTATTAGTAATCATACTATCCTCATGAACTCTGTGCAATCCAAAGTATGAGAGTGCTTCAGCTTCCACCTAATAAAGGACTGCAGGATTACCTAAGCACTTGAGTTTGGCAAGTTAAGACTCATGATGTCTTCACATGTTTATATAATCACACATTAACTTTTCAAACTTTTCTTACTATTTCTTATTCTTCATTGATTGATATATAAACACCTCAGATAATCATCATGGTTCTGTCGAACTCCAGATTTCTTCTTATTGACCGCATTTTTTCAACCTGTTTTCTCAAATTTTAAGAGTTTCAACTCCAACACACATGCACACACACACGCGCGCGCGCGCACACACACACACACACACACACACACACACACACACATAACCTCTATAGTTTTTTTCCAGTGCTCCTGTATATGGACTATGTGGATTCATTTCCCTTCAAATTAATGGAAGCTGACAATTATAGGCCAGTTTATGTCTTTGTAATGGAGCATTCCCATCCACGTTAAAGTTAGTGCAGTGTCTACAAAGGATTTCTTCCTTGTACTAGCACTTCCTGGTTTAAGAAACCAAAAAAAAAAAAAGGAAAAAGAAACCAAATCATTTTTGTAACATTAATAGTATTGCTACTTTCAAAAGAAATCTCTCAGTAGAGGATCTACAGTGAACACACAAAACACAAAGAAAAGGGAACCAATGCATATCTACAGAAAATCATCAATTTACAAAGAAAGACAGCAAAAGAGAAAGAAAGGAATAGGGAACTACAAAATAGCTGGTAAACAATAAAATGGCATTAAGGTCTTATCAATTAATTATTACTTTAAATGCAAATGAAGGGGCGTTTGGGGGTTCAGTCATTTGAGCATCCAACCTTGATTTTGGCTCAAGTCATGATCCCAGAGTCCTGAGAATAAACACACCTGGGGTTCCACACTGAGCCTGGGGACTGCTTGAGATTCTCTCTCTCCCTCTCTCCCTCTCTCCCTCTCTCCCTCTCTCCCTCTCTCCCTCTGCCAATTGCCCGCTTACTTATGCACACACACTCTCTATATATAAACATTCTTAAAAACTTTTAAATGCAGGGGCTCAGTCAGTTGAGCAACCGACTTCGGCTCAGGTCAAGATCTCATGGTCTGTGAGTTCGAGCCCGACATGGGGCTCTGTGCTGGCGGCTCTGAGCCTGGAGTCTGCTTGGATTCTGTGTCTCCCTCTCTCTCTGACTCTCCCCCGCTCATGCTCTGTCTCTGTCTCTCTGTCAAAAATAAATAAACATTAAAAAAAAAACTTTTAAATGCAAATGGATTAAATTCTCTGATAAAAAGGCATAGAGCAGCTGACTGGATAAAAACAAAACAAAAAACAAAAAATAAGACTCAACTGTGTGCTGCATACCAGAGACCCACTTCAGTTTTAAGGGCACACATAGGCTCAAAGTGAAGTATGTGGGGCTGGGGGGAGATATTCCATGCAAATGGAAACCAAAAGAAAGAAGGGGCAGCTATTCTTGCATCAGACAAAATCAATTTTAAGTCAAAAACTGTAATAAGAGACAAATAATATAATTACATAATGATAAGAGGGTCAATTCATTAAGATGACATAAAAATTATATATGCACCCAACATCACAGCACCTAAACATAGTAAGCAAATACTAACAGATTTGAAGGGAGAAACAAACATTATAATAAAAATATATGTTTGATATCTCTCAAGCATTCACTAAAGAGTGACTATAAATACGCAAAGTAAGGATCTGAGACCAGAACTCTGAAATCTCCAACATTTAGAAGTAAGAGAAATGAGGGGGAACCAGCAAATGAAACTAACAGAGTGGAAAATGAGATAGGAGAAAAATCTAGGGGAGTGTGGTGTTCGATAAGTCACATTTCAGAGGGGCTTGCAAGAAGAGAATACTCATCTATGTCAAATGCTACAGCATTGTCAAGTCAGACAAAGACTGGAAATTGACCACTGAACCAACCTGGAGGTCACAGATAACCATGGAAAGAGTAGCCTCAGTGGTGTGGTGCTGGCAGAAGCCTGATGAGAATGTATGGAAGAGAGAACAAGAGAAATTGGAGCCTTTGCCTGAAATAGAGCCCAAATTTAGGATTTTTGCCCTTTTCTAAAATATCTGCACACAGAAAAGGTGAAGAGAACATTCACTGTTCTGAAGCCAGGTGACCATGTCACCTCAGCTCCTAATGCACTCTTTTATAAGCTTTTTTTTGTATATGTGTACAATCCAAGATTACCCCCACCTTTCCAAAACCTGTTTCAAGATTCACAGCAAAGTGCCCACTTGCATTCTTACCCAAATATATAAAACTTCTGTGAGATATATTTTTATATTATAGATGCAATAAATTTTATATTTAATATATTTTTATGCTCACATATTTTTATAGATAGTGTGTATACAAGTAAATTTGGGAAGTTTGATTTATTTATAAAGTGAAGATGTATTAAGTTGTATTGAAAGAGCAGGAAGAGAAATGAGATGGTAACTGAAAGAGGATTGAGGACGTGAGAGTTTCTTGTTACTTGGGAAGAAATTGGATCACCTTATAATAACCAAATTTCTTCTATCTTAAAAAAGTATTATCAGTAGAGTGTGAAAAATAAATGCATAAAGACAGAATTGCAACTTATTTGCAAAATTCTTACTTAAAACATCCACTTTGAGTAAATGCTTAAAAATCCCTAGATAAGGACAGACATATTGCTTTGTGTCCTCATGGCAACCTGTGTTTATCTTATTTTAGTGTTTATCACGCTTAGTGGTTAATGTTTGTATAATTGACCTTCACCCTAGACTTTAAGTTCCGTAACAACAGAAACAAAATCTATCCTGTCTACCAAAGTAGTCTTAGTAATGGTGAATAACAGATGCCTAGTAAATATTTTAAATGAATAAATGAATGAATATTACAATTGCAGAAATATAGTGAGTCTGTGGTATGCAAGGCTGGAAATAAATATTTTGATAGATCTCAAAGTCTCAAAATTTATACAGAATTAAAAACAATTTCACAAACTAGAAGAAAAATCATCCAATGAGTTCAGAGAGTTGGTTACTAGTACAAAGTACAAATAACAAAATTAAACTTGTATTCACCTTGGAAGAGTAAGTAAAATTCATAAATGAAAGAAGTATTGGTAGATTTCTATTAAAAATATGTGTGCTTTTGTAAATTATTTCTTCATGCAATAAAAGAGGTAACTACTCATTTGCCCACTGGCTTATTTTCAGTATAGAAAATTTCCCCCTGTAATATATCAATATATAATGAAAAATCATCGGGGGGGGGGGGAGAGAGAGAGGATTCACATAAATCAATATCTAATATATCAATATTTAATGAAAACACAACATAGAGAGAGAGTAAGGACTCAGGTTCCAGAGTCAGGGAGTCTGGGGCTGAATTCCAGAATAGCCATTTACTAGCCATATGTCATTGGACAAATTGCTTTTCTCCGTAATCCTCTTTCTTCATCTGTAAAGTAGAATCACCACAGTACCTGCCACATAATGGGAGCATTAAGTAACTTAACACATGTAATTCATGGAGAATGACTGGCACACAGGAAACCCACAATAAACATTTGTGGCTGTCATTACTTTAAATGATTGTCAGTACTGCATTTCCTTCCTACTTACATTACCTGCTTTACTTAGACTGCAAAATAAATGAAAAAAATACTAGGCACTATCATCCTCATAATGGGGCAGACTCCTAGCTCTTTCCCCAAATCTGTCCTTCCCTTCCTCTAGAGAAATAGAATTATTTGTTAATGTAGCCCCCAGATATTTTCAATTTTCAGCTTCCCAGTTGCTTCCCAGCTTTGTGTGGATCAATGACCATCAATGTAACCTAACCGAATACAGTCATTTGCAGTTCTGGGTACTGTGGTATAGGATATTTAGAATTGTTAATGTGATTAGACATAGTAATTCATGATATGTTATTTCTTTATATGTAAGCCATTATTCTATAACAGGGTAGCATTTATTCTGTGGTAAATTCTAAGTTGTTCTTACTGTTCATTTTCTTAAAAAAGTGTTTATAATGAAGACTTTTTTTTTGAAGAAAGTAACCTTAATAAGTAAATGTAAAATGAGGCTGTGATCCTGTGGAACTGTCAGAATGGATGATCTTGACCCTTGGATTCCAGATGGATCATTAAAAAAAATCCTGCCAATTATTCCCTAATTTCACACTGTGCACTCCATCTGTTACCTCACTTGCTTTGGTTAGAGGCTGCTTGTCTGCCTTATTCTCCACCACTCCACAGAGACAAAACTCAACTGACATACACGCATATTATGTGTAAGCATATGTACTTAGAATGTCTATTAGAAGAATTCAAGGACAGAATATAAGCAAGGAAAATAAGACATTTCACAATAAAACGTTAAAATCTATCTCACCAAGTTTAGGAAACATAAAACAAAGCCAAAAGCAAACAACTAGACTAACCAACCAGAACTAAATTGTTAGAGGAAACGTTGAACACTTATTTATTCATTTAACATTTAGGTTAGAATTCAGATCCAAAGCATTAATGCATTTTAGCTTAAATGGTACTGAATTTGTAATAAAAGCTCTTAATGAGCATATAGTCTAAAGATATCATAAATGGCATCTGGAGTTACTAACCCGGTCCCTAAATGGCAATCAGATTTGGGATTCAAACTATCTAATTTGGTGAGTCAGCTCTGTTTCATTCAAAATTATGTTATGTAACTAAATCCATTGTTTCAAGAGCTTAAAGGAAATTTCCAACAATATGTATGCTTTCTTTAATATTATAAATATTAAAATAATAAAGCAAAAGAAATATGCATCCATGCTAGACAGTGACATCCTCACAATACCTGACACATAAGAACGTCTCCATCAATATGTACCAGACTAGTGATCTTAAGTAAAACTATATAGTTAAATCCATTATGTTCACTATGAATATGAATAAAACATAGGGTAGCAGATTAAAGGGTGACATTTATTTATGCTCTTTACTATTTATTTTAGCAATGTCTACAAGGTTCTGGACCCACTTTACACTCTGCCATTTCGTCAGATATGCAGTTGCAATACATATGGTAATAATTAGAGCAGTTAGAATACGAAAACAGTTTAAAAGCATAAGTTGCATATTCTTATGACACTGTTCTTGAATGTTTTTAAAGGACTACTGGAAACAGCATCCTTAAGACTGCTGCCACTTTAGTCTCTTTTCCTCAAGTATTCCTCTTCCAGTGTATCTTCAGCTTGCACGTGGTTACTGAGTCATTCAAAGTGCAAACTTGATTTTATTGAAAAAGGGAAATCTTTAGGCATAAAATATGTCCAGAAGGCAAATCTTTTCATACAAAATAGAACCAAACCAAGAGAGTGACAGGTATAGTGGGGTACAGGCACTAGCCAGGCTTTGTCCACTATGGAATCAAGCAGTGACATTTACAACAGACAGAGGTTCATGATGAGAGGAGAAGAGAGTAAAGAAGATAAAATGTTTGACCAGGAGCTGGTAAGTTGGCTCAGGTCCAAGGATTTCTATCTGAACTCCTCAGGGCTGCAGGCAGAGGTCTTTCTTTATCCTGGAATAAATTGCTTTGCTGCCCAAGTAAAAATGTGGCCCAACTGTTGATGAACTACAAATCTTTGGGGCCTAGAGAATGTGTCAGGAGGTGACCCCTTGCCAACAATTTCAGTGATTTCCTAAATACCAACTGCAGTGGTAGTAATCAGTCAGCCACAAGTGATTTTGTTAGCTGTGGTCAGGAATTGGAACTAGCATGGAGGGGCATAATGGATGCTGTGGTAACAGAAATACTCTTCATGAACCCAAAAGCAATGTGCCCAAGAAATCCCAGAATAACACAGTAAGAATTCAAGAATTTTTCAACAACGATAGGCCAAATTGAGATAAAAATTGGTGCCACATTGGTTACTACAAAATGAATGGACGTTTAGGGATTGAGGATTCAGCCAGAAGACAAGCTAGAATATCTAAGGACAAATAATATTTGCTAAAGAGGTTTCAAACGATGGCTTAAGAGAGAAAATAAGCAAAGGACAATCATCTGACATTAACTTATGGTCATACTCCATTAAGAAAAGACCAGAGAATTTAAACACTAAAATACTCAGAACTCAACCGTATATCTGACCTAAATATTATCAGGAAACTTCAAATTTAAAAATGTATACAAAACAAGAAGCAAGAAAGCAATTAAAATTGTATTAATCCACAGATAAGTTTCAATCAAGGTAATGGGATTTTAACTGAGAAACCCCATAAGTGATTGCAGCATGTAATGCATCAAATAAAGGATTTGAGCACACAAAATATTTCATGTTTTTTGAAATATAACAGAGACTGTCTTCTCTGTATTTTGAGCACATTCTTCATGACATCCCATTGGACTAACTGGACCTTTACGGATCATTCCTCTCCAGATAGTCTAGGACAGAGGTATACCAGTCAGCAATGGTTTGTACGGTAATAAATGGAATGAATCTCCATGTACTGGTACGATGTACAGTCAGAACTTCCAATATTCATTTAGTTTAGTAAAATATGGGGTCTAGGAGTCTTGACTTAAAATTCTCCCTATTTTCTCCAGACCTCAAATGGATTTTAAAACATGTTATCACTGACTTCACTTCCTGCTGGCCACACATTGTGCTGTTGAGTGTGACAGCACTCATTTCCCCATATAGATGTGATATTCCCCATACTACATTTTTTAATTTAAAAAGGTTATTAAAATAAGACAGCTTATTTTTAGAGCAGTTTTAGGCTTACAGCAAAATGACGAGCAATGTACAGAGAGTTCCCATATAGTCCATGTGTCCGTACATGTACAGCCTCTCCCAGTATCAAAATCTCACTCCAGAGAGATACGTTGGTTATAATCAGTGAACTTATATTGGCTTATCATTATCACCCAAAGTCCACAGTTTATATTAGGATTCATTCTTGATGAAGGATATCATCATTCTGTATGATACTACAATGGTGGATAAATCTCTTTATACATTTGTCAAAACTAATATAGTGTACAACACTTCATTGTAGTATCATACAGAATAGTTTCACTGTTCTAAAAATCCTTTTTATTTCCCATTAATCCCTCCTCCCTCCCATCCCTGGCAAGCACCCTCTTTTGCTATTTTCATATCTTTGCCTATTCCAGAATGTCCTATAGTTGGAGTCATACAATATATAGACTTTTCAGATGAATCTCTTTCACTTAATCCTATGCATTTAAGTTTCCTTCATGTCTTTTCATGGTCTGATAGCTTAAGTCTTTCCAGCACGAAATAATATTCCATTGTCTGGTATTTTATTTTCCACTCACCAAATGAAGGACATCTTGGTTACTTCCAAGTTTTGGCAATTATTAAAAAGCTGCTATATACATCCATGTGCAGGTTTTCGTGTGAACATAAGTTTTTTAATTTTGGTGGGTAAATACCAAGGACCACAATTGCTAGGTCATATGGTAAGAGGATGTTTAGTTTTGTAAGAAACTTCCAAACTGTCCTCCAAAGTGGCCATTTTGCATTTCTACCAGCAACGAATGAGAGTTCTTATTTGTCTACATCTGCATCAGTATTTGCCATTGTCTGTATTTTGGATTTTAGTGATGTGATTCTAATAGGTGAGTAGTGGTATCTCATTGTTGTTTAAGTTTTTGCAATTTCCTAATGACATGTGATGTGGAGCAGCTTTCCATTGGCTTCTTTGCCATCTGTATTCTTCCTTGTTGAAGCATCTGTTTAAATCTCCTGCCCGTTTTTAATTGGGATGTTGATCTCCTTATTGTTGAGTTTTAAGAGTTCTTTGTATATTTTGGATAACAGTTTTTTATCCAATAATATCTTACACAAGTATCATCTCCCAGTCTGTACTTCTCTGTGTATTAGTCCCATTCCATCTTTAGACTCAGCCCACCTTTTCATAATCAAGCTTATTTTGGAAATAAAGTCAACAAAAGCAAAAATAATAACAACATATAAAGTGTCTCCTAATGTATCTCTTTTTTCGTCTTACTCATAGAGATGGTGACTTCCTGTATACTATCAAATAGCCCATGCCTAACAACAAATCTCTAAACTTCTGTACGGCCACGTATGACATTGTAATTTCTTTGCATTTTAGTTATCCTCCATTATTCTTCTGGGGAATTCTAGTTTCTTGAAAACCAACTCTTCTCCAAGAAGGGTGTGGTTCACAAAGGAACTGCAAATATGTGTTTGCTACTGAATTAAGTGAGGCCATGCAGAATGGCAGAAAGAACAGACAATGAAGTTGGGAGATTGGGCTCATTCTCAACTTTGCAATTACTGGCAGCAGGATTCTTAGGCAAATCACTCAACATCTTTACACCCCTATTTCCTTATCCGAATTGGAATTCAAATAACTACTAAGCCCACTTCAAATTGCAAGGCATAAATATATGCCTATCCTAGAAGCTGTAAAGTGCTATAAAATTTTAATTATGATTATTATAAATATGTAATAATGTGTCCCTAAAAACATTTTCTAGGCCAGCTGCTTTTGCATTATATCCCTGCTCCCCAATATGTAGGATTTCTTCTGTCATGTTTGTTGGCCTGTGACGGGCAAGCAATTACAGTGAGTAATTCCATTTTAGGAGAAGATAATAAAACGTGATATCGTAACTACCCACAGAGCTTCAAAAGTATTTATGTTTCCTCTAATAACCTGGTGTGATGCTGTTAATCTTGAGAAAGGCTGCCTGGCAGGTGCTAGGGAGCTGAATCTTCATATTCTCTCACTGTTTGCTGACTCTTCCACAGGGAAGAATCCAAGCTATTAAAATGCAATGGCCTTGCTCTATTTTTAATTACATTTAGTTTATTAGAGAACGATCAGATGCATAGTACTGGGAACAGACTTTCCCCATTACCTGACTGAAGGTCTAGAACATTTTATCATTTACAAAATGGGTCATGGGGAGCCATTCCTTCACCTCTCTTCACTGAGAGAAGCTAAAACACAATTTAAAGGAGTAAGAGAAATGTATCACTTACAGAGGGACCTAATTCTTCATGGATGATTTTCCCTTCGATTCAGTTAACCTTTTTGTTCTAAAGCTCATCATCATAACCTTTATGTAAATAAGTAGGTACTGGCCAGGTAAACATAAGGATGGAAACTCCAAAATTATCTCTTCTGTATCAAGTACAGAGTCTCCATAAAATAAACCATAAATCTATAATATGTAATATTTCCTTTAGAAGAACTCTGCAGGTTATAAGGTATTAATAAACGTAATTCTCACAGGCTGCATTCCTTGGCTGACCAAATCAATCCAACTCCTCTCAATACATGGCATTATAAAAGCTGTAATTTCATGCATTATTATGTGCAAATAGAATTTAAGAATGCTTTCCATTTTATGTACAAAGAAAGGTATATAGCATAGAAAAAGAATAATATATTTCCTACATTTATCATAAAGTTGTTTTCCAATCCCATTTGTTAACTCAGTCTATATTTTGGGCAAATGGCCATTATCATTAATCACTTAGTGCAGCCAGAACATGGCAGGGTGTGAAATGTAGGTTGTCTTTTTTTTCTCCCTTTCCATTTTGAGAGTGGAATTGTGTTATAGTTTCTAAACATTGTGTAGGACTATTGCAACTTTGAAAACACAGATGCAAGCAGAGGAAATGATTAAAGAAAGTATTAAAGAATGGGCCAAGTAGGAGTGTTGACTTGAAAGTGCCGAACATTGAAGTTATGTGTTTATTTTGTTGTTGTTAATGTTAAATGCTTTCTAGTAAAGATTCTGGTCCCTCCTTAACCCCCAGGAATTCCTATTTAAAAAATAGTCAGTGACCACCCTAATAAGCTGAGTTGCACTTGAATAAGGGAGAAAAATCATTACTTATGAAGTATTTACTTCTATTTTCTAACTTTGGAAAAAATGAAAAATAAAAGTTATTGAACATACTCAGATTTTTGGCTTAACTCTGATCTCCTCTAGATTTTATAGAAATGGTTTTGTTTATCTTCTTCAATCTCTGAAAATAGAATGACAACAAGTGAGCGGAAATTGAGGTAAGTAGAGAGAACTATGTAAAAAAATATATTTACCATCTATTTTAAACAGTCAAAAGCAATTAATAAATATTCCTGTGGAGTCCATTTACACGTTCAATGAATATGTATATACATCTACTGTATCCAAGGAAATGTCATCTATTGGAGATAAAATAGGGAGAAAATAGAATCTCATTCTCTGTGGTGCTTATGGACTCAGGGGAAAAAATTAATTATATTTTGGTAAGTGCTGTAAGAAATAAATAAAAGGAGCTTTGATATTGTAACAGTTTGAGTGGAATGAGTAGGGGCAAGAGTTAAGGAAAGATTCATTAAGAAAATTATAATTAAGACTTGAAGAACAAAAGTTTCTAGAAATGGGTTCTAGAAAGACAGATTAACCTGTATAAAATCCCTGAGGGGATAAAGCAAATGGCATCTGGAGGAATTGAAAGAAGGGAATGTGTCTACAGCTTAGAGGTGAGTGGCATTAGATAAGGATGCAGAAGCAGGTGGTGGGAGATGACACCAGGCTCTATGGGTCATGTGAAGTATCTGGGACTTCATAAGGACAATGGAAAGCCATTAAAAATCTTTAAGCTGGGGCGCCTGGGTGGCGCAGTCGGTTAAGCGTCCGACTTCAGCCAGGTCACGATCTCGCGGTCCGTGAGTTCGAGCCCCGCGTCAGGCTCTGGGCTGATGGCTCGGAGCCTGGAGCCTGTTTCCGATTCTGTGTCTCCCTCTCTCTCTGCCCCTCCCCCGTTCATGCTCTGTCTCTCTCTGTCCCAAAAATAAATAAAAAACGTTGAAAAAAAAAATTTTTAAAAATCTTTAAGCAAAAGAATGACCAAATTATATTTCATAAATATAAATCTGACTTCATTATGGGATATAGAGGGATACCAGAGTTGTTACATAGATTGTTATTAGTGTAGAACAGCAAAATTCCCCAACTGTGCAAGTATCAGGTGATAATTTCATGAAGATGTATCATCTTAGATATTATAATTTTCCAAGTCTTCTGCTATTTATATAAAGTAACACTGGCTTTAAAAAGGCTGTTCAATGAAAACAGAGATAAGCACACTGAATAGAAATATATTAACAAAACTGAAAAATAAGACTTAGCAGCTGTTTGAAGAGGGGTGAAAGAGTAGGAAAAGTCAAGAATAGTCCAGCTTTCTCAGCGAGGGCCTGAGAGCCGTTAAATCATCCTGGAACAAAAAGTAGTTGAGGGAATTTGTGTGTTTAGCCCTGTGGTTAACATAAAAGAATGTAAGACCTGTCCTGGTCCTCACAAAATTAGCTAAATGTCCAAATCCAAATTCTAAAATCAGAATAGACTATTTAAGAGGTGAATGCTACCATACTGAATTTACAGATAATGCAAACCTTAAATGAGCTGAAGTAGTTAGGAAAAGAACATTATGGAAGTTATGTCAGTTGCACTGTGACTTGATGAAATGGCTTTGGAGTTGAGTAAAGGGACAGTGCATAGTTACATTTAATTGCAGTACAGGGTTCCTGTGGAAGAGAAAGTGTTGTAAGAATGAACAGTCTTGGCAGATTCTGGATGGCCTTGAAAGAAAGAAATAGAAGCTCAGACTTGATATAATAGATATTATGAAATGATAGTAACAGGAAATTTGATGTTCCTGCTGATGGTAGTAAGGGATAAGCTGGAATTGACTGGCAGAAGATCAGGTTGAAGGCAAAGTATGAGGAGGTAAGGCCGTGTGAGAGTTCCAGGCATAAATCAACACATTTCTGGACCACAGAAATGTTAGTGAAAATGGACAGGGAAGGTGATTACTTTAAAAAATATATTGTTAATTATTTCAAATGAACAGATAAAAATACAAAAGATGAGCTCCTATGCACCCACTACCCCAGTTTTATCAAATCTTACTAGTATTTTTTATATGCTTCTGATCTTTTTTCCAAAGAATTTTCAAAAAAAACAATATATAACTTATATTCCATTTGCCTTTCTTAGATTACTATAGTAAATTGAGTTTTATCAATTCCATGAATGTATCTATATTTATACTGCATATTTACATAAAGTGCTACAATTTAGCATTTTATTTGTTTTTATACTTTATACGAGTGGCAGAAAACAGTATATATTATTCTGCAACTTATTCTTTTCACCCAAAACTATATATTTGACATTTAGCCATGTCAATAGATGATGTTTGTTCTTTTTAAACATTGTATAGTTTTGTGCTACAACTATAATGATTTAGATTTACATTCTTGATTGATAGACATTTGGGATATTTTTAGTTTGGGCTATTAAAAGCAATGCCCCAACATTCCTGCATTTCATTTTGCACAAGTGTTTACACATCTTATCTATGGATGTACCAAGAAGTGGAATTTGTTCACTGTATGGTAAGAGCATCCATCTTCACATTTATCAGCTATTGTTGACTTGATCTCCAAAAGGGTAGTTTCTATTTTCACCAACTGTGAAAATAGAATGTGTATTAGAAAATACACGTGTATTGGGGCACCTGGGTGGCTCAGTTGGTTAAGCATCTGACTTTGTCTCAGGTCATGATCTCGCGGTCCATGGGTTTGAGCCCTGCATCGGGCTCTGTGCTGACAGCTCAGGGCCTGGAGCCTGCTTCAGATTCTGTGTCTCCCTCTCTCTCTGCCCTGCCCTTGCTCATGCTCTGTCTCTCTGTGTCTCTCAAAATTAAATAAGCATTAAAAAAAATTAAAAAAAAAAAGAAAATACATGTGTATTAGTATATATATCCACTAAATTATTTCCATTATCACCAGGATATAGGCCTATTTTCCCTATTTGGTTTCCTCCTTTGGAAATAAATGATTAAATGTATGTCTATTTTTTGTTTGTTTGTTTGCACTTTTCTTTATCTTACTTAAGAAGTCCTGTATTATTTGGAGATCTTCAATTAAATTTCGCTGTTCATATTTAGTACTTTGGTCTACCTGAATATCATGTTGGTGTGCAGTGTGAGAAAGACATCTAATTTTCTTTTTTCTACTTTTCTGTCACTATATATAAAGCAATTTACCATTTCCCCTCTTTCTTATAATGTTAACACTGTCATATATTAAATCATTTTATATGTGTGGCTCTGTTTGCAGACCCTTTATTTTGTACCGTTGGTGTATTTTTGCTAATTCCACAGTTCTAATTATTATAGTTGTATAGTATGTCTACATATCTGGTAGAATAACTCTTCCCATCTTACTCTTTATAATTGCTATCCATTCTGCCTATTTCTTCTAATATATGAATTACAGGGGTGGCATTTCCAATTCTATCAAAAAGAAACGTTGGAAGTTGCAATTGTATTAACATTTTACGTTAATTTGAAGAAAACTATTTTGATGATACTGATATTTTTCAGAACAAATACAGATTCAGCTTTCTCCATTTATGTATGCCTTTTATGGCCCTCATCATTATTTTGTAATTTTGTACCCAGAGGTTTGAACACTTTTGGTCAGGCCTATTCCTGGGAAACATCACTTTTACTGCTATTGAGAACTGAAATTTTACTCTCTATGCTTCCCAATTAGTTTTGTCTCTGTATTATAAGATTTTTATATGTTGAGTTTGTATCCTAAAACTAAATCCTAAAAACTTATTAGAGAACATCAACTCTAATAAATTCTAAGAGTGTAAAAATTATTTTGAATATTCTATGAAAATAATCATAGTATCTACAAATAAGATTATATCTCTTCAAACTTTTTCTCCTTACATAAATATTTATATTTTGAATATAAGGAAAATAATTTCTGTATTTAATAGCTCATTCTTACATGTTTAATTTATTGTAGTTACACATTGGGCTTATTTCTACTATCTCACTTTGTATTTTCTTTTTCTTTTCCTTTATCTTTGCTTCTCGTGAATGGGTCAAAAAAATTTTAATGCCAAAAAAAAGTTTTAATTAAACTACAAAAACAATAGTTATATGAGCAAAAAGGTGCATTATGTTATAAGCACTTACAAAGTTACCAACCATTTGCTTCATTAACATTTTCTATATTTTAAGTTCATACATGAAGATGATCAGATTTACCATTGGGGGGGAGGGGCGGAAAAAAGGTGCATTTATCATCAGCTCCATGTGTTCACTGTAGGTTCTGTTATTTATATGCAAGGCCCAGGTGACTGGAAGCACAGCTGTCGAGCATTTTAATAACCTGGACAGCCAGTTGTTTCTGCACAACATGACATCTTTACACAGGAGCAAACAGGAGCAAACAGGAAACAGCCAAGCACCCTGCACAGCAATGCACCACCTTACTCATTAACCAGCATTACTCATCTGCTATACCACTGTGCCTACAGCACAAAAATACACATAAGAAGAGATTAGAATTGTGTCTGATAAACAATCCTTTCAAAAAATCAAGTAGTTTCAGCTGAGAAGTCTTTCTACAAGTCTGGGTTCAAATTACCATTTAGACCTGAAGTTAAATAACATATACAAATACATTTATACCAACTTTTGTAGGGTTTTGATTTTAAGGAATGAAGGCAATATTGAGACAATCCCTTGATAGCATTAGGCTGTGTGTAATGGCTGCACACATTTCCTTAAAAGTCAGGAGGCCACAAATGAGGTTACCAATCTGTTTAATTTCAAACAAAAAAAAGTCAGCCCTGTATAAACAAAAAGGAAAATTTATCTCAAATAGCCAACCCACTAATGAAATCTGAAGTCATTCACCTCACTAAATTACAAGAAATTAGAATAACAGCAACAAAATGGCACATAACATGAAATTTGCCACCTGAGGCAAAGCTCAAAACGTAAAAAAAAAAAAAAAAAAAACTAGACAAAATATCACAAAACAACCTTTTCAATAGCCAGTAGCTTGTTCAAAGGACTCTTCAATGGACTTTGTGTGTGGTCGTTTTCCCCCAAGTCTTTCATTAGTTATGTTGCTTTGTGACACATCATTTGCTTAAGAAGACACCACTCCTTCCTCCTCAAGAGACTTGGGGAGGACTCTTGCATTGTGAGCTGGACTTGGACTCCCTCTTGGCCATGGAGGGAGGACTCCTGGACCTACACCTGGATCTGAAGACAGAGGAGGACTTGGACTTGGATCTTAGTGTCAATCTGGACTTGGAGGTTGACTGCAATCTTGAGCCAATGCATCCCACTGAGACTTCCAGAAGATGTAATGAAATAATTATGGGACCTGGACCTGCTGTGGCAGAGTGCCTGTGGCCTGGGTACCTGCGGGGGGTGGCTCTGGTGACTGTGGTGCGAGTCCATGGGGGGACAGTCATAGCGCACCATCTGTACAAATAGGTCAACATTTTAATATTTTTTCTCCCCCTGTGGTAGGTATATTTTAAGACGATCCCCACTGATCTTACCTTCAGTATTCATGCCTAATTTATGTAATCACTTCCCCTTGATTCTTCTCTAATGAGTAGAATACAACAGAAGTAATGTATGCTTCTGAATACATTACAAGAATAGTTTACATAAAAAAATCATGCTTCTGCCTTAGAAGTGCTCTCTCATTCTCTTTTTTAGAATGCTCATTTTGCGAACACCCAAATGCCATGTGGTGAGGCAGCCCTGTGGAGAGGCCCAGATGAGTAAGTTTGAGAGAAGACCATCTGAAGCCTACTAATGGCCATGCCAGTGACCTTAAAAGCAGATAAGATTCATCAAAGATGGGGACAAACAGACAAGGGAGTAGAGATGGTTGGTGTGAAAATAGTTGAAATAAATAATGATCATTGGATTTGAACTGGGCAGGAAGAAAATGAAGACAGCATGTTTCAGATAAATATGAAGCTGGAATCTAAAAGACTCTGAAGAGATTGGGAGGTATGAAGTGTACAAGAGTAATAAAGGGAATCCATGTATGAGAAAAAGTTTAAAGATGGGAAATCAAATAAGGTATAGAGATATAATATGAAGAAGTTTAAAAAGAACTTTAAAACCTAGAAAGGATCTTGCTGCGGAGGAAAGTTATGTGATGTGAAATGCAATACTGGGCACTGTGGATCAAAAAGTTGACATAGTCAAAGTTATTTAGCTCTTTAAACTAAAGACTTTATGCAAATGCAGAAGACCTGAGATATCTGCTTGAATTTTGAGTTTTGTGATAACTGAAAAGGCAACAAAATGCTTTGCTTATTTTTTACTTAACTTTTTAAACCCAAATGACTTCCATAGGATTTTGAAGTAGTTTAAAGAAGCTTAAGACTAACATTGTATTTGTTCTTAATGAAAATAATTATGTTCTTAATTTGTTTTTTAGAAAAGAGTTTGTGGAGAATTAGGAAATATAAAAGATGTGTGTGCGTGTGTGTACTTGTATACACAAACTTTTTTGAAGAAAAGATTTGTGGGGGCGCCTGGGTGGCTCAGTCGGTTAAGCGGCCGACTTCGGCTCAGGTCATGATCTCACGGTCCGTGAGTTCGAGCCCCACATCAGGCTCTGTGCTGACAGCTCAGAACCTGTTTCAGATTCTATGTCTCCCTCTCTCTGACCCTCCCCCGTTCATGCTCTGTCTCTCTCTGTCTCAAAAATAAATAAACGTTAAAAAAAAATTTTTTAAATAAAAAAAAAAGAAAAGATTTGTGTTCTTTTAAAAGGAATCATAATAAAGCAAATAATTATTTCTCAAAATGTAACGTGTCAATCTAATGAGATGTTTCATTGCTGCTAAAGTCAGCTTATGAAAAAATGGTTGTGACAGAGATAAACAGTAATTTCTAAATTAAAATCTTGCATAAACCATTTTAAGCCAATCAATTGTTTCAATTAAAACCTTCAGTTCTCATTTAAATCATAAGTTTTCATAAACAAATATAATGCTTTGCTTTCATGGTATTCTTTTTTAATTTAGCCCATCTACTGTTTCCCTAATAGGTTTGAATTCAATCAATTTTTGTTTTTATAACACGAGTTCTCATAGCATAACACCTTTCCTACACTGAAAAAAATATTATTCTTCAAAATAGAAAAATGACATTCTAGTTCATAAATTTCATCATTTTTTATTTTAATTAACCATATACTGAATGTGTGGGTGTGTGTGTATGTTTGAACGCTTTGCATTATTTCCATTGTCCAAGCAGATCACATTGTATAATCTAAACAAAACAGACTAACACCTGTCATGTTAACAGGAATAGTCTTCAACTTAGTAGCAGAATAAACAATACGATATCATGAAAATCAGTTGACAATTCCCTCATAGCAAAACTAAGTATGCTGACTGAAAAAGCCGGAATGTAATATTCGTGACAAAAAAGCCAGCATTCTTCATGTCCTTGGGCAAGTCAAATGACCTTCCATATTCACAAGATACCAGTAGTTTCTTAAAACAGCATAAAATCCTAACAGTAATTACAGTTTTGTCATTTTTACAATTTCTGTCTTTCACTGGATATGTGTAACATGGTAGATTATGTGATACAAATTTTTTTATCCCAGGATGTCCTGGGATATTTGTTTCCTGGTTACTCAATCACATGATAATCTTTCTGGCACTGCCCAGCATTCTGTGTACAAATAGGGAGTAATAGATAAACTACTCCTTTAACTGGAGAACACTTAGTAAAATTGACTTTGGGTATTAGAGTACCATAGCATCAGAATTTTTGTTTTATTTGCTGATACTTCCCCAAACCTAAGTAGTGGATGCTCAAGAGATACTTATTGGATGAATTGTTGAATAGAAACCAGTTGACTGGGGGCTGATGCTAAATTGTTATTCCTCTCAGATCTATAATCATCTTTCAAAGGTTATACTATTTAATGTGTTTAAGTGATATCTCAAACAAAACAAAACATTAGGAGCGTCTGGGTGGCTCAGTCAGTAAAGCATCTGACTCTTGATTTTGTTGCAGGTCATGATCTCGTGGTTCATGGGATGGTGCGGTTAGCACAGAGCCTGTTTGGGATTCTCTCTCACCCTCTCCCTCTCTATCTCAAAATAAGTAAATAAACTTAAAAAAAAACCACTAACTTTCTAAAACTCCAGCTTTAAACACCAACATAACAGTGTAACCTATGTATGACTAACAATATGAAAGTTTGTTATATTTATGTTGTGAGAGGGGAACTACATAGTCACTTATTATACAGGAAGCCAGTGTCCTCTCATACTCCAAAAGACTATGTCTAGCACCATAGTTTAGTATAATGGTAAGAATTCTTCATTGTTAGCTTCAGTCAGGACTCCTTGGGTAGGCAGGGAATATTTTAAATTGTATATTTATAAGCACTTAGCCAAGGGCAAGCACAGAAAATGTGTTAATTTACAATGAAAGTTGACCTAGATTATTTGTGTTTAAATATGTAAAATGAAGATACTGACCAACATGGAGTTTGGTAACTTATAAAAATTCTCACTTAAGCATTTCAGAGATAATTCAGTTTTAGGGCCTTTAATTTACATATCTAAACTAAAATATAAAAATTTACATGACTAAATTAAAATGTAAAAATTTTGGAATATAGAAGGAACTCATGAATACTTAGTGCTTACTAGGTGTATGACACTCTATACCTGATTATCTATCCACTTATCATCATCTATCATCTATCTATCTATCTATCTATCCATCATCTATTTAGAGAGAGATAAAGACTGGGACAGAGACAGAGATGCAGAGACAGAGAGAGACACCACAACTAAGTATATTTTCCAAAGGTCAAAACAGCCTTCTTCTGATCACTCTAGCTAATCTGATGAAGGAGTAAGTATTTAGAGATGAAATGAAAATCATATCTGTTCACTTATAAACAGTTCACTGGTGACAGAGAGTGACTATAGAATTATATGCATCTCTGAATGTTTACTTACTCAGTCAAAGGTCCAAATATATTAGAAAGGGCAAACATAGCAGAACCTTGGAAAAAGAACTCAAAGAAGTAAAAAAATGTAATGAAACCTTCGAGAAGCCATCAATTTGACTACAGACTAAAATGAAATTCAATGACAATAAAGACAGAGAAGATTGAGAAAAGAGACAATTAGAAGTGGGAAGAAGAGCTAAACTCAGTGAGCCTAATCAAATGCGAGTCCCAGATGTGAGTAATCAACACACCGTAATCAGCATGGAAAGACATTGCATAAGAAATGTGTTATAACTACAGCACAGCGGGACTGGATTCTCTTCTCATGGAGCACAGACTTCACTGCCTCTGATACTAATACCCCCTTCAGAGTCAAAAGAAGATAGTTCCTGGAGGTTCAGCCCTGTCAATAATGATTCAGAAGTGGTGGGCACAGACACCAGGCTGGCTCTGCTTACACTTTCTGAGACCTGTATTTAGTCACAGACAACTATGTATTATCCTCTTAAGAATTTGATATTTAGATTCACTTTGCATTATACCTGAAAAATGCAGATTTTCGTTGTGATTACATTAAATACATGTATATGAATAATTAAATTAAATATATTATTACTAAATGCCAGTTGTTTAAACAAATAACACTTTCCTAAAGGGATACCATAAGCCAGAAAATTTAAGATCTTAACTGAGTTGCCCTTAGTGCAACTATAGAAAAGGCACAGTAACCTGGACAAACATTGCTTAGTAACTGATCATAATTTGTTAGTCCTCAACTCCACAGAAAAGGATACATTACTATGTAGTAGGGTCAAGGAAATAAAGACCCATCTTCTTGAGATCGAGCCTTAAGATCCTATGCCACAACAGTGTCACCAACAAGCATATATCTTAAGGAAATAGTCAATGAAGCAAGCAAATGCATATAGATAACCATTCCAATGTTGTTTGTAGTAGAAAAAAATGGAAGCAAAATAGATTTCCTCTAAATAAAAGAAACATGACAAAATAAGTTGTACATTATGGATACAGCCACTAAGATGAAGCTTTCGAAAATTGTTAATGACATGGGAAAATGGTCACATACAAGGTTTAACGAAAAGTTTATTGTACAAAGTCAATATAGGATATAACAATAGTTTGTTAAAAATATATGTATATGTAATAAAATGTAATGCATATGCAATAAAAACCCTAATTTTTTTTTGAAAATGTAATGTTCTTTTTTTCTAGGAATCCACTTTGGTTTCATGAATATAAAATAAATCCCAGTCATTACCTTGGAGAAATGTGTGAAAACAATATTTACCTGACTGTGAATATAATATAAATTAGGTAAATTTTTTTAGCAGTTTTTTTCTCTAAATGTTTTTTTTTTGTCTCTTTGGTAAAGGTGTCATAGCTATTCAAAGGCTTAGAATATTCAATACCTAGATATTCTGTTTATTCTCCTAGGAAGACATGTGTGTGTGTGTATGTACACATATTTTTGTTTAAACAGTTGCTTACAGAGAATCTGGAATTGAGATTTTGAAAACAAGAGGAAGGATGTAGAGAGATGGAGGAATGATCACCTCATGTAGGATATAAGACCAACCAAAGGAACCACAATGGAGTGCTGGGCTCTATGAATCTTCAGTTTTATCTAAGACTAGGTATCTTACTATATACTGGTGTTACACGGAGTATTGTGATTGTTCTGTCTGGCCAGAGAATTGGGACCCAACTATGTCTACAAGAGGAGGTCCTCTAAAAGAAGGTTTTATTTACATGATATATCATCTTAGGATATGGAAACCCTGACATAAGAAATTAGAGTTGTAAAGGTAAAACTTAGGCAATAAGAAAGGAATTTCCTTTGCTTTTTGAGAGAATTTCTGGGCTTTGGACAGTTCTACATGGGTACAGTCCTTTAAAAGAGGGATAGGGGCACCTGGGTGACTCAGTCAGCCAGGTATCCGACCCTTGATATGAGTTCAGGTCATGATCTCATGGTCTGTGAGATCGAGCCCCTTGTCAGGCTCTGTGCTGTCAGTGTGGAGCCTGTTTAGGATACTCTCTCTCCCTCTCTCTCTGACCTCTCCTGCTTGCTCTCTCTGTCCCAAAATAAATAAACATTAAAAAAAAAATGAAAGAGGGAGATTTTCACAGAGTGATAAACAGGAGTTGGGCAGAGAGGTATCCAACCAGGGTTTCCTTGGTTTTAAGTCTGCAAACCCCAAGAGTAGCCTAACCTAATAGAAATTTACATTGTTCTCTAGATTTTATTTCCTGGCATGTATTCTGGCAACCAAGTAGAGTTCTGTCATGTGTGAAGTTACTACAGAGCAGTAGAGAATTAGGAAAAGGGTCTGTCCTGCTCTTGGGCTGGATAAAGAATAAATACACTCCTCCCCTCTTTCAAGGCCAGGAATGGGAGAAGAGGCAGATTAAGGGAAAGGATTTTAGACAGCTATTGCAGGCTACCAGAGCACCTAAAATATCACATAAAAATGTAATGAGATAGAGAAAACGTAATTGGAGCTCTTTTCAAGTAGAAAGGAATATTTTGACAAGTTACTAGTGTTGAGTTTCGAATCCAAAAGAAACATACTGTGTAACAGTGGAATGAGGAGCTTAATGATAAGCTTTTAAAGATGACTGTCTGATTAACGTCAGGACTTTGCAGCACAGAGAAGGATATGCTGTTCTGGGGCCAGAGCCGCATCACTTCAAACAACATGCATCGTCACCTCTCCGAGTGGTGCTAAACTATTTAGAAATGATCACCAGGAACCATATCACTGACCTCCAAGTGTCCCACTCCAGGACCTGCTGGAGCTGTAGAAGGATACTGACTGTCTTCCTGAGTACAGGACAGACTTACAGAAAAAGTTGTGAAGAAAGACTAAAATTAAGGCTTAAACCACTGTAATTCCCATCAGTGAAAGTTACTGACTTTCTTCCCGGAACAACTCCCTGAGGGAAGAGATTTGGGGGTTTTGTTCACTGTTAGGTCCCTAGTGACTAAGACACTGCATTGTACATACTAGGTGTTGATTATTATTTATTGGATATATGAAAGTGACCTCATTTTATACTCAGGTGCTACAAGATATGCTTAGACATTTGAGCTTAGTATATGAGTATATACACATTTACATGCATATATGCATATGTACTACACATATCTCTGCACAGATATTACAAGGAAATTTGCTAAATTATCAGTGGTGTACATCCCTGGTTCAAGTTATTATAGGTCATGATTTTTTTTCCTTTTTCATATTTTTCTGTATTTATAAATTTCCTACCTAATTAGAATTCATCAAAGAATGCTACTAAAAGAAATACAATTCAAAAGCCATAGAAATATATCCTAACAATATGAATTAAACAAAAGCACTTAATAGATAGCAAATTATCACTATAAGTGTGTTATGTTTAAAACTTCCTGGTATCTCAAACTCTGTTCCATGCTTCATAAACTCAAGTCCTTTACATGTATAACTACCAAGTTTAATACCAGAAAGGAACATGTTAAAAGGCAGAGATTTAAAAACTCATGGGGGCAAAAGCATGTATTATTTCCTCTTAGCCTGCAGAATGGAAGTTAAAAACAAATAATAGCCAAAGTACCCTAGCTGGGGTTTAAGCTTCTAAAAATGATGTAACTTCTCTCCCTACTGACAGCAATTAGATGGACATTGACAAATATGCCTTTGTTTTTCCTACATTCTAAACAAACCAGTCGCACCACTAACAGACATTCCATCTGTAGCTTTGCTAATATTTTCAGCCAGGAATAATTTTATAATTTTGGTTTGAAAATAATTTTATCTTGCTAAATGGAATCCATGTATTTTGCTCTGATACTTTTATCTGTGGAGATAAATTTTCCAAGCTTTCTTTCTTCATAAATTCCCTCCTCATGTACTGATCAAAAGACCTTCTACAGGGAAGAACAAAGAGATCTATGCACACTGGCCATTTTAATGAAAAGGACTTTTATTCCCATTTGAAAATTTTCACAAATGAGTTAAAGGGCAATAAAATGCCAAAAGAAAGGAGGATAAATACCTTCCAGGTTTAATGGCTGTTTCACCTCCCTCCAGACATGCATCATTTTGAGGAAAGCAGACATATGTTGAGGAGTGCAGAGAAACTAGACAAACATCAGAGTTGCTTCCATGAGTCCTCATTACAAATTAATATTGGAAGTACCAGAAAAGGTACTCATCACAGTGATTTCTGTGGCCCCGAGATTTTGAATTCTTTAACTGGAAGAACTTTCCAGAGACTCCCAAGACTACTGCTCTAAGAGTGACTTCTAAAGGATGCCCAAGACTTTCCCCTAATACTGAAGCAAGCTTAAGTTACAACATCTCTCTTAAGAAGAATCATTGTTTCAAAAACAAAATTGAAAGAGGATGAGTAAATCTCCCAAATCTAAGTTCTTCCTATAGAGGCCTAGTTCTCTGTGTTTATTCATACAACAAATCTACACTGATTGCCTACTCCATGGCCTTGGCTTTTCTGTGGTTGACAAGGCAGATGAGATTTATATTCTCATATTGACTACATTCCAGTGGAATAAATAGGGAAAAAAGTAAACAAACGACTGACAATGTAATTGGATAAATTGGAAAAGACTGGAGTTAGGGCCCTGGAGGACACAAACAAGATGCTGTGGCAGGAATGGAGAAGAGCAGCAGAGATATGGTTGATTAGTCAAGGCAGCTCTAAGGGGAAGGTCTTAATCATCAAGTGTAGGATGATGGGTGTGAATGAGTCCAGGAGGAAAGCACTAGCAGTGGGATCATTTGGGGATAAACAAATCATTCTTTTAAAATCCTATTTTAAAATGTGCTTTATATATTTTGGACACTAACCCTTTATCAGATATGTCCTTTGCGGCGGAACAGCATGGAAGATTTTTGTGTGTCTCGCGTCCATGAAATACAGCCAGAACAACACTAAACCATCCTGCACACCTAGAAAACTGATTAGAGGATTAACACAATCTGCACAACCTGAACCACAGAATTCAGCATGTACACGGCGCAGAGAGGTAAACTTGGGGAGTGAGAAGCCTCGGGAAGGGAGATGCTTTTGTGGGCGGAGAGAGAGAACGGAGCGGGGGTGGGGGGAATACGGGAAAAGCACCCCTCCCCAAAAGCAGCTGGAGAGAAAGTGGAAAATTGGAGACAGCCGCAGGGACTAAACTAAAAAGGGAGAAAGGAGAGGGTTTAAATTCCATTAAGACTGTAAACAAGGGGAGCACAAAGGCTGCAACTCCGCAGCTCCATACCTGGCGGTGCTCTGGTGAGAAGGGCGAATCCCCAGGAACAGAGTGCAGTCCGGGAGGTTTTCAGGCCACACGGGCAAAAGCAGTTCCACCGCCTGAAGGAATTTGGTAGAGACTGTTGAAGCCACCTGGTCCCAGCAGACCCCAGAAAACGGTCACATTTGCTGCTACTGGAACAAGGTCCTTAAGGGTGAAGCCTGGTGCCAGATGTGTGTTGTGATTTTCCATAATCCCTGAAAAGCTGCAGCTACACTGTCTCGTGAACTTTTTCTGGGGCGGCCTGGCACCTGGCCTCAGTCTCAGGGCACAGGCAGCAGCAGGGTCCAGCAAGCGTTCTTGGGTACAGCCGACATTCGGCCATTGCTCCTTTGGCCACTGCTCAGTGAGACCCTCGCACAGAGGGGCGGAACGGGCCAAAGCCGCAGTCCTTCAGAAGTAAGGGGTCGGGGAAAACAGCCGCGTCTGAGACAAAACTCGGGAGAGAGGTACTACCTGGGCCTGGTCACGGAGAGTGAAAAAGCAGAGAGTGGATGAAAGCTGAAGACAGAAGACAGGTGTGCAATTGCTGATCTGGGAGAACAGAGTAAGGATACTAGAGACTGGGTAATTGGTTGACGCCATTTTAACCGCTCCCGCGCATGTGCATACGCACCTGTGAGGGGCACAACACTCCACCCGAGTAGGCTAGCAGCGCCATCTAGTGGAGAACAGAGCCTTTACACTGAGCCCTGACCAACTGGGCCTACCTCGCTCTTCCAGAACACAAGTCTCACCGCCTACTTAGTTTATGTACTAGAAACTGCTACATAGTCTGACTTCTAAAAGAAAACGAAGGAATTTCAGTCCTATTTCAATCTGTTAGCAGGTCCATCTATTCAACTTTCTTTCTTTTTTTTTTCTTTTTCTTTTCTCATTTACACTTCTTTTTCTTGAATACAGAAAGAGAAAAAATACATTTTTATTTTCAATTTTTATTAAAAATGTTTTTCTTTAATTTTTTACTATATTCTTTACTTTTGTGTAATTTTTTTTCAAATTCTATCTTACTTCCATCATTTTATTTTAGTCAACTTCAGTGTATTCACCTTTTCAAATTTTCAAACTATTTCCTTTTTTCTTTTTTCTTTTACACTACTTTTATTTTTTTTGAATGCAGAAAGAGAAAAACTTCATTTTTACTTTCAATTTCTATTAAAAGTTTTTTTCTTTAATTTTTTTACTATATTTATGCTCTTATGCAAAATTTTTCAAATTCTATTTTACTTCATCATTTTATTTTAGTCTACTACAGTGTATTCACTTTTTCAAATTTTCAAACGATTTCCTTTTTTTTATCTTTTTTCTCTTTTTCCTTTCTTTTTCTTGAATACAGAAAAAGAAAAAAATCATTTTTATTTTTAATTTTTATTAAAAATATTTTTATTTATTTTTATTCTACTATATTCTTTACTTTTGGGTAAATTTTTTCAAATTCTATTTTACTCCCATCATCTCATTTTAGTCTACTTCAGTGTATTCATTTTTTCAAATTCTCAAACAATTTCCTCCCACCCCCTTTTTTTTCCTCTAATCTGTCAAACCACTTTCAACACCCAGACCAAAACACACCTAGGATCTAGCATCATTTATTCGATTTTGTGTGTGTGTGTTAAGTTTTTTAATTTTCTATTTTTTCAATTTTAATTTTTTTAATTTTAATTTTTCTACCTCATTAATTCCTTTTCTCCCTTCAAAATGACAGAACGAAGGAATTCACCCCCAAAAAGGAGCATGAAGAAACGACAGCCAGAGATTTAACCAACACAGATACAAGCAAGATGTCTGAACCAGATTTAGAATCACGATAATAAGAATACTAGCTGGAGTTGAAAATAGATTAGAATCCCTTTCTGCAGAGATAAAAGAAGTGAAAAATAGAATGAAATTTAAAATGCTATAACTGAGCTGCAATCACAGATGGATGCTGCAGCGTCAAGGATGGGTGAGGCAGAACAGAGAATCAGCGATATAGAGGACAAACTTACAGAGAATAATGAAGCAGAAAAAAAAAAGGGAAATTAAGGCAAAGAGCATGACTTAAGAATTAGAGAAATCAGTGACTCATTAAAAAGGAACAACATCAGAATCATAGGGGTCCCAGAAGAGGAAGAGAGAGAAATAGGGGTAGAAGGGTTATGTGAGCAAATCATAGCAGAAAACTTTCCTAACCTGGGGAAAGACACAGACATCAAAGACCAGGAGTCACAGAGGATCCCCATTAGATTCAACAAAAACCGACCATCAACAAGGCATATCATAGTCAAATTCACAAAATACTCAGGCAAGGAGAGAATCATGAAAGCAGCAAAGGAAAAAGAGTCCCTAACCTACAAGGGAAGACAGATCAGGTTTGCAGCAAACCTATCCACAGAAACTTAGCAGGCCAGAAAGGAGTGACAGGATATATTCAATGTGCTGAATCAGAAAAATACGCAGCCAAGAATTCTTTATCCAGCAAGGCTGTCATTCAAAATAGAAGGAGAGATAAAACGTTTCCCAGACAAACAAAAATTAAAGGAGTTTGTGACCACTAAACCAGTGTTACAAGAAATTTTAAGGGGGACTCTCTGAGGGGAGAAAAGATGGAAAAAATGTGTATATATATATACATATATATTTAGAGAGATAGAGAGAGAGAGAGAGAGAGAGATAAATAAGTAAATAAATGCCAAAAGCAACAAAGATTAGAAAGTCCCAGAGAACACCACCAGAAACTCCAACTCTACAAGCATCATAATGGCAATAAATTCATATCTTTCAGTACTCACTCTAAACGTCAATGGACTCAATGCTCCAAACAAAAGACATAGGGTAACAGAATGGGTAAGAAAACAAAATCCATCTATATGCTGTTTACCAGAGACCCACTTTAGTCCTAAAGACAACTTCAGGTTGAAACTAAGGGAATGGAGAACCGTCTATTAGGCTAATTGTCAACAAAAGAAAGCCAGGGTAGCCATAGTTATATCAGACAATCTAGACTTTAAAATAAAGACTGTATCATATCAGAAGGCATTATATCATAATGAAGGGGTCTATCCACCAAAACGACCTAACAATTGTAAACATTATGTGCCAAATGTGAAAGCACCCAAATATATAAATCATTCAATCACAAACATAAAGAAACTCATTGATAGTAATACCATAATAGTAGATTTCAACACCTCACTCACAACAATGGACAGATCATCTAATCAAAAAATCAACAATGAAACAATGGCTTTGAATGACACACTGGACCAGATGGACATAAAAGATATTTTCAGAACATTTCATCCTAAAGCAGCAGAATATACATTCTTCTCCAGTGTACATGGAACGTTCTCCAGAATAGACCATATACTGGGACACAAATCAGACTTGAGAACAAAAAAATCAGGGTTATACCATGCATATTTTCAGACCACAACACTATGAAACTCGAAATCAACCACAAGAAAAAATTTGTAAAGTTAACAAATACTTGGAGACTGAAGAACATCCTACTAAAGAATGAATGGGCTAACCAAGCAGTTAAAGAGGAAATTAAAAAGTATATGGAAGTCAATGAAAATGACAACACCACAACCCAAACCTCTGGGTCATAAGAAGAAAGTATATAGCAATCCAGGCCTTCCTAAAGAAGGAAGAAAGGTCTCAAATACACAACCTAACCTTATGCCTTAAGGAGCTGGAGAAAGAACAGCAAGTAAAACCCCCTTCTTCTGCTGAGAAGCAGGAAATAATAGATTAAAGCAGAAATTAATGCTATCAAAACCAAAAAAAAACAGTAGAACAGATTAATGAAACCAGAAGCTGATTCTTTGAAAAAATTAACAAAATTGATGAACCACTAGCCAGTTTGATCAAAAAAAAAAAAAGGAAAGGACCTAAATAAATAAAATCAAGAATGAAAGAGGAGAGATCACAACCAATAGCAGAAATAAAAACAATAAGAGAATAGTATGAGAAATTATATGCCAATAAAATGAGCAATCTGGAAGAAATGGACAAATTCCTAGAAACATATAACCTACCAAAACTCAAACAGGAAGAGATAGAAAATTTGAACAGACCCATAACCAGTAAGGAAATCAAATTAGTAATAAAAAATCTGCCAGAAAACAAGAGTCCAGGGCCAGATGACTTTCCAGGGGAATTCTACCAAACATTTAAGGAAGAGTTAACACCTATTCTCTTGAAGGTGTTCCAAAAAATAGAAATGGAAGGAAAACTTCCAAATTCTTTTGATGAAGCCAGCATAACCTTGATTCCAAAACCAGACAGAGACCCCACTAAAAAGGAGAACTATAGACCAATTTCCCTGATGAACATGGATGCAAAAATCCTCAACAAGATAATATCCAATAATATTATTGAATATTCACTGGATCCAACAATACATTAAAAAAATTATTCACTACGACCAAGTGGGATTTATACCTGGGATGCAGGGCTGGTTCAATATCTGCAAAACAATTAACGTGATTCATCACATCAATAAAAGAAAGGACAAGAACCATATGATCCTCTCAATAGACGCAAAGAAAACATTTGACAAAATACAGCATCCTTTCTTGTTAAAAACCCTCAAGAATGTAGGGATAGAAGGAGCATACCTCAAGATCATAAAAGCCATATATGAATGACCCAACGCTAATATCATCCTCAATGGGGAAAAACTGAGAGCTTTCCCCCTAAGGTCAGGAACATGACAGGGATGTCCACTCTCACCACTGTTATTCAACATAGTATTGGAAGTCTTAGCCTCTGCAATCAGACAACACAAAGAAATAAAAGGCATCCAAATCGGTCAGGAGGGAGTCAAACTTTCACTCTTCGAAGATGACATGATACTCTATATGGAAACCCCAAAAGATTCCACCAAAAAACTGCTAGAATTGATTCATGAATTCAGCAAAGTTGCAGGATATGAAATCAACACACAGAAATCGGTTGCATTCCTATACACCAAAAATGAAGCGACAAAGAGAAATCAAGGAATCGATCCCATTTACAGTTGCACAAAAAACCATAAAATACCTAGGAATAAGCCTAACCAAAGAGGTGAAAAATGTATACACTGAAGACTTTAGGAAGCTTATGAAAGAAACTGAAGAAGACACAAAAAAATGGAAAAAGATTCCATGCTCATGGATGGGAAGAACAAATATTGTTAAAATGTCAATACTACCCAAAGCAGTCTACACATTTGATGCAATCCCAATCAAAATTGCACCAGCATTCTTCTCAGAGCTAGAAACAACAATCCCAAATTTGTATGGACCACAAAAGACCTGAATGGCAAAAGTAATGTTGAAGAAGAAAACCAAAGCAGGAGGCATCACAATCCTGGACTTTAGCCTCTACTACAAAGTTGTAATCATCATGACAGTACGGTAATGGCACAAGAACAGACACTTAGATCAATGGAACAGAATAGAGAACCCAGAAATGGACTTACAAATATATGGCCAACTAATCTTTGACAAAGCAGGAAAGAATATCCAATGGAATAAAGACAGTCTCTTCAACAAGTGGTGCTGGGAAAACTGGACAGCAACATGCAGAAGAACCTGGACCACTTTCTTACACCATACACAAAAATAAACTCAAAATGGATGAAAGACCTCAACGTAAGACAGAAAGCCATCAAAATCCTCGAGGAGAAAGCAGGCAAAAACCTCTTTGATCTTGGCCGCAGCAACTTCTTACTCAACACATCTCTGGAGGCAAGGGAAACAAAAGCAACAATGAACTACTGGGACCTCATCAAAATAAAAAGCTTCTGCACAGCGAAGGAAACAATCAGCAAAACTAAAAGGCAACCGACAGAATGGGAGAAGATATTTGCAAATGACATATCAGGTAAAGGGTTAGTATCCAAAATCTATAAAGAACTTCTCAAACTCAACACCCAAAAAACAAAGAATCCAGTGAAGAAATGGGCAAAAGACATGAATAGACACTTCTCCAAAGAAGACATCCAGACGGCCAACTGCCACATGAAAAAATGCTCAACATCACTCTTCATCAGGGAACTACAAATCAAAACCACAATGAGGTGCCACCTTACACCTTCAGAATGGCGAACATTAACAACTCAGGCACAACAGATGTTGGCGAGGATGCGGAGAAAGAGGATCTCTTTTGCACTGCTGATGGAAATGCAAGCTGGTGCAGCCTCTGGAAAACGGCATGGGGGTTCCTCAAAAAATTAAACATAGAACTTCCCTACGACCCAGCAATTGCACTACTAGGCATTTATCCAAGGGATACAGGTGTCCTGTTTCGAAGGGAGACATGCACCCCCCCCCCCCCATGTTTCTAGCAGCACTATCAACAACAGCCAAAGTATGGAAAGAGCCCAAATATCCATCAATGGATGAATGGATAAAGAAGTGGTATATCTATACAATGGAGTGTTGGCAATCAAAAAGAATGAAATCTTGCCATTTGTAACTACGTGGATGGAACTGGAGGGTATTATGCTAAGTGAAATTAGTCAGAGAAAAACAAAAATCATATGACTTCACTCATATGAGGACTTTAAGAGATAAAACAGATGAACCTAAGGGAAGGGAAACAAAAATATTATCAAAACAGGGAGGGGGATAAAACAGAAGAGACTCATAAATACGGAGAAAAATCTGAGGGTTACTGGAGGGGTTGTGGGAGGGGGTATGGACTAAATTAGTAAGAGGCAGTAAGGAATCTACTCCTGAAATCAGTGTTGCACTATATGCTAACTAATTTGGATGTAAATTTAAAAAAATAAAAAATAAAATTTAAAAAAAGGAAAAAAAAGAAAAAAAAGATATTGTCTTTGCAAATATCTTCTCCCATTCTGAAGGTTGCCTTTTAGTTTTGTTGATCATTTCTTTGATATGCAGACGCTTTTTTATTTTGGTGAAGTCCCAATAGTTTATTTTTGCTTTTGCTTCCCTTGCCTCCAGAGACATATCCAGAAAGAAGTTGCTACAGCTAATATCAAAGAGGTTACTGCTTGTATTCTCCTCTAGAATTTTTATGATTTCAGGTCTCACATTTAGGCCTTTAATCCATTTTGAATTTATCTTTTTGTATCATGTTAAGAAAGTGGTCCAATTTCATTCTTTTGTATTGCTGTCCAGTTTTCACAACATCATTTGTTGAAGACACTTTTTTTCATTGGATATTCTTTCCTCCTGTGCCAAAGATTAATTGACCATATAGTGGGTTCATTTCTTGGTTTTCTATTCTGTTCTGTTGATCCGTGTTTGTGACAGTTCCATACTGTTTTGATCTGTATAGCTTTGAAATCTAACTTCAAGTCTGGAATTGTGATGCCTCCAGCTTTGCTCTGCTTTTTCAAGGTTGCTTTGGCTATTGAGTCTTTTGTGGTTCCATACAAATTTTAGGATTGTTTATGAAAGTTCTGTGAAAAATGTTGCTGGTATTTTGATAGGGATTACATTAAATGTGTAGATTGCTTTGGGTAGTATAGACATTTTACAATATTGGTTCTTCTAATCCATGAGTATAGAATGCCTTTCCATTTGTTTGTGTCATCTTCAGTTTATTCATCAGTGTTTTATATTTTTCAGAGTATAGGTCTTTCACCCCTTTGGTTAGGTTTATTCTTAGGTATCTTATTGTTTTTGGTACAATTGTACATGGGATTGATTCCTTAATTTCTCTTTCTGCTGCTTCATTATTAATATTTAGAAATGCAATAGATTTCTGTGCATTTATTTTATATCTTGAGACTTTACTGAATTCATGTATCAGTTCTAGCACGTTTTTGGTGGAGTCTTTCAGATTTTCTACATGGAGTATCATGTCATCTGAAAATAGTGGAAATTTTACTTCTTCCTTGCTAATTTTGATGATTTTTATTTCTTTTTGTTGTCTAATTTCTGTGGCTATGACTTTCAATACTATGTTAAAGTAACAGTGGTGAGAGTGAACATCCCTATCTTGTCACTGACTGTAGAGGAAAAACTCTCAGTTTTCCCCATTGAGACTAAAATTAGCTGTAAGTTTATATATATATATGTGTATATATATATATATATATATATATATATACATATATATATATAAGGCCTTAATTATGTTGAGAAATGTTCCTACTAAACCTTTGTTGAGGTTTTTTTTTTATTGTGAATGGATGTTGTACTTTGTCAAATGTTTTTTCTGCATCTACTGAGATGATCATATGGTTCTTATTTTTTCTTTTATTAATGTGGTGCATCATGCTGATTGATTTACAAATATGGAACCACCCTAGCAACCCAAGAATACATAAAGAACTTATAAAACTCAACACCCAAAAAATAAATAATCCAATTAAAAAATGGGCAGAAGACATTGACATTTTTTCAATTGTCAGTTGAAATTGACATACAGATGGCCAACAGACACATGAAAAGATGCTCGACATCACTGACATCAGTGAAATACAATAAGATATCACCTTGCATTTGTCCAAATGGCTAAAATTAACAACACAAGGAATAATAGGTGTTGGTAAGGATATGAAGAAAAGGGAGCCCTTTGCATTGTTGATGGGAATATAAACTGGCCTAGCCACTCTGAAAAATAGTATGGAGTTTCTTAGAAACATAAAAATAGAACTACCCTATGATCTAGCAATTGCACTACCTAAAGAACACAAATATGCTATTTAGGGGGATACATGCACCCAATGATACATAGCAGCATTATGTATAATAGCCCAAATATGGAAACAAACCAAGTGTCCATTGACTGATGAATGGATAAAAAAGATGTGGTACACACACACACACACACACACACACACACACACACAGTGGAATGTTACTCAGCCATAAGAAAAAATAAAATCTTGCCATTCACAATGACATGGATGGACCCAAAGAGTGTTATGCTAAGTGAAATAATTCAGTCAGAGAAAGACAAATACCATATGATTTCACTCATATGTAGAATTTAAGAAACACAACAAATGAGCACAGGGGAAGAAAAGAGAGTAGCAAACCAAGAAACAGACTCTTAACTATAGAGAACAAACTGAAGGCTACCAGAAGGAAGATAAGTGGAGGGATGGATTGAACAGGTGGTGAGGATTAAGGAGGGCGTTTGCCATGATGAGCACTGTGTGCTGTGTGGAAATGTTGAATCACTATATTGTACACTTGAAACTGATATTACACTGTATGTTAACTAATTGGAATTAAATAAAACTTTAAAAAGTAATAAATAAATAAAATGTGCTTAAATGTCACATATTAAATTCACCTGCAACTATGTACGGCTTTCACTGTGCACTTTCATAGAAACTCTCTATGAGAACTTTCAGAAGAGATCTTACAGGATAACAGAAGCCTGAAAGAGTAATTTAGGATGTCTCACAAGTTTGTAGCAACCTCCACCCTCAAAAAAGGTGCAGAACCAATGTGATGTGTGTCTTCCTTCAGTCTTCAAAAAGGATATCACCAGGTTTTCAAAACCAGGGACAATCAGATGATCCACAAATTGGATCTGCATCATTGAGACATCTTGGTATCCCCAGAGCAGCTGTTTTCTGTTTGCAATGTGAATAAGAATGTCCTGAGAGGCCTGTAAAAGATTGAAGTCCTGGATCTTCTTCCTACATGTTTGAATTCTTCGAGTTTTAGTGTGGTTCCTGGAATGTGTCTTTTTGGGTGATTCTGATGCAGATAGTCTTAAGACCATACCTTGAGAAAATCTACTTTCAAAAATTTCTTTCCCTCAGAAGTATGGCCTGGACTTTGGCTAAGACTTGACATTATAGATGCTTTAGCCTAAAATTGATGTTAGTATAGACACTTGCCCTCCCCTATCCCAAAGCCACTGCTAATACACAAATATCTTTGTGTGTGTTAGAAAAAAAAACTCCCACCTGGGCAGAGGTTTACAGAAAGGCTCCTTTTTCTAGCGGAGATAGATCTGATCCAGGATTCACAGTTTGGCTAGAAGAGAATAGACTGGATTTCAGCTCCATGGATCATCTGGACTGGAGGCTGCTGAACTATAGACTGCACTCCTGAGATTATACTCCTGCACATAAATCAAAATCAAATTGTACATCAGAACCAAGAGTACCAAATTATTTTACATTCAAAATGGAATTAATCACTTTTAAAGATTGTTGTCTTTCTTTTATTTTTCAGGGCCTATATATAGTTTTGCTGGCTTTGTGTTGTCAATCATGTGTTGGTATTTCAAATGACAGCATAATTTATATAATGTGAGAGATGCATGTTAGAAATATTCTGTATATTCTAGATGTTTTACTAACCTGAATCCAGGAAATCCTCAATTCTATCTTAATATCTTTTGCAAGTTCTTTCTCCACTAGCCAACTTCAAATTCTTTGGGATTCAATATAAATCCCTTTTATTCTTATGTCTATGTTTTTGTTCCTTGGGTAACCTATCCATTCCCATGACTACAAGCACCATCACTATCTGATGATTTAGAGATTCATAATCCACAATCGGTATGAATTTGAGACCTCTTAGATGTTGCATTTGAATGTATCAAGATCAGCATGTCTAAAATTGAATTACTGACCTCTTTTTTAAATCTATACCCAATCTCTGTATTCAGCCTTCTGTTTCTCTACATCCTATAGGATTAAACAGTAAAGGAGAAATCACATATATGTTAATAACAAAGGAAATATAATGCAGGGTATTGGTTATGCAGGTAATATAATAGCTGAAAAGCTAAACAGAAATTGGTAATGCAACCCAAAGATTAGAAGCAGAGTCAAGGAGGGATATGGTATTATTGGGTACTAGAAACTAAGAGCATCTGGTAGAAGATGGGGGAAAAAAGCAGGCCAGTCTGGAGTGAGTTGGAGCCATGGGTAAAATGCTACACCTGCAGAAATGCTCTCTTTCCTTCCAGTCTCTAATGAGTGCCTATGCCAGTGGAAGCCACATATAATGGGAAACAGTCTGAAATGCAGAACAGAAAAGGGGAAGGATGAGCAACGGATTTGAGGGCACAACTACCAATACAAATATTCCTAAAATCTACCTATAACCTTCATCTAACCCATCTATATTACTCCTGCAGACTCCTAACATGATCCCATCCAATTTGTGATCCCTGCAGCAGCCAGAGTAATTTTTTTTTTCAAATATAAACTGGACCTGTTTCAAATGCAATTGTCCACCTTCACATATCCCCTACCTACTTAAAACACATCAATGACTTCTTATTCACTTCCAATTGCAAACACTTAGCCATGGTCTGCACGACTACCTAATCTAGGCCCTGCCTATCTTTCCAAATTCATCTCTGATCACTATCCATCTCACCCAATCCATTCCAGGGATGCTAGCTTCCCTTTAGTTTCTGGAACATATCAAGTTCTTTTCATCCTTAAAGCCTTAGAAGCCTTGCCACTGCTCAGTTACTGATTGGCTGCCTTCTTCTCATCTTCCAAAGATAATACAATGCCGCTGCCTTAGATGGCCTGCCCAGATAACTGCATCTAAGTAGCACCTGCCCCTCCATCCTGTCTGTTACCTTCACGGCTTTTTTCTCAGCATATAATTTTATGTTTCTTTACTTGTCCCCATCTTCTACCACCAAACTATAGGCAGCATGAGATAAAGAGAGCATACCTATCTCAGTTTCCATTATCTACTCAGAATATAACAGACTACTTGATATCACCGTTCAAAATAATTATTGAAGGGTGTCTGGGTGGCTCAGTTGGTTAAGCGTCTGACTTCGGCTCAGGTCATGATCTCATGGTTCGTGAGTTCAAGCCCTGCATCGGGCTCAGTGCTGACAGCTCAGAGCCTAGACCCTGCTTTGGATTCTGTGCCTCCCTCTCTCTCTGCCCCTCCCCTGCTCACACTCTGTCTCTCTCTGTCAAAAATAAATAAACATTAAAACAATTCTAAATGATTATTGAATAAAGAAATGAATGTATGAATTTAGAAAGACTTGAAGAATAAGTATATTATTTAAGAGAAAGAAAATAAAAAACATAAAAGAAAAAATCTGCCCAGATGTCTACTATTTGTGTTTCCTTAAATAATTATTATTACAGAACATGACAATAATGGTACTAAGAATATTAAGTATATCATAAATACTATGAAAGGAAAAGTTTCCCTGTTGTGTTATAGAAATCCAATAATCATTTGTACTTTTAGTGGCGTAATGAGTCGTTTTTTTACTTCCAATATAGTAGGGCTTCTGAAGATTCTGATTCAGTAGGTCTGGAGTAGATCTGAGAGTTTGTATTTTTAACAAGCTTTTAGGTTGTGGTCCAAATTCACAAGCTACATAGTAAGAGAGCCATCAGGTTGATGAATTGGATTTACATGGATATTTTCCAATGTCCACACCTTTTAGCTTCTTTGCATTCTGAGCTGGGAAGTAGAAAGAAACCACAAAATCAATAAGATGAAATGTTCAATTAGTCTAACCAGTCTCCCGGCCACATTTGTTCATCTGAAATTATGGTCTCAACCTCTATTTACTTTATAACAGCATTTTCTAACAGATTTTGTAGTTCAAATTCCCATCATTAAAGCATTAACTAACTCATGTTCGAGGACTAACAATTAATGTACAGATCAATAATGCTAACCTTCATTTGTATAGTGTTTTACAGCCTACACAGAACTTGCAGGTACATTAGTATGTTTAATCCTCACAGCAATACAAGATGCAGCTAAGGCAAGAATCATTAAGTTTATACTATAGAAAAAGAGGTTGATGTAGAGAGACATTAACTGTGATAATAATCAGTAACATGTTCATAACTTTAAGCTTATAAATCACTTTAATATGCATTCGCTCATTTGATTTGCATAATGATCCTCAAAATTAGATAAATGTCTGTACTTGGTTATTGGTCATAGGCAGCTGTAAAGTCCCAAAACATTTTTTTCACATCAGTTTGTTGTATCTCTTTCTTTGGTTACCTCTAAAGAATGTGGATTATGGGAATCAGAAAATTTAGATTTGAATCCTTGGTCTATCATTCACTCCCTGTGAAACCCTGTGTAAGTGACTTAACTATTCTGAGGCCATATGATCTTACCTGTAATTTGGAAGAAATAATAACTTCTACCAGAGGGAATCACATTCCTCTTTCCCCAGGTTTTCCATGCACTGATATGCACTCTACTCCCTAGGAAGGAATAGTTTTGAAACAATACCTTGGAATTATCTGTCTCTGTTATGCTATACACATCTCCCTATAGGAGATAGAAATTGATTTCTCTGATTGGATAGATAAGAAGCGCCTGACACCATTGGTCACAACCTTCAATTGGGAAGGGTTAAGTTATCAAAGTAACTTCCCATCTGTTGTCCATGATATTCTGTGTGCAGAGCTAAAGCATTCTCTTCTTGTATCCACGTATTAATGCTCCTGATCTGATCTGAAGGTTTTCTTCTAGCAGCAGGTTTGGAGGCCCAAGTCAGTCAAAATTTAGAATCTGGAGTTTCTTGGGCCACCTGGGTGGCTCAGTCGATTAAGCTTCTGACTTCGGCCTCAGGTCACGATTTCATGGCCCTGCATCAGGCTCTGTGCTGACAGTTCAGACCCTGGAGCCTGCTTCGGATTCTGTGTCTCCCTCTCTCTCTGCCCCTCATCCAGTGGCACTCTCTCTCAAAAATAAATACACATTTTAAAAAATTTAAAAAAAAAGAATCTAGAGACTCTCTGAGTTCAGAGTTGTAGGAGAGACAGAGCTTCTCTCATGTCTCGGGAAAGATGTGTTTTCTGAGTACTTCTTTAACTGCAGATGGGGAATGTGATCCAAACTCAGTGGGGAAAGTACTGTACCAAGAGGCCCATTTGTAGTTGCATCATCCAATTTTGCTTTCCAACTGAAAAGCTGACATTTTAATCCCTCTCAGACACCTATATTGAGTTCTCAATTGGTTTAGTGGTTAGAAAAGAAGTAGCATGTAATTAATTATCATTTTTCAGAGAAAATCCAACTATACTTTGAAGAGCTCTTATGAGAGCTAAAGATATATTGTGTTGCATTATACATAACACCCAATTAACGAAGCTACCATTGTTAGTATTCCCATTTTAACTGGCTCATTTTAACAGGAATAAATTTACATGCCAAAACAAATAAATGAAAAGGTAAAAGAGGGAAGTGAAACTATATGAGAGGTACTTCATTATTTATGAAAATGTATCAATTCTTTAGTTTAACAAATCAATGGAACAAATTTTGAATATTATCTTTAGCTGTGTTTAACAGTTTAGAATTGAGAAGCTCAAACAAGTGATTTTCCTGAGGCCATGTACTTTGTAAGTGTCAGGGCTAAGACTTAAAGCAATAATATATATTTTTTAATTTATATGTATGCTTTTTCCATCTGTGACTCATTGCCTTTTGATTTCAATAATCTCATTTTTTTCCACTGATATAAAAAGTAACCAAAGTATAATACATAAACAAAAAAGTATATACCCCCAGTTATATACTTTGAGATCTTAGTATTCATCAAATATCATTTATGGGTATCATGAATTTTTCTTTATTATATATTTAATTTTTCAAAATTCCTCTTACCTTATAAATTATCCACAAATTTTACTACTTATTACAATAGTTATTATCTATATTTGCATTTTATAAATTTCACCATGAGTCAGAGATTAAATAAAAGGAGAAGAGCAATAAGGATTATAACATAGGCTCATGCCCAGAAAATTGATAAATTTCTAAGGTATCTCCTGATATGAGGTCCATCTGCTTTCCAAAAAAAGGAAAAAAAAAAAACAAAACAACAGGATGACCATGGGCCATTAGTACTGATGAATGTCTCTGGAGAAGTAACCAAACATCTACCAAGAGCAGATTGGTTCCGGGTCACATTAAGAATAGACATGGTCGGGGCGCCTGGGTGGCGCAGTCGGTTGAGCGGCCGACTTCAGCTCAGGTCACGGTCTCACGGTCCGTGAGTTCGAGCCCCGCGTCGTGCTCTGGGTTGATGGCTCGGAGCCTGGAGCCTGTTTCCGATTCTGTGTCTCCCTCTTTCTCTGTCCCTCCCCCGTTCATGCTCTGTCTCTCTCTGTCCCAAAAATAAATAAAAAAATTAAAAAAAAAAAAAAAAAAGAATAGACATGGTCTACTGAATCAGAAATACCATTGATATCACACAACTGAAAAAATCCTGTTTTTAAATAAAAAACCTAAACACTTAAAAGAGAAAAAAGCCCTAATATCTTTCCTCACTAAAACCTAAATCAAGAACAAAGGAACTTTGAAAATGGACCATAAGAGTCATGAAAAAAGTAATTTGAATAAAACCAACCAGGAATATGCAGGCTATGTATATGGAGTTTACATGTTATCTTTCATTTCACTTGCAAGTATTTATACACAAGGGTATAATGACTCCGTTAATATTAGCTCAAAATGTAGATTTTCAATACCCTGCCACATTGACTACACTTTTAATAAATATTCAGGATTTAAAGGATCTGTTAAACTCCTGATGCATCTATCTGAGGTGAATCCTGGAAATGAATAAAGAGGAAAGGGACAAATAATCCCTTGTAGTATTATGATTGTTTTCAAAAGCACTTTATCAAACTGCCCCATGATTAGGTTAGGAAATGTCCTATTTATTTCCTTCTTCCAATCAATTTAATGCAATTTAGCAAATGTACATTAAGTATACGCAAGATAAACAAAGATGAGTGAGATGTTGTGTTGACTCTTGAGGCCACCTACATTTTAAAATGGACCCTATAGCAATTTGCTACAATCTAAATACTAATAGCACAATAGAGGTATATCTGAAGTATAATAGAATCAATCAGAAAGAAGCATGGAAAGGGGGCATAGCATGGAAAGAAAGCACAGAACAATTAAATAACATGAACACAATTAGGCAGACATAGTTCTCAAATGTTAGACTTTATTTGTCTGGATTACCCATTGAATCACACAGTCTCATTCTTTAAAAAGTTCAAATCACAAAATCCAGTGCTATGACCTAAATCTGGGTAGAAGATGAAGTGTTTCCTGGAGTAACTAATATACGTGTCACATAGTCAGAGGGTACTTAATGCTAGCTACTGCTGATAATGGAGTCACTGATAGGTTATTTATATTGCAAATGTTATAAGTGTAGATTACTGATTATCAAAAAATAATTAAATGAATCTTCACAATTTACAGAAAAGGTAGCACACAAATAAGAAACAAAAAGAGAAATCTGTTAATGACATGGGATGACCTAGGAAATAGAGCAGAAAAGCATCAATGTCATGAAAGGCAGAAAGCAAAGTAACGTGCCAGCTTCTGTGCAAGCATTTTCATTAAAACATGCCAGGTCTGGAAAATAGTGAGGAAACTGTTATTTTTCGGGTGCAGAGAGCATATTCTCAGGTCTTAGGAAATGGTGTGAATTCAGTGGGCTTCATTGGAAAAATCCATTACATTACACAGAAAGCAAAAGACAAGGGAGTAAAAGCTTTCCATATTTAAAAAAAGAAGAAAGAGAGAGAAAATCTTATTTCCCCTGACCTAAGTGTATTTATTCACTAAAATATAATGTAAACATGAGTACTAGAGATTCCCTGTATCTTTCTTTTCAGAATAAAAATCATAATATATTCATTTTAGAAATAAACATAAGACATGTTCTTTTAAAATCCTACACTAAATTCAGGGGGAAAAAATGAGCTCCACTAAAAGGTTGAACATGAGAAAAAAATCTTTTAAAATAAAAAGAGTATTAACTCAAGGAGATAGTGACTTTGAATTTTCATGTTTCGTGATATGCAAAATATATCACATTGTTTGAGGTAGAGTGAGCAGCTATTATTATCTTATTTTTTTAAGAAAGATATATGTGAAACAAATTTATATTTTTCAGTGTCTTCTCTTCCTGGGAATATTCCTATGAAAACACACTGAGAAGCTGTCCAAAAATTAAATTTAAAAGAAAAAACGAAACGTTTAAGGGCATCGAAAACCTACTAAAGCAGCCAGGAATTGAGAGTCCAGGCTCCCTGAGAGAAGGAAAAGCACATTGAGATGAGTTCAGTATTTGGTGGTGTGTCTTACCCCATGGAATCTGCTGATTGATAAGGAGCGTTAAGACTAAGAGGCTAAAAAGTGGAGCAGAGATTAGGGGCTGAAAGCCTGGGAACCTGAATAACGTTTCAGGTGTTTTAAAGGGATACAAACACTGCAGTATGGAGCTTTCAAAACAATCCAGACTAGAGGCCAAGATACAGGGCAGATGGAAAGTGCAATAAGTAAGCCCAATATTGTGCAGCTATTTCCCCTTGAGGCATTTGACGATTTATAAATAGCACATAACAAGAAGCAAAGAACTGAGCAGTGATGGCTAAGAACCAGGGAAGACAGGAACAGCTTTCCACGGTCTCACAGAGCATGGGACACAAAAATGAAGACTACGTCCTGCAAGGGAAGAGGATCCCTTAAATATGTTCTACACTTTGAGTTTGAATCCTGAAAGTACCAACCAGGACCTCACGTTGTTTGTAGCATTTTAATACACAGATCAATTATTCATGCAAATGCAACAAGTAATTTTGGCAAAAATTGACATGTGAAGCTAACATTTACCTGCAAATAGAGTGAACCAAAAATAACGATCTAATCTTAAAAATAAAAGTTGGATGATTTATACAACCAGCAGTCAAGATTTGTCATATAACTATAGTGACTCAATGTGGTAAGCATAGACAAACAGGCCAATGGAATGGATAGAGAATTCAGAAGCAAACACATCTATTTAGACACTTGATACATAACAAAAGTGGCCTTGTACTGTAGTATGGGTAGGATGGTCTTTTTAACAAATGGTGCAGGGTCAACTGGAGATTTTACATATAAATATATAAATATATATATGTATATGGAAATATGATTATTATTTATATATCACATCATACACAAATTAATTCCCAATGGATTTTTGATCAAAATATAAGAAGAATACTATAAAGTTTCTTGAAAATAACACAAGAGAATATCTTAATGAAACTGGGATGTATAAGGTCCTTAAAATAACAGGACACACACACACACACACACACACACACATACATACACACGAAAGCACTAAACATAAAGGAAAATTAATAAATTGGAATGCATTAAAATTAAGAATTTACTTACATCAAGAAATGCCAGTAGAGAATATGAAAATAAGCCACTGAGTGGGAGAAAATATTTGAATACATAAAAAAGACAAAGGGCTCATATTAAGAATGTTTCAGAAAAAGGCAGACAACCCAATTTTAAAAGTGGACAAGAGGCTTACGCAGGCACTTTGCAAAATAACCGGTACACATCTGAAATTTTCACAACCACAATAATCATAAGAAAAATGTGAAGTAAAATTACAATGAAATACCACTACATACTAACTAGGACTGACAATATCAAGTGTTTGTAAAAGTGTAAGGAAACTGGAATTTTCAAAACACTGCATGTGAAGTATAAAATGATACACTAACTTTGAGTACATCGGTTTCTACTAATGCTAAATGTTAAATAAACCCTATCATGTAGCAATCCAAAATTTAACAGACATACATACATATATTCACCAAATTACAAACACAAGAGTGTTCATAACAAAAAAAATTAAAACTAGAAACAATCCAAATGCTCGTCAACAGTTGAATAAGTAAGTAAATTATACTACTTTTACAAAATGCAATACAATACAATGACAATGAACAAATTGCATGCAAAAACATGGATAAATCTCATCAACATTATGTTGAGCAAAAGAAATCAGGCACAGCAGATTACTCATTTTATGATTTCATTTATGTGAAATTCAAAAATAAGGCCTTCAGGCAGGCTCCATGGTAGGTGACATGTGGGTAGAGGACCCACGATATATCAACGTTAAGTCAAAACTCATTGTGTATTTTCAAAGCAGTTTTTTGAAACATTAGAGAGAGACAGACAGAGAGACCATGTGAGCAGGAGAGAGGTAGAGAGAGAGAGAGAGAGAGAGAGAGAGAATCCCAAGCAGGCTCCATGCTGTCAGCACAGAGCCCGACACAGGGCTCGAACCCAAAAAATGTGAGCTGAAACCAAGGGTTGGACACTTGAGAGGCACCTGGGTGGCTCAGTTGGTTAAGCGTCTGACTTCGGTTCAGGTCATGATCTCACAGTTTGTGAGTTCAAGTCCCGCATCGGGCTCTGCGCTGACAGCTCAGAACCTGGAGCCTGCTTCAGATTCTGTGTCTCATTCTCTCTCTGCCCCTCCCCAACTTGTGCTCTGTCTCTCAAAAATAAATAAATGTAAAAAAAATAAATAAAAAAAAGAGTTGGACACTTCAATGACTGACCCACCCAGGCGCTTCTAGAAATTTATTCTTAAACAATTTGAATATTAATGATGCCTCAGCATCTGAGCAATGGAAAGGAAATTTAAAGAGAACTTACCAGCCAGAATTAACTTGTGCTCTTCTTGATAGGAGCACAGAGTGTGTATATAAAAGAGAGGCAATACCAAAGAGATGTGTCAGGATACTTTCCTGTAATACTGAATGGTGTTTTCTTCCCCTAGATTCCCCGGATGCCAGCTCCATCTGTGTTTTCATTTTCAGTAGAAGTCCACGTTCTAGGGCAAAAGCAGACTTCCCTGAAACAACTTCTCTTCCTATGATGTGAAATGCCTAACCCATTGAGGAGATTGTGGTTGGTGTCCAGAGACAAGAGAGTGGAAGGGAGAGGGAAGGAAAAGAGTGGAGTTTCTGCAGCCCAAAAAGGAGGAAATATCTATAGATTCTTTCTCTACTCCTTCTGCATGTCCTGGGCAGGTGGCTGGGGCAAAATGGCCGCATGGTTTACCTCAGGATGTTGGATTCCTGAGCCCTCATACACTGAAACAGCAGAGCTATGTTATTTCAAGGGCACCCAGGGACTACAAATGGCAATATATTAGAATATCTTAGTGTTTGTATATTTATAATATTGTTTCAGCAGTGTCAACAGTGAAAGAATGCAGAGCTCACTTACCCACAGGAGAAAGGTAAGAAAGTTGTAGTGTGCCACTACACTTAGAAAACATTTGGGTATTGTATTTAAACATTGTATTCAAATGTTGTATTCAACATTTGGCGATTGTATTGAAATGATTGTATTCACTATCATGTATGGCACAGGCTTCTCTGTATCAGGCAATGACCTTAACCGATATGTATGCATAGATATCAGCCATAAATACCCAGTACAGCCAAGATGGTGTTCCAGCTCAATCTCAGCCCTGGGCATGTGTCTTACAAATATATGATTTCTTTTATTATATGGGAAAATAGAAATGTGATCCAATAAACGTTTTATTCTTTCAAATAAACTTTAACTCTCTTCTGTGTATATCTTGTGGTTCATTATATAGGTGAGTAAGTCCTCGGCTCATAATAATCCCTGGTGAAATAAGACCCTGCTTATCTCATTCTGAGAAACAGCTTCTAAAATAACATACCATAAAAAAAATTATATCAGAAATGTTCTTTTAAGACACACTGAGTTTCAGAATCCCCAACACAACACAGCTTTCCCCAGCAGAATATACATCAGTTTTGTAGCCTTTAGGCCAAAATCGTAGGACTACATACTACTCTCACTGTGGACCATGGACCAGTTATATCATCATTCAGAATATTAGTTTTATGACTGATCAGTCTTACTGACCAGTCTTACTGGTCCTTTGTCCCCCACCCCCAACATACACATTAAAGTTTAAGAAGCGCTGGTCTAAACAATGATATGAGCTTGTCTTACTTAAAGGAATGTATGGTTTAGCCACTATGCTCCCCAACTATTCTAGATTTCAATTCAATTTGAGATGTTTAATTCAGTGTCTTGCAAGTGCATTGTAAGTCTTCCACAGAAACAGCCCAAGAGGAGGTCCAATTCATTGGGGTGAAACAGAATCATGAGACTGAAGACTCACCAACACACAGTTTTAGTGGTGAAAAACTTGTGTAGGCTAAAAGGACTCAAACTACCAATAGCAAAAGACAGGGCATATTTTGGTTGTGTGTTAATAACAAGAAGGTAGTTTCATGTCCTCAAAATTAATATTTCCACAGAGGTTTATATCAAGGATCAAACTAGGTTAATAGTACAATGAATTTTTAATCATTGCAATGATGACCACAGAAACAATACTATCATTGAGAAATTCTGATAAAAAAAATTTTTGTAATTTTATTTATGGCAAAGGCTAAACAAATTGACATAATTCTGGGATGTTTATAGTTTAATATACAGCTTTGGGCATTTTTTTGGTATTAGAATAAGAAAATTGGGATTAATTAACCTAACAAAGAAGAAAAATGTAAAAAAAAAAACAGGAAAACAAAAAGAAAATCTAATCAGGGAAATAATAAATATATTAATCATGTGGAGGCATACAGGAAGAAAATAAGAAAGAAATTGAGAGTTATCCTTCAACAACAAGAGAAAATTAATACAAAATCATTTTAGCTTGATTTCCAAACAAGTAGTCATACATTTAATGCTGAGGGGAATCTCCTATTGTACTTTCTCATTCTATTTTTTGCCATCAAATCCAAATATTATCAAAGATTATTTTGATATCATAAGAGAAACACAGTGAAACCTTGGTTTGCAAACATAAGTCCTTCTGGAAACATGCTTGTAATCCAAAGCATTTGTATATCAAGGCAAATTTCAAGAACCATTGGCTCAGTTGTGATTATGACGTTTGTCATCACGTACTACTTGTATTGCAAGACATTGCTCCTTTACCAAGTTAAAATTTATTAGAAATGTTCACTTGTCTTGCAGAACACTCACAGAACAAGTTACCTGCAATCCAGTGTTTTACTGTACTTTGGTTTTGTCAGTGGCAAATGTAGACACCAAACGTATATTTGAATTTGGGACATCTAGAAACATAAGATAGACTCACGAAACCTTCAGAGTGGAATCTATTGTTTTTAATTTTTTTAATGTTTATTTTTGTGAGAGAGAGAGACAGAGTGTGAGTTGGGGGAGGGGCAAAGAGAGAGAGAGAGACACACACACAAAATCCAAAGCAAGCTCCAGGCTCCAAGCTGTTGGCATAGAGCCCAACGCAAGGCTCAAACCCATGAACTATGAGATCGTGACCTGAGCCGAAGTCACACACTTAACTGAGCCACCCGGGCGTCCCAATGATGGAATCTATTAGCTCTGCCACTTCTTCTTCCCCATCCTCCTTCTGATCCTGTAATTTCTTGCCAATGTCATTGTAACTGTCTTCTAGCTGACTGTCAGCCTACAACCACCACACGCCCACAGAACCACCCTATGTGCATTTGCCAAAATAATCCTCATTTCAGTTCTAATTGTCTCATTTTTCCATTCAAAATAAATTAATACATAACATATTCCTTTATGGTTTAAGAAGACTTACATTTATTTCAAATCCCTTCTAAATCCCTTCCCTTGGTTTCTTAGCCAAAATTATGGCTAACATTAACCATTAATTATTTCTTGATTTCTTTGGCACTATGAGTACTTAGGCACTATACTAAGTACTGGGAAGATGGCAAAGTTGCTTTTACTTGGGCTCTTGAATGACTGCATAAAGCGGAGCATGCTTGCTACCTTGTTATAGGAGTAAAAAATAAACTTCTATTTTATTTAAGCCATTACAGTTTTGCATCTATTTAATTCAGCTGTTTAGTAAACCCTATCTAATATAGATACATAGCTTTTATTATTCCTTTTTATTACAGATGACGAAATGGAGACTGAAAGAAGTAAGGGAGTATGCTCACGATTTCACAGCGAGCTGGTGGTAGGACTCAGATTGAACTGAGATTGGCTAGGTCTAGAGCAACTAGACTTAGGTCCTTAACCTAAGTCTAACTTGACCTAACTTAACCACCACATTGCAGGGCTCCAAAATTATAAGACTCCTTAAAGAGTCCAAGCTCTTGTCTGACATTCATGACTCTACATTATTTAATCCCAGTCTCACTTCCCAGCATCATCATTTTCCTGGCTCTTTGCCTCTGGTTTTTTCTACCTGCAATACCCTTTCTGTCATTGAAATGCTACCAATTTCTCAAGGACCTTCTCATATGCTGCTACCTCACTGATTGGCTGGGGGCCCTAGCTGACCCTCTTATCCATCACCTTTTAACTATTTTAGATCACATGACAATCTGTCTTGTTTACAATTGACTTCAAATTATTATCTTCCTATTAAATTATGAAGGATTTTTTTTCATTACTTTTCTGTGTTCTCTCCATGGCAATCTTCTCTTCTTTTTTAATAACAGAGCTACAATTTTGTTCAAGGGGCAAGGTGTTCACTCCAGAAAAAGAAAGACGGTAAACCCATGATAATCTTCTAAACCAGTTACAGTTACTCTGCCTTCTTTCGCATGCTCACTCTCTCAGCTTTCCTTGCAGCTAAGGATTGCCAGGTGACACAGTTCTGATTAGTAAAAAATAAGAGAAAGTCTACTAGGAAAACAGACTTGTTTCTTCCAGGGAGGACTACCCTCTTGACTAAATGGAGACAGAGATCAAAAAAAATATGTTCCCTCCTTTGTGATTGGGAGCCAGATGTGTGAAGATGTGATATTTATAGTTGTAGACGTCTTCCTGAAACCACAAGGTGGCCAAGGTAGGAACAAAAATCCATGATTCTGGGATTAGTAGGACAAAAATATGAAAAATGCCTGATCTTTTATAACATTCTTGAACTCCCACACCAACTCAGAGACTTCCTGCCTACTCACTTTTATGTGAAGTAACTGATGTCTTTATGAGCCGTGGAAAGCTGAAATCATTCCTAACACAAATTCACACCTGAAACAGTGGCTGACTATGGTCACAAACTGGCCATGTTCCAGTTCCCCTCCTTCCACGTTCATGGTAGGATTATACTTCCTCACCTATTTTGCAGTTAGACACATGGCCATGAAACATGCATCGGTTACCAAAATGTGAGCAAAAGGAGTGCAGCTCGCCTCTGGTGGAAGCTTTAAGAAGCATCATATACAATTACTGAAAGTGTTTTTGTTTTTCTCTTGGAACAGTGGTTGTGTGCCTACATGTAAGTTGAGTCTCAGTTTGCCTAGGTTACTGAGTAACTATGATGAATAGAGCTCCCATATTGACCCATATTGGAAATGTAGATAAGCAAGAAACAAACTCTTGGTTTATTAAGCCACTGAGATTTTGTAATTGTTTTATGTATAGCGATACTTACCCTGTCTTGACTCATTTTGACATAATAAAGTCAATGGTCATGGGGTGGTGACACAGGCTTCCTTTCCCCAGTATCTGCTGTAGTGATTTCATTAAAATATGTTAAAAATTAGAAGCATTTTTAAAAATTTTTTTCAACATTTATTTATTTTTGAGAGAAAGAGACAGAGTGTGAGTGGGAAAGGGGCAAAGAGAGAAGGAGACACAGAATCTGAAACAGGCTCCAGGCTCTGAGCTGTCATCACAGAGCCCGACGCAGGGCTCAAACTCACAGAGCCGTGAGATCATGACCTGAGCTGAAGTCAGACGCTTAACCGACTGAGCCACTCAGGTACCCCCAAAATTAGAAGAATTTAAACATAGGACCAATAAGAACAGTTTAAAATATTATTCGGTAGAATATTCTTGTGCGTGTTAAGATACATTGTTAATAGCATTTCAATTCATACTCTTAAGGAAAGTAGGGAGCTATATTTATTGAATGTCTGTTAGCCAGAAGACAATAAAATATAAATTAAAGATTCAAGAACATAATTACTATTATTCCAAACACACAAAAAATGATGGTGGTTTCATTAAAATAATCTCTAAGGGGCGCCTGGGTGGCGCAGTCGGTTAAGCGTCCGACTTCAGCCAGGTCACGATCTCGCGGTCCGTGAGTTCGAGCCCCGCGTCAGGCTCTGGGCTGATGGCTCGGAGCCTGGAGCCTGTTTCCGATTCTGTGTCTCCCTCTCTCTCTGCCCCTCCCCCGTTCATGCTCTGTCTCTCTCTGTCCCAAAAATAAATAAAAAATGTTGAAAAAAAAAAAAAATTTAAAATAATCTCTAAGTGAGGACATTTTAAATGAAAATTCAGGTTAAAATTCTCAGAAATATTATGAAATATTAAATAATTCTAAACAAAGACCACTGGCCTTTCTTAAAACTGTGGACGTCAATCAAGTTTTGAAACTTGATATAATTAATAACAATACTAACAAAAGTTCAAGAAGCCTTTTGTGTGTGTGTGTGTGTGTTTTTGAGAGAGAGAGAGAGTGGGGGAGGAGAAGAGAGAGAGAGAGAGAGAGAGAGGGAGAGAGAATCTTAAGCAAGCTCCACACTCAGAGCCTGACACAGGGCTTAATCTTATTACCACTATGAAATCATGACCTGAGCCAAAATCAAGTCAGATGCTTAACCAACTCAGCCACCCAGGCACCTAAGAAGCCTCAGTTATGCTATGGTGATCACTAGCCCCCCAAAACTTAAGTATAGATTTCATTGCTGTAAAAAGAGATTTAATTTCAAAATCAAAAATACTAATTTTATATTAAATTGTATTAATTTGTGTATACACCACACAAGCCTTTGAAATTTTCAGAGGCCAATATCTTGGGAATTAAAAGACACCAGTGTTTCAGAAAAAAAAAAAAAAAAAAAAACACAAGAAGTTGGAATCCAGTTGTAATGGTTAATTTCATGTATTTACTTGCTAGGCCAGGGTGCCCAAATGTCTGGTCAAATATGTCTAGATGTTGCTATGAAGAAAATTTTGAAATATGATTAACATATAAATCAGTACACATCGAATAAAGCAGATTATCCTCTATAATATGGATGGGTCTCATCCAATTAATTGACGGCCTTAAGAGAAAAAGACTGAGGTCCCTGGAAGTAAGAACGATTCTGCTCCATACTACTTTTAGACTCTCCCTGGGTCTCCAGCCTGCATACTTGCCCTACAGAGTTTGGATTTGCCAACCACCGTAATCACATAAGCCAATTCCTGAAAATTAACGTTTCTCTCTCTCTCTCTCTCATTCCCCCATATATATAATTGGTTCTGTTTCTCTGAAGATCCCTAATATACCAGTTATTGTAAATTTGTTATCATATGTCTTCCAAAGTCCTAGTGGTTAAAAAATATGCCAACCAAAATTAGTCGCTATTTAAAATAGAACCTTGGTAACATGGCCCACAAAATATGAATTAGCCCTGTGTGTGAAATCTGTATTGTAAGGATGCCAGGTTATAAGGTTTATTATGTATACATAAAGACATCCACAACCAGAACTCTTCAGCATGTAAAACTTGCATAAAATCTTTCAGTAGGCTCCTAGATCATGCTACCCAATTTGATGACCAAGTAAGGCATCACTTGCAAATCTGTTATAGGTAATTTATAAGCACTAAACCAAAGGTTGAAAGAAATGAATAAAAGAGACATCATGATATATTAAAGCCTGCACTTTTTCTTCACAGCAGAGAAAGCATCAGACTGAAGAGATTTCCGTTACACCGTAGATTAGTTCCTGGAATGACACTGCTGGCAAATGTTATTTTTAACATTACTATCATTTAGAAACCATATTGTTATGTGCCTGGGCATATAAAAGGCATTCTCCCAGGACACAGGGACAGTGATAGGAGAGGCAGATTTTAATGTAAGTGCATGTTCAAAGTCAATCATTTCCTTTGAGACTTTGTAGACTTTAGTTCCAGCAACATAAATGTCACTTTTATGAGTTTAGTTCCATCTGGTAGAAAAAGCAATGGCTTTCAAATCAGTAGCCCTGAGTGTGAATCTCTGCTCTAAATACTTAGTCTATCTAAAGCCATGGGAAACTATTGCACTTCTCTGTTCCCCAATTTCTCCATCTATGAAATTGGGGGAGGGGGGACAGTATTTTCCTTGAAAGTTTAAGAGAATTAATTAATTAATACGCAAGTTGCAAGAAAGCAGAACCCATGAAAGATGCAGATATCGAGTAGAATGTTGAATAAAACCCCAGGATGGTGTCATGTATAAAGAGGTAACAAATATTGTATTTCTTAAAGCAATGTTTAAATTTTCTTTAGAGATAAACTAAAATGAAATAATAGAAAAATATAGCCCAGTCATATGATAAAGAAAAAAGTTTTTCATTTCATAATATAAAGGAAAGGAAAATTAGATAAGATTTGGTTACTAAGATTTGGAAACCATTAAATTGTCAGGAAAATCATTTTAGTTGAAACTGATAACACAGACTGAACAGGGTGGTGATGTTGCAAGAAAGGTATAGGGTGAACATCAGAGCAAAAGACAGATACCCTAAAAATAAACACACAAGCTCATGCCCTAGTAGAACAGTTTGGAGAGTTTTCTGGCCTTAAAAATAAATTCTATGAGGACCAGAAATATTCTGGTCTTTATTGGATACTTCATTAAGTTTGTATAAGCACACTCCACAGAGTATATTAATATTTATGCTTCAAACATAGGCGTAATGTGGGCTCCATCTTTGAACCAAAACCTTTTAGAAAATTCAGCCAGATAACTGGAATAGAATTAAGAACATCAACACATCATCCTATCTAGGCTTATCTCTTTGGAGGGCTTTGACAAATATATCAACAAATTGGGTAATACAGATAACAGTTTGTTTTAAAAGGAGCAGAAAAATATATGCAAGCTCTAATTCTGCAAGTATAGCAAGAATACAATCATTAAGTCATCTGGTTATCTTATGGTTCATCAACAACCTATCCTGACAAGGATCTCTGGGAATTGGATCCATTTCAGAGAGAATAGCAGAAGGAATTAAGCTCAAGGTAAAATATGCATTGCTAAGCAGGAAACTGCTTTAATTAACAAGGCAAACAAAGAAAAGAGTTACTAAAATAGTAAAGACTGTTCTAGACATTGGAGAGAGAGCTTTAGTGAATAAGATACCCCCAAAACAAAAACAAAACAAAACAAAAACAGAAGTAGCTGTTTCTTGGAGAAATAAGAAAGAAAATGAAGATGTTGGGATGAACCTTTTACAGACATGGGTTTATACATTGAAGGTTAACTGTCCCTCACATCCAGAAGCTCCAACCCAGTTGATAGTCCTCAGTAAGAACTACCAACTAAGGAGGCAATGGAGCATCGATGATAATAGCCTATCTTTATTAAGTATATATAATATGCCAGGACTCCGCAAAGCACTTCACTCGCATTGTGTCTGGTAATTCCCACCAATCCAACAGGGTAAGTACTGTTACTATTCCTCTTCACAGGATTCTATCTTGAGAGTAATAAAAGTCTCACAGGAAATAAGTGGTAGGCCTGGGACTGTACTCTTAGTTTTTCAGTGTTTGTTTGTTAATTCAAATCCTGTATTCTTAGCATTATCTAATCACTATATCATCTCTTGGTACAGAGAAACCATACAATGGGCTTAAGAATATAAAGAGAGCTTTAATATTCTTCTCATTGATAAAAACCTATTCCACATTAAAGCAACATTATGACATTACCCTTACGCCATTAAATAATGGTCTGGCAAAGATAGCCTAGGACATTTTAGTTTAATTAGTTCATGTTAATCACATGCATATTATTGTCCCTCTTACAAATCGTGGATATCTTCATCATTTTCCAAATCACAGCAGAATTTTCACAAACTTGAGGGAACTAACTAGAACCTTGACTACAATCATACACACAAACTACAAATGCATATATGCATTTAGACACATGCTAGAAGTATATATGCATGCATATTCACAGATTTAAAGAATACAAACCATGAAAGTTTAGTAAGCACAATCATAGCTCATGTGGTTGGTGCTTGTCCACTGAAATGGAACGGCTTCTTCTCAACCATCCTCACACCGGCAGACAGAGGCCCATGCCTCCCCACTGCTCCCAACAGTGATGCTTTGTCTGAATGGCTTGTTCTATACCTAAATAATCATCCAAAGAGCACAAATAGCAAGTCTGTGAACTCAAGTTAAAAAGATATAGAGACACAACTTCACCCTGCTACCATCAAAATATTGCAGAGCGTATTAGAAGGAAGCAAAGCTTTCTGCAAAAATCAATTCTCAGTTGTCAAAGTCTGTATTTTGTGTAAATTTATAAGAAAAATTTAAGATCTGATAATAAGTTTATAAAGCAAAACCCAGTGAAATAAGATCACATAAAAGGAGAAAAATGGATCCCAATTATAGCAAGGCTATTCCCTTAGTCATGCTGATGAAGGGTTACAATTAGTTCCTTAGAACAGGGGAATAGATTACTTGGGTATCCTTTATAACTTATTTATATAGGTCATTATCTCAGTAAATGCAGTGTTATTCTTATTACACACAGTGGGTCCATTCTCAACAAATTCTATTGTCCTTCTTATAAAGCCCATAGGTAAAGAATAGTGTCATAGAACATTAAATAGTTTGTTGAATCAAGCAGAAAATATGTTTCTGTTACAGAGTGGGCCAAATTTGATACAAGATACTTCTTCCAGAAGGCAGGCTGGCTGTGTCACATAACAAAAGCCACTTGTGAGAGGTAAAGATATGTCAAGTGTTTTTAACATAAAGATCAGACGAAACCTTTATTTTACCTTTAGGGAATCTGTAAACCTCTTGAAGTTAACTGTATATGCAAACTGTATGTATATGTGCATTTTTCTATAAAAAGATTCCCTGGCTTTTTTTTATTTTCTCAGAGGAATCCGTGACCCCACCCCCCCCCCAAAAAAAAAGGTTAAGAACTACTGAACTATACATAGTATTATACGTAAGAAAGCATGTATGTACCATTTAAAAGGCAACACTGAAAAGCAAAAAGCCTCTAATTTGTCATCTTGAGTAAAGAAAAAAAGAGCATGGTAAAATAAGTGTTCATTATAGAGAGAGAGCAAAAGAGAAGAAAGACTCCAAAAATAATCGTAGAGAAAAGGGTATTTCCCTTAAAAATATCCAGAGCCCAAATTATTCTCATTTTTTTTTCTGATTTTTTAAAAAATTTACTTAGGGGCACCTGGGTGGCTCAGTAGGTTAAGTGTCTACTCTTGGTTTTGACTCAGGTCACGATCTCACTGTTTGTGAGTTCGAGCCCCACATTGGGCTCCGCGCTGACAACACAGAGCCTGCCTGGGATTCTCTCTCTCCGTCCTGTGTCTGCTTTCTCTATCTCTCAAAATAAATAAACTTTAAACTTTATTTTAAATAAATAAATAAATAAATAAAATTTACTTAAAGGAGATAAGTCACTTAAAATGCACAGGCAACATACAAGCAGAAATAATGGTGGGCTTATATTTGTTGCAACATGTTTTTATTTTAAAATTTTATTATAATATCATTTGCTTTCAAAGCATATGGATGAATAAATTCTCATCTCTTAATTATTTTTTCAGTAAAGATAGAGAAGAGATGGCTGATTAAACCATTTAGCAAACACAGTAGACAGGTCAAAGAATAAAAATGAGCTCACTTCAAAATTAGAGGGAGAAAGGAAGGAAGAAAAAAAGAACTGAAAAAGATTAGGCATTTAAATTGCAGTGTTAAACTAAATATAATTAGACCTAAGCTGGCCCTTCTCCCAGAGTTCATAAACCCACACCAAGGAGCTCTCCAGGGAGTGATATAGTCAAATTGCGTCTTCCTTTAATGACCCGTGTAAATGGCCAGCCCTGTCCTACCTGCTCTCATTTTTTTCTGTTTATACCATTCACCTTTCCTTAAGTATTTGACTGTTTGTCTGTGTCTGAAGTGTTTATTAGAGCAACTTGAACCAAGGCAAAATAGATTCTACAATGTCTCGGGTTTGCAAATAAAAGAACCTTAACTACAATGTTAAAATCAGCCACTGTTTGCCCATTTCAGTCTGTTACATATAAGTGCCCACTTTATGTGGTAGAACTATAGATGTAACTCTGATGTAACTATGGAGCAAAGAAAGAAAAACTAAAAATATGAGGAAACATTCCTTAAAGGAATTTAACTGGAAAAACAAGTCTTACTAATGATGGAATTTTTCTCTTAAAAAATTAAGCATTACCTAAGGGAAAAAATCTCAATTTCCAAGGTTTAAATCCCAGCCCAGACTTCTAGTTTCAGCTCCTTTATGTAAAGAGATTGGAAGTTGTCACTCATCCTTCAAAAGAAGAAGAAGAAGAAAGAGAAGGAGGAGAAGAAGAAGAACAACAACAACAACAACAATAACAACAACGAACTGACAATCAGTGTCTTTGCTTGGACCCATCAAAGTACTGAGATCTCAGGGCCATCTTGAAATCTGGAACCCCAGCTGAGAGATAAGATTTGCTTACCTGGAAGAGAACCTGCTGAGAGCTCTAGACTGTAAACAACTTAACTGGTAATTTTCAGAAATTGATGAAGGCTGGGTATGAATTAGCTTAAAAGTGAGAAACTCCTGGGGGCCCACAGTCTTAGAAGGGATCCCACTTTTTCATGGGTTTTATCTGCAGGGACTTCACAAAGTTCTCATGATAAAGATTTTAAGGATTTCCTTATGGCTCTTGCAAGGGGAGGGCAAGTGTAATCTTTGTGAAATAAGCCCAGAGGACTCTCCATAACACAGGCCTATTCTCCAGAGTAAAAGATTTTACCAGAGCCTTAATGTGGCTGTGGGAAGGGCTCTCATTCCAGCCTTAAAACTGGCCTTCCTGTCTCATCTGAATGAGGAGAAGGGGGGATCGATGCTACTAGAAACAAAAGTCATAGCCCAGAAACACAGATTCACCAAAATCATCAGGGCACAGAATATTTACGCTCCCATCCCTCACCACCACACACCCACAGGCTTAAATACAGTAAGTCACAGTTAGAAGAGCAGCAAACCAGAGACTCTCTTTGAAGAGGTCTTAGGGAAAACCTTTAAGGAAGGTCTTTAGGGAAACCCAAATTCAAAAGAGAAAGCTGACACCTACCACTACAGGAAACATTTTTAAAAGCCCAATATCCAGCCAGATGAACATAAAGCTTCGCACTAAAGCCCTATTCACCTAATACAATGGCTGAAGTCTTATTACCCAACACAATGTCTGGTTTTCAACAACAACAACAACAACAAAAAATTATAAGATTTTCAAAAAGGCAGGAAAAAATACAGCGTGAGGAGACAATGACACAGATGTTGGAAGTACGATTAATAGGCTAAGGGCTCTAAGGGAAAGAATGGACAACATGTAAGAAACAATGGGTAACATAAATGGAAGGAGAGAAATTCTAAGAAAAACCAAAAGGAAGTGCTAGAGAGCAAAAACCACTGTAACAGAAATAAAGAATGCCTTCGATGGCCTCCTCAGTAGACTGGACATGGCTAAGAAGAGAATCAGTGAGTTTCAAGATGTATCACTAGAGACCTCCACAACTGAATGCAAAGAGAAAAACAAATTAAAAAAAAAGAAAGAAAGAAAATTCAAGAACTGCTATGGAAAGTTTCCAAAATGTATTGACGTGAATATCATTAGACTACCAGAAATAAAATAAAAAGAAAACAAAACAGAAGAATTATTTGAAATAATAATGACGGAGAACTTTCTAAAGGTGCTGACAGACACCAAACTACAAAATCAGGAAATGTGAAGGATACCAAGCAGGATTTAAATAAGTAAATAAATAAAATAAAATAAAAACAAAGCAAACGAACAAAAACTACACCTAAACATTAACTTTAAACTTCAGAAGACCCAATCAAAGAAAAAATCCTGATGATGCCAAAGGGGAAAAAAAGAATGCCTTAGCTCTATGAGAACAGTGAATTTCTCATTGGAAACCATGCAAGAGAGAAGAGAGTGGAGTGAAATAAAGTGGTGTTAAAAAAAAAAAAAAGAGGAAAAACAACCACCAACCTAGAATTGCATATCTGGTATAATTATGCTTACAAAGGGAAGCAGAAATAAAAACTGTCTCAGACAAACAAAAACTGAGGGAATTCAGTGCCAGCAGAAGTATCCCTCAAAAAATGTTAAATGAATATCTTCAAGGAGACGGGAAATAATACAGGTCAGAAACTCAGATCTACATACAGAAAGGAGAAATGTCAGAAAAGGAATAAGCAAATACAAAGTAAAATATTTTATTTCTCTTATTCTTTGTTGATCTAAAATAAAGTCTTGTTTAAAAATAGTAATTTAGGGGCACCTGGGTGTCTCAGTAGATTAAGGGTAGGACTCTTGATTTCAGCTCAGGTCATGATCTCAAGGCTTCTGGGATCGAGCTCCGGGTTGGGTTCTGTGCACTGACAGCATAGGGCCTGCTTGGGATTCTCTCTCTCTCTCGCTCTCGCTCTCGCTCTCGCTCTCTCTCTTTCTGCCCCTTCCCCACTCATGCTTTATGTCTGTCAAAATAAATAAATAAATAAACAAACAAACAAAACATTTTTTAAAAATAGTAATTATAGCATAGGAATAAGTAAAATTAATGACAACAATGTTGTATGGAATGGGAGGGAAATACACTATGATAAAAGACGTGTATTACACATCAAGTAGTAACAGTGTTATTTAAAGATGAACTTAATCCCACAGATGAATTCTGACCAACCACCATGGGTTAACACATCTGTTGAAGCTGAAGCCAAGAGCTTCTTTCTATGACTATTTTCTTCATTCCATCCCCACTTCTCAAAACATCCACCAATATCTTGTAAAACACCATAAGCTTCCTACTTTGGTTTATGGCAGGAAACAAGATTGCAGACTTTAATTATATGAGACGAGTTCTTGAAATATATGTATACATAACATTGAATAGGGGATTTAGTGCTCAGGTTATAAAATGTTATACTTAGGAAGAAATTTTCTGATTTTCTAATTGCTATAGTTGAGTTGTGTTATAGTTGTGCTCTGATATTTTCTTATTAACACCTTTAACTGAAAATAAGAGATGAAACTTATTTGAGACTATATTAATAGAACTCTGAGGGTTCTTATGTATCCCTACCTTTTCCAAGGGAAATAACTCAGGCTACATTTGCTGGCAGAAATCAGAGAACAATCAAACACCTGTATAGGATTTCTCTGGCTGAGAATAAGCACAAGAAAACAAGGAAGAAATGATACATAAACTCATTTCTTCCATGGAGAAGAGGTTTTATTTTGTAAGTTAACATGGCTTTGGCTATAATAGAAGGGAAATGTTATGGTTTCGATCTTAATTTCCCTTTTAGGAATTAATAATGGAAAGAGGGTTTGAGACCTTTATTTTGTAGCTATAATTTTTAACACAATACTTATGTAATGCTCTTTACAAAACCCTCTCTGATGATCTTGGGTAATATAATTGTCCATAGTTTGAGATGAGAAATAAAATAGCAAGTGACTCTTCAGCATCATATATGATATAGTTTTTGTTAATATTAGTTATTATAAGCTGCTAACTCAAGTTTTTAGGAAACAACATCTGAACTGTCCATTTCTCTAATACCACTTACTGGATTGTGGCTATGCCCAGCTAGCTTCACTGAAACCTCAAATACACTTAATAGATGTTAAGAAATAAATATGGATAATTAAATAAATATGTAAAAAGAAAGAAATTACAGATATACGTAACTGACATAACAATACATTCCTTGAATGGTGATAAGGTAGAACATTAAGGGTTAGCATATCCTCACCACAACATCAAATAAGTTGAATCTACAGTGTTGGGTTTTTCTGATCTGGCAGATTCCTCACTTCATTAAGATTTGGTATGAGAATCAAGAAATGAACTGAGAGCTGCATCTTATTACCTGAAAATGTGCTACTTGATCTTATGTTTGGCATGACTCACTAGATCATTTTGATGGTAAAGAGAAAGTAAAATTAATTTCAACCAGGTTTCAGTTATCATTCTTACCAATTCTGAAACCTAGTTCATCCTTTGGGTGAGTCTAGTTCATAGATAAACGAGAGCATCTGTAAGTATGATACCAAGTTTCACAGATGCTAGACTAAAACTTGTCTGGAACTCTGGTGGGTTTTTTAATTTAAATTTTAGTTAACATACAGCGCAATATTGGTTTCAGGAGTAGATTTAGTGATTCATCACATGCATACAACCCCTATTGCTCATCACAAAAAGTGCCCTCCTTAATACCTGTCACCCATCTAGCACATCCCCCACCCACCTCCCTCTATCAACCCTCAGTTTGTTGTCTATTTGTTAAGAGTTTCTTGTGGTTTGTTTCCCTCTCTATATTAACTCTGTTAGTATCACCTGCCAACAGAGGAAGCTCATGTTTGGATTTTCATAATCTTAGCTATTCGGTCCAGTAAGCCAACAGAAGGCACTGAAAAAATAAGGGAATGGAATGAGGAAAATAAATCTCCTCTCCCATCACTCTTCCTAGGAGGAGAAGACACCAGGCTGGTTTACTGCGTTTATTCTTGGTTGTATTTCACAGAAGTTTAAAATAATCAATTAAGAAAAAAATGAAATTATGTATGTACATTAGAGAGAGATAGTATATACTGTACTATATAATGGTGTGTGTGTGTGTGTGTGTGTGTGTGTATGTGTGTGTGTATAGCTTATATAACTAGGAAATACAAGGACTGAGTTGGCAGGGGGACTCCTAAACCCAGTGTCATTAGATTTTACTCTTCAATCTATTTTGCTTCTCTTTCTTACTACAAATAGGAAAGAATAAGATCAATTCTCAGAGAAAACAAAAACTCATCCCTACATATCGTAGAGAGAGAAAATCAGACATATCTGGATTTGCATAATTCCAATTTAGTACTATCAGAAGAATCTTTCTCTCTCTCTCTCTCTCTCTCTCTCTCTCTCTCTTTCTCTCTCTCTCTTTCTCTCTCTCTCTTTCTCTTTCTGTCTCCCTCTTTCTGTCCATATGCTAGTGTGGCAGAGGGATAAGCTAAGCCAGGAATGTTCTCTTAGATAGGCACAGAGGCTTCATTCTCTGTCCTTCTGTCTCACATCTCCTATCAATAAGAGAACAAGGGCCTGCATGAAAGCTGACTTAAATTCACACCCCCACCACCACCAGTTATGTGCTCTGAACCTTTTGGATTTGGAAGCCAGTGGTGATTTGGAGAGCAAAGCATATTTGTGCTCTGGTCAAGTGTCCCAGTTCAGTTTATCAGAAAGCTTTGTATTGAGAGTCACAGATACTTGACTAAAATGGTTCTTTTCCCCCATATGCCATGGTCCCTTATAAACAGGGTGAACATAGGTCCCAGTTTTCCAATGGCGGTCCTAGTTTTCCCAGCTCAATTATTAACAGTATTCCCTTCACATAGAAGTATTCCACTTTGGATAAAAAAAAAAATGTTATAGTCAATTTCCTTAGAGTTGGTTCTCTTTTCTCACGAACCTCACAAAATGAGTTACTGTATCAAGATGGGAACTGGACTGTACTGGGTACCCCACTGAGCCCTGACCAAAATGAAAATTTGCAAGCAAATCATAATAACTGTTTCAGGGTCCCCAAATTAGGGGGCAGGTGTCACAAACCAATAACTAACTAAAAAATCAAAACCTAAACTGCATTCTTAACATTAGCCAATTCTCTTCCATGATGATTTTTTGGGAAAGAATTAGCCTTGAGCCTGAAACACTTCCTTACCCAGATATAAAGAGTTCTCACAGCTGTGCTGGGCTTATCGTCTTGTGTGGGAATATCCTTCCTTATTCCTTCTTCTTTCTTTCACACACAGCATATGCTCTTTTGCTCTGTTTACAGTGTGTGCATCATAGGACACCTGGCCAACTTCACTGCTATCTCCGTCCTCCATGGAGTGAGGACAGAGTTCCCTATACTCCAGCATGAGAATGCATGTAGAAACACACTGACAATGGGGAATTGATGCCCACTCTTAATGCTGATTTTGCTCTATTTGAGTAAAGCACTGTTCTATCCAATGCTTGACTATGTTGTGTTTTCCTCAGTGATTCGGATACCAAGATGCAATGTCAGAAGTATTGGGACATCTACCTGTTCCTAGTGGTTGGCATAGTGATGATCTTTGTTATCCCCCATGACTCTTTTTATAAATATCAATCCTCCCCTGGGATTGGTAACCAGTGTACGGTACTCTGCTCAAGAATGATAAGTGGCCTAGGGTGCCTGGGTGGCTCAGTGGTTAAGAGTCTACTTTGGCTCAGGTCATGATCTCGTGGTCCGCGAGTTCGAGCCCCGTGTTGGGCTCTGCTGACAGCTCAGGGCCTGCAGCCTGCTTCAGATTCTGTGACTCCCTTTCTCTCTGCCCCTCCTCCACTTGCACTGTTTCTCTCTCTCTCTCTCTCTCTCAAAAATAAATAAACACTTTTTAAAAATTAAAAGAAAAAAGAATGATAGGTGGATTGATATATTTATATCTTCTGAGGTCTCTTTTCCCTCAAGTACCTGTACCCTAAGGAGTACCTTAAGGCATTATAATTCCTCCTCCATGAATTTCTCTTTCTTTTAAGTTTATTTATTTATTTTGAGAGATACAGAGAGGAAGGGTGGGGGAAGGAGAGAGAGGGAGAGGGAGAGAGAGAGAGAGAGAGAGAGAGAGAGAGAGAGAATCCCAAGAAGGCTACATGCTCAGCACAAGCCTGGCTTGGAGCTTGATCTCACAAACATTGAGCTCATGACCTGAGCTAAAATGAAATCAGACGCTTAACCAACTGAGCCACCCAGGTGCCCCTCCATGAATTTCTAATACCTTCTTTGTCCCAGAGATGAGAAGAGAGACTAATGAATTTATAGTTAACCTTGGGAATAATAAAGCTCTTTTAAATTGCATTTATAAATTTTCCATTTATTAGTTAATCACACAGCAAAAATAACCAACACATTTCATGTGTCTTTGACTATCTTAATACAAAGAGATAAGGTATTAGAATTAATCTATCTTCTGTAACACTTTGGCAGTACTGAAAACAGGTTCAAAATTTTCTTTCCCCAGTAGCCAGGAATTTTAGCATAAGTTTATCATATAATTTATCAGATCATTCTTTATGAGAATAATTTTTAATCTGATTTGGTGTAAATTAGAAGAAATTAAGTACTAATCAGGTAGAAAATATTACATTTAGACAGCAATTGTAATCCCAAAGAATTAAAATGATATGAAAGATGATTCATGAGAGTAGATTAAAGGAATAGTATATTTCATCTTGGAAAAAGGAACATCCTTCAGGTAAATTAATAATAATTATTACACACATGATAGATTATGATATGCAAGATGTTGACCAGCTGTTCCTTATTTCCACTGAGTACTGACTATAAGGAAATACATTTTAAAACACAGCAGAATTTTTAAAACAATAGCAACATAGTGTTTTAGGAATCCCTTTTTAAAATGTACAATGATTATTAACATTTAAAAATGTAATTTTAAGAACTATAAAGCTTCCTTTCTCAAAAGCACAGAGACTGAGTCTAATGTCCTAACACACGATGGTCAGTAGAATCCTTGCCAAGGAGTGTTAACCTTCCCATGTTAAAGTTTTTCCCCGTAAAATGAAACATGCTGTAATTTACAATGAAGAACAGTGTGATTTACTTTAATGTTCAGCTTTTTGCAATGTGTTATTCTCCTTGAATGTTCATTATTATTATCACATTGTCACATTTCATTTGTTCATAATCAACCTGCCTTTTTTTTTTTAACAAATAGGTGGGGGAAATTCCTTACAACCACTGAGCCCTGTATCATTTGCCTCCTTGCCTGGTTTACCTTTATAATCTCCTACTAGCCTGGCCCCTCAGCCCATCTAGTCAGACTAACCTTTTCTCTGCTAAGAATATGGCAGCACTGGCTGCTCCTTTAGCCTGGAACTCTCTTTCTTGTACATTACATGGCTAGCCCTCTTTCCTTCAGGAGATTGCTGAAGTATTCCCTTCTCAGGAGGTGATTCCTGACAACCCTATTTTATTCTGAATTTGGAATGCAATGTAATCACACATTTAGGAAACTGTTTTATTTGTTGAAACATAGATACTCCAACTGCCTAAAACAGTGCCTGGCACTCGTTATATTTTCATTGAATGAATGTATCAATAAGTGAATGTAAAAGATAGATCCAATTGAGTATTGGCCCAAATTGAGTCATTGAATGCCTAATTATATGTAATTCCTGGTTAGATATACAAATGCCTGAAGTTAAAGCATAGGTATTCTGTGGTTTGAGTACAATGAATTACAGGCATAAGAAGTAGATGGACATACATACATATAGAAACACACAAAATAGACATATTAAGTTAAAAGATAATGGCAGGCCTTGTTGATACAGGTTTTATAGAGACATACAACCCCAATTATCTTAAAATACTATATTAGTCTTAATATTCCATTTTATATTTACTAGTTCCTGATACTATTAATCTCAACTCAACTCAACCTCCTTGACAATTGGCAGGTCAAGGAGGGATATTATTTTTATTTTTTTTTAACATTTTATTTATTTTTGAGAGAAAGAGAGACAGGGTATGAGTGGGGGAAGGGCAGAGAAAGAGGGAGACACAGAGTCTGAAGCAGGGGGCTCGAACTCATGAACCATGAGATCATGACCTGAGCTGAAGTCAGATGTTCAACTGACTGAGCCACCCAGGCACCCCAGAGGGATATTATTTTCAAACTTGGAACTATTGACTAAAAGAAAAAAAAAGAGATTTGTAAGTGTGTCACATAGAAACAATGTTTTAAGTTTATTATCTCTGGTCCTCTAGTAATTATTGTAAAATACATATTGTTATTCTATTCTACAGAAGAAAAAAGTAAGGTTCAAAGAGGTTAGTTAAATTCTCCAAACTCACACAGCTAAAATGTAGAAAAGCCTGGATTCAAGCCAAGGTTGTGTGGGTTGTTTAAGACGCATATTCTTTCTACTACAGCAGACTGCCTCCCTTACTTTGTTTTCACCACTGAGAGCAGGGGAATTGCTACAGATCATCACTTCAATAAGCAATTTGGCTTCCTGGTAGTCACCATGAGAGTGAACTCAGGGATGTGGGGAAGAAACCTGAAAATCCTCGGATCCCTTTGCCCTGTCACATCATGAGTTTTGACAAGACTCCAGATCATCAAATCAGTGCCTCCTTGACTCTGTCTCCTCTGCATGTTGACCATTCAGACAAATTAGTCAGTGCTGCAAGCAAAACAATCCATAATCAACCATGAGGCACGTTCTAAGAAGGTTTGGTTGGCCAAGGCTTTGGACAACAGCACAGCTCTGGTTTTTAGCTCTAGCTAGAAAACATTTTGTTTTTTGTTTGCTTTATTTTCTTGCAAATTAACAATAAGTTCTCATTGGGTATATATTGACATTTTAAGGTCGTATAAAAACTACCAAAACATTCCATATGATCTCTATACACAAGTATGAATGTCAGCTTTTTGTGCTTTTTCTATAACTCTCTCATCCTCTCTTCTTCACATACCACGTTTGTCTTTCCTGTACCTAAAACCTCTCATTGATGGAACTCAAATCCCAAGTAGTGAAGGCCTCCTAAGTAAATATAATTAATCATTCATTCATGAGCTGCTATTTTTCTATCTTGCAATGTCTGAGGCACAATAAAGAATAAAAGCCAACAAACACTTGAATTTTAAGTCAAATCGATCCAATTTTAATCAAGTAGAATTTATTAAAAACAACCATCACATCTACTTGTGAATGAAGACAGTATGTGGCATCTACCTTCAAGAAGTTGGCAGTCTATGGATTATGAGTCCTACATCCAGTTGGGTGATGGTAGAGAAGTCACTTCACCCACCCTCATCTATAAATACGATAATAATAGTAGTTAATTATAAAATAACAGAGATTAAAATATACCTTTTGACATTGTACAAAAGTTGTAGCAAAAGATAGATGAGTTCACACATTTGAAAATGTGGAGCAGATGGGGTCCCTGGGTGGCTCAGTTGGTTAAGAATGCAACTTTTGATTTTGGCTCAGGTGTTGATCCCACCATTTGTGAGTTCGAGTGCCTTGTCAGGCTCTGCACTGACAGGGCAGAGCCTGTTTGAGATTCTCTCTCTTCCTTTTCTCTGCCCCGCCCCCACTCTCTCTCTCTTAAATAAATAAACAAATTAACAAATTAACTTCTTTTAAAAAAAATGTTTAAAAACATTTTTAAAAATGTGCAGCAGAGAGATTTATGTTCACTCTAAACATCACATTCTCCCCTATATTTCCCTACTCCTCTGGCAGCTAGGCAGGATCATGTGACTATTTCTTGCCAATGGTTTACCGGAAGTGTCATGAGTCACGTCCAGACCAAATCATTTAAGAAGTTTGACACCATTAGTGTTTTCCCTTTAGTAAAAGTGGTGGCTTTGTCTTGGGATGGCAGAGGGATGAAAATAAGAACACTAAAATTACTGAGTCACTGCATGGAAAACCTATAACAAAGTTTTCATGTGTAAGAAACAAATTCTCACTTGTTAAGCTACTGAGACTTTAGGTTTGTTTTTCATTAACAAGGTACAACATTTCCTAAAGAACAGAAATGGCCTGATACTGGGAAATATTGTGGACATTCAATAAATATTTACCTTAAAAAAATTCCATGAATACTTCACTCAAATAGGCAATTTGAGATTGGGTGCTAGCTTGTACCAAAACTACAATTGGGAATTTATCAGAGAGGGGAAAGAGATATGGCTGATGTTGGATGGGATTTCATGAGGTAAAGTAGATAGGAGACAGCTATTTATGCAGGTAAGGATAATTACAAGTGAGGGCAGGATGGGCTGGGATAAGCATAGTAAGTTGGTTGTGAGACCTGTATGCTTGGAAGAGATAATGTGAATTGTAGAATGTTACAAAATCATGAGATAATGAACATGCTTAAAGACTGGACACACTTTAGGTTTCATTCAAAAACCAACGAAAAGCCAGAAAAGATTGGATCGGTGATAAAAGTAGGGATTAAGGAAAATGCCTGGCTTCAGTGTTTATAAAATATTAGGACAGTGGCTCTCCACTGTGGCCACACATTAGAATCACATGGGGAACTTTGCAATGTTGCCTAGGTTTCTCCCCTAATTCCTGATTTAATTGGTGATTCTGGGCATCAGTGGGCTTTCAAAGCTAAACAGGTGATTCTAATTATTCTAAATTGCAACAAGTATTACAATAACTGGAAATCAGGGGGTCTTACCCAGTAGAAGGCCAGTTAAGAGAATGATATGCAACACCCCTTCCGGTGTGATGGCAACAAAAAAATCTGATTTTACTCAGGGGTTGAGGTAGAAGTTGTAAAGGGGAAGTGATACTCTGGATCTTGCTTTGCTATTTTTAATTCTTCTCCCAACTTCAGAGCAGGAACTAATTACATTGGTGCACTTCTGTTCGATTCTCCATTTGTGTTTTCAAAAATCCATACTTTAAAAATATAGGGTCTGCAACACAAAGTGTGAAGTAGGGCCATACAAATTTCTCTCTATTCCATCTCATTCACCAACCCCATACTTCAAGCCCTAGATTTAACCTTCATATTACAGAGCAAAAGTTTAAGTAATTTGTTGCAGTTAGTTGTAAAAGAGTTATTCAAGCCTCCAAATGGCTTGACCAGGCTTCCTGCCTCCCACACTTTCATTTTTCAACTCTGTAACATACTAAAAATTAGCTGAATGGGTCCAATCACAATTCTTAGATACAAATTATAAGGTACCAATATAGTAGTATTCTCAACCATTTATTACATACCTTCTTATTCCTGACTTCCTTTCTCACACTCCCAGAAGGAATCCAAACACATAGAATATCTTAGAAAATGCACACAATATTTCAGGCTGAGTGAGCTTAAATAAACAACAACAACAACAACAACAAAAAAAAACCCAAAAAACAAACAAACAAACAAAAAAACCAAGTCAGCTTTTCAAAATATACAGACTTCAGCACAATTAAATATTTCCTTACCAGAGAGTTACGATGGTGGCGATCAATTTTTTTAAAGGTTAACAGAATTCCCTTTAGTTTTTTAACAAAATTATCCTAGTCATCAGGAGTTCACAGTCCAGAGACTCCATTGTGTTCAGCTTTATGATTTTGCAGAAAAATCTAGTTTTTTTAAAGAACTGAATGTCTCTTATATGATCACACTTATTTATTTGGCCCATGCACTAATGTGTTGGTGTGTTTATTGAGGAGAGCTTTTTGTTTTACTCTTTCTGGCTTGTTGGCTTCCAAACACTCTCTGGCCCCATAGGAAGTCATTTCGATCTAAAGAAGCCACTCTCCAAAGAGCATGGAGCTGCTGCAATATTTATGAAATCTAAAACCTCTCTTCTTGATCTTTTTAATAAAGATCCTAGAGGAAGGTGTTGAGGCTAATAAAGAGAGAAGGGAGAAGGAAAAGCAGCTTGTAAGGGAGTCTAACAGTGCACTCTCAGCAGACTGCTAAAATGTAAACAGAGAGGTGATCAATGATGGACTCTGTTTCTAAATTAAGTCTTAAAATGCATATTAATGAATGCTTTTTTGGAAAAGTATATTACATTGAGAATGACACTTAAGCAAATGGAAGCTACTTTAATTTTAGATTCAGCTTCCCACTCAGCTGAGTTTTCTGACTGGGAAATACTTGCATAGTTAGTGGGTAGAGCTGTGTGGTCCATTTTTAAAGTAATCTGGGAAGAGGATTTTGAAAGAAAAAAAAAAAAAAAAAAACAACTTCCCAAACATAAACAGGTCAAATGTGGCTCTCAACTCATCCCTGAAGGGTCTCTTAGAAAGATTCACAGCTGTTCAGTTTTATAGGGCCACCTGCCATACTGATGAAAGGGATGGGATCACTTTGAATAGCAAGGGAAAAAAGCCAACCTCCTGGAAATGAGCATGAAAAACTGAAAAGATTACGATTCAGTATCTCGATTCTATGAAACAACTGTGCAACGTAAAGCATATTCATGAGTCCAAGAAGAAACAAAATTAGAACTGGTCTAATTCAAATTGAATATTCTTCTGAGGGCAGTAGCCCAGTGAAACCCCATCTTTCTTTTATTAAGTAAGTGGTTAGATGAATGTGATGGAGCATAAATTAAAAGGCAGAAGAATTTTAAGGGATAAGACTGGTGAGCTGGTCAGAGGCTAGGTCACACAGAGGGTTGCCAGTCTTGGAGATTATGCAGGCTGATGGCTTTCAGGCTTTGTAAAAGCAGTCAGTTCTCTTTCTTTCTTCCACCTCCTCCATCCCTTTTCCTCCCTCCCATGTTATGTGGCATTCTAATATATAAAACATATAAACCTAGAACTACTCTGATTAAGAATGGAAGGATAGAGTACAGGTGTGATGAGAAGCCAGAAATGGTACTGTCTCTATCTATATAAATTCCCCCACCAACTGCTGCCATCACCATGTGGACCCACAAACATTTCCAATGAACCTTACAGCGTTCAGAGAACCATTTGAAAACTGCTCGTGTAAACAATGAAGAATATTTTAAAGTTTTAATCAAAAGATGAGCATATTCCAATTATGAATTAGATGCTAATTTGGGCTTGTGAGCTGGAGGGCAGGGCAAGAGTTAGATGACTATTGCAGTTGGCTAGAAAAAGAAGGTGAGTGGCCCAAACTAGGACAGAGGTGATATGAAAAGACTTGATAACTGATTGGACATGGGACATTCAGGGGTAAGGAGGATTTAAGAATATACCCCAGATTGGTTCCAAGAACCATAACTGGGTGGTGGTGTAGAGAATGCTAGTGGAACAAATATTTATTTGGTGGGTAGGGATAAATTCAGTTTTAGTTATATTCAGGTGGGGGTGTCTGAGACGTTCAGTCAACAATAATATATATGAATCTGAATCTTGAAAGACAATTTTAGTTTGGATATTTATATTTAGTGTCTTTAACATATAAATAGAAATAAAATTCTAGCAGAGCAGTAGACAGACAAGGAGAATCTATTTAAATTTGAACTCTATGGGCCAACATTTAAAGGATGGATAATGCAAAAAAGGTGTATGATAGAGTCAGAGAAGATACGGTATAAGAAATAAGAACAAAAAGAATACTCTGTCAAGAAAACCACTAAAAGGGTTTAAGAAGGAAGAAGATATCAGCATCACTAAATGAAACAAAGAGGTCCACAAAGACAAAAAAAGGAAAATACTTCTTTAGCATTTAAGAAGTCATTTGGGGGGTACCTGGGTGGTTCAGTTGGTTGAGCATCCCACTCTTGATTTTGAGTCAGTTTGTCATCCCAGGGTCGGTAGGATTGAGCTCTGTGTCAAGCTCTGCCCTGAGGGTGGGGCCTGCTTGGGATTTTCTCTCTCCCTCTCTCTCTGCCCCTCCCCCCCAAATAAATAAATAAACTTGAAGAAGAAGAAGAAGAAGAAGAAGAAGGAGGAGGAGGAGGGGGAGGAGGAGGAGGAGGAGGAGGAAGACGGGTTATCATTTGGAACTGTAACAACAAAGTCAGAAATTAGGTTACAATTGGTTGACAAGTTAATGGAAGGTTAGAAGGTGACCAGTGACCAGTGACCACTACAAAGAGGGAAGGAGAGAAAACAAAAAAACAACAACTGGACAACAGAAGAGGATTTATAAGATGAGTAGTGTAGCATTGAAAACAATGTGTGGCAAATAATAGGTATGCAATCAATACTGAAGGAATGAATGACTGAATGACTACCAGAACGAATGAATGAAACAAATGGGGAAAATAGTTAACAGGATAAAATTAAGGAAATATAACACATTTATGATGATTATATTTCTTTTACATTCCTCAAGTTGCTTCAAATCCTTTTGGTAATTGAATGAGAAATTAATGATTTAATCAATCAGGGATCCTTAACAGTGTTCGAATTTGCCATGAGTCTTGATATGTTTCCTTATCCTTGGACTTATAAGGGAAAGGATAAGAAAGGAAGGGAATTGAGCTAACATTTATTCATGGAGAGTACTTTGCTTGCATTATTGCATTTGATCTTTGAATAATCCTGTGAGGCAACTATTATTATTTCATCCTCTTACAAATGAGGAAACTGAAGTTCAGAGGGGTTAAGTGATTTGCCTGAGGTCCTACATCATTATTTATATGGTACTATTCTCAGCTATTGAAATCAGCTACTATAAATACTGTATAAAAGGAGAAAATAGTTCTGTGAGTTCAATTTAAAACCCATTCTGACTGGAGAAATTGAGTGGCAATAGAATGTGTTTAGAAAAACAGCATGGGAAACACGAAATTCTTCAAACACTGAAGAACATAGAGGATGAGAATGTAGGTTTTGGAATCAGATTGTCTATGGCCTATGACCTTGGGCAAGTTACTTATTCTTTTTATGCCTCAATGTCTTCACCTGATGAATGGGGATTAGAATATTTCCTCCCTAACTCATGATATAATTTATGCAAAATACTTGGCACAGTGTCTGCCACATGGTAAATACTTAATTCATTAAAATTATTTTTCATCCTTGGTATCATTAGCTTTTATTAGAGTGGCTAAAAGAGGAAAATCATAACTGTGATATTCCCTTTTGAAAGTGTTCAGAGAATGTAGCTTCAAAAGTACAAAAGGTAATACTACAAAACATTGTCTTACAAAATGTTCCATTTGGAACAGCTCCAGAAGTCTCATGAGTGAAGAGATATATGTGGGCTGCCAAAGAATATGAGAGTCAGGCCAGATTTTTCCAAGATCTATGCCTGAAACTCATTAAAAAAACAAAAAATAATTTCCCTGTTTACAGTATAGGGATTGTGGAAAAAAACATCCTCGAGTTCTGTAGCTGAATGCTAAGGTGACTTGGTTTGGAACCTTGGATACTCACAACACACAACATGTAGCCATGCTGACAGGACAATGCTGCTTCTAACAGGTCTATCCTGCTGTGGAATGAATCGGCCCTCTCATCTTAGAAAACATTCCTCTTCTGACCTGAAAACTCCAAGAAAGAGAAGGCAATTCTATTTCTCTGGATGTTCTAGAGGATAACTATCCTTGAAAAAGTGACATTAGCACCCCACCACTCTAGAGTTAACCACTGAGTCACCTATTCTGACCGAGATGTGTGGTAGCCTTGATGCAACTACCCATCTTTGGATGAATCCAGTCCTAGAAATAGCATCACAACTGTGAAGACGGTACTTCCCCCTCCTAACATTAACAGCACTGGATAAACGAATTGAAAGGAGGAGATATATATATATACATATATATATATGTATATATATATGTATATATATATAATTCTAAAGTCAAATCCACATGAAAACAAAAACGACATTGTGGGGAAAACCAGGATGGCAAAGTAAAGTTATTTATCAAGCATGGAAGCTTGACCTTTGAGCGGCAATGTCGGCAGAGACCGTGTCCTGTAATGGAAACAAATTCCTTAAAGGGTGCCTGTGGGAGTCCAATAGCACATAAAAGTAAAATATAGCTGAGGGCTAGAAATGATGAAAAGATGACCTGTGGTCCCTGGGCATAGCTCCAGTCTAAGGAAACATTTTATTAGATTGGGATAAAAAGAACCACAAATGACTCACTCTCCCTCATTTCTGTTCTCACTATCTCTGAGTGTAAATACCACCTATGGATAATAAACAGAAATACTACAGAAAAGCATAACAGACTGGAAGAATATGAATGAATTTAGTGCAAAACCGGAATAAAGACAATATAAATGAAGTTCATCCCTAGACACAACTATGAGAGGAAATCTATTATTGGGTGTACAAGCCTAGACACTATCATCAAACTGTCCAGGACTGGATCCTATCAGGTGTTATCAGTGTGATTTTTGACAAGTGACTTAATTTCTCTCAGCCTCAGTTGTTGAGTCTGTAAAATGAGGATTACATTGGTACCTGTGTCATGGTATGATGAAGAAAAATGCTTCCCTTCTTCCTTAACTATGAGTTCTTCAAGAGCTCAGAGTATGTTTCATGTAATCATCTTTATATGCCCAGCTCCTAATAGAGTGTCTAGTACATAGCAGACAATAAAATATTTGTTTGATAAAATATGGAATAAATTATTCCTTTAATGCAACCACTGGATTGCATAAGAATTTCCCTATAATACACCCAAATTAATGTTTTACTTAATGCCAAACAGAATCAAGGATCATTTACATGATCCTTAGCTTGCATTTCTGAAAAAGATTATTTAATAAAAAGCATAAACACTGTAATCAAATTTTGGTAAGGCATAAAAGATGGGGATCGAAAAGAACTGTTTATTAAAAATAGTTTAACATGAAAAAGTCTAATGGACATTCTAAAATCACATTGCTCCTTAGTGTTATTAGCTATATAAAATTAGGCTGTCAAATGCTGCTTTATGAATAGTCAGTAAGGAAGAAAAAGAAATCACAAGGGACAAATCACTGTCATTCACAGAAGACTACCTGGCAGTCTAAGAATTAAGTTCACTCTTCAGGGCATGCTATCCTCAGCTGTTATAAATATGCCAGAATGGCTCTGTCAGCAGGCTCAATAAAGAGGCCGCCTCCACCAATATGGTGCTTGTAAGGTGCAGTCTGTTGCTCAGAGGGAAAGGGAACAAAGACATTTTGTTTCCAATTATTGTCACTTTGCCTTTTAGCTCAACTGAGCAATTTCATGACCAGTAAGACAGGATTCTGAACAGTAGAGTAACTAAACAACATCTCTCTAATTCAATGACACTTGGCAAGGGCAGAGGACACCCAGAGTCTAGTTCAGAGCAAGTCATCTCTACATGGAGTCAACAGCTTATCATTTGAGGACTAGGAAACACTTCCACATTTGCAGACAACTCCACCGCCTCATTCCAAACTTCTTTTAGGCCTTAACTATGCATGGATTTTCTTGGGGGCTCACCGATTTATTAATCCCTTACAGTATGTCATGGAATAAGTAAAAGTCTTTGATACAGCCATGTTCTTTTACAAGTGGTATACAATAGCAGTTCCCTGATCTATTTTTCTGCCTACTTTTCTAACTAGATACTTTATTAGCCTGCATACCAGCAGCATTTGGTACTCTCAAGTTTACATATTTAGCCTACAAGTTGTCAGAGATCAGAAAGTGGTTTATAGACTGTATTTAGGAAAATCCTAAGATTTTCTTCAAGTCATGGAAAATGTGAGGTCTGCGCGATTGTAGTGCAGCCGATCTGTAGCAATTCTTTAAAGTCCTAGTTCTAAAACCACATAAACTTCTGGAACTCTGAGATCTAAGAAGCTCCAGGGGCCAGGGCAGGAAATGAATGGCGATACATGGCCAAATGATCTCCATGGATCACTGAGAACATAGTTGCACAAATCAGAACATAAAACATCAGTGATTGTATTTTTACAGTCATTTGTGGATCATATATGGCTGTTGTTCTAGAATCTTCCAACGGGAATCACAGAACTATTTTCTACCTTAGGAGCCATAAATCCCTGGAGACCTTTATGGAGTAACTTAAGAGTCTTCAAATCCAATGCAAAGGAAACATTGCTAGTAGAATGAATAAAATATCTTTTGTACATAAATGTACTTTCAAGTATACTGACACTAATAAATACACAAACGTATTTAACATATTTCTCAAAAGCATAGTATCTATTGATTGTTACACTTTTTATATTATTAACTGATTCTAAAAGTTTAACTGACAGCAAGATTGTGAAGAACTGTAAAAAAAAAAATGTTGGTAATCAAGTGAGTTTCTCTCATTCCAAAGAGTTTAGGAGGACCTCCAAAGAGAAAACAATAAACTTGCTGTGTATGAAAATAGATGGTAAAAAAGGGAAAGTGTTTCAGCTACAAAATTTTCAACCCAAAGAAGAGATCTGGAATTACTGAAATTCATTCCAAGTGCACTAAAACTGATCTACCCCCATACAGTAGCAGCATTCCATTGTAAGATACATATTAATGTGACTTTCTGATTAGGACTTTGATATTTTTCACTTTATTCTTCCTTCATGTGACAGGACGATCTAAACACTAAATTTGCTAATATCTATTGCAGCATAAGTTTTATGAGACTTCCAGTAGGCCATTACTCTTGCTTATTCATTCTTTTCCTCTCTCACCTTCTATCTGTAGAGTTCTTAGTCATAGATGGGTGGCTTATGCTGACATGCTGGGATTTTTTTTTAACATTTATCTTGTGATAGGTGAAATGGTCTACACATTTTAATATCTGAATATATCCTCCACATCTAATTCAATTCCCCAAGCTGTATAGAAGGTACAATCTAAACATTTCAGGTAGGAGTGAATAATTTACATAGAGAAATAGTTCTTGCTAATAGCATCTAAAATGATTTATATTTTACTCATGGAGACATGAGATAGTAAGCTTTCTCTACTAATGACCTTCACATTATGACATGGATCATATGGAACTTAAAAATGTAATTATGAACTATAAATTCTCTAAAGGCAAAATTTTCAATCCTTTTTTTTTATATTACATTGTATCATTAACAACTAACACAATAACTGGTATAATGCAGATGTTTGTTGGTTTTTGAATGAGTAAATAAATCAATGAGTAAATCAGTGAATTGGGTCAGCAATCTAGTAACTCAGCAAACTCATTTTGCCCTGAAATAACTAGCTCAGTAGTGCAAATAAGGTGTAGTTGGGATAGGGAAGAGGGGGCTTTAAATCCATACTTCCATCACCTCTTCTCCAAAGTCATTTCAAACAAACATGAAATCTACGCTAGAACAATTTGCTGTCTTTCTACACATACTTCAGTTCAAGATGGATCAACTGCCACTTTCTTCCAAGAAGACTACCCCAACCCAAGCTTGTTTTACAATAGAGACTAGAATTGCAATTGAATCAGTAACCAGCCAAGTCTGTAAATTGTTCATTTCATTCTTTTCCCAAATATTTTGTTAAAACTTCCAAACTTCTGTATAAGTCTGCAGTAGCATTATCTTTCTCAATTACTCTGAATCATTAAGCTATAAGCTCCACAAGGACAGCGTCTTTGCTCAGTTTGTTTAATAATGCATGCGTAGTACCCAAACAATGTTCAGCATACAATTGACACTAAATATTCATTTGTTGAATTTTTTCATGTTCTGTCTAACTCAGTTAATCACCCCATAGCCTTTGATGCTTCATGCCACAGTGAGATTCTCTGCCTACGTTCATTCCTTGCTCCCTGACACCTTATTTCCAAATTATGTTCTCCTAACTCAAAACCCATTTACAAAAAATAAACAAATAAACAAACAACAACAAAAATACCACTATAATCGATATAGTGGAGATATTTAATTATTAATTGGACTACTACTTAGATAGTGTTTCTTTGGGTGCCCAATAGTGAAACACTGTAAGGCTACCACTGAGGGACAGAACAGGAAGGTGTCAAAGCACGAAAGTTAAACAGTCATCCTTACCCACATCAGCAGCTACACTTCAGAAAGCACTACGACATACACTACCTTATTTAATCTTCATAACTGTTTTGTAGAGTCAGAAAGATCTTATCTTCTCAATATTTAGGAAAAGAAACTGAGGCTGAGAGAGGCTGACTTGCCAAGGTACACATAGTCTAATGAAACTTTGACCAAGTCCTGGGGTACCTGGGTGGCTCAGTTGGTTGAACATCTGACTCTTGGCTTTGGCTCAGGTCATGATCTTGCAGTTTTGTGGATTCAAGACCTGCTTTGACTCTGCTGTCAGCCCGGAGCCTGCTTTGGATTCTCTCTCTCTCTTCCTCTCTCTCTCTACCCCTTCCCCAGTCGTGCTATCTCTGTCTCTCTCAAAGTGAATAAACAAACTTAAAAAAAATTTTTTTGACCAACTCCTGACCCATTCTCCTTGAAAATTTGCTTTCTCTCCAGCACTTTAGGTCCACATGCATTCCACAGAGTTCTTATATATTTAGGACATTGAAAACAAACCAGCAAATACTAAACAGAGAATGTGTCTCATACTTGCCACACTGGATTGCTGTGTAATAGTGGTAATACTGAAACTGATGAGTAAAATGAAAGACTAAAGAACAAGCCTTAATCTCCTAGAAACAAGCCATTCAGTGGAACAAATCTATGTACAGTAAAAATTGGAAAACTGTACAGAAGACAGAGAAGTCTGTAAAGGCACAGGTGGACAACCTTTCAAAGTGAAAGAGATAATTGTAATTCTGCAGGGACGCACACCCTCCAGACCATGTGGCAGCTGCTTTCCAGACCTCTGTCACACTCTGCTCTGCATGCCCCTGAAGTCAGTGGGGGAAGGAGGGCTTCTTTCCTTTTTCACTAATCATCCTTGACATCTAGTTGGCACACCCATCAGAGACAGTCTATTTGTGGCTTTCTAGGTCAGCCTGGCACTGTGTGAGGAGAGTGTCAGTATTTATAGGTAGCCTAAGGTTGTAATTAGAGTTACTTTGCATTGTTTGGGGAGCTCTGAGATACCTGCACTCGCCCTGGGATCCCACTTGGAGATGTGTTCCTGTGTCCTTTGAGGGAGGCAGATTCAGTGTGAAGTTAAAGAAGCTTATGCTGCAGGACTTCTCATGTGCATGGGCCCCCTCCAAGACCCTGGGGAAAAGTCCTAGTAATATCTATATGTAGTCATATATTTTGCATAATTTTTTCTATGTTTGCTATATTTTTCTGTTCTATCTACTCTTCTATTATATTTTCCCTTATGTCTGGTGGCATTAGAGTAGCTACTGGCACTTTTTGGAACTGGCTAAAGGAGATACATTCATTTGGGTTTCCAAATATATATGTGTAGTTTAAGGTCATTTTCCTGTACAATTAAGTTACTGCTAATAAGTTCGTTCAGCTAGTAAGTGTAAGAGATGGAACTTAAACTGACCTTTGTCTGACTCTGATGCGAATGAACTTAGTACTACACTATATGGCCCTTCATATGCTTAGTGATCCATCCGTAGACATTTGATTCCTTAACCTAAAGGCAGGGGTAGAGAGCTTCAGCTACTTGCCAGTCCTTGACAGCAGATCACATTTCTTCACCTGACCCGGACACACTTATCTAGCCTTATCCCTGATTGCTCCTTTGTTGTACACAATAAGTATGCTACAACTCCCTATATTCTATTCATATAGGCCTTCTTGCACATGCTTTTTCCTTGGCCTGAAATAGCCAGACCTAATAATATTTCTACAGATTATTATTAAGTTCTGATTGACTTAACCTAACCACTGACATTGACAAATAATACAAATCATAATGTGCCACTACTATGAGGATACCAATGGCAATTGCTTAATGAGAGTTATCAAATTAACTTGAGAGTTAACTGAGAGTTATCAAATTCTTAATAATAATTTATTTAAGAATACTCATGGTACATAGAATTGTGTAATGCCATAATATCTTACAATTCAGGTAAGAAATTTTTTTCCTAAATCTAACAATTCCAAAAATTCACATGGCCAAACCAATAGAGTTGAAAAGATGAGAAGAACTTTACCATGTTGTCAATGGGGGCACCTGGGTGGCTCAGTCGGTTGAGTATCCAACTCTGGATTTTAGCTCAGGTCATGATCTCATAGTTTGTGAGCTATGTACTGTCAGTACACAGCCTGCTTGGGATTCTCTCTCTCCCTCTCTCTCTACCCCTCCCCTGATCATGCTCCCTCTCTGTCTCTCTCAAAATAAATAAACTTAAAAAAAAACTTTACCACGTTGTCAAAATTAGATATAATTTTTTTTTAATGCTGGTAAAGACTTAATCATGCTTCTCTTTTCTCTGTAGAAAATGGCACTTCAAAATTTTTGTCAGAGACTATACAGCTAAAATGTAGGCCAAAAGCTCCTACACAGGTGAGCCAGGCATTTAATTGACTAAAAAAAAAAAAAAAAGCATAATATTTTTTGCGATTTGATGATTGTTATAGTACTTGTTGCTTTTTCAAAATTTATACATTGTTGATTTCTTTTTTTCATTCTATATAAAATATTTATTTTGTTTTGGTAATTTTATATTCTTTTTATTTCTATTTTTTATTTTTTTTTAATTTTATTTATTTTGAGAGAGATATCAGCAGAGAAAGAAGGAAAGAGAGAATCCCAAGCAAGCTCCATACTGTCAGCACAGAGCCCAATGGACTTGACCCATCAACTGTGAGATCATGACCTGAGCTGAAATCAAGAGTTGGACACTTAACCAACTGAGCCACCCAGGCACCCCTATATTCTTTTTCTTAGAGAAGAACCCCAAATTGAATATACTTCAGGCTCAACAAAATCTGAGTTTGGTTTTGTTGGAGGAGGGCTTTAAAAGAAATTACAGATTAATGATGTGTCTAAGGGTCTGAATTTAGATGCTGTTAGAATCACACAAGGGCTCTCCCTGGCAGTATACAGAGAAAATACTCACTTGGAGCAAAGGAATATTAATGGGGCAAAAGGGACATAAAGGAAGCCCTGGGGAGTCAGGAACGTGACACTCTGTGATGTTGCATGGATTTGTCTCTTTAAACAATCACAAACAATACAGAGAGAATTCTTAGTAAAGTTGTTCTCAACAGATTTGCATTTCAGTGGTGCTGATGTTGGATAGTTTAGTAAAGAGATGGTTCTATTAGTTCTCTAGAAAAATTGGGGGAAAGTCCCAGAAGATAATTTCAGGGAGTTACCAAGGCCTGCTGAAACCAAGATTATCCGAAGCCCACATTGGCTGGTTAGTGGTGACAAAGGGGCCAAGAAACATTCTATTGAAAAAGCTATTGATCCATAGGATGCTAAGCACAGGATGAGATTCAATGCATAGAGAAGCAATTCTTGGTGTGAACCACATACAAGGTATTTTAGAAATGTATAGAAATATTTTTTGGTTGTGGCAATGCTTGTGGAGCACTGATGGTTTACTGCCAGGGATCCTAGATAGCCTTCAATGTGCAGAACAGTCAAGCCTAATAAAGGACCACTATATTTTATGTTCTGCACTAGTTTAAAATGTTCTTGTGGATATTGATGCAGAATGGGTGATAATCCTAATTGTAATTATTTGAGTCTCTTTGTATCAATACAATGTACTTTTGTATGGTTCTGATATAAACTGGATTTGACACCATGTGAACAATGGGAAGTTGTCTTTAACTCCCCAAGGTTTGTTCATCTCTTTCAAATATCATGGCCCTCTTGGCAAAGAAGCATGTGTCACTTCCATCACCAATATACCATACCTAAGTCATTTTGTATTTGCAGCTGTTACCTTTACAAAAATTGTACCCATACTCAGAAATATACTTACATTTCAATGACTTCAAAATGTCACATGTAGGGGTGCCTGGGTAGCTCAGTCGGTTAAGCATCAAGCTCTTGACTTCGGCTCAGGTCAGTACAGATCCTACCTGGAATTCTCTCTCTCCCTCTCTCTCTCTCTGCCCCTCCACTGCTCATGTGCTCATTTTCTCCCTCTCTCAAAATAAATAGGTAAAGTTAACAAAAAAGTCACAGATAAGACACAGCTTTTTAAATAGATCTTAAAAACCTATTCACTATAAGTATGTGCAAACTCTTATTTCATCATTTATTCTATTGTGGTGGTTCCTGAATATGCTCATAGTGGGATCAAAGAATAATTCAGAGATGTTTACATAGTTGTTTTGCCCACTAAAAATTGTTTCCTCAAATATGAGAGAGTAAGTTTGTAAGTTAAATAAAGTAATAAAGGGGAAAAAAAGGAACTTATAAGAGGACACAGGCTATAGCGTGAAAACAGTGAATCTTGTGTATACAAACTTTGGCTAAGTCTATTGGCTGGAAACTAACATGGAAGCATTTGTACTTTGAACAGGACAACTATAATATGAAAAAAAAAATTTCAGTGATTACGAATTCTCTAGAAAGCCTTGGGAGTTTTCAATGTTAGCATTCATGACTGGTTGTCTGTGATGACAGACATGACATGGTTAGGTCTGCCCCATATCCTTCGCTAGAGTTTTGAAATATTGACATATACAATATTTTATTTTAAATTAATTTTTTCTTTTATATTGCTCTGGGGATATTATTAAATTTTTAAGAGGTAGGTAAATAGATGGGTTACATTATCTATGACTTTTATATCAGGAGAATAACGAGGTGTTATAAAATGTTCACTGTGAAAAAGGAGTTGGGTCTGATAGAGCTGAGGACTAGGAGCATTGAGCAAACAGCAGAACAAGCTCATGCTTCGAGGCCATTGGCTTGGACTCTCCCCCTGTCCATAGGTCTCCCATGGGTGGAAAGGGGTCCCTAGCAGAGTGTCTCCCATATGGAAGGAATTCAACTCATGTTTGACATATAGATGGACGAACTTAAAACTATATTTCACAACCCTCACATGCCTCTGGAAGGAAAGTAGAGTCTTTTGGGGGTTTTTATTTGTTTTATTTTAAGTAAATGACCCACTGAATATAAAGGTGAATTGGGAACTTTGCTGTTTCAGATAAATTATAGGTGAAGAAGCAAATGAAAGGAACTCAAGATTTCCCCTCTGAAACCCTTTGTATTTGGCCTGAGGGAATGCAATTGGGCATCTTTTAAAAATCAATAATTTGAAATTTTACTAAGAATAGAAACAGAAGTAGATTCATATGCCATGAATTCTTTCCAGCTTCTAATAACCACAAGGAGCTAGGCCATGCTGGATATGCTCGCTGCCAAAAAATGTTATGGCTTTATAAAATAAATGGCCAAATCAATGTAGATATTGTATTATTATTCCGCAGAAGGTGTTTCGCATATTGGAGTGCAGACATGTCAGCAATTTACTGTATTACTAATAGTAGTTACCCCATATTTTTCTCAAAATGATGGAGACGTGCCATGTTGTCTCTCTATACAGTCATCAATTTAAATGGCCTTCTAATGGTTAAAATGCTTACTAGTAAAACTCGTAATTGTATTTTTATTTCCCAAATCACCTGTCCGTACCAACATCTACCAATACCTTCTCTTAATAATATGGTCATCTTAAACTTTCTACTAGCACTATAAATAAATCTATATCCCAGATAATATTTCATCTTAGTCTTCTCCTGTATATAAATTTTGCCTCTTTGTGAACAAACCTCAAAACATTTTTTTTTCAGATTCAGCCTCTCCTGTGAGCTCATGCTTTCCTTCTTACTGGGGAGTTCTGCTTCCCTCTACAATTCACTAGCAGTTGCAATGATGGGTATGGATGGACAGAAAAGACTTAGCAAAAGTCATTGTATCTCTAGAAGTTTCACAAGCTTCTCAGCATTGTCATATTCAGGTATATTATAAGATGGCATAGTAACTACTTCATTCATTCATTCATTTACTCACTGTTGGATGAGTGTTTGCATTGGGACTTAGGTATTTAAGGTGGTTTAAAGTCCAATACCTTATCACCTGATCTCAGAAAGAACACAGTCCTGTCATGGGGACAGCTATTTTCTATCACTTGTCAGTCTGCTGCCCAAGGTGGCAAAAACCACAGCGTGTCTCTGACAAGGCTCTTTCACAAAATAATGAACTCACAAGAGAATCATCAATAATTAAGAGCCACTAAAAACTCCCTTCAGCCTTTTGAAAGTTAATGAAAACAACAAGCAATTTAAAAACTGGGCAATTTAAAATCTTTCCTGTCTCTTCATTAAGACATTGTTAAGCAAAATTCATGACTTAAAATCCTAAACCTCCTTTCTGGAATGCAAAGTGTGGTGGTAATGGCTTAGAACTACAACCACAGGAGAAAACGTCTTAGGCACTAATGTGTATGCAAGCAGAGCACCAACAAAATATTCAGCATAGTAAAAAGCAATTCACAATTTCTACGCTGCTTTTCATTCCTATGTTATCAGGACTTTTTTCTTTAGCCTAAACATGGTAACCCTGCTTAGCAATAACCATGCAGGATGTTACTTGTACTTACAAAAGAATTAAAATAAAATAAATGCACTGAATTGGATTATTTGACTTAAAAGTGCTTATATCACCAATCTTTCCTTTCCAGCAGCAGCTGGAGAAAGGCAGGGACAACACCATGCTTCAGTTCAGCTTTACTTTACAGCCTGACTGACTCCAGATGCTAGGATTACTCTGGAAATGTAATTAGTTTCAATTAACTAACATCTGGCCAAACATAAACATATTTGGAATTCAGGTAAAGAAAAGCACATTCCTACAGAACAAGCTTGTTTACTAAACAGTCTGAAAAAAGGTTAAGAAATCCTATTTAGGTTCATTGAGAAAGAGCTATTTTATTAAAAGTGGCTCTTAAAAACATATTCTTTGAGATTTTTCTCCATGTTGAGGTTTCTGGATTAACTTTCAATATAATTACAAGAGCCAAAATCTGGCCAAACTCTATCCCATCTGAAATCTCCGTATCAACTTCAGCCAAGAGTTCATCTAATTCAAGGAAAAATGTGAATCTATTTTCAACAAGACAAAATAAGCATCTCCTTGGAATTGGCTGTGATAGGATTTGAATTGCTCTTCCATGAGATGATATGTATGAGGGGAGAATTTGGCTTCACGATAGCTATAAGTAATTCTTTTCATGGGAGCTGTACATAACAATATCGAGATCATCATCTCACAGTTTGTGGGTTCAAGCTCCACATCGGGCTCTGCATCTGGCAGCGTGGAGCCTGTCAGGCTTAGTGGGAATAAAAGTCATGTTTTATCAGAGAAAAACGTTTCTGCATATGTGCTTATGGGGCCATAAGCACTACACACTTCTGTTCAAATTTGAGACTTTAGAAAATGTAGGCTTGCCAATAGGCTGAACATTGTCAACATGGACAGGAGACTTCAATCTGTAGCTATAAAATAGTAAATAGCTCATGCCCTGTAAGACCTAAGTGGGAAAACATTTGGTTTCTTGCTCATTTCCATGTTTGTAATATTCACATAAAATTATCTTCAATCACCATCCATAATAAAGAGTCAAATAAAAAAGCGTGTCCAACCATAGGAGGTTGAAAATTTGATGATAATGTAGCCCCAAGCTCTCTAGTAAATAAATATTTTTAAAACACTTTGGCACTATCCTCCTGTACCAGAAAGAGTTAGGCTAACTTCAGATATCACATTTTACTTCCTAAAAGTAGCTTTTTCATTTTACCCTTTCTATGTATGGAAGAAAATGTTCATCAGTATCCAATTTCAATCCAATCAATCAGTTAGCATCATTGCCCTATTCCTTGAAGCCTGGTTCAGTTAATGCAGATCATACACATAGAATAAATAATACACAACTAAGGAATACATGCGATAGTGACAAGATACAGTTTTAAGTTACTAACATAAAACTTCAAATGTACTTACTACACTTTTCCTTAGCATTATTTACCTCTCTCTAATTCATACCCAAAATTCAACCTACATTGACTATTTCCATTTTCTCATCATCCCTCATCCTTAAACCAAGCTCTACTTTCATGACTTCACTGAAAAACAAGTATTTCTCAATGCTTTTTTTCTTAATGTTATCTCTGTGTCTAGTTGAACACAGTGAATCTTCCCTCCGTTTGGAAATATTCTTCTACCTTGGCTTCCAAGCTATCAGATTCTTGCTTCTATTCCCAGGACTCCACCCATTCCTTTCCTACCTGATGGCCCTCCTTCCTCCGTATTGTCCTTAAATGTTGGTGTTGGCCTTGGGTGTTCTTGTGCTATGCACTCTCCATAGCTGATCCCACTTATTACTTCAACCACCACCTCTATGCTGACAGCTAATGAATCTATACCTTTAATCTAAGTCACCTCTCCAAGTTCTGTAGTTGTATTTCTAACTTCTTACTACTTACCAAGTCATAGGTGTTGTCAAACTCACTATAACCAAAATGAACGACCTTAACTCTCTTCTTTATGAACCAGTTCCTCCTACATTCCCAATGTAATATCTGCATCTATCATCATCCTATCATCATCTGCATAATGTCCCAAACCAAAAACATGAGTATCATCCCAATTTCCTCTGTCTTCCTGACTATTATTAGTGCTTCAGATTGGGTCCTTGTCTTCTCTCATTCAGGCAAGTTCGACAGCTTCATATCACCCTCATTGCTTTAAGATATGACCTCTCCACCTTGAACCCCAGGCCCTGACAATTCCTCTTCCATAGTCTAAATGCAAATATGATATCATTGTCTTGATTAAAGGCTATATATGCCAATTAAATGTTAATTTTTCAAGAGTTGTATATCATAAATTCTGATGGGCTAGATTTTTTTTGTCAAATTGGTTACACTAGGAACTATTTCCTAGAACCCCCTTTCTTACGGAGTCCCAGGTTAGAATTAACCAAAAGTGAGATTGTAAGAGATTTGGGAGGCAGAAGTGAAGGAGTCACCGTTACATTGGGAAGGTCATTGTTTAGAGATGATGAGACAACCCATATGTGCTGGAAAGTTCCAGTTTGGTCTCTTTCCATTCCACTTCCAGCTTTTCTTCCCGATTGCCAACCATGCTAAGTGACAGAGGCCTCAAGCCAATGAGCAGACTCTATATTGCAAACTCACAGAGGTGGTGGTCACCAAGATTAACAAATTTCCAAGGACTTTTATGCAAGCCTTCCTTTGCAGTTCTACTTCAGAAGCTTTTCCTCTCTCACATTTTTTTTTTTTTTTTTTTTTTTTTTTTTTTTTGCCAGCTCCATACTAGGTGTGGTCAGGGGACATTTTTCTGGTTCTTCAACTCTACTTTTTGAACTGTTTTACTTCTCCACTTCCTCTATTTGTGTAGTGTCTAATTCTTATGATAAATTCCTTATCGCATATTTCGTAATTTCTTTATTTCTAATTCCTGCCTGGGCCCTGATTGACACATCTGACACACAATATCCACGTGCAAGACTGCTGTAGCTGAGGTCCTCCAAACACGCCCTGCTTGTAAGTGCTGATGCTCTTCCCTTGGTCACTATTTACTGCCCATACGAGTCTCCTCCCATGTCTCCCTATTTTCTCTCAGTCTCAGGTTCCAATCCATTACCACTTCTTGTCAGAGGGACTTCCACCGTATGCAAATAATAAACTGACATTATTGTATTACTCACTATGACATATAATTACTAATTGATCTAATTTTTCTAATTACTAAATTGTCTAATTTATATCCTGTTACCTTCCCTAGACTGTGAGCTCTCTGAAAGTAGATACTATGTGTATATAGTGCCTTCAAAACCTGGCATGGAACTTATCAATGAGACCTAAAATAGTAGCCAGATAGGAAACCACTCCAACCAACCACAGTGCCTGATATATGGAATGAATCTCTCCATTCACAAAGACTTCAAAAGGTTCCACCTCAAAAGAACCTGTAACAACTGAAGTGAGACCTTTGATATCAAGTAGAGATCATTTGCAGAGTTCAAAACTGAAGTTCAGTGCCCTAAAGACTGGTATTCCTACTTCCATTTCATTCTACAACCTGCTTAAAACTCTCCAGCCATACTTCATCCTCTGCAGCAATGGTTTTCAAACTAGGTTCCTAATTCTCAGGTTTCCTTAGAATTGTTTCAATGGTCCCTGTGGGGGAGGAGGGATTGGTAAATCCTACACGGAATAACGTGAGTTACCTTACTCTTTACTCTTATTACATGAGATTCCCTTAGGCTTCCACTGAGGGAAAAAAGAAAGGTGTTCTTTGTTTAAAGTAAGTTAAAAATCACTGGCGTACAGAATAATGGCAAAGCTCCTCAAAATCAAGATCTCCATGAACCATCCCTAACTCTGTAGATCTTCTCTTGCCATCTCTCCACCTTTACATTGTAGTAGGTTGCAACATAGAGCATGGTTTATACTGATTCTGCCCTGGTTCATGCTATTTCCTTTTGCCTGAAATGTCTGTCCCTCCCACTTCTCCTCATCTAACCTAACTTTATTCATGTGTCTAAGGAAGTCTCAGACATCACCATCTCCAGAAGCCTTTTCTGAGACCACAGGCTAGAGTGGGTTTTCATCCTCTCCACTCTTACGGTGCCCAAAATACAACTCTTTTGTAAGATAGCATTTCATTGACTTTATCTTCCTAAGTGACTATTGCACTGTGAGTGTTGCAAGATGTGCTTACAGTGCTTAGCCCAGCCATTAACATAGTCGGTGTTCAAGACATCATTATTGAATAAAACCCTCCCACATATAAGATCATAATTCACCAAAAACTTTATTCATTTTTCAATAGAAAAAATTTAGATTAAAGAAGAGAAGGAACAAAGGAAATGGAAGGTAATTCTGTTTATTTAGCTCCCAGAATATGCAACCTGATTTCCATACATAGCCTATTTGAGTTTCACAATAATTCTATGACAGTGATATTATTGTTTCCATTTTATAGTTAGGAAACTGTGACTCCCAGAAGTTAGGTAAATCATATGGGATTGCCTATCTAATAAGAGAATGAAAGGGATATTATTTCAGGGTTGTCTGACTCCAAAGCCTTTATGACATACTACATGTGTGATGATTAACTTTATGTGCCAACCTTACTGGGCTAAGGGATGCCCTGACAGCTGTTAAAACATTATATCTCTGTGTGTCTGTGAGGGTATCGCTAGAAAAGATTAGGATTTGAATCAGTAGATTGAGTGAAAAAGATTGACCTCACTAATGTGGGTGCATATCACCTAATCCCTTGAGGGCCTAAATAGAATGAAAATGTGGAGGAAGAACAGATTTGTTATCTTACTTGAGCTGGACTTACATTTCATCCTGCCTTTGGACATTAGCACTCCTGGTTCTCAGGTCTTTGGACTCAGACTAGAACTTCCACCAGTGGCTCTCCAGGCTCTCAGACAGTCATATTTGGACTAGAACTGCACCACCCATTTTTCTGGGCCTTCAACTTGCAGATGACAGATTGTGGGATGTCCTAGCCTCCATAATCACATGAGCCCATCCCGCACAACAAATTCCTATTTTTCTATCTATCTATCTATCTATCATCTCCTATTGTTCTGTTTCTCTGGAGAACCCTGACTAACAGAGCATATAAATAACATACACTAATGAATATTAAAATGTGACACCAAGAAAAACTGACCAAGATAGTGGTTTTCTCTATCAAAGTCCCCGTAATATTTAAGCCTGTTGTTTTTTCCAAATTTTCCTGGCCACCAAGATTTTATTTTATTTTTTTTTAATTTTTAATGTTTATTTATTTTTGAGAGAGAGAGAGAGAGAGAGAGAGAGAGAGAGAAGGAGAGGGGCAGAGATAGAGGGAGACACAGAACCTGAATCAGGCTCCAGGCTCTATGCTGTCTGCACAGAGCCCGACTCAAGATTCAAACTTATGAACCACCAGATCATGAGCTAAGCCAACGTCAGACACATAACCGACTGAGCCACCCAAGCGCCCTGGCAACCAAGATTTTAAAATAAAACATTCTTTTTGAATAACAGCAGTCTATTTCTATGAATATGGTCACCTACTCGGTCAATTTAATAAGCATTTATTTAGTACCAACTAAATACAAGTCACTGCATATAGCCTTAATGGAGAGAGAAAATGAGAAAGGTATGGTCCTTGCCCTTCAGGAGCTCATAATCTAAAAATACACATTAACAACTCTGAATGGAGGCAGATGGTGATAAGTGCTGTAATAGAAACCCTTACAATGTGCTAAGAAGCATAAAGCAGGGAGAGATTAATTCCAACCGTGGAGTAATAAAACACCTTGGTAAATGTATCTTTCACTATACACCAAGAAAGTCTTTTATGACCTAAGCCAAAGGATGCATTTTTTTGTGAAATACCAGAGCTTATTCAAGAAACTAATAGACATGGCTTTTGTTATCAAGAATAGAATGTAGCAACAATAGAGGCAACCCTACCTACATGTGTTTCCCCTAGCAATCAGAGGAAACCCAGGAGCCTATTTATTTAAAGGGCTCTCTGTTTGGAAGAGACTGTACATGGTTCTGCCTACAAATCCATGTCCGTTCACAGCATTTCTTTTCAGTTCACATGTGTGCTTAAGAAGAGACTGAATAGTCAATCTCGTCATGGGAAATGTAGATTTCAGAGGCTATGGCTCAAGCCTCACCAACGAAGGATGAAGAAAACATTTTTTTTTCTTTTTTAACAAGAAGCAACTACAGCAACTTATCAAGTTGAAACTTTGACTCAAAGTACTTACATGATGTGAATGAGGCCAGAAATGCTAAATGACTTCTTCTGTGTGCCAACTAGATTTATTAGGTGCTGGCACCACCGTATCAGGCTAAAGTCATTACATTAGAATGAAAAGTGGAAGCACAGACAATTTATACAATTCCACCACTAAAAGATCAAGCTATAAAAATTTCCCTGTTGTTTACAGATTGATAGTATGGTGTATAGAGACAAAGGAACATAGATCATTCACACTAATAATATTTTTAAAGGAATTATTTTATTTAATGTTTATTTATTTATTTTGATGGGGGAGGAGCAGAGAGAAAGAGGGAGAGAGAGAATTCCAAGCAGGTTCCTTGCTCAGTTCAGAGCCCAACAGTGAGGGCAGGAGGGCTCCATCTCACAACTGTTAGACCACGACCTGAGCCCATATCAAGGGTCTGATGCTCACCTGACTGAGCCACTCAGATGCCCCAAGAAATTCTTGCTTAATATAAAAATATACACATGGTATATTTTACATAAGTTTTTTTTTAATTAGCAGTATTCTTTCTTATTTTTTTTAGTTTTTTTTTTAAATGTAAATCCAAGTTAGTTAGCAATAATGATTTCAGGAATAGAATCCAGTGACTTGTCCCCTACATATAACACCCAGTGCTCATCCCAAAAAGTGTCCTCCTTAATACCCCTTGCCCATTTAGCACATCCTCCCACTCACAACCCCTGCATCCACCCTCAGTTCGTTCCTATATTTAAGAGTCTCTTGTGTTTTTCCCCCTCCCTGATTTTATATTATTTTTGCTTCCCTTCCCTTATGTTCATCTGTTTTGTATTTTAAAGTCCTCATATAAGTGAAGTCATATGATATTTTTCTTTCTCTAATTTTGCTTAGCATAATACACTCTAGTTCCATCCATTTTGTTGCAAAAGGCAAGATTTCATTCTTTTTGATTGCTGAGTAATACTGCATGTATATATATACCACATCTTCTTTATCCATTCATCTGTCCATGGACATTGGGCTCTTTCCATACTTTGGCTATTGTCGATAGTGCTGCTGTAAACATTGGAGTGCATGTGCCCCTCCGAAACAGCACACCCATATCCTTTGGATAAATACCTAGTAGTGCAATTGTTAGGCCACAGGGTAGTACAATTTTTAAATTTTTGACGAACCTCCATACTGTTTTTCAAAGTGGCTGCACCAGTTTGCATTCCCACCAACAATGCAAAAGAGATCCTCTTTCTCCGCATCCTCACCAACATCTGTCATTGCCTGAGTTGTTAATGTGAGCCATTCTGAAAGGTGTTAGGTGGTATCTCATTGTGGTTTTGATTTGTATTTCCCTGATGTTGAGTGACATTGAGCATTTTTTTTCATGTGTTTGTTAGCCATCTGGATGTCTTCTTTGGAAAACTTTCTATTCAGGTCTTTTGCCCATTTCATCACTGGATTATTTGTTTTGTGGGTGTTGAGTTTGATAAGTCCTTTATAGATTTTGGGAATTAACCCTTTATCTGATATGTCATTGGCAAATACCTTTTCCCATTCTGTTGGTTGCCTTTTAGTTTTGCTGATTGTTTCCTTTGCTGTACAAAAGCATTTTATTTTGATGAGGCCCCAATAGTTAATTTTTGCTTTTGTTTTCCTTGCCTCCAGACACGTGTTGAGTAAGAACTTGCTAAGGCCAAGGTCAAAGAGGTTTTTGCCTGCTTTCTCCTCTAGGATTTTGATGGCTTCCTGTCTTATGTTTAGGTCTTTCATCCATTTTGAGGTTTTTTTTGTGTATCGTGTAAGAACGTGGTCCAGGTTCATTTTTCTACGTGTCACTGTTTTTCCCAACACCATTTGCTGAAGAGACTGTCTTTTTTCCATTGGATATTCTTTCCTGCCTTGTCAAAGATTAGTTGGCCATAACTTTGTGGGTCCATTTCTGGGTTCTTTATTCTGTTCCAGTGAGCTGTCTGTTCTTGTGCCAGTACCATACTGCCTTGATGATTACAGCTTTGTAATACAGCTTGAAGTCTGGGATTGTGATGCCACCTGCTTTGGTTTACTTTTTCAAGATTGTTTTGGCTATTCGGTTCCATACAAATTGTAGGATTGTTTGTTCTAGCTCTGTGAAGAATGCTGGTGTTATTTTGATAGGTATTGAATTGAATATGTAGATTGCTTTGGGTAGTACCAACACATTAACAATATTTGTTCTTCCAATCCATGAGCATAGAATATTTTTTGGTTTGTGTGTGTGTGTGTGCATGTGTGTGTGTGTGTGTGTGTGTGTCTTCTTCAATGGCTTTCATAAGCTTTCTATAGTTTTCAGTGTATACATTTTTCACCTCTTTGGTTAGATTTATTCCTAGGTATTTTATGGTTTTTTGTGCAACTGTAAATGGAATCGATTCCTTGATTTCTCTTTGTTGCCTCATTCTTGGTGTATAGGAATGCAACCGATTTCTGTGTGTTGATTTCATATCCTGCAACTTTGCTGAATTCATGAATCAATTCTAGCAGTTTTTTGGAGGAATCTTTTGGGTTTTCCATATAGAGTATCATGTCATCTGTGAAGAGTGAAAGTTTGACCTCCTCCTGGCCGATTTGGATGCCTTTTATTTCTTTGTGTTGTCTGATTGCAGAGGCTAAGACTTCCAATACTATGTTGAATAACAGTGGTGAGAGTGGACATCCCTGTCGTGTTCCTGACCTTAGGGGGAAAGCTCTCAGTTTTTCCCCATTGAGGATGATATTAGCGTTGGGTCATTCATATATGGCTTTTATGATCTTGAGGTATGCTCCTTCTATCCCTGCATTCTTGAGGGTTTTTAACAAGAAAGGATGATGTATTTTGTCAAATGTTTTCTTTGCGTCTATTGAAAGGATCATATGGTTCTTGTCCTTTCTTTTATTGATGTGATGAATCACGTTAATTGTTTTGCAGATATTGAACCAGCCCTGCATCCCAGGTATAAATCCCACTTGGTCGTGGTGAATAATTTTTTTAATGTATTGTTGGATCTGGTTGGCTAATACCTTGTTGAGGATTTTACATCCATGTTCATCAGGGAAATTGGTCTATAGTTCTCCTTTTTAGTGGGGTCTCTGTCTGGTTTTGGAATCAAGGTCATGCTGGCTTCATCAAAAGAGTTTGGAAGTTTTCCTTCCATTTCTATTTTTTGGAACACCTTCAAGAGAATAGGTGTTAACTCTTCCTTAAATGTTTGGTAGAATTCCCCTGGAAAACCATCTGGCCCTGGACTCTTGTTTTTTGGCAGATTTTTTATTACTAATTCGATTTCCTTACTGGTTATGAGTCTGTTCAAGTTTTCTATTTCTTCCTGTTTCAGTTTTGGTAGGGTATATGTTTCTAGGAATTTGTCCATTTCTTCCAGATTGCCCATTTTATTGGCATATAGTTGCTCATAATATTCTCTTATTATTGTTTTTATTTCTGCTATTGGTTGTGATCTCTCCTCTTTCATTCTTGATTTTATTTATTTAGGTCCTTTCCTTTTTCTTTTTGATCAAACTTTCTAGAGGTTTATCAATTTTGTTGATTCTTTCAAAGAACAAGTTCCTGGTTTCATTGATCTGTTCTACTGTTTTTGTTTTGTTTTGTTTGTTTTGGTTTTTGGTTTCAACAGCATTGATTTCTGCTCTAATCTTTATTATTTCATGTCTTGTGTTGGTTTTGGGTTTTTTTCCAGTTCTTTAAGGTGTAAGGTTAGGTTGTGTATCTAAGACCTTTCTTCCTTTTTTAGGAAGGCCTGGATTGCTATATACTTTCCCCTTATGACTGCCTTTGCTACGTCTCAGAGGTTTACGTGGTGGTGTTATCATTTTCATTGGCTTCCGTGTACTTTTTAATTTCCTCTTTAATGTCTTGGTTAACCCATTCATTCTTTAGTAGGATGTTCTTTAACCTCCAAGTATTTGTTGCCTTTCCAAATTTTTTCTTGTGATTGATTTCTTTTTTTTTTAATTTTTTTTTTTTTCAACGTTTTTTATTTATTTTTCGGACAGAGAGAGACAGAGCATGAACGGGGGAGGGTCAGAGAGAGAGGGAGACACAGAATCGGAAACAGGCTCCAGGCTCCGAGCCATCAGCCCAGAGCCTGACGCGGGGCTCGAACTCACGGACCGCGAGATCATGACCCGGCTGAAGTCGGACGCTTAACCGACTGCGCCACCCAGGCGCCCCTCTTGTGATTGATTTCTAATCATAGCTTTGTGGTCTGAAAATATTCATGGTATGATTTCAATCTTTTTGTACTTGTTGATATGTGTCCCAGGATGTGATCAATTCTGGAGAGTGTTCCATGTGTACTTGAGAAGAATATGTACTCCATTGCATTAGGATGAAATGTTCTGAATATATCTGTTAAGTCCATCCAGTCCAGTGTATCATTCAAAGCCATTGTTTCCTTGTTGATTTTCTGCTTAGATGATCTGTTTATTGCTGCAAGTGGGATGTTGTGGTCCCCTACTATTATGGTATTATTGTCAATGAGTTTCTTTATGTTTTTATGGTATTATTGTCAATTATTTTCTCTGTGTTTATGATTAATTTATATATTTGCAATCTGCCATGTTTGTGCATAAATGTTTACAATTGTTAGATCTTCTTGTGGATAGACCACTTAATGATGGTATAATGCTCTTCTTCATCTCTTGTTACAGTCTTTATTTTAAAATCTAGATTATCTGACATAAGTATGGTTACTCCAACTTTCTTTTGGTGACCATTAGCATGATAGATACCTCTCCATCCCCTTACTTTCAACCTGAAGGTGTCTTTAGGTCTAAAATGGGTCTCTTGTAAAAATATAGATGGATCTTATTTTTTATCCATTCTGTTATCCTGTGTCTTTTGATTGGAGCTTTTAGTCCATTGACATTTAAAGTGAGTACTGAATGATATGAATTTATTGCCATTGTGTTATCTGTAGAGTTGGAGTTTCTATTTTGAATGACAGCCCTGCTGGATAAAGAATTCTTGGCTGCATGGTTTTTCTGATCAGCACATTGAATATATCCTGCCACTCCTTTCTGGCCTGTCAAGTTTTTGTGGATAGGTCTGCTGCAAACCTGATCTGTCTTCCCTTGTAGGTTAAGGACTTTTTTTCCTTGCTGCTTTCAGAATTCCTTCCCTGTCTGTGTATTTTGTGATGTGACTATGATATGTTTTGTTGATGGTTGGTTTTTGTTGAATTTAATGGGAGTTCTCTGTGCTTCCTGGATTTTGATGTCTGTCTTTCCCCAGGTTAGGAAAGTTTTCTGCTATGAATTGCTCACATAAATCTTCTACCCCTTTTTCTCTCTCTTCATCTTCTGGGACTCCTATGATTAAGATGTTATTCCTTTTTAACGAGTCACTGAGTTATCTAATTCTTATATTGTGTTCTTTTACTGCAGTTGCCCTCTTTTTTTTCTGCTTCATTATTTTCCATAATTTTGTCTTCTATATCATTGATCCACTGCTCTGCTTCATCCATGCTTTTTTGTCACAGCATCCATTAAAGATGCATCTTGGTTATAGCATTTTTAATTTACTCCTGATTAGATTTTACATCTTTTATCTCTGTAGAAAGGGATTCTATGTTTATTTCAACCCCAGCTAGTATTCTTATTATCATGATTCTAAATTCTAGTTCAGTCATCTTGTTTATATCTGTGCTGGTTAAGTCCCTGAATGTCATCTCTTCCTGTTCTTTTTTTGGGGGTGAATTCCTGCTTTTCATCATTTTGGAGGAAGAAAAAGAGTTAATAAAATAAAAAGTTAAAATTAAAAATTAAAAACAACACAAAAAATCAACTAAAGGAAGCTAGATCCTAGGTGTGTTTCTATCTGATTATTGAAAGAAGCTTGATAGAATAGAGAAAAAAGGGAAAGAAAAGAAAAGAAAGAAAAAAGAAAAAAGTAAGAAAACGTTTAAAAATTCAAAAAATTATACATAATAAAATAGAATAAAATGAAATGAAGAAAGTAAAATAGAATTAAAACATTTATAAAAAACTAAAAAATATAGTAAAAAAATTTTAAAAATGCTTTTTTTATAAAAATGGAAAATAATTTTTTTCTCTTTCTGTGTCCACAAATAAGAAAAGGAAAGAAAAAGAAAAGGAAATTAATAGATATCCGCAAACAGAATGAAATATGAATGAAAGTACATCCAGTTTCCCCTATAAGTCAAACTATGAAACACTTTATAGTGTGTACACTAAGCAGGTGGAGAGACTTGTGGTTGTCCTCCAGGGCTTGGTTGGGACAGTTGGATGGGGCTTGGTATAATGACTCCATTCTCCACTTAGCTTACTGGGGTAGATCCTTATGGCACCTGTGTGCATGTATGCCGAGGTGTGGGAGAGGTGAAAATAGAGTCACCCAGCTTTCCAGAATTTAGCATCAGAACTCTGTGCTCTCACTCACCAGCCATCAGCTACCTGTCCTTTGACTCTGGCTTCCATCCACTCTCCACCTCTACACTGTCCACAACCAAGCTGTCAGCCTGCCAGGTGGCACCTCTGTCCCAAATTTTATCTCAGTTGGGGCTTTGTTTCCAAAACCGCTCACATCTGAGGCCCCTGTAGCTTGGGCCCACTCTGACCCTCTGCGGAAGGGTCTCATCAAACAATGGCCAGGTGCCAGCTCTCCACTGGGAATGCTTGAAACAACCACACTGTTGCAGAGGCCCAGAGACTGCATCTGAGTGCCAGCCTGCCCCAGGAAAAGTTCACAGGAACATGTAGCAGCAGCAGTTCGTGGACTACGGCAAATTGCAACATGAAACTCTCACCAGGCTTCACTGCACCCTAGCATCCTTTTCCAACACCAGCAAATGTGGCTGTTGTCTGGGGTCTCCTGGGACCTTTTCCCATGGGGAGGCTGCTCGATCTTTACCAAATGTCCTCCTAGCAGGGGAACCGCCTCTCTCCATGTGGACCAAGGACCCCTCAGACTTCACCGTCTATTCCTGGGGATTTGTCCTTCCCACCAGAGCACCACCAGGTATCAAGCTGAAGAATTTCCAACCCTGAGCTCCTCTGTTTATAGAGTCCTAATGGTATTGAAACCCTCTCCTTTCTCCTTTCTTCCTTTCTCCCTTTCTTGCTCATACCCTTGTGGGTGTTTCCATTCTTTCTTTTTCTCTTTCTCCCCAGCAGCTTTCAGGGGGAGTAATTTCCCTGTACTCTCCCCTCTGTCTCTCTCCCCTTTCCACAAACAAAACAGCTCCCTACCCTCCATGGCTTCTCTCTCCCCCAGTTCACCTGTCCACACTGTATACCTGCCAAATTCTATTACTCGTTATGTAGATTGTTGTTTAATCTTCAGATCAATATTCTACATGTGCAAAATGGTTTGTTGCTGATCTAGTCGCATTTCAGGAATGAGAGAAGCAGAGAACTTCCATGCTGCTCCTCCATCTTGGCCCCTCGTCCTTAACGGTTTTCTTAAGGAAGATATATCCATGGAAAAAAAATGGAAATTAGTAAAAGGTCAATGTATTGTTTTTAAAGGCTTTTCCCCTGGCAGGATATTCAAATCAAATAGGAGAGAACAAGTAGGATTTATCAAAAGCCAATGGGCCAGTGAAAAGCTTTGCTTTTGTGAAATCTTGAATTTGATTTACATATGAGGAATTGATGACAAAGTACCCATGACCTCATTGCCTCCTTATTTCTTTGAGCCTTTTCTCCTTCAGCTCTTCCACATCTCTAGCATCCTTAATCTTTCATTCTCCAATATCAAGTTCCCCGACAGCTTCAGAGATGAAAAGCTTCTCCTTGTCTTGGGGAAAAAATCCATTGCAATCTGTACATTATTCTACCATAATAGACATATATTTTGTCCTTTTATTTGATTGGAATTAGCAGTTGATAATACTTGCTTTTAGTTTTTCACCAATGTTTTGCTTCTTAATGTGTTTAATCTGGCCTTTGTCCTAGCCATTGCCATTGTACTAAAACATTCTCAATATTTATCAATTATACCCTCTAAATCTGATAACCTTGTCTTTTTCCTTATAAAGATGATGCTTCTCTTATATCTAATACAATTTGTTAGGTGGAAAACACTTTGTTTCAATTCCTGAGATCTCCTTCCTATGAAGAGCCCTATGAAGGGGGCTCAGTTAATATAACTCTGCGCTTTGATCTGATATTGGGGAAGTGATGTGACTTATCTGACTCATAAATTTGGAAGAGAAAACTAGGCACCTTGAGCTCATCCCACCTGCTTCTTCCTGGCAATGAATCTGCCTGCAGAGAGCGTGTGTTCTCTGCTTCTCCTTCACTAAGTCTTATACATTCACATAGCCACATCAGCCAATGCAGATATAGAATTGAGTGTGACACATCAGTAAATGGGCTTACTTCTAGGATCCTGTTAGCAGATCCATTTGAACCCCATTTGTCTCAGTATTAATAAGGCTGTTATTTTCCTTTCTTTCTTTGTTCTTTGTTTTATTTGTTAATTAATTCAATACCTAGATTTAGAAGAAAACCCCAATAACATTTTGTCTATGAAACTCTCCTCCCATGGCTTCTGGTACATATTTCTGTTTTTCCTGCCACCTCTCTGATGGTTCTTTCTTTTTTGTCCTTTTATTAGCTTTTAATAATTCCTTTCTTTTTCTTCTTCACAAAAAAATTGTGTGTTGAATATACTGTTTCTCTCTTCATGTTTTTTTCTCTACCCCCAACACATATATCTCACACATATATACATATATATATACAAACACATATATAAATACATACATACACACACACACACACACACACACACACACATATTCTCATTGAACACATAGAGGAAGCTCAATATGTTTTTCTTGCATTGAGTAAATTTTCATACTGCTTCTCACTAATGTTCACGTTTTGTGATTAAAAATTACCATTACACCCGGCATTCCACATCAAAAAATGGAGTGATCTTAAGCATCTGTAATTTAATTCACTGTATCCAAGCACTTGCTAATAACTGATTTTGTACAATTATTAACTTTCAGAGCTTTGTGTATTCTCAATTAAATAATTAGCAATAGGGGCACCTGGGTGGCTCAGTCGGTAAAGCGTCTTGACTTCGGCTGAGGTCGTGATCTCGCAGTTTGTGGGTTCGAGCCCTGCATCGGGCTTTGTGCTGACAACTCAGAGCCTGGAGCCTGCTTCGGATTCTGTGTCTCCCCCTCTCTGCCCCTCCCATGCTCATGCTCTGTCTCTCTCTCTCTCAATAATGAATAAACATTAAAAAATAATAATTATTATCAATAAATTTCCAAATATTTATGGAAAATCTACTATGTGTCAGCCACAATAGTAGATGAACAAAAGAGTAATGCACAAAACAGACACAAGTTCTATTATCAGGGAGAATACATTTCAGACAAGAAGAAAAATACCGCATATTAAACATCCAAAATTACAAAATGTGGCAAGTGGTATGGGGGGGGTGGAAGGAATGTGTTTTTACAAAAAATAGCAAAGGAACTGATTTACATTGGTAGGTGAGGAAATGCCTTGCTGGGAAAATGCCATTTGACCTGAAAACTGAAGAATGGTTGGATTATGAGAGGGTAGGAAGAAATTGTAATTCTTAGAATGAGATCATAGATGTTTGCTTTATTGTTCTTCATAAATGATATACCTGTAGCATATATTCAAGTTATAAAAGTTGCAAAATAAAAAGAAGCTTTATATACAAGCTTTTTATGGAATTATAGGATAGATGGTATTCATTAAAAGTGTAAGGTGTAGGGGCGCCTGACTGGCTTATCTGGTTGGGCAACTAACTTTTGATCTCAGCTCAGGTCCTGATCCCAGGATCACAGAATCAAGCCCCACATCAGGCTGACTCTGCACATGGAGCCTGTTTAAGATTCTCTCTCTCTCCCTCCCTCTGCCCTTCCCCCACTCTCTCTTTCTCTCTTTCAAAAAAATGGATAATAATAAAAACTAAAATGTGTACAGTTGTACATGTACACATACATATACACACATACACATACATGTTTCCTAAAGGAACCCAATGAGTTTAACGAACAGCTAGAATCAAATCAGTCAAAGGCTCTTGGTATTCAGATTTTAAAAATCGGAATCTTTGCCAACTGAGAAGTTTTAAAATGGACTTACAACAAAATATGCGACATACATGGTGTTGATGTCACTCACCTTGTAGCAACTCCTTTGAAAATGGATTTATAGTGGGAAACTAACTCCAAACGCATTGACTCTCTATCTTACTACCCTCAAAGTTATGAAGACGATGAAGACAACTACAGTTTCATGGGGTGGAGCATGAGCAACTGTATTCAGAGAGGCCTAAATTATATCTCAGATATGATTTCTCCTTCTCGTAAAACTGAACTCTAAATTTGAATAAATGTTTATGTATTCTGAATGCAACCCCTAGACAATATTCTTGGTATATCCCAGAACAGCACATCCTAACTTAATCTCCGTGTCGTCTGGCTGGTGTAAAGTCATGAAGTCATGGGGGAATGCCTCACAGTTGCTACGTGTAGCATTTTATGTCTTAAAGCAGCAGCTCAATTATTCACAGCATTATCATTGCTTCCCTGAAAGACTGTTTTCTAAAGTTTAAGTTATGAAGGCTTTTGACAAATGACAAAATTATTACAGTGCAAAAGACTTAACAGTATTTGTTGGAGTTTAAATGACGAATCGGAGAATGTATGTAAAATAGATGAGTAGATGTGAATTTAGCTTTCTAATGAACATGCTCACTTGTTCACAGACATGAAACAAGTAATAGATGCATTTCTTACATTTATTAAATCGCTCTTTCTGATTTTTTTAACCAAGTAGTGATTTTGGTGGCCACTTAAGCAATTTCGAATGTTATACGCATAGGCACTATCTTAGACATTGGAAAAGAGCAGCATCCATCTGGATGTCACAGCCCTCAGTAGCTCAGACTAGAGCTTAGTCCTAAAGGGACTTGTGCTCAGAAAGTATGGCTCATTTCCCATAACACTAGTTAAGTTTCAAATACTCAGTTAAGAATGAAAAATGAATAAACAAATTGGACTTGCCAGAGCCTGCACCACCAGTCACAGCAGCACAGAAAGAGAACAAAGAGAAAAAGTTGATGTGGCCCAGTCTCATTGCAGGGCAATGCACACGGTCTAGGAAAAATCTTTGCCTCCATGTAACCACCATGAAGACTAGTGTTGTAGTTCTGGTAGCGAGGGGAGACACACACTCATGCAAGGAATCTGACAGTAAAGGACTGCCTCTAAACATCCCTCGGCTCACTCTGTTCTCCTCTAGAGCAGGACCACATAGAGATTGCTGACAATGTCACATGCTACCTTCATTTTGTGCTTTGGTGGGCATGATTTGTTTTCCTAATAGACAGAAATTCACTAGGGACACAAATAAGACTGCCACACTCATTCCATTTGTGTGCTAAAATGGATCAGAATGCCAAAGGTTGCACAAAGAAATAGTTGCAGGATCACTCAGCCTCCTTTCTTGGCTGAATCATGGGGCATGGCCAAAGCAGGCATCCTTCTCAGCTCTTACTAGGGAGAAATCTTCAACAAACACCACCCAAATGTAAAGAAAAGAAAAAAGAAAAGAAAAGAAAAGAAAAGAAAAGAAGAAAAGAAAAGAAAAAAAAGAAAAGAAAAGAGAAGAGAAAAGAAAGGAAAAAGAGAGAGGAAGGAAGGAAAGAAGGAAGAAAACCCATTACAACTCTCAAATTTAGCTTTAAAATGCTTTTGGGACCTTCAGGGTGCTATTTGAAGCAGTACCACCCCACTGTGCAGATGAATATAGATTTTGATTCCTCCATGTCTATCTAACACCTCTTCATAAAATACCCTCCCATGCTTCACCCCCAAGCATCCCCACATCCTCCCCCCAAAGAGCAATTAAACCCTATTACCCTTCAGCAGGGCCACTCAGGCACAACGGGCACTGACAGCCTGTGAAATTGTCGTCAGGTAATCACCATCAAGGTGGCTCAGCTTCTGTCACGAGCAGCCTGCAGAATTCAGCCCGGAGCCCCGAAAGCTGCTCTAGTACTCTCAGGAATCCCAGCCACTCTCCGAGAATTCTGACTCTGGGTTTTCCCTAATGATCAGTCGTGACTGGAAGAAAGTCTTCTGGGACGTCCCTCAGGGGAAGGAAGCCATCCCCAGTATCTAACTGCCACCAGAATGGAGTCCTTAATGTGGACGACTTCCAGGACCCTGGAGGGAATCCGAGTATTACTGTCATTTACATATCATTAAAGAAAACCCCACGGCAAGCCACTAGATGCTACTGAATCGCCAGAAATGAGTCATGAATGTCCTGTGGCAAATCCCAGCCTTGTCACCTTGTCAGTCTGTTCTCTCGGTACCACTAGGTCTGAAGAGCCCAGTTTAGGGACCCCTCCCCCATAGTACAGTACGTTCTGTTCAGTGTTCCTTCTTCATCACTGACTTTGTGAGGTGCCAGGATGGCTTCCATAAGTCACGGCAGCCTATTAACCTTTAGAATATTGGCATTTTCCAGTCTTGCAGGTAAATGAATCTTGTAAGAACTGGAGGTAGACAATCCCCAGTGTGGAGCTCAGAGAGCAGCATTTGAAGGCTTCCAGCCTGGCTCAGAAAGGGCAACCGCCTTTAGCTTCCCTCAGCACATGTTTCAACAGGCAACCAACAGGAAAAACTTACAGTTTCACCTTTTTTCCTCATCTCAGAGAAGCACAGAGAAGCAGATCAATGGGGTATAATTAACAAATATTCATTGAATGCTTGCTGTGGCTAAGTTTTCCGTAGAGGAAGGAAAGGGGGAGTGGTAAAGGAATTCTTCCCACAAAATTAAGGAGGGGAAAGGGAGAAAAAAATAAAAGCAAAAACATACTGGTTTGCATATTTCTAGTTAATGAAGCCTACGGTCTTTATATCAGCAACAAGTTAATTTTTAGGAACTCATGGTTTATAAATATTTAGAGGAAAAAAAGTAAGGTAAACATTTTCCAGCTCATAGACTACAAAGCTAAAATGGACCCTAGAGATTATCTTGATTAACCTTTTCCATTTACCAAACAAGAGCTTCAGGAGGTAAGTGGCTGTGAGAGCTGGTGCGCTGTAGGGGAAACACTGAGTCACCGCTCAGTGTTTCGACTAGCAAGTGAGGGGACTGGCACAAAATTAACCAGAAAGTTAGTATCAAAGAATTAGAATGTCACTGGATTCCCAAGCCTGTTTGTTTTCTTTCCCCATTTTTAGATAGAAGTTATTTGACTTATTTATGAAGATAAAATGTCGGGGAACCACTATAGTAGTAAAATATTTATTCATAGACAGTAAAGAGACAATTAAAGAAAGAAAGGGAACTAACACATAGGCAGTATAAAATCTGACTAATTCAGAACACAGGGAAGATGAGCAAGGAGAACCGTCCCATTTGGGTGAAAACTGTTTTTATATACTTTATGTTCAGAAATACAGCTAACAGCATTGTCTTATATAGCTACTTCCAGATCAGCTTGAATGAAAATAAGCATTATATTATATGTGAATGTGCCTTCTAGAAAGCTTTGTGGTGGGGATGCTATTTTGAAAAAGTTTCAGGTACATATTAACTCTTTTTGATACAGATTTTCCCTTTTCCTTAAGCTTTGTATCATTCGGAGTAGGCCAAGAGACTTATTGCCTAAAAGAGGAAAGAAGAAAGAGGTGGTATAGTCATCCACCTCAAAGGAAGAAAAACTAGTGGGGGGAACTTACTTTGGTGAGAGTGGCTCTCTATGTTAAAAGAAAGAGTGATAGATCCTGGAGAGGAAAAGAATGGCCAGATTACAGGATGAGATAGAACTGTTTTCACTTCCTTCAACTCATAGTATAGAGGGGGGAGCTGGTAGAGGATAAAACACTAAGGGGTAGATATATAACATAGGCAGGGTTGGAAGAATCCAAATGAGGGCCCACTGCTCTGCACACAAACCAGAGGAAACTACATCTTAGGGAAACACGGTACTGAATCCAACACGGTGTGATACTCTCTCCATAACGTAGCTGTAGCTCAGCGGGTGCCTGAGTGCAGTCTCCCTGAGCCAGGCACATTGTAGATGAGTATGTGCAAATGGATGAAGGATGTGTGTGTGTGTGTGTGTGTGTGTGTGTGTGTGTGTGCGTGTGTGTGCGTGCACGTGCACGCACGCGCATGTGGAGCACAGACATGCATTGGACTCATAGATAGAGAATTAATAGACTGGAGTCGACCCTGAGTAAAGACAAGGTTGGCATCCTCAAGAGGCCTCTGAAATTCCTGCTTACTCATATGCAAATCTCTCTGCTCAGATTTTTCTCTAGACCTCCCCTTATTTGGTTAAGAGAAACCTGGCCCTGCCTTAAGGACACTGCCTCTAAGTGGTGGTGGTTTTCCCTTCCACATCTTCACATTACTGTCTTTGGAGGTGTGGTAGGTGTTCCTGTTACTCCAATTCTCTTAAAAATCCATTCCATCTGACATATCACACAGTGAAGTGTGTAAGTGTCTCTGTATTCCTTATCACAGTAATCCACAGACTCCTAAAAGTGGGGGGATGTGTGTCACTCTTTTTTATTATGTGAAACTTAACATGCTGTTCACTGACACTCTCACAAATATACTTGGGTCATAACTGGTACTTCTGTTTCTACTTTGTTACATAAAGAAGCTTCCAATATACTTGTCTTTTCATCCCTTGACTTGTTCCTGATTTACTCTTCACTGACCTGTTCTGCTACATCTCCCAGTTGCTCCTGCAAATACTAGAAGTTATCTTTGACTTTTTTTTTCACTCCTACTGTCCTATCAGCTTGGGGTATCTACCTCACCTCCAAGGAGCCCACATGTTTCAGAGGGTGCTTCCTGGGGTGGAGACAGGGGAATGTCCTGATTCTCTGAGCCAAACTGCACATCCATGACCAGAGTAATTCGTTCAGAAATGGGAACATGATCTGTATGGCTCAATAAATGTAAGGAGATGTATGTGGAGAAAGCATCTTTCTTGATCGTCTGAGAAAACTACCAAAGAAGCTCTTTACTCTTTCACTGGCCAATGTGATGTGAAGATTTGCCATCTGGACCTGATATGGCCAGTTCTGCTATAATGCTATATACTTCTAGATCAAAGCATATTTGAAATTATAGGAGCAAATAAATCTCTTTCTCTATTCTACTGATCCATTAAGCTGAGAAATGGTCTGGGCAAAGGAGAGGCCAGAATTACTAAAATAAGTAAATAACCAAAGCTTTGATTGCTGAGACACACCGGTAAATTTTCAAAAGAGGCCCTTTTGTTTCTCAAACTGTGATTGGTAAATTTAGTAAGAAACAGATAAATGACAATTTTTTTAGTGTCTTAAAATTTATTTATTTATTTTGAGAGAGAGAGCGAGCACATGAGTGAGGGACAGGTAGAGAGAAGGAGAGGGAGAATGCAAAGCAGGCTCTGCACTGTCAGCGCAGAGCCCGATGAGGGGCTAGATAGTAACCTAAGCCGGAATCCATTGCTTAACCAACTGAGCCACCCAGGCACCCCTAGTGGCATTCCCTCTAAAAAGCTTATGGTCACCTGAAAACTCTGTGTTAACCACTAGAGGGTTTATTATGTTATCGCAGCTGGCACTATCCTAACTGGAATACCCTTGTAAGTCCTGGTAAGACGTCTGGATTCTATTCTTCATGCAACAAGAGAAAGCCATAGGAAAGTTTAAAAGACAAAACAAAACAAGTGATATAAGCATTTTACTAAATTTTCTCAGTGGCTATCCAAAAAATTCAAGTCTCAAAAAACAGTTCGCTAACTAAAAACTGGGCCCTGATATATAATAGACAAGTGCACTCTAAAAGGCTGTATTCACATAAAATTACCATAGCTTTCACTGTGTGATTTCTTTATGCACTATGGGTCCGCCTGCATTTACTTTTGTTTTTCCCTGATAACCATTTAAGCAATAATTGATTCAGAAACCCAACAAAGGCAACTTTCAGATACTCTTTGTGTTTATAGCATCACTCAAGTAATTGTATATTGCTCTGGCTCTTTATTTAAAGTAGGCCCTCATGCTTTCTATCGTTCCTACCTTGGGCCAGCTTCATGGACGAGCAGCCTGTGGTGTCGCACTGGCTGCAGGCTGAGCAGAGTCCTGTGCAGGGTCCTGTGCTTGGTTTAATGCTCTTTTGTTGCTATTTGCAATTCTTAGTAATATTTGAATGAGACAATCCGTAGTGTCCTTTGCCCCAGGCCCCATAAATTATGTAGCCGATCCTGCTCCTACAGAGGCGACATTATGCACACTTGCACACACACACACACACACACACACACACACACACACACTTCTACTCCATTGTACCCCTCCTTAAGCAATAACAAAAATACCTAAGATTCAATAGGTTTATTCCTATGATGCACTAGATACTATACTTAGCACTTTATGTACATTATCTTACTTAATTTTTATAACAACCTCATGTGGAAAGACTTTTATTATTCTTATTTACAAGTAAGATAAGGAAAGATTAAGTCATATTTTAGCCCAAATTTGCCCAACTTGTAAGAGACTGGTCTACGATTTGAATTAAAAGATTCTAACTTTTAACTGCTATGTTATATGATAGACTTTTTTTTTAATAGACTTCAGATTCTGTGTTAAAAAAAAAAGTAGGTGGAGAAGAAAGAATACGTTCTACCTAGTTCTGCTTTCTGGCGTAAATCAGCATCACCATTCTGGATCAGAGCCATATCAGGTAGTCCAGATGAGTATTAAAAGCCACTGACCTTTCTTGAGTAAAACATATGGATATGTAGCTTCAGTAAGAGAAACAAATTTCTTTTAAATTATACTCTACTAATATTCTACAAGGCAGCTATGGAAACTAAAATACATGCACAATATTCCCCTTAATCTCCTTAAATATCAAATTTTGACTCACCCAGTTGTTTAACATTCATAACATAATGTTACAGGAGTCACAGATGAATTATTAATCAGAATCTGAAAAAAAATTATAATTACATATTTATAAAAGTAATCCCTATCTTTGGTTCAACAGTTACTGAGAAGAAAAGGCAGCTGAATCTCAGCTCGAAGGAGCCAGCTGCCAGCTCTTTTCATTGCAGCAAGAAACAATGACAGATGTGATGCCTTTTAAATATGCTTAAAATGCAAATTTCAAAAATATTTTAGTATTTCTAAAATATAAGCTGAGAAGTATTAATAAACTCTGGTGTTACTAATACCAATTGGTTGGTAAAAAACAGACCACTTATCCATTTTTAAAAAAGTAGTTTGGGCACCTGGGCAGCTCAGTTGGTTAAGCACCCATCTCTTGATTTTGGCTCAGGTTATAATCTCACGGTTTGTGAGAATGAGCCCTACATCAGGCTCTGTTCTGATAGTGCAGATCCTGCTCGGGATTCTCTGTCTCCTTCTCTTTCTGTCCCTCCCCTGCTTGCTCTCTCTCTCTCTCTCTCTCTCAAAAATAAGTAAATAAACTTAAAAAAGAATAAAGCAGCTCAATTTCTGTGGATGTCTCAGGTTGATGTCACTTAACATAGGATGCATTTTTCTTCTCTTCTTGGGCACTAAGACAAGACAAACCACTCTCCAATTAGAGATGGATGATCTTTTGCCCTTGCTCTGTCATCTTCTACTTTAGGATACTCCTTTCAAATCACTGCTTCCTCTGCCCCTTACTTTCAGGAGATGAACCACACTTATTCTAGTAATAACTCATTTCACTTTCCACTTTAATAATATAAAGATCCCAATGAATTTCATTTTCCTACACTATTGCATAGCAACAAAAAATTTCCATTGAATTTGTGTTCAAAGTGTTCATGTTTCTTATAATCAGATTTGTCTTTTGGGGGGGATTATGTCTTTTAAATTTTGATTACATTTTCCCATTCACATAAATCACATCAAGATGATTTTCAGTTTCCCTAATACACACTCATGACATTAATCTCCTCCTGTTTGAATCACCTGGCAAATGAATCCCATCCTCCAAAAATACTTTCAGAACCACCTTTCTTAAGAAGACTTCTCTGTTCCCATCCTTCCCTAACAAACACTGGGGCACTCGGAGGACCAGATGCCTCTCATAAGTTCCTTTTATTATAACTCTGGATATACCATATTGTGTCTTATTTGTATGCTTTCCTATGTTTTTGATGTCTGTTCCATAGAGGAAGGAAAATAATTTTCCCTCTCCCCTTCTCAGTTCTTGGCTGGGACCCTGGTAATAAAGAACAGATTAACAAAAACAGGAGCTTATTAACATGTGTACCTTGTGTATACATGGGAGGTGCCCAAGGAAAAATGAGCAACCCAATGAGGTAACTTTAGACTTCAGGCTTAAGTACCATGCTAGGAAAAAGTAAGAGGCCTTATGAAAGGGAAATGTAGGTCTCTTCAGGGTACCTGAGTTTTCGGAAAAATGAATGGGTCTTTCGAAAACCAGATGAGAGGTATGACAGTTTGTGACAGTGTGTCTGGGTGTGGTGTTGACTTCTATTTGTCCCTCCTGTGACGAGAGTCAATCTTCCCCTGTTGATGAAACTCCTGTGGGGGAGACAATTGAGTTCTTTTTGGAAGATGTGTCTTTAAGCAGATAAGGGAGTTCAGAGAAAGCTTCTCCCTGCATTTGCTATTTTTCAAGTGCCTCCCGCTCACAGTCATTGGTATGCCAAAGTGATGTATTTGGGGATGGCATATCCTGGATTCTTCTGTAGCCCTTCAGTTCCTATCGCAATCTAACACATAGTAATAAATATTTGTTTTAAGAGTGTTGAAGAGGGGCGCCTGGGTGGCTCAGTCGGTTGAGCGTCTGACTTCGGCTCAGGTCACGATCTCGCGGTCCGCGAGTTTGAGCCCCGCGTCGGGCTCCGGGCTGATGGCTCGGAGCCTGGAGCCTCCTTCCGATTCTGTGTCTCCCTCTCTCTCTGCCCCTCCCCCATTCATGCTCTGTCTCTCTCTGTCTCAAAAATAAATAATAAAACGTTAAAAAAAAATTTAAAAAAAAAATAAAAATAAAAAAAGAGTGTTGAAGAAAATATAAATTCCAGGGAATTTGGGGGTGGGGGTTATTATTGGCATATGAAGGACTCTTGTTCATTGAACAATGGGTCGAACGACTGCAGTGTTAGGGCACACTGCGTTTGATAAAGAAACTCTTAATGACTATTTGGAGATTCTCACCATGACTGAGCAATGTTTCCAGCCTTTGTTCTGGTTGCACATGCCATGGTGTCAGTCAGCTGGGGCTGAGGCTACTGTGATTCCTGGGCAAAGTTTGTACTCAGCATTTGAGAAAATGTCTTTAACAGCTTGTTTTCGGAGTCCTGGTTTCATTTTACAAAGGTGATGCTAGGAAAAATGCCAACAAAGTCAGTTCCCAAATAAGTTGTGTTTGTGACATGGTATTCAATTACTATAGTTTGGCTCTTAGGTCTTTCCTTGGAATAATGTAAGGTAATCTATAAACTATTTACCTAGAACACCAACCATCTTACAAAAGCACTACCTGATGATTCCTTTAGAAAAGAATCATTGCTGAAGTCTGGCACTTATCCTTCATCCCTGCAAAATAAGCACAACGAACTTTTGCTCTTCAAAATATTCTTCATATCATGGCATGCAGGTGGTCCTCATGCTCTAAACTTTATCTGGGACCCCTAGAAATGTTGAGAGTCTATTGTTTCATTAACAGAGTTTTAAAACAGTGTTTTCTTGGTAACAAATAATTTTATTCACCTGTAATTTTCAGAGTTTCAAACTTATATGTGCAGTAACATAAGGTTCAGATATATGGTAAACTCCAAGTAAAGTAACAACATTTGAGGAGAATGGTAAATATGAAATCTTTATTATCTGCTTACATGAAACAACACATTTTCACAATAACAAAATGACATCTAAGCTTGTGTACATTATGTCATTTTGCATCTCCTGTAAGCAAATTTGTGCACATTTCTTCAGGATTCTTTGCTCATGGTAATTTTCTTCTTACTTACTAAGCTTTATAGAAAACTAAATTTCTGTTGGGCTATTATTATATTATGCAAAAAATGCCCAAACATATTTGCACAGGTCTGGAGTATATGGGGGAAAATATAGGCAACAAAGTATTCTCAAAATTCTCTCTTTGAGACCTGTGGGACGAGGCTTCTCAAAAATAAAGTCAGTACCTTCAGAAAAGGTGAAACTGGGACAGGGTCATGTAAACTTCCAATCAGAAGAGCTACGCCATATATATTAAAATGCAAAAAAAAAGAAAGAAGTGGCTCCAGATATAAGCCTCCAAACTATAGTTTCAAGGATGGATGTTTTCAATTGCAGGTGCTAATTTTTCTATCTAAGCTACTTCTTATGTGGGCAACTGTAAATTCTGAAATGAATAGCAGTAGGGATTGATTTATTTGATGGCAGGTAATGATTACATGTAATGCCAAAAGGACAGTTAGTGTAGTGTAAGTTTGAGAAATATATAAACACAAAAACTAAATATTCAGATGAAACCTACTACTACTTTGGAAAATAGACTCCAACAGTCTGAATATTCAAAAAAAAAAAAAACCCAAAACAAAGCCCTTTCATTGGTAAAAGAATTATTTCTCTTTCATATTCATTTAAAATTTGGAACATTCTGTAATTACTGTTAAGTATTCTGACTGGTGAAATGCATTGACAAATCAGCACATTCACTTTATTTAAATGACCTAATAATCTGTCATTTGTATTTTACGGAACGGAAAGAGAATTTAACATCTCACCAGTTTAACCATGGATCCAGATTCCTTTCTGTGCCAGTAATTTTGATAATATTTGCTCATAGAAAACAAATATAAAGCTTGTCCTTGCAGGATCTATAAACTCATTTATATGAATAATCACCAACAGATTATGACTATGATGTAGCTTCACAAATCCATGGGGTGTAAAACTGAACAGAGAAATTAAATAAATCAAAATAACCCCATTCAAACTAAGCAAATTGTTCTTCTCACTGCATTTTACATTAAATTGCACAAGGTCATTTGACTCACCCTGAAGGTTGCCCGAATTCCCAAGTAGTAACCACTGAATTCCTTGCCTTCTTTTAGCAAAGTTAGCTGCTGAAAGGGCCACTCTTGAGACATCCATTTGACTTTGACTTAACATAGTCCCTTAACAAAACTGCCGAATGACCCAATCTTACAAATCCACCATTGGAAGAAAGACAGCCCATGGACACCTCCTGCTGGAAGAGTGGTTTATGTTTCATATCTGGTAACAGCACACAACTGTAACTTCCAATATTCCTGCTAGACCTCATGTTCTACATTTCTGGTTATAAAAACAGAATCCTTATTGCCCAAAGAATCCCTATGAATACAGTCCAATTCTAGGTGCCTGGTATTTTGGACTCCAAGAAAAAAGATGAATGTGTTTTCTATACACCATGCTATGGTTCAAAGTTAGATCTCTGATCCCTTTAGGGTTTCCACTCCATGCTGTAGTTAAAGAAAAGGATTAGCCAAGAGTAATTTTTACAGCAAAAAGGTCTGTGTGTGAAACTTGTTCATCTTTTGCCTCTTACACTGTTCCAACACAGAACAATTCCTAGCAACAAAGCTAGAGTTTCTCTTCTATTGAAAAACCCATCACTCAGAAGTCACAACATATTGCAGTCTTCCTTATTTAAGTCTCTTGAGAATTTTGCTAAACATGAAATTTTCAGTTACTTTTGCTTTCTAGCTCATCCACTTTTAGTTTGAGCTTTTTGTTTTTAATTTTTTTTTTAATGTTTATTTATTTTTGAGACAGAGAGACAGAGCATGAACGGGGGAGGGTCAGAGAGAGGGAGACACAGAATCTAAAACAGGCTCCAGGCTCTAAGCTGTCAGCACAGAGCCGGACGCGGGGCTCGAACTCACGGACCACGAGATCATGACCTGAGCTGAAGTCGGACGCTTAACCGACTGAGCCACCCAGGCGCCCTTAGTTTGAACTTTTAATGATTACTGAATAGATGAAAAAGTGATAAGACTAACCCAAAACCTATTTTCTTTTCCAAGGTCATTCTCAAACTCTACATTCTGTCTTATGATGCCTAATTACTTTTCAAACGGATAGGCTTCTCCGTGAGGTTTATTCACCCTGTTGTGAACAGAGGGTCATATGAAACAATCTTGTCAGTTTACAGCAGCTATCACCAAATTTCATGAAGGTCTTACTTTAGCTCAAGGAGTTGCTACCATAACTGAATAAAGGAATGTTAAATTGGCCAGTATACATGTGAAAAGTGGTTTAGCTTGCTGATAACAGGCATAGACAAAACCAAGCACTCAGGAAGTTAAAAATACCACTTAAAAAAGAAAAATTTGGGGCACTTGTGTGGCTCAGTTGGTTGAGCATCCAACTTCAGTTCAGATCATAATCTCGTGGCTCATGGGTTCAAGCCCTGCGTTGGGCTCTGTGCTGACAGCTCAGAGCCTGGAGCCTGCTTCGGATTCTGTGTGTGTGTGTGTGTGTGTGTCACTCCCCACTCATTCTCTCTCTCTCTCTCTCTCTCTCTCTCTCTCTCTCAAAAATAAACTAAAAAAAGGAAATTCAACAAACCATAATTATATTCAACTTAATCAGAAGAACCACGTTAAGCTCTTTTTTCACTCATTTATTCAAGAATTCATTCACCCAACAAATGTTTACTGAGCACCTACTTTATCACTTTACAGGTGCTAAAGACAGAGAAAAAAAGTCACAACCTTTGCCTTTTTAGAATTTATATCTTAGCAGAAAACGACAGAATAAACTGACTAAATAAGTAAAATATGTCATATATCAGCTGGTAATCAGTGCCATGGTGAAAATAAAGCAGGGAAGGGGAGTACAGGATGCAGGGTCAAGGAGGAAAAGGGGAAAGAAGGGATGAGGAAGGCCACAAGGGAAGGACCCACTGGAAAGGGGGCCGTGAGCAAATACTGAACAGAGATGAAAGAACAAACTATGTGAATATCCAGGGACTATTCCAGGAAGAGAGGGTAGATGTATGTCTGGAGCCAAGTGAGTCAGAGCAAGATTAGATGGAGATGAGGAAAGGGCAGCAAAGATGCAGACAGATCGGGAAGGAGGAGCACAATAGTGCACAGCCCCAGGGCCTGGCCAGCCATAGTAGACACCCTCAGTGAGGTGGGGTGCCATTGAGGGCTTTTGAGCAAAGGAACAGCATCATCTGCCTTAGGTGTCATGATGGCTGCTGGGATAAGAAAAGATTTGGCAGGACAAGAGCAGAACAGAGGAGCCTTCTTACTGTCCAGGACTGGTGGGCAGAACTTTTCATCTGTCCTTTCCTAATGAGAACTCTCAGCATCTGTTTCCTCATGTGGCAAAAACAAGTGTACCTGTCGTGTCTTCCAAAGAGAAACTCCTCCACAAATACCAAGGCAACTTCCAGTGTGTTAAGAGTCATTCTATCTGTGCAACCAAGGCTCCCTCTGGGCCTAAATGCTTTGAGAGAGCTTCTTAATTGCATCTAATTAAAGAGCATGTAAACAATCTTAATTTGAGATGTCTATGTGAAGATGGATTTTAATTATTTAATATTAAATTTAAAAACCTTCCCTTATAAGTGGAATTTTTTCCCATATGAAAGATGAATGTAGCTACATTCTCTGGACTAGACATATGGTGAGGTAGTTTTATAACCAAGGAAATAGAAGCAATTTAAATCTGACACATGTTTAGAATTCCATAATATTGGCATTAAATGTTAAGTACCTTAAAATTCAGAATTACAGAAGAAAAAAAAATTTAAATATCTTTGTGTTCCAGGAAGGTTTCTTTAATCTACAAATCACCATAGGATTCCATTAAATCGAAAGCTCCCATTGTGAATTATTAATATATGGATGTCAACATGTTTATAGAAATGTAGCTATACTTTAAAGATTGAGATTTCTATCCTGAGTTACCAGAGTTCATTACTAAGTTTCCTGAAGTCTGTAAAATCGCTGAAATTACATGCAAAATTCTCTGTGTATGTATGTGTGTGTATGTGTGTGTATAATATGATTTTTTCTGGAATGAGCATAGATTTCACCAGAGTTTCAAAAAGAATTTTTACCCAACAAATTTAAGAACTATGGTATACTCACTATAAAGAAAATATGTAGACTTTCAGCAAATATTTTAGTATTTAATCTGAAAACTTTTTTAGGGTCTTCTAAGTGCAGAGTACTGTAATTCTCACAAAGAACCTAAGGCAATATCTAATTCTTCTAAAACTTACATTCTTCTCTAAACGATAAATAAAACTTACATAAGGAAATTCAGGGAAAAGGCAGGGAAGTGATCTGAGGAATTATCAGAAACAGAATCATACTAAGTAAAAGGCACTGTAATACAAGGAAACAGGAGAATGGGCCTTGCATGGGCCCCAAGTGTCAAAGTACACCCAGCTGTCATAGGAAATGAGTTTTTTTCTTGTTCTCCCTCTCTTTCTCTTCTACTCTGCAATATATCTGATCTATTCTTCCATCTGCCAACTATCTCTAACAGGCTGATAATTTTTGCCCCTCCAAACATTGGGTTATGATTGGCTTTGGATTACCATGATGTTGATGATGAATTCTTAATTCCCTAAGCTTTTAAGTCTCTAAGCTTAAGATCAGATTCAGCTTCTGTTTCTCTTAACGATATGCCAGTTTTTTTTTAAAGAAAGAGAATCTGATATTCTCAGCTTAGATCCTGAATCCAACCATCGTCCAAGAGGAAGCATCATCTGTTATAAGGCTGGCCACATGGTTGCTCCCTCTGTTTTTCTGGAGAACCCTAACTAATACAGATTTTGGCACTGAGAACAGTTCTAGAGAAACAGAATCTTAAGAATGAGTTTTCTAAATTGGTTCTGGAGTTTCTGGAATTCCTATTCCTATTAGATTTGAAGACACGAATGACTCTATTTCCAGTAGTAAAGATAGCCCTGATAGCTCATAGTGTGAGGTGGCAACAGAGATATGGAAAATATCACCATTGGATATTCCTAGTCAGATACTTACAAGAGACAGGTTCTAAGTAATCATGTATTTGATCACCTAGAACATTTTTGCCAAACATTTTTGTCAAACTAATTTGGGAAGAGAAAAGGATGAGTTCAAAGATTTGAATTCCCAGCTAGAGCACTGTATAAATGACCTGCAAGTTTCTGTGTCTACCTTGGAAGAAACCTTAATCTCCTATAGCTGCAGGACTGACGTTGCTGAAAACTAAACCCAGAATCTTATCCTATGAATGGCTGAATTACAACACAAATTGAATTCCTAATCTCAGAGGGTGTCTGCTGTTAAAATAAGGCATAGAGACACCTGGGTGGCTCAGTTGGTTAAGCATATGACTCTTGATTTTGGCTTAGGTCATGATCTTACGGTTCATGAGTTCAAGTCCCACCTTGGGCTCTGTGCTGACAGCATGGAGCCTGCTTGGAATTTTCTCCCTCCCTCTGTCCCTCCCCAGCTTGTGCACTTGTGCTCACACACGTTCTCTCTCTCTCTCTCTCTCTCTCTCTCAAAATAAACAAATAAACATTTTTAAAAAAAAGAAAAAAATGAGGGCATGGATTGGGAAAGGAATGGGATCCTGAAAATTAGCATAGGGATATATGGGAAAATCCTGATGAAGCTAAAGAAATTGAACCCCTAAATTCTGTTTAAGTTTCTTTTAAGTAGAAGCAGCCATTCAACCCCCAATTGAAGCAATTAACCTGGATTTTCCTGAGGAAACTAAAACGGACTTCCCTAAGGAATTGCCTTGCAAAATACTCTAAGTTTACATCAGGGCTCACACCCACAATTCCTCTTCCCTTCTAAACCTAAACTAAAATCATGTCCCAGCAGGCCCAATAAGGTTATATGTAAATCATGACCCATAATGAAGTGAGCTATACTCTAAAAAAACCATATAAAGTTTCCAATTTATACAGACAGAAATCTGGGGAATATGTGTGAGAATGGATATTAATGGTGTGCAATGGTAATGCAACACAGAGTTTTATCAGGCTAAATTTATTAGTATGAGCTTACTAAGTGGATATTCTGAAATTAACATTACAGTTTGGTGGGTGAGAAATAATTCTAACAGTCTGGTTGGTTGGTTGGCTGAAACATGGCCCCAAAGGTGGCCTACCATACATAAAATAACATGTCAAAACTGCCATAGTATACTGTGGAGAAAGGAATACAAATACTTCGTGAGATTTGAATGTTAGAGTGGACTTATCATTTAAGACCTGCTCATTCATCCTGGAAGAGTACAGAGGACATAGTTTTCTCCATGATTGTAAGAAATATGTTTGTGAAAGAAGTTCTGGCATCTTTGAAGAGCTCTGTGGTTGTTTTCTTTCCTTTTCTTTCTTTAGCCTTTTTTTTTTTTTTTTTTTTTTTTTTGGTTAGGAATTACAATAACTACCTCATTGAATCAGAAATCTAAATGCAATAGGAATCATTGGAGCCTGTTGTGTTAGGGGTCAAGGGGGCAGCACTTAACTGCCAAAGGCAAGGTGGGCATAGTCTACCAATGACAGTAGAGTCAAACAGCAATCAGAATAATTTGACTCACAGAGACCAATGGCTTGGCTAGCTGTTCTTGGTATTCCTAGGAGTGAAACAGATGGGCAATCAACTAAATTTCGACTTCATCTGTGTAAGGGGAAGAGTTCTAGGTCAGGTGAACAAAAGTCTAACTTGAATAATAAAAACACAGAGTCACAATCCCTCAGTCAACCCTCTAGGGAATCCTGACTACTAGAAGTTTTTCCACTTTGAGACAGTTTTACTATCCTTATTATATATACAGAAGGACACTGAGACTCAGAAATTTTAAGTACTTATTCTAGCTCATATATTAAATAATTCCGTAGCCCTGGGATTTTAAAGACGATCTGGAAACAAATTTAGATTCATAATCACTTAACTCTAATTACAAGCAGAATGGCTTACTAGGTGTTTAATATGTAGTTGTTTAAAAATGTCCAAGAATCCAAAAATAAACATCCAAAAAATTAGGTTTGCATTAATATAACATTATAAAATAATATTACTAGTAATGTCCTGATAAATATAAATTAATAAAAAATAGTCTTTAAGGTTTATTAGTATAAACCTAATTTGGCAGATTGGTTGGAGGCAGGAGGAGGGAGAGGGATATCATATGATAACCACAAAGAATTTTAAGGTTAATGTTCTATGCTGTAGTGTGGAAGATCAAGGCTTGGCTTACCTTACCTTTTGCTCTTGCTACATATAATAAAGGAAAATAGAACAAGAAAATCACAATTTTAGAAAGACCAACTTCTTGTGGTATAGTTTTTCTCCCAACCTACTGTTCTCACCTTTGATCTACATAGTAAGCTTTGAAGAAGAATAGAAAAGAAAATGTTCTCACTTGAAAGTTTAAGATCATAAATCTTCTTTCCTTGCTCCGATTATAAATCTGTAGGGAAAAACCCATCATAGATTCTTGACTCTGTCTGCATCTCTGTGAAACTAAGATGTAGGCAGGACTTTTTCTGACCAGTATTCCCTCAAAATATTACAACGTTAAAGTTTGCTGTAACAACAATAATAAAAAATTATTGGGCCATGTTAAATTACTGGTAAGATCTTTATCTCTACCAAACAAAGATCAAATAGATATGTAATTGGTATTTTCCTGACTACAAAAGTAATTTATATATTGGCAAACATATAATTGTCACTTTATAAGATACAGAGGTAAAACCCAATGTACCAGAATATGTAGACAATGTAGAACTAAATCCAAGATAAACAGAAAGAAATTAATGTGACTGCTTTCTTTTCATTCTAAAATTTTATTATTTATCTACTGTTTACTAAATATATGCCACAAAATATTTATGTAACAAAATCAAGAATCTCATGCAGTAAAGAGCCCTTTTCAGAACAGTGAATAGGGTTGGATGCATGCTTTTTGGGGTCTCATTTCTTCATTGCTTTCTAGTATTTTCCAGATATAAACACACAAGGTCAGGACTCCTAGTGTCTTGCTAAAACACCCAACTAAGTCCTTAAAGTTGCACCTGACTTGTATAGGACATATTTTATGTTATCGCTATAATTGTATATATGTTCAATAAAAATAAAGTTTTAAGTTTGGCAACTTGGACATTTGAAAAGTAGGTTAAATGTGCTTTCATTTAAGCTCACATGCCTACAATGACTTGGCAGTGAAGTGAGCGGGGATAAAGAAATACGAAGGTACAGACTATTAACATGGAGAATGTGGTTCATGTGAAGAAGGACAAAATCTCTGCATTCTAGTTCAGATTTGCCATTTGGGAACTGAGGACAAATATTGCCAGACACTGTGAATTTTCAAGCAAGCCAGATCCAAATTTCATATTATTTTGAAGTATCAATAATGTACTTTTTAAAATGTAAAACTGTGAAGGGTGGCCAGATGGCAAGGTGATGAGAACCCGGAAATGCCCCATCTTCAGACCTCTGGCCACTTGCTTGCAATTTCTTGGTTAAACGACTTAAAATTAATTTCATATTGGGGCACCTGGGTGGCTCAGTCAGTTGAACACCCAAATCTTGATTTCTGCTCGGGGCAAGATCTTACAGTTGTGAGACTGAGCTCTGCATCGAGCTCCATACTGGATACAGAGTGGAGCTTGTTTGATATTCTCTCTCTCCTTCTTCCTCTTCTCCCCCTACCCCCCAAAAATGAGGAAAAAATTAATTTCATATCATACAACCTTCCTTAATTAATGGGAAAAGAGTGATATTCTTCTCAGATGCTCAAACATAAAATTGTGAACTATGATTCAGTTTATGAAAACTAATACAGAAAATAAATCCAATTCCTGTTGTAAAATTATGCAAACTAATTGAGCAATATTACCTTACATGTGCAATAGGATTGGGGTGGGCTTATTTCAATTAGGCAAACACACAGTGCTCTGACAGGCAGAACAATTTCTAAGAAAAATTTCAGGAAAAAATCCTATATAAGCAATTTTGTTATGATCACAAACTGTTTCAAATCAACATCATCAATCTGTTTTAAATAAGCAATAAACAACTAATTAAAACTAGAATCATAACAGATTCAACAGTTAAAATTCTTGCTGCCAAACCAGCTATTTTTTACCTAGGAATAAATCTTGAGTTGACATACACATAAGTTATAGCTTCTAGGCTGTATGCACCTGCCTCCCTTTTAGAAAGGAAAAGAAAACACCATTTAGTTTCTTCACAAGTACAACAATTACAGGATGCAATCCAGTCAAAAGTCCTGTCAACTCCCTAGCTTGGAAATACTCAGAGGCTTGACTAGTAAAGTCCGCTTTATTGTTCATTCCTGCATCCTGTCTGTAGCTATCCCTGATATTCATTGTTTCACTCTGGAAATGAAAAGTCTACTCTTACAAGGAGGCTGGCATGACAGCTAACTATATTTAAAGCAAAGTTTAAAGATGCAAAGGAAGGCACATTTTCCCCAAGTGCAACATTTCCCAAGTCTTCTGAAAATACCTCCCTGCTTCTAAAGCTCCAGATGAGCCCCCAATACCTAACCTTTTTTTTTGTAGTGTTGGAACTGGTATTTTTTTAGTTAGTTTTTTTTTTTTTTTATGGAAGTATAATTGATACACAAAGTTACATTAGTTTTGGGTGTACAACACAGTGATTTAACACCTAACCTCCTTACATAGCCTTTTTACTATACCTTTTCCCCATGCCTCAAATACAGCATTATTATAGCACTTATTTCAAGTCTTGCTTGGTTTTTAAATAAGTTGCATATACATTTTTCTTCACTGATTAGTATCAGGTACATGGAAAACAGTAATTTGGTCTTATTTATTTTTTATTGTTTATCCATAGGAGACCAACGCATCATCAGACCTTGCACAGGGTAGTAGATACTCAACAGATATTTACAAATTAATTGAAATACAAGAACTTGGAGATTTAGAGATATGAAAATACACCATCCTTTCCCTGGTACTTTTTGCTTTTGATTGTTACCAACAACTGGCAGCAGCTGCCAACCAATAATTTTATTATATATATATATGTGTATATATATATATATATGTATATATATATATATATATATACATATATATATATATATACATACATATATCGTATTGCTGCTGAATTATACAGATGAGCTTTTGAGTTTCCCATTTGCCAGAAGAAGATATCTCTTAAGGATATAAGGATGAGACATATACATATATTTATCCTTTAAATGGAGTATGGAAAGTGATAATACAAGAGCAATTACCACACTAGAATACAAATCCCTTAGGATACTGATCATATCAGTTTCCTCACACTTGCAAAATTCCACACAACACAGAATTTGACACTTAAGATATGCTTGATAACTACTGACTATCTGTTAATATAATAACAATCAGTGATAACCCAATAGCATCACTACTCTCACAATAGTACCCAATAAAACATATAGTAAGGAAATTTCCAGATAGCCAAGATAATGGTTGCTGTCTAACCCCAAGGCTCTCTGCACATCTTCCAAAAATTATACAGATCAACAAAAAGAACAAATTCTATGTTTTTTACAAAAGTGAAAGACAGAGAACATTACAAACTTCAGATAAACTAAAAGTCAAAAAATAAATACAAATTTTCATCAAAACTATTTCTTGAGCCCCTGTCACAATCTTTTGTAGAGAGTTAGTGAGACTGGGAAAGATAATCCAAAAGAGAGAAGAGGGGATTGAGATAAAATATACTCCTACAGAGAATAAACAAAATATATCAAAAAAAAAAAAAAAACATAATCAGAAAGACTCATCCTACATCAGAGCAATGACTTAAAAATTAACATAGAGAGTGATGTCAACAGAAATGGTGAAGTAGGTGGCTCCAAGGGCCCATTCCTCCACAGAATGATTAAAAAATGAAGTATAACTGTTAAGAATCAACTTGGTAAGAATTCTAAAAAAAAAAAAGTCAAAGGGTTTCAAAACCTAGTGAACCCTTAATCAACAAAAGTACAACTTAAAAATGGTAAGAAAACTTTGCAGCATTTTTAGTTGCTCTTGCCCCACCCATCTTCACAGCTCAATGGTGGACTTGAGACACAGTCCACATTCACGGTGGGAGACCTTGGTCCTGGGTTCTGGAGAGAACAGACTAGATCTTATTCTCAAAGAATTGTTTTTGTCTATACTAACCTACCTGAATAGCTGACTAAGGTATTTGCTTTTGTTTTGCCTAACTCAGAATGTGCTCGGGGAAGAAAAGCAGCAATGCAGTGGGCTTCCCAGAAAACATGGTAAGGAAATGAGCAAGTGAGACCAATAGTAGACATGTAGAAAGCACTGGGGAAGAAACTGGGGAGGAAGTTCTAGAGAGAGGGTTCCTTTGGGAAATTAGGACATTCAAATCACATGTGGGGCACTTGGCTGGTTCAGTCAGTAGAGTGTGTGACTCTTAATCTCAGGGTCATGAGTTCAAGCCCCACGTTGGGGGTGGGGCCTAATTAATATTTAAAAAATAATAATAAAAGCACACGTGTGTATACTGGAAAATTTTTAAAGCTCTGTTCATGTGCAGGACAAAAATGCATGCTCAAAACAGATTTGAGAAGACCCTAAGCTTTCACCTCTAGCTATCCTTAAGGTTCAAGGTGAACACTGACTTAAGGGCCGAGGCAGAATGGTAAAAGACCTAACCAAGCATTGAAGGAAATCCAAAGATCCAATCTGCAAAGACTGGGAAAGTTTTATAGTTTTCTTTTTTTTTCCTTCTTTCCTTCTTTCCGTCTTTCCATCTTTCTTTCCTTCCTTCCTTCTTCTTTCTTTTTCTTTCCTTCCTTCTTTCCTTCTTTCCTTTCTTCTTTCTTTCTTTCCTTCCTTCCTTCTTTCTTTCCTTCCTTTCTTCTTTCCTTCCTTCCTTCCTTCTTTCCTTCCTTCCTTCCTTCTTTCCTTCCTTCCTTCTTTCCTTCCTCCTTTCCTTCCTTCCTCCTTTCCTTCCTTCCTCCTTTCCTTCCTTCCTCCTTTCCTTCCTTCCTCCTTTCCTTCCTTCCTCCTTTCCTTCCTTCCTTCCTTCTTTCCTTCCTTCCTTCTTTCCTTCCTTCTTTCCTTCCTTCCTTCCTTCTTCCCTTCCTTCTTCCCTTCCTTCTTCCCTTCCTTCCTTCCTTCTTCCCTTCCTTCTTCCTTTCTTTCTTTCTTCCTTTCTTTCTTTCTTTCTTTCTTTCATCTTTTGGCCTTCAAGAATATCCCTGTCAAATCTAGCTGAATATATGCTAAAAGAACAGAAAAACTGAATTCAGAGTCCACACATGACAAAAAATACAGACTTTACAAAAGTAGGTTACAAAAGTCACTAAGCAAGGAAGTATGTATAGCCCACACACAACAAGCAACATAAACCTTGTGGAAGAGAAGAATCTGATTTCTACAGGTACCACATGATTATATTCAAATACCAAGTGTTCAACCAAAAAAGTAGGAAATATGCAAACAAACAAAAAGCATAGCCAATTCACAGAAGAAACTAATAGAAACTATCTTTGAGGAAGCAGAATGGGGAGGAAAAATAAAATTGTCTTTGTTCACAAAGGACATGTTCATGTCTGTAGAAAATGAAAAGAATTAATAAAACATTCCTGAAATTAATAAGCAATTATTTCAAAGTTGCAAGATTCAAAGTTAATATGTAAAAGTTGATCACTTTCCAGCAATAAACAAGTAGAATTTGAAATTAAACATAATATGATTTACATTAGCACCAAAAAAAAGAAAAAATTAGGTATAAATCTAACAAAATACATATAAGATCTATAGGAGGAAAACTACAAAACCCTGATGAATGAAATCAAAGAACTAAATTAAATGGAGAGATATTCCCTGTTCACAGATGGAACAACTCAGTATTGTCAAGATGTTAGTTCTTTTCAACTTGATCTACAGATTAACATAATCACAATTTTAAAAAAGCAAATTATCTTGTAGATATTGACAAAATTAGTCTAAAGTTTATATGGAAAGACAACATTCCCAGAATAGTCAACATAATCTTGAAGAAAAATAACAAAATTGGAAGATCATCAAGATTCCAAAACTTACTATAAACCTAAAGTAATTGACTGTGGTATTGGTAAGGGAATAAATAAATACATCAATGAAACTTTTTTAAAAAGTCCAAAAATAGACCATATAAACAGAGTCAACTGATCTTTTACAAAGGACCAAAGACAATACAATGGAACAAAGATAGTCTTTTCAGCAAATAGTGCTGAACAACTGGACATTCACTTGCAGAAAAAGAAAAAAAAGAAAAGAAAAAGAAAAAAGAATCTAGACACAGAATTTACATTCTTCACAAAAATTAACTCAAAATGGATCAAAGATTTAAATGTAAAATGCAAAATGATAAAACTCCTAGAAGAGAACATAGGAGAAAACCTAACGACCTTGGTTATGGAGAGGAGTATTTATATGTAACACCAAAAATACAATTCCTGAAAGAAATGATTGATAAACTATGCTGTTAAAATTCACAACTCCTACTCTGTGAAAGATAATGTCAAAAGAAGAAGACAAGTAAGACTGGCAGAAAATTTTATAAAACACATTATCTGACAAAGAACTATTAACTAAAATATATAAAGAACTCTGAAAAGTCAACAATAAGAAAAGGAACAATCCAATTAAAAACACAGCTGAAAGACCTAAACAGACATTTTACCGAAGAAGATACAGAGGTGGCATGGAAGTATATGAAGAGATGCTCCACATTAGATGTCATTAGAAAATTGCAAATTAAAACAACAATGAAATACCATTACATGCTCACAATGGTCAAAATCTGAAACACTGACAACACTAAATGTTGACAAGGATGTGGAGCAATGGGTATTCTCATTCACTATTAGTGGGGATGGAAATGGTATAGCCGTTTTGGAAGACAGTTTGGCAGTTTCTTACTTACACTCACCCTATGATGTAGCAATCATTTGTATTAACCCATATGGTTGGAAAACTACAGGTCCACACAAAACTTGCACACAGAGGTTTATGGCAGCTTTATTTATAATTGCCACAAGTTAGGAGCAACAAAGATGTTCCTCAGAAGGTGAGTGGATAAACAAACTGTGGTATATCCAGATAATGAAATATTATTCAGCACTAAAGAAATGAATAATCAAGTCTTCAAAAAACATGGAATAACCTTAAATGTAGATTACTAAGCAGAAGAGGACAATCTGAAAAGGTTTCAACTGTGTGATTTCAACTATATGACATTCTGGAAAAAAAAAAACCCATGGAAACAGTAAAATGATCAGTAGTTGCCAAGAGTTAGGGGAAAATGAGGGATAAATAGAGCACAGAGGGTTTTTAGGGCAGTGAAATTACTGTGAATGATACCATAATGGTGGACACACGCTATTATATACTTGTCAAAGTCTACAGAATGTACAACATCAGGAGTGAACCTTATGTAAACTATGGACTGTGGGTGATAATAATGTGTCAACTTGGTTCGTGATCATAACAAATGCACTACTCTCATATGTGATACTTTGATAGTAGGAGCGCCTATGATATAGGATCAAAAGTAAGTGGGATCGCTGTGCTTTCTGCTCCATTCTGTTGTGAACCTAAAACTGTCCTAAAAATAAAGTCTGTTTTTTATAATGTGGTGGTGAGAACGGAAGAAAAACATAGAAAAGTTTTATGTTCTGAAGAGTAGAAATAATGCAACTAAAAACCAGTGAAGCGAGCAGATATAAAATGGAAATATAATAAGACAATTAATTGTCATATAGGCAATAAGAAGCAGCCAAAATATATTATCAAAAGCTGACAAAAATACATTAAAAGGTTAAATTTAAAAAGCAGAGAAATAGGGCATAAAAATATATCACTATTAGGGTAACCACTAGAAAAATGGTATAACCTTCTTAAATATGAAAGTATGCTTTACAAAGGAGAGATTAAAAATATTGAAATCAGGAGTGACTGGGTAGCCCAGTCTGTTAAGTGTCCAATTTAGGCTCAGGTCATGATCTCATGGCTTGTGAGTTCAAGCCCTGTCTTGGGCTCTCAGCTCAGAGCCTGGAGACTGCCTCTGTTTCTGTGTCTCCCTCTCTCTCTGCCCCTCCCCCCAACCCCTGCTCGCGCTCTCTCTCTCTCTCTCTCTCTCTCCTCTCCCTCTCTCTCTGTCTCAAAAATAAATACATATTTAAAAAATTTAAAACAATATTGATATCAAAGTACAATTCAAGACAAATAGTGAATATAGTAAAAGAACAATTAAAATGCTAAAAATAACAATGAAGTCAAAACAGTTGTGACTATACATCAAACAACACAGTGACCACAGTTAAGAAGTAAAATCTACAGAAGATGCTAAGAGACATACACTAATGTAAGATTTACTAATGGAAGATTTTAATATACTACTTTCAATATAAGAACAAGTTAAGGGCACAAAAAGTAAGCAAGACTAAAGAAAATTTAACAATGTAATCAGTAACATAAATTGTGTGTATCTAAACTTTATACCTTCACAGGATAGAAAAATCCTTCTTAACACAGGAAATATTTACAAAATTTTATTATACATGCTGCTATAAAGAAAGCATCAAAGAATTCCATAAACTAGAAATATTACAAACAATACTCTGTCTCTAAACAAAATAAAACTAGAAATTAATAACAAAAGTTTTACAGTGCTTTTTATAGAGAAATTAAAAACAACAACAATGTATCGAACGACTCTTGCATGAAAGGCAAAAAACAAACCAAAATGATAAAATGTTCATTATTATTACTTTTGTGCAATTCTATGTATCATAACTTCTGGGCTACACTGAAAACAGTAATCAGATGAAAATTCATAAACTGAAACTCATGTCAATTAAAATAGAAAAATGAACTAAATGAATGAAATTCTCCAATTAAAGTCAAGAAAACAACAATAAAATAAACCAAAGAAAACCACAGGATGGAAATAATAAAAGCAAAAATTAATGAGTGAAAGTAGTACTGTTCAATAGAATTTCCACGTATCTATCCATATGAAAAGTAATAAAAAGCAATAAAAAGGAGCAAACTACTGATATATGCAACAATATGGATGAATGTCAAAAACATTAGATTGCCTGAAAAAAGGCAGACACAAAATTAAAGGGAACTCCAGTCTACACATGTAGATAGCAGATCACTGTTTGCCTGGGTTTGAGGGTGAAGCAGGAGGACCCTACCACAGAGGACATGGGGAAATTTTTTGGAGTAATGGAACTATTCTCTAATTTGATGGTATGGTGGTTGCATGGGTATTTATATGTGTCAGAACACATTGAATTGCACTCTAAAAATGAATGCATTTATATATGTAAATTATACCTCAATTTGATTTAACAAAAGAATCCGTGTATCTATGCTGATACAAATATAACAAAGAGAGGTGAATCTAACTAAAAATGTAGCAACAATGGTGAAGTTACAAAATGGACATAGGCATCTATTATAATGAGTCAATTACGCAAGAATTATCATTGGATGATAAAACTAGTGGTTGAAAGTTTGATGGAAAGCAAACTATTTGCACAGTCCTAACGTATCTTCTAACAAAGTACTTAGTAATTACGCAGTGGGGGGAAGAAAAACACTGTCTAATGGAGAAACAAGGCAAACCCCATTTTAACCAAGTGATCAAAGTTAACATACTAATAATGGGACACACCAACATCTTATGCCTCCTGATATGGTGCACTGAGGACGTATCATACCTGTCCCATACCTATTTAAAACAGATGAAACTATCAAACATTAAAAAGTTAATAGATATCTGTTTTTAGAAATATGAATTGCCTAAAATCAAACAGTTGATATAAAGTAACTGAAGCATATTAAAGCACAAGTTTAATAAAGATGGAATTAATATGCTGTCTTCCTTGCCAGATACACGCCTTAAATAAACATGTATCCCTCAGTGCTCTAAAGATCCTTACATTCTTCACATCCTGAACATTTTCATGTGGAAACATCAGACAAACCCATTCAGCTCAATTCTACAAAATATCTAGTTGCTACTCTTAAGAAAAAATGTCATGAAAGACAAATATTGAAAATTGTTCCAGGTTAGGGAGAGATGATAACCAAACCTAACATGTGATATTGGACGAGATCCTAGATCAGACAAGAAGTATGCACATATATCCATAGACATATATTCAGCTATGTGTTACATTTAAGGCAACTGGTACAATTTTTATGAAGTCTATAGATTAGATAATATTATACAAAAATAACATTCTTGAGTTTGGTTATTATTCTTGCCATTAGGTAATATATATTGAAGTATTTTAGGGTAATGGAGTAGCGTATCTGTAACATACTATCAAAGGGCTCGGGAAAAATAATTGTGTGTGTATGTATGTTTGTGTATCTGTGTATTCAGAAAATGATGAAGCAAATGTGGTAAATGGTACCAATCAAGGGGTCTGGGTAATAAGTAAATGAGAATTCTTTGAATTCTTGCAATTGTTCTGTAAGCTTAAAATTACTTCAAAATGAAAAGTTACAAAAAATTTTAAAAAACATATTAAATATGTAGTAATAAATGGTACAATATCAGGTTGGACAATAATGGATATGCAGTAGGTTGTAAGAACAACCCATTCTGACAAACCCATTTCCTTGATGGGAATAAGAAAAAAATATACAGAATTGACCCTTTTCTACTGCCTACTGTTGTTCATGACTCACTGAAACACAATGTTCTGAGCATTTCAAGGCAGTACCTTACCTCTTCTCTCTCCCTTATTCATCTCTTCTGAAGCCATGTTTCAGTATTATCTCATGAGATTCTCTTGAGGTTTGAGTTACCATAATGAGTGGAAATAGTACTTCCTTCTACCTCGGTATAAAAGAACCTTCATCGATATGGTAAAATGCAGCATCATGAAATCTCTAATCAGAGAACTCTTTACATAAGACAGTTGATTCCTAGATAGCATCTCAATTTGAGGTACAAGTGAACAATTTATATTGTTATTTCGGTAGTATATGTTGGATTCCTGATATAAACCTATTTAAATCATACTGAAGTATCAAACATTAAAATATATAACAGGTACATGTTTTTAGAAACATTAACTGCCTTAAACTAAGCCAATTGTCATAAAACTGACAATATGCTATAGCATATTAAAGTACCAGTTTAATGAAGAGAATTAATACATGTCTTTCTGATCAGTTACATGTGATAATAGTCTAAGGATCTTTAAACTGTGTTTAAAATTACCATCATCTGTTTCAAAAATGTCATTGCTGAGCTGATTTTCATGAATGTCTCTAAGATTATTTGGATGATGAATTCTGGGAGAGGGGAAGATTTCTTCTTCAATAACTTCTTACTTTGTAGACAATTAAATACCTGTTGTAAGCAAGAGCATTTCCATTAATAACTTCAGCTAACTGTTGTCGAAATTCTTCAGTGGATCTTTCTTTCTATTTGTAGCTTCTCTTTAGATTTTGTGGCTATCCCAGTCTGAATTTCTAAAATCATTAACACTCATTCCCTGCAATAACTGTTAATTTCTAAACAAAGCCAAAAAAAATGTTTTGTTGGAAGACAGGGATTCAGCTAACCTAGCCTTGTATCCATGAAAAATTATGTTTTCCATAGGATTACTTAGCTCATCATGTTATCACCATTGATTTAATTGATCAAAACCATTTAACTTCATTAGGCATAGGTTCTGTGCCCACATTGGTCACTTTCACGGGCAGTTGTAAATGCAAGTATGAATATTGTCATAGAGGCTTTCAGAACCAGTATTGCAGCAATCACCCTCTCTGACCTACTGATAATTATCAATGGTAAGATAAGAAAGTCAGCTTCAGTGGCACCTAGGTGGCTCAGTCGGTTAAACATCCAACTCTAGCTCAGGTCATGATCTCACAGTTCATGGGTTCAAGCCCTGTGTTGGGCTCTGTGCTGACAGCTCAGAGCCTGGAGCCTACTTCAGATTCTGTGTCTCCCTCTCTTTCTGCCCCTTACCTGCTCACTCTCTGTCTCTCTCTCAAAAATAAATAAACACTTTTAAAAAAAGAAAGTTAACTTCAAAAATAACTATACATTAAGAAAAAATATTGCAATAGATAACCAGCCCACAGTATTATTAGCATTTATTGGTTCTCTTGCTACATACAGTCTTCAGAGCAGCTGGATGCTAACAGAACTTTCAAAAAAAAAAAATGAGAAGCGCTGCACATCATACATTTCAAACAGATCCTGCATCTTCACAAAATGGCCATTTTGTCAATAATTTTCCAGCAATATGGAGCTGGAGTTTGCATCAAAACAGTGTAGGAGAGAAAGTAAGTAGGTGAAGGTATAGATGAAAGGCTGGCTCTTGGGGCGCCTGGGTGGCTCAGTCGGTTGAGCGCCGACTTCGGCTCAGGTCACGATCTCGCGGTCCGTGAGTTCGAGCCCCGCATCGGGCCCCTGTGCTGACAGCTCAGAGCCCGGAGCCTGTTTCAGATTCTGTGTCTCCCTCTCTCTGACCCTCCCCCATTCATGCTCTGTCTCTCTCTGTCTCAAAAATGAATAAAAACGTTAAAAAAAATTAAAAAAAAAAACTTAAAAAAAAAAAGAAAGAAAGGCTGGCTCTAAGTTATTGTTGGAATACTGTATGATAATCCATGGGAGTGCTTTATAATGTCTTTCCTATTTTATCAACCTTTATTTATATTTGAAATAAAAGTATTATATTTTAAATGAGGTGAACTTCATGATGCTGATATGAAACTATCTACAAGATATATCAATGTAAAAAAAGGAAGGTAAGGAAGATAAAGATAGTATGCTAACATTTTGACTTAAAAAGAACTTTAAAAAGAAAGTTTCTGGTGGCAGGGGATATACATATATGTTTATATACATAAAAAAAAAATGATTCTGAAAGAATAAAACTTAAAAATAGAAAATTCATCCTATATAGCCCAGTATAGGTTTTAATTCTCACTTTATTTTTAATTTTTTTAACGTTTTATTTATTTTTGAGACAGGGAGAGACAGAGCATCAACAGGGGAGGGTCAGAGAGAGGGAGACACAGAATCTGAAACAGGCTCCAGGCTCTGAGCTGTCAGCACAGAGCCCGACACGGGGCTCGAACTCACGGACCTCGAGATCATGACCTGAGCCGAAGTCAGCCGCTTAACCGACTGAGCCACCCAGACGCCCCTTTAATTCTCACTTTAAAAATATTTGTGGGGTTCCTGGGTGGCTCAATCAGTTAAGTGTCCAACTTTGGCTCAAGTCATGGTCTCACAGTTTGGGAGTTCAAGCCCTGCATTGGGCTTTCTGCTGTCAGTACAGAGCCCACTTCAGATCCTCTGTCCCCCTCTCTCTCTCTGCCCCTCCCCTACCCTCTCTCTCTCTCTCTCTCTCTCCCCCTCTCTCAAAAATAAATAAACATTTTTTAAATAAAATAAAATAAAAATATTTGTATCAGTATTTAAGACTCACAATACTGATCATGACTGAGATCTCTCTGTAGTCTACCAGGACTTGCCTCAACACATTTTTACTGTCAGGAATCATGCTGTAGAGGCAGAAAATCTCCCCTCTTCCCTTCCAGGTTCTTTGGCCAGCCTAATAATTAAACTGACATAAGACTAACAGGAGAAGAACAAATTTAATTTTGTATGTATAGGAGCCCTGTTAAAATGTGACATTCATGGGGCACCTGGGTGGCTCAGTCAGATGAACCTCCGAATCTTTATTTCAGCTCAGGTCATGATCTCATGGTTTATGGGTTTGAGCCTGCATTGGGCTCTGCTGACAGTGTGGAACCTGCTCGGGATTCTCGCTCTCCCTCTCTCTCTGCCCTCTCCCACTCATGCTCTCTCTCTTTCTCTCTCTCTCTCAAAAATAAATAAACATTTAAAAAAATATATGAGATTCAAGGAAATGACCAGAGCAAGAAGTTTTTATACCTTTTAGACAAAGAAGCAATAAATTCATGAAGACTTGACAAGAAAAAGGAGTTTGAGTTTGAAGTAGTACACTGGTAAAGAAGTAACAAGTTTTGTTTATATAGACTTCTCTCCCCTAAACTCTCCATCTCTAGTTACAATGATGCTTTCTGCCCTCCTGGTACAAGGAGGGTATATTTCATAGGGAAGATTTATCTCCTGCTTTCAAGGGGACAAAGGTGGATCAGAATGTCCATCTTGCACCAGCTAGCTCTCAAGTAATGTTAATTCAAAATAATTGATATGCAAAGTGGCATATTTGGGGGGAGGCATATTCTGCTCCCCTTCAATGTCGATAGATAACAGTCCCATGATTTGCTACTAAGGCCAAGATAAAGCTAAGCATGTAACTTACAGTAGAAACTTCCAGGAAATGGAGACTATGAACAAAGTCTTAAGCACTCACAAGGACAACAAAGAAGCAATTCTAGAGGGTTTACATTTGAGAGTGATTAAAAACATGAAATCAGACTGCCATTTCAAAATCTAATTCAATCATTAAGTTGTCATGTGGCACTTGGCTAGTTCCCTGACCTCACTGAGGTTCAGTTTCTTTATCTGCATAATGGGATTATCAGTGCCTCATAGGGTTATTGTTTATTACAGGAATTAAACACATATGATTCGTTTTTGCTTTTTTTAGGTTTTCTTTTCTTTTTTTTTTTTTTTTTTGAACAACAAAAGCAATACAACAGAGTAAGAAGGGGGAATAACAATAATATAGAAGAAATAATATATTTGTTGAGAGTTTAGGCTCTAGAGTTATAGATACCTGGCTTTAAAATCTGGCTCTGATATTTCCTATAGATGTGATCCTTGGCACATTACTTAATCTGAGTCTTCTAAACTGTATAATACACATACATAAAACACAATTAGTGGGAAATAAGGACATAGTAAATATTCAGTAGAAAGCTATCCCCAAAAATACATTTATTTTACTCTTAGAAAGTTGGCATGCCAGGAGTGCCTGGGCAGCTCAGTCGGTTAAGTGTCCTACTTCGGCTCAGGTCATGATCTCGTGGTTCGTGGGTTCGAGCCCCACATCGGGCTCTGTGCTGACAGCTTGGAGCCTGGAGCCTGCTTCGGATTCTGTGTCTCCCTCTCTCTCTGCCCCTTCACTAGCACTCTCTCTCTCTCTCTCTCAAAAATAAACATAAAAAATTTTTAATAAAAAAATTTAAAAAGAAAGTTGGTATGCCAAACAAGTAATTGATCATAGTATGAAATCAATATGCTATTAAAAAAATAAATACTGAAAAATTGATTATAAAGCATTTCGCCAAATGATTTGCAATGATGGTACACAGGTCCACAGTCCTTTAACAAAACTTCTCGGGCCACATGTCAGATTGGAAATTATTCTGATCTTAGGAAGATAATGTACAGGAAAGTCTGCATATTTCATACCTCCAGTGAGGTCTGAGGCAGCACCCCGTAATTAAACATATTAATATTCTGTAGTGAAATGTATGAATATTCAAATTGAGTATAGCTTTAAAAAGATTATAAATCACCTCAGCTCAGTTGAGGTCAGAGTTTGCAGCCAAATGTCTTGAAAGAAAGCTTTCAGTTTTCTGAGATTTAGAATTTCAGAATTGTAAATAGGGAACCATGGATCTGTATTTGCATACCTACTAACAGAGCTGGGCACACAGAGAATCCTTGATGCGCCTGTTAACTGGATGATTGCCTGATAGGAGAACATTTTCATCAAAAATTCTTGTCTCTTCAAAGAGTCAAATTTACACATCACCCGCATTAAGTTCAGTGAGTCAACTATGAACTCATGAGCTTTTCTAGACAAAAAAGATCTGGTAAGATGATGAAATGGGGATACTGGTTACTCAGCAGGTTGCCTCATTAGGAGTTCTATAATAGTTTCTATGTCTGGATTGGATTCTTCTTAGGATGTTCAGTAGTTTTGCTTCGGTTCTTCCCAGATTCTCAAAATACAAAGGGACAGAGAAGTAAAGAAGCTTTCATTAAAAAGAAAGAGGAAGGGAGAGAGGAGGAGGAGATAAAACAGAAAAGGTGTCCTCTACCCTGATTTACTAGGCCATTTGCAATTCAGAATTTACTCCCGTAATAATGAGTATTTTATAAAAGCTTTGTCTTAACTGTTATCTACAACTCTTTTTAAGGCTATTAATATAATCATCAGACTGTTTACACTTTATCTTTTGCAAGAAATACATAGTCAAATAATTTTTTAGAGGTGTCTGGTATGAAGAGTCATCAGAAAATGTTTGTTTTACATGAATAGACACTTCTCTAAAGAAGACATCCGGATGGCCAACAGGCACATGAAAAGATGTTCAACGTCGCTCCTTATCAGGGAAATACAAATCAAAACCACACTCAGATACCACCTCACGCCAGTCAGAGTGGCCAAAATGAAGAAATCAGGAGACTATAGATGCTGGAGAGGATGTGGAGAAACAGGAACCCTCTTGCACTGTTGGTGGGAATGCAAATTGGTGCAGCCGCTCTGGAAAGCAGTGTGGAGGTTCCTCAGAAAATTAAAAATAGACCTACCCTATGACCCAGCAATAGCACTGCTAGGAATTTATCCAAGGGATACAGGAGTACTGATGCATAGGGGCACCTGTACCCCAATGTTTATAGCAGCACTCTCAACAATAGCCAAATGATGGAAAGAGCCTAAATGTCCATCAACTGATGAATGGATAAAGAAATTGTGGTTTATATACACAATGGAATACTACGTGGCAATGAGAAAAAATGAAATATGGCCTTTTGTAGCAACATGGATGGAACTGGAGAGTGTGATGCTAAGTGAAATAAGCCATACAGAGAAAGACAGATACCATATGGTTTCACTCTTAAGTGGATCCTGAGAAACATAACAGAAACCCATGGGGGAGGGGAAGGAAAAAAAAAAAAAAAAAAGAGGTTAGAGTGGGAGAGAGCCAAAGCATTAGAGACTGTTAAAAACTGAGAACAAACTGAGGGTTGATGGGGGGTGGGAGGGAGGGCAGGGTGGGAGGGAGGGCAGGGTGGGTGATGGGTATTGAGGAGGGCACCTTTTGGGATGAGCACTGGGTGTTGTATGGAAACCAATTTGACAGTAAATTTCATATATTAAAAAATAAAAAAAATAAAAAAAAAAAAAAGAAAATGTTTTAAACAAAAGATCAATAAATAAACATACTTTTATTTGTTGCTCTGTTTTTCTGACTTTTTCCTAATTACTTAATTCTCCATATATTTAATTAATAGGAAAAATGAGTAGAATGCTTTGATTGTCTGGATCATAATTATGCTGACCATTATTATTAATAATTACAACAATAATTCACTAGAACTTAATTTTGCATATATTAAAATCAATAAGAAAAACCACATACTGATCCTGCAAAAATATTATTTATAATCAATTGTAATTTCTTTGTCAGCAGATTTACTTTTTATATTTAGCATACACACATCAAAAGCTATGGACACTTGAATCCCAGAAGCCCAAAATTAAAATGATATAGTACAAGAGGCATTTTATTATTTTTTTAAGTTTTTATTTATTTTGCGAGAGAGATTGGGAGAGGGGCAGAGAAGGAGAGAGAAAGAATCCCAAGCAGGCTCTGCACTGCCAGCACAGAGCCCAATGCAGGGCTCGAACTCAGGAACCAGGAGCTCATGACCTGAGCCGAAATCAAATTGGACACTTAACCAACTGAGCCATCCAGGTGCCCCAATAGGCATTTTAAAAAGTAAGAATTGTTTCTATTCATAAATGGAAAATATCTCATCACTATCTAAAATCCCATATTCTAATTTGGCCAAAATCACTTTAAGAAAGATAATTAATAAAGAAAGATAAATCTTGGAGAAAATGTTAAGAGTTTTCCAGTTTCAAATGCCACATAGTACTCCTGTCATCCATCTATATGGGATTTTTACTATCACTTTCCAGGGTAATTCAGAGCCAAGGCAGACCAGTAAATTTTCACTTTGATTATTCTCTGTCTAATCAATATCTCAAAGCTCCATCAAATGGATTCAAGTGCTTTAAAAACAACAACAATAAAGCTGCTTTGTTTTCAAAACCTTATGCTTTCCCCACTACATCTGAGGAGAATGATTTCTAGGAACCCTGTTCCAATCCTTTAAACAGGTTACTCCAGAGCAAAGTTTCAAACACAATAAGAGAACATCATGCTGGTACCACTACTCTAACTGACCAGGCCTGGAAACGCTTCTTTATCGTACTGAAGGCTGAGAAACAAAGCTTATCTTTTCCCAAACCAAAATAAATCATTCAATGTCCAGTTTGACATTAACTACAAAAGATTTTACAACAGAAGTCAAGGGCCTCTTTGGGTTTGCTGAAGGAAAGGAAGCAACATTTAGTTCTTGTGAGTGCCAATTGCAAATGATTAATGAATCGGCATAAACCAACAGGAAAGGGAGTAAATCAACACAAAATCAAGTAGTCCAGATGTCAAAAGGCCAAGCAAATAGGCCATTTGTTGTGATGTTTATGGAGGATCTTCCCCGGGAAGGTTACAAAGTACTGTGACTGCAAATACAAGAGGTATGAAAACTCTTCCCCTCACCTACAGAGAGGATCTGTGTTCCTGCTGGACGCAGGTAAAAGCAGCATCCTTAGGTGATTCCTGATCTTGTTAGAGGAAGTGAGGAAGTGTCTGGAGAAGGTCTCTCTCTACTCTAGTTGATTAAAGCAGACGAACAGATTTTAGACTGCACAAAGAATATATTCAGGGAAAGTTGAAGGGCGAGGGACCAGGAGGAATTCTAGAAGCTGAAACAGAATGAACTGAAATAAACCATCTTAAAGTGAAGGGGAGAACGTGAGAAGAACATCTGCATCTCTGTTTATCAAAGATTCAAAGTTTTACAGAAATGTTAATGAGAAAGTCTTTGGATCATATCCTCTATTGAACATAAAGAGGGACTCCTGAGGCCCAAATAGGCAAAAATCTTTATTTTACACATTTAGGTGAAACCCTTTTGACGAAAAGAATGAAGACTGTATTCATACCAGTCACTATGAACCACCATTGTCAGTTCTGCTAACCATCATTACCAGTAAACAGTGTTGTTTTACAGAGACAGAGCAAAAAGACTGCAAACACTTACCCTAGCATGCAACCTATATGTTCTTCAATCTCAGGAGAGTGAGAAATGCCTCCAAAAGAAACTTGGATTGGCACCTTAATGCAAGAGTGTTTAATGTAGGGTCCACAAACACTATTCAGGAAGGTCAAAAATCCAGCCCCACTCCCTGCCATTACACATAGTATACTTTGTTAATCTGTGTGCATTGTTCTGAGAATCTTATAGTTTCTTTCAAATTCTCAAATGATCCATAAAGGGTTAATAACCACCAATGTAATACCCTCCCCATGAGGCCAGCAGGAGGTAGAACATACTACAAGGGAGAAAAAGCAGTGACCATCCATTTAACTAACCCAAGAAAAGGGTTTATTTAATGGAACTCATGTGTGTGTGTGTGTGTGTGTGTGTGCGCGCGTTGAAGGAAGGAAAAATTGAGGCAGAGTCAAAAACATCCTTGTATTATATTGTTAGTATTAATAATCATACAATTCTTGTCAGTTTTATATCAGAGTAAAGAATTTTAGCAAGTGAAAGGAAGAATGTCAAAGAGAATGGGGAGAACATGTTAGGTAGGGTATTGATGACTGATCAAATCTCTTTAAGTAGAAATTTGAAGGAAAGAGAGAAAACTGCTTTCAAGTCTATTAGCAGATACAGGCGAGGCATCAGAAGAGAAATTGAAAGACCAAACTGTGGTGACACAGACTTGAGCAAATGTCCTTCAAATGTCAGTGCTTTACATAAATTAAACAATTGCTAAGGAGTACATAATTTGTTCCTTTTTCATTTATGTGACGTCCCATAAGCTAAATTTCCCAAAATCAAAATTTTTCTCATGCAATGTTCATGTGAGATTTTTCTGCATGGTAAGTGGATGACAACCTTGCATTGAAAAACTTCCTGGGATTTAAAACAGTTTACAAAAAATAGTATAATATTCATATGAGAGAGAAAGAAGAATTATTAAAACTCTATCTTGTTTTTTATCTATTAAAAAATGAAAAACGAATTTCAACATGGAAAGAGTAGGAATAAATATTAATGGGAGATAACTAAAATCAAATATGATATGGATGAGAAGATAATTAATTTCCTTTTGGAAAAATAAAATCCAGGAGACAAATAGACCTTTTAGACGAGGTTAGTTAATCATTTTTGAATCTTAAACTTACAAAAACATTCAAAAGAGGTATTACAATCCTGAATTCTATCAAAAATCTTGACTTCCAGAAAAAAGATATTATTGAATTCTGTGCATACCCACTGTTTACACTGGCCTTATTTCCTGGCCAAAGTTTGGAAGAAGTTATTACACAAGTGAGTTATGAGTATACAGAAAAGAAAGTGGGGTTACTCACTAATAACCACTGTGTGTTCCCTGGGCAGTGACCCTGATGTAGACAGTCTCCTTGTGAACCTAAATTTCTGGGGCTGTTCTCCATCATGGGGCCTGTTCTATGGCCCACAGACAGACATTTCTCTCACTTCTGGGCTGGCCCACTTGCATATTGGTACTGAACAATTGTCTACCCACTTAGTTATTCTAATACCTGGAACACAGATTAGGGTCACTTGGTAACGTTGGTCAAGTCGTGCGAGGTGCAACACTCATACCATGGTTGCCCTCTCTTTTGACAAATTTCTGGCAGAAGAGAGTAAAATGTCATGGGGTAGGGGATTCTCTTTCATTTCACACAAAGTCATCAAGAGGGCTTGATGTGGACTTCCCTACTACTGCAAACCTTATTCCCCAGAGATTTTATTGTAAAGTGTGTTAAAGTTGTATTGGCTATAATTAACCAGAAATGAATTCAAACTGGCTTTAGCAATATTAAAAAAGAATACATAACTAATAATGTCAAGAAATCTCAGGAGGAATGCAGAATACGACAAAACAATCTAACTCTACTACAAATACATGAAATCATCTCACTGAAGTGACTGGGGGAAAGGTGCTGACCCAAATAAGTTTGGAAATGAGCACTCTGTAAGACTAAAGCCAAAATAAATTGCACATAAGCACTGTACTCTAGTTTATAAAATTATTTCCAATTGGGGATACAGGTTAACAATTCTGATATTAAAATGCATGTGTAATGCAATTGAACAATTAAGTAAATGGATGGCAGATGGGAGAGCCAGATTTTTCACTATTGGAATAGGACATTATTGGTAATCAAAGGAAAGAAGATAGAATGATCCATGTGGTCATGGATTTAGAGGTGGACACATCAGTATAAATTCATGTTCTGCTTAATATAGATACAGATGGTTTCATACAGAAATATTTATAGAAATGTACATATACACAGGCAAGTTTTATACACATATATTTCCTTGCTCTAACAGCTGAGAGGGCCTGGAAGCAATGATATCCCATCAATAACATGTTCACCTAGTACCCAGATCTTGGTTTCCAATACTATTCCCCAATAAAAAGAAACTAGTGTTCCTTAGAGAAATGGTGGATTCTAGGACTGGGGAGGAAAATGTGCAACATGAACCTAAAATATTTTGTAGTACCAGAAAGCACAGAAATGGTATGATATAAGAAACAAAAATACTATGAGGATAGGGTTTTGTCAAAAGGACACAGAAGCCAAATGAAAGAGTTCCTATTGGCCATATCTGGAGCCAAAATAAGTAAGTTATATTGTGTTACAAACTAAGTATAAAATAAATACCCATGGGGCCACATTATATGAATAATTGATAAATAGATAAATGAAAGAGAACAGAAAAATATCCCATGCAGAATTCCAAATCATTTCTGTACATACTCAGTCCTTTTTTAAAAAAAAATTTTAACATTTATTCACTTTTGAGAGTGAAAGAGACAGAGCATGAGTGGGGGAGGGGCAGAGAGAAAGAGACACAGAATCCAAAGCAGACTCCACGCTCTGAGCTGTCAGTACAGAGCCTGATGTGGGGCTCGAACTTACAGACTGCGAGATCATGACCTGAGCTGAAGTTGGATGCCCAACCGACTGAGCCACCCAGGTGCCCCTGTCCATACTCAGTCCTAAAAGAGGTAGAATGTCTTATTCCATCAAATGTGGGCTATGCATAGTGACTTCTTGCTACAGACTATAATATATAGGGGCACCTGGGTGGCTCAGTCGGTTAAGCATCCAACTCTCTGTTTCAGCTCAGGTCATGGTCTCACAGTTCATGTGTTCAAACCCCACATCAGGCTCCATACTGATGGTGCAGAGGTTGCTTGGGATTCTCCTCTCCCTCTCTCTCTGTCTCTCACCTGTTTGCTCTCTCTGTCTCTCTCTCAAAAATAAATAAATGTTAAAAAATTTTTAAAAAACTGTACTATATAAAGGAAGGGGGAAGGAGTAACCTTATAGTTGAAAAAGCTGACAAACATCAGAGTCAGATGATTGAGGTCAATATTAGTAATCGGTACCCTTGATACAATGTAATAGAATGGCACTTTATTGATAGTATATACCTTTCATATGAGGTGATAAAATGGCACTTTGCCTCTCTAGTCTTGCTTTAAAAAATGCATAAATTCAGCTTAATAATGATGAAAACATCAGAACATCAGAATTTTAAGGCATTCTAAGAAATACTTGATTAGTACTCCCCAAAACAGTGAAGGTAATCAAAAACAAAGAGAGTCTGATAAAAAGCCAGGAGGACCCTAAGAAGACAGGACAATTAAATGTAATGTAATATCCTAGAGGATATTCTGGAACAGAAAAAGCACCTTAGGCGAAAACTAAGGAAATCTGAATAAACTATTGACTTTATCTATGTGGCTTCATTATTTGTAATAAATATATCACTATTAATCATTGGGAAAAATGGGTACGAGGTATGCAATAACTCTCTGTACTTTGTAATTTTCTGTGAATGCAAAACTATTCCAAACAAACTGTTTTACTTAAAAATTAAACACATTATTGTAAGGAAACAGGAATCTATTACTAAAAGCAAGGGAGACATTTGAGTAATCAGACCTAAATGAAAGTATGAAGAAGCAGAGCTCAATGGACATCAGTACAGGAGCTTCTGACTTCATCTGGCTTACTGCCAGTAACATAATTCAGCCACCAGCCTCGGCCTTTCTCTTGTCAGAATTCCCAGTTCCCACAAGAGGAAATTTGACCGGTTTGCATAGATCAGATAGCCAACCTGGACTTACATGGTGATAACTCAGAGAGTAGTAGTTTAATGACATGCCTTCATGTGGCATACTTTAAACAGATCACAGAACTAAGGAATGTATGCTTCAGTTATCCAAGAGTCCATTCTTTAAGGAGGCTTGAAAGGAGGCTCAACAAACAGAACCGGGCTGAGCGATACCAACACCCAGATGGAAGGATAAAAGAAAGCAATAAACATTTTAATTCTGCTTTACCATTTTTAGTGGGTATATCGCTTAAGGTTCAGGTTAAGTGCTATAATAATAAAAGTAAAAACAAATCCACCAACTCAGCAAAATGGAGGTTTATTTTTTTCACACGTAACAATTCAAATGTGAGTACTCCAAATCTGGTGGGGGGCCCTGCAACTCTCAACACTTGGCTTTCAACTCTAGACCCAAGTCAGTTTATTTTGATGCCACTATTTCCTAGCTGGTGAGGAAGGGTAAAAGATAATAGAGGGCAAGAAGGTAGAAGTCAGAAACAGCTAGGAGGAGAAGAAGGAGAAGGAGGAGGAGGAAGAAGTGAAGGAGAAGGAGGAGGAGAAGAAAGAGAAGAAGGGGAAGAGGAGGAAAAGAAATTGCACATATCACTTCCATTAATTCCCTACCTCACCTCCACTCCCTGCCAAATCATTCATTCTACCTGTTATAAGCCTATGCCTAACTGCCAAAGAAGGCTAGGCAGTATAGTCTTTAGCCATGTGGCCATGTACCAGCTAAAACTTAACAGAATTCGATTACAGAAAGAAAGAAAAAGAGAATTAATACTGGGGATCATTAGTTATCTTTACCACAGCCAATAATCAAACTTTTACTCCCATGTATAATGTTTTTCATATTGATTAATTCACCTTACTCACATTTTACATCTCCACCACTTTTGTTTAAAAGATATCCGGTGAGGCATGCCTGGGTGGCTCATTCAGTTAAGCATCTCTGACTCTTAATTTCAGCTCAGGTCATGATCTCACAGTTCATGGGTTCAAGTCCCATGTTGGGCTCTGTGCTGACAGCATGGAACCTGCTTGGGATTCTCTCTCCCTCTCTCTCTCTGCCCCTCCCCCACTTGTACTCTCTCTCTTTCTCTCTCTCTCAAAAATAAATAAACCTAAAAAGATACCTCATGAAAACTTCCATTTTATTTTAGTATTTTTATAGGCTTTACAATCTGCCTATGAGTATATAGATTGAGTTGGGGTGATTTAATATAACATTGTAATCTGTGGCAACAGGTTACAGGTAAATGTCACAGGTGTTGGGGCTGCTCCCCAAAGCTGACACTTAAGAAATTTCTGGAAGCATGAGTCAATTCATTGCCTTATCCCTTAGGTCAGTTCGAGTTGGGATTTCTGTTACTAGTAAGATAGTTCATAGTAATTAATAATTTTTACATCTATCTTATCAATTGCTAAAGAAGGACAGTATGCCTTTGAGCAGCATCTTGTCGGGATACCTAAATCTACATAGGACTGTCAAATCGTGGTTGGCTGTTGTGACCTAGAATTTGAAAGGCTCCTGAGGAAGGATAAGACACCTGGAAAAGACCCCCCCCCCTCCCCATAAGAAGTAACTCTGAAATAAAGATAAAGTTTCCATTTACCGACTTATTCTTTGGATTTCTCCTATCATCTATGCCAGGGACCTCACTGCTTATACTGGAATGAGTTCTGTCATGATGATCGGAGAATTAAAGCATGAAGAGATTATTATTAATGACCTTACATGATGTATAGAAAGATTTGGTCTAAGTAAATCTGTGCAAGTTTACTACTCCAAGTAATGTTTTGGGATGCTATCGTATACTCTCTGGATGCCAACATGCCACCTAAAGTCAGTCGATCCTTCTAAAGTTGCCAAGATAGGTGTGCCTACTGTCTGTGGTATAGAGAGGGGGTAAAATGAATACTTTCAAGTCAATGTGTCAATCAAAGGTTAAAACCAAATTAAAAAAAAAAAGGAAACAACAAAAATATACAGAAGGTCAGAAAGAAAGGGGAAGGGGAGGAAAAGGAAAAAGCCAAGCCAAAGTGCCTTGCTGATGAAACCATCTTTTATTTCAGGTGAGGTGAGGGTGTGGTCAATGCCTAGCAACATTTAATTCTTACTCTTTAATGAGACTGCAAGTTTTCCTAAGGATAAAGACCACAATTTTACATTTCTTTTAAACATCCTCTCCCAACCTGCCTGCAGTGCTGAGCTCCCACATTCCTCACACAAAAATTACTTGTTGATGAATGTATTTTAGTTCAGAAAATCCAAAATTGAACATTTCTTATATCATAAAGGCCACCTGATGACTTATTTTACTTTTTTTCCCCTACTTTTCAATAATTTGTGGGCTATGGTTGAGATTCATCCAATAGGAAGGCAGTACTTATAACTGCAAAATCCATCTGAATGAGAAAAATTAAAAACAAAAGCACTAATTAAATTTAATTAGGTTAGACAGAGTAGACTGATCATCTTGCTTCATTTACTGAATTATTTGAGCTTGAGGAAATGGTAACTCATTAAGCATTTCTCATCACACTTCAGTAATAGCTAACAGATTCTATTCTCTCTATATCACGATTGTAACAGAAAAAAAAATAATAAAAAAGAACTGAGATAGAATTGAAACTTCCCCTCTTTAGCATTTAGAGAATTTTATACTTAGCAGTGGGAAAAAGCTATAGAAGAGAATAAGAAACGTCTTTTCTTTCCCCTCAGATCAGATTTATAAACTCATCACAGACGTTCTTCACCAGAGTCTGGTGATGAGGTCAAACATAGCTACCTAGTCCAGTAGTTGCCATCACTCTGTGTGTGTGTGTGTGTGTGTGTACATTGTCTGGGTGCAAGCAACAAAACATAACTCTGGCTACATTAAGAAAAATGTGGAAATAAAAGTATATCAGAAGGCTCCAAAAATCAAATAAGAAGCTAAGAAAATATAAGGCATAGAAATGGGCAGGAACCAGGGGTGTTAAGCAGCCCATGAAGCAGACAGTTGACCATGGTCTCTTCAAAAAAGAATGAACTCCAATATGTTCTGTCTTTATGTCACTCAAATTGACATTCAAATTCTGGGGAGAAAAGTCTCATGAACCTAGCTTAGTCCCATGGTTAGAAGGGCTGAGACACTTGAGTAAAAATTATGCCAAGCTGTATACAGTGAGAAGACAAGTAATCCCCCCCTCCACCTTCAAAATTTGGAATCCTATTACTAAAACAATGAATGTCAGGTCATTTTAAAATGATAAACATCGGGTCTCCTGGGGAGTTCAGGTGGTTGAGAATCCAACTCTTGATTTCGGCTTAGGTCATGATCTCACAGTTCTTGAGACTGAGACCCACATTGAGCTCTGTGCTGTCAGTTCAGAGCCTGTTTAGGATTCTCTCATCTCTCTCTACCCCTACCCCACTCATGTGCTCATTTGTGCATGTGCATTCTCTCTCTCTCTCTCTCTCTCTCTTAAAAAATAAATAAATATGGGACACCTGGGTGGCTCAGTTGGTCAAGCCTCCAACTCTTGGTTTTGGCCCAGGTCATGATCTCATGGTTCATGAGTTTGAATCCTGCATGGGGCTCTACGCTGACAGTGCAGAGCCTGCTTGGGATGCGCTCTCTTCCTCTCTCCCAGCCCCTCGCCTGCTCTCTCTCTCTCTCTCTCTCCTTCTCAAATAAATAAATAGAAAATAACAAACATCCACTGTAACCACTAGATTCTGAATCAGTCCCTATCCCCAAAATGGTGGTTGGCCTAGCAATGAACACAAAATTCAAGTTGGATCAACCAGAGTCCTTCACAGAGACTTGATATATACATATAAATATATAATATATATTCATATGTATATATACATGCATATATATTAAGCCTACTTCCTTTGGGGCTGTTATTCTAAATGATGCAAGTATAGAACAGTCTCAACCTCCTAACTTCTCCTACCACATGGAAAGACTTTCTACAGTAAGGAGGACAGAACACGGAAGGAAATAAAAAGATACAAAGTAAAGGAGACTAGAAGAAACTGAAAAATATCTTATATCACATGAGTTTCTGACATTGATTTGACCATAGACTTACCAGCTCTTTATAATTCCCATTTGGTAGTCATTGGAGGGGGTGTGAGGATTAAAGTACATTGAGCTGAATTTGTGCCACTTAATCCCATAAGAAATCTGGCTAACAAACCACTTTATAAAACAGCTATTCCCAAACACTAATTTTAGGCATCCTATCTACTTCCAGCCTTCCTGTTTTTTATAGATGTTCTTATTAAGTTATAACAGGAAAATGAAAAAAAAAGTTTCATGTGAAACCTTCTTCAACTTTTTGAACTGTCCAAATACTATCATGTGTTCAAACCTATTCTATCCATTATGATTCTTCTCCTCTTTGGTACAACCTTAAGGGGAAACCTGCCAACCTCCTTTCCCAAACTAATGTTCAACTTCTTGCATTCATTTCTTCAATAAACATGCATTGTGCATTTTTACTATGCACCAGACAGTGAGTTTGGCTCTAGAGATAGGAGAATTAAGACCAGTCCCTACTCTCAAGAAATTCACAGCCTAGTAAAGAATGCACACATAGAAACAGGCAATTGATTATTTGTGTTAAATGAGGTGATAAAGACATGCAAAATTCATTTGGGAAACAAAGACAGTTAGTTCTCTAAGCAAGCATGCAAGGGAAGAAAGAAGTAAGGAAGGAAGGAAATTCCTGATAGAAGAGAGACATGTTAAATGTAGGAGGTAAGCAAATAGGAGAAAGAATATTCCCAACACAGAAACCCAGTCTAGAGGACATAGAGGCAAGTAGCAGCATAGTGTATACCGTGAACCATAGTCCCAAATGAGTGACAGAGTAAAGTTGAATCAGAGGACCAAGAAATGAGACCCTATATGGTCTTTGTAATGAGTATAACTGAAGGCCTAGCATGTGAAGGGGCGTTATTGGAGAATTTGAATAAAAACATGACATGATAAAATTTATGTTTTACAGGATCACTCTGGGTGCTCTGTGAAGAAAGGCTATAGAGGGGTGAGGGCTAAAGCAGAGAAATCAATTAGGAGGACTTTTCTGGAATCCACTGGAGAAACAATGTTGCTTGCATAGCATTGAATACAGTGAGACACATTTTGAAGAAAGAGCTAACAAGTTGGGTTAATGGATTAGAGATGTAAAGGAGAAGAAAGTAGAATGATACCAACATTTTTGGCCTGAGCAGTGGGGGAAATGGAGATGAAACTTATTGGGCTGGAAAAGACAGGGAGAGAAACAGTTTCTGAAAGAAAACAAAGACATCACTATGAGCACAGTATGATAAAGATAAAAATTAGACATTCGCAGAGAGATAATTACATAGGCAGTTGGACACAGAAGTCTGGATTAAGAGGAGTGGTCAGAATTGAAGATATAAATTTGGAATGCATTAGCATACATACATCATTTCAAGGTATTTAGCTATGTGAGATCATGCATGGAATGAGTATAAATAGAAAAGAGTTCTCAGGACATGAAAGTGCTTCAACTTTCAGAGGTTGGAAAGGAGGATCTGGCAAAGGAAATTGAAAAGAAAGAGCTGCCAATGAGATGCAAGGAGTATCAGAAAGAAATATGTGAGACTATGTTTGTAGGAAGAGGGAGTAATCAAATGCTGCTGAACACTTGATTTTCAAATTTAGGGTTGAAAAACGTTTTCAGAAATTCCATTCTATCGTTACCCTTTGTCCCTCTGGCCTTAAGCATTACTTGTCTCCAGTGGAGCCCTGCCCTCAGACAAAAACTGGTCCCTCCTGGCAACTAAGAAAGTAGCCCTTTTCAGCTTTAGCAACTCTTCCTAAAGATAGGGTAACTAAATCACCTTTAATATGTATCAGGGGGCAATAGTTTAATACTGCAAGAGATAGCAGAAGCAAAGAAAAACATTCTTGAAAAGCAATTACCTTGGACATAAAATTATAAGTTGTTTAAATCGGGTGAAAAATTTTGCAATCGTTTATGCTTTTCTAATTTTCTTGCCACTACAACTCACGGCAGCAGCATTTCACGTAGCTCAGGGACTACTCCAATTTACAAGCTTCAGTTCTTCCCTTTTTGAAAGTAATTCTGATTGATAGTATTAATATTATAATATTGCATCAGAAAAGCTACCAAATATTCATTTTTAAGTATTTGTATCTCCAATTTTCATTACGTGGAATGACAATAGAGACTGCCTAGGACAATACTGGCAATTTTACGAATAAATTCCAACATTGATCTAAAGTTGTGTTGGTTTAACTTTGGACGCCGGTCATCATGTCAGTTAAACAAGTGGTTTTTGGTCCCTGGACCAGAAGCAGCAGCGAGTGTCGCCTGGGAAACTGTTAGAAATGCAAATTTTCAGGCCCCAACCCAGATCTACTGAACCATACACTCTGGGTAAAGGCCAGCAACTGCTGTTTTTAACAAGCTCCCCAGTTGATTGCAAGGTACAGAGAAGTCTGAGAAGCACTGAGTTACAGACAGGAAAGGGGGAGGGCAAGGGACCCAGAAGAGGAGATCTAGAAGAAAGGAGTGAGAGGGAGAGAGGAAGGAGAGAAGGAAGAGAAGGGGAGGAGGGAACAACAGAGAGAAGGAAAGTGAGGGAGAGGCAGGAGAAGAAGCCAGAAAAATGGCAAGAAAGGGGGAACACTAAAGAAAGTCATAGGTATCCTAAGATGGTAATAAGCGATTAGATGTCTACCAGTTAGAAGTACATAATAATTACCTCATTGGACTGCGGTAAGAACTGAGAAAATCAAAGTAAAACACTTTTCCAGGTGTCGTGGCATCTAGTATTGGTAACGTCTCTATAAAATGACTGGCCACAAAACAATGCGGTATGAAATTTGCTCAACACAGCCACGTTCATAATCTTCATTTTTCTTCATCATTAATAACTATTCCCACGTATTTCTCCAAGGCAATTACTTCCTAAGAGTCCTCTTCCCCATCTAATTCACCTCTTGGCTTACTTTAACTCTGCTTTCATTCTAGATGTTTCATGACTTCCTTGAACCCTCCTTTACTGCTTATATACTAACTCATCCAGCTGACTTCCAGCTACTAGAAAAAGTTGAAAAGGCCCAGTGAGGAGCAGTGAGACTTGACTGCCAAGGTGTAAGGTTCAGCAGTGAGACACAATCTGGGCAAAGAATGATAGAGGAGATCGATATTTGTTCAAACTGAGACAGGAACACTTTCCGTTTCAAAGACAGAGCCAGAGAAAAAAGGAGCCAAATTGTTTTTTAGTATCGTTTGACTTCCTTATGGAGACTTGAAGATTTCCTGGAGTTTTATTACCAACAGAAAACACCTGAGAGGCCAACTAATTCCAAAGATTCAGCTCTTCTCCGTTGTTTAATAAAAACCATAAAATCCAGCTGGCTAGGAAATTTAAAGATAAAGAAACAACTAATTAAACTTAATTGGGTCAGTCTGGGCAGGCTGATTACCCTGCTTGGCCTCAGGAGAATCTGATCTTGGATTCACTAAGCGCAACTTGGCAAAGGAAAGCCTGAAGTCAAGACAGGTGCTATATTTTTGTCTGACTGGAGATGTAATTTTTAGTGAGAAATACGAAAAAGAGGTTAAAAAAGGAAACACTATATTGGGGTATGGCACAATCAGCCACAAACAAGTCGTTCCAGACCGATTCTATTTTCTCAGAGTGGAGCAGAGGGAATTATTATAATAATAAGACAACAGGCTTATTTTATAGGAGGCCCTGGCTTTCCTTTACCTGAATTAACCAAATGTATTTTATCAGGTTCTCTTTGCAAGTTCTTTCGTGCGACCCAGAAGAGAAATTGAAGAGAGCTCTCTGTGTGCAATGAATTGAGCACATGGATGAGGGCCCAGTTTGTTTGAGGAACCCAGACCACAATGTACCATGGAGAAGAGTGTTGATTCCTAGGATCTGAGGGCAGTTTTATTCCACCAGCTTATATAAGATAATCATTTATTCTGAAACCCTTTATTTGAATGTAGTAATAGTTAATCTGGCTAATATCAGTCTTGATTACATCAAGATAAAAATGGTTTTAGGGGAGCCTGGGTGGCTCAGTCAGTTAAGCGTCCGACTTCAGCTCAGGTCACGATCTCACGGTCCGTGAGTTCGAGCCCCGTGTCGGGCTCTGGGCTGATGGCTCAGAGCCTGGAGCCTGCTTCTGATTCTGTGTCTCCCTCTCTCTCTGCCCCTCCCCTGTTCATGCTCTGTCTCTCTCTGTCTCAAAAATAAATAAACATTAAAAAAAAAATTAAAAAAAAATGGTTTTGCACATAGAAATTACTTTTGCTTCTAGGAAATGACTTTAGAAGTTCAGTCCTACATTTTACCTTATAATAGAACTCAAAGAATTAATTGACTTTTCTTTAAGGATATATAAAGATCCCATGCTTCTCAAAGTGAACTGTGGAACATCTGCATTTAATTCAATAGAACCATGGGTTAAAAATACAGGTTTTTAAGCCCTAACCCCAGCTACTAAATCAGAATCTCTGGTAGTAGGTCCAGGGAAAGTGTATTATTAAAAAAAAAAAAGTTTCCTGGATGGTTCTTAATAACTCTAAAACATGAGAAATTCGTTTCTGGTGTCGTGTTGGGTGGCATTGTAGTTAAGAGTTTGAATTCCAGCTCCATCATGCCAAATGATGATGGGACTCATCTTAAGCAAGGCATGTTACCTTTTTGTGTGCCTTGTTACTAAAATGAAGATATGTTCAAGAGTACCTGTCCCAAAATGTTGTTGCAAAAATTAATACACGGAAAGTGTTTAGTATGCTACCTAGCTAAGTAAATCTGGGCTCCAACTGTTATTAGCAGTAGCTTTACCTACATAAAGATAGTTAGTCATTAAAAAAAGTGGAGTCTCAATGGAATCCAGGTGGTGACCCTGTTATACTACTGCATTTTTTGCAATTCTTGCAACATGCTGAATATTCTTCATTAAAGGCTAATTTTTAAAGTTTTCAAACTTTTTTTTTGTCTTTTAACACTGTCAATCTCTTGCAAGAAAGAGACTAAATATTCAGACAAGGAAATTTTCTGTTGCACAAGAATGAAACAAGAAACCTAAACTTTATGAAGTCCTCCCATGTGGCAGCAATGTCCACATATGACTGTAGGCAGAATTAGTTATAAACTTATGACCTTCAATGACCCAACATAATGGCTGATGACCTAGAGGGAAAAACAAACAAACAAACAACTCTCAGACACTAGCCACAACTGTCAAAAATTGATTAAATTAGTTATGTATATTGTGAAATATGGTTCTCATCACTCTAGGACATGTAGAGTAAATTTTTCATTAAGAAATAAAAAATATAGGAAGATAATGAGTTTCCTATCATGCAAAGGCCACATCCAAACTATCTGTGCTTCATCAACCATAGTTTTTATGCTATTCCTACAGATTGACATGCATGATCTCATTTAATTTAATTCTCAGAAAACTGTGCAAAGAAGATATCATTCCTTTTCACATGGAAAGAAAATAAGGTTAGCAAGATTAAGTAACTTACCCATGGTGACACTCTGCATTCAACAGGTGGCTGGCTGTTTCTGGCTCCAGAGTCCTGCTCTTTATCACTGAGTAATAGCTACAAAAGAGCCTTCTGAGTGCCCAGTACTGAACTAGCAGCTGAGGACATATTGCCCTCATGGAGCTTTCGGTCTAGTAGAGAAGGTAAAAAAATTAGGGCACCTGGATGACTCAGTTGGTTAAGCATCCGACTGCAACTCAGATCATGATCTCATGGTTCATGAGTTCTAGCCCTGCATCAGTCCCTAGGCTGACAGCTCAGAGCCTGGATCCTGCTCCGGATTCTGTGTCTCCCTCTCTCTCTGCCCCTCCCCTGTTCTTACTCTGTCTCTCTCTCTCTCAAAAATAAATTAAAAAAAAAAAAGAATAAGGAATAGGAGAAGGTAAAAAATAAATACATCCTGATCAGCAATATAAGTGTGATGGCCCATGAGACCTATAAGAAGTTCTGAAAGCATGTAACAGGGAGATTTTACTCTGAGGATGAGGAAAGGCCTCCTCAAGAAAGGGGCATTTAATCTGAGAAGAACAATGAGTAGGATCCATAAGGAAAGGGAGACTACTTGTAGTGAAGGGGGCAGCAGGCACGAAAAATTTGAAGCAAGGATGAGTCAGATACTTTGAAAGAAAATGATACCCGGGAAGGCTGGAGCACCTCAAGTGAGGGCCAAAGAAGAAATAATGGGAAGGCTTAGAGGTCATGTAAGGTTTGGGGAATTTATCCTAAAAGCTAAAAACAAACAAATAAATGGAAGAAATTAAGCAGATGAAAGAAAGAAAGGAGATTTTCTGACTTGAAAGGCTCTCCACATCAATGACTGGCACAGACATACGAAAAGACTAGGTGCAGTTAGCAGTTTGCAGCCTCTACTCAACATGCTTTTGAACAGTAGATCTGTAGCTCTCTGCAAGCTGTACTCTCGCCAATTCAACTAATGCACCACAAATACAATAAGTACTATAAACACTCTGCAATTTCTACTAAACTATAGCTCCAGGCATCACCTCTTATCTTGATCTCAAGATGTACATCAGCTGTTCCTCTTGGGTTATTGTCTGCAGCTGCGTAACAACACCCCAAGCACCCATTTAGAGTCCATTTTATCGTTAACTTCTGCTTACTTAGGAAGACCGTCATTAATCAGCTTCTGGAAATCAAAGCCAACCACAGCCCCGATGCTGTCATCCACTTTCAGTCCAGCGAGTACCAGAACCACAAGGAAAGACAGAGAAATAGCCTTTCTGTGTCATGTTGATAAGTCACTGGCTGCCTTAATAGATTTTAGTTGGAGTCACTGCTGACTATAGAATGCCACTCATCATGTTAATCTTGAGTAATGCAGTAATGCGGTAGTCTTGAATGTTCCTCACACCTTCCAAACTTTCTTAACACTTCATTAACTGATCCACTGGAGATTAAAAATAGGTGTGTGAATAAACAGCTGAGCTGATTTTATTTCCCTTTTTGATTTGCTACGGAATATAAACAAGATTACAAAATCTGCCCTTTTGTTCCCTTGCTGTTCCTGTTCTTTATCTCATGTATGCATCTGTCCCCTAAATCTTCCCCTGGGCTAACCCCGCCCTGCTTCTGCACACCTTCCCTATCCCTAAATTCTTCCTCTACTTTTTAAAGATTTAGTTTAGAACCAAAAGTTTCCAAGGATGTACCCTACTCTTTGAAGGCTGAAGCCACAGAATATAAAGTAGAAATGGAAAATAAATAATGTATATTGTAATTTGATGTTGTGATTCCCATCAGAGCCTACAAATACATAAAGGTTAGGACACTGCCCTGAGAGAAGAGATTCCGTGCCAGGGAGGTCTGGAAGGAAGATGTTCAGCAGGCTCTTCTTCGTGAACTGATTGTTCAACTAGTAACCTACCACAGACTACTCTAAAATTAAGTGAAAACTTTGTGTACTGGCATTCTTTGGAAATAATATCTCTCCTGGTATGGAGAGATTTGGTGGACACACCCTAAAGTGACCCTGATGAATCATGCCCTTGTATAACTTCCTCCTCTTACAGGTGGGTGGAAACTGCTAGGGCTTCTACACAATAGATGATGGCAAAAGTGATAAGGTGTAATGCCTTTGATTAAGTTACTTTACATAGTAAAGGTGATGCAATGTCACTCCCATGAATATGTTACATTATATAAGATTTTGACTTAGAAGACTGGAGAGAGAAATTCTCATACTTCATGCCATGAAGTCAGCAGACACATTGTGAGAGGGTAGGTGCCCATAGAAGGAACTGATGGAGACCGTTAGCTGAGTGGAGACCCCAGGCAACAGTGAGCAATAAAAAGGCGCCCTCAGTTCCTCAGCTATAAGGAGGTGAACTCTAAATGACTGGAGGGATCTTAGAAGCAGAACTTTCCTTAGTCAAGACCCTGATGAAAATATAGTCTGGCTAATACCTTGATTGCAGGTGGTTTGAGACCCTGGGAAGAAATCCCAGCTAATATGTGTCTGTACTCCTGCCCTACAGAAACTGTGAGATAATAAATAGCTGGTTAATTTTTTTTGTTTTCCTTTTCCTTCAATACTTTACTACTATTACACTATCTTCTGCAACCATGTTTCTGTTACCAAAAAAGTGTAGCATAAAACTGACTTGGGGCCCTTTGTAGGTGATTTGCTCTTACTCTTTTTGTAGTTGCTAGAATTTTCTTTTTGACTTCACCAAACTGACATATGTACAAGTTACACATTCTTCTCAAGAGGGTATGGATAGAGATACATCTGAAATAGGAACATGAGGCGCTCCATTGACCCTATCATTAGTGAAACAACCATAACTGATGAAAATTACAGAAAAACTTAGTCTCTGGATATTGTCCTATAGGCATACAGCAAATGGAGAAATGTGTGAGAAAATACATGCGGTCTTCATAAGAGCAGCGAGTCTGTGGCATTTTGAGACTTTATTTGCCCTTTCGCCCCATCTCACTGTGATCATAACTCTACTCTAGGCAGGGGCAGCCAAGCACACAGGGATTTTTTCTCCAGATCCCCATCAAGGGCCACACTATCTCCCCTGGCAGGGCAAACCACCAGTACTTGAAAGGGCAGGCCTACACCGGCCGACTCCATCTTGTTCTGTGTCCTTCACCTTGACCACGCCTCCTCCCCTAGAGTAACCTCTCGCTCACCTGCCTAACAGGACTCCGACCCTTCCCCAGCCAATCGGCTGAGGCCACAGCCTTTACCTCACCAACTGCCCCTAGGCCCCAATAAAACCTTTGTCCTTTTGAAACTTGATCTCTCTCCCCAGTATCTCACCGCTGCGTAGGTGCAGGTAGGGGATTGAGCTCGAGCTAGCTCGAATAAAGGCTCTTTTGCTTTTACATCGGACTCGGCTCCCTGGCGGTCTTTGGGGATCACGAATTCTGGGCAATAACAGTACTCATCCTACAGCTCAGTGTTGAAGAAGCTCTATTCCATGCAAGAGTGGCTGAGCAGTCAGGGGTGTGTGTGGGGGGGGGGGGGGGGAGGGGTGTCTCTTCTCCAACCACTGCTCACTCAAGTCATGGAGCCCCTAGTCCAGGGGTTCCCGATTGCCTTGACTCTGCTCACCTACAGGTGGGATAGAGTTTCCATGCCTGAAGAGGCAAGCCAGGATCAAAAGTTAATGTCCCACTTATAAAGGGATGTCCCTTCTAGAGAGAAGTGAGTCATTTTCTCTACCCCAAAGTCTAGAGCAGTGGTACAGAGGTTTTGGTCCCAAGCATTTAAAAGAAGGCTGACAACTCCAATGAGCTAAACCAAAGACCAGGTAGAAATTTAACAAGAAAGAACCAGGGAGACAAGAAGATTCCTTTTGGGGTCAGGACAAACCTCAAAGGCTGGCTTCAAAGACTACCCCTGCAGAGACTGGAGTTTAATTGGATTAGACTGGAGCAATTTATGCCCCAGGACATTGTTGAAAACAATAGAACAATCAGCCAGCAATTAGAGGAAGCTGGCATCAGAGGCAAACAGTTTAAGGGAGATCAGAGTAAAAGACAAAGAGAGCCCTTCTAAAGCCACTGTCATCCCAGGGTGACTATGTGCAATGCCAAAGGCAGTGTTCTCTGAGGCAGGATGCTGTGAGGGACACAGATTCCACTGAGATAATCCAGGCAAGCAACTAAAAATATAAACAAACACCAGCAACCACAGTGAGCCCTGGAGGGGGCACATCAGTATCCACAGTTAGAACCCACAGAGAAAGCTGGTGGAAATGCAAAATGGTGTAGCCACTTTGAAAAATGTATATATATACATGTATATATTCCTCTTCCGCCCCCCAAAATATGTGTCTCCACACAAAAATGTATAAACAAATGTTCATAGCATTATTCATAAAAACTAAAAGAGTGGAAATAACCCAAATTGTTAGAGTAGTTGCCTACCCTGGTAACACTCCATAGGAAGCCAGATCAGATCAGATAGGCCCGAGATGGTGGGTGCCATGATCAGGAACCCCTGACCAAATAAGGAAGAAAAAACACAGAAACTCTGCTTCCTGGGCCCAAGTAATGAATAGTCCACCCTCCTAGATAACAACTGCTGAGAAAAAAGATAGAAACTGGAACCCCAGGGACTCAGCTTTCTCTCTCTCTTGAGCTCCCCCGCTCTCACATCTCAAGAGTTTACTTGTTCTTTAATAAACCTCCCCCCTTGTGTCACTCAGCTGCTGTGTTGTGTGCCAGTCCTTGAATTCCTTCTGAAGATGAGACTGAGAACCTTCAGCAAGCCCTTTGGGATGGTCTGGTTTGAGGGCCCAGGGTCTCCCCAGTTCCTCTGGCAACAAAATATCCGTAATGATAAGTGGATAAATAAAATGCGGTATATTCATATGATGGACTATTACTTGTCAGCGAGAAAGGAATGAAAAACTGATATAGACTAGAACACGAATGAGCTTTGAAAACATGCTAGTGAAATAAGATAGTCACAAAAGACCACCTTTTGCCCGAAAAAACAAAAAGCAGCGGTTGCCTAAAGCTGGGGATATTGGGAAGAAATGGGACATGAAGGCTAATAGTTGTGGGGGCTTTTTTTGAGGTCATTAAAATGTTCAAAAATTGATTGTGGTAATGGTTGCATTACTCTTGAACATACTAAATACAATAGAGTTGTACACTTTATTTTTTTATTTAATTAAAAAAAATTTTTAATGTTTATCTATCCTTGAGAGAAAGACGTACAGAGTGCAAGCAGGGGAAGGGGAGAGAGAGAGGGAGACACAGAATCTGAAGCAGGTTCCAGGCTCCAGGCTATGAGCACAGGGCCCGATGGGGGACTCAAACTCACAAACGGTGAAATCATTATCTGAGCCAAAGTCGGATGCTCAACCTACTGAGCCATCCAGGTGCCCCTTTATTTATTTTTTAACGTTTATTTACTTAGAGAGCACACGTACACGCACATGCAGAGGACGGACAGAGAGAGAATCCCAAGCAGGTCCCACACTGTCAGCACAGGGCCCAACTCGGAACTAGATCTCACAAACCGTAAGAACATGACCTGAGCCAAAATCAAGAGTCGGACACTCAACCAACTGAGTCACCCAGGCGCCCTGAGTTGTGCGTTTTAAATGGGTGAATGGTATGGTAGGTAAATTATACCTCAATATGAATATAACTATTTTTTGAAAACTGGCATTTACCTTCCTCACTGAACTAATACTGTGTTTACATGACAGATTTTATCCAAAGTTTTGTGTTTACACAAGAATTTTTAGGACCTTCCTTTAGTTGTGTGGTGGAGGGAAAGGAGAATTTTTAATTAGTTGATGTCTGCAGATTTTTTTTCCAATAGTAAAGTCTATTTTGCTATAAATGAACACACCGCCAGGAACTGAGAGGTTTAATATCGCTCAGTCATATGGGGTTTGTCTCCAAAGATTCTGAAGCTTAGTAAATAGAATACATATTGTCCCTTCTGTTCCCAAATCAATGGTTTAATTCATTTTTATTAGTGATTCTATTCAGGCATACAACGTGCTTCGATACAGTGGTTTTAGTTCACGAGAGCCAACCTTTAAAATTAGGCTTATTCACCGCTCAAAAACACCATACCTGCAACTTTAACTCACTACACCACATCTATGCTTTTAAAGAGGCAGAGTGTAGTCATTGACACTTAAGAGATGGGAATGTATCTTTTGGTACTGAAACATAACTCTTTATTAAAGCAACTAAATATAAGTACTATTACTCAATAAAACATAATTATTTTAGAGAAAGATTTCTTTCAGAAATAAAGACCTAGAATATATTTCCTAATAATGACTTTAAAGGAAAAAGGAAAAAAAAGAAAAAGAAGAAAACAACGAAAACCTCAGACATTTACCTTTTAACACACATACACATAAGAGGGTTTGGTGAAAAATCTCTCCAGAAGTTTATTCTCCACATCGTCAGCATTTGAGTGTCCACGAGTCTGTTAATTTCTCTATCAAAGCCACAGACCATTAATCAGAGTGTCCACATTAATTAGGAAAAAATGGTCTGCATTTGTAACCTACTTGTGTTTAGAACTCTTACATCCTTCCCTGTACAGAGCAGAAGAGAGAATCCTCTAGAACTTTTCTTACATCTCCCACATGGTTATGGTCACCCCGACAGCATCCTTTCACAGGGAACAGGACTGTATTTTCTCTTACTCTTTTTAACTTCTCCCTCAGCAGTTATTTGACTCCTAAACTGGAGCCAGATATAACTTAATTGACATGTATCTAAATATTTAAATTTTGAAAATAACTTAAGGTAGCTCCCATTAAAAAAAAAAAGAAAGAAAGAAACATTGTAGAGATACCTGGGTGTCTCAGTCAGAGAAGCATCCAGCTTAGGCTCAGACCATGATCTCATGGTTCAAGGGTTCCAGCCCCACAAGAGGCTCGGTGCTAACAGCTCGGGGCCGGGAGCCTGCTTCAGATTCTGTGTCTCCCTCTCTCTCTGTCCCTCCCCCACTTACACTCTGTCTCTGTCTCTCTCTCTCTCTCTCTCTCTCTCTCTCCTCAAAATAAATAAACATTAAAAGATTTTTTTGATTGTAAAAATTATTCTAAAGCACTGATATTCTCTAAATGACCATAATATTGTGAGAACTTAAACAAGACTTTTACATAGAAATAGTGCTTGTCAAGTTATATTTTTAACTCAGACATTAGTAAGAAGCCTGCATTTAGCCAACCACATCCAATTCAGGAATCAGGCCTTCTCCTAGCTCCTGGCAGCAGCAGTAAATTGATGGAAAGAATGGATCATTAAATTTTGGTAATTAGTGGGATATTATTCCGTCTATCAAATTTGAAGTGTAATTGATTAATCCCTTAACTTTGAGATATGTCACATCAATTTATTTTGCTTGTCTCAATAGCAATCTCGCCATGTTCTTAACACAGTTATTCCAAAATTGTAGATCAAGCAATCAATACATATTTACAGGTGCCAAAGGGTGTGAGTTCCTATGCTAGACTTTATGGAGGCTCTAAGGATGGATGAATTCTTAGATAATCGGGAACTAAATACATAAAAGATTTTTTTTTAATCAAAAGAGAGAGAGAGAATAAAACGTAGTAAGTAAGCTAAATGAGTGGTTTGAATCTCCTTAAAACAATGACCATTATTTCAAGCTCCTGGGTGGCTCAGGTAGCTAAGCATCTGACTTTGGCTCAAGTCATGATCTCACAGTTTATGAGTTCAAAGTCCGCATGGGGGTCTGCACTAGTGGTGTGGAGCGTGCTTGGGATTCTCTCTCCCTCTCTGTCCCTTCCCCCACTTGTGTTCTCTCTCTCTCTCAAAATAAATAAATACATTTAAAATAAATGAAAAAATAAAAATAAAAGTAATGAAAAAAAAAAATGACCACCATTATATTGGTGGTCAGATTGTCACACACTGGGTTTATTACTCATAGTGCTCACATTGGCTGCCCAATGCCTTCATTATACTTGGTGGTGGAAATAGGAATATTCTTATTTTCCTCAAAGATGAAAATTACAAAACAGCCTAATTTCAAATGACAAAGGTAGTTTTGTTTTGACTTGCCACTATAAAATATTGGCCTTTAAATTATCCCTGTAAATATTTCTTAAAGCCGTTTGATAATCAAATCATTAGTTTCTGCATTTGGCTGTCGCTTTTGTTAGTGAATATTCTAACAACTATGCTACAGACACATTTTTTTAAAAAAAATTCAATCTGCTAAACCAACTAATCTATATATTGTAGAGCGGCCAATATTTCACATACGTGGGAAGTAAAACAGCGACAATTTGGAAGTTAAAAATAAGTATTAGGCAAAGCATTTACCGTATTTGCACAGCTCGGTTATTTTCATTTTCGTTGCTCTTTTAAAAACAGGAAACTTTTCATACCAGATTATATAATTAATGACGGATGTGTGACCTTGTGTACATTTTAGTCCACTGTGATCGCTGGCGACATAAATAATTTATGTCAAGGAAACTGCTCCTATGCAGGAAAAGGAAGCCCTGACCTGGAGCTCCTTTATCAGTTTCATCTCCAGTAGGTGTCATATCATAATCCCTTCTTCCATCTCCTTTTAAATTTGATTAAACAAAGAGCAAATATGTTACTGCCGTGCAAGAGTGACACTCATTAATCACAATACAATTTACGATTATGGGCTACATTTGTTTATTATACTAAAATAATAGATGCCATATGAGTAACTAATCTGATAATAATATTCTATTAAAAGAATTCAACGTTGCATTATAAACCTAAACTACAAAGACAGTTCGAAGTGATTGGAGAGTTATTTTTGTTCCAAAATAGAAGATGTAGTATGTCACCTATTGTCATAAGGTGGTCATCGGAAATAAATAAGGCATCAATTCCATTGTAAAGATACCTGGAGGTAAACACAGAAAAGAAATCTTTCTTTTTATCCTATAGCATTTTAATTTCTGTTATGAAAGCTGTCGTGTAAAGAGTACGTGAGGGCTTAGGGTTAGTAAAGCAATATTTTTTATGATATGTGCACAAAGATAAGAGTAACTACAAATGCCTGATTTCTAACTCATGCTGCTAGTCAGGAATTTGCTCTTTCTCAGGAATTCATGTTTCTTGGAGATAACAAGATGCCCTGGGGAAAAGGGGCCCTGGGAAGAAAAGGGGAGTAGCCATTACTGGCAATGTACAAAGTGCTGTAGTCTATTAACATTTCCTGTTCTCTGGGAGCCTGTCTCTGACAGTTCCCAAAACTCAGCACTAACACAAAGACTTAAGCAGGTGGGTGGTGGGAGGTGGGTGATACAAACATTGTTGCATTCTGGAAATGATACAAGCTTGCAATCAGACACATCTGAGTTCCAATCATGGCTCTGCTACTTACTATCTATGTGGCCCTGGGTAGATGAGAGTCTCTTGAGTTTCAACTTCCTCATATGTAAAATAAATAGAGTATTATCTACCATCAAGATAAAATGATATATTGCATATCATCATCTCGTAAATCATAGGTGTCTGATTAATTAAGCTACTACTTGCTTAAAATAGTGAAGGTCTACCACTTGGCGGGTGCTGTGCTGGGAGGTAGTGGTGAATAAGGCAGAAAGAGTTACAGGCACTGACTGTTCTAGTTTGTTCAGGTTTTAGCAAAGAAAGTTCCGCATCCCAGAAACTCCTAAGCCACAGGTAAGCCAGAACATTCCAGAGCATTCAATCTAACAGACCATATCGAGATGTCAGTGAGGATATGGCCATTGAATGAAACTGTGGTTTCAGAGAGTAGCAAAAGGGAGAGCAGAATCATCAGCCCTCATCCTGTTGAAGTGAGCATGAGAATTACTTGGTGAGAAGATCAAGAACTGGCTACAAACAGGGGGTGCTGGGGCATCAGGTGAGTAAACAGCTGACAGGTAGAGCCAAACAGGGATCCTTGAAGCTCTGACCTGTTCTTGAGGAAAACTTCCATAGCCTGTGACCTATAGGTAAACAGTCAAGGGTGAAAAGAGGTGAAAAAAAGAAGCCAAGCAAGTGTGTAGGTAACCATACTACTTGGGGAGGAACCAAAACATAAAACATTTTGCTAGAAAGGATCTGTGGACAAAACCTAACTGGACCACAGACTTGAAGCATCATATAGTCTTGGATAATAACACCACCCTAGTCCCTCCATCTAGTAATGAAGAAACTAAAGCTCCAGACATTAACTTCAGCCTCACATTCTTGAGCCACTGCTTCCAATAAATGCCTCCATTTTCCTTCCTTGCCTGCACTTTCATCCCAATACTGCTCCAAGCTTTCTGCCTCCAGGGCTTCCTCCCATGCCTGCCCTGCCAACTGAGCCTTCCTATAGCCTCCAGATCCCATTGGTTTTATTGGGAACTCCCATCAGATTCTATCTACTTCATCAGCATTTCTCTTGTTTATCTTCTCTCCATTTTCTTATTGATGTTTAGCTTACATTGGCATTACTATTCTTAAATATCACGGCAGTCTTTAGTCTCTCTTCCCCTTTCACCCCTTGCTAACATAGCCACCGAAGCTGGCAAAGCTGACAGAGTCTGAAACTTTCAGGGAAACTTCTAAAATGAACATCTGATCTGATCATGTCTGTCCCTTGCTTTAAAATCATTCACTTTGAGATATTTTCTAATTTGCCCTTTGATTTCTTCTTTGATCCAATGAGCATTCAAGAGTGTGTTGTTTACATGGCACATATTTGGGGCACCTGGCTAGCTCAGTCAGTAGAGCATTTGACTCTTAATCTTTAGGTCATGAGTTTGGGCCCTATGTTGAGCACAGAGCCTAACTTAAAAAAAAAAAATTAATTCAGGGGCACCTGGGTAGCTCAGTCAGTTGAGTGTTGAACTCTTGGTTTTAGCTCAGGTCATGAAGCCAAGGTCGTGAGATCAAGCCCTGTGTCAGTAAATGTTTTGGGTTAATGTCCAAACAAATCATTCAACTGTCCCCCAACATGTTCAGGATGAAGACTGAAATTCTTAGTTTAGTTTACAAGACAAACTATTATGGCCTATTTTCCCATGCTAGTTCCATGTTTCACAACGTATGCCCTCTAGAGCACTGTTTCTGTGCACTGAAAGTGTTGTATTAAAATAAGAATTTCTTTGGTACGGTAAGTTCAGTGTTAAATCAAGTTCAATACTATGGGATTTCTAAAATTATAATACAATCATATCTATAATGAATCTCTGGAAGAAGAATATAACTTATTTTGTTTCTCCAAATCAACTGAATCTAAAAACTTTTTTTTTCTTTTTTTTTTTTTTTGTAATTCTGCTAGCAGAACTAATGTTCCTCTAAAGATATTTTGGAAAGCATTCTAGCCTCACCTCCTACTATCCCCTACCTGTAGTAGCCTTTACCCAATGCATATGGAACTTCTGGAACTCATCACACTCTTAACACACTCTCATCTTTGCATGTGATCTTTCCTCTTCCTGAAATGTTCTGCTTTCACTCTTTCTCCTAGCTAATTTATATGGTACTTTTAAGATTAAGTTCAAATGTGCCTTCTTACCTCCCTTCGTATGGTTTAGAGGACCTTCCCCAAACTCCCAGGGCATCCAATTCATTTCAGTTAGCACTTTGTATTTTCCCAAAGAGAGAGGACCTCTTAGTTACCTTGGTTCCTTCAGTGGTTAGTATAGTATCTGACATATACTAGATGTTTGCCAATTGTTGCATAAATGGGATGTTGAAGTTGATAGAGAAGGAATCATTGAACCAAGATTTGATGGAGGAAATTGGACCAGTAGTATAGCAACTGCCTGTCTGCAAAGTGAATAAGAAACAAAGCTGTCTCTCTGGAGTGCTGTAAGTACAGGAAAATGAACTGTGTGACCTCTGGGGTCTTCTACTCGCCTTTGGAGTCTGTGAAGTTCTGGGAGAATAATACATACCTCTATGAGTTTGATCCAGCCCTTTCAAATGGATTTATTATTCTTTATTTAAATAATGTATGACTTACCCTCCCAGCTGAATATCAATAGGAAAAACGAATCTGATCTTAGATTTCCTAATGTCTCCAAGTTAGAATGGAATTCAAATTCAATGAGATTAAAAGAATTTAGATAAAAATTATTAGGGATTTCTCCCCAGACTTTTAACTGTCACTTGCACCCTCTGTCTTTTTCACGTCTATTTTGACTTGCCAAATCCTCTTACAGAGATTTTAAATTATCCTTTCTTGACTTGTTTAGTGAAAACATTTGAATTTACAGAGAAAATTTGCTGCATTTATAACCATCTTTTTTTTTGCCTGTCAGATTTTTTTCCTTGTTCTTTTATGACTTCTTTTTTTTCACTAATCTACTCTTGCCAGGGATTTTGACAGCTGAAATATGTGACAAGACAAATTAGCACCATTTTATATCTCAATGTATGGATTTAAATTTAGTCACAGTGGTTCTAGTTGAAGTTTTGATTTGTCAAAATATTTTGGTTTTAAATGAAAGCTACCCACACATGCCTTTTACAAAAACAATTCTTACACAAAAAGATTTACAGTATTCTTCCTTCTTAGCTATTCTGAACAGGCCACCTAGAGCAGCTGAAACCTACCGGCTTTATTTCATTCTCTGTATTGTGGGTTTGATATACACAGAAAAAAATTTCATGCATACCAATACTTAAGACTCAATAAAACGGTTAACTTGCCTCCTGGAAAACATTGTCCACTAACTTTCCTTCCTCCACTTCCTACTCATGCTTCAACATACTGAAGTATGGCTTACAGTTCACCACCTCAACAAAAGATTATTTTAAATGTTTTTTAACCTTTGTGACATTCCTCAGTATTGTTTCAGAGATAAGGAAAGATAGGTAGTTCAAATACTTTTACAGATAAGAAAAAAGAGAATTTTGGAAAATTGGAACTTGGTCTCTAATCTAAAAAAAAAAAAAAGAAGTTTCCATATATAAATCCCTTAGCTATGTCCTACAAAGGTAGTTTGTTGCTCTTTTCCATGGAGTATTATTACCAGAATAGCAGCAAACCCAGAAATTACTAATTCTAATTTGTTATAGAAATAGGGTATTATAAAATATACCTTAGATATTCCTTAGAAATGATTTCTATATTTCTTTATCTATTGTGTCTCCCACACAGCCAGGCACATGATAGTGTTTAAAAAGCACTTTAAATTGAATTTTAAGTAGATAATTACAGTAAATGATTGCATAATCAACAAAAGGCAGATTTTAATTCCTTACTTCAAAATCTACCTGTTGGCCTTTATAATCGTTGGTCCAGGGGTAGATTTTATGTAAGAGAGTAAAGTCACTTTAGATATCATATCTACCACAAGAGTTTCCTCAGTTAAGCCACAAGGGGAATTTTCTCTACAGAGATGAAACTAGCTTCCCTGTGGTCTGGTATTTAGTACATTAGAGAGAGACATCACAGGAATGCTTTGTGCTGGACAGAGATACATGGGTCATACCTTTTATCATTCCTTTTCAAATAGCTTTATTTATTTATTTTTAAATATAATTATTGTCAAATTGGCTTCCATACAACACCCAGTGCTCATCCCAACAAGTGCCCTCCTCAATGTCCATCACCCTCAAAATCCATTGTTATGAAGCCATCCTCTTAGCAAATGGAATCAACATTTATTTAGTTGCTTATGCCAGAAATATGGAAAACATCCATATCTCTTTCTACTTCACTCACCATATCTAATTAATTAATCCAGTCCTGTTAAATCTGCTATATTTTTTTTGGAATTAAACTTCTCACCATCTCCACAATTACCACTGAGGTACGAGCTATTATCATCGATCACCTGGAATACTTCAATAGCTTCCCCAAAGGCTTCTTCATGTTCTGTCCCCTGTTCCTGCAAAATGTTGCCATACCGCAACAAGAATAATAAGTTAAATCATCTCTTTCCCCTCATCCTCTTGGAAATCACTCCTTACAATAGGAAATAGTACCCCCAAATTTACCTTTACCTTTAATGAAATTCACTGACATCTGTAAAACAAAACAGGAGAGCTGTCAGATGCAATAAAGGTAAAACAAAGGTGTAAGAATCCACCATGAAATGAAACGTGTGGCTACTTACCCTGGACAAATTTCATTGGGTATTGTCTAAAATATCTCACTAGTCTAAAATAGATGACAAACCCTTAAATTCAAAACCAAATTTGCTTGGAAGCTGATATTGCCTGTTCGCTCTTACAAATATACTCTACACCTTTTCCAATCTGCTCTCTCCTTCAGTCAGACTTTGATGGACTGAATTAACCAGGTGCCTTTGCCTTCAGTTTCCCCATTGGGTATGGGCAATGGGAAACATTTCAGGATATGTTAGGGTGGCAAGAAATTATAGATGGGGTATTTATTCTGCTGGTTCTCTCTATACTGAGCCACAATTTTGTAGTGCTTTCTTCCTTTTCCAAAACACGTAGTTCTTGTTGGGAAGCCAGCTTTTACACCTACAGTTTCTATCTATCTATCTATCTATCTATCTATCTATCTATCATCCATCCATCCATCCATCTATCTCTATTTCTGTGTGTGTGTGTGTGTGTCTTTCCACATTGGCTTTCATTTCATATACCCTCCTGCCTTCGGAAATCCTGGCTCCCTGTTACTGTTAGCCATGTAGTACTTTATCATCTCTTAGTGGTTTCTCTTAATTATGACAATATCCTTGTAAATAAACTCTTTATTGAATTCTCCTGAATAATTGCGTTTAAATGGGCCACTTTATTCTTAATTGGAATAGTGACTGATGTATATTGTTTAGAACAATATGAAAAGAGTAAATGGAACTGAGGGCTGGACTTTCTCCAGAATAAATTTGGTACCACGGAATGTGAACACACAGACATGCCATCTTTATAGAAAGAAATCTGTGGGTGAGTCTAAAGAGAGTCTGATTTCTAGTCATTTTTGGAAGCTGAAAAGCCAATAGAATATGTAAGAATGGGAGGGCAAATAAAGGCTAAACAACTTACATACAAATTAATCACTGCCAATTCTAATATTGCCCAGGAACCACCCCACATAGGCTTGGTGCAAATAGCTGACTCAAATGTGATTTGTCACCTCAATCAAGACTGTATTATAATAATTTTTCAAAGGATACAGACAGAATCATTTAAAAATATTTTTAGAAAAAAAGAACAGAAAAAAGCAAATGGCAGGCCAAAAACACAGTAACTGGAAAAAATATTGCCACCAAGCAGATAAAAATCTTGGCCAGGCCTATTGCCATGAATTCAAAATAACCAAGTGAATTAATCAAAGAGTTCAAAGAAAAATTACAAGAACTCAGAAAAGAAAAATGCAGTGAGACAACAGAGCAAGATGAAACATAATCTTTCAGAGCTCATAAAAGAAATAAGAAAGAATCACAAAAAATGAAATCCATCAGAAAAGCAACAAAAAGGAGACGACACTGTTAAAACACAGTATATGATATGAAGGAGAAGTTTGGGGAAATAATTAAAATGAATTGGAAATGATAGGAATGATAATTGGGAAAGAAAGAGAAGGAAGCACATAACACTGATTCCCTCAGTGCTATGTAAAATACAGAATGTAAAATATATTATTTAAACAGTGACTCAAATGAAGAGGATAAGTTTATTTAAAAGAGGTTAAATATATATAACATGACCCATGGAAATCATTTCATACCGAGTAGGGGATAAAAAGAAGGAAATCTAATTTTGTTACTGCTCTGAGAAATAAAACGATACATATCATCACATCATGAACTCAGTACTACAAATTACAAAAAGAGAGGAGTTTCAAAGAGACAAATACAAGTAAAATAAAATATTCTGTTTTCCATACTTTCACTTGACTTAAAAGATAACTGTTTAAAGGAATAATGGCAAGAATGTATTGGTGCTTATGAATGACAGCAATGTCGTAAAGGATGGGAGAAGGATTTGGGAATACCCTATTGTAATGCAAGTTACCCGAACTTGGAGGAGGATTCAGATTAACTGCAACTGTATTTTGCAAACTCTAAGGCAAGAGGTAAAACAGAAAATGTATAATGGAAGTGTAATTAAGATGCTAAGAAAGGAGATAAAATGGAATCACATAAAATGCTCGATTAAAACAGAAGGCAAAGAGAAAGCAAATGAAACCAATAATAAAGAGTACTAACAAATAATAAATAAATAATGAATAAATAAGTAAAGTAAAAGGTTGTTAAACTAAAGGTTTATCACAGGATGCCATTAAAATTCTGAAAAAAAGCCAACCGCAGAACAAGAGAAATTTATAGCACATAGACACACATTCACCTATATTCACCAAAGGTCTCAAATCCAGAATATATAAACCGCTCCTATAAACCAGTTAAGAAAATAAAGGAAGATGACCCAATAACAAATAAAAAGTGGATAAAAGACTTGAAGTAGTAGGATGAAGTACAAGGATCCTTCCTTGTAGTAAAGGATGTCCAGACGACCAAGAAACACGAAAAGCAGTTCAGCTTGAATAGTTATCATAGAAATGCAAATTTTAATCATACTGAAATATCACCACATATCTACTAGAAGAGTCAAAATAGAAAAAACAAAAGCCAATGAGGGCATGGAGCAAATGAAACTCATTTATTGCTGGCAGTAGTGTGCATTGGTAAAACAACTTCAAAAAACTGGCGGTATGTACCAAAGCTAAGCATATATGCACACTCTCTAACTCAGCAGTTCCCCTTGCAGATAAATGCTCAACATCAGTAAACATGTATATTCACCAACAGACACGGACCAGGGTATTCATAGCAGCATTATTCAGAAAAGCCAAGAACCAGCAACAATGCAAATGCCCAACAATAGTAGAATGGATAAAAAATGGATAAAAAAGGAATGGCATATTTGCACAATGGACTGTGATTCAACAATGGGAATAATCTCCAACCACCCACAGCAACATAGATGAATATTAGAAACATATTTTTGAAGCAAAGAAGCAAGTCATAAAAGAGTACATGTCTATGATATTATTTATAGTAAGTCAAAAGCAGTCACAACTAATCTATGGTGTTAGGAGCACGATCATAGTTCCCCTTATGAGGAGGTAGAGACTGGAAGAGACTTCTAAGGAGCTGGTTATGTTCTTTCTCTTGGTCTGGATGATGATTACATGGATATGTTTACTTTGTGACAATTTGTCAGACTGTATATTTATGATATGTGCACTTTTCTGTGTATATTTTATACTTCAAAAGCAAAGTTCACTAAAGCAAACTTTTGGAACAAGATAAAGTAAACTTTGTATAGAAAAACTAACATCAAGAACTAGCTGATTTTTTTTTAAGTTCCACAATACATACAAATATTGAATCATCATGCTGTATACCTGAAACTAATATAATAAGTCAATTATATCTCAATTAAAAAAAGAATTAGGTGGGAGATTATGAAAGTTGAAGAATAATGAGAAGGGACCAAGCATTTATTAAATCATCTTTCAAAGTTATAATAATTAAAAGCATGATAGTATAAACTGGTCATGTCTGTTTTTCCTTCTGGATCCATTTTCTGCTTTTTTCTATCTCACTCTGTGCCCCTAGGTGATTGATACTCTGTAGATTTATCATCAGACAGGCTTCCGGTTGGGTTCAATGACGGTTGGCATTAGTGGGAGACTTGAAGAACAGAGGAGCAAGAAGCCAATTATTCCCTTGGCTCAACTCCTTCAGTGCAGGGGGTCTGTAATTTTGGAAGCAGTTGTATTCTTTGACCATAGCTCCTTTTGGTCCAGCCATTTATTTCCATGGAGGAAGGCCTCTCTGGATTATGGAAACAGTGTTCCCTCTCTTTTCTCTTTAGGTTTATGGGCATAAAAGGCTTCTCAATGTTTCTACTTGCTGAGGGCTTTTCCATCCCTTGTGGTTTCCCTTAAATTTGTCCACCCCTCGGTAAACAGACCCTTTGTAATATCTTCAAATAACCTTTCGAGTGTATCATCTATTTCCTATAGGAGCCCAAACTGATACACACTATTGATATGAATAGAAATATAGCTCTCATGAATAAATAGATTATAAGAATAAAGAAGTCCAGAAGCTTATAGAAATTTAGTATATGATACATGTAGCAAGCATATTAGTTGGGAAATAGGAATTATTTAATACGTGGTATTGGGGTATCTAGATACACTTCTAGAAGCGCTAGATACCTCCCTCTCTCCTAAATATCCAAATGGATAAAAGATTCAAGTATTGAAAAACATGAAACCATTAAATAATATAATAGAACATGGGTTTTCATGAGTAGTAATCTCAGATACACAAAGTATTTTCAGTGTACAAAAAACCCTTATCATCTATGAATTTGAAAACTTATAAATAAAATACTCCTTCTTAACAGAGAAATAAATAAAACTGTGCCAAATAAATAAAACTGTGTTCCACTCAAAAGTGAAACAACAAAAATCAAAACAGGAAAAATAACTGATATGTAAACAACAGACAAAGGCCTAATTTCTTCTAATTTGACAAGTAAAGCTTCTGCAAGTTAATTTTTTTAAATGACAAAATGACACAAAATTGACCATCAAAAAGGAAAATATTCATATAGATACTTTAATGAACAGGTAAAGTCTCTTTCTCTACCCCTTAACCTGGTTCTGACCATGCACTGGTTTGACTGATGAGATTCTAGCAAACATGATGCATGCAGAGGCTTAGACCATGCTTACACACTGAAACTTTCTCTCCCCCCCACCTTTTTTATTAAGTTTATTTATTTTGAAAGAGAGAGAGAGAGAGAGAGAGAGAGAGAGAATGGGGGAGGGGCAGAAAGAAAGAGAGAGAGAGAATCCCAAGCAGGCTCCCTGCTGACAGCACAGAACCTGACATGGGGCTCAGTCTCACAAAGCATGAGATCATGACCTGAGCCATAATCAAGAGCTGGCTGCTTAACTGAGCCATCCAGGTCCCCCTGGAGAGTTTTCTTTTTTGATGCTGTTAGAATCCAGTCACTATGTGAAAGATACACTAGCCTGAAAGCTACTAGAGAATCATGACTCCTTCCCATCCATGGACCCACCAAATTCTAACATGTGAGCGAGGTCATTTAGGACCAAATAGCCACCAGCTGACTGTGATCTCATGGAGAAACCCAGGCAAAACCAGCAAAACTGCCCAGCTGAGCCTATTTCAACCGTCAACCTAGAGTATCTTGAGCTAATAAATGACTTGTTTTATCTATTGATTTGGAGGATAGCTTATTACACAGCAAATGTTAACTGATACAAACAGAAAACTGTCAAAGAGAGAAACTTGTCAATGTCTATGAAGAATTAAAATGCACATTCACATTAATCCAACAATACCATTCATGGGAACTTCTTGTATTAGACATACTCACACAAGTGTGGGCTGCACCCATGCATGTACAAGGATACCATTAACAGTGTTTGCAATAGTAAAATATTGAAAATAAATTGTAAGTTCATCAATAGAGGAATAATTAAACATAATATGCTTGTTAATATCATGGTATTGTTTAATTTATTTATTTATTTTGAGAGAGAGAGAGAGAGTACAAAGAGGAGGGCCAGAAAGAGAGGGAGAGAGCGAATCCCAAGCAGACTCCACACTGACAGCATGGACCCCAATGCAGGGATTGAACTCACAAACTGTGGGATCATGACCTGAGTTGCCACCAAGAGTTGAATGCTTAACCAGTTGAGCCATTCAGGCACCCTGATACAATGGTATTTTATGAAATTAGTGAAAATAGTGGGGCATCTCTCAGTGTACAGATATGGAATAATGTTTGAAATAGGTTCTTAAATGAAAAATGCAAAAAGTAGGACAGTATGCCTTAACTGGTGTTTTGAAAGAGTGTACTGTTGTGTATGTGTGTACCTTTGAATAGCTTCATAAAAGTAAGTTCTCTGGAGAAGAGAAGTGACTATTCTGGGGACAGTTGTGGGAGGAGGACACGCTTTTTTATCCTACGTTCTGTTTACATTAGAATTCTGCACCATATGATTAATTACTTATCCTGAAAGTAATTTTTAAAATTAAAAAAAAAATCATGATATTGTGTTTGAAATAACATCTTCCCATTGTTCATGAGGTAGAATCTAAAATTCTTTGTTGTCTGGTTTGATCTTCCTCTCCACTGGTTTGATGAGGCTGACAACAATCCTCTTATTTACTGAAAACCTTTGCTAGACCAGAAGAGTTATCTAACTCTTCCTTCTTTTTTTTTTTTTTTTTTTTTTTTTTATTTTTGAGACAGAGAGAGACAGAGCATGAACGGGGATGGGGCAGACAGAAAGGGAGACACAGAATCGGAAACAGTCTCCAGACTCTGAGCCATCAGCCCAGAGCCGACGCGGGGCTCGAACTCACAGTCTGTGAGATCATGACCTGAGCTGAAGTCAGACGCTCAACCGACTGAGCCACCCAGGCGCCCCTCTAACTCTTCCTTCTAAGGCAGCCTTCTATATCAGGAAGACCCATGGACCCAGGTTATAGAAAGCAGACCTATCTACTGCCTGACTTGACTGGTGAGAAAAATCAGTCTTCTCACAACCTTAAGGAAAAGACCAAAAGTGTGGCAGGGAGAGAATGTCTGTATATGCTGATCATTTTATTGTCATCAACTAAGAGTGGCCTCAGTGGATAATTGATCCTGTCCCCTAATCACTGTCAGAAAGTATAGCTTAATAACATCTACTCGAAAGCTTTAATAATCACTTGACCGACCTCCAAAGCTTTCTTGGCTTATAGTTAAAACTTTGTATTGTAGATCAATTCACTTAGTTCTTACAGGTATATTTTTATAACTAGTTTATCTTGGAGATTTGCCACAAAGTGTCTTTGATTAATATTAGGCATTCTATTGTTATCTTACTGATAGGTTATGGCTACCATGAACAATTGGGAGTACCTGCTATGACTTATTTTTTTTTAAGAATAATATTATTATGACCATTTTCTCTAGTTCTCAATAGAAATTTGGAAACTTGAGTGACCATTTATTCATTTGTTGGAATAGACCTGACACTAAAAATGCTTTGGAATCATATGGCTCATAACATATGCTACCCAAATTCAGACAGCAATTAGAAGTGAGGGATAGCTCTGACCTTAACTGAATTTCTGATTTCCAGGGTTTTCCAGGGAAGATATTTTCAAATTATGTGTTCAATTTCTTAAAATTGTTTGAAAAGAGAGCTCAAAGATTTCAATTACCCATTTTTCTAGATACTCTAAATCATACAACCTTTACCCCATTGCCTTTAGAATAAATCCACATGTTTTACCATAAGTTCGTATGCCTACTTCTCATTTCATCTCAACTCCTGTGCCTCTTCATTCACTGTGGTTCAGTTGCACCAGCTTCCTTGTTATTTCTCCAACTCACCAAGATTATTTCTTTTCCTGGGACCTTGCAATCAGTGGTCTCTTTGCCTGTAGTATCTTTCCTCCTAATCTTGTCAAGACTAGTTCCTTGTTGTTATTTAAATATGCCTCAATTATCATCTTTCAGAGAGGCCCTTCACGTCTTCCTACTCTCCATTAAGTAATTCTGTTGATCACTATTTGAAATGAGTTTAGTGATTTGTTCATTAATGTCCCATTTTCCAAACAGTATGTCAACTGAGACTTTTATCTGCCTCGCTCACCAGTCTATCTCCAGTGTCTAGAACAGTGTCCACATTGCAAGTGCTCAATAAATACTTTAAGTATTTCATGAATAAAGAAATAAAACTAGATTACCAGAGTAGTGACCTACATTGAGGGACAACCAGTCATAAAATCTACCTTTTATATCATACAAACAATTTTAAGGATTCACTCCACCGTATCTCATATATTTATCTCACATATTTATACACAAAAGGAGCCAGCAACTTGTTTGCTTTGATCTGGGATCACATATCTCTTTTACCCTATCTTGTTTCTATCCCTGCTGCGAGGAAACACAGGATTAAATCTGAGACCCATCTCTAAAAGCCAGATGAGAAATTAATGGTGCACATTTGGAGCCCTGAACTCACCCTTAGAGTCAGTGTATGATATCAATGTTATCCTTTTATTTTATTTTATTTTATTTTATTTTATTTTATTTTATTATTAGGTGGTACTATATACACTTCTGTAAGTTGTCTCAAATGTTGTTTGGAATGAGACAAGTTGAAACTATATATATATATATATATATATGTGTGTGTGTGTGTGTGTGTGTGTGTGTGTGTGTGTATACATATACACACACACACACATATATAAAATATGTATATCCATTCAATGCCTGTAGGCAGCCTAGCTCAGGATCCTTCACCTGCAAATCCTTCAAGTGCCTACTTCCTTCAACTGAGGTGGTTCTTAAAGTCCATTGGTTACACATTTTTTCTAGTTGGTACATAATATAGCCCCCATAAGATTTTAAGTCTTCATGAATTTATATGTGTTTTCCACAATACCTGGAATAGTGCCTGCCACAAAAGGGGTATGTAATAGATCTTTACTAAATTAATAAATGAACAATGGCTTAATATGTCATATGGCTAAATGAGGGGATAAAATTGTTTTTAAAACCTCAAAAAATGAACAAAATTAACTTAATCATCTTAATATTCTGAAACCATACTTATCAAAGCAACAAAAAAATTAGAAAATTTTGTTTCTAATAGGTTTCCTACCAGAAGAAAGAAAGCATTGATGATGTTCAACTACATAAATATTAAGAGAGAGCCTATGCCATGCTTTCAGGATACAAAATTTTACTAGATACAGATTCGTCAACTATGCAGTGCTTTGTATTGATTCTAAAGTGCTTTTTGGATGAACTTTGAAAGCCATTTGCTGAGTGTGGGATTTTGTAGGCTTGGGGTTGTCAATAAATGTGTTTTGCTGTAATTAATAACTATATGTTCTTGCACCTGTGGGGAAGATGAAGTATCTTTCTAATTTCACATTCAGCAATAAACACAAGCAACTGTCTGCATGATTCCTCTTTTGATTCCAGCTGCCAACAGCTTGGAATGCTTTGAGTCCAGCTAACTCTACATTCCCTCATTAGCTGGTGTCCCCATTTATTTTTCTGACTAAATGGGTAGAGAAGTCATTTTGTTTAGCTCATTCGAATCTGTTGAGAAAGATACCAGCAAATCAACACCTGTCACTTTTCAGTAAATCCTAAGAGGAACTGGGGTTTTGTAGCCGATTTGCCTTGGCAGGAAATAAAATGCTCGAGGATTGCAGTAAATGACTGGATTCTATGAAACTGCCATCTCTTCTCTCAACGTAGGGAATGAGCATCAGTCTATTATGGACGTAATTAATCCAAATCACTTATAAAACAATAAAATTTAATTATGGATTCTTAAAAACTGAGAACCCACCAATTATTGTTAATAGGCTTTTTCTTGATTGTAGCTAGTGAGTTAAATTTATTGGGGCTATTTTTCCAACAGTTAACTTTTTAAAAGTATTTTATTTTTAGTTAAGTAGCTTTGGTATAACATTGCTTTACAGTAGTATATGAAATACATCCATCGATCTCAATGTAGTTCCTATAGTTTGGAAAACAATTAGTTAAGAACTAAATTCCTGAATGTGTCTCTGTATAATTGACATTCTCTGCACCTTAGAGAGACCTTCTATCTTTATTATCTGTTGAGAAAAGTATTTCCCTCTCATCTCTGAACAGCTGGATATCTGTCTTTACATTGATTTTTAGGTACCTCTGTGCCTTAGAGCACAAACATGGCAAAACATTTCAAAATTCATTCTTATTTTGTCAGATCCTATCGTAGGTCAACTGTTGCTTGCTAGTGAGACTGGCTTCCCTTGAAATTGCATTAAAGGACATCATGGATTTAATGACCCTTCTGTCCAAAGAGTTAAGCTATCCCTGGAACACAGCGGTCTATTCTTAAAAAGTAATTATAAGAACAAATATTTATTGAATTTTTGCTTACCTTTCTACAGCAGTCTGCATGGATTGTCGCATTTACTGCACTACAACTCTATATACTATACACTATTACTTCCTCCCCTTTATCAATGAGAAAACCGAAGCACAAGGAGTTAGATGGCTTGCCCAAAGTCATGCAGCAAGTCAGTGGTGGAGACAGACTTCGAATCCCAAAAATCTCGATTTTAATCATTATGCACACGAGTACTCTCACCTGACTAGAGGACAGAAGGCTGTGTACCCATGTATGCTCTCCTTTCTTTAAAGCCAATCTTGTGCTTATTGTTGCAAAGCACTGTGATCAATACCATAAATCCTATATATGTGTGTATAGTACATGTAGGTGCCTCTTTGGCAGATCACATCCATAGTAATAGTTCTTGCCAAACAGAGGTTGTCTGCTCCTAGTTCTAGCCACGCAGCTGTTTCAGAACTTCCTGCCTGTCTTTTCTAAACCTCATCCAAATAGATCTTTCTGGCAAAGATTCTCTGTTTTCCTTTTGAGTCAGTCAAAATTACTATTATTACAGACCTTGACCCCAGGTGACTTTAAAGTACCACCTAGCCTTCAAGAGCAAAATATTATTTTGCACTGTGAGAGACCTGCGTATGTCTTCGAATAAGAAAGTGTTGTTCGTACACTGCTGATGAGACTTGCACTGTGAATGGTGTTTACAACTGTGATGGTAACTATGCACATAAATCTTCAGGCTCTTAGATCAATTGAAGATATTTGCAAATTATCTAATTTGAATTAGGGGTACATGCTTAATTAAATATGGCTGTAAATTCTTTGCTACTCCTTTGGTGGAGAATGGAATTTAGTTCCACATCCTGGAATCTGAGCTGGTCTTAGCAATGTATTTGACCAATTTCAATGCAGTGGAAGTGACATTCAGGGAATTCCAAAGATAGGTCATACAAAGAGTTGCAGCTTCTACATAGGTCTTTCAAAACCCTTACTCTGGGGGAAGCCATCTGCCATGTAACAAGTTCAACTGCCCTGAAATCACCACACTGGAGACATCAAATGTAGGCACTCTGATCAGCAGACTCTGCTAGGTCTATGCTTCCAGTCATCCTTCTCAAGGCACTATACACGTGAGTGAAGCCATCTTGGACCTTCGAAACCCACCCAACTACTAGCTAAGTATGCAAAATGACCTCATCAATGCCACAAAAGCAAAAGAATAATACAGCCAAGTTTGGTCCAAATTTCTAACCTGGATAATTATGAGATACAATAAAATAGCATTTAAAGCCACTGTGTTTAAGGTGGTTTGTTATTCAGCAATGCATAACCACAAGAGTATGATATATGGCTCTGCCACAAAGGAATCAAGCCTGACAGTCTGATGCTATCATTGCATAATCCTGAAACCCCCAGCCTAAAGAATCCATTTCGCATTTATAAGCAGATTTCACTTCCATATTGGTATCCAGCTAAACTAAGCAACGACCTCTGACTCTCCCCTGTAGCTGGCTCCTCAGACTACACTCCCAATATATTCAGGAATGAGTCCCTGCAAGTTGGCTGCTCTCCTGTCAGACTTCTTTATCCTCTGGATCTACTGAAGGGCACCAGCTCCCACAGAGTTGACTTTATCTCGTGGTATGAACATGTTCACAAGGGCTCAAAAATCATTTCATGTGACCAAATAGGTATTCAGGCAACATCCAATTCTTCCACCTGGTTTTTCATCCCTCCTGCCCTCCTGTCTTAACTCCTTTGATCGCCCCTCCGCTTGTTTATTCTCTCCCCTGCAGCTCCGTCTCCTACTCAGACCTACTGCTCCTCTATACTTCTTCCCTTCACTTGTATGTGACCTTGAGCAGTCACTTTACCTCTCTTCACAACTGTAAATTAGGAATGCCATGAGCATTATAATAAGATAACATTATTTAAGTGCTAGCATAGCACAGGATAAGGGGTAAGTGCTCAAAGTGCATTCACCATTAGTGTATATTACTATTATCCTCCAGCCTAAACCAGTAGTGGCCCTGCCAGTCAACTCATGCCAAGAAACATTTAATTACCAACTACAACATGCCATCGCTCCTTCCCATGAAAGTCTACGTTCATCTGGGATCATTCAGGACTATCTCTACCATAATCAAAATTTTCAAGTCAAAGTAACCACAGAAAGTCATAGCACTGTCATAGTGTGAAGAGGCATAATGTCCAACCCCATCTTACGGAGAAATTGTCTGCCAAACTATCACTGATGCCATTCAAAATCCAAATGTGTGCAGTTAAATTACTCTTTATAATTGTAAGATTTTATTCAATAAAATTATATTATTTCTGATGGATAAATCAAAGTTATTTTAAATTGGGTTAATCTGATCTTGCAGAATATTAAAACTTTTTATGTTAGTCCATGTAGGACAATATGGTACTGAAATATGTTTTCTTATATAACAACCAAGAAATATAACAATTGGCAATTTTATCTTCCTAGAATACATTTTTATTCAGGGATTCCTAAACATTTTAACATTACGTGAATTTCACTCTTACATTGCAAAGAGGTCAGTAATAACTATTAGAATGTCTCTTTTTAGGGAACTTTTCTTTTCCCCCAGATATATAATAGATATTTAATAAGATATGAACTTACTCATGACTGATCTCTTTCCAATCTTTATTTTTTATTTTATATATATATATATATATATATATATATATATATATATATAGTGCGACACTCAACTGACTGAGCCACCCAGGAACCTCCCCCCTTTACCAATCTTTAAAACTGAATATACAACTCCCTAGTAGACATGTCCATTTGGACGTTCCATAACAATAACAACAATAATAATGGCTAACACTTACCATCGCACTTGCTCTGTACCCAGCACTTTTGAAGTACCTAATTTATATTTTCTCAAATCTACCCCACAATAACCCTATGGGTAAATATCATTTTTCCCATTTTACTGAGGAAACCGAGGTATGGAAAATTTAAATAACCGGCTCAAAATCACATAGCTATTCAGTGTCAGAGCCTGGATTCAAACCCAAAAAGACTCCCTCCAGAGTCTGGCTTTTAGCCACTAACTGTATACCATTTCAATTCTGTTTCTCACAGACAGTTGAAACTCAAATGCCTAAAACAGAAGTTAATATTTTCAACTGTAAATGTGCTCTAACTCATGGGCTTGCTAGCACCAAAAACATCACATGACCTCTCACCTCTTTGCCTTGGCAAGAACATGGAGCTCTGAATGTGAGTACCCTTCTCACTCATCTAAGCACATCATGACAGTTTTTCCTTCCAAACACATTATTCCTCAAATTGGCTTCTCTTTCGTACTCTAGTCCAAGTGATATTTTCTCTCTTTCTCTCTCTCCCTCCCTCTCTCCTTCCTTCCCTCTCTCTCCCTCCTTCTCTTCCTACCTTGCCATCTCCCACATCTCTCAGATCACCACAATAGCCTGCCTCCAATCCTGGTCCATTAAATCCATTCTTTATTGTGCAGTCGACATGAGTTTTCCAATAATGCAAAAGTAAGTATGTCACCTTCTAACTTAAAACACTCCTACAGTTTCCTATTATCCTCAGTTAAGTGTTCAAATTCCTTAACATGGTTTACAGGGTTCCTATGGTTTAGTCTGTGCTATTTCCCTAGACTCACCATCAACCCTAGACTCACAGCTCAAGTCAGACACAGCTTCCTTCAATTCTCCAAACACAGTATGTTTTCCTTGCCTCAGGGTCTTCATGCACATTGTTTCCACTGAGCGTATGCACTGTAGAATGCACCACACTTCTTCACCTAGAAAATTCTTACTTATCCCTCTGGTTTCAGATTAAATGTTACTTCCTTGCAGAAGCCTTCCCTTCCCCAGGCATGTGTTCATATGGCCCCTAAATTTCTCTTACTACAGCATTAATTAGGCTCTCTTACAATAGGTTTTTCAAAACTCTCTGCATTTATCACTAAACCATAAACTTCACAAGTCCAAAACTTTCTTATTTTATTTAACATAGCTACTAAAAAATATTTGTGATACAAATATGTTATGTACAGCAAATATATAGTCCTAAATTAAATCATCTGTTTTCTACCAAAAAAAAAATAGATTTGCATGAATATTCTGTATGAAATATTCTATAATAGGAAATTAAAAAGAAGTAAAAGGAATGGTAAGTGACCATGAACAAAATACCATGGAGAAAGAATAAATGAAGGCACAGATAAAATAGAACTTCTGGAACTCAATAAATAAATGTTTATTATCATGGGCATGTAGATACAAACTTTCATAAGATTACTGACATAAAAAGTAAGATTGAAGATAATTATATTGATCTGTGATAGTTTTGAAGAGAAAGTAAATTGAAGATTTGGGAAATTGATCAGTGTTTCATTTACAAACTGTTCCAGACTCCTGAATCCATGAAAAGCATAGTTAAGACTAGAGGCCAACGGATACTGGACAAGGTCCCTGCAGCCAGGAAAGGAAGTAGAAACCCCTAACTAAATTAAGAGAAGACAGGACCACAACCATTTTGATCAAAAATCTTACCATAATTATTTTGTAGGATCAAAATATTGTGGATTCAATAATTTTGAACATCTACTATCATTCAGATTATAGAAATTTAAGTCAGTAAGACAATGTCTCTACTTTCTGTAGACTCTACCTTCCGTAGAACCAGAGACACATGATTCACCCTCAGCTCTATGTTGAGGTTTAAAGAAAATGGATGCTGAGATGATCTGGAATTACTTATAGTAGAGTAACTTCAGTGGATCAAAGAAAACCATCACTGATTAAAGCCAACCCCTTCATACGGATATTAGTACATATGGACCTTTAGTTACTGTATGTAACCAAAAAACTTGTGTGGCTTATGTCCTTTGAGAATATCTGTTTAAAACCAGCCTTCCAAGGAGATTAGCATGGCAAACCTCAAAGAGAGTAAGCCAGAGACCATTCCCTGATGGCTCAGTCTACAAAGTACCATCTGTTGGCATTCAAAAGTCCTTGGGAAATTCAGATCCACAAATTTCCATAGAACCAGGCACCAGAATTAGCACGTTACTTCGGAAGCAAACAGGACCTCACACAGTACACCAAGGCAGCTAATGATGCATTTAGGTGATTTTTTTGTACTGGAGGCCTCCAGTGTTGGAGAGGGTCAATTCAGTATTGCTTTGTTTTATTCTGATACAATAAATAAAGTATGAGCCTAATTTACATCAAATACTTATGCCTCATGGTTTCAAAAATCTCTAAAAACTCCCACTCCTTCATATTTTAACTACAATACCACCATTTTCCCCCTGAAGCTCCCTGAGTCAGAAAGAAAGTATATCAAACCTGGCAAATAATATGACATTATGTCCTCAGTGTAATTAGAAAACATTTTTTAAAAAAGGATCCATATATAAATCGTCTTGAATGGAGAGATTAAAATAAATGTTACAATTTAAATCATTTCATATAAATTGCATTTGCAGTTTTTCTATGTAGAAATTTGTAAAGAGTTATGGAAAACACTTACCAGAATATTTCTGTTATGCTAAAGACCTCAAAGTCCTGCCATATTTCACTCTTTAGGATCTTGCAAAGGGAGGTAGAAAAGAGACTATGAAAGAGATTACCAAATGCACTTAAATTTCAGAAAGGAAAATATAGTTATCTAGATACTGGCCATTAGAATGAATCTTTTTATTAATAAAATACATACATTTTTCAAGTGATTTCTCTTCTTTAATATGTTTTGAGCGTGTTGGATTCTCTCCCATTTCTGCATGTTGATATCATGTCTGACTTCATTATGGCTGCCAACAGCACCACACTTGTGTGGGAAATTGTCATTTGGAGACACAGCATCTTTGACTTTTTTGTGAGACTCCTGATGTTGCTTCCTTTGATGAACAAAAGCACTTCTCTGTGGTTCGTGTGATTCTTCTAGGGAACACCTTAGAGAAGCAATTAGCTAGGCTGGTAGTTTCAGGAGAGAGAAAGTGGACCTTTAATACTACTAGAAAAGCCTATTTTTTTTGTTTTGTTTTGGTCAACAATCAATAGTTTTCTTTGTGGCTACAAGTCCTTTATAAAATGAAAGTTGTAAAGACTCAAAAAATGATCTTTAAGCCACAAGAAGCATGCACAAATGGTGCTAATTTTGACTTGCTGAGGTTTTTTTTTTCCTCATTACTGCATTGATCACAACAGCTGTAGGTACTTAAACTCTTTCTGGAACCCTTGTACCCTACATTATGCACAAGAGAAGTGGGGACGATTATTACCAATTTTTCACAGAGCCCTGGGAGCCACTTGGGAGGAGGATAGACATTCTTCCCCCCTGCCACATTACCTCCACTCTCACCAACTGCACCAACTTCTCATAAAATAACACAGTAATATTCATTAGGAAAATGGAATTTTTATGTATAAGAACAAAGGGAAAAGAAGCAGTAAGAGAAAGAAGGGAAAGTTGAGCTAGTCTTTTTCAAGCTAAGAGTGTCTCAAATGATACGTAATGAAAGGTCTTTGTAGATTTGATTGGGTGTCTGTGAGCATTTATGGCACCTGTGCCTGCGGGGGGGGAGGGGAGGCGGGCACCAGCAGTCATGTAGTAATACTGGTGTGTAATTACAGAGCACTTCACTGCATTCAGCCATGGTTTGTTTCTCTGATAATTTCCACTTTCATTGTTCAAGAGGCTGTGGACACTGTAGAAGCTGAAGTTCAAGTACCTCCAGCTGTTGAGATAAATGAATGGTGTAGCTGTTTTTAAAAGTTTCCAGGAGGAATGCTGTTTAAGAGGAAAGTTGGACAGAAGTACAGTTAAAATATTCTACCTACCTTTCCAAAGCCATAAAATCCTAAATCTATAAACGAATCATTCTTTATTCCTCTTCTTCATTCCACAAGCTGGCTGAGCTCCTTTCTCCCCACCCAGTTCAGCTGGTCCCCCTTGCCTGCTATTAAATTCTCCGTATGGGAAAAGCGACTTCGATTTTCTATTCAGCTCCACAGACATAGCTCCTATGTTGTCTGCACTTGTGATGTATAACAGATTCAGACTTTTAAACATTGTGTTAACCTGTTTATATGAAAGAATAAAAATGTTCCAAAAGGACAAAACCTTGCCAAATCTGAACACAAATCTGCTTCCGTTTTCTTGCATTTCCCTCTTCCGACTAAAGCTCTCAATTTTGCATGGTTTACGTGTACTTAAATCTTAAGTGTGAAACATTAGAAAACATAAAGTTAACAAACACAAAAACTAATGTAATTTCATATCAGCACAAGGGAGAGAATACATATCTTGTCTTCTGTTTTCCAAAGACCCTTTATTTCACCAACAAAAATATGGGCTTTATTTAGGAACAATGCCGTTTGATTCATTATTATTACTCTTCTCATCTTACTGTATTTTACAAATAGCCTGTTCAAATTAATATAAAAAGTAAGAACATTTATTAAAGTCCCACAGTACAAATCTTAACTATTAATTCAAATGTTTAGTAATTTCAACAAAATATGAGTTACATTTCTAAACTGGTCTCTAGCAACCTGATTACTTTTAGTTGAAGTGTACTTTTTCCTTCCTCTGTGTGCGTGTTAGATAGAGACTGATGATGATTGATATGTAGATAGATGATAGATAGCTGATAGATAGATAGATAGATAGATAGATAATAGACAGATGGTAAAGTAATAATAGGGGTGCCTGTCTGGCTCAGTTAATATAGCTTGTAACAATCTCAGGGTCATGAGTTCAGGACCCATGTTAGGTATAGAGCTTACTTAAAAAAAAAAAAAAAAAAAAACAGAAGAAAAGTAAATGAGGTAAAATATTACCAATAGGTATATCTGGGTAGAGTGTACAATTATTTTTGCAATTTTTTTTAGAGAGAGCAAGCACTCACAAGAGGAGAGGGGCAGAGGGAGAGAGAGAGAGAGAGAGAGAGAGAGAGAGAGAGAGATTGAGAGAGGGAATCTTAAGCAGTCTCCATCTTCAGGGCAGAACCAGGTGAGGGTCTCAATCCCATCACCCTGGATTCATGACCCGAGCTGAAATCGAGTCAGACTCAACCAACTAAACAAACCACCCAGGTGCCCCTATTTTTACAATTTTTTAGGACCAAAATTACTTACAAACAATATTTTTAAACTTTACATGTGGGGGTGCCTGGATGGCTCATTCAGTTAAGCATCCCACTTCGGCTCAGGTCATGGTCTCGCAGTTCGTGAGCTCAAGCCCTGTGTCACACTCTGTGCTGACAGCTCGGAGCCTGGAGCTTGCTTTGGATTCTGTGTCTCCCTCTCTTTCTGCCCCTCCCCCACTTGCACTCTGTCTCTCTCTCTCTCAAAAATAAACATTAATTTTTTTTTAAACTTACATGTGGCTTAAACATGCATAACCAAGAGTCCAACCTCTGCTTTTGCCCCTTGCTTTCTCCACACATACCCTGAGCTCCAGTCATACCAAATTACTTGTAATTTCCTCCAGTGGTTGCCCTCATCCTTCAGTCTGCCTGGGGAACTATGACACGCTGTTCAAGACAACAGGAGGCCATCTCCCCAGAAAAGCCTTTCCCTGATCTCTGCAGGCAAGTTAAGTCTGTCTTCAGTGTGAGAAACGTATTATTTTTACATGTTTGTCTCCATTATAAGACATACAAGCGAGACTGCATTTTGTGTGACCTTGGGAATGTTACTTAACTTTTGTTTGCCTCCATTTATTTGTAATGTGGAGATGACGGCACCCACTCATAGGGATATTTTGAAGATTAAATGGGTTAAATCATGTTAAGTGCTTAGAACTGCTTGAGGAATAGCATATACCCCATGATGCTAGTTATTATGGTGGTGTGATAAGTGGTATAGTATCAGAGAAGTACTAGAATGACAGGAGGAGGGATAATGGTATATCCAACACCAACCCTTGGAGACACTGCACTAAGTATTTTCAGGCAAATGAATGAAGGGATGCTCAGGGAGTACATTATTTCAATATTAGAGGGAAGAAGTAAGGAAAGTCTCAACCACAGTGGTAACAAGGAGGAAATAAGGAGAAAACGAATTTGAAAAGCCCTCATGTAGATCTATATCAAGTGGTGATTCCTTGACTGTAGGGTGAGACCGAAGGGATAGAAGCTATTATGTCATCATTATCTTAGGACCTTCACAAAGCCTCATTTTAGGCGGTATTTCTGAGGTATGGCTTCACTGTGGCCCTTAGCACTATCTCCGGCAGGCAATATGGAGCAGCCTCTCTGTTGGGGTTCAAGTATTTCTCTCTGTGTTTTGCAAGGCATTTGTTTAAATGTTTATTACATATATATATATATATATATATATATATATATATACACACACTATATATATAGTGTATATATATATACACTATATATATAGTATATAGTATATATATATATATATATATATATATATATATAGTGTGTGTGTGTGTGTTTGTAGATATTTGAAAGGATCCAGATCAAAGATAACATATAACCACATAACAACATAATAAAAATTTTAATGATACTTATAAATAAGGTGGGGAACAAAAAAATGAAACAGTTTGGGTGTCATTATTTTTTATTTTAATTTGCTCATTCATATCTTACATGGCTTTGTATAGAAAAAAAGAAAGTGACGTGATCCTGGCCCCAAACCCTGTTTCATCAGAGAAGTGAACTGACTTTGTATATCAATGTTAAAAAAAATAAAATAAAATAAATGCAAGAATACAACTGTATTGCCTCTTAATAGCATTTTATTTAAAAGTTTACAATTAGAGCACTTGTAATAACACAAAAAGTTTAAAAGTGACATAGGTTGCCCTGCAGGCAGGATTTTTCTTGTATGCAGAAGGAATGGGGATCTTATGCTTGAAATGTGTGGAATTCATAGCGCAGTCTAGGGTTCAGTAGATCAACAGAAATCCATAATCTGAATGGAACTGACCTAACTTCCAAGTTATTCCAAAGTTGGCAGGGGAGAGGAGGTGGGGAGACATGGCATCAGTCTGAAGATTTCACTTGGCTCAGGTTAAAATCCAAAAGAAAACAAGAACAAAAACCACCTCAGCGGTATCTGCTGAGATACTCCATCTGCTGACATACTCCAAAACACAAAACTGCAAACCAGTGTCCTTTAAGGAAATCCATATGTTAAAGACCTCTGTCACTTCTCAAATTCAGTACTGTAAAAAGGGATAATGATGTTCCTGGATGAGCCAGATAATTGAGAATAATTTTCAAAAAGGTACATTACACAAACATCAGGATGAAGGGATTCATACATTAAATCCATATTTCATGTTCACAAATTGTTATAGTATTCTGCCTTGTTAAAAATGTCCTGAGGGTGGCAGATGCTATTTAGAAGCAATGACAATAGAGTCTTGAAAGTGCGTATAGTAATAGTTCAGAAGATAGAGCAGCAACTTTTTCTACCTTGATCATTGTTAATCAGCACCATAAAATGTTAGCTGCAAATAAGCACGTAGGTTAAGTGTAGCCCACCAAAAGTAAGGCATTAGGAAATAGATGAATTCTCATGAAGAACAAGTTCTTTAGGAAGGAGTTTAAGTAAGGTTTGTAAAAAGTGACTGACAACAATTTAATCGTGAAAGAAAAGAACATTAAGGCATAACCAAGTGAACTCAAATAGTTTAGTATCAGTATTGTCTCTGTGGAAGACAGTTGGGAATCAGTTCCTTTAGATACAGTGTGGCTTGGGTTGATTTCAGAGGGAGCTGGGTGTCTATTTCTCTACGCCATTTTCCCAGCACTGTACTGCCTGTAGTGGAAAAGACTCTTGGAGTCCACGTTGCGAGATTTCTGCACAGCTTCAGCAAAAAGTTTGGTCACCTGAAAACAAGGGTAGGAAGCTTAGAGACCCACATGACACGAAAATGAACATTTAATGAAGCACGAGTGAAAGGTCAGTTTCTGCTCCTAATTTCCAAAGGGACATATGATGAAGGACACAAAAATTTTTATCTATTTGGGACTTTCTCCTGTATCTCAGACCTTACCCTGAATATACCTACCCTGCCACTCAACTCCCCGGGGGGTTAAACTGACTCAGGGGGAAAAAATATGATGGGTAGAAAGTTAATGAGTCTTGCAGTAGGTGACACATTTGGTGGGACATATCCAAGTGGAACTAAATATACCTCGTGTGATCATTTTCAGTGAATTGGACTAGTGTTTGCACTATATGTGGATCCTCAATTATCATTAACATCTTGCTCTTATGTGGTGGCTTTCATTTAGAAACAATTCAATAAAAGTTTGTATCTTTATTCCATGCCACACCACACTTTCTATTTTAAAAATAATCATATGGCTAATGGGAGAGCATGCCTATCTGTGGCTTTTGATTATCTCAATTGCTTTATCACCAACTGTCTCAGTTAGGCCATGACCCACCATCGTAGCACCGTTATTTTAGATTCTATTTAAAAATTCTACTCCATTCTAAATGCTACGAGAAAGGGAGAAGGGGGATGTGCAGATACTGATGAGCGGCTTCAGGAAGGCACAGATATAAAAACCTGCATATAGCTCTATTTGAGAAAAAAAAAGAACATACCTGGAAATTAGTGAGGAGAGCAATACCACTGTCAACAGCTGTCCTCCGAATCACATAATTATCATGGACAAACTTAGTGTTATTATTGGGGAGGTTAATCACCAGGTCAATGCTGCCATCTCTAATCAGTCTGGAAGAATAATCCAAAAAACAAAAGTTTGCAGGTGACCATGTACATTTTATAATTAGTTTTGAAAATACTAACGTCATCGTTCTCTGATGCCATTCAAGTCAATGTCGTACTGAGTTGATGGCCACCTGCCCTTCTCCATCACTAATGGATGCTCAAATTACACTCATTTTGGGGTTACAATATTTTATTGTGTTCTTGAAAGAATTCTAGTGAAAATCTAACTAATTAAATGGAAAGGCTTTTCTTTTTAAAATGCTATCTATCCGTAGAAGAATTGGTAATTAAAAAAAGATTGTAATGTTTATTCATTTTGGAGAGAGAGAGAGAGAATGCGAGCAGGGGAGGGGCAGAGAGAGAGGGAGATACTGAGCCCGATGCTGGGCTCGAACTCATGAACCAAGAGATCATGACCTGAGCCGAAGTCGGAAGCTTAACCGACTGAGTCACCCAGGCACCCCAGAGGAGTTAGTAATTTGATAGATATTTACTTATTTTACAAGGAGGTGATTTCTCCAGCACTGAAGTCTGTTCCACCCCCCCAGACCACCACTTCACTGCCTGCTTCCCAGTGTCTCTCAGCTAATGGTATGAGAACACAGGTCACCTGAGTTTGAATTAACCCATTTGACATTCTGTTGCTGGGTTGCTACACATACCAGGAGACATTTAAATGTCAAAAGCATGAAGAAGTGCTAATTGTTTTACAAAGTCCTAACCAAGTGCTTATAGCATCATTGGAAGTCTACTAAGGTCTGAACAATTTGCCCTTCTTTTACTAATTTGATAATAATTTGTAGGTTGCCTTCTTAAGAGCCCTAGCAAATGGTATGCCTTCTTAAGAGCCCCAATAAATGGTAGCCATTCAAAAGACTGTAATATCCTGGAACAACTGAGAATTATCTCTTAGGTTCCCATGCTATATACGTCTATAAGTGTTGATGTAATGGTGTTCCTGAAGGCTCACATAGTGCACTAAAATAATAAGTCTTACAACACCTAATGATGACATAGCCTAAGGCATAATAACCAACCTGATCAAAAAATGGTAAGTTAGGTAATTCAAAGGATGGTGTTTTTCTAGCACTCACCGTAGTCTCCTGCATACAGCAAGTGCTCAATAAATTGACTAATTTATTGATGCACAAACTCAGTGAAATGCAGCTGGTCAATCTTACACTTGATATTCACATCTATCTACGATACAATTCAATGTAAGACATAAGGTGCTTCATTACATTCTTCATGTCTGTGATTCTCATTACTGAATTCCTGGTGTCCATCAAGGAAAGCATCTTTACTAGAAAATATTTTGAAAGATGCTGTGTATCACCATGCACACATATGGCATCATGTGTTACAGTAACAGCCAAGTTCATGAGAATGAAACTTTCCTATAGTCCACAGATTTATTCATCTGAAATTGGCTAAGAGGACTTTTAGAAGACTTGCAATAGGATAGGGTGAAATATTCACATCATACTAGTTCCCAAAGTTAATCCTCTATCCATTTTGTAATCTCAGAAATCTCTGCCCAGTTCTTACTTTCTGATGGAAGAGAGGCTGGGATTCTGTCCTTCCTGAGACGGCCATGCCACTGGGGTGGCAGGGACATTGTTGGCATTGAGCCAGTCTGACGTCGCTTCCGTGGCAAAGAGCTGCATTTAAAATGGAAAAGTCAGCTAGTGTATCACAGGGGAGGCTTTCATGGAGCAAAGAAGCCTACTGGGACACACATATCATTTAAAACATAAGGTAGAAGAAAATGGTGTATATGAGAAGCAATGATCCCATGAATAGAGATTTGGACTCACTGTCCAGAGTCATGGGCACTTTAAATATTTTAAAAATATTTGCACTAAGGAAAAATTTAATAACCTCAATTGTAACTGCTTTTGTAGAGGAGAAAAATGAAGAATTATTCATGGCTGAGGATTCATTGTTATCAGATCAACAAAGCTCCATGACCATAGGCCCACTCTGAGCCTTGGGAATTGTTTTATTTTCCTGAACCAGGCTTTGTGTGAGGCATTTGTGGCAGAGGAGTTTTGGCTTTAACTGCTGCAGTCATTTCCATACGACTTCATATGGAAACAAGAAATGGAAAAAGGAACAATACATTGGAAATGCACTGAAACTTTGTCCCAATTCTGTGCAAACTAAACGTTCTCAGCTTTTAGCTGGCAACTTCTACGGAATTTATGGTAATTTTGTGAGAACTTAAAACTAGTCTTTCTAATTATTTTATTCTATTGAAGTTTTGAAACTGTCAAGTTAGTTATACCTCTCAAGTTGAAAGAATATGTTTTGAGCTATTTCATTCCCTATGATTCATTAATAATTCGCTTTTGTGAATAGATTTCAATGCTTACAGAAAACAACTTGAAAAACTTAATATCACATACCTTGAAGCCTTCGTTGTGCAATTGTTCAGCCACACCAAGGAATTTGGGACGGAATGATTGCTGCAATGAAAAGAAATTAACAAAATTCACTTTCTGGATATATTGCTCTTTATTGAGTCATATGTATGGTATTCTCTTGGGCGGGACACTGTAAAAGGCAAGTCCCTATGTTGTCAGGTGCTTGATATTCAAAAGTGACAAGTTTGATCCTTTAGCTCTCCTATAGTGAGTATGAGTTCTCATTTCCCCGTATAAATGAGATTACACCCACGTTGTCTTGCTCTCTACAGTCTTACTTTTCACCTTGCCCTCAAATTCTTCCACTCTCTACTTAGTCCACTTAGTCTCTGTCTGCATATTAAGATCCGCCCCAGCCCTACACAGATGCTTCCTCTGGTCAGGGGGAATTTAAGGACAGCTGGGTTAGGCGATCAATACTAGGTCAGCATTGCTGACTCTTCTGCCTGCTCAGCCTGTTCTAATTGCTGAATTCGAACTCAGTCCTGCTCTTAGGTAACTAGGCTGTGTCCTAGCAGCTTGCGCATACCTCCCTGCAATAGGTCAACCATTTGGAACTCAGTTTTGCATTAATTCTAAGGTAAAGAGTAAACAAATGGGCTCTGGAGACACTAGGCTGCATTTCAGATCCTGGCTTTCCCATTCATTTTTAGTGCGTTCTTAGAAAAGTTAATGTCTTGAATCTCGATTTCTTCATTTTTAAAACAGCAGTGAGGTAGTAGTGTATCTATTTCTTGGGGCTCTATAACAAACTGTGTGACCTTGAGCAACTTACTTAACCTCTCTGATATACTTTCCTCATCTGTTAAATGGGAATAGTAACAATTATCTGTGTCACAGGGTCATTGTATTTGATGAGTTAATTTATAAGTAAACATTACTTAAATGTTAGTGCAGTAGCTTAACACAGTTACCTGTCCATTAATAGTTCTCATTAAGTATTAATTATTATTATTATTATTAAAATATTTATTTTTTCAACCTGTCAGAGACTAGATTCCTGTCCCTGCACCCTAGTTTCCAAGCCTGGCTTCCTCTACTGGTTGTCACACTTCAAATACAAGCCAACTTCCTCCTCACATATATTTTACCTCCAGACAGGCTTCCCTGATGTTCTCTCTCTCACTGTTCAGATATTTTCTTAGAGTCCCTTGCTGTGAACTTCCTAGAGTCTCAGCTGGACCCATCTAGTTTCCAGGTCCTGCCTAGGCTTACCTCCTTCCTGTGACCACTAGCCAGTATTTGCAAGACAGTGGTCAGGGTGAAAGGAAAAAAAAAGCTAAGTGGCCTACCCAAGAGTCAACCCCTTACCTTGACTTCATTAACTTGAATGCCTAAGTGAGCTAACTGGAATATGAAAATCATACACAGTTAAAAACATATCTATTCTGCCTTAAATGAAAACACTTTGGCTGTCTTCCCTTGTAAAAAGTTGGTAAACAGTTGAAATAATTTGGTTACTTCAGTAAATGTTTTATAATCTATTTAGAAACCATATTAGTCATGGCTAAAAAATATCATGGAGATTATCTTATTTCAGAGTCGCAGAGAAACTAAGAATTGCAATAACAAAACATATCAAGATCCTTGTACAATTTTGATAATGTTCAGCCCATAAAACCTTCTAATATTTACTTTCAGAGGCTTTCTGAGAACAGATCTAAATCCTAGGAAAAGACTCCAAAGACTGTGTTCAAATATAAAATTCTTTAAGATTTTGGCCCTCTCGATCCCAGAACTGCAGTTTTATGAGAGGAAACTATTGGCAAATAGAAAAGATAAATGCAACTGGATGAATCTCGGCTAAGGCAGGCTCAGGGGTTATTCATGACAGTCTTCTAGAACACGAATTGTAACCATGCCCAGGATAGTAGCTCTCCACTCCTGCTTGAGACCAGACAGGAAGAAATAGGCCTTAGATGCAAGAAGCTTATGGCTAGACATAAATAAAAGAAACTAAATAAGTATAAAATCAGAGAGTAACTCAATGGCTTTAGAGCAATTTAATGAGGTATGTGGCAGTCTCTTTAAGAACAGGTTAGACAGAAGAATAGGACAATCATTTTTCAAGTTTGATTCTGCTTGGAAAGCAAGGGACTGAATTAGATGGCATTTTAGGTTTTCTTCAAGTTTTAAGGTTCCTTGAAACACAGTAAATATGCATGCAATATTCTAAATGAACTTCTGAATTTTGTCAAATCTCTCTAATTTGGAAAAATCTCTCTAATTTGGAAGTGTGATCTTCTGCTAAACACAAGACACACTTAAGTCAGCACCAAAACACATTAGAAGATTCAACAGGGGGTGCCTGGGTGGCTCAGTTGGTTAAGCGTCCAACTTCAGCTTAGGTCATGATCTCGTGGTTCGTGAGTTCGAGCCCTGCATCATGTTCTGTGCTGACAGCTCAGAGCCTAGAGCCTGTTTCAGATTCTGTGCCTCCCTCCCTCCCTCTCTCTCTCTCTCTCTCTCTCTCTCTCCCTCCCTCCCCTGCTCATGCTCTGTTTCTCTCTGTGTCAAAAATAAGTAAACATTTAAAAAAATTTTTTTAAGTTTCAACATAAATTTGTCCAACTTATTAACTAATACATTCATAATATATGAATACATTAATAATATGAACCATTCTCAATTTCTTAAGTTTTCCCCCAAGAAAAATCTCACTAATAATATATGGTCATGTGATAACATTGAAACCATTGTCTAAAATATCATTTCACAAGCACAGCGGTTCTCAAAATGCAGTTCCCTGGGAAATCAGCATCACCTAGGAATTTGTTTAAAATATAAAAGTTTGAGCCCTGCCTCAGATCTATGGAAGCAGGAACTCTCAGAGTGAATCCCAGTAATCTGCATTTTATCAAACCCTCCAGGTGATTTTGATGCACTTGGAGTTTAGGAATAGGAGTAGGAATAGGGAGGGAATAGGAGGGAAGAGGGAATAGGAGAACCATCCTTCACTCATTTTGTAATTTGAGGTGAAGATGCATTAACCTTGGCCAAAGTCACAGTGAAAAATGTTGAGGAAGGAGTACCAGAATGTAATTTTTTTTTCTTTTCTATTTTAAAGTAAAATAAGTCAGCAAGTCCTCTAAGACCTGCAGACACCAGTCAGAACCTCATTATGGAGCTGTTTCAATGCTGTCCCCCAAGTGGAAAAGATAAATATCCAACATGACAGTATTGGCAGTTCCCAGCCGGGGAACCACTCTGCCTTCTGGTCTAGGGTGTTGGCTTTCATAACCACATTATAAACTTCTATCAAACATGTATTGAACACTTGTGACACATAAAACAGCCTCTCTACAAAAAGAAATTACGTCTGTCAGCTTGCATCTGAGTAGCCCCAGATTTAATAGCTGATTGAAAATACCTGGGTAAGAAACCATTTGTTACTAAAGGTGAAAAGTACAAACTGATTTATTTCCTGGAAAATGTTTATAAGAAGGAAAGTCCTTTAAAAGTGAAAAAAAATATATATATATTTCCTCCAATTATCATTTTCACATTACTCCAACTTCTGGCTGCAGAACAGAAAGCCAAGTTAATATTGTGTGGTGCCTGCGGACTCTACAGGGACGTCTGCATCTACAACGCTATGGTTGTTCCTAATGATTCTGTATTGAAGATAAAAGGTTATTCATGTCACTTGGAGTTGTCTTTTTCAAATAAAATGCTTGCTTTGTGTTTCTGAGCAATGCTGAAGTGCAGATGTCAGGATGGTGCTCGCCACTCCACAAACATCACTGAATAGCCCAATCAGAGGGGGAAAAACAGTGAGCGCTCTTGATCTACTCTAGAGTAAATCATTTATTGTTAAAGGGTGTTCCAGAAAACTTCAAAACAAGACAGATTGCCTACTCATAGCAACTAAAAATAAATCCTGATGGGATGAAAGGAGGCTGGAAATACTGCAGGAAAATCAAAGATGATTTTGTTGTCATATAAACCTGCATTATGCCTTTCTTATGTTAGGAGCTAGGCCTATGGAAAGCCTCTTGTTAGAGACCCAGTGCATGTAACAGTTAAGCTGACAAGAATCCTTTGACAAAATCTAAATCTTGATTCCTTTTCCTCTTAAGTTCTAGTTATATGCAATTGATGTTATGAATATTTCAAATTCCCCAGGTAATTCGACCCATAGGATTTAACTTTGGGAGGAGCAGAAACAGAGGGTCCATGTGTGTAAAGGAGTAGGGTGGGAAAGAGAAGAGAAATAAGAAGTTAGGAAGATTGCAATATAACAAATTAGCATGTGTGTGCCCTCCCCCTCCAACACACACACACACACAACACACACACACACACACACACACACACACACACACACTCTACTAAATGTTGAGAAGTGGCTGATACTTGTTAGTAATGATTTACTATTTATAATATGTGTTAAACTACCAAAATTAAGAAAAAATGTTGCCTGGCTCAGAGTTACTTTTATCTCTCCTCCATAGTTCTCTTTTCCCCCAGCTTTCTCTTGCAACCTATTGTGAATATTAATAAGTTAAGGTATCTTCAATTAAATCTTCCTATTCATAGCAGGAAGCTCGGGCAGGGTGGGGAGATAAAGAGAAAAGAAGACCTTTACTTCAAATAAATGGGACAGGTATCGACCACCCTCCTCATTTATACATGAAGGAATAAAGCAAATTAACTGCAGTGGTGCTGGCTACCAGCGTTCTTCTGTGAGAAAAGTCTACACAGCATTAGGCTGAACAAATGAGAATCTTAAGAAATCAAAATACAGTTGTGGATTCCTTTCTTAGAACTTTATTAAGTGCCTCAACTAAATGCATCCCTTTGTATTTACTGGTCCTAATGCCCATTTATATATTAGCAGTACTTTTTTAGGTCCTTGTCAGTTCTGAAATATATATTCAAACGAGTTTATACAAATTATTTGGACCAAGCTGAATCATAGTAAAGAAAATTATTTTTTTAATTACAATGTATACTAAAATATGGAACCTTAATTACTTCATCCACAGTTGCTATGAAGTTTGGGTAAAAGGCTGACGTTAGAGTTCATTCCATTCTATCAAAGAAGATACCCAGTGGGTTTTATAGCTATGAAATCTCTAGTTAGTATATTCTGTCATATTGTTCACTTAAATTTATGCCTATGCGTTTTTAAAAATCACTCTCAAAGAAAATCCCCCAGATAGTAACGATGGGCCAGCCAATAGCTGCTGGTAATGGCGGCTCTTCCGTGCCTCCCATTTAAGTAGGTCAGAAAGTGATTCTTGTCCACCTCCTGACGATCGATTTTACCACAGCTACAAATATTTTATTAAATATAATTTTACACCAAGCATTTCTTTAAATATGCTTTTTAAACTTTGTGATTAAAAGAGATACATATCTAAAGCCCAAGCATGTGCACTTATACGCAGGAAAAAAGTTCTTTGCAAGAACACGTGTAGCTGCTGGAACACTGATTTCTTTAAAACAGAATGTACTGAAAGATAAAAATTCAATGGGCAGAACCTCATTCCATTAAGAAAACTCTTTTTACCCTACACAACCCTCTTTTCCCCCCTACAAAGCAAAAAATTCAGTTCACTGATGCCAAAATCACGCAAATACTTCAGAGGGATCAAGTTAATTTTTGCTTAATATTTCCTGGAAGCCCTGGAACCAAACAAGGCACAATTTTATACATCACTGCCTTCTTAAACTGGTATTTTAAAATGTTAGCACTATTATGATTAGTTGTGAAGATGGGGACTAAGGGCATGGTCTCCTCTGAATGCCCCCAGGCCTCACATTAAACTTTAAGCCATAACTGGAAGTTGGGAAAATATTCTCATACTTGTGACTTAATAAGACTGAGTACCCATTTATAACATGATGAGTCTCTCATATGGTGTGATGTGTCTCTAAACTGCCCTTAAGCTTCACAATTACAAGTCATTTCGTTAGCCTCTGCTCTAACTGTTCACCATCTCCCTTCTGGCATCTTTATGAAGCAAAATTCCAAGTTGCTCTTTGCAGAAACTTCTCCAAAGCCACTACCCATCCAGCCTCGAGAGTCTAATTTACTGATATTAAGACACCCTAATGAGATGGTATCTATAATAATCACCCACTGACTTGAGAATACCTGGTACTGCTCGAATTATATTTGTTATTAATTTTCATGTAACCATGCAGGGTTTGAGCTTATTACAAGTACAGTAGGGGTGATATATAAGACCATCTATTGTTTTTATATGATCCAAGAATTACGAATCTCAAATGTAAGTGAATGACCAGGTGGGAAGCATTTAGTATTTTTTCAGGAAATTTATAAACAGAACAGTCTGTACATTCTTACAATAATTATTCCAAGGAGTAATAGAAGTTTCCCAGCTACCATTTTGCCCTAAGATTTCCACTTGATTTGCCATAGTAAAACAGTAATGCCCTTTTAATTGCATAAAGATGCTCTCTTATAATTATTTCACCTTGCTTTGACTTAGAAGACTTTACCAAATAATAATATTTCAAGAACCTCCAGAGTGTATTGTGGGCTCTGCTGACTTTCTTAAGCCCATTAAGTTACTCATCCTCAAGAACTTTCAATTAGTCATGGAGTTTCAGACTGAGAAAATTCTTCAAATAATGCCCACATCTTCTCCAGCTTTGGATCTTTGACATTTACAGGCAGTCCTCAACTTCAAAAAGTTCAGCTTTAAAATCATGTGAAAGCCATACACGTTCAGTAGAAACCATACTTCAAATTTTGAATTTTGATCTTTTCCACGCTAGCAATGTGCAGCAGGTCAATCTTTTGGGATGTAGGGCAGCAACAGATCCCAGTCAGCCATACAACCATGAGGGCAAATAGCCAATACATTTATAACCATTCTACTTTTCACTTCCAGTAAAGTATTCAGTAAATTACATGAGATATTTAACACTTTATTACAAATAGCCTTTGTGTTAGATGATTCTGCCCCACTGTAGGCTGACATGAAGTGTTCTGAGCACACTTCAACGTAGGCTACACTAAGCTGTGATGCTCAGTAGGGCAGGTATAGTAAATGCATGGTATTTTCAACTTGTGATGAGTTTATTGAGACATAACCCCGCCGTAAGTTGTAGATCTATAGTAGAAATTGAAATGTGAATGAATCAATGTAAGGAAGAAAGGAACAGAGGTTGGGAAGGGATAATATAGCTTCAGCTTGGAAGTATTTGGGTTTGAGACATCCAGATAGAGGTCCAACAATACAGGAGATTGTTGGAAATATGGGATGACTGAGGATAAGGATTTAAAGTTGACAGCTATGGATAGAACAGTGGATACCACAGACATGAGTTGGCAAAGGGGAAAGCCAAGAGCTAGAGACAGAGAGAAAAAGATGAGGTGAGACCCAACTTTATGGAAAGCATTTGTTCAGGGGCTAAGGAGGAAGAACAAGGAGCAGAACATCTATAACATATATAACCAAGGAGTAGAAGAGACTCTTTTTAAGGCATCCTAGATCCTTTTCAGAACAAATACCCTTTTCACTAGAGACTTTATCTTTCTGTTCTTTTTATTTATGCACTTATTTGTATTGCCTGCCGCAGTGGGAAAGGGAAAAACTCAGGGAACATATAGAGAACAAGTGTCCAGTTTTTCTATTAGTTGCTGTTTTCTTTAGTGAAACAGAACAAATCTCCCCTCTTTTATACTACAGTTAAGGTCCTTGACACAGCCACTCCTAGCCTGTGCCCAGGGGCGTGCACACAACCACAAACCACTCACCTGGATTCCAATCAGGATGCCTTTCTGGGGTATCTTAAAGCCTGTGGAAAGCATTGCCTTTAGGAAAGCTGTATGAATGCCTTCACCAAAGCAAGCCACCTGTTTGGAATAAATTAAAAAATAAAAAGAAGCCAATACTAGTCAACAACCCTTACCAAAAAAAGAAATGCAAATAGAAAGCACTTTATTCATAAACTCCTTTGCTAGATTTTATTGAGTTGCCCAAAGACCATGCAGTCTGAATCCTGGGATTAAAAGCCTGGCTGGGGCAGATGTATCTTATGTTTTTAATTAAGCATAATGAATGAATAAGCAATTCTTTCTCTATCCAACAACACTCCATGGAGCAACATAACTGGATTCTACTGTGAGTTATTTGGACACAAATCACAGCTTCTGATCCATAATGTGGTGAGTTACCAAATGTTAATATGGACTTAATGTTTAAATAACAGTATATGTTATGTATGCTATGCCACAGTGCATGAATTCATGGGTCAGTAGCACAAATGCATAACTACTGATCAATTGGTGAGTAGTCATTTTGTACAGCTTATGAGAAAGTTTTCTGAGAAATTCAATAAATGCATGAAAATCTCAAAGGACCTTTTTTAAAAATCATTTTCATAAAATGAACCCAAATACTCTGCTACTAGTTCTGAATACCACATCCATAGGTAGAACAAAACAAAACAAACAAACAAACAAACAAACAAACAAAAAACAATTCCAAACTAACATATAATATTAGGATATGCAGAGGTTTCATGTAGGGTAATTATGCTACAATATAGCTACAAGTCAAATGGCCACCATAACTATAGAGCAAGTGGTATATTTGAGCATGATGGAAGTAGATTCTGCCATGCATATCATCATTTGGCACAGGTACAGAACCACCATTATAGTAAATAACATTGATGATGGCTAAATTCATTCTTGAAGCAAATGACTCCCTTACTGTGAAAAGGATGTTCTCATGACTATGACCTTCAGCCAACCACCAGTACCTGCTGCTTTTCACTCAACAGTGAACATTTTCTTTGGTCAATTAATGGCCAACTAGCTTAAGTAATGTCAACCTAAGTTAATGAAACCCAAATTCTAGTGATAGGACCAGGCAATCACATCATAAAAGCAGATACAACAACAAAGAAGAGGTTTCATCAATCTTCTACAAAAAATCATAGAACGTGGTCAGATATTCAAGTCAAGCTTGGGACTACCATCCCCACCTTGCCACTGAGAAAACAAAACACCCATAGCTAGATCAAGAGCTAAAGGTTTATTCAACCCCACAACAAGCCACTTGAACACTGAAAATGTCTTTGAAGCCTGAGATTTCACTCAGCTAGAATTATTCTCATTTCGGGTATGAAATAGACCTTGTAACATCACACTCAGTGACACTTGGAGGTGTGACTCTAATCATGGAAGAAGAATGATCTCTATACTTCTGAAACAGATACAACAAAGGTGAGCTGAGTTTCTAATTCTTTCATATTTTCTTATTTCCACAACTCCAATAATGTACGTCTGGAGGCAGAATGGACATAGGATTGAAAACAAGTTTACCGCACTAGAGAAAACAGCACAAAGAAAAACAGATCTCTTTCTGATCTGAACCTTGGATCCGCCCAAAACAGCCCTGCTACTGAATAACCATGGGATCGAGATGAACCTGAAGGGTATTTCCTTAAACAGCTGAGAAATGTAATGCAGGCCCATCACTTTAAAGTTAGGTTTTCTCAACTATTAAATTAAACGTAGCAGCAAAGGAGCTAAAAGAAGGTAATCTCTAATCCAAATACAAACAAGATAGCCATTTATTCCTCACTGCCTGCCATCCTGTCTCACTTGCCTTCTTGGCACAGATGCTGCTCGTAACCAGGCAACCATATAAAACATCACGTATGTATTGCAATTAAATATTTTTCTCCTTTCAGGTGTTCCTTAATAGCAAAAAAACAAGGATGCCTCACAGTCTGATGTTGCCACTCTGATGTGCACTGATGAGAATCTGAAGGTTGTAGCTAGTAAGTCTGTCATGGGCTAGGTGATTCATAAAATGTCCTGACACTGACATGTAGGGAACTCTCTAGAATCTGACAGCTCTTTACAAGAAACACAGTTCACATTCTTAAAGAAACCTTCAGCCGACAAGAGTCCCAACACAAGTGAAGAGGGACATCCAGTGGCCAATCCCATTATAGGTTTTAGATAATCCCCAGGAGGTTAAAGTTGCTTTGAAAGTTGTTCTGGGATTTTTGCATTTATCTACAGATTCCACAGTGTTTAAGCCCATGATCTTTTTAATGCTGTACAATCATTCTACATATTGCTAGTAAAAATCCAACGATCTAATTTCATAGTAGCAAGTGGATGAGGGGTGAGGGTGGGAAGTACTATTACACAGAGACCTTAAAATAAAGCAGAAATACCCAGGAGATATCTACTTAGACATCTAAAGAAATATTTGGAAGCTGTGCTGCAATGTGTAATGTGGAAATGAGTTAGGAACACGTATATTGTATTCACAAGTCAAATATAGGTGAAAATTTAAACTCTGGTCCATAAAAGTACAAGATTTTTCTTTAGCTGAAAAATCTTAGGCCCTTTCAGACTTACTCTGATAACAGAAGTTTGCATTCCCCTTACTTCTTAATAGCTTACTTACTGCATTATATTCAGATCATAAAACCATGGATTTCAAAGTATGAAATCTTTTAATGAAAGTGTTCAAGGATCATTAACTAGTTACCTCTCCAGTGGAAGCCATTTCACATCGCAGAATGGGGTCAGCATCCCTCAACCGGGGCCAAGAAAACATTGGAGCCTGTCAGAAACAATGGGGAGGAAAAATATGTGAGAGAAAGGTATAAAAGGAATAAGAGAGGATAAATATATTTAGTGAACGAACCGTCTCTCATAGGATTCATTTAGGCTATGGTAGACACGTAAAAACTTTCTTTGGTCCAAGCATCTGACTTGAAAAATAGCTTTAAAACTCTGTTCCAAGAATTTCTTGAGCTCTTGGCCAAAAACTTGGGTTAAATAATCACAAATTATTTCTGTAAATAGGGCCCCTGTGACCAGTCTAGGCCAGTGTTTCTAATCTGGCCTACACATATTCTTATTGGAGTGAATTCAAACAAAGTCTACTGGGCATTGGTTTCCCCAAACACAGAGTTCAAACACATTTTTTTTCTTGGTAGGCTTTTGAAACATTCCTCTTCTTTTTCTGATCATTTGAACTTGCAACAAGCAACCATGCCAGAAATGTCTGTCTGTAAGATGACTTCTAAAGCATGAAACTGTTGTTGACACCTCTTAAAAAGCTTTGAAAACATTCTGCTTCGGAACCACTTTGGCCCAGAACTCTCATATGAACTAGAACATAGATAGGAGTGTTTCCTTTTCAATTATTTTATCAGTGCAATTCACTAAGAACCTAATTCTTGTTCCTTGATATACCCATTTGTCTAGTCTGGACTATTTTTCCTTTGACTCTGGCACCCTTCTAAATTCTCCTGGGAGTTCTAGTTCAGGGTCCTTTCACTACGTCATTCTTAGTCAAGTTATTATACATTTCTGCACTCCAGCTTCTCTGTACCCTCATCTGTTGACATCCACCCACCTCACTAGGCCTATGTTAAGAGTGACTATAAATAAGTAGTTCTTTCTTTTTTAATTTTTCTTAATGTTTTTATTTATTTTTGAAGGAGAGAGAGAGAGAGAGAGAGAGAGAGAGAAAGAGAGAGACAGAGCATGAGCGGGGGAGGAGCAGAGAGACAGGGAGATACAGCATCCGAAGCAGGCTCCAGGCTCTGAGCTGTCAGCACAGACAAGTAATTCTTTTTTAAGAAGTCAAGATTCATATGGGGCGCCTGGGTGGCTGAGTCGATTAAGCATCCAACTTCGGCTCAGGTCATGATCTCATGGTTCGCGAGTTCGAGCCCCGTGTTGGGCTCTGAGCTGACAGCTCAGAGCCTGGAGCCTGCTTCAAGACTCTATGACTCCCTCTCTCTCTCTGCCCCTCCTCCACTTGTGCTCTGTCTCACTCTCTCTCAAAAATAAATAAACACTAATAAAAATTTAAAAAGAAGTCAAGACTCATATAAATGTAATTAGGAAAGCTGTAAACTGAAAGATACAGTGCATTTTCAAAAATGCATACCTATCTCTCAACACCATTTTTAGCTGGCAATTGTTTCATACACAGATGTGTGTGATTGTATGTATATATCTTGTCTATGAATAAAGAAACATGAAATTGAAATTCATATATAAATTACCAGTGGAAAAATATTTTTCAGGGCCTTCTACTTATTGGTCTCAAACAAAAAAAATCCTATGTATTTGTACCTATGTATAGTCCTATGTATTTTTACTTATGTATAATTCCTACTGAAAGCTTTAACAATTTATGCCATGTCATTAGTCTCCAGGAATAAAGTGCTACCCGTCCCCAATATAATAATGCACTATAAAACCCAAGGCATCCTAAATTATTGAGTTAAGTAAGATCAATAAATATTTTTTGATTTATAGTTTCAACTTAAAGCTTCCACTGTAAATGTCAGAAGTTGGTCTCAGCTATAACACAATTATGGTTGAGGTCACTAGTACATATAGGAATGGCAATCTTTTGAAGGCATCCAAAGAATGTAAATATCACAAAAATACATCACACAATATAAGTTAATTTCATCGTATGCTTTTTCTTTTTTTTTTTTTTTTAAACGTTTATTTACTTTTGAGACAGAGAGAGACAGAGGACGAACGGGGGAGGGTCAGAGAGAGAGAGGGAGACACAGAATCTGAAACAGGCTCCAGGCTCTGAGCTGTCAGCACAGAGCCCGACGCGGGGCTCAAACTCACGAGCCGTGAGATCATGACCTGAGCCGAAGTCGGACGCTTAACCAACTGAGCCACCCAGGAGCCCCATCGTATGCTTTTTCTAAAATATTTAAATATATTTATATAATATCTCACTAATCTTCATACTTGCCCCATGAAGTAAAGGTCATAATTATAAATATTCTGTGCATTGGGGTGGCGCCTGAGTGGCTCAGTTGGTTAAGTATTTGACTCTTGACTTGGCTCGGTCATGATCCCAGGGTCATAGAATCAAGCCCTGTGATGGGCTCTGTGCTGAGCATGGAGCCTGACTGGAATTCTCTCTCTCTCTCTCTCTCTCTCTGTCTGTCTGTCTCTCTTTGTCTCTCTCTCTCTCTCTCTGTCTCTGTCTCTCTCTCTCTCTCTCTCTCTCTCTCCCTCTCCTTTTGCCTCTCCCTGGCTTGTGCATGTGTGCACATGTACTGTCTCGAAGAAAATTAAAAATAAAAAAAATAAATAAATACTCTGTGCATGAGCATACTGATACATCTAAAGGAGCACAATGGCTTTGTTATTAATGTATTTTTAGGAATATACATATATATTGGAAATTAGTGAACAAATCTTAAATTTTTCTGGTCAATCTTCATAAAGGTGCCATCAATTTCATGACCTACATGGCACCACCATGAATAGCAACTGCTATTTCAACTTTTCAAGTGGAAATATTGTGCCGCTGAAGAAAGTAGAGACTAGTCAAGGTGGCCAAGGTAGTTAGAATTTAACCAACACCACGGAGTAACAATTTCCAAGATCCCTGCATTCCTGAAGCCTTGGCATAGCTCAAAAGGGGCACGATTCAAGCCTTGTCCTAACAAAATATGTCCAGAATTGCTGTTTACCAACTAAACTGACACCATCACTATGAGCCACATTAATATCGTTTATAATTCACTCAGCTAGTTGGTTTTCAAGTTATGCAATTCTAAATGATTTTTTTTTTTAATTTTTGAAATGGATAAAAGTTCATATAAAGTTGTCTGTGGTGCAACTGCATCGTGTTATTCAAAGGAAACATCGTAAATCCCTAGTCCAGCACTTTAGTTAGAAGGTTCATGAAGTGTCAAGATCTTTTTTTTTACTTTATTAAAAAAAATGTTTTAAGTAAGCTCCACATCTAGCGTGGGGCTTGAACTCACGACCACCAGATCAAGAGTTGCATGCTCTTACTGTCTAAACCAACCAGGCACCCCTTGAAATTATTTTTGATGAAAAATTTTTCCTTTAATTTCCTTGAAACTTAAAAAAAATGACTAATAGATTTTGTTAATGTTACCTTAATTGCAACATAGTCAGCAGGAATTATGGGATGGTCCAATGTTGGAAGAGGTTTCTCATCAATGTTCTCTTCAATCATCACTTTGGTGGCCACATCAATGAAGTCTACCCCCAGTGTTTTGGAAACAAAGGGGAAGGATCGAGAAGCTCTCAGGTTACACTCAATCACCTGGAGACATGACAAAATTAAAAAAAAAATAAGAGGATGTTGAGAGCCAATGGCAATATAAATATTCTCCCTGCCACTTGGGTTCTAGTTGTTTTTCACTGGGACCCAGCTCTTGTTTTGCCAGCCTCTGACTTCTCTTCCCACTGCTTGTACTTTTGCTAACCATTTTCTTTTTAGTCACTATCTTTGAATTCTGACTTTTTTTCATCTACTTTCCACAATTTCATCCCCACACACTGCTGATAGATTTCAATGCAGAGCTCAGATAATGCCACATCCCTACCAAAAAGCCTTCACTGGGATTCCACTGGCCATCAAATTAAACTCTAGTCCTTGAAGGCCTTCTATTCCCTTGCTTCAATATATACCTCTCTACATTATCTTATACCATTTCCCTGACCCCATTTTTACGTTCTAAGTTTACCTTCCACTATTTCCCTAGAAAAATAATTTCGCTAACTAGTCACTATCTCCTAAAATATGCCAAATTTTCTCTTAGATGTTCTATGTGTAATGTCCTCTCTACCTTCCTTTACTTGTCAATATTCCAGCTATTCTTTAAGATCCAGTTTAAAATATAAAATCTTCTTTGAAATCCACCTCAAACCAGGTATATGGCACCCAGATACATGTGTGGGCACATACATGTGCATACACACACACACACACACACACACACACACACACACACAAGCTAGCAGACATGCTCTCTCTGTTCTGGGACTCCAATACCATCGATTTGCACATTCCTCCCACAAGTTATACTCTAACTTGTGTTACAGTTATCTGCAAAGTCCTCTTCTTCCCAGTCCTCACCACACTGAATATCTTTGAAAGCAGAGACTGTTGTTTACACATTGTTATTACCACCTTATGCCTTCACGTAGTAGATGCTGAACCAATAGCGGTTACTGATTGGTTACATTAAATTAATTAAGACTAGTGTAGGGGCATCTGTGTGGCTCAGTCAGTTAAGCATCCGACTTCAGCTCAGGTCATGATCTCACAGTCCGTGAGTTCAAGCCCCGCGTCGGGCTCTGTGCTGACAGCTCATAGCCTGGAGCCTGCTTCAGATTCTGTGTCTCCCTCTCTCTCTGCCCTTCCCCTGCTCATGCTCTGTCTCTCTCTGTTTCAAAAATAAATAAAAGCATTAAAAAAAAAAAAAAAGACTAGTCTAGTTGATTTAACTACTTTTGGTAAACAGGATCTAAAACCTCAGTGCAAGTAATTTGTGACCATTCTACATATTCAGATTATTTTATGACAGTCACTGTGTCCATCTATACTACACTGTAGAGGGCAGACAGTGATCTTCTTTCTCAGCAGATCAGAGTGCTTTATGTAACTGTGACTGACAGATCAGTGCCACCAAGGGCCTGTGTCTTCAAACAAGGCAGGCATTATATGCTGTGCAACAACCCACACTCAGACACAAATTGCAGCAGGAGTCTCAGTTGCTCTGTGATTGTGCTCATGGAGAAGATTACCAGAGGGACACAGACCGACATAAGCTGACACAGCCGTGGTGTTCTCTCAAGCACCTTGGCATTTCTTACCAAGACGTCGTTTCCTTTGACAAGAAACTGGACGTTGAATGGACCAGAGATGGCAAAGGCCTTTGCAATCTTTCGGGTAGCATCCTTCACCTAGATCCAAAGGACAATGATAGTAGTGCTAAAGAGCATACCTTAGTTGGAAAACACAATGAAAAAGCTACAGCACCTTAAAGTTAGGTTTCTTTAATTTCTCTTTAAGGAGAGCTACATCTCCACTAATAACCGTAACAATAATAATGCCAATAATAATAAGAGAAGCCACTAGTAGGCGTCTGTTAACAAAATAATAATGTGCACTAAATATTCATAACAGGCTAGCAAGGAAGAGAACACATAGTTTTACAAAATTATCTTTCTGCCAAAGGTCTCTATCTAGCCACCGTTATATACTCTGGTTTTACTTTGAGGGCTAAATAATTCTTTCAGCCTGGGTGCTTCAGCACCAGAAACTGCAGTCCAAACTGTCTATTAATCTCCTGACCTACCTGCTGAGAAGAGCAGGCCCTGAAATGACAAAGCACTCAAAGCAAAGAGACCAGAGAGATTTCCTTGATGTACTTTTTCTCTTGCTCTGGACTCTACAAGGGTAGATATTATGGTCAGAAAAAAATGATGTTTCCTTGCAGGGAGGTTCTGCATGTCACATATACAAACCCCTCTATCCAACCAGAGCCAGATGGTACCCATGCAATGCGAGGGCACTGGCAGCAAGAAACGAGAGCACCTCATTCATTACTTTCACAAAAGGGATTCAGCAACTACACTGGTCATTAGAGGAAGTAGAGTCCGTGGTACATTGAACTCTGAGGGATTTGGAAAAATCTGAGTTCTTGAGGTCAATTATACCGATATGAGAAACTGAAGTACACTTGAAATCTGAGGACAATGTTCTCTCATGAAACTGGTGTTACAACATAACCTGCTACCTTCACCTTTTAGAACAAGGTAAGATCTTCAGAATCCTGCCCAACATACACCTAGCCAGATAGGCCTGCCTAGATTTTGATGGCAGGATTATTGGAAAGGTTCACTGAAAAAGCCTAGACTGACCTAACATACCTAAAGACTAAGGAATGTCCACGTGAATTATTTAAGATGATGGTCTCTGAGAACACCTAGCAGTGCCTATTTAGTACTGAGGCATCATTCTTGGGAAGATCTTTAAAGCAATGTTTCCAAAAGAAAGGTTCAAAGAGACATATCAGAAAGTGCTGGTTTGAGATGAGAGTTAGGGTAGAAGTGAAAACATAGGTTCCAGAAGGTTCCTACATGACTGCTGCATCCCTGCTTCTAACTGAAAAACATAGCTTTACATGCCGCTCACCTAAGTGGCTCTCAAACATTGGAATCATCTGCAGTAGTGTTCTCCAAATGGGATCCCCAAACCAATAGCAACAGAAACAGCATCACTTGGGGACTTGTTAAAAATGAAAATCTTGGGGCCCTGCTTAGAAGTACTTAGTCAGAAACTGGGGATAGGGTCCAGCAATCTATATTTTAGCAAGTTCGCCAGGCTGTTATGGCATCACTGAAGTTCAAGAATCACTACACTAGCATACAACCAAGTGGGCTCAAAAAGGGCAGGAAGGAGGCTCAGTTGGTTAAACATCTGAATCTTGATCTTGGCTCAGGTCATGATCTCATGGTTCATGAGTTCGAGCCCCACGTTGGGCTCTGCACTGATAGCACAGAGCATGCTTGGGATTCTCTCTCTCCCTCTCTCTCTCTCTCTCTCTCTGCCCCTCCTCTACTTATGCTCTCTCTCTCTCTCTCTCTCTCTCTCTCTCTCTCAATAAATAAATAAATAAATAAACTTATTTTTTTAAAAGGGCAAGAAGGAAATTGTTATCTCTAAAATATCCAGCAGACTCAGAGCAAGAAAGTTCCCCTTATAATACACTTCACCTGGGGCATGTCCTACATTACTCCTTAGTTAAAAACATTTTTTTTTAATTTTTGCCTTTCCCCTTGCACTTTTATTTGTAGATGATGACCTTTTCAATGGCTCCTTGGCTGATGGTTTGTGTGGGCAGCATCAGAGTAGCATCTCCTGAGTGTACACCTGCATCTTCCACATGTTCAGAAATGGCATGGGAGATAACCTGGCCAAAAGAAGATTTTAGAAAGAGTTGTCAGGCACCTATTTCAGTGAAGCTACTGCCTCGCCACTCACTCCCCCCAAAAACCCCGCCATTCTAACAGATGCCTAGAGCATTGACTAGTTCCTTCGCTCAGTCCTTGATGAGAGGAATATGAAGGGCTGCACATGTAGACTTAGCCACCTCCCTGTGCAGTGACAGACTGCCCCAGGGCAGCTGACAGTGGCTGAGCTGACCTCCCTCCTCCATTGACTGGAATGGGTACAAATACTGGGAAAAGAGGACAACTAAAGTGACTCATGTTGACTTTTAAGAATAGGAAACAAGCATTTGGGAGGCACAGGAGGGATCTTTATCTTTTCCTTCCAGATTAGGTTTTAGACACTGGAAAAGAAAAGATGGGAGAGGTGAACAGCTGGGTGTATGTTACAACTTAGGTGGACCAGAAAGAAGGCCTCAGATCTAAAGATTAAGAGATTTTTAAATTGAAATTTGAGAGGGCACCTGGGTGGCTCAATCGGTTAAGCATCTGCTTTTGCCTCAGGTTATGATCTCACGGGTTCCTGATTTCAAGCCCCACATCAGGCTCTGTGCTGACAGATCAGAGCCTGGAGCCTGCTGTGAATTCTGTGTCTCCCTCTCTCTGCCCCTCCCCTGGTTGTGCTCTGTCTCTCTCTTTCTTAAAAATAAACATTAAAAAAATTGAAATTTGATAAAGAAGGGAAGCAAGAGGCAATTATTCTTGTCTTCTCTTAGAGGTGAGGAGACTAAAGCAATATAAGAAGAAATAATCCAAGTGCATGTGACTCCTGTATGGCCAACTCAGGATTTTCAAGCCTTATCTGTCACATTCCAAAGTTTATGGTCTCAGTCGCCATAACCTGAATGTTAATTCTATGTGTGTCTTTGGGAAATGATAAAGCTGACTGTGGGGGAGAATAACTGGGCAACTGTAAAAAAACAAATAAATTACAGACATGATTTGTTTATCAGATTTATAAATGACTTAAAGCAGAGTAACATTTGAGTTTCCTGCTGTCACTTATGAGCTCTGTGACCTGGGCAAGGTACTTTATCTTGCAGGCTTGGTTTCTGATAAGACAGTGCTAACAATGGTATCTGTCTCACAGAATGTTTATAAGGATAAGAACGAACACGTATTCCGTGTTTGACATGATATTTAGTGCATAGTAAGCACTCAGATTTTTTTATAGTGTCTAGAGATGGGGAGGCAATATTGCCACTGAGCTCTGAAAAAAATCATAATGTAGCTGAAGTACTATGTCCATTTCTGAGTATGACTGTTTAAAAATTATGTGAATAACCTGAATCATTTCCAAAAGAAGGAGTCTAGGCTGATAAGCAGTGGTTGATGTCTGAGAGAAGCTTAGGTTAAGAGCATATCCTAGCAAATTGGAACCAAACCAGGCCAACAGACCAGCATTACTTTACCAGCACAATATTTGAAAAAGCACAAATTTCTCTAGGCCAGTCTTACATTCTCCACTTTGACACTGGTATGATTACATCCCTCTTATGTTATACCTGAGTATTAAAATACTTAAAATGTTGAAAGGGGGGAAGATTAACCATATGCTCTACAATTCTGGAGGCCAGAGGTCAGAAACAAAAAAATTCTAGGGAAGCAGACTTTACTTCAAAAGAAGAAATAAATGAGATGTCTATATATATATATATATATATATATATATATATATATATATATATATATATGGGATACCTTTTAACCTGACAAATTTCTGTGTTCTGTGTAACCAAAGTTATTAAACAGAAAACAGGTGAGCACTTTCTGGTGATGCTGTAAAGAGAATTCTCATCCTTGGGGGTGTGGGGTTAAAATAAATGATTTCAAGGGTGCTTAAACTCACGATTGTATGATTCTGTGGTATGAAGTCATCATTACTGCGTATATATGTATATACGTGTGTGTGTGTGTATGTATATATATCACAGCATATGTTTCATATATGTATGTTCATGCAACATGCAAAAAACCCTACTTTGAACTGTTAATCTGGAAGACAAAAAAGCCAAAAAGAAGATTTAACATTTTCAGTAGTGTTTTGAAGTATTTACCAAGTAGAAAATGAAGAACAACTTTTTTTAGTTTTCATTAAAGCAAATAAAATGACATGGAGTCCCTAAAACATAACTTCCTATATTTCAAGATAAATCATAAGTGCCTTATTAGTGCACCAGGCAAACTAAAGGAAAGCATTTCTCACATCTTCATTTTTCCCTGAAGTTGGAGGCATTCATTGTGTTAGCAATACAAGATGTGATTTGGTAAACAAATTTTATGTTATTATCCTTATCCACCCCACTCTGTTGAGTTTTGTCTTTATTAATGCAATAAAAGAGTGGAGGCTGGGAAATCAAGAGAGGAGAAAAACTAGGGATTCAATCAGGAACTTCAGAAAGCAAAGTATTGGATGTTTTTATAATACTCGTTGAAACATAAAAGGAAACCCACAGACAAAAGAAAATGAGAGAAAAATCTATCAAAAAGAATGATGAATAGAGGATGATAATTAATTTTGAATATCATCAAAGAGGAATTCTAATAGCATAAAACACAGGATATATGACTCCCATGACACATCAACCAAATTGTCAGTGAAACTGAAATTTTTTTTTGGACTGAGCAGCTTGTCCACTATTATTAGAGACATGTTTTGTAGAAACAATGACCTCTAATCTGTGTTGTTTCAAAACCGCTAAGGAAAAAAAGAAAAGAAAAGAAAAGAAAACCTGATGAGAAGGCACGGATCTAGGATATAGGGATAAAACACTTACTCTTCCATCTTTGCCAACAGCGTCCATTTCTACTTCCCGGGCCCCCTCGATAAACTTTGTCAGCACCACTGGGTGTTCCTGTCATCAAGGAAAACAGAAGGGCAGAATCTTTAGCTGACAGTATGTGTACAGTGTCAGGTAAAAATTGTATACCTTAAGCAAATCCCAGGGTAGTACTTGCAAAAATCTTAATGCCAAACACATTACACAAACTCTTTAGCCAGTTTGTTCACTAAGAACAAGGTCATTCTCTGCTTTCAGTGAGGCAGACGGTCTTTCTTCAGTTTTGAGTACTCAGTGAATTGAACATGAGGGCTGAAATTTCAAATATAGACTTTTAAGTGAGTGAGAGAAAAGAGGGGGCTGAGGAGAGGGTCCACTGGGGGTCCCATCTCTGTTCCCAGAGTTATGAATATCTCTCTATTTTATTTATAATTATATATATATTATTTATATACATTTATATTATATTTATATTATATATAATATATACTATATTTATATTATATATTATATATTATACATATATATTATATATAATATATATATATATATATATATATATATATATATATATATATATATTGGTTCAAGTTCTTTCTCTCTTCTACACTCATCTTTTCCAAGCACTGTAAGGTCCTACATCAGTTCTCTCCAGGAGACTGCAAGAGAACTTAGGAGAATCTCATTATTTTGTTGAGGTTTTGTTAGGTCAAAGGTGGCCTCTGTTACTTGGAACGGACATGTTCTAAACCATTTCTAACACGTGGGATTTGCAACATTTCACTTTATTAATCTTAAAAGGTCCTTCCTTTCTCCACTGTTTTAGACCCTTCTCATGCCCCATTCCCAGCTCTTTCATGACAGTGCAGTGATGCCCTCCGCACCTGGACAACTGCTTGCTTTCTCCAGATGAAATGAAGAGGTTGACTGAGGAGCTCCAGGGTTCAGGTATCTCCTCTCCTCTTTGCCCCAAGCGCCCGCAAGTTGCACCACCTGTTTGCTTACCAGACCCTGCTGTTACCCGTCTCCATGCCTCTCTTCTCCATGTGCACCCCACCTTCTCTCCTCAGCTTCATCTTTCAAACCTCAACTCTTCCTTCAAGGCCTGACTCAGATGCTACCTCCTCCCCTCAGCCTTCTCCAAACATCTTCTTTTCCTCTGAACACAAGCTCCTTTGGGCCACTATCATAGAGTTCATCTCATGCATATGTATTACATTTCATATACTTTATCTCCTTTAGTAGAACACTTGAAATGAAAAGGAATTTTGTGGAAAATTGGAAACCACCAATGTTTTATGCCATAAATAAAATTCTCTCTTCTATTAAAGAGGCCAATTTCCATACTTCATTTTCTTCAAAAGCTGACTAGATATGTAGCTGTTTATTAGCCAAGAAAACAAAAAAGATTTCTTTCCATCTCTGTTCCTTCTTCTTTAAATACCCAAAGTTTCCCTCAGCAGGCTTGCTGGAGCTGTGTTAAGAACTATATGGGATTTCTTCTGTATTATGACTATAATAGCATAATCGAAAGAAAGAAAAGTTTACCAGCTATCTCAGCTTCTCTAGCCAATCCTGAGACAGGGATCCTTGTTCAGGTGATTTATGTAGGGAGTTAGAAAAGCAGGATTGGGGTGGGGGGGACCTAGGTGGCTCAGTCGATTAAGCATCCAGTTCTTGATTTTGGCTCAGGTCATGATCTTGCAGTTCATGAGATTGAGCCCTGCCTCAGACTCTGTTTTGATAGCATGGACCTTGCTTAGGATTCTCTCTCTCTCTCTCTCTCTGCCCATCCCTCTCCTCTCTCTCTCTCTCTCTCTCTCTCTCTCAAAATAAATAAAAATTTGGAAAGAAAGAAAGAAAGAAAGAAAGAAAGAAAGAAAGGGAAAGTGAGAAAGAAAGAAAGGAAGAGAAAGAAAGAGAGAGAGAAAGGGAAGCTGGATGGGGCAGCAGGAAGAAGCTAGTAAATCTATGGTCTCAGTGGAGACTGAATTTGGCCTTACCCCCTAGGGAGCTCTGGAACACGAACTGCAACACAGAGTAAGTCCCATCTTGAGGCAAAGGTCACTCACTGTCTAGTGTTTTCAGGGTGGTGGTGATGTGAGGGATCTTGCCTCCTTGTTGATGAAGCTCTCATCTGACTGAGGATAGTTACTCAGAGAAGTGTAGCTGGTAAGTGTTATCAGCTATCGCTACTGTTAGGGATAGGTGCTTCCACAGGTAAAGGGATCTGAGTGGGGGAATAATAGCATCCACCATCCTGGACATTTGAACAAATCCATGAAATAGTCCTCACCATGTTGAGGAAGAAAATTTCTTTTTTTTTTTTAAGTTTATTTATTTGAGAGAGACAGAGACAGCATGAGTGGGGGAGGGGCAGGGAGAGAGGGAGATAGACAACCCCAAGCAGGCTCCTCACTGTCAGTGTAGTCTGACTCGGGGCTCAAACTCATGAACCATGAGATCATGACCTGAGCCAAAAAAACAAGAGTCAGATGCTTAACTGACTGAGCCACCCAGGCACCCCAGGAAAGACAATTTAATAAATTTCTATTTTTCTGCAGCACTATACATTGTTGGCCTTCTTAAAATAGTTTCTTCCATTTACTTCCATAAACTACCTTTTCCTGTTTCTCTGTCAGGCTCCTTCATGTTCTTTTTTCTCTGGTCAGTCCTTAAATGCGGGTATCCCTCTTGTCTCTGCTTTAGCTATTCTTCTTCCTCTATACTGTCTCCTTGGTGATTGCTTCCATTCTTGAGGCTCTGACTAAAATGATATATTTATTTCCAAAACTATATGTACATTTCTATCACTAGCCATGACGTTGATTCTCGATTTAAAATCTGTATAACCCACTGCTTTTGAAGCATCTCTGCTTAGATTTCTCATAGGCACCTTATACAAAAGGTCAAAAAAATAAATATATAATCTCCTTCTCTAAAATTTCTCCTTCTCCCATGTTCTCTTATTTTAATAAATGGTACCACCATCCATCCAGTTGTCCAAGGCAGAAGCTCAGGAATCATCCTTTATCAGATACTCTTTCACCATCTACTTCCTTCTATTCACTAATTGCCTCCAATGACCATCTCAATATTTCTAGAATGTATGTATGTCCCTTTATCTTTACTATTATTACTCTGATCCAAGGCACTGTCATCTCTAACCTGAACTATAGCAACAGCCCCTAACCTTCTTCCATGAATTCAGTCTTGCCCCAGAATTCACTCTCCATACTCTAGTATGACTAAAATCAGAAATTATGACTAAAATCCAAAGTCAGTATAACTGACGAGGTTCTCTTTGTCTGCTCCCTACCGAATCTATCTTCTCCTCTACCATGTTGGTGTCCTAGCCATATACTGAATCCTTTAACAGTTTCTAGAAACCCCATGCTCTTTCTCAGGTTTGAACCTTTACTTTACTCTACTTTCTTCTATTTACACCCACAATATAAAACTTTCATCCAGTTAATTCTAAATAAACCATTTTAAATTAATTTAAAAAGCCCCTTTTTAGGGATGTATCTCATTTACACTCTTCCTCAGTATCTTGTATTTTATTATATCAATACTTATTATATTTAATTCTAATTATTTGAAGCTTCATGTCCCTAGTAAAGAGAGTCCTCTGTGAGAGCAGACCGTATCTCTCTTTGTATGAATGTAGCCTCTGATACTGAGAACAATGCCATTATATAGCAGGTGGTAACATGAATGAATACATAAATAGATGAATGATTGATGGGATCTATCTTTACTTCAGAGTCACTGAACTGAGTATTCCAGATTCTGCTGGAGTTTGATGGGAATCCTTGAACCAGAATGTACTCAGTCAGGACATCTCCATTATAAAACTTTGGTCCAGTGTGGGTTCCATCCATATGCTAGCAGTAAAATATATATATTTAAAATATTCTATGAATAGAGGTCCTGCAAGATCCAGTGTTCCAGGCAGAAAAGAGAGGACACCTGTCTTATCATTCACATGAGACCAGCTGGGTGTAACTGGTTTCTCAGAAGGGGAGTTTGCCTGGACCCTTGCAGGAAGTGAAATAGAGAAGAAGACTGTGTCTTGCTCCCAGGCACATTAATGAAAACTGGCCCACTGGAGAGAATCCCTCCTCAGCCATCGACTTTCAAACTGAATCAAAATCTATTTGGTTTTCTTCTTTTACACTCTGTCTTTCTCACCCTTTATCCTTAGCTATTTTCTTTACTGCTCCAATGTCCTTGGGGGGGCAACCACCACACAGAAATGAGGTCTGGCTTCATGAGGAGGCACAGACCATGTTATTTTATTCCTCTTTGAAATGCTTCAGACTTTACTCTTCAGCTCCCTCCAAATTCTACTTGCCAAACATCAAACTCTTCTCTATGAGTTGTGCTCTCTCTCTCTCTCTCTTTAAAACCCAACAAGCTTTTGAAAGCTTTTAAAAGGCAAATATTACTTTCATCCTTCACAGTACAAGGTCTGCAGATCAATAACCCTACTGGGTAAATCTTAAATGGATCACACCAAGGTAATACCAAGGGATAAAATAAAAGCTGAGGGCAGTGGAGGAAAGTAGTTAAATCACTACAAAATTATAAACATTTTTATTAACTGGCAAGTGGAATGTACCAAAATGAAAAAAAATCAATAAGTGAGCAAAGGGTTTTACTATTAAAAATGCAGGGTTGGGGCACCTGGGTATCTCAGTCGGTTGAGGGTCTGACTCTTGATATCAGCTCAGGTCATGATCTCACAGTTTGTGGGATAGAGCCCCGTGATAGGCTCCACGCTGGAATCCTGCTTGGAATTGTCTCTCTCCCTCTCTCTCTGCCCTCGCTACTCACTCTCTCAAAATAAATAAACATTTTAAAAATTAAAAAAAAATAATAAAATTGCAGGGTTGACTAAGGCAAAGTTTCTCCAAGTGTGAGAATTAAAAATCAGGAAAGCCTTCACTGATAGATAATGAGCTTGATCGGGCAGTCCTTGAGGCTGGGAACCCCAGGGATAACTTGACTAGCACCTAACTTATGAACAGTCAAGAATGTTTATCCAGGCTCACTCCTGGAGTCTAAAACCATATAAATGTTGCGACGAAACATGCACTGGTCTTCTTCCACTAACCCTAAGGATCTAAATACAGTTAAATGCATTTGAGTTTTCTTATTTCCATATATAGGAGACTAGTGGGTAGCAAATAAAAGGGAAAACCACTCTAACATAGTGTGAAAAGAAAAACCTATGAAATAAGATAGCAACTATCAGAAGTAAAAGTCACCAGGAAGAAATCAGACACTACCTGTGAGACTCTAGTGGCCTCCTCTAGGAATTTTTTCATCTCATCCTCAGAGAATACCACGTTCATGGCTGACCCACTGGAAATGAGAGGAGGACAAGTCAGTTTCTTTCATCACTTTGGAAATAAAGCATTCTGGTCTTGATTGCTTCTCAGAACAGTTCCAGGAAACCTCTAGTTCCAGTCTGGACTGAGTAAGAACTTGCTTTTTTTCTAAATTAAGACTTTACTCCATTTAATCATCAGAACGATCAACAAAAGAGTCACCCAAGTTGAGGGTGAGAACTGTGATAATGTCCAAAGAGAACCACATAGCTCTAGAGATGGCAGTAACTCAAAGTTTGTCCTTTCTGATTCCGTGTTTTCACTCTGCTGGTTCCAGGAGATTCTTAAATCTTGACAACATTCATCCCAGGATCTAGCTATTCTTTCCCCGTTTCTTCAGAGGTCATTGCCAATGGCTGATCTTACCCACAGGTCTGCTGTCAAAGCAGGTCATTCTACTACCAACCAGGTTACAAAAGAATAAAATTTTTAGTAACATTTGCAAATATAATGTACAGGAACTGACTGAAAGGTATTCAACTGTGTCCTTCTCACTAACTGCTTGAGAAAGAACGCTGACATTAATTTACACTGAATTTTGATATTTTCAAAGTGAGATGGGAAGGCAGGAAAGAAGGAGGAATAAGAGAAGGGAAAGAATAAGGAAGAAACACACTACTTTCCACTTCTTTTTAAAAAGTAGCATTTTCTTTACCTTTTCTACTCTATTACAAAATTTTGCATAAAGAGCTTTCAATGTCTAAGACAGGAAGGCTAAGGCAATAACATTGCTAATTCACAGTGTAGGAAACTGGAACAAAGAGACAGATTGCAGAGATCAGAAAGGCAGCACAGTAGTCAAAGCTGCTTTCTGCAACCCTCCCTTAAATGTCTGTGTGTTGTTTAAATTAATTTGCATTAATACCTCAATGAAGAAGTATTATTTGACTGTGATTTACACAAAATGTCATTTAAATAAAAAGGACAGTTTTCCACCTCATTTTAAATTTTTCATTGTTTTAAAGGACCCCATCTCAAATTCCATTTACACTTTCAAATGGTGCACAGCAAATTATGTTTCTCTTATTATCCCCTGTTCAGTGAAGTAGGTGCTTACATGTGGTAACATCTGAAGAGATGAAGTGATAATTCAAAACTTCTCCTTTGATGATAGAACTTCGTTTCAAAGTTTAATATAAAAGATCCTCACTTTCCATGTCCCTCACCATTACAATTTATCTCTTAAAAATGTGCTCTCAAAAACTCAAAAGTTCAGACCAGAGGCACCATCAGGAGGTGTTGACGACAGTCTGAGACAAGCTGCCATTTCTGTGTACTGGGAAACAGATATTGGAGACAGATATCCCGGGTTTGTTCTGGCTGGTTTTCCTTTTTAGTTTTAGGGTTTTTTTTTTTTTAATTGTTCTCTTCGCTAATTGAAACTATCCTCCCTCAATGTGGCAAGGAGATGCCGTAAGCCAGGCTTCTAAGACGGAGGATATAGACTCTCACTGTCACTCCGAGACAAATGCAGTAAACTGAAGGTCTGTGCATAGGTCCTCCATCCAGCCATGTTGGTTTGGGGATTGTGGATGGATTTGCAGATTTCACATATCAAAGTCAAGTGCAATTAGCATACAGCATGCGGTTCTGTATCTCCTGATTTTTAAATCATTACTTTGGGGGAAAGATATATTACCTCAAAACATAGGAAGGTCTCAACAAGCAGGGGTAGCCCACAGACTTCGCAAATTCCAGTGCCTCGTTCTGATTGATAGAAACGACAACAACAAAATGCACAAATAGTTTAAAAGATTCAATAGCTCTGCAGAAAGATATCATTAGAACAAGTGGTAACACAACTCTTTTTATTCTTTCTCTCAAAAGACACCATTAAAATGTAAATTGGGCATTCGAAATATATAAAATTCCTAGTTTCTAATTCTATATATCAAATCCAGTTCAAAAATAGTTTGAATGTTTTTCATTGTCTGAATCTTAATGAGAATACTCCTACCAATTTGTAACCAACATTTAACCGCAATCATGGAAATATACCAGCTTTAAAGTAAAGTCACTAAGCCCAGTGTCTTCTCTCTGCCCTGGAGTTAATGTCTGCAGTAGTTAACATTCATGCTACGACTCTTCAAAAGCGAACATTAAAACAGACATGTGTTTCTCTCCTTACCAAAGTGTTCACAGCTTTCCAGGGTGCCTGAGCCACCTTCAGCTCATCCAAGACAGCTGAGAAGATAGAGCGATCCTCGGCCCTGTCAATCTGCAGAGGGCTCGTGCCCATGATCTTGACACCATTCTTGTATAGAGGGACTGCCAGGTTGTTTGGAATCTGACCCCCAACTGATATGATGCAGCCACCGCATGCCTGTAAAAGACACCCACAATATCAGCCACTGGGGCAACTTCACGGTGACTGAACAACTGCCTTCATTTCCTTAGTGAAAATGCTTACCATGCTTTGATACTTGCATTTCTCCCATCAGTGGGTAATATTAAGTTATGCTACAGAGATAAACAAACTTGGTTCTTACTTTCCAAGCACTTACATGCTTAAATCTATGGAAGAGTTCCATACAATTACACATGATTACCATATCAGGCTTCCACACAACCACACATGAATGTGTGACATTTACATGCATGACAATTAGAGAAAGGAAATCTATCCAATTAATATTTTCACCATGTACTTTACACTGTAATCAAGTGTTCCTTGGACTACTGTTGTAATTTCCTAAATAGACATAGATCTCTCCTTTTCACACTCACTTCTCCTGTTCCCCTCCACCCCAGCCTTTCACATTCAGATTAATTATCCTACAAAACTGCTTCACCAAGTCTCCTATACTTGCTTTCTCCAAAGTTTCCCTTTGCCTAAAGAACAAAGTGTAAACTCATCCCCATCAACGGGACAATTAAGACTCTCCAGCTTGACCACAGGGGAAGGGAGGGAAAAATAAGATACAGAGAGGGAGACAAACCATAAGAGACTCTTAAATACAGAGAACAAACTGAGGGTTGATGGGGCTGGGGGGCAGGAGGGTGGGGAAAATGGGTGATGGGCATTGAGGAGGGCATTTGTTGACATGAGCACTGGGTGTTGTATGTAAGTGATGAAATCATGGGATTCTACTCCTGAAGCCAAGACTACGCTGTATGTTAGTTAACTTGACAATAATAAGATAAAATAAAATAAAATAAAATAAAATAAAATAAAATAAAATAAAATAAAATAAATTAAAAAATAAGACTCTCCAGCTTTATCTGTTATCATTCTCCTCCCCTCCAAGAAGACCTCCTACTCAGTGTCCCAACTATGTGCACTCCTGCTCACAAGCATTCTGCCCCACTTACCCTTCACTGCCTTTGCTTCTTTTCTCCTTTTGTCTTCTCCCTTATCTAAACTCTACATAATCTCTCCACTAAAGTCCAGTCTAAATCTCACCTCCCATTTGTACACCCTCTCTCTTTTACTGCCACCTTGGCACCTGTCTACAGTACCCAATAAACTGATTTGAGTTCCTGTTTCCTTACTATTTGCCTGACAAGCAGTCTCTGAATCTTTAACCTTAATCTCTTATGAGCAGTCAAAACATCAAGATTTTTTTTTTAAAGTTCAAAGTCCCTTCCCATCTTAGTTCCCTCTGTGAAACTCTGTCCAGGCTTCATGTCTGTAAAATTAGAATAATAATAGCTGTTAGCTTCACAAGGTCACTAGAAAAGTTAAATAAGATAATAAACATTAAAGGCCTCACACATTATAAGTGCATAAATACTACATTGTTATTAATATTAGAAAATATTATTATATCTGAATGGCCATTTATCTAGACATAATTTGTATTTGTTTTAATAACCTAATGAATATTAGAACTGCTGAAATAATAGATGTGCACCAAATGTATTTTATCATTATTTGAAATCAGTCTGAAATACTCTTAAAAGGGATAAAGCTAATTTCTCTTTGATGAGAGAAATTATATTACTGCCTAAGCAAATACCCTGCAATTGAGTGCTTAAATGCATTGTAAACAGTATGGAAAACAATAATCCACAGTTCTGCATATTTATAAGTGCACTTAAGCTTCTTTTATCATTTTTATGTTCAATATACATCTTTGCAGAACCTTTAGGAAGATTTATTCTTTGTACTATAATAATATTTTTATTTGCTTATTATTCTTAGTTTATTAGCAGAGTTAATATTTTAGAGGCTTAAAAACTAATTCCTTGATTAAATGCATACAAAAAGTTTTTTACTTGAAAGACTTCAAAATAATTTCTAAAATTAAAAAAAAAAAAAGAAGTACCAACCTATAAGCAAAAATTGGAGTCCATTGCACTAAATGGGAGCTCAAAGTTAGAGTGAAAGTCTTTAATTAATAAATAAACCAATATTTTTCAAAATGTTCTATGAAATTGATTTTTATTTTTTAATAAATTAGGAACATTCAAAACAGTAATAAAATAAACTGCTACTATTCATTAAGGATATTACTATATGTCCTGGACCATTTGTTTCGACCTCTACTCTATCCCTCTGAGGTAGATACTGCTCTCCCCATTTTATAGCTCAAGAAACTAAGGCTCAGCAAAGGTTAAATGACTTGCCCATATTTCACATCTACCAAATACAAAGCCAGCACTAGAACTCAATTCTTTACGTACTTTAAAGTAAGTATGCCTAACTAATAAACCAAATCTTCGAATCTTAAGCTAGCTCTATTTTTCTACCTAGTTTCAAAGATGGTTAATGTTAGAGGATACAAGGAGAGCTATTTCTAAAACATTCTTTTTGAAAGTGGTAGAAAAACTTTGTCTGCATAAAGATCATCACTGGAAAGGCAAATATATCCACAGAATGTGTTAGAGTAGCAGCTGATGGTTAAGTGCACATTTTGCCCACACAACAAAAGGAATTCAGTATAAGAGAACATGTTTGTAGGACGAAGTTAATAAAAGACAGTTCTGTGGAAGAATTCCATCTTAAATTGGCCCCAACTCTAAGCACAGAACTAGCAGGGGCTCAGGGAGAAGAACTTGGTATCCCACATGGGCAAATTAGCATTATTATCATAACTGTTTAAGCCAAATTAGTTTTAAATAACTCACTGAAATAAAATATTTTAAAGTTCAGATATTTCACAGATTTCTAAATACTCCAGCCCAAAAATAATTCTAGTAGGGTCCCAAAGTTCCATTGATCCTACCTAGATTTGTTTGTATCTTTTTACTCAGTTTAGTTTTCTGTTTTATTTAAACTTGATTATCACTAAGCTAGGGCAACCCCACACAAGAATATTTCTGAAACAATATTCAAGCTGCAGCAACCCCACAAATATATTTTTAGTACTCTTGTTGGTCCTTATTTTTATGGGCCAATTAAATGCTTTATTATAGACAGAATGCAGGAGAAAAAATTTATCTAACAGAAATAGCATTCATGTTAATTCATTCCATTCATTCATCTTTTAACTCATTAAAAGATGGTCCTGACCCTCCCCCGTTCATGCTCTGTCTCTCTCTGTCCCAAAAATAAATTAAAAAAAAAAAAAAAAAAAAAGTTGAAAAAAGATGGTCCTGATTTTTGTAATTTCATGTATTATCTGTAATTTATAAATCTCTACTCTTTGCACATCTGTCTATGAGATTGATCATGCTTTCTTATTTTGGAATTCACATTTTAGTAAAAAACTTTCAACACTTTAGGCAGACCCTTAAGATTATATTTAATAACAGTTAAATCAAATGCTAGGAATGAAACCCAGTTCTATTTAGAGTCATTCATTGCCTAATGGGTTTTGTCTATAATTAATTAATGTCTGTCATTCATTCATTTAACTCAAGTTGTGTTACAGAGGTACCATTGTATATATATTCATATAGTATTAGGTGTTAAAAACAGAACAATTTTCTCATTAATCAGAGTACATTTTTATGGGGTATGATCAAATAAGTTATTCATTGTAAAAGCAAGAAAAATTACTTAAGCAGGACTCAAACTAGATAGCAATATCGTAAGGTGTCAGGAATATTGCCTGGAAATTTTAGACTCAATCTGGTTTTTAATGAACAAATAGAAAAATGAGAAATGGGTCTTACATGGGGCTGGGATGTAGAATAAAATTAATGTTCATTTATATAACTTTTTAAACAATGAGTTTTCAAAGGAAAAAAGGGAATGTGAAGTTTAGACAGGATCTATGTGATTCTTATTCATTGCTGTAGCCTGTGAAGATTATTACATAGTTCATCCCTGAGAAAAAGATTTAATAATAGATCTAATAAAAGAGAAGCACAGTGTTGCAACTTCTGTAAACAATGTAATAATTTTCAACTCATATACCTCAAAAAAACTTGAGAACATCCTTTCCCTTATAAGGAATGTCCTAACCAAAACTGTGAACTAGGCAAAATACCATCTATCAAATCCAACCCTTGTAGATAGCAGACTCCAACTTCTCACTTTCTGGACCCTTCCCCACACTCAACACCGAAATTTAAAAAAAAAATCAAAATGCAGATTCCTTCTCAGGGAGCAGAACCCATGGACACAATCACAAGGAATTAACGACTTAAGTTTAAAGGGCTGCTTTTTATAAAGTATAAAAAATGTCTGCAGCCAAAAGAATACATCACTGTAACATTTTCTATTAAAAAAATAAGAACAAGTAGGAAGGAGATTTTAGCACACCTAAAATCTCCTCTCACTCCACCTCTCATCAAGACTTCTTTCCTTTTTGTGTTTGTTTTTGTTTTTGTTTTTTTAAGTAGGCTCCATACACAACATGGGGTTTGAACTCATGACCCTGAGATCAAGAGTGCCTGCCCTATAGACTGAACCAGCCTGCTTTACTCACAGGGCATGTCACTTTTCTGACTCCCCTTTATGTTTTCTTTAGAAGTGCTTCCTTGTTGCCATGGAAATAGCCTTGGTCCTGAACTAGACCAAGAGACCTGAACCAGGAGACCCATCATACTTTCTATTATCCTATACAACTATGTACCCTTGAAAAGCCTATCGTCCTTCTAAAGTGACTCAAATGTGTGCTTTGAATAAGTTTAGATGTGCTTCCAATTTTCTGCAGATTTACTACTGAATGTCTCAGTACCTTCAGCATCACTAGGGGCATCCAAGTTTGGATTACAGCAGTCTGTCTCCTAGAGATTGTGAGGATATACACGACAACCTCATACAAGGAGACATATATGTATATGTATGTATGGTATGTGTATACAATAATAAAACATTTCCTGTGGGATACTCTAACAAATACATCAATGGAATGTTGTTCTTATATTCTCCAATACAAAATTTAAAAATATAGAGTACAACTATAAATGCCAATTAGCTTCAAAGAAGGGCTAATTTATCTTTTACCATCATACTGAATTCAGTTATTATAAAAGGATCTCATTAATATCCATGTATAACTGTATCCAAAGGCAGTTGTAGAATTTTTTAATCTTTCCTTAAAACATTTCATGGTGAAATAATTAATTATGTGTAAAATGCCTGCTGTGATTCCTATAATCCTTGTTAATATTTTCAAACAATTATGTAATTTTTCACATATTTATGTTATGGGTCCTAGTTTTATTCTAATGTCTTGAAGGTAGGGATTTGGTTTTATAGCTCTCTGCCCTTCTGAACCTAGTATTCAAGTACTCAACCTAGTACACTAAAAGGTACTCAAGATATATTTGTAGAATGTACTTGTTTTGATCCCCACCTGAAATGAATCTTAAGAAATTGTTAGAAAAAAAAAAAAACATGTCAGAGAGAAAAACGAAAATTGTGCATACTCTACCTAATGGTTCAATTTCATCATATGAAAAGATTAGTATACTTAGCTCCAAATAGACAACTATGGTGATATATCCATCCTTAGTTTGTCTATTTTTGTTTAATGTAATAAAATCGTCATATATTCTGGCACTGAACTCTATACTTTACAATGTGACTCCAACCACAAATCTTGTTATCTTCACAGAACCTGCATGTAGCACATACTTAACACTCACGTGGTTCATTAACAACACCACAAAAAGATGAAACACAGAATTGAAGAAATTTCCACAAGTCAATGAATTGTCAAGTCAAAACTTGAATTTAAGTACTATGGCCCTCAGTATTTTTTTTTCTCAGTAACCGTATGAATATACACGGGAATGATTCTAGATAGCAGGGAATTTAACTGTAATAACATCAAAAGGAACAATCACTGGACATCACTCAAATCTTCCAACAGTTATTTCTTAACTGTAAAATAATTTAATTAACTTTTTCTAGAGACTTATAGTAACCTGCAATCATAGGAATTCACAGTGAAGATATTCTCAGTAATATCAGAGGGAGAGAGGAAGTGCAACTATCAGAGAAAGCTATAAAAGTACCGAAATCATTCAGAATGAACTCATGGATCTTAAACCGAAGACTGATGGCTTCATCTCATGGCACAAAGAATTAACCGGTCCTTTGTGAACAGCTGACTTTTCTCCTCTGGGGACCACTCATTACTGAACCACAACAACACATGAACTAGAGGGAGGCTGCTTATTGTGTGTCTAGATGACCAGTGAAATCATTCTGCAAAATATTTTGGAGGGTTGTTTTGTAGTAGTTAATATGTGTTTGGCACATGTTACCAAAAGAGTTTTCAATCTAGTTGGAATGCTTAGAAAGAAAAAAATAATCACTCTGTGCCAGGGCCTCAAGACTCTAAGGCTGGGATAATTTTTTTAGAGTTTCGCTACAAAATTAGTCAGTGGAAGACACAGGCAGCTCTTTCTCCTAAGGGGAATTATAACTTAAATCTACATATATATACGTATATATATATATATATATACGTATATATATGTATATATACGTATATATACACACATCTATAAAGTATGCACTGCATATATTTTTCTTCCTTTTTTTCTTTCCTTTCTCTCTTTCTTTCTTTCTTTATTTTCCCCCTCTTTTTACCTCCTGATGGTAGATATCTAGGATTCTCTCCAAAGATAACTCTTCAAAGTACAGTTTGTCACACTCATCAAAGTCTGTGCTCACGGTCTCAGGGTTGCAATTCACCACTACTGTCTTCTTGCCAAGTTGACGCAGTGTGCGGATGCTGGAGACAGCACACCAATCAAATTCCACACTGCTGCCTGCAGAGACGGTGAGATTGGGAAAAGGGGTAAGAGAAACATGAAGTTACAACACAAAGAGCAGAGAAACATATTGCCAGTCAGTCCAAGTCTAGGAAGCGAATGCCCTTTCGATGCAATTTTTTAAAATTTCAAAATGTAAATTTCAGATCCATTATGCACACTACATTAATAGTAGGAAAAACAGGGACTAATTAAACAACAATGACATGTTGGCTTGTTTTATATGCTAAGTTCTCCATTAGGTAATCTCCGTATTTGAAACATTCAGAACGTCAAAGTTAGTGGGAGATAATTCTAATGATAAAAAAACAAAAACCCTTTTGAGGCACCTGGGTGACTCAGTTGGTTGAGCATCCAACCCTGGGTTTGAGCTCAGATCATGATCTCATGGTCCGTGGGTTTCTGATCCAGAGCCTGCTTGGGATTCTCTCTCTCCCTCTCCACCTACCCACCTCCCCCCCACCGCCCGCCCCGCTTATGTGCTCACTCTCTCTCTCTCAAAAGAAAAAAAAAAGGAACTTAAAAAATAAACTCAAAGTGAACAAACTGACCTCAGTACACAAAAATATTTAAGCTAGTGATTGGAATACTTGAGTTCTTATTTTAGTTATTCCACTTGCTCTGCTATCTGAGGGCTAAACCAAATGATCCCTGAAGTACCTTGTAGCTCTGACATATCTTGATTGATTGAAAATCCTGTCCTTTCCAAGCATATCCTTTTAAGCTTGGCAAGGCCACCCCATGCAGAGTGAGTGACCTTCTAAAAAGTAATTCAAAGTACAATAATGGCCTAAATACCTCAAAATATCACCTCTACTGGGATGCATAGAACTGAAAGTTCTGGGATTTGTACTAATCCTTTGCATTAGGATTTTGTCTCCTAAAAACTCTTGTCAGAACAGTAACTTATCCAAATATAGTAGCATGCTAATTTTCACTATCAATTAAGTATACACTTGATTATCAGCTCAGCTAGTCTGCCCTGGGTCTTAAGGTAATGCAGAATTGTCACATAAATAAGGTAAAATTTGAATAGGAAGAAAGAAAGGTCTAGAAAAGAGAAGGGTAGATCCTGATGGAAGTGTTCAGGCCATTTAGCCACAGGAAACTAAGGTAGTAAAGTAATAAACACTTTTGAACTACTTCAAGATTTGGCCAAAAATTGCTAAAGTAGTATATCCAGAAGCACTTAATTACTTATAAAAACTAAAGCAAACTATGCTTAAAGTAACAGAATAAGACTACATACATTTTAAATTATACATTTTATCATTTCCATACTCGAATAATCTGCAGAGACTAAATGTTAAATACGCTTGAGAAATATCATGTCTATTTAAATATACACTTTGTAACTGTAAATTATTATTATTATCTCATTATTAAATGTCTAATTTTAAGTGTTGGGTGGGATGTAAGAATTTCCAGTGGGAATGTTTTAATTAAATTCTATAATGCTCTGCCTATGAACCAATGAGAAAAGCTCTTGGCATTTGATATCAACAGACGTCATATATTCACAGATCTCATCTACAAATGTAATTTCTGGTTGGTGTATAAAGTTCTTGAGCAAATATAGATCTTTGTGTAAAACTATGCCAGATGAGGAAACGTCAAAGTGCAATTCATTCCCCAACCCCAGTGAGAGGCTCAATTTCGTTTATGAGGATAAAAACATAAAAGGGTGACATGACGAAAAGGAAGAAGGAATTATAGTTGAGATCTGCAATTGAGTACGACTTCTATCACTTAATAGCTAAATCAACTTGGGCTTTACCTGTCTGAACCTCAGTTTCTGAAATTGCAAAATACTTATTATAACATCATCTATTATACATAGTTCTTGGAATAATAGAATTAACATGTGTGAAAAGTACAACATAAACTGTAAAGTCCTACGTAAATATAAGTTATCACTTTACCAATGTGATATGGACCACAGCCTAACACCATCATTCCATGGTCGTCGAAATTGATATCATGCTCCTGAGGAGAAAAAAAAAAAAAGACGTAGAAATTATTATGTGTTATTCTTCAATCTAATTAAACTCTTTGCCCTGTCACTGAATGTATCTTTCTCATCCTTTCTCTTATTGATGTCTGCACTGTATTAGTCTCTGGGAATCCATAAGCATAAAGTATAAACTCTACTTATTCACAAAATATAAGTTCAATATATTTTAATTAAATAGCCATGAGAACACATCACAATTGTATGTTCATGTAACCATTATCCTTATTCTAGTTGTATTTGTTTGATTTCACCATTTTAAGGCAGTTCTGAAAAGTCAGTATAGAAGTACATTATCACATCTGACCTACATAATGTCATTTTTGTTACCTAGATTACTAGATAACCAAAACCACGAAAATGTATATTCCCCATGGTGACCATTTACTAAATCTGGAGCTTTCTACATACAGCAATTTGGCAGTTCCTACCTGACCATTGTAGGTAACATAGAGGTAGTTTGTTACTGATGGGTATTCTGCAGCCAGTGTATCAATCTGCAAGAAAATATAAATAAATAAATAATTACATAAATAAATAGGGATTTTAGTCCCTTTGTTATATTTTTTCAAGAGTAAAACAATTTGCGCTGCATTCGTATTCCTTTAAGGCCCCTTATTGTCAAATATAAAAACAATAAAAAGGTAAGTACAATTCAATTACTTTCTAATTCTGAAAATGAGGTGGGGTGGAGGAACAATGATGTAATCTAGTTATCACTTGAGCAATAAATGACAATACACACCCAGAGCATCAGTGATTCATTACAGTAGTATTTCTCACATACATAACACAATCGTTATATAGTCAACTAGTTACCAGGAAGACTTACCCAGACAACTATCTAAAGCAGCTCAGATCAGAGCAAAATGACCTATATGTAAGAATGTTTTGGGTCTGCAAATGAATGCATAGAATTTAAGTTACCAATGGCACTGAGCAATGGAATGACATAAATACCATAAAGCATGGGGAAGAGGGGAAGGGGACAAGGTCTCATTGAACATATTTTGAAAAAGTAAATCAATTCAGTTCTCAAAGGCCAGGAGCTTAGCTTAGTGAGCAAGAATTCAGGGCCAACAGGGCAAGCTAGTGTAAGGCAGGTGAGAAGGAGGAAAGATAATTGCTGAATAGAAAATATTCTGCATCAAGCCTGAGACCAAAGGCATGTGCCCCTCCGCCCTCCGCCCCCCGCCCCCGAGCACATGGAGAAAAGTCAATGATTTTAAAGGACAAAAACCAGCTGGTGGTACTTTAAGCCAAGGCATCCTTCTACTGTAGTCCAAAAAAAAAAAAAAAAAAAAAAAATCACAACGGTACACCTATGAAAGTTCTTGTATGATTGTCATGAATACTAGATGAGCTCATTATGCCCAACCCTATCACAATGAATACTAAATGAACCATAATGATGGGGCACTTAAAATAAAGTATTACCCTGTAAAAAGTTAGTGCCAAAAGAGATAACTATTCTTTTCAAGAGGTCAGCCACCATGCTAGGGGATTTCAAGTCCTTCTATTACACTAAGGATTTATCTTATTGCAGATATATCTGCACAGAGGTCAAAAAGTAAAGGAGAGGTCACTTTGATTTTTTTTTCATTTAGGCAGAGAAAACCATGTACTCAGTCCTACCTTTGCGTCCCAGTGCCCCTTCAACCTTTCCCTTTTAAGCTTATATCAAACCTGTGCTGAATAAAACTGGTGGGATCATGGGCATTGACTGGACAAGTAGAATCACTTCTGAATTCCACCCCTCTTTATACCGGCAATGGCTCTATGAGTGGGTGCCTACATTTCACCCTGTGAGGAAAGGGAAATTCCTTTACCTGTTTAACCCAAGGGTGGATGTTTTTCTTTAGCCTCAGCTCCCTTGTCTGGGCCTCAGTCAGCCCGAGGCATTTTGAAATCTGCTTGTCTGAGAACCCAATCTCCTTTGCCTTTTTCAGGGTTTCTTCTGTAATGGACTCACTAGGAGTTAATGAAAAAGAGAGATTCAAGTTTAGAACAAACACAGTAAGGACTAGTGAACTGTTCAATTTCAAAAACACCAAAGGCTCCTTATTTTCCATCTTCAAAGTGTTGAGATCTTTTAAACATACACAAATAAATAACCCACTAAATCTTCCAGCCTCTATGAAATCTAGTATTTTCAATGATATTTTCACCTTTTCAGACATGTGGTTTCCTACTTTCACACCCATGCACCCTCTTCTCTTCTTACTTCCTGGAAATCGCTTCTGCATTTTCTATCTTAATGACTTTCCTCTTTCAAAATAATCATGGACCTTCCTCTTACTAAGTCCAAGAGGCTTTTCTCAAGTTTCATCTCCTTAACCTGTCAGCATATGACCTGCTTAATGTTCCATTCTTTAAAGATGTCTTCCTCTGGCTCGGGTAAGTTGCTTCTCACCCAACTTTATTACTCATATTACTCACAAAAATGACTTACTGTTTTTCTGGTTTTTTGGTACCCCCCGCTCAAGTTCCTATCTTTTGTTACCTGATTTAAGACCAAAGGCCTGGCTACCTTCTCTCTCCCTCTAAACTTAACCACTGCCACTGGCTCAAGCAACATAAGTAGTTAATAATTCCCAAATCTGTATCTCCTTCTCTAATGTCTGACTGATGCTCCAGGTCTCCATGTATAGGATCTTTGAGAAGCCATGTATACCTGGGCATCCAACATTGCATCAGACTGGGTATCCTTTCCATAAACTGCCTCTCTTTACTAATATCATATATCTGTCTATGTTGACAAGATAGTTCTCTGGTTTTATGATTATTTCCCATCCAAGTTAGATTTGTCTCCTCACTTTCCTGATTGATGCTCATTTCCATAGTATAGACTGTATTTGTATTGTTTCTCTCACCTCGAATGCCTTTGACATTCCTTTTACCTACCCAACTGCTCTCCAACTCCCAGCCAGTCTTTATAGGTAAACTAAAGCCAAGTTTCATCCATGAAGACTTCTCAGTTTGCCCTCACCCACTGATCTTTCTGGACTCTTCACTGATTGATTTGCTCGGAGCCAGGAGCATAGTTGGAACCATACTGTTTAGCATATCAATGTCACCAATATTTTTTATGTTTGTTAGCTTTTATTCACCATCCAAATTTTTTTTTATGCTAGATTCACATTCCACAATGACAAAGAATACGTTTGGCTCATTTACCAGATCATTCCCACTGATCTGTAGACTGGCCCCCAGACAGCATTCAACAAATATTTATTAAATGGAAAAGGGAAACTGGACTTCTATAGCTTTTATAAAAGAGACAGAGTTATTGACATCACCTTATAACTATAATTCAAAGTGTACAAAAAAATAACTTGTAAAGAACCAAGGCACAGAAGAATAAAATAGTTCTATAAAAGTATAACTAAGTAGCTATGGACCAGCTATTTCAAGCAATAGTCAATACAATAAAATTCAATTATAACACTTTTATAGTCAATACAATGAAATTAAAATATAACGGTGTGTTCTCAGAAGATGTAATAATAAATAAAACATTTTCACTGAAATTCTGCTAATAGCATGCAGTTGAATTAAATCTACTGAATTTTGTTCATTCTATTCTTCAATCTTCTTTAATTAATTATATTCTGAGTTTAGATTAGAGAAGAGAGAATCAAGCTCATATATTTAATAGCTATTTCTCTGGCTGTTGGATATCAGTATTAGTTTGGATTTTTGCAGCTATGTTTTGTTCTACTCAATTTGCTTTTTCTTTGGCCCTTAAATTTCCTTCTGTATCTCAAGTTAATTAATTATTTCTCCCAATAAATTTAATGTCTCCTTTTTCTATTCTCATTTTGATTTTTTAATCTTCCCAAGTATTTGATAAACATTCTCCCAGAGCAACACATTTTCCTGTCAAATTCTTGATTATAATCTGATTATTAGCAGTCACTTGCTATGTGTGCCACGCATTGTGCTTCATGTTCTATAACTATGCTGTCCAATATGGTGGCAACTAGCCACATGTGAATGTTTACTTTCAATGTAATTAATTAAAATTTTTTTAATTAACATTTAGATTCACAATTGCACTAGCCAAATTTCAAGTGTTCAATAGCTATACATGGCTAGTGGTGACTGCATTGGATGGTGCAGATTACAGAATATTTCATCATCACAGAAATTTCTACTAGACAGTGCTGCTCATGAAGATACAAAACAATATTTGAGATAATGGAATGATAGAGAGTGATTCGAGACATTTTATGGAGAGATAAGCTATGTGGTGCAATGTGAGGTCAGAGAAAAGAGGTAACAGTGTGAGCGAATCTGGTTGAGAAATACTACGGCAGTAGAGGGATGAGAACAGAGCCATAAAGAAAGTTCAGCTTCATATGGATGAAAGAGTTGACAGATGTACTATAGGCAAGGGCAACTGCATCTGCAATGATTTGAGACAGTGATCGGCATGGCAGGTATAGAAAACATATGGAGGATTTGTAGTTAGGAGGAAATCATGAATGGTGAAGGTAGGGCAATGTCATTCATTGTCATCCTTACACGTGTGCTTTAACACAGTGAACATGTGCTGTGTCTAGGGCTCTGTGCTACCTACTTTAATGATGGAGTGATAAAGTATCGAATCTCTACATTCAGAGAGGTCAGAGTATATTAGAAGGCAAACAAATAGCCATAGATGTGTCTGCACAGTGAGAGGTGCCATCGAGGAATGTAGAGACGAGAAGGCTGTGGCTCGGGGGAAATGGTCCCACAGCACTGGAGAAGTCTGCAAAGGCCTTCCCCAAGAGATGACGGCTGAGCTCCTAGGGCTTTTGAAAACACCCAACTTTCTGGTGTTTATCTTTAGTTATTGCAAAAAAGAAAACATTTTGAGACAAAAGCAAAGAATAATTTGTTTGTTGCTATTTGCTTTGGAAACAGATATTTTCACTTTTCTTGCCAAGATTATGTTCCTAAACCAATTGCTCATTTGTTTACGTGCAAGTGTGCATTCAGCCTCAAAGTGGAAGTGCTTGATAAATAAGCTACTTTCTAAGTTAGAACTATGCATGATGTTCTTTTGAAATAAATATATTTAATTGTGAGTTTTGCGAAAGATAAATCATATTAATGTTTACCTGCATGGTGAAAGTCTACCCATCTGCTCTGTGACCTGCAATTTTGCTTAAAATGTAAGTATGAAGCTTGAGTTACACGGAGAAATGCTGTACACATCACATTAAGCCAATTTTTACCCTTAGATTTTTCTAGATACTTGCTAGGGCATTTTCCTATAATTGTGAGATAGCAGTAAAAGAAAAATTAAGAATAAACAGATCTTCAGTAAGACATTTCTTTATTATTGCAATAACTATTTGAAGCAAAACCCATATTATGGTACTACATCAACAACCACACTAACTTAAATGACTAAATCCTAACCCTGAATAGCAGCAGTCCAGACACACTTAAAGAAACGTGCCTTAAAAGAGCCATCACACCTGTAATTATGACTATGGACTAGCAAAAATGCAAGTCCTCCAAGTCCAAAGATAACCAGAAGTAATATATTTGTCTTTAGCTCCTTTGGTCATGTTTTTCTATTCTTTCCCTTGTCTTGAATGATTTATTTTTATTTCTTCTTATACAGAATATCAGTCAATTCTTCAAAGGTTGCTATATTGCTTCAAATGAAAACTATAAATAATGGTATTAAACAAACAAAAAAAGAAACCATTTAGATTCCTCACATTTCTATTAGGGATGAAATAAATTTGCATTTGTTTTGTCCACATTCAGCAATGCAGTCTTTTCTATTGCTGAAATATGCATAATTCGTCTTATTCTTTTCCACGAAAAGAGTCCAAGAGAGCATATAAAGACATCTCCAGCAAACATGCAAAGTCTTCCTCCCCGACTCACCAAATAAAATTGGACTCTTACCAACAAGCAAATAAAAAGAAAGAAAAAAAAGAAAAAAGGAAGACTGATTGATAGAATTGGCCTTGTGCATAAAAAAGGACAGTAAATTAATTCTGTGCTCAGTTCTGGTGGAAAAAAAAAAAAACAAAACAGCTATCTGTCACAAGACTAACTCAATCATTACTACGCGACATAGAATCCCCACCCCAGAGAGTTTTCATTATGTAAAGGGGACGCCCAAGAAGAGCAACGGCAACATGGAATAATGAATCACAAATGATAGAATTTTGGAATGGGGTTGAAAACTACCTCTCCATAGGCGCCCCCTCAATTCACCCGGTGAGATTTCCAAAACAGCTTTATCAAGCTAAACTTGCAGAGTGCATGTTTCAAGCTCACAAGCTGATTCGCAGAATATTTTCTTGGTGAGCCCAAAACAGCTTTAACTTTTGCTCAATATTCAAACAGCTAGACCAATAGCATGCTATGACGTTTTTAAATGTCTTGAAAATTAGGGTGTATTGAATTGGAATAGTATATGAATATAATCACGTTCATCTATCTTCATTTGAATGCAAATATTGGGTAGGTATGTTCATATGAAATTCAAAGTGATGTATCTTCTATAGTATTTTATTTATAATCTCTCTGGTTATTAATTTCTGCTCTTCAGACATGTTCGTAAAATAGTGCGAAACACTTCCCAATCCTCATTGAGAAAATACATGTTGATTCTGACCCACCCTGGCAATCACAAAGACATGGATAACGTAGGTCCCTTCCCACATTCCGTGCTACCCTAATACTCCTGGATATGCAGAATACCAAGACAGGAAGTGGCTTGCCTCCCTCTCTACATTTCCCTCATTCACTTTCTCTGCTGCTTTTGCATAACACAAAGCTGGCTGGCATGTGATTACATACGGAAGAAAATTGACTTTATTCCCTACTTGTTCCGATACAAAATTTTATTTTGAGTCCCATTATAATAAAATAAAAGAAGAGACAGTTTGAAGACACGATTCATTAGCTTTGGGCCAGTGATTTAGATAAGGTTAAACCTCTTCAGAGTCAAATGCAAGATGAATAATCTTAAGTGAACATAAAGCTCATTTAACAATGTGGAGATTCAGACACATGTTCCTTGTCTTTATCTGCCCATATTGGGCTGTCTTCCATTTTGCCTGCTAAAAAGAACTTCCATCAGAGCGAGATTTTTTTGAAAAATCAAGTTAGATGAAAGCTTATTTTAGTGAGACAGGGCTATAATATTTCTATTTTTCAAAAGGAAAATAAAAACCTTAATTTGGAACAAACTCAAAATAGAATAATTACTAAAAGAAATATAAATGCTGAATTTGTAATTCAAGACTGCCTTTTGAAGCCTCAATAGGGAATGCTCCATTTATATTATATTGTAAATCAAGGGAGCATTATCCCAAGCAAGAAATGTGATCAGCTGAATGGGGCACATTGCACAAAAGTGCACGTTTTTAAAATATGCACAATAAATTATCCTATTATCAGGTACACACATTTGTGTGTACTAGTATGTTTGTGTTTATCTTCACTGTGTCCTCTAAAGCTTGCTACAGATATAACTCGTCTTTCCCCTTCCAGCTTTCCTTGCCTTCAGCGTTCAAGGGCAAACTCTTCAAAAGTTACACTTTCATCATTGCATAATAGCATCTAAACAATAAAACAAAGAAACACCAAATAGCTGTGATGCTGGCCTTTTCAAAATCTCTAGTTCCTCTCCACTTAGCAGCACAAAATGACAGTTCTGAAATTTTGGAGGGGGAGGAACATCTTCAAAACAATCAGACTTTTACATTCCCTGCCATAATCTTTTAGTGGTGAGACAGCATGGCTCAGCCTCTACCGAGGCAAGTCTCTGTTGCGTTCTCTGGTTGTATAAACAATAGGAGCCTTTCTCCTCTCTCTCTCCTCTCTCTCTCTCTCTCTCTCTCTCTTTCTCTCTCTCTCTCTCTCTCTCTCTCTCTCTCTCTCCCTCTCTTTCTCTCTCTCTCTCTCTCTCTCTTTCTCCCTCTCTTTCTCTCTCTCTCTCCCCGACTTCCAATGTAGATTTTGTTGTTGTTGTTGTTTAAAATTCTACCCTGTCATCTCCGAAACTTCCTCCACTCACACTTAGTCTTCAATAATAAATGATAAAAGGAAATGGAATAAATTCCCCTTAATGAGGAAATTTTCACCTGGCATAAAGGAACTGGGGAAATCTATTAACTGACTGGTGAAACGCCTGCAGCATCGCAATTACCAGGGGACCCAGCACACTTCACACAGTCCTCTCTTCCACTTGACTGGCTTTTATCTGATCCACCAACTCACAAGTAATACTAAACAAATTTCCCTCCAGATTGCACAAGCTCTAATGTGAAAATGAGCACTCCACTTGGCCTACAATTATGGGATGGGCTTGTGATTTTATTATTATCTTCTTTTTAAAAATCCCCTAAAAGGCAGAAGCTGAGAGAAGCACTAGGGCCTGATGCTCTGTAACTACACCTGCTTTAAGGACAGAAAACTGAGTTAAGGCACATGTTCTCTACCCCAACACCCTCACGTCAGCGTCTCCCTCAGTTTTGCATGGCTTTGCGGATTATTTTTGGCACTTCACAGGGTTGAGACCATGCCACAATCACAATCATGCAATCGGGGGTGAAGTTATTTGTCCTCTCATCTTTTCTTTCAAAAAGACAGGCTGTTACCTCTTTCCTTAAGAGAAATGCAAAAGAGGGGCACCTGGGTGGCTCAATTGGTTAAGCACCCGACTTCAGCTCAGGTCATGATCTCACAGTCTGTAAGTTCAGGCCCACATCAGGCTCTGTGCTGACAGCTCAGAGCCTGGAGACTCACTCGGATTCTCTCTCTCTCTCTCTCTCTCTCTCTCTCTCTCTCTCTCTCTCTCTGCCCCTCCCCCACTCATGCTCTGTCTCAAACATAAACAAACATTAAAAAAAAGAGAAATGCAAAAGACATTTTTTTCAAAAGCAGCGGTAGTATTTAGAAAAGCAAAAGGATGAAACCTAGGCAATTGGGTGAATACTACAATTTTCTCCGAATTTTTGAAAGCACTGTGTTTTGTTTCTGTATAGCAGTGAGGTATTTGGAGAAATTAAAGAAAACCTTGATCTTTACCTCTCATCTACAGGACAAACAATACCCGGGTCCAATGTTCATGTTGAAAGCACGCCATCAGGAAAACTATCTGTTAGGATCTGGGTCCACTTAGCACCACTGCAATAATGCTACACTATCCCAGGTGTTCATTTTCAAGGGATGATGCACTTAAAACTGCATTTCACCTTAAAGGCTACTAAAAACAACAGAATCCTCCAGAGGAAAAGCTTATAAAGCAATTGATACCGTAGATATTTTTAAGTAGGCAATTTTTAATTTATGAATCTTATGTTCATTTTTTTACTCATCTCTAGTGACCCCAATAATCCAGAAATATTGTGGTATTACTTTCAATCTGGTAAGACCACTTATATACTACTGACTATAATATCATGATTATTTTCTATGAATACCAAGTAATAATAATGGGGAAAATTACCTAACATAGGTTTCTTGTAATTCTTGAGCCACAATAAATCACATTTTATATCTCACTGATTCCTAGTTGACAATGCTGTGACTCTTATTCTCTGCCATAGATTTGGTAATGATGAAAAATAGGTGGAAACCACCCTGTCACGGTAGTAAGTCACGTCTATTAGTGTAAAAGAAAGTGTTCTGGGGCACCTGGGTGGCTCAGTCAGTTAAACATCTGACTTCAGCTCAGGTCATGATCTCAGGGTTCGTGAGTTAAAGTCCCACGTCAGACTCTGTGCTAACAGCTCAGAACCTGGAGCTTGCTTCAGATTCTGTGTCTCCCTCTCTCTCTGCCCCTCATTCACTCTACTCTCTGTCTCTCTCTCTTTCAAAAATAAACATTAAAAAAAGTATTCTGGGGCACCTGGGTGGCTCAGTTAAGCTTCTGGCTTCAGCTCAGGTCATGATCTCACCGTTCATGGAGTTGAGCCCTATGTCGGGCTCTGTGCTGACCGCTCAGAGCCTGGAGCCTGCTTCCAATTCTGTGTCTTCCTAGCTGCCCCTCCCTCACTCGTGCTCTGTCTCTCTCTATCTTTCAAAAATAAATAAATGTTAAAATTTTTTTTAAAAAGAGTGTGTTCTGTTATGTTCAAAACAGCATGCTTTTATTAATCAAACAGCCTTCACCTAATCAGACTGAACTAAAGGGAGAAGTACATACTATGGAATATTGCTGCTGTTATTTCTGATTAATACATTTACTTATAATTTGAAATCCATTCAATATACTCTTTCCCCCAAATTAAGATGTATACAGTAAGCAAAATCCTGGATTTTCCCATAAATATAGGTTTCTTATGGGTCCAGAATTTAAATCCAACAAACAAAAATAAATGCTGTACAAGGCCTCAGTAGAAAGCTGAGATTAAACAAGCATTCTTTGAGGTTTGAAAATCTGTTATTTCACAAATAAATTTATTTGAAAGCCCTATATTTTAAAACCTCTCAATTACCTTTGTTTAAAGCAAGTCATGTTTCCGTAGAATAGCTTTCCAACTATCATGTGTGTTGTTCCACACAACAAATGTACAACTTTCAATATATAACTTTCTTTGACTTCTAGAAACTATTACTTAGAATCTAATTAAAATAAATCACTTAACCGAAGCCTAGCTACCAATAAACACTGCATAGATTTTGTTTTCTTGCTAAACGTAACAAACATAGAAATAATTCTTGATCAAGTTTTTCTAGTTCTTAATGAGCAAAAAAGCCTTTTCTAGAAAGCCTTTTCCTAATGGAAAGTCATTTCTAGGAAGATGTGGAAAAATTCTAGAAGTAAATTCCTGATGACATGTCACATCAGATCTATGTTAATTTGAGGATCACTACCTACATGGAAATCAAAAATCTTTATCACCGAGTGTTTTCCAGAAGAAGACATAAACATAATCATTACCACCCATGACAGCAAAAAGTCTCATTTAGTTCATGCTAATGAATATACTCAAGAGCAAATTGAGTTGCTCTCCTTTCAAGATGCCTAGAGCAAAGATGGTCCATTAAGTGGGTCCAATAGCTAAAGAGCAGGTGTGGTAGGGTAGGGTTTGAGGTGGTATCTGTAATGTCAGCATGGCCACACTAATACTGATGTGACTACATGACATGACATTACATGACATGATTACATTATTATCATTGTGTTGAACAGGGAAACTGCCTGTTTCAACCTTAGGTATGTATCACTGGCCAAATCTAGAGTCAGGCTCCAACTCTGCTGAGAAAAACAATCACATCAACCAGATGAAATGATTAACACGTGAACTGCTAGCACCGGGCCAAGCAGGTAATAAGTGCTTCGTAAGTGCAAATGCCAGGGGATAAGGAAGAAGGGGAAGAGCTGGTCCAAGAAAGGAGAGAGAGGAAGAGAAGGAGGGGGGAAAGCAGGAAGAGCAGTTAATCAGAACACAACCGCTAAGTCACCTACCTTAGGCCCCAGCACCTCAGCGTTTCACAGACTTTTCCCTCCTCTGCAACATTCTTATGTATCTATGCCTTGAGGCCATGAGGGCCACCACACTGTGTACTCCCTGCAAATAACAACTGATCTTCTGGAGAGCATGTGCACCCAAACATTTTCTACGCTGTCAGGAAGCACGGCCACCACCCTATGCTCCTCAGGCCAGCAATCATGTACTTCACCTTCAAGGGCTGCCTCAGAGGCTTGATGCCTCCATAAAGACATTTCAGGTATGAATAACAGATGAAAAATTTCGGAGGGGTCGTTGAGTGATTGATTATCTAGCTTCTATAACTACCGCGGAGGTAGATTATTTTGTGTAAAGGTCATTTCCATTGTATACATCAGGTGCTTTTCACTGACCTGCGTTAACATAGAGGATGAGGTGTTTACCTCTTATTTAAAGAAAGATTAAATGGATGTGTATGTGTGCATATGTATACAGCCTTTTATTTGAAATATGGCAAAATGTAAAAGGAAAACCCTTATCCCGGGTCTCCATATCCTTGAAAATTCTGCTTATATTTTTTTAAAGGTGACTCACCAGGGCTTTCTCCCTGCCAGGCCCCTGTGTTTTCCCCACAAGAGTTCTAGAGAAGGGCACATCTCTTACAAAGCTTCTGCTCTAAGTGAGGTCAAGGATTCAGAGAGGAAAACACACAGCTCACAAGTTGACAGCTAAGGAGGAACTGATCTCCAGCTGTCTGATTTAAAAGTCATATCTCTAAAAAGAAGCTTTTGAAAAGGGTTAGTGATTAGAACCGCAGGCAGAAGCCCTGGGCTAGATTCCTTGCTTTCCCCCTGACTGGTGTGACATGTACTATGACACACTCCTCGATGTGACTCAGTTTCACCATCCACAAAAATAGAATAGTGGTATTTTCTACCTGTATTGTAACAGAAATGCATTTAAGGTCACCAGAGAAATACGGATCTCTGTATTATAAATATTGTTAGTCTGTATTTTTTGCCTTAACCTTCTTGCTGGTTAATTAAATTAGAAACTTCATTACCATTGTAAATACTTGTGAACATTTTTCACAAAAATTTTTAAAAACATCTGCAATATTGAAAGTTCTAGATAGTTCTTTGTTTTTAATAAAAAATATAATTTTGGCCTGTTCTCAAGGGACCATCGAGATTTTTTTTCATGCCCAGACAGGAATTATAATGCTTCCAGTATATACAATCTCTATTTGATAATATAAAACAATGAGATAAACCCCCTGTTATTAGAAAACAGTTTATTCGAAGTATTCCTACCTAAACAGTAGATATACAGTCACTTAAAAGAATGAAAGTGTAGAGATGCTGATTTACAATGTCTTCCAACACAGTGAGTGTATATCTTAGACTATATGTTTTTCAGGCCATCATTTTGTGAGTCTCTTGGAGCAACTAGGAACTATAAACACGTTTTCCCGTACTCCAACTTCCCTTCTTTGCCATGACTAAGAAATTATGATTTTCACTTTCTCCCAAGAATATTTATTCATTTATTTCATGGGCATCTTATCACACAAATATTTTTGTGATATTTTTTTTAAATTTTTTTGCTTAATATTTATTTTTGAGAGAGAGACAGAGAGAGACAGAGCATGACCGAGGGAGGGGCAGAGAGAGAGGGAGACACAGAATCTGAAGCAGGCTCCAGGCTCCGAGCTATCAGCCCAGAGCCCGACGCGGGGCTCGAACTCATGAACCCTGAGATCATGACCTGAGCCGAAGTTGGACACTTAACTGACAGAGCCACCCAGGTGCCCCGGTGCTTTTGAGTGTTTACTTGATGGAAGACATCATATGCCAATGCCAAAGAAAATATATGATCAATAAAGAATTGGAAGCCATTCATATCTGTTTCAGAGCTGATGCTATACCTCAGCATAGTGAACTTTATTCTTTGTTCACACAAATCAACAAAGCCTTGTAAGAAAAATTTATAATAAGAGTCTACTAAGACCTTATGATATTTGGAATTTGCTGTGATGGAACTTACAGTTTAATTGGAGGATGTTACTAGCATGCATCAAATAATTACAAAACAATGAAATGAAACTGTGGTTCCAGCTGCTACTTATATTGAACCATAGCTGATAATATCCACTTTAATTTCTGTTCATAGAGTTGATTTATTTATAGTAAGATTCTCATTTTTATGAAACATAATAGAAATATAACAATAGAAGAGCAAACACAATTTGTTACTTCCTAAGTAAAATTTATCCATTTTCCCGTCACCTCTTTCTTCTTGCATATTTGGTCCTTATAGACTAGTTCCTGTCCTTCCTCCGGATCATCAAATTTGGTAGACTTACTCAATTCTTTCCCTCTCTGCTCTCCCTAAACCCTGCAATATTGGTGAAAGTGTCTTCCTATTTTTATTTGTTTTGTGTTAAAATCTCTCTTTCCTTGGCTTCTATGGCACTGGAATATATTGAAGTATATATTTTGTGATGTATAGAAGGGATATACGTTGTCCTTGGATTCTGAAAGTCCTGAACTTAAATCCTGACTCCAACATGCACTACCTCTGAAATCTTGAAAATTTACTTAAACATCTGAGGCATTGTTTCATTTATAAAATATGAGGGAGGGATACACACCTTCTAGGAAACCTTAAATTGATACTTACATGAGAAAACTTCTGCAAAGGTCTTAGAACTTTTATTTTAACCTCTACTTAACTTTTCCAGCTTTGTGTTCCTGACTTTAGTTGATCTGTTAAAAGTATCTGCCTTATGTATAACCATATATATATATTTAATCTTTGAAAATAGATTACAAACCCATTGAAGGCAGGTTAATGACTAACAATTATCCATTCACAAATGTCACTGGGCCTAGTACCATGCCTTACATATAGCAGGTCCCCAATAAATATAATGACTGAGTAGCTGAACAAATACCATATGGTCCAATAAGAGCTCCTAATAAAGAGAACTGCCATCAAGAAAATATATAACTCATCATGCTGAAATCAGAAATATTGACATAGGGATAGAATCTATTAATTCTTGACTATTAAGAGGCACATACATGCTAATTATGACTATATGTTATTTTAAGTCAACTTAAGATTTTTGAACTATCAAACGTTTAAGAATCAATACACACAAAATATATAATATTCATCTTGTGAATTATCTAAATATCACTCTGAAGCAGTTTGGGTAAAACATTTATCTTGCCCGTGATAGAATCAAGTTCTCTCTCCCACTTTCAAAATACACATATGTAAACACTATATAAATAGTGAATTCAATTAAGATTCTCAGAACATTAGATATTTGATGTAAGCTTTTACTTTATATCTGATTCAATAAATGATTAGTTAAAAAATTAGTGAAGGCCTATGAAATCTATGACATCACCTAAAATATCACATGGAACATAAAATGAATTAAAAATAAAATGTATTCTTGGCATTAGTTCACAGAGGCATGGAAATTCCCACAGTAATACTCCTCTTTTACATAGAGAAAAAAAAAAACCTCTTTTATGTAAGAGTTTTTAGTATTCTTGAATAAGTTTATTAGATAAGTTGTTTAGGGTATGATGACTAAAACTGTAGAATGGTAATATGTAGTAAATGATAAAATTGTTTTCCTTTAGAGTTAATCACTTCATACATAATATATCCTATATTCATCTTAGTTGCACAGCTTCCCAGTAAATTAAGAGAGGAGTATTTTTTTTTTTTTTTTACTACAGTGAAACTGAGACTCAGAAAGATAGTGTGAGTTGGCAGTGAGGTCACAGGACATACCCATTGATTGCAAACCAAATCAACGGTTTCCACTAAAGTGTCCAACCATCACCATCTCATTATACATTAAAAATATTAAATACCCACATACTTAATATATATATGGATGTCCACAGACTGGAGTAGGGAAAATGGTCATTGGTATCACAAGCATATGTCATAGTGAAGTATCATCAAAATTATAACATGCAATTAATTATATGTCATATGTAAGGAAATATATATATTTCTTTCCCTAAGTTATTTCTGTATCTAGTATCCTTTAAGATGAAAGTTGTTCATTATTCATTTTTTTCTATCAGAAAATGTAAATTACCTTGAGAGAATGAAGTACTGACATTTCTCTGTCTTACATATAAGTTTTAACAACTTTTTGGTGACACTTTCCCCCCCGAAAAACTTTAATCAAATATAAGCACAAAATGTTCCTGTCTGGTTTTGCCATGCCTCGTGAGCAAGTTAAATAAAAAGTCAATAGAAACTAACATGTGTAGGAGAGGACATTCAAAGGGAGTGTTCCAGCTAAGGTGACACCTGCATTATTACATCTGCCAGAAGTTTGTGGCTGCAGGGAAATGGCCAACTTTACTGAGCTCAATTTAGCACTTGAATGCCCAAGTGGAACTCACCAGGTTTGCCCTAGATTGTTTTCCTAAGCAATAGGCACACCTATGATTTTTCAGCACTCGCCAATGGACACAGTTTATCACACTGAACACAGTGATGTTCAGATGAAAATTGGACCCTTCAAAAGCACACTTTCCTCTTTTTTCCTACATTGAATGTAGCAGTAAGTGGCAGTGAAGGGGGAAGAGAATATTAATGTTATCAGAATTAAAACATTAAAAAAGAAGCCTATAGGATATTAGACAAAAGCAATTTCTGAACAATTCATACTTTAATCCATAGTAAATTAAATTTGTGTCGACAATTAATGGAGAAATAGATCCAAATCTTAGCCTCCTATATTTACATGATATAAACTGTATGTCAATGGTCATAGACCCTGTTTTTAAACATCTAAATTGGACGAAAACAGTTTCCTTTTGATAGGTCAATCAGAAATAGTTAAAGCACCCAAAAATCAAAATAAGAAAATAAAGAAACTAAAAATAGTTACAGGCAGAAGATAAGCAGTTGCTCGAAGCTGGTAATCAGCACCCTCACATTTTTTTTCTTGCCTGTTCATGTTGCTTTTTTTTAGGCGTCATTACTGTCTTTCAATCTAAAATTGCTAATCCCATGTGATATTATAAATAAAAATGTTTGGAGTATTGTATCCTGAAATAGTCCCTGCTTACAAAAAAAAAGCTTTCTTATAGTTGACTTCCTTCCTTCCTTACAGCAAAAGGGGTTCAACTGAGAGATATGTGTACCTGTGCTTGTCTATTACTTCCTAACATAGGGGAAACTTATCATATGTGCTAGTTCTACAGTGATGGGACAACTATCCCTTTATGGACTACTGTTACTACATTGAAAGTGTAAGGGCACCCAGGTGGCTCGGTTGGTTAAACGTCTGACTCTTGATTTAGGTTTAGGTCATGATCTCACAGTTCTTGGGATTGAGCCCCACACTGAGCTCTGCGCTGACAACCCAGAGCCTGCTTGGGATTCTTCCTCTCTCCAGCTCTCTGCCCCTTCCCTGCTCAAGCTCTCTCTCTTGAAATAAAATAAATAAACCTTTTTTTAAACTGTCTATGACATGTAACCTTATTTCCCCCAGATGTATATATAATGCCTATAATTCACCTTTCCACACCTCTAACCATAATATATACAATTATATGTGTGAATGCACACATACATATATATGTGTGTATATACATATACACACACTTACATATAGCACAGGGGTGAAATATCAAACATCCTAGGCCCTGGAGTCCTGCTCAGGTTTGATCTCGAATCTGTCATTTATTAGCATGTGATCGCAAGGAAATTGCTAAATATCTCTGTACCTCAGCTTACTATCTATAAAATCAGGATAACTACTGACTTCCTTAGGTTGTGGTAAAAATTAAATGAAATAATGTAGCTAGAGTAGCGACTGATACGTAGTCTACAAATTTTGCGATTATTATCTTATACTTAGAAGGCATTCAGAATTGCTTGATTGAATCAAAGCTCAAGTTTCTGTACTAAAAGATATAATTCTAAATCCATTCTTTTATTACCTAAGGGAATCAGCTATATCAGGAGAACCTAGCTGATGAAGACATTTGACATTTGATTTATGGTACTTGTACTTCTGCCCTCCAGGTCAGATTTATTTGCATGACCAAAATTGAATCTATCTATATGCTAATGGAGGAAAGGATTACAGGTGAGATTTTTCTAATTTTTAATAGATCAAAATAAGTATATTTTTTCTTGTCATGAGCATTTATGAAAATGCTATAGGGGAGGAGCATTAGGTGTGAAAGAGTCGCTGTTGGTAAGATGAGCGAGTGTGGGGAAAATAGCCATATTAAAATGTGAATAGTTCAGTTGTGAAGGCCAGCGGATAGAGTCTATGTAAATGTTGCTGTTCCACTAAAAATTCGACAGCCTTAAGTTTTCTTAAACTTCTTGGAAAGTGATCCACTAATGGGAAGTTAATAGATTAAACATCTAAATCCCAATGCATATGAATAACAGGCATTGGAATCCTACATGATACAACTCATATCACTTTGAATAAAGAGAAACTTTTGAAAACCTAAAGGAATTCACTGTAAAATATGTTATCACTCTAGGTCGATTAATGCCACTACACCAGCTTATAAATTTGGGGAACTGCCTAGAACAGTCAACTTTCCTAGCATGCCCTTGGGCAGCAATAAACAATTTAAGAGGAAAAGGAGAAAGTCAGTGAACTCAAGTGGGGAAGAGAAATTTTTTGCTGAAGCTGTCTGAATAATGGTTATCACCTAAATTGGTAAGAATGGCTATTGCTCTGGAAGTCTCCTGAGGGCTCCCATTGCTATACTCATGTATTGGAGATGGCAAACTGAGTTCTGATGGGAGCAGGCATTTGCAGCAGGGACGCCAGGTCGATTATTCTAAGAGTGGTCCAACATCTCAGCCCTAAAAAAGGCTGGGGTTTCATACATCATCCTCAGCACGATACATGCTCATCTCCACCCTTCAAGGAAAGGAACTTATATAATTTCCGCTTTCTCACAGACATGGAAAACTCATCAGTTATTTCCATAATGCCAACGTCGTTACAATCGTTGTTTTCCCCACTCCAGTCTGTGGGCATTCACATATATACCAAATATGTGGGTATATTCCATTTAGGAGTCAAATTCTGAACTTCATTTCAGATGACTATATGTAAATACAAGTCATAGATTGGCCATCAATTCGAATGATATTCTCATGCTCTGCTAGTAAACGTGTTTATTGGATTTTAGAAGAATCTTAGCATGATTAACAACGGTAGAGTGGGAATTTTTGTTCATTAGCATAATAGAGTGTTATTGATCTTTTGATAAGAATAGCATCTGTATGACTTGCTATCATTGCTTCTTTTTTTAAAAAGATCTGGTTTTAAAATAAGGTGACAATGCATCATAAAGAAAATTAAGAAATGATACACTGTGAAATATGTAAGCAAATGTAAATTGTGACTCTAAAAATTGTCTTTAAACGCATATATCTAAAATCGCAAAATACCCTTCATCATCATAAGTAGCATTTTCATTTTCAGAGGGAAAACCTTGTTGAGCACTCATCATGTTCCAGGTGTCCTTTATATTTATATTTGTTTAAGCCTCACAACAAAAGTATAAGGCAGACATTATCAGAAAGAATGTGAGGCCAGAGAAGTGAGGGAGGTGACATGCCCATGAGTCCACAGCGGGGAAGACTTCACACCTATTATCTGACTAGCTCCTTAGCCTATACTCTTCCAACACATGAGAAAGGAACTGAGTGAAACCTAACCCACATGTATCATTCTATACTTTGCCCTATGTTTAAGCTTCTGCTCTTCTCCCGGCTGAGATCCCCACTGCCTATTTCCCCAGGTACCTAAAAAGAATGCAAAGGGACCTGGGCACATTGGCACCAGAGATCTATTGAGGTAAGAGAATTTAGGGGCCATCTCAAATCACACCAAATAAATAGCTACCTCCTGGGCCCACATCTAAAGTGAGACTTTCCAGTGCTGGAACAGTTGAGATTTTGAAACAAAGTGAACCACAGATGAATGCAAAGGGAAAAGAACTAATCTTTGTAAACTTTCTGCAAATAGGTAAGACACAATTCAACTATATAATGCCAACTGATAATAGTTATTATTACTATTGGAGCAGAATCTGCCTTGATGACTAAGCCTGTTTGGATATTTAGAGGTCTGCGAAAAAGCAGGAGATATCATAATCCAGGGTAACGGTGAAGATAACCAAAATAGGACAATAAAACTCAAGCCCTACATACTTATACTCCATCAGCCGTGACATCTATCCAACTTTAGACCTCTATTTAGACTTCTATGTACCACAGAATGACTGAGACAGGTAGCTTCAGGGCCCATCTAGTCTTTTTTTAATCTATCTAACACCTCTTTCTTTTTTTTTCTAAATATTTATGTATTTTTTAGAGAGACAGACAGACAGGCAGACAGACAGACAGAGTGTGAGCAGGAGAGGGGCAGAGAGAGACGGAGACACAGAATCTGAAGCAGGCTCCAGGCTCCGAGTTGTCAGCACAGAGCCTGATGTGGGGCTCGAACCCACGCACTGCGAGACCATGACCTGAGCCAAAGTCAGAAGCCCAACCGACTGAGCTAACCAGGCGCCCCTCTATCTAACACTTCTAAATAATAATCATTATCAAATTGCTGTGTGTGCATCTATACCACTTCAAAAAAATAATAATAATAAACAGTAAAGTATCATTCAGAAAATAATGAATTCAGGATTTAGGTTTACTAATACCTGTTGAATTCTTGAGACAAAAGATAATTTTACGTATAATTTTTTGGAATCTTTTGAATTATTGAAAGATTTATATAAAAAAATTTAATGTTGATCATTGTGAACAATAGAAAATATATCTATGTACAAATATGCCTATGTTAGGAAACAGAAACTAAAAATGTTAAATTATTAGCAAATAAATGCAACAGAATGTGGAAGTCAAAAGATATTATAAGTGATCTCTAACAGTATGGGTCTAATCCTCCGAGGACCTTTTTCACTATCACCCATCCACTTATTTCTGCTTAGTTAGAATTTCAACCTGCTTTCTGGTTGCAACAAAAACTATTCAATTGAAACATAGAATTTGTCCCCAAATCAGAATGTATATGAAGTGAAAATTTAAATCACAATAACATCTGCTATTTTTCACCCCAGGTCTCCTCCCTGCTGTGATTGGCATACTCTAAGTTTCTAGCACCCTCATGTGGTTTTAATTGGAGTGGTTTCACAGGCATTTGCAATCAGTTGTCTGAAACTGAAAACAGTGAAACAGACTATAATTCAACATGGAAGTTCTGCTGGCCTCACAAACCAAGAAAAGAAACCTCAAGTCAGCAAAATTCTAAGATGAATGTATGGGCTCAATTTTTAACGTATTTGCTATCTACTGTTCATTTTATGTGACCACTAGAAAGGATGACTTATAGGCAACCACAGCTAGTTTCATTTTTGGCAGATTGGAATCCCCAATTTTCAAAACCAAGCATTTGTTGTGGGCAACTGTTCAATAGATGAAAAAGTACCTCATATTGCTCCTAAAGAAAAGCAAGAGGTATTATTGCCTTGTTTGTGTGCATCTTGATTAGGTAAACACGGTAACAGAGGTAACAGAGGTCTACAGAGGTAGATTTTGAGAACCTCCACTGTCTTCAACGAAATTTGAAATGATTAATATTTTTTACATTTTCTCAAATCATTTGGGAATCATTTATGCAAACAAAAAGTTTCCCTCTCTCTAAACGTATACCTAGGCTTGTAGGTGAGACTTCTTTCTAATAAGAGTATATTTCAGAACCCTCTTAAAGGGAGAAGCTAAAGAAGATTATACTGTCTTCCTTAGATTCATAATAAATGTTCCTCTTATCAAAGATCCACGTTTAAAACCTATCTGTGATTTCATAAGCCTGAGGTGCCCCAACAAACGGTCTTCTCATGAAAATAAAAAAGTAGATTTTAAAGCACTGACATTATCAGAATATTCTGAACATGAAATGAAATTTTAAAAATAATTGGCCATGAAGGAGATAAAAATGTAAATTAGTGAGAGGTAAAGAATCTATTAACAGAAACTTGAATGTGGCTTATTTGTATGCTGAACTGGAAGTCCCGGTGTTAAAAAATATCAGTAAAATGCAAGAGGAATACATTTGCCCGTCAATATACAGCAATATGTAGATTGATATTAAAAGAGAAAAACAGAATTCAGAACTTAGAAATGTTATTGAAGATAGGAATATTACTCATTTAATTATTGACTGATAAAATTTTAATCTAGGTAATTTTTGGTAAGTCAAATAGCACATGAGTTCATAAATGTATCCCAATTTTTATAACTTCAAAATACTTAAGAAAATATCACTATGTTTGATGGCAGTGGTAGGGGTTCAAGGTAGCTAAGAATATTAGGAGATACCTTTCAAAAGGTAAATTCAACATCTAAAACTGCCATTTCTTGTGGCTGTGGCTCCTGCTTTCCAATCTTGGCACTATTTACTCCATTGAAGCAGAATTTTGGCCAAATGCTTGAGGGTAAGAGAGGACGAAAGTTGCACAGAAAGTATCTGGAGCAAATCAGAGGACACTGCCTTACCTGTTGAGCCCTTTCAGTGTCTTTTCCATGTTTAAAATGTCACGCATCTTATACAAAAACCACTTGTCAATGGATGTGAGCTTCATGATCTCATCAAGGGACATGTTGTCTTCCAAGGCCTGCCAAAAGAAGACACACTTTCTTTGGCACCCATTTTATAAGTGGCTTATTTGGTTGAAAACCTATAGCAGCCACTCCTCCCCCTCACTCAGAGAGCCCAAGGCTATAGACTGAGAATGGAACCAATAGCATATCATTGATGTTCCTCCCGAGAAACCTACTGACGCTACCAACTGTATCCCAAATGGCATACCAAGGAGGCGCCTTGAGTTAATCAGAGCTGTGTGTGCTTAGAAAGATCTCCCTAACAGGCTCTGTTTCCTGCTTTTTATATAACCATGTTAACAATCATATCCTAAATTTGATACATCTCTTGGGAATTAAAGAGAATCTCTTGAAACTACAGTTAAGACATATTGGTAGGAAAATCTAGAATCAATACAACGATCATTTAACTTGTATTTTTGGATAATTACCCTTTGGCAAATACCATATTGTTATCACCTCATTCCACATTCACACAAACCAGTCAGTGAGAATTTATGGCTCAAATCTGACTCAGTGCTATTTCTTTAGAACATTTCCTCAGAGAGGACTTCAAACAAAAAAATTATTTTGAATCAGTTACTATGACTTTTGTGCTAAGACAGGCATTTTACAGAATCCTAATATATTCCAAAACAATGTAGTAATAACTTCTGTTCTGATAGGAAGCTCAGCTTTTTCCTCAAGCTTACTTTAGCAATTTCTCAGAAGTAAAATTACAACTACGGGTCATTAAGCTGAGGAGAAAAGACAACTGAGAGAAGAAATAAACTCTCAAAACCCAAACCTTGATATTCAAAAGATATCCACTCTTATTCTTTGCTATTTTTAGATATATATTTATACTCTATGAAAAATAATAATCAGATAATGCTCCAAAATAACACGTTCTAGAAATGACACACCATATTTTTAAATCCCATTAAGAAATATATGTAACTAGTAATTCTACTCTTCTATTTCAACTGCAGGAGCTTAATTTTCTCTAAACGTTCACTTCTGTCTAGCATCAGAGAGATAATGATAATAAGTATTGAGAGACAGCACAGTTCATAATTCTGTTGACTAGCATAACATGATATTTATTGGGAATACTCAAAGGCAAGATCATTTTACTATAAGTCTGTGGTGTTTTTTTTTTCTTCTTTGTTTTATTCTCCCTCTATATAGCCATGTTCCCAAGGACTTAATATTCTGTCTCATTTTCCAAGTGATTAAAGACACAATTAGCTGTTGGCCATCAACACCGAGAGGGGGATAGGATCTGAAGTTAGCGACACTTTTGACAGACCAGAAGAAGTTTTCACACAATCACACACAGTAATCACCCTGCAATTGGCAGAGGACCTAGAATCCTGGAGTCATTTCCCAGTGAGGAAGGACAGCTACAGTCACACCCACAGTTTCTGACAGAAAGCCAGATCCTGCCGTCTTAGGACTTCATCTTCAAGCACTACAGCACTGCCATGTCACATGGCTATAATAAAGTTCATAATGACCCCAAACAAGTTTGAGGTTACTCTAATGTTTCCCAAATCAAAAATAATGCCCTGTATTCTCCCCAAATCAAAAGAGGTGATGATCCAGTCATCCTGAAATAAGACTGCAGCAAAAATCAGGCCTCCGAGCAACTTGCCCTTTTCTAAGAATCATGAAAGCGAGCGAAGATTTACTCACTCCCTTCATTCTTTTTCCCCTTCAGCCCTCCACAGCCCTTACTCTCTTTGTCAAAACCACCAAGTTCCCGGTTGCTGTGGAAATGAACAGTAATGATGACCTCTAACACACAGAAATCAGTTCCTTCTGCCGGCACTCTGGCAGCCAATAATTTACACCTCAGCCCCTGCACTTCTTGCTCGTACGTAGAGTACTCTGCGAGAAAGAATCTCCACACGTTTTTCCAGAATTCTTATCCTTTATAAGTCCGTCAGAAAAGAATGAGAGATTTGTTTGAGTTTTACAGCCTCACTGGGAACTTGGAAATACTTCCCTTTTTCATCTGCCTCAAAATGGCAGAGGATGATTACCAGGCTTACAGAAAACAATCCAATTATTCCCCTTTGTCTGGAAAAAAATCATATGTGTATATATATATATACACACATATATATATACACATATATATAATACACATATACACGTGTGTGTGTGTGTGTGTGTGTGTGTGTGTGTGTGTATGATATGGTAGAATGCTTTTTTAAACAAAAGACTTGAATAAGAACAATAAAGAAGGTGAAATGGCTCCCTGGAATAACCGCTCATTACCACCATCACCCCCACTGAAAAATGTTAATTCTCTATTACCTTGAAACTCAATATTAGGAAATGTCCATCAAAAGATACTAGCATCTGCCAGAATTTCAATGGAACTTAATACTCTGCATTTAGAAACCATAAAGGTGAGGAGAGTATAACATTATATGCAACGAAGGAAACATTCCCTTCCCTTCTCCCCTCTCAGCAGGACTCAATATATGGACATTAAAGTTGCAGTGAGTTCAAGATCACTCACAGCATTTTTCCGTTGTCACACAAAGGCAAATTACAATGACGGATTGATTCCCTCTTTAAAGGCAAAATTCATATTTTCATCAACTCATCCCACATGCGCACACGACATATAAAATGGTCAGTGGGGCTTTGTAGCTTCAGTGTGGTTTGATACCATTGGAGGATTAATGTTTAAGCTTCCTTAAATGTCAAAAAGCCATTCAGGGATTTCTGACCGGTCAGATCCCAGCTGCCCAAGTCACCTTTTATAAAATCAGATGAGCTGAAACTTCAAAACCCTATGCATAGTAAACATGAAAGGAGATTAATATGGCACTTAATTTGCATAAAAGGGAACTCATGGGTAGAAGTGAGAAATGTGGGGCTTTTTTGTTCTAAAAGTAAGACCAATAAAATAATTACACAAAAAAGCCTATAATCATGGAAGATCTTTATGGTTGTTGTTGTTTAAACATAGAAAAAGGAGCGAATAAAGATTATTTTCAAGTCTGAGGCAGCATATACTAAGGATACTATTTTATGCATCTTCCTTTCTAAAATACAATTTTATACATTTTCAAGGAACAAGTAATGAGAGTGGTAGGAAACAGTAACTCAAAATGATCAAACCTACTTGCGAGTATTGATAAGACATATACCAAAAAGGAGGAACATTTTATGTCTGTGATCATCCTTTAAAGCTGTAATAGATGTCCTTAAGTCCAGGCTTAAATCAAATTCTAAAAAGGTGATAATATTTGATTAATTATAGAATAACCAGAAGAAAGCCACAGAAGTCTCCAGTATAATATTACTGAAAAGAATTAAAGTTTTGCCCCCAAATCCCTGAATTCACAACCACTCTGTGATTCAGTTTTACTTTAAAATCCAGGCTGACTCTATTCTGAAGAAAACAGTAGCTCTGGACCCCTTAGCACATATTACCTTGGCAATGGCATAGATGCGGATGCTGGATGGGTCAGCCAGCTCTCTTCTGAGATCTATGTTGGATGGCCATTCTTTGTTCATTGGGAGACGGGAAGTGAACCCATCTATTGACGGGTGGCACATTCGTAAGGCCTTCTGGAAACTCTCCTCAAAGGTGCGACCAATAGCCATGACCTGTAATGCACATTTACGCACTTGGATTTAAAGAGCTTCTATATTTTGAATTTGAAACAGAACCCAGAAATGGAATATTTTTTCAGGAAAGACTTGGGAACAAAACACGTAAGGAAGAACAGTACTCAAAATTAGGTGTTATTTTTCTTCCACTCTCCTTTTCTCCATGGTTTTGATGTAATGATTCTTTAACAATATTAGGTCAGTCTTTTACCACATACGAAATTTAGCTTTATTTGCTTAGACTGATGAGGAAATTGCCTGCACCTGTCCTGAACTATAATATTAAAATAAGGAATACATGGCCAGAGCATATAGATCCTTCCTTAATAAAACCTTGCTTTTATTCAAGATGTTCTTTAGAATACAAAACTAAATGAAGAGAAACCAGACATATACTGACACAAAAACAGAACTCTTTCTAAATGGGTTATCAGTCACTATCCAAGACAGGTTGGCTTTCTTTATAACTAAGCATTAATATTAATAAAACCTTCAGAATCATAATGAATACTGACAGATTCAGATTTTGAATATAGGCAGAGACTAAATTCCCCATGACAAATTCAGTGTGTCTTTCCACAATCTTTACAACTGATTGTACACTAATCAATTAGGAAAACCATGTGGTGATTCAGTTTGGACGCGTTACAAGTCAGAGCTAAACTTAAATTGCCGTCAAGTCCACCCAGTTATTTTCAGTGGATAAACACTGTCTTTGAGCCTTTCCATGGAATAATAGATTGCTATGCATTTTTGGTCTCCAATTTAAAATAATAACAGTGATAATGCTGCCTTCAGTGTACCTCCGTGATTCCTCAAATAGACCCGAATTCCCATTAATGTCAGTTTGGTAAATCTTCATGTCAATTGTGTGACAAGATACATATTCAAAGATCACAAAAGCCAAACAGATAACCTTTCACGCTGCCCCAAATTTAATTAGAAGTTGGAAGATTCTCAAGAGCAGAGATAAATAAAATGCTAGTCCAATTCAGATATGCAACTTGCGAGGCGTCGTGGTATTTGAAGGGTTACACACTAGGTTCATAGACTTGCTAGCCTAAGCATGAGAGGGACTGCCAGAAATAAGACATTTTATGGTACTATCAAATTAGGGAAAACATTTCTGGAATATTTAATACAGTTTTTAGGTATTACATATTTAACAGTTGGCCATAAAGTAACTGGTTCTATAAGAAATTCATCATACATTTTTATTAATTTTAAGTACACTGTACATAATGGTGTAAAGAATATGTTCAATAAAAGAAAAACAAACATACTTATATACTAATAAAAGAGTTCATAACTGTGTTTGCTCAAAATCTGTGCTTTTTAATACTTTGTATTATTAAAATTCCCCTTCATTAAGTGAAAATTTCACCATTTCTCCGTGGAATAACTGACATGGCTCTAACCCGATTCCTTGACCCTGTTCTAGTACATTCTCAAAGCACCTGTAGGTGAATACTGTATTTTAACTTTTACCACAGTTGCATTCATACTATATTTGGTTCTAGTTATGTATTCTGAACTTACCAACTGCAGATAATATGTAACAAAGTATCTACATCTTATTCACTATTTTATTCTACCAGCATCTTTCATGTAGGAAGAACTCAAGAAACATTTCCTAACTTGAGGTGAACTAACTGAATGATGTAAAAAATTCACTGACAACAAAATCCTTTAGATAATAATCCCTAGATGAAAACATTACAAAAAATTTTCTCATATTCTTTGGCTTATAAATTGTATTGTGAGCAATGTGAAAAGGGACACTTTCCATGGAATAAGCTAACTAGCAGTTGTTTATTTGGGCAGAAACACTACCAACAAAACTTTACATGGCATTTGAGTTCTAATTCTCTTGTGCACCTTGAAACATAATAGAAAAAATAATATTTAAAACAGCTATCAAGGACTACCTGGTTTTTTACAACTACTAGAAGGACATTTTAATTAAAAAGGTCAAGTTTTCCTTATCTATCATTACTTTAAAATCTTACATTAACATCTTGGAAACTAAGGAAACCAAAATAGTAATAATTCTGCCTTTCATGAATGACTATGATTGATCAGTAAAATGTCTTTTTTTTCTTTTCTCCTGCATTACTGATGGAGTTAAGCTGCACTTCCTGTGATTAGTGGCCATTATTTCTGCAATGGCTAGTCTGAGGATAAGCTATAATCTGTAATGTAGGACAAATGAAGGCCAATATAGATCAACATGTCATAAATAGTTCTTTGCTCTGTAATCTAACCAGCTTACATATCTAGGCCATATAGAGACACAGACAAGATAAAATAAAATAGAAGATAGATCAGTCAATCGATAGAGATTGAGATTCGTGCATACTGCTTATAATCAAACATTCTACCCATAAATAGTGACAATAATACTGATGGAATACATTTACTGGGGTGGCATATGCACCCCAATGTTTCTAGCAGTGCTATCAACAATAGCCAAATTGTGGAAAGAGCCCAAATGTCCATTGACTGACAAAAATGGACAAAGAAGGTGTGGTATATATACACAATGTAATATTACTCAGTAATCAAAAAGAATGAAATCTTGCCTTTTTTAACAATGTGGATGGAACTAGAGTGAATCATGCTATGCAAAATAAGTCAGTCAAAGATAAACATCATATGATTTCACTCATATGAGGAATTGAAGAAACAGAACAGATGAACATAGGGGAAGGGAAGGAAAAATAAGACAAAAACAGAGAGGGAAGCAAACCATAAGAGACCCTTAAATAAGAGAACAAACTGAGGGTTGCTGGAGGGGTGTGGGGTAGGGGGATGGGCTAAATGGGCAATGGGCATTAAGGAAGGCACTTGATGAGATGAGCACTGGGTGTTATATGTAATTTATGAATCACTAAATTCTACTCTTGAAACCATTATTACACTAGATGTTAATAACTTGGATTTAAATAAAATTTAAAATATAATAAAAATAATAAAATGTTTAAAAAAGAATACATTTATTGGGGATGCACTATGTATCTACCTTAAAAGACATTACTAAATATTTACATCTATTAATCATAAACCTTATAAGAACCCCACAAGGTAGGTATTATCATCTCCAATTTTCTGATGGAAAACCTGAAGACCAGGGTCGTGTATGAATGTCTCTAGCTAGTAAGTGGCAACACCAAAATAAAACAGAAGCCCATTTAGTTTGGCTCATGCTATCTCCACTTATGCCAAGCCAACTGGATCTAAGAAGAAATAAACCCCTTGGTGGGGAAGGAAAGGGGTGACTGTCAGAGGCAGGGATCTGAATTTTTTTATTTCCTCCTGCACAGAGGAGCACTGCATCTTTGAAGATGGGATAATCAAAAGCTAATTTTAATATCAAATAGTATAAAAGGACATTATGAAAAATCTAAAGGTCCTAAACACTTAGACCATTTCAATATAATGAAAGAAGCGCTTCTCGATTTTGAATTTTAGAGCTAGATGGGACATGACAGACTGTCTAGTCCAGGCCCTTTCTTTTAGACATATAGAAAGTGAAGTCCAAGGAGGATAAAGCCACAATTTATGTGAATAGATTAAAATTTAATTCTTAACCTCAGTTCAGTGATCTTTTTGGTGCACCATTTTATACCATGTTATTTTCTAGATTTGTTTATAAATACATTATAACTCAGTTTTATATATGTGTGTTTGTGTGTATATATGAATATGTTTTTTCATATACTCAAATACATTATACATCCACCTATATGGCCTTTCCTTTTAAACAGAAGCATTTAAGATCTATTAAATGGCCATGTAACAAATGCCTTCTGTTACCAGTCAGAGAGATGTTGAAACACTAGGGAAGAAATGAAATTCCTTTTTATCCTCCAGTCAAGAACCCAGTATCTAGGCAACCTTAAGACTTTCAAAATGTTAAGGATTTGACAAAATAACTGAGAACAAGAATAAAATAGAAGAATAAACCAAGGACTCACCTCTCCTACACTTTTCATAGAGCTACCAATTCGGCTAGATGTTCCATGAAAACGATCAAGATCCCAGCGAGGAATCTTGGTAACCATGTAATCCAAGCTAGGTTCAAAGCAGGCTGATGTCTTCCCCGATACAACATTCTTGATTTCTGGAAGTGGGATTCCTAGGGCAATCTTTGCAGCAATGAATGCCAACGGGTAGCTATAAAGGAGGAGATATTTTTTTCTTTCAGCAATAAGTGTTAAAAACAACCCAAAACATAAATTGTTCTTTCTTAGAAATTCTGGTATTACTCCACATCAGGGTATAAAACACATCTGGTTCTCTGTTCTGTATGAAGGTTTAATAGCCACTTATAAAATAATGTGAGCCATGATAAAGCAGAAAGGCACAGATCACAAAAGAATTCACTCTCTATGCCTGACATTCAGGGCTACAACTGCCAACCTTTGCCTCTTTAATCCAAAATCAATGGCTTCCTTGATAAAGTGCTCACTTGTGTATAGGCTCCACTAGGATGAGAATCTGAAAAATACTCTTGAAAAGATATATACATGTCTGCACCTAGGAAGACAGCTGAGTTAGCTGGTACTATGGGGTATGCAACGGCCAGAAAATGTAGTAATTGAAAGTTAGGGTCCTTGATCAGTCTCCAAATTATTTTTGAACTTGGGTTTCCTTACAAAACTGACACTCTAGAGGGGCACTTGGGTGGCTCAGTTGGTTAAGTGACCCACTCTTGACTTCGGCTCAGTCATGATCTCAGGGTTCATGGGATTGAGCCCCATGTGGGGCTCCACACTGATAGCACAGAGCCTGCTTGGGATTCTCCCTCTCCCTCTCTCTCTGTGCCTCTGCCACTCACATGTCCTCTCTCTCTCTCCCTCTCGAAAGAAAAGAAAGAAGAAAGAAAGGAAGAAAGAAAGAAAGAAAACAAAGAAAGAAAACAAAGGAAAAAAAACTAATACTCTAGGGACTTCACTGGATTGTTTTGGTGATTATAATTAAGAAAATAATTCACAGAACTATAGAATTACATATGAGTCTTGTAATACATCTCCCCCATCCGACATGAGGAAACTGATTAGAGACAATAAATGACATGTCCAAAGTCACATAGTCAGTAAAAGAATTGGGAGGAGAACTCACATCTCCTGACTCTTGCTTAGGGTAGTAGTTTACTACTACTCCATGCAGCAGTGTGTAGCCATATTAAAAAAAAAATCTTTACATGTAATTATTTTGTTCCCTTAAATGCCATGTAATTTAAATGCCATGTGCTAAATATATTAATAGGAACAAAAGGTATTACTTAATGTTCCCTCCAGTTATGCTTGCCAGAAGTTTTTAAATGGGTAGCAAATTCATTTATTTGGTTGCAACCTTTATCTATAGAAAAACCTTGCAATGTTTGATCCTGTGGATTTTCCTAAAACAAAATAATTTCTTGAATATTTGAATCAAGCAAACTATACTATGTACCTGACATTTACTATACACCTGAAGGAAACCAGTTGAGGACTAAATTTAAGAATTAATTTTCACTTTTTAACAATATCTGCAAAGTGCAATTAGGAAGCAGATTTTTCGCAGCCTGCTTTGACCACCCAGATTTTGATTAGTTTATGATTAGCCAGCAAACAAAGCCAGCAAGCAATATCATTTGCTTCAATCTGGCAGCAAGCTCATTAATAACCATGTCCTTAGGGTCCTAAATGATTTGCAGCCAGCATACAGAAATGGGGACTATAGCTTATAAACATAGCACAGTCTTCCACTAGCTGTCAGTTTTCCAAAACTATCTGTGAAGGATCTGCAAACACATGGTCAATCATTCTGATCTTACCCAGTGGCCTTTGAGGCTAGGGCAGAGCTTCGAGACAGTCTGGCATTCACTTCAATGATGCAGTATTCCATTGAGGTAGGATGAAGGGCAAATTGAATGTTGCATTCACCCACAATGCCCAGGTGGCGAACAACATTGATTGAAGTATGTCTCAACATCTGAAACTCTGCATTGGAGAGGGTCTGGGCAGGGGCTACGACAACCGAATCACCTGTACATCCAAGCAACACTTGTTATTTGGTAGCATATCTAAATAACTAACTTTAGTGACTTAATCTATTTGTGTAATACAAGACACACTTTAGTCTAAGGGTTTGTGGGGAAAATAATTGTCTCAAGGCAGTGCATTGCTCCAACACATTATTTACAGAAACCCCTCTAACCTTTCCAAGTTCATCTAGCTATCAAGGCTTCAGTCATCTACTTACCAGATTGACATTAACTTCTTCAATTTCTTCTCTTCATCTCAAAATCTCTCTCTCTCTCAAGTTCTCCCTTCTACAAACATCATCTCCTCTTCACCCAGACTGACTCATTCATCTGTTTTCCACATCTCATCCCTTCCCATTGTCTTACTCCTCTCTAGTCATAGCCCTTGCATCTTCGATCTCTTAATCTTTAGTCTCCAATCCTTCTGCCCACAAACATTCTCAGGCTTCTACTGGCTCAAGAAGCCTGTCCCCCTACATTATTAATCACAAGAACATCTCTCTCATTTTTTACATGACTAAACTTCTTTAAAGTTTCCCAAGTCATCATCTCTCTCATTGCCATATAATTCTTATCAATATGAGTCCCATAACCAACTTTGCATTAAAACTGTCTTCTTGAATATTCAAAACCCCACATTAAAATCCTAATTCTTGACCTTTCATAGCATTTGATATAACCAAAACCAAAGCTCTTTTATAAAATATTTTCTTGTATTGACTTACTTGTTTTCTTTCTATCACTCCCTTCTTTTTCTTAAACACTAACCCTTCCTCTTACTCCTGCACTGTAAATCTAAACAGTTCCTAAGTTCAGTCCTTGAACCTATTGTCTTTCTTTCTATGCCTATGTCCTTGAATACTTAGTCTCTGCTTCCAGCTTCAATTATTTCCTTCACATCAATGCCTGCCAATGATTTTACATCAGCTTTTTTATTTCTATTCCCCTTTCTTGACTTCCAGCTCCACATTATCAACCCTCTTCTTCAGAATTCCACCCATGCCTCATAGCTAACATTTCTGAAACCTAAGTCATCATTTTTGTCCTCTTGTCTAACTAGTTTCTCTTCCTAAAAAAAAAAAAACTATTTCACCTATTACTTGTGGCTATTTTCTCATTCACTTGGTAACTAATACCCTCATCTGATTTAAGCTGTCTTAACCTCATTTCTTACTTCTCAACACCAAGTCTTACATAGTTTACCATCACTACATTGTTTATATTTGACTTCTTCCTCAAATGAAATCAGGATAATACCTGACTTATTTCACAGTGTTTTTGTGAAGATCAAACATGAGATCAACGTGAGATTATTTTCAATATTGTGAAATACTATTTTGTGTAGAATATTATCACTAGTCAGTCAGCTAAGAATAGTAGTTTAATGAAAAGAACTCAATAAAGGTGGCTGTGGGTCATCAGAAGCGTGAACGCAGGCATTACTATTATTCTTGAAGATTCTTTGCCTACCTGTATGAACACCCATGGCATCAACATTTTCCATGTTACAGACAGTGACACAATTGTCATCGGCGTCTCGGACCACTTCATATTCTATTTCTTTCCAACCTGTCACTGACCTCTCCACCAGAATCTGGTTGGTCATAGCAAAGGCCTGGAAGTTGGTGACACAAGGCATCAAAGAGTAAGGAAAGGTTCTAGTTTAAACATGGATATTTGGCACAGTGCCCTGGCCTGAATCCCGGTCAGCATCATGGTCTGAAGCCTAGTCTCCATCCTCCTCAGTGCTCCAGAAGGCACAATGTGTCAGAAAATCAGTGAGGTACTAGGAATAGCATCCTGCAGTGAATACGCTTGATTTACATTATTGAGGCTTGCCATTCAAAGTGCTGATATGACATTAAATCGAACTAATTTAGGAAAAAGAGAAAATAATTGAGCAATCAGGCAGAGGGAAATGGAATTATTTCAGCAGCAAGGCTTCTGTGAAACCAGAAAATGTGATAAGTGCGAATAAATATGGAAAAATAAGTCTAAAGACTGGTTTTCTCTAAAATAGCTGAGAGTGCTTTGTACAGTGACATACACAATAAAAGTCAGTTGACGTTGATGAGGAGAAGAAAGGAGATAATGATGGTTGTAAACAGTTAGCCAAGATGGCATACGAAACTTGGGAATTAGAAGAATCATATGCAACTATTATTATGGTTAATCACCGCCTAAGTGCTTAAATACCCTGAGTCATATATCATGTATGCCTGATTAAACAGATATGAATTAGTATAATTATCATTTCATATTTACTGAGTATGCACTGGTGGGTAGAATACTGAACCCAAAATATGAAAGAGGAAGTCTTTGACCTTAGGACATTTGGTGGCTGAAAATCCAACAGAAATGTCCCTTTGTCTCATAATGTTTTTGATTTGTAATAGCAGTGAGAAAGGAAGAGAAAGTAACCAGAGAAAGTACTGTGAATTTTTTCAAATTATTAGCAGGCAGTATAATGAAATAATAACTCAATGTTAGTTTTTCTTTAATGCGTCTCAACACTATTTGTTTAACCTCAGTCAACACTATAGGATTCACCATGTGCAATGGAAAATGTAACACATTTGTCCCCACAGCTGCCTATGATGAGGTTTTCAAAGTGGTTAGGAAACTCTGTAACCAGCATTAACAATTTAATAATGATTAATTTGTCATTAGGATTGCATGCTAAAAGAGGAAATCTGTGAAACAAAGGGTATGAATTTCGGAAAGCTTTTTGCATTCTAATAGACTAGGCTGGATGTTTGGACACAAGGACAACTGAGATCAAATGAGAAGTTGCCTCAACTTCTTTCTTTCCAGTCTCAGATTTTGTGCAAAAGACTAAGACCTAGGTGAGTTACTGCAGCTTCTGAAGGTGGTAAACATAATATCAAGAGAATAAGGGGTAGCTTAGGAAATAATGATACAAGTAACTATTTTCAAGGGAAAAGCTAGGTTTTCAACAACAACAACAAAAAAACACTCAATGCCCTACTGATTATTTTAGAGGAATTGTAAATCATTAAAATTTATCCCATCCACAAATTGCTTTCATTGTAAATGTTTTTAAACAATTCAGTGTTCAGAATTTTTTTATACTGTAAAATATATATTCTTAATAAAGAATAAGTACACATTGTCACTACTGGGAGTAATAATGAGATTACTAATACTAAATATATTGGAAACATCTAATATTCTAGAAAAAAAATCTTCTATAAACCTGTCTTTTCTTTAAATATATGATTCATAAGTCTAGAATGGAAACAAGAAATACCAATATTGATATATTGTCCTTTTTTATTTCTTTTGGCAACTTTAGAAACACTAAATCCAACTTGTTGACATGTAAGTTTGTCATTATAGTTATCTAAATATATTTAATTTTATTTATCTGTTCTCAAAATCCTATGTCAACAACTCACGGCCGCATTTTGTTTCTCTCTAAAAAGTAAGTAATGATAGATACAAGCTGTGCTTGGTATTTACTCAGCATTCCCCGAAATAGCTCTTATAATTCTGTCAGATTCACTTCCATGACCATCATGTAAGTTACATGGGTCTCTTGACTGCACCCGCACTCATTCATTCAGCAAGAAATTATTGAGACCCCATATCACCAGGCATCGTTCTATTTGGTGAGAAGAGAGTACACACAACCAACAAAAAACTCCTTATCTAATAAAAAGAAGCATACATAAGCAGGAAAGAAAACAGTTCTAGCAAGAACGTCGAGAGCTCACCAAGAAATTTGGCTAATGCTGTGCTCCAATGTCAATAACTGCACTTCATTTCCCTTACAAAGCTACAGTCTGTTGGATAACACTTACAGAAAACATGACGGTGGTTTTAATAGAGAAAAGGTCATTTCTCATCTACATAATTTTCTCTAACTGAAAGGGTTTATCAAATCAGTTTTCTTGATTGATAAGAATTTGGTCTGTGAAAACACATACCTTTGTGCTGAGGTCCAGTAATGTCTCCTTATTAGGACAGATGCCTGATCCTAACCCACCCAGAGCATAGGCAGAACGGATCATCACTGGATAGCCGATGGTGTCTGCTGCTTTCAGGGCATCCTCAATCTGTCAATGAGAAAAACTCAAAGTTTGAAAAGCTGACCACACTAGCAGAAAAGACCACACCAACAGAGTCTAGCAATTGAGATAAATCAGTTCATTTGGGAAGAATCATTATAGAAATGTTGTATTATTGCTTCATTTCATTCTGAAGAACAAGTGTTGTTTTACAAATTTTAAGTAAAATTCTAGGATTTTTTTTTCACACTCACTGAAAGTTTTTCTTTCATCTTTCTGTTGTAAATTTTATTTTGCCATATAAAAAATAAAACAATGGCTGAAGCTGAAATCATCGTTAATTTGAGAATGGGAGCCATATTGAATTTTTAAATTCAGTTTAAAAGCCTTCATCTCTTCATGATGCAAGGATTTCTACTGCTGAAACTAACTTGGTATTCCTGCAATAGGCCATTAGGAATACTATATAGAAAGAGTTTTCATTTTTCAAGTTCAGTCAGAGAATAGTCCCAGAAGCGTAGATTTTTTTTTTTTAACTTACAGAATACAACATATGGTGGCTATATTTTTCTGTCATGGAATATTATTACACTACCAATGGGAGTGTAATTACACCTTTCCCATATGCCTGTTTCGCATCCTGAGGAAGCAAGGACATAATTAAATCTGGCAATGAAAGAATAAATGTATGGCAGGAGCTTTCCAAATGTTCAGCAGAGTTATCACGGGACTATTCCTGACTGACAGCTCTGAAACATTGTATGTACTTGTGAGCATTCTTTTCTTAAAACCACACAGCCCATTTTCGTCGTCCCGGCAATAGTTGCCCTTTTCCCTCAAGATTTGCCTATTTTTGCAATAGGGAAGTTGCATCAAAAACTGCCTCCAGAACCCCCACTTTATTGAATGTATATGCCTGAAATCAGGAATAAAGTCAGGGACAAAAAACAGATATATATATCAAGCCAAATTTATGTTGGTGCCTCATAATAGCCTATCAATAGGCACAGGCTATGATAGAAAGTGATTAACAAAAACACAAAACAATCTATCCTCTCCAAACACCTAATCTACAAGTTTTTCAGTCATGAATCTTATTGATTAGATCCAATGGCTTTTTTCTAGATAATTTCATTTTTAAATGTTTATTCCATTCTAACAAGAAAATTTCAATCCAATCATTTCCCATTTGCAGGTCATTCCCATCTACAAGATGTGTGACTGGTCCCAGAAAAGAAAGTAAAAATCACTTTGGCATTGTAAGTTTACATGGTTCTTTGTTTTATTTAATTCAGGAGATCTGATATTCAGTGGCACTTCAACCACTGATAAACCACTTCATCTCTGGGCTTTTGCTTCCCTTTTCATAAAATATGAATACCTCTCCCAAATACTGTAGCATGGAAGGCTGTAATTAATACACAAAGTCTCTGAGACACTAACACATTTCTGGAAGAAATTATATGCACATATAATAATTTAGCTATTATTTTCAGGCATGACAAATAACTCTCCCTATAAATGTAAGACAAATAATGGCCTTGTTTCTCCAGAGCAAAGATTCCTTACTGATTCCACCGCAAAGCTTGGAGCAATCTTTTCATTAATTTCATTTAGTTTGTCCGAGAACAGCTGCCTGTCTTCTGTGGCCATAATGGATTCAACCGAGGTCCCCAGGACTTTCACGCCATACTCCTTGAGTACACCTCTCTTGAATAGTTCCACTCCTATGGAAGAACCAAATATAATCAATTTTTAGAATCTCAAACTCTTATGTCTTTCTTAACAGATACCTGAATACAACTTTTTTTTTTTTAACCTTAAAATGAACTCCAAAGCCACCACAGTCTACAATAAAATTGTACTTAAGGTAAAAAAAAAAAAAAAAAAAAAAAACAATTGAAAGAAAAATTCTGAAGACATTCTAGCAAAATATTTTGCTGGTGGTATTATTACTTATATTACCACCTTCTCCACATGATTTCTATTATTCTTATTAATCAAAATCATAGGATACAGTGAACTTCTAGATTTTAGTATATTTCCATTCTTTCTATGATCCATTCCTATATTGAGATTCTCTTATTTAAATAATCCCAGTGATGTGGATCTCTATATGGGTTAAAAATAATCAAAATAGTGTTTCCATTTGCGTGCCACTTAACTTAAGCTAAGATTTTTATATTTGACTTATAAATTACATCACCAACTGCTTACGCCAACTAGCTAATGAGATTCTCATTCATTATCTAGTTCCAAAGATTTGAAGCACTGTAAAAAGGACAGAGTATTGGACTCAGCAGATGCATGAAGGGATTGCAGAGAGACTAAACTGTGTTATCATGAAAATATATGTGAAAGCCAAATGCTACAGGGCCAACACATAAGTGCACAAAGCATTTAATCAATGTTAATTCTCATTTTTTATTCATGGTAGTTCTCAATGTTTCGCTGGTAACACAGAAAAGCAAATTCCTGAAATGGAGGAGGGAGACCTCACTTCACTGCCCCAGAGCATTCAAGTAAAAGGTTTCTTTTTGTACCTTAGCTGTTCTGTGAAATAAACCAGTAATATTTATCACATGACATTTTCAGGTGGCTGTTTGCTAATGGCTTCCTCACACATTAAAGAAATAAAGGCTTTTATGAACACACAGAGCATAATTGTTAGATGGATTCAAACAAAAAATATTACACAGAAGTACCTGGGCTGAAACTCTGCAGTTAAGCCAAAAAGAACTCACCACAGTTCAGAGCTGTCTGGCCACCCATGCCTAGAATTAACCCATCTGGCCGCTCCGCCTTGATGACCTCTGTGACAAACTGAGGGGTGATGGGGAGAAAGTAGACAGTATCTGCTTGCTTTAAGCCCACCTCGTTGGTCTGCACCGATGCAATGTTTGGGTTCATCAAGACAGTTTTGACATTTTCTTCCTGAAAAAACAAAAGGACACAGAATCTGAACATATAGTCTAAAGAAGAGAATGACCATACTCAAACAAACGGTTTGTATTGGGAGACAAAACTTATAGGTCATTCTGTGGGCTGCAGAGATCAGTAATAGAACTAGGAAGAAAAAGAAAGACTAATGTTTGGTGAAAGGAAGGAAAAAATTGCTTGAAAACAAAATTATCCAAAAAGAACTGGCTGCCTATGTGGTTCACCCTGAATTCCTTGCCACTAGAGGCATCAGGCAAAACTTAAGATAACGTCTATAGAATTTAACTAGAGGTCTACAAATACTGCTGAACTTTATAGCTCAATTGACCTTAAAACACTAAAGAAAATATCTTAAAAACTTTGAAATTAGTGAACTATAAAACAGAACCACAGGCAACATCAAAGAAGCCTCCCTTTGCAATGTTTGTCAGAGACCAACACGGAATGTACTTTTAAAATGTAGGATGATGTGCTCTTGCTGGAAGCATCGGGAGCCTTCTGCTGAATTCCATCTTTTTATATTTTAATGCCTGCCTTAGTGCTTCAACAAAAAGCATTATACACTGTGTATACATGTTATATTAATAGAAAATGACCAAATGGCAAAAAATAAAATAAAATAAAAATTTCTCTGTGTGTGTGTGTGTGTGTGTGTGTGTGTAAAGGTATTCATAGCCCTATCTTATGCCTCACATCTGCAGATACCTCAGGAATAATTCTTCATGTAAGCTATGAAGGATAATAGCATTATAAACCAGGATGAGTGTGACACTTAGCAAAATAATTATTATAAAATATGGCCATATGGCTCTTATTATTTTACCTATTACCATGTCAATTTTGAACACTCCTAAAACATCAACAAAATATTCAGATGAAAGTATAAAAATCATCCTTGAAAGCCCTACATGTCCTTGGGGGAGAATCTGAATAAAATATTAAATATATTTCATATTACTTTAAATTCAAATGGTGCCTTAAAACTTATAATCTACTTTTTTATTAATTTATTTGATTTTTATACCCAGACTACAAGAGAAATTTCTACCTCACAGATGAAAAAATTGACATTCAATAAGGTTAAATGACTTGCTAAAGACCTGATAAATGGTAAAATTAGGGCTCTAATCCAAGCCTTATGATTCAAGTTCTATGCCCTTTCCTCAATATGAGTCATCTCTCAAGAGGTGAAGAGAGTGATTTTAAAAAAGTATGATTAATTTTTTTGAATAGATACATACAGATAAGCAAATGCATTTAAAATATGGGTTGGAACTTAAATAATTAAGTCTAAACTGAGAACATGTCATCAATAGAACTTACAGAAGGTCTAACTACTGAAGAAAAGCACCGACAGACTTAAATATTTTCCTGTACAAGGAATATAGCTATTTTCCTATACAAGGAATATAGCTACTTTTGTAAATCAAATTACATAGGTAAAGTTCCATAAATGACTGTGATGAGTGTTTATACATTTTTAAAACTTAGACATAATTTCAAACTATTTTAATAAATTTTCTAACTTTTTTCTAATATAGTTCTGGTTATAATATATGCACCATCTGATTATTTTAAAATGTTTAGTTCATGAATTCATTTCTACTAACTTCTTAATTAATCACAATACTTTATCTAATAATGCCTATTCTTCAGTTGAAATGTATAACTTCACCTAATGGATGTAAAGCACGTAAAAAAATACAAGCTATGAAAATACTAGTCCTTTATAAAACTACCAAATAGGATTTAAAAGTATGCTAATTAAATGTATTTACAAGCCCTGAATGTACTTACATTGTTTTCTAACCAATCTAAACCATTGGACATCCTCTAATTATACGAAGAGAAATTGAATCGTACTACAATAAAGTAAAGTAGTCCTTGAAAATGTGCACAAAAAACACATGTGCATGTGAGTGTATACACCTATGCATGTATGGAGAAGAATATTAAAAAATAAAAACAAATGGGAAGAAGAGTAAGGTAATTGGGGACTGCATTCTGTTTTTTTCAACAGACATCTGTCAGGTGAAAATCTTCATCTACAGAATATTGAATAAAACAAAAAGAAAAATTCTGGCCAATTATTTTTCTGTGTTTGTTGCCCTAGTTTCCCGCCACCTTCAATGCGTTGCTTTCTCCTAGCCAGGTCTCTGGTGAACGGATTTATACTGCAAAGCCAGAGGCAAAGTCACAGAAGAGCTCACATGGCCACTGGATGGCTGATTAGCACCAAAATAGGGATATCCAAGGAAATGAGGACACCAAAGAGATACCAGATTAGCTCCTTAATAGAAATACATGTACAGTGAATTTTTTCTAAAGGTTTATTTTGCTATGACAAAGAGTTGGGGAGATCTTGAAAGACTTTGAAGAAACAGGAAGGGTGTTCTTCCCAACGTGAGCATCAAATCCTCTTTTTCATGTAAACATCTGCCAAATCATTCTGGTCGGTCATCCAGCCCAAGTCACAGATGGGGAAATTGGGTCCCCTAGTGACAGATAATTGGGTCCCCTAGCGACTTCTATAGCTTGGACAAAAGGCACTGATGCCTTTGCTCTCTCAACTGGATCTTGCCATTTCAACCATAGATGCCTGAAGCATCCTGTAGAGCATTCAAAATATCTTAGAGCCCAAATTCCCTCTTTCACACAAAACACAAGTATATTTTAAAAGCTCACTGCCTCAAAAACAATGAGCAACATCTGTAAATGTGGCTTTTTATGTTTTCGGTATAAGTAGGTGGTAACATAGATAATTTTGGAGATCATGCCGAAGTTCTTGATTTGCAGGCGTGAAAAAGTTTAAGAAAGTTAAAATTTTTGCCTGTGATCAAAGTTTCTTTAATGTAAGATGTGTAAGGAATAGTTAAGGATATCAATTATAGTGACTTTGAAAGGAGGTAGTGTCATAAATCTAAATTATAAAATACTAATTGGACCCATTAAAGGAGTATATTAATTCTTACAAAGATCTCTCACCTTCATGGCTTTTACAGCTTGTGATCCTGAGTAGTCAAATTCACCTGCCTGACCAATGGATAGACCTCCTGATCCTAGGATAAGGACTTTGGAGACCTGTAAGCAGTAAGAAAATGACATTGCTTTGATTAGGAAGATGGGGGAAATAGGCATTTTCAAGAGTGGAGAACTCAAACTATATTGTCTAAGTTTACATGGTGATTTAAAGTACAATATTTTGAAAAATATGTAATATGTGAGGAAAAAGACTAAAAATTTAAACATTTCTAATTTCAAAGCAATTTCCAAAGTTCATGAAGCTTTTTTCATTTAAGTGAAAAATTGTGAGAAGAGGTCTACATTTTATTCCAAGATATATAAATACCTAAAAATAATTACATAAATATATATTTAAATATATATGTATATATTTAAATACACACACACACACACACACACATATATATGATAAGAATCTCCCTAAAATTTAAATGTATTCCATTCAATATTCCTTGGTTTCCTTCTGGACAAAGGAGACCTGGGCTTTCCCTAATGGACAAATGAAAACATAGAAGGCAAGGGGACATGGATACACCTGCATATTCACATTTTTGCCTTTACAGTTCAGTGCCAGAAATATTTAAAGATAATGCAATAAGATAAAGCTCATATCTTGGCAACATACTGAACTTCCAGAGACTGTTATGTGACTCCAAGGAAATAATGATACTGCTTAGTTTTGAGCCACAAGTGCCAAACCCTTCAGAGAAGAAAGATACTCCTGCTCACTGCAAAAGACAAGGACTTGGGAAAATTGGTTTGCCTCAACAAATATTTATTGGATGCCTGCTACATGCGAAGATACTGTGGAATCCCAAACTTTTTGGTGTCTTTTTGGTGTCTTTTTCCTCACCATTAACAAAAAGATACACGTCTGAAGAACATGAGTTGATATTCTGAGAAAAACACTATACTGTAAGTACATTGCTTTCTTTGGCTACTAAGAACCCACCATTTTATTCCACATTGAGTGGGTAAATTACCTCCAATCTTTCTATCTCAGGCAAAGAGGCTGCCATGGAAATCCTTAAAACAGAGCATCCAACTCAAATTATCATTTTATGAAAACATATAATTCAACTATTTTTATTTATAAAAAGAGTCAATACGTATATATATATATATATATATACTTGAAAATACATATACATTCTTCTAAATTTTATATAATAATGATGTGGGTATGTGTGTGGTTTAACTATGAAGGAAATGGGTAGAAACCTTAACATATTAACATATGTATTTAAATAAATAAGGATTCAAGTCTTGTGCTATAGTAATCCTTATCCATTTGCTTTTTAGAGGTAAAATAGTATTATTCTATTGAATAATAACTCTTCTCATTGAAACAAAAAATGTTCTATCATCAATAATGATTCTGTAATCTGAACTGTATCTCAAGCGTACATAAGACTATAGTTTATTAAGTAATAAAAAATGTGTCAAATTTGAAACTAAAAGCCTATTCTTTATTAAATTATTGTATTACAAATTTTCTAGAAGTAAACTGTAAAAGATTTTATATCAAAACAGGAAAATTCCATCAAGAACAGGCAAAATAATTAGATGCTAAAATGATGAGTAATTACCATACCACTAATCATCTCTTATAGACATTAAAATGGTTAACATCATTCACTTAAAAAAATTATCATATGATAGAGAAAATAAAAAATACATAAACCAAAAAGAAGCCCGCATATACTGACCTCCACTCGAGAGGCAACCAGTGCTGGCTTTGGCAGAACCGATGTGATTGTGGTACCTTTCCCTTTTTTTATCAGTGAGAAAAAAGAATCAAACAGGTACTAGAAAAAAATAGAACCAACAAGTTAGAAGCTGCAAAACTCATCAGGTTACTAGATAAAACATAGTATGGCCAGTTAAATTTGAACTTCAGATAAGTAACATACTTTTTTTTAAGGGTAAGTATTCATATGCACTATTTGGTTTTTGTTTTTCTGCCAAAATTGGCAAACTAAATATTTACTATTGTAAGAATTAGATCAAATAAACATTTCTAATTGTTCACTTCAAATCCTATCAGAAGAAAGTTTTCAGCAGACAGTGAACATTTCAGATAATGCCTTCTGAGAATGTCAAGTTTTCATCCCCTTAATTAGGGGTTATTTTCTTCTAAATGTTTTCTTCTAAATAAAACTCTAGTTATACAAAAGAAATTAAAGCTATATTGCATATACGTCCTAAAGTTCAAAATAACTGGATTTTGAAAATTTCTATCCACTCTAAAAATATCTCTAAAGTTTATTCTTAGCTTTACCAATGAATCTACTTCCATTGTTTCACTAGACATGACAAATTTCAACAAAAATATTCATTTTGTAGCTTCGGCAGCACAAAGAAAAAGGATTAAGTACTACTGGATGTTGCATGCCTTAATTTCAATGTTCCTAATCTGATGTACTAATATAGGCAAAATATTTAAATTTTAAATAAAAAGAAAACAGTATTCACCATGCATTAGGCAATAGTGTACGTCACCAAATTTTCCTTATGCTTTTCATCATGGGTAGGTAATGGTATACTGACTTGGGCTATTAAGAATCATTATTTCCTGGGATGCCTGGGTGGTTCAGTGGGTTAAGCATCCAACTTCAGCTCAGGTCATGATCTCACAGTTTGTGAGTTCGAGCCCTGTGTCGGGCTCTGTGCTGACAGCCCAGAGCCTGGAGCCTGCTTCAGATTCTGTGTCTCCCTCTCTCTCTGACCCTCCCCTGCTTGCACTCTCTCTCTCTCTCAAAAATAAACAAACATTAAAATAATTGTTCTTAAATCATTATTTCCTGATAATATTAAAAAATAAAAAGCATAAATATCTGAAAAGGCAATTCACGGGTGAGAAAGCAGACTTTACAGAGGGAAATTTCTGATTCTCCTCATTTTACCTAGGTGCCTTTTCTGAGAATATCTGCCAACAGGGAAGAACTGTCAGCATGACTAGTGGAGGCCTTAGAGTGTGGGGGAGGAAGTCACACCAGACTTCCCAGACTTTTGTGAGTGTCACCAGAAGCTTGTGTTTGGAAAGATGACTTTGAACACTGAACCAAAAAGTCACACACAAAAATAAAAATATTTAAATTAAAAACAAAATTCTTCTAAGCATTCCTTGTGGTTCTCTTCTTAAGCCATCTGACTCACATATATGTGCATGCACGCCCTCTCCCCTCCCTCATACCCCTGCCCTTCTTCCTTCTCCCGCTGCTGTTTATTCTCCCTTCCTGGCTATACAACCAGTTGCCATAGGGATTTTCGTGAAGTCACAGATGGGGGATTAAAATTTCATTTCAGTTATGAGAACAAGAGAGCAAGAGGGAATTCATTTGCATAGTACAACCATTGTAAATTTCAGAACTAAATATATTAGAATGATAATGATTTAAGTAAAAATAGCATCACATCAGGTTTCGTAAGGGTTTTCCCACTTTAAATTTTAAAGAAGATAGAAATTTCCTCCATGATATTCATGGGGAAATTTTAATACAATGTGTGTGTTATCAAAGTATTCTTCTTGAAAATATTCTTACCCAAGATCATCGGGGCTAACTATTTTTGTTTCCCAAGTTTTCACATTAATACATTTCTGATTTTAAAAAAGACTAAGTGTACAATAGGTCTTATTTTCTGACATACCTCAGTGTCTGTTGGGCCTGGGCTGACCTCTGGGTGGAATTGCACACCAAAGAAGGGTTTGCTTTCATGCATAATCCCCTAAAGGAATAAGAAATAGGAAGAAATTCCTTCTGTAACAATGAATGTTAACCAGGACTGTGTACTACTTAGCGGACAATAAAGTCCAAATAAAAACACTAAGTTAAAGGCTTAAAGACATTCTAGCAGCTAACAGCCATAATAAAGACAGGCCAACAAAGACTCAACCAAATGCGGTCCCCTCAATAAAAACAACTGATTTGGTCTATAGCCTTTGGGCCCTCCTCCCCAGGGTCTCAGAATAAACTCAAATCTTCTTATCTCCAACTCCTAAATTACTTCTCCAAGGGTCTTCTCAAAGGCTACTTCAGAGCTAAGTGAGTCCCAGAGACCCATGTGGACTAGGTCCAAACAGATCTCCACCAAATGCCCATTAGCAATCAATGTGAAAGACAGTCACTGATTAACCACTCAAAGAGTGGATCTTAATGAGTCAACTGATGAGAGAATAAGACAGAAATGACTTTTTAAAAAGCAGAGGGCCATGGGAAATAACCTATAAGAGGAGTTCTTATACACACACACACACATCAAAAAAAGCCCACATAAACAAGGTATGTGTATAACAGAGTATTAAAAGCCCAGCATTACTCATTGCCAACTGAACAGGTTTATTGAGGGCCCTACCTCATTGGTTTGATCGTTGACATTCACAAAAAGTGGTTTCCAGCCAGCAGGAAGGGTGTTGTCCAGGGCATAGCCATGATTCTGAGCAGTAATGAAAGCCTGTCTGTTTGTGATATTCAAAACAGGCTGATTCTGCCCTCTGGAGGGAAAAGGGGAGAAAGAATAAGGAAAAGGAAAAGTGAAGAGAAGAATATAAATACATTTGTTGTAAAACAGTGAACAAGTAAAGCCTATTAAAATGTGAAAGTTTCAATTGCTTAGTGAAAATTACACTGTGAGAAAAGTCACAGATTGTTAATCCCAATAATTTTAGCAACAAAAATCAATTCAGGAAGCTTTGCTGTGTGTTAAATAGCAGGTTTATTAAACTTGTACAATTTTAGAAAAGGGAGAACTGCACTCATAACAAAAGTTAAGAATTGCTCACTAGCTTAACAGACAAATATAAGTGATTTATTTTAAGGGAGCTAGGTAATTTTAAAGCCAGAGAGTGTGGGGGAAATAATAAAGAGATGACTCTGTCCTGAATTATTCTGAATTACACTTCATGCAGAGGGGGGGCCGTGGGGGAAAGCTCCATATTAAATAAATTGGCATCATGTGGGGTCAGAAGTAAAACCAAGAGGACCTGAAGACTTCCCAGTTCTTAAGTCACACTAGAGTCCTACAATGTTAGAAACCAGAACAGTTTCCCTTAGAATATCATTTGATAGTCTATCATTTGATAATGTCATTTGATATTACAACCTCAACTTATGCCAAGGGGAGGAAAATAACTTTAAACTACAGCAACGTTATTGTTAGAGAAGGCTGCCTTTCAAAAAGGTAATAAAAGTGGTATCGGGTAGTCAGACAACTGTGAACCATGTAATAGTACAGTTAGCTGTTTTTTCTGAAGAAAATGGCCTGTAGTCTTTTGCGTTTAGTTATTGACAGCATTGCAGATCCAGTTTGACCTGTAAACAGAAGCATAACTATCTCACCTGTTGGCCATGGACATCTTGTAGGTTTTAGCACCAGCAGCCAATCCTGTTATTAAATTTCCTGTACTGATTCCAAACAATGGCTCCTTACGATCACTCTCCAAAACCTAATACAGGGAGAATGTTTATGAACTAGAGTACAGTCCCCGCACCGCCCCCCCCAAATGCTGCCTCTGAAGGAATAAAAATGAAGCATCCTTTTTTTTCTTAATTAACAAGAAAATAGTAATTGAATAAACAGTTAAGGCTAAAGGGGCACCGAGGTGGCTCAGTCGGACGGGCATCCGACCCTTGATTTTGGCTCAGATCATGAGCTCACGGTAGTGAGATGGAGTCCCTGTGCTGACAGCGCAGAACCTGCTTGGGATATTCTCTCTCCCTCTCTCTCTCTGCCCATCTCCCTCTCATGTGTGTGTACCCTCTCAAAATAAATAAATAAACTTAAAAAAAAGTTATAAATAAGAACATGAGGGGTGCCTGGGTGGCTCAGTCGGTAAAGCGTCCGACTTCGGCTCAGGTCACAATCTCGCGGTCCGTGAGTTCGAGCCCCGAGTCGGGCTCTGGGCTGATGGCTCAGAGCCTGGAGCCTGCTTCCAATTCTGTGTCTCCCTCTCTCTCTGCCCCTCCCCCGTTCATGCTCTGTTTCTCTCTGTCTCAAAAATAAATAAAACGTTAAAAAAAATTTTAAAAAAAAGAACATGACTGACAAATTTGTAGCATTAGAATTCAATAAAGTGTACTTAATAAACTAAACAAAATGTAATGTTTCTTTAGAAACCTGAAGGTGTTGTAGGTACCAAAGTCATGGTGAGAAACGTGAATTGTCATTTTACGACTGTACAGAGAGACACATTGGGAGGTTGGACTCCTGCTCTCTTGAATCGAGGACACAGTCCCAGTTACTTTGCCTAAAGAAAGGTTCCTTTTGCCTCTGGTACTCTCTCCTCCTTGTTTCCTCCCATACCGTGTCTGCTGACACTGCCTCAGAGGCCATAGACAGGAGTGGAAAAGAATATGGGAATACCTGAAATATATTACAGCCTTTGTGACAGTTACATAGCAGAGTCCCTCCACCTCACACGCAGATACACACTACCCCCAGGAGCACTGTACCTTTTTGACATTCTGAATTAGTGGTTGTGCAAGAGCTGGGTTCCCGGGTCCTCCAGCAATTAAAAGCCCATCATACTCCATGTTGGTGAAATCATGATTCCAGGGAACTAAATGCACTTCTGCTCCTCGCTAGAAAAGAAATGCAAAAATAATCAATTTAATAACATTTTTCTTTGCCAAAGTAGAATTTTGCCTAGACCTTCTCTTGATTAACCACTCCCTAATGGGGAAAAAGAGTACATGATTCAAACGAATAATGCTGAGTGAAAAATTCTTTGGTGGCTCACTGTATTTTGTATAATATAGATGGAGCCAGTGGTCAACAGAAAGTGAAGAAAAAACATGTTTAAAGTTTTGATCCTGAAAAAAATAATGTACTTTCCCATATTACAGGAGGTTTCAGAGCCTTAAAAAATTCCTGACTGGGCACCCAGGAATATAGGTTATTTTCACAAGCTGTGGTAGAGAGTTATTTAAAAAAGAGAGAGAGAGAAATCCATTTTCTGCAAAATTATGCTAGTCTACCTCTCATCTTTTTCAATTTTGCTTTTTTTACCTGACCAAATTTTTTAGCAGCCTTCTTTCCTAGCGTTTTCTCATATTATCTGTAGTATATGTATTGTCATTGAATAATTAGAACTTTTGTATATAGAAGTGGGTAGGAAGACATCTTTGATGGTTTCCCTAGAAACATTTCCTGAGACAAGAATTTGAGAAAAAGGAGTTTATTTGGATGGGTTTCTAAGAAGTGACACTGTGACACACGCCAATAAATTATGCATTATCAAGTTCTGTAAACACCTAGAGCTTCAGCCCACTGAGGAACTCTGAGTGTGTAGACAATCCACTCTCAAGATAGTTCAGTCATGGGGCAAGAGTCGAGATATTTACACACTGAACTTCTCTTGACTTTAGGTAGGGGGTGCTCCAGGGATCATTAATTCTACAGTATTTCCTGCCAGTCAATAGGCTCCAACCAACTAAAGAGAGCCCTCAAGCAATGAAGTGCAGGCCTCTGCAACTGGAGGATGGGCTAAATGCCCTATAATGGTGAAATGAGAAAGAGATACAGATAGGTCATCGACAGCATCTGCTACTGAAGAGTCCATGCAAGTTTTTATTAATAAAATGGGCCAGAATTTAAAATCATGATTTAGATCATTTGGCTGATACTCTTGAACGAAGAGAAGGTGAATTGAAGAATTCCTCTGCACTCACAACTATTTTGGTATTATGGAAATATCTGTGTATGTGCGCGTATGAGAGAGAGAGAGAGGAACAGAAACAGAAAGACATAGGTAGGGAGAGAGATGGAGAAGTGGGATAAGGAGAAATCCCAACAAAACAGTATTTAAGGAAACATCATAATGGTTACATTCTCCTGCAGAATTTTTAACGTTTAATTTTAATTGGTTGCCTAAGAGTTTATATGAAGCAATGTGAAAGTTTGTACTCTATCAGGGCATGATCCCTGAAAACATTTGTCACATAATAATTGTACTCCAATGGAGGAGTTCTCCAACTGACTCTCAATTTTTGGTCATCTCTACACTCAAAGAAAATAAGCATGGCATGTCTCAGAATGTCAGTCAATGAGTGATAAGAAGTCATCACTCTTCTGTTTGTGGCCTTTAAAGATTTTTTAAAAACACACTCCACATCTCTAATTTTAACAGGAATAAATTTTATTTTGTAGATCAAAGAGAGCAAAAAGAGAATGGATCCCCTGACATTCTGAGAGAACACATTAGCTTTCTCTGAAACAGAAAAGGGAAATCAGTTTCACACTAAAAAGATCAATATTACAAATCCTCACCCTCGAGATGCAACAAATTACTTACCTTTACTAGAAGGCGAATTACATTGTTTTTAATGCCACAGTCTACAGCTACCACTTTTGTGGGGTTTCCTTTGCCATACACCTTGACATCCTGCCATTCGAAAAAGCAGAGAGTGAGAGGGAAGGTCTAGCTGTGAGCAGCACACCAATATCATAAACACAACATATCATAACACCTGAAGATGCTTAGCACTTAACATTGGTAACAGGGTGATTGCTGACTACTAGGGAGTGACTGGCAATTAACAATCAATGTAGAAGAAAGGCACAGCAAGTGCCACAGACTGTACCTTTTCTTATGAAGCAAAGGGTACTTTGCTGTTTTACATAAAATGTAGATTACAGTAATAACAATGGTCCCTGAGAAATTGGTTGCTTCCATAGTTAACAATAATCTCTCCCATGATTTGCCTCATTAACAACCAGTGGCAATGGAATTTTCAAGTATTACCGCCTGATTCAGCACTAGGCAGATGTGGTAATAGATACATCATGCTTTAAATACCACTTGATCTTCAACTTGTAATAAAGGCTGGATGGGGTAGAGCTGTTGTGCATTAGGCTTATGCAGTGGGGCTAATGGATAAAATCAGGATGAGAATCGGATGATTGCTAAGCTAGTGTAGACCACTGGTCTCTTTAGGTTACTATGCATTTATCCGCATTGAAATGATAGGCTTCATAAAAGGATCCCCAAGCATATGATAATCATTACCTACATCTTAAGCACTGCTTGGAGTCAGACCCATTTTCACAGGCATTTACCCAAGAATCAGTTCCCCAAAGTCATAAAAGGAGAAATAATAGAAACAGAAAGCCTAGAGGACTGGGTGCCCACACGGATTTCAGCTTTGAGAATTAGCTAGTATATTCTGAATTTAGGATGATTTCAATGTTTCCAAAAAGTTTTAGATAAAAGTTGCAACCTGGATATTTGAAAGAGTATTTTACTTTAACTGAAATATCTACTCTCTACTCTCCACTCTCCGCACACTCTATAGAATGGGAAATGACAATCCTTAGACTGTACTTGAAAAAATATATATAAAGTTTGTCACATTTTTTTCTTTAGCTAACTATCCTAAAGAAAAAATACCCCATTCTTTCCATGATCTGCAGAAATTATTGCTGAGCTGATCTATAAATGCTACAGATAATCTCTCTCATCACATAATTTGAAAAAGTATATACTTATTTTTAACCTTAGGCTTCTGCTACAAAATAAAGCAATATTACCATCTAGTTGTAGCTACATCAAATTGCAATTACAAGACAATGAACTAAGTTATCAACCATATCCAAATAAAACTCATAGAATATAGTCTGATACAAATATGCATTTTATCACAGTTACAATGAAATTATTTAATTGCACCAAGCATCAAGAAACAGGGACAGTTTTCACCATTGCAATCTCTCTCTTCATATGATGTATATAAAAATACAGGTAGGCTCCTTTTTTCTAGTCTCTACACAAATACATTATATGCTCTTCATACAGAATGATAGCAGTTTTAAGCAAGAATTCACAGACACATGAATATATGAATTTGTATTATGACTCTTGAAGAGAGGAATATGTTATGCAGTGTTTTTAACCTCATTACCACAGAATTTTTTTAAGGTGAATTTCTCTAGGCCAACATTTCTCACATGTGGAAAATCCTACACTAGATCCCCAAGGTAGCTCTCAATTCTAAAAGGAAAAATAGCACTTTTTCATGCTGTGTCTCAGACCAAATCACTTCACAGGGAAATGTCTAGAAAAAAAATACAGAAAAATAGTTCCATGCCATTTGAATGGACAAATTTTGGAATTAAAAACAAGAGATTACTGCATATGGCATGATCAAATTTCAAATATATAAACAATTACATATAATTTAAAATTCACTGTCTTTAACAACTCATCTTTCTTATGCTTCAGCATCCTGTGAATGCATGTCTGAGCCCAACATCAAGGCTCAGTACTGATTGTCTAGGACCTATAATCCTTGTCTCCCATTTCCATGTGAATAGAAATAGGAACAGGAATACCAGATAATATCAACATGTGTTTTCTCTGAGGCTGACATGCTATTAATCAGGCAATTTTCAGTCCTTTAATAACATTTTCTTAAGAAAAGGCCCTGGTGGGGGCACCTGGGTGGCTCAGTCGGTTAAGTGTCCAGCTTTGGCTCAGGTCATGATCTCATGGTTCATGAGTTTGAGCAGTGAGTCGGGCTCAGTGCTGACAGCTCAGAGTCTGGAGCCTGCTTTGGATTTTGTGTCTTTCTCTCTCTCTACACCTCCCCCACTCGTTCTCTCTCTCTCTCTCTCTCTCTCAAAACTAAATAAACATTAAAAAAAAGAAAAAAAAGAAAAAAAACCTTGGTGGGCCAAAGTTCTCACAGCTGGAATTCTTCATGAAATGTTGTTCTCCATAGCCATTCTGATTGATGCTAGATCAATGCAAGTAAAAGTTACTAACTTTAAATTTTTGTTTTAACGTTTATTTATTTTTGAGACAGAGAGAGACAGAGCATGAACGGGGGAGGGGCAGAGAGAGAGGGAGACACAGAATCAGAAGCAGGCTCCAGCCTCTGAGCCATCAGCCCAGAGCCTGACACGGGGCTCGAACTCACGGACCGTGAGATCATGACCTGAGCTGAAGTCGGACGCTTAACCGACTGAGCCACCCAGGCGCCCCAAAAAGTTACTAACTTTAAACGGAATGATTTGTATATTTCAGGTGCTATGAGATCCTTTTTTCCCTCAACTCTGGTGCTTCAGGAAGATGACCTCCGCCTCAGTGAAGATTTTGATATTACAAGAAATAAAACTACAAAATGTGAAGGGAAATCTCTCACCTTGGTTGAAACCTCAGCGATCAAATTCTGCTTATTTGGATCCACGAAATCCACAGACTGACCTTCAAATTCAATCTTCCCGAGCATGGTACCCTGTCAAATCAAAAAATTAGACAGTTAAAAGGGAGCAACGGTCAAGGTGCTAACAGGATCCATTCACAGGGACCTACACAGCAGCTCCAAGATCTAAATGTCTTTAGAACTACTCAAAACCATCAGCAGAAAGAAGATCCTCATCTTCTCAACCTGGAAAGATGCATGGTACATTTTGAGAAATGCTATGGGAAGTACAATTCATTTTTTTAGGGCTGAGATTGTGACCTGGAGTAAGCAAGATCAAAAGGCATCAGAATTCAGGCCTCCAAGCTCCAGACGGTGCCAATTAAACTATTTAGGCTACCTATTCCCTTAGTGCATATGACCTAAAGATCGTTCATGGGAGACATGGACAAAACAATCTATTGAGAAGAAAATAAGAAATCTAAAAATTGTAGAAAATTGAAAAGAATGAGAATTAATTACATTATGATAGTAAAATTCATTCACAAAAAGATGTGAAATGCGGGCACCTGGCTGGTTCAGTCAGTAAAGCATGTGACTCGATCTCAGGGTTATGAGTTTGAGCCCCACATTGGGCATAGAGATAACTTAGAAAGAAAGAAAGAAAGAAAGAAAGAAAGAAAGAAAGAAAGAAAGAAAAAAGAAAGAAGAAAGAAAGAAAGAAAGAAAGAAAGAAAGAAAGAAAGAAAGAAAGAGAAAGAAAGAGGGATGCCTGGGTGGCTCAGTCGGTTGGGCGTCCGACTTCAGCTCAGGTCATGATCTCATGGTTCATGGGTTCGGCCCGCATCGGGCTCTGTGCTGACAGCTCAAAGCCTGGAGCCTGCTTCCGATTCTGTGTCTCCCTCTCTCTCTGCCCCTCCCCCACTTGCGCTCTGTCTCCCTCTGTCTCAAAAACAAACATTAAAAAAAAATTTAAAAAGAAAGAAAGAGAAAGAAAGAAAGATGAAATGCCAAGTAAGTCATCAATTTTGAGAAGAAGCATTGAAAATATTCACTGCTTTAGATATGTAAATGTCCAGGTGTCCTTAAGGACCTGAACTTTAAAGAATGTTTAGACCTCTCTGAAGTTTTCACAAATTAGCCTTGCTAGCTGAAGATGGCAAATGTTTTCTTATTATTAGCAATGTCTTGAGATTTACTTATTAGTAAGTCTAGTTTTTTTCTATTTAGAAAAATGGCATATTACATTTAGTAATCAAGACTTTATTAGGGGTGGGAGGGAGTCAAAATAGGCAAAATTGATTTGCCTTTCTCCAAGGAAATTACTGCATTGAAGGAAAGAGAAAGAAGCTTTTGTTTCCTTTTGAAATGTATTCCTTAAGGGAAGAAGTAGTCACTTGGGAATGAGTGAGGGTAGAATGTACCAGCACGTCATTCAAACATGATGGTTATTTTGATGTGATTATTAGACCAGAGTGCTACCTCGCACTCTGGGAAAAAGAACTATAAACCACTTTTCACTTCCACGCTGGATTATTACATTTCATGATGGTCTCTATTTACTCTTATCATCCAAATCACAGAATTCCTTGACCATGTTTATGGATCCCTAATTTTGAAATGTGGTTTTCAGTTCTCATTCCCTCTTTTTTTAAAGCATGCTGAATGAAATACAATCTTACCTTTCAACCTAAGATTAACAGAACAGAAAGTCACAAAATATACATTTTTAATATGAACCAACATAGTCAAATATAAGAGGCAATACTACTATTTTACCTGTGCTGATCCATTCAGCCTATTTTTTTAATGTTTATTTATTTTTGAGAGAGGAGTGTGTGCGTGGAGGAGGGGCAGAGAGAGGGAGACAGAGAATCCCATGGGTCTCCCGCTCAGGAACTAAGAGATCATGATCTGAGCCAAAAATCAAGAGTCGAGAGTCAGACACTTAACTGACTGAGCCACCCAGGTGCCACTATTCAGCCGGATTTTGAGAACGTAACCACCTGTGATAAAAGAGGGTTCATCTTAAGCCAACATATCACATGAAGAGTACAATATAGTCTTCTAAAGCATTTTTCCAAATCATTAGGCTTGACTATATTTTTATTCACCCACTGATTCCGCAGCCCAAATTGAATTTCCCAATTTTATTCCCTTCCCATTCAAGTAGCCTTACCACTGTTTACTGCTCCCACAATACCACTGGGTTAAGAAAACACAAGAATCAACTTGGGATGTACAATCTCATTAACATCTATTCTCAGGAAAATTATGAAGGAGGAAGTAAAAGCAGAGGTGAGGGACAGGATATTGTAAACTCTCACTGTCCTCCTTCTAGTCATGGGTATGTGGTGTGCCTTATTTACAAAGAGCTGTTTTCAGAAAGCTGTTCTTTCTGTGTACAGAGATCCTATGTCAATATACTTTCTAACAGGGAGTCTGCAACAGATTTGCTTGAAGAATCCATTTCACTTTGCAAATGTATCATTTATTATTTTTTCTTTTTTATGTAATATAATTCAATGAAAAAATTTCAGTGGCATTTGGGGAATTTAATTCATAGTAGTGAGGTAAAGTGTCTTTGTGTTTTGGGATGTGAAGATTTTGTGTATGAAAAAAAAAAATAGTGTCCTCCTCTCACAACAAGAAAAAGCAAGCAGATGGTGATGAGATATTGTCAAAGGAGGGGTCAGATGTTTCAGCTATGAGATGTGCCAACTAGAAGTTAAACTTACCTTTTATCACCTTGGTCTTTTGAATAGTCTTAAGAAAGAGTATATAATTGAGGTAACGTATGCAGGGCTCATTGTACACACTTATGAAATAGAACTCACTAATTTCACAGATAACCACTCCAAGGAAACCGAACAAATAACAGCAAAAGTATTGCACACTTTCTAGTTTACATTTTTCAGCATGCCAGCATTCAACTGAGGCAAAATTATGCACCTGGTTACCTCCTCCACTGGTCTCACTGTCACATGAGCTGACTTATAAAGGCCTTGACTCACTGGGATAGTGAACACCCAGTGGGCACTCAATATCCTGCTGCCAAGTGAATTAATCTCAAATCCATTCAGCAACAAACATCCCAATCAAGTATTAAGTCTGAAAAATTACATTAGAAATAGTAAAACAAGATGACAGAGGACCAAATGACAGCAATTGGCCAGATTTGCTCTTTCATACTGTTGGATTCCCTGAGCACTGAGAAAAAATATAATATTTAAGTTTATATATAGAGAGTATAGTATATATATTTTTAATTTATATATATAAATTATATATGTATATATAAATATACATACACATATATAAAGAATTATATGTACACATATAAAGAAACATAGGGTTGGCTAAAGATTATGATCATACCTTATCCCGAATTATTTTAGTCAGCATTCTTGTATCCACTCCATAAATTGCAGGGACCTATAAGAAAGAAAATTTGTAGTGACAGTGAAATTGGAGGAAATAAGATCCAGCATATTGTTTTCAAGTTACAAACTTAGCATCATCTATCTTCTTGAGCAGTAAATAATTTCCCTACTCCTTCTTTACTCTGACCCAGGGTGACTGTGTTGTCAGAACACGGTAAATTGCTGTTCCGGTTGGGAACAGGACTCTGAATACCCAGGACCTTCCACAGAATAAAAAATGAGAAATTCTGAACATCAATCTTCTGCTATAGTTTTGTTTCTTTTAACACAAGATGTTAAAGAGGCAATGTTATATATTTATATTATTACATGTATTTATATAGATAAATAATGGATTTGTGAACTGCAGAAGCAATCGTATGTAAATACATGCAAATCCATGTTTTGAGCCAAATGTTCCTACTACCTACTACACACTCAACACATTTTTCTGAAGGTGCTTGCTAAGTAATCAGGATGTAATAAGTTTGCCCATCCTATTAGGAAATCAGGCAATACCACCATTTGTTTTCTTTTCTTTGAGTAGTTTGGATAGAGACAGATATGGTAAAATAAAAGGGCGATGAGTTAGGAATCCGAAAAATAAGTTCTAATTTCTTTTCTTCCACCATTTATTTCAGTGATGTTTGAGCAACATGTTTTTCCTCACCTGTACATACATAGAAGGAGGTGAACTGATTACTCTCTTAGATGCTCTTCTACTCTATTCAAAGTGCATTTTTTTTAATTTTTAATGTATATTTATTTACTTTGAGAGAGGGGCAGAGAGAAAGGGAAAGAGAGAATCCCAAGCATGCCCTACGCTGTCAGCACATAGCCCCACAAAGGGCAAGATCTCACCAACTGTGAGATCTTGACCTGAGCCAAAATTAAGGGTCGGAGGCTTAACCAGCTGAGTCACCCAGGCGCCCCTATTCCAAGCACATTTTAAAAACAAACTAACAAATCATGAATTAAGTTCTTGCTCAAACTGTTAGTTCTTACGCAGAGCAGCTGTCATATCAGTTCCCTAATGACACAAAGGAAACACTAGAGCGAGGGTCTCCTCAATGACCATTACAAAAATTAGTTGTCTGGGTGAGGGAAGTAAATTCAGATAATGGTTGAGAATAAAATAGTAGTAATTCAGGGGATGACATAAATGCCTTCTTCTCCCTTTCAAAATCTAGAAAGAATGAGACCCAGGAAGCCAAAATTAAGATTTCTTGATTTCTCAGAAAGGAGCAACATTTAACCCCAATACACAGATGCTCATTGGCGTGGCAGAGCTTTGTCGGAATCATATTCTGCCAGTTACGGGCCCCGCACCAATCCAACAAAAAGCAAATCCAGCAACACTGGAGATGAAGCCAAATACAGCAGGTCCCTTAACTTTAAGTACATCTGACATTCAAACCAGGAGAATCCTGTTACTTTATTACAAAATAATACTTAAACTAAGGAAAGTATAAGATAACATTTTTAGCCCTTTTCACGTAACTACTTCAAATAAGATTATATCTAATTATGCATCATAGAGTCACAACGTTTAAGCTAAAAGAAACAACAGCAATCTGTTTATGCTTTCATAAGAGTTAAAGATTCAGAAAGTGTGGTATGGTTACACGACCTGCACAAAATCACACAGCTAGTTGATGGTAAGGCTGGTACTAAAAGCCATTACAGAAATACATACCGTGGTCCTGGGTAAAAGGGGATGGGGAAATTAAGTGGCTCAAGAATATAGAAAATTCTAAAATTTTCTCTAGCCCCTTTCCTCAAAGAGAAGTGCTACCAAGCATGTGCCACCTAGTGGATTACACTAAAAATATGTGGCCCTCAGGGTTTAGAAGAGAATTGGTCTGAGAGAGAGAGAGAGAGAGAGAGAGAGAGAGAGAGAGAATTAGTCCAGACAGTGCAGCCTGCGTATTTCTCACCTTTTCTTCTTGTAGCCACTGCCCAAGACTCTTGTTAGCCAGCCAGTGGTGGTAGTCATTGCTATAGTTCAGAACCAGCAAACCTGCAACCTAGAAACAGAGTTGTTTGAAAGGCGTGACCACGAAATATTACACAATTCTTGTGACTTGTCATAACAGTTTGCATTTTTTTTAAAAGGTTTATTATATCCATTGATACAAGGCTTAAAATCCTTGGGACTTGAAGGAAAAGGAACAGGATCAACATTTTTCTCTTAAAATACATCACTGTTGCCTTAATCACCATGTTGAGGAAAAGTCTTAGCCCAGTTGCTAACTCCTGTCCCCGACTTCTCAGCACCCTGGTACCTTTTCTCCATGGAATTTATCAATAATCTAGTTAATAATCATTTGTTTAATGTACATGAAGAATAAATAATTTTTGGCTACATTTAAAGGAGACTGAGAAATATGGGGAAAATTGTGAGAAATAGAATTAATCTAAATGATCAGTCCAAGTCATTCAAAAATAGAGTGGCAAAAAAAAAAAAGAATGAAAACATAGAGTGATTAATTTGGAGTATACATTTTTTAATTGTTTATATGGTCCACATTCCTAATATTATCCAAATTTATTTTGATTAGGAAATCTTAATGTGTTTACTTTTAGAATGGCATACAAGTTATCTTTTATTCATCCTCTAAATAAGATAAGATTAAAAGGCAAATAGTTGATACAGAGTTGATTACCAAGGATCTTTTAAAGGGTAATTCATCACCATTTCTTGCAGCATAGTTGTCATTTAGACTCATAACAACATCTTTCCAAATTAAGCCAAGTTTCATCCAAGGCATTAAGAACAAATGCAAAGTGTCATGAAAAATGAAATTCAAAATAATGTTATGTTAAAAATTATTCTCATATACATAGGAATAAGGTTGAGAACATGAGTTTAATGGTTTGTACTACAGTATTAGAGAGAAACTTTGCCCACCCTAGATTCTTAAAAATAAATCAACTATCCCCCCTTCAGTTGAAACTTCTTCTTTTTTTATGTTTATTTACTTATTTTACATATTTTTTTAATGTTTATTTATTTCTGAGACAGAGAGAGACAGAGCATGAGTGGGGGAGGGACAGAGAGAGAGGGAGACACAGAATCTGAAGCAGGCTCCAGGCTCTAAGATGTCAGCACAGAGCCCAACGCGGGGCTCAAACTCACAGACCATGAGATCACGACCTGAGCCGAAGTCGGACGCTTAACCGACTGAGCCACCCAGGCGCCCCTTATGTTTATTTATTTTTGAGAGAGACAGAGTGAGAGTGAGCAGGGGAGGAACAAAGAGAGAGGGAAACACGGAATCTGAAACAGGCTCGACTCCAAGCTGTCAGCACAGAGCCTGACGCGGGGCTTGAACTCACAAACTGTGAGATCATGACCTGAGCTGAAGTCAGATGCTCAACCTATTGAGCCACTCAGGCGCCCCAAGACTTCTTGTTTTTTTTAGAGTAGACTCCACATCCAACATGGGGCTCAAACTCATGACCCTGAGATCAAGAGTTGCATGCTCTAGCGACCGAGCCAGGCAGACACCCCAGATTGAGACTTTTTAAATAGTCGTCACTGGCACTACCTTAATTCCATCAGACTCCAAATATTTGCTGAGTCCCAGTTCATCCAGGGCAGTAGTGTCAGGGGCTCCACCATTCCCAATAATGGGATTGGCCATGGTGAGAATCTGTCCCTTGTAGGCAGGGTCAGTAAGGGCTTCTGGGTACCTGAGTAAACACGTCAAAAAATTACCAACAAAAAAATGCACGTAACTACAAAACTACAACATACATACATGCTCTTAACTATTGAACCCTTGAAAATGACTGAACATGAGATTAAAATCCTGTAAACCTGCTTCTAGATTTTAGAAAATCTAGAAGATGAAAATGTATCCCATGATATGACTGATATGAAAAGACAAACTGATTCTTTTTTTTTTTAATTTTCATTTAAGTATAGTTGACACACAGTGTTGCGTTAATTTTAGGCCTACAACATAGTAATTCAGCGTCTCTATGTGTTATGCTCTGCTCACAAGTGTAGCTACCATCTGTCATGACACAAGGCTATTACGGTATCACTGACCATATTCCCTATGTGGTACCCTTTATTCCTGTGACTTATTTATTCTATAACTGGAACTGTACTTTCCACTCTCCTTTACCCATTTTGCCCTTCCCCCACCCCTCTTTCTGGCAACCGTAGTTTGTTCTCTGTACTTGTGGGTCTGATTCTGCTTTTAAAACAAATGGACTCTTAAGTACTAAGGCATATTCTCATGTAATTTTCATTCCCTCAATTTCTTAAAATTTTTAATTCCTTACAATTTCCTTCACAGGGTCTTCATTGTTTTTTTAAATATTTTTTTTAAGTTTATTTATTTGAGAGAGAGAGAGAGAGAGATTGCATGCACACAAGCAGAGAAGGGGCAGAGAGAGAGAGAGAAACCCAAGCAGGTTCCACACTGTCAATGCAGAGCCCCACGTAGGGCTCGAACTCACGAATGGTGAGATCATGACTTGAGTCGAAACCAAGAGTCAGACGTTTAACCGACTGAGCCACCCAGACGCCCCATAGAGTCTTCATTTTTTAAATATTGTTCTATTTAAAGTTTGCAGATATCCTGAAGTTTCCACTTGTCTACCAGACCTGAGTCCAAACTAATATTCACTGTTAGGGCCAATATCACCAAAACATTAACTGTCAAAAATTTTTAAGTTTTTAAAAAAATATCATTTAGGAAACTGAAGAGAATCCTTATTACATCAATGGTGGCTGCATGGGTATATATGTTTATTAAAATTCACTGAACATTTAAAATGAATGAATTAATATCTATACCAGAATTAATAACATAAATGTAGTAGGTTTTTATTTTAAAGTCTGGAGAAAGGGAAAAATAAGGATACATGTATTCTATGAAAGAATTACTCAATGAAATTGATTTTTAACATAGCTTTAGAAAAAGGTATATCAACTTAGTTGATATAGAAAAAGGTATATCAACTTGGAGTTACTATCAACTTAGAAAAGAAAATCAACCCCACAAAAATTGACCTCAAGCACTTCTGACTTCTAAATCAAAAGACTCCAAACAACTAATTTAAAGTACTGATGTGGAATTAGGGAGGAATGCATTAGGTCTTTATTTTAAAATTAAAAACACATAAATTCTAGGGGCGCCTGGGTGGCTCAGTCGGTTAAGCGTCTGACTTCAGCTCAGGCCGTGATCTCACGGTTTGTGGGTTCGGGCCCCACGTCGGGCTCTGTGCCGACAGCTCAGAGCCTGGAGCCTGCTTTGGACTCTGTGTCTCCCTCTCTCTCTCTGCCCCTCCCCTGCTCTCTGTCTCTCTCTCAAAATAATAAATAAAAACACAATACTCTCATTTTTATTATATATATATACATATATATATGCATATATATCACTCTTATTCTTAGTAGTAAGGAACATTATTCCAGTAAATACCAGGTGTTATCTATAACTATTCCATGCACTGGAATCTATTGCAAGTGTGGCCCCCTTCTCGCATTTTCACTTTCTGTAGAATGAGTTAAACCAAATCTTTCTTGTAGATTATTAGTGAAAATGAATGTAAGTGCTAAGGGGGACAGAATCAACAACCTTGAAACCAATACAGTTCAACACAGGAAGTAGTCAACATAAATTCTTCAACCCCATCCAGACAAGCTCCTTCCAGAACTACTTTTGTCAATAGAACACTTAGTCTTTCAGCTCAGCAAACCCTTAGGTGACTAGGTGCTCTCATACTTATCCACACCTCCATCAGCTAATTTCTCAGATGCCTTTCACCTGTCAGGAACTGCCAATTTTTTAACCAAGGCTTACACACAATAAAAATGCATTTCTTGAAGATGAAAAACAAAATAACACCTTTAGTTACCAACCACCTTACTGAGTGAGCCACACAATGAATGAAAACAACAGTTCTCAATGGAAAATAGGGTCCGTGGACTAATCTACTAATGAACGCTTTTTCTTACATCAGAAACATCTTTAATTAATTTAATTTTACTTCCCTTTCTTCTTTCTTTCCATAAAAGAACTGGCCATTCCCTTTAAACATATGCTTACAATACTCTCTCCAGTAAATGAATAAATACAGCTTGTCCTAGAGAACTGCAGCATTAGAAGCAAATTAATCCATCAGGTCCTGTTTGACTTTTGTGATGTGACAAGATTTATTACCCATAATCTATCACAGAGAAGAAAACTCTAGTGCCCTCCATCATTCTGATCTATATTAAACAGTTGTCTGTTGGCAGGTATATTAACACAGCTAGTAATTAGTGCTGTCGAAAAGCTTAAATAATTGCCTGGTGAAGCAAAACTTTGCAAACAGCTTTCATACACTGTAATTTAATGTTCTCACCAGTGGAACTATTTTAAAACCCATCTAATATTCTTTATTTCAAACGGAGAGCCAAGAGTTTAGAGAAGAATATATGTTAATAGTATAATGGAAGTTTGGCCAGTGGATAATCTCAATATCCATTAACTCAATGTGTCCGTGTCTTTATAAGGTTAACTGAATTTTCCCAAAGAATGTATTAAATATTCTATGCTATAGAAGTTTAGTCCACCAAGTCTCTAATGGAAACCTCTTGAAACCCTCTGGTCATATTTTTCAAAGAACTCATATGGTTTTTTTTAATCCCAACTATAAATTACTATCTAATCCAGCCCCCTCATTTTTGTATGTGGAAACTATGATTCAGAAAGGTTAAGGGATTTTCTCAATATTGTATAACCAGTTGTCATTGAAGTTTAGACCAGAACTTCAGCCTCCTGGCTCCCAGAGGAACAAATATTTGTTGGCTAGATAAGAACAGCTACGTGATTTCTGTAGCAGCTCTTATCTTTGTTGCTGTATATCTATTAGCAGATCTTAAATACTAAGTTGGGTTTCAGTTGATAATTTTGAAAATGTCAGATCTATGAACCTGCTCTCCTTTTGATTGCTTCAAGAAAATAAATGTACCTGTTATTTCGCCTTTCTTATTACAGTGTGAATTTACATAGAATATCTAAGAACTGTCTCAGCTCCTTACAGTAGTTCATATTAGATGTGCAAATCTGACTCTTAACTTCACTGAAGGAATGGCACTAGAATGAGACACCCATCCTTTTCCTTGCTCCATACCTTTCCTTGCAGAAGCCATTTAGTAATCTAACAGAACCTGTCTCCTCAGACCCTAGTTTTCTAGAATTACTTGTATTCCTTATTTCCAGGGTAACACCAGTGTCCATGTTCTCTTTCATTTACAGCAGCAGGGAGGAGTTTGTGTCTCTGCCTTCTTTCCGGGATGGCTAGACTAGACAACATACAGGCGCAGTGTGATGTCAGGACAATATGCAATCTTAGCACAATGTGATGATTTCAACCTACCACCATGAGTAAGATCATCTCGTTATTCCTCTGCATAAAGGAAGAATAAAACCTTGGCACACGAGCATTACTCACCCTGCTAGGCCAGTATTAAAAACCACTTCACCAGCAACAGAGGATGGATGGCCAAAGGAGTAGCCTTTCATCTTTGTTCCATCTTCCAGGACGATGTGTGCTGTCTGTGCCTAAAGGAACAGATTCACGAATCTTAGCAGAATACAAAACACGAGGCACATCTAGTTGAAAAATATCCAAAGATACAATACGCAAATGTATTAAATAAATGTACAGTACATTTGATGAAACCGTACTGCCTATATTTGGAGTTGTGCTCCTGTTCCTTGTCACTTTTCTTCAAACCTGTGGCTCTTGTCACTGGAAGGTGTTTTATTTTGTTTTGCTTGAAAGAGGAACTGCAGCATGTTGATACATTGTATATTCCGAATCTACTTGTAGAGTTACTGACAATCCAAAAATATTTCAGTTGAGCTGAAATGCTATGTGTCTATCTTTTGCCCCCTTAATATTTCATAGCTATGCTCAAGTATAGCTTTAAGGGAAGTTCATGAGTTTGCAAAAACATTGCGTATTGTACCAGACAGCTCATCATCACTCTGAGGTTTAGAGCTAGAAGGAATCTTCAAGATTATCCATCAAATTGTGTTCCAGAGAACTCTTGTATTTGATTTCATGCTCCCAAGGCCTGCCCCTCCACACTAGCTTTATGGTCATAAAGAAGCTGAAACCTTATCACTCTATTAATACCGACACAGAAGCAAGCACTATGAAACATCTAAAAATAGATCACATTATATTTTTTAGTAGAGTTAATGATATCCATGTCTGGTTCTCTTTTTAGAGTCCAAGGAATTCTGAATTTGATAACTTCACCATGCTAATCTTTGAACTAGCTTCTGTAAATTCTTGGCTAAGAAGACAGACAATGAGGAAACTTATCTAAGAAGCAGACATTGGCCACTCTTCAAAAATACCCTAAATTCTATTGTTGAAACAATTTAGGTCAAATCTCAATTTCCATAAAATTCAGGGAAGAGAGAAATGTGTTAAACTGTACTTTGCAATTCAAAATATAGACTCTGTAAGAAACTACAGGACAAAATAAGTGAAACATGGTTTTAAAAAATAAGATGAGGAAAACCATCTCTGCAAGAATTGAGGAAATTTGATTAATTTTTAGCATAAATTTTTAAGATTGAAGATGGCATTATGCTTATATTTAAGAGTGTTTTTCTTAAGATATACACTGAAATACTTAAGGATAAAATAATTTCCTTCAAAATATTCAGGGGTTAGGGCAAATGGGTAGAGATATGAAACAAATTCAGCCATGAGTTGAAATTGATGAAGTAAGGGAGATCAGTGTGCAGGTCCTTCTGCAAAGATTAAGTGCGGCCATTAAAGAGAAACATGAATTCTCTACTTGATTTCTCTTACATTTTTAGGACTGGACTCATAGTGTCTAACCCTTTTGCACCCTGCCATCCACACCCACCCACCCCCACACACACACCAACCTGGTATATAGCTGAAACTCAGTAAGTGATTTCCAGACCTCTGTTACTACATTCCTCTAACTTTGCAACAGGCACTCAGTTATTCAAGTGCTAAAATGGAAAACCCTGATTATTTTTCTATAGAAGTCTTCTCTGTAGAAATACAATGTGTCTTTTAGGTACAAAGTCCACAAATCTCTGGCCATTGGAATGATGCTCTTTGTATAAAGTAGTGTTTGATCATCTTTAAACCAATATACCCTGTGCCTAAATATTATTTATGTGTGGGTATGCATACACACAAAATATTTGCAAGCAAAATATTTTAGTATTTCCTATTACAATTGATATGTTTGGGGCACCTTGGTGGCTCAGTGAGTTAAGCAGCTAACTCTTAATTTCAGCTCGGGTCATGATCTCACAGACCCTGGGATCAGGTCCCGCATGGGGCTCTGTGCTGACAGTATGGAGCCTGCTTGGGATTCTCTCTCTCTCTTTCTTTCTCTCTCTCTCTCTCTCTCTCTCTTCCCCCTCCCTCCCTCCCTCTCTTTCAAAATAAATAAATAAATATATTAACTTTAACAATATTTTTAAAAAAAGAATTTTCTTTAAAAAAAAGATTATTTCTCTCTTCTCCTCTACCCCTCCCCTGCTCTCCCTCTCTTTTCCTCTCTCAATAAAATAAAATAAAATAGACATATTTAAGGTATTTCTCTCAACCAGAAAGTTATTGTTTTTAATTGGAGGTACTATGCATGGATTTAAAACACATATTTCTGAGAAATGTGGACAAAATGCTGTCTGCATATCTTATATGTGTTTCTGACTATGAGTGTGTGTGTGTGTGTGTGTGTGTGTGTGTGTGTCCATAGGCAAAGTTAGCCAAAAGAATTTTGTCCTTTACTTGGCGTAAAAATTACCTTTGAGATAAGTTTTTGTTTTATGTATAGTCTTGGAACCAGTGTTCGAGATCTCAAGCTTGACACTTTACCTTTGAATAGTTATTGTTTATCTTCTCAGCAACTAAACTAAAAAAGCTTTTGGAATTACTGAGCACAAAGGAAACCACGATGAGTAATTAACGTAATATGAGTGATGACAGGACTTCCATACAAGTTCTGGATTCTGCTTCTATACACAGGAAGTCAGCTTTGCATGTCACTTTTTCTAACAGCATGATTCTCTTCTCTCGCATTTCATTTCAATTTGTCAACTATTGTTTGTTTACAACTCAAGACCCAGGTGGAGGATTTTAGGAAGTAAGAGTGCTAAAATTATTACAAGCTAATCAAATGTCTATGGTGATAGTTCTCAGTAGGGGTATTTTTAATGGGAAAATTTCCCACATATCTCTGACATATTTCACTAGGCGAAACTCTTTGGTCCAAGTAATGAAAATTCACTGTCAAAAAAAAAAGTCTTCTACTAAAAATATTTTCTGTTCTTCAGGAAGTCACGTGTAACCTACATGCTTTCACAAAATGGAAGGAGGGAAGCAAACATTTTCCTAAACGATATATAACTTTGATAGAACTTATAATAAACTTAGTTGGCAAAATGAGAGCCAACTACAAATTTTCACTGTTTTCTATACACCAGTTTGTCTATCCTACTCTAAGCCCCACCTGCCTAAAATATCATCTCTGTTTTCATTTTTCTTTCTTTTCTCTTCTCATCTAAGAGTTTTAAATTTTCTGATCTCTAGGTTAGGCACCATCTAATTATTTTAAAGAAAGGTAAAAATTAACATAAGCAAATCCAACTCCTGCTAGCCTGTTCCTACAAATCTATTTGGTATTTTTCTTTCTCTCTCCATGGGACTGGTTTCCTACTTTGCTTTCAGTCTTTTAAAGATATATTTGAGGAGACATTTACTGTTGCCCGAAATAGTCCCTGAGATTCTGTTCAATATGTCTTTTTGATCCTTTAATTATATTTTTTGTTCTTTTTGGCAGCTTTTATAGATCTTCCAATCCTCTTTGTCACTACACATTACATTGTTACAAGGCTTCTGTTTATTGCCTATAGTACCCTTTATATTCCACTTAACTACATGGGCCTCTGATGAGTTTAAAATGATGAGTGCCAATTGACTTATCTATGAATTGATAGAGGAACTCTGAACAAAGAGCTATTATTTGGAATCCCCTCTTCTAGCTAATAGTTCCCCAAATGCTATTTCATTCCAATGAGTCCAAAAGAAATCACCTTGTTACCATTATAAGATATTTTAGTAGCCTCAGTCCTAGTAGAAAGATGTCCGTAGCCTAGAAATTAGATGGTAACATTAAGTGATAATTTAAGTGCTTACTGCCAGAGCACTTTAATACTTTGAATGCTAAAAGTACAAAGGAAACCTTATTGAAGAGAAGCCTATACACTCATAGAATGTCAGTAATAGTAACCAAGTATAAATAAATATGAATTCTACTAAGCAAATGACCTCTATCACAACATGGTCTCTGTGTGTTTAATAAAAATGTATATGCCAATAATACCATTTAGACATTCCGTTCAAAACGTCATCGAGCTCCTACCATGTGCCAAGTCCTATCCTAGTCTCTGGAAATACATGGACAAATGTCCCCAGGCATCCCCTCTAACAAAAGGAATAGATATGTGCATGAATGCACTTCTTTCTACAAAGAAGAAACCTCAAAAAGAATAGCATTGAAGCACCTAGAGATACAAAGATACATAAAATATCCTTTCCTTCAGAAAATGTCTCTTTAATACAAGAATTCACCCTTCCTTTTCCATCTATGCTTTAAGTAATAAAAATTAAAATTTTACAGAGGTGCCTGGGTGGTTCAGACAGTTAAGCATACGACTATTTTTTTTTATTTTGAATGTTTATTTATTTTTGAGAGAGAGACAGAGAAACAGAGCACAAGCAGGTGAGGGGCAGAGAGAGAGAGAGGGAGACACAGAATCCAAAGCAGGCTCTAGGCTCTGAGCTGTCAGCACAGAGCCTGATGCAGGGCTCCAACTCACGAACCTGAGCCAAAGTCAGACCTTAACCGACTGAGCCACCCACGTGCCCCAAGCATCTGAGTTGATTTTGGCTCAGGTCATGATCTCAGTTCATTTCGGCTCAGTTCATGAGATCCAGCCCTACTTTGGGTCCTGCACTGATGGCATGGAGCCTGCTTGAGATTCTTTCTTCCCTTTCTCTCTCTACCCTTCCTCCACTCTCTCTCTGTCTCTTGCTCACTTTCTCTCTCAAAATAAATAAATAAGCATTAAAAAAGTTAAAATTTTATGAAAGAAATTCATGTCAAAGTTTGAATTTAAAGTCCAAAATTTAAGGACTCCTTCAAGTCTGTTCAAATGTCATCCATGCTCTTGGCGAGACCTACCTTTACCGTTCTATTTAAAATTACAGTATAGCCCCAGTGCTCTGTTTAGTCTTTCCTTCCTTTATAGCAGTCATTACCTCCTAACATATTATCCAGCATCTTATTTATTATCTACTTCATCCCACTAGAAAACAAACTTCATGTGGGCAGAGTATTAGGTCAGCTTCGTTCACTGGAAAGAAGTAGCCAACATCATTTAGTAGTTGATCTAAAGCCAACATCAGTGCCTGGCACAGAGTAGACAACTGTTTAATTTTTGTTGTATGAATAAAGACTCACTGAGTATAAATCTGAAGAAAATAACATAATAAAATATTGGAAATCATTACCATTATCATCATTATTATTCAGTTTTTAGTTTGTTCAAGGTATGAAGTTAAAAATAAGAAAGTACTTGTTTTGAGTTGCTTTTTCAATATGCTTACCTAAGAATGCTTTTCTATAACACCTATAGTCTCATAATGTGGGGATATTCTATATGCTAACTAACTAGAATTTAAATAAAAACTCGAAACAAAAAAAAATAATGTGGAGATCTGGTGTTGGGAAAGAGATGTGAGTGGCATTGAGGGAAAAGAGGGTGAGGAAGGGAAAAGTCAGTGGCTAGTTATACCAGGATATGCATGCTGAGTATGTGGTATATAAGTGTACAAACCCATGTTGTGCTGAGTTAAGACAAATATCATGATAATTCAAAACAAAAGATCATTTGTATCAATTTACTAGGCATTTCACATGAAAGAGGCTGAAAGCGCTTGAACTACTTAACAAACTGTTTCATTCCCTATTTCACTTTGTAAATATAGACACAGAATGAGAAAACTCTCCTTACCTAGTATATTCTACAATATTGGTGGTATGGGAAGAAAATACTGTTTTATTCTATTTAACTTTAGGATAATTTATACAAGTGAATCTTGAAGAAAAATTATTTTATGTTTCTCATATTATTCTCAGATATTAAAATATGAATTTGCTGAAGCAAATTCAAGCAAAAGGTCTAAGGTGAACTCAAACGGATCAAAAGTTATTTTGAACACTGAAAACTATTTACTCCTTGATCACCAAAATTAGTTGAATAAACATGTATTATTATCCACCTTGCTCAATTAGAAATTGAAGTCTAACTTGCTCTTGCCTCTTTGTTAATCGTTGTAGAGCAATACAAGCAAGCAATAGATTCTAAAGCGAGTTGAATCTGACCCTGTTTGGTGGAATTGTGAAGGATTTTAGTTTGGTTTGCTCTCACTAGACATGGGAAACAACTATTATCCTTCCAAATGTGAATACTTATATGAGCATTAATTGCAGATGGCTACTTTGGATTTTTCCATGTTTTTCTTTTTTCTTGTTGTTGTTGTTGACCTGGGGTGAACAAGTCTCAATTCTTTTCGCATGACTTTACAGTTCTTCATTTTCCTTTTTCCCCTCTCGGTCTTTAGCTAATATTCCAATAACTTTTCTTAGTAAAACCTTCATGAAAATTAAATTCCATGTGTGAAAGGATCCACTTAGTGGCTTAATTTTAACTGAGTACTCATTTTCATTATACTGTAATTCTTCATCACTAATTAAATGCATATGAAATTACAATAATATTCTTCAAATCTCAAGATCATAGCCAGCAAAAAAACTTAACTTTTAGTTTACTACCTAATTTTAGATTTAAGTACCTCAAAGTCAAATGACTAGTTAAATGTTGTTGTTACAAACTTTTACTTATGTTGACTCAACCAAATTCACAATAAATTTCTGAAATATAACAAAGAAGTTTTGGGTTTTATCTGTACAAGTCTTCAGCTTAACAGTTAAGAGATATTTAAACTGCTTTAGTTAATCAAATGTAAATCAATCCTTTTTCTCCACTCAATGTCATTTATCAACCCAACTAAAGGTATAGTCCTTTAGCCTACTAAAGGTAACAAGGAGAGAAACTTTAGAACAAGGGACAGCAGAATAAGAAGCATCTATCTGGGACTCTCATTTCAATAAGGTCAGTCACATTGGGTTTGGCAAATGCTTAGATCACAGATTTTGAAAGACAAAATAACTATCCATTATAAATATATGAATACATATAGGCATTTCAGGATAAGAGTAGAGTATAATTTTCCATTCAACCAGGAGAGGAATTATTTTAAGTATAGAGAGGACAGACTTTAAGGAAAAAAATTCATAGACTATGGTCAATCACTTCCTCTACCCTGGCCCCATCCATTCCAGTCCATGCACAGCCATTAGGGACTGTTTAAAATTGTGCTCAGTGTAAGGGAAGGAGAGGTAATATAAATATAAATGAGGTTGGGTTGGAGAGAGAAATTTTGACCATCTCTCCCACCTTTCACCATTTGGCTTTCTCTTTCCCTCCCTATACCCTTCCTGGTAAAATATGGATTTCACTGTTTTTATTTATTTGTTTGTTTTGTTTCATTTTGTTTTGTTTTTGCTTTTTGTTCACTTAATTTGGGTTTGGGGTTTTGTAAATGTGAATAATTGTTGTGTGTTAAAGGTCGGTTCCACAGATGCCTTTGGAGACTCTGTCAGAAAACCAAGCCTTGAAGAGCCATCGTGATTCAGGTATGCCCAATTTCTCACCCTTATCCATGCACTCTCTTTTTCCTATTTACCCAAATTCCACCACTTGTTAGAAACCCAAGCTTGATCATCTTTGTGCATTAACCAAACAAGCAATGGAAAACCTGTCCCTTCCCAAATTAAGGCTAAACAAAAATTGGCACTTATAATTTACTGTCCCATATCCAAGTATATGACTAATTTCCCCAATAAAATTATAGGCAATACCAGACAACATCAAGGATAGAGAGCCTGCCTTATCTGTCCAACATAGCATTACCAGCATATAATACAATGCCTGGCACATAGTGGATGATTGGAGAAACCATTTTATACCTCTCTGAATTCGTACCATGGCCCATGAAGTTAACTTTCAGAGACTTTGGAAAGGTCATTTAACCCTGAGTCTACAAGGGAGAATTAGAAGGAATGATTGATGATTTTGCGAAATGGAATTGAGCAAGACTTGCTCAGCCCTTCTTAAGTTTCTTTTCAAAAAAGCCTATTCTCAGTTGTACATCAAGGTGGGAGAGCTGCAGTTGTAAGTGAATATGTTTGACTCAGGGTCTAGGAGGTCTGAGAAGTCTGGTTACAGATCTAGGCCCTGTTTTCTAAACAGCTTTAACAGTAATAAAGCTGATATTCAGATTGCTACCTGTTTGAATACTGTGTCTTATTTCTGTATTGATTCTAAATATAGAGGTTGAGAGAAGATATCATTATCACCCCTAAAACCTTACCAGTAGTAAATACCTAGCAAATACTGATCAGTTGAATGAATGAATGAATTAATGAATGAATGAAAAGCTATCACCTGGCAAAGATGCTACCTAGTTGTATTTTTGTTTCTCTGTAACATAATTGGCTTGCAAATCGCACTCCTGCTTTGCTCCAGTCATATTTTAACTATTCCTCTTAGGCACTGCTCACAAAGGTAAGAAGCAATGGGCAATGTACAGCTGTCTTTAATTCCATGTGATTTATTTCCTGGGAGACTAGTTAAGGGAATAAAGAACACCTGCCTTCATAGTATTTTCTCTTCCATATTCTACCAACTAGAGATGTAAATGGGTACAGCAATTCCTCTTTATAAAGCCATTAAATCATAATTAAGCTTTATTCACACTTCAGTAAAATTACTTTAGTCAGATAATCTACTAACTCTTTAGCAGAGTACCACTAAATGATTAAATAATGAATTCAGTAAAACAGAAAAAAATGTAAGCATACACTCCCTTCTACACCCATCTTCCTATTGTTTCCTTTAATACTGAAAATTATAAACTTTAATACTGAAAATAATAAACATCTATTTTTTTCATTTTATACTTGATATATTTTTGCTTTAATTCACATTGTGAATTGTTATTTCATGTGTCTTATTTTTGTTGATTTTGTTGATTTGTTGAAATGTAGATTTCTAATTCAAAATTTTTCTGGTAATGGTTGGTTTTACATGTCTTTCAGATCCAAAGATATTAAGTCTAATAGTAAGATGTTGGCGTTTCAGTGTCTCTCTCTTTGGCATCTTTTTCTAACATCCCTTGGGAGTAACAACTTTCAAATCACATCTGGTCTTACAGGCTAGATAATAAACTTACTTAAATAATTACTACTGCAATGAAAAATAATTCTGCCATTAATTAGAATGCAGAATGATGCAGCCACTATGGAAAATAGTATGGAAATTTTTCCAAAAAGTTCAAACTGGGCTACTATAAAATCCAGCAATCCTACTTCAGAATATTTACCCAAAGAATTGAAATCAGGATCTCAAAGAGATATTATTAGCACCTCATGTTCATTGCAGCACTATCCACAGTAGCCAAGATATGGAAGAAAACGAAGTATACATCAACAGATGAGTAGATAAAGAAAATGCAGCATATACATACAATGAAATATTACTCATCTTTAAAAAAAGGAAGGAAATCCTGTCATAGATGGCAACATGGATAGACCTGGAGGAGAGTATGTTAAGTGAAATAAACCAGTCACAGAAAGACAAATACTGTATGATTCCACCTATACGAGATATTTGAAATAATCAAACCCAAAGAATCAGAAAGTCCCTTTTCAGCGGCTGGGGGAAGGGGGAAATGGGAGTTACTATTCAATAGACAAATGTTGAACAAAGTCTTAAATGTTTAAGATGAATAAGTTCTAATGATCTGCTGTACATTATCCCTAAAACTGTATTGTACAGTTAAAAATTTGTTAAGAGGCGTTTGGGTGGCTCAGTCAGTTAAGTGTCCAACTCTTGATTTTGGCTCAGGTCATGTTCTCAGGGTTGTGAGATCTAGCCCCACGTCGGGTTCTGCCCTGACAGTGAGGAGCCTCCTTAGGATTCTCTGTCTCTCCCTCTTTGTCTGCCCCTTCCCTGTTAGCACTCTCTCTCTCTCAAAATAAATAAATAAACATTAAAAAAAAATCTGTTAAGAGGATGGATCTCATATTTGGCACTCTAACTACAAAAAAATAATAAAATAAAATAAAATACTTCTACCACATCACATAGTATCTGATAATTCAAAATGACTATTAATAGCTCAGAGGTAGCCATCTATTTGCCTCTATAATTAATTCCACATTACATCATATTTTGTCACCACCCAAGAGAAAATCCTTGTCATCATTTTCTATTACCTCCCAATTGTTCCCCCTGCTTCCAAACTCTGCCTGCTTCTACCTGTCTCATGCAGTGCCCTTAAGGCTATCTTTCGTAAACATCTATTACATAGCACTAATCTTCAAACTCCGCAATAAACATTCAGAGTCCCCTCACCTGGCCCATTCTCTATATGTAATCCCTTAGACTCCCCAACTCTCTAGACCTTTATGCACAAATGTCTTCCTCCCTGTCTGCTTACACCCTGCTTATCCTCCCTAGTCTTGCTCATGATATGCCCTCAAAGATCCAAGTCAGAATTAACCACTGATTTGCCTGTGCTCTCACTGCATGCATGTGTACTGTTTGGATGTTACCTTTTGCTTTAATTGCTTAAGTTACTCTTCCACCCTGCCAGATCATGACTTCTTGGATGGAAAAACCCGATGCCTAATTCAATTTTGTATCCTCACAGAAATAGCTCACCATTGTTCACACAATAAGGTAGTCTCTACATACTTGGGGAATGCACAGAAATATGGGCCATTGTGTGATGTTAGGATGTTGTTCTTATGCTGGTATCATGAGTTTTCAAAACAATTCTTTGAGGCCCACTGGCTACTGTGTCTTGTCTGCTTTTTTTTTTTTTTTCTTTTTTTACTTGGAATAAAGACAGATGTCCCCATAGGGATAGTTCGTGCTAAAGGTGGAAGATGAAAATAAAGAATGAGTTGGGACTCAAGAGCAACACTTGCCTCATAAGCATCCTTAGGTTTCAATACCAACTAGGTGTGTCATACAGCTAATGTCTTCAGAAGATTCTAGAAGATGCTTTCTAATCTTCATTCTTTGGGCTTCCTAATGGGTTGCTTCTATTATTAATATCAATCTTACGTTGAAATAAATCTACTCCTCCACTACTGGGGACAAGGACTAAAGTACATGCAGCATACACAGTCCAATTATTCTTTTTCCCTTTACTTGTCACTTAAAATTCTTGTCAAATTTTACTATATGTCATTAGCAAATTCATTAATTCACTAATGCAGTTTCAAAATATTGCATTCCTATACCAAATCCCCAAATAGTTTACAACTAATAATCAGTCTGTTTTTATCCACCTCTGAAAAATACTAAGGCTGCCATATTTTTATTGATATTGTTGCAGACGTTACATTTAGTGCTAGTACATACTTGGCACTCAATAACAATGTTAACTAATTTTGAGAATAATAACTAAAGATGACACATATACTTCAATTTTTCTCTACTTTGAGTCCATGTGTTAAAGTACCTCCCATTTTGTTTTCTTTCTATTATAATTCTGGAATAATCCTTATATTTGAAAAAATAAAGCATTAACATGCCTCAAGCATGCCATATAGAAGTAGGTCAACCTGTCACGATCCTGTTTCTACCTTTTGCCCTTGCTTTAATGAAACCCTGTTAAGGCATAAACTGATGGCATATATAGTTATTTATGCTTATTAAAGTCTATATGCAATTGCACCAAAAAATTGCATATATAGACTTGAATGATAAATGTCTACTGTTCTGAGAAAGACATCTTATTTCAAATAGAATTATGAAGCTATGTTGGAAAAATAGGATTTGGGAGCACATTGACATCACTGAGAACTCCACCTTGACCCCCTCCCGAAGGCCTCATTAATAATAGTTAACATGATGTGTTTGGCACTGTTTCTAAAGTTATCAATGTATTTTCTCATCTAATCCTCACAAAAAAAAAAACAAAAAAAACAATGAGGTAGGTAATGTTAAGATCTCCATTTTATAGAAGAGCTAACTGAGGCTTGGAGGGGTCAAGATCATTCCACTAGTAAATGAAAAAGCAGCGGTTTCTGAACGTAATCAGTGTGTTTTATAACCCACAACCTTCTACCATTTTATCATATCCCTCTGTTTAAAGCCAAGTAGAAAATTTCAGCTTAAACTGAGTTATGTATTACCCCTTTTTCTTTTTCTAAGCTTACTTCTATTTCTTCTTTCCAATTTTTTTAAATGGGGAAAAGACACAATTCAATTATGAACTCACTTGAATTTATTTTTGAGAGCTTTGTTTCAAAACTGCCTTGGATGAACCGCAACGCACCCAAGTCAACTAAGAATTAAGCCTGAAAATCTGTAAATCTGTAAACTGTCAAAGTGAAATGTCAAGACATCAGCTATATCCTGTAATCGCAGGAGAATACTTTGAGAACGTTTTACACTGAATTCCAGGCCCTTGAGTCCTCAAGTTCTCAAGACTGTTAGGACTATACATGCTGTAAACATGGAGATGCATCCCTTAGTCCCCCTTCACGAAGGACATGCTGCCCTGCTGCAAGGAGTGAGGTCAGTGGACAATCATCAGCTGTGAGATCCTTCAGGGTCTCCCTGAACTGCAGAGAGCTTCCTTGCAACATGCCCTGCATGGAGAGCCCCGTGGCCACACTGGTCACTGAGCCAGGAGGGGATTTGAAGGCCAAGGCCCAACACAGGAAACTCTGATGGGCAAGCGCTTTCTGTCAGGTTGACCTAGGCTTTGTCAAACCTGTATCACAGTTTACTTCTCTGCTCAACTCTTTCTCCTAATAAATATCTGGCTCCCTAAATACCATTTCAGTGTCTTCTTCTGGAGAACCTAACTCATTACAGACACTTAAGCCAAATGAGTCTAGATAAGAATTCAAAGGCTTTGGGGAGTCTCAAGAAATAAAGATTTACTTTTTCTGGGTTCTAACCCAGAAACTACTAGATAAATATGAAACATTGCAAGACACCTGAATGGTTTCCTTTCTGCATGTATCCCTAAAATGTAAGAATTAGCCTAGATTTCAAGTGAATTTGACACTTGAAAGACACTTAAAGTTCAGTCAAGTTTCTTAGGCCAAGGCTAATGGTACCCCTAAGTTGCTCAATGTCCAGGGCTGGACATTCACTTTTGGGGTGCCATTAAGTGCAAGTTCAACATGCAGCTGCCTAAAATAAAATTCATACACACATACATATACACATACACTTCCCTCAACCTTCTAAAGATCTCTTGATTAACCTTGAACCAATTGTGTCTGCAATTAATAACATTATCTCCACCTCTTCAAAGTTATATTTTTCTCCTATCCATGTAATTATGTTTACAAAACACACAAATAAGCCCCACCTCACCAAAGGGTTTGTAGCCAATGTGGATAGCAAGAAATATGCATTACAACTAGTTCATACTCATAGTTTGATTTCTTTTAGTGTGGAGCATACAAATATTGTGGTCTGGTGCCAGATAGATTATAAAATAAGTGGTCAAAATTATGTATCTTTGTGACTTTATATGATTTTGAAGGATAAAGACTGAAATTAGTAGTCCCCAAGTCCAATTAATACTAAATATTACTTTTGTCTGCAAATGTATAGGAGGAACATCCGTAAGAGTGTAGACTTTCCCACACATAATATCTCAATATGCTAAAATGGAATTTTCCTGTGTATATGTAATTACCCCATTTTTAATCTTTTATTTTACAATTGTATTTTTCTCTAAATTACATAAATCTCTCTTGTTTTAAGTTGATTTATTGATTTTGAGAGAAAGAGAGAAAGCCAGTGAGAGTAGGGGAGGGGCAGAGAAAGAGGGAGAGAGAGAATCCCAAGCAGGCTCTACACTCTCAGCACAAAGTCCTACACAGGGCTCAATTCCATGAAACAGTGAGATCATGATCTAAGCCGAAATCAAAAGCTGGACGCTTAACCGACTGAGCCACACAGGTGCCCCTGAATTACATAAATTTCTACATGATACTTACTCTTATATTACTTTTTAAATGGAACTTTTAATAAACTGCACAAACTCTGGGTGTCATGCTTTCTAATATTTATAAAACCTGAGGATTCTTTCACAAATTGTAGGTAATTTCTGATGAAAATACATTTTTGTGAGGGAGCTTGCATAGAAGTAGAAATTGCAACAAATTCTCTGTTTGTTGGTTTTTCTTCCAAGGAGGCTGATATTGTTGCTTTATGATATCATAAGATATTTGGTTTTTTGTTTTTTTAATGATCTCAAAACTGTGATTCTGTAAGCACATGTGACATTTCCTCTGAACATTTCATCTTTTTAGGGCTTTTGATTTTTTCCTTAAAATCAAAATTCATTGTAAATCTACATTTAGGAGTCTATTTTGATTTCCTGGTAAGATGACCAAAATTTTATACCCTAATACTCTCCGTTTGAAATGAGGTTTAAAAGGGTTGATGATTCAAAGCATTTTCCAAGATAAGAACAATGCAACAACTGTTAATTCGAGTCACACAGCTAAATTCTCCTTCAAAAAGTTTTGAAAATGTGTCCCTGGTGCTATGCTCAACTGCTTTAGAGGGCTGAGGCATAGGAAGTAACAGTCAAATTCAAGCATAATTTATAGTTTAACCTATAAAAGTTTTAAAAGAGTCCAGTGTTCATTGCTGTTTTAGGCTTTTCCTTTGTATTCAGTATCGTGTTATTAAAAGTCATCCAGTCATTGTTCCTTAATCATTCCACATCCTAACATCATTCTGGGCTAATTTTGAAGATATTGGTCCTTTACTTTGAGTCATTTTTCTTTGGATCTATTAGTTTGAGACAGTGGAAACCAGTCAAAATGAGACGTTTCTTGAAGTCTAAAATTGCTAATGGTAAACACCTATCACATTAGATTTCTGCATACGTGAAGCTTACAAGACTATATGAGAAAAACAAATTGAAAACTGAAAAACAGCATGTTTTGTTATAATACATGACAATACTTTGGTTGAAGTGGAAGAAATATGTCAACTATAAATGGCATTGCCCTATTTGTAGAATTATTTGTAGAATTATTAGTGGCTATATAAAGCAAAAATCCTTACTAATTCTTCACTTAAACAATCTGTTCTCAAAATGCAACCAAAAAAAGGAGAACAAAGGAGAGAAAAATATATATATTTCATTTTATGTCAAGACAAAGTGCATATATAAATGGGCTCTTGAGTAAGCCATAACATTACAGCAGGAGATATGATTTAGAGTATTCCAAAGCCAGGTTAAACAACTAACTATGGCTTCAAGTATATAAGTAGAATAAACAAAATGTCAAATTAAAAAAAAAAAATCCATATGGTGTTTGGGCCTAATTAAAATTCTAACCAGATTTGCTACAGGTATATTTCACTTGATGTACAAAACAGGCATCCTTGTGTCCAGGCATCCAAAACAGTGCTGGAGTTAACACTCCAGCACTTACACATCCTTGAAATGGGAATAATTACATTGTTTCTTCCCCTGGGTGTGAGAACTTACCAGTAAAATATTCTGGACACAAAGCCTCAAGCTAATTTAGCAACAACTCCCATAAAAAAATTGAATATATAACATTATAGCTGCAATAATCCCCTTAAGCTAGTAATAGAAATGAAAATGATTTACTCTGGGAATCTGACTGTATTGCTTTAAATCATTTGTCTATGTAAATTATTTGTGTATCAAAAAAAGTAGGAGCCCCATGTGTTTATTTCCATTTTACCAAAGCCTAGAGCCATATAACACATTTGATTTCTGGCTCACCTGATTATTTTACATCGATACTCATCCTCTCAAGAAATAAAATACACCTGAACCAAGCTTGGGAAAGGAAGAAGTTTAAAACTAGAATTTATTTCAATGTATTATTGCATAGATAATATGGTAAGAGTCAAAATCTTAAAGTGTTCTTTATTGGTAATTTAAATCTTATTTTTCATTCTTAGAGTTGTACTATCAAAATGTAGATACTTAAAATTCAGAATGAAGGCACAATTTCTATGTGTGGAATAGTTAATGAGACTTCTCTGCAGTTATGCCTACCACTTCAACAATTAAAAGTACTGTAACAGAGGTAATCAATCAATTACAACATCCTAAGTTAATATTAGGTTATCTGCCTTTGGTTAAACATAAGCCAATTGCGGGGGGGCTTATGTTGGGGGGGAAATCACAAGGTTAATTTACTTGAACACTTCTCTGTTCTGGACATTTGTAAACAAATGAGTCAGATTCAAAAGTAATTTTTATTCTAGTTATATTTCTCATTTTAAATAAAAATATAGCATTTAGAAAAATTCCATTACAAAATATGTTCATAAAATGTAGGTTTATTAACAAGCACCTTAATGAGCATCTTTTATGTGGTAAAATTGTTCTGAATCCAGAAGGGGTTTCCAATATTGTAAGCTAATTTTTACTTTATGGTAATACATTAATATGCTTTTACATTTAGTTCTAAATCATAGATAAAACTTATTCAGTAAAAGTCTTAGTGATACATCCACCCTATTGATTGAAGTTAGAACTTTACGTTAGCCAATAATCTCCCTGTGAACTATAAAAGATTGATACGTTGCATTTAGTAAGTTCACAAAAAAAGAAAAAGAACAGAGGGGCCTTAAAAATATTTTTATGAGTTGAATTCATTTAGACCAAATGAAAAAAATCAAGTGTAAACCAGGAGTTTTGAGGAGTCCAAAACCGAGTTTGATGCTGGCTTTTGTAGCTTTCTTCCAATTCTTGGTCACTATAAATACCCTAGAAAATACTAGTCACATCAAGGACATTCAGTCTTACGTAGTAAACTCCTGAAGCCTTGAAGTGGGGTCTGGCATGACCATTGCTTAAGAGATAGTGAAAACTCCCTACTAAACCCCCAGCCTTTGGTACAAGTCAGAAATGTGAAGAAGGTTTAATGAAGATGGGAGGGCAAAGGAATGTTCTCTATTTCCACAATAACAGAACCTACATTCACTTCTACACCACAACTAATTCTGTTAAGCATGGTCAGGTGGAAACTCAAGTCTCCATCAGCCAGAAAGGGAAGCAGGAAGCCAAGACTAGTGCTATTTCTACAGACATTTCCCCCACCAGATTTCTTAGCTTCCTACCCAGGGTTGGGATGCAGATAAAGGAAATGAGGTGCCTATCGGGTAACATGGAAGGAGGCACACCATGGCCCTGCTAGTGATGGCCTCCTTCCATGGGGCACCTTTGGTGTCTCACTTGCCTTATCCTCATCTAAGCCCGGTTTGGTACAGCTTTTTCGACAGTTTTATGGCAAGAAGCTCAAAATGACAAGGCACTATTGATGACCAACAAATGAATCTATACTTTAGAAGGGGGGGGGGGATATAAAAAATAGAGTACATAAACAAAAATGTTTAAAAGGGAAGTTATCTCCTAATTAAAGAAACATTGTCCACTTAAAATATATAAAGTTGTTTATCACCCAGACTAATTCTTCAACTATTCATCTGGGATTGAAACATACTCTATTATTTTGGGGAACCTGTGTGGCTCAGTAGGTTAAGCATCCGACGTAGGCTCAGGTCCTAATCTCACGGTTTGTGGGTTCGAGCCCTGCGTCGGGCTCTGTGCTGACAGCTCAGAGCCTCAGCACAGAGCCTGGAGCCTGCTTCAGATTCTGTGTCTCCCATTCTCTCTGCTCCTCTCCCATTCACGGTCTGTCTCTCTCTCAAAAACAAACATTAAAAAAAGAATTTTTTAAGTAAAAAAAATTTACAAAAAGAAACTCTTATTATTTCAAAAATTTGCATCATCAGGGATGAAATCCAGCCCTAACACATATCTGTATGTAGTAAAAGTCTAATACAATAGTTATTCTTGACAGTGTATGATAACCCTATCCCTACCCCCATCTCTAATATGTACAAAGAGGTTCCAATATAATTACGAACCCGACTTCCTGGGAATGTCTTTAAAGCTACTACAATATAGCTAAATTATTCTAATTGTGGGACTTTTTGTAGTTGCCAATTTCTAATCAAATGACAATAGCTCCTCAAGATTGAGCTAAATAGGTAGTTTTATGTTGGAATCAGAATATAAAATCTTACAAAATGAAAACCATTGAAAGGGAATAATGACTCCTGCGGCTCAATTGTATCTGAAGTACCAGAGAGAAGGACACTTGGACTGTTAGGTTCCTGGCTTAATTGTAACACAGGTCACCATTTTTAAAAACAAGTGGATTAATATTAGAAGCGATACCTATTAAACACTTTTCTATTCATTGGGAACTTAACCTTTTCAATTTAATACATTTGATTTCCAAATTCATTTGCAAGTAAAAATAAAACTATTTAGTCTTGGTAACATTCCAAGACTTGTGAATTCAGAATTCTTTAATTTAGAAGTTTCTTGAAATCAGAGACTATCCACTTACCATCCATTTATTCCACTTATTATTCTTCATATATATATTCCCAGGATAGAAGCTTTAAATAGGATATTAGAATGTACATCCTGACTTTTGGAATTGGGTTCAAAATAGTGAAAAAAGATTATTTGCTTCATAGTTCTTGGTCTAATTTGCTATAAGCAATATCTTCATAGGGATATATTTAATATTAAGGCAAAGGTGAAAAAATCATCATTATAAATATTTGAGTATTTTCATCAGACATCTTGTCATTGCAATAATTTGTAGTCCATGAAAAACATGAAGCAACTCTAATCTGTCTAAATCTTTCTACTAAAATATAGAGAACAGAATTTTTTTTAAGCATCCAGGGTTTGCTTTTACAGTATTTTGTAGATTTTTAATCACTGATCATGTGTGATGGTCCCACGATCTTTTGAGTAAGTCAAGAAGTGTTTCTACACTACAGATAACAAAATTTGGGTTCAAAGAGGATAAGTGAATTAACCAAGTTCAGAACATTGATAAATGGACAAGAGGGGCTAGAATCCAGACCTTTGTATTCCCCATCCAGTGTGTTTTCCATAACACAACTACAACAGGCTGAATGTAAATAAGGAGCACTGAACATTTTCAATTCTATATTGTATATCCTTGATATCTAATTCCTTTGAATGTACAGCACCTTGAAATTCTTTCCTCTTCCCTGTAAGTGAAATACAGCTATGTCTATTGGCAAGGTACACTTTGTAAATATTGGCCACAAAACAAATATGCAAGGAAGGACCACATAAAAGTACAAGTGCGTCACTGCTGTCGTCAAACCCACTCTGTCACCAACGGGAGAAGAAAAGTGACCTCCTCAGACATTGAGAAGGCAACCAATTTATAGGGCAATGTTTATAGATCTGACCACAGGGTGTCCTCTACAATCCATTTACAAGCTATAACTAGCTATATTGCCACCAACCTTTAGTAACTATTCTCACTGCCCTTTACTGACCCTTATGTAACTACATCTTAGTAAATTTTGCTATCTTTTTTTTTTTTTTAACATTTATTCACCTTTGAAAGAGAGAGAGAGAGAGAGAGACAGAGCATGAATGGAGGAGGGGCAGAGAGAGAGGGAGACACAGAATCTGAAGCAGGCTTCAGGCTCTGAGCTCTCAGCACAGAGCCCCAAGCGGGGCTCAAACCCACGAACTGTGAGATAATGACCTGAGCAAAGAGTGGCCGCTTAACCGACTGAGCCACCCAGGCGCCCCTAGTTTTGCTATCTTTAAAATATGATGTCCATTTGGGGCGCCTGGGTGGCTCAGTCGGTTAAGTGGCCCACTTCAGCTCGGGTCATGATCTTGCTGTCCGTGAGTTTGAGCCCCCCGTTGGGCTCTGTGCTGACAGCTCGGAGCCTGGAGCCTGCTTCTGTTTCTGTGTCTCCCTCTCTGTCTGCCCCTCCCCCATTCGCGCTCTCTCTCTGCCTTTCAAAAATGAATAAATGTTCGAAAAAATTTTTAAATATGATGTCCATCTAAAAAAGAGTAAAGTTGGATACAACGTTTTTTAACACTTATTTATTTTTGAGAGAAAGAGACAGAAAGAGCATGAGAGGGGGAGGGGCAGACAGAGAGGGAGAGCAAGGATTCTAAGCAGGCTCCATGTTGTCAGCACAGAGCCTGATGGGGGGCTCGAACTTAGAACTGTGAAACTAATAACCTTAGTCAGTTGGACGCTCAACTGACTAAGCCATCCAAGCACCCCTGGATATAACTTTTTAAGAGAGCAGAGTTTTAAAAGTGAAGGCAGGAAGAAAGATAGGTAGAGGAGTGTTTCAAAATAAGTGAATAAAACACAAGCCCCCTTGGACTGCTGTACAGAATTGTAATTTACTATCGTGAAGTTCAAGAACTTCTATTTCTCATGCCTGGCTTTCCTCCAAAACTCTGGCCAGTAATGATTGAGTGTGAGTAATGACTTTCACATCATGAAATGATGGCTTATTCCTGCCACAAATTTGTCATTCTTAGCTGTGAACTTTGGCAGACCTTTAAAACAGATCTGCCACCGTGAGCTAGAAGAACTACTTTCATTGTAGTCTATCCACATAATTAAATCATTTTGTTGTGGCTGTAGTTGTGGGCATATAGAGCACTTATTAAGATCACGGAGAACTGGCTTCTAATCTCAATCATATCTATGCTATTTTAAGTAGTCGTTCAATTTCTCCGTTTCTTGTGTTTGACGGAGATACGCCTATCCTTGCCTACCTGTTTTTGTAAGAAGAAAAAGATATTCCAAGCAACACAACTTTGTAGTCTTAGAAGACACATCTAACTGTAAATGGTATTATTTTCATTACTATCTGTTCTCTCTGCAGTGATATATGAGTACCCTTGAGATATTACCAACACTGAGCTAAAACCAATATTTGCTCTCAGAGTTTTTATCTAGTGACTGCATCTTTGATGATGGTTTAGAACATATCTCCTTTTTGGCTCTCTTGTTGCAATTAAGCCAAATCTAAGAAAATGGTTGTTTCTGGGTTTCTTTATTTAAAATGGTAGTTTCTGGTACTTTCTCCTGAGATCTTGTGTTCTGTCTCTCTCTCTGTCTCTCTCTCTGTCTCTCTCTCTCTCTCTCCTTCCCTCCCTCTCACTTTCTCCTTTCTTTCTCTCTCCCTCCCCCTCCTCACTCCTCACCTCTGTCTCTGTCTCCTTCTCCCTTTCCTTTTACTCCTTTCTTTCCCCACCCTGTCACCAGAGGCTACAAGTATCTACAGGCACCTCCTGGCCCTACGGATGTCACTCAGGGCTAAAATCCTATTCAAACCTGACTGGAGTAATCTAAGCAGTAGAAGCTGTGGAAGCTTTTGAAGGATTTTTAGGCAACCCAGTGAGTGTGCAAAGTAGTAGCAGAAAACACTCAAAACTATTAGAGCCTATTTTTACCTCAACAGATAGAGGTTGTTTTGTATTGTTTTGTTTTCTACCTCACTTTTTATAGCTCTTACTACTCAAAAAGCAATCTATTTAAAGCTACTGTGATCACTTAAACTTTATATTCACTAAAAATGATTTTCATTGGCAAAGTTCCCATAGAGTAATTTCAGACTTCTCTGGTAATAAATGCCTTCATAAAATTATAGGAAGGAACAGAAGTTCCTGCTGGAATTTCATGATCCAATGGTGGGGGTGGGGAAGAACACTTAAGGTTCTCTTCCTGGACCTGCTCCTCAGTTATAGATACATTCATAGAGAGAAAATTGTCAGCTGCTAATTGTTTCAATGCCTTAATCTGCAAAATAAAAACAATAAATTTGGACTTCTAAAAGAAGGACTAAGCAGGAAAAGGAAAAAAAGGCAATGTCTACATTGTGATTAACAAATATCAGAATTATGTAGATATCATCCTTCCAATTTTTTTCCCTAAAAAATGACATTTCAGAAGAGAAAACTTTATAGTGGGCCAATGAAGAAGAGCTTACCACATTACCTACTATGATGTGGTTCATGAACATATAAGCAACCTCACTCTTGAACCAAATTGTGTGTGGTAGTGTCTGGGCACAGGCTGGGCACAGGGCACAGCCCTGATAGCATTTAAAAATAATTGCTTTCTAAGCAGAACGTTTACATGTTACATATTCACAGGGATTGTGACCTTTCTTTACGCTGGGTGCAAGTTGCCGTAATTTTACTCAGAGCAGTTGAAAAGGAACATTTACTAAACCAGTAGTTTCAACACTAAAGCCAATACTAATAAATTAGCACTTCAGAATGGCACACAAATCTGTATTTGCTTCCTAAGTGACACCTTTGCCTCATGCTAAACTATACCCCCTACGATTTTATCAGAAATAAGAAGTAGGGGACTGTTACCTTGACAGAAAGGAGTCTGATGCCAGCTCTTGAAAATTTCCATTGATGGTGCACAGGCGCATTGGTAAAGCCAAAACCAGTCTTCAGGGTCTTCACCACTTTGCAAGCTGTCAAAATCCTCGTCATTTTGAAGATGTTGATTTGTGACTAAAATTAAATAAAATTACCTATATTTATGAGAATTTTGTTAGAAGATTTTTTTTAATTAATGCGAAAGAAAGATGGGGGGTGCAGTCTGGTGTTTAAGGCTGACTGCACAGCAATCCTTGAATTTCCATTCATTCTGTCATTAAATATCTTCAGCCACTGCTCCTCCTTCTCTTAACCCCTCCTCCTGAGGTAATGTCCGGAGATGTTCCATGGACATGTAATACAAATTACAAAACATCAAACACTACCTTCTCCTGCTGAGATAATGCTAGTGTTGTAGAAAACCAGTCATCCATCAAAGGAACTGCTTATGCAGCTGAATAGAATGACCTAGCCACAGTGGATAACCTTAGGAATCTCACCCTAAAGAGCAATAACTTTATAATAATGCCAGAGATCAAAGGCTTTTACTGGTGTTAGATGTGATGCCTAGTTTGCCTCTAAAGAGATTTTGGATTCCCAAAGAAACCTGAAGAATTGCCATTTTCAGCTTAGAAAAAAGGATGGGTATGCAACCACATGTAGTAAAAATGACATCACAATAAACCTTTCTGCATAAATGTAGATTGTTCTTTTTTTTTGAGTTAATAAAGTAGTATATTACATTCTTACTATTGCATTGTTTTGTATTTTACATTTTATTTATTTTTTTTAACGTTTATTTATTTTTGAGACAGAGAGAGATAGAGCATGAACGGGGGAGGGTCAGAGAGAGAGGGAGACACAGAATCTGAAACAGGCTCCAGGCTCTGAGCTGTCAGCACAGAGCCCGACGCGGGGCTCGAACCCACGAACTGTGAGATCGTGACCTGAGCTGAAGTCGGACGCTTAGCCAACTGAGCCACCCAGGCACCCCTGTATTTTACATTTTAAAACAATCGGTAATATTAACTAAGACGCAACCAGAGCAAAGTAGGCTATTTATATCTCTCTTAAGATTTGTAAGATTTATAAAAAGTGTCTGAAACAAGGGCAATCGTTGATTTTCACAGAAGAACTGGTCCTAAGCCAAGACTTTTTTTAGCTTTTAAAATGTTACATATAAAGTTCTCAAAACTTGAGCATTTGTGCTTCAACTAAGTCAAAATTGATTCATGTAACCCTTCAATCCCATGTTTAATCAGGCAGGCAAAGGCTCTTGTAGGCTTGTGGAAGCTGTCAGGTAAGTCATGTGTCTGTGTGGATCAGGAAACACTGTCTCATCATCTCTTGGTATCCTTGCAAAGGAGGCCAAGAAATGAAAGCTCCCTCCACATGCTTCCTGTAGTGGAAAAGATGACCCAGAATGGCACAGAGATTGTAAACTGCATGTACATAGGATGGGTGCTGGAAATGGGGGAGTGAGGATGACTTTATTTTTTAAAAAAAAGATACAAAGTTTAAGCTCAGTCTTCTGTCTTACTTAATGTATTTTGTATAAACATTTTCTGAAGCCAAAGTACTTCATGGTTTCTGGTGATAGAAAACTGAAAAAAATAGTCTCAATCTAGTGTATATAAGTAATTAATAAAATAAATAATGTTATGGTAGGATGCCCAAATGCAATGGAGAAAGAAAGACATAGAGAGAGGAGAAAGAAAGAAAGAAAGAAAGAAAGAAAGAAAGAAAGAAAGAAAAAGGGAAGAGAGAGAAGAAAAGAAAAGAGAAAAGAAAAGAAAAGAAAAGAAAAGAAAAGAAAAGAAAAGAAAAGAAAAGACTCCCTTGTGCATGTCCAGTAAAATTTAAGCCTAGGACTATGTGATCCTGAACTATGTTATCCTAAAGGATGCATAAGAGTTCACCAAATAGATGAAAGGGGTAAAAAAAAAACCAGAAAGAATGGCACAAGCAACAGCAGAGACACATGAAAATCATATGGTATATGGAAAAAAAAGTTGAAACAGTCTGATAAAAGCCTAGCTGCAGGTATAGGGTGGGGAAGTGAACAGGGATCAAAACATGGAAGACTTTGTGGGCCTTAAAATGGTTGATCTTAACCCATAATGTTCACAATAGTCATGGAAGTGTTTTGAACAAAGATGAAATGTGTGTGAAAGAAAGATCATGGAAAATGAATTAGAGGAGGCTGAAACTGGCGGAAGGAAAACTCTTAACTCTGAGTACAAAAAACTTAGAATCAATACTTACTGGTTTAGTCTCATTCTAAATTAGGCCTCAGTCTCACCCTTTGTCTGTATGTCTGTCTCTCTATATCACCATATATATATATATATATATCTATATATATATATATATATATATATATATCTGGACACCTCTTGTCTGTCCCTTACTATATATATATATATATATATATATATATATATATATATATATAGATAGATATAGATATAGATATATATCTGTGTGTGTGTGTGTGTGTGTATATATATATATATATATATATACACATAGATATATATCTGTGTGTGTGTGTGTGTATATATATATATGCGTGTGTGTATATTTAATGAGGTTATTTTTCCCTAATTAGAAAAATCACATGTACTTACACTGGTTATGGAAATTTTTTGAAATGCAAAATAAATTTAAATCACTTGTAGTTGCATTACCCAGAGGTACTCATGCAGTAAACATTGTAGTATATTTTCTCCCTTCTTTCCCTACACTTTGATTGAATATGACAGTCAGCATACTGAGGACTCCATGATTCGAACAAAGAAAAGACAGTAGTAAGTAGCTTCTTAACCTTTTATAACAGTTAACCAAAAGCATGATGAGCTAACCATGGTTTTCCAGAGAGATGTCTACAACTTTAGGATATAATTCCATGACTCTAGAGTCTAAAGAAAAATATAGGTCTGAGAGTTGTAATGGGCTTTCATTTGGGTCAGTAAAAGGCCCTGCATGTAGGCTATGGTCCATGTTTCCAGTCATCAAAATGAAAGAGAAAAGTCAGAAGATTTAGAAAATTTTGTTAAGTATTCTGAATTAGAGACTTAGAAAATCCATCCATCCTGGGGTGCCTGGGTGGCTCAGTGGGTTGAGCATCCAACTTCAGCTCAGGTCATGATCTCACAGTTCGTGGGTTCAAGCCCTGCATCGGCTCTGTGATGACAGCTCAGATCCTGGAGCTTGTTTCAGATTCTGTGTCTCCCTCTCTCTCTGCCCCTCCCCAGATCACTCTCTGTCTCTATCTCTCTCAGAAATAAATAAACATTAAAAAATAAAAAAATTAAAAAAGAAGAAAATCCATCCATCCTGATTCTATAATCATCTGGGAATTGGAAAGACCAATAAATAAAATGACAAGTAATTTCAGATTGGAGTGTTCAAGAAAGACTTAAATCTACAACCAAACTGAAAAAAAAAAAAAAAAGAGAGAAAAGATTGTTTGAGAGTTTACATCGGGATAGATCAAAGGAGATGGTAAAAGGTGATTGGTAGCAAACATTAAAGCCAGAGATAAAAAATTTAGTGGAAATATTATACTTTTATGAAAGACATTTTTTCAAAGCATTTCAAAAGAATGTATTTTTCAGGTTGGAATGAGTTTTTTGTCTCCCATAGCATTTACATGGTTCTCCCCTCACGTAAACTGTCTGCATGTAACTAAGCAGGGTGACAGGTATGGATGCATGAACACACAGCAGCCTGAGGAAATCTGTGCATTTGAAATAGATGCTGTATGAGCCAGGATACAAATCTTCTAATCTTATGAGTGATTCACTCAAAAAAGAAAAATTTTTTGTATAAATTTAACCCTTCTCTATCGATACATTTATCATAGTTTTCACTGTTTATAGTACTGAGCTACCTTCTCTTGCACAATCTCATATAGAAAATTAAAAATTATTAAAAACAAACTTTTTTTGATTTTGTTAGATTTTGACACTTGAACATTTTTATCTAATTCTGAGAAAGTATTTTATTTCTTCCATAAACTGAAAAATGTCATATATATATATATATATATATATGCACACACACACATACACACACACACACATATATGTATATCTATACATACATATGTATAGATATACATATATATACACATACAGAGAGAGAGAGAACAGAGAGGGGAAGGGAGAGAGAAAAGTATCCGTAACTAGTATAATTATTTATCATTTCTTTTTAAAAAAATTTTTATGTTTATTTATTTCTAACAGAGAGAGAGATAGAGCATGAGCGGGGGAGGGGCAGAGAGAGAGGGAGACAGAATCTGAAACAGGCTCCAGGCTCTGATCTGTCAACACAGAGCCCGACGCAGGGCTCGAACTCACAGACCATGAGATCATGACCTGAGCCAAAGTCGGAAGCCGAAGTCGGTCTCTGAAGCCGACGCTCAACCAACTGAGCCACCCAGGAGCCCCTTTTATTTATCACTTCTTAAGAGGAATGGAAGCATTCAGACTTCCAAATCCCTAAGAGCACTTAATTTGATAAATGTGTCATTAAGATATCTGGTATTGAAAATGGTATTATATCAAATACTAAGTGATATTTATTTTCATTTAATATTTAAAAATTTTTTGAATATGAAAAAAGAGATAATAGCTCATTCCTCTAATGTAACTTCTGTTAACATTTTAGCGTACCTTCTTCCAGCATTTATTCCTATGTACAGGTCATAGTTTTAAAGCTGTAATCAACTTGCATTATGCTTTGGTGAGGTAATATTATATTAAGAGTATTTTCGATGTTATTACATGGTCTTTTAAAGCCTTAGTTGAGGGGCACCTGGGTGGCTCAATCAGTTAAGCGTCTGACTCTTGGTTTCGGCTCAGGTCATGATCTCGCATAAATTCGAACCCAGCATTGGGCTCTGTGCTGACAGGGTGGGACTTGCTTGGGATTCTCTCTCCCTCTCTCTCTGTCCCTCCCCTGCTCATGCTCTCTTTCTCTCTCAAAATAAATAAATAAACTTAAAAAAAAACCTTAATTAAAAGAGCTATAAAATATTTGATTTCCATTGCTTCTAATGTTGTTACAAGGCATATCAATATTGCTATTTTTATCAATATTGACACATTTCTCCCCAAAGATAGTGTATCCATCTACACACAATTGCAGTATATGAGTGTCCCTCTCAATACACTCTGCCAACAATAGGCATTATCTTTCATTTGCTCATCTAAGAGCAGAAAACAATATTTTGTTTTTACTTTAATTTTAAACTACTAGTGAGGTCAAAAATTTCCATGTGCTTTGTATAAGTACTATTTCTTATTTTGTACAATTTTCGTTCCCATTAATAAATTAATTAATATCAATGATCAAGAAAACTTCTTAAAAGGAAACATAAAGTAACACTGATCGACAGCCTATAATAGTATTTGTACTAATTTCAAATATTGTCTTCATTTGGATGATCTATTGACATAAACAAGGGGAGATCTGCTACAAAGTGAAAAAAAAAAAAATGAGACCCAGCTCATGCTAGAGAACAAAGGCCTCAAGTTTTGGAATATAGAGAAAATAATGGCGCTAGTAATTCCTTACTTAAAAAGTACAAAAACTGCCTATTGCCCTCTTGAAGTGTGTCTTGCTAGGTAATGAATCAAAAGCAATTCTAAGAAAATTATGCATGTATCAAAAAGTCTTTAAAAAAACAAGCATGCAGGAGGTGCTTCTAGAAAAATGATTGAGTAAATGAATGGATTCCTGTGGACTGAGTACCTGCCTGATCAATTATGATTATTTAAGCAGAAACAAAATTATGTCCATAAATATAAGAGGAAATAAGGATATTCAGGAATAGGGGAAAAGAACCATCAATTAAGAATAATACAAAATGCTGTGTTGAAGAGAGAAATTTAAGAGGCAAAGTATGTCTGCAGAGAAAACAAATTCAGAGTAAAGGAAGATGAAATAACACCCTCCAAAAGAGAAAGTTCTATTTTGTGTTTGAGTCGTGATTCCAGAAAGTAGAATATAAAAGGGAGAAATGATTATTATGTTTCAATTCTGATTTTTATTAGCCTAAAATAACCAGGAACACCATCACAAGTAAAGATATGGACAAAAAAGCCTATTCTTTCAAGGAAAGTGATGCAGATTTGTACCTGCATAGAAGGCATATACTTTTTCCCATCACAGAAATGAGAAAAAATTGATAGATAAAATAGTTTGGCCAGAGAGAAGCTTTATCAATAATGACTGTAGACAGATATTACGTTATTAGATGATGGAGTCTTTAAAAAATCAGATGGCTTTGGAAATCCAATCAAGTAAGACACATTCATTAAATCCAATTGGTACTTAGAGGGATAGACACTGAGGAACCAGTTTTCATGAATGTGTTTATCAATATAACATTTGATAACATAAATGTTGAAGTGATACAAAAGAAGTGCAAAATGAAGCTGGGAGACTGTAAAAATGGTGTCACACTTAAAATCCAAGGCACATGGGATTTATAGACTCAGATAATAAAAAAGCTATCGTGTATGAGACCCCACTCGAGAGCACCTTAAAGAAAAGAGGTTAAGGGCGCCTGGGTGGCTCAGTCGGTTAAGCGTCCGACTTCAGCTCAGGTCACGATCTCTCGGTCCGTGAGTTCGAGCCCCGTGTCGGGCTCTGTGCTGACGGCTCAGAGCCTGGAGCCTGTTTCAGATTCTGTGTCTCCCTCTCTCTGACCCTCCCCCATTCATGCTTTGTCTCTCTCTGTCTCAAAAGTAAATAAACGTTAAAAAAAATTAAAAAAAAAAAAGAAAAGAGGTTAATCTATGGAAGCAGCATGTATTTATAAAGAATAAATCTTGTTATACTAATTTCTACCTTTAAGAAAAGAGACACAACTCCTAGACTAACTAGAAATGTTAGATGCAATCCACCTTCATTCAAGAGCATTGAGTACATATTCCAGACCAGGATTAGGTATATATACATCTGCTGGAGAACATGCATAAATGTAAGAGGACATAGTGAATTAGCCAGTGAACAAACCAAGCTTTTTATGTCTTTGTAGGATGAGAACAGAGTAGACAATACCTTAGAAAGTTGATTCAGAATTCACAGTGACCTTGGCAAATTTGAGACATAGTCAAATACAAACAGAGTAAAGTGCAAGCAAAGTGAGGACAAGTGTAAGTCAGTCCAAAAAGAGGGAGAAAAACAAACTGCAAATACAAACTATGGAGGAGTGATTATATATTATATGTTATATGGAAATAGGCCAAAAAGCAGATGTAGCAGTCATAAAGCATAGCAGGCTGCCCAGAGTTAGTTATAGTAAGCTGTTATTATTAAAGCCATACATAACAGAATTTAGAGTGAAATTTAAGAAAAGAAGCTCAAAGTTCACTAGAAAGTTAAATATTAAATAACTTAAAATACTAAAAATGGAATTTTGACAGTAAGATGACTATTAAATGTAAGAGCATGTCATGCAGGGTTCCTAGTCAAAATTTTCCAACCTTCTTGAAAGTCCAAAAGAAAGGGCAATTATTGGGTAATAAATAAGAAAACTCCTACAATAGCAGTTAAAACACTGGAATTTATAACTATAATATATTAGTATATACCTATATCTATGTAGAAAGATATATACACCACTTGCTGTTCTGACAGTAAGTGTCAATATGTATTCAAATAAATCCATTTTAATGGCTCCAATGCTGATAAATATGATCCTGCCTGAAAGTCCATTATATTGGAATGACAAAAGTACTTTCCATTTGTGGATCACCTACTAAGTGCTGACCTAGGTACTTGGCGTGTATTATTTGCTAATCTTGAAAGCAATCTCTGCACTGAACATAGCTAACATTATCCCTATTTCACAGACAAGTTGGTGAGTGAGTCACAGACAGTTAAGTAGCTTGCTCAAGATCACACAGCTAATAAGCTGCAAAGCCAAGATCAAAACTCAGCTCTTAGCCAACGTCCATCCTCTCTCCAGCATGTCATTTATAACTAGGAAAAACAACATGAAATGAGTTGGAAAGGGTAGGCACATTAACATCCAATTTCATAGGAAGAATATATGATTGTAGAGGTAGCAATGCTCAGAGATACTATGGCATTACCTGGAAATTAGTAAATGTAACTTCAGTAAAAATCAAATAATGAGGAAAATGTATCCACAACTTCTCTGATTTATTATTATGTTTAACATGAAAATGACATACGAGGGGCACCTGGATGGCTCAGTTGGCTAAGCATCCGACTTCAGCTCAGGTCATGATCTCATGGTTTGTGAGTTCGAGCCCCATGACAGGCTCTGTGCTAGCAGGTGAGAGCCTGGAGCCTGTTTCAGAGTCTGTTTCACCTCTCTCTCTCTCTCTCTCTCTCTCTCTCTCTCTCTACCTTTCCCCCACTTGTGCTCTCTCTCTCTCTCTCAAAAATAAATAAATAAACTTAAAAAATTGTTAAATAATATAAAAAATGAAGAAGGTAACATGGAAGTAAAACCATGCAATTTTTGTTCTAGTAATCTACCTGGTGGAACCAATTGGCCAGGGAGCCACACTTCTAGCTGACTAACTGATTAAGCTGTACTCACATAAAGTAGCAAGAGATATTTTACATTTTTCTATCTTACATCTTATTGCTTGCAGTTACTTATTCCAGAACTGGATAATTTAATGCCATTGAATTTTCATGATTCTTATAAAAAAAAAATGAAGTCTAGAATTGCTAAAAGAATAATGAATTCAGGAAGTATTTACTGAACACTTTCCATGTATTAGACACTGTATATCAGGAAACAGCATTCTTTTATGCTGAAAGATGCCTCATGGGAAATTGAAAAAAAATTTTAAAGTATTGCCTAAATTCTCATCAAGCAGAATATAAAAAAGTATGTAGATAGATGGTTACAGATAGCTGAAAGGGATCCTTAAAATAATCTTTTCAATTCCTTTTTTTTATAGATATAAGAAATAAATATCTAAATAAGCCAGTCATCTCATGATTTTGACTTATTTAATACTAGAGCTAAAGCTTTTAGTAGAAATTGCTGTAAAAACGTATATTTTGAACAATTACTACATTTTAAATAAAAATAATTTTGTACATAATGGCACAATTTGTGAAACAAACTACATAAATTATATCAGTCAAGCTTTACACTTGATGTTGGCCTAACATTTCTTAAAATTTGGCCTAAACATGGCTGCAACATAAATTTTACACAATAAAACGACCAACTCATCAGGTAACTATTATTCTAAAGAGTGAAATATTTCTAAGGTAAAAAATTTAATTCATCATCAGCCCTTTTGCACAATAATTATCATTGCATCGAAATCATCTTCTAATGTGCTGAACAGAACAAACAGCTCTGACGGTCTTGTTTTCTTAACGTTTGTTGAGGGTAAACACAAATGATTTTGCAAGGCTCTAAAGAGCAAACTTGGCCATGAGGAGGGGTTATCCATGGTAATCCAGGTCATGTGCTAAGCAAGTATCAGACCCTCTTTAAATTAAACATTTTTGAGAATCACAAAGAAGCAAGTTGTGCAACATGTCTTGAAGTTACCGACTTCATGAAGTAAAAGACAGCAGATTACATTGGAATGACGTAGAAGACATTTTTTCTTTTTTGACTAAAAACAGGTCACCCACGCACATTCATACTCCACCCCCTTTTATGGTACATTTGTTGTATTAAAACTGATTTCTTCCCTGGCCTCCTATTTTCAGAGGAACTTGGTCCAGGAAGATGTATTCTGCCCTCCTGAACTACTGTCATAAATAATAAAGTTCCATCTTCCTAAAATATTATTGCAAATTCTCATGAATGGACCGTACAGCTACTTCTTCCTCCAGATTAGGAGACTTGTGAGTTGAATCATTGAAAGGGTGTCTTTTTTTTTTTTTATTTTATTGAGGTTAAATTTTTTTTGGTGAAAATAATGCTCTAGAGGGGAAAAAAAGAAAAACAAGAAGGAAGTGGACAATGGAAGGAAGAAGAGGAGGATAAAGAAAAAGAAGCCAACATCCTGATCCTTGAATTCTACAGAGAAACTGCCAACTTGGATTTCAACTCCTGACACTCCCTGGGGTGTTGAAGAATTAAATGTTTTATTCTGGTATTGTTTATTGGATGTCACTTATTTTTAACTTATACTTGACTGCATCGAAATCATCCTCAGCTGATAGGAAGAGGAAAATAAGTAATGTTGTTGCTAACTGAACTCAGATTAGGAAACTGATTATTTCAAGAGAACATTCTTGAAAACTCTGTGGACCAAAAAAGCAGATAGAGCATTCGAAAGTTGAGAACTGGGAGAAAGTTTCAAAAGTTTATTTTTAAAAGTTAATTGACTGGGATTAGAAACTAAAGCCAAATAGCAATAATAAAAATCCTACAAAAAGAGTGATTAGATATATTATGAAAAGATAAATGAAAAAGATAAGGTTTTATATTGGAAAAAGTATATTATATGTTAGTTACTCTGGATGGTGCACCAATATGTAACTTGGAAAAAAAGAGAGTTGTCAGGTCAGAATAATATTTGTACTAAATATGGTAACCATATTCCTTAAATTATTAAAGACCTTGACTCAAAAGTTACTTGTGAAAATATCTATTTTTCTACCATTAATTAACAGGATTGATTAGTACTTGATTAATTAATCAATATTTCCCTATCATAAAAAAATAAAGATAGATACAAGGCCCTTGGGGACATAGGATAGTTATAAAATATTGTTATTCCCAACACAAACCAAAGATTCTCTCAAAAGTATATGTTTCTTCTCCAAATTCACAAATAGAATTATATATCCTCTAGATAAATTTGTTATGTGATAAACTTTTAAATAAAAGACAGATCTTTTATTAGGACATGATTTTTTTCTTATATTTATATTCATATAAGTTTCAAAAACTTAAAACCTGAAAGTTTACTGAAACCTTCAACTAAGGTCTTTCAGGAGTGTAGTTTAATTTCCCCATTCATGTGGCGATCAGAGTGCCTATATGATCTAATGATCATTCTGTGACACTGAAAAAAGAACTGCTAGGTTATGTGCCTCCCATTTCTTTCCATTTTTAATACAGGGGGTAAGAAAAACAGGACACTTCTTTACTGTGAAGGTATCCCAATTCTTATCTCGATAATGTTTAAAAGCACGTTGAAATACCACAGCGTACTGAGAAAACAGTACTCAAATCTGAAAATAAACATTTTTAATAATCTAAAATTAAAGTCCTGAATTGTCTGTATTTTTTTTTTTTTGGTAAATTATCACTGCAGCTAACTCTCTGCTTTAGAGACCAGAATCAATTTCAATGAAAATCAGCCTTTTAAAGAAAACATTCTTTTTAAAAATGTTTGCATTTACATAAAAGTTGTCTATAACACTAACTGACAAAAACATCGGCAAATACGTCCATCGAACACCATCAATTTTTTGTAACTGCTAATTTCAGTCCTTGGAGTTTATAAGTAGAGTCTTTGGCTCAGCTTCTAGGCAACCATGATGATGTGAAACAGGTATGATAACAAGCCAAGATGACTCTTGAACACTGAAGGTAGGACATCCAGCTATTTCACAATGATAGTATAAGAAATCAAGGAATAGTCCTATGCATATACAAAACAAAAGAAAAGAAATTAACACTGAAGTTCAAGCCTGACTCCTGGCAGAGACTAGAGCCACTCAATGGGAGGCTCCAGTTCTGCTGTGATGTTTCTTTCCCACCCTTCCCACTGGCTAGAATCAAAAGTGTCTTGGTACTCCCCATCTCTGCTACTTGTTCCTCTTAGGTTCCTCATCCTGCCACACAAATTTCACCCAAGAAAATACTTAAAACATGACAGAAGGAGTACAGGGAACAAGAAAAGAGAGAAGTCAAAGGAGGACTGTCCAATTACAAAACAATACATTTAAAATATGTAAACAGATTTCACAGTGGCTTGACACCCTGCCTGCAGCGTCAAAGGCCACATAACTTCTGCCTACTGAAGTTTTCTCCTTATAAAATAGAGTTGATAAAGAAAATTAGGAGGAATAATTAACAAAACGGATTGTGAATCATTTAGCCAAAGTAAGATGATGCGATATTTACCCGATGAAGAAATTTGAGGGCAAATTAATGGCAATTTGTCCATATCCTGTTAACCCTTCAAAGCCATGTGAAATCATACTTCCTTTATGAATTTTATGTATATCTTATGTGTATTATAAACTGCTTCACATACTCTTATTTCATACTCTGAAACAGCTACACACTGCTTATTGACTATAATGCAAAGCTAGAAAGACAATATATATACTTTCCACAGCTTTAGACTCTTTATGCCTCATTCATGTTGTGAGATCCTAAGTTAGTTTCTTTGGTGTCTTAGTTTTCTATCAACAAGTTGGAAATAGTATCAGTGGTGACCTCCCATCGGTCACATATGACCTATGTCATAATTAATTCTCTCTAATTCCTTTTTTCAACACTTATTGGCGACATTTTATGTGCCAAGCATGGTGCTAAGTCCTGGAGTAGAAATAAGATTTGACCCCCAAAAGCTCACTCATAAAAAGTCTTTTCAAAAGTTTATTGTTTTAGGTTTATTCTTTAAGAGACACGACATAGGGGAAGGGAGGGGAAAATAAGATAAAAACACTGAGGCAGGCAAACCATAAGAGAAACTTAAATACAGAGAACAAACTGAGGGTTGCTGGAGGGGAGGTTCAGGGGATGTGTTAAATGGGTGATGGGCATTAAGGAGGACACTTTCTGGGATGAACACCGGGTGTCATAAGAGATGAATCACTGGGTTCTACTCCTGAAGCCATGACAACATTGTATGTTAACTAACCTGATTTAAATTAAAAGGTAATAAAAATATATTTTAAAAAATAAAATAAAAGAGACATAACATACATTTTCTACTCTGAAGATCAAATAATAAAGAATAACAAAAGGAACTAAAGGCTTAAGAAACTCAAGACCCTCAAGACCCAAGTATAATAGGCCAAATCAATATTCCTCTCCAACATCTCTCCCAAGATGAAATGGGATCACCTGTTAATGAACTTTACCAAGTGGAAAGCCCTCATGTCATCTTTCATATCCCAAAGGAGTTGACCCACACCCTTAAGAGACACTTCGGCTCCGACCTCTCAAGGGAATAAAAAGAATCACACCTTTCACCTGCCAATTTTGGCTAAAGGACGTAGTGATCAACACTGAAAAAATTAACTAGAGTGAAATTGTAAATATCCACTGCATGTATGGCTACAAAAACAAGGTATAAATCATGAAACCTCACATTAATTTCTTTAAAAACACAAATGCATTATGAAAACACATGAAAGATAAAATTCATGATAAAATGCATTTTAAGTGAATTTAGATTAATATTGAATCCTATAAACACATAAGGCATAATATAAAAGACAGCTAGATTTAAAACAAATAAAGCCTCAAACACTCATGAAATTATAAATTTCTAGCTACCCTCACACCCAATAGGAAGACCAAAATATAATGACTATATCTCAGAGAGAAAAGTAAAGGCTCAGACCAAAGTTATATTAAAGTTACAAATATTTAAAAAGTTAGGAATAATAAAATTTCTTAACAACTCCTCATCACAATCCAATGAATTGCTCAGCTCACCACTGTTCCTTCTTTTCCAAATCTTGAGTACGAGCAGCTAAGAAAAGATGAAAATTAATATCAAAGCAAACAAACTTTTGACTTTGCAAGCTTATACACAGGATGGCTGGAAACAGGATTGCCATGTCCAGGCCCCAGTTAGCAAAGTCCTTTTTTAAGGAGATTAATCTTTCTCTTCAGGCTTGAAAACCCTGTGCTATTGTCTGGGAAAATAACTACTCCACTACCTTGACACTGGACTCCGTGTTTCTTCCAGACATAAGATAAGACACTTTTCCTTATCTTCTCTGAGGAAAAGACATAGCTCCAAAGTCCAGGAGACAGGTCATATTCTCATACCAATAGAATTAGAGGCCTTGCCAGATCACCTGATTTAAAAATAGTATGGAGATGAAAAAAAAAGTTCTTGACACTTCAATAAAAAAAATTCTCCAAATTAACATATTTCTTCAGTAAATACATGTCCTAAATATCTTGACAAATTTCAAATGAAATATGACAAACATTCTTTTACACACTTAATGTATTACACTTCAGATTAGCACACACACTTTGGGTTAACCAGCAGAAATACGTTCCAAATTTTATTTGCAGTTATATTTCAAGTATGATGTAATTTTTTACTTCAAGGGCTATTGACACACTCAAACTAGCATAAGGGAAATTCTCATTGAAGCCAACTAAAAATAATTTATGGCTATAAAAATATTCTAAATATTTAAAATCATTCAAACATGTAATATTTACACATATGAGTGATATATAAAGAGTTAAGTAAAATGTTATACAGAATGTTTCCCTAGAAGGACTCAAAGCATCCTGAATAATCTTCCTTTTATGTGTTTCAAGGCTTAGCAATCAACAAAACTGGAATTTTTAATACTAAACATATAAACTGCTCTTCCAATGAGGATGAAAAATATAGCTGTGTTTATGAAAGTCAACTAGAAATCCCAGAATGGAGCTCTGACATGAATTAATCCTATCACAGCAGCTAAGTTATTTAACATATATTTGTCTGCATCATTTTCTTATAAGGAAATTGAGAAAGATTAATGATCATGAAAAAAAGAGATCACCCTAAAGGTGTATCTCATCAAACATTCTATGTGCAGAGGACGAATATTTGCAGTAATATATTTCAGAACGAAGCTTCTAGTTTTACAAACCTACTGATGTGGATTTATCCCCAAAATATTTTCCATAACTCCTAGCAAGTGTGTAACATGCTAATCTAGTCAAGAAGTAAAGGACAATTCTTTCCCTAGATCTGTCAGCAACCCATTCTATTGTTAATCCATCAATTAACCTTTCTATATCCCAGTTTCTCTAAAAACTGGCCAAGTCAATGCCATGTAAATGACAGAGGTGTGTAAGAGTTAATGAGAGAATATATATCAAGCTCTATGCTCTCAGAAGACAGCACCAAAGGACACCAATTTGATTAAACATCAAATGCCCTTATGTTGATAGCCTTAGTAGAATTGTTAAGGGAAAACTGGTGGAAAAATGAGTGTTTCCTGATCCCCTGGTTTTGTATGTCGAATTTGTTCATCATGTATCCATTTTTTTTAACATTTATTCATTTTTGAGAGACAGAGAGAGACAGGGCGCAAGCAGGGGTAGGGCAGAGAGAGAGGAAGACACAGGATCCGAAGCAGGCACAGGCTCTGAGCTGTCAGCACAGAGCCCAACACGGGGCTCAAATTCAATACCCATGAGATCATGACCTGAGCTGAAGTTGGACACTTAACAGACTGAGCCACCCAGGAGCCCCCATCACATATCCATTTACGTATTCATTCATTCAGCAAGTTGAGTATCTACTACTATATACCAGATTACTGTGTTAGGCAATGGTGAAATGAACTGACATGGTTCCAAATCTCATGATACTTCATAGGAGGTGCTGAACAAATATGAATTGGGGCTTTCACTGTATTAAGACAGCAGTAATCAATAATACAATACATGATTACAAATTATATTACAATGTATAATTACAACTCTGCAGGGAAAATAAAATCGGGTATTCATCCAGCAAATAATAGTGGGTAACACAATTTAGATTGGATGGTTAGGGACAGTCTCTCTGAGGAAGGATATTAAGATGAGATGTGAATGATACATATCAATTAAATGGATAATGTGGGAGAAAAAGCATTCCAGGCAGAGGGGATGCCATGCGTGAAGGCTTTGAGTTGGGAATTGACAATGTTTTCCAGGAACTAATTGGTGGAGCAAAAGGATGGTGAACAAGTAGTGAATATGACCAGGTGAAATCTGAGAGATTGTCAGACTCCAGATCCTAGAGGCCTTGGTAGGACCTGTTGGGATATATACTTGTCATTCATAGTACAGTAGGAAGCCAATGAATGATTTTAACATTCCAAAATAAATGCTATACACCGGGTGGCTTAAACAACAAACATTTATTTCTCAATTCTGGAGGCTGGGAATTCTAAGATCAGGGTGCCAGTATATTTGGGCTCTAGTAAGAGCCCTCTTCCCAGTCTCCTTACATTTAGAGAGAGAGAAAGCAACCTCTTTCATGTCATTTCATATAAGGGCACTAATCCTATCATGAGAGCTCTATGCTCGCAACCTAATTACCTCCTAAGGGTCCCATCTCCAAACACCATCACACTGGAGATTAGGGTTTCAACATACAAACTGCGGGGAGGGTCATAAACAGTCTATAGCACATGGAAAGTGAAATTATTTTATGTTATAAAAATTGATGACTGTATAAAGAATGCATTGCATGTGAGGTGAGTCCATGTAAGAAGCTAACTGTGGTAGACCTGTTTGGGTGTCCTTCCCAGATCCCCTTTACCAGGTCAGCATACTCATCTCCCAGCCACTGTGAGGGTTGACTGCTAATCAGTCATACCTGACACCTTTTGCAGAGACTTGCCCTGGCTGATGAATGTTGCCTTCTCCATTTTAGGGTCATGAAAAGCCAAACTTCTTTCCCTCAAGAACAGACAACTTTGCCATGTGGCTTGTGCTCCAGAGCTCTCCCCATGTGGATCAAGCCAAAGCTAGAATTTACTTAAAACTATACATTTAATTTTATTTAAGGGGTGGAGGGAGAAGTCAAATCTGACTAGATCAAAAAGTGAATGGAACGTAAAAAAGTGGAAACGATATGGGAAAAGAACACAGTTAAGTTAAGTAACAGAAGCTGGTTGAGAATGTAGAGCAAATGAAGGGCTTTATTTGTTGGGTGTTTTGTTGGTTGGTTGGTTGGTTGGGTTGGTCATTTGGTTGGTTGGCTTTTTAGACGGAAGATGACCAGGGCATATTTGATGAAAGGAAGGAATAAATTTGTATGAGAGAAAGAGTATATCCAAAAAGTGGAGCCTTTGAGAAACAGAGTCAGGATGAAATATAGAGAACATGGAGAAGGACTGGCTCATGATAGGAGGGGTGAGGTTTCTATCCGTGTATTAGAAGAGTAGTAGGAGTAGATGTTTAAAACATCCCTTCTCTTGTTGATTTGGTAGTATGAAGATGAGAGCAAGGCCCATTTCCACTTTATAATGAAGAAAGGTATATAGTTTTCAACTGAAGATGGGAAAGTTTAAAATAACTCCTATGAAGAGTCAGATCATACTCCCATTAGAGAACCATAGCGAGAGCCAGGAGTACTGGATTCCCATTTGATCATGAATTTATAATGATACCAGAGTGTCCACGTATGTGGTTTTCTCCCTTGTGTTTGAACACAAGGGTGTGGCATAAAGGTGCAGGATTGTTCACTCAAGGCTTGAGGTTTAGAAAGAAACAGGAGTGTGGAAGTTAAGGATATCTCCAAAGAAAGAATTATAATGGCATACTCTAAGCTAGAGAAAGAAGGTTGCTCAAGAAACAGTTAACTGTGGGACTACGTGAGTATATGAAGTCAAAGAATAAGGAAGGGGCCAGGGGCAGAGGGATATTTGAATGTTGGAGGTGGTGTAATTTCTGGTAGAGAGAGGTCTAAATGTGCCCAAGGAGTTGGTGGCTGAAGTCAATGCTGAGTCGAGGGGGGGATTGGTTTGCTAAAATTGGTTTACATCATACCATGTGGTTCATGAAACCTAGCATTCTATGGTCAAAAAACAGCTGGCAAATAACACAAATTCTCTTTACAAAAATAATTAACCATTGTTACATTGGAAAGCGATCTGAATGAGTAAATTGTGTTAAGTAAAACACAAAGATTTTCCCATTTTTTTTCCCTTTGAAGAAACCTAGAACTTCCTATCTCAGAAATACTGGTTTGAATAAAATTCTAAGAACATTTTTTTTTTGTTTTGCTTTGCAGGGGGTAATAGTCCTAATGTGGCCTTGGACTTCTCTAAGTCAGCACCACTGATCAATCAGCATTTCACTGATTGCTTCATTCCCCTTCTCTACATAAGAGGGGGAAGAAGCCCTTGCAAAACGTGTTTGTTCTGCTTGTTATTCTGGACAAAGCCGATAACGAGTTGCAGCTGCTGTACACAGAGTACTGCTTGCCGAGGCCATTGCTTTAACTTATAGATAGAAGTAGAGCAGCCAGAGATGTGCCTCAGGCTGAAGCGGCTGCTGTAAATAGGACAGCACTCACCAGCTACAGTATATGTGTTCCATTAGCCAACAATTTGTTCTGTGAGGACAGTTTGATTGGCCAGGCAAGGGACTCAAAAGGAGAGATTTTTAAATATCACGACTCAGCTGAAAGAGTTCTTCTGTGTTCTAACCTGAGGAATCTGCTCTGTCAATCTCAATAAAGATGCTTGCAATAGTAGGTGAGGCAGACGCTGAAGGCATGTGTCCCTCTGGACACAGTGCACCCCTGATGATTAGTCTTGGGGCTGTGCCTCAGGCCTCACAATTCCTAGTGCAGAATCTCCTTGCAGATCCAGCCCTTCATCCAAATGAGTTTTGTTCTTCTTTTCCCGTGTAACTAATGACTGTGAGTCAAAAAGTTGTGAGGTCAGCTATTTGCCCTTGACCAGTAAATAGGTGTTTAAACTGACCTAATAGCACCATTTGTCTATTATTTGTGATTTCATTTTCTATTTTATCCTAGATTATTTACTAGGACATGAGGAGAACAATGGTTAACAATTAGATAGGTTAACCCAAAGACAGATTTCTGGAATGGAGAGATAAAACATTAGGATTCTTAGGCCTTGCTTGGAAAGATTTGCAAATAAGCCACTGTCTGCATGACCTTCAGCAAGTTGCTTTAACTCTTCCAGTCTTGGTTTCTTCATAAAGTGGGAGTAAGAAAACCTGCTATGGAGGATTGTTGAGAGAATTTAAGTGGAGTAAGTTCTGTAAAATGTCTGGCACTGGTGAGTAAAGGATTCTAATGGTCACTCATAATGTGAGTATGAACTGGCTAGTCACTTACAGTACAATTTGTCACTATATGGTAAAATGTAAACTAAGCATATCCCATGGCAATTAACATTTCTCATTGTGTAATTCAGAGCAATACTAAAACACACGCAAAATAATACACAGAGAGAGAGAGAGAAAGAGAGAGAGAGAGAGAGAGAGAGAGATTCATTGCAGCAGAAATGAACCAGTGGAAATAATATTTAAATGTGTTAACATTCTTTTTCCTTCTGAGATTTTCTTTACTGACCTTCACCACATGCACACTCCATTTGCTTTGGGGTAGTTTAGGATTATTACAGCAGGAATACAAAGAGAAAGGAAAAGTTAATATTTATCTTCTGGCATTCCAATGGTATTTTGCAGTAAGACAACAGTCCTAAAAAATAAGATGTATTTTAAAATCCTTTAAACTCCATTAACTTATCAGACCTCGACTAGAGGACTCAGATCACTTAGCACTCTTTCATATTACCAATGGACCAACCCTTCCCGCTATAATTACTGGGTATTGAGGTGGAAAGAGGAAATGGCACGGAAGAAACACACAGCCTACCACTTCTAGGCTGAACGTGGTGGGAAGAACACAGAAGGGCAGGGGAAACCAGGAGGTCAGATCCAGATCCCTCAATCCCAGTCCCACCCAGTCCCCTCATCCAGGACCACTCTTCAAGAAACGAAGTCATGGAGCACAAATGACAGTGGCAGGTCAACAGATGCATGCACATCAGGAGGAGCTCTTGGTATTCCAGGCCTGGTAACTGGAAACCCAGAATCACCCAGGACCATCCTCACTGTGGCAGCACAGAGGTTTTAAAGTACCAGAGGAATTACGAGGCCAAGGGTTGAGAGGAAAAGATTGCTGCAAGCGGATCATTTTAAACAAGAGACAAGTCGTTAAAGCCAGTATTACCCCCAAAGGGCAGGTGGAACACCACAGCAGGGACCAGCGCAGAGAGCAGACCAACCCAGCCCCGCTGCAGATATCAAGGACCCAGAAGACTCATCGATCCAGGCACCCTTCCTGTCTCTACCATCAAATCATATAAGCCAGATACCAGATGCCACCTTGAAGAGGAATAAACAGGCAGAACTTGGAAAAAGCTGAGCATCTACATAGATCAACCAAGCAAGGACAGATCTACCTAAAAGGGACATTTGGGGACCGTCTGGGTGGCTCAGCCAGTTACGCATCCAACTTAGGCTCAGGTTGTGATCTCGTAGTTTGTGAGTTCAAGCCCCACATCAGGCTCCTGCTGTCAGCCCAGAACCCACTTTGGATCCTCTGCCCCTATGTCTCTCTGCCCTTTCCCTGCTCATTCTCTCTCTCTCTCTCTCTCTCTCTCTCTCTCTCTCTCTCTCTCCCCTCTTTCTGTCTCTCTCTGTCTCTCTCTCTTTCTCAAAAATTTAAAAAAAAAATTTTTTAAAGTATTTGTATTGCAGCGTTGGGCTCAAGGTAATGTCTACCAGCTCATACTAAAGTTTAACTGTTGTTTTCTTTTACAGAGAGCACATGAGCAGGAGAGAGGGGTGGTGGGGGGGGGGGGAGAGAGAAAGAGAGAGAGAGAGAGAGAGAGAGAGAGAGAGAGAGAGAGAGAATCTCAAGAAAATCCCATGCTTAGCATAGACCCCAAGGCAGAGCTCGTTCCCATGACCCTGTGATCATGACCTGAGCCAAAATCAAGAATCCAACACTCAACTGACTGAGCCACCCAGGCACCCCTAAAGTTTAATTTTTATCAGGTGAAATAGATCAGATTAGTTGTAAATAAAAGAAAATTAAGCTACATTTTCTTTGCATATCTGAGCTTTCTGTGAGTAATACCAAACCTTGCTTAAAATAATCAGTAGAGATATGACTGAACAAAGCACAATATACCAATTCTATGGAATATTTTGCAGCTGATTAAAAGACTAAAGTAGATTTCTACATACAAAGGGTAAGAGCAAACACTGACACAGCATTTACTCCGAGTATTGGCTTTGTTCTAAATGCTTCACATGTGTTAACCCATTTCATCCTCCAAAAATCCTGTGAGGCAGGTTCTTTGTTATTCTCATTTTATGTATGAGAAAACTGAGGCACAAAGTTAAGTTGTCTTCTCAAGCTTCCCATACAAATTAATGATGAAATCTAGACAGAAATATCTCTAAGGCAGGGCGCCTGGGTGGCTCAATAGGTAAAGCGTCCAACTTCAGCTCAGCTCATGATCTTGCAGTGCATGAGTTCGAGCCCAGTGTTGGGCTTTGTGCTGACAGTTCAGAGCCTGGAGCCTGCTTTGAGTTCTATGTCTCCCTCTCTCTGCCTCGCCCCCACTCATGCTCTGTCTCTCTCTCTCTGTCTCTCTCTCTCTCTCTCTCTCTTAAAAATAAACACTAGAAAGAGAGAAAGAAAGAAAGAAAGAAAGAAAGAAAGAAAGAAAGAAAAGAAAGAAAGAAAGAAAGGAAAGAAAGAAAGAAAGAAAGAAAGAAAGAAAGAAAGAAAGAAAGATCTCTAAGGCACCCTGGTGGGTGAGAAAGGCAAAGATCTCTAAGGCATCCTGGTGGGTGAGAAAGGCAACATAGAATATTACATATAGTATAACACTAATACACACATGTACACAAACCAACACTATCCAATTTTATCTATAAATGACGGGAAGAGGTTTGAGAGGATATGATCAAATTAGTTATAATATTCTCCTCAGGCAGCAGGAAGAGGTTTTCCATAGGGAGGAATGTTGTCAAATATTTTAGCCTTATCTGTAATGTTTTAATTTTTCATATTCACAATACAGCAATGCACTACTCATGTTGCTAAAAATTGATAATATAGATGATATAAAAATGGGGGTCTGAGAGTATGGTGATAAGTAATATTTTTTTTTTACTTTTCTATTTTATCTGCAATATGCTAATATCATAGAAAATTATTTTTAAAATGCAAGAAGTATTAGATATGTTGGAAGTTAATAAATTGCACATTGTCTATCCCAGCATCCCCACTGGATATCAGTGGACTGATTTTTAATCATGCAATAGTAATTAAATAGGAATCAATGGCATTCTCTCAAGAACACTAACACAAACAAAAAGTTACTCAAGACAAGATAATTTCTATTGAAAAATAAAAGAACAAAAAGTAAATTACTGAAATTAAAATACATATATTTATTTAAATATCTAAGGATATTTCATTTTAATATACTGAATACATTCAACCACTATAAAATTGTTTTCCTCATTTTTTTCAAAAACCAGTTGAACCTTCACTCTAGGCTATACTGTACAATTTGTAATATACAAGAGTAGACCATTTCAAATGTGGTATCATTATGTATGTATGTGCATAAATATGGAAAGAAACAAGGATACAGGATGTATTATAATAGGAAATAGAGGCCTCTGTAAAGTTTATAATGGCCTTTAAAACTTGAATAGCATATTGGGACAAGACAGGAAATCTGAAAATGGAGACTTATTAATTTGAAAGATAATTTCATCATATAATTATACAAGCTCCATTCTTATTTCAAATCTTGCCACAAACTAACAAAAATGGCTGCCATAGAAAAGATTGTGAATTATATTGCCCACCCTAAAGCCAGGAGGATCAAAGCACCTGTATTCTACAGGAAGACAAGCCATTGCTGAGGTATCGTTCTTCCCACCTGGAAAGATTAGTAGTACCAGAGAGTAGTGTGGAAGCGGAAAAGTAGTGCGTTTTGTAGGGTAACAGACTGCTTTAGCCTCTGTGCAAGGCCAGATTTAGCACAAACATATCATCTGTCAACAGTACCTGATGAATCACATCACCACTGATGCTAAAAGAATAAAATTTTCATATAAAAGGACACACTGTTCAGGGAAATGCGGTCGCTGACTACACACCAGTGGTATAAGACATTCACCTGGGAATCAGGGTATCATATCTGATTGAGACTAGAATTTAAGAGCAGCTGAATATTGCTGCTGTAACGCCTAGTGAACACTCAGGCAGAGCAGTACTCAGTGTTTCAGAGGGCTGCTTTGGCCAGTGTTAGTTATGTTATTTACGTGTGGCACCACTGTAGGAGGATGGCAGTTCCATGCTAGAGCAAACTCACCATCCTGTACACACAGCCTTTACTAACCCCATGCCTATTACCCTAGCCAGATTGAATTAGGCAGTTATTCCCTCCAGAACTCACAGTAAACACAAAAGAAGTATGCGTATATTCACACGGAAAGAATTTTGCCAGTTACAAGTGCTTTTCTTCCCCTTCCCTTATCACCAGCTCTTCTGACCACTCAGTTGGTTTGAAAATTAACCCCCTTAGCAATGTACTGTAAGTGAACCTGGTGGTGATTTGAGGCAATAGAAATCCAAAACTGATAATTCATCTTTAGACAATATGTGGTACACCTCTGTAGCTTATCAGCATTTCAAAGTACAAGAGTTTAAGAAATTCCTATTAAAATGCATCTGGTATCACTAAGGAAGGGAATGGTGAACTTTATATCTTTCTGGGTTTCTGGTGTTCATGAATATGATGTAAATTCATCACTAACTTTCAACTGCTGATATTTCTACCACTTGGAACAGTGAAATCACCTGTTAGTAATACATGGGCTTTTTTCTGTTCACATTTATTCATCCTGTACTATTTAACTTTAGTTTTAGAAGTAATCTAAAAATTATTCAAAGTTCCCATTCAATAATTCATTCTCATGTTCTTTATTCCTTACTCTCATTTCCCTCTTAATGGATACAAGATCCATCAGGCAATTTAAATTCTTCTCTAGAAAGGTATTATAACAGTAGATACCCACAGTTAGTATTTATAGTTCCAGTGACCTTTGAAGACCTACTGGTTTATTTTGGGTTGCCAATCCACTGGGTTTATATCTAAAGAATCACAAAGCACTATTTAATCAGGAGGATTTGTTTTAACTATCCAGAAAAAAAGCTTTGTGATTACTAGAAACTAGAGAGCTAATTTTCTTTCAAATTTAAAAACTGTATGTAATTTTTTAATCCTATACACATAAAATCCTTTTGTGGGACATTAGTTTCCATGTAATGTATTCAAGATGGGTTTAGATTAACATGTGTGTGACCAGTTTGAAATAGACTCAAATTGGAAATGGCAGTATAATGTCCACTTTTAAAATGTTAAATATGAAGTTACAGATCTGGGTTTGAATCTCTAAATATGTTTTCTCATCTGAAAAATGAAAAATCATAATAGCACCTTTCTCATCACACCTGTTTTAGATGTTTTGCTACAGATGGGTAGCAAGCTGATTTGGGGGAACAGGGGTTAAACTGCAGTTGCATTCATCTTTACCCAATAAGAAGGAAGTTTCAATGTCATTGAAGAATGGAGAAGGAAAAAGGGAAGAGAGACTGGACTTTTTTTTAATTTAAGTGCATGCAGTAAAAAAAGAGAAAGTGTTATAGGGGGGATAATATTTTTGAAATATTAACTGATACATATCCTACCTTCCTCACTGACTCAAACAACTGCATTCCCTACTTCCAGGAGAGGATGAATATAGTAAAGAACTAAAACATCATTCCTCAGCTTTGATATCCAAAGCTTGGTGGTAGCTGGGAGCAGAATCTGGAAAGCCAGGCTTTCAGGCACTATTGTGAGAAAACGGACTTGTGGGTTCCAATGAGCCAGAGCTTAAAAGTGACTCAGCATAGCATTTATAGTATAAAACTGGAGCAGGGATAAAACATGAGGTGTGCCAACACTAAAAGGTAGACAGAGCCTTTAATGGGAGGTAGGTGGGGAAGGGAAAAAGGAGATGAACCATGTGAGAGTCTTACAGGGGTTGGGCAGACTGTCCCACGCTGATATGGGTAGATGCCAGACCCACTCTCTACCTACCTGCCCACCCCACTATGATTAAACTTCCAGAATAGAGGAGCAATTAAAACACCCCTGGCAGGGAAACAAATGCTTTGTTTCTCAAAGCATAGCCAGGGAACACTGTAAGGTCTTAAGAAAATCCCTCATTCAGCCTGGCACCAAAGCAACATGGCATAAGGGCCACCACGATGGCTGGGCAAAGCTCTAGACAGATGGCCAAAAGAAGCCTCCTACAAAACCAGAGTCCACTCTCTGCATGGAAAGCAGCCACGAGTTCTGGAGCATCCTCTAAGGAAAAATAGGGACGTACACAGAGGGCCTGTGGCCTGAAGAGAGCCAAAACTGGATCTCTAGACCAGAGGCTCAGCCAGGTCCAGTATATCAGCACCAGATGCGGCACAGTAGGCTCACGTGCTAGAAGAGGCCTGCTATACATAGGTGGAAGGCAGCAAGGACCAGGGAAGACCCAAGAAGCAAGACACTCCTCTGTTAATGCCAGGATGCCTTATAAGCCACATGTCAAGTTAGATCATTTCTAGAGATAGAAATGAAGGAGGGACCAGAAAGATAACCTTAGAATTGTACTGAATAAATTAGAAGTAACTGAACTACGTTGAGGTGCCAAGAATAACAGTAAATACAGGCTTGAGCTAAGTTAGTTTCAGTAATAGATAAATAAACAATCCTGGTGCACCTGGATGGCTCAATTGGTTGAGTGTCTGACTCTTGATTTTGGCTCAGGTCATGATCTCACGGTTCATGAGTTCAAGCCCCACATCAAGCTCTGCACTGACAGCGCAGAGTCTGCTTGGGATTCTCTCTCTCTCCCTCTCTCTACCCCTCCCCTGCTCGCATGCTCTTTCTCTCTCTCTCTCTCTCTCCCAAAAGAAAGAAAGAAACTTAAAAAAAGAAAAATAAACAGTCCATTCTGTACACATGAGTTGTGACTGTAAATTTTAAACCCACTACAGTGTCTTATCAATTATATATTCCTATGTAAAGCAGATCCACTGAGACCTCTTGGAAACGTACTGCCTGTTTCTTCTAAGACACTTTCAAGTTAACAAAAGCATGTAATCGATGCTATGTGCTGAGGTCAATAACTGCCACAGTGGAACAATCCCAGAAATGTACAAATCTGACCTACAGCAATATATATTAACGGTTTTTGGTAATTGTTACAAGAGTGGACAGTCATTTATCTTTCAGTAATGAGTTTGCATTCGGCAGAAGAAAAATGAAGTGATTATGCATGGTCCCTCCAACTTCAAAGGTGCCCTTCATCCCTTTCCCAGCACAAGTGAAGGGGAACACCAGAAGGGAGCAGCGTCTCCATCAGTCACCGCAGGGCTGGCCATGCACCTAAGCAATGTGTGCTTCTGTAGGCAGCCCCTCCACAGGCAGCCTTTTTGCCTTTGAAACATTGCTTATTTCCCCACAGCTGTCTGATAGTAGCAGCCGAGGGTTAACTCATCAGAACACGTGGCACGGACATCCAACACGGCTCTATCAGTCATATTACACTTGGACTAATCAAGGAGCAGTCAACAAAGGGCAGCTAAGGACACTGGCTTGATTCGACAGTTCACTGTCTGATTAAACCAGGCACAGAGCATTTTCGCAGTTGGTTTCCCTATTCCCCAACGGCTTTCCTTTGAAGAAAAGGAGGAACAAAGGATCATTTTTGATTACTCTGAAATGAACTTGTTCCTATGGTCTTTATTAATGATCATTTGATTGATTCCCCTTGGTAAGCCACTGTCTGGTGCATTATCCCTCAGTTGCCTCATCCAAGAAGCCTCTAAATTGCAAAGCTAGGAAATACTCCAAATGATTCCTTTACAGAAAATAGACAAATTTGTATTGTTTTGGAAATCCAGATACACAGCTCATTACCATTGCTTTCAGATTTATGAAACTAGACACGCACAGCTTCCATTGGTAAGGCTATGTCTTAGGAATCTTACTCTTCATACAGGTTGTAACTGAGAACACAGACTCAGGCGTCTAACTGCCTGGTTCAGATCCTCGATTCACATTCACTAAATGTGTGAACTTGAGAAAACTGCCTACTTAACTTCTCTGTGCCTCAATTTCTAATCTGTATGATTGGAATAATGGTATTGCTTATCTCATAGGTCATAATGAGAATTAAATAAGTGATTACAGATAAAATGCTTACAATACTATCTAGCCTGTAAGTGTCATAGAAGGGTTAGCTACATATTTATCATTGTTGTTATAGCTATTTCAAGACACTCTACCCATGAGCAGTTTTTATTTGCCCAAACCTCTGCCCTAAATTTAAGCCTTTGAAAAACCAAAAACGTTTTTCGTCCTTAGGGTCTTCTTTGAGACCAGGAGACTCCATCTATTTAAGGTAGTGCAAGGACAATGATGGCAGGCCTTGCCAGACGCTAGTTCCCTGTCCTTGGTGGTCATGCCACCCTCCAGAAAAATCTTACACCTGAAAGGTGACTTTCCTCCCTTCCCAGCATTGGTCTTCCCTATCTTTCCCAACTTCACTGGTCACTCATTCTTATAGTGTTGTCCACTTTAGCTTGACCATAACTGAGATTAGTTCTTGCAGGACCATTTTCTCGAAGACCTTTGTAACCTAGAAGACCAGTTGAACCATGGCCAAAGAGTGTGTGATCTTCAAGGCTAAGTACTGAGTGTGTCTTATCAAAACAAAATAAGAATGAGCTTCCGAGTTGGTGGACACGTGGAGAGTGGCACACTCAGAGAGGACAGGGAAGCTTCCGGTTCCTTCCCACATACCTTTCCTTATGCTGCTCTTCTGTCCAGCTATTGCTTCATATTCTTCAGCTGCTGCTACACAATCGCGTGAACTTTCCCTAGGGCGGGCTGGCACCCAGCTGTAGTCTCTGGGGATCGGCAGCGAACGTTCCTGGATGCGGAACACCCAGCCATTGCTCGGTGAGACCCTTCCACAGAGGGTCAGAATGGGTCAAAGCCGCAGTCCCTCAGAAGTGAGGGGTCCAGGAAACAGCCACATCTGAGATAAAACTCAGGAGGGGGGATTCCGCCTGGCAACCTGACAGTGTAAAAGTGGGGAGTGGACAGAAGCCAGAGACAAAATAAAAACAAAACCATAAAATCATCCTATTTGGACTGTGGCTGAGGCCTGTGTCAGGTTGATAGAATTGCTTACCAGGTATAAGACACCACGGATAAGAAACTTTTAATTAGTACCAAACTCGCTGATTTCTTTAGAAATAGCTATCTCCGGGGCGCCTGGGTGGCTCAGTCGGTTGGGCGTCCGACTTCAGCTCAGGTCACGATCTCGCGGTCCGCGGGTTCCAGCCCCGCGTCGGGCTCTGGGCTGATGGCTCAGAGCCTGGATCCTGCTTCCGATTCTGTGTTTCCCTCTCTCTCTGCCCCTCCCCCGTTCATGCTGTGTCTCTCTCTGTTTCAAAAATAAATAGACGTTAAAAAAAAAAAAAATTTAAAAAAAAATTAAAAAAAAAAAAAAGAAATAGCTATCTCCTAAATCAAAGTTTGAAATGAATAGCTTCAAACTAAATTTAAGCAATTTAATTTCATTTTTATGGCACAATAATATTTACAAAATTACTCATTCACACCCAATAACACTAAATAGTATATGAAGATCTACATCTCTTAGGGACATAATATCAAGCAATTTCATTGAACAGAACAATTCAGAATTCTGAGCATCGTCACAGAAACCACTATGTGACAATCTAAAGCATCTAGCTTTCTGGACCTGGCAAACTTGAACTTCAAAAGCCAAACACAATTCTTACCTATTGTTTGTGCACAAGTCCCTTCATGGCACCTGCCTAGTCCTACCAGGAAACAGTGGAAAGGCAGAAAAGCCTACACCTACTTCAGTTTTACATAAGGCTATTTCAAAACAAGAAAATTCTTGTTGATTCAGAATTTGGGATCACTACGTAGAAACTCATTCATTTAGCATTTTATCAGTTTCTCTTTTCATTCTCCAAAACAATTTTTGATCTAATACTTTCCAAGTAACACATTCCCCTTCCAAATGACTCTAAGGTCAAAGACTAATTAACCTTTTCTCTTTAAGTTTGGCAACAATCCAGGCCTTGTTGCCTTATTTTCAAGTTTGGAGCCACCTTATAACTCTACAAAATTAATTACCCCTTCCCTTAAAAGGCCTCATAATTCTTTGTGATCTAGTTGAGACTAATGAAATGCTTAAACTTTCACTCCTGGGGCCCTAAATGAAAACCATGTACAGAAATGTAGTATTCATCAGAGAGCTAACTAATTTTTTTAATTAATTTTTATTTTTTAATGTTTATTTTTGAGAGACAGAGAGAGAGAGAGAGAGAGAGAGAGAGAGAGCACGTGAGCGGGGGAGGGTCAGAGAGAGAGGGAGACAGAATCTGAAGCAGGCTCCAGGCTCTGAGTTGTCAGCACAGAGCCCAATAGGGGGCTCAAATCCACAAACTACGATATCATGACCTGAGCAGAAGTCGGACGCTTAACCGACTGAGCCACCCAGGTGCCCCCAAGCTAACTAATTAAGATTACCAGAAAACTGCAGAATTGTCAGAGTTAACCAAACCCTGCACCTTTGAAAGAGATCATCATGTACATGAACCGGTCAGAAATCCTTGCTCTCCTCGCTGACTTAGGAAGCTTGAGTTGCTAATTTAATACACATTAAGATGTACATTTTTCTAGCAATTAAATAGGGAAAATTATAGTCAGGGTCTCCATCTCACAAGAACAATGGAGTCTAGAAAGCCAGGTACAGCACAAAAGAACTGAAAAACAGGGTTATGGCAATCTCTTCGTGCTTAAATCTTAACATTCGGGACATCCCACAGCATGGGTATCATATCAAGGCCAAACTTACAATCTTGTTCCTCAATGCTTCTTGGTAGTGGGTTGTAAACAATTTAAGCAAACCATCTGTTCAAAACAGATTCTGATATGAACTCCTCCTCGGGAATGACTTTTTTTTTTTCCTGCAGCTCAAAGTTACCTGAAATTCTCTAATCTTTTTTTTGTCTTTTCTCATTCATTAGGCCAAGTAAAACAGAACTGGAGGCATGACTTCCTCAAATTTAAACAAATACTTGAATGCAAAGCTTTGGGTTGGATTGCCTCATTAAAATGTTCCCAATTGATTACTTTTATTGTTCACTTTTTCAGTAGGCATGGAATGATAAGTACCAAAGAAATAGAAATCCTAAAATAACTGGTAAATCACTGGACAATTGAGAGACCATTACACAATGCTAAATAGAAACCACAGGAGCTAACAACTGGCAGAATAATTCTGTTTAAAATTACAGACTGAACATAGAATTATCTGTTCTGCAGAGTTCATATTTTTCCCCTGTCTTTGCTTGTTATGGCTAAAATTAATTCCCCAGGGCCTTCAGCCCCAAGGCCATGATCTTTCAACTTGCATACAAGTTGCTCTTTCTGTCATCGTTTCTCCTATATCAGAAACCAGAAATGTTAAGTCATGTCCTGGAGAGTTTTCAAGCCTTGTAGTTTTATTCAGGCAGTGATACAGCAAGAGGTTTTAGGACAATATTACTGGTTACTTTTCAAAAGACATATATAAGACTTAAATAAGAATAAAGATTAAAAAGTCATTACTTCACGAACATTTCCTGAGGTAATTCTCCAAGCTTATTGTGCATAACAATGGCAAGGACAGATGGCTAAAATGCAGATTCTTGGGCCACATACCAGACCCACTAAATCTGAATTGCTACAATTGAAACTGGCTAGACGCACTTGAAACTGGCTAGACGCATTTTTAACGAGCACTCTAGTTCTTTCTGAAGTAGATGGTTGTCAGCTACATACCCACCAGAACTAGACTATAAATGGAGGTTAGGGTAAAAAATAATTAGGGAGGCAGTATTTGTGATGCAGCAGGAAGATTCTGGAATTTGGCTAACTGCTGACTTTATTATTAGCACTCACAGCTACTACCTTAGGTTAAGCTATGTAATCTTCCTCTCCATCAGTATCTTCAACTGAGGAATGTAAACATTCATACCTACCTCATAGCACTATTGTAAAGTTAGGTTTACAGTACTGAAAACACTCAGTGGATATAACTACTAGAAACTGGCTGCCCCAGAACTGAATGCCCCTCGCAGCAGGCCAGAAGAAAACATCTTTACTTCAGGAATTGTGATGTTTATCCTTATGTCTCTCGTGTATACCAAACACAACTGTCTCTGAAACAGGAGGCGAAAGTAGTCTAAAGTGCGAGTTCTAGAGTTAAACCATTTGAATTTAAATGTCAATGCAACCACTTATTTGAGCAAATTAACATTTATGTGCCTTCGTTTCCTCCTTTGTGTAAGCAGCATAAAGAGTAGCTGTCTCCTGTAAAATGGTTAGCATAGTACGCGTCAATGCTCAGTAGTTTCGCTATTATTGTACCATAGGAAAGGGGATTTAATGGAGAAGAGTGACTAATTTTATTTTATAGTTCAGGATAGAGCAAAAATGGATGCAGATTATTTTATTAAGGATCAACAACATTTAGAAACGTAAACTGCTGTCATTTTCAACAAACATGATTCCAGATCAGAAGAGTCTAAGCCACTTAAAGAGCTCAGTAACTCCACCCATCAAAAATTGTATTTCACTTAGTATATAACAACCCATTTTGTAGAGGAATTTGGTAATAATTTTGCTCAACTTTTATATGTGACCTCATGTCCTTATGCAGGTCACTAAATTGTCTTTGATAGCAACCTTCCTGTCATGAAGGTAATTATAAACGGTAACTTTTACCAAATTACCAAGGTACCCTAGTATTACACTTTTAGTAAAATGTTTGCAGTCTCTAAGCTTTTTAAAAGGTGAGAGCTTAAAATCACTAAAATTCATTATAAGACACTTGAAATCCATAAGAGAGGATTTAGCTGGTGACAAGATCTGAAAATGCTTTTGAGTGAAAATGTCCATCCTTATATATTGGGTGTATATCTCAAGTTGAAATAGAATAGAATGGAACTGACATGGAGCAACGAATGGGCAATAAAATGGAGATAGAATAAATGCAGTTAAGATGAAACAAAATAAAATCTAGACTTTGCCCATCCCCATCCATCTCCACAATACCGTCACTTATTATCAGGGTGTCTAACCTAGTTCCTACTTCCAGTGTGAAGGAAGACTCTGTCTCTTGCTGCTGGTGGACGTATTGATCAAGTAGTGAAGAATAAGCAAAATTATTCTAGAATGCTATCTTTCAGGTTATTTTTTTTTCTTTTTTCTTTTTTTTTTTTTTTTCTTTTGCCAGAATCAAAGGAAAACTCTGGCTAAAATATCTCTCATTGTTTTCGCTCAAGAGGCTAATGTTTAGGGTTTAAGCATCTGTAATGCAATAAACCCAACAACCAAGAGAGGGCAAATGAAAAAAAAAAAAAAAACCCAAAAACTTTCCCTGGTCTATAAACCTGACTGGAGGAAATAAATCGTGCAGATGGACTCTCTGGTTATGGAAAGAGGTGGCCTCTAAAATAGGTTTATTCTGGCGGAGACTTTAAAACTGAAGACAAAATTTTAAACTAGTTCCAGGAGAAAGTGAACATTCCTTAGCAGTTCACTCTTTTCTCTCTTGACTTCAATTGAGTTTAACACCACAGTGACTTCTTTTGCACCTACCACATGCTAAGCCTTAGGAGATTGCATGAAGATTCAGGCATGGTTCTCTATGTTCAAAGAAACTAGAAGAGGCAGTACAAAATTAACTCCAAGGAGAGTTATTCTGTTCTTATGGCTATGCCAAGACTGACTTTATATTTCCAGTTCTATTTCACTATAACTCCCTTTAAAAATCTTAACTTGGACTTCTCACCATAGTGATGAATTCAAATATGCATAAAACCAAATGTATAATAATTCCCTCCTTCCCACTCCTCCCAAAAAAGCACTCTATATTCCAAATTTTCCCATGGCATCACTATTTTCCCAATTGACCCAGGCTGTAAAAGTTAGACTTTCCTTGATTCATCTTTTTCTCTACTGTCCCACTATGTCCCACAGTTAGCCACCATGTCCTATCATATTTGGCTGAGGAATTTACCCCACACAATCTTTTTCCTTCAATTCCTATCACTAACTGTACCATATTTCAGAGTCTCTTGACCTTTATCTATTACAGTCAAAAGTAAAATAGGATGACAGAGATCTGCCTCACTCACACTCATGAACTTGGAACTAAGTGAATGAGAATGCAATAGACACAGGAGTACCTGGCTAGCTGTCAGTAAAGCAAACAACTCTTGATCTCAGGGTTGTGGGTTTGAGGCCTACATTGGGTGTTGACATTACTTAAAAATAAAATCTCAGGCACCTGGGTGGTTCAGTCAGTTAAGAATCTGACTTCGGCTCAGGTTATGATCTCACAGTTCATGAGTTCGAGTCCCATATCAGGTAAGCACGAGCCCCACTTGTGGTGAGCTTGAGCCCCGTTTTGGGTAAGCACGAGTCCCACACCAGGTGACCACAAGCCCTGCTTCAAGTGAACCCTGACTTTCTCTCTCTCTGTCTCTCTTTCTTTGCCCTGGCTCACTGGCACCCTCTCCCTCTCAATAAAAAAATAATAATAATTAAATAAATAAAATAATAAAACAAAACAAAAGAAAGAATGCAGTAGACACAGTTGGAACAGCTTCACAATTCACCACTTATGTACCCAGGTTCTATGCCATTCCTGCCTTTCCTGAGGCACTGCTGTTTGGCTCATCCTTCTTTTCTGTGAGCTACGTTGGTGTATCTCCAATAAATCACCCTTTTTTTAACTTACTGATTTCTGTTGCTTGCAACCAGAAGAATCTTAACCAATACAAAGGGAAATAAGACTGAGAATGAGATGAATTAAATCAATAAATAGTAAAAGGAGACAGAATGTCTCTCAGATCTATATTTTGTTAAAGCTTAATTGATACTCTCGATACAAAAGAAGACATGAATGTTAAGTGGAGGCCAGTGTTGAAACCTCGTTTAAGGGGGTCTAAAGTAGCACTGTGTACATTAGAGAGGCTGTTGTGGGGTCACTAAAAAGGTTCCTATTTTTTTGCTGTGGGGTAAAAATGTTTTTTCTCATCACACGGCAACCTAGACAAAATATGCCTCCAGATCATCACCTCCCCTTTCTTCTAATTATATGCCCCCTAAACAATCACCATTAACTGAGTATAACTTACCTCAACATTGGCAACAAAGTGACCTGTGTTGAAAATGTTAGCACTGTAAAAGGACAGCTCCATTTTAAATGAACAATATCTATATGCATTTAGTTACAATGAGTGTCTTCCAAAGAGTGTAATAATTTCTTAAAGAACCAACAAAATCTGGCTTCTGGTCCTAACATGCTAAGGAAAATAACCTTAATTGCCACAAATTCATAAGGAAAATATCAGTCTCTGAGCCAGTGATGCAATCTTCTTGTCACTGACTCTGATCCCCTACTCCCACTCTGCTGTATCAAATTTCAGCATCTGTGCAACAATCCCCGTCCCCAAAAAACTCTCATGCTCATTCATTTATTTTTGGGTCTTTTTTTTTTATCTGTCAAGCACTATAGTAGCTAACGGAGATATAAACAGCATAAAAGGTGGATAATAACTCGTTTATTAATAACTAATCATTTATTAATATTATGCCAGTGAACATAACAAAGAACAAATAGAAGATTCTATTAGGACATATAAGAGGGTCACTTATCCAAGTTAAGGTTATCAAGGAATGCTTCCATGAGAAAATAAGATTAAAGATGAGACCCGAAATATGACCCCAGATCCCTCCCTCCAAACCTTCTTCCCACCACTGCCAAACTAATCTTTGATAAGGCGTCCAACACTTCCCCTGTGTTCAAAATCTCTGTCTGCTAGGAATATAATTTAACTGAAAAGACCCATCTTTGGGAACCACTGGACTGGGTGACTTCTAAGGTCCCTTATAGATCTAAAGATTCTATAATTAGTTTTCAGTGTGTGTATAACGTTCAATTTTACGGAATCCTATTAGATGGATGTAACTGATATATTTTTTTAATTTTTTACAAAGTTCTTATTTATTTATTTTGAGATAGTATGAGTGGGGGAGGGGCAGAGAGAGAGAGGGAGAGAGAGAGAGAATCTCAATCAGGTTCCACCCTATCAGCACAGAGCCCTAGGCGAGGCTTGAACCCACGAACCCCAAGATCATGACCTAAACTGAAATCAAGAGTCAGTTAACTGACTGAGCTGTCCACACCCCAAATCTCCCTGATATATTTCTATGTAAGAAAAGTAAGTTACAAATAAATGTATAATGTTACTCCATTTTTAGGAAAATGAACAACAGTGTAGTATAGGTGCTTTTGTTGGTATACAATTTTATAAGCACGAAGAAATACGTACAGGGAAACACATTAAGCTATTAACAATGATTCCTGATGGAAGAAAGAGGTAAGAAGAGCCAATAAAAGGGGGGGGGACCTATAGAAGAACTTAAAATTTTCATGATTTAATTTCAAGTAAAAATTCAAATGTAAACATCCTATTTATATACTATTTCTAAAAATCTGTAAACATTGAAAATAATATAGATTTGGGTCCTAACAAATAGAAGTATCATGAATAAATGACAGTACCGATTGATTGATTAGGTGACAAGATCATAGCAATTTATATCATTGGTTTCTGGTTTCATTTTAATACTACATTTGCAATTAAGTAATGTTTAAGCTTGTGATTTTAAATCGATAGCGCTTCCACTCCACTTCAAAAGATCTCTTTAGTTCAGCTTCACCCTCTCTCTTCAAGCAATTTCCCACTACTTCCCAAATGCACCCACCAAGCACTTTTTATCAGTAACCTTCAGTTTTATGGCTTTTGTGATAAATGTCAAGGTGTGTGGGGAGGGGGAGAGAAAAAGATTTCTGGAATTCTGCTGTGGCATGCACTGTGCTAGTTTCTTTACATTCACGAATCCATGGAATCCTTACAGTAATGTTAAAATGGAAGTATTTACCATTAAGGACACCAGGTCAAGTAACCTTTTTCAGTTGACCACACCAAAAGGGCAGAACTTGAGTTTTCACATGGGACAGCCTAAGTATAATATTCATCCTTTACCCACTGTGCTTGATCTTCTGTCCTCCTTTCCATGCTCATCTCGCATGAGTCCTCCAATGGACTCTTCATTCTAGTAGTCATGATGGACTGCTTGCATTTTCTAACACAGGCCACTCTTTCTCTCACCCAATCTCCTCTTCCCAATCTTTTCCTTCTTCTCTTCCTTCTGCTCCTCCTCCTTCTCTCTGTCTCCATCCCTGACTCCATTTACTTGGTTTGGAATATAATTCTTTTCTTCCATCTGTATATATCAAGTAAACTTGTATTCATTTCCTAAGACTCAGCCCAGTTACCCTTTCCTTCTACAAATCACCCATGGCATGGCATATCCAAACAGACTCAAGACCATCTTCTGTCCTCCCATTATGCATATTTTTATGCCTCTATTGTAACACTTACCATTGCCATAATTATTTGATTATTTAGCCACCACCCCACAATCAACTTTCCTCCCTCTGACTGTGAGTCATTACTGGCCAGAAACTATAATAAGTTATTCGTTGTAATTTCAGAATCTCATAATGGACTCAGCACAAAGCAAAAAATAAATACATGCTCAATGAATAAATAAATGAAATTTTCGCTAGAGTTCAGTACACAAATCCAGGTTCATTTGAAGAAGGCAACTGAATGAACAAAGAAGAATGAACATGGTAGTTTGCCCTCTGTTCTTAGGAGATAGCATAGTCTCTCAGATAAGTTAACTGCCTGAGAGAGGTTTTGCATCAGAATAATTAGCTGGAAAGTACAAAGTTTCAGAGAAATTATATATTACTTACATGTACTAAGTTTTCCATGGTGCACCTGTAAACTGAACCCTAACTGAGGGGTGTTCATCCACATCAAAGATTCCCTTATCCTTGGCACAGTGTAGATGCTGGGATCATGGGTATTTCCAACAACCAACAAGGTGGACAGATGACTAATGACAGCAAAGAGCCTCTGTAGTTCTCATCCCTACAGGGAAGGAGGACTCTCATTAAGGAATAGATTTTATTTCCTGCCAGCCCTGTGGATGAAACTGAGGGTTGAATTTAAGTTAGTAAGAAAGGATAAATAAATGCGATGCTTCTTACTTAACCAATTTAATATAGTTAGGATTGCTAGGTGCCAAGCAACATGAAACTCAACAACATAAACAGGAAACATTGAAGATTTTGCACAGAAGGAACAAAGACTGAGGCCTTTGGAACCAACAAGAATTAGTCAAGCTCTGAGGTTCTAGGTAACAGAAATCAATGGCATTTGTCAGAGTACTGTCTTTGAGCTGAATTCACTCCAATAATTTTCAATCCTTTTGTTACCTAATCTGACAGAGTATCTGATTGGTACAGAATGGTCATGTGCCCACAAACTGGCTAAGGGAGATTGAAGTAATTAGAGCAACAGTCCCATTAAGATTCCAATCAATGGAGGATAGTTTCCCATAGAAATATTGGGGTGTAGCTACCCAGAAATAAGAAAATAGATAAATGGAATTTGGAACAGCAAAAATAACATATCCACTATTGATTCATATCCCTACTTTTCCCTATTTAGAATGTAAGCTCCATGGAGACAAGAACTTTTATTTGTGTTGTTCCACAGTATACCTTCATCACTAGAATATTACCTTGCATACAGTAAGCATTCAATAAACATGAGCTAAAATAATTTAATACTCTAAACTCTTTGGTTGTAGTTATCTAATGGGTCCTTACAAGTAAGTGAATGTTCAAAAAGCAAAAATTTGAAAAAGGATCAAAGCCTGAGGCAGAATATAATGGAACCCTGGATGAACAGAGAACCATACAAAGTTTCCAGAGCCTTATAAAAGATAAATACCATAGTACATGTTGGAGGGCAAGGCATAGGGAGAATGAGGAAACTGAGGCAGAATATAATGGAACCCTGGATGAACAGAGAACCATACAAAGTTTCCAGAGCCTTATAAAAGATAAATACCATAGTACATGTTGGAGGGCAAGGCATAGGGAGAATGAGGAAAGGGAAATAATACCCATTAAGTGTCTACTTTCTGACAGCTTTTATATATGCTCTCTCACTAAATATGGTGCACCAAAATTTCAGGGAATACATAAACTGTAACTAACGACTCCTGCAGAAATGCAATTTTATTTACTTTGTAATTGTGTGTGTGTTTGGCCCTTGACCTGAGGTACTAAGCACACATTTGTTTTGCACAATGGAGCCGTTGGCTCTGATAAAGTGCAAAGGGTCAACAGAGAAACAGCAATCTTTCCAGCCCATCTCTGCCCCACTCTCAACCACACCCACTACAAGAAATCATGTCAACCACTTTATAAGTGCCAACATGAGCATTCTTTCTTTAAACATGTTTTCAGACAAGGCAATCAGGCATGATATTTTTAAGAGTTTCCTTCTCCCCAGCCACTAAAGTGGAAAGAATCTAGCTCACTCAGTCCTAAAATAAAGACTGTTAGCTTAAAGTAGAAAGGAAGGTGTTTCCAGATCATTATCTATACAGTTAGATCTAGAAAAGGCCTAAGGAACTTTGCAATATCTAGTCCATGCTTAATTTACAGATGACAAAACAGAGGCTCAGATAAGGAAAATAAGATGCTCAATATCTCAGAGCTGGTTAGTTTTAGGAAGACGACTTGATTCTGACACTCCCATCTCCAAATTCACCTGTCCTTTTATTTCATCAGTTTGTTTAGATATTGAGATTCCATGGTTGCTTTAAGTTGTTTACAATAAGAAATATTCCATTAACTATCTTAATTATTGATTAATTATATTTCCCTTGATTTAGTTATTTGCCTCTTTCAGAATTGTTTTTCTCAATCCATATGATGCCCAATGAAACAGTGTACCAGTTTCTCATAATAAGCTTAGAACCCAAAGAAGAATCCCAAATCATGGGTTTGTGATAAGAGGTTTTAAATTTGAGTTGCCCTTTCTCTATCTGAAGCCACAACTACATAATGATATGCTTGTTTTTTCTATTTACTATGATTGTGTTGAGATCCAATGTCCACAATGATCTCTGGAGTGTTTTAGATCAAAATAACATCAACCATCCAGATGAGGAAGTCCCCTGATAGACAAGCCAAGAGCACCCTCTGGTTGACAGCAGTAAAGGCAAGCAACAAAAATTTTAACAATCCAAACATTATATTATAACTGTCCAAAATGAAGTTTTAGGATTCCAGAGTAGCTTGCTCCCATTTTGGATTCAAAAGTTCTGGAATGAAATACAGTTTTTTGGTCTCCTTTCTTAATTATCATGTCAGCTACATTTCTTAGTTCTAAATAACAAAATCCACTCTGGCTAGTATAAATAGAAAAAAAGAATTTATTAAAATGACAACACCTTTAGCTATACCAAAACATGATCCATAAAATTTAAGAATAATAAATTGGACTTCATCAAAATCAAACACATTCACACTTTCACTTACTTTTAAGAAAGTAAAAGGATAAGACATGCATGGACTGGAAGAAAATTTGTAAATAATATAATGAATAAAAGGCTTGTACCCAGAATTTATTAACAACTGTCATAGCTCAATAAGAAGACAAATAACCTGATTTAAAATGGATAACAATATTTGTATAGATATTTCACCAAAGAAGATATACGAATGACTAATATGCACAAGATGCTCAACATCAGTGGTCACTAGGGAAATGTAAAAACCACAGGGAGATACCCACTTGACACCTACTAGGTGAACTATAATCAAAAAGACAGATAATAGTAAGTGTTGATGAGGATGCAGAGAAACTGGAATCTTCATTCATTCCTGGTAGAAATGTAAAGTAGTACAGCTGCGTGGAAATCAGCTTACCAATTTCTTTTTTTTTTGAATTTTTTTTTAAACATTTATTTATTTTTGAGACAGAGAGAGACAGAGCATGAACGGGGGAGGGGCAGAGAGAGAGGGAGACACAGAATCCGAAGCAGGCTCCAGGCTCTGAGCCATCAGCCCAGAGCCTGACGCGGGGCTCGAACTCAGGGACCACGAGATCGTGACCTGAGCCGAAGTCGGATGCTCAACCGACTGAGCCACCCAGGTGCCCCAGCTTACCAATTTCTTAAAAATGTAAGCATAAATTTAGTATAAGACCCAACAATTCCACTACTAGATGTCTACTCAAAAGACATGAAATTAAAACATATGTCCAGGCATTCCTGGGTGGCTCAGTCGGTTGAGCGTTCGACTTCGGCTCAAGTCATGATCTCATGGTTCATGGGTTCGAGCCCCGCATTGGGCTCTGTGCTGACAGCTCCAAGCCTGGAGCCTGTTTCAGATTCTGTGTCTTTTTCGGTCTCTCTGCCCCTCCCCCACTCATACTCTGTCTCTCTCAAAAATTAGCATTAAAAAAAAAAACAAAACATATGTCCAAAGACTTATATGCAGATATTCATAGAGGCATTATTCATAACAGTCAAAAAATGTAAACAATCCAAATGTCCATCACTTGGCCAATGAATAAACAAAATGTGATATACCCATACAAAAAGCTACTATCCTCATAAAAAGGAACAGACTCCTGATAAATGGCTACTATGTAGATAAACCTCAAAAGCCTCATTGTAACTAAAAGAAGCTGATGCAGAGGCACCTGGGTGACTCAGTCCCTGCAGCGTCTGACTTCAACTCAGGTCATGATCTCACAGTTCGGTTCCTGGGTCCAAGCCCCACATTGGGCTCCACACTGACAGTGCAGAGCCTGCTTGGGATTCTGGCTCTCTCCTCTCTCTCTGCCTGTCCCTCATTTATGGTTTCTCTCCCTCTCAAAATAAATAAATAAACTTTAAAAAAAAATAAAAGAAGCCGATGCAAATATTGTCTGATTGTTAGATAAAATGTCTAGAAAAGGCAATTCTATGAGACAGAACATAGTAGTTGTCTGGACTGGGGATGGGAACAAAGATAATTGATTGCAAATGAGTATGAGATCTTCCTGAATTGTTGGAAATGTTCCAAAATTAAAATGATGTGATGATAATTGTATAATTCTGAGAATTTATTGAAAATCATTGAAATGTACTCTTAAAATGGGTGAACTTTATGGTATATAAATTAGAACTTAAAAATTCTCTTTGAAGACTTTTCTTTTTAGCTAAGATGGAGTAAAAAGGACTGAATACACCCTCCCACATGAAGGAATGACAGCAATAACAACAACCAGTGTACAGAAACAACTGCTTTTCAAGACTAAGGAAGCAGGCAGTCAGGATGAGGGGTGCCTGGCACACTGACTACAAATGAGGCGAGCCCTGTGATCACCCCAGCTTACTGTCTTGACGACATTTCGGGCTTTGGCTCAGGGGAAAGGAGACCAAGGCAGAGTCCATTGTGTTCCCTAACTTTAGGAACATGAGGCTGAGTCTGGGGAGACAACAGCAGCAAGAGTTCTCAGTATGGTGTACCAGCGAGGAGTGGAGATCTGCAAAGGGTCCCCCTCAAGTATTCAGCATTTACATCTGATGAAATTACCCAGGAGTCCACAGAGCCACATCAATGACAATTAAACTCTCATAGTGTAACCACCTGAGGTTACCAGTCACTAACCACTTTTTGGAGGAGCAAGTGAACAAATCCCAGTAATATGGATAAAGTGTATAATGTCCTGCATGCTGATACAGAACCGTGACAGGAAATTATTAAAAATGGCTTGTAGTTCTGAAAAGCACGAAACTCTCATTTTGGACAACCACTTGGATGATTGGTTCACAATACAGCATAGTCAGAATGAGTTTCCAAAAATAAAATCCTTTAAGATATCCTTCTAAGAAACATAATCTGTTTTGTATCATATATTCCTCTAAGAACAACTCAAAAGCTTTATGAATCTATTAGAATCAAAAAAAAAAAAGAGGGAGAGAGAGAAAGAGAGAGAGAGAGAGAGTTGGAGGAAATAGCAATGAAAAAGAAAAGAGGCTAACCTGTGTAAATGGAATAACTGCCATCATTTTTCTTTGTCATTACCTTGACAATAAAAGGTTCTCTATGGAAGCTCCTGATTTATGGTCCTTTCCAGCAGTCACTGCTGAACAAAGCCACACTGATTTCCCAGGATCCAAGGTGGGGCAGTTCAAGGCCACTAACAATTGCAACTTACACTTCTGTTAGTTGAATATCTATGAATTGGATCTGACCCAGACCAAATTTATGAATGGGGCTGCTCTTGGCCCACCACCTTATCGCTGACAAATAGAAACCTTTACCTTGCCATAAGTCACACGCATGAGTGCACCCTGGACTTCTGACCCATCCTGGTGCTAGCTCTTTCGTCGGGAGAACTTATGACTCTCTTTGAAGATTATGCACCAATAAAGCATATTAATCTTTGATACAGCCGAAACTTTACCCGCTGAGAACAGTATTATTACAGCAAGAAGACTAACTTATAGAATTAGGTGGAAAAGTTCAATGCGTTTGTTCTTGGGTTTCCCTTAGGTGGTCATCATAGTACCATTAATAAAGTGGGATTAAAAATTCATTTATGAAATATTTCCTCCTTTAGAAACCATTATAGGGCAAATATGCAGAGAAATAAAGTAGGGACATAGAAAAGAATAGATCAAAACTTAGTATAATGGATGTAGATTAATCTATGCATAGAGGTAAAGAAGAGAGAGATTAATAAAAGAATGACAGAAAGAAACCTAGTATTTTAATAAATAACTGATAAAGAAGAAGAAACCCTGACACCAAAGAAATGGTAAATAAAGCCATTTGGAAAATATTGGATAAACAAAGAAAAGTCAAAGTCTGAACTATACAATTGAGTGTATCATTTAAAGGCTTTCTGGAGAAGATGGTGTGAGCTGAATTTTGAGGGCCAAGAAGGAGTTATGAGAGATAAAACAGCACGTGTGAAGATAGAAAGATGTGTTGAATCTAAAGAAGTCAGGGTGTGACTAATGGGGAAATCTCCCAAACGCCATCTGTTAGTCCTACCTCTGTCCCCTTCTCAAGTAACACAAAAGTGAGTCAGAAAAAACAAACAAACAAACAGACAAACAAACAACAGGGATCATCCTCTCAGTTGTCTCCTTCCTAAACTGAAGACTGTGTATACACCCACATGATGCCAATCACAATTAAGAAGTGTGCCTCCTCTTGATTGCCTAACCAATGAGAAATGGGTATATACCAGAATGCACTTGGGTCCTCCAGAATGCGGAAGAACTGGGTTTGGCGCATCTATTCAAGCCTGTGCCAAAGGAAATACAGCTACATGAACAGGAAATACACACTTTCTTAATGACTGTCCAGTTGGAGAATCTATCCTTTTTTTATGTGGGACTCTAATACGCAACTCTTTACCACCTGAATGTAGGGGAAAGAGAGTATTGTCTCTGGTATCACAATGCCTCAGTTCAAAGCATGTCTCAGCTACTTACCAGCTTTGTGGCATCGAGCAATTGACTTACCCCTGCTTTTACCTAGTGTTCTCATATGTAAAATGGGGATAATGACCGAACCTGGGTCATGACCTTGATGTGGGGATTAAAGGATAGAAGAAGATGTCAAGTGTTTGAAACAGTATCTAACAAACAATAAGCCCTCAATAAATGTTAACTCTTAATTTAATGACAGAACTTTTTCTTGTATTTTTCTTTGTTTTTGCATTTTTTTTTTTTTTTTTGGTTGGTTGGTTGGTTTTTTAATGAAGATTGGTATCCGATGCTGCCAGATGGGAAACCAGAGAAGAGTAAACAACAAGGGATCTTCATGGATGGACACACACCATGCTTTGCTCGGCTGTTCCAGGCAGTGACCCATCAGTATATGTCACTCAGGGAAGAAGAGAGCACAGTAGTAAATCCTGGCACCAACAGCACAGCATCTCCCTGAATGACAAGCAGCTGGGCTGGAACAAAGCCAGGGAAGGAATGCAATCTCTTTGGGAAAAAAAAAAATCACAACGCGTCTTCGTATTTTGACAGCCCGGGGAAAAGAGGCAGCTCTATAGAATAAAGCAGCAAGCATGCTTTGAGATCTTCCAATGAGAAGCAGTGGAGAGGCACACCCTATTTACTGTGCAAAACCCCTACTTACATGTATACCCAGAGCTTTGGCCCTCACCCGAACTGCGTTGTTAAAAGGAGAGGAGTTTGACTGTTTTTCCCTGATAGGCACATAAAATTCTTTCTTTCTTCCTGGGTTTGGCTGGTGCTGCTACAGTGGCTGCGGAAGAAATCCCCAGCATAAGAATTTCTCCCAGTAACCTGAGTGTGTTCACCTTGCTAAGAATACTGTGTCTGAATCATTTTTAGATTCATGAAATGTATCAGCCACAAAGGTAACAGGATAAAATATAATCCATTTTTAGCTATAACCAGATTATAAATAGTGGTTAGAGGCAGAAACCAAGAAAAGAGGAGAAAGAAAGGAACGGAGAGAACAATGACAGAGAAAAAGAAAGAAAACTGTGGAGAAGAAGAGAGGAGCACACACCTGCTGGAAATAAGAAAAATGGGAGCTAATATTTATGCAGAGGTTCACGTTCTCTCTCCCTTCAGACAATAGGACGTTTATTTAATGAGTCTCTCTCTATCAAATTGTCAAGCAAAGCAGCTGCACCTTCTGGGCCTCTAGCTCAGGGAAAGGGACTAAAGTGTCATGTCCCCAGAAAGCTTCCTAAGCTAGGCGTCTCTAGTACATTGCCCAGGGAAAGCAAAAATTCCAAATAACCAGAATCTCCTCCATCCCAAGAATTGTCTATGCCATCTAGTGGCAGTATGTAATATAACCTCCCAAAGGTACGGACGCAATCCTTAGAGCTTCTGACTTCATTATCTATAGAGTTAGAGACCAATGCTGAAGAGGAGGTGGCTGAGGGATGGGCTAGATGGGTGATGGGTACTAAGGGGGGCACTTGTTGTAATGAGCACCGGGTATTGTATGTAAGTGATGAGTCACTAAATCCTGCTCCTGAAACCAATATTATGCTAGACGTTAATTAACTGGAATTTAAATAAAAACTTGAAGAAAAAAAGAAAAAGAAAGACTCAAATTATCCACACAATCACAGGATGTCAATGCTGGGAGAGAATGTAGTGAGACCAATGGTCCTGACTCTGACTGCACAAAGGAATCACATGAAGCATCCTTTAAAAATATATTAGTACGTGGGTCTCGTGCTCAAATACTTATGACAATAAAAAATATTTTTTAATGAAACAATTGATTTTGCTCAAATAAAAGGAATTGGAGGTTCAGGGTTCCTGGAAATGGCCATTTTTAAAAGCTCTTCAGCCTCCTTAAGCTGAATCTACCCTTCAGAACCAACGAACTATCCCAACCCCCCACTTTTCGTTCTAAAGTGTGGAGAGGAAGAATGAATTACCGTGAGTCACGTCGCCAGAGGGGCGCGGATGGAAATGGAAGCGCTACCCCAGATCGCGAGGTCTTGATAGATCAAGGTCAAAGTCATGAGACTGTGAAAGTGCAGGGCAAGAGGGGTGCAAGAATCACCATCCGGACTAGAACTATATGACTTCCTTTATTTGTTAACTGTTATTTGTTTTTACGCTTACTAGTTTACTAAAGGATATGATAAGGGATACGAATCAGTAGGCAGACGAAGCAACATTGAAGATCCAGGTCTGGGGAAAGGGCAGGGAGCTTCCATGCCCTCTCAGGTTCACCTCTCTCCTTAATTCCCCAGTGACTTCCTCTTAGAATGGTCTTGTTTTGCTCTTTTCTTTTTTCTCTCCCTTCTCCTGAAGTAGTTCCAAGCACATCCAAACTAAATCAATATATGTTGACCTAAATCAACCTTGCATTCATTTGAAAAGTTGATTTTGACAAAAAAAAGTATAAATCTCCCCAAGTAAACAAAATGTAGATTTTTAAAAATATTTTTATTGCATTTATTAAAATTCTCTTTAACAAATTTTCCTGGTATTAGGAGGTATAAAGATAAATTCTTTTTTATCTATAATCTGCCTCAATTCCAAAAATATTTAGGATTAAAATAGATAGAAAACAGTATTTTTTTTTAAATTTTAAATCAGGGGGAAAGGTAATGAAGACCAAATAGTAAGACAAAATCAGGAAGAGTTAGTACCCAGTTCCTTAATTAGATCTTACACAAATTCTGCTGTGTTTAGCAGGACTAATTTCTTTTAAAGGGAGATATGATCAGTTACAAGATTCCCATTCCTTATTTGATAAAAAATAGACCAGTTGTTCAGAATAAGAGTACTTCCCTTAGACAGAAAACAAATGAAATAAATCTCCACATTGTAGTAGATGGTCGTAAGTGCTATAAAGAAAAAATAGAGCAGGGAAGGACAGGAGTTGAATATTGAATGGGGTGACCAAGAAAAATGGGAGAGGGAGGCACCGAGCCATGCAGCTCTCTGCATAGTAAGCTTATTTCTTACTCACATGAAGTCCAGTGCAGGTCAGCATGATGATTCTAATCCATACAATAATTCAGGACCCCAGGACTTTGCCATCTTGTGGCCCTGCTTTCCCACAGGGCCTCAGGGTCTTTCTCTCCACTCAGCAGGAGAACATGGAAAGAGGAGTTTGGGGTGGGTGGCACTCCTCCACCTAAGGAGCCAGGCATCACCCTCTCTCATTCTAAAGGTGAGAACCGGTCCTACGGCTCCACATGGGTGCCGCAGCTCTGGGAAATGTAGGCAAGTGGTGTGCCCAAGAAGAAGGGAAGAATATGCATGTAGATGAGCATCCGCGGTTCCTACCCACAACCAGTTAGGAAGCTACTGCAGTTATCCAGAGGGAAGATCGTGTTGATTGGGACCAGGGTGATGACGGTAGAGCTAGTGAAAACTGAAAAGATTCGGGATTTATTCTGAGTCAGCTGACAAGGTTTACTTAGGAATCAGATGTTGAGTGTGAGAAAATGAGGGGAGACAAGCTGAAAGTCAAGAGAGAACTGCTGAAGTTCACGTGGTCCTCACAGAGGCATCTTGAGAGGATTCCATTTGCCTGAGTTAATTCCTACATGGCTCCTATTTGTGGCCAGAGGAGAGAGTTTGTTTTTGTTTTCGTTTTTTATGTTTACTAATTTATTTTGAGAGAGACAGTGCGGGGGAGGGGCAGAGAGAGGGAGAGACAGAGTCCCAAGCAGGCTCTGCACTGTCAGCATAGAGCCTGACTTGGGGCTCCAACTCACGAACCTTGAGATCATGACCTGAGCCAAGATAAATAACGGGACAGTTAACCCATTGGGCCACCTGAGCACACTAGAGGAGGAAGATTTTATTCAAGAACACCCAGGGAAGTGAAGCAGGAAATATTAATATGGTGGCTCTTCCTAGACCGTGAAGATCGTCGGAGAGATGGATAAAGAGCTTGTTTCCACAAATGGCTCTGGAGACAGAGACATACACAGTTTGTTTGTTTATCAATTCTTCAAATAGCAAAATGTGTAATGGGAAGCAGCAGATGCCATGGACACTTCTGGTGCATCAGAGCTGACCTGCTGTCTTGAACTTTCTGGTGCAAAACTTACATAAGACATATTCCAAGAAATACTTGGTATAGGGGACAAGGCATTTCAATGACAACCAAGATCTGAATTTTTAAGAAATAATGAAATATTTTATATTCCCTACCAATTTGCCTTTATTTAGAAAAAAAAAAAGGAAAGAAATAGAGGGAAGGAGGGAGAGGGAGAAAGAAGGGAACAAGGGAGAGAGAGAAAACCTATGGTACCTTCTTCCTCCATATACTCTCTCTCTCTCTCTCTCTCTCTCTCTCTCTCACACACACACACACACACACACACGCACGCACATACCTCAAGTAATAAATTCTGTGCTCAGTGACAAGAAAGAGAGATGTGGCAAATTGGAAAAAAAAAAAAAAGGAAGTTGCTCACTAAAAACTTTTCTTCATATTTTTTGCTTCCAAAAGTCTAAGCCCATTTGGGGGAGGAGGATAAGAGAAAATGGTCCTAAGAGATCAGATATGCAAGTAAAATATGAAAACATGAAGGCAAAAGGATTTTTCTTGGATTAAATGAGATTTCCTCACCTGGAAGGGACAGGAAGGAAGAAAGTGTACTCTTGCTAGAGAGACTGTATTTCCCACAAGGAAAGAGGCTGCTGATGGAAGGTGTACAGATCTCGTCTTTCTTTAAAATTCTGCTCTATTCTTCGACAAGGATTTTTTTTTTTTGCATTAATTCAAATTTTTTCTTTTTTTGCATTGGAATATGATTCGTGCTCTGCTGACTTTTGTGGCCCCCCTTAGTCCTACCTAGTTCTGGTGTCTGAATGCAGCACATCACAGAAAGATGCCAAGGTTCCAAGCATGCCACACCGCTAGACCCAGAATATCATGCCAGTGTGATGACAGGCACCCAAAGGTAACCTCAGTGGACAGATGACCTATGAATAGAAGCTCCTCCGTTCCCTCCAATTTTGCACTCTGTAAGAACTTGGAACCGTGAGGTTACGTAAACCTTAAGGGAAAAAGTGAGGTTAATAGCAAAATCAAGGTTAGGAATAAAAAATAATTTGAGTTCTGTTTCTTGTCCATTGAATTCATAGGCTGATGTTCACACCCATTTTGTCAATAATTCTCAACACTGACTGCACATTAGAATCACCTAGAGTGCATTTAATACGTACCAAAGATACAGCACCCTCCACCCCGAGATTCTGATTTCATTGGTATGTTTTAAAAGCTCTCCAAGTTATTCTAACATGAAGCCAGGACCAGAAGCCATTGACTTATGGTAACAAGCACCATGGTGCATGCCACGTACATTCTGACAGTTGAGCCTAGCAGAGGTCCAGCAAAACAGCACCCCCCCCCCCCGCCCCGTCTTCCCTATCTTCCCTTCTTATATGGCTTCAAAACAAATCTCAGTGCATACTGCAGTGAAGTATGAAACAAAACCAAGCTCGCTACAAAAAGTAAGAGAGCTTGGAAACACAATTCAAACAACGAATTTAAAAGAATCCCGGGCACCTGGGTGGCTGAGTTGGTTAAGCCTCTGATTTTGGCTCAGATCATGATCTTGCAGTTTGTGAGTTCGAGCCCCACATGGGGCTCTGTGCTGACAGCTCAGAGCCCGGAGCCTGCTTCAGATTCTGTCTCCCTTTCTCTCTGCTCCTACCCTGATCACACACACACACACACACACACACACACACACACACTCTCTCTCTCTCTCTCTCTCAAAAATAAATAAATAAATATTTAAAAAGAAAAAAAGAATCCCTTCCCCTAAAGCTCATACAATATTGATTCTTTAAAAAGTGTGTTTGCATTTACATGAGCATTTCTTTCAAGATGGCAAAGCCATTTTATAATAAGTGTTAGGAAGTATAGAAAACACATGCAGAATAAAATAGCACAAAACTGATTTTAATTCTTTTTTATGAAACTAATTTATTTTAAATATTTTCCTCTATGATACATGACAGCAACATACTCTACACTACCTTTATCTATTAAAGCCTAGAGGTAAAGCATACTTCTCTACTTTGTGCTAATATGGACTTGCTTTAGATGAGCTTTAACCCTGGTTTTCAAGGTGCTTATAATCTAATAGACTATTGGTAGTTCAGCATCCAGCATCATGACACCATGATGGATGTCCCTGAAATAGCTTGTGAACCAGATTACAACTTCAGACAGCTTTATTAACCCATCTGTTCACTCATATGAATGAAATCATTCCTCTACAAACTACAAATGACTATCACTTCAAATGACAGCACTGCAAATGAGATGTTCAACTTGAAAGACTATTTGCCTGCCCCTAGGGAAATGTTACTGCCAGGATAAATAGAACCGAGAGCAAACTGAAAAAAGAACTACTTCCCCTGTTTGCCCAATAAAACCTACAACTAGCTTATGAGTACGTGTGAAAGCAGCCAACCACAAGGTGAATGAAAGGTATCAGTAACTAACAGAAATATCCCTTTACCCATTATCCAAGTGCCCAAAAAGAACCCTCAGATCCATGATTGGCAATAGATTCCTTTGGATTTAATAGTGCTGTCTCCCTGTAGACTCTATGTAAATGTACATACTTAATATCCAGGTAAAGTCTAAAGCATTGTCACTAACAATTAAATCTAATTTAATTGTTAATATCACTCAAAAGCACTTAGCACCTCACTTGGAGAAAGGTTATGGAGAAAAAAAATGATCAATGAGACAAAAACAAACAAAGAAAAAAACCCCACAACTTTATTACTTTATTATTTGATCTAGGATTCACCTGGCCTGTGTTCTTACTGCAATCATCTGTACTCCTCCAATGAAGTTCCCCTCCAATGAAGCCACCAGTTTGCCCCCTATCGGAAAACCCATTTGAACACCATCTCAGACAAGCACGTGATGGAAGATGATTTCATCTTCTATCAGAGAAGGAGTTCAGAGAAGGAGTTCTTCATCTTGAGCCCACAGACAGGGGTCTGAGAATAGAAGTCAAAGGAATTTACTTATGTTTTTTATTTCTTTTTTTTAATGTTTATTTATTTATTTTGAGAGAGAGAGAGAGAGAGAGAGAGAGAGAGAAGGAGAGCATGAGTGGGGGAGGGACAGAGAGAGAGGGAGAGAGAGAATCCCAAGCGGGTTCCATGCTCATGGCGGAGCCTAACGCAGAGCTCGATCTCACAACTGTGAGATCATGACCTGAGCCGACATCAAGAGTTGGACACTTAACCGACTGAGCCACCCAGGCGCCCCTGATGTTTATTTCTTATTGCAGTTTTTCCACATCTATTGAGATAATGTATATACTGTTACTTTGAATTTGTGATGATTATTAGGCCAGCCACTAGATTGTGTTATTTAGGGGTGCCTGGGTGGCTTGGTTGGTTGTGTCCAATTCTTGGTTTCAGCTCAGGTCATAATCCCATGGTGCATGAGTTGGAGCCCTGAGGTGGGCTCCACACTGACAGCATGGAGTCTGCTTGGGATTCTCTCTCTCCCTCTGCCCTCTCTCTGTCCCTCCCCCACTCATGCTCGCTCTCTCCCTCTCTCCCTCTCTTCCTCTCTCTCTCTCAAAATAAGTAAAACTTAAAAAAAATTTAATGTGTAAATAAGAAGCACATACATTACTGTATCACGATTTTTAGTTTATTTTGATAACTATATTTTAATGCAATTGTTTTCTTTGAATCCTTTATATTTTATTTAAAAATGTTTTTTTTTTTGAGGAGGAGTAACAAGCCAAAGCAGTCAAAACACAAAATATTCAAGAACCTTGAAATAGAGAAATTTCTCTTTTCATTGTAATTATTGGAAATTAGATTTCCATATTCTCTTACTAGCTCTCCTGAGTATGTAATCCTAAATTCATATCAAGGAAGGCAAGAAACAAAATATCCTCTACTAGACTCTTTGCTAGCAGTGGCCCTCTGGGCTTTATGGTGGGGGGTGAAGAAAGCAGGTATCCTCTACACTTCATCCAAAGAACACATGAAAAGTTATTTTCTGCAGATGATCACTTCAATGCTATGAAAGGCTTTCACCTGCATTTCTCAACGAAGAAAAGAAATTGTCCACTACCCATTCACGGTAGCTATCCTATTTCTGACTTCTGTAGTGACTTGCGAGAGGATTATGGCAATTAACTTAACCTTTTGGAACTTCTACTTCTCTATGTGTAAAAAGCATAAAGTTGTGGGTCATTAAACTGTACAACTACATTTAAAGGTTCTCTAGTGAGCAAACGCTGCTATTGCTTACAATATATTTTGAGACTTCTGAGATGAATGTTATATAATCATAAAACAGTACAGCACAGAAGAATAATTCTGGAAGGATAGTGAAGCCTTGTCAACTCTTGTTGACCAACTCTTGTCAGTTGGTATATTGGGTTGGCCTCAACGTCAATTCATAACAGCCAACTGTGTTGGCTTTGGCTGTGCCACCAAGTTTTTGATTACCAGCAACTCCCCCATTATAGGGGCAGCGGCTGCCAGTGGATCAGCTGATTCTCACCAGCTCTGATGCCAACCATGCTTAAATCTCTACTGAGGCCCCTGCTAAGTTAAGGAGATAGAACTGAGACTCAGAGAGACTGAGATGTGACTATTCTTCAGGCTAACAGGAGGGAGGGAAAGCTTGGTCCTTTAACTGGAATAGGGCCCCCAGGAAAAGATTCCTCTAGGAGAGAGGCATCTTCAATCCCTAGTGCCAACAGATCTGCTGAAGGTGATCCTACATATTTTTTTTATGGGGTAACTGGTAGAGCCTTGGTTCCCTAATGGTGATGGCAAGATGGTAACGCCCACTGTCACAGGACACACAGAGCACCAGGGAGACCTAAACAAATCCACAGGCATCAAATGCACACTAGTACAACCAATGCAATTCTGATACATCATCCAACATTTAAATCATTCCTGCAGGAACTGAGTACAGGCAGTAATTACATCAGCCAAAGAAACAAAGCACTCCCTTATAACCAATTAAACTCATTCAAGTCAATTATTCAAACAATTCCTGCCAATATACAATTCAAACCTTCGTGTCAAAGAATGTGTTTATAAACTGATTAATGGCTTTCAGAAATTAGCTCCCTGGAAATATTATAAAGTGTCCCAGTCCAGAGCATCAGCTTTGGGGGATTTTCCAGCTTTGCCCCCACAACCTCCTGTATCTTATTATACATGAGGAATCCAGAGACCATGGAGCTTTGAGAGACTGAGATAAGAGATTTCTGAGATAAGAGACTTCTGAGGAAGAAATAGGACTGGACTCCCAAGCTAGAGCTCTATAGACAATATTCTTATTTCACACACACAGGAAAAGTATAAACTAAGCTTTTCAAGAATTACATTAACAGGCCAACAAATACACTGTACACACATGTGTTGCATGGCTCAAATTGTAGATGATACTTTGTGGGTCCAAAAATTGAACAATCCCACTTCAGTTTTCCAAAGAATTGACTTCGGTTAATTACGGTCATGGCCACCATGGGAAAAAGAGAGCCTCTCTTCTAACACTTGATATACACTATCACAATTTATTATGCCACTAAAGGTCCTTCCCCATATCCCCACTACTTCCTGCAAGTATCCCAAGTATCCCGGAGCTGTCTGCAAATGCAATACAATACAAATGCAAAAGTCAACTCCACAACTGGAACAGGAGTTCAAGTTGCAGTGGATACATTTAGATGTTAATATGCATCATTTTTAAATCTCCAATTCTGCATTTAAAATGCTATTGTAAAATCACTTAAGATTTTAAGATTTTTTTTAAGATTTTCTGTATTTACTTATAAAAGTCAATGCATGTATTAGATATAAAATTCTCTCATACAACCAATGCTGACATTGATCAACTAAAGTGACATAAACCCACATACAGAAACTCACCCCGGCTGTGCAGGAGGGAAAAGAAGGAATTATGAACAATTACAATCTATAGTGGGGACAGTTTGTGGGGTGAGTGGTAGGTCTATAAACGTACAAATACCTACATAACCTTTGAGAGTATTAAGGTTAGCAACCAGGCTCCAGCTCTAAGAAATTTCCCAACTGGTGTGCTGAGAGGCAGAACAATGCTGGTAACTTACATGCTAACATAACACAGAATGTTGTTCACAGTTGAATCACCCTCCAACTGAAGCAAGACTATATGTAAAGTGAAATTTCTTTTTCTCTTTCTCCCTCCTTCCTGCTTTCCTTTCTCTCTTCCCTCCTTCCTTCTTCTTTTCATTCTTATGATAGCATGGGGAAAGGCAAGTATAACTGAGGTCCTGTGACTAGTTTATGGCTCCGTCTCCCCATTTTATGATTTTTGGCTTACACTACATTTCCATATCTTTGATTGCTCCTTACATAATATTTATTTACTTGCTCCTATGACCTCCAAATTGGAAATGTCAAAGTTCTAGCCAATAAATGCACCAGGGAACATTGTTCCCTCATGCACACATGAAAATAGCGTAGCCGTGTTTCTAGGTCGCTCCACTTTACTTCTGGTAGTCAACATGCAGAGAGGAAAGCATTCATTCCTGAGATTTGTCAGGGAGTGAACCAGTGCCAACACACCTCCACCCATATTGCACCAAGAGATTTCATCTGTCCTCTAAAAAGCTCTCTGGCCAGAAATTCAAGACAAAGTCGCAGCAGTTGAATACCTCACTCTTCAAGTCAAATTAACCCTAGTGGCAAATAGTAACATCTGAGAGAGAAAGGGGAAAACCCCTTTCCTTTTACTCATTTTTTTTTATTTTTAAGTTTATTTATTATTTTGAGAAAGAGAGTGCAAGTAGGGGAGGGGCAGGGAGAGAGAGGGAGAGAGAGAGAGAATCCCAGGCAGTCTCTGCATCATCTGCATGGATCCCGATATGGGGCTCGAACTCACAAACCGTGAGATCGTGACCTGAGTCAAACTTGGGTGCTTACCCAACTGAGCCACCCAGGTGTCCCAAAACCCCTTTCCTTTTAAACTGTGGGATATATATTCTTCAGTCCTAAAAGGTACTCAAACTAAAGTCCTTCTTGAAGGCTGTTTGCCCTGATCCAAGCCTTAGAGATAAGCTTTCCCATCATCTATAAATTTTCAGTGGAGACCAAATAATTTTTCAAATATTAAAATAATAAGTAATTTTCTTACTAAGATCTCCAATGGACAAATTGCAATAATCCTTAATCATCTGTTGCAACTTTAATTTCCCAGATGTGTATGAAAGTAAAGTATTCACGAAAAGTATGAATCTGCAGTCCACTAAGACTTCTCTTAGATTTGCTAGAAAAATCTCAGTAAACTTGAGAAATAATTTCTACTTTTTTTCTATAAATATAAAAGTAAACCTTTCTACCATTTTTCTGGCTATTGCATGCAATTACAAACTAAAAAGTAAAAGAGATATGGGAGTGGGAAAGGGGATATAGGTGCAGTGGTAAACACAAGTTTTTAACCCAGAATTCCCAAAGAGAAACATTACTTTCACAAGACAGATGTTTCCGTTATTGTTCAAAAGATGGGCGGAATTTATACCCTGATAAATCCATTGGTTTAGCCCTGCTCACAATGCGCCCTTAATCTCTCAAGGCAATGGTACCTATATACACAATCACTACCACAGCAGGTGCAGCAGGAGTAGATAGAGAGAACAGGCAGCATGCTAATAAGGAGACGGTTAGAAAACTGCAATCTGTCGAGCCCTGGAAAAGAAATGTGGTCATGAGCAAATTCAGCCTGCAATCAGAGACAGAGTTTTCTTGGTATGGGTCTGAATGATAATGATGAGCCCAGACATATGCTGCCCTCCTTCCTCACTTTTCAAATAGAAAGGATGTTTTTGCTCCTCCTATAGCACTGGAAACATTATAATAATACTTTACACTGACAACTGGCTCATCTCCCCTCTAAATCAGAGGAGGTGTGTCCTTTCCTCTAACACAAAGGGGAAAGTTATACTCATGATCTAACAAACAGTATAATTCAGTCCTGATCTTTTTTCTTTTTCTTTCTTCTCTTTCAACCTTGGAGAATAGCCAACATGTGCAGCTAAAAAAGAATAATGCAAGCAAGCCAAAGAAAAAGGTTGTAAAGCAAATCAGATATTTAATAAAGAAAGGAAAAGGCCATTTCAATGCAGATTCAATTAGTTTCAAGTCCAAAGGTTTCCCACAGGTCCCCAGCAAAGACCTGTGAGTTATACTGAGTGAGGTTCAGATGCCCCTTTTTAAAAAGAACTAGGACATATCCCTGTGGTCCCTGACATAGGCAGGAAAACTGATTTAGTGGCCTAATTCCATTCTCAAAATTCGAAACTCCAGTATTGCATTGGTGCCTTCTGGGCATTTTCCTGACATTTCACTGATGCTAAACTGTTCTCCATTTGGCTTTTTACAAATTGATACATATAGCTGGGAGCACAAACATGTGTAAAGGTAAATTTACTATCCAAACTCTTGAATGAAGAAAGACAAACTGTGGAGGAAAGAAAACTAAAAAAGAGAAATCAGACTTAGCTTTAAAGGGGGCACAGGGGCATCATGATGTACTAACTAACACCTAAGATGATCTTAAACACAAAGACAGCAGGTCATTCAAAGAATGCAGCTGCCAGGAAGTGGCTTGGAGGAACATGGTGTAATTTCCATCCACTTCCTCATCCCTTGTAACTTAAATCGCACAGTTGATGCTCTTCTGTTTTATGTGAAGCATTTTGCACATGCGTGTCCAAACAATCCTGTTCTGTGTCCCGCCCCATGGGACAGCTGCTTCAGCCACTCCCATGTATAAATTATGGAGCTGCCACAAAATTCAGATGATTCAAATTCAATCTGTTATATATCAGGATCCACCTATGATTTGTAAGCTACTTGTAAGTCACCAGAGTGCAAACCCTCCTGCCGAATATCTAAATGGCTAAGGGCAGAGGGCACGGGAGAGATGACCATAAGCTCAAAGCAGGAAAGAGGTGGTGGTTTGGAGTATCGCTACAGCTAGGGCCACACGAAAGGCAAGCAGAGTGACATGTTATTCAGTAGATTCTTCTGAGAAAGCAATGTATAGACTCTTTGAGGACATGAGAGGGTAGAAGGTGAAGAATATTCTTGAATTAGACTTCATGTCCAGAAGTTGTAAGTAGCGACAAAGATGTGTTTCAATGTACTTTTTGTGTGTGTGTTTGTATAGGGTAGGATTCATTTACAGAGTAAGGATTTAAAGCAAGCAAAGACAGTCATAGGACCTGCTTTAAGCTTGGTCGTTTGAAACTGACCCTGAGAGAGGGGCTGCGTGTAGGAGGTTACTGCAAGGCGCCTCTGGAATGAGGGTGGTAAAGGAGAGGGGCAGACTGAGCAGTGGGAGAAGCTGATGGCAATGCAGTTGCAGCGGAGGACCCAGCCAGTCCCACGGGCAGCTCTAGATTAAGGTGTCCCTTCAGATTGATCCCAGATTGAAGCAAGGGTTCTGGGCGCTTATACTTCCCCCAAATGACCGGTCATTAGATGTTCTCCAGAGACAGGGTTAAGAAGATGAAAAAACAACCCTCAGCACTACTCTGCCTGGCCCCTGGGCTTCAGGACAAGGGCTTTACTAAAGAGCTTTGAGTTAGGCCCCATGATGAAAATGTGTTCAATGGAACAATTCTGCCTGAAGAAAATCGAGTTAAAGTTTTGCAACTCGAAAAGACGTGTCCTGACGAGTTGCTCTCCACCTTGCTCAAAACATGTCTAAACTTCTGGTTGAGAGATATTTAGGCTACATCCAACAAAGAGCTCCTACAAGTATGAGGATATTAAAATCCCTAATCAGCCGCCAAAAGGAGTATGGATGCTCCTTTTCCAGAAGGATCTCAAGTGAAATAGCTACCCATAAGTAGAGGTTGTGGTAGGTTAAACAGCCATTTCTCTTCCTTCTTTTTTTTTCTTTTGTTTTTTAATAGTAGCCCGGGAAATACGTGAGGAACAATAACGTGTCAAATATAAACTGGAGGTTATGATAATTCACAGAATTTACTTGTTACCATTTAGCACCATAGTTTTTGTAGTCAAGATTTTCTCCCTCTCTCTCTCTCTCTTTCTCTCTCTGTGTGTGTGTTACCAGTTATTTTTCAAAGTTTAGTCAGAAAGACAATCATACGGAGAAGTTGTTTTTTAAAAATACAGATTCAACCCAAACTTTCTAAATCAAAATCTCTGGCAGTGAAGTCTGAAAATCTGTATCTTTAATAAGCTCTCAAGGTGTCATAATATATCAGCAATACTGCTCTAGAACTTAAAGTTACCAGGGCAAAAAGTTTTGTATAACCCCTTGGACTCCAAGTCCCGTCCCCCAGGGGGCAGAAAGTTAAGCCTGAGCATTTGATCCCTGCTTTCTCTGCCAACTCCAAGAGCTGCTCTGGCCCCCAGCTTTAAGGCTCAACCCAGGTTTGGAGGACGATGGCAGAGAGGTCAGCTCCTCCTTGTGGCTACAGCCCCTCTTGTCTACACCGCAGCTATAGGTCGACCAGTAATGTGATCGGTTTCAGATGATCCTACATGGCAGCAGCTGAATTCCTCAAGTTTCCTTCCAGATCGAAGTTATACTCCTCAAGCCACATTGCTCTACAGGTGCAGTTTCCCCCAACTCTTATCATAAGCTAATCTTCTCCTGTAGTTACTCACCGTCACATTTGAACTCTTGCCTCTCATGGCAAATAGGAAGGAAAAAAGAAGCACGGAAAACGTGGCTACCGAGCAAGTCAGAAAATTTTGAAGTTTCTCTTTTAAATAACTGAAAGGTACCTGCTGTGAGGCAATTCTGAAGCTTAAAAGAGAGACTGTCTGGGCCACAGTGTCTCTCTGTTGGTTACCTTACCCTGCCAGGAAACAGGACTGCCAGATATGCCAAAAAAATACCTCAAAATGGGGCACTGTTTTATGGGGCTTTGGCAATACATCATCTCCATTCCATAGGTGAGTTTTATATGGTTGACTGGGGATGGAAGAAAATGTAATCTTCCTGATTAATGACTCATCGCTGCAAGAAGTCTGCTCTGGTAAGGGATACTTTCCACTTCTACCTTCATTACGCATTTTAAGCATAGAGAGAAACGGGGACCCGCATAATTTTAACAATGCAATGTAGGTACATATTTTCAACAATAAAGGGGAAAGCTCCTTTTTCATTTTGCTTATAAAGACATGGGCTAACACGGTTGATCAAGATCCCTTCTCAAATATTAAGTGTCGAGAGGACAAGACAGTTTAAATGTTTATACATTTTTTTACCGGCTTTCCGTACTCCACAGTCTTTCATCTCCTAAGAAAACCCCAGCACACCTGTGTTTCACATGAGAGTGGCTCTCACCCAGCAGGTACATTTAGAGAAAAGAATCTGTCTGCACACTAATAACAGTCCTGACAAGGGAGGGAGGAAACGCTGCCAGCACCATAGGAAATACTATCTCTGGGAAATTAAAAGTGTACTGCAGTGTGCATGGTGTATGTGTGTTTATGATCTTGTTTCCTTCACTGGCAATAGCTGCTGTCAATCCATGAATTCTCTATTATGAATGAAATAGGAAATTGTTTCTGTATTAAAAAGTCCCAGCTGGATGTTAAACCAACAGCATGGTGATTTTAAACTCAAGCTTAGATAACTCTTGCTTTATGCTTCTTTGAGCTGAAAACGAAATAGGGTACTCTCCACAACAGATGCAATACTGAGGAGAAAAGTGTAAAAAGCAACAGCCATTTGCCAAATTTTGTGTGTGAGTTTTGTTTTGTGAAGGGGGAGAATTTTCTAGAAAAAAGAGAGACTATGGAGTCTCATGATCCACCTTCTACCAAAGGTCAATGACCTAGTTGCCAAGAAAGCTCTAGGGAAATTGGAGGAGGAAACAGAGAATGTGTGGTTGCTGGGAGGTCAGAAGCAGAGGAAATACCACAGAAATGTAAGCATGCCATGCCCTCGATCGGATACACGTAGTAGCAGTTACTAGAACGGCCATTATGCATTGGAGCCAGTAACTGGCCACCAAAAGCAGTCCTCTTGCATTGTGGCTGGACACTCAGCAGCTCAGCAGAAGACTATTTCACAGGCTGCTGGGAGGCTAGAGGTGGCTTAATCCTCCGTAGAATCCTCTGGAAGCAATGGATTCCTGGTCTGGAGCTGATGGCATGTGCACCCCTGTGTTTCCCTGACCTTCCCACAGGCTGGAATACAGATATGCCTATGACCACTATGGATCTTACAGACAAGTGTGACACACTAAGATGGAATGAATCTGTGATCCTGAATGGCTACAAGGAGCAAAGCTAACCTAAAGTAAAGAAAAACAAATGTGTTTATTTCCCTGCCATGTTTTTGAGCCTCTTTATAACTATAACTTACTTTCACCCTAACTAGTGCACATTATAACATTTTGAAACTAAGGTCTTAGAACAGAAGGAAAGAGACCTCAGAAGACACTCGTTTTCTCAGTTTACCATTGACATTACCAGATTTCTAGAGTATTCTGTTTTAAAGGCAATAATACAATGATTATTTCCTGAGAGTTCATACAAGGCACATTTACAAATTAGGAGAAGGAACACTATAATATGTTTTCCAAAAAAAAAATTATTCTAGATTTATCAAAAATGAAATGGTCCTTGAAAAATTGTCAACAGTCAAAACTATATTAACCACAGATGTGTTCAGCCACTACAGCCATAGATGAAACAGTACTGTTATGGGCTAAATTGCCTCCCCCTTCCCCAAATACATATGTTGAAGCCCTAACTCCCAAGTACCTTAGCATGTTGCCGCACTTGGAGATACAGGTCCTTTAAGGATGCAAGTAAGGTAAAATAAGGTCATTAGAGTGGGTCCTACTGTATTAGGACTGGTTTCCTTATAAGACGAGATTACCAAACAGACATACAGAAATACCATATGGAAGACACAAGGAGAAGGCAGCCATGTGCAACCTAAAGAGAGAGCGCTCAGAAGAAATCAACCCTGCCAACACCTTTATGTTGGATATCCAACCTCCAGAACTGTGAGACAATAAATTTCTGTTGTTTAAGCCACCCAATCTGATGGCCCTTTGTTATGACAGCTCCAGAAGACTAGCACAGGTATGTCAATGCCAAACGTTTTTTCTTTTCAGTCAGAACTAGGGAGAGATTCTTTGGGTTCTTCAAACTAACAAAGAGAGAACTTGTTCATACTTTGTATCTGAACTTTCAAAACAATTCTATACACTCCCCATAGTAAGTTTGGATCCATGCCTTATGCTATATTCAAAAGTAAACTCCAGTAGGTTAAAGATCTAAAATATAAGAAAATAAAATGCAGAAAGCCATCTTTGTAGCCTCGGAGTGGAGAAAGACTTTTTGGACATGAAGCTAAATCCTCAAATCCCAATGTCAAAGTTGGATGGGTTTAATTTCATTAAAATGAAGAATTAGAGTTCAATGAAAGATACCCTAGAAAAAGCTAACAGATTAGTGGAGATTCTAAAGCCAAAGGATACCTGCAATATCCTCCCCTCCAAAAACAAAAACAAAAGACAACTCCTGTAAATCAACAAGAAAACAATGCAATACCTAAGAGGAAAATGGGTGAAGGATATGAATAAATAAATCTCAGAGAAAGGCCAGATGTCTGAAAGGCATATGAAGAAAAACTCAATCAACATATTTAGCAACAAAAATACTGGAAGTTTAACCATCGATGACTTTTCCACATTGTCCATTAGAATTGCAAGAACTAGGGTCACCAGAGTGGCTGGCTCAGTCAGTTAAGCATCCAACTCTTGATTTCAGTTCAGGTCATGATCTCATGGTGGGGAAATCAAACCCCATGTCAGGATCTGAGCTTGGCATGGAGCTTGCTTAAGATTCTCTCTCTCTCTCTCTCTCTCTGTCTCTCTGTCTCTCTCTCTCCCTCTCCCCCTTTCCCTCACTCTCGTTATCTCTCTCTCAAAAACAAATTGCAAACACTAGAACACTAAATAATATCCAGTGTTGGAGAGGATATGGGAATGACAGAAACTATTAGATACTATTGAAGGGAATATAGATTCGTCCAGTATTCTGGAAAGCAATCTAAAGGGACTAGGGAAACTAAGTATAAGATGTCCTTTGATTCAGCAATGGGTACAGTAGTCCCCCCTTATCTGTGGAAGCTATGATCCTCAGTGGATGCCTGAAACCACAGATAGCACTGAGCCCTACATATACTATGTTTTTCCCCCTAGGCATTCATATCTATTATAAAGTTCAATTTATAACTTAAGCATGGTAAGAGATAAACAACAATAATAATAGACAAATTATAAAAATATATTGTAATAAAAGTTATGTGCATGTGGTATCTTTTTCTAAAAATATCTTATTTTTAATTTTTTTTCTTTTTATATGTTTATTAACTTATTTTGAGAGAGAGGGATAGAGAGCGAGCAGGAAGGGGTGGGCAGGCAGTGAGAGAGTGAGAGAGAGAGAGAGAGAGAGAGAGAGAATCCCAAGCAGGCTCCACACTGTCAGCCTAGAGCCCAATGTGGGTCTCGAACTCACAAACCATGAGTTCATGACCTGAGCCAAAATCAAGAGTTGGAGGCGTAAGTGACTGAGCCACCCAGGAGTCCCTAAAAATATCTTATTGTACTATATCACACTATACTCACCCTTCTTCTTGTGATAATGTGAGATGATAAAATGCCTGCACAGTGAGATAGGTGAGGTGAACAACGTAGGCATCATGAGGTAGCATTAGGCTATTATTGAGCTTCTGACAATTTGTCACAAGGAGGATCATCTGCTTCCAGCGAAAGGTCGACCATGGGGAACTGAAACTGCGGAAAAAGAAACCACCAATGAGGGCGGACTATGGTATATATCTCAAGAATACTCGCATACAGATTGAGAAGATGTGCCTGGATTTACCTGGCTGTATTATCTATGATGTGGAAGTGAGAAACAATGCCCATCCTTAGGGGAAAGGATAAGTAAAACGAGGTGGAGACAACTATGAAGATATTATACATTATCTAATACAACCAACTGTATACAGAGCAACACAGATCTAAATCACAAGTTGTTGAGTATTTGCAGCACTATTCCATTTATTAAAACACATACGAGGGCGCCTGGGTGGCTCAGTTGGTTAAGAAGTCGACTTTTGATTTCGGCTCTGGTTATGATCTCAGTGTTCCTGAGTTTGAACCATAAGCAGGGTTCTGCACTGACAGCAAGGGGCCTGCTTCAGATCCTTTGTCTCTCTCTCTCTCTCTGCCCCTTCCCCACTCACACATACACATTTTCTTTCTCAAAAATAAACAAATGTTAAAAAAAAAGTCTTTAAAGGACATTCCTACAAAACCCATATTTTCCAAAGGATATATAAATTAAACATATTGTGGTGTTTGCCTTCTAGAGGAGAAGAATGGGTGGGAACTGGGAACTAAGAGAAAAATTAGAATAGGGTCTTGTATGCACCAATAATGTTATACTAAAAACCAAGGAGTATGATTAGCTCGTTTCTGCACCTGAGATTTAAATACACACACACACACACACACACACACACACACACACACACAACAACAACAAAACCTCTCCCCAAGTTCCTCCTGTATTTTTCAGCACATTATTCCAGCAAGCTAAATCTTGAATGAGGATACTGGAATTAACCAGACAGTTGCCTAATCTTATTAAACACTTTTGGTTATACTATCTCTGTATTCACAATCCCTGGGGTAATCTGTCGCCTCCTCCCATGGATAGTCGGCATTTGGCAATGTCTGTAAAAAATTTTTTGGTTGTGACCACTCAGGGATTGGGTGCTACTGGCACCTAGTGAGCAGGGGCCAGGGATGCTGCTAAACATACTGCAATGAACGAGACAGGCAACAGAGAAGCATCCTTTTCCAAATATCAATAGTGCTGAGATTGGGAACCCCTATAGTCTCTACACAACCTCACTGCATTTTCCATTTACTTCTTCGGTCTTTGAGAGGCTGTCCTTCAGGCTGACCAAGATACTCCTTTCCTCTTTCCCATCCTACTCTCCTACTTACTCTCCTTCCATCGTTGCCAGCTTCTACTCTTATTTCTGCTCAAGCACAATCAACAGTCTTAGTTTGCCTCTTTCCCTGTAGTAGTCATTAATCTATTAAATACCACACTGCTTTTAATTGCTCATATAAAGACTGTGAGTGAGATAAACTGATAGTAAGCCATTAATAATTCAAGAAAAGTAATTGATAAAGTGCCTCTCACTCTCTTTCCTCTTCTTCCTTATGAGTTGCTCCCCCACACACCCATCTATTAAAATAGGAAGGCTATCCAATTTGAGATTCACTGAGGGTCTCAACTAAATCTTCATGAATTAGGTGAAGGAGCTAACAAATGTCTTAGAAGTAACACTTAAAAAACGGACTGAGCCAGAGGGGGTCAGAAGCCAAGGTGGCAGTGGGGTGGTGATTGAGCTTCAGTCATTGGATGTTTGATGCTTGAGAGTCCTCCACTGAAACCAGAGGAAGGCAAAGAGCAGAGAGAGTGACTGTTTCTGACTTTTTAAACTGGACTCCAAAATTCTCTGAGCAACAGAACGGGCCCAATGTGTGCCAGGTGGGATTTAAGTGTAAATGAAAGGACTGATTTTCAGATAATGGAGACAGTTAAAACATTGAATTTCAAAGTTATGGATGTCCTGCTTTGTTGGACTTCGTTAATTTTTTTAAGTACTCGGGTACACAGTGTTACAGTCCAATTTAGGCTAATGAGCAGATCAAAATTCTTAAGAGCTGTGATTTGTGTTTTCATGCATTTTCCTTGAAGTGTTAATTGCCATTTGACAGCTTGTCCCTTAGGCATTCACATCTCTTCTTCAGTACCTTGGAGGTTAAATTATCAATTATCCCCAAAAGACTCTTTTTACAGCTCTTCAACATAATCCTGTTTTCTGTCCTTGATGAAGCTAATGGTGGCAGTAGGTTTTTTTTTTATTTTGTCTCTTTGGGTTTTGGGGTGTGTTTGTTTTTTAGAAACAAAAGAAGAAGTTTGGAAGGTCTCTGGAGAGACATTATCCTCCCTGTTTTATTCAGTCTGAGCAGTAGAAATACGAATATGTTCAGATCTCAAGGCAGTCTTTTTTTCTTCTACACATACATTCCTAATTTTTATGAATCATGTGGACCTGAATTATTTTTTTAATAAACAAATATTAAGAGAGAAGAAAGGCAGGAAATATGGGGCACAATTGCACGTTACCCTAAGGTACGTCCGCATTCGAAGTACCCAGGAATTAAATCACCCTTGTAGCTTTTAGAAATCACACTCCTGTCTCTTTAACAAACTGTAAGCGAGAAGAGGGCGGGCCTCCAGAGTGCCGAAGGTTCTGATTGGTCCGACTGGCAGGAAGTGGGCGGTGAAAGCGTGGCTTCTGTTGGTGTCCGAGGCTGCTGGGTGAGAGGCCGAGGCCTGGCTGGGCTTCTGGACGCTGTGCCGTAGCTTCAAATCGCGGGAGTGGGAACGGAGGGTGCAAAACGGGGTCCCTTCTTCGCTGTGGGCGCGGGGCCCTGACAGCCTTTTCGCGGAGGTGCAGCGCCCTTGCAGCTGGGCCACGATCGGCGCGGGGTCCACTCAGACCACCAAGACCGCGGGGTGGCCCAGGAGCTGCAAGGAAGGTGTTGCTCGGCGGCTTGCCCCTGTCCTGGCAACTCGGCCGAGGCCCCTGTCTCAACCTAGGTTCTTTTTTTTCCCTGTTCTGCAGGCTCGCTTCCGGCGCCATGGCTCAAAGGGCCTTCCCGAATCCTTATGCCGATTTTAACAAATCCCTGGCCGAAGGCTACTTTGATTCTGCCGGGAGGGTGAGTTTGGGATACATCTGCCTGCATCCCTACCTCCATCCAGGCCCTGGTGTTCAGAAAGGAGCTCAGTTTTGCCTGAAAGAAAGGGATGAGCATCCCCTTTTAAAATATATATATAATTGGAAGATAAATATATCAAATACATGTCAAAATATGCAATTTGAGTTTTAACATTTGTAAAAGTCATTGTTATTAATAATTTATAACTGAAATAACCTCAGTCATTGATAATTTAAATTACAAAAATGACGAATATGGCGTTTTCCATGTAGTTTTGCAGTTTTGTTCGATTTTGGTATGCATTTTTAAGAAGGGAGGAGTCCTGGTGGTATGTCACATGTGCCATGTTATTGCTTTATATTTGTACACATATACGGGCAGGGTAAATGATGAGCGTAAATTGGAGAGTGTGGTAAAGACATCTTTAAACTGAAAGTGCTAAGAGAAATTAGGGACATAGGCCTGAAATTCTTCCTACTGTTGCCACTCTGCAGAACACCCCCACAGCTGGAAAGCAAAAACAAAACAAAACAAAAAAAAAAACCCAGTAAATTAATGGTTAGCACTTTATAAGCCACTGAGCAAAAGAGAAGCTGGATGTAAGATACCAGAGGCCTGTGTTTTCTCATGCCTCTTTGAGTGAATGTAATTGTTAAGGGGGAATGTAGTTCTTTTTAAGAATACCTAGTTGAGAAATCAGAGTGCATTAGGTTGGAAGAGTGATCTCTTTGAAGTGCACACACTTTTAATTCTACCAGTTTATTCCTTCTAAACTCATAATGCGCAAAGCATTTCACATGTATAAAGGCCTTAGAGATTTTGTATCTGCCAAGTCAACTCTATGTGGCTCTTTTGATTCTTTCCTTAAAACACTTGTCACTATGGATTAACTTAACATAATCATCAGTAATGCAAGTGGGAGGGATGAAATAGATGGAGAAGAGTTGCAGGATAGAAGAGTACCAAAGTATGTATGAATCTAGAGTCAGTCGATTTTTTTTAGACCAAAATTGAACTACCCAAGCAAAGCTTCTTAGAACAATCTTGACGTCATATGGCTTCCTTTTGGCCATTTGGACCTGTGTTCTGTCTAGCTTTGCCGATCCTGAAGCTCAAGTATTTTGTCTGGTCTTGTTGGAGAGAGACCTGCTGTTTCATGCTAACTTGGCAAAGAGAACGTTTGAGGATTTATCCAAATGACACAAGCCTTCAGTAAAATACAGCTCGCTATTTAGACTGTTTATGCTTTTACCAATTTAACTGTTTCCACGGGAGAAAAAAGGTATTCATAAATTTGAACTCTGGTCCAAAAATAAAGTGATTTATCACCTAACACATGGTTTTGGAGAGATTCCAGAAAGAAACGAGCATACCAGTTCTAAAATTGTTTAACGTCGAACATCAAGGTTCAGACCCTGGAGATCTGTCCTCCTTAATTTGTTAACACAGACCTTCCAATTAGGAATTGGTCTGTTTTCTGGCGTCTATAAAAAAAAAGGGGGGGGGGGCTTTTGGAGAGTCTGCAAATTATTGCTAGAGTTTGAATAATTTTGTGGTCTGCCACAAACAATCAATTTTGTCAGGCAGGTTACCTTTATTAAATGCAGTTATATGACAAATAGGAAGTGACTTCCCTTCCTGAGATTGAGGTGTTCTCATTCTTGGGCTCAGAGTAAGGCCAGGCAAGACGATAAATTATCCGTGATCTATGAACAGAAAATGACATGTTCTCATGTAGATGCACTCTTCTATCTAGTTGAGATTTATAGACCTTTTATATTAATACTGAAGTATATTTTATCTTACTAAATGTATTTTCAAGACTTGTTGAAATCTTAAGCTCTTGGCAGAAATTGTTAAATAATGGGAGTGTGTCTGTCAAACAACGTGGTTTCTTCTTCAGAGTATAAAATAAGGGATCATAGTGGTGCTTCAGGATAAATAATCCAGATATGGTTGATAGTCTGGTTTGCCTTATCAGAGATGCTCTTCAGAAGTAAAATTTTATATCTTTTATAATAATTCTGATACTGTCTTCTTACTTTTTTCAGTGTTGAGATGCCCTTTTTAAAAAATGAAATTATGATGCTAACAGGTAGTAGTTAGGTTTGTTTATAATCCTTATGGTGAAATGAAATGTTTGTAACCATGTGATATTCCCCAACCTTTTGAAGTTTTACTGCTTTGTAAAGTCCAAGTCTGGGAATCACAGCAGGTTCCTAAAATTTTTGAGGGATACATTAAAGTGACCTTTTAAGACACTTCATGATTCAGTGTATACAGAACTTTCAAAATGTTTTTCAGTTGCCTGTAGGATGAATAACATAATGATTATGTGGGCCTCACAGTTTGCCCAGCATCTATGGGCCTTCATATGGATGTCACTAACCCACAGCCTCCACTTTAGTGTGCTTTTAATCCATATCCAACTAATTACTTGTTATAGACCCTTGGACTGCTTAAATTTTTTAAAAATATCAACATTTATATCCCTGAATGTGAAAGACCCAAGGCCCATGATTTCATTTGATCCTCAAAGTACTTTTTGAAATTGGTGGGGCAGGTATTATCATCCTGATTTTATAGAGGTAACTGAAGCATAAAGAAGTCATATGTAGAGCGAGATCACCCAGCCAATCACAGATAAAGAAATAGGCAGCCTTATTCATCTGGGCAAAGCCCCTCCTTTGCCAGGCACTATGCTGGGCACGGGTTTTTTGATACTAGGTCTGATATTCTTTCTACTCCGCCTAAGCCTCCTGATATCCATGAATTTATTTTGATTTTCTTATCCTACTTCTACAATTTGTAAAAATTGTTTATCCATTTTTTCACAGATGGACTTTAATAAATGTTTATCCTCATTTTTTAAATAACAAAAACAACTAGAGTGTTTCTTTTGGAAATTAATATTGCTGCTGCTTGAATGGCTAGAAAATAGCAAACATCTTATGATTTGTGCTTAGTTTATTAAAATGATTTTTATTATAATAAAAAATATTGGTTTAAGTAACAGATGTTCCCTAATAGGTGGAAATTACAGCAGTCTATTTTAGCATTTATTTACAAATTTTATGTAAAACATTTAAGTTGCAACAAAAGTATTTCCTGCCTTGAGTAGGAAAATATAGTAGCACCTTAAAGTTTTATTAATTTGTTGTTAAGAGTAAAATAATTGTCCAGTTCTCCCAGGCAAAAAAAAAATGTGACCTAAGTGGAAATGAAGTACCCTCCTATTTTTGATAGCCTATAGTCTGGGAAGTTGAGTGGTCCATATTTTTTGATACTTGTTTTCCCTTTAATACTTACAGCTAACTCCCGAGTTCTCACAACGCTTGAACAATAAGATTCGAGAGCTTCTTCAGCAAATGGAGAGAGGCCTAAAGTCAGCAGACCCTCGGGATAGCACTGTTTACACTGGCTGGACAGGTATGAAGTGCTGACCGTGAGCTGGCATAAGCATTACAGAGGAGAGCCAAAGCATTACCTTTGGAGAGCTGTGTGACAGAATGGGATGCCCTTAAGTGCTTATTACTGCATCTGTATATGAGTAATTGCTTCCAGGAGAATGCGGTGCTCTCAGCCTACCCTTGATATCTCTGGGTTTTTAACAGTGCTCTGAATTTAGGGCAGGGTAAGCATATTCATGGAATATATCATACCTGACACAAATTTGGATAGCTGCTTGTGGAAAGAAAACATGATGTTTAGCATTACATAGTCAATTTGGAGATGGAATTTCAGTGGGAAGAGCTGGGAAGCATCTCAGAATACAACATGTGAAACAGAAATAAAGGCAATTTATCCACAGGAAACAAACAGGGATCGTACATGAACACAGCGTGAACCATAGATTGCTTGAACTGATCCTTCCAGATAGTCATCGCTAGTTGGTTTGCATTCACTGTTTTGCTGGTTATTGAGATGTGGACAGAGTTTGGGAAGAAATAGTATATAGGTTTCAAGGAAGTGAGAGAGAGACAAACCAAAGAAGGAATGCTGAAGAACTTGAGTTAGTTTACTGATGTAGAGAGACAGAAAGACGGCTTTATAATCTTGAAGCACGGTTTAGAGACTCCATGTTTTCCAGTTACTCAGAAAAGAAGGCAAAAGGAGGAACAAGTTTTCAGCTCAAGGAATTAGATTTTAAGGCAGGTTGCTTGTCATGAAAATGCAGGTTCCTGGGCCTCACAGTGGAGATATCAGTTTAGCAGGTCTTGAGTGAGGCCCAGGAATATGCATTTTGCAAGCCTCAGTGGTCCTGATGTATATAGTCCTCTGTGGACTGCACTTGGAGAGTTTTTCTATAGCAGGAATTTACTAATAGCAAACCTTTTAGTAATGACAAGTGATTCTGTCCTTATGAGGGTGGGGAGGCAGAGAAAAATCAGAATAAAATTCTGTTAGGGATATTTAAGGTCATTATTTTCTAAAATAAAAGGAATGGACTAGTTAATGTTCGGCCTGCCTTCTTAGCTTCGTTTTATAATTTCAGGGGATTTTAGAAGCTTAATACAAGGTTTATTGAAAATGAGAATAAATGTGAAAGTATTTTGCTTCAAGAAGAAAGTTGTAACAACATTTGTCATTTAAATGAACATTACTGTTTTTTATTTAAAATTGTGAGAATTTGGGGCTCCTGGGTGGCTCAGTTGGTTAAGTGTCCAACCCTTGGTTTTGGCTCAGGTCATGATCTCACAGTTCGTGGGATCAGCCCCAAGTTAGGCTCCACGCTGACTGAGGGGAGCCTGCTTGGGATTTTCTCTCCCTTTCTCTCTGCCCTTGCCTTGTTCATGCTCTCTCTCTCTCTCTCTCAAAATAAATAAACTTTAGAAAAATTAAAAAATTAAAAAAATAAAATTACAAGTATTTGAGCAAAATAGAACAAGTACAATGCGTGGTTATCTTTAGCTTTCCTCTTGATTTCCACATCTAAAGCCCACACTTACACAGATCTTTTCCCAATATATTTGGAGTTTCTATTATTTTGTTATTCCTGGCAAAAAAAAAAAAAAAAAAGAATACTAAGACAGATGGCTAGATTTAATTCCCTGACTACAAAAAGAATGACTGAAATCTCTGTCCTACTCACTCATTCAGGTGAGCTATTATTATTACATATTATAAGGTACATTGCTTTAGGGAGAAAAGAAGTGGGGATTGACTTCAGGTTTGAATTAGTATTTTGACAATGTTGAAAAACCATCAGTCAGGCCCTCTACTGCTGGGGCTGAATGAGATACTAAAGGTTAAATAGAAGAGGAAATAGAAAAGGAATTCCACTCCAAGCAAAATGCAAGTGTGGCTAAATGTTTTGGCAGTATGAGTTTCCAGTGTCATCTCCTTTGAATGCCAATATCCTTCAACTTTTTGTCTTTAAGTATTTATGATACTTACTGCTGGCTCCTGAAAGCAGCTTATATGGCAAGTGTCTTAGGCAAATTGGCATACTAAGCAGTTTGGGTTGTTTTATGATGTAGCATAAAATCTTCTAGATAAATTTGCTAATGGCTTTGGAAGGAAGGGATCCTGATGTCTGCTAATTGAGCACTGTTAAAAAGCCATTATTCCCACATAAAATGGACTGTCTCCTCCAATGTTTTCGTAAGTAAAATGCTTTTGTTCCCTTGCCAGTGTTCAGACGGTCTGAACAGTATAAAACTCTGAGTTGCATAAGAAACTACATAATGCTAATTTGACACAAGAAATCATGTCAGTACCTTCTCTTCCCATTGTTCTATCTTACCAAGTATCATCTCTTCATTATTGCTATTTTATTGCCATTAAGTGGATTCATAAACATTTTAAGGTAATAAACACACTTGGTGTTGTGTGTCAAACCAGTGTTTACATAATTATGTATTAATTTGTATGTTACTCTTTGTATTCCCCTTTCTGTCTTCCAAAAAGGGATACTTTTTAGAAAATAAGGATTCTGTTTTCTTTAATTTGTTCCCAAAATTTAGTGTCATATTTTTTATAAATATTAATTGTTGTTTGTTCTTGTTGCTAACTTGTCCAAAATTATATTACTTTGGGAAACACTAATTTATCACAGAAAAGCTTTAAAACTTGATCACCTTCTTCAGCATTGGTATTTATTGAGCATTTGGTGATCATTATGTAGTTTGTATGAGAGAACTTTATGATTATTATTAATTAGAACTTTAAGTTACCATCCTATTTTGTTAAGTTTCATTCCCCAGTGGAAGTATGATCTAATAGTTAATGCTCATTCAGATAGAATCAGGATTTAGAATAGGGTTAGGTTCTGCTGCACATATATGAAAAAACCAAAATGACAGTGACTTAAATAAGATAGACGTTTATTTCTCTTCTGTAAAAGAAGGCCAGTGCAGTTCAGGGTTGATATAATGGCCTCTGGATATCTTTCTGCTCTATCATCCCTCAGCCACTGGCGTCTACCTCTTGGCTAGATCACTGCTGAAGATTAATGCATTACATCAGCCTTTCAGGCTGCAGAAAGGAAAAAGAGGCAAAAAAAAAAAAAAAAGAATGCATTCCTCTCCTTTATTTATTTTTTTAAGTTTATTTATTCATTTAAGAGAGAGAGTACAAGCCGAGAGGGGCTGAGAGAGAGAATCCCAAGCAGGATCTGTGTGGTCAGCATGGAGTCCGATGCAGGGCTGTATCCCATGGCTGTGAAATCATGACCTGGGCCTAACCAAGAGTCGGAAGCTTAACCAACTGAGCCCTCTCATCCAACAAGCTTCCCTCATCCCCTTTTAAAGGACTTTCTGGAAGCCCCACTCAACATTTCAACTCTACCTACTTTTCATTGTCTGGAACATAGTCACATGGTCACTCCTGTCAGGAAGGATAGTAAGCGTAGTCTGTTAGCTGGGGTTAAGTGGATTTGGGGTAAGATCCTAGTAATCTCTGCTATGAGTCCTATATAACAAGAAAAATGATTTTTTTTATTGTTTGCACAAAGCATTTGGACAACGAGCCTTAATTTTTTTCCACCTATAGAAAGATCTCTAATGTCTGCCAATTTGGAGGGAATTTTTATCTTTAAAATATTTTGAAGTTTCCTAAACAATACTTTGCCTGCTCTGGGTGTCTCGGGAGACTCACATTTGGAGTTTGTTTCAAAACACTTTTATTTTAATTTTGTTTTCATTTCAATAAGTAATAGTCCTTTCATAAAACCTGCCATTGAAAGCAAGTATGATAGGAATGCCAATTCATAAGTAATTTTTCTAGAGCTAAGTGTAACTTCTATCAAGAAAGGGGCTGCAACTGGTTCTAAAGACTGGGAGATGTCAGCGTTTTCTCAGCGTGACTGAAACGTTACCTGCCTCTCCTTTCCACATCCTCTCAAACTCCTGCTTGCTTGTCACAGGGTTATAAAATTCTTAATTTGTTTTTACCCTGCATTAATCCATAGTAAACCCCATAGTCATATGTCTGTGTTTCTGCTTTGTGACTATAAAAAGCTACAAATGGAAACTGTCCAGCTTCATAATACCTCATTCATGCTATGACTGGATTTGCCTCAGTTGCTCACTTGATCTTGAAAATGAAAGTTTTAGGAAAGAAGCCCATGTGGTTTTGTTTTGTTCTTTTATTTTTTTTAAGTTTATTTATCTATTTTGAGAGAGACAGCATGTGCAGGGGAGGGGCAGAGAGAGAGGGGGAGAGAGAGAATTCCAAGCAGGCTCCTTGCTGCCAGCACAGAGCTCAATGCCAGGCTCGAAATCACAAACCATGAGATCATGACCTGAGCCAAAACCAAGAGTCGGATGCTTAACTGACTGAGCCACCTAGGTGCCGTGCCCATGTGTTTTTAATATCACATATGCCCTTAAAACTGAAAAATTGGACTCCCATCATTTTTTCCCACTTTCTATTTTTTTAGGAAAAATTGAGACTAAGAGTGACAAGCTACTTATTAGAATTTCTGTACCTGTGTTATATGTGCTTTAGAAAACACTGTGTGCATAATGCTTTATTGGTAAGGGTGATGTGTACAGGTTAAATAAAAATTTAAAAGTAGCAAGTCATTGCTTTAGAAAGTACATTGCCTTTACAAACTAGTTTACAACTGAAATTATCTTGGCTTTTATTATAAAATGGAAGCAGAGGATATAACACAGTGATGAGAACGGTCAGTGTAGGCTTTTAATAGGATTCAAGCATCATTTTCACTAAAGCCTACATATTTACATGCTGTGGGTGTCACAGTGCAGTATTACAGTCTGTATTCCTGACTTTTACCTTTTTTTTTTTTTAATGTTTATTTTTGAGAGAGTGAGAGAGACAGAGCCCAGGTGGGGGAGGGGCAGAGACAGAGAGAGAGAGAGAAAGAGAGAGAGAGACACAGAATTCAAAGCAGTCCAGGCTCTGAGCTGTCGGCACAGAGCCCAATGCAGGGCTTGAACTCACAAGCTGTGATACCATGACCTGAGCCTAAGTCAGAGGCTTAACTGACTTTTACCTTTTTTTTTTTTTTTTAATTATTATTATTCACAACAGAGAAATAAGATGCCTTTACCCTAGGAAAGAAAGGAGGGGAGAATTGTTCAAACCAGCAGCTGTCTCATATTGGCCATTGAGGCAGTTACATCGCTCTGGGGTTCATGCTTATCCAGGAATGAAGTATTGCGAATAATCAATTTTGTAGGCAGTAATTGAGAGGTAACAAATTATTACTGATGTTCAGAAACAAGAATTCAGTAATTTAATAATAAAATATATGGAGTAAATTTTGGTTCCCAAGGGAATGAGGATCATCAATATGCAGTTTCATGATCATTTGACTGATAAAGGACAGAAGTAAAGGTTAAAAATGATGCCTATTAATAAAACGTTGCTGGGATTGACATTTGACAGGATCCAGTGTGTGCGCGCATATGCCAGTAACTAATGTTATATGCCAGGACACCATTCTAAGTGCTTGGCATTCGTTAACTGACCTAAATCTCAGAACAGCTCTGTGGTGTGGATACTCTTTGTATCCCCATTTCACAGATGAGAAAACTGAAGCAAAGCAAGGCTGAGTACCTATTCCTGGTTACATAGCCGGTAAATTAGAAAGTTAAGCTTCAGCTCAGCAAGTCTGGCTTTAGAGGCCCTGTCTTTACCCCATGAGAGTGTGTGCCTGTGTGTGTATTTACTCTCCACTTCTAAATCTGGGTTCACTCCCTACATTTTAGGATGTATCACGTATGGAGAATGTGTGCACATGAGCTGTAGGGTGGGGTCGCTTGAGCAGTGGTAACATGATGATACTCGTGCTGTCCAAACATTTTAGAGGTGACTAATGACTAGTGAGTTTTAAGTGTTTTAGAAAAAAATTAGGATAAAACATGAAAGGAATTTGGAAGGAAAGAGGGAAACATGAGCTAGACAGGCACGAGTAATAACTAAAAGTCTATAGGAAGAAGTTATTTGGGATCGGACATAAAGCAAACCGTGGAAAGATTTATGGGCATTTGCAGCCAGAAAAATGAAATCTCCAGCATTGTGCTATAGAAGTTGTTTCCATGCTTCCTAATCCTAAATTAATATATTCAACATGGTTTCAGGGTAGAAAATTCACTGGGCCAGAACAGAAGCGTTTCTTCATAATTGCTTGTATTTGAAAATGCTTGTTGTGGATCTTCTCATATGAAGTATCTGTTAGTCTGAAAATAATCGGTAGCTGTTACAGCTGTTAATAAGCAATATTTGAAATGAACAGGCCCAGTTCCTTTCACTGAACTTTATAGTTCTTTATAGAATTCCTTTATAGAATATCCTTTATAGAATTTAGTACATTGAAGTGTAATGCATCGTGATACTGATGTATGACATGTGCCAGCAATAAGCACTGAATTGTTCGCTCTTAGCCATAATCCTTTCCTGCTGGACTTACCAGGAGTTCTTTACAGAATGTGCTCCCAGCTTGTGAAGCAAGGAAAACATTTCTGTTCTTTAGGTGCTCCATCAAGAATTGCTCTTTATGCCTGTGCACATAGCAGCATACAGTACGGAAAAATGACAAGCATGGAGTCCCCTTAAGATCATACCCAATGGCCAGCTACTAAGTGGTCCTAGGTGGTGTCCTGGAATCTGTTGGGACTCATTTGAGAGCCTGATGGCACCTATCTTTGGGCTGCTCTGGTTTTCATTCCAGGTAGCTTCCAGGGAGGAAGAGATTTTAAAGTACCTTAGTAAAATAGAAATTATAAAGCACTGGTGAGGAATTGATATTACAGAGAATTAAATGAGCAGATGAAGTATTTTTGTGTTAGAAATAAGCATTTAGGAGAAAAGATTGCTTCCCTTGCAGATAGCATAGTAGAAAAGTTAAGTAAACCCAAGAGATAGCTGATCTCACTAGTGTCTTTAAGAAAGAATGAGGGAAAGTGCTAGCCCTCATTTAATTTCATTTTTTCCCAGTCTTAACTATGATGATTCCTAAGGGAAATGATGATCAGCTCACACTTAAACACACACACACACACACACACACACACAGGACTCTAGGGGCTTTAGTTCTAAAAGACATAACCCAGTCTTCTATAACCAACTCACAAAGTTAATGAGGCTAAGATCAGCATATATTTCCCCTTTTCAAGTATTAGATAACATTTTAAATAAGAGGATATGCAGCATAATCCCTGGAGTAATATTAACTTGCGCTCTAAATGCAAGTCATTAAAGTGTTTCAAGATGCTGTTCCTCTGATCTGCCAAATGTATAGCCTTTGAGCTACAGCTTTAGCACGTGGGGCTTAGTTTCTGCTGATACCAGACTTATTTGAAAGGAATCACTCTGGCCAGGTATCTTTTCTTTGCAACTTCATCTTTTTATTACGTAACTTTTCAATGAGAGCCAGCATTTCAGTGTCTAATTTGAGCCCCAGCCAAGTGTCCTTCACCTTCATGAGAAGCGCCTGTGCCTCGCAGCCAGCGCTGCCAAGGCAAGTGGAAGGAAAAAAGGGCGTGGATCCACACTGGGTTTATTAGAGCCCTTCACAGTGAGCACTAGATAGAGAACTGCCAGGGTATCACCTACTTCCTTTCTGACTGCACTTTTTACTGTGTTGATTTCATTACACTGTAGGTTATCTTAAGTGGCTAAGATACGGGCTTGAAACAAATATAGGGTTCAAATGCTACCAGTGTGCTGGGGCGAAACACTGAGAACAGGAAGAGAATGTTGATAGACCAGAAGAAATGGCAGGAGGGAAAGAAAGAAGACCTATCTAAGCAATTTGACTTTTCTAGACAACACCAAGGAGGCGGGGCTATGTTTTGTCATTTTGATTCTGAGCATCTTCAGCATTTAACACAATGCCAGGTCCATAGTTGGTGCTTAATAAATATTTGTTGAATGAATGAACAAATGAATGAATGGACAGTGTCCTGCCATTACTATTCTAGCTACCACCTATGCAAGCTAAAAACAGTCACTTAAACAAAACTAGATGGAATGGGAAGACAGTGGAATTCAACTCATTTCGTTTCTGTTAGGATGTAGAAGAATTAATCACATCTCTTTCCCCTTAACTTCTGATCCAGTTGAGAAATGAACTCGGAAATTAGGTAGGGCTCATGACATCTGCTTTATACTTGGTAAAGCTGGATAGAGAGCCTGTTGTTTAGACCTGGATGTCAAGTGGGTTTCTTCCTTCTTGCCACCTGATTTGAACTTACCTCCTTAGACTCAGAGCATCTGGATAGCCCATGTATGGATTAGCCCTTGGGAAACAGGAGAGAAAAGAGGGAGAGCCTGAAAACAGAGAAGACTCCCAGAAGCTCAAGAGAGGGGCCAGATGGCACGTGTATAGGGAACATTTTTCTAGTCAGAGGAGCCAGTAAGGGTGGAGAGAGGCAGGGACATGGGAAGAAGAGTATAGTTCCCTCTGTACTTTCTGTCCCTTTCAATCAGGCATCACAAATAAGATGGAGTCACTCTTTCAACACTTGGTGAAGTTCACAGTATAATGGAGTTGGGCATTTATTTAGTCACTGTGTGCTGGGGACTTGTACTGATCAGCATGATTCACAGTAGCTATAGAGTAGCTACTATTATTTCCATTTTATAGGTAAACATGCTTAGGCACAGAGAGGTTTAGTAAGTGAGGTAAAATCACACAGCTAGTGAGTGGTAGAGCGAGACTTCAATCCCAGACATCAATTCCTGAGCCCGTGCTCTTAATGACCACTATGCTGAAAGATTTATCACCTATTAATGGCCTATTAATGAATAAAAGACTAGGAGCACTTCCTAATTTGACAGTTATGAAGCAGGGTACTGAGGGAAGGAGGAGGAAAGTATGATGTGTCCTTTTTTGAAAATCTGTTTTCCTCTCAGACAGTCAGCTCTGGAAATGCATCAGAGAGAAAAGAAGACACATGTTCCAAGGGCTTTTTTGCCCTCTGCCTTTCCTACTTCTCTGTGCGGGACGATACTATGTAATTAATGGTGCAGAGGCACACTGGTCTTCTCCCCATGCTACCTGTACTCCCGATGCGCCGCGGCTTGTCATGCTTGGCTTTCCTCTGACAGCTGAGCAGAGCTACTGGTCCGGGCAGTGTCCACTGCGGGCTCCGTGGAGAGCACTGTGCACAGAAACAGCAGTGACTAGGAATGGGAACTGTGCCCTAAAGACAGCTGTGATTTTGTTGACAAAATGAACAGCGTATCAGAAAGTACCAACCTGATGTAGACAGATGATCATACTGTACGGGGTTAATTAGAGAAAACAGTCACTTATGTTTTCCTAAATCTGAAAGGAAAAAAGAAAACTGTGGTAATTGGTGAACTTTCAAAGTTTTGACTAGGGAACAGTTTATTTGAAACTCAGTCATCCATCACCTTCCAGGGAGTCCCCGCTTCCGTACCGCTCAGAACCATTAAGACCATCGTCGGTGGTAGCATCTCTAGTGACTCCAGCAGTATTGCAGTCTGAACACGGCTCTTCCCAGCAGATTACACGAAGAGAATCTTGAAAAGACCCTGACCTGCAAGCAAATACTCCGTAAGAGGATGTGCAGTGGCAGAGGTTTTCACATCAGTGCAGACTGGTCATAAAATAAATGAATAATGTTAAGGCATAATCTCTAAAATGCAGACTCACAGACAAGTGTTTTTGAGAGTTCATACATCTCTGGAGATTTTTATCATCTCCATATACATTTGAGACACACCAAGGTCTTGATTGGTCAAGATGAATAGGACTAATGATCCCTCGGAAATTCAAAGGCTTGGTATTAATTACTTCTCAACAGCTGGCTATATTTATAGTACTACTGGGGATAAGTAGCTGAGTAAGGAAATTGCAGATTTAGAAGTGTCCCTAAGCAGTTTATCCTCCCTTCCCCAAGTAGTAGCTACAGAAGGAAACCGAACAGAAAAATCTAGTTCAGAGCTTCCGTACTAAAAATCAGGACAGATTCCTATTACAGCAAAGTTCTCTTCAGTCCTCACGGTATCATTTTTTCTTTAAATTAGTTACCAACATTCCAAAAACAGATTTCTAGGATGAACTGTGGGGGCAGTGCCAGGCTTCCTGAACTTCTTATGCAGAATGACATCTGTCTCTGGTGTTCAGAGCAGTGCTGTCCTTAGAACGTTCTGCAGTGATAGAGAAGTTATTTTGTTGTCCATTATGGCAGCTGCTAGCCACCTGTAGCTCTGGAGCATTTGAAATGTGGCTAGTGTGACTGAGACACTTTATTGTAAATTGTTCACTTTTAATTAAATTTGTGTAGACGCTTACGGTTAGAAGCTGTCATATTGGCCCCCAGTTATAAGTAACCAGACAAGATTTAGGAGTTGTAAGCTCAAAGTAGTGTATGTCTGGACTGCTTCTGGCCTTTCAGACCACAAAGGAGGTTTTTGATTTTTGGTTTTGTTTGTTTGTTTGTTTGTTTGTTTTTTTAGTTAAAAGCAACCCCTGCCTACATAGGATTGATGAATCTTGCAGCCCACTTGCTCCTGAAGTGCATCAGAGAATCATTGACTACTCTAGTAGTCACATGATTCCCCACACCTTTGGAGGACATTTGTCCAGCCTTTCTCCCCTGAACTCCGGACTTTTACATCCAGCTGCCTATCTGACCTCTCTGCTTGGATGTCTAGTGAACATCCCAAACCTGAACTGTACAGGTTTGGCTCATTCTCTGCCTCTTCCCCACTGCCAGGCCCTGTGTTAGACGTGCCTAGTGCCCACCCATATCTGGTGTCCCTCTCCTTCTGGACTCCTAGGAGGATTAAACCTCTCAACTTCAGTGTAGTTACGTGAGGCAACCTCTTCGAGTCCAGGGGGTGGAGGTGGAAGTGGCATGTGATTACAAGCCAAAGCGTGTAATTGCTGGTGTTTTCTTCATGTGGTAGGTGTCCAGGATGCAGTTCCCTAACAAAGTCCTGCATGTTCAGTCCCATCTTGGAGGGCCTAGACTAACCCATCGGGTTACCTTTGAAAAATGCCTTTTTAAAAAAATACTACTCATCGACATAAACCAACCATAGATTAGCATCAAACCTAAATTTCTATGTCTGGTTTTAATTTGAACCCCCAAGGAAACTGTCCTTATTAACCGTGTCATCTCCTAGCCTTCTCATCCACATGGATTTTCTCAGGTAATTAATTCCACTCTCTGGGAATACCATGCACTGGCTCCAGTTCAGTCTTCCCCTTGTGGTCCACGCCCCATCATACCTCCTTCTCCTTGATGGTATTGTTTTTCACCCTGGGATGGAGGGAATACTCTGCCCACTTCTGTCCATGCTTCTTCTACCAACCCAGCCTCCAAAGCTGTGAATAACTAAGGAATGCACTTGCCATATCTAAAGCATTTGCTAACTTCACATGCTTGATTCTAAAAGGTACTTGAATGATTTTTTTTCCTGATGTTATATTTATCTGGATTTGCATGTAAAATAGAGGGGGTATCCCTATTACAACTTTCCTATACCCTATAGGAAATGAAGTACGACCAACCAGAGTAGCAATAATCTCTTGTTCCTGAAGGAGAGTACTCATTACTGAACAGGATTAGTTATCCCAAATGCTTTATTGGTCACCTTTAATGACTTTGGGATTAATGGGCAAATAATGGATTAGATTTTGCTTTACTCATTTCTTAATGTATCTCTCTTCATATGGATTATTTTCCCATTTAGAATATGTCAATAAGTTTAAGTCATATATATGAGCAAATTTAACAAGACAATAAAATTCAGACCAAAAAAGCATTAGTTTTCATAGCCTAATAATGACAGTAGTTATCAGGGAGTGGACCAGCTAAGAAATAGGATATTTTAACATCAATTTTATGTCAATGAAGATGTCAAAATCCCTCCAGATTTAAGGGGGGGGCAGCTTTTTTTTTTTTCTTTCTTTTTTTAAATGTGTATTTACTTATTTTTGAGAGAGAGAGTACACGCACAAGCAGGGGAGGGCAGAGAGACAGGGAGAGAGGGTATCCCAAGCAGGCTTCATACTGTCAGCACAGAGCCTGACACAGGTCTCAAACTCACAAAAAGTGGGATCATGACCTGAGGTGAAATCAAGAGTTGGATGCTTAACCGACTGAGCCATCCAGGCACCTTTTTTTTTTCCTTTTTATGAAGTAATTCTAATATCTAAAACTATTTGAAGTATATTTTTACAACTAAATGCATTCAAAATTTATTTTTGAATGTTTATTTATTTTGAGAGAGTGAGTGTGTGAGGGGCAGAGAGAGAAGAGGAGAAACAGAATCCCAAGCAGGCTCTCCACTGTCCACACAGAGCCCTACGCAGGCCTCGATCCCACAAACTGTGAGATTATCACCTGAGCCAAAATCTAGTGGGACGCTTAATCAACTGAGCCAGGCACCCCAATGCAATCAAAATTTACGTCTGACTTTAGTCTTTTCTGTTCTGGAAGAAAAGGTGAAAGGGTAGAAGAAGGAAGCAAATCTCCTTTATCCTGCCTTTCGCTTAGTGAACAATATAGAATGAAATTTTATCTGCTGCTCAAATTTAAGCCCCAAATACTCTGATTAAGTGGCACATCCTGTGATAAAAAGAAAAATGAAACATTAAAAAGATTAAGCTCCATATATCATCCTGTGTTGAGTCTCATGACCAGTTTGGATGGTTGTTATCCTAGAAGCCAGTACGAATGTTCTTTCTCATTATATTAAATGTCATTTACAAGCTGAAATCATACTTGGGGATGAGTTTATGAATGGATACAACTGCAGTCCTCCCTCCCAAACCTGGCCCTGCCCTAGAGGCATATTAATATCTCAGTGGATGAGAAGCATAGTAGCCTTGCAGTACCATTTGACTTTTTCCATGAATAACAAACTTATTTTTATAAAAATTAACATTTGAAAAGTTTTTTAAAGCATAGACCGGGGCCAGGGTTGCAGGTATATGTAAGGGGACTGGGGTGAGTTTTCCCTGCCAAGCCTTCAAGGTTGTGTCTTTATTTCCCACCTTGCTAGTTATCTCTCAGCATTCAGTATTTATGCAAAGGTGATGTTATATGCATGAATATTGCTAAAGGTTGGGAGAACATAACGATCGGGTTTAAGACATTTAACCACACACAGTTCCCCCATTTTTTCTATCGGGTCATCTGGGGTACACAGAATTGATGAGTCATTAAATGTCTTCGACTTACACATTTTGTCTTACTTTCTGGACCTAGACTCATTTCTAGTAAGTTTATACAAGAAACTTCTGTGAATTGGCAGCAACACTCCTCACTTGAAACCCTTTCATCCATGGGTGTCTTGTGACAGGAGGTAGACACCGTAAACTGAGGCGCAGATCGCTGAACCAAAATACAGGGATGCTGAGGCCCAGAATGAGAAGAAGAGGAACAGGACCCAGGAAGAGAATTCTCTGCTAATCAAAAAGAAAAAAAAGTTTTCCATCTAAATGAAATATGGTGGGATGGAGAAATGACTACCTGTTTTTCGTGAGAAATGCATCAAACCTTACCACTGCAAACTTCAGTGGGTTTTGTTTGTTAAATATTTAGGCCAAGAGGAATTGTTGATAATGAGAGACAAAGGTTTGAAAAGGAAAACAATCATTGGGCTCGTATTTAATCACTTTGTATTTTCTCAGACTTCAGTCATGTCATTATCTGGCTGCAGTGCTCACAGAACTCAATTAGGGGAGTTCAGGCAGCAATGGGAATAGGAGGCCAAAATGAAAGGGTAACAATTTAAATGGATCACTGGCAGATGCCTTGTGTGGATGGAGATGAAGCCATTTAAGGACCTAATTGCAGAAGAAGCTCTTGACATTGATCATTTGTGAAAAGGAGCTTTTTTTTTCTTACATACATGGTTTTGTACACTTACGTCTGCAGACCTTCAGCACTGGTACGTCCGATCATCAGCTTGTGGAATTCCTAACACCAAGCCACTTTGAAAGAGCAGACAAGGTTATTAACTTAGGCAGGAAATGAAAATTTGGCCTTAATATACATGTGAAATTGAATTGTCTGTAGCACAAAGCTTTGGAGATTACCCATGCAAAATGAGAAAACTATCTAAATTTAAAATTGTCCTCAGTACAGTGAAAAGTAATTTTGCAGACTGCATTTTTACTGCACTGAAATCCATGAAGAGATTGGCTCTATTAATTTAGATTTAAACAGAGGCTCTGTATCTTCTAAAAATGGTAAATGAGATGGAAAATGTACTTTAAGGGGAGAAATGAGTTTCTGGAAATGCTGCAGGCAGGTAGGTTCCCTACTCCACATCTTTGAGTCTGCCCTGAGACCAATCGGCTTCAGAGGGAAGGCTCTATCTACTGTGACAGGCATTCAGACAACACCTCAAATATATATATATATATATATATATATATATATATATATATATATATATTTATATAGCAGGCTTCTCTTAAAGAATAAGAAGCAAATCGAGGAAGGCCCAAAGCAAAAGTCATTGGCAGTTTTTACAGTATAATTTCTCAAGTAGCAGAGTCCTTGACAGAGAAAAGAAATTAAGGAGGAATTGAATTTATTTTCTCAGATCTCAAATAACTTAGTAGTTGTTTTATAATCCCTGCCTCGAACGATACTGGAGTAGGGAATTTGGTTACTGTCCCTACCTTCTCATTCACAAAATTACCTTCCCATAGAAAGAGAAATTGAATTTTTCACTCCCTAGTCTTTGAATTTCTGTAGCTCGCAAGGACAAGTATTACTTGTTTACTTATTGATTAAGTAAATGATTATATGTTAAATAAAGAAGTGACTATTAGAAATATAGTTTTGATAACCTGCCATTTAACCATCAAGAAGAATACATTTACACACAGTAGAGTGCAACAAGGGTTAATAATAAACTTAGGTTAGAGTTCAGAGATGGTCTCAGAGTTCCTATTATGTACAGTTGCAATGATGAAGAAACAGAGCAAGTGCCTTCGTCTGGTTCTTAGAGCTGCTGAGTCTAGAACTAAGGTCATCTAAACTTCCGGAGAGTTTACTTATATATGTGTTATGGCTTATCGACAATCAATACTGCTGAGTTGGCAGCAAACCAAAATAAAACAGTGGCCCATTCTTCATCGTTACATTATTCTCTTTTTGCCTTTCAGGTATCTCTGTGCTTTACTTACATCTCTATGATGTGTTCGGGGACCCTGCTTACCTACAGATGGCACATGGCTATGTAAAGCAAGGTCTGAACAGTTTGACCAAGCGTTCCATCACCTTCCTGTGTGGGGACGCGGGCCCCCTGGCGGTGGGCGCTGTGGTGTATCACAAGATGAACAATGAGAAGCAGGCGGAAGACTGCATCACCCGGTAATCATATTTCTTTTTGAGGATTATGATCTAGATGTCATAATGGATTCTGTATGTGTTAGCACAAGAACATTTTAGTGAAGGTACTTTTCTTCCAGCAGTAAATCTTACTACTGTCATTTGATCACACATAATCCCGATTTAGTTAAGGAACAACCATTATAGTTCCTATTTTATTGTAAGATGTAATGACACTGACACACACCAGATCAAACATTAGTTTAATAACAAAAATGAGATCAAAAGTTTGATCATGTGATCACTAACATAAGGTGCTGTCCAAGATCAATAATCCAAAAAATGTGCTTCACTTCACTTCCTTTCGTGGGCTGGGGGAGGCCTCCTAACGGATGACAGACTGATTCAAAATTGTTTTTTGTAGGAGCAAATACCATGCAAATCCGGATTCTTATTTTTAATGTAGAGCAGGGCAGCTCACTAGAAGCTTGTGAATTATGAAGAATTACTAAACTGTGGTACTAATAAACTACAATTATTGTTTGACTAGAGCTTATTGAGCACAAATTCTATCAAGAAATCTGGCTCCATGCAATACTGCAAGCAGTGCTGTTAGGCTCTGCTGAACATATTAACACACAGGAAGTTGCAATTCCAGCAAAGGTTTTTGGTTTTGTTTTGTTGTTTAATAGACTTTACTTTTTTTTTTTTTTTTTTTTTTTTTTCATTTCATTTATTACTGGAGAGAGCATAGTGGGAGAGAGGGACAGAGGAAGGGGGAGAAAGAGAATCCTAAGCAGGCTCCACGCTCAGCACGGAGCCCAACGCAGAGCTCAATCCCATGATCCTGGGATCTTGACCTGAACCGAAATCAAGTCACATGATCAACTGACTGAGCCACCCAAGCGTCCCTAGACTTTACTTTTTAGAGCAATTTTCCATTCACAGAAAACTTGAGAGGAAGGTACAGAGATTTCCCATATACGTGCTATCCCCACACCTGCATAATCTCCCCATTATCAACATTCCCCACCAGAGGGGCACACTTGTTACAGTGGATGAACCTATGCTGACACACCATGATCACCCAAGCCCATAATTTACATTAGTTACATTAGTTACCTTTTGGTGTGGTGCAGTTGGTGGGTTGGGACAAATGTGTAATGACGTGTATCCATCATCATACTATCATAGAGAGTAGTTTCACTGCCCTAAGAATCCTCTGTGCCCTGCTTATCAATCCCTCTTCTCTCCTCCCTAACCCCAGAAACTACTCATCATTTTACTGTCTTCTTGGTTTTGTCTTTTCCAGAATGTCATAGTTGGAATCATACAGTATGTTGCCTTTTCCAATTGGCTTCTTTCACTTAGTAATATGTATTTAAGGTTCTCTCATGTCTTTTCATGGCATGACAGCTCATTTCTTTTTAGTGCTAAATTACAGTCCATTGTCTGGATGTACCAGAGTTTATCCATTACCCTACTGAAGGACATCTTGGTTGCTTTCAAGTTTTGGAAATTATGAATAAAGCTAATGTAAATGTCTATGTGCAATTTTTTGTGTGGACGTAACCTTATAGCTCCTTTGGGTAAATATCAAGGAGCGCAATTGCTGGGTCATATTATAAGGGTAGGTTTAATTTTGTAAGAATTTCCAAACTATCTTCCAAAGTGGCTGTACCATTTTGCATTCCCATCAGCAATGAGTGAAAGTTCCTATTGCTGCGCATCCTGCCAGTGTTCCAGATTTTGGCCACTCTAATAGATGTGTCGTGGTATCTCCTTGCTTCTTGCTTGTTTTAGTATTTATTCTTAATGTTTATTTACTTTTTGAGAGAGTGAGAGAGCACAAGCTGGGGAGGGGCACAGGGAGAGGGACAGAGGATCCGAAGCAGGCTCTGTGCTGACAGCAGTGAGCCTAATGTGGGGCTCAAACTCACGAACTGTGAGATCATGACCTGAGCCGAAGTCAGACGCTTAACCGACGGAGCTACCCAGGCGCCCCGTCCTTGTTTTAATTTGCATTTCCCTGACATACAATATGGAGCATCTTTTTATATACTTATTTGCCATCTGTATTTCTTCTTTGGTGAAGTGTCTGTTAAGGTCTTTAGTGCATTTTTTAATTGGGTCCAGCAACATTTTAATCAGTGATTGCCCCCAGTTTGACCATGGTTTTTGATTCCCACTACTCTTTCTTATAAATTACTGTTGGAATGGCATTATCATCACTGATTTCGTTGGTGGAGGATCTTTGGTTAACTTTACACTGTGCAGTGGTGTGTATTTCATTAACAGGCTTTGGCCTAAAATTCTAATAACTACAGGTTTTTCCCCCCTCAAAATTTTATTATGAAAAATTTCAAACATGCCGAAATGTTGAAAGAACAGTGAATACCTGTATATCTACCCACATAACTTCTAGCATTCACATTCACATTTTACCGTACTTGCTTTATCACAGATCTAATCCATCAATCTATTCCTCTATCCACTATTAATCCTTTTGTGGGGGGGCGGGGGATGTATTTCAGAGTAAATTGCAGACATCGGTATCCTTCCTTCTAAATACTAAAGCATATATATCATTTACTTGGGTTCAATACCTGTTTAGTTTTCTTCTTTTGACGTAAAGTTTACACACAGTGACCTGCCCAAGTTTGATTGATATTTGTTGAGTTTTGGCAAATGCATATACCATCTAGATTTGCAACACAGAAACTACGTTTCTGGGTTTTTTTAGCCACACATCTGCTTTATAGACTCCGAAGGGAGTCTCATTCAGTGAATCATTCTTAAGTATCATAAAAATAAGCTGTAGTGGTCCCAGTATTTTATATGTAATGCCAGCCTTTCTCAAAACATGTACAACCAGATAGTAATTGTTTGTTATGTGAAACATGAGAACAAGATTTATGTATTCAGACTGGGTACATGCTAATTAAACAAAGTTAAATATGCACCTTTACTGGCTGCTCAGAGCCTTCAGTAGCTTTTATGCGCGGGGGAAACTCGTGACCGTAGGGAGTGGAATTTGCCAAACTTGTCAAGTAGACAGCCCCTTTTCTCAGGACATTTCAGGGCCTACTGTTCTAAGAAACACTCTTTGGGGGAATAGTACCATATATTAATACTGGTTTATTATAAAATACTCTTAACGGTAAACTAAAATTTCTTTTTTTTGACACCTTGATAATAAAGGTGTTTTTGTTATTTACATCTTTTTAAAAACGTTATCAACATTTCGATAATAATTATAGCCAATAGATTTGTTAAGATGAAACATATAGAATGTGGATATACGGTAGGAAAATAAGCTACTCATGGCCACAGTTTTGATTTTTCATTTCTAGAGTTCATGGTACAACAGGGGAAAAAAAAAAGGAATTATTTATAAATTGCTTTCACATTTCTTCCCTTTTAAGGGAAAAATCTGTAAGTCTTCTCAATTCAATTGAAATAATTTGATGTCATTAGATATTAAACCTACTGGTTTGTTTCATTTTTTACTGACCCTTCTTCTTCACATCACATAGCCCTTTGGAAATGGCAGAGTTCTGTGTGTGGCACCTCACATCCCATTTCAGCTTACCTTTCCTGGTTTTTCTTAATATGATGGTCTTTCAGAATCATCATTTTGAGTTATAGAGACAAAGGAGTCAATGTTTCCCTAAGATAGGGATTCTTAACTTTGGGGCCCTGAGAATCTTAGGGCTTCCACAGGTCTGTAGAAAACCCCAAATTGTAGTCAGCATGGAGAGAACACTTAACACTTTTCTCAGACGGGTCTACAACTCCCTAAAAAGGAGTGTGTGTCTTTGTGTCTGTGTCCATGTTCAAATGTCCTGCTGTTAGTGGAGGCAGGTGGCAAGGAAAAGGATAAATAGCACAATTTTTTCCCTTCTGTTTGATTTGTACTGTGTTCGTTTTCACCCTTCCTTCCACACACAGTTGGTGCCACCGTGCAGAGAGAGCACTGCCTACTGACTGTTCCTACTGACTGTTCAGTGACTGATGTGATATACAAAGTGTTTTGGGGCCAAGACTTAGAATAATGAATTTGGGCTTTCTGGTCAGAAAGTATCCACTCTCTCTTTTGTAGTGTGATGAGTAAGAAAAGGACTCCTTTTTAAAAAGTTACAATCCTTTAGATGATATAAGGTAAAAACTCTCCCCAGTAACACCCTCGGGAAATAGGAGTGGAACAGAACTATCCTGGTTTTATATGTCCTTATTCTTCCTTCAGTGACATTTCAGTACCATGTCTCTTCTGAAGATCGGTTGCTATTAATATCAACATAGCAAAACAAATGGAGCTGCAATGATGTGCTTCTGGTTTTGAGTTTTTGAAAACACACAAAATAACCTTTATGACTATAAATGCTATCATTTCTTCACTTTATCTTGAGAATGTAGCTTGTAAAACATGCAGTTAAAAATGCTACCTTTAGTAATCATCAGAACCAGCTAATGAGTTTTAAGGATTTGAATTCAAATCCAGAAAAAAAAAAAGGAATACTTCCTTTCTTACCCTAAAGTCTGAAGTATTATTTTAAGGAGATACTCTGAGCAATACTTCATCTTCAAACATTTGAAAGGATTTTGCTATCTACTTTAAACTTCCAAAATGCAAATGCGTTTGGCTGCAAAATAATTGGAATGCTGATTATGTATCGCCACCTAGTGGTAATATAATCCATAACATTGGCCTGTAAAGGAAACGTGGTTCAAACACATTTAGGTGAGAACATCATTGGAGTTAATGCAATAATTGTTCTGAGTAACTTCCATAGAGCAGTATTTGTTTAAAAAATTCACAGTAATTTTCCTTTTTTGAATAATTCAATTTCCTTTATAATAGCAGACCAAAAATTCTTTTTCATATCTAAATTCAATACAATTTAATATGCTTACATTAAAACTTGGTAATAAATTTTTAAATCAAACCTCTGAAGTATTCCTTCTGTTTACTACAACAGTTGAGTTTTTATCCACTAAAAATATTTTATTTTGTTAAGATCTCAACATTACTGAGTTACCAGTTCTGGCATGAGAATAAAATAGAATTTTTTTAATAAATGTTCTTAAGTTCTTTAAAAATATTAGGGGTGTGTCTGTGTATGATACTGAAGTAGAAAAAAAAAAATGGCCCATAATTCTACCAACCCAGACAGGCCTGCTGACATTGGGGAAAATCTTAAGAAACAACAAGAAAATTGAAAGTGACCTTTGCCCACCATGTCCCTATTCCTAAAATAACCACTGTTCCACTGCGAGTTTAATGCCTATACATATAGAAGAAAAAACATACATGAGCCAGCATTTGCATGTTTAACCAATCTGATGAGATGCCTCCATTTGTCGAGGTATAATATAACCGACAAGGTATAATAGAACTGTCGGTAACTGCAACCCGCCGTGCTTTTTCACACCCCTCTTTCCTGACCAGGAGTGAGTTCTCTTAAGGACACTTTTATAACTTTTACTCAGTCTATTTCATAATTGTTAGCCCCTCCCAGTCACTAAAAGCATCTCATTCTGGTTATTAAGACGTGGCTTTTTAATTTTAAATTGTGAGTGTTCCTCTCCCCCGACCACAGCCTTATGGAAGTGGAGTGGGGAGGGCTGGGCTAAAGGAATTGTCTGTTCTGCCACAAGTACCTTCCCTATGGAGCCAGGACACTCTTCATTATACCCATTGGTTATAGACGTGGCAGCACTCATTAGGTTTTTGTTTGTTTGTTTTTGTTGTTTGTAGATATTGGTGGTCTCCAGAGATTAGCAGTAGGAGCTGTATCCCCCCTCAGCTGTAACCTTAACACTAAGTACGTTAAAATGAGAGCACGAGCAGTGAACCAAGTCCTACCAAATAAAGAAACCAAGTGTACAAACACTGATTAGGAAGTAAGACACATGCACATACACACAGGTAGTCTCCTGCCCTGTTCTTGTGACTTAGAGAAAACCACGTTTGTCCCCAGACAATCTTATTAGGTCTTCTTGATCAAACAGTAGTAGAGCCAGTACCATCTTCCACACCTTCCACCTGTCTTCACCATTCATCCCACCAACAAAAAAACCGTCTTTAACATTCTTTACCTCACTTATCGGCAAATCCTCTGGTGTAGATTTTGGTAAACTTATTTCAAGTGCCGACTGCCTCTGAATGGTGATTCCTGATAAGAGTCGTTCAAGTATAGCCAGGCACCCCAGGGGTGTGATTCTGGATACTTCAAATGTTTATTATAGTGTTTATATTAAATAGTGCTTATTAATTAAAGCATATATTAAATATGCTAATAATTAAAGCATATATTAAATATGCTTATAATTCCCGATATATAAAGTTAGATGAGATACTTGCACAGGCACTGTTTATACTTAACTACTTTGAAAGTAAATTTCTACACAGACAACAAGAGAATTTTACAAACAAATAATGGCTTTGTCCTCAGGCAGTGCGGTCAGTGTCATCTGCTACCTGAGGACAAAGCCATTATTATTTGGTAGGGCCGATGTCCTCTCATTACTGCTCTTTTCCTGAAATTCCCTGGCTCTTCCCTCTTACTTTTCCAGTAGACTGATATTTTGTCAAGTTTCACCAAAAATTATATTGTTTTAATAACTGAAAACACATTGACTATATAGGGTAATTTAGGGGTAATTGAGATGTACTTTCAAAATTTCATGTGATAAAAATCCAAAAGAGCAAAGACATTTTCCCTACTTATCCTATTTGCTTTCCACACCCTCCCCACCACCCCCCTACGAAAGGCAGAAAGGTTCATTCTCTGAGTTCAGACTACAAATATGGTTGCTTTCCTGAGCTCCTTTCCTTGCGAACCCCACCTAGTTCCTGGTTCCCTGGGGCTTCCCTTTTTGGTCCTCTGGAAAGAAATCCACTCTGCCAAGTATTCCCACGACTGCAGCTGAATCTGGGGCTAAATGCTGGCAACGTGAGAAAGGAGTGAAACAGTAGAGGCTTACCCCACCCTCCTGGGACCACAGCTCCTCCAGTCTGTGAGGAAGGGTCCCTCCCTCAGAGACCTGGCTTCCATGGGCTCCTGTTGCCTTCGTTTCTGCCAACCCTGTGAGACTGCTTGCGGCCCGGGGTGTGAGTAAACGGAGGGAAGAAGAGAGAAAATAAAGAAAACTGAGAGGCTTTACTCACTGTCTCTGATGTCAGGCATGCCCTTTCCCATTGTTTCTTGAGACAGAACTCAAGGGTTTCTTCCGGGACTCTCTTTCAGCCCTTGGCGCTCACTTCCAGGTTTGGGACTATTCTGAATTCAGGCCAGGGGAATACCGTAGATGAAAATACGGTAAACTCACCACTGGTTTGGTAGTACTTCAAATTCTGGTCCTCCCCACTCTGCCTGCTGCTGTTTACTGTTTGGAGTCCTCAAAGAGCCGCTCTGCGCATTCTCTCCAGGTCTTGGAGCTGCGTTTACCAGGAGAGGCAGGCTGGAGTGTGCTTACTCCGTCTTACATGGAGCCAAAACCAGAAACAACTTTTTGTGGCAAGCCACGCTGAGTCTATCAGTAGGGAATCAATATCTTATAATATATCCCTTCAGTGGGATACTATACAGCTGCGATAAAGAATGAGACTACTCTGGATGTGCTGATGTAGAATGTTTGTCAAGATGTATTGATAAATAGCAAGCCACAGAACATTTGGGGAGATATAGATATGCATATTTATGCTTCTATGTGCATAAAATAATTCTAGGACTATCCAAGAATTTGGTAACTGTGGTTGTTTCTGAAAAGAAGGGTGGGACGGCTGGGAGACTGGGAAGACAGGGAGGCTGACTGATGCCTCTGTGCTCTCTCACGTCTTATCGGCTGTGGTACATCAGGCCGTGGTACAGACACTTCACGGAGGCCTGATGACATGTTAAGAAATGAACTAAGGAAGGAGGTAAGTAACTGGGGTGTAGCAGGCTTTTCATTCAGTGCAAGTAGATTTCATCCTTTGAATTTGTTTCTCATTTCTATTGTGAACTGAAGAAAAATTTAGTCAAGGGATAATTTTTGAACCTGGACTACCCTTTGTGGTCTGGCTCAGCGCACTTAATGGGTAATAATATATAACAATTTATAATATAAACCTATGAAAATGTTTAGTTTATATATTAATTATATTTAAAATGTTTAAAAATAACTGTAATAGTAAATTAATATATAATATTTCTATGCATATATTTATGTGTATGTATTTTTGAATGTCCCAGTTTAAGTATATACCATTATCTGATCCCTTTCAAGTTATCTTAGGCATGTATTTTTATTCCCAGGCTAATTCATCTAAATAAGATTGATCCCCATGCTCCAAATGAAATTCTCTATGGACGAATGGGCTACATTTACGCTCTTCTCTTTGTGAATAAGCACTTTGGAGTGGAAAAGATTCCTCAAAGCCATATTCAGCAGGTACCACATTTTTGTGCTTTTTGGAATCTTGTTAGGATCTCAGTTAGGATCCCCTTGTTAGGATGCCTCAACTACTGGTTTTGTTTCTCCGGTTAGCATAGCCCAGGTGGAAAATAGGTGTGTCGGCCTCTAAAGATCAGGCGGGATCAGGGAGCTGACACTGTCCTTCTGAGTGCTGTTGGAAACACAGAGAGTGACTGGGAGTGAGAAGAACAGCCTGCTCCATGTGAGAGTATGGCCCTTCCAAAGATGAGGGCCGGATCTCACCTCCCACGTGCAGGTGTCTCCTTTCATGCCTGAAGGAATTCATGCTTTCCTCGGACAAGTGAATTCTTGTCAGCTCTAGTAAAGAGAGTTCAGGATTTCTGTATCTCTGTCCTTTAGGCAGAACACAGTCACCCCTACTTTCTGCGAGGAAAATTAATCTGTGCCCGTCCGTGGCCAAAAGATCACGTTCCATTCACTATGTTCTCCATACCTCTTAGCAGAAAGTTCCACTGGGAAGATTTTTATTCTGGTTCTCTCATTATTGCTATCGGTTTTCTCCCTGTAGGTTTGTGAAACAATCTTAACCTCTGGAGAAAACCTAGCTAAAAAGAGAAACTTCACAGCAAAGACTCCACTGATGTATGAATGGTACCAAGAATATTATGTGGGGGCTGCTCATGGCCTGGCAGGAATTTATTACTACCTGCTGCAGGTAAGAGGGGAAGATGGTGTAACTTGCTAATGCGCCTGCCGATTGGACTGTCCGGGGTGAGGACACCAGCACTGCCCTCGGGTGTTGCACCCCGCCGACTGCTGCATCACTCTCCTTGCAGTTTCCTGGCCTAGACAAACAAGGGCAGTGTTTGCCAAGGTGCATGTGAAAGTGCATGCACATAAAAGGCACCGTGCTGTGAGATGACATTCAATTTGTAGGTGACCGTCCTTGCCCACCTAGTGCCACTCCTGCAGACTGAAGTGTTCTCCTGTCCTTCAGCATGCAGTGCCTCGTGCTCTGCTCTGCTGTCTCAGCAGATGCCTTGGATTAATATTATTGCATATGATTAGACACAACCCATTGAAACAAATTCCAGAAGTAAGAACAAAATCAATAGAAAACAAATGACCATATGTTGCCTGAGGTTCACTTAGAGAGCAAAGCCACAGAGCCTTTTTGGCGGATTTTGTGTAACTTACCTGAAAAATAGCTGAATGCGCTGTGCCCAACAGCTCTTTGGATCTAATACTATAGAGGGACGTTAGCCAAAGTCGAAAAGACTAAGGCCAAATAAAATTTACTGCAGCAAGCATAACCTGGCAGGGGAGGTCAGAAGAGGACTTCTCATGAAAGCATCCTTTCTGGGGGCTTATTTAGCTCTTTTTAAGGAGAAATTGGCACTCGGGAATAAAAATCCATAGCAAAAGAAAATTGATTTTTAATGGCAGCAAAGGTGCCCCCCTCGCCTTCCCAAAGTACAATGCAGCATAAAGAAAAGTGTTTCATTAATATGTTCAACATGAGTGCTTGGATATACATACTATTAGCTGGTTGAGTAGCCGGCTGCAATAATGCAAAATCCATGTCAGACTTTCCCTCTCCCTATAGCTAAACAATGACAACGAAGCTGAAAAACTCAAGGTTATTATTGCCTTTGAATGCAAAGTCACACTTGGAGTGTTAGTGGCAGTAAGAGACCAACTTTTGTATTTGTTCTGCACTTCTCAATTAAGAGTTTTAGAATGAGGGGTTTTGACAATTCAGACTTAGACTGTTTTTCTGGCATAAGCCTCCACTGGCTCTGTATTTCCAGAAGTAAATATATATTCTTAAGTTTTCAGGAAAAGAGAGTTGTGTTCTGAAGTTTAAAGGTGAGGTAGAGTCCTCCATGTCAGTGACTGGACAGCCTCATGACCTTTCATTGAAGCAGATCATCAGGAGTCATTTTACTGTCCATCTGCCTCCTTTTGGTGGCTATAGTGAGAAACCTGGAAACCTGTGTTCCAAATTTTCCATTGGCAGGTTATTGTCTATTTGAAATGATTTAATTCTTAATCCAAAAAGTCCATTCCAGTAGGTGCTTATGTATCAACATAAAACAAACTATTATTTGTAGTTCATTTGAGATAAATTCTGCAAATTTAAGGAAAATTCTCCTCTAGCAGTTTAAACTGAGCTTGTACGATATTCCGTGGGGAAAGTGAAATCTGTACATGCCCTGAAGAACTTCGTGCACGGTCAGTACGTGTGCTTCATGCCCCTGCCTGTTCCCTCACCCCACATGCCCACCCACTGCTTGGCAAAGACACTTTGATTTTTTTCTTTGAAAAAGCGAACAATGCAATGAATTAAGGACAGGACCAAAGGAGAAACTAAAAACTTAGATCAAAAATGAGGCTCATATGCCCTATGGCAGTGTGTCCCATCAATCCGTACATCGTTGTATCAGAATAATCCTGCATAAATATCAGTCCCAAATCCTCTGCAAAAAGGCTTTAATCTAGAACCTGGATCTAAATTCCAGGTCTTCCAACTTGTTAGCATCCTCCTCTATTGGAAACAGCTACCATTTCTCTAAATGTAATGGTGAAAGTTATGCTTGTGTTGTCTAATGCATCTCTTTGTGGCTTTCAGAGTTTGCTTAAGGTATTAAAACCTTAGGAAAGGTCTCTTGTGTTCCTGCATTGACTTAGGAAAATTATATGTGTGTATACAATGATAAATATTGAAAAATAGTATGTATGTAAGATCTCAAGAGTTAACTGATAGCCTAATTTTAGTTTGTTCCAATAGGTTAAAATATATGGAATGGAATCCAAATCTAGTTCCTTGTGGTCATGTTTTCTTTCTGGTTTAAATCTCATCCCTGAGACTTAGGAAGATCTGTTTGCTTCAGCAGAACTAATGATTCCTTTCCTCATTTTTAGCCCAGCCTTCAGGTGAGCCACATGAAGTTACATGGTTTGGTCAAGCCCAGTGTAGACTATGTCTGCCAGCTGAAATTTCCTTCTGGCAATTACCCTCCTTGTGTGGATGATAATCGAGATCTGCTAGTCCATTGGTGTCATGGTTCACCTGGAGTAATCTACATGCTCATCCAGGCCTATAAGGTACTGTGAGTTTTCTCATTTTTGAAATAATTTGGAAAATGTGACATAAAATTCTATAACTTAAAATTATTTTTATGTATAATCTTTAAAGGAGCAGTAGATACATTACTTGTTGGACCTAAGATCATTTTGCTAAATGGATTCTAATCATTCTTACAGTATCCCTCTGTACCAAAGCAGATACTATTTTCCTAGATGGGGAGGCTGCTTCACTGACAGGTAGAATAGTCAAGATGGTAGCAGCAGTAGTAGAGCCAAGAGAAGTATCCCAGAAGTTCGGTTGAAAACAGAACCTTTCTTGTGCATTGCTGGTGGGATTGTAAAACGGTGCAGCTGCCATAGAAGAGAGTTTGGTAGTTCCTCAAAAAATTAAACGTAGAATTAGTATATGATCCAGCAGTTCAACTCCTAGGTTTATATTCCCCAAAATTTAAACACAAAGATTCAAGTAGATATTTGTGCACATATGTTCCACAGCAGCATCATTCACAATTGCCAAAATACAAAATGTGATATCCCGCCCCTACACACTCACTGGAATGTTACTCAGCCATACAAAAGAATAAACTTCTGATCCATACTACAACAGCAGGGACCTTGGAAACATTATGCCAAGTGAAATAAGCCAGATGCTCAAGGACAAATACTCTATGATTCCTTTTATATGATGTGATGGTTAATATGTAATATCTGAACAGGCAAATGCATACAGGAAGAGAATAGAACAGAAGCTAGCAGGGACTGGTGCCCGGTGGGAGGGATGGGGGACGAGGTGCAGGCTCACTTCATGGGCACCGAGTTTGTTTGGGATGATGGAAACGTTTTGGAAATAATAGTGATGATTATACAACATTGTAAATGTAGTTAATGCCACTGAATTATACACTTCAAATGACAAAATTTACAACTTTTATATTTTCTCTTACTTTACCAAATAAAAGAAATGCAAATATCATTTCTTAAAAAAGCATGTGATGGCAGAGCCATAATCAAAGAACAGGGTTTTATTTGAAAGAAAAAGAAAAACAAAATAGAAGTAAACCAAGATATCTATGTCTGTTGGTGCCCAATCGACAAATTACAAATCTGTGGACTATGAATAGGCATTGGTATCTCATACTCTAAGTAAGCATTTAGTACATCAAATTTTACTTTCAGAAAGTTGGATATAATGGAAGAACTTTCTAAACCACCTTATTCTACTTTTCAGAACATTTAGTTTGCAATGAGATATTAAAGCTGTCTACTGAGAATATTTCTTGAGTCTTTGATCAATATATAGGAGGCCACAAAAGATTGGAGAGATGTGTCTGTATTTTTCTGACATAGTATTTTGTAATCAAATCAGTTTTTATAATCAATTTTATATACAGTTTCTTCCCCATATATAAAGAAACTTCCTAACAGTGAAGGGCATTATTATTAACCAAAGAAGATAGCATGCAGTTCTTTGGAAATTAACTGATGATAATAGCAAGTCACAAGTAAAATCAATGCTACTTCACCACTAACACCTATGTACATAAACACAGAGCGCACACAAAACGCGGATGGCACAGACAAGGTCATGTGCAGTTATTTAAAAGCAAAAAAAAAAAAGCAAAGCTAGTAAGCTTTTATAATTTGTCCCCACCCACACGACACATCTCTCTGGCTCTAAATCCCTTACCCTTTCTTACCAAGCCACCTCTATCTCGCCCCTCTTGCCCTATCTCCCCCCCCTTTCCCATCAGGAAGGAATGTCAATAGACGTTTCTTTTTATATCCCTTGTAATAAAACTTTCCCTTGGCTCTGCAGGTGTTCAGAGAGGAACACTACCTCAATGATGCGTACCAGTGTGCTGACATGATCTGGCAGTATGGGTTGTTGAAGAAGGGGTACGGGCTGTGCCACGGCACCGCTGGGAACGCCTATGCCTTCCTGACACTGTACAACCTCACACAGGACGTGAAGTACCTGTATAGGGCCTGTAAGGTAGGCACCAGAACCACCGGCAAGAAAACACATTCCCCCAGGAGATTGTAGAGAGGGCTCCAGTCAATCTGATTTAATTCATTTACCTTTATAACCACGAGTCTGTAGAACAAATCCAGTTATTTAAGAAAAGCCTTCTAAACCCCTTCAGTTGAATTAGCTTTCTTGTATAAGGACACAGTTCTATTCAACATTTATGGGGGGAAAAAAAAGAAAGAAATTTTTCTCTGATAACCTTGGAGACAGCGGCTCAGATGGCTCATGACATTCCTCCCTCCCATCCTTCATACTCTTTCAGACCGTCTGTTTCTCTGTACTAACCCCTTTTTTCTGCCTGAAGATAGCTTTGGACTTTTCAGAGTAATTCTTACTATCAACTATCAACTTTTGGGGGTCTCTGGAAGAAATCACTACCATAATTAACATGGTCTCACTTTCAGTTTGCTGAGTGGTGCTTAGATTATGGAGAACACGGATGCAGAACACCGGACACCCCCTTCTCCCTCTTTGAAGGTATTTTTCACTCCTTACTTAGTTGCCTTATAATGTCAGCATCTACTTCTCTGCTTGGTAATTAATGTATTTGAATTTGAGCTTTATCAACAAGTTAATTTTATAGTCATTTCTTAAACTACCTCTTTACCTCCTAATATGAGAACTCAATATTAAAAATCAAGTAGTACAGGGACCATCTCAGACCTAATACAAGTAGTCATAATGGTGACTACCCTTTATGGAGCCAAGCACAGGCCTGGCATTTTGCAGATGCCACCATAAATCATCTCAGCAAAAACATACAGACATTATTATCCTCATGTCACAAATGAGGACACGGAAGCTCAGACAGGTAAGTGGCCCGTGGTGCCATGTGAAGGAGCTGACGTGATAAATGACAGGGCTGTGCCTTGAACTTCTCTGGTTCAACTCTCCCTCCTGTCTTCCACCTGGATGAAGAGACTGAGCACCTCACTAGTGATCTCCTCGCGTATTGACCTGCATCATATATTAAACAGATGCTTGGTTCCTTTAAGTCGTTGCCATTAGTATCATAATGTCGTTGGTGCTAGCGAATGAAGCCACTCTATAAAACGGAGTCATGTGGTGTGATAACTTTTGCCTCTTTTTCTTCCTTCAGGAATGGCTGGAACAATATATTTCCTGGCTGACCTTCTAGTGCCCACAAAAGCCAGGTTCCCTGCGTTTGAATTGTAAAAGGAAAGCCTGCCCCCTGCAACTCACTGCATGAGCCTTTCTGTATATCAAACCTGGACGAAGTGCTTTTATTGCTTTTCAAGGAGACATAGGGTCAAACCATGTACTTGATTTAGTTGATTTTTTTTTTTAATTTTGGAATTTGTCTTCAGTTCGGTTGCTTCTGTTTATCATTCACTTTTACTTAAAAGTATCCAAGGAAATCCTTTAACTTTAACTTCAGTTTCTTCCTAAAGGAAGGGTGAGTGATATGTGCAGTGTTTTGAGGGCATAGATGTATATATTTCAGAACTTGGAGGAAACCTTACTCTTACTTAAGCTTATGAATATAACCATCCTTTGCTGTTCCAAAACTGTTTAAAAGAAACTAAAAATGTAGATAAAGAAAAATATATGGTTATTGCTGGACATTGCTATCCACCTCCTTAGTATTTTTCCTCCAACAGGGCGGACAGTTTTATAACTTTGTTTTTCTTTAGGTGGTTGATTATGAAGGGGGACAAAAATATTAACTATATGCTTCTGAGACAAAAGTTGCAAGAGATGCAAACTGGTTTAAGGACCATAGTGCTTGTTTAACTAGATAACGATACTTTCAGATTTACTTCTTTTTGGTAGTAAAGCATCCAGGTTCTATTAGTCAACATTTTTATCAAAAATTTCTAAAATGCATTGGTGGTTTTGAAAATTCTGGTTTGAAGATTAGTTTAAGATAAGCTAACAAAAAAGTTTATTGTTTATCCTAAAATAAGTTATTGTATCTTTGAACTATTTATTTACATTTGTTTGTTCCTTGGATTTAGTATAAGATCAGGAAACGATTTTCTATATGTGAGTATGTGGTGACTTAGGATTTGAGTTCACCTTGTCCAATTGACCTTGTAAACTTAGATTTGTGTTTTACTTACTTGGCAATGACTATGCGTTACTGCTCGCAGTTTGGTACAAGCCATAAGATATTTTCCTTCCTTTCAATCTATCTGGATGTTTGTCTTTTCACTGAATAGTACAGTACTCTGCATCTCTCTAAAAGGGGGAAAGGGTGCTATATAGCCAATAACTTGAATGAAAACACTAAGGTTTCCATTGAAATGCTGTTTATTTGGGAGGTATTATCCAGTGCAAAGGATTAGAACAAACACATCCCATCTCTTTGCATATCCTAGGTTTAACACTCATCAGTTTCTGAGCCCTCAGGATCCTGTATTTAACCTGGTAGATGAAGGGTCCCTGGTGCTTCACATTCTCTACAAATGTTTTCACTCATCAGCTTCCCTTCCTCCTCCTTCCTTTGCTGCCTTTCCCAGTCTTGTTTTATCATTTCTTGCATGTTCTGACTGATTTTAGAACATTTTGCAGCTTTGAAAATCAGGGTCTAAGAATTTTAAATGTGCCTATTTCATGGCTTTCTTGGTCATAAAAGCATGCTGTTTTTATTTTAAATTGGAACCAAATCCCAATGGGTATATGTTGGTTCCTCAGGATAGTAGTCCCCTATTATTTTACATTTAGTCCCAAAATAGCTTATATTATTGGAAATTGACCCTTTAAAGGCTTCTGATGGAAGGATCTAAAAACCAGCCCACTGCTCAGTTCCTAGGATTAGCTTATTCCTCAGTGACTCGCACTAGTTGGGAAAACCTTGTGCCTCTCAGATGTCTGAAGCTGCTGGTAAACTTTGCCTTTCTCCTGGGTGTTTCAGGTGAGCACTGTTGGCATTCCTAGTAAAGCTAATTTGCCTTTGGCTGGATATCCAACTTGAAAGAAGAAAACCCATTTGGTTTAGTTAAATGTCTTACAATACTGTGCCTGTACTTTTAGCTACTGTAATTACCAAGGGAAAGAGAGCAAAACACACTTTCTCTTAGCCAGAGGAAACTTGATCACAGTGCATCTCCAGCATCTTGATTAATTTAACCCCAGGAAGACTTCTAGATGGGGAGAAGAACATTCTGAATAAGAGTCATTAATATTTAGGTTGCAATTTACTGTCATCCATTAACAAAGTCATCAATACAAACATAATTCAGGTTTCTTTTTTTTTTTTTTTCTTAAGCTTTTTAGGACTTTAATTAAGCTGGTGGATTTTCTATTCATGCCATTATTTCTTTTATTTGTGCTTAAGAGGTAAGAAAATCGGATAGGATTTTAAACTCCAGCAAAAGCCGTAAAACTAAGACCAATATCCTAAAGCCATGGAGGAAACTGAAACTTTTATACCAGCTTTATTAGTTTTAGAAGGAAGAGGCATCATTGCAGTTCTATTTCTGTTACATCATTTTTCCCTCAGATATTTTCTTTTCTTTTGGTGAAAAAAAAAAAAAAAAAAAAAAAAAACCTTTCCAAAAGTTGCCTCCCAAAAAACTTCATAGTATCTCTTCCCTCCCCATACAAAAATGAGGTAGTAAAATCCTAAAAGCTTCTTGAGCAGTGTTCATTTATCTTGCCATGCATTTCTGTTCCTGTGGTGATGAGAAATTACAGTAGTTAACTTTTCATCATGTAAAAATGTTAACATTCTCACAGCCATTTCCATCATCCCATTGGGTTTTGGTCTCCTTCGAGTTGTTGGTCTTTAATCCTTAGAGTCATTGATTTCCTTTTCATCTTTGATGTCAGTTCCAATTCTTTGGCATCAAAAGCCTTCATGGTAGGAAGAGTTTTAGGTAAAAGTGGACCCAAGATGATCCCGCTGCTACTGGCTGATTTGAAATACAAAATGTGAAGAGTGAACATTTATTCATCTACTCCTTTGGCTACTAGAACTTATCTGCAGTCCTTTATTACTTATACCAAATTCTAATTCCACCTTTGCTTCCCTTCAATAGGTCAGAGCACCCCATTTCTCTAGTACTGAGCTGTAGAAATGTTTCTCCTGTAGATACAGAACAGAGTGGGATATTCAGGGAGCCCACCCCAGTGTTATATTGCCATTTATTGGGAAGGGCTGGGGTCATAGGTATTTCTATGTTCTGTAAAGGATTTCACTTACTGATTCTCAATAAAATTTTATTAGGACTGTACATGTCATGTGCTTTCTGTTTGCTTTGGTTTAAACTTGAGAAATCTTTTCTTTATATGGTAAATGAGGGCTTTTCCTCTATACTCTCATTCCCTAGGATTTGTTCCTGACTTTTCATCATTATTTTATCAAACAAGATAGATTCAGAGGGAAATATTTTTAAATCTGATTATTATAGAATTAGGAGGAATCTACTAGGATCCAAACAGAGCAGTGTATTAACCATCTCATACATATGAGAATCCACCCTATGGTTAATAAGTAAAGGCCTAATTCTAGAAATTGATTTCCCTGATGACCAATTCTGAAAGGAACTTTGAAGAGAGGAAGAGATTACGTGAGGCATAATTATGAAGTGTATATTCAGAGGTAGGAAAGGAGCTCTGCTGTATCACCTGGCAGGACCTTGTGGCACTTAACTTTCATGCCACAGCTGTGTAGTGTGATGGCACAACAGAGATCTGCCAAATAATAAATCCTTATTTTCATCCCTGAATTAAGATTTCATCCTCTGGCACGTATCATTAAAATGCCCTTCATCCCTCTAGTGTTGTGTCTAAATGACTCATCATAGGAAGGATAAATGCACAGTTATTTTTATTACACTGTTTTGAATGAATGAATGTATAGTTGGTGATAATCACATCTTTAGATGCAGGTGATGAGGAGTGAAGGGGACAGTGGCTCACAGAGGCCACCCAGAGACCCCAAATTGATGTCTGGAGCATTCCTGCTCCCTGTTGGCAAGATTACACTGCGGTGGGTAAAGCTGGCCAGCCCCGCTGTCTGGTTTACCACTCCCTGGCTCGTCCTTCGAACGGAGGAAAAATAATGACAGGCATATTAAATTGCACCACACTTGTAAGCTCATGAACAAACAAAACCTGAAGAACTAAGTCTCCTGCGATTTAACCCATAGTTGTTTTTTTCCCCTAACTTTGCATTAGAAAAGACCTTTGCCTCCCTCCCCCTACACTCTCTGAATAGAATAGTAAGTTTTTTTGTGTCATTTCTTTTTCCCTAGATAGTTCCCACTGTGGATTCAGTGTCATTAAAAGTTTTGTGCATTCTCGATTCTTCTAAGCGTCATTGAAACTGAGAAAAACCTATAAGTCACTCCCTGATGATTTGCTTTCACATTCTGTTTCCCATCCAGACTTGCCCTTTTCCTTCTAAAGCTGAGGGTCAATTAACAAAGCAAGAGAACATTGGCTTTTTTACAATGGAGAACATATTGGCTTGATTGGTTCCATTATGTAAAGTATTGAAACAGTATTTTCCAGAAGCCCTGTGCTTGTGCATCCTCAGGGACTTCTTTGACAATTTTGTGAGTAATGGGAGAGAGTGCACACAATAAACCAAGAGGTGAAATAATGAGCATAGAGAAATGGATCTTAGCAGGACCACTGTTCATACTCAGCCAGTTCAATTTCACATTTCTACATTATGTTAACTTCCATGCACATGCAAATGACAACCATGGTGACATTAAATCTGCAGCTAATGTTCTGTCACTCTACAAATAAGTGTTCGAGAAAGCATTTCTGAGGCACTTAGTTATTACGCAGGGAAAGGCAGGACTCTTGATAAATCAGTTTATAAAGTAATGTCATAGTTGCCTAATTTCTCTTCCCTGATGTAGCTGGGATAGTAAGAAAGGCATCTGTGACCCAAAAAATACTGCGGTGGCTCACTGTGAAAGTGGATGGTTAATATTGGTCTCTCAGGATTCAGCAGTTAGGAATTAAGATGGGCACCCCCTTGCTGGTAAAATCCAAAGTGGTGGCACTGTTTATATGCTGCAAACATGCCATTTTATTTAAACATGCCATGAGCAATGCTTTAAAACCATTTTATCCCCCAAACTCATTAAGCACGTATGTCTGTATGCAAGGTGCCTGGCAGGGGCATTCTGTGTGCACAGGATAGACATCCCTTACTCTGGTGACTCAGCCTGGTGAGAAAGACGAGTGATGAGATAAGTTACAACGAAATGTATTTGAATATTCCTGTTCAGCCCCCACCTACTCTTCCTTGTTCCACAAATTTCAAGAATGCCCAGATCTTTCCTGTGATCCACAGTGTCTGGCTATAATTAGAGATTTGGAGTTTATAATCCTGCAGGGAAGAAGACACTTTAAAAGCCACTCGGCCGGTCGAGAAGCACTCAGAGTTCTTTCATTTGGATCACCCTGATGATGGGTGAGATGGAGGGAAATTTGAGCACATAAAGTCACTTGCCCCCAAAATTACTTTCACTCAGTTGGCTAACTTCTCAAAACTCCCAGCATCAGCATTATTAATAATTTAGGTTAAATCCATTTCCTTCGGGAATCTGGTTAAAATGCAAAAATTTTTAAAAAGGTAGTTAATCAACCTGCTATTATTCATTAGCATTTTAGTACCTGGTTTCATGACCTACGCAGCAATTAATTTGAAGAACTTCAATCCCAACAACATTAAGTGTGCTACTAGCACATGCTAGGTACAGCATCTAGCTAGGATTCGGAAGATGATACCTGCTCACAAAAGACTGTTTAAATCTGGAGATAAATATAAATAAATAATTTCGGTATGATACAGAGCCTCACCAGGACTCGCTCTTTGTGAGTGGGGGAAAGGCAGGTGTAGGAGAGTCAAGGAAACTTGTTAAGAAAAATTTGAGGTCAGCGCTTCTTAACCATATATGCATACAAATCACCTGGGGATCTTGTTAAAATGATACCAAAATGCCATTTGATGGGGCCTGAGATGCTGCAGTTTTAACAAGCTCTCATACAATACCTGTACTGCTGTCCACAGAGGCTACTTTCAGTACGATGGACCCAGATACTCCAGCATGGAATCCCGACTTAGTAGACAAGAAGGAAGTGAGGTCACGAGTTGGCTGATGAATTGATAGGACTGATATGTGTGAATCAAAGAGCACAAGCACTAGTACAAAGAGCATAAAAGCTGGAATGATTGGAGTCTGATTTTTCTTTTAATGTTTACTTACATACTTTGAGAGAGAGAGGGCATGAGCATGGGAGGGGCAGAGAGAAAGGGAGAGAGAGAGAGAGAGAGAGAATCCAAAGCAGCCCTGCTTCGTCAGTGCAGAGCCTGACACCAGGCTTAAACCCACAAACTGAGAACATGACCTGAGCTAAAATCAAGAGTCGGACGCTCAACTGACTGAGCCACCCAGGCACCCCTGGAGTCTGATTTCTGATGTGACTCAGTTGCACATAACATCAGGCAATAGGTCTTGGGGTGATTAATTTTCTGTGGTGGTGATGGTAGCAAGTGAAAGAAACAGATTTGGAACATATATTTGTTTATAATTTTAATGGAAAATTTGCCAAAATTTGATATCTTTTCAATCCAAAGAGAGTAATAAGCTTCTGGTAATTTAAGAATCATATGGAAGATATTTATATTAAAGAGTTAATTTGAGGGGAGGAGCCAAGATGGTGAAACAGCATGGAAGTCTTTTTTTTTGTGTCTCGAGACCATGAAATACAGCAAGATCAACACTAAACCATCCTGCACACCTAGAAAACTGATTTGAGGATTAACACAACAATCTGTACAACCTGAACCACAGAACTCAGCAGGTATGCAGCACATAGAGGTATACTGGGGGAGAGAGAAGCCACAGAGGGCAAGGAGCTGTTTTTGCTTTCAGAGCGAGGACGGAGATGGGGGGAGAGTACTGGAAAAGCACTCCCACCAAAAGCAGCTGGAGAGAAAGTGGAAAAGTGGAAACAGCTGCAGGGACTGAACTAAAAAGGGAGAAAGGAGAGGGTTTAAATTCCATTAGGATTCTATAAACAGGGGGAGCACAGAGTCTGAAACTGCAGCTCAATACCTGGTGGTTCTCTGGTGGGAAAGGTGAATCCCCAGGAGCAGAGTGAGGTCTGGGAGGACCTCAGGCCACACGGGGAGAAGCAGTTCCACTGCTGGAAGGACATTTGGTAGAGGCTTTGCAGCCACTCGGTCCCAGCAGACCCCAGAGAACAACCACATATGCTGATGCTGGAACAAGGTTGCTAATGGTGAAGCCTGGCACCAAATGTGTGCTGTTTTTCCATAATCCCTGAAATGCTGCTGCTACACGATTGCATGAACTTTTTCTGGGGCAGGCTGACACCCAGCCACAGTCTCTGGGCATCAGCAGCGGCAGTCCCACGAACGTTCCTGGGTGCGGCCAGCACCCAGCCATTGCTTGGTGAGACCCTCCCCAGAGGATCTGAACGGGTCAAAGCCACAGTCCCTCAGAAGTGAGGGGTCAGGAAACACAGCCACATATGAGATAAAACTCTGGAGGGAGGTGCCGCCTGGCAACCTGATGGCTTGGTCACAGACAGGATAAAAACGGGGAGTGGACAGAAGCTGGAGACAAAGGACCCGTGCATGATTGCTGGTCTGGGAGAGCAGAGTTCCGATACTAGAGACTGGGTAGCTGGGTGATGCCATTTTCACCCCTCCCACGTGTGCACATACACACCTACAAGCGCCACAACAATGCACCCCAGTAAGCTAATCAGCGCCATCTAATGGAGAATGGAGCCGCTACACTAACCTGGGGCAACCTCACTCTTCAGGGACACCACAAATCTCTCTGCCTGCTTAGTTTACAGACTATAAAATACTTCATACTTTTATTTCTAGGGGAAAACGATGTAATTTCATCGAATTTCAGTCTGTTCACTGGTCCACCTATTCAATTTTTTTTGTTTCTTTTTCTTGAATACGGAAAGAAAAAATTTATTTTTTCAATTTTTATTAAAAATATTTTTCTTCATTTTTTCTACTATATTTTTTACTTTTTTGTAAATTTTTAAAATTTTATTTTACTTCCATCATTTCAATTTATTCTATTTCATTGTATTCATTTTCTCAAATTATAAAATGTTTTCCTTTTTTTCTTTTCTTTTTTTTCCCTCTTTTTCTCCTTTTTTTTTCCTCTATCAAGCTCCTTTCAATAACCAGACCAAAACACACCTAGGATCTAGCATCATTTATGTGATTTGTATGTGTGTGTTGTTTTAATTTTTTTATTTTAATTTTTTTATTTTAATTCCTTTCCTCTTTCAAAATGATAAAATGAAGGAATTTACCCCAAAAGAAAGAACATGAAGAAATGACAGCCAGGGACTTAATCAACACAGATACAAGCAAGATGTCAGAACCAAAATTTAGAATCACGATGTTAAGAATAACTACCTGGGGTAGAAAATAGATTAGAATCCCTCTCTGTGGAGATAAAAGAACTAAAAACTAGTCAGGCTGAAATAAAAAATGCTATAACTGAGCCGCAATCTCGAATGGATGCTATGGTGGCAAGGATGGATGAGGCAGAGCAGCAAATCAGTGATATAAAGGACAAACTTATGTAGAATAATGAAGCAGAAAAAAAGAGAGGAACTAAGGTAAAAGAGCACAATTTAAGAATTAGAGAAATCAGTGACTTGTGAAAAAGAAACACATCAGAATCATAGGGGTCCCAGAAGATGAAGAGAGAGAAAAATGGGTAGAAGGATTATGTAAGCAAATCATAGGGGAAAACTTTCCTAACCTGAGGAAAGACAGATATCAAAATCCAGGAAGCACAGAGGACTCCCACAAGATTCAACAAAAACTGACCATCAACAAGGCATATCCTAGTCAGATTCACAAAATACTCAGGCAAGGAAAGAATTATGAAAGCAGCAAGGGAAAAACAGTCCTTAACCTAAAAGGGAAGACAGATCAGGTTTGCAGCAGTCCTATCCACAGAAACTTGGCATGCTAGAAAGGAATGGCAGGATATATTCAATATGCTGAACCAGAAAAATATGCAGCCAAGAATTCTTTATCCAGCAAGGCTGTCATTCAAAATAGAAGGAGAAATTAAGTTTCCCAGACAAACAAAAATTAAAGGAGTTCATGACCACTGAACCAGCTCTGCAAGAAATTTTCAGGGGGACTCTCTGAGGGGACAAAAGATGGAAAAAAAAGAAAGAAAGAAAGAAAAACAAAAAGACCGAAAGCAACAAAGACTAGAAAGGGCCAGAGAATACCACCAGAAACTCCAACTCTACAAGACATATAATGGCAAGAAACTCATATATTTCAGTACTCACTCTAAACATCAATGGACTAAATGCTCCAATCAAAAGACACAGGGTAACAGAATGGATGAGAAAACAAGATCCATCTATATGCTGTTTACAAGAGACCCACTTTAAACCTAAAGACACCTTCAGACTGAAAGTAAGGGGATGGAGAACCACCTATCATGCTAATGGGTGACAAAAGAAAGCTGGAGTAGTCATACTTACATCAGACAATCTAGACTTTAAAATAAAGACTGTAACAAGAGATGAAGAAGGGCATTATATCATAATTAAGAGGTCTATCCACCAGGAAGACCTAACATATGTAAACAATTGTTATAAATGTGGAGCACCCAAATGTATAAATCAATTAACCACAAACATACAGAAACTCATTGATAATAATACCATAATAGTAGGGGACTTAAACACCCCACTTACAACAATGGACAAATCATCTAATCAGAAAATCAACAAGGAAACAATGGCTTTGAATGACACACTGGACCAGATGGATATAACAGATATATTCAGAACATTTCAACCTAAAGAAGTGGAATATACATTCTTCTCCAGTGCACATGGAACGTTCTCCAGAATAGATCACATACTACGACACAAATCAGCCCTCAACAGGTACAAAAAATCGAGATCATACTGTGCATATTTTCAGGCCACAATGCTATGAAACTGAAAATCAAACACAAGCAAAAATTTGGAAAGATAACAAACACTTGGAGACTAAAGAACATCCTACTAAAGAATGAATGGGCTAACCAAGAAGTTACAGAGGAAATTAAAAAGCACATGGAAGCCAATGAAAATAACACCACAGCCCAAAACCTCTGGGAAGCAGCAAAGGCACTCATAAGAGGGAAGTAAATAGCAATCCAGGCCTTCCTAAAGAAGGAAGAAAGGTCTGAGATACATAACCTAACCTTACGCCTTAAAGAGCTGGAAAAAGAACAGCAAATAAAACCCAAAACCAGGGGCGCCTGGGTGGCTCAGTCAGTTGGGTGGCCGACTTCGGCTCAGGTCACGATCTCGCGGTCTGTGAGTTCGAGCCCCGCGTCGGGCTCTGGGCTGATGGCTCGGAGCCTGGAGCCTGCTTCCGATTCTGTGTCTCCCTCTCTCTCTGCCCCTTCCCCGTTCATGCTCTGTCTCTCTCTGTCTCAAAAATAAATAAACGTTAAAAAAAAACAAAAAACAAAAAACAAAACCCAAAACCAGCAGAAGACTTGAAATAATCAAGATTAGAGCAAAAATCAATGCTATCGAAACCAAACAAACAAACAAACAAACAGTAGAATAGATCAATGAAACCAGAAACTGATTGAAAGAATTAACAAAATTGATAAACCACTAACCAGTTTGATCAAAAAGAAAAAGGAAAGGGCCCAAATAAATAAAATCAAGAATGAAAGAGGAGAGATCACAACCAACACAGCAGAAATAAAAACAATAATAAACTGAGAGCTTTCCCCCTAAGGTCAGGGACAATACAGGGATGTCCACTCTCACCCCTGTTATTCAACATAGTATTGGAAGTCTTAGCCTCAGCAATCAGACAACACAAAGAAATAAAAGCCATCCAAATAAGACAGGAGAAGGTCAAACTTTCACTCTTCACAGATGACATGATACTCTATATGGAAAACCCAAAAGATTCCACTAAAAAACTGCTAGAACTGATCCATGATTTCAGCAAAGTGGCAGGACATAAAATCAACACACAGAAATCAGTTGCATTCCTATACACCAGCAATGAAGCAACAGAAAGAGAAATCAAGGAATTGATCCCATTTACAGTTGCACCAAAAACCATAAAATACCTAGGAATAAACCTAAACAAAGAGGTGAAAACCCATACACTGAAAACTACAGAAAGCTTATGTAAGAAATTGAAGAAGATACACACAAAAAATGGAAAAATATTCCATGCTCCTGGATAGGAAGAACAAATATCATTAAAATGTCAATACTACCTAAAGCAATCTACATATTCAATGTAATACCTATCAAAATAACACCAGCATTCTTCACAGAGCTAGAAGAAATAATCCTGAAATGTGTATGGAACCAGAAAAGACCCCGAATAGCCAAAGCAGTCTTGAAAAAGAACACCAAAGCATGAGGCATCACAATCCTGGACTTGAAGCTGTATTACAAAGCTGTAATCATCAAGACAGTATGGTACTGGCACAGCATTCTTCACAGAGCTAGAAGAAATAATCCTAAAATTTGTATGGAACCAGAAAAGACCCCGAATAGCCAAAGCAATCTTGACAAAGAAAACCAAACCATGAGGCATCACAATCCTGGACTTCAAGCTGTATTATAAAGCTGTAATCATCAAGACAGTATGGTACTCCGATCAATGGAACAGAATAGAGAACCCAGAAATGGACCCACAAATGAATGGCCAACTAATCTTTGACAAAGCAGGAAAGAATATTCAATGGAATAAAGACAGTCTCTTCAGCAAGTGGTGCTGGGAAAACTGGACAGCGACATGCAGAAGAATGAACCGGGACCACTTTCTTACACCATACAGAAAAATAATCTCAAAATGGAAGAAAGACCTAAACGTAAGACAGGAAGCCATCAAAATCCTTGAGAAAGCAGGAAAAAACCTCTTTGATCTTGCCTGCGGCAACTTCTTACTAAACACATCTCCAGAGGCAAGGGAAACAAAAGCAAAAATGAACTACTGGGACCTCATCAAAATAAAAAGCTTCTGCACAGCGAAGGAAACAATCAGCAAAACTAAAAGGCAACCGACAGAATGGGAGAAGATATTTGCAAATGACATATCAGGTAAAGGGTTAGTATTCAAAATCTATAAAGAACTTATCAAACTCAACACCCAAGAAACAAATAATCCAGTGAAGACATGGGCAAAAGACATGAATAGACACTTCTCCAAAGAAGACATCCAGATGGCCAACTGACACATGAAAAAATGCTCAACATCACTCATCATCAGGGAAATACAAATCAAAACCACAATGAGATACCATCTTACACCTAATGGCTAATATTAACAACTCAGGCAACAACAGATGTTGGCGAGGATACAGAGAAAGAGGATCTCTTTTGCACCACTGGTGGGAATGCAAACTGCTGCAGCCACTCTGGAAAACAGTATGGAGTTTCCTCAAAAAATTAAAAATAGAACTACTCCACGACCCAGCAATTGCACTACTAGGTATTTATCCAAGAGATACAGGTATGCTGTTTCGAAGGGGCACATGCACCCCCATGTTTATAGCAGCACTATCAACAATAGCCAAAGTATGGAAAGAGTCCAAATGTCCATCGATGGATGAATGGATAAAGAAGATGTGGTATACACACACACACACACACACACACACACACACACACACACACACACACACAATGGAGTATTACTCGGCAATCAAAAAGAATGAAATCTTTCCATTTGCAGCTACGTGGATGGAACTAGATGGTATTATGCTAAGCCAAATTAGTCAGAGAAAGATAAATATCATATGACTTCACTCATATGAGGACTTTAAGATACAAAACAGATGAACATAAGGGAAGGGAAGCAAGAATAATATAAAAACAGGGAGGAGAACAAAACATAAGAGACTCAAATATGGAGAACAAACAGAGGGTTACTGTAGGGGTTGTGGGAGGGGGGATGGGCTAAATGGTTAAGGGGCATTAAGGAATCTACTCCTGAAATCATTGTTGCACTATATGTTAACTAACTTGGATGTAAGTTAAAAAAAATTAAAAATTAAAATAAAATAAAATAAAATAAAATAAAATAAAATAAAATAAGTTAATTTGAGTCATCTAGGATCGTCAAGGCTTGTATGAGGAAAATCAGACCCCTCTGCCCCTTGTTTAGAATTTATGAGGAGCCATAATTAGCCAGCCAACTTTTTGAAGGTGCTTGAAACACAAAAGCAGGTCAATCACATTCCTGTTTCCACTTTTTTTCCTCAGCATGTTCTGAGTAGTAAATGGACACTAGAAGTGTTCTTTGCTTTTATTTACCATCATCTCTCATTTACCATGTTTCCTAAATGAGAATTTTATCAAGGGCTATGGGTCTACAGTGCCTCAGGTGCCATTCATCCAGGAAAACTTCAGAACTAAAGAACAGGGCTGACCCAGGAAGTCTGGAAACTTCACTGGAAATAGGAAGAACCCATTAGTTCTCAACTCCTAAACTGAAAGGCTAATACAAATAAGTGTGGCCATATACTCGTGTTCACATAAGCTTCCTGGGTATTTCCTGGGTGTTCTGTACTAGGCGCTTATCCAAATTTAGATGGCTCACATTACCAGTACATTTCCTACCACTTATTACAGAGAATGTTTATCTTTTACAAGTTCTTAAAATGGAGTTGCATTCATATTTTATTGAAATGTATTAAATGAACCTCTTTAGGTCTGGCTTTGATGATCTTTTCTTCCATTTCCTTGAAAAGGCCAAGTTTATCACCTTCTCTACCTCTCCTTCAAGTTGCCCCTCAGCTGAATTTCCTAATTCAGTTCATGGTATTACCTGGCTGCTTAAGCCAAAAAAGGTTAATTAACATTCTCCCACTTGGTTCTCAAAACACGGTCTCTGGACCAGCCACATTAAGTAGCATTACCTGAAACTTGTTGGAAATGCACATTCTAAGGCCCAACCAAGACCTATTAAGTCAGCACCTCATGCAGGAAGGGGCCCTTCCAAGTTCTGGACCCAATGTGTAAGTACTTGTATAGCACACACACAGCACTGAGAAAATGTGTGTTAAATGTTCAACTGAGATACGATTTGACCAGCTAGAGAAATGGACTTAGAAACCTTTACTTAGATTTACTACATGCTGATCTTATATTTAGCTTAGTTCTATTTTCTATTTGTTAAGTACAACTTTGCTTGGTTGTTTTAATAGTAACCATCTAGTTAGTAAAACCTGAGCATTACAAAGTTGGTAACAATGAAAAACAGGTTTTGTCCAGCAGATGTCAGTAGAGTTCAGTTTAATAATTTAGTTGTTAATGAACTTGAAAAATTAATGGAGATGATAATAAGAGGGATAGCATTTCTTTGTTGACATTTAGGAAATGGTGTCTGCAACAAAAACTCCTTACAACAATTCAGGCATATTGGAAATGCTGCAAGTATTGACTTCACAACAGTATATGACTTCAAAACAACCATGGCCTTAATGGTAAATTTCTTCCACTTCAAAGTTCAAAGTATTTTACACTGGACATCAGGTTATTGCTAACTAGAGTCAAAGTCATTAGTGAGGGGAGGAGAGCAAGGCTGTATATATAAGATTATTCATATGTGGATTATGATGCTGGTGAGACTGTTTTCTGAAGACCAGAACTTTATTTCACTTCACCAATTATTTGGACTTCTTTCTGTAGAGTAATATTAAATGATACTTTTATACTTCTAGAAATATAAAGGCCTTTCCATGGCTTTACATTTAAAAACATAGGGGGCAAAGTAAAAGTACTGTGTGTGTGTGTGTTATTGAAGGGAAATCCATTTCAAATTCACCAAACCCAAAGTGTTTTGAAAGAGACTGATGAAACCATCACAATGGAAATATTATAATTATCATTAGTATCATTAGGCTTTTCCTAGCTCTGAATGTCTAATTTGTTTATAGCTAAGAAACATCAGATCCTTCTGGTAAAGCTTAAAAGAAATATCTTCAGCTAGCACAGATTGTCCTGGAATCAAGCTTGGTGTCCTTTGGCCTCTGACTCTCCCCTCCAGCCTCCATTGTTCTTCTCCACACTGCACCCACATCTTCCTTCCATTGCCTTGAGGACAGATTCATGAAATCCCACCAAAAAACCTCAGAGGTCACAGGTTGGAGGTCTCTCTTGCTGCCCCAGGGATAGTGCAGGGAGATGCAGATAGAAGGTAGGCTCCCAGGCCTTGGGCATCCTGCCACACTTCAGCCAGGACAGGTCCTTGTCAATTGAGCAGCTATTTCCATTTTATTGGCTTATTCCTAACCAACAGTAAATGAAATGGCTCTTTTGAAGCTCAGTCTCCTACACACACACACACACACACACACACACCCCACACACACGATCTCAACCTCAGGGCTCAATAGTCTTCTTCATATCTCCTAATACTTCCCCCATCCACAGTCCCGACACGTCTCACACTACCCTGAGTCCCTGAGGTACCAATCACGATGGAGAGGTACTTTTATAAAATCACTTTCCTCTGCAGCAGCCCATTACTGTACTTTTTAAATTACCATATCTTAATGGGGAGAAAGGAAGTTTATATTCTCACCAACATTAGAGGATAAAAAAAGACAAGAAGCAACTGACTTGTATTAATAACTTTGTTGGAAAGTGGCAAGACAACATCTGGAATACTTATTACCCATTTGGCATGCTGTTCATCTCCATGGATAAGATTCAACATGACAAGCTCTGTCAAAAGGAAATAGGCTCCATCTAGTTAAATTAGAATGATTAGGGTCATTTAGACAGAGGAAGTTTAATTTGTATGGATCTAGAAATTTTATACAAACTGGAATACCTAAGTATTTAATCTTCCCTGAAGCTCAATTTAAAATTGAAAGAGACGATTGCATAGATCTATAATGAGATGAGACATATTAGAAATTAATTTAACTATTACTGCACTGTGAGCATGTAGCCCAAGAAATCAAAGAATGCTTCACTTGCAGTTTGTACACAACAATAGAAGAGAATGTTCTGTTACTGCTCATTAACTATTCTATTGTTTTACAAACTCTTTAAATGGAAACTTGAGCACCCAGAGTGAATTTGAATTTTTGGTACTGCTTTTAAAAATTTCTCCTACCAAATTTATGCTACAGAGTAAATGTGAACAAAATTCAATCCTAACCTTCCCTTCTACAATGAGGGTGCTTAACTGTTCTGGTGTTATGGATCTTTCTAACAATCTATTGCAGGCTATGGATCCCTTCTTAGAACATGTTTTAAATATATAAAATAAATACTTAGGATTTTTGTTTTCAGTGTGTAAATAACATCTTAATATGTAAGATTACAAAGGAAAACAACTGTATTGAAATATAGATACCAAAGTAGTTTTCATTGTGATATTGTATATGTACTTTTTTATTAGCACATCTAATAACTAAATCTAGTGCTGTATCTATTATTATTTTGAAGTATGACGAATAGAAATAATTGCTATCATGTGATTTAAAAATATGGGTCATTCCCAGCAATGACAAAGTCTCGGGAGTGCAAACACTATTGTTTTCATTACCTACATTAATAATTGAGGGAGTGGAGCCTCAGTGGCTCAGTCAGTTGAGCGTGTGGCTTTGATGCAAGTCATGACCTCATGGTTTGTGAATTCAAGCCCCACATCGGGCTCACTATCAGTGTGGAGCCCACTTCAGATCCTCTGTGCCCCTATCTGTGCCCCTCCCCTGCTTGTGCTCTCTCAAAAATAAATATTTTAAAAAAATAATTGAGGGAAATGGTTAAGTTCAGTTAAAACATGGCAAAAACTAAAGTGTGATTGTTTTCCACCCATGTTTGTAGACCACCAAATCTACTTAACAACCATCACGGTTGGTTAAGAACTGTGGTTCTATAGTTAGGTAGATGTGTATGATGCCATTAAGACTAAGGGCGGTCACTAGGCTGGCAAGTGTGGATGGCAAAAACAGAATGCAAAGGGCAATCTGCAATTCCTTAGTTAGCTAATTAACAGCCTAGACAGATATGAGGGCTGAACCACCTATCTCAATCACAGCAGCATTGTCAGATATCCATTCCATTTCATTCCGTGTTTCCAGACCATATAGGCCCATCCCAGACTTATGAGAGGATACTGATTCTAATTACCTGGTTTAAAGAACTGTTCAGAGCCCCTAAGTCATTTGGCTAATTCCATATCTTAGTATACTCTCTTAAAGTATCCTTTTGGGGTACCTTGGTGGCTTAGTTGGTTAGGCATCCAAGTCTTGATTTCAGCTCAGGTCATGATCTCAGGGTTCATGAGTTTGAGCTGTCAGTGCACAGCCTGCTTGGGATTCTCTCTCTCTCTCTCTCTGCCCCTTCTCTGCTTGTTTCCTCTCTCTCTCAAAATAAATAAACTTAAAAAAATAAATAAAATATCCTTTTTTTGGGATGAGCATTGGGTGTTGTATGGAAACTAATTTGACAATAAATTTGATATCTAAAAAAATAAATACATAAAATATCCTTTTCACCTATAACAGTAATAAACCTTGAAGTGTTCTTATAAACTCTTTATTACCTTCTTTAGTGTGAGGACCACAATACCTTCCTTGAAAAGGTCATGTTTCATTCAACAGCATTTATTCAGTGCCCATCTGATGTCAGCCAGATACTACAAGGGTTGGGTGCTGAGGAGCCAAAGCCGAATAAGACTTTGGCACTGTCCTGCCTTTAGAAAACTCATTAACTACAGAGAGAATCAAATAAGTAAACCACTAAATCCAATACCAAGTTGTAATTCTCATGGCCAGTGCTACCAAGTAGTATTGGACCACAGAAGAGAGACAGTCCTTCTGAGATTCGAGAAAAATAAAGAAATGAAGGGGAACCAGGATAGTTGTCTGCAACATGTGTAAAACCGTGGGTGACAAGGAGGCATGGGAAAACCATTCGGGGGATCAGTACATTCAGGGTCCTGCAAAGATGTGAAAAGCGAAGGCACAGTTGAGGAAAAGGTGGGGAGAGGTGGGAAGTAAGTGCAAGGACATAACTGTGACAGGGTCTTAGGTTTCTTGTTAAGCAGTTTAGATTTCACCTTGTTGGCTAGTGTTATCGGAACCAGCATCATCAACATCACGTGGGAACTTGTTGGAAATGTACATTCTCAGACCCCATTCCAGACCTACTGACTCTGAAATCTGAGGGTGGAACCTACTCATCTGTGTTTTAACAAGCCCTCCAGCCAATTCTGATTTACACTAAAATTTGAGAACATTAGGGAGCCAAATCACTAATGATAGGTTCAGAGAAACCACCAAAAATGGAGGGGAAAAATGATCTTCTTCTATATTCAGCAGAGTAAATGATATGGCTAGAATTGCAAATAGAAAGATTATTGATTTATTCACATGGAAAATGGATTGGAAGAAAGAAAAGGCTAGAGGCAAGAAGGCCATTTGGAGGCTGTGCAATGTCCCAGGGAAACCCAGAAAAGATCAGAACTCAAGAAGTGTCAGTGAAGATGAACACAGGGGGTAGCCTTGTCATAACTGTAGGTGGGGGGCGAGTTTAATATAGGTGATAAGGGGAGGGAAATGTCAATGATGATCTATTTAGCAACTGCCTTGAAAGGCTTGCTTGGAAGTCCTTGAAGCACACCTGGCCTTTGATAGTGTGGTCAGAACTCACATACTGTGTTCTTTTACAATTTCAGGAATATGCAGGGGCACCTGGGAGGCTCAGTCAGTTGAGCTCTGACTCTTAGGTTTGGCTCAGGTCATGATCTCCTGGTTCATGGATTTGAGCCCGGCATCAGGCTCTGTGCTGGCAGTATAGAACCTGCTTGTGATTCTCTCTCTCCCTCTCTCTCTGCCCCTCCCATTGTTCTCTCTCTCTTTTTCTGTCTAAAATAAATAAATAAACTTAAAAAAATTAAAATAAAAAGGAATATACAGTCCTATTATTAGTGATTGATGATACATGTATTTGAGTTATTTTAGGAAAGAATCTATTCAAGACCCAGGATTTTAGGAACAAAGAGAAGAAACCACTAACCAAAAAGACCAGATATTAAATTTCTTGTGGAAGTGACTGATCCAGGTTTGGGTGGGAAGGGGAAAGCTAGGATGAGCCTGAAACCTCTTTGGGTGCCACAAAGTAAGGAAATGCTCAATAAAATATTGAGGGAATGCTGAAATGACACAAGAGCCAATCTAAGCTGCTCCTAAGAGCCAAAGCTGAAGAAATTTAGCAAGAAAATAAATAATAGTATTGGATTATGGCCCAGGAGCACATCACTTCTGTAGTATTCTTGCCAAAAATACATAACCTCAATCTAATCATGAGGAAACATCAGACAACTAACATACTGAGAAACATCTACAAAATACCTGAGCAGTACTCTTCAGAAGAGTCAAGAAAGAGACTGAAGGATTGTCACAAACAGGAGAGACTAAGGGAACGGGATGACCCAATGCAATGTAGGATCCTGAATTGGATCCTAAAACACAATAAACCAGTGTGAAAATTTGGTGAGAAACTGGTAAAATTTAAAATCTGTAATTCAGTTAATAGTATTGTAAGAATGTTAATGTCCTGGCATCCATAATTACACATAGTAAAGTGTTAACATGAAGGAAGGTAGGTGAAGACTATATGGGCACTCTGCATACTATTTTTGTAATCTTTCTGTAAGTCTAAATGTATTTCAAAATTAATTTTTAAATAAAGTAAATAACTGTCATCATTTGAATCCTTTTGCTGGCCTGTGGAACTGTTCCAGATAAATAAACACTACCAGACAGTTCTTCTGGGGGTAGTGGCTATAAACTACTGTAATTTTTCTTGAGGCTGGGAACCCTATTTTATGTGTCTTGATTCCCTAAAGAACTTAGGGAATTAGAAGCAGATTTACCGTGAAGCTTCATGAAGCTTAAACTTCAGGGATGTTCGCTGGCATAGGCTCCATTGAGCACTAGGAGTTGCTGGAAGCCATAGAATGTTCTATCTAGGTAAGGAAATGAAGCCAGGTTTCAATCAGAAGCATTTCTACATAAGCAATTCTGGTAAATTGCCTAAAGAATGCTCAAAGAAAGGGACTTAAACCTGTAAGCCTCAGTATCTTGCTATGATTGCCTTTCTCATTCCAAATAAATGTTTGCATCTAAGGTTGTATTTGTAGTTGCCTTTTTGTAAACAGCGTCTCCCAAATCACAGAAGACTCAGTTCCCACAAACCTGGACACACTTCTGTATCTAGCACAAGGGCTCAATAAACATTTCAATTAAATTATTAGAAAAATCATCTCTACTTCTGTGAAACAGAGTTAATGGTATTGACCAGTCACCTAACAACAGAGTTGGAAGGGGCTAATTTGGGGAAGACTTATGTAATAATTTTCTCTATAGAAATTTTAACCTTTTTAAAGCCACTTTCACATTCATACTCATAGCATTTACATGCTGGCACTTTGAAAATCCTAAGAGATCTTCAAACATTTCCCTTTGTAAATGAGCGAACAGTCAGTCCCAAAGAGGTTAAGTAATCCAAGGGCACACAGCTAGCAACAGATTGATGGAGGGAAGAGGGAAGGGGGCAGGCACAGGCCTACTGATTTGGCGGAAGGTCGGGAGACGGTTGTCAGAATTTCCATACACTGCCTTAAAACAAAGCCTTCTCTTTTTTTTTCTTGCTGATAGCTATTTTCCCAGAACAGCAAAAGATAGTTTACCCCCCTTTGTACCTTCTTCATAGTGCAATTTTAACAGGCAATGATTAACTACTGTATTAAGGTAGCCTACTACGCGTAACAAACTCTACTCAAAACTCTTAAGTCTAAGCAACCATGTTCCTGTATTAAAAGAACAAAGCAGAGAAATATAGGGGAAGAGGTGGGGTTGGACTGGGATGGGGTCAGAGGAATGTTTCTGAGGGGCGGGGAAGCCTCTTCAGGCAGTACTGGGGACACTTGATGCCTACAGACTTTTGCAGTGACTGCAGTCTGTCACCGTTCGACAGTGACTCCAGGCTGAAACCAAATCCACGGTTAGTTCATGCCTTCACCAATCTGGAGCCAAGCCTAGAAATAGTTCTCTGTTCCTTAATGGTATTTGGGATGGGAGCAAATGTTCTACGCTGTGGTGCCTGTTGGCTCTAATCAGATAAATTAAGGACTTGAGCATGTTTCCACCATTTGGTTTAGTTTTATTTTAGTCCCCAAGTCCCTTTGCTCCCTTTTTAAGGCCTAGCACTTTCTCACTGGTGAAGCCCACACTGCCTTAACCCTGAGAGAAGATTCCTCAAGTAGAAGCACCACATGCTGTATCTGTCCTGCAAGCCAGTATGCAGCAAACCAGTTGTGCAGCTGTTCCGTAACATCACAGAGGCGGCCTCCTTGTCTTGACATGCTTACAATCATCTCTCCTCGAAAATAAATTAATGAAATCTTCCTGAGAGAGCGATTTTTCCTGCACTTTCCCACACTTCCTGGGTGAAATAGAGTGTTTTTAAGATCAAGGTTAAAAAGTGAGCAAATAGGGGCGCCTGGGTGGCTTAGTCGTTTGAGTGTCCGACTTTGGCTCAGGTCATGATCTCACAGCTCATGAGTTCGAGCCCCGCGTCGCGCTCTGTGCTGACAGCTCGGAGCCTGGAGCCTGCTTCGGATTCTGTGTCTCCCTCTCTCTCTGCCCCTAACCCACTGGTATTCTGTCTCTGTCTCTCTCAAAAATAAATAAACATTAAAAAAAATTGTTTTTAAATAAAAAAATAAAAAAAATAAAAAATAAATAGAGTGAGCAAATAGACTTGGCTTTTAGAGACAGCATCAGGTGTAGAGTTAAAGAATAATACCTGACTTCATCTTCGAAAAGAGCTCATATTCAAATCACAGATTCTCTTCCACTGCAGTAATAGTTGAATCATAACCTCGCTGATATGCTACTGTTTTCTGACCCATAAAACTGCAATTTCATATGGTTCACATAAATATTTATTATTTACATAATATTTATTTATATGTCCAGATAATTGGCTCAGCTCTCTCTTTTACTTCCCTGTGTAGACATCTTTTGGAATTCCTCTTTGCAAGTTCATATATTGCCCACAAAAATATAAAGGATGTATAGGCAAATGAATAAGGAGTAAAAGAAGGCAATGCTGATTGCTATTAGCTTTATCCTCCCCTTTCCCTATCTGCCTAACTAGTGGTAAACTGCGCACGAGTGCTGTTGACTGGAGACTATCCACGCCAATCAAGTTATTTCACCAATGGTAAGTCCATCTTTTATTTTATAGATGAGAAGTTTGCACTGGAATGGCATTTACATTGTTGGCAGAAAACTGGTGTAATGGCAGAAAGGACTTGAATCCTGGTTCCTACACTTAGAAGTTGTGTGATTTGAGGCAAATTGCTTAACATTTCTGGGACGTTAGATTCCCTAAGTATAAAATGAAGACAATGATACTGCTCTTCACTTTATAGAGTGGTTTTGAGGATTCCACAGGGCAACGTACATAAAGTACAAAAAGCGTCTAGCACACCTGGCTCCCAGGCTCCTAGTGAATACTCAATATTCAAATGTTAAAGATGCAACTAGCTGATGGGGCACCTGGGTGGCTCAGTAGGTTGAGCATCCAACTTTGGCTCAGGTCATTATCTCATGGTTCTTAAGTTCGAGCCCCACATCAGGCTCGCTGCTCTCATCCCGTCAGTGCAGAGCCAGCTTCAGATCCTCTTCCCCTGCCTCTGCCCCACCCCCACTCACACTCTCTCAAAAAATAAATAAAACATTAAAAAAAAAAGATGCAACTAGCTATTTATCATTTCTGGAATGATCAAGGAGGAAGAAGAGCTGGACAGTGCCTGTTCTATGTTTATCCTAGATAAGTTTATCTGGGATGAACATAGAACTTGCCGTTTGCTCCTTTACCCCTCCACTCCTTTCCTACTTTCCTTGGAGACTTAGGAAGAAATTGCCAATCCCTGCTGTTATAACAGTTTCTTGAGCCTTTGAATGCAAAGGGTTTGAGACCAAATACGAAATTTGACAACAAATTAATACGCCTATTTGAGTATCCACTATACCTGGAAATCATCAAAATGGCTTCCCAAGAAGGCATAAGGTGACCTTCTGAGCTGTCAAGAGTGATCTATATCTTGATTGAAGTGGTAGTAAAAATTCATTTTGTACTTTTTATAAGTCACATCTCAATAAAAAAATTAGAAAAATAACCTTTTTATTAGAAATCTATCTTCTTACTTTTTAATTACTGAAATGGATTTGTTTTAGGAACTCTAGATTCTAAGCCTTATTGCCATTTATTAACAAAGTTAATATTTTTAAATGAATTGGAGAAACAATTTCAAAGATTAATAAAGACTTCATCAGGATTAAAATAGGGCAGGGTCCAGAAAAGTGGCGGTTCTCAGCCCTTCTATTTAGATACAAAAATACTTAGTAGAGAAAACTGGAATTTTAGAGTGAACACAGTGAATATAGGAATTATACTCTGCTGGTCACTTTCACCCAGGTTTCTCACCACCCTCTGTCTACTATAAAGGCAAACACATTCACTTTTTATCCTTAGGACTTAGCACGGTGGCAGGTACATAGGGTCTCAAAGACATTGGATGACCACACATCCTGGGAGTGTCCTGATTTATGCCTACTGTTATTGGCCTAATTACTAATCATGCTCTTTTCATTACTAAAAGTGTCTCACTTTGGAAAATAATGGTCATCCCACCAAGAAGTGCCAGTGTTTGTTGAGCCTTATTTTTATCAGTATTCTTCCTGATATTGCAAAGTGACTTAAGCCAATTTGAGCTTCACAGTGGTTGGATCTGTCTGGTAGATATTAGTAGTCTCTAACAATGAAAGAGGTGAGACCCATATCTCCTTGTAATCTGGCTGCCACATTGGCATATTATCTAGAAAAATGAATCTCAAGACAGAATTCTGTCACAAAAGCATCTATCTAGGCATACAGCCTGTCCTGGGAAGCTCTGTGAAATCCAGCTCATTGTCCATCCAGCACTGGAATCAGCACCTTGAACAAAATAGTGTCCCAAGGCAGATATGACAGTGTTCTAACAGCGGGATCATCAGCCTTCAGGTCAGAGAAGTCAACTGAATTCCTGGTTAAGTTGTGGGGACCAGAAACAAAGGGGCCCTAGAATAGAATACCTTTCAAAGGATATTTTTGATACCTCCATATTTATAAAACGTTTTGTAGAGGTGCGTGTTCTGTATTTCTGGCCAATCCATATATCTTTAACACCACTCAATGCACCATTGAAAAAGTACTTCTAACTTCCTTCATGCTAGGTAATGAACTCTCTAATGTAGGTTCAGAGAGCAACATTTGAAGTACTTATTGTTTCTGGAGTGCAGGCTCCGGAAGAGGGTTTTTCAAACACTATAGAACCACTAATGTGCTCCTGCTCCTTGGATATATACTACATTAAACCGTATGCATACATTTCATACCTCTTATGTTTTAAAATACTTGAGTATTTAGAATTAAATTATAGACAATATACTTGACATGTGTTCTATATTACATATTCAAATACTCAGCATGGACCATTGAAATAGCAATAAAAGTAACCCTCAAAGGATCAACACTGACCTCCCACTCTCCCCTCCTCCACTTTTCTCCCCAGGAGCAGAAGCTCAGAGATATAAGTCTTGGGCAAAATGGAGTCTTAAGAAACATATGCATGAACCCTTTGTGTGAGGTCAAGACAAACACTTTCTAGAACTCTGTTCTTCTCAGAATTCTCCTTTACATGGTGTTCTTTCAATGGTTCTCCCCTCTCTCCCTTGCTGTTGGTTTGTGTGGTAAATGGGACACAGAGGTGTCCACTCCCTTTTGGATGTCAGACAGAATCTGAATAGAACCAGATGAAAGGAAATTGAGGGTTAGGCCAGTTCTCTTTGGGGAATTAAGGATGCCTCTCTGGGTTTTTTTGTTTTTTTTTTTTTCTGTACTTTTCCTTATCTCCTTCTCTAGCAATTAAAAAAAAAGCCCCAGAGCTTCACAAAGACCTTGGCAAAAGGGAAATAGGAACAGGTCCTTTTCAACTGCATTCAATCTACACCTTAAGGTAAAAGACGAAAACAAGGCATCAAAATTCACATTGATCTGAAAAAGGAAAGTAAAGTAAAAGGCCGGGGCGGGTGGGGGTGGGGTTCAGAGTCACATGTCTAGAGAGTAAGAAGTTGTACATATGTGTGGAGAACTCTTCAGAATTCTAGTGAGGGTTGGCCATGCAGAGGTTGTCAAATCCAAGTTTGCACCTCTAGCCCTAGTGTCGCACCACACACATGCTGGACACTCATTCCTGTTAATGATTAATCATTCTTGTAATTTAAAATCTGAGCAAGTTATGACAAAGAAGAGAGAAAAGTATAACATGGTATAACTGCTGATAAAACTCATACTCAAACTTGCCAGGGCCACGTACAAAAAGTTACAAATCCTACCATTATATCACCATTGTATTTGTTAAAACAATGATTAAGTGGGTAACACCAGCTTCCAGAAGATATTCCCCTAATCGTGCATTAATTGTTTTTTATTTTATTGTATTATTTTTGAGCCATCTAGATTTTGAGTAAGAAAGTCCTCCTGATTCCAGATGTCATTGCTATAAGCATTCCCCAGCATCATTTTCTTGGACTGTTCCCTCCATTCATTTTACTCTGTGCTGCTCAGGGGAAAAGAACATTGTTCACATAATCTCTGAGAACAGAGAATAGGCTCAGAAAGAGAATTCAGAAATATTCTGCTGTCGTTCATTTTAATACCATGGCTGAAGCCTTGTTCCTTTTTTCTTTTGAATCTCACACACAATCAACAAGATGCATTTAGAACTAATTACACAAATACCACTTTAAGCCCCATTGTATTCTCCAATAGCCTTCAATTACGCGCAATGGCACTATATTTGAAAAAGAGCTTTGCACTGCTTCAAAATCTCCAACTGGAAAGAGAATGTGCGTGTCCAGAGACTCCATGCTGCACGTTAAATATTAATGCTTTCAAAGAGAACTTTACAAACATTTGTCATTAAATTTAGTAATTAAAAGCATTTTCTGGGTATTTTAAAAATATTTAAGTGATTAGAGATGCATATCGATTCTTATTACAAGTTACCTTCATTGATTAGCAACATTTTACTAAATAAAATCCATTTCAATGAAAAATACCTCAACTTTTGGATACAGAATCATTGTAAAATTGATTAAGGAAACACTAAAAATTTTTCCACAGAAACCTATCAACAAGGGAATTGGAAAAGATGAATTGAGGCATTTCTCATGAGCCGGCATTTTCTCAGGGTAGGAAACCCCAGGACAGTATAGCTCTCTGCCCCTACTTTAATTGGAACTCATGCATTATTTATTCAACAAATATTTATTAAGCACTACGGCTAGGTCAAGTCTAACACCACAATTCAATTGATGACAGCTTTGCCCATAACCTGGAAACATGGGCATTTTCTGAGTATACGAATGACCCTTACTACCTCTGAGGGAAACTGAATCACACCAAAACCATGACATTTTGACTAAATTCTACAGGAAATACAGCAGCTAAAAAAAAAAAAAAAAAAGTATGAGGGAAGCAATGTCAGTCACTGTTTATCACAGGCTGAGGAGAAGCTAAGTAGAAGATAGAATGGATTCTCTCTTGTCTCTGAATTCCCAGGAAAATTCTCTCAATCAGAAGATGAGATGGAAATGAGAAGGGGATGGAACAATACTGTGGAAAGAAGTTCCATCTTGCCTGAGTCTCTCCATATCAACACAGGAGTCTACATTGAAAGGGGACCCATGAACTTCTTACAACCCACATGTATAGGTTGTATGGTTAGGTGACATTGCTGGAAATCTTGTTTTTAAATTTTTATTCAATGATGTGATCCATCCAAATTAGAATAAAGAACTTGAGGAAGAGGAAGACCTAGAATTTAAAATAAGTTGAAGAATTATGCAAACAACTATTGTCAATGTTAAGAAATGGTTTTTGAGGAAGATGTATAATGAAAAAAATAATGATCTGAATCCAAAATTCCAGATTAGATCAATAAATTCTAGGAAATGAGAGGGAGAAGGTAAGTATGTATGTAAAGTGTTCAGCTTTCTCAGGGGGAAGCCAGTAGAAACTGCTTAATTGTTAAGGTTCATAGTGAAATATATTTGTAACTATCCTTAAATTTATTCAACAATAGGTGTAAAACTTCTAGGTAACTAGCAAAATGGAAAAAAAAATAAATGAAGAAAATGTGATCAATTCTTAAAGGCAGAAAGGTTTATGTACATTAGATTCATTTTTTGATAAAGTTATAGTGAGATGAAACATACAAAGTTGTTACTAGTGATACTAATCTTCCATCTTTAATGGGATTTTATTGGAAACACTTAATGCTACCAGAAAGTACTACAAGGTTGGCTTCTAGAATATTTTACAATCATGTCACTTAGCATAGGCATGTTCCGTGAATATTAATAGCCTGATTCCAAGATGTTCATCAGCAATGACCTTCAAGCATGCTATGTACTCTTTGCAAAGCTTGAATTTAGAGGAAGAGATCTTATAGCCAAGAGTCTAATTTCCTCTTTACAATAAAAAAATGAGGGAACTAGAGGGAATAAGGAGGTGCGTGGGTCTGTTCTATGAATCATACATTTAGGATTAAATGTATTTTAATTGAATAATAACCATCAACACACTTGAATATGATATTTCTCCAAAACGGCATCGCTGGGAAAAGTATCCTTCCTTACAGCATGGCTATTATACAACTGTAGTGATTGGCCCTTGAGATTTTAGTGGAGGTAGAGAGAAAATGAATAAAGGAGCAGAACAGAAATTCAACAAGCAGATTCTCAGATATATGGACGCATGTTTCTTGGAAGTGTTATGACAAATCAGTAGGGGAAAAATTCGCTGTTCAATATCTAGTGTTAAGACATATTATTAATATGTAAAAAATTATCCCTATTTTATATTACACTCAAAAATACAGAAGTATAGAAGAAAAGACAAAATATCTTAAAGAACTTGGATTTGGGAAGTTTTCTTAAAAATAATTTCTTGGGGCATCTGAGTACCTCAGTCAGTTAAGGGGCCAGCTTTGGCTCAGGTCATGATCTCTCAGTTTATGAGTTTGAGCCCGGCATCAGGCTCTGCACTGACAGCTCAGAGCCTGGAGTCTGCTTCGGATTCTGTGTCTCCCTCTCTCTATGCCCCTCCCCTGCTTGTGCTCTCTCTCTCTTTCAAAAATAGATGGATAAGCATTAAAATAATAATAATAATAATAATAATAATAATAATAATAATAATTTCTTAAGGGGCACATAGGTGGCTCAGTCAGTTAAGTGTCATCCTGTTCAGCTCAGGTCATGATCTCATGGTTCACAAGCTGGAACCCCACACTGGGCTCCAGGCTGACAGGGAGGGGCCTGCTTTGGGTTCTCTCTCTCTCTCTCTCTCTCTCTCTCTCTTAAGATATATATATATATCATATATGATATATATATATGTGATATATATATATCATATATGATATATATATATCATATATAATATATATATATATATATATATATATATATATATATGTCCCTCCCCTGCTCCTGCTGTCTCTCTCTCTCTCAAAATAAATAAACTTCAAAATAAAAAAAAATAATTTCTTAAAGAAAAAGTACAAACTATAAAAGATTATTAAATTTGACTTTAAAATTAAAAACTCATATACAACAACACATGAATGAAAAGATATACCACAGATTTAAAGAAGATATTTACAAGCCATATAAAAATCATTTATATTCAGAATATAGAAAGAGCTCCTACAAAAATTAGAAAAAGGCAAAAAAAAGTCATAAAATAGACAAAGGCTACATACAGGCATTTCACAAAATGTAAATCTGAATGGCTACTAAGCATATTACTAGCAATACTCAACTTCATTAATAATCGATCAAAATGCTGATTAAAATTAGAAGTTAACTTATACCTATTTAGACTAACATATGATTCCAAAGCCTGATTTTTTCAGTTTGGAGTGAGAAGTTGTAGCATTATGAAATCTCATCCATGACAGGAATGTATAATTGAGGTCCATCTTTGGAGATCAATCCAACAATATATAGCGAAGTTGAAGACGCCTGTACCCTATGGATTAGCAAATCCATTCTATAGCTCTGAAAGAAACTCTTACAGGTATGTAAGGACATATATACAGGAATAATCATTCAAAATCAATAGAAGAATGAATAAATAAATTATGGTAATTTGGACCTTCAAATTATACAGTCATGAAAAATGAACAGGTTAGAGTAACATGTATTAACAGGAATAAATCTTGAAAACAATGCTAAATCTATAAAGCAAAATGAAGAAGTATATTCACTATGTACAATATAGAAGTGTATTTTATTATGAGTCCCTATATTTTTATATGTATGAAATAGTTTATAATTTTTATAGGTTAAAAAAAAGAATAAAAACTTCCATCATGAGTACCAGAAAGCAAACACCTGGTATCTCTCTTAGGTGTGCCCTACAGTAGCTGTTTTAAGCACAAGGTTGACTCAAAGTCCAGGATGGGTCTTATATTAATCAAAATTTCCTGAGAGGGAACTTATATTACATGCGCTTATGTCTTCAAAATCAAAACAAAGCAGAATCGCAATCTCTTTTCCCAAAGGTACTGGGTGCTGATACCGTTAAAAGCATACAAGAAAGAAAGGATCTCCATCCCCTTCCCATAGATCTGCAAAACAACCCTGCGCATTGAATCCTAGCACTTATTGGCACAACTAACCAGTTAGAGGCTGCATCTGGAGGTGCTAAAGAAAAAGCAAGAGAAAGGAAAAGAAGAGAATCAGCTGGACTAACTGGAGAAGGCTAACTGTACATAAGTAGGGTTGCAAGATTTAGCAGATGAAAATGCAGGACTCGTAGTTAAGGTCGAATTTCAGATAAATAAGAAATAATTTTCTACTATAAATGCATCTTAACATAAAGGTACACTCATAGCCCAGAAATTCACTCTAAGCATGACAATTTCTGTTAGGAAGTAATGTGGAGTAGCAAGAAAAAGAAAGAAAAGAAAAACAGGACTTGGTTAACAGACCCTCAGTTTGAATGGCAGCTCTCTAGCTGTGTGACTCCAAGCCAAATGCAGAACTTCTCTGAGCTCCATTTCATCATTTCTTAAAGGAAGACTATAATACTTGTCTTACAAGCGTAATTGAAATATCATGTGTGAGAACCTACTTAGCTCACAGCAGTTACTCAATAAATAACTTTTAAAAACCGACTGAATGGTTATTAAATACTTACTGTGACAGTCCCTTTACCAGGTTTTGGGTCTACAAAGCTGAATAAGAAATTATCTCTTGTTCCAAAAGCGCTGTTTCGTTTGTTGGTTTGTTTGGGGTTTTTTGTTTTGTTTTGTGGAAGACATTTACAAACCACATAAGTAAACAATCACAACACAACATGCTTTGTTCTGTAATTGAGCTGTGTGCAAAAGATTTCTCCTTACCCACTTTTCAAAATCCAACCCAACCTTTGAGGTCATTAAAATGCAAAATGCACTTTCTTCTCAATGTGTTGCTCATTCTCCTGGGTCAGAATTAGTCTCTCCTCCTCTATTCTACCAAGCAAGTTCACTTAGACCACTGTTGTGGAACCTAAACTTAATGGCTTTAGACTGTAATTACTCTTGTCTGTCACCTGCACTAGATCCTGGGCTGAAACAATTTCTTCATTTTTATGTCACCCTACACATAGTATATGGTATGTGTTCAGTAAATGCTTGTGTTGCCTTTCCAAATGGAACTTGGCTACTATTTCTATGAATGAGAATAAACAATCAAGTAGCAAAATCCTTTCTCAGGCAATTGCCTGAGAGTAAGGTTTTGAATCCACCCGAGATATGAAAATTTGACACACATTTTTTTGGATTAAGTGACCCAGAATGAGCAATACAACACATTCTAGTATAGATATATTGTGAACTAAAACAAAGAAAGTTGCAGAGCAACACATAAAATACAATCTAGTTTTTATTTTTAAAATGCCATTATTTTTTATATGTGGTATAGATATAGAAAAAAACTTGAAAAAGATATGTTTAACTATTATTGTTGGGATTAGCATTATGGAAAATTTGCCCTTTCTAAATTATGGAATTCTACAGTATTTAAATGTTTTACAATGAGCAGATGTTAGTGTATTAAACAACAAAGAAAATCATTAAAAAAACTTAACCCAAGAGTTATGTCATTGAGTCTTTTGCCTATTTTTGTTTTCATGTTAAAATTTTTATTTTATTTACAATAAAAGATAAGACTTTTCCTAAAATAAATAAGTGGGGGCAATTCTTTTTTTTATGTTTATTTTTGAGAGAGAGAGAGAGAGAGAGAGAGAGACCTAGCACGAGCAGGGGAGAGGCAGAGAGAGAGGGACACACAGAATCTGAAGCAGGTTCCAGGCTCTGAGTTGTCAGCACAGAGACCCATGTGGGGCTCGAACCCATGAACCCTGAGATCATGCATGACCTGAGCTGAAGTCAGACACTTAACTGACTGAGCCACCCAGGAGACCCGGTTATTCTATTTTTAAAGTAAAAAGCCAGGGGCACATGGGTGGCTCAGTCGGTTAAGCAACTGACTCTTGATCTGAGGTCAGGACATGATCTCACTGTTTGTGAGTTTGAACCCCATGTCAGGCTCTGTGGTGGCAACGTGGAGCCTGCTTGGGATTCTGTCTCTTTCTCTCTGCCCCTCCACCTCTTGTTCTCTCTCTCTCCCTCTGTCTCTCTCTCTATCAAAATAAATAAATACACTTAAAAAAATAAAGTGAAAAACCAGACACTTCCCTATGCCTTTCTTCCCTTCTGTATTGGAGACTGAACGGAAATGGCAACCTTGTATCATGACACCAGGACTCATAAAAGGCAAAAATAGACAAAACTTTTTCCCGCTTTTTTTTTCTCTGTCCTCATTAGTCTGACATACTTAGGCACTTCATTTTTTGGTCCGATCCTCTTCAGTGTTTGCTGGAAAGAAATTCTTTAATACTGCACATAAGGAGTCAAGTGGAAGCCAGTCAAGTGCAGTATTGATTTAGCGAAGGGATAAGGGAAGCAGGCACTTCAATATTTCCCTGCCTCCTCCGGGAAGGTTAAGGAGGACTTAATTCAACCTGAAGTGGTGTAAATATCCTGAGACGAAGCCCCGTTAACAGAATTGATGTGAGGGAGCTGAGGGCTGTCTCAAAGCACAGGCACATCCTCTGTGAACAAGTTTACAGCGGTGCAGGGCAGAGGGCAGCGAGGCAAGCATGGCAAAGTGGGAGAGGGAACATGCTTCCTGAGCTGGTGAGGAAATTAAAAATCGCCCCAAAACTATCATTCATCAAATGTTCTTTTCAATACTTAAGGTAGTGCTGAGAAAGTAAAAAAGGAAGCATATCTCATCTTGAAATGTCCTTGAATGTTCGGTGTTTAATTTTATTTTGGGAACCTCTTGATCTTGGGACAGCTGTGAAGAAAGAACTTTCCTTTTCTAGCTTCCTGGGAGGGAAGTAAGTGATGAGTGAACTCAAACCAGAACGGAGATGAACAGCAATCTCCATTCCTGTTTAGGATCAGGGAGAATCAACATTGCAAAGATATAGTTCCTTTCTACAGAAAATGCCAGGGGAATAAATAGAAGAGAGATATGAAACTCGCAACCTCTTTACTTCAGAAGTGTTAGAGAATTGCAGGGTGATTTTAGTTCACCCAAGCATGCGTCTTTCACTGAGTATTCGTCTCAACATTTCCTCCTTTTATTCATTTATTCATCCATTTTTTTTCATGAATCTGTATTAGATGCTCACTATGTCCAAAGCACTGCTCAGTACTCATGACATCATTTCTCAGATGCTTAACATCCAGAAGTACTGTTAATAGGCTTCTGCTTCTACTCACACAGGAGGAAAGAATGAGCATTCCTCCTCCTCCTTTGCATTCTAGCTGCCGGCTCTCATTACAGTCTGCATTGGGCCTGGCTTTACACAGAATTAGCCTTTAACTAGTTACCTTTAATCTGCATAATCTGATTCAACAGTGGTTAGGACTATATATGAATTAGGATTCAGTAAATTTTGAATCACACTTTCAAGTTCTCTCATACAGAAAAAAAAGTTAAACAATTTAATGCAGTGGCTCATAAACTTTACTGCACGTTAGAATCACCTGGAAGTTTCTTTAAAATTCTGATGCCCAGACTGCATCCACACCTTATAAATTAGAATCTCCGGAAGGACACCAGGCATCAGTGGGTTTTTTCACAGTTCCCCAAGTGATTCCAATGTGTAGCCAAGATTAAAAATCAACACTATTTTTTAAATGCAAGTTAGTTAACATATAGTGTAATAACGGTTTCAAGAGTAGAATTTAGTGATTCATCACTTATGTGTAACACCCACTGCTCATCTTAACAAGTTCCCTACTGAATGCCCATCACCCATTTAAACCATCCCCCCCACCCAACACCCCTCCAGCAACCCTAAGTTTGTTCTATGTATTTAACAGTCTCCTATGGTTTGCCTCCCTCTCTGTTTTTATCTTAATTTTCTTTCCCTTCCCTTATGTTCATCAGTTGGTTTCTTAAATTCCACATATGAGTGAAATTATATGATATTTATCTTTCTCTTATTTCGCTTAGCATAATATATTCTAGTTCCATCCACAAATCTTGCAAATGGCAAGATTTCATTCTTTTTGATCACTGAGTAATATTCCAGTGTGTGTGTGGGGGGGGTATATAACACATTTTTTTTTATACATTAGTCACTCTATGGACATTTGGGCTCTTACCATATGCTGGCTATTGTCGATAGTGCTTCAATAAACTTTGGGGTGTTTGTGCCCCTTCTATTCAGCATTTTTATATCCTTTGGATAAATACCTAGTAGTACAATTGCTGGGTAGTAGGGTAGCTCTATTTTTAACTTTTTGAGGCACCTCCATACTGTTTTTTAGAGTGGCTGCACCAGTTTGCATTCCCACTAGCAGTGCAAAAGAGTTCTCCTTTCTCCACACCCTTGCCAACATCTGTTGTTTCCTGAATTGTTAATGTTAGCCATTCTGACAGGTGTGAGGTGGTATCTCATTGTAGTTTTGATTCATAATTCCCTGATGATGAGTGATGTTGAACATCTTTTCATGTCTGTTAGCCATTTGGATGTCTTCTTTGGAAAAGTGTTCATATCTTTGTGCATTTCTTCACTGGATTATTTGTTTTTTTGTGTGTTGAGTTTTATAAATCCTGTATAGATTTTGGATACTAACCCTTTATCTGATATGTCATTTGCAAATATCTTCTCCCATTCCGCCAATTGCCTTTTAGTTTTATTGATTGTTTCCTTCACTGTGCAGAAGCTTTTTATCTTGATGAGGTCCCAATAGTTCATTTTTGCTTTTGTTTCTCTTGCCTTGGGAGGCAGGTCTAATAAGAAGTTGCTGTGGCTGAGGTCAAAGAAATTGTTGCCTGGTTTCTCCTCTAGGATTTTAATGATTTCCTATCTTACATTTTAGTCTTTCATTCCTTTTAAGTTTATTTTTGTGTATGGTGTAAGAAAGTGGTCCAGGTTAATTCTTTTGCATGCCACTGTCCAGTTTTCCTAACATCATTTGCTAAAGAGACTATCTTTTTTCCATTGGATATTCTTTCCTGCTTTGTTGAAGATTAGTTGGCCGTACATTTGTCGGTCCATTTCTGGGTTCTCCATTCTATTCCATTGATCTCTGTGTCTGTTTTTGTGCCAGTACCATACTGTCTTGATGATTATGACTTTGTAATACAGCTTGAAGTCTGGAATTGTGATGCCTCCAGCTTTGGTTTTGTTTTTCAAGATTGCTTTGGCTATTCAGGATCTTTTCTGGTTATAATTGCTTTTTGTAGCTCTGTGAAGAATACTCATGTTATTTTGATAAGTATTTCATTGAATGGGTAGATAGCTTTGGGTAATATCAACATTTTAACAATATTTGTTCTTCCAATCCATGAGCATGGAATGGTTTTCCATTTCTTTGTGTCTTCTTCAATTTATTTCATAAGCTTTCTATAATTTTCAGCCTACAGATCTTTTACCTTTTGTGTTAGGTGTATTCCTAGGTATTTTATGGTTTTTGGTGCAATTGTAAATGGAATTGATTCCTTGATTTATTTCTGCTGCTTCATTATTGGTGTATAGAAATGCAATCAATTTCTGTATGTTGATTTTATATCCTGAGACTTTGCTGAATTCATGTATCAGTTTTAGCAGTTTTTTGGGGGAGTCTTTTGGGTTTTCCATGTAGCATAACATATCTTCTGTGAAGAGTGAAAGTTGACTTCTTCCTTGCTGATTTGGATGCCTTTTATTTATTTTTGTTGTCCGATTGCTGAGCTTCCAACACTATGTTGAACAACAGGGGTGAGAGTGGACATCTTTGTAGTGTTCCTGACCTTAGGAGGAAAGCTCTCAGTTTTTCCCTATTGAGGATGATATTAGTGGTGGATCTTTCATATATGGCCTTTATGACCTTGAGGTATGTTCCTTCTATCCCTACTTTCTTGAGGGTTTTTATCAAGAAAGAATGCTGCATTTCATCAAATGCTTTTTCTGCATCTATTGAGAAGATCATGTGGTTCTTATCCTTTCTTTTACTTATGTGATGTATCATGTTGATTGGGTTGTGGATATTGAACCAGCTCTGTAGCTCAGGAATAAATCCCACTTGATCGTGGTGAATAATTATTTTAATGTATAGTTGGATTTGGTTTGCTAGTATTTTGTTGAGAATTTTTGCATCCATGTTCATTAGGGAGATTGGTCTGTAATTCTCCCTTTTAGTGGGGTCTTTGTCTGGTTTTGGAATTGAGGTAATACTGACATCATAGAATGGATTTGGAAGTTTTCCTTCCATTTCTATTTTTTGGAACAGCTTCAAAGAATAGGTGTTAACTCCTCTTTAAAATAATTCCCCTGGGAATCCATCCAGCCCTGGATTTTTTTTTCTTGGGAGAGTTTTGATTACTGATTCAATTTCTTTACTGGTTGTGGGTCTGTTCAAATTTTCTATTTTTTCTTGTTTTGGTTTGGGTAGTTTATATGTTTCTAGGAATTTGTTCATTTCTTCCAGATTGCCCAATTTGTTGGCATATAATTGCTCATAATATTCTCTTATTATTGTTTGTATTTCTGTGGTGTCGGTTGTGATCTCCCCTCTTTCATTTGTGATTTTATTATTTGTGTCCTTTCCTTTTTCTTTTTGAGAAATCTGGATGGGGTGAGAACAAAGGCTTTAATGAAACTTGGACAACTATGTCTTTGCATCTGGGATTTATTTTTCCTTTTTCCCTAGGTTTTTGTTTGTTGTTTGCTATGTTTCTGACAGGTTGCTGGAAATTTCACTCTATGAATATTGGGGTGACATTTTTGAAAGATCACAGATATTTAGATATAATTATTGGAACATATAACTGGTACAGCCATTCCAGGATAGCCAGTGCCAAGCTTCAAGATGTGCATTTCTCCAGAGACTATATGAGAAAAATTCCAAAGCACTATATGAGATAAATTTAATCTGTAAACCCCTAAGCACTTGCCTGAGGATGAAAGTGCAGCAACTACATCATGCACAGAAAAAAGCTAGCCACTCTCAGTGTCCTTTCCTTCCTGTCTTCCTTTCTTCCTTTTCCTGAACTCTCATGAAAGACTGAAAAGGCAAACAGAAAGCTCAGAAGAGCAAATAATTGTTGAATGCTCTATTTTAAAGCTTATTTAGAATATTTGGGGGAAGCAGTTTGGAAATCCTAAAGCATGTAGTTGTCACTTTTATGAACCTAGATTTATTTCTTAGGATCTTTATTTTTTAAAAGCCAGATTTTTATATATAAATCAAACATTACAGTCAAATAATACATCAAGCCAAAAAGGACCTTATGTCACCAATTGAAGTGAAAGAGAGGTACATTTGATTTTATACAAAATAATCACCTGGATAAAAAGTGAAGTCAATGTTGGAAGCGCAGAGGTCTATATAAAAAATACAGAAATTCCAGTAAAAAATATCACAGAAAATATTTGCATACAAGTTGAGCAATGTTAGAATTCTTTCCCAATTTTTACCATTAAGTAACCACACTTAATAGTTCTCAGAAGATTTTAGCACTTCATTTGGATTTTTAATTACAAAACATTTCACAAAGAAAAAAAATACTAAAACAGGGGCACCTGAGTGGCTCAGTCGGTTGAGCATCCGAATCTTGATTTTGGCTTAGGTTATGATCTCAGAGTCATGGGATCAAGCCCTGCATCGGGCTCTGCACTTGAGTGTGGAGCCTGCTTACGATTCTCTCTCTCTCTCTCTCTCTCTCTCTCTCTCTCTCTCTCTTTCTCTCTCTCTCTGCCCTCCCCCAGTAGTGTGTTCCCTCTCTCTCTCTTATAAATAAATAAATAAATAAATAAATAAATAAATAAATAAAACTCATACATTCATCATGTAGCACAAGAAATAACACATTACAACTATAATTATACCCCTTTATCTACCTTCCCCAGATCCCATTTGCCTTCTCTTCTTCTTACAAAGAAAATTTCTATCTTACATTCAGGGTTTGTCACTTTCATCAATGTTGTACTTTTATTCTGTTTAGACCATCAACAATACATAATATTGTTTTGCATGTTTTAAGCTATACAAATGGAATCATATGCTATGTATAGCTTCTACAATTTGTTTTTTATCTTTAAGTGTAATGTTTGAGAGACTCGTCTATGTTGATATATGTACTGTTTTATTCATTTTTGCTTCTGGAGAGTATTGCATTGAATGCATTATATCAGTATCTCATATATTTCATGGTTTATGTTGCCACTCATTTGTGTTTTTACCTTTTATGCTTTCTAAATTTTTCACTACAACAATGCTCGGGGCACATTTTCATGCTGTGTGGCTGAGTATTCCTAATATATGTACCCAGGACTGGGATTACTGGGCCATCAGATATATACAACTTCAACCTCACTGGATACTGTTAAATTGATCTACAAAGTAGTTATGCCATAGACGTATACTCCCACAAGCACAGGATGAGAGTTCCTAATTTTAATTTTCTGGCAGTCCTTTTAAAATTCTCTTTAGCAAAGCCTAACTACCAAATCACTTAAAGAAGAGTCAGAATGAATGACATTCTCATGATATAAAATGTCACCTGATGCACCACTGCTGAAGTTGGGTCTTACAGTCTTTGTACCTTTTATGGAAAGATAACTTGGGTAAGTATTAATGGAGTGTGGATATTTTTAAAAACCCCAAAGCATTTTACAAATAAGTAGGATATAAACTTAAAGTAATTGTGTCCATAGGGTTAACATATATAGAACAGTTTTTGGTGATGAATTATGACTAAGGTAAGTAGGTACAGGATTAGAAATACCCATTCTGTGTGTTGGACATTAAATTTAATGACTGGAATAAGCTTCACCAAATGCAAGTACTCTTTTTTTTTAAATCAGAGAAAAAGAAAGGGATAAAACTACCCATGAGTGAAAGTGAAAGAATTGTCTGGTTTGTGTTGAGTGGGTTTTGAGTCTTTTAGGCATCTACTCAGACGATGAAAGTTAGAAGTTAATAGCATGCTTAATTATTTTTTATTAAAACTGATATGTATTTCTGAAGACTGGTAATTGTATATGGAAGTCACAGCACAAAACTGGCCCTCAGGTTCATGAGGGAAGAAATCAATCCCGTTGTTTGCTTTTTCATTCTCACTCAAAAAATTTTTTATTTGTGGAGAACGCTCTATATATTGTTGTTTATGCAGGCACAGTGATAGGCCTAAGAGATCTCTGTGCACACAGAAATTGATATTGATAAGCACAGACAATATTGTCTTCCTGCATGCAGATATCTACTATGGTGTCTCCTATGTCCTGAGCTATCCCTTTATTACGGGGTTGATGTGGCTACTGGCTGACTGAGGAAAAGAAGCAGAATGAAAAAAACCTAGAAACTAAAGAGAGGCTTGTGAAAGCCAGCTTTTAACTGGCCTCCAAGGATTTTTTGTCTCCTAGTATCCACACCTTTAGGAAGTCCCCTTCCACATCAAATAGGTTGACATGAATAAAAATAGTACATTGAGAATAAAAAGCGTGACTCTCAAGGCAAGGTCATAAAAATCATTGTGGCTTAAGATTGCTCTCTTGGATCACTTGCTGTAGAGGAAGTCACCTGCCATTTTGTGAAGACCTTCAAATGGTCATAAACAGAGGCCAATCTGGCAAGAAATTGAGCCCTCCTCTCAATATCCAGCCCCTATAAGCTAGCCAGATGAGTGGACCACGCTGGAAATGGACCCTCCAGTTCCAAGCAAGTCTACAGGTGACTGCAGCTCTGGCTGACATATTGACAACCCCATGAGAATCTCTGAGCCAGAACCACACATTTAAGCTGATCCTGAGTTCCTGACCCATAGAAATTGTGTGAAATAATAAATGTTAATTGTTGTTTTAGGCTGTTTTGAGGTAATTTGTTATGCAGCAATAGATAACAAATATAGGGTTGGAAAGAGGAATGAAAAGCAGCTCTCTTACTTCCTTTCTCCAAAACTGTAATGAATGTTTATTTTTACTTTTTTTATTTAAAGAATTAAATCAGTTGGGGCACCTGGGTGGCTCAGTAGTTTAAGTGTCTGACTTCGGCTCAGGTCATGATCTTGTGGTTTGTGAGTTCTAGCCCCACGTCAGGCTCTGTGCTGATAACTCGGAGCCTGGAACCTGTTCAGATTCTGTCGATGTCTCTCTCTGTCCCTCTCCTGCTCACGCACTCTCTCTCTGTCTCAAATATTAAAAAAAAATAAAGATAAAAAAATTAAAACAGTCCTCTCCTGGGGAGAGGTTGGGGAGACATCTAAGACACCATTCTCAGAAAAAAAAAAAAAACCTATAGTAAAAAGAAAAATATATCACCAAAAATGAGTTTATTCATTCACTTATTCAACAAATATGTATTGAGCATACTATATGTCAGATACTGTGCTAAGTTAGATAACTACAACACTAAACAAGAGAGTCATGAATGCTGCCTCATGGGATTTGCATTGGAATCAGCAAGATGCACAACAATCAAGTAAACAAATAATTCAAATTCTTATAAATGCCATGAGTTCAGTGAATGAAGTATTGCAATATGTAAGAGGGGAAGTAGAATCTACTTCAGGTTAGTGTGATAGGTAAGGCCTCTCCAAGGAGATATCTAGGCTAAGATTTGGCAAATAGGAAGAAAACGATCATTGAAAGAAAGGTGGGAAGGGCAATCCAGGGAGAGAAGATAGCGTATCCAAGTATCCAAAGGAGTTGAAGTACATGGATAAAAATGAATGAACTGAAGAAGGGAAGAATGACAAGAATCCAATGTGTGAGGAGAAAAGTAGCAAGACCTGAAGTACGAGTTTATCCATGTGTCTTCAACATTCTAGGAGAAATACATCATTGTGAGAAGACTATAAAAATAATCTCACTCACATACAAGGCCTGCTTTAGATAGTCCTCCTCCTTCACACTTAAAGAAACATTTACAATTTGGTAGAAGAAATGGGATCAAACCAAACAACAAACTTGAGCACTCAACCTGCTGGTTCTTCACTCTTCCAAGCCCCAACCACATGTCTTCCTCTTTTTGCCAAGATATCTTGGATTTCTAGACTTGTAATATCAATGCACAGCACTATAGGTTTTCTTTAGAGACACATAATGGCAGAGTCTAGTCTTAAAGCTGGGGAAATATACAAGAATATGAATACATCTCAAAAAGCTAAATTTTAGGGAAAATCTAAGGCATATTGGATTTAACAATCATCGGAGGGGTGCCTGGGTGACTCAGTTGGTTGAGCATCTGACTTGATTTTGGCTCAGGTCATGATCCCAGGGTGTGAGATCGAGCCCCACATCGGGCTCTGCATTGAGCATGGAGCTTGTCTAGGACTCTCTCCCTCTCTCTCTGCCCTTTTCACCCTCTCACACGCACTCTCTCTTAAAAAAAAATAATGGAGACAAGAAAGTTTAGCTGGGAAGTTTCTGGCACTTCTCAGAGGATTATATGACTGCTTTGGAGTTTGAAGACCAAGTGTGCTCAGTGTTTGGACTTAAAATTCCGTCTCTGTGTAAGACCTTTCAGGCTGTGTTTGCTGAAGAAAGACACTGGAATGTAAAGTCTCCAAATCACATTGTAACATTGCTAGCTGGCCAGGTGTTGAGGGACCTTATGCTATTTACTTAGCCACGTTGTAATGCCCTTTACAATCCCAAATTCATTCTTGCCTCTAGAAGATTATTGAGATGGAACTTGTGAGATATACAGCCTATTTCAACAAACAACAATCGACTTGTTCCTTTACAGTTTCCAGGGAAGGAAAAAAAAAATTACCTTGCCAGCTGGTACACAGGCTGTACCATCGAAGCTACTTGAATCCTAACTGTCAAAAAGGCACCAAGGGGATTTTAATATATACAGTGTGGATGTGTCAGAAGACTCCTTTTATGAGGAGTTTAATCTGTGCATTTGAAAGAGAATGGCAGGAACAGTCCTGTGGGGCTCACCTCCAGGGCAGACAATGTTTTCACTCTGTAAAGAATCCCGCTTGATGAGAATCAATACGTGTAGTTGGTCTTGACTACAAATAGTTCATTCCACGCTGAGAAAAGGGCCGCTGTCACTCCATTTACCTCCTTCCGAGCTGTAATGGTCCCAACTCTCTCCATGTCAGAAAAGCCCACAATTACTTGATAAAGAAGAATGTATCGGGCAATTCAAAAGCTAGAAATCTCACGTGGAGATTTATAATTACAGGGGAGCAGGTGTCTCGCATTTTAAAAATCCTGGTGCTGGTTTACAGCAGAACAGGCGAGACCATTGTCCTGTCCCCTCCTCCAGAGCTCCTCCAAATGCACGAACTAAGGCTGCCGGTCCCTAGAGGATGCCTAACGTGCCACAGTGTGGTCTCCTGGAGACATGGATACTCTCCTGCGCCTGAATTAGAAAACCTTGACCAGGACCAGAAGTAAATGCACCGTCAGCCATGGGCTATTCCTGTCCCTGCAGTTGCTGCCTGTCCTCAATATGGAGACAGTGACACTCATGCCATCTGAAGCTACCAACACAAGCTTAAAAACAAAGCCCCCTGACCCTTTGATTCCATTTAATGTCATTCACTTTGCTTTGGAAGGTAGTATTACATCTTTTTCTTAATTAAGTTTTTAATTAAAGTATGAGCTACGTTCAGAAGAGTGCAAAAATCTTCAGAGTACAGCCTGATGATGTTATCACCAAGTGAACATATTCGTGTAACCGCTTGCCACTTCACTCTCCATCCCTAGCCCACCCTCCTCTCAGGGGTAATGCCATCAGCCAGTTTCACTTGGCTTTGAACTTCAGATGAATGGCATCAGACAGTACATATTGGTTTTTGATCTGAGTTCAATAACTCAATACTACATGAATTCATCCATCTTCTATACATACTTGTACTTTGTCCATTCTTATTGCTGGGCAATATATGATCATATACCATACTTTACTTATCCTTTCTACTATTGATGGACATTTGAATTGTTTCCAGTTTTGTGCTATTGTGAATGTTACTAAAGACATTTATGTACATCTTGATGCATATATGCAGACATTTTTGGAGGGCATACGCCTAGGAGTGGAGCTAAGCTATACCTAGCTTTTAATGTGTGCACACATTTAGAAATTGTTCTTTTAAAAAAAATTTAACATTTATTTATTTTTGAGAGACAGAGAGAGACAGAGCATGAGCGGGGGGAGGGGCAGAGAGAGAGGGAGACACAGAATCCGAAACAGGCTCCAGGCTCTGAGCTGTCAGCACAGAGCCGGATGTGGGGCTGGAACCCACAAACCGTGAGATCATGACCTGAGCCGAAGTCAGACGCTCAACTGACTGAGCCACCCAGGTGCCCCCAGTTAGAAATTGTTCTTGATGCTTTTGTCCTAGAAGAAACTTTGTGCCTTCTTTCCCAGAAAAATATCAACTCCCAGAGCTGCTTCTGCCAGTTTGTTCTTGGAGCTCTACTCTCTATCACAGAATGATAGTGGACCAATGGACAGTCTTTGCCCTTGGGCATTTGGACTCTCAGCCCTCCTTCTCAGGAGGCAACCAAGAAGCATTCCTGAATGAGAGTCTGACCAATCAGTGAGTGTTCTCTTGCTGCCACAGCCCCTTCTCATGAGGTAACATCAATACCGTATGTCCTTCTGTGCCACTGTCTGGGATTTTCTGTCCCTTTCATACTCCCCTCTTGCCAGAATCACATACTACAGTATCAGAATTACACAATGAAGCAAGCTCTGAGCAATTTTAATCACTATAAATGTCCTTCCTTGAGAAACCCTACACCCCCCGCCACTCCAAGGGAAGTAGCATGCTAACCATGTAAAGAATCACTCTGTCTCCACTTCCACATGGCTCACCTTCTCCCTTGGAAGACAAGATTCCCAAGCACTGGCCATGGCTTACCCTGGATGTGGCATGACCTCTAACAAGGTAACTCTAAGAGCAGAAGGAGAAAAATAATACCCATCTCCTACTTACACAAGGATGGGATTTATGGAGTGTTAAAGAAATAATACGGTTAAAAACTTAGTGATGAAAGGAGTATAACTATTTAAAAAATTATCTTTATTACCCACTTCTAGTCTTTTAGCAAGCTTGCACTTTAACACCTATCTATTCTTAAGAGGAAACAGTTTCCAACATTTCAGAACACGTTTGAGTATCTCATAATCTCCAGTTGGTAAGTTACTTCTTTGCAACTGGAAATCTTTTCACTCATCCCCATTAGTCTCATATTAAGAATAGCTGATGACTATTCTCTTACTATGACACTTTACGTAATGAAAATTTCCCTTGAGCCACTGTTTTTCCTTCCTTTGACTAAATAACATCAAAGTCTTCATCTTTCCAGAATGGGTTCTAGCCATCAATTCTCTACTCACACATTGCCATACTCCAAACTCAACTTTTGGAGTTCCAAACTGTCTTGGGTCATTCAATTATAACTGGTAACATCAAAATTCATGACAGTCTTCAATTTGTTTATTCATCCATTCGGTAACTAGATAATTGTTTTAAGCTTACTGTGAGTAAGAGCTTGAGCTTCAGTATAGAACTAGACAGATGAATCCCTCATCTCATGGGTCTCACTTCCAAAATATATTAGAAAATAAAGTAAAAATATAAAACTTATAAAGGCTATGAAGAAAATAAAACCATATGTTGGCCTAAAGAATGACTGGAATAGGAGCTACTTAGGATTGTATGATTGTGGAAGGTCTTTCCGAAGAGATTTCACTTGGCTGAAATCTAAATGATCTTAGGAGGTGCCAAGGAAAATGTATGTGAAAAGGGGTTCCAGGCAAAGGATACGGCAATGACAGACCCTGTGTAGGGAAAGTCACTGTGACCACAGCATGATACTCAAAGGGAAGGGAACAGTGTGGGGACACTAGGGAGGCAGTTGGGAACCAGATCAAATCCAGCCTTGTTGGCTATCATTAGGAGTCTGACTTGCAAATCCCACAGGTCATTGGTGATCATATATGTAAGTTTTTCTCTGGATAACGAATCCAAGAGTGTGATCCTATCACTGTTGCATGCGCACTTCCACTTTGTGGTTGCCGGAACTCCCAAGGTCTCTCTGCCATCAGCATTGCTAGCCTCCTTTTTTATCTTAAAGCCCCTCTTCTTCTGAAACACAACCTTCAAATGAATCCTTTTTTACAAGCTAAGATTTAATTCTACCATAACAGAAGGGCTGAGACACAATACACCTAGTTTTTGCCATGTAACTATCTTACCCTTGGCCAATAGGAAGCAATAGTTAAGAGATTAAGCTTTAGATTGAATCGAAACCAGGTTGTGTTTCTGTTTTTTGACACTTTTACTGTGTGTAACTAGCATATTACTTTACCTTCCTGAGTTGTTTTTTTTTTTTATCCATAAAGTGGAAATTATATATCTACCTAAGAGTTGCTGTAATGATTGATGGAGATAATACACATTAACCCTCAAGAGATGGTCATTAATAACAATGACATTCAAAAAGCAAAAACGATAGAACTTTGTAGTAAAACCAGTTAGATATTACTCCATTTATTTCTCTTATTTTGTATTTAAGTCTCTCTGAAGCTAAATAAATTATCAATGGTCACATAGTCAGAAGTTCACCAAATTTCTCAAGTCAATAGTCTTACAGAGGAATAATTCAACCATTCACCACTTGCTTTAGCTTTGAGATTGGGCTTTATGAGCTACATAATCATTATTTGAATAAATCATGCAGACATTCTGATACCTGATGGAGCAAACTGTGATTGGAAAAGTGTGTGGTTTAATAAATGCTATTTTTGAGGACTTGAGAGATTCAGAACCATGGATTCTACTTTTTATCCAATTTGTTAAATGGAAAAAGTCAATAAGAAGATGTGGCTGTTATACAGATCTCATCCACCAAATGTGGATTGTAATTTATAGTCAAAGCTCTCACAAGAAAATAAATTACAGGTTATAGAAGAGCTTTAGTAAGCAAATTTTTGGGCACAGTGAATATGTCATCTAAGGGCCAAAATCTAGAGAAGTAGCTGTTCTGGCATGGAATTATATGAAACCCTCTTATTTCAAGTGCCTGTCATTGGCAGGTTTTCACATAGTTATCACACAGACATGAACTGACCTATATAAGTGTGAGGGGGAAAAATCCTGAGCCTTAAGCATAAGTTTAAAAAGTAGGCTTTTACATGAACTCTGCATATTATACTTGTATTTAGTCCTTACTATTGGGTTTTAAAATTATTTTATTATTTGCTTATTTATTATATAAATAAACTGCAATCGTAGGAGAAAAATAGGAAATATAAAAATATGAAGAAGCAAAAGGAAATTTATGTATAATTTTACCAGTCAGAGATAACTATTATTAACATCTTGCCATCTACACACACACACACACACACACACACACACACACACACACACAAATTCTTCCCATATCCAAGTTAATTCTTATTTTACCTAAAGTAATACATCAAAGGAAATTGACACAAAGTTTTAAACCAAACATTATACTGAAAAGTGATTATCACAAGGGAAAAAACATTTTATGTGAAAAACTTCAAATTTTCACAATGATTGTTTACTAGATACTTAACCAACAACCTCTTTTCCTCGGGAATATATAAGGGATTTACGACAAAAAATTCCATTGTAATTCAACAAGACTTTACTAAACACCTGTAATGGTCCCAATATTGGGGGAAGCACAAAACAGTGTCTATGCTTTTGAGAAATTATATCTGCGAGGAACACACAGAAAAAATTCAGATACTTGAGCAACATGATTGGTAGAAGGAGAGAAACACACATTGAATTTCTGATTCTAAGGCGGTCAATGCTCTTCTTTTTCAAAGTCTTCACTGTGAAATGGGACTACCACCTGTCTTTTCCTTTCCTCACAAGGAGAAAGACAGTAAAGTCCATTACACACTTTGTGTTCTCAAGATTTTTTTTGAGTTTGCTAAAACTCTGCTGGACAGATGGGATTCCTGAGTTATTTTGCAGACATGGACTCAGCCAACAAGTCAAGTTTTTAAATTTTAAATGCCTTTTTGATTTGGAAGACAATTGATGCAGCCACTATAAATCTACTTTAAAATTTTACTCTCATTGAAGTACTGTAGTTTCTAATTTGCCTTAATATTTCTTTTATATAAATATTGGCTTTATTGCATATGGCAGCCCCTACCAGGATGGCTTGTGCACTGCTCTTCTCTTTGTCTAGAACCCTCACGCCTTCCCCCTCACCTATGAAACCCTCTCTTCCTCTTCTTAACCCAAATATCCTCTCCTTAGAGAGGACTTCATCATGCCCACAGGGAGGACTTCGTGATGCCCACAAGTTTTTCCAACTCAGTGTTTTCACAGCCCTGTTCATATTTTCTCTCAAACACTCATCTCGGTTATAAGTTGATATTTCTTTGGGTAATGATTTACCAGTGTTTCCCTCACCAGACTGTAAGCTCAAGTTTTTGCTCACAACTGTATCTACAATGCCCAGAAGAATGCATAGGACATGCTAGATAACAAATGTTTGTTGAATAAAGTTCCCTAAAACCAATCATCTGGATGCAGTGCTCTACACAAGGTAGGTGTAGTATACGGTAAATGCTTGGCATTCACTGAGTAGATACTTGGGAACTCTACTACACATTTGCATTAATATATTTTTTTCAAGAATCATGAGAATCATTTTTTCACCCATCCCACATCTAAAGTAAGTAACCCCTCCTTAATAAAAACATCTTTCTCTAGGGGCATGTGGGTGGTTCAGTCGTTTAAGCGCCTTACTTTTTTTTTTTAATTTTTTTTTAATGTTTTACTTATTTTTGAGACAGAGAGAGACAGAGCATGAACGGGGGAGGGGCAGAGAGAGAGGGAGACACAGAATCGGAAGCAGGCTCCAGGCTCTGAGCCATCAGCCCAGAGCCCGACGCGGGGCTCGAACTCACGGACGGCGAGATCGTGACCTGAGCCGAAGTCGGACGCCCAACCGACTGAGCCACCCAGGCGCCCCTAAGCGCCTTACTCTTGATTTGGGGTCAGGTCATCATGTTCACTGACTGTGGAGCCTGCTTGGGATTTTCTCTCTCCCTCTTTTTCTCTGCTCTTCCCCAATGCATGCGCACTCTCTTTCTTTCTCAAAATAAATAAACATTAAAAAATAAAATAAAATAAAATAAAATAAAATAAAATAAAATAAATAAGCATCTTGTTCTAAATATAGCAATACCCACAGCAGGCTCCGTACACTGCATTATCACTAGAAGAGGAGCATAGAGTAAATCTATACTCTCTGTCCGTGGCTTATGGAAAGGTTTGACTGAGTTTAACAATGATTCATCGTATACCTGAGAAATACGAATTCCAGGTCTGCTCACCTTCCCCATACTAAAAGAGGAACCCAAAAGTCCTGTTAAAAGTTGTTGCCATTTATTCACTTGCTTAATTGAGACACACATTTTTTTTTTATTTAAGTCGTCTTGCTTTTCCTTGTGGTTTCAGATAAAACTCGTTTTCTTTAAACAATTACATGTTATTGTCCAAAATTATCTATTCATCACAAACTCTGAGCATCTGATATGGGTCAGCCACAACGCTGAGTGTTGTCACAATTAAAGAAATCCAGCCCAAACAGGGGTTTACATTTTATTCACCTCTCTCTCTAAGACATCAAGGAAGTCCAAGAACTTAGTCCATGACAACTCTTACTACAATTTCCTGTCATCTCTCGCTCTCTAGTACTTCACAATTCTTAAGTCCCCCCTTCCTCTATTACCTCTAGAGACGTCTGCCCTGTCCTGCCATCTTGGTTCTCCGCCAGCACCTGTGTCCCCCACAGCAAGCTCCCCAAAGCTCTTACCTTCCATCTTAGTAATCCCTGAGTAGTGTGGTTCTTTGTTTAATTGCATTCCTCACAGGAACTACTCAGAAGACTTTCTCTTTCATCAGAGGACAAATGCTAAGAGGAAAAGCCATAATCTACATGCATTACTATTTTTCACATCACAATTATAGGCATTCAAAATTCATCTCCTTTGACAAGTAATAAGAAGCTCTTAGCGTGGGTGTGTGTGTGTGTCAGTGAGTTTGTGTGTCCTTGTAGGGTTTGTGTGTGTGTGTGTGTGTGTGTGTGTGTGCACATGTCTGTGTAGAGTACGTCTCCCAGACATCCATAAATTGGGCACAACTGAGAAAGCATAGAGTGCCATTAAAGGGAGAGCATAACAATGAGTGAGACTGCAAAAATTGAGTCCCTGTTCCTTCTCCTTCCAGATCCCAAGTCATTTTCAGCTATCACCTTTCCACTGCAACACACTTAGCCATGAACATTTTAGAAAACATAGTGACATCATTTTCAAATTCATATCCTAAGATTGATATCATGCTTCATTGTTCTGAGGCATAATGGGAGGTAGTCTTCCTAATATTTCCCTACTGTCCCTGAATCTACACTGAGCTTGGATCTTTCCGAAGTTCCCATAACTCCTTTCTCACCTATCTGAACAATAGCCGACACAGACATGCATTGATATATGCATAAAGAATTATATAGATTTTTGTGAGTATATTTACACATATGGTATCAAACTATACTTCATATTCTGTAAATTGCTATTTTCATGTCTTACAGATCTTTCCATATCAGAATATATTGGCCTACCTCATTATTCCATAGAATTGTATAGGAAAAAAAAAACACACATACCATGTCAATTTAACCAATTTTTATTGACAGGCATTTGTGTTGTGACCTTCTTCCTATTAGAAACAATGCTGTAATACCATCCTTGTTCAGACTCCTGGTTCATAGGTGTGAGTATTTATAGTTAGTGTTTCTCAAATCTGGCTTCACATTAGAATCCTCCGGAGAGCTTTTAGAAATACTGCTGCCCATGCTCCCTAGCCCCTCCCTCCACTAGGCCAGTTAAATCAGAATCTGGGAGTGGAGCTCAGGCATGGGTGTTTAATAAAATCTCCCCAAGTAATTTTAATATGCAGTCAAGGTGGAGAATCATTACTAATTATGAAGAATTGGAATAGTTGAGCTGAAGGGTCTATACATTTTGCATTTTGAACTCATTTTGTAAACAGTTAAATTATATACAGTTTAAATTATGTAGTATCATTACTTCTGCTCTAAGTAAAGTTCTCAGGAAATCCGAAAGCATAAACCAAGTACCAAAAAAAGGGTCTCTGTTTAAGTTGAAATGGGAGCTCCTCCGAAATGCCTATATAAAGTGAGTGCCTGCTCCACCCGAAGTCATTATTTTCACAGCACTGGGTTTGCTTTCTTTGTATCACAGGCATGGCTCAGAGATGTTGCTGGTTTGGTTCCAGACCACCAAATTAAAGCAAACATCACTACAAAGTTAGTCAAATGAACTTTTTGTTTTCTAGTACACATAAAAGTAATGTTTACATGATACTGTAGTCGATTAAGTGTGCGATAGCCTTATGTCTCAAAAAACAATGTATATACCTTAATTACAAAATACTTTATTGCTAAAAAAAAATGTTAACCATCCTCTAAGCTTTCAGCAAGCATAATCACTGAGCACAGATCACCACAATAAATATGATAATAATGAAAAAGTTAAAAATATTACAAGAATTATGAAAACATGACACAGAGATACAAAGTGAGCAAATGCTGCTGGAAAAAAATGGCACCGGTAAAATTGCTCAACATTGGGTTGCCATAAACCTTCAATTTGTAAAAAAAAACAAAAAAAACAAAGGAAAGAAAAAACACAAAACAGTATCTGTGAAGCACAGTAGAGCGGAGCACAGTAAAAATGAGTATGTCTGTACTTGTGACAATTTGCAATCATTTCATGTCATTGATCTTTCACACCCCAAATCTCCAACAGAACTCCAAGAGATCAGGAACCCAATCTGTCTTGCTCACCCGGTAATCCTAATGCCTATTATAAAAGCACATAGAATTTAATACATGGTAAATATGTGTAGAATGAATCAGTCCCTGTGGTTGTTTAATCAGTAATTCAGCATGTTAGGCTCTGAGAAGGACCAGTAAAATGAAGGAGAAATGCTGGTTGCTCTCATTTCCCAGGCCTAGAATTTCCAAATAGAAAACAGTATTTATTTTATTTTATTTTATTTTATTATTTTATTTTATTTTTTCTTTTAATTGCAGTGTAGTTAACAAAAAACAAGTATTTTATCTTAGCCAAAAAGAACCTAAAAACCTACACTACCATACAAGAAACAGATTAATGTGTGACAAATCTTGACCGTGTGGTAAAAACAAAACACACAAACAAAAAACATACACACACACAAAACACACACACACACACAAACAAAAACAAAAACACAAAGAGATTAGAAGGTAGAATATGATGAGCCGTCTTTAGTAATAAATTTGTCCCCTCTCTGCCATTCTCCTGCATTTTGGTAAACATCTAAGAAAACTTATACAGCAATGGTACAGTTAAGCATGAGGAACACTTGGAAGATCTGGGCACAGAGCATATCAGCTGTCACTGAGAACATGATTCCTCAGCTGTTCCCCTTCTTTCCCCTTATAAGTAAGTCTTGTCACATAGTCCTATAAAAAGGAGGGGTCAAGACAGCAATTCTGTTTTGATTCTGATTATCATATTAAATTACTCAGGATCATAGTTGTAGAAGGTCTCTAAATTCTACTTTCTCAAAACCTAAAGAATATTAAAAAAAAAAAAAAAAAAAAAAAAAAAGGCAGGGGGCACCTGGGTGGCTCAGTTGGTTAAGCGTCCGACTCTCAGTTTCAGCTCAGGTCATGATCTCATGGTTTCATGAGTTCAAGCCCCCCGTCAGGCTCTGCGCTGACAGTGCTGAGCCTGCTTGAGATTCTCTCTCTCCCTCTCTCTCTGCCCCTCCCCCACTCACACTGTCTCTCTGTCTCTCGAAATAAATAAATAAACCTAAAAAATATTTTTAAAAAATTCTACTTTCTCTACATGTAAGTTCTGTGTATAACAAATAATGGCTAACCAAGTGACATACACATTGTGCCCAATAGGACTAACCATTTTTAAAAAGACCTCAGTGTTATAAATTATGAACATGTTTAGACTGTCCTTCTATACTATACCTGACTAAAACACAAAGAACATTGACTAAGTAGGAATGAGACCTCACATCTCTTTTATTTGAAGTTTCAGGATGAATTTTTACATGTTTTAGAATTTCTAAATTAATTTATTTTAGGATAGATCTAGATTTATGGAAAAGTTGAGGGAAGTTCCCATGCATTCCACACCCAGTTTCTCTATTACTAACATCTTATTTCAGTATGGTACATTTGTCACAATTAACAAACCAATATTGATGTGCTATTCTTAGCTAAAGTCCATGATTTATTCATATTTCCTCGTTTTCTACTTAACATTCCTCTTTTATTTCAGGATTACATCTAGGACACCATATTACATTGACCCATCATGTTGCCTCAGGCTCCTTTAGTCTATGAAGTTTTCTTAGTCTTTCCTTGTTTTCGATAATCTTGACAATTATTAAAAGTGCTTATCAGGAATTTTGTAGAATGTTCCTCAATTTGGATTTGATTGATGTTCTTCTCATGATTATACTAGGTTATGGTTTTGGGACGAACCTGTCAAACATTACCTCAGCAACATGGTCAAGGTTAATATCAATAGTAATATCATATTGATAGCATGTACCCTTGATATGATATGAATGGCACGTGTACGTTTGTGAGCTCCACTTTTTAAGTAGAAACTTCTATACCAACATACTTTCCTCTGGTCAATAAATAAATCTGAGATATATAATTGGTAACATAAAGAGATTTAGATATATAGTGAAATCAAGTCATTTCCTCCTTAATATGAAGTATTCTTATTTCAATTTTTTTTTTGACTCAGAACATAAAAAGTTCTTTTACATGTAAGCCTGTCATAGATTTTCAGGGATTTCCTTTTTTAATTTTTTTTTTTTTTTTTTTTTTTTTAGACTTTAAAGGATTTTGCACATAGGGAAGTATTAAAATAGGCTGTGGAGGCTCCTGGATGGTTCAGTCGGTTAAGCTTCCAACTCTAGATTTCAGTTCAGGTCCTGACCTCACAGTTCAACTTGTGACATTGACCCCCTAGTTGGGCTCCATGCTGACAGCATGGAGCATGCTTGGGATTCTCTTCCTCTCTCTCTGCCCCTCCCCTGCTCGCTCTCTCTTTCTCTCTCTCAAAATAAATAAACCTTAAAAAATAAAATAAAACAGGCTGTGAATTAAAGTAACAGTTTATCCATCACTCAGTAATTTCAGAAAAACCCTATTCTTCCCTTGATAGTCCAAAGGAAAACAAATTGGTGACTACATTTCTATTATTTAAAATACAGTGTTTCTATTATAAAACATAGCATTCTTTTTTAAATTCTATTCTAATTATTTAAATTTGAGATATTCCATATTCTTAGGTAAAATATGTTCAGGTTCTCCTGACTGTCTTGTATATAAAAAATGAGTACCAGCAGCTAATGTAGGTAATGATTGAATCCTTGGTGTGGGGTAGCGAAGGAAAGAACTAATAAAATACTTCTCCTGAACCTATGTGGGTAATATAGTCAAGTAGATCATGCCACTTCAGGATATAAGGAGACTGATAACTATGGGTCAGATGTGATAAGTGAATTATTGCTAATATGAGACTTTAAATCACTCTTAGCTATAATATGTGGAGAGGAATAGTGACCTTCCCCAAATTGGGGAATGCTTTTATATCAGACCAAAAGAAAATGGCTAATAAATCTATATCTTTAAATAACAATATGCAACAATTAGAATACAAATATGTGTACTTACACATACATACTTATACATGTATGTATATATATGTATATGCTCTTATATATCTTATATATCTGATATATGTTTTTGTAAAACCCCAAACTAGCTAGTGGGTTTTTGGGGGTTTTTTTGTTTGTTTATTTTGGTTTATTTTGTTGTTGTTGTTTACTAACTAATAACTACTCTTTCATTAAATATCTCACAAGTTAAAAGAACTGAAGTGAAGATGGTACATCTTCTTAATGCTTACATGCTTCTTAATATGAGAATTAAATGAGAATATTCTTAATATGAGAATCTAGCTTCATCAACTGAGGAACCCAAAGACAGAAAAGGAAAAACTTTCAAGTTACCCACCAAAATTCACACAGTATTAGTAATTAAAGTCCTTCTCTCTCTCCTTATTTGTCTGGCCACTTAGATTAAAAATATACCTTATCTCCCTAATATGGATAAAAAAAAATCAGGTGATAAATAACTAGGCTTTACACCATTTAAGAAGTAAAATGGATAAGTGTCTACTTTGATTGACTGTTATTTCATTATTAGAAAAGCTCTTTTGCAAGAAGGTAAAACTTACATCCTGTTTAATTTTTTTTTCATTATAGAAAGAAAATTAAATTATAGGAAGTAGTTTTGAATTATTTTTCTTTAATATGCAGTTCCTTACAATTACAAAAAGAGAAGGAGAGAGAGATAGAGAGAGTGAGGGAGGCAGAGTTTGTGCTCCCTAGAAGGGAAAGCTTTTAATATTTGATGGGCTCTCCTTTTACGTCTGCTTTTTATTTTTAAACACCACCACCTCTTTGCTGACCAACAATTTCTTGCAAATTATGGCAAGGGGGGCGGAGCATGAGCAAAGGAGCAGGGTGAAAGTTAGTGATACTCCCTGCCAAAGTTCCAAGTTGAAATCAAATCCTTCGGTAAAGTTTCTTGGGCATGAAAAAAAAAAAAAAAAAGATTTACAACTTCAGCAGAACTGTAATTCTACCAAGAAAAAGTATCAGTCAATCTACTTTACTGTCACCAAAGGATCTGAAGCTGGCTTTGTCATACTTCTTTCTCTTTTATATATGGAGGTGGGGAAAAAAAAAAAAAAGCAAGAGGAGTTTAAAAAAAATTGATGAAGCCCTGACCCTTTAGATTCCATTTATAGTCTGAGCCTGAATGCCATCCCCCTTGACTAGCGAACCGTCCAATCCAGCCGCATGTGTCAAGATTCTATTAGGCACTTAGTGAAATATATATGCATGCCCTTATACCATTTAACACTCTGGGTCCACCTTCAAGACACTGGGCTGTGGATCAACTGAAGCACCACTCCTCTTCCAAGAATCATTTTGACAGGTTCTTTTGGAGGTGCTCCTTTTTTTTTAACCTATCCTTTTAAACAAAATGGCACCAAAGAAGGACGTGAAGAAACCTGCTGCCGCCCCAGCCCCTGCCCCGGCACCTGCACCTGCACCTGCACCTGCACCCGCCCCAGCCAAACCCAAAGAAGAAAAAATTGACCTCTCTGCCATTAAGGTAACTAAAAGGGGTGAAATGTTTGGTCACTGAAACATCTTTCAACAGTAGGAAACTCTAGGAACTTGCAAAGGGGCATATTTTTCATTGAGAGAAGTGGCGTTACCACACAGACTGGTAGATTTGGGGAGAAAAGAATCCAAATTAAAAATAAATAAACTCTGTCATTACCATGAATGTGATATTGCCTATGGAGCCTGTATTTTGCTCCAGTTTTTGTTCTCTGGTTTTCTTTTTTCCCTAAATGGTCAAAGTGCAATTTAGGGACAAAATGTGTGAGTGTGAAAAGGTGTTTCGCAAATACTTAAACCAGTGTTTTATTTTGTTCTGTTTTGTTTTAAACAAAATCTCTGTGGAAACTGGATCCCTTACCTTAATGCTACATCAAAAGAAATTTTTAGCCCCGACTTGTTTCCAAAAGTTTTAAAACAGCTGATGACCCAGTTGTCCTGGGCGTATTTATTTGACAGCTGCTTTATTTCTTCTGAAAAACAGAGGATTTTTGCAATTCAAGTTAATTCCCCCTTCAGCTTTGCTTAATAAAATTTGATACAACACCAAATTAGATCTCAGTGCAGACAATTATGCACTCAAGTGTTTCAGTGACTATAACTGTCATCTTGTTTATTTATATATAGTATTTAATTCAGAATGTGTGAGTTGCTTCTAAATGAAACTAACCCCCAAAATACTATAAAACTTGGTTATATGGCTTTTAGCTTATGTCTTTGAGCTCTTGCATACTGATCTTCAACTAAGGAGAATGTAATTGATTTTTGTGTCGACACTTGGCTGTGATCAAAGTTCTCAGTTGCCACAGATTATCTGCTTTTGGGAAAATGACGCTGTGCATGTATGTGCCTGTTACCTCTCAGTGCTGTGATCCATCAAATGTTCTCCTTCTCCTCATTCACTGGGGTTTGACTGGTCTGAATGACAGTTTGAAATCTTTCAGGAACTCTGCCTTATATGGAAAACTAATGGGCAAAAGGTCCTATTAGGTGATCTTTTCTCTTAAGCCAAAAGTTCTGTACATAATAAATCTAAATTTTGCTAATTTAATACTGTTTACCTGTAATGACCAAGCTGACCTATAAACATTTCATTGACTATTTTAGTATAATCATAGATTTAAAAAAATACTCCCCACATAAATATTGAATTGGATCATCCTCAGATCTATGTGATGACATTAAATAAATATATTCATAATTTTTATAGCATTCTGGTTAAACATGAAATTATATGTTCCAAATTAGGAGTGGATTAATACAAATATTTTATCTTGAGTTTTTAGGTACCTAAAGCCATATTTGAAAAAAGTTGGTCAGAGAATCTAATACTGGTTAGGAACTCTTCTTAATGAATATCCACTTAGGAGGAGAAATGCATGTCAGATTTTCTGATAAATGGTGTTCTGCCTAAAGGACTGCGTATAGTTCATTAAGAAAAAACCAAATTTTTCATCTCCAGCAATTCTAGTTAATGTATCTTTATAGATGCACACTGACTACATTATACAATGAACGTGATTATGGCCACTACAAGAATCCTAATCATCCGTATTATTTGACTCTCCATTCCATACTAAGACTAGAGATATGAATCAGTGTCAAAGCTATTCCACTATATTTATTGTGATTTATAAGACAATGTTACCTCTTTGTATCCAGTATTACAAATATCTGTGGGGGGATAGAGGATGTGCCTTCTTAAGAAGAAAACAAAATATCCCACTAATGAAGGCAAGCATTAATTTTCTTCCCTGAAGAAATACAAATAACACTGATTGATGATTGATTGATTGATTGACCGATTGATTAAAAATTTAGTTTGGCAGTAAGTGTCTAAGGAAAGACAAAACATCACTTTTTTAAATCCGGAGATTGATTGTCCACAGCACAGAAGTGACGCTGTTTTGAATCTTGAAGGTTTATCCTTTCATCTATATGTTGAATTCATGCTAGGGTGGCTAATGTAGCTAGCACAACTAAGCAAAAGAAGAAAACAATCTTAGGGCATCTCTGCAGTGATGAGGTATGTAACATCTTCACTAGTTCATTGCAGAACGAGAGATGCGATGGATCCTGATAAGGGACGCAAACTAAAATGGAGCAGTTAAATGCATCTAGAAGAAACAGGAGGAATTTAACCTTTATATTTCTTTCAGAGGGCCTATTCTTAATAAAGAGAGAGAAAGGGAGAAGGATAAGACTGAAAGTAACATGTTTTTGTAAAGGAATTTAAAGGCCTTCAATGATTTGCATTCATCACTATGAAACCAGTGCACATTTATAGGTATTATAGTCAAAGAATGGACTACATCTTGAGAAGTATATAAAATTTAATTTCATCCCAGTAGGTAACAAGGCAAATTAAAATGTACATTAAAACATTTCATATTATGATGCTTTTAATCACCTAATGATATTTCTAGATATATTACCTCATATAAGTTATAAACTTTTTTCAGGCAGAGAAAATGAACTCTAAAGAAATTAATAGAGCTGTTATATGTGTTCATTAACTTTCTGAAAACTCAATAAAGAACAAAACTTAATTGGATTTTAAACTTTCTTTCATAAATCATATAATATTAGAAATCCAGCTGTCCTTGAGACTTTGAGTAATGCTAAAGTTTAAGTAACTATCTCAGTAGTATTATAGGCATGGCAACAGTAATATTTAATTCTTCACTACTATTCCCAGCTACTATGTTCTGCCTTATAATATACCATCTTTAACCGCTATGTATTTAAGTCCCCATAAACTCTGAACAATCTTTAATATTGTTAATTAGTTTTATCAATTTCTTTAATGTGCTTTGCAACCTGATTTCCTAGTTTGTTGGTTATTTAGAACATTTGTTCAGTTGTTCTGACATAAAACCTCTGATATTCACTGAGGGAATGCTTACCTGATGTCCTATGACCATGGATTTTCCAGGAGTGTCCTTTTCAAAAACACAAAGACAGCTGATATTTGAACACTAAAGTTACTTTCCTGGATGGTTCTAAACACTCTTTGCCTTCAGAGAGCTGACACTTGCAGCAACAATGCCCGACTAAAGAACACTGTCTGACAGACTCTCAAGTGTAGGAATTAAAACCCCCCATGAGCATAGTTGCAGGCGCAAACACAAGAATTAACACCTGCTGCCCAACACTTCAGCCAAGTGTTGAAATAATGAAAAGAAAATAAATAATGAGATGACTATGTGCCTAGATTTTAAAAGATCAATGTGTAAATAAATTTTTTGCACGATGCATGCCGCAGCTGATATGTCAGGATTGCTATGAGGATATAAGACTTTGAATGATGTCTGTCCTTGTGCTGTTTAAGTTTTAATTCTCACTGTTTTCACTGTAATTCAATCAGGTCACCTCTGCCTAGACGCTGCAGGTGGTATTTACAAAAAGTGGTAAAGGTACAGAATGCATTGACAGAAACTTATCAAATAACAAATCTAAATGATTCAACACACACTTGGGGAGATTTAAACTTTCAATTTAATGGTAATGTAGGAATACAGCATTCCCAATAAATGCATGTATTTACTGACGGGTATTTAGTGGAGGCAAATATTATATATACACTGCATTACCTGACTGGCTCTGGTCCAGGTATAGGATTATTTGTTTTAATCTACAAATTCATTTTTCCTCAGCTCTAACAAGGCTAATACAAACCCAGTCCCATTTTGAAGAATTGTTGAGAAAATCAAATGAGGTCATGGCCCATGAAAGGCTCTGAAAACTACAAAGTTCTTTGTAATATAATAATAAATATTCATTGTGAATTAACTCCTGTGCCCTATTAGCTTATTTAATCCTCAAAATGTTATACTGGGGTGGTTTTTAGCCTTGTTTTGCAAGAAAATAAATTGAGTCTAATGAGGTTCAGTGCTATGTTCACAATCAGATAACTAGTAGGTGGTGGAGCTAGGATTTAATCTTGCAGGCCAAGTCCAGAGTCAACTGTGGTAATTGTATCCCAAACTACTTCCTGTTCATAAAGAGTAAATTGCTGTTAAGAATACATGAAGAAGGCTTTTTTTTATTCTTAAATGTATGGGGTAGAGTGGATCTCATATTGCCCTGCACAGTCCTGTGTAGCCAGAGTTAGGGGTGATAGACACAAATCAGAGCAGGTTCACGAAGACTGTTGACCTTGGCCGTTCACTACTTTTCTGTTCTCTACAGATTTCCCCTATCTTAGCACCTGTTACTGACAGGTTGGGTGCTCTCTTTTACAGATGGAAGGTGGGAATATTAGGAACCTAGAAAGACTCCTAGTCACTTTGTTCTAGCTTCCTATAAAACATTTGTAAATGGAACATAGATATTAAAAAAAAAAAGTCATTATGTGAGTAGATTAGTAGTTGTCAGGGATGGAGCTGGGGATGGGGTAAATGTGTAAAGGTGGTCAGAGGGTACAAGATTCCAGTTAGAAGATGAATAAGTTCTAGGGGCACCTGGGTGACTCAGTCAGTTGAGTGTCTGACTTCGGCTCAGGTCATGATCTCGTGGTTCATGGGTTTGAGCCCCGCATCAGGCTCTGTGCTGACAGCTCAGACCCTGAGCCTGCTTCAGATTTGGGTCTCCCTCTCTCTCTGCCTCTCTCTCTCTCTCTCTCTCTCTCTCAAAAATTAAATAAACATTAAAAACATCATTTAAAAACTTTTTTAAAAAGATGAATAAGTTCTGGGATCTAATATACAGAATAGTGACTACAGTTAATAATACCATATTGTACACTTGAAAGGTGCTAAGAGAGTAGATTTTAAAAGTTCTTACCACACACACACACACATATACAAATTGTTTTTTAATTTTAAAAAACTATTAAATAGATGTATCAACTAACCTTACCATGGTAATCATTTTACAATATCAAAATCATCACACATCAAATCATGTTGTACACCTTACTTAAACTTACATGATGCTATGTCAGTTATATCTCAATAAAGCTGGAAAAAATAAACTATACCAAAGTATTTTTAAAATGCTCTTAAATATGAGGCACCTGAGTGGTTCAGTCGGCTAAGTGTCCGACTTCAGCTGAGGTCATGATCTCACACTCCGTGAGTTCAAGCCCCACGTCGGGCTCTGTGCTGACAGCTCAGAGCCTGGAGCCCCCTTCAGATTCTGTGTCTCCCCCTCTTTCTGCCCCTCCCCTGCTCATTCTCTGTCTCTCTCTGTCTCAAAAATAAATAAAAACATTTAAAAAAGTTTTTTAAATGCTCTTAAATGTAATGAAACATATTGAATTTTAAAATAATTTTGGTTTTGTTTAATTAAGTATACACATATACCAAAACTGACCTCCAAATTTTGCCATCAGGCCAATATTCTGAGAAAAATATGGGATCTCTATTTTGTTTACAAATAGCATGATTTTAACTGTAAGGAAATATCAACCATACGTCTTTTGGAGTGATACGCAGAAATATAATACCACATGTGTAATGATTAAATCTTAACCTTAACCAGCTTGAGAAAAAGAACTAGGAAAAGAACACATATAATCAATTTCTGATTAGAAGGAATGACTGAAAACATTTATAAGGTGTCTCTAAGTTTTCTTTAGGTAATTGTAAGAATTTGTTTTTTTATCTTGACCTTTCAATAACACAAATTAATTTTTAATACAACTATAATGTAACAAATTGCGGTATCAATCCATTTGCAGTGTGAATTTAACCTCAGGAGCAAATAAAAAATTATTTGAGATTACCACTAGATACCATATCAAGTTTCCACTTTTAAACATCTATGATGTACAAGAAGGGAACAGGTGGAATGGAGTGAGAAAACACTAAAGGGCATTCTGTAACTCTCCAAAATTACATTTTGAATGATATGTACCTGGATAATATCTTTGCGAAGTAAAATGCAGTTTGGAAAGGAATAGATATGTTCACCAATTAATAGTGAATAGCACTTTTAATTTTAAAGATAATGAAATCTTTGCAAGACAAGGAGACCACAAAGTGACAGTGACAAATTTAGACTCTTGACATTCTAATGTTGCAAATGAATCCCCTGGCAAGTTGTCTTTAGAAGTCGTTCCATAATTACCCAGCATTAAGCACCATCTGACTCATGGAAATTATGGAAAGGATTATATTTAGTCTGCTGATACGACACTTTCTTCTGCTTCTCCTCATACTGAAATACTTTTTGTATGAAAATGAGATCTATAGTTTGTTTCTATATCAACTTCTACAGTTTGTTTCTCACTCCAAATCAGAATTTGGAGGGCAAAAGTTGCAATATACAAGCTGTAGTCGCTTCAATTATATTAGTTAAAAATTCAAACTATATGGATGACAGATCCTTGTTATTCTGGCCATAAATTAATAATAGTGAATTGAAGCCAGAGGAAAAAAAATTACCTTAGAGATAAAACCACATCTACTCAACTTTATAGTCTTTCTTCTGTTGTGGCGAGTGAAGTCTTTGTACATAGCACGTGCCTAATGGTTCAACGTCTCCTGTTTCTGAAGCATCTGACTCACTTGAACACAGTTTATGAAATTATATTTTAACTCTTTATCTAAATTACTTGAAAATAATTTTGCTTAATGAGTTTTTAAGCACTAAGCCCTTTTCCATTAAAAAAGGAAGTTGAGGTTGATTCTACTAACAAAAGCATGGAAAATTCACACCAGTGCAGAACATAGCAAACCTAGAAATCATACAGAGGAAGCTGCGACCCAGATAAGTTATTTAATCAAAAGACACATGCTTTATTATAATAGAACAAAATTCTGAATGTTTCAATCCCTGTCTAGTTCCATTCCCATCATATCAAAAGACCTGAAATCTCTAAAATGGTAATGCCAATATTCATAAATCCCTGTGGTCACAAAAAGAACTTTTATTCCAGATGAGGAAAAAGCAGATACTTTAAATTTCTTAAAACACATACACCAAGAATTTTTCGAATGCTCACATTTTTTAAATACAAAGAGGAAGGAAGGAACAAAAACACGACTTGGATTGTTAATAAATTGCATATAAATAAATGTACAAAGTAGAGAAGGTACAACTCTTAAAAAATCTTAAATTTATCAGTTATTAACCATAGGTAAGCTGAAGAAGTATAGACTTAGGCCACATGTTTAAATTTTTATTAAAATTCACCTAGGCCTCTCATTAAGTCTTGTAGGTCTGAATTGTGTTATCTTACAAATTCAGCCTTTGCTCCAATGTGACTGAATTCAGTTGACTAGTCCACACTTTCTGAGCATAGAATTACTTATTTCTCCTTCTGTTCAGATCAATGTATCCAATATAGCCATCTACTCTCTCTTATATTGGACAGCCTGGACTGGTACTGTATTCTCATTGTTCTTAATTTCTCCCTTTTATTTCATATTATAGTCACCAGCCTAAGTATATCCTTTGTTGAGGTAAAATAAAAAATGAAATGAAAAATATGCATTTCCTTTAAATCAAATAAGTTACTCTGAGGCACAAAATTCTAATTTCCAAAACAGTATTTCTGCTGCCTTTTTATGGTGATTCACGGTAACTCTGTGAGATTAGAATGAAAAATAATAATCTAAGTTTTTCTTAGGTTTTGCATACATTCTAGGTCTTTAAATGCCTCTCTGCCAGGCATTAAATCAGAGAACATGCAGCAATGTTTTCTTGCTTGAAAACTGGCCCTGCTTAGATTAACTTCTTTACTTAGCCTTACCAGTCATTAGCCTCATTATGTCTTGCAGGGAAGATGAAGGCTGTTAAAAGACCATAGTCTATGTTCCTTCCTAGGGCATTTTCTCTCAGTATTCAACGTCACGGATCTCCCAGATCATCCTTAATTATAGCTCTTCTTGATATACTAAAGCTTAACATACAACAATTTCAGAGCCTGTTTGATTAAATTCATCTTAATATTTCCCCTATAAATTAATTCCTTCTATACACTAGAAGCTTTATTTTGTCTTTAATCAGTTAACCGAACATCACGAGTACTTTTCAAAGTGAGAAAACATCTGTAAACATTGCAATAAAAATCCTTTTCACCACCAGTCCCTTGTAAACTACTACTTACTTGAATCCAGTACTAAAGAGCACAGGAGTCACAAAAATATGGCATATAGCTGTTGTACTAACAGTCTAATATAGGTATGTAGGCTAAGATGGAAAAGCAAATTGAGGGTTGGCAAATTAGAATTCCTAAGCATAAACATTTACATAAAATCTAAGGAAAGACCGTGGAAATATAAAGGCACATACATCAATAATTCAAAATGAGCATGCCTCGTATGTGCTTGGCATTTCTAGGTGCTGGACCTATACCCCTGAAGAAGAACATATCACCTTCTATAGAATGTAAGCTCTTTGAAGGAGATGATGAAATCTCCTCCCTCATGGAATATAATATTCTAGAGGAGAAGCTAATGTTTGAGGTTGGAACTTACTGTGCATATGCTCTAATGATTTTAATTTATAGAAAATCTGTTGAACAACTAATACAGACAAGGTATTTTATAGAGCTATGGGAAATGAGTTATAAAAATAAGGCAGAGGAAGCACTCTAGGGGGAAAAAATTGGGGTGGGCCCATGCCCAGTTTGCATCATGGACAAAGGTAGATGGTTTTCACTAATGCCCTGGACTTTCCAGAAGTTTACAACCAGGAAGGTTAAACATCTTTCAGTGGGAAGAAAGGAGCTGAGTAAATAGAGAGAAAAGATTCTTTCAAGAGGAGATTTTATCAGGGCTTTGAAGAATAGTTAATTTCTAAGAAACAGAGATGAGAGGAGAGGATTCCAGGTAGAATGGACTTAAATCTAATTTTTTAAAACAAACCAAATGATGACAAAGCAAACGGAGGCCAAAATCAGCTGACATTTTGTATTAATATCATGTCTTTGTTCAAAGAACTGATTACTTCATCATTCCAACACCAAGAAAGAGATGCAAAGGAAACTTTTCATCATTTGTAGAAGTGTACCAGAGAATAAGTAGCAGTTCCCATTTATTCTATGACCACAGCGTTCCGGTCTTTTAACTTTTAAATTGTAGTTTATTCTCTAGGCTAGAATACACTGTCGCTTTTCTGCTGTTATCAATAACTTGCTTAAATGTTTACTTTGATTCTCAATAGGTACAAAAAAATCTAAGCTCTCATCCTTTATGTAGTAAAGTTATATAGAGAAAGTAGAGTAAAATTGTCTGACAACCGCCTGCCACTTCTATTTTAATAATAGTAAACGTTTACATAACATTGAAGTGGTTAGGAATAGCTTAATCATAGTATAAATACAACTTTAAGAATTATTTTCCAGTGTACTCCACAAGTATTATACAAATTGACCATATTTTGTATGTATCCAAGGACACATTTTTCTGCTCAAAAATAAACCTCGCCAATAAGCATTATGTAGGGCAAATGATAGACATTCTGTAGGGCAACTTTGATGGATTTATTTTGCATTATTTGTAGTTTTTAGTTCTACTAAAGATATATACTAGTTTTCAATGTTAGCCATAGGGCAATTTCAATTTAACGACACAATACATAAATATAATTATAAGACTAAAAAGAACACAAAGAAATATGGCCTGCTCTCATGGCTTTAATTTGGGCATCAAAAACCATGAGGCTCCAAATTACACACTTATCAAAGGTTAGAAATTTCCACCTTTGTCCCTCCCTTCCATTTCCTCCTAATAATCCAAAGCATCTAAGTTTTTCTATTAACTTCCATTTCTCATAAATTCTCAAAATGTCTATTTATTAAAATACATTTTATTGGGTACTAATATTTTTTAAATTATGTTTTCAGTCCTTACTTTGGGACTTAACACCCTATGAAATTTGTTTCACTACTTGTGAATTTGGGACAAAAAGTGATATGCATTTAATATTTGATTTCTTCCTAAATGTTTTGAAGTAAAGCCACAAAGGATTCTTCTGTCTAGTGAATGGAGACTTCATGCTTTTTGTGACCATTCCCTTAAAAATAGTTGCTGAGACAATACTTAAATCAAAATTTATCTCCAACGTTCTTTGCACATATAAGCTGCTTTAGGTATGTAGAAAACTGATAAACATGTCTGAATGTACGTGGACATTCTAGGACTGATCTTTCCTAAGGACCACTTTTCACAGTATCATTCCAAGAATCGAGTTCCTTCCTATTTTCAGGTAAGCTGCCATGAAAACCCACTACCAGCCAATCCCTTAGATACCTTTAAAATCCTAAAGTGCCAACTGGCACTTTACAGCCCCTGCTTTGGGTTTTTCTGGTTCTCAGTCTGGACTCTGAGGATGGAGGAAATACCCATTTTACTGTACAAAAACTAAGGGAGAATGGTGAAAATGGAGCTTTGAACTATCCTGGCTTAGATAAACTCTATACTTCCGAGAACACAACTTGCAAAAGAGTGGTCTTTAGTTAGAGATTTCAAGAACTGACCACACCTTCACTTGGCTGAACTCTAAGAAACACGAAGAATGTGCATGGCCTTTTCAAGTCTTCTGAACTTTACCACCAAGGACAGAGCTCCGCAGGCTCTTCCTTCTATAGTAATTGCCATTTGAAACCCCAACCCAGTCCCATCCAATAAATTCCATTAAATATCAAAACTTGCTGATGCAAAGTTTGCAAAGTCCATAATTCAACGAGAGAAGGGGTCAGCCTGAGTGTTCGAGAAATTCTAAGCTCCTCTGCCACTGAACAAGTAAGAAGCTTCTTAAAGGAAGAGGCTCCAAGAGAACATCTCAGGGATAAAGACCATAAAAGTACTGACAGGCTTCGTCTCATTATGGCTGTCCACTCCTAGGTTCTGGTTTCCTAAAAATAGCCCTCAGGGTACAGAGCCCTCCTTCCCTTTGCCCTAAGAAAGCTAAAGAACTCTCCAAGGGGAGTGGCCACGTCTCTCTGAAACCTGATGCTAGCTGTGAGGTCACAGCTTCCCCAGAAATAAAAGGCAGCCTCGGCAAGCAGGCCCCACTCAGGGACTGGAGCGGCCCTCAACTCACTCTTCAGCTTTGCCGCTGTTCCTCAGCCCAGAAGTTCTGCCATGGTGGGTCCTGTGAGAAAACTCTTTGTCCTTTATAGGAGGATATAGCCGTGGATATGACCTTACTGAATAGAAAGGCAGTAAAGGAGCAGAACTAAGGAAAGAACATTCAGTATAAGTCTGTAGAATCTACTTTTGCTTTTGGTGAGGTGGGGTGAGGATAGATGAATTCGAGCTATTATGCTAACTGAAAAAGAACATCTTACTCCCCAAAGCAGTACTTTATGCTTCACTAACTTTTGTTATATGACATAAGGTTTATTATATCTAAACATGGGGGAAAGGAAATTGCTACTATAGCAAAATACTATACTTTTAAAAACAGTCTGATGAAGACAGCTAAAATAAGTAAGCTATTTCCGACCCATCAGACACATGGTCGAGCAAAAACCTCCTAGTTAAATAGAAGAAAGACTTAAGGTGATCTTTTTAATGCAGTGTATCTCTATTTCTTAATTCAGTGTATCTGTGTTAGACATATTTTAAATACATCACAGACTATTATGTTATTCCAGGAAGTATCTGACTTAGCATTTGTTAAATCATTGATTCATTGATTAAGATGCAGAGAGATATTCCCTAATTATCTTTTGCAATAGCTTATTTTTCCTAGATTCCAAAGTATCCTAAGGCCACCTCTTATTCTATGACACCTACATATCTTCCTAGAAATCTCAGAACAGAGAGCACTCATGCTTCTGTCAATGCATTTGAAAGAGTACTATTGTTTCTTTCTTTCTCCCTCTCTCGACACTGCAGTCCTTCAGTGCCGACCAGATTGCTGGTAAGTGAATTGAGCTTCTCTACTCCAGATGTAGGCAGAGCACTGCCTGGTTTCTGAAATATCCCTTATCTCTAAGGCATGTTACTGCGTGGCTCAACCTGTTTGTGTCCAAGCTATGCCTGACCTCTGAAAAGTAGGCTTGCTTTTGGAGCTTACTTTGAAGAATACTCAGGGAATGAGCTTGGATACACTTAAAAATAAGGACATTTTTGTTTGGTTAAAATATTCTTTGTGGTTAATTTCTTTCTAACAGATCGAGTTCTCTAAGGCACAGCAGGATGGTAAGTTTAAAAGATACAGTTGTTAATGTGTGCACACTCATAAAGATGGCATGTGAGAAAACCAACTCCCCTGAGATGAGATCAGCTCTTCCTAATTATCCCCACTGGTGTAGCCACTCTAAATATAAATGCTCTCAATCACTCTAAATAGAAGTTTTCTCAACTTGAACCTCTTGCTTATAATCAGTAATCAAAGGTTTATGCAAACAAAAGATAGACACCATAAAATAGGTCCTTGCAATCACTGTTCTAAGTAAAACCATTTTGATAGAGTAGCCAATACCATAGATAAACCCCAAAAAAGTTGTAGATTTTGAAAGGCTAATCTGTTCATCAAATTCCTGAAGACAGATTTGAGAGGTCTGAATTGTTCCATTTAGAAAATAATATTGATTGTGAACCTGCCCAATTACCAAACCTACATAATTTCAATGGGCATCACAGTGAGTTGAGAGAAACAAGTGAAGTGGACACAGAATAAAAGTGAATTCAGAGACAGAGAAGGAGGGAAAGTTTATCATAAAACTGTGCAAGAAACATTAGACATCTCCTGGTCTGTCTTCAGAGAGCTGATAGGACTTGTTCAATGACCCAAAATATTAGTAACAGGCCCAAACTCTGGTATTAGTTTAAACTAATTAGAAATTTATTTCACAAAAAGTTACTAACTAGAAGATTTCAAATTTTTAAAATTCAAGAGAAGCTGAGTACTTTCCCTAACATTTCCTTCAGGTCTTTGGACCCAAGAGATCCCATGTCCCACGAAGTTTGTTTTTTCACTAGAAGCGTAGGAGAGAATGTTTTATGGACTGAAAGTGTCACAAGTTCAAACAAACTGACACAGAAATTACATCTAAAGAAGTGAGGGAGAGAAAAACTTTAGTTATATGATAGCATACATAAATAATTATAATTATAGGTGTTTAATAAGAAACTATTCAAATACTTGGTTCTGTACCTAAGAAATGCCACATTTTTCAGTCTGTTTCAATGCCTAGAATATTTCATGTCTGGACGTCAATTAAGAAAAAAAAGGATATTTGCTGTAGTAAAAACTCACATGTATCTACATCATGGTTGATGATCTCATGTCAACAGATCAGGTGATTCAATGACTCAGAACTCAAGAGTATTTGAAATTATACTACAAAGGACTATTTTTTTCTTATTGAAAAAAAATGGTAATCCTACTATATTTTGTTTGAATTTTAATGCATTTTTAACGAGTGATGCTGCTACATTATCAGCTACTGCATCCCAGTCCTCTCAAATATCCAATTTACGGTGTCACTTTGGCTGCCAAACTATGGTGGGACTAAGCAACAGAAGACTTACTGTTGGCCAGAAGGACAGAAGGACTTACTGTTGACCATTAAACCTATAACTACATATATGAAAGAAGTTTTAGATATAAAAGTTCAGGAAGCATTGGTGGGGTGGACTGGTTTTCTCCTTGTGCCAGGAAAGCGAATGTAAGCTCTTAAAATTTCAATGGAAATACAATGCTTGTGGAAATGAATGAAAACTTCTTTGGTTTCCTTCCTTGTTCAATGATTAAAGAGTTTTGGTCATGGCTGCTCCATTTGAATGTATCACAGGTTGGAAGAAAAGGGAAAAAAAAGGAACATGATTGCATTCTAAAGGTCTAAGTCCTGTGATGTCCAGTGGAGTTGCCACTTAGCCACATGTGGCCATTTAAACCTGAATTTTAATTAATTAAAAATAAAAGCATTTAAGCAGCTATTTTCTCAGTTGCACTACTCATATTAGTGCTCAGGGGCCACACAGGGCTTTGGGGGCAGCCCAGACATAGAACATTTTGATTGTCACAAAAAAGGTTTCTAGTGTTGGTCTAGACCAGGGGCTGTCAAATTTTTTTCTTAAAGGGCCAAATTGTCAATATGTTAGGCTTTATTGGGAGTACAGAAAACAACTCCACTCCATTGTTGAGGTTTAAAAATAGCCATAAACAATACATAAAATAATGGGCTACATTCCAATCAAACTTTATTTTAAAAAACAGGTGGCCAGCCCCTAGGTAGCAGTTTGCTAATCCATATTCTAGACTCTTGAAGAGAATAAATCTTAAAAATCGGGGGTAGGAAGAGCAATATCTGTCTGTCCTTGGCATTTAAATCAACAAAGGGTTAATGTCAGAGAGATTCTATTACAGCCCATAAAATCCTATTTGTATATCAGCATCTAAGCAGGGTAATAGTGAGCCCTCCGAGCAATCTGTGCATGAAAGCATGGAGCCAGTAACAAGAATAGTTCAGTTTCACATGTCCCTTAGAAAGATGAAAAATAATATTTGACTAATAATCCTACTGTGCCTGCAGCGTGCTTTTTAGGTTAAGGGAATGGTCTGATATAGTCAAATTGCATAGAATCTGAAGGGAAACCTTTAGCCAAGAATGGTGACATGATCTATAGTTGATTGTGAATATGTCTGGTACAACCTTCCATCAAGGGATAGAGGGATGATAAAATAGGGCATTTTGCTGAGTAATCTATCTAGATGGCATCTTTTGATCTAAGGCCATTAATGGTCTAAAAACACTGTTTTCAGCTCATTAAAAAGTGGTTGTTTTGAGTGTTGTCGGGATTAATCCAACAAGTTGTCATCAATACTTTTGGGTTCTCCAGAAAGTCTAATTTAGTTAAGTTTAGAAAGTTTCAGTTAAAATGTCACTTCTGGCCCCTAAATCCATAGTAGTACCCTTTTCTGTCTTTTTGGCATATACTTTGTTAACATAATCCTGAAAGGCAAAAACAATTCCATCAACATAGAGTGACAAAATTTAGGTAAAGCCAGCAACAAAGTGATTGTGATAAAAATAGACAACACTTTAAAGATATGTACTTATACACACACATAAAAGTTCAAATAAAACTAGAAATATCTGAATAAAATTGGTGGAGTCTATCAATGTGAATATTCTGTTTGTGACAATATTGCCATAATTTTGCAAAATGTTACTATTGGGGGAAACTAGACAGAGTATTTAAGAGATCTCTCTGTAATTTTTTTTCCTTAACATTGCAGGTGAATTTACAATTATCTGCATAAAATTGTAATTTAAAAAAATGTGTACTTAAATTCTAAAGCCAATATGGCGACATGCTGTCATATGTATTATCTGAAAAAGAGTAAAGTTTAAACAGATTATGATAGTGATATATCCAAACAAATATTTCTCCTTCTGAATCGATTACATTGGGAGCCCATTAAAGTCATACACTGCAGTGGTTAAACGACACTATTGAACTCAGAGATTTGTTTCACCTTTCTAATTTTTTTTTCCTGAGAAATGAAGTTGCTCCTGAAGATAACTAGTCCAGGGGGGAGGCTAAGAGATTTGTCCTTCAGGAAGAGGGTTTTCTAAATAATTTGAGAAACCTGGGTTAACCTCTTATAACACAACCCTGATTGAAAATTTGTCTTCTTGAAATTTTATTAACTTTCTCAATTATGAGGAGTTCTTAAGGTTTCTCAAGACCTCAGAATTTCTTAACCCAGTCATACTTCTCAGGCAGATGAAGGAAATATGAATAAATACATCAAGGAGCTTCAATTTCCATATCTGATTAAAAACAATATATGATTTGAGGCTGGAAATGCTGCTTTAATATAGTCCCCAAAAGAAGTGTCAGAAAGGATTGCCAATGACTGTTTGAGCTAAGAAAAGGAAGAGTTCAAAGATAACAACATAAGTGGTTGCAAAAGATGAAAACAGAGGAGAGTGAACTGGATCCTTGATGAAATTAGGGGTAATTTATAGGTCTAAGGAAGAAAAAGTACCCTAAAGCTTCTTGCTTCTTGCAGAATTCAAGGAGGCGTTTCTCCTGTTTGACAGAACAGGTGATTCTAAGATCACCTTAAGCCAGGTCGGTGATGTCCTTCGGGCTCTGGGCACAAATCCCACCAATGCAGAAGTCAAGAAGGTTCTGGGAAACCCCAGCAATGAAGGTAACCGTGTTTTCCCAAGAAGTTGGGAAGCAAGATTGTGTGTGCATGCACACACGCACACACGCACACACACACACACACACACACACACACACACACCACAAGGAGGGGGGAGGGGAGAGACACAGAAAGGGAACTTTATTGAGAAATAAGATCCATAGAATAGAGCTTAACTTGTTCTTGATGGTAAATGTGCTTCTTGTCTGTCTAGAATCTCAGTTTTTCCTCATAAAATAAGTGAACCTTCCTTTGAGAATTTGCAAGCATGATAAAATTTCATGCCAATGAAAAGAAATAAAATCTAATGCTAACATTGTCATCATCATCATCCCATCTAATGCTCATAATTTAAAGGTTAATGAATAAAATCATATCCAAATCTGCACATTTTTTCCAAACCTTCAAAGGCAAAAATACATTTTGACAAAGATGTTTAACATGGCCAAAACACAATACATTTTGTGAACAACTCAGCAAATTGCAATGGCACACTTCTAGAAAAGATCTACTCTGATAAGAGCTGTGGAAATAAAATCACAGTGCTTTCAAGAGGTTGACAATGCCTGCTGACTTTGCCCAGTGCTCAGTCTCTTGACACCCTGCTCTGTGCCATTTTAAAAGAAACTCACCTCTCCTAATTAAGAATAGACAGGATGTCATTTTAATAAGAGTATTTTCTATTCCCAAAGAATCACAAGAGGACTTAAAAATTGAAGCCAAAATGTACATTCAGTCCCCCAAAGTAAATCCCAGGACAAAAGACAGTAGATATTTAAGTGGCAAATTGTAGACATCATTTGCTTGATATGGTCATCCAGTTATTAGTCTGGAACAAAAATATTTTTTTAATTCCAAAGATTCATGGCACAGTGTAATAGTCTATTGGAGAATAGCACACTGAACAAAAAAGATGAGAAAAAAACTGAAATTTTTTCAAGTAGATATTTGAGCTGTTTATCTTTGCCATGAGGGGGAAAGAAGGAGGGGAGAACAAGTAATCTCATTTTCCCCTTGATAACTGAAAAGACTATTTTCCTTTTATACCAAAGTGGGGGAAGTGGAGCTTGAATTTATGCAAACGGACTTCTAAATCACTCCACTGGAATTTTTCTCAAACTTCACTTTCTTTAGAGGAAAATGTCTAGGTAAATCATTCAAAAGGTAGCTGAGAGCATGAGATAAAGTGAGAAAATGATAAGCCAAATCTTACTTTGTAAATGCCATTTTGTAAATTACCAAACATCTATCTTTAACAGCATTATTAGGTAAATAAATGTTCATTTATTCAATGTTCAGATGTGGTCTTTTCAATATCGTTCAATTTCCATTCTATGAGGAAGGACTAATAAAAGGGAATTTTGACTTTAGGGCTACATAACTTTGTCCATTCACATACATCTGGATAGTCTGTTTTATACTTTTGTTGTAAATGTGATTTACCTTGTTTGTTGTATATTTTTACATTGCTTCTTTAGTATTTGTAGAAAATATTAAATTGACAATACTAATAAAAAGCAGTTAACACTTATTCAGCACTCGGTTTGTCCCAGGTATTGTAATAAATTTCGCATGTGTTATCTCATTTAGGGCTCACACTAACACTCTGAGGAATCTCTCTTTTACAGATGAAAAAGTTGAGGTACAAAAAAGGGTGAGAAAGTTGCCCGTGATCACACAGTTATAAATGGTGGATTGGGGATAGAAGTTTAAGCACTGGGACTCCAGAACTCATGCTATCATCTATCACCAACTTTTTGTCATCAGCAATTTACTAACTGAAATTTAAGCTATATGAAGATATTTTAGATCAGCTGGAATGAACTTTCAAGTTCAATTTGTGATTCAGAGATGACATTTTATGGTAACTAATAACTCTCCAAATTGCAATTTCTTCCAGAGATGAATGCCAAGAAAATTGAGTTTGAACAATTTCTGCCCATGATGCAAGCTATTTCCAACAACAAGGACCAGGCCACATATGAAGACTTTGTTGAGGGTCTGCGTGTCTTTGACAAGGAAGGCAATGGCACAGTCATGGGTGCTGAACTCCGTCATGTTCTAGCCACATTGGGTAAGGAAAATTTATTTCAGTAGGCTTCATAGGACAGAATATATAGGAAAGAGCATGAATTAAGGAAATCAAGTTATAACAAAGTAGGTAGGGAAGAAAAGCTATTGGTAAAAAAGAATAGTCAAAAATTAATGACCATTTCTACTGGCCTCAGTGCCAACAAGTTTGTTTGGGGAAAGTGGTAACTTAAGTTACTAGTAATGAGTAACTAAAGTAAAGCATGGTAGTCCACATAGGATAGAGCTTGGATGATCAGGCATAATGTGTATTTAGGTCATTCATTAGAAACAATTCATTGACAACATACTAAGTACCAGAAGAACAGGATGGGCTTGATTTCTATCCTCTAAGAGCTTAATCATAGTCTCAAGGAACCCAAAACTGATCAGTTATGGTGAAATTCTGAAAATATTCTCTGGCCTTCTTTCTGAACAAAGAGTTTTCTTTCATCAGGTGAGAAAATGAAAGAGGAAGAAGTGGAAGCCTTGATGGCAGGTCAAGAAGACTCCAATGGCTGCATCAACTATGAAGGTACAATCTCATGTGCTTTGGTATTTACAGCAACTCTTAACTGATTGGGTTGTTGATGGACTCCTTCCAAGCTTAAAATAACTTCATCTCTGTCTTCTTTACTGAACATATACATGTTATTTATTATCAATCAATTACACAATAACTCTAAAAAGATATTCTCTAAGAATCTGCCCGTGTACATAAGATTTTTATTCCTGTGGGTTTTGACAATCCTGGGCATTGTTAAATAGCTTAAAATGTTTTCACATGTATTCTTTCTTGCTAGATCTTTACCACATTTCTGTAAGATAGACAGGGTTTATGCCAGAATAGGGTTTAATAGAATATTAAAGTTGGAGAGATCTCAAAATCTTTAACAGCAAGTAATTATGAAAATGAGGAAACTGAGGGCCAAAGAGGTTTAGTTTCTCAGTGAAGGTCACACCATTAATGGAAGGGCTGGTACTAAAATTTAGTTCTTCTCCTTGTCTGGTGTTCTTCCTTTCATGGCCAACTCTCTATGCTGTGCTACCAATTTAGAGCAGCTTCACCCAAAGGGTTGGAAAAACAACACTCCACACAAAATACAGATGCAAAATAAAATTCCATGACATAATTTGTAAAATTTAAAATTTCCAAAAAAATTGAGAAACTTTTCTATCAAAAAGACTAATCTAGCCACTTTTCAATAAAGCTACGTTGATAGCTTTGATGTAAATGTCGAGATGAAGGCTAATGACTTGGGGAAAAGTAAGAACAGAAAAGCAGGGAGAAGAAGAGGGGAGGAGAGGGCAGGAGAAGAGGCAAGCAGTCAGCCAAGCACATTTTCACTGACAATCTTAATTAAACACTTTTTCCCCTGCAAACAATGTTTTACGTTTGGTTATTGCCATAAATGCATTATATAAAAGAAGAATCATTCAATAAATATTGTTTGCACAAGTGGTTAGTCATTTAGAAAATAAAGTCAGATCTGGATCTCATACCAGGATAAATTTCAAATGGTTCAAAAATTTAAATGTAAAAGCCAAAAGCGTAAAAGCCATGGACGAATTCTTTTATAACTTTTAGAGTGGGAAGGTCCTTCTAACACTGATAAAAACCCAGAAGGCATTACAAGTTTTGATAAATTCAACTACATAATTTTTTTAAATTCCATATGGCAAAAGCCACCAGAAGCAAAGCCAAAAGACAAATAGCAAACCATTAAAAAAAGTAATCAGTATCAGAAAAAGCTCATTTTCCTAATTAAAAAAAAAAAAACTATTGCATATTAATAAAAAGACTACAACCCAATAGCAAAATTCATAAGTACATTGGAAATTCACATAAAAAGAAATTTTAAAAATCTATAAATACAATGTTAAACTTCACTAATAATAAAAGAAATGCAGATTAACAGTACAAGGAGATACCATTTTTCAATAAGCTGATTGCGAAGCATTAGAAGTGTGACAACACTTTGGGTTGAGAAGAGTGGATGGAAACAGGAAATCTCATGCATTCCCATTGGGAAGGCATATCATTAAAATACCAATATGGTTATGTAGTACTAACTATTAATTCTAGCGAATCTACATCACGGGATGTAGCTTTTAGATATGCTTGCACTTGAAACAAGTGATACATGATTATTCACTACGTTGTTGTTGGTAATAGCCAAATGTTTTAATAACTTAATGTTCACTAACGTGGTATGTATCAAATAGACTCTGGTACACTACACAATGAAATACGCCTACACAATGAAATTCCCCACAGCTCCCTCCCCACTCCCCAAATAATAAGGATACTCTGGTTTGCAGTCATTAAGTGAGAAAAGAAAAAGAAAAATAGTTTGTAGAATATGCCCACCATTAGGGTGAAAAAGAGTTTCAGAAACACATATTTGTATTTTCTCATACATGCATAATACCTCCACCAATTTCACCACAAAGAGAGACACTAGATAGATGGGAGGCAGTGGTGAGGAATATTTCTTTTTTATTATAAACTCTTTCATACTTTAAAGAAACTTCTAACCATGTTAATGTACCATTTATTCCAAAAATTAAATTTACAAAGTCAGGGGAAAGGCCATGAATCCAGGATGAAGAATACTAGACTATACCGAGCTTTAAAAAAATAAATGCTAGTATTACAGCTAAGGAAAATTAAGATTGAACTAACTTGCTAAACCTCTCTTTTATTAAACTTGATGGTTTTCTAACTCTAAACCGTCTATATTATGCCCACAGCTTTTGTCAAGCATATCATGTCTAATTAAATGGAGCTCTCAAGGTAAATATCTGTTTGCTCTTTATTATATAAGCTCTTTCTTGATGCTGTATTTTTTTAATAAATTTAACAGTTTCACTTTGTGCTATAAACATAATTAGTATTAGTTCATAATTAAGATTTATTTATATTTACCAGAAAATATCAACCCGTCGAAATGGGTTATTTGGAAATAGAGGGCTTTTGTATAAATGTGTAAGCAAAAATCTCTGAGACCTTTGCTTCCATCTATAAACCCTATCTTTGATTGTGTTGTAATTATGCAGTGAAGATTCAAACAAGCCAGAGACTAGTTCATTAATTTATCTGGAACATAACACTAATAAAAGTAGGGGCCTAAGTTCTTTGAATAATAGATGTCACTTTTAATAATTACTGCTCTAGAAAACGAGGTTATCACAGTTCAAAGTTAAGCACTTGAAACAAGGTTATTATAAGCAGGAAAAGGCTTACCTTGGAAGTGCTCGTTCATTTTGTGTTTTTTCTTCTTTTGCACTTCAGACTATTTCCTCCCCAGCTTTCTTTCTGAAAAGATGCAATCAACATCTAACTCATTTTCCCTTTTCCTTTGTAGATCAAGCATTTTTAGGACAACTGGCTGGAAACTTATTGCAATAACACCCATGACTCACTGCCCAGATCTGCGTCCCATCATTCAGAAAACAAAACGATGTGGACCGTTCTAGATGGAAGGACTCCCTGAATTTTTATATACTTCACGTTCCTCTATGAATTGTATTCATACCACACAAGCCAAGTGTCTTCCTGCTCTAGACAAGAAGGATAAAATACTCACAACCTCAAATTCAAGCACCATTCTTTATTTTCTACCATGGGTCATTGAACATCCTTAAAACACTAAATCAATAAATAATTCTGGTCAGTCGGGAACGTTCAAGTTGCATTGTGTTTTTACCTTATTCCTTAGAGAAAATAATTTTTAAATTTTCAAGTCTTTTGTTAATGTACAGAATATGGATGAATTGTAAGCTTCTAAAGAATAAATCCTTGCAGTCTGCATAGTAATCACAAATGGAATAATCATCATCAAAATATTATTGAAGATATGAAATAGGGAACTGAGGAAATTCAGGTAGGATCAGAGACATTTTAATATAAATTATCCAGGCAGTTTAAGAATGAAGCAGGTTTTTTCAGTTTTGTGTAAATCATCGTGTACATGCCTTGACTTATCACTTCTAGTGACAATCTAGCCTATTCATAAGAGAAAGTCCTACGAAGCCCTGATCCTTCTCACTGAATGTCTTCAAGGATAAAATTTAAAGTGACCTTTCCATGGTTACTTGAAAAAACCTCTCTGTATGAGACTGTTACTCAAGAACTCAAGATCCTGTCTATTTATATTCTGTCTCCAAATATGACCCCTCTACTTTGCATGCCCATGTCCCTGAATCTTGGTTCAACCTTTTAACACTTGTCCTAAATGATAAGACTAATGACTGAAAAGTTCAGAGTGTAAACTTACTTTATAATCTCATCATGCTATCAGGTATCACTTTTTTCTTTAGAACAGAGGAAGAATTTGCAAATTAATAGTCATCTATACGTAAGAGATAAAGTGACAAATAGTTCTCCCGCTCTCTAAAGAGAGACCTGTAATATATGTGATTATAAAATCTCTGAAAAGTACCTGTCTGCCTATACATTTTTGGAAGCTGAAATTTTTGGGTGCTTCAGGTCAACATGACCTTCCACCTTTAGCAAAGGGTACCCAGAGCTCGGGGAGCCAACAGCTTCAACTCTGACCTATGCTTTTGTAGCCAAGATGATGTTGAGACATTATAATCACTCTTTTTAAAAAAAAAATTTTTTTGTTTATTTACTTTTGAGAGAGAGAGACGGAAAGAGAGAGAGAGTGAGTGGGGGAGGAGCAGAGAGACAGGGAGACATAGAATACTAAACAGGCTCCAGGCTCTGAGCTGTCAGCAGAGTCTGACATGGGGCTGGAACTCAGGAACCGTGAGATCATGACCTGAGCTGAAGTCAGACACTTAACTGACTGAGCCTCCCAGGTGACCCTATAATCACTCTTTTAAGGAAGATTCACTATGGCCTCAAGATCCTTGAGGCCACGTTTTCCTAAGATCAGGATTCAGAAATTTTGCACAGCACTGCCTACTAGAACTTTCAGTAAATATAGAAATCTTCATGTACATTGTCCTATTTGGTAACCACTACCCACATGTGGCACCTGAGCACTTGAAATGTGTCCAGTGTGACTGAAATTAAATTTTTTATTGATCTAAATAGCTACATGTGGCTCATGAATACCATACTGAACAGCACAGGTTTCAATATATATTTAATTCGGTTGTCACATCAGGCAATAAAAAGGCTCTTCAAAAATGACAAATGTCACCATGGAGAGAAGGTGGCTGGTACAAATAATCCAATCATAAAAGACTCATTTTTGTTTTGGAATATGTGACTAAATTTCACTTATTTAACATTTACACTTCTTTAATGTTTTTTAATTGGAAAAATGTGGTGTCTACAAGGTACTAAAGTTTTAGTCTCAAGCTTCCTCTTTAATGCTTTTCCCTGAAGACCTTATAAAACTGCTTTAACTCCCAGTGGAATAACATCTTGTACACTATCATGGGACTTAACCTTATTAAGTTACCATGTGTGAAATGCCCATAACTCAAGTAGTAGCAGGTGCAAAATAGAGCAGCGAGCGGGAGAGTGACAGTAATTTTTAACATCTATACCAGCTGGCAGAAACGACAGGTGCTTAATTCCTCAGTCTTTAAAAATAACTTTTGAAAGCCTGTGCTGCATAAGCAAATATTCTCAAATTTGTTTTTTTAACTACCTTCAAGTTACCTTCCTGAAAAAAAATGTAATATTATACACTGTGGGCCTCAAGGTATATATATATATTTGAAACTTAGCATACAGGAACTTAATTTATTCCCCTCTATGAATAAAATAAACAATTATTAAATCAGGGAAATAAAAATTAGTTTTTGAGACTTCATAGTAATATTTCTCAAAAAACATATCAGAAAGAGCTCTTAACATATATTTTTCTAACTATATTTACATGTTTTTTTCTATACTGGCAAATAAAACTTGGAACTTCATAAACATTCTTTATCATAGAATGGATAAAGAATGTCTTCCTTTAAATTCTAAGTCTAGTGAAACCATGAATCTATAGATTTATTTAGCGAACCAAGTCCATACCACCCCCTCCAAAAAAAGAGATTAAACAGCAAGTATCGGGAGTCCAGACTGAAGAGTTATGTTCCCTTAAATTACCAGAATAACTGAAATTAAGGAAGAGCATAATGATGGAATAATTCAGTCAATGATCTCAATTTTATAGTTCAATGAGTAAGCCCCAGACATGTAGGGGTAGGCCTGCTGAGAAAGAACAAAGTCAGACTTTTCAGGGACAGATCTTGAAGTTGCCCAGAAATGCTCAAAAAAAAAAAAAAAAAGTAGAAATACTCCTCTTCTTCTTGAACTTTTAAAAAATAACAGAAGTTAAATTCCTTTGTCAGTAATCACATAGGTGGCCAAGAAAAATTTGAGTAGCAAATAAGTTGGGCTTTTCTTTCTATTTAAAAAAAAAAACAAACAAAAAAGCTTATCCTTTTCTGGGGTGCCTGGGCGGCTCAGTTGGTTAAGCATCCAACTCTTGATTTCAGGTCAGGTCATGATCTCATGGTTTGTGAGATAGAACCCGGCATCAGGCTGTATGCTGACAGCACGGGGCCTGCTTGGGATTCTGTCTCCTCTCTCTGCCCCTCCCTCATCCTCACTCACACTCTTTCACTCTTTCTCTCTCTCAAAGTAAATAAACTTAAAAAAAAAGAAAGATTATCCTTTCCTATTGTCTTCCTCCAACCTATGAAGGAGAAAATCAACTCATCTCATAATATTCATTGTGTAGGGTAAGAATAAGTATAATGCTATTAGAAGAGTAGTAATGGATAATAATGCTTAGTGGTACAATTAAAAAAATAAAAAGTGAATTTAAAAGTGATGGGCAGGGGCGCCTGGGTGGCTCAGTTGGTTAAGCATCGACTTCAGTGCAGGTCACGATCTTGCAGTTCATGAGTTCAAGCTCTGTCTGTGCTGACAGCTCAGAGCCTGGAGCCTGCTTCAGATTCTGTGTCTCCCTCTCTCTCTTCCCCTCCCCTGCTCATGCTCTGTCTCTCAAAAATAAATAAACATTAAAAAAAAGTGGTTGGCAAAAAAATATTTGCAGAAAATTTTTATACTTAAAATATATATATTAAAGACTTAACCCATAACTTGTATAAAAGTGTGCTTAATGATAATCATTTGATGACCACTGGTAAGATTCACTGGAACCATAATTCAGCAGAAATGTTCAAATAGCAAACTTGTACTTTCTCTTGCTTACTTTTCCATCGTCATCAGTTAGATATTCTTAGGAAGACCTTGAGGGGCACCTTAAGGGGCAGGTGCTTTAGTCAAGGCTTGGGTTTGATCCTTACTGCTACTACTCCTGTAACAGCAGTAGCTGTGTGACCATGGCACAATCACTCAACCTTTGCAAGTCTCAAGTTTATCTTCCATAAAATGTCTTTTAAAAAGGAAGGATTGTTTTATGGATTAAAATAAATTAAGAATGTGAGGTATTTGGCATGTGGCAAGCACTCAACTATTTTTCTTCTCGGTTTCTTTAGTACTATCCTCTGGGTTTATATGGAGTACTGAGTTAAATCTTTAATAACTCCCCATTACTGAGAGAATAAAATTCTGAAATTATCAAGACACACAAGAGCTTTTAGGAACTTTTTCAGTTTTGTCTCCTGGTATTTCTTCTTAATTACTCTTCCTCCCAATCATACTGAATGGTACAGTGGGTAAGAGCTCTGACTTAGGTTTCAATCTTTTCTGTCACATCCTAGATATGTAATATTGATTACATCATACATAAAATAGAATACTTAGGAAGCCCCGCTGTGTGAGTTAAATGAGGCAATATAGATAGAGTGCCTATGGAAGAGCTATTTATTGTGAAATCTAAACAAAGGAAATGGTAGGTATTATAATCATCACCTCTTGAAATTGTTATGAAAGTTCCTACTGAGAAAAATTATTTCATATCATTTTTAATGTTTATTTATTTTTGAGAGGGGCAAAGAAAGAAAGAGAGAGACAGAGAATCCCAATCAGGCTCCATGCTGTCACCACAGAGCCTGACTCAGGGCTGGAACCCACAAACCATGAGATCATGACCTGAGCCAAAATCAAGAGTCAGATGCTTACTGACTGGGACACCCAGGTGCCCGTTACATCTAAGACTTTACTCAGCTATCACCTCTTCCATTGACCTTTCCTCACTTCATCCACCCAGAAATCCTCACCAATGTGTATCCTATAGTACCTTGTATCTATTACCATATGTATAATATAGCATAATTACTTGTTTGCATCACAACATATCTGTATCCCCAGAGTGTAGAACAGTGCCTGACAATGGTTAGCATTAAATATTTTTAAAAGCATGAATAAATAGATGAACGAAACTATATCTAATGTCTTCCCTTCCCTCAATCTTGAAGTAAAAACAAAAACAAAACAAAAAACAAAAAAAAACATGTCCTATTGACATGTGTATCCTGAATTTTTAGGTGAATAATAAACTCAATAGGTATTCAATTCACTAAAAGTTCAGTGAATGTATTCATGAATTAATTTACATAAGAATGTATTAATAAATGAAAATTCCTACAACTCTGAATACAATTCCTATACTCTGAAGTATATAACCACCTTCTAGGACCAGGTAACAAATGGGCACAAACTTTTTGATTGGTAGTGTTTGTGTGGAACACCTTTTTAACCAGAATTATGTGGCTATGCCCAAGTTCAACAGGAAAGAATGCTGTGATTGATTAGCATCAAAATAAGTATTGTGAAGTCTGCCCTAAGATAGGATGGGTAAGTAATGGCATGCATGCCATGAATTTGTTGCTTCTGAGAGTCTAGGGAGTTTTCTTCATCAAATCAGTCCATTTCAATAATGTCAGATATTATAAGATCAATACTGAACTGATCACATTTTAAAATTATTCATTGGGCCATGTTCTATCTCAGCACATCAATGAACAAAACATAAAAATACAGCAGTCATCATAGATTTCCATTCTGCAGGTGGGAAAACAGATAACTAACCAAATACATAAATAAATAATATAGGATTTTAGAAGGCTATTATGTTATAGAGAAATGGAAAGTAGGGAGAGGGAATGCAAAGCAAAAAGGGAAGGAGAGGGCTAGGGACAGACCAGGGAAGACCAGAGAAAGCTGAGAAAAAACTCGGAATAGGTTAAGCCAATTGTTTCATGTATTTAATTCCAAAAATGGTTTCGTCTCCATTGGATTACATTGATAAGTAATCCAAATCACTGCCTTGTTTTCCCTTGTGGATCCCTTGTGAATATAGGAGTTTAGAATTTATCTGTCAAATCCCTTAAGTTGTGGGGGCACCTAGGCGGCTCAGTAGGTTAAATATCCAACTCTTGATTTCGGGTCAGGTCATGATCTCACAGTTTGTGAGTTCTAGCCCGGCTTAGGATTGTCTCTCTCCTCTCTCTGCCCCTCCCCCGCTTGTGTGCAGGCACGCTCTCTCTCAAAAGTAAATAAACATTAAAAAAAAATTTTTTTAAGTCCTTAAGTTGTAGCCCCTGAACATCACATGACAAATAAAATCTACCAATATTTAATCCAGTAAAATTAGTATATCTCTCCAGTTGATTTTTGTCTCAATATTCCAAATTCAAGTTCTATGTTACAGCAAATAAAACACAATAAAACTTTATGCTGCAAAATATACACACACACTCAAAAGGCTAAGAAAGATACAAGTATTGTTGATGTCGATATGGATAATGATGAGATTTTTGCTTGTTTGTTTGCATGTTTTCTTTATGTAGGAATTCTTGACTTTCATAGTAGGGGTATATTGCTTTTGTGATTAGCAATTAAAAACAAAATAAATACTTCTTTTAATTTTGAAGTCTTTGAATTTTGAAATACCACATAATAGTAGTAGAACTAATGTCAAAAGGAAGATACAGTAACAAAAACATTTTTAAAAGACAGTTTACTTGAAAGAAAGATTGTAAGGAGGTTTAGGTTTTAAAAGGAATGGGTATCCATATCAAAAGTAAAGATTTAACGAAAATTTCCATGTAATTACCACATTACCCAGTTTTCATTTTTCAGTTGTTTATGGTTATAATAATACAATATAATAATTAATATAATATAATATAATATAATATAATATAATATAATATAATATAATAATTTTCCCATGTGATTTCAAAAGACAGGGATAAAGCTATTTCTGTTAGGAAGTACTTTGCAAGAAGGCTGAAGTTTTTACTTATTATGAGAACTATTGCTAAACAGGTGTTCCAGTACTGTTGGTTTCTTTACTTAGTTTTTGCTCTCATAACATGATGGGTGCACTAGCCAAGATGAAAGTAAGTGTCAGACTGTTTTCACGTAAAACCATCTACTTTGCCTTTTGCCTTGGTGGTCAGGAAGCTCACAACAAATTTGATATATTTTACAATTCTCTCCATATAATATTTTCCTCTTCTTTACATCTTTTTTATCTCAATTTTTACCTTTATTTTTAACTGTCCTATTGAAATTTCTTTTATTTTAAGCCATTTCAATCTGTTTGCAAAGATTGGTGGTATAAACTATAATAACCATATTGATAGACTTCATGATTTCATCTTTCCAGATATAAACTTTATTTACTACCCATGAAAATCAACTTCCTGGATCAAATAAAAAGATGATAAAATGGCTCATAAGGTTTCTGGACATCAAGCATTTTCCACCAAATAATATTTCAATGAGTAATGTATAACTAAATCAGAAACAGATTTAATTTCCCTTGAAATTCACATGGCTTTAGGCTAAGAGTTTAACACTTATTATTTGCTGAGTTTGCTAAACCCAGATAAAAAGAGAATTAGCTAAAGTTTTCTAAACAACCAAAATTCTATTTTTTTCCTGTTCTAACTGAAAAAAAAATCAAAATCAACAAGGGTCATCATAATATAATAGAAAATATGAAGACCCCCCCAAGATAGTAATAATAATGATAAATTCAACTCTCTTAGGGTGGGTGTCCTTACTTCAGAGGCCAAACTGACACTTGAAATTCCCTTCATACTAACCTGTAGAATCAGGATTGAAATTAACACCCCATGCCATTCTTTCCTTGATTGTGGTACCATCACTTCATCGTGTGTGTTATTTGTCTCTCGAACTACACTAAGCTTGAAGACAAATAAAAAATCTGTACCGAATACAAATTTGTTTCCAGATTGTTAGATAGGCTTAGAAGTCAATGTTGCCATTCGCAAATTTCTGTACTTTACTAGAGAAGTTGTAGAAAACAAGAAACAATTCTACCCATTGAAGACTTCTTTCCAAAATGGCATCCTCTTGACTCTTAAAGGGAGAGACATCAAATATTCGTATGCATAGGTTTTCTCTTTGAATTTTTTTAATGTTTATTTATTTTTGAGAGAGAGAAACAGAGTGCAAGCGGGGGAGGGGCAGAGAGAGAGAAAGACACAGACTCCAAAGCACGCTCCAGGCTCCAAGCTGTCAGCACAGAGTCTAATGCGGGGCTTGAACTCACAACTGAAAGATCATGACCTGAGCCGAAGTCTGACACTTAACTGACTGAGCCACCCAGGCACCCCATAGATTTTGTCTTTGAAAACTTGTCCTGGACAATGGATTTTTTTTTCTAATTTTGTGACACCGTAAAACCTGTAACTGACTTAGTTTCTATCTCCCATGATCTATGGGACACATTTGCAACCCATTTCCAGCAACTGTGCCAGAAGGACTCTATGATATGAGTTTCTGTGCGAATCTTTGAGGTTCAACTTTTGTACAACTTATTCTTTTAAACACTATTCAGTGAAACTCTTTAATCTCTTTTCATACGCTAAATTAATACGGGGGTTTTGTTGTTGTTTTTTGTCCTCTAGTCAAATGGATGCTTCCACCTATCTCTCTCTGTCATTTCCTGCCAACTAAGTTTACCTTTGGCCAGGAACACTGAATTTGTTCAGTGGACTGCCTGCACCTCTGTCTTTCTGGAATTAGTTGAATATTTACTGCATTTTGTACCTATTCTATAAAAATGAGTTAAAAACTGAAAATTGAAAGTGTTTGTGATATTGATAAAAGCATAGGCTCCATAAATATAAAACAAATCTACAAAGATGAAAATTATTAAGTGTACCAAAGCAGCAAGACAGCCTCAATTCCATATTCATGTGTTGGTTGACTAGATATTCGATTATAAATTAAAAGAACATGTTGAAAAACTGGAAATGTATAATGCAAATACTGAGACTAAAAGGCAAAGAACATTCCTTTTGTTACGTAACTCTTTGGGTCCACACTTGCAATACAGACAGTTTTTGTACCTATGTTATGGTAACTTTATCTCTCTTGATTCACCTAGTTTGCTTTTATATTCCCTGTAGGTAGTGTTTCTTTTTTTCCTTTGATAACCTATTCAGTTTACTATATTTGCTCTGATAAGCTTCCTCATCCTTTCTGGAGTGAGGTAGAACACACAATTATAAATTAAATATTTATTGAATAAATGATGGCTTGCTTACCGTTTTATAAAGTAATAAGAAAAGTTATTTGCATTTGTTTTGCTCTTTGGGCAGGCTGTTTTGTTAGAAGGTTATGGGCTAAAAAGCCAGAAAGATTTAGATATGAAATCATAAGCAAGTCCCTTAATCTTGCTGAATTTCTGTTTCCTTTTTTATAAAAACAGGGATAAAACTGCATTCCCAGGCATGGTGAGGACTGGGTGATCTTGCCTGCATTTGGCATATATAATAATTACTCTCTAGGTGTAAGCTGCTATTCTGATGTGCAGCTTATGGCTCTGTGTTGTAAGTTTTGCTATGGGTAATATATATATATCATATAGATAATATAATATACCATATCATATAAATATGACTAAATTAAATTGCATATAGTTCATATAAATATGATATCTCTGGTTAACTTTTCTTCCAATATTTGTGCTGAATGCTCTCCAAAAGGTCCCACTGGAATTGAATATACAACATTTTAGGGTGTGAACTACTGTGGCTTTTACCTTAATTACTCACAGCATTTAGGGAGTCACCTAAGTTGTCATCCTGAAAAGACATGTTACTATAGTGACAGGGATGAGATACTTTTGGGAAGGAAAATATATGAATCGGCCTCTTAACAAACACATATAAAGGCACCACAATGGCCTACCTGAAAAGAGGAAACATTTGAGTCTGTATCTAGGGACTCCATGTGGTATACAGCAAGAGCACCATGCTGAGCTTGCAGGAAGAGCAGCGGCAGTTCTCTGATAATGTCATTGCAATGACCCAAACCTTTGAAGTGGAGAAGAGCGGAAGGGGGATTAGCATGTTTCAAAAAGTAGGATTAAAGCTCTCCTCCTCCGAGGAAAAAGTCCCGATTTACTTAATTACTGACACTTATTACCTCACCTCGCAAGCTCTAATTATGTAAAGCAAATGCATTGGTGGTTCTCTTTTAATAGTGCTGTTTTGGAACAGGACGACCATTAAATAATTTATAACTGGAGATGGTCTCTGTTAGGAAGCCTCCTGTCACCTGTCTTCCATCAGACAGGGGACAAAGTCAACAAATGAAAGGCTTGCTTTTCACAACTTCCCCCTCCCTTGTCCATTTAACTACACCAGTCATGTTTTGTGGAATGAGATGGAGAAAACTACATTTAGTAGGATTTTTCTCAGGAAGAGTGTTGTATATGCTTTTAAGAAATGCCTTAATATAGTGCCGGAAAGTAACAGGAATGTTTTTATTGCATAAGAGTGAGTGGGAGATACATCACAAATGGAAAATTTGATCCGGAAGGGAAGAGATTCAACAGAGAGACTCAAGAAGAGTGGTGAGGCTAAATGAAGCTGTTTTCTGCTTGTACCCAATCAAGGCCGCCCACTCAAAAGCATGGCTATTTTGGGACTCTAATTCCTTGTGATCCTACCTCTTTCACAGCAGAAGACGATGATGACTGTGTAGCTATGCCACCGCCTTTGTACTGCGTCATTGCCCTCTCTCTGCAAAATTAATTACTAAACCAAATACCAAAAGAACTTTTCTAAGTGATTTTCTCACCTCCCCAAAAGTCATTTTCCTCTTCATTGAATTCAACCAGTCAGTTAAATTCTAAAACCTATTATTTGTGCATCACTTATGCAATGACCCTCCTCATCACCTCCTTGTCAATTTGCACCTGTTCAGCCAGCTCGCTTTTATTAAAGCTATTTATGGGGTGTGGAGGATCATTCCTTCTTACATTAAGAATTAATTATAGGATTATTTGGATGTGGCTTGAACAAAAGTACAAGCCTATCAAATTTTCTTTCCCAGAAAAGAAAAATATAATATTCTTATAGGAATGGCACTGGATCACACATGTTTTTTTCCTAAAATCCTTTTAATGTTTGACCTCGAGCAAAATATTAAGGGTGAGCTACATTAAGGAGCATATCTCTAATGTTTTATTTGTGTAACCTGAGTTACTCCAGGCTTCCCACCAGATTGTGGGAACAGATGGGCAGATGATAACAGCAAAAACCCAGACTTCACTCATGTTTCTTCCCCCCCGCCCCCAACGCCCCACCTTGTTAAGGCAATACCTCTAAGCTCCTACAAAGGGTACTGCCTGCTCCCAGCAGTTGTTTCTGGAAGTCCCCAGGTCTTTTTCACAGGTGTGTATTCAAGTCCCCCATGCTGAGCCTCACCGCTGCCTTACTGAGTAAGTACGTCTAGTACAAACCACCATGCACCTTAGCTTGGTGGCAGCTGCTAAATCCTACCAACTCTGCTGTGTACGTGCCATTTTCCATAGGCACCCACTGGACACCAGGATGTTTTTGGACACCTACAGTTTGCCACTGTGTGTCTGCTGCATATGGCCATGTAGCTGGACACCACTATTCTCTTGCCCCTATTGAGCGACCAAAGTCTCTTAGGTTGTCAGAGCAACATAGTTTTCTATTTAAAAGTAGGAGAGGGTTGCCTGGGTGGCTCAGTCGGTTGAGCGTCCAACTTCAGCTCAGGTCACGATCTCGCGGTCCGTGAGTTCGAGCCCCATGTCGGGCTCTGGGCTGACGGCTCAGAGCCTGGAGCCTGCTTCCGATTCTGTGTCTCCCTCTCTCTCTGCCCCTCCCCCATTCATGCTCTGTCTCTCTGTCTCAAAAATAAATAAACATTAAAAAAATAAATAAAAATAAAAGTAGGAGACAATGTCACTCCCCACCCTTATGTTAAGTTCTATGGAAGGGTCCCTACCTACTGCTGCTGATGTGGTCAACATTTTATAGTCTAAATGAAATTAGTTTTTATTAAGGTACAATTTTATAACCTCCCCAAATAGGGCATGTTAGGTCAACTGCATAAGAGTACACAATTGGTCCCCAAATGAAGAGTCGAGTAGGGACTGTTAGTGCCCACACTTCTAGGAGCTACATCTCCTTGGAGGATGAGAAGTCTTTTTCTTCCCACAAAGGCTGCATTATCTTGCTGAGCCACTGAGCCTTGTGCTGCTGGGGCCGCATGTGACCAAAGGCGGTGCCTTTTCCTAGTTTGCACAACAGCACTACAAGGGCTGCAGCAACCCATGGCACATGTATCTACTTAGTGAGGCTGGAGCAAGGAACCAAACCAAGAGACCCACACTGTGCAGTTTCAGAGCCACCCTTCCCTCCACCTTCTCGGAATCAAGAATCATGGCTCTCTTCCTTAATCAAATGCATTGTGCACACCACCAATTTCTTCAATGAGTGATCCCAGAAGACCCCTGGATCCTTGTGCAAAGGAGCTTCTGAAAAGCCCTCTCACCTAATTTGCCAGACATGATCAGGCATAGATTAGTATCCCTTAGACAGAAGCCATAATCCTACAATCACGAAATAGTCCTGTATATTATCTCAATGCTGGACATAACTTTCCATGAAATAATTTGTGAAATAATATTTTATAGTTTGAATAATACCTTAATCCATAAATTGAAGGATAAATATTTATATACTGCCAGATTTCAACTATACTTCCAGGATCCACGTTCACCTTAAGTTGCACTGTCCTGCCCTTAAGATGTGCCATTTCTCCGCACAGAGGCGGCAGCAAGTGAAGACATACAACCTGTTCCTCCACGAGTCTTTCAGCAACATTTGCTGACTTGAGAAACACTTTGATTTAGTGAGAAGAGCACAAGGTTCAACAGCAAAGCGTTTGGGTTCTAATCCTAGCATTGCCACTGGTTCTGGCCAACGCCAATTTTCTAAGCCACAAAATGATGGCAAAATCAATTCTGCTTATTTTACGTGGTTGCTGTGAATATCAAATGGAAATATTTGAGAAACTATAAAAGCACCGGATAAATGTAAATCATTGTTATCATCTGCTATCCACAAGGACCTAGAAAACCTTTTATAATGAAAGACTCTTCATATAATGATGCTTACTAAATGGGATATTGTTTAAACATACAAACTGATATATATACATACACATATGTGTGTATATATATATATATATATATATATATATATATATAACCATTACTGCAATACATTTTCAAGAAGTACTTTTACTACAATTAAATTTCAAAAGATAATTATTCCTTGCATTTAAAAATTATTACACAATTTGCTAGTGTCAGCAACATGCATGTATATGAACAATTCATCTCCCAACCTCATGAAACATATGATAGAGCACTGAAGGGAGAGTGCTGAGCCCTGGGTCTATGTCTAACTAGCTCTAAGACTTTGAGCAGGGTGCCATGAGTGTGCTCATTTAAATAAACAGAATCAAACACTTGAACATAGTCTTGCCAAAAGAGCAATACACTGCCTTAAGAAAATCTGAATTCTTTTCTAGGACCTGCTATAGACATCTTTCTTATTTCTCCTATAGGTGACTAGTGAAACTAAAGAGACAGAAATTATTGTATAAGGGAGGTACTCTGGTAGTTGAAAGAGGATCAAGCAGAGGCAGGATGCTAACAAAGTAAGATTAATTACTGAAAAACTAAAACAGAGAGGGCCACAGAAGAACCAAAGTCAGGGTAAGTGGAAGAGTACTCCTCATTTACTTCTAATGACATTTTAAAGATATTTTTCTTATTAATTTACTTATGTATGAAAGTAATCCTTTTTGCTCTTGTATGTAAATCTTATTTTTTATTTCTTATATATTAGCTCTGAATTTCCATAGAGTCAAGGCAAAATGGAAACAGCGGACTACACTGCTATCATCGCCTACTAGAAGAAGCATTAATAATTCTTCATGTAAACACAGTAGAGTTTATGGAACCCATGTCCAAGGAAAATTATGTCAAGAATGTAGGGGAAAAAAGCTAGATAATGACGAGCTAATAAGACAAATATGTGGAAAGTATTGAGAATACTTTTCTAGTCTTTAAATGTTGGAAAGTCTATTGGGATAGCAGTTAATTGTTCATGTTCAACAAGGCATGAAAATAGGAAAGGGTTCTTTGTGTTACTTTTTTTCTAAGTTTTTATTTATTTATTTTGAGAGGGCAAGCAAGCTGGGAAGAGGTAGAGAGAAAGAATCCCAAGCAGGATCCACGCTGTCAGCAAGAAGGCCAATGTGGGGCTCGAACCCACAAACCGTGAAATCATGACCTGAGTGGAAACCAAGGGTTGGATGCTCAACCGACTGAGCCACCCAGGCACTCCTCTTTGTGTTACTTTTAAATTGGATGCCATTCTTCTCCCACAACTCACTATTCATTTCTAAATCATGCATCTACTTATTTTTATGATTTTTTTGTGTTTGTGTGTATGTTTCTTGAGATCTAGCAAGATTTTTATAAGCTTTTTGTTTTGTAGATTCACCTGAAGTTGCAAATAAATATGCAGGCAACTGCCATGAATCATTCTTCCTCCACCAGTATTGACATCTTGTATATCTACTATATAATAACAAAACTAGGAAATTGACATGAGTATACTCCACAGAGCTTATTCAGACATCACCAGTTATACAGACATTCATTTGTGTGTGTGTGTGTGTGTGTGTGTGTGTGTGTGTGTGTGCATGCATGTGGTTTTATGCAATTTTATCAGATGTGTAGCTTTATGTAACTACCACCATAATCAAAATACAAAACCTTGCCATAATCACAAAACTTCCTCTTGCTACTCCTTTATAAACACACTCACTCTTGGGGCGCCTGGGTGGCTCAGTCAGCTAAGTGTCCGACTTCTGCTCAGGTCATGATCTTGTGGTTCATGGGTTTGAGCCCCAATTTGGGCTCGGTACTGACAGTTCAGAGCCTAGAGCCTGCTTCAGATACTGTGTCTCCTTCTCTCTCTGCCCCTCCCCCACTCATGCTCTGTCTCTCTCTCTCAAACTAAATAAACATTAAAAAAATTTTTGTTAAACTCACTCTTTCTCCCAAATCTCTAACATTCAATCTATTCCCCATCTCTATAATTGTGTTATTTCAGGAATGTCATAAAAATGGAATCATACAAGATTAGCTTTTTTCACTCAGAATAATTTCCTTGAGGTCCATCCAAGTTGTTATGTGTATCAAACTGAGTTTAAAATCCAAATGAAGTCATCATTCTTCAGATGTCTCCTTTGAAATCTTCCCATGTAATTACAAATGCTTATCCTCATTTGGTAGGAAAAAAATTTACTTTTAGATGAAGCAACTATTTATCAGATGTGATCCTATTATTTCTGTCTTGTTTTAAGTAATACTGTTCTTTATTCAGATAATTATGCTCAGAACATCTGATTAGCTACAAAAAAAAATCTTAGTCTTACATAAGCCTTCTAGATTAATCGGTTCAATGGCATACAGTACACTTCATTAGAGAATTCAACTGAACTTGCTTTTGCCAATAATCTGTACTTCATAAGGAAAATATAGGTTACTTCGTAAACATTTTATCTCAAGTTAATGTAGCAATGATTGACAGCAACATTCTTAAAACAGTTTGTGGTAGGATGAACAACTGTTAATCTCTTAAAAGAAAATGCATTGGATCAGTTTAGAGAGAGAAGGAGTGAGAGAGAAAGTATATCCTCAATCTCTTGAAGTTCCCTTCCTCTTCTTATTCTAACCAATATTTGATCTTCCCCAGAGACTCGGTTTGCCCTGCAAGTAGTACCTATTTTTTTTCCACACTGAATCCCATATACATATATATCATATCTATGATATTATATATTATATCTGGAGATGAAGTGAGCCACTTCCAGAAAATTCTCCCTTCACCCTAGAACACTCCAGCTTTGAAGTTCCTGCTATCAAGCCATGTCAGCTGCTGTCCCTTCTTACCATAGTCATCTACAGATCCCTAGGTCATTCCCTGTCACAAGTATTGAGGATTCAAATATCCATTCAGATGATCTTTCTAACATTTTGACCTCACGGTACCATGGCCCTTTCCACTTCAATGATCTTGTCCTCTAACCTTGTCTCAGCCACCTACTCATATGGTCATGCCCTAAGCCATTGCCATCACCCATCACTACACACCCTCCAAAATCTCAAATTTCAGCTTCATAGCACTCCCTAATTTTCTTCCTCACCGTCTTTGGTAGCTTGACCCCAACAACTCAGCAAACCACAGATCTTATTTCCATTTGATTTTCTATTGTCTCTCACCCCTTCACATCCTTTATCACATGACTTCACACTTTATCTAGTTTAGCTTCCATGATCCATAATTATAATTACACCCCTGTACACAGCTTCAATTTCCTCACCCTTTTGTTGTCTGTAGTACTCACATGGCCAAACCTCAACCTTGGTGAAATCCATCACACAGCCTACTTTGTGACACCTGGCACGGTTGAGAGTGACTAGAAAAACAGTGGTGGTGACTAGTCTCCATTTAAATTTACTTTGGTTTAGTAAACCAACCATGACGTTGGTTTAGTAAAACTATTACATTTTCCTCAGACATTTACTTTCTCACTCTTCTAGATGACTATTTCTCACTTCTTCCTCCCCTCTCAAATCTCTAAACTTCCTAACCCATCTCACTCTCAGAGGATGCCCTTACTTCCTACATCACTGACAGAATAGAATAAACCAGAAAAGAGCTTCCACAAGCCCTCCCCAACCTTTCTACCAGCCTATATGCATCTGTGCCCATACACTTTGCCTTATCTCCATTTTATTATGGAAAATCTAGCTGTGGCCACTTTTGTTCACTTGTGCATGGATTCCATCCTCTGGTGGCTCCTCAAGGACATAGGTTCTACAATCCCTCCACCACCACCATTATTAATATTCACTCTCTACTTGATCATTTCCATCAATATACACAATTGTAATACCTCCCATGTTTTCAAAAAGTTACCTCTTGATGTAACTCTCTCTTCCAGCTCTTCCCTAATTCTCTGCTGCCCTTTACAGAGAAACTAGTAAAGCATTGTCTCCACTCATTGTTTTTAATTTCTCCCTTCTAATTCTCTCTTTTGAACCCACTGGACTTTCTCTCCCACCACTCCACCAAAACTGTTCTGATCAAAGCACTTCATTTCATAAGTGAATTCTCAGTCCTCAATTTAATTGATGTTTCAGTTGCATTTGAGAAAGTCAATCGTTCCTCTTCCTTGAAACGCTTACTTCAGGACTCTGCTACTTTCATGGTTTTCCTTCTATCTCCTGAAAGTTCACTTGTTTTCATAACTTCAGTCATTGGCTTTTTTCTTCATTCACTTCCTAGGGGATCCCATCCAGTCTTATAACTTTAAATACCATCTATATGCTAATAACTCCCAAATTGATTCTCCAGGCCAGTTCTTTCGTCTGAACTCCAGGTTCATATATCTAAGTTCTGGTCAACCTCTTCATGGAAATGTCTCAGTTACCTCAAACATAGCATATTCAAAACTAATATTCTGATTTTCCCCCTCCAAAGTCTCCTCCTCACACATTATCCCCCATCTCAGTGAAAAACCTTGGAATCAGCCTTGATTGGTCTTTTTTCTCTCACTTGGCACACCCAATCTTTTAACAAATCTTGTCAACTCTATCTTTAGAATAGACTCAAATTCTGACCTTTCCTCACTCCACCACAAATGCTAGAACCCTGGTGTTCAAGCTACTATATCTCAACTGGATTATAGCAATAGCCTCTGAATTCATCTACCAATTTCCATCTTGTCCATCTTACAATCTATTCTCTACAACACGGCCACAATTATCCTTTTTAAAATAGAAATGGAATTATCTCACTCCCTGCTTAAAACTCTCCAATCCATTTCCAGCTCACTTGGAGTAAAAGCCAATGACCTTACAATGTGCTGTAAGGTCTTATATTGTCTGGCTCCCACTACATCTCTCACTTCGTCCCTTAATCATTTTCCCTTTAGCACATTCTTTGCTTGCTACTCCAGTCCCCTTTCTGTTTTCTGAATATGGTGAGCACATAGGGTCTTTACCTCTGTTATTCTCCTAACTGGACAACACTTCACTGATTACACTCTTGGCTCACTACACTACTTCCTATGAATCTCTGCTCAGATGAACCATACACTGACCTTGACCACCTATCTTTCTTGTTTTGCTCCATTCATCCCTGTAGATCTTATCATCTTCAGATATGCCATCATTTGTTCATTTATCAGCACCTCCCTCCCCCAGCAGAATTTAACTTCATAAGGGCAGGGACTGTGTGCAGCACCCTGAACAGTGCCTAGCACAAAGTAGATATTTCAGTAAATATTTACTGAAAAATATTTGCTTATTTGTCATACAAAAAAAATAAAAAATAAAGGCTATCCAAGTAATCTTTAAATATAAAAGAAATGTTTTATTGTTCTTTTGAGTTAAAATTTTTTGTTTTAAAGAATTTTAAAAGAAATTTTAAGGGTTTAAAAGTTGTAAGATTTTTAAATTTTATTTATTAACATTCAACAGAATTTATTTGGGCATTATCCTCAACACAAAGAACTAGAGGAAAGATATTTATACCCCGGATTAATTTTTTTAATTTACTGTAAAACAATTTCAAGCTTATAAGAAAGTTGCAAGAATAGTACAAAGAACTCCCATGTATACTTCACTGTATTTGTAATCACTAACATTTTCCCACATTTACTTTATCATTCCCTCTCATGCATGCACATAAGGAACTAAGTTGTAGATATCATACTCTTTTATTCCTAAGCACTTCAGTTTACATGCTGGCTTCTCATATCTACTAATTTATTTCAAATGGAAATAATAAGTAAACTAAAAATACCACTAATTGACTAACATGGAAAATTATAAACCCACATGCAATTCTTTCTAACTTTATGAATTCAGATTAGTAAAATAATTCATATAATGAGTTATTGTGACTCAATTTTTTGATGAGCAATGTATGTTCTTTACTTTATTCCTCTTATAAAAAAGTACAGAAATACCTAATAATATGAAATAACTTGGTCAGCTTGAGCAATGAAAGGACATGTCCTACAGAAAAAACTTGAATTGGGGATGTTGGTCTTATGTATTCATATTGCTACCAGAAAGATAAATGCAGATAGTATATTATGGATGCAATAGGGGGTAACCAAAAAGTTCTAGGAAAAAAAAACCAATGATAACAGCAATCCTTACAGCAATTTCTAAGTAAAGGAGATTATGTTGTGCAGAGGCAAAGGGGTTCAGAAAGAAGGTAGTATTTGAGCCAAACTGTTACAAGTGGCTTGGATTCCAATAAATAAGAAAAGAGAGGAGGCCACATCTTACAGAACACATGGAAAGAGTAAGGGCCCAGAAGTAAAAAAAAAATAAGTGAAATGTGTGCTCAGGGAGCAGCGAAGTGACCAGTCTGATTGGAACAGGTGTGTACTGAAAGAGAGCAACACAAGAAAATGCTGGCAAGGGAAGCGGGGCCTTACTGAAGAAGACCCTGCATATTGGCCTATGGGTTCTGAACCCACTGAAAGTGAGCAGAGAAGTGAAATGGAAACCACTGGGAGCACCAGGCTGGCTCAGTTGGTAGAGCATGCAACTTTTGATCTCAGGGTCATGAGTTTGAGCCCCACGTTGGGTGTAGAGCCTACTTAAAAAAAAAAAAAAAGAAAAAAAGAAAGGGGACATCTGGGTGGCTCAGTAGGATAAGCATCCGACTGTGGCTCAGGTCATAATCTCACAGTTCATGAGTTTGAGCCCCTTGTCAGATCTGTGCTGACAGTTCAGAGCCTGGAGCCTGCTTCAGATTCTGTGTCTCCCTCTCTCTCTCTGCCCCTCCCTCTTCATGCTCTGTCTCTCTCTCTCTCAAAAATAAATAAATATTAAAAAAATTTTTTTTAAAAAGGAAACTATTGAAGGTATTCAAACAGAAGTATAAAATGCTCAGAGTAGGGCTCTAGGAATATTTTTTTTGGACAAGAAGACATTGAAAAGCAATTCAGAGAGTATCACAATGATCCAGTTATGCTAGAGCCATTGGGAAGGTAAAATATTAAAGACCTGATCAATGAATGAGAAGTCAGTTATTAGACCTAGATATCTAAAAAAAAAATGGTAAACAGTATTGTGATAAATCAGGAACTCCTTAGAGGGTAATCTTTATTGAGAAAGGCAATCAGATCATCTTTGTTCAACAATGTATGTATCCCTTGTGGCTAGAGTACATGGTACCTGGTGATTATTTGGTCCATATATGTTCAAAAGATGAGTAGATTGGGGCGCCTGGGTGGCTTAGTCAGTTAAGCGACCAACTTCTACTCAGGACATGATCTCGCAGTTCATGGGTTGGAGCCCCGCATCAGGCTCTGTGCTGACAGCTCGGAGCCTGAAGCTTGCTTTGGATTCTGTGTCTTCCTCTCTCTCTGCTCCTCCCCTTCTCATGCTCTGTCTCTGTCTCTGTCTCTCTCTCAAAAATAAATAAACTTTCTTTAAAAAAAAAGATGAATAGATTAATTTAGGAGAATAAATTAAAAGATCAGTTTAGGACAAAATAGATTTTTGAGAGCATATAGAGATAACCACCAATTAGAAATAAAGAGCTGAACCTTAGGAATTTATCAAACTGAATTGATCTAAAACTTATCAAATGTTTTTAAATATACTTTGCTCTTCCCAACTTCAATGTGTTGTTTATTAGACTAGAAATCCAAATTTTAGATTGTTTTTCTATATAGGAATAATCATTTGATGAGATCTTCAAGGAAAGGAAGGTACAGAAAAAGACAGAAGTCTTAAATTAGAATATTTAAGAGCACCTATTTAATGGGTGGGAGGAAGAAGAAGAACCTAAATAAGAAATAGACAAAGACTTTTCAGAGAGGTCAGGAGGAGACTGAAGGGACTGTAATATCACATAAGTCAGCAAAAATGAAAGTTTCAATGTGTGTGATACTGTTGAGAGTTAGGTTATTGAACAGCAAGGCTACTGGTGAGCCAGGAAATGTTAGCAGTAAAAAATGGATGCTAGAAGAAGAAGACTAAGAAACTAAAGACATAGAATGTGAGCTACCCTTTTAAGAAACTTGGCAAAGAAAGAAAAGACACGGAAGAAAAGGACAATTAATTTAAAAATCAAGGGAGAGTAATTGCCGTTTACAATACTACAAAACTGACTTTTTTCCAGCAAAGAAGGGATTAGGGACAGAAAAATTGGCAATCACTTTCGTTTTTGCTATTTCTGTGCTCTTTGCATATTTTCCATGTCCAAATCACACGACAATATAATTAGGTGTGTATTTTTGTCTCTCCTTCTTGACTGCACTCCTTAACTATCTCATTCTCCTTTGTAGCCCTAGCTCCGGGCACATAGGGGACACTCAAAAGTTTGTAGAGCTTGAACTGAAAATTCAAGACACAAGAGGATCATTGAAAGAGCATGGTCTTGAAGGAAGTGGGAGAGTTTGAAGTGGAGGAGAAAGCCTCTGGAAAGGAAAAAGGACGCGTCTGCCTTTGTGACAAAGGGAGAGAACTGGATCTATGAAGTGGAGGCACAGTGGAGAATAGAGAGGAGGGAAACTGAGGAAATCCCATCAGATGAACTAGATCTGGTTAAGTAGGATAGGCCTGGCAAAAGATACAGGCGGGAAAGCTGAGGAGAATGGAACATGTTTGCACAAAAGCTAGAGAAAATGGGATGAGAATTGATAAAAGATTGTTCAAGGCCAAGCTAGAAGTGTTAGTCTCACGAATACTAATAATACTTAGCTCAGTTGTTCTCAATCCTAGATGCATAGTAGAATCACCTGGAAATGCTTTTTAAAAAATAATTTATATTCTTGCCCACGGAAATTCTAATTTAAGAAATCCGGATGAGACTCTGGCATTTTTAAAACCCTCGAAGGTCACTAATGTGCAGCCAAACATGAGAACCTCTGGCTTCATAGAACTTTGGTATTTAAATGGAAAAATGGAAAGTACTTAGCATCAATTATTGGTACTGTGTAGATTTCATAAGGAGAAAAAATGACAGTGTACAGGTAACATGTCTATAAAGACAGTGAATTGGATAATTCTGTGTACTACAGTTCACTACTCTCTGCTTTAACTGTTATGAAAGAAATTATCAATAATGGTGCTAATTTCTCTCTACAGACACACAGACTTCTATGAAGAAAAGTCACCCTTAATGGTAGTTTTCTTTGTGAGTCTCTGTCTCTGCCTCTCTCTCTCTCTTTCTCTGTGTGTGTGTGTGTGTGTGTGTGTGTGTATCTCTCTCTCTTTTAAGTTATAGATTGGAGCCCCCTCTGCTAATCTGAATCCAGTTTGTTATTTTATGCAAATTAAAATGCAAAACTTAACATATTCCTATAGAGTACCAGATCTCTCAGGTCCAGCAATAGAAAGATCTCAGTTTATTGATATTTTTACTACCTTTACTGACACAATGAGATCACTTCACAAGTCCTGCTCTATAAAGCTATAATCACATCATCAATGAGTGGAAATGAGCCTGCATTTACTTCACAAACTGATTAGAGGAGATTGAATGCACCATGTTAAGGATAAAGTATCTGTGGCAAAGAAAGGAAAACACTCTAAATAAAACACCACACTCTACCTATCTCTGACATAATGGGAGTAATTAGTGTCCACCATAAATAGAAACATGCAACCTGTTCTTGGAAATTTTTATTTATTTTATTTTGTTTCAATTATATACTTAAGAAGCAACAAAAAATGTTTTGACAGAATCTAATGGTTAGTGTTTTTTCAAAACTACAGTTGACCCTTGAATAATGTGGGGTTAGGGGCAACTTAAAAATCTGCATATAACTTTTGATTTACCAAAAACTTAGCTACTAATAGTTTCCTATTGACTAGAAGCCTTACTGATAACATAAACAGTAGATTTACACATATTTTATATGTTATATGTGTTATCTACTGTATTTTTACAATACAGTAAGCTAAAGAAAAGAAAATGTTAAGAAAACCATAAGGAAGAGAAAATACATTTTATAGTACTGTTCTGTATTTATGGGAAAAAATCCACATGTAAGTGGACCCATACAGTTCAAACCTGTGTTGTTCAAGGGTCAACAGTACAACACAAATTTCTTCCACCTTAGTTTAGTGGGAAGAATAATAGCTAACATTTTTTAGCTTCATATTACATGTCAGGCACTGAGCTAAATGTATCATTTCATCTAATCCTTACAATATCACCACAAAATAACAGCTATTATTCCTCCTATTTTACATAAGAGAAAATTAAGTTTCGGGGAAAAAAAAGGGTCCTGAGGATTCTTTTGCACAGAACAAGAGAATGCTGATATCAGGTAAGGTTTTGTTGTCACTGACTTTCTTTTTTCTTTCTTTTTTTTTTTTTAAGTATGAATTTCAGTCTACTTGCAAAATAAACTGTAAGAATTTTGAGACAAAGTTTGGATAAGTAGCCAATATAAGCATATTGAAGGACAAGGGCTAGGAAAAACTACATAAATGCCTCTACTGTTAAGATTTATGTTACTCTATTGCCATCTTCTGGTTTTATTCTAAAATGCACTTTATAAATGTTAATCTGGTTGCACAGCTAGGTGAGAAACATCATCATAGCATTATGTATTTCAAGATGTGAATTCTGGAAATTGCAACACAGCATGGTTTTAAACTAAGCTCTTCACTTTATATATGAGTTTACTTATTTTTTAACACATTTATTTTATTTTTTAAAGTGGGTATCCTTTAGGGTTTGTTTTTTGTTTTTTTGTTTTGTTTTTTTAATTTGAGAGAGAGCGAGAGAGAGAACGAGAGAGAGAGCATGCACATGATGGGGGAGAGGGACAGAAGAAGAAAGAAAGAGAATTTTAAGCAGGCTCCACACTGAGCAAGGAGCCCAACGTGGGGCCCAGTCCCACGACTCTGGGATCCTGACATCTGCTGAAATCAAGAGTTGGACACTCAACTGACTGAGCCACCCAGGCACCCCAATACATGTATTAATTAAACAAATTTTAATGAATCTGTGACTGAGCTGAGTGCCTGTGATAGAACAACCAAGACATGGTCATCCCATCAGGAAAAGCTAGAGCCCTAAGTAAAGGAAAAGGCTTATTCAAAGCCACCCAGGTGTTCCATAGACATATGGCAGCCCGAGTTTATCATCACCCAGTTACATGTATGCTTTAGTGTTATATGAAGCACTTAATTAGCACTATTTGAATAAAAATCTAAAGCAATTACAGAAAACAATATCTAGCCCTTGTCTACACCATTCCACTCTTACACCCCACCCTTCTTTCCTTTAACTTAATGCCCAGCATTAACACATTGTAGTCAGCTGCATACAAGCTGGAGAATGTTGTCCATTACCATACTTAAAACACTATAGCTTTAATGTGAACCAATAAACTCAAATGTAACTATAGGAAAAGACAAATCCAAAATCAAATGGAATTATCCCAAACTTTTAATACCTTAGAGTTGACATTATCTGTACTATACAAGAAGCAAATTAAATAACATGCTAACTGAAGCAAATATAGTCCCACTTTGTTAGCTCTGCATAGTGGATTTCTTTTTTAATTACTTACAAATATTCAAATATTAGTGTGTTTTATATAAAATTATAACTTTTGACTGTGCTTGAAAAATTGGAAGATCTACAATTGCATAAGCATTCTTCCACGGTAATAATGGGCTAGCCCCAAGTAGACAGTGTCCCCTTTGGATGGGGCATGATTTCTAGTTTGCCTTAATCCTGACTACATCTCCCCATATGATCCATTTTATATGTAAAATTATTCTCTATTTAATATAATAAATCATACAAATACATATTTATTTATACATTCTTACATTATTCTTTACATTATTTACACATTATTCTACACTAATGAATATTTAGGATACTTCTCATTTTTCCAGTATTATAATAACTCTGCAATAAACATTCTTGTAGATGTCACTTCATGGTCACACATAATTTTTCTCTAGGGGAGTGGATCTCAAAATTTAGTGTTTAACAGTATCACCTGGAGAGCTGGTTAAAACACTGTTGATAGGCCCCATCTCCAACATTTTTTCCAATTCAGATGGTCAGGGGCGAGAACCTAAAATTATCAATTCTAAAAAGTTCCCACATGACCCTGATGCTGCTGGTCTAGGGATACCCTTCGAGAACCACTCCATTACGATCTACACTGAAGAATGGAACCACTCCATGCACGATCTACACTGGCTTCCATTCAAGATAAATACATCTTGAACTTATTTAGATATTGCCACATTGCACTTCCAAAGACAGTATAAGAACTGATAATTCCATTATCAGTTTTTGTAAATTCTCTTTGTTCAACATTTGGTATTTTCATATTTATATTTGTCAACTTGCCAGATTTGAAATGCTATCCCATTATAGATTTAATTAGTTTTCTGATTACTGATCTGATTGATCATCTTTTCATGTATTTATTTGTCGATTGGTTTTTCTCTCTTTTGCCTATTCTTCTCATTGTTTATTTTAGGAGTTTTGACCATTTTCTCACTGATTTGTAGAAGTATTTTCTGTATTTTGTGGGGTTTTTTTTTTAATGTTTATATTTGAGAGAGAGAGAACGTGCACACAAGCAGGCCAGAGAGAGAGGGAGACAGAGGATCCGAAGCAGGCTCCAAGCTGTCAGCACAGAGCCCAATGCAGGGTTCAAACTCATGAACCCTGAGATCATGACCTGAGCTGAAGTCAGATGCTCAACGGACTGAGTCACCCAGTGCTCCTATATTTTGGATAATAATCCAATGTCTGTAATGCACAGAATATTTCAATTCTACCATAATCAAACTTACCAATCCTTTCCTTTAAAATTTGTGTAAAACATTTTTTAAAAATCTACTTTGAGACCACAAGGATAATCTCCTATTTTTCTCTTCTAAATGTTTTATAGCTTTTCTTTACATCTAAAGTTGATTTTGGGATAAGGTATAAACTAAGAACGTATATTATCTTTACATATAGGTAAGGAGTTGTCCCAGCACAATTTATATAGAACAATTCACCCATTTTCACACAATTTTTAATGTCTTTATTTTTATTTATTCATTTAGAGAGAAAAAGATGTGTGTGTGTGTGTGTGTGTGTGCGCGCGCGCACATGCAAGTGAGAGAAGGGCAGAGAGAGAGGGAGAGAGAGAGTCTCAAGCAGGCTCTGTGCTGTCAGCTCAGAGCCCAACATGGAGCTAAACCCCATGAACTATGAGATCATGACCTGAGCCAATATCAAGAGTCTGATGCTTAACCAACTGAACCACCCAGGCACCCCTCACACCATTTTTTAATGCCATCTCTCATAAATTAAGTTTCCACAAATGAAAAGGTATGTTTTGAGGCTCTCTTAATTTGTCCTATTGGTTCATTTGTTTATCTTCTCATTAATAACACACTGTCTTAATTAACACAACTTTGTAAGCCCCTTCCCCATCTTGTCTTTCTTCAGAAATGTGTTTTTCTTGATCCTATGGTCATATATATATATATATATATATATATATATATATATGATTTTGCTTTGATGGTAATTTTATTAAATTTATAAAATAATTTCAGGAGAAGAAACACCCACTCTTCTCTATGAACAGTAGTAGTCTTGAGTATGGACTGGCAATTAAATTCACAAGAAATGACTGACTTCATCCAGTACCACATTTACTTAACATGAAGAAAGAAAATACAACAGCCAGCCATACAGCATACATGACGACATAAAGTCTGGTGATGCCCAGGCCTGGCTTCCTAATTTCCAAAAATCACCATATGGTCATTTGCGGTCATGAAAGACAAAACTGAATGTGCAGAATAGCTCAGCTCAGTGAAGCCATCAGCACTGAGGGCCTCCAGGTTTCTACCCTCTAGTCACGAAGTCCTCTCAGGGCTACGTGACTGGTGCCCATTCTTCAGTGAAGCTGTATTTCATCCACACTGATTACTCATCAATTGCAGATTACTTAATAAACAGTCTTGACAATGAACACTAGGTGGTTGGTCTGGTACACAGTCAGCTCTGCCACTTTCACATTTTCTGTTGCTGATGTGTATGGGAAAGTAATTGAGTTTTTAATGCCGATCTCATATACAGTAAACTTTGAGATCTTATTTCTAATAATTTGTCCCAGCATTCCTTTGGATTTTTCCATACAGGCAATCTTTATCTGATAATAATAACAACTTTTGTACTTTCTATTCATTATTTATAACTTTTATTTCTTTTCCAACCATTCTTTTTTTTTAAGATTTTATTATTTTTAAGTAATCTCTACACCCAACATGGGGCTCAAACTAACAAACCTGAGATCAAGAGTTGCACACTCTACCAATTGAGCCAGCCAGGAGACCCCCAATTTTACCATTCTAATAACTAGAAATTAATTTTGGATAGATGTGATATCAGAAAAGGAATACTTGTGAGATTTTGACATTTATTATAATATTTACTGCAGATTGTATTGTACACACCCTTTAATGGGTTTATGATGTTCCTTTCTTCTACATTACTAAAAGTTTTTGTCATGATTTGGTTTATATTTTATCAAATGGTCCTTTTATTCTCAAACAATTTTTCCATTAATCTGATTTGTTTCATATTAATATAGCTACATTAGCTTTCTACTGGTTCACTCTTAGCTAACCTATTTTACATGTTTTTACTTACAAACTTTCCAGGTTTTAAGTATGTTTTAAGCATGTCTCTCATAAACAGCCCATAGTTGTTTGTTTGTTTGTTTTTTTAATTTTAGGAGTTTGTTGTTGTTTTAATGGTTTTAATCCAACCAGATGATCTGTCTTTCAACTGGCAAGCTTAACTCATTTACATTCCCCACAATGTTTTTCATTTATTTGTGTCTTCTTTCCATTTTCTCAAAATATTTTTTCTATTGTTTCCTCAAACTACTTGTTCATATATTTGCACAGAAAAAAATTACTTGTTCATGTATTGGAAAATTTCTGTTCACTATTTTTTACCCTGCTACCTTACAAAAATTGTTGTATAAAATACTTTCTTTAGTTGATTTCTTGGGTTTCTAGATATAAAATATTATTATCTGTAATTAGTTTTCCTTTTCAATTTTTATGTATATATTTTTCTTGACTGCAATAAAATGTTAAATAATAATAGCAGTAATGGACAACTTTGTGTTATTTTTTTTAATTTTAGCCATTCTTGTGGGTACATATTTGAAACCTAAACCTAAGTGAAGTCAGGCCAATAGTTCTAAATCCTTAGGAAAGTATTTTTCTCATACCCAGAGTCAGGTTGAGATGCATAAACTTCCTTATCACCTATGTGCTTACATTTATGGGTAGACATTTTTCTTTTTCTTTTTTCTTTCTTTTTGTTTCTTTCTTTTTTTTTTTTTTTGAGATATAATTCCCATATAACATATTATTAGTTCCAGATATACAGCATAATGATTTTCTATGTGTATATACTGCAAAATGATCACTACAATAAGTCTAGTTAACATCCATCACCATATAGGTACAATTATTTTTCTTTCTTGTGATGATGAGAACTTTGTAAGATCTACTGTTTTAGCAACAGCAGGCATTTTCTTTGCCTTTTCACTTAGCATGTAGCCCTTTGAGGATTCCAGTTTAATGTAGGTTCTCAGTATCTACTTCCCACCTTTTAAATTAAACACTTAAACTCAAGGCCTTAATTACCAAGATCAAGGAAGATCCCTTCCTGCCTCCAAAGGCAACTACATTTCCAATTCCCACTTACTCTGCTATTTGTTTCCCTCTTCATTTTTGATAGCTGGGCTTTACCTAACTTTCTTGTAATTCGACTATGAATTTTAATTTAAATTTTAGAAGTGTGCATTGATTTTGTATCCTGAGACTTTTCTGAATTCGTGGATCAGTTCTAGCAGTTTTGGGGTGGAGTCTTTTCGGTTTTCCAGATAGAGTATCATGTCATCTGCGAAGAGTGAAAGTTTGACTTCCTCCTTGACAATTTGGATGCTTTTTATTCCTTTGTGTTGTCTGATTGCTGAGGCTAGGACTTCCAACACTATGTTGAATAACAGGAGCCAGAGTGGACATCCCTGTCTTGTCCCTGATCTTAGGGGGAAAGCTCTCAGTTTTTCCCCATTGAGGATGATATTTGCGTTGGGTCTTTCATATATGGCTTTTAAGATTTTGAGATATGATCCTTCTATCCCAACTTTCTTGAGGGTTTTTACCAAGAAAAGATGCTCTATTTTGTCAAATGCTTTCTCTGTATCTATTAAGAGGATAATGTCATCCTTGTCCTTTCTTTTATTAATGTGATATATCACATTGATTGTTTTGTGGATATTGAGCCAGCCCTGCATCCCAGGTATAAATCCCGCTTGGTCGTGGTGAATAATTCCTTTAATGTATTGTTGGATCCGGTTGGCTAGTATCTTGCTGAGGGTTTTTGCATCCATTTTCATCAGGGAAATTGGTCTGTAGTTCTCCTTTTTAGTGGGGTCTTTGTCTGGTTTTGGATTCAAGGTAACGCTGGCTTCAACAATGAGTTTGGAAGTGTCCCTTCCATTTATATTTTTTGGAACAGCTTCAAGAGAATAGGTGTTAACTCTTATTTAAATGTGTGATAGAATTCCCCTGGGAAGCCATGTGGCCCTGGACTCTTGATTTTTGGGAGACTTTTGATTACTCATTCGATTTCTTTACTGGTTATAGGTCTGTTCAAATTTTCTATTTCTTCTTGTTTCAGTTTTGGTAGCTTATATGTGTCTAGGAATTTGTCCATTTCTTCCAGATTGCTCAATTTATTGACATATAATGCTCATAATATTCTCTTATTATTGTTTGTATTTCTGCAATGTTGGTTGTGATCTCTCCTCTTTCATTCTTGATTTTATTTATTTGGGTCCTGTCCTTTTTCTTTTTGACCAAACTGGCTAGTGGTTTATCAATTTTGTTAATTCTTTCAAAGAACAAGCTCCTGGTTTCATTGATCTGTTCTACCGTTTTGTTTGTTTGTTTGTTTGTTTGTTTCGATAGCATTGATTTCTGCTCTAATCTTAATATTTCCCCATCTTCTGTTGGTTTGGGGTTTTATTTGCTGTTCTTTTTCCAGCTCTTTAAGGTGTAAGGTTACATTGTATCTGAGACCTTTCTTCCTTCTTTAGGAAGGCCTGGATTGCTATATACCTCCCTCTTATGACCGCCTTTGCTGGATCCCAGAGGTTTTGGGTTGTGGTGTTATCATTTTCATTGGTTTCCATGTACTTTTTAATTTTCTCTTTAACTTCTTGGTTAGCCCATTCATTCTTTTTTTTTTTTTTTATGTTTATTTTTGAGAGAGACAGAGACAGAGAGAGAGCGCGCACAAATGGGAGAGGGGCACAGAGAAAGGGAGACACAGAATCCAAAGAAGGCTCCAGGCTCTGAGCTGTCAACACAGAGCTCCCAACGTGGGGCTCAAACTCAAGAACTGAGAGATCATGACCTGAGCAGAAGTCAGAGACTTAACCAAATGAGCCACCCAGGCGCCCCACCCATTCATTCTTTAGTAGGATGTTCTTTAGTCTCCAAGTATTTCTTGTCTTTCCAAAATTTTTCTTGTGGTGGATTTCGAAGTGTAATATATTAATATAGCATAACAAATTTTAAATAAGCTATGAAAATTCTCTCTACACCACATTTTTATCATGATTTGGCTTATATTCTTGCCACTAATTCTCGCCACAAATAACCCCACAAGTAACCACTACTGCTTCTTGTATATGTCTCCAGATTTTCTTTATACTTGTACAATCAAATACAAAATATATTCTAATTATAGCCCCCTTTTTATTCAAAAGGCACCATACCATACACAATATCCTGTGCATTGCTTTTTTTCTTACTTAACAATATATCTTGGGAGATCTTTCCACATTTCTACATATGATGCTTTCTCATTTTATACAGACATGTTACATTATATTGCATGAGTGAACATAATTTAGCTGATCAGTTGCCTACATTTGTAATATTTACATTTTCCTCTATTACAAACTATGTTGCAAAGAATAATTTACATATAGATCATTTGCTGGGCATGCAAGCAAAACTATCAGATAAATTCCTCCAAATTGTATTACTGGGTCAAAAGGTATAAGCACTTGATATTTGGACAGTTATTACTAAGTTGTCTTCCTTACAGGTTGTAACAATTTGCACTTGCCACCAATAATGTGTAATCCTCTTAGTGGTACTGAGGTTTACTGAGCAGAAGTTCAGGGTGGAAACCTGGACAGGAATGATTAGCTCTGAGTTTGGGTTCCTGGAAATCCCAATGCTCCATACCAGCTTATGTTCAGCCACTAAACTAAAAATTCAACTGGCTTCTCCTTGCCCTAGTAGACTTCCTCTGCCCACTGTCTCCCACGACAACTGCCCCTGGGGGTGGAAATGTCTGAAGGTCTCTCTGATGTGCCACCCAGATCCTCTATGATTCACTCTTTCTGAAGACTTTACTCAGTCTTCATTACGTTCTTTAAAAGCTCTAAACATAAATGAGATTGCGTTTCTGCTTGTTTGTTTATCCAGGTCTCCTCAGTAGAGATGAAACCAGGGCCTTGCCCTCACATACCCTATTTGAAAGCTTTGTCTTTGTTTTTTGTTTTTTGACGTGAAATGAAAAACCTCTAGTGCTTTCAGTCATCATGATACTGGTTTGGGGGCCGAAATAGAATAGTCTATAGTTTGAAGAAATATCCATCAATCCTTACTTTACTGAGAAATTTTTATTCACCAATGTTTTTTATTTTATAAAAGACAACGTTTTTTATTTTATTTTAGTATACACAAAGGATATAAGAAAGAAAATTTTAAGCATTCTCATGCCAGAGAGGGTAAAGATTGAGGATGAGGCCCAGGACTTAATTATAACAGTGTCAGAGCTACAGAGGAGATTAAATTCTCAATCTTGCTAAATCTAACGATTCCTGGATTAGAAAGGACTGAGACCTTGAAGCATGGGATAAGAACTTTAGTTTAATACACTCAAAAATATTGAATCCCAAATCCTCCTGAATCCTCTGGGCCCACAGAAGTGGCTCACTCTTCAGTTAAAGACTAATACTTAATGAAAAAGATCCACTTCTGCAGACCTTACTCACTGGCTTCCAGCTCATCCACTCTCTCCCCACTTTTCCTCCCTTCTTACTTTACCCTTTCTATTTTCCATTCCTGCATTAAATCACTGGGGAGTTTATAGCACAAGACAATGACTTCCTTCCTAAATGAAGAGAACATGAAATCCCAGTAACTGTTGTTTAAATAGTGTCACATGTTATTTAAGAGTAGAATGGTTCATTGAACCAGTCTTATAAACTTAGAATCCACACCAGAGAAATCTTAACAGTTCAAGGTAGAAGTGACAAGAAATGACAGATTTTTCCATAAACTATTTCATGACTATTTCATGACTGTAAGGCGACCATATTTCCAACCACTTACTGAGCTATATCTTCTATCAATATTCAAGTGAAATGTTGCTTCTGTGGGACCCAAGGAATTTAACAAAAATCCCCTACCCCTGGACAAGCAGAGCAAGACTAACTCCATTTTGTGCTACACCCACCATCTCATGTATAACCCCCACATGACCTACTTATTGCTTAAGACACTCCCCCACCCTAGTCAAGCCGCTGAGCACAGCCTTACTGGAAACTGGCTCATATAGGAATGCGGAACCCCTAACCGCCAAAGAATGTAAACCCCGCCTTTTGCCCGCCAAACTTGCACGCCAATTCTGACCAGAGTGATAGGCTAGTTCAAACAGTTACTATAGGGTAAATTGTAATTCAATTGGCTACCTGCGTGTGGACTGGCATGACTATGCAACTTTCTGTGTGTGTTACAATCTCATTGGCCACTGGCCCCTATAAAACTGCTACTACTTTTAACCTAGGGGTCCAAGTCCCTGCTCCACTGTGTCGGGTATACTTGGGCCCAAGCTCGAGCTTGCAAATAAACGCTCGTGTGTTTGCATCGGTATCGGCTCCTTGGTGGTCTCTCGGATTCGAAATCGGGGGCGTTATAGCTTCCACATCTAATCTGTTGATGCTGTAGTCTGAATGTTTGTGGCCTTCTTTCTCCACAAAATTCATGTCGAAATCCTAATGCCCAATGGGATGGTATAAGGAGATGGGGCCTTTGGGAAGTGTTTTGGTCATAAGGGTGGAGCTCTCAGAAATGGAATTTGTGCCTTTATAAAAGAGGCTCCAGAAGGATATCTTGTCCCTTCCCCCTTGTGAGGATAGAATGAGAAGTCTGTAACCTGGAAGAGAAACCAAAACCTATGTACTGGCACCCCACTCTTGAACAAGCTACCCAGAGCATGATATTTTGTTATGGCAGCCTGAACAGATCAAGGCTGTTGTCAAACCCTGTCAATTCTATCTCCAAAAAATATATATTGAGAATCCATTCATTTCCTTCCATCCCCACTACATCTATTTCCAGATGACCATCATCTCTCACCAAAAGAGCACAGTAACCTCTTAACTGGGATCCACAGAACCACCCACCAATCCCCTCTCCACAAATGTAAACAATCATTCCACTCCCCCGCTTAAAACCCTCCCCTGGCCTCTTTTTGATGCTAAAATAAAATCTCAAACCCTTCTCCTGGGTTCCAATGCTCTGTATGACTTGGCCTCAGATTAGCTGCCCCCTTCCCACATCTTACACCAGCCTCCCACTCATTCACTACATTATATTCCAAACAGGCTAAACCTTCAAGCTGTTCCTCCTCCAGGCTTTCCCTCCAGGCTTTGTTAGTGCTCTTCTCTACCTGAAAGGTAGAGATGATCCACAAAATGAAAAACCATCTGCTCCTCTATTTTGTGGTCTCATGTATCTTTTTACTTTAACCAAGAAATAGTGTATACATCGAGAATCCACTCCTCAAAACTAATGGGATAGGTTAGAAAGAAAAATGGGAGGTGGGGGAGGAGTCATGGAGACAATTCTATATCACAGTATGCTAATGAGTGTGTATTTGGTTTTGAATGGGCAAGATAGGAACAAGAAAATAAACCCCTGCCCCTCTATTTTTTTTCCACTTGAGACAGATTTAAAAGCTATAAACAACATAGAATTTCCCTTCAGGCTAAAATGCTAGCCAGTACATGCCTGTGCTCCCTCATTTAGAAATATAGACATTTTAAAGCTATCATATTTAATGTCATTTTTCTGCTAATATCAAGAATTAGATCACTGGTATAATTGCAATGATTCTAGATGGAGCAGGAAACTGAATTAGGGATGAATGGGTTTATTAAAAGCATCTGTCCTCCTAGAAATGTTTCAGAGAATTGCATTACTTAATCCTAATTATTGGATCTTTATAATTCTGAGAGCTTTCAAAAGAATTCTCCAGCTTCATATTCAGAAACAAAATATGCATTATTTACTTTCTACAGCTATAATAGCTGCTTTACTCTGGATTCAAGTCAAAAGAAAGATCATACAAGTGGGGAGCATGAAATTAGATCACACACTCCTAGCCTGGGCAGCTCACTATTTGAGTTCCCACTGAAAATTAATGAAGCAACTACCACCAGCTCTACCAGAATTCTAAATTTTCAAATTTTCAGTATGTTTTAAGCAGGTTCTCCAGAGAACAGGAACAGTAGGATGGATAATCTCCCTACAAGGAATTCGTTCATGTGATTGTGAAACATAAGGAAACAATAGAACATAAGGAAAAGTTAGTATGCACCCACTGTAGAAATTCAGCATTTATTCACTCATTTACTAAGTATTCATTGAACATTTACCCTATACAAGACAACTGTGGCAGTGAATAAGGCAAGACAATGCTACACTCATCAGAATTCTATTTAAAAACATATTTTAGGGGCGCCTGGGTGGCTTGGTCGGTTAAGCGTCCGACTTCGGCTCAGGTCATGATCTCACACGGTCCGTGGGTTCGAGCCCCGCGTCAGGCTCTGTGCTGACAGCTCAGAGCCTGGAGCCTGTTTCAGATTCTGTGTCTCCCTCTCACTGTGACCCTCCCCCGTTCATGCTCTATCTCTCTCTGTCTCAAAAATAAATAAAAATTAAAAAAAAAAATTAAAAAAAAATTTTTAAAGTATAATAGCTAACATTTCTTTGCTACTGATTATGCAGCAGGTCCTATGATTTTATTCACATGCATTTCTCATTTACTCTTGTAATTTACTCATCTACTCACAAATGTAAATTAATCCTCATCTTTTAAAAATTATATATGAAAGGGAGGCGTCTGGATGGCTCAGTCAGTTAAGCGTCCAACTCTTTATGTCAGCTCAGGTTATGATTTCACAGTTCATGAGATCGAACCCCAAGTCGGGCTCTGTGCTGATAAAGCACAGCCTGCTTGGGATTCTCTCTCTCCTCTCCCACTTGGGGGTGCCTGCAGTCTCACTCTCAAAATAAATATATTTTTTAATTGCATATGAAGGAAATGCAGTAGGCTGAATAATGGCTTCCCAAAGATGTCCATGTTCTAAACCACAGAACCTGTGAATAAGTTAATTTACATGGTAAGATTGGACCTCCCAGAAATGATTAAATCAAGACTGGTAGATTCTGGATTCCAGGTGAGCCCGATGTTCACAAAGGTCCTTCCTTATAGCAGGGAGGGAGGAGGATCTAACTCATTAATAGATATGTAGGCAGAAGCAGAGCAGAGTGGTTGAAGAAGATATGAACCAAGAAATGGAGGCAACCTTTAGAGGATGAAACAGGCAAGGGAACAGAGCCCTCCTTGGAGGTTCCAGGAGAACACATGCCTGTCAACACCCTTGATTTTAGCCCAGTGAAACTTATTTGTCTTCGGACCTCCAGAAGGGTAAGGTAATAAGTTTGTGTTGTTTTAAGCCACTAACTTTGTGGTAATTTGTTATCCCAGCAAAAGGAAACTAATACAGGAAGACAGAACTTTTAGGAAGTAGGTACTGGTTCTCTGCCTTCTAGTGACTGACTTATGAAATCTTTTATGGGACCAGGTTACTCTGAAAATGTTCCTGAAGTGCCTCCAATAGTCACTCACACTTGGATAAAAGCTTTTGGTAGGTAAATGAAAGATCAGCACTATCTCTTAAAATTTGATGCAGGATGTAGAACTCCAGGTAAAAACTACATTTCATTATATCCCAGTGATTATCTATAACTGTCCTAAGTTGTTATATCCCCCTAGCAACTGAAATTAAGCATTGGAACTAAGTATATTGAAGATGAAGTCAAAATAATATAAAGTACAATTTTATGAAGAGGTTTTCACCTCTTTGTAGATTTACCTCTTGGCAGATCACAGATGGAGGTACTTTGCCAATACAGGTTCCCCCATTTTTTGAGTTCACGTTAGGCCACTTGGCTTTTATAAAAGATCCACATTAGTACTTGTTTTCACTAACTGAAAGAGATTTGAAGAATTTTCACTTTCACGATGAAAGGTAAAAAGCGAAAATAGCTTTGTATGTTTTGTAGCAAGCTGTTATTGAGCTGGCATACACCTGGTGAGGCTGGAGGGCCCCTCCAAGATCCTTCCCCAGGGACCACACAGCAGCTCACCATCAAGCCACTGTAGACTTGAACTGTGTCTGTGATCCTCTGTGCTTTATCACAATTTATTTTGTGCATCTGTTAGCAAAATGTACCCTGAGGTACCAGTAAAGCCTAAAAGAGGTTATTTTTGGGGTGAGGGTATGCCCCAAATTTTAACATATAAATTAATGGTTATTGCTTCTATTTTGTTCAAAGGAATACGCTATTTTTGAATAGCAGGAGAAACCTTTATTCTTTGAGACTTTTCTGCATTTTGCCTTTTATACATGTCTAACACTCTCATTTAATCTTCTTGTATATATTTTTTGATATTTAATTACAAAAAACAAAACCCCCATCTGTATAGGTGCCTCTATACTCTACCTCTGTATACCTCAAAGTCCTTATGAATTCATTCACTCATTCTTCCTCTATTAGCTCACTTACTCATACTCAATGAAATCATTGAGTGTTTAGCATGTGTATGCCTCCCCTGCACACATTCTTTGTACTTGTGGAGATAAACAGCCAAAAAAGACATAGTCCTTACCATCAAGAAACTTATTTCCTCTATGCTTTATTAGCAATTTGTAAATACCTTTATTACCGTGCCTCTTACATCAGATTACAATTGTTTATATCTATGTCTCCTCCAAGACAGTGAGCTCTTGTGGACAGGAAGCAGGTCATATTCATCTTTATATCTGTGGAATTCAACAAACGTGTGCTTACATATGTTCCTGATTGAATGAATGAATTTAAAAGGAGGCTAAGGTAAACAGACAGAAAATCACCTTGACAAATCAAAAAGAATATGGAAAATCACATTTTACTGGGGGGATTTTACAGATGGAGATGGCAAATGTGACAGAGTCAAGGCTATAAAGTCACCAACCTTTTTTTTTTCCCACCTGAACACAAAGGAACACAATATTTTTTTTTATAAAAAAAAATTTTTGTTTAATGTTTATTTTTGAGGAGAGAGAGAGAGAGAGACAGCGCATGAGTGGGGGAGGGGCAGAGAGAGAGGGAGACACAGAATCCAAAGCAGGCTCCAGGTTCTGAGCTGTCAGCACACAGCCCAACACGGGGTTCAAACCCACAAACTGTGAGATCATGACCTGAGCCAAGGTCAGACGCTTAACTAAGCCACTCAGGCCCCCAGGGAGACAATATTTTCCAGACTTCTCAATCGTGATGGGGTCAAATGAAGCCATATGGGATCATGTGATTAGTTATGACCCATGGGACATGGGTCAAAAGAATGTAGGCTACTTCAGGGCAGCCCCTAAAGTCGGTCTCCACTTAGATTTTCTGCTCCATTTTTTTCTTTTTTCTCAACAATCTTAGAGGTCACAAATCAAAGACATGGTGTTATGTAACAGAAAGATCTGGGTACATAAATGTCTTCATGTCATTAACCACCTCCCTCCCTACCACTTTCATGAAGACTGTGATATAAGCAAACATTAAACTTTTATTATATTGAGCTCTTGAAATGTTGGGATTGTTTATTACAGTAGTTAAGCTCTGACTAATACAGAAAAGGATGGCTTTCCAGGCAGAGGGAGCCACAGGAACAAAAGCAAAAAGGAAGGACAATAATATCAAATGGTTGCAAAGTGTAAGAAAGAAAAGAGTCAGAAGAAATCAAACCTAATGAAACACCCAGTCAGAGGCCAGGAGGGCTTTGATTGATGAACTAATCTGAAAGCAAACGAAGAGCAGTAATTTTCCAAAAGTGACACAATCAAAATAGTATTTTAGGAAATCTAGATGGCAGCAGTGTCATCTGGATAAAACTTTTAGTTCTTTGGATGGGATAAAATCACAACTCAAGTTAAATTATCGGAAAAGAGAATTTACTGACTCCCATAACTAAAAAGTCAGGCATAGTTGGATTGAGGGTTTCAATAAGACTCTGAACTCAGTCTCTCCCTGGATTACTCAGCTTTCCCCTGTAATAGTTTATTCTATTATCTATTATCTCTTATGATAGTCATGATGTTTCCCAGTAACTCCAATCTTATTTTCTATTAGCATCAAGTCCAGCAGAACAAGATTCTCTTTTGTAACTCAGAAGTGAGTTTATTTTTAGAGAACATGATTAACATGCACAGCTCAAAATAATCACTGTGCTCAGGTCCAGGTCACAGGCTCTTGGCTGCCAGAGAATAGAAACTGCTGGGGAGGAAATGTTTTTCCTTTTTTTCCCTTCTACATTCTTTGATTGATATAATAATTAAATTGACATAAGACAGATCAAATGGAGAAAAACAAATTTAATTTCATACCTACAGGAGCTCATAAAAATGAGACTCAAAGAAGTAACCAAAGCAGATAGCTCTTATACCTTTCAGACAAAGAAAAAATAAACTTGTGAAGAATTGACAAGACAAAGAAGTTGGGGTTTGGAGTAGCACATTAATGAAGCAGTAACAAGGCTTGTTTATACAGCCTTGTCAGACCTGAGTTTCCTACCTTTGATAATAAGGATGCTTTCTGGATAGAAGGCAACTTGTGAGAACAGGGAGAGTAGTCTTTCCATGAAGAATTCATGTCCTGCTTTCAGGGGGACAAAGGACAGTCAGGGTGTCCTTCTGGTACCATCTATTTCAGTAACTTTAACTCAAAATAATCAATATGCCAAAGAGGCATATTTGAGAAAAGCCTGCTCTGAACCCCACCATAACCCATTATATCTATTACTTATTACAGTAGTAACGCTGTGTAACAAACAACTACACAGCTTCAAAAGCCTCCAATAATAAGCATTATTGCTCACATGCCTGGGGGAGAGCTGGGAGTTGGCTATAGGAAGGCTCTGGTCCCTTTCGTGAACCTCCATGGCACAGCAGGAGTGCAAAAGAAGAATCAGAAACATGCAAATCTTCTTGAGGCTTTGATTCACTTTCCCATAAGGCTATAGGCCAAAGAAAATCACATAGGTTGGGGAAATGAATTTCAACTTTATAGGAGAAACCCCAAAGTTACATACTAACGGGTGTACTACAAAGAAGGATGAAGGACTTAGACCACTAAAGCGAACCATCTACCACAACCCTGGATACCCTATGGGCAGAATGGGAGAGAGATGCTATTCCAAGGAAAACATGAATGCTATTAATGGAAAAAGTGGTGAATAGATTCGGGTTAGCAAAGTCAATAGATGACTACTTCTGGCTGACAGACCATAGTAGAAAGCATAGTGTAGGAAAATAGATATGGTATTTGTTTCCCAGGGCTGCTATAATAAATTGCTACAAATGGGCTGGCTTAAAACAACAAAAATCTAGTCTCTCACAGTGTTGCAAGTCCAGGGGTCTAAAATCAAGGTCTCAGCAGGGCAATGCTCCCTCCGTGGGGTCTGAGAAGAAATTTTCTTTGCCTCTTCCATTTTCCAGTGGCTCCTGGCACTCCTTGGCTTGGGGCTACAAAACTCCAATGGCTACTTCTATCTCCACTTGGCCTTTTCCTCCATATGCCTTCTCCTTTCCCAGTACAAAAAACTTAAAAGATAACTTTACAAAACAAAGGAGGGGTGTGTGCCTGGCTGGCTTAGTCTGTATAGCATGTGACCCTTGATCTCAGGGTCATGAGCTCAAGCCCCATGTTAGGTATGGGACCTACTTAAAATAAAATTTTAAAAATTTAAAAAAACTTTATTTTTTTAGAGCACAGTTTTAGGTTCACAGCAAAACTGAGAGGAAGGTACAGAGACTTCCCATATATACTCTGCTCCCAAACATGCTTAGTCTTCCGCAGTATCAACATTCCACACCAAAGAGGTACGTTTGACAAACCTACATTGACACATTATAATTACCCAAAGTTAGTTTACACCACAGTTCACTTTTGGTGTTGTATATTCTACGGGTTTGTCCAAATGTATGATGCCATATATCCATCATAATAGTATCATACAGAGTATTTTTGCTGCCCTAGGGAGCTTCTGAACTCCATCTATTTACCCATCATCCCCTCCCCGAATCCTTGGCAACCTAGCGACCACTGATCTTTTATTTTCTCCACCGTTTTGCCATTTCTAGAATGTCATATAGTTGGAAACTTACAGCATATGGCCTTTGTAGACTGGCTTATTTCACTTAATAATATGTATTTAAGGGTCCTCCGTGTCTTTTCAGGCTTGATAGCTCATTTCCTTTAGTACTAAATACTATTCTATTGTCTACATGTGCCCTGGTTTATTTATCTATTTACCTACCGAAGGACATCTTGGTTGCCTCCAAGTTTTAGAAACTATGAGTAAAATTGTTCACATTCATGTGCAGGTTTTTTGTGGACAATAAGCTTTCAGCTCCTTTGTGGGTAAATACCAAGAAGCACGATTGTTGGATCACATGGTAAGAATATGTTCAGTTTCATAAGAAACTGTCAAAACTGTCTTCCAAAATGGCTGTACCATTTTGAATTCCCACCAGCAATGAATAAGAGTTCTTGTTGTTCCATAACCTCATCATTTAGAGATATTGGGGTTTTAGAAGTTGGCCATTGTAGTAAGTATGCAGGTATATCTCATTGTTTTAATTTAGGCACTTTTCATTAGATTCAAGGTCCACTAGTTAATCCAGAATGATGTCATTTTGAGATCCCTAATTCCATCTGCAAATTCTCTTTTCCCAAATAAGGTTACATTCACAAGTACCAAGGGTTAGAACTTGGAAATATCTTTTTGGGGGCTACAATTCAACTCACTACAGATGCTATTATAAAGGGTCCAATAAAGATAAAACACAAACTAACTGGGGCACCTGGGTGGCTCAGTCAGTTAAGTGTCTGACTTTGGCTCAGGTCATGATCTCACAGTTCGTGGGTTCAAGGCCTGCATCAGGCTCTGTGCTGACAGCTCAGAGCCTGGAGTCTGCTTCAGATTCTGTTCTCCCTCTCTCTCTCTGCCCCTCTCCCACTCATGCTCTGTCTCCATCTCTCTCTCAAAAAATGAATAAACATTAAAAGAAACTTTTTAAATACAAACTAATACAGAGTGTTTAGTAGTAGAAATGTGAAGAAAGCAATGTCTGAAAAATGTTAGAAGTAGAATCATTAGTATTTTATGACTATATTTAGAAATGAGAGAAATTGGCCCAATGATTCAAGCCTAAGTGGACTGGAGAACAGTGGTACATCAGACTTGGATAAGTTTCAGGGTAAGGGAGTGAAGGAAACAATAAATTTTATTTTAAACATAGTGTATAGATGGGTGAAGAAAAAGAAAATAAAACTGAAATGGAGGGGGATAAATCGAAGATGTTCATCTAGCTGAGTTTGAAGTACAAAAACTTTCCTTGAAAACCAGAATTTTCAGAAGTTGTACTCTGAATTTCATCTCAGGTCTTTATAGCCAACTCTTCATCATACTCATTACCTTTATTGCAAAGATACCTTCCGGTATCTTGGAGGATGAGTTTCTAGAAAAATCATTAGTATTTTGTTCCTATTAACAGGAACAATTATGCTCTACCAGTATCATAAAATCTTGAAGAGCTCAATATCATGTGATGTTTTCAGGATATCAATACAATCAATATTATCAAGAAAATAATACAATTCAATTCAGGGTTTGTGCCCTGTTTATTTGGTTAGCATCTGATTCCCTTTAAATGAGTAGATCAAAGTAGAGATTCTATTGTGAATCTCTACTAAGCAGGATGTTTCCTTTTAACCAGATTATCTCTACCCAATGACCATCAAGGTAAGTGGTGATCTGATATTATCTTTCTAAAAATAGATGTCTTTAGTTAGGATAGCTTTCTGCATTCTATGGTTAAAACCTGGAGCTGTTTCTTGTGTCAGATTTTCTTTTCTCTCTTCTGCAGGTTCGATTACAGCCTATACTTTTTAGTTCTACCCTCAAAGCAGTAGATCAACTTGCTTCTAGAGAACTTACCAATACCGGTAATTTAGAGAGATTAAGAGGAAGAATACGGGCCCATCGTTGTGGGATACAGAATCAGACAAACTGGGCCACTTGCTGGCTAGGTGACTTTTGGGGAATTACTTATCTTTCTGTGCCTCAGTTACATCAAAATACTTCTGCTTTTCATGTTTTACCAAAGAGATATCAAACTCAGATGCTTTCTTAATCAGCAAAGTGAATATCAGAAAGATATTTTCACGGGTAAAATTAATGACTTGCTGGTCATCATAATTGTTATTCAGATTATCACTGGGAAAATTAGTGGTGTTCAAGATACATGATTGGCTGAAATATATCATACATGCTTCCCACACTTAACAAAGAGCTAGGTTTTTTTTTTATTTTGTAGTATGAACTGTTTTGTGCTTGCCTGCAAATACATGTTTAATAAATGTCTGTGTAAGGGGTAAAATTTTGTCTGAGACTTGCTTTTACTATAATCTGTCATCAAAATGTGGGGAAATGGACAACCTTCACCCACCTCAAAGTTTTCCGTGGTTACTATTATCTAACAAAAAGAATCTTAAGGGTTGTATGTGGCCAAATAGGCTTAAGTCCATTTATAGTAGTAGTTATGTTGAGTAAATGTTAAGCAATTAGTTCCTAGTTTCAAAAATCATAAGACACCATATTTAGTAACCCCCAGGAATAATAATTTTAGATGGAGAGCCAATATTTGCTGCTATTATAATTTTTAATAGACTTTAATTCCAGCAATTTAAATATATTATTTGTGACTGAAGTTCACTACAACAGGTACAGTAAAATATTTCGGCTTTTAAGAGCTAAGCAAAAAATACACATGGCTAAATGTATCAGTTGACTGTATTCTTGTTTAAATTCTAAAATCTGGGATCATAAGAATGGAGTATAAACTTAATGGAATAATGAGTTCTTGCATAACTCCCAAGGACCGGGAAAATCATCCTCCATAATAAGAAGAAAGTTCAAAGAAATTAAAAACAGAAAGAACTCTTATTTTTTCCCACTGGGATTAAATTATTAAACTCTAGGGATGTTTCTAGTACAACTCTGATTTTGTAATAGTGTGCTAGGAGAAAGGTGATCTCTAAAGCAATTTTATACAGCTTTGGATCAAGGTATGTATGTCCTTCATAACTTAGGTTAAACTTTGAGATACATAAATAGATCTTATTTAATTGAGTGAACCTTCAAATGTAATTACCTTCAAATTTATGGCTTGCTTTATAGATCATGAAGATGCTTTGCTAAATATTCCAGAAGGTAAATACCTTTAGACTGAAAAAATGGGACAGTATTTATCAACTCTTTGACTGTCAGTTTCAACAGGTAACATTGTGCCAGAATTTTCATTAGCTGCGAAGATGATATATTGCAGCACAGATAAAGCGTATTTCCACCCAGAAGTATCTGGGTGAAAATTCACAATGCAATTGTTATTTAGTCTCTCTCTCTCTCTCTCTCTCTCTCTCTGAATAATAAAAGAAAACCATTTTCACCCTCTGGGTAAATAAAGAAAACTCTGGCATTTCTCACTGCTGGTTTGCCAAGGCAATATTCACCACCAATCTGGAGAGTCTACCCAGCTTGTGACCGAGACAACAGCAAATTGCAGACCTCAAGCAACCAGCCAGAGTTCAGGAAGTTCAGGCAAAACGTTGCATTCTCTGAAAGCATAGGGTGTCTCTTGTGGCTTCTGTAAGCTTTGGGGCTGTTTCTCCTCCATGAGCACTGGTAATGAAATTTGTCCTGGGATACCAAGCAGCCTGGAGCCTGCTTCAGATTCTGTCTCTCTCTCCCTCTCTCTCTCTCTCTCTCTCTCTGCCCTCCCCCCAGTCATACTTTGTCTCTCTCTCTCTCAATCTCTCTCTCTCAAAAATAAAACATTAAAAAAAAAGATACTCTTCAGATCAAATATAAAATAATAAAATAATCTTAGTCACTCCATTTGTATAGATTTATAAACAGACAGCGAGTGACTGAAGTTAGAGAAGCTGGCTTTTCCATCAGTCCAGAAAAGGACCATGTGGACCTGATATTTACAAACAGGTATCAGGACAGAAACATATGCAATCCCTATACCTCACTTACCCTCTAATTAAGAGACATGGCATACACAATTCTTAAACATATAAGACAGTGTATCTTTGTATAATCTCTAATAAGTACTATTAAGAGAGAGAGAGCTAAATACAGTTAAGGAGATGTTTTTTCCTTCATATACTCCAAAGGGTTAAAGATTCTTATATTTCAATTGGAGAACTGGTGGTAATTTTTTCTTCTTCTTTAAACTTGTAGTTTTGTGGGTTTGTTTTTTTTAGTGTTTTTAGGAGTTTCTCTGCCTTTTTTTGTATTCCAAAATATAGATATTTCTCAAGGATGAGAATAGTTGCAAGTTATTGAGCGCTTACTATAATCCTGCCATTGTTCTAACCACTTCATCCTCTTTTTCTGAAAAATCCTCCCAACAATTCCATGATATAGACACTGTTATTCTTCATTTACATGTAAGTGGAAGTTAAGAGAATTATGCTGTATCTACTAAGTCCATGCCACCTCTGAGGTGACCTGTGTCAATCAGACTGTGTACAAAGGAGCCTTAAGAAAATTGAAGCAAGGAGTGCCTATGTGATTCACTAGATTAAGTATCAGACTCCTGGCTCACAGTCATGAGATGGAACCCCATTGGGCTCCTCTCCCTCTCCCCCTCCCGCCTCCCATGCACACTCACAATTTCAAGATTTCTCCGTCTCTCAAAAAAAAAAAAAAAAAAAAATTCAAGCAAGCCAGAGAGGTTTCCCAACATCTGGTAGATTCCAGTGAGCCCTATCCTTGCCACGCCTTCCCTTGCATCTGTCTTAATCATGAGATATCAATCTCATCTTACCTCTTATTCTTGGCTCCACTTCCTGGACTTTACTGCTGTCTGACTTGTGATCCTGTGACTTTGATGTATTTATTGTCATAGCTAAATAAATTTGAAAGTTTCCAGAGAGTTTAACAAACCATCTGTCCCTTCATGGTCTGTAATCTTGGGTTTTCCTTTAAAATATTAAAATATGAAATATAAAATATCTGCTCCCCTAAAGGCAAATAAAGCTTAAAGTCTAACATTCAAAGTGGTTGTTTATACCATATCAGAACATTTAACCAGGATTATTGCTCAATTTTAGAATCTGGACAAATGAAAGTCTTTTGCACCTTAGCTTACATTTGTTTTATCTTGAAAGATCCCTAGTGTTGGTTGCAAACTCTCAGATGAAGGACAAGCAAAGGGCAGCATTTTCTCAAATGCTATTAGTAATGGAGGCTTACTTTAGCTTTCTCTAAAATGGGAACAAGCTATGGAAATAAATAAACACAACAGAGACTTAAAGCTAGCGCCCATAACCCTTGCTCACCCTCACAATACAAGGGTTAACTAAAGTGACCAGTAGACACTGGCCTAAATATCTGAAACTAGAAGAAGCAGCTTTCCAAATGAATGAGGGCTAACTCAGTTGGAAGGAAGGGGCAGTTTCTATAGGTTTTGTTTCCCTACCAACTTGGGAAGAGGATGGCCTCTCCTAAGGATGAAGGTAAGGAAAAACAGTAATGATGTTACTATGAACTGGGCTCTTATTGCTGCCAGACTGGATGCTACCCATGTTTTGCCTTGTTTTAGCCTCAGAATAACCCTGTGAGGTAGACACTATTAATATCTCCACTTTACAAATAAGGAAACAGAGGCATGGAGGAGAGATTAATTAACTCAAGGGAGAGGTTTCCAACTTCAGTCTTGAACTGTGGAATGTTATATGCCCATGATTTTTCCACTAGCCCATAAAAATAAAGTGGGAAAAAGAGGCAAATCAAGTAGGCCACCCACAGTGTCAGTTCCCTGCTCTGGACTGTTACCTTACTCCTACATTTATCATGCTCTGTCTTACATTTTAAATTATCTTATACCAGTCTTATTTTCATAACTGTATTCCAAGATCTTTGAAAGCAGATATTTTATCTTGTACAATATTGTACCCTTAACATTAGGAGGAACCCAACTAGTATTTACTGAATAAGAGAATAAATAACTGAATGAACTCTACTCTCCTAGGTCTTAGGGACTCTACCTCCTACTACATCAAATCTAAATTGGTGTGATATTTAGTAATAATAAAAATACTGGCCAACAGTAACTGAACTGAATAGCTACAATGCAGCAAACAGCTCTGCAATACCCTTCACATAAGCATCAGAACTTAATTCCCACAATGACAACAGGCAACTGGTAAGGAAGAGAGTTAGGATTAAACCCAGGTGGTCTCATGCCCAAATCCATATAGCAAGCCTATGTCCCAGGGTGCCTCCCAGCCACTACTTATCTGATGAACCTGAATTCCTACTTCTTCCCAATATCCATCCTCCAGACTGTCCTTCCTTTCTAGAAGCCTTCCTAGTTTTGTTCCAAGCTCCTCTAGTGCCCTGATCTTTCATTCCCTTCTGTTAATTACTAAAGCTCTAAATTCAAGGTATATGCACTAACTGGAACATTCCTTGATTACTCTGGCCCTAATTTACATTTCAATTAATAAAAGTATGCTAACCTGCCAGTAGAACTCTCAAGTAAAAGATGTGACTTATTCCTGCCAAGGAGATATAAACGGCTCAAAGTATTCATGAAACACTGGGCAATTTGACTAAATCATTTCTGCATTCAGAAGCACATTTGATCTTAATTCACAAAATGAAACACAGGAACTTATGAAATACTACCTTTGTGATGGAGAAACCTGGTGAACATCATCTTAACCAAGTTAAGATATTAAAATTAAGGTGGTTCAGACAAGAGAGATCCAACATGGCGGAAAAGTAGGGGGACCCGGAGTTCCCTCGTCCCTCAAACACAGCAGTGTTGATGCCAAAGGACCTTGAATTCCAAGAGTCCGGGCTGTAGAGGGACAAAAATGTCTCCAGGGGCCCACTGGGACAACCTGGTGGGCCATAGGTGTGTGATTGCAAACTGGGAGAGATAAAATGGGTGGCATAGGCATGAAGGGGAGGGATCCCCTTCTGTGGAGAGACACAGGGAAGAGAACAAGAGGCTGGGGAGTGTACATCTGTATCTGAACAAGTGAAAAACCATGGACTAGGACAGAAAGATCCAATCTCTAACTGCGGGGCTTCCTCCAGACTGGGGCCAGCTGCTCAGTTTGCATACCTGGGGAGGAGGGGAGCCAGTCCTGGGCTATGACTAGTTCAGAGGCATAGTCTGCAGTGGGAGAAAGCAATCCCCTCCCTGGAGTGCTGTGAGAAGAAGGTATAAAACCGTTCAAAGGACAAAGACTGCCTGCACCCGCCAGCAGAGACCATATATGGGCAGCGGCAGCATGGAGAGGCACTCCCCCTGGTACTGGGGCGCACGGAGTGGGACCCTTTAAGACATTGGGGTTTTAAGCCCAGTCGAGCACCAGGGAAGCACAAGAGTCAGCAGAGTTAGACAAACTGCCTCATTCATGCCCACGGCACTGCAAGGACAGCCAGAACAGAGTGGTTTGGGACACCCGATCCGTAGAGGAGAGACTGGGATTTCACCATTTTTCTCCCCATCACCAATAAGGTGGGATCTCAGGGAATGGAAAGAGGGCCCACAGGGGAGGCAGGACCAGCCTACACCAAACCACAACCCTCTGTGCCTGGGAACTGCATTGCTACTGGAGCGGAATTGATGCTGATGAACCAGACAGCCCCTCCTCCAGACTAGCAGTGCCACTGGTTGCAAGGCACCCAGCAGTTTTTCATTTCCTGATTTAATTATTGGACAATTCTTATTATATATATTTTTTTTTTCTTTTTTTTTTTCCTCTTCCTTTTCTCCTTATTTCTTCCCTTCTCTAGTCTGGTTATCCTGGTTATTGGTTTATTTAAGCAGACATATTTAATCTATTCTCTTTATACCTGTTCTGTATCTCCTTTATTTTCCCATCTCTCTCTCTCTGGATTAAGCCATAGATTTTCTTTGCCTGGTCAATTTTCTTTTCTTTTCTTTTTCCCATCCCTGTCATAACTCTCTTTGTCTGGGCTTGAAAAATGCATAGAAGACAGCAGAGAATCTATTGCTTCAGAGATCAAGGAACTAAAATAGTAAATGAGTAAATACTAAAATAGTAATGATGAATTAAAAAAGCTGTAAATGAGGGGCACCTGGGTGGCTCAGTCAGTAAAGCATCCGACTTCGGCTCAGGTCATGATCTCATGGCCTGTGAGTTTGAGCCCCACATCGGTCTCTGGGCGGACAGCTCAGAGCCTGGAATCTGCTTCTGATTCTGTGTCCCTCTTTCGTACTGTCACTCTCCCGCTCGTGCTCTGTCTCTCTCTCTCTCTCTCTCTCTCTCTCTCTCTCTCTCTCAAGAATAAATAAACCATTAAAAAAATTCAAAAAAACAGGACGAGAAGGTTATTTTAAAAAAAGCTGCAAATGAGGTGCAAAATAAACTAGAGGCAGTGACAGCGAGGATTGAAAAGTGAGAGGGGAGAATAGGTGAAACAGAAGATAAAATTATAGGAAAAGATGAAGCTGAGACAAACAGAGATAAAAAAAAATTCTGGACCACTAGGGGAGAATTAGAGAACTAAGTGATTCAATGAAATGGAATAATATCTGTACCATAGGAGTTCCAGAAGAAGAAGAGAGAAAAAGGGGCAGAAGGTGTACTTGAACAAATCATAGCTGAGAACTTCCCCACTCTGGGTAAGGAAACAGACATTGAAATCTAGGAGGCACAGAGAACTCCCTTTAGACATAACTTGAATCAATCTTCTACATGACATATCATAAAAACGGCAAAATCAAAGATAAACAGAGAATTCTGAAAGCAGCTAGGGACAAACATGCCTTAACATACAAGGGCAGACACATAACAGTAGTAGCAGACCTATCTACTGAAACTTGGCAGGCCGGAAAGGAGTGGCAGGAAATATTCAATGTGCTCAATATGAAAAATATGCAGCCAAGAATCCTTTATCCAGAAAGTCTGTCATTCAGAATAGAAGGAAAGATAAAGGTTTTCCTAGACAAACAAAAACTGAAGGAATTCATCACCACTAAACCAGCCCTATAAGAAGAGATCCTAAGGGGAACTCTGAGTAGAATGTTGCAAAGACCACGAAGGACCAGAGACATCACTACAAGCATGAAATCTACAGATAACACAATTACTCTAAATCCATATCTTTCAATAATAACACTGAATGTAAATGGACTAAATGCTCCAACCAAAAGACGTAGAATATCAGAATGGATTAAAAAAAAAAAAAAGACCCATCTATTTGCTGTCTACAAGAGACCCATTTTAGACCTGAGGACACCTTCAGATTGAAAGTGAGGGGATGGAGAACCATCTATCATGTTACTGGAAGTTAAAAGAAAGCTGGAGTAGCCATACTTACATTAGGCAACCTAGATTTTAAACTAAAGGCTGTAACAAGAGATGAAGAAGGGCATTATATCATAATTACGGGGTATATCCATCAAGAAGGGCTAAAAATTATAAATGTTTAGGCACCAAATTCAGAGGCACCCAAATATTTAAAACAATTAATCACAAACATAAGAAATCTTATTGGTAAGAATGTGGTAATTGCAGGGGACTTTAATACTCCACTTACAACAATGGACAGATCATCCAGACAGAAAATCAACAAAGAACCAATGGCCCTGAATGATACACTGGACCACATGGACTTGACACAGATATATTCAGCTTTTCATCCTAAAGCAGCAGTATACACACTCTTCTCGAGTGCACGTGGAACATTCTCCAAGATAGATCACATACTGGGTCACAAAACAGCCCTCAACAAATATAAAACAATTGAGATCATACCATGCACATTTTCAGATCCCAGTGCTATGAAACTCGAAATCAACCACAGGAAAAGTTTGGAAAACCTCCAAATGCATGGAGGTTAAAGAACATCCTACTAAAGAATGAATGGGTCAACCAGGAAATTAAAGAAGAAATTTAAAAATATATGGAAACAAATGAAAATGAAATCACAACAGTCCAACCCTTTGGGATTCAGCAAAGGCATCCTAAGAGGAAAATACATTAAAATCTAGCCCTATCTCAAGAAACAAGAAAAATCCCAAATACAAAATCTAACAGCTCACCTGAAGGAACTAGAAGCAGAACAACAAAGAAACCTCAAGGCCAGCAGAAGAAGAGAAATAATAAAGATCAGAGCAGAAATAAACAATATAGAATAAAAAAAAAAGTAGAACAGATCAATGAAACTAAGAGCTGGTTTTTTGAGAAAAAAAAAGAAAAAACAACAACACAAAACTGATAAACCACCTGCCAGGCTTCTCAAAAAGAAAAGAGAGAGGAACTAAATAGATAAAATCACAAATGAAAATGGATTTATCACAACAATCCCTCAGAAATTGTGGGGAATAAGCTTAGGAATTCCCTGAGCCTGCGCTGATGAGTTAACAAGGCAAAAAGAATTACAAAGCCATAGGATGCTCATACCCAAGTTTGGGTGAACAAGATTAAGTAAATAAGTATAGAGAGGGTGGGGCAAAAGCCCCAGTATAGAGAAGGCAGGGCTGAGGCCCCAGGATAGAAAGGGTGGGGCAAAGGCCCCCATTACAGTATATGAGGTAAACAAGATTAGGTATTCAGGGCAAAAGTGTCCCCCAATTTAGTACTATAGCAGAAAGCTGCTTTCACAGGAAGGAAGGACCAAATTAGGCAAACAGGTAAATAGGGCTATAGACCCCTGAACTGCAGGTGAAGCTGCCCAGAGCAGAGCTGATTAGCAAAAGAAAAGGTGCCTTGTTAATGCTGAAGTTACTTGCTCTTATTCCCTAGGCTAGCTAAGATAAACAGAGGTGGTGCCTCATGTCTGCTGTAAACAACCTTCAGCCCAGCTGTCTGGCACCAGGATTTTGTTTTGTATTAACCCAAACCCCTAACCTCAAATATCTTCAAGATGCCCTTTCCCTCACATCCATGAATTAATGTTCACAGTTTCATTGTCTCTTTGTGCACGCCCATCACTATGTTTGTAAGCCTTATGATCCTAATAAAAACAGAGCAAGGACCCTTAATCGGGGCTCTTGTCTTTTCCCAGACATTAGTCATCTCTCGCATTTAATCCTGTGTCCCGCATTCTTGCTAGACAAGAAAGAACTTTAGACTTAGAGTCCAAGACAAGAAATACAAGCAATTATCAGAGAATACTATGAAAAAAAAATTTTTTTAATGTTTATTTATTTTTGACAGACAGAGACAGAACATGAGCGGGGGACGGGCAGAGAGAGAGGGAGACACAGAATCCGAAGTAGGCTCCAGGCACTGAGCTGTCAGCAGCACAAAGCCCAACGCGGGGCTCAAACTCACAGACCACGAGATCATGACCTGAGCCAAAGTCAGATGCTCAACCGACTGAGCCACCCAGGCGCCCCCTATGAAAAATTACATGCCAACAAACTGGACAACCTGGAAGAAATGGACAAATTCCTAGACACCCACACACTACCAAAATCAAACAGAAAGAAATAGAAAATTTGAACAGACCCATAACTAGTGAAGAAATTGAATTAGTTATCAAAACTCTCCCAACAAATAAGAGTCCTGGGCCAGATGGCTTCCCAGGGGAATTCTACCAGACTTAATACCTATCCTTCTCAAGCCATTCCAAAAACTAGAAATGGAAGGAAAGCTTCAGGATTCATTCTATGAAGCCAGCATTACCTTGGTTCCCAAACCAGACAGAGACCCCACATACAGGCCAATATCCCAAATGAACATGGATGCAGAAATTCTCAACAAGATACTAGCAAATAGAATTCAAAAGCATATTAAAAGAATTATTCACCATGATCAAGTGGGATTCATTCCTGGGCTGCAGGGCTGGTTCAATATTTGCACATCAATCAACATGATACATCACATTAATAAAAGAAAGTATAAGAATCATATGATCCTGTCAATAGATGCAGAAAAAGCATTTGACAAAATACAGCAACTTTTCTTAATAAAAACCCTCAAAAAAATCAGGATAGAAGGAACATACATAAACATTATAAAAGCCATATTTGAAAAGCCCACAGCTAATATCATCCTCAATGGAGAAAAACTGTGAGCTTTCCCCTTGAGATCAGGAATACAACAGGGATGTGCACTCTCACCACTGTTGTTTAACATAGTGTTAGAAGTCCTAGCATCAGCAATCAGACAACAAAACCAAATAAAAGGCATCAAAATTGGCAAAGAAGAAGTCAAACTTTCACTTTTCGCAGACGACATGATACTCTACATGAAAAACCCGAAAGACTCCACCAAAAGGCTGCTAGAACTGATACATGAATTCAGCAAAGTCACAGGATAAAAAATCAATGTACAGAAATCGGTTGCATTTCTATACACCAATAATGAAGCAACAGAAAGAGAAATCAAGAAATTAATCACATTTACGGGGCACCTGGGTGGCTCAGTCGGTTGAGCGTCCAACTTCGGCTCAGGTCACGATCTCACGGTCCGTGAGTTCGAGCCCCGCATCGGGCTCTGTGCTGACAGCTCAGAGCCTGGAGCCTGTTTCAGATTCTGTGTCTCCCTCTCTCTCTGACCCTCCCCCGTTCATGCTCTGTCTCTCTCTCTGTCTCCAAAATAAACATTAAAAAAAAAAAAAAAAGAAATTAATCACATTTACAATTGCACAAAGAACATTTGCATTTATACAATTGCATAAAATACCTAGGAATAAACCTAACCAAAGGGGCACTTGGGTGGCTCAGTCAGTTGGGTGTCTGACTTCGGCTCAGGTCATGATCTCACAGTTTGTGGGTTTGAGCCCTGCATTGGGCTCTGTGCTGACAGCTTGGAGCCTGGAGCCTGCTTTGGATTCCGTGTCTCCCTCTCTCTGTGCCCGTCTCTCACTCATGCTGTCTCTCAAAAATAAATAAAAATGTTTTAAAAATTAAAAAAACAACTAACCAAAGATATAAAAGATCTGTATGTTGAAAACTATAGAAAACATATGAGAAAAATTGAAGAAGACACAAAGAAATGGAAAAACATCCCATGCTCATGGATTGGAAGAATAAATATTGTTAAAATGTCAATACTCCCCGAAGCAATCTACACATTCAACGCAATCCCAATCAAAATTGCACTGGCATTCTTCTCAAAGCTAGGACAAACAATACTAAAATTTGTATGCAACCACAAAGGACCCCGAATAGCCAAAGTAATATTGAAGAAGAAAACCAAAGTGGAAGGCAGACTTCAGCCTCTACTACAAAGCTGTAATCATCAAGACAGTATAATATTGGCACAAAAACAGACACATAGACCAATGGAATAGAATAGAGAACCCAGAATTGGACCCACAAATGTATGGCCAACTAATCTTTGACAAAGCAGAAAAGGGTATCCAATGGTAAAAAGACAGTGTCTTTAACAAATGGTGCTGGGAAAACTGGACAGCAACATGCAGAAGAATGAAACTAGACCACTTTCTTCCATACACAAAAATAAACTCAAAATTGATGAAAGACCTAAATGTGAGACAGGAAACCATCAAAACCCTAGAGGAAAAGCAGGCAACAACCTCTTTGACCTCAGCCTCAGCAATTTATTGCTTGACACATCTCCAAAGGCAAAGGAATTAAAAGCAAAAATGAACTATTGGGACCTCATCAAGATAAAAAGCTTCCGCACTGCATAGGAAACACAACAAAACTAAAAGGCAACTGACAGAATGGAACAAGATATTTGCAATGACATATCGGATAAAGGGTTAGTATCCAAAATCTATAAAGAACTTACCAAACTCAACACCCAAAAACAAATAATCCAGTGAAGAAATGGGCAGAAGACATGAATAGACACTTTTCCAAAGAAGATATCCAGATGGCCAACCGACACATGAAAAGATGCTCAACATCACTCATCATCAGGGAAATAGAAATCAAAACCACACTGAGATACCACCTCACACCGGTCAGAGTGGCTAAAATTAACAACTCAGGAAACAACAGATGCTGGCAAGGATGTGGAGAAACAGGAACCCTCTTGCACTGTTGGTGGGAATGCAAACTGATGCAGCCACTCTGGAAAACAGTGTGGAGGTTCCTCAGAAAAGTAAAAATAGAACTACCCTAATACCCAGCAATAGCACTACTAGGAATTTATCCAAAGGATACAGGAGTGCTGATTCATAGGGACACGTGTACCCCAATGTTTAGAGCAGCACTTTCAACAATAGCCAAATTATGGAACGATCCTAAATGTCCATCAATTGATGAATGGATAAAGATGTGGTTTATATATATAATGGAATACTACTTGGCAATGAGAAAAAATGAAATCATGCCATTTGCAACAACATGGATGAAATTGGAAGGTTTTTGCTGAGTGAAATAAGTCAGAAAAAGACATATATCATATGTTTTCACTCATATGTGGACCTTGAGAAACTTAACAGAAGACCATGGGGGAAGGGAAGGGGAAATAAAATAGTTACAAACAGAGAGGGAGGGAGGCAAACCACAAGAGACTCTTAAATACAGAGAACAAACTGAGAGTTGATGGTGGGGCAGGGGAGAGGGGGAAATGGGTGATGGGCATTGAGGAGGGCACTTGTTGGGATGAACACTGGGTGTTGCATGTAAGCGATGAACCACGGGAATCTACCCCCAAAACCAAGAGCACACTTTAGACACTGTATGTTAGCCAATTTGACAATAAATTATATTTTTGAAATTACCTGGCTGTATTCTTCAAAGAATGTTAATGTCATGAATTATCAGACAAAAGGAACTGTGCCAGGTGAAAGGATATTAGAGAGGCAAGATAACAAAATATTCTACATTGGACTTGTCAGTAAGTTCAGAAATAGCCAAATCAAACCAGTGAATCATTGAAGAAGTAATTAGTAAAAGTTTCTTCTGCACACACCAAAAGTTCACAAATGGGAAGCACTCAAACCAAAACATAGAATAAGGCTTAGGGGTTTATTATTATAAAGCAGTTTAACAGTAGTGTACCCCACCCCCACCCCAATCTAGTTTTGCTTTCCACAGTTTCAGTTCCCCATGGTCATCTGTGATCCAGAGGCAGAGGATCTTCCTTCTGACAAATCGTCAGTAGCCTAACACTATGTCATGGTGACCACGTGATTCACCTCACTACATCTCATCACATAGACATCACAGGAAGAATGGTGAATACAGTACAATGAGACAGTTTGAGAGATCATATGCACATAACTTTTTAATAGTACATTATTATAATTATTCTATTATTGTTGGTAATCTGTTACTATGCCTAACTCATAAATTAAGCTTTATCATAGTGAAGGAGGATTTCTGCTGCCCGCATTTTGACCTCACAGTTTCTAGTTGGGTTCTTCTTTCCAGTTTGTTTCTTGACTCAGGGAGAAGACCCTGGGGGTGGGTGCCCAGGTAGCTCAGTTGGTTAAGAGTCTGACTTCGGCTCAGGTCGTGATCTCATGGTTCATTAGTTAGAGCCCCACATCTGGCTGTCTGTTGTCAGCGCAGAACCTGCTTTGGATCCTGTGTCTCCCTCTCTCACTGCCCCTCCCTGGCTTGCACTATCTCTTTCTCTCTCTCTCTCTCTCTCTCTCTCTCTCTCTCTCTCTCAAAAATAAATAAACATTAAAAGAAAAAAAAAAAAGAAGACCCTGGGGCCGAAACATCCCCTGATGGGAATCCAAACTACCCTCTTAAGCAATAAGGCTGCCCTGAGCCAGCAAGACCTGACAAATAAGTTTGGATTAACTCTAAGACAATGATTGACTTGACTTTCACTGCCTATCCACATGGACCCACTCACCTTTGCCCCAGATTTTCCTTATATAAACCTGGAAGTATTTCAGCACTTTGAAGATAGTCTTTGAGACACTAGTCCACGGTCTTCCTGGTGTTGCCCTCACTGAAATACATTCCTTTATTGTTTCACCACAGTTGGTTTCTCCACTTTTGGATTTCGTCAGCAGAGAATTGCTGAACCCAGTCTGTTTCAGACCCCAGAAGTCAGGTGCTCTTGCACCCCTGAATCCCAGGTACAATAGTATGTATAAAAAACATGGTATATACAGGGTTTCAGGCATCCACTATGGGGTCTTGGAACTTATCCCCAGCAGGTAAGTGGGGAAGCACTACTGTATGGTAAGGAAGACAGTGACTATTCTTCACAGTGGTTAGTTATTAGTTATAATATTGGGATTTTCTTAAATGAAAGGGAGTTGGTCCTCATATCAATCTTGGAAAAAGAGTTCAAGTTTTGCCAGCGATTTTCAGAGGCAGTAGGAATAAATGACCCAGGTCAAGTTAGTCTTGAAAATAAGCTACATTCAGTTTTATGACTGAACTGGTTTTGTGCACTCAGGCAATTTTAAGGGCTGATCTCCATTTTTTATTTTATCAGACTTCACTGTAATGGAAGGATATTATTAGAACACTTGTTGAAATTGGAATATGGACTGTAGATATAATTTAAGAATATTATATCAGGGTTCAGGGCACCTGGCTGGCTCAGTCAGTAGAGCATGTGACTCAATTTCAGGGTTGTAAATTCAAGCCTCACAGTGGGAGTACAGCTTACTCTACAAAATAAGAATAATATAACTAAATAAAGAATATATATCAGGGTTAAATTTCTACATTGGATAACTGTGCTACAGTTATTAAGAGAACTCCTTTATTCTTAGGAAATATACACTAGAAGTGAACGGGACATGATGTATCCAATTTATCCACAAAGGAGCTAATTTTGATGAAAAATTAAGATGACCTAAAGTGCTCAAAAAAACTTTATTTTGAAAAACAAAAAAGTTTATTGAGGAAAAGAAGAGATAAAGGTGCAAAATAACAAGATTACATGTCAAAGGGGCAATCAGCTCACATTTCAAGGAGGTATGGCAAGTATCCAAAACAATTATTTAGTATTTTCACATTTGAAAATGGCTTATAGATCATTTAATGTTGTATTTCATTAAACACATAGATAATATCTTCCTAATCTCTTCATGTAAATGGAAATGTATAATGAAACCCATCTCCACAAACATCACTAATCACTGCCTCTAAAATTAGGAGTCTTGGGGTTTCTTCAATGATGTGGAGAACAAAGGCAAAAGGAAACGTGGATAAAAATAAATTTCCTTTTACCTGCAGCCCATTGACAAATACTTGACACAGAGTGTAACATTCCTCCAGGGACTCCCCCAGCTGTGTTAATGGTGATGCCTGGCTAGAGGGAAAAAGAACCTTAGCTTGACAATAGCCAGGCCTCCAGGATCCTGCAAGTCTTCTTTAACATATGAAAATCCTTTTGGAAATTTCCTTTGTCTTTACACGCCCCCCCCCCCCCCACTCCAAAGTATACAGTCAACTGCTCTTCACAATCTCAGTGCAGCTCTTTTTGTTCAAGGGTCCTGTCATGCTATAATAAAAACACCTTTTTGCACTGAAGACATCTCAAGAAATCTTTCTTGGCCATTGACTCTGGACCCCAACACTTCAAATCACCTCACTTACGTTACTGCATTTCCTAGGGATTTGGCAATAATTCTAAAACTCTCTAGAGAAATCTTGCCTTTGCCATCTACATGGGCATGCCTGGTCCTGCTCAGAGACTCAAAACATAGCCACAAAGTACCACAAAGGCCTGCTTGCTTCAGACAGCTCCCCCATAGGTCTGCCCCAAAACTTCCATTTCCTCTTGAGGCAAATGAATTTTTATCTTGTTCAGATCTTCTTGATCTGAAATATCACTATCAGAGCCAATTATTTGAGTTAGAAAAAATCTGATTGTTGTCAAATTGATTATTAAAGGCCATTATTAAAAGTCAGGATTACCTGAAAATGTGAATATGTGAGTGGAGGAGAATAAAAACAGCTTACACTTACAGAAAGTTCTATGCAGAGGCTTCAGCAACAGTGCCCTAGTCCGGGTCCTAGATGTGGTCCAGGTGAGATGGAGGCTGCAGAACTTGCCAAGGCAAGGCCAAGGATATCTCCTCACTAAGTTGGGCCTCCTGGTCAAGGACATGAAGATAAACTCCTTGTGATGTGGGAAAGAAAGGTAAATGAAAAATTAAATTTCCTTATAACCTATAGCCCATTGACAAGTCCTTGACACAGGCAGAGTGACCTTCCTCTAGGAGCTCGGCCGTCTCAATGATGACACTTCGCTAAGGGGCAAAATGCAATCTTAACTTAACATTATCCCAACCCCCCAGGGTCCTGTAAGTCCACTTTAACATATAAAAAGTCCTTTGGAAACTTCTTGTACCAAGATATAGGCTGGCAATCATACTCCAAGCTTATGGCCCACTGATATACTTCTGAAGGGTCTCATAACTAAGTTTTTACTAAACAGTAATAAATGACCTTTTCCTAACAACAGCTAGCCCCTCAAGGTCCCGGAAACCTTGTTTCCAAACTACCTTAGAGACTTATGCTGTCCCTACCCACCTCCCACCCTGAAAGTATATAATCAGTCACTCTTCATAACCTCAGTGCAGGTCTTTCTGCCCACGGGTCCTGTCCCCATGCTTTAATAAAACCACTTTTTGCACCAAAGATGTCTCAAGAATTCTTTTTTTGGCAGTTGGCTCCAAAGGTCAACACTTCATACCATATCCCTTGGCGTTCTAACTCTTCTCCTTGCCTATTAAGGAGTTTGAGATCAACTTTTTTTCTGTTAATGTGTCTCTTTAAAGATTAGGGCCATGCAAAAGGAGACCTGCGCTGGCCAGTAGACTGAGTTCAAGGCATTTTTCACCATCCGGAACTACAATGACCAAGTTGTTTCTGGGTGTTATGTGCTCCAAGGAGACAGCCTCTGCCACATGCTGGAGCATGGTCTTGGCCCACTTCTCTATAGACACAGGGCAGTGAGTGATGGGATTTTGGTACAAAATGGTAATTTTATTAAAGCATGGGGACAGGACCTGTGGTCAGAAAGAGCTGCCCTGAGGTTGTGACAGGTAACTAATTATATACCCTCAGGTTGAGAGGGAGTTAGGGATGGAGTAAGTCTCTAAGGCATTTTGGAAGCAAAGTTTCCAGGACCTTGAGAAGGGAGGTGCTGTTAGGAAAACACCATTTATTGCCATTTAGTAAAACCTCAGTCATGAGACCCTTCAGATGTATATCAGGGGGCCATAAGCTTAGGCTATGATTGCCAGCATATATGTTAGGGTAGTTGAGATAAAGGAAGTTTCCAAAGGAATTTTTATATGTTAAAGTAGACTTACAGGACCCTGGGGTGGGGGGCGGTCAGGATAATGTTAAGCCAAGATTCCCTTTTGCCCCCAGCAAAGTGTCATTACGGAGGCAGCTGAGCTCATAGAGGGAAGTCACTCTGCCTGTTTCAAGGACTTGTCAGTGGACTGTAGGCAGTAAGGGAATTTAATTTTTCATTTGCCTTAGTTTCCCACATCACCATGGCAAGCACTTAAACCCCTTTCCTTTGTTTTTGGGTGGCCAGGAGTATCCAAGGAATATCACACATATTCCACCTGCGAGGTGGGGAGAAGCAGGATTGCTGTCAGCCTATACTTTGCCCTCAGCCTGCCTTATGCTTCCTCCTCACTATCAAACAAATAATGGTAAACCTGAGGTTGTATTGCTTGGGTAAATGCTGTCACTGCTCAAAAATTACATATATATATATATATATATATATATATATATATATATACACACACACACACACAAAGGAAAATTATAGTTTTTGTGACTCTTGTTGGAAATATTGCTTGTCCTCTAATGTTTGTTCTTCCAGATTAAGGAAACTTTCTCTTAAGATACCTATGACTTACAAAAATGTGATAAAATATTCCTTTGTGAACAAAATAAAGCATTTAATCTTCTCCCTACCTGAACCCTCTGAAATTCAAAAGCTCTCAATAAGGATTCTTTCTTTCATGGTCATTACAGTTATTTGCATAAATTCAATAAGAATCTGTTCTCCTTGTAACAGTTCACCCTTGGAGGTACTGGTTATTTTACCAAGGGTTTGACTGGAATGTCATATTTGAGAGCGACATGCATAGACTCAGATATGACCAGACAGTTTTAAGGAACTAAGGTTGACTTTATGAAGCACGAAGCCAATAAAGCCCCTTGGAAATGTTGGTCTGATACCTCGCTTAGAGAGTTCCCAGCAGCCTTACTAGGTGAGTAAAGAAGGTCACTTCCCGGCAGGTGCAGGAACCTCAGGATACCTTGGGGACCTCATGAAGAGGAATTCACAGAATCCTATAGGTATTGCAGGCATGTCTGATGGCAAGTACTTGGCTTGGCTTCTGGCCTGGCGAGGCTACTAGAAGTTCAGTCTAGAGGTTCCTTATAAAAAGTTCCAGCAAAGCAAATTTTAAAAGATCTATATGACCAATCACTGTTCTTGATGAGCTGATGTAAATAATTAGGCTGAGTTTGTTAAAAGTGGACTCATTCTACAAATGTATTCATCTTGATTTGGCTCTCTCTGGAAATCAGGGTTACTAGAGAGAAAAATTATATTTCAATAACGCACCTTTATGGATGTTAAATTCTAGTTCTGATTGCCTTTAAATGTTTGTTGTTTGCCTACACTAGACAACTTGAGGCAAACTTCAGAGAAATTGTCACAAAACTCATGTATAGACAATCTTTGTGCCTGTTGCTCTATGGGCCATTCAGATGGATCACCACAGACATTTGAATTACAAACCAGAAAACCCCATCTGATTCTTGCTGCCTGTTCTCAGTCTATCTGAGGATGCCTCAAGGTTAACATCTAAAAATCTCACTGGTAGAACTGACAGACTCTGGGTTTATAATTTTGCTTTAACCTTTAACCTGTATTTTTGTTTCTATAATTATCACTTACTAATCACCTGACTAAGCAAAACAGAATCTGTAGGATGATTAACACTACCTATTACACAATGAAGGCCTTAAACGATTCTCAAAATAACATTATATTAATTATTAAACACTAAAATAACTCAAATGCATTAAACAATTCTTCAAAATAAAATGCCTTAGATATTTTACCTGTTGCACAGGTGGAATTTGTGGTCTCATAAAAACAAAGTGCTGTGTATACATTCAGATTACCACAGAAATATTTCTGAGTTTCTAACTGAAAAATACTCAAATTGGCACTTTAAATGATCCTTGTCTTTCCTTTAATAAGTGGTTGAACTCCTGGACCGAACTAAAGGAAGATTTTTGTCAACTATCAAAGGACTCTTATTTGGGCCTCTTTTTGTTACTTTAATCATGTTTTGCTGTTTTCTCCCATGACTCTCCACCTGGTGCCGAGACTCCTTCAATGCTATAACTTCAAGCCAACAGATGATCCTTTCTCCTCAAGAAAACTCCCATATGATATCCCCTCTAGATACTGCTCAGTTAGGCTTTTCTAACTCCTATTAAATTCTCAACTGACTAGCCTTGACCCTTAGGTAAGCCCATCTCTACGCCCTTATTGCAGCATGAAGATGCTACAGAAGATGAGACCTTCTGCCTTTAACAACCTTAAAGATTTAAGGGTCAAAGTTGTTCAGGGGGGGAAATGAGGTAAATAAAGGCAAGAAAAATGTAGTTTAAATTAAATTCCCTTCTAGCCTGCAACCCACTGATAGATGTCAGAGACCTGCAGCATGTAACACTCCCCAAGACCTTTATGGTTGCCATAATGCCTTAACGTTTACACTTCCTTAAAAACTAGGGGCACCTGGGTGGCTCAGTGCATCTGACTTCCACGCAGATCATGGTCTCACGGTTCCTGGGTTCGAGCCCCGTGTGAGTCCCTGTGCTGACAGCTCAGAGCCTGAAACCTGCTTCAGATTCTGTCTCCCTCTCTCTCTGCCCCTCCCCCACTCTCACTTTGTCTCTCTCTTAAAAATAAATAAACATTAAAAAAAAAAAAACTAAACTAAAAGCAACCTTATCTTGAGAATAGCTAAATCTTCAGGGTCCTGTGAGACCCTACTTTCAGCATCCAGAAATTCCTTGGAGACCTAAGTTAGCTATACCCCCCTCCCTTCACAAACTTGAAAGTATTATCATCAGTCGCATCTCACAGTCCCAGTGCAGCGCTTTCTGCCCATAGGTCCTGTTTACGTGCTTTAATAAAATCACCTTTTTTGCACCAAAGATGTCTCAATAATTCTTTCTTAGCCGTTTTCTTGCAAACCCCACTTCAAATTTCATCACTGGTATGGCTAGCCTGGTAATGCTTCCAGCTGGTAGTGCTTCCTCTGGAAGCACTAGACTCATCTGGGCCCAAGAAGCTGCTGAGGATAACTGATAGAGACAACAGCCACACCTACACCAAAGATTGCACTGCCACCACGGGCAATTTTGCCAAGGTCACCTTTTATGCCGTCTCTAAGATCTATGGCTATCTCAACAAGACAGCCTCTAGAAAGTGGCCCCGTTCACCAAGTTTCCCTAACAGGAGTTCATGAACCTTCTAGTAAAACACAGAAGAGTCTCCATGCAGAGGATCCAGTCTCCAGCTGTTGCCACCACAGTGTTTTCATAGGAGGTAATTAAAAGTGAATTAATAAGCCTATAAAAAAAATCACCTGTGAGATGTGTAACCATAGGATCCTGGACCTCATCATCAAATGTTATGATTCAAAATGTAGTGCTGCTGCTGCCTGATTCTCAGACCACACTGAGGCACTCTAAAGCAGTGTTGTATTATTTTTTTTCAGACGTTCAGCAAGATCATGCAGAAAAAGGTCTCTTATTGCCCCATACAGACAGGTAATTTGATCAGCCAATTACCATCTTGAAAAACCAAGTCTGGTCCCATGAAGCTTATAAATACCCGGCACAGACTCCTAATGGCGGAGGTCCTAAGACCACCAGCCAGCCAAGTCTAGAATCTTGGAAAGCCTGCACGAAGCCCGGTGCTTCCCTCAAGTCAACAAGTATTATTCACCTAATATTAATACCTGATCGGTATTAACTCCCTTTTTAGTTTTTAACTTCCTGATATTCTGCATTCAGTGAATAAGTTCTTGATTTCTTGAACTTATTAAGAAAACACAAAATCTTGTTTTCACTTGCCCAAGTTCAGGCCTTGATAACTGTCCTTCACTAGTCGAATGGTCTAAATGGCCTCCCTTACCTCCTTAGAATTCCACTCGCCAAACCCTGTTTGGAGTTCAAAATCCTTCAGAGATTTCCCATCTCCAAAAACCAAGTTCGTAAATTTCAACAGCTCAGACTATCATCCCGTTGGAATGTTGGTTATTACACAGTATTTCATGACTTCTGTAAACTGGCATAGCAGGAATTCAAATCAAATACTACTTGGGTGGCTGCGACTCTGAAGAGGGGAGTGTTGCAACGCTGGGCTACGCTCCGCCCGCCTGCTCGAGGGCTGGCAGGTCTTCTGGCTTCCGGCTCCGCAGCCGGGCGCATTTATCCCCATTAAGCCGAGTAGGACCGTGAAAGACTGTCGGCTCGCGGGGAACTCCGCCCTAGAGTCGCCGAGGAGTGGCATCCTGAGCGCCGGCCTCCCTTCGCCGTCCAGCCATGGCTGCACGCCTGCTCCGCAGCTCCCTGCGCATGTCGGGTGGCCGCTGTGCCCTGCGTTCACCGCCGGCCGCGAGGTCAGTGTCCGTAGGGCTCCAGCTGAACGGCCCGGGGGCAGGGGGTGGTCTACGGGGTACGGGCGGCGACACCTACCCTTCCTGGGGACCCTGAACGCGGCGGCGCGCAAGGCGCGCCAGTCTGGGCGGGAGACTCCGCGGATAGGGGCTGGGCCTGGTGGGACCCGCGTAGGCGAGGGCGGGCGGGGGTGTCGGCCGTGACCGCCTCACCGCGGGAAAGCCCACCGCGGGGTTGCTCGAGTTCGGGCTGCAACCTTTCATCTTAGAAAGGTGGCTGAAGGCCGCGTCCTGATTGTGAACGGGTCACTGGGACTCCCCGACTGGCAGATCTGGAGATCGCAGGAGCACCCTTTGCGAAGCCTATGTGGAGGAGTGCCCCGAAGAAGGCAGCCTGGGACAGCAAAGACCTGACACCAGCCCCATCACACAACGACACTGAGATTTATTTAACAAATCCTTTAATTAATTAAATCCAGAAGAGTTAATAGAGTTTCTAAGTGGCTCTGTGCCTATTAAGGTAGTGTTTATAAGATCAAAAGGTTTAGATCATATAAAATCCATTCACCGGATAAACTGGAAGCGTCCGGGATTCGCTATTAAGGAGAATGACAGGAATGATAAACTAGCTCATTATAACATTGGTGGAACTCTGAGATGCTATGGGAGAGGAAACATGTGTGTTATTCCAGAGGAGAGTTGGGAAGACTTCACCGAGGCGGTGACCTGACTTTAGGATGCACATACTTTTCTAAGCTCTTCCCCAGAACGTCATAAGAGTGTGATCCTCAGATTTTTGGTGTCACTACTTTTTTATGCCCTGAAAGTTAAAGGACCACCTCAGAGATTGTTTTTACTGGGGGGGGGGGGGGGGGGGGTTGTATCTATCCATATGGGTATCAAAAGATATCTACAAAACCAATTGTACAAGTACATAATTTAGTTCAATAAAAGGAACAATAGAGATTATGGTAAGTGAAGTAAGTCAGACAGATACTGTATGATTTCACTTAGAAGTTGACTCTTACAGAAAACAAGCAAAAAAAAAAAAAGAACTCCTAGACACAGAGAACAGATTTGTGGTTGGGGGCAGGGCGTGGAAATGGGTGAAGGGGGTCAAAAGGTACAAACTTCCAGCTATAAAGTAAGTCATGGGAATGTAATGTACAGCTCAGTGACCATAGTTAATACTGCATGTATATTTCAAAGTTGTTAAAAGAGTATATCTTAAAAGTTGTCATTAGAAGGAAAAAATGAGTATGTGTAGTGATGGATGTTAACTAGACTTACCGTGTTGATTATTTACAGTGAATACATATATTGAAATCATGTGCATCTGAAACTACTGTAATGGTATTATGTCAATTATATCTCAATAATAAATAAGTAAAAGTAACAATAATAAGCCCATTGCATGATAACATAAATAACATTTTTATGAAAAATAGCTTTTTCAAAACAAGAAGAGAGACATTATTTACATTTTCATGGATTCTTTAATGTCCGATTTAGTAGAAGACAGCCCAATTCTCATATCTGTTTCTGCATTACGTCTGTTGGGGTAAGTTATTATGGTTGAAGTATAGGAAGAAAATCTCACAGGGAATTTTGGGAAAAGGAGGACCTGAGGGACCATCTGAATAGGCTTGGGACTGTTTTATTATAGCAGGCTTCTTAATGTGCATATGGATCATTCAGGGATGTTGTTAAAAATATAGATTCTGGGGTGCCTGGGTGGCTCAGTCAGTTAAGCATCCAACTCCTGATTTCAGCTCAGGTTATGATCTCACGGTTTGTGAGTTCGAGCCCCACATAGGGCTCTGTACTGACAGTGTGAAACCTGCTTGGGATTCTCTCTCCCTCTCTTTGCTCCTCCCCTGCTCATGCTGTCTCTTTCTCTCTCAAAATAAATAAATAAAACTTAAAAAATGAAAAAAAAATACAGATTCGATTCAGTAGATCTGGGGTGAGATCTGAAATTGTATATTTGTAACCAGTTCCCAAGTATTGCTGAAGGTGTTGGTGGAAGCTGTCTCCCTTTTATAATGTAAATGAAGTTTTTTAAAAATAACAATTAGGGGCGCCTGGGTGGCTCAGTCGGTTGGACTTCAGCTCAGGTCATGATCTCACAGATCGTGGGTTCGAGTTCCACGTCAGGCTCTGTGCTGACAGCTCAGAGCTTCTGTGCTGAAGCTCTGTGCTTCGGATTGTGTCTCCCTCTCTCTCTGCCCCTAACCCACTCACATTCTGTCTCCGTCTCTCTCAAATATAAATAAACATTTAAAAAAATGTAAAACTAACAATTAGAGCTTAGCCTGTTAAATTGGTAGAAATTTCTTTTTGTACAGATTTCCTGGTCTTTATAGGGAGAAAAGGGGCCAATTCAGTGAAGTTTTCTTGGTCTTCAAGAAATGGATGTACCAACATACTTGGTGCAAGTGTTTTGGTTTTCTTCTTCATATGCTCTCTTGAATACTTCTGACTGACCTGAAAGTCTTTATTCTTTCTGGCACTTCTTTCACTTTCTAATGTCTTGGTGTATTTAACTTAGAAATATTCCAAGGTTTTCTTAAGGTAATATGGGATATAAAATTTTAAGATCCAGGCAGACTGGAATATAAATTCCATTCTGTTATTTGTTAATTACGTTACCAAATGATTCAGTGTTGCAGAGCACCAGTTGCCTAGTCTCAGCACATTTTTATCCTGAGGAAAAATTCTCAGTATGGAAAAGAAAAGCTATATGGACAAAAGTGTGCATGATAGTTTTATTTCCAATAGCAGGAAATTGGAACCAATCATTTCAATTAGAGGATAAAGTAAATTTTAGTCTATTTGATGTAACGATACAGTGGTATGTAAGACCCCTGTACATCCTGATCTTGTTACCTCTCACTTCATCTACTGTTTGCACTCAGTCCACACTTGGTGTCCCCGCTCTTTCTAGAATGCATCAAATACCATCGTGCCTGACAGCTTTTGCTCTAATTGCTTTTTTTTTTTTTTTAATTCTTTTAGTGTTTATTTTTGAGAGAGACAGACAGGTAGAGCATGAGCGGGGGGAAGGGCAGAGAGAGAAGGAGACACAGGATCTGAAGCAGACTCCAGGCTCCAAGCTGTCAGCACAGAGCCCAATGTGGGGTTCGAACCCACAAACTGAGAGATCATGACCTGAGTTGCAGTCAGACGCTTAACTGACTGAGCTACCCATGCACCCAGCTCTAATTGTTTTCTTGACTTAAATTCTACTGAGAAATCTGCTTGACTGTCACCTTGAGACGTTTGCTCAAATTCTCATTTTTCTAACTTAACCTACCCTGACCGCACTATTCCATGCTGCAGCCAATGTCCCAGCCTTGTTCCAGACACACACTCTGATCTTTACTCTGCTTTTCTTTTCCATAGAATTTATCATCTTCTCATATATGCTTTAATTTGCTTCCTTACTATAAATAGTATAGTTATTCAGACTCTCCTTCTAGAAATGTGAATCTGGAGACAGGGATCTTTATTTTGCTCACTGTTGTATCCCAAGTTACCTGAACAGTGCTTAGTACATAAAGGGTACTCAAAGTATTTGTTGACCAAATGAATGAATAAGCTATTAAAAATGATGATTTGGATGAATGGGTAGTAACTAAGAAGGCAAAAGGCAGACTGAGTATAAAATTTGTAGTACTGCATGTTCACAACCAACGACTACTACCTAAAAAGCATCTCAAATTATATTCATAAACTCCACTAAAAGTTGCATATAAAAGATAAACCTAAAGCACAATGACAGAAAATGCATGTTAAATGTATTACTCAGCTCATGCTGCCATAACAAAATACCATAGACTGGGTGGCCTAAATAACAGAAATTTATTTCTCATAGTTCTAAAGGCTGGATAACCCAAGATCAAAGTGCTGGTGAGAGCGCTGTTTCTTGTTTGTAGATGGCTGCCTTCTTTCTGTATCTTCACATGGTCTTGTTTCATGCACACTGGGAGAGCGAGACAGAGATAGAGAGAGATCTCTCTTCCTGTTATAAGGCCACATATCCTCTTGGATTAGGATCCCACCCACATGACTTCATTTAACTAACTCAGTAAAATCACAGTGGGAGTTAGAGCTTCAACATGAATTTGGGAGGGACACAACTCAATTCATAGCGTTAAATGAAAATGCATAAAGTAAAAATAATTCATTTCATGGGGAAAAAAAGGTTGAGACAACCTAATTGCCCATAAATAAGACTGTCTTTTAAACAAAAATGTGAAGAAGGAGAGGAGGAGGAAAGGAAAGAGAAAACAAACAAACAAACAAGGGTCCATTTAAGGAAGAGAGAAACCCCAAACAGCATTTCATGCAAAACAGAAAAACATCCTTTGCTAATATTTCGATATATGATAAAAAGTTTTGTTTTGTTTTGTTTTTTAAATATGAGCTTGAATTATACAAACTGACACACAGATTTTCAGAATCTTTTCAGGAGTACCCCAAGAGGGAAATAAATCTGAAGACTGTTGAACTAAAAGGAACTACAAAACAGTCTTATTTTAAGTGTAGTATGAGGGGGGTATGGAGAGGGAAGGGTCAGTTTCCGAAGATCTTGAATAATTCTGTACTAATCCTTACAGAGATTCATGGACATTTTTTTTTTTAATTTATACCCAGGTTGCCTCTAATATGGCAGTAGCATCGCCATAGTTGTATCTTACACACCTGCCATTTCAAATTGTGCAATTCTGAATGAAATAGTAATTTGGAAATGTTAATATCATCTTAAATATTGTACATGACATGAAAACTTTTCAATATGCTATGGTGGTACTGTATGAAATAGTAATTTGGAAATGTTAATATCTTAAATATTGTACATGACATGAATACTTATCAATATTCTATGGTGGTTTTGGAATTTTTACATCATTTAATTTGCATCATGTGATAACACCATTTTACCTCAACTCAGACATGTAGGTTAGTCATGGGTTTGGAAGTGAAGAGTGAGCTGAGTAAGAACATACTACTTGATCTCATCCAGGTGAGGTAGATCCTATCAAAAGTGGTAATGTTCAGATTTGTCTGAATGTTCAGGTCTGTCGAATTTCACACTCTTCCTACCTACCTCTATAGTGTCTCTGGGGGAAAGAAAATCAGCATTTTTCCATGTTGTTCGGTGGCATTAATTTGGGTATGAAGGGTAACAATTTCACTTAATTTTCTTAATGTATACGTATATTTTAAAGATTTTCTCATTCCGGAGAGGAGAAACGTCTAGAAACTCCTTCTGCTGAAAAATTAACAGATATAGGAACTCGAAGAATCTTTTCTTCAGAACATGACATTTTCCGGGAAAGTGTAAGGAAGTTTTTTCAAGAAGAAGTGATTCCTCACCACGCAGAGTAAGTGGTACATTTTCCTTTAAAGTAATTTGCATAAAGAGAACATTGAGAACCATTTCCTAGGGGCGCCTAGGTGGCTCAGTCGGTTAAGTGTCTGACTCTTGATTTTGGCTCAGGTCATGATCTCAGGGTTCATGAGTTCGAGCCCTGAGTCAGGCTCTGCACAGACAACACGTGGCCTGCTGGGATTCTGTCTCTCCCTACCCCTCTCCCTCTCACATGTTCCGTATGCCGCTCTCTCTTTCTTCTCTCTCTTTCAAAATAAATAAATTTAAAAAAGAAAAAAACGAACCATTTCCTAGAATGTTGTATGTTGTTCTACAGAAAATATACTGTATTAATTGCTTTATTAACATTTTGCTGTTCTTAACTGTAATACTCTAAGATCTCAGGATTCTTAAGTTAGTCCAAAGCTATTTAAATTAATTTTAAAATATACAATTAAAAGTAAGTAAATTTGAAAATTTGCAGCTCAAGCTAAGAGTAGTATTTTGAATACTCTGGTTAAATGGCAATTAAGTAATTACTAGTCAATTCCAAATGTTTTTTTTTTTTTTTTCTGCTTCATGAGTGAATTAAAATACATGAAAGCTCAACAGACCAGTTGACAAATCTTGGTTGGCAATGGACCACCTTAAAGTATTTTTACTACTGGATGAGATGTATATTGCATAACTGATTAATTACTGATCACCTACTTTTTTTTTTTCAATATATGAAATTTATTGTCAAATTGCTTTCCATACAACACCCAGTGCTCATCCCAAAAGGTGCCCTCCTCAATACCCATCACCCACCCTCCCCTCCCTCCCTCCCCCCCATCAACCCTCAGTTTGTTCTGAGTCTCTTATGCTTTGGCTCTCTCCCACTCTAACGTCTTTTTTTTTTTTCCTTCCCCTCCCCCATGGGTTTCTGTTAAGTTTCTCAGGATCCACATAAGAGTGAAAACATATGGTATCTGTCTTTCTCTGTATGGCTTATTTCACTTAGCATAACACTCTCCAGTTCCATCCACGTTGCTACAAAAGGCCATATTTCGTTCTTTCTCATTGACACATAGTATTCCATTGTGTATATAAACCACAATTTCTTTATCCATTCATCAGTTGATGGACATTTAGGCTCTGTCCACAATTTGGCTATTGTTGAGAGTGCTGCTCTAAACATTGGGGTACAAGTGCCCCTATGCATCAGTACTCCTGTATCCCTTGGGTCAATTCCTAGCAGTGCTATTGCTGGGTCATAGGGTAGGTCTATTTTTAATTTTCTGAGGAACCTCCACACTGTTTTCCAGAGCGGCTGCACCAATTTGCATTCCCACCAACAGTGCAAGAGGGTTCCTGTTTCTCCACATCCTCTCCAGCATCTATAGTCTCCTGATTTGTTCATTATGGCCACTCTGACTGGCGTGAGGTGATATCTGAGTGTGGTTTTGATTTGTATTTCCCTGATAAGGAGCAACGTTGAGCATCTTTTCATGTGTCTGTTGGCCATCCGGATGTCTTCTTTAGAGATGTCTATTCATGTTTTCTGCCCATTTCTTCACTGGGTTATTTGTTTTTCGGATGTGGAGTTTGGTGAGCTCTTTATAGATTTTGGATACTAGCCCTTTGTCCGATATGTCATTTGCAAATATGTTTTCCCATTCCGTTGGTTGCCTTTTAGTTTTGTTGGTTGTTTCCTTTGCTATGCAGAAGCTTTTTATCTTCATAAGGTCCCAGTAATTCACTTTTGCTTTTAATTCCCTTGCCTTTGGGGATGTGTCGAGTAAGAGATTGCTACGGCTGAGGTCAGAGAGGTCGTTTACTGCTTTCTCCTCTAGGGTTTTGATGGTTTCCTGTCTCACATTCAGGTCCTTTATCCATTTTGAGTTTATTTTTGTGAATGGTGTGAGAAAGTGGTCTAGTTTCAACCTTCTGCATGTTGCTGTCCAGTTCTCCCAGCACCATTTGTTAAAGAGACTGTCTTTTTTCCATTGGATGTTCTTTCCTGCTTTGTCAAAGATGAGTTGGCCATACGTTTGTGGGTCTAGTTCTGGGGTTTCTATTCTATTCCATTGGTCTATGTGTCTGTTTTTGTGCCAATACCATGCTGTCTTGATGATGACAGCTTTGTAGTAGAGGCTAAAGTCTGGGATTGTGATGCCTCCTGCTTTGGTCTTCTTCTTCAAAATTACTTTGGCTATTCGGAGCCTTTTGTGGTTCCATATGAATTTTAGGATTGCTTGTTCTAGTTTCGAGAAGAATGCTGGTGCAATTTTGATTGGGATTGCATTGAATGTGTAGATAGCTTTGGGTAGTATTGACATTTTGACAATATTTATTCTTCCAATCCATGAGCAGGGAATGTCTTTCCATTTCTTTATATCTTCTTCAATACCTTCATAAGCTTTCTATAGTTTTCAGCATACAGATTTTTTATATCCTTGGTTAGATTTATTCCTAGGCATTTTATGCTTCTTGGTACAATTGTGAATGGGATCGGTTTCTTTATTTGTCTTTCTGTTGCTTCATTGTTAGTGTATAAGAATGCAACTGATTTCTGTACATTGATTTTGTATCCTGCAACTTTGCTGAATTCATGTATCAGTTCTAGCAGACTTTTGGTGGAGTCTTTCGGATTTTCCATGTATAGTATCATGTCATCTGCAAAAAGCGAAAGCTTGACTTCATCTTTGCCAATTTTGATGCCTTTGATTTCCTTTTGTTGTCTGATTGCTGAAGCTAGAACTTCCAACACTATGTTAAACAACAGTGGTGAGAGTGGGCATCCCTGTCGTGTTCCTGATATCAGGGAAAAAGCTTTCAGTTTTTCCCCATTGAGGATGATGTTAGCTGTGGGCTTTTCATAAATGGCTTTTATGGTGTTTAAGTATGTTCTTTCTATCCCGACTTTCTCAAGGGTTTTTATTAAGAAAGGGTGCTGAATTTTGTCAAAGGCCTTTTCTGCATCGATTGACAGGATCATATGGTTCTTATCTTTTCTTTTATTAATGTGATGCATCACATTGATTGATTTGCGAATGTTGAACCAGCCCTGCATCCCAGGAATGAATCCCACTTGATCATGGTGAATAATTCTTTTTATATGCCGTCGAATTCGATTTGCTAGTATCTTATTGAGAATTTTTGCATCCATATTCATCAGGGATATTGGCCTGTAGTTCTCTTTTTTTACTGGGTCTCTGTCTGGTTTAGGAATCAAAGTAATGCTGGCTTCATAGAATGAGTCTGGAAGTTTTCCTTCCCTTTCTGTTTTTTGGAATAGCTTGAGAAGGATAGGTATTATTTCTGCTTTAAACGTCTGGTAGAACTCCCCTGGGAAGCCATCTGGTCCTGGACTCTTATTTGTTGGGAGATTTTTGATTACTGATTCAATTTCCTCACTGGTTATGGGTCTGTTCAAGCTTTCTATTTCCTCCTGATTGAGTTTTAGAAGAGTGTGGGTGTTTAGGAATTTGTCCATTTCTTCCAGGTTGTCCAATTTGTTGGCATATAATTTTTCATAGTATTCCCTGATAATTGATTGTATCTCTGAGGGATTGGTTGTAATAATTCCATTTTCATTCATGATTTTATCTATTTGGGTCATCTCCCTTTTCTTTTTGAGAAGCCTGGCTAGAGGTTTGTCAATTTTGTTTATTTTTTCAAAAAACCAACTCTTGGTTTCGTTGATCTGCTCTACAGTTTTTTTTAGATTCTATATTGTTTATTTCTGCTCTGATCTTTATTATTTCTCTTCTTCTGCTGGGTTTAGGCTGGCTTTGCTGTTCTGCTTCTATTTCCTTTAGGTGTGCTGTTAGATTTTGTATTTGGGATTTTTCTTGTTTCTTGAGATAGGCCTGGATTGCAATGTATTTTCCTCTCACGAGTGCCTTCGCTGCATCCCAAAGCGTTTGGATTGTTGTATTTTCATTTTCGCTTGTTTCCATATATTTTTTAATTTCTTCTCTAATTGCCTGGTTGACCCACTCACTCTTTAGTAGGGTGTTCTTTAACCTCCATGCTTTTGGAGGTTTTCCAGACTTTTTCCTGTGGTTGATTTCAAGCTTCATAGCATTGTGGTCTGAAAGTATGCATGGTATAATTTCAATTCTTGTATACTTATGAAGGGCTGTTTTGTGACCCAGTATATGATCTATCTTGGAGAATGTTTCATGTGCACTGGAGAAGAAAGTATATTCTGTTGCTTTGGGATGCAGAGTTCTAAATACATCTGTCAAGTCCATTTGATCCAATGTATCATTCAGGGCCCTTGTTTCTTTATTGACCGTGTGTCTAGATGATCTATCCATTTCTGTAAGTGGAGTGTTAAAGTCCCCTGCAATTACCACATTCTTATCAATAAGGTTGCTTATGTTTGTGAGTAATTGTTTTATATATTTGGGGGCTCTGGTATTCGGCGCATAGACATTTATAATTGTTAGCTCTTCCTGATGGATAGACCCTGTAATTATTATATAATGCCCTTCTTCATCTCTTGTTACAGCCTTTAATTTAAAGTCTAGTTTGTCTGATATAAGTATGGCTACTCCAGCTTTCTTTTGGCTTCCAGTAGCATGATAAATAGTTCTCCATCCCCTCACTCTCAATCTAAAGGTGTCCTGAGGTCCAAAATGAGTCTCTTGTAGACAGCAAATAGATGGGTCTTGTTTTTTTTTATCCATTCTGATACCCTATGTCTTTTGGTTGGCACATTTAATCCATTTACATTCAGTGTTATTATAGAAAGATACGGTTTTAGAGTCATCATGATGTCTGTATGTTTTATGCTCGTAGCGATGTCTCTGGTACTTTGTCTCACAGGATCCCCCTTAGGATCTCTTGTAGGGCTGGTTTAGTGGTGACGAATTCCTTCAGTTTTTGTTTGTTTGGGAAGACCTTTATCTCTCCTTCTATTCTAAATGACAGACTTGCTGGATAAAGGATTCTTGGCTGCATATTTTTTTCTGTTCATCACATTGAAGATTTCCTGCCATTTCTTTCTGGCCTGCCAAGTTTCAAAAGAGAGATCGGTCACAAGTCTTATAGGTCTCCCTTTATATGTTAGAGAGTTTTTATCCCTAGCTGCTTTCAGAATTTTCTCTTTATCCTTGTATTTTGCCAATTTCACTATGATATGTTGTGCAGAAGATCAATTCAAGTTACGTCTGAAGGGAGTTCTCTGTGCCTCTTGGATTTCAATGCCTTTTTCCTTCCCCAGTTCAGGGAAGTTCTCAGCTATGATTTCTTCAAGTACCCCTTCAGCACCTTTCCCTCTCTCTTCCTCCTCTGGGATACCACATATGCGTATATTATTTCTTTTTAGTGTATCACTTAGTTCTCTAGTTTTCCCCTCATACTCCTGGATTTTTTTATCTCTCTTTTTCTCAGCTTCCTCTTTTTCCATAATTTTATCTTCTAGTTCACCTATTCTCTCCTCTGCCTCTTCAATCTGAGTCGTGGTCATTTCCATTTTATTTTGCATCTCGTTTAAAGCGTTTTTCAGCTCCTCCTGACTGTTCCTTAGTCCCTTGATCTCTGTAGCAATAGATTTTCTGCTGTCCTCTATATTGTTTTCAAGCCCAGCGATTAATTTTATGACTATTATCCTAAATTCACTTTCTGTTATATTATTTAAATCCTTTTTGATCAGTTCATTAGCTGTTGTTATTTCCTGGAGATTCTTCTGAGGGGAATTCTTCCGTTTGGTCATTTTGGATAGTCCCTGGAGTGGTGAGGACCTGCAGGGCACTTCCCCTGTGCTGTGGTGTATAACTGGGGTTGGTGGGCGGGGCCGCAGTCCAACCTGATGTCTGCCCCCAGCCCACCGCTGGGGCCACAGTCAGACTGGTGTGTGCCTTCTCTTCCCCTCTCCTAGGGGCGGGATTTACTATGGGGTGGCGTGGCCCGTCTGGGCTACTTGCACACTGCCAGGCTTGTGGTGCTGGGGATCTGGCGTATTAGCTGGGGTGGGTAGGCAAGGTGCACGGGGGCAGGAGGGGCAGGCTTAGCTCGCTTCTCCTTAGGTGATCCACTTCAGGAGGGGCCCTGTGGCAGCGGGAGGGAGTCAGATCCACTGCCGGAGGTTTGGCTCCACAGAAGCACAGAGTTGGGTGTTTGCACGGAGCGAGCAAGTTCCCTGGCAGGAACTGGTTCCCTTTGGGATTTTGGCTGGGGGATGGGCAAGGGAGATGGCGCTGGCGAGCGCCTTTGTTCCCCGCCAAGCTGAGCTCTGTTGTCCCGGGGCTCAGCAACTCTCCCTCCTTTTGTCCCCCAGCCCTCCCGTTCTCCGAGCAGAGCTGTTAGTTTATAACCTTCCAGATGTCAGGTCCCTCTCGCTGTCAGAACACACTCTGTCCGGCCCCTCCGCTTTTGCAAGCCAGACTCGGGGGCTCTGCTTCTCCGGGAGGCTGCCCCTCCACCCCGGCTCCCTCCCACCAGTCCGTGGAGCGCGCACCGCCTCACCGCCCTTCCTACCCTCTTCCGTGGGCCTCTCGTCTGTGCTTGGCTCCCAAGACTCAGTTCTGCTTGTCTTCTGGTGGTTTTCTGGGTTATTTAGGCAGTGATCACCTATTTTTTTGACCAAAACACTCTCATTTCTATGAAAGTAGGATTTTGCTATATTTCTAAAATTCATTCACTGCCAGTAATTTACTATAATTAAAATGTTTTTTAAAACATATTTATATAGCTTCCATTAAGATTTTATTAATGCTTTCTCTATAAAAATGACCAAAATTAGCTAAACCTAATGCCATGACTAGTCTTTGGTGAAAAGCAACTATTTCTAAAAAGAAAGAGAAACAAAGAAAGAAAGAAAGAAAAAGAAAGAAAGAAAGAAAGAAATTTATTATGGTACACTCTAGGAGAATCTTTTTTATTCATTACTCTACTGATTCGAAACTTTGTTCCAGAAAAATTATTGATGAAGATTTGAAGTAAAAATGATAGAAGTTGACAGATTTGAGATTAATGATAAAAATGTTTCCAGAGCTAATTTAGGCAATATGTACATCAAAACATACATGATAATCAAACTCTTTTAAAATTTCTTGAGGCATCTGTGTTTCCCTTTCATCCGTATCTCCAAAAATATACCTCATTTTTGGTAAGTATATCTAACTCGCACTTAAAAAAATAAAATGAAACAAAAATTCTCAGATTCTTTATTTCCAACTAGCTATCTCTTTCCTCATCATGCCTGTCTCATTTTGTAAAAATGTTTATTTATTTTGAGAGAGAGAGAGAATGAGCGAGTGCACGTGTGAGCAGAGCAGGGGCAGAGGGAGAGAATCCCAAGCCGTCAGCACAGAGCCCAGTGCAGCGCTCCATCTCACAAACTGTGAGATCATAACCTGAGCTGAAATCATGAGTCAGACCCTTAACAGTTTAACTGACCTTGCCACCCAGGCGCCCTGCTATTCTTGTTTTTAAAAAAGCAGAGTTTAACTGACCTTGCCACCCAGGCGCCCTGCTATTCTTGTTTTTAAAAAAGCAGAGGTTGCCCAATCTTATTCGAATGTCCACTCTTTTCAGAAGTTCATTGGACAGCAGTTGTGCTGCAAGATGCTTATGTGCTTCTGTTGTTCCAACTTAAACTGTAATAAGATTGTCTGCTCTTGTCACCTTTTTATGTGCTCATCCCGTTAAGTTCAGCACTTTAAGGAAATATACAGAGGGCTATTGCCTTTACAGGATAAGTTGGACAGATTCCCATGACTATATGGCACAACTAAGATTCCATCTTAAGAGGACCAGCTGAGACAAACTGTACCCATGAATGTCAGTACATGTAATTTATAGGTCTGATGAAAAGTCAAGGGAGGAGAACAGTGGCAAATATGAAGAAGTAAAGAAGAGAATAAGGAGAGAAATGATGAAAGAGTCCAATGCAAATAGAAAGTTATGGCCAATGTCAACAACAATTACCTTAAAGGAACATTCCAGTACAAGATCATTCATAAATTCAAATTATGACCATTTAAATAACATGAAGAAAGCTTCTCTGATTTTAAAATGTTTGCTATTTGCAGATGGGAGAAAGCTGGAGAAGTGAGCAGGGAGCTTTGGGAAAAAGCTGGCAAACAAGGACTTCTCGGTGTCAATATTGCAAAGCATCATGGTGGTATTGGTGGAGACTTGTATTCAGCAGCTATAATGTGGGAAGAACAGTAAGTATACAGACATCTGAGGTGGAATCTTGTTTTGTAAGCACACTGCTCACTTTTCTGAGATGATAAAATATGCTTTCTAATCTTATAATATTGAAAACTAAAATGCGAATGAATATATGTATCATTTGCACATTTTTTAATGTGTGAAGATAGAAAAATGCCCTATTAAGTTATTAAAATAGTTGCTGCTGAAAATTAGAGATTGCTTCATTTCTAATTGCCTTATGTGTTCATTTTCTTCTTTTAAAAAAAAAGTGGAAAAATATCCCCATCAAATATACTTAAAGTTTAATATACAAGAAGAAATAAAGGTTTCAGTTGATGAATGGGCAAAAGATTTGAACCAACAGTTCATCAAAACAAAATACAAATAGGTTCTTTTATTTTTATTTTTATTTTTTTTTAATTTTTTTTTTCAACGTTTTTTATTTATTTTTGGGACAGAGAGAGACAGAGCATGAACGGGGGAGGGGCAGAGAGAGAGGGAGACACAGAATCGGAAACAGGCTCCAGGCTCCGAGCCATCAGCCCAGAGCCTGACGCGGGGCTCGAACTCACGGACCGTGAGATCGTGACCTGGCCGAAGTGGGACGCTTAACCGACTGCGCCACCCAGGCGCCCCAGGTTCTTTTATTTTTTTATTAAAAAATTATTTAATGTTTATTTATTTTTGAGAGAGAGAGACACACACACACAGAGTATGAACAGGGGAGGGGCAGACAGAAGAAGACACAGAATCAGAAGCAGGCTCCAACCTCTGAGCTGTCAGCACAGAGCCCCACAAGGGGCTCCAACTCACGAACCACAAGATCATGACCTGAGCCGAAGGAGGATGCTTAACCAACTGAGCCACCTAGACACCCCCAAATAGGTTCTTCTAGATGAAAAAAGCTCACCCTTACTGCCAATCAAATGTAAATTAAATTAACCTGGAGGTGATCATTTTGAGTATTTGCAAAAGTCAGTGAAAATTCAAAATCATAATACCCTCTGCTGACAAGGTTGCCATGAAAATGGCATACTCACACTATTAGTGGCATTATAAATTAGAACAACAAATGCTTTGGTGAAGCATTCACCAATTTTCATTCAAAAAATGAAAATGTTTCTGCTCTTTGATCCAGGGCATCACTTTGGAGAATTTATCTTAAGGAAATAATTTAATAGAAAAAAGAGGAGCTATGTACAGAAATCATTATCATGTTAGATCATAAACATCCAAATATGGAAGCAATCTAAATGTCTGGTATTGGGAGAATGAATAAGTAAATTATAAAAAAAAAATGTAAATTATATTACATAAACAATTTGGAATACTTTATAGCTATTTCAGATTATCGTTGTGACAACATGTAAAAAAAAAAAAAAAAAGGACTTTTTCATGCCATATAATAATAAAAAAAAAAAATAGTTAACGAGATGCCTGGGTGGCTCAATTGGTTAAGCATCCGACTTCGACTCAGGTCATGATCTCACGGTTTGTGAGTTTGAGCCCTGCATCAGACAGTCTCTGTGCTGACAACTCAGAGCCTGGAGCCTGCCTTGGATTCTACATCTCCCTCTCACTCTGCCCCTTCTCCACTTACACTCTGTCTCTCTCTCTCAAAAATAAATAAACACTTAAAAAAAATTAGTTAAGTACAAATTCACACCACGACTGCAACTATATTAGAATATATGCTTATGGGCAAAGGTAATTTGCCAAAATGAAAACAGTTGCTATGTTAGGGTAATACACTTGTAGGTGATCCATACTTTGAAATGTTTTATCTTTTAATTCATTAGGTAAGTACTCATGGAGCTCTGTTACAGTACTGTCAATGTGCAAAAATTAAAAGATTAGTAAAAACAAAGAGAAAATCCTCAGGAGCTCTAGGTTTGTGGGGAGACAGGCTATTGTGACACAATGTGATAGGATTTAATGATTTGTTGTTCTTTAGTTGAAAATCAAAGAAACTGAAAGCAGAACAAAATAACTCTTTTGTGCTTTAAATTTTCTTTTTTCTCTCTCTAAGAGCATATTCAAATTGTACAGGCCCAGGTTTTAGTCTTCATTCAGATATTGTCATGCCCTATATTGTAAACTATGGCTCTGAAGAACAGATTAAGCACTTCATCCCCCAGATGACTGCTGGGAAATGTATTGGCGCCCTAGCGATGACAGAGCCTGGGGCTGGAAGGTAAATCAACATTGATTTGGTTTTGATTTTTGGAAGCAGTGCCCTAACAGCAAATATTTTCACAGTATAAATATTTGCATGATGTACGAGGAAGGATACAAAGATTAACACAAGCTCAATTTACAATCTCAAGTAACTTCAAAGCCTAGTAGGAAAATAAGGCCTTATCATATATAAAGAACAATAAAACATAATATATGCTGTTTTTCAGATATTAATATAGGGCAATGCAAATAAAATGGTAGGGTATGACTAGAATTTGGAGCATGGTAGATTTTGGATGTGGTGCGACATTCACATGGCAATGTCCAGGAAAGATTTGGGATTCTGGATGCAAGCTGGGGTGGCAAGAATTGGAGCAATGAGAAAGAATAAGATCATTTATTCAGTCATTTGAAGGTTACTTACTAAGTGCCTGTAATGTGCCACATACACAGTGGTGAACTAGAGCAGATGTGGTCTCTGTGCTTATTGAGGAGAATAATGAGAAACACAAAAATAAATATATTCCTAATTATAAATTATGATAAGTACTATGAAGGGAACATGGTGCTATGCTAGAGACTAATGGTGTATGTGTGTTTGGTAGAAAAGGAAAAAAATGAATTTAGATATGAGTGCTAGAGAAGGCCTATAAAAAGTAGTTACATGTAAACTGAGATATGACAGCTTTACAATATAATTGAAATCTCAAATTGTGACACCTCCAGTTTTGTTTTATTTTGTTTTGTTTTGTTTTGTTTTTCAAGATCACTTTGCTATTCGGGGTCCTTGGTGATTCTATACAAATTTTCGGATAGTTTGTTCCAGTTCTATGAAAAATGCTATTAGTATTTTGATAGGGATTGCATTAAATCTGAAGATTTCTTTGGGTAGTATAGGTATTTTAACTGTATTTGTTATTCCAACCCATGACATGGAATGTCTCTCCATTTCTTTGTGTTGTATTGAATTTCTTTCATCAGTGTTTTATAGTTTTCAGAGTATGGGTCTTTCACCTCTTTGGCTAAGTTTCTTCCTAGATATTTCATTATTTTTGGTACAAGTATAAATGGGATTATTTTCTTAATTTCTCTTTCTGCTGCTTCATTATTAGTATATAGGAATGCAACAGATTTCTGTACATTGATTTTGTAGCCTGCAACTTTACTGAATCCATTTCAGTTCCAATACATTTTTGATGGAGTCTTTAGGGTTTTCTATATATAGTATCATGTTATCTGTAAATAGCAAAAGTTTTACTTATTCCTTACCAATTTGGATGCATTTTTATTTCTTTTTGTTGTCTAATTGCTGTGGCTAGGACTTTCAGTACAATGTGGAATAAAAGTGGTGACAGTGGACAGTTCTGTGTTGTTCCTGACCTTAAGGGAAAAACTTTTAGTTTTCCCCCATTGAGTATGATGTTCACTGTAGGTTTTTCATATGACATTTTTATTATGTTGAGATATGTTCCCGCTAGACCTACTTTGTTGAGAGCTTTTATCATGAATGGATGTTGCACTTCATCAAATGGTTTTTTTTTCTGCATCTACTCTTTCTCTTATTGAGGTGATTTATCACGTTGATTGGGAATAACATGGTAAATGATTTTTTTTAATGTATTGTTGGATTCGTTTTGCTAGGATTTTGTTGAGGATTTTTGTATCTATGTTCATCAGAGATTTTAGCCTGTGCTGCACGTTTTTTGTGGGGGCTATCTGATTTTGGTATCAGGGTAATACTGACCTCATAGAATGAATTTGGAAGTGTTCTTTCCTATTCTATTTTTTGGAATAGTTTCTTTTTATGTTTATTTATTTATTTGTTTGTTTGTTTATTGAGAGAGAGAGAGTATGCAAACACAAGTGGGGGATGGGCAGAGAGAGAGAGAGGGAGAGAGAGAATCCCAAGCAGGGTGCCAGCACAGAGCCCAGCACGATCCTAAGATCATGATCTGAGCCAAATCAAGAGCTGGATGCTTAACCAACTGAGCCACCCAGGTGCCCAATATTTTTTGAAATAGTTTGAGAAGAATAGGTATTAACTCTTCTTTACATGTTTGGTAGAATTTGCCTATGAAGCTCACTGATCTTGAACTATTGTTTGCTGGAAGTTTTTTGATTATTAATTCACTTTCCTTGTTGGTAATTGCTCTGTTCCAATATTCTATATTTTCCTGCTTCAGTTTTGGTAAATTATATGTTTCTAGGAATTTATCCATTTCTTCTAAGTATAAAATTTTCCATATCTCTTACAATTGTTTGTGTTTCTGTGGTATTTGTTATTTTTCTTCTTTCATTTGTGATTTTGTTTATTTGGGTCTTCTTTTTCTTTTTCTTTCTTTGTTTCTTTCTTTCTGTCTGTCTTTCTGTCTTTCTTTCTCTCTTTCTTTCTTTCTTTCTTTCTGGATGAGTCTTGCTAGAGGTTTATCAATTTTGTTCATGTTTTCAAAGAGCCAGCTCCTGGATTCATTGATTGTTCTATTGTTTTGTTTGTTGTTTTTGTTGCTGTTTTAGTTTCTATATTATTTATTTCTGCTCTATTATTTCCTTCCTTCTCCTGGTTTGGGGTTTTGTTTGTTCTTCTTTTTCTAGCTCCTTTAGGTGTAAGGCTAGGTTGTTTATTTGAGATTTTTCTTGCTTCTTCAGGTAGATCTATAATACTATAAACTTCCCTCTTAGAGCTGCTTTTGCTGCATTCTATTGTGTTTTATTTTTATTTGTTTCTATGTACTTTTTGATTTTTCTTTGATTTCTTATTTGACCCATTAATTGCTTAGTAGCATGTTATTTAACCTCCCTGTATTTGTGCTCTTTCTAGATTTTTTCTTGTGGTTGATTTCTAGTTTCATAATGTTGTGGTCAGAAAAGATGCGTGCTATGACTTTGATCTTTTTGAATTTGTTGAAACTTGTTTTGTAGCCTAATATGTGATCTATTCTGGAGAATGTTCCAGTTATATTACAAGTCATATTACAAAGCTGTACTAATCAAAATAGTATAGTACTAGCATAAAGATAGACACATAGATCAATGGAATAGAATAGAAAACCCAGAAATAAACCCACAATTATATGGTCAATTAATCCTTGACAAAGGAGGAAATAATATACAATTAGAAAAACTCTCTTCAACAAATGGTGTTGCAAAAACTGGACACCTACATGCAAAAGAATTAAACTGGACCATTTTACACTATACATGAAAATAAACTCAAAATGTCTAAGACCTTAATGTGAGACCTGAAACCATAAAAATTCTAGAAGAGAGCACAGGCAGTAATTTCTCTGACATCAGCCATAGCAACATAGCAAAAATAAACTGTTGGGACTACATCAGAATACAAAGCTCCTTTACAGCAAAGGAAACAATCAACCAAACTAAAAGACAACTCACTGAATGGGAGAAGATATTTGCAAATGACATATCCAATAAAAGATTAGTATCCAAAATACATAAAGAACTTCTACAACTCAACACCCTAAGACCAAACAATCCAATTTGAAAATGGGCAGAAGACATGAACAGATATTTATCCAAAGACATACAGATGACCAACAGACACATGAAAGGATGCTCAACATTATTCATCATCACAGAAATGTAAGTCAAAACTACAATGAGATATCATCTCACACCTGTCAGAATGGCTAGGTCAAAAAACATAAGAAACCACAAGTGTAGGTGAAGATGAGAAAAAGGAACCTTCATGCATTCTCAGTGGGAATGCAAACTGGTGTAGCCACTGTGGAAAACAGTATGGAGTTTCCTCAAAAAATTAAAAATAGGACTATCCTACAATCCAGTAATTGCACTAGTAGGCAATTACCCAAAAATTACAAAAATGCTAACTCAAAGGAATAAATCTCCCTCTGTTTATTGCAGCATTATTTATAATAGCCACATTATGGAAGCAGCCCAAGTGTCCATTGATAGATGAATGGATAAAGAAGTGGTATATATTTATGTACTTTGGAATATTTCTTAGCCATAAAAAAGAATGAAATCTTGCCCTTTGCAACAATATGAACAGAGCTAGAGAGTATAATGCTAAGTGAAATAAGTCAAAGACAAATACTGTATGATTTCACTCATATGTGACATTTAAAAAACAAAACAAATGAGCAAAGGGAAAAAAGAAAGACAGAGAGAGACAAACTGAGAAAAAACTCTTAACTATAGAGAACCAACTGATGGCTTACCAGAGGGAGGTGAGGGGGATGGGTGAGATAGGCAATGGGGAATAAGTAGTGCACCTATCATGATGAACACTGAATAACACATAAAATTATTGAATCACTATATTGTATACCTGAAATTAATGTAACACTATCTATTTACTAGAATTAAAATTAAAAACTTAATAAATAAAATAAACACCTATATTACTACATTAAAAAAATAATAAAGTGAGATGTGACAAATGAGAAAGAACCAACTGCAAGAATGGAGGGGAGGAGCTTCCACATAGTGGGACCTGACCCTCAAGGATGACAAGGAGAGCAGACAGGAAACCTTGGGCATTATGCTTCCTTTGGAACTGTACAAAAGGCAGCCACAGAGACAAAAGGATTGAGTCTGAAGGAGATCTACACCAGTGCTCTGTCATGAGCATGAGGTGAAGTGACTTTGAAAAGGTGATAGGACAGGAGTGAGAAGTTAATAATGTCGAGGCCACAAAAATGTTGAGAGTTGAGAAAAGGTCATGGCAGGCCACTGCCTGAAAATCGAAAGATCGTCATTTCAGTAGAGAGGCTACTTTGGAAGAGAGTTGGGTATTGAGAAATCAGATGTAGAGAACACAGACTAATCTTTCAGAGTTTGTGGTGAAAGAGAGTGTAAAGAGAGACAGTACTGTGCTGTGACAGGCCAGCACAGTAAGGGGAAGGGTTTATGTTGAAGGGAACAGCAACTTCTAGGCCAACGGGAAACAGGCAGTGCAGAGCAACAACCGAAAGGTGTGGCAGAAGCAGTAATTGAAAACCCAAGGCTTGTTTCTGCAAAGATCAGGCCCTCATGTTTTGCACTGCTTTTCTGACACTGCTGTTTATTTTTAAATGGCTTAGCGCTCCATAGTGTGACTTGGCAACGTGCTTGAATTGTATTTCTCCTTCCCAAGTATAAACCTATTATTAGAGGCCAATCCTGATTCTTAGTTTTGCCAAAGGTAAAAGGTTTTTGTTTGCTTCTTTTGCCTAAAAATGTGATCTAAAAGAAATAAAAATTTAATCTTCCTTTGCTTTTAAGTTAGATAATTTTTCTAAGATAAGTGACTGACTGACCAAAATTTGGATTACATCATGCTAGCTCTGGAACAGTATGTTCCTGTTCCAACCCACTGAACGCTAGTTCTCACTTAGAGGCAATATAAATCAGAGATCCTAACTTGTCCCCAACTTACACAAGCAAACAAAGGCTGCTTGATTTGTGCTTATTTAAATTCTCTGTCCTCATCTGGGGTTAGGTGAATATGCTTAAGATGGAAACTGAGAAGGAGAATGGAGAAAAGAGGCAGATGGTTTGGAAGGCTGGTATAAGTGATGGAAGGGTAGCAAATTGGTCAGGTATTTAGAGCCGAGCAAAGGGGCCATATGAGTGAGTGCAGGAGTGAAGGAAGACGGCAGATGCAGAAGAGTGTTTGAGTGTTCAGGACTTCCAAAAGAAAGAAAGAAAAAGCATGTGGGAGAGAAGGAATAAAGATGGGAGATGGTTTGTTGTGCCGGATTTTAGGAACAACTTGGCCACTCTTACAGTCTTGCTTTCATTTGGCCTTCACCAAAAAAGGTGGAGTTTGCTAGAAAAGATTCAGAGTATCCCTGCCTCTTTTCCTTTCCACGTACATAGGAGACTCCTTAATGTGTAATTATGTGTATTTGTAGGATACCTTAACATTTTGTATCTTTCATGTTGATTTTCTGTTTGGACTATCACAATAATCTACATGAAGATATACTGTGATTCCTATGTAAAGGAGAACAGAAAATGAGAAATGAAGTATTGTAACCAAACTCATAGAGCTAATCTATGATGACATTGGATCCAGAGTATTCTGACACCAGCTGTGTGATTGTGGGTGAAATCTCTGAACCTCAATGTCTGTATCAGTGATACTTACTTAATACGATTATTGTAAGGGTCTGAATTCTTGGCAATACTAAGTAGTATATATTTTAGTAGTATATTTTTAATATTTCATGTTTACCATTCAAGAGCTTTTTTTAATCCACAAACTGAGCTGTGTCATTACCTTTGTTACTTTTGGTATGGCCCTGTATAGAACAAGTATTTTAATAAGCCATGTATTGATTTTAAGAACTAATATTTCATACTGACTTACAATATAAAGACCATATTCAAGAAGAAGAATCAGAAAAAGTGATGTAGACTATTTATACATGATGGTATTCATTGTAGGATATTTATGAAAATGGAAAACTAAGTATTCAATAATAGATTGTTTTTAAAAAATGATAAAGCTATACAATGTAATTCTATGCCATTGATAGAAATGAAAGTATAGAAAAACATTAGATATTATTAAGAGGTCAAAATCATATGTATGGCTCTGGTTTTATAAAAATATGTATATGTGTGTATCTATTTTCACTGAAAAATTCTGGAAGGATGTATTTTAGAAATGTTTATTCCAGGAAGTAAGTTTTTTTTTCAGTATTTTTTCTTTGTCAGAAATATTGTCTATCTTTTGTATTTTAACTATGGATATTTGTTTATTTTATACTTAGAAAAAATAATCTATTCTACTTTTAGAGCAGTCTTGTTAAGGGAAGCATTTGAGACGTAAGTCTTTTAAATAGCTAACTTTTGATCAATAGAGATAAGGGAAGGAATCAAGGTGAATAGAGGGAGGCAGATATATGGTGGCAAATAATTTCAAATATAGTGGGCTTTGAGATGCTATCTGAGTCCAATTTGGGGATCTACTTGGGAGTTTTTATGCTTTATAAAATCTGGCTACTTTATGTAATCTTAATCATATATTCATTTGTGTAAGTGGTTTAGAATATAATACATCAGATGTGGTTTTTCAGTACATTTGTGTGAACATTCTTAATGTTAGTTAGAAGTCAATTCTTTTCATAGTATGAACAGTTTGAATTAGCACATTATATGCATACTTATACAACAATACTTGAATAACTCAGTTTGCACCAACTAATGAATTTTCCTTCATTATTTAAAAAATTATAGTGATTTGCAAGGAATAAGAACAAATGCCAAAAGGGATGGGAGTGACTGGATTCTCAATGGAAGCAAGGTATGTAAAGAGGGGCTCCCATAGCCCTTCTCTCCAGAGTCCATGCCACAAGTAACAGTGTCTCAAAGAGTGCTCATTATCGATTGTCTCATTCTATGGACTCATGTAGGTATTGAATTTACTTAAGTTGTTTTGTTTGGGGGACAATGTGAACTTTGCAACATTTATATTACATGAGATCTGTTCTTCTTGTATGTTCCATTTTACATGCTCCCCTCACTATTATGGCAAATGTTTTACTGTCCAAACGACCCTTATCAAGCCAGAAAAGGGGAAGGAGAGGCTCACATTGTCCAAATATGAGACAAACGATAATTAATAAACTTGATGTTTGTGAAAAATTGGAGATAAGATTTTCTTATAAATATCAAGAAGACTTTCAAAAGTTCTTAGGAAAGAAGGATAGCTTTGATAGAATTTGAGAGCCCTTCAGTCCTTCTGAGAGTCACATCAGCCTAGATGAATTGGAAAGCCCCTCCAGTTAAGGTTACAGATGGGCTTAGGAGTAAATACATCCCTTAGAATCTAATATCACTGATGACAGAGGATTTTGTTTACCTAAAACTGTGTCTGGTATACACTCAGTAAATATTTATTGTTGACTGAGTGTTAAGTGAAGGAAAGATGTTTATTTTCTGCAACTAAGGAGGTCTTTCTGAAAATTGTTTCAAAGCCTGTTGAAGAACTCATTTATGTTTGTTTTCTTTGAATTTTTTTAAAACTTCTAATTAGTTTTAGACTAATACCTTTGCATTTACAAAATCACAAGTTTGAATGTTGTGCTACTGTCAAATTGCTCTCAATTTTGTAAACAGCCTTGATTTCTGTACTTATGTTGTCAAGGACTAATAGCAGTTTGTGGACTGGAATGGGTCTGAAGAACACATTTTGAGCAGCCCAGGTCTAAAGACCATTTCATAATCTAGTTTCATAGTTGTTATACAAAAAACCAGTATTTGTGGTGTCAAATAAATTTAGAAAATGTGTGCAATTTCTCACTCTTTGACATGCTAATGTGCATTATAAACCTCTAAAAGTTTGGTATAGTATGTCTTATGCCCTAGGAAATTATCTTTATAGATTGAGTCACTAGTATTTTCCCAAACATACTTTTTGTCATAGACTCTAGGTCTGGCATTCTCTCTTGTCCAGCAAGAGAGCCGATGCAGGATTGAAATGTGAGAGAGGCTAATGTCAGGGAGGAGACGAGAGTGCCGAATAAGGGTCCTTGCTCCATTTTTATTAGGACCAGAAGGCTTACAAGCGTGATGGACTTACACAAAGAGACAATGAAATCGTGAACATGAACTCATGGGCATGAGGGAAAGGGGGTTTTGAAGATATTCAGTGTTAGGGGTTTGGGTCAACACTAAACCTGGAGCTGGGTGGAAAGTTGTTTACAGCAGACATGAGGCGCCAACTCTGTTTACCTAAACTGGCCTAGGGGACAAGAACGGCAGAGCATGCTACCTCAGAGTCAACAAGGCATCTTTCTTTTGCTAATTATCTCCAGCTCTGGGCAACTTCATCCTCCTGTGGTCCAAAGTCCTGTTTTCCTGTTTTTGTCCTTCCTTCCTGTGAAAGCAGCTTTCTGTTACTGTACTAACTTGGGGGGGGGGCATTTTCACCCTGAATACCTAATCTTGTTTACCTCATTTTGGATGATGAAAACATCCTGGTTCCTATTCCTATACCTTTCTCCTATACTGGGGCCTTTGCAACCTATTTACCTAATTTTGTTTACCTAATCTTATTTAGCCAAACTTGGGTGTGTTCATTCTGTGGGTTTCTAATTCCTTATGCCTTGTTAAGCCATTGGTGCAACCTCAGGGAATTCCTAAGCTTATTCCCCAGAACTGTTAGAAATTTTAGTCTAAACTATTTGTCTTAAGGATTATAGTAAAGATGTATAATAAAGATTATAATAAAGATGATTCCAGTATAATAATCACTTAACTCTGCACACAGAGGGCCACAGAAGACTAAGATATTTGATCAAATGGGAAACACATTCTCTTATGACTCCAGCTTTGTTAGCAGTTCTTCTGTGGGAACCACCCAAGAAAACTCCGCTGACTATGTCCAAACCTCTATTAGAAATAACAAAAAATTGAAAGGAAGCAAAAGTAAAGGAATACGTAAGTGAATATAGTACCTCAATAAGATGACCTAAGGGGTGCCTTGTGGCTCAGTAGGTTAAGCATCAACTCTTGATTTCGGCTCAGGTCGTGATCTCACGGTTCGAGAGACCAATCCCTGTGTCTTGGGATTCTTTCTCTTCCCTCTCTCTGCCCTTCCCTCCGCCCCCCCCCCACCCACAAATAAATAAACTTTAAAAAAATGACCCTAAGATGTGCCCATCAAAGTGTCGACACAAAGTTTTTAATGGCTTAGGAAAATAATTAAGTGAAGAGATCATATTAACTTTTATACACCTAGATTTCAGCTAAGTAACAAAATGCACATACATTTCAACTATGTTAAAAGGAAAAAAAAAAACAAAGGAAATTCATAATGATATCTACATGACGGACTTGAGGATTTTTTTTCTTTTTTCTTTATAACAATATACTATATATAACGTCTACAATGAACTTACAAACATTCAATACCCAAAAAAATGATGGCCCTCAGTAGGGATAATCCCAGCCCTATTAAGAGTTTTGACTGTCATAATTAAGAACGAAATTGAGAAAGTCCTTTTACAAAGAGAATTTTCTTATAAGAAAAGGAAAGCAGTCATGCTGGAAATACTCGCCTTCTGTTGGACTCTTGCAGACATGGTTCAGAATCGATTAACCTTCTTCCATAATTGTGTCTAAGAAAAACTGTTGAAGAATTCTATTCACTTTTTCCAAATTGAAGTCAGGGTGTTAAAGTGAACGATTTTTTTCGTATAAACAGCTCCTCCCTTCCTTTCATTCCATTGTTTGTCTTTTATCTATAATAACCTCTGTTAATATATGTCTGAGGCCGTGGATTTAGAGCTTATAGACACTAATCCCTGGACATGTGATTCAGAACAGAAAAGCGCTATTTCAGCAATTCAACTGTGCACCTACACAGATGGTCATTATTCTCTTAGAAAAATATGAAATTGGGAGACTTGAAAGGTTTTTGAGCAAGTGGTATAATGGAGCAATATTGTAGAAAAAAATACATTGGCCATGATGTATAATTTTTTTTTCTAGGAACACATTTTTCTCATTTATTCAGCAAACATCCTTGAAAGCCTTCTATATGCCAAACACTACTCTAAGCACTGATGACAGTCCCTGCCCTTGAGGAGTTCCTTGTAGAGAGAAATGTTGAGGGTCTCTGATTGTTGTGTCACTTATAACCAGGCCACCACCACGGCCTTCACTTGCTATCATGTACACAACACTAACATCATTGGCTTATTTCCCATTATTTTTATGTACAGCACTGTGGATTTGAGAAGATAAATCTTATAAAGGGCATAGATGTTAGGTGATAGAAGTAACCGATGCCATTTTATACTCCTAGTATTTCAAAGGGATAGAGACAAGAATAGATCATTTGAATACAGTTTGATAAATGCTAAGATGGTGGTGAATTCAGAGTGCTTACAGGAGCTCTTAATCTGGCCTGGAGAATTTGGGAAGACTTTAGTCCAGAATGGTAGGATTTATCCTAGCAGCGTTGGGAAACAGCCACCCAGTGGAGGAAACAAGATTTCTGAAGACACATAGGTAAAGAAGACCTTAGAATAGAAAGGATAGCAAATAGTTCAGTGGAGTTGACCTAAGGACAGGGAATGAGAAAAATGAGATAAAAGATAAGGTTGGACTGATAAGCTAGTGCCAGTTCTTGATGAGTTTTATATGTCCTCCTAAAGGTTTACAGTTTATCCTGAGGCCTATTATGAGCTATTCAGAAATTTCAAAATATGAAAATGATATGATTAGATTGCATTGTAAAAAAGGTCTCTGAGATCATGATGAATAATAGAGGTGCAGGGACATCAGTTGTAGGAACTTAAGAAATGATGAAGCCCCGAAATAAGGTAATGGCAATAGAAGAGAAAGGAAGTGAGTGGATTCATAAAGTATTGAAATGGATTAGAGAGAATTAGAAGTCAAATTGAATATGAAGCAAGATGATAACATGATTTTTTTTTTTTTGGCACCATTCACTGAGATAGGAAAAATAGATTTATATTCAAGATTAGTTAAGAGTTAAGGGTAGGAAAAGATATGTTCTACCCATGAGTCATCAGGTGGACTCTCCAGAGGCAGGTAGGTAGACAGGTCTGAAACTTAGCAAGAAATTTCACTTAAAGATTTGGAGTCATTAGCAGATAGATGGTAATTAAAGCCATGGAAGTGCTTGAGGTGACCCAAGAAAGGCACAGAATAAGTTAATAATTTGTGCTGGGTATATTTGTTTGATAAATAAATATCATCTGGTAATCTAATATCTCTTATTTAGTATGTTATTTTATCCCTCTTTAATCATTATCTCCTTATTGAGGCCATTTGGAAAGAAGTAGGCCATCCATCATCAAAATCAAATCCATGCCTTTGCAAAAATTGTTGTGAGAGTACAAATACTTTAATGTTGCCATTTAGAACAGATTCCTTTTTCTCATCTGCAGTTTCTTTCTAAAATATAGTTTATCATATAGTTATCATAGAGTATTTTGCTTTAATTTAGAAAAGACATAATAAGCTCTGTTCATTATTTACAGTATTAATTATGGAATGAAAATGTACTGACTTCATTCTTTGAAGCAATGGGTTGTTTTCCCTGTACTTTTTAATAACCTCATATATGAATAATCAACACTGAAGATATTTGGGTAGAGTACAAAGAGAGGCATAAAGCATGTCTTGTCTGGTTTAGTCTTCTTGAATATACTTTCCTCCCACCATGACTTAAACATCGACCTGGTTTATTGTGAAGTGTCACAGTAAATTTGGGGTTTGCAGGTATTCATCAGTAATGGGCAGCTAAGTGACATTGTGATCGTAGTGGCAATCACAAATCGTGAAGCTCACTCTCCTGCCCATGGCATTAGCCTTTTTCTGGTGGAAAATGGAATGAAAGGATTTATCAAGGGACGAAAGCTACATAAAATGGGACTAAAAGCCCAGGTAAGTCACAATATGAATTATTAATTATAAATAATTGCATGTACTCAAATATACTTTATAGAACTACATATAGCAAATCATACCTTCCTATGCCAGATTCCTAAAATATGCTTTTCAGAAATGGAAAGAGAGGGGTGCTGGGAGGCTCAGTTGATTAAGTTTCTGACTCTTGATTTCAACTCAGGTTATGATCTCACAGTTTGTGAATTTGAGCCCTGCATCAGGCTCTGTGCTGTCAGCACGGAGCCTGGTTGGGATTCTTTCTCTCCCACTCTCTCTCTGTCCCTCCCCCACTCGAGCTTGCTCTCTACAAACAAACAAATGTTAAAAAGAAAAAAAGAAAAGAAATGGTAAGAGAGATTTATTCCATTTATCCAAATTATCTCTGTTGTTCAGCAGTGGAAGTGAATCAGCATATTTTGAATATCTGCTTCAGAAATGGCAAAATTATATGTTAATAGACCTTCTATTAAATTGATTGAAGAAAATTATGGAATAAAAGCAGAAAATATTTTTCTATTATTTGGTAATTATTTGGTAGCTTTTTCATTACCAAAAAGAAAAATGACAGTGTATTGCAGTGGGAAAGCCACAAATTTTTAGAATCAAATGGATCTGGGTTTGAATCCATGGTTTATTACCTACTAGATGTATTCATTAACTACTCCAGCTTGGCTTCCAGTTTCTTTTGTTCTTGTTTTTGTTTTCTTAAATGGAAATAATAGTCACCTCATTAGAGTGTTGGGAGATTTAAGTGAGATCATTCTGTACTTAATTGTGTGATCCCTTAGGATACTGCAGAATTATTCTTTGAAGATGTACGGTTACCAGCTAGTGCCCTACTTGGAGAAGAGAATAAAGGCTTCTATCACCTCATGCAAGAACTTCCACAGGTCAGAATTATTAAGTATTCCATCTTTTGATTAGTTAATAAAGTGGTATGAAATAGAACTATGTAAATTCGTGCATATAAAACTTATGACATAGCCAATCATTTGAGTAAAGTTAAAGTTGAAAAAAACCCTGACTTCTTGGGGTGCCAGGATGGCTCAGTCAGTGAAGCATCTGACTCTTAATCTCAGCTCAGATCTTGATCTCAGGGTCATGAGTTCAGGCCCCACGTTGGGCTCTGTGCTGGGTGTGGAGCCTACATAAACCAACCAACCAACCAACAAAAAACCTGAGTTTTGTAGCCTAGATAAGTAAATAACTGAACTCAAGGATATCCAATCAAAGCTTATAAATGAGTAGGAAAATTAGGTATTTTAGTTCTGTGATACCTTCTTAGAATGATTTTAGCTTCTTAGCTACAAGTCAAGAATTCTTATCTCCTTGTAAGGAAATATCAGCCAAAATATTTGGCAGGATTTTTTTTTTTTAATGATACCAGGGAATCATCATACTGAAAAGTTTTAGTCCATCATAGTTAGCTCTCACATCTGTGTTTTTGGAGTGTAGTGCCTACGTGATTGTTGAACCTCACGTGCCAGCATAGAAACATAGGTGCATTTGTCTAGTGACTGCCACAGCCTGGGCTAAATTGGGGACAAGGTTAGGAATACTGCCATGGAAATAGAACAGAATAGAAAAATCACCAGCAAGATGGATTTAAACTGACCATGGATACTAGTAGGCAGAATTTAACCTATCCACTTTAAAAGGTTGATTTCCATAGACCTATTAGAATATGCAGTGTGCAGAGATCAATAAATAAAAGTCAACAATTTCATATTTCTTTTCTCATAGATGACTGATGAAGGAATTAAATAAATTATGTATATATGTATATGTAGTAAAGACAGACATTTATAAAAATAAAGGATTTGTTTTAAAGAATTACTATGACTATGTCCAATATTCTTATAAATCTATGGGAGCATTTTCTTATAGAATTAAGAAATAAATTAACTTTTAGGAGTTTTATAACGATTATTTATTGAATTTATTATCATCAAAATCTTGTGGAATTAGAATGATGCTTAAGACCTAATTTGGGGTTATAGGAAAGGCTACTGATTGCTGAAATGGGACTTTCAGCCAGTGAATTCATGTTCGAAGAAACCAGGAATTACGTTAGACAAAGAAAAGCTTTTGGGAAAACAGTTGCACATCTACAGGTAAGCTTATTGTCATGATTTAGTATTGAGCGACATCAGTTTCCTCATCTAAACACAAATATGGAATAACTCTCATAGAGGTGGTATTAGAATCCATTGAGGTGGATGAGACCATTGAGGGATAAAGAGTAGAGAGTAAGATAAGAAGTCCTAGGACAGAGTCCTGAGAAAAATTTAGTATTTAAAGGTGGACTAGTAGGGAAAAACCAGCAAAGACAACACAGAATGAAGGACTAGAAAGAAAAAAGCAAATCAAGCAAGTAGGGTCATAGAAGCCAAGAGAAAAGGAGATTTCAAGTAGGCAGGAGTAGGGCCACAGGTCGCTTAAAGGGAAAACAAGATGAGAATCAAGAGTGCCCATTGGACATCACAATAGGGAGCTGATAACGGACTAGAGTGTGGTTGCACCAGGCCAGAGTAAGTAAAGGGGTAAATGGAAATGAGGAAGTAAAGATACTGATGGCACACAGCTCTTTCCTGAGTTTGGCTGTGAATGGTAGGTAGGTTACTAGGGAGTAAGAAGAGGATGGCGGGTGACAGGTAGAATCTTGGGGTCAAGTGACATATTTGTAAGATTTAAGGGTTTTTTGTTATTATTAGGATAAGAATGCTGGAAGCACTTTTTTAAAAAACTTTTTAATGTTTATTTTTAAGCGACAGAGAGAGAGCAAGCAGGAGAGGGGTAGAGAGAAAGCAAGCAGGGGAGGGGGAGAGAGAGAGGGGGACATAGAAGCTGAAGCAGGCTTCAGGCTCTGAGCTGTCAGCGCAGAGCCCGTCGTGGGGCTTGAACTCACAAACCTCAAATCATGACCTGAGGTGAAGTTGGTTAGGAGCTGACTCTTAACCAACTTGAGCCACCCAGGTGCCCCTGGGAGCATGTTTTAATACCTAGAAAAATGATTTAGTAAAGAAAGAAAGATTGTAGATATGAAGAAGACAACTGCTATGATATTTGAGAAAGAATCAGGGTGTGGGTGCGAAAGCATATGGAAAGGTAGTCCTTCCCACCTCCACCGCAGAGGTGTTTCCTCCGTTGTAACGGGAAGAAAAGAGGAAAGAATGGGTATGGGTTCAGTCAGACACTTAGCTCTGTTGGTAGAAAATTGCAAAAGCTCTTTATGAAGACTTCCATTTTCCTTAAATAACATAGGGAAACTCAGCTCTTGAAAAAGAGGTGAGTGAAGGGGGCATGCAGGTGTCCATGGAGAGAGAGGAATATTTGAAATACCCTTTCAAAGTAAGAGACTGAACTAACTAGAGAAATATAATAAGGCTGTGAGCAGTATTGAGGACTCAGATAAGGTTAATGATTATGGGTGTATAGTGGTACCTTCTGCTTTTTTGTGTTTTAGATTTACTAGAAGGATTTAGCTGTTGATGATCACACACAGAGAAGGTGGATGATTGTTTAAGGTTTTGCAAGGAAGTTTAAGGTATTTGCCAAAAAACTCAGCATAAGGTGGCCATAATCACTAACCATGCCAATCAAATATTAGACTCTAGTTTCTTCTTAAATGAAAGAAAAGTTTATAAACAATTTAGCCATAAAGTTGCTTCAACATTTTGCCAGCAAAAAACCTGGAGTTGGAAATCTACCTAAACAGTTTCAAGTGGAATGGCTTATGAAGGGCTTTGTGAAGGGCAAGGCGGAGATGAAACACTTTGGTAGCCTTTGAGGACCAGCTTTATGGAATTAACTTCAGTCATTTTTAAGTCCTAGCTCAGCTACTTGGATCTCCGTGGTCTAGTCAGGTTGTGTGATCTCTCTAGGAAACATTTTCTTATTTGCAAGATGTGAATGATATCCGTAGCTACCTTATAGAATTGCTGTGAGGATTAGCTGAGATAATATACACAAAGTGGTCAGAATATTGCCTGGCAAATTTAGCACTCATTACAGTTTGCTATTTTTGCCTTATGTAATGTCGTCTTCTATTTTGTTCCAATAAAGGGAACCTATTCCGTTGTTCATCAAAGTAACTTTTTTCCATTCTGAAAAAGCTTCTTTAGATCCTAACTTTCTTATTGGCATAACAGATCCAAAAATAGTTGTTCTGAATCTGTAAACATGAGGCACACACTTTAGAAAACATTTTAAAAAAGCAGTATGACTTGACTTTCCTAAATTGTGATTTCCTTAAGAGTAAGGATTTTAGGGTTGCCTGGGTAGCTCAGTCAGTTGAGAATCTGACTTCGGCTCAGGTCACGATCACACAGTATTGTGAGTTCAAGCCCCACATCAGGCTCTGCACTGACCCTGCGGAGTCTGCTGGGGATTCTCTTTTTCTCTCTGCCCCTCCTCAGCTTGTGCTCCGTCTCTCTCAAAATAAATAAATAAACTTAAAGGAAAAAATAATAAAAAAATTTTTAAAAAGAGTAAGGATTTTAGAGGTGCCTGGGTGGCTCAGTCAGTTAAGCATCTAATACTTGATTTGGGCTGAGGTCATGATCTTGCAGTTCAGGAGTTCGAGCCCTGGGTCAGGCTCCACACTTCAGTGCAGAGCCTGCTTGAGATTCTCTCTCTCCCTCTCTCTCTCTGCCTCTCCCCCACTCGTGTTCTCTCTCTGTCTCTCAAAACAAATAAATAAACATTTAAAAAATAGTGAGAAGAATTGACTTTATACAAAAACAGAGTGAGGATTTTATACTGTAAATTCCTTTTAATTTGCATATCATTAATTTATACCTATGAGTGATTCTCAGTGATTGCCCTCTTCCCCTCAGGCATTTAGAACCCCTCAGGAGGTGGGGTACACAGCAACTGGGGGTGTGTTTGGTATTTAGTGCTCTGGAGGCCAGTATGGTTAAATGTCCTGTAATTCAGAGATAGTTTCCTATAGCAACTAATTGTCTCACTCAAAATGCCAAGAGTCTCCCTTTGAGAAATAGTGATATACATAACTTATTCCATTTTGTTTCACTGAGCAAATATGTATTGACTGCCTTCTAAAGGTTAGATGCTGAAATGTAATTTGATAGGTGTGATTCTGAAAATACACACTATAAGCTGCTAGCAATACGAAGTGGTATTACTCTGTGACTTTTGGAACTTTACCCAAAGTGCGTTATAGGCATACCTCGGAAGTATTGCAGGTTCTGTTCCAGAATATCACAATAAAGCGATAATAATGAAATTTTTGTGTTCCCAGTGCATATAAAAGTTGTGTTTACACTATACTGTAGTCTGTTAAGTGTGCAATAGCATTATGTCTAAATGGTGTCCATACCTTTATTAAAAAATACTTTATTGCTAAAAAGTGCTAGCCATCATCTACCTTTCAGTGAGTGGTAATCTTTTGCTGATGGAGGGTCTTGCCTTCATGTTGATGGATGCTGACTGATCAGGGTGGTGGTTGCTGAAGGCTGGGTGGCTGTGCCTTTTTTAAAAGACAACAACAAAACTTGCGACATCAACTGACTCTTCCTTCAACAAACAATTTCTCTGTAGCATGCAGTGCTGTTTGATAGCATTTTATACACAGTAGAACTTCTTTCAAAATTGAAATCAATCCTCTCAAACCTGATGCTTTATCAACTAAATTTATCAACTAAATTTATGTAATATTCTGTATCTTTTGTCTTCTTTTCCACAATCTTCGCAGCATTTTCCCCAGGAGTAGTTCCATTTCAAGAAAACCACTTTTTTTTTATGCATCCATAAGAAGCAACTCCTCATCAATTAAAGTTTTATTATAAGATTGTGGCAATTCAGTCGTATCTCCAGGCTCCACTTCTTTTTTTTTTTTTAAGCTTATTTCTTTTGAGAGAGAGAGAGGTGTGTGCACAAGCAGGGGAGGGGCAGAGAGAGAGAGGGAAAGAGAATCCCAAGCTGTCAACGCAGAGCCCAATGTGGGGTTCAGTCCCATGAACTGTGAGATCATGACCTGAGCCAAGATCAAGAGTTGGACACTCAACTGACTGAGCCACCCAGGCACCTGTGGGCTCCCGATTCTAATTCTCTCGCTATTCCCACAACATCCCACAGTCACTTTCTCCACTGAAGTCTTGAATCCCTCAGAGTCATCCAGGAGGGTTGGAATCAACTTCTGAAACTCCTGTTATTGTTAGTATTTCAACCTCTTCCTATGCATCATGAATGTTTTTCATGGCATCTGGAATGGTAGATTCTTTCCAGAAGGTTTTCAATTTACTTTGCCTGGATCCACTAGAGGAATCACTATCTATGACAGCTACAGCCTTATACAATGTATTTCTTAAATAATACAACTTGAAAATCAAAATTACTCCTTAATGCATGGGCTGCAGAATGGATGTTGTCTTAGCAAGCATGAAAACAGCATTAATCTCATTGTCCATCTCAGTCAGAACTCTTGGGTGACCGGGTGCATTGTCAATGAACAGTAATATTTGAAAGGAATTTTTTTCCTGAGCAGTAGATCTCAATAGTGGGCTTAAAATATGCAATAAGCCAAACACGTTGTAAATAGATGTACTGTCATCCAGACTTTATTGTTCCAGTTCTAGAGCAGAGGCACAGTAGATTTAGCATAATTCTTAAAGGCCCTAGGATTTTCAGAATAGTAAGTGAACATTGGCTTCAACTTAAAGTCACCAGCTGCAATAGCCCCTAATAAGAAAGTCAGCTGTCCTTTGAAGCTTTGAAGCCAGGTATTGTCATCTTCCTTGCTGTGAAAGTCCTAGATGTCATCTTCTTGCAATGTAAGGCTGTTTCATCTACATTTAAAATCTGTTGTTTAGTGTGGCCACCTTTGTTAATTATCTTAGCTAGAATTTCTGGATAGCCTGCCTCAGTTTCCGCATCAGCGCTTGCTGCTTCACCTTGCACATTTACGTTATGGAGACGGCTTCTTTCCTTAAGCCTCATGAACCAACCTCTGCCAACCTCAGACTTCTTCAAGCTCCTTACCTCTCTCAGCCTTCATAGAATTGAAGAGAGTTAGGGCCTTGCTCTGGATTAGGTGTTGGCTTCAGAGGATGTTGTGGCTGGTTAGAGCTTCTATTTAGACCACTACAACTTTCTCCATATCAGCAAAAGGCTTCTTCACTTTTTTGTCATTCATGTGTTCACTGGAGTAGCACTTTTAATTTCCTTTAAGAACTTTTCCTTTGCATTCACAGCATGGCTAACTGGCACAAGAGGCCTGGCTTTCAGCCTATCTTGGCTTTTGACATAAGTAAGCTTAGTCGTTTCTAGCTTTTGATTTAAAGTGAGAGACGTGTGACTCTTCCTTTCACTTGGACACTTAGAAGCCAGTGTAGGGTTATTAATTGGTCTCATTTCAGTATTGTTGGGTCTCAGGGAATAAGGAGGCTCAAGGAGAAGGAGAGATGGGGAACGGCTGGCCAGTGGAGCAGTCAGAACACGCACATGCATCGATCAAATTCGCCATCTTATATGGGCGTGGTTCATGGTGCCTCAAAACAAGAAGACGAGTAACATCAAAGATCACTGATCACCATAACAAATATGATAGTGAAAAAGTTTGAAATACTGTGAAAATTACCAAAATATGACGCAGAGACACGTGAGCAAATGCTATTGGGAAAATGGCACCAATTGACTTGCTCCACAGATTTGCCACAGACCTTTCATTTGTAAAAAATGCAACATCTGCAAAGAGCAATAAAACAAAGTGTGCCTGTAATAGCTTTTGCTTCTGAAAACCAACCATCACCACCTCACGCCTTTGGCCCTGTTATGGACACTATAAAAAGTAAATCAAATAGGCATGTTTTCCATCCCCTTGGAAATCTACATCTCCTTTTATGGAATTCATATTAAATTACAATAAAGATGACTATGATATTACCCAGGTTGTTTATAGCTCAGAACGTTAAATATGATTTGACATTTGACCATAAAGGAAATAGGAAATTGGTATAATGTTTTCCCAGAGAAGAAAAAAGTCTGTAATATGTGTATTTGACTAATATTTACTAAATAAATACATACACTTTGACAGCAAAAAGAGAGAATATAGTTTTAATCTTTTTCAAAGCGAGCGCTATTTTATGAAGCACTACCGTCTTTCAAAGGGAGTTTACCAAACTGTCACTAGGTGGCAGTAGTATCACTTCCACCAGTGTACTATGTTACCTGTAGTCTGGTTTTTCAAGTAAATTTATTATGTTCTCAGATTTCTGGGATATTTCTTCTAATCTTTCTGCTGTACTGAAATAAAGATCTTTGAATGTTTTCATAGTCAATCTAGGAATGTATTCAAAGAAGATGAATGACCAATATATGGTTACACCTCCTATTCTAGAGCTTGGTACACTATTGTTCCAGTTATTAATATGAAATAGAAGACCTTTAAATGTTGTATTATACTTAGCCAAATGTCATTTTACAATCATTTAACTATTCAGTTTCCTTTATCTTTGTTATGCTTGAATTTTGAACATTTGGGGCCTTTCTGACCATTTCGGTGCATTTCACAAAAAAAAATCATTTTCTTTGTAGAATAGAGACCTAACCATACTTAAGTTGCAATTATTATAAGATTTTTATTCCTTTTCATCCATTCAAATATGGAGATATTTGATGTCAAATCTTATGATTTTTCCATGGAATAGATAATAAAATGGTAAAATTCAGTTATTAAGTAATGATAATGACTGATTTGTTACATTGTTCCCATGTACTAGACACTGTGCTAAATGGATTATCTTGTTTTTTTCTTCACAACTCTCTTTATAAGCATTCTTTTTACCTTCATTTTACAGATAAAGAGATTGAGGCATGGAGAGGTTAAGCAAGTTTCCCAAGATTACACAGACATTATAGCTCTGAAAACTACACTTTTTTTTTAAATCTTTTCTTAAATTTTAATGTTTATTTTTTAGGTTTATTTATTTATTTTGAGAGAGACAGAGACAGCGTGAGTGGGGGAAGGGCAGAGAGAGAGGGAGACAGAATCCCAAGCAAGCTCCCTGCTGTCGGCGCAGATCCCAACGATGAAGGGCTCGAACTCACAAACCTGGAAGATCATGACCTGAGACAAAACCAAGAGTCAGATGCTTAACCGACTGAGCCACCCAGATACTTCAAATGTTTATTTTTGAGAGAGAGAGAGAGAGAGAGAGACAAAGCACAAGCTGGGAAGGGGCAGAGGAGATGGAGACACAGAATCTGAAGCAGATTCCAGGTTCCAAGCTGTCAGTACAGAGCCCGACACGGGGCTGGGACCCAGGAACCCTGAGATCGTGACCTGAGCCGATGCTGGACGCTTAACTGAGCCACTCAGGCGGTCCTGGAACGTACACTCTTAACTCCTATCCTAGTTTTACTACCCAGAAATTGAAAGTAGATAGACCTTTTTTCTTTCCTCACTTCCCTCACCCATGGGCAATGAAGTGAAAATGTAATGTTCTTTTCTAAGACAAACTTTAGTTATTTCCTGTGTGGGATGTGCTCTTGAGTCTAAGGGCACAGAATATTATGAAAAGGATAGGAGAGGAAAAAAAAATGATACTTCTTCCTTACATTCCTCCAAAATGTAATTATCCTGTTCTTAAGACCTTGAGTGTGGGGTTAATTATAAAATTAGGTAGCAAACCGAAGATGTTATATTTTATATTTGAATCATAATATATTACAGTACAATTAACAGTATTGTTTAAATGGAATATGGGCTGAATAACCTCTCCAAAGTGTATTCCAATTCTATAATTCCATGATTCTGAGAATAATGTCATTCAGAACTCTGAAAGAGACTTGATCTGATGCACTTAGTAAGTTTTGAGGAATTTTTTTTAAATGCTAGCTGTAGTATTATCTATTAGCGATTAGTAATGAATGTTTAAAAGTAGTGTTACAAGTGTTGATCATTCACAAAAAACACCTTGCTAATAATGTGTGGTACAATTATTAGCCACCACCCATTACACAATAATTTCTGAAAGCTAGATACAATGTCTGTGGTGAAGAACCCAGACAAATTTTATATAGTAACACCCAATGTGATGCCAAGAATATGCAAATATAATCTGTTTATCCCCAGAGAGTAAATTATGTACTCTTGGAGGCATTAATTTCTTCAAACCTGTGGACCTCACTAAGCGAATTAAAGAAAGAGTTCTTTAACGCCTGGGTGGGTCAGTCAGCTAAGTGTTCAACTTTGGCTCAGGTCTTGATCTTATGATTCCTGGGTTCCAGCCCTGCATTGGGATCTGTGCTGACAGCTCGAAGCCTGGAGCCTGCTTCAGATTCTGTGTCTCCCTCTCTCTGTCTCTCTGCCCCTCCCCCGCTCACTCTCTGTCTCTGTCTCTCTCTCAAAATAGGTAAACATTAAACAATTTTTTTTTTTTCATTTTTCTTTTAAAAGAAAGAGTTCTAAATGAGCCCATCCTGGTCTAAAATTTAACTTCAGCTTCTGGAAGCTCCCAGAATTCCCAGAAAAACAGCTCTCATGGAAGGGAATTGGGCTTAGAGATCTTGATTCCTTCATACTGTAAATAGTACATAAATTTTCAAGTGTGCCATCACAATAGGGAGAGGACAAAACTATCTGGACACTTGTCAGATTCTCCCTTATCTTCCAAATGAAGTATAATGGTTGGTGTCCTTGAACGAAGCCAGGAGTCGACTCAGAGGGAATATATACTCATCTGTTTTCAATGTATAGAATATTTCCCCACTTTTTTTTTCTTGTTCTTTCTCTAGATTTTCTATGAGTAATCTTGGCAGAGGTGGGAAACTCTTTGCTGATTTATTGTGTAGAGATTTGGCCTAATTACATATAAATGGATAGAAAGGAAGATAGACAATGTAAGGAAAGAGTGAGAGGGGAAGAAAGTTTTGATGTGACCCAGCATGTTCTGAATTAGAGGCCAGGATACAGAGGTGGAAAATGTGTGGCATCAGCCATCCTACTGTTTGGTTTTAGAACCATTAGGTGCCAGCTATATTGTCTGTTTCTAGAACAGGATGGAATAAAGCCAAGGGAAAGGCAGTCAATTGGGTTTTTCATTAGTATGGTAGTTATATTGATAGACCTCTGAGGAATCTGTCCCTCAGAGTTCCTACTCCTCCTGACACCCTGGTTTTGCCTGGTCCACGGTCTTATTATATTCCTTTTCTAGAAATGGAAAGTTCCCAAACTGTCCCCACTACAATGATGTTGAAAGGTTCAGTTTTGTGGTTTGAGAATTGCTATAACCAGTACGAATGGCAGGCAGGGCCAGCATCCTCATGAGAATCTGGTCCCTGAAGCCTTCCTATTAGGAACTCAATCTTGGTTTTGAACTTGCCAGTACATAGGTGGGGCATATTAATGTCTTGTTTGAGTTGAACTGTGCAACCTTTTTCACTAACTTCCATGCTTTTTTTTAGCCACAGTGAAGGTCTCACTTATAAATCCCATAGCAGAATGATCAAAACTCTGTTTCTGCCTGTATTTTCATAAGGAAGGGAAAGCCAGCTGACCAGTCCTGGGCCTTGAACTTGAGAGGTCAACTAGAATGGGGTGTATTTTGGGGAGTTACTCAAAGTGGAAAGCCAATATGTCAAAATCAAGTCAGTTTCCTGAAGGAGGTTCAAAAGTTGGTGCCAAAGAGACCAAATGTAAACTCAGAATTTAAGGTGTGGGAGCCAAGAATCTGGAATGTAAAAATATTTGATTGAAATGAAAGCAGTCAAGAACACTTGAGAATAGTCTAGATAGAATGATTTCCAAGGCTGCTATAGGTTGTCTGTGGCTGGCAAGAGAAAGTATAATATGTTGACGTTGTTGACCATTCCAGACCATTCAGTTCAAGTTAGAGACTAGCTATTGAGGGGGGTCAGTGGGGGAGGGTGGAGAGAGGTGGAAGAGGCCGAAGCATACGACTTTGATCTCTTGAGTGCTGATGTTGTTCTTCTACTGCATTCTATTGATCTAGATTAACTACTTCCCAATATAAAATAATGTTTAATTAATGTTTTTAATGTTGTCTTTCCAGCTTGTTACTTTGTTATTTTACTCTAGAACAAAGAATCAGAATAGAGAAATATATATACTTAATTAAAAAAATATGTATACTTAAAAAAAAAAAAAGGATGGGGGGGTGCCTGGGTGGCTCAGTCAGTTGAGCAACCCACTCTTGATTTTGACTCAGGTAATGATCCCAGGGTCGTGGGATGGAGCCCTGAGTCAGGCTGTATGCTGAGCATGGAACTTGCTTAAGATTCTCTCTCTCTCTCCCTCTGTCTCTTTCTCTGCCCCTCTCCTCAGTTCTCTCTCACTCTCTAAAATAGAAGAGAGAGAGAGAGAGAGAGAGAGAGAGAGAGAGAGAGAAATTCTTCATGGTTTTAGATTCCAGAGGAAAATGTGTTTTTAACAGCTGTACTTAAAGGACTATACCACAAGATGGTGCTCACCTATTAAAGTCATGCTGGTTTTCAGGCAGTTTCCCTAAATGGTCTAAACTTTTTAATCTAAAACATGAGATGTTATTTATCATTTATCTTTTTTTTTTTTTTTTTCCATCTTCTAGTACAACTTTCCTTAGTGGTGATGAGTATTCTGGGTTTTAAATTTAAGCCATTTAGTTAATATTTGCCTCTTTTGGAGAGTAAAAAAACAAACAAACAAACAAACAGTAATTCCACCTTTGTTTTGCTCTAAAGGTCTTTTATTATATAATTTTAGATATGCTAGGTGACTAAAAATGTGCTCTTTTAGTATGCTCACTTTTTTTCCCCCTTTCATTTCTTTTAAACTCAAGACAGTGCAGCATAAGCTGGCAGAATTAAAAACACACATTTGTGTAACCAGAGCTTTTGTGGACAGCTGTCTCCAGCTGCATGAAAAGAAACGTCTGGACTCTGCCACTGCTGCCATGGCGAAATATTGGTATGCGTGCCTCAGTAATTAAAATGTGGTGTTTGCAGACTGTTATGGAATTCTTCCAACTTTAAACTCAATCTTGAGGGTCTTAAAAGAAGAAGGCTGTGAAAATGAAAACTAACAGTAGGAACCAACTTTTTAAAAAACGCTGAAAGGCCCCATTAAGCCTATTTATAGTGTGCTAAAAATTACTCAAGTTGATTTAACTTTTAGCTTGCAATTGAGAATAAGATATTGCGGCGCCTGGGTGGCGCAGTCAGTTAAGAGTCTGACTTCGGCTCAGGTCATGATCTCAAGGTTTGAGAGTTCGAGCCCTGCATTGGGCTCTCTGCTGTCAGCACAGAGGTACCTTTGGATCCTCCGTTCCCTTCTCTCTCTGCCTCTCCCCAACTCCACACACGCTTTCTGAACTTTGTCTCTCTGTCTCTCTCTTTCTCTCTCTCTCTCTCTCTCAGAAATAGATAAACATTTGGGGCCTCTAGGTGGCTCAGGCAGTTAATGGCTCAGGTCATGATCTCATAGTTTGTGAGTTTGAGCCCCACATCAGGCCCTGTGCTGACAGCTCAGAGCCTGGAGCCTGCTTCAGATTCTGTGTCTCCCTCTCTCTCTGCCCCTCCCCCACTAATGCGTGCATGCTCTCTCTCTTTTTCTCTCTCAAATATAAATAAACATTAAAATAAATAAACATTTAAAAAAGAGAGTAAGATATTAAGGTATTGAAGTAGGATGACTGATTAACTCATTCAAGTAGTAGTTTAATTTCAAATTATCTGATGAGTGGCAGTATAGTGAGACCACAAAAGAACAGCACCACTTAGAGTCCTGAGATTGAATCCCAATTCTTTCATTAAATAACTATAATTAAATTTAATTCTCCCTGGGTTGGGGCATCTGGGTGACCATTCGGTTAAGTGTCCAACTTTTAATTCTGGCTCAGGTCATGATCTTACAGTTCATGAGTTTGAGCCCCGAGTTGGGCTCTGTGCTGACAGTTTGGAGCCTGCTTGGAATCCTCACTCTCCCTCTCTCTCTGCCCCTCCTCTTCTTGTGCTCGCTCTCTCTCTCTCTCTCTCTCTCTCTCAAAATAAATACACTTAAAAATATTAACAATTCTCTCTGGGCCAACATTTTGATATCTCTGAAATGAGTAGATTAGACTCCATTTTTGATTTTAAAATGTGTCCAGATCTAAGAAAAATTTCTGAAAAATTGATTATCCAATCAGAAGTTGCACATGCTCTATTAAGTGAAAGGGAAAGTGTCCTATTAAATTTGGAAAGAACTTTCATTTGTATTAAAGATGAACAGCAATTGTATTAAAGATGAGTTAATTGAAAAGAGACTCCTATAAGGCCTTTGTGTATTTTAAGATGCAAGAACATTGTTTAAATCAGATACTGAAAATGGGTTTGGTTTCCTCTGTTTTAAAAACAAACATTCTCATATCTCATTAGCCCAAAAATAACTTAGAAGAAAATTCCTGTCATTATTCATTAACCTGTGTTCAGTTCAGTCAGAACTAGAGTGGAGAAGTATGCAGAATAGTTCTTTATGAAATGATTCCAAAATAATAAAACTGCCAGGTTGGAACTGATGTGGAATTACTGGGAACTTCTTTTAGGGGGAGATATTTTACATGTACATTTATAGCAAATCCTGTGACTAGTTAGAAAAGTGTAAAAATTTTTTAGGTAAGGTATTTTTAGAAAAAAATATTCAGATAGCTATTAACCTCATTGTTCTTAAAAACACCAAGTTTATAGACATACTGTTACTTCACATTGAAGGAGAGGAAGCAGCTAGTTATACCCAGTGAATATTTCACTAAAATACTTGCAAAATACAAAAATTTATAGAATTCCAAATATTGTTGCCTCCTGAGTCTTACCTGTTAATCATTATATTGTTGCTGTACTTTTTAGAAACATCCTCACCTGTCTTATGGCTTGAGTTAAAAGTTATTTTATTTTTTTCCCAAATTTTTATTTAAATTCTAATTAGTTAACATATAGTGTAATGTTGATTGCAGGAGTGTAATTTAGTGATTTATTACTTACATGTAACACCCGGTGTTCATGATAACAAATGCCCTCCTTAATACCTATCAGCCATTTAACCCATCCCCTACCCACCACCCTCCATCGATCCCTGAGTTTGTTCTCTATCATGAAGAGTCTCTTATGGTTCGCTTCCCTCTCTCTCTCTCTTTTTTCCCCCCTTCCCATATGTATATCTGTTTCCCACATGTATCTAAATTCCACATAAGAGTGAAATCATATGGTGTTTGTCATTCTCTGACTTATTTCGCTTAGCATAATACTCTCTAGCTCCATCCACGTTGTTGCAAATGGCAAGATTTCATTATTTTTAATGGCTGAGTAATAGTCCATTATATAAATATACTACATCTTTATCATTCATCAATCAATGGACACTTGGGCTCTTTCCATAGTTTGGCTATTGCTGAGAGTTAAAAATTATTTAAAATAGGCAAATGTGTCTATGCTTACTTTTGCTTTAGGTTTCCCATTATTGAAAAATACTTTTAGGGGAGCCTGGCTGGCTCAGTCAGTAGAGCATGCAACTCCTGATCTTAGGGTCATGAGCTCAAGTCCCATGTTGTGGGCAGAGGTTAAAAAAAATAAAGAAAAAGGAGGGGCACCTGGGTGGCTCAGTCGGTTAAGTGCCAGACTTCAGCTCAGGTCATGATCTCACGATTTGTGGGCTCAAGCCCCACATCTGGCTCTGTGCTGACAGCTCAGAGCCTGGAGCCTGCTTTGGATTCTGTGTCTCCCTCTCTCTCTGCCCCTCCCCAACTCACACTATGTCTGTCTCTCAAAAATAAATAAATATTAAAAAAAAAATTTTTTAAGGGAAAAATGAGATGCCTGGGTGGCTCATTTGGTTGAGTGTCCGATTTTGGCCCAGGTCATGATCTCACAGTTCGTGGGTTTGAGCCCCATGTCGGGCTTTGTGCTGACAGCGTGGAGCCTGCTACAGATTCTGTGTCTCCCTCTTTCTCTGCCCCTTTTCTGCTTGCTCTCTCTCTCTCTCTCTCAAAACTAAATAAACATGAAAAGGAATCTCTAATTAAAAAAGAAAAAAAAGAAAAATGGGGTGAAAAGAATTTTGAACTTATATTTTTATGTTGAGATGAATAAAATCCCTACCAGTTATCTTATGAATTTTAATGGTAGTTAAAATTACTGTGATGAGACCAAACAAGAATATTTCTCAAGTGTTTCATATTAATATACATATACTTTGGGAATAATAATACCCAAGTAATCTTTTAAAAGTTTCCTATATGATGGTATGTACTTTAATAGTACTTTTTAGGTTTTTACTTTTACTTTCAGTTTATTTCTGAAAAACTCTAAAAAAGTTTTTTCACAGTTACTGAAATTCAGAATTGCAACTTTCGGGTAGAAGTGGCATCTTTGGAGAAAAAGACGTATCACAAGGCAAAAGAAAATAGATGGCTGTATAACTGTACATTTAACTGAGATTATATGGAGAATTTAAATAAATTAGACAAAATTCAAGTTTTTATTATGTCCTTCTCAAGCCTAAAGTAGCCCAAAACCTAATAGACTATGCTTTCCACTTTTTATTTCTAGCTTTAACAAAAACCCAGCCAGAACCAACTGATGCAGAAAGTATTCATTACATGAAAATTTTCCAGAAGTTTATTGCATATGTAATTTATATCAGTCTTCTCTTGTTGGCTAATATGTCTAATTGTAATTGTTTGATAAATGTATGTATTTAAACAGTCATAAATTATTTGTTTCCTGATTGTGAAGCACCTCGCGAAAACCCATTTCAAATGTTCCTTTTTTGCTTTTCATTTTGGTCATCCAGGGCAAGTGAGTTACAAAACACTGTAGCTTATGACTGTGTCCAGCTCCATGGAGCCTGGGGATACATGTGGGAGTACCCGATTACAAAGTGAGTATGGCTGTTGTGGTACGCACTTCTGGATGATGTGAAGAAAAAGGAAAATTTCTTTACTGTACTTTGTGCATTGAGTGTAGAGGGAAAAGAGATGCAAAATCTTTGCATTTGTCAGCTGACTACAGAGTGTGTTCAACCAGATGAAACAGCTTCAGGTTATCAGCCCACCTGATAACCTTTTAAAGAAAGGATTTTATCGCTTTTAAAGAAAGGGAAGAGATCAGTATATAATAAAACTTGGCTTTATTTGAATCGTTTTACAGGACTAATATCACTTTTGTTATAGTTGAATATTGTATTTTATTGCTTAACCATAATCTGGTTATTTCTACTTTTTTGCTATGACAAGCAATGAATGCTGCGACAGAACACCTTTATGCGTTTGTCTTAGATACATGTGTTTTCGATTACAATGGGACAGAATTCCAAAAGTAGTATTGCTATTTCAAAAATATGCACATTTTAAATTTTAGTACATTGCCCAATCATTTTCTCCAGTTAGTAGCAACTCTTACTCAAATGAAAAAAGTCTGAGGATAACTTATCCTCCTAAACTATGAATGTTCTTGCTTTTTAAACTTTGTGCTAACATAATGCATAGAAAATAGGTTATTATTCTTCCTTTAATTTGCATTGGCTATTAGTTATTTTATTTTATTTTATTTTATTTTATTTTACTCTGGCAAGAACATTTAACATGAGATCTACCCTCTTCATAAATTTTTATGTGTCGCATACTGTATTTTTTTAAATGTTTATTTATTTTGAAAGAGAGAGAGAGAAAGTACACGTGCATGTCAGCAGGGGAGGGTCAGAGAGAGAGGAGGGAGAGAATCCCAAGCTGGCTCTGCACTATCAGCACAGAGCCTTATGCAGGGCTTGAACTCAAGAACTGTGAGATCATGACCTGAGCCGAAATCAAGAGTCAGATGCTTAACCAACTGAGCCACCCAGGCGCCCCGCCATGCTGTACTGTTAAGTGTAGGTACAACGTTGTGCTGCAGATCTCTAAGGCCTATTCATCTTGCTTAACTGAAACCCTATGCCCATTGATTAATAATTCCCCATTATCCCCTTCCTTTGTTCCTGACAACCATCATACCTCTTAGATTCTGTGAATTCGGCTATTTTAGATACTTCATTATAGGTAGGAATCATGTAGTATTTGTCTTTCAGTGACTGGCTTATTTCACGTAGCAGAATGTTCAAGTCCATCCAAGTTGTCACACATTGCAGAATTTCCTTCTGTTTGAAGGTTGACTAGTATTCCATTCCATTTTCCGTATACATTCGTCTGTCCGTGGACGCTTAGGTTGTTTCCACATCTTGGCTATTGTGAATAATACTGCGATGAACATGTGAGTGCTAATATCGCTTGCAGGTCCTGATTTCAATTCTTTGCAATAAATGCCTAGAAGTGGAATTTTAGGATATGTGGTAGTTCTGTTTAATTTCTTGAGGAACCTCCATACTATTTTCCATCACAGCCGCCCTGTTTTGTATTCCCTCCAACAGTGTGCAGGGGTTCCAATTCCTCCACATTCTCACCAACACTTGTTGGCCTTTGTTTTTTGTTAATAGCCATCCTCACAGGTGTGAGGTGGTATCTCCTTGTGGTTTTGATTTGTATTTGCCTGATGACTGGTGACAGTGAGCATTTATTCATATACCGTTGGTCATTTATATGTCTTCTTTTAAAAATATCACTTTTTAAAAGTAAAAAAAAAGGCACTTTAGGAAAAAACTTGCACATGAAAAAGATCTAAGTTGTCATATCTTAAGCATTTGATTATTTTCTCTAAAAAACAAGTTAAAAGTAATAATTTTTTCCAGATATAATTTTTATTTCCTTCCAAAGAAATTAAATGCACCCTTTTTTACTCTCTTACACATGAATATTCTTATTAGTTTGGAGCAGTACTGGTTTGTCACTAGGCAGCATCCTCTTCTATATTTCTTTCTCCACTTCCATAATCTCTTCTTTCCCTCTTCCCCTTGACATTTCTCGTCATCGCTCTAGAAAATAAACCTTTCCTCTAATTTAACAATATTTTCAGTTTATAAAACTTACTTAAAGAAGTTTTACTATATGGAGACAGGTCTGGTTTAGTTCTGAATCTGAGACTATGGATGCTATGGGCCTCTAAAAACTTTTTCTAGTTTTTAGATTTTTTTGTTTTTGTTTTTAGTTTTTTTTAGTGTTTTCTAGGTTTTTTTGTTTTTTGTTTTGTTTTGGTTTGGTTTGTTTTTTTTTTTTCCTAGTGGCTCTGTTGGTTAAGTGTCTAACTTTGACTCAGGTCATGATCTCATGGTTGGTGAGTTCAAGCCCCACATCAAGCCCCACATCAAGCTCTGCATTGGGCTCTGTGCTGATGGTGCAGAGCCTGCTTGGGATTCTCTCTCTCTCTCTCTCTCTCTCTCTCTGTCTCTCTCTCTCCCTCTCTCTCTGCTGCTTCCCTGTGCACACACACTCTCTCTTCCTTGCAAAAATAAATAAACTTAAAAAAAAAAAACTTTTTCTATTCTAATTTTAATGTAAATACATACCATCTAAAGGGAAAATTATCAAATTAGTATTCAAACTGACTTTGACATTTATCATTTTGGCAAACATAATTGGAAACATTTGATACATTTATGGTCTTTAATGAGGAAAATAAACATTTTAGTTAAGTTAAATTAAGAACAGAAACTGCAGCATAGATATAATCTGCTAATTTTCTGTAAAATTAGTTCAGAAAGCTTTAATCACAGGGTGTGTATAATTTATAACCTTTATAAAAACTCAGCAACAACTAGGGCTTTTCCTTTCTTTGGGAATGTAGACGTGAAGTAACTAAATGATTTTATTTATATATTTCTTTTTTTGGCAATCCTTGGACTTGGATTTTGGTATATCCTTTCAGAACTACTTCAAACGAGCCTTAATCAAAAGCAGATTTTTTTTTTTATCTTTGTGTAGTCATGAAATCAGAAGTAAACACTGAGTTATGCTAGCACAAATTAAATCATCACTGGAATTTTTTTCTGTGCATTTTCATGTTTTATTCATAGTATTAATCCATCTTATTCACAATATTCACAATGCTAAGAAAGTCAAATCATAATGAATGTACTATTTTTATACTTAAATGTGTTGTTCCAACCGCTGCTGGAAATGTAAACATGTAGTGGATTAGTTTGTCTAGTCTAGTTCGGGTTCTAAGGAAGATACATGAGGTGAGGGGTCACCCATCCACATGACTTAAGATTAGAGCGCAGAGTAAGTCTTGCTCTGTGTTTTCTTAGAGGCGATTCCTTCAGGTCAGTAGCAAGCAAAAATTGTAGCTTGATGGCTTATTTGAAATCCCTGGTTTCAATTTGAGAGACTTATATTTCCTTTCAAGAATAATAATCCCCTTCTTGGCTGGTTTGTTAGTTCAAAGATTGTATGAACTTTTAAACTAGACTGCTATTTCTCACCCCAGAGATACAAGGAAAGAACTTTTCATAAGTTGACAAGAGATAGAGTAGTAGATAATATCAAAGGCTGATTAGACACATTAGGGGTTATGTGGTTGCAGTGCACAGATTTTGATTTGATAGGAAAAAAAATCACTCTAATGGTGTTTCTTATATCCTCGGATTAAGCTATTTTATTTGTGTATTTATGTGTGTGTGTTGCTGAGTCTTGATTTTGCAGATAAAACAGGTGCTTTTTTTTTTTTTTTTTTGCTTTTTTGCTTTGTTTCATTTTGTTCTTGTTGTTTTTTTTTAAATAACTGGTCTTAAGCTAGTGAACTTATTTCACTCTTACTCATTAGGCTTGGGGCCTGTAAGAGGTGAGGCTTAAGCATTGCCGTTTCAAGACCTCTCTGCCATGCTAGGAAGAATAGCCTGAGATACAGAGCTCCATCACTGTGTGGTTAAACATTCCTTCTGCTGCCTTTCTCTGTTAATTTTAGTTGATGACTGAATTTAATTAGTAACCTATAAAAGGTCTACTGATCTCTTTCATTACCTACTCCATTGGAATTTCTTTAATGTGAAAAAAAGAAAAAAAAAAGCCCAATCCAATCCAAAAATGTCTGATAGCGTTGAGATTGCTGAAGTAGGCCAAAGTGCCACGTAGATTCTCCATCTGCAAGTGCTGGATTTTGTGAGCAACAATGAAATCTGTTCAAAAGAAAAAATATATATACTTGAAAATACAAATGTCTTTAGATTCCAAGTTTCAACAAAAAGTAGGTATTGAGACTCTAAAATTCCTTGGTAATACACTAAGTCAGTAAATATTTACTGAATGCTTACTTTTTATAAGGTACCATGAAGAATATGAAGAGTCCAGTATTGGTCATGTTCCTAGAGAGCCAGCATATTTAATTTGTCTCAAATGTTAAATTAAAAAAACATTAAAAAATAAAAAGCAAAAACCAAAAATAGATTCTATGCTTGAAAAAAAAAATGCCTTTGAATTTGAGTCCAAAGCTCAATAACTAATCCTACATGCTTGGGCCAATGAAAATACTATGATATAATAAAAAAGATACTTGCCAAAGTGGCAGGATACCTACCTTCTCAATCCAGCCTGTCAATTATCTGTTATGTGATCACTAAATAACAACCATTAATTAATATGTGTATTAACTACGCTGCATCTCAGTTCCCTTACCTACAAAACAATAATAATATTTATCCTTCCTGATGCTGGAGTTGAGAGGATAAAATGAAATGAGAAAAGGTAAAAACAACTATACAGTATCACGGTTGCTATCTTTGCTACCGAAAGTGAATTCCTGGTAACGTGTGTGTGTGTGTGTGTGTGTGTGTGTGTGTGTGTGTGAGTAAACTCAGCTACTCAGTATTTTAATGTCATACATTACTGGAATGACTATTAACCATTTCTAAAAAATAAGTTACTTGTTAACTTTGTGGGAAGTAATATTTTCTAAAGCATCGATTTATACTCCTGATGGCAGCAGTGGTGGTGAAATCTAAGGGATGTTAGAAAATAGATACTTTCTTTTCTCTTTTGTTTCCTATAAAACCAGTGGATTTCAACATTTTTAAGGAAACATTAAAGATAATAAGAAATTGAGACATTCTATCCACTCTAAATCTGAAACAGCCTTTTTTAGAATGCTAGTATATGTGCTAAAGTTTACAAAATTAAATCAAATGAAACATACTAATAAATGTTATTATTGGGGTTCCTGGGTGGCTCAGTCAGTTAAGCGACCAACTCTTGGTTTCTTCTCAGGTCATGATCTCAAGGTTCGTGAATTCAAGCCCTGCATCGGGCTCTGTGCTGATGGCTCAGAGCCTGCTTGGGATTCTCTCTCCCTCTCTCCCTGTCCCTTCCCTGCTCATGCTCCCTCTCTCTCAAAAATAAATAAACATTTTTTAATGTTATTTTGAAATTGTAATCTAAATTGTAATCTAAACATCAAGCAAACTAAAAGCTGTACAAATGATCAGTACCTTAATAGAATTTGATAATTATACAAATCTAGGATGAATGCCATACTGAAAAAAAAAGTAATTTATAGAGAACTTTTATTTTTTGGATTTCATTAAATGAATACTTTAAAGGAATCAATAGTTTCCTGCTGAGACAAAACTTATAACTTCCAATATCTTTTATTTATTCATTCAATCTTCTGATTTTACTTAGAGCTTATGTGGATGCCCGCGCTCAGCCAATCTATGGTGGTACCAATGAAATAATGAAGGAGCTGATTGCAAGAGAGATCATCCGTGACAAGTAGACATCTGCCCACATCCTGGAATCCTATTACAACTAATCTGCTTTTAAATCTACTCAAGATAAAATGCAACCTGGAAAGGGAGGAAATGCTAAACATGTTTTTATATGTTCTCTCTGTTGAAAGAGAAATCATATATGAGATTAGTACAATGATAGGAGAAATCTTTGAATTCAAAGATTCTAAAATTGTCCAGTATAGGCTTAACTTTTAATTTTTATATAGCTAAAAGGCAAAGATTTTCTGATTCTAGAAACCTTGGTGTTTGGTTTTTCCCTAAAATTCTAAAATAAATAAATAAATAAAAAATAATTGCTTTCAAATTGAGACAGCAATAGTTTTGTTATTATACTAGAAAAACATTAATAGCAGTTAGAGATCATTGACTTTGAAAGGGAAAAATAAATATAATATACAATGCAAATGTTTTCTACCACCCTCCCCTAAACCTATTTCTAAGCAGTGGAATCATTTCTTCAAACAAAAGCTTATGAAGAGTCTCTATGAAACGGTGATGAGTGCTTTTAGTGGAAGCAGGAAGCCCTCTTGCCTTATTGCCTTGGATCCACTATGACTCAAACTGAGCATTCATTTGCCCAACTCCAGCTAGAGAATGTGGTGGCTTATCAGGTGCCTGGGTGCCTTAGTTGGTTAAGCGTCTGACTCTTGGTTTCTGGGGCTCAGGTCTTGAGTTCGAGTCCCACTTCAGACTATGCTGACAGCACAGAGCCTGCTTGGGATTTCTCTTTCCCTCTCTCTCTGCCCCTCCCCAGCTTGCTCTCTCTTGTGCTCTCTCTCTCTCAAAAAAATAAATAAATAAACATTAAAAAAAAAAGAGAATGTGGTTGTTTCTCTTATCTACTGGCACTTGGGCTTTTCAACAGATACCATCCCAGTTTAATTTATAGTAGAACACAGAATCATTTATCATCCTTTAGTTTCAATATATTGGTATATTTATAGATACCAAAACAGTGACTTTTATTTTGGAACAGTGTACTTTTAAAAATTTGTTTAACAAGTACATTGTGTCTTCTATAAGCTAAACTGTTAAAAATATGATGGCAAATGAAACTGGCAAGATCCCTGCTAATAAGTGAATAAACAAGTAAGTTACAATAAATTAAGTAAGAACTAAATAAAAACAACAAGATGCTTTCAAATCATGATAACTGCAATAACAAAGTAAACATTTAAAATAGGAAGGCAAGGGGGTGTGTGGCTGGCTCGCAGAGTTGATAGAGCATGAGACTCTTGATCTCAGGGATATTAGTTCAAGCCCCATATTGTGTGTGGAGATTACTTAAAAATAAAATCTTTTAAAAAGTAAAATAAATAAAACAAAATAAGAAAGTGATGAAACATTTGATTTGACACTTAAAAGTAATTATTATCAAAAAACAAACCATTAATTTAATTTGTATTCTTCTAGAATTATTTCAGTACTTTTTTTTTCTTTTTACATATACTTCCAATACAGTGAATAAAGACAGTTTTAATGGAAACAAATAGATGTATTCTTGGTAAACTTAGAAAACCTAAACATTTTATTTGGTATTATTGGTATCAAACATTGTTTTTTTTAATGCAACCATTACAACTGGGTAGAGCAAAGGGAAGAGAAAATACTTTGATACCATTCTTTCCTAGAATTCCACACCTTTGGTTTGCTCTTGGATAGAAGTTTGTATGGTCCCAACCTGGAGTTCTTGTTTATATACCTTAAATACCAGGCAAAACAGGTTAAAATAAATTTTCACCTCCCTCCTATTACCAAGAAACCAGATTGGATTAGACAGATGGACCCCCCTCCTCCCAGCTCCTTTTCCTTCCTTTCTCAATCTTAATGAAACTAGATTTTAGGAACATCCGTAGCATAAAAAGTAAATTGCCATAGTAAGAAAAGCCTACTATGTAGAGGTGCACAGACCTGAGTTTGAATAATGACTCTACTTTTTAGGAGACACTGGACCTTGGGTAAGTTCTTTTAACTTCTCAGGATTCTTTCAGGTGCAAATGACAAAAGAAACCTAATTTTTACTATTGTAAGCACAAATTCGAATGTGGTAGCTTAAAAGGATTGTGGAGTAGCTCATACAATGTAAAGAACTATAGGAACCAGGGTCTCAGAAAGCCTGGTTCTGGGGCTTAGAACTGCCAGCACTTACATTGCCTCCATTTATTTTACTTTTTTTTTTTTTTTTTTTTTTTGCAAATTGGCCTAATGGACTCTGTAGAGAAATTTCATTACACGGTCTGTAAAAATGACCTTGGGCTTCTCTAGGCCTACAGCTTTCAGCACAATGTCATTATAAGGTAGGGGAAAGGTGCATTATGATTGACAGTCTCATCAGGAATACACAGACTAGGGGAAGCAGTTCCTGAAGCAGAGAGTGGTATCATCAAAAAAAAAGGGAACAGAAAAGTCGCTGGGCAGACCCAAATCATACACCACGCACAAAGCTATTACAGTCCACTAGAGCTGGGAATAGGTTTTAGTAATTTTTATACCTCAGAAAGGAAAAGGATTTGTAAGATAGGGTATCTTTTTGGAATGATGTCTAGGATGTTTTCTATCTATTTAAGCCAGTTGTTTTCTTTGTCTTGTCAATTTCACTCTTGCTTTGGGCCCCTAAGAGAAATATGTGTTGTATCCTGGGCTTAAAGCTGAAAGCAAAAAAAGGGAATACAGAATGTGTTTTTTAACCTTTCATGTAGTTTTCATTTCTTAAATAGCTAATCTTTGTATTTTGCTTGTGTGGCTTTCATTGTTGTCCCCTAGGGAGGGAATTTGTCATCTGTATATCACGCTGTGCTAAGTGCTCAAGAAATGATAAACAATAATAATAATGCTCAAAAGAACAGACTGGACCAACACAGCAAGAAAGCCACACTGTGTAAATAATTAATGAGAATCGGAAAGCCTGAGTAATTTTGGTTTTTAGCTGAGGTTTTTAGAATCATAATTATTGCTATAAAATTATTTTTGCCCTTTATTTCTTTGATAGTGTCGTTGAAAGTGGAAATATGTAAAAGAAGCTGTTTTGATTTGCTATTTTAAAATCTGACTGCAAATCTTTACTAATCTAGTAATTTTAGGAGTTCATTGTTCAAGATGAAAGATTTCTAGGAGACTTTTTTTTTTCATATGTCAGTATTATTTTTGGCACACACAGCATTTATTTATTTGGAGTCATTGGAAAGATTTGACATTGAGATGAAAACCACCTGTAGGCCTATCATATCTTCTGCTTTATACTAACTGTGGAAAGGAAGTTCTACTCTCTTTTTGAAATCTCATTTTCTATTTTTAAGACAAATTACAGAAAACTTTAAACATACTAAAAAATAAAGATGGTATGATGAACCTCTAGCTTCAATATTTGCTAATGTACCTTCCCCACTTTTTTTCTCAATTTTTTAAAAATCACATCCCAGACTTAATCCTATTTCTCACACACAGACACACACAGACACACACACACGTATATTTCAGAATAAATATCTAACTGATGAAGATTTGTTTTTTACATAACCACAAGGCCATCATTATAATTAAAAACTTAAATTTAACTTCCAGTTCCAAATCAACATTAAAAGTGTTGTGGTTGGGACTCCTGGGTAGCTATTGATATGTTGACACCTGCTTAGGTTGTGACCTCCCTGTGGGTCCTGAGATGGAGCCCTGCATTGGGCTCTATGCTGAGTGTGGAATCTACTTGGGGTTCTCTCTCTCCCTCTCTCTCTCTCTCTGTCTCAAAATAAATAGATACAAATTAAACAGATTTTTTTTCTTGGTTGTATCAAGAATGCCTCTTGTAGTTGTTTTGTTCAAATCAGGATCTGAACAACGTCCACAAATTGCATTTTTCCTATTGTCTCTTAAATCTTATAACAATTCTCCCTTCTCTCTTGTTTCTGTCTTTTTAAATTTTACTTTGTAAATTAACATGTAGTAAATGTCCCTGTTTTTGGTACATATACCTACAGTAAAATTGCCTTTTTTGGTTCTCTGAATGTAACATGTAAATAGATTCATGCAAGCCCTACCATAATTCCATTACCCCCAAAAAATACCTTGTATCCTTTATAGTCACACCTTCTCTTGTGCCTCTAACTCTCCTTCCCCCTTTACCACCAATCTGTTCTCTATTATGGTTTTGTTGTTTCAGGACTGTCATAAAAATGGAATCATACAGTATGTAACTTCTTGAGAATGGTTTCATTCTCTTAGCAAAATGAATTTAATGTTTATGCATGTTGTGTGAATAGGGTGTTCCTTTTTTTAGTGCTAAATAGTATGTCACTTTGTGGATGGGCTACAGTTTATTCATTCATTCATCTGCTTTACAACATTTTGGTTGCTGAGATTAAATACCCAGGAAAGGTATTGTTAGGTCATAAAGGTAATTGTATGTTTAACTTTCTAGAAAATGCCAAGCTGTTTTTCCAGAATACTTGAACCATTTTGCTCCCCACCAACAATGCAAGAGTTCCAGTTGCTCTGAATCTTCTATAGCACTGCATTTTTTATTTTAGTCATTCTAATATGTATGTAGTGATATGGTACTGTGGCTTTAATTTGCATTCCCCTAATGCCTAATGATATTGAACAGCTTTTCGTAAGTACTGCCTTCCATATACCTTCTTTGGTGAATTTTCTGTTCAGGTCTTTTGCCCATTTTTTAGTTGGGTTGCTTGTTCTTAATATTAAACTTCAAGAATTCTTTATCTATTCTAATACTGTCAAGCACAAGGCAAAGCCAGGCTGACAGATTCAGCCAGTAAATAAACAATGAGCCCTTTTTTGACTAAATTTACTGTTTACACAGAGTTAAAAGATGAGTAGCTTAAAGGTATCCACTCTCTGTGGCCTTTGTGTGGGATGACACTGAAACAAAAGAAGCCAAAAGAAGCCAGATGACTATAGTAGGAATGAGGGGACACTCTCTTGTTGCAGATTCCATTCCATGATGGCTGCTCATTACTTTTATAGCTGTAGGTGTGCCTTACGGGTGACAAGGCAGAAAAACCTCATACCCCATAAGAACCTGAAACAATGAGGGCTGTCTGGGTAGATAGGGAAGCCATTGAGAAACAGCTTGTAGCAGCACCTCACAAGTCTCCCATGCTCTCGTGTTCCAGGGGGCTCACCAAGTATTCTGTGTGGAAATGTGCAAGGTCGTCAGTCTCTGGCTCTTCCTCAATGGATACAAGTCCTTTGTCGGATATGTGATTTGTAAATATTTTCTCTCTATCTGTAGCTAGTTCTCTCTCTCTTGTTTTTTAAGTTTATTTATTTATTTTTAAGAGAAAGAGAGAGGGAATGAGAGGGAGAGGGAGAGAAAGACAATCCCAAGCAGACTCTGCACTGCCAGCATGGAGCCTGAAGCGTGGCTCAAACCCACAAACTGTGAGATCATGACCTGAACCAAAACCAAGAGTCAGTTGCTTAACCAACTGAGCCACCCAGACACCCCTTGTAGCTAGTTCTGAAGTGGATATTATAGAGCAAACATTTTTAATTTTGATGAATTTGGAAATTTTTTCTTCTATGGATCATGAATTTGGTATCATATCTAAGAACTTTTTGCTCACACTCAAGTCATAAAGTTTTTCTCCTGTTTTCTTCTAAGAATTTTTTATTTTACATTGTTCATTTAGGTCTGTGTTCCATTTGGTAATTTTTATAAGATATGAGATTTATGTCATTACTTTTTTTTGCTTATAGATGTCTAATTCTTTCAGTACCATTTGTTGAAAAGAATATCTTTTTTTTTCATTGGTTTTCCTTTGTACTTGTGTCAAAAATCAGTTGACCATATTTGTCTGGGTTTATTTATGGACTCTGTTCAGTTTCATTGATCTATATATCTCCCTCTTTGTCTTGGTTGTAGTGGTTTTATGGAAAGTCTTAAAATTCCAGATAATGGGATTCCTCTAACTTTCTTCTTCTTTTTCAAAATTGTTTTGGCTGTTCTAATCCTCTTACCTTTCCATGCAAATTTTTCAATCTTTGTATCTACAAAAAAAAAATCCTTTTAGGGTTTTGGATTGGAATTATAGTAAATCTATAAATCACTTTGGAGGGAATTGCCACTTTTACTATGTTGGATTTTACAATTCATGAATGGGAATTTGGGAATGTTTCAATTTATTTAGATCTTCTTTGATTTATTTCTTTTTTCTAAAGTTTATTTATTTATTTTGAGAGAGAGAGAGAACATGTGAGCAGGGGAGGGGCAGAGAGAGAGAGAGAGAGAGAGAGAGAGAGAGAGAGAGTATTGTAAGCAGGCTCTGCACTGTCAGCACAGAACCAGACACAGGGCTTGAACTCACAAACCATGATGTCATGACCTGAGCTGAAATCAAGAGTCAGATGCTTAACCAACTGAGCCACGAGGTGCCCCTTCTTTGATTTATTTCTAAAACATTTTGTAGTTTTCAACATGGAGATTCTGAATGTGTTTTGTTGTTTTTTGACTTTGCATCTGCTAAAGTCATCTATGAAGTCCAGAGTGTTGTGTTTTGTTTTGTTTTGTTTTGCAGATTCCTTGGGATTTTCTATATAGACAATAATGTCATTCATGAATAGGGACAGTTTTATTTCTTTTTAACCTGTGTATCTTTTATTATTTTTTTCTTTCATTTTTTTTCTTCTATCTTTCGTTTCTTCTCTCTTTCTTCCCCCCTCCCTCCTTTCATTTCTTTCTTTCTTTTTCTCTTATTGTACTTATTAGGACTTCCTCTATAACATTGCATAGGAGTTGTGAAAATGTACCTCCTTGTTTGTTTCTGATCTTAGGAGGAAAGCATTCAGGCTTTCACATTAAATGCAGATTTTCTTTAAGTAGATTTTTAGTAGATACCCTTGATCAGGTTTAAAAGGTTTTATAGTATTCCTAATTTGATGAGAGTTTTTTACATTAATGGATATCAAATTCTGTCAGATGCTTTTCTACATCAATTGATATGATCATATAGTTTTTCTTCCTTGGATTATTAATATAAATTACATTGATTGTATTTTAAGTATTGAACCAACCTTGCATTTCTGGGATAAACCCCATACGGTCATTGTGTGTTATGATTTTTATATATTGCTTGGTTCTATTTGATATATTTACTGGGGATTTTTGCATCTATCTTCATAAGGAATATTTAGCTGTAATTTTCTTTTCTTGAACTGTCTTTGCCTGGTTTTGCTCTCACAATAATGCTAACCTCAAAAAATGAATTGAGAATTATTTTTCCTCCATGCCATCGATTTGTTGGGGGAAAAAAAGCCTAGTCATTTGTTTTGTAAAATATCCACCATTATTGATTTACCTGACTGATCTTTCATGGTGATTTTTAACTTATCCCTTTATTCCCTATGTTTACTATACACTGGTAGAGCTAAAGGCTTGATTAGACTCAGTCTCAATATTTTTGCCCAGAAAACTTAGTAAATGGTGCTGTGAATATTCTATTGCATTGTGCCAGAAGACACATAATATCTAGTTGTCTCACTTTTAGAGATACTGAGATTGATCAGTGGATTAAGATAGTATTACTCTGATATTTCCATGAAATTCCCTGTCAACATTTTACCTAATGGCTTTAACATTCATTAGGTATGTTAGGTAGGTAAAGGATGGTTTTCTAATTTTTAACTCCTTTTGCATTAATGAACTTTCATTAAGAAGAATTTTCATCAATTTTTTGTTTAGTCTGTGTGTGCTTTGAGTTGTCTAGGAACCAGAAGTGGAGACACAAGTGCAAGAGGTTTTTTGAGAGGTAACATCTGTGAAAGACGAAAATGGAAGGAAGTCAGTGGGAAAGGAGAAAAGAGCCTTAGACCATGAAGCAGATCTGACGAAGTCTTGCACAGCCCAGTGAGGAGCTCTGGAGTTAAGACTCTTTATTAGAAGAGTCCCACATTTGTCTTAAATGGTCAGCCCCTTGTTCTTCTTCCCTGCTCAGTCATTGTCCAGCGACTGCCTGGAAAGAGACTGGCCTCAGCTCAAAAGCTAATGTGGATCTTGCGGTGCTAACAGCTAGAGGCTCAGTTAACCGTATTCCCTACAACAAAGTGGCAAGTTCTTTCCTGAAGGGAGATCTGAGAATTGCACCTCCATGGCTGCCACATCCTGAAATAGAATTTATAAGTTAAAGCCAAATAAATTCTTGATTTTTGTTTTCCTTTTATCAGTTTTTAGAGTATGAGTGGGTGTCCCAAGAACCTCCAATGATAATGGCTTCAATAAGAACTCAGGGATTTTGGAAATGTTGATGTATTTTAGTTAATTACAATCATTATTCTTTCTGATGTGTGAATTGTTTCATCTTAGGCCAGTAAGAGTTTCTGCAAGTTTGTTCCTATTTTTTTTTCTTTTTTATTATAAAAAATGTCAAACATGTACAAAAGTCCGGAGAACAATAAAATAAAGCACCATGTATACATCACCCAACTTTGACAATTATCAACTCATGACTAATCTTTAGTCACCTTGTAGCACTATATAGCCCCTACTGTCATGGATTCTTTATTTTTTTAAGTTTATTTATGTGTTCTGAGAGAGACAGAGAGTGTGTGAGTGGGACGGGGGCAGAGAGAGAGGGAGAATCCCAAGCAGGCTCTGTGCTGTCAGTGTGCAGAGCCTGATGCGGGGCTGAACTCATGAAACTGCAAGATCAAGGCCTGAGCTGAAACCAAGAGCTGGCTGTTTAACCGACTGAGCCACTAAGGTACCTCTGTCATGGATTATTTTAAAACAAATACCAGGGGCGCCTGGGTGGCTCAGTCATCAGCTCAGGTCATGATCTCTTGGTCTGTGAGTTCGAGCCCTGCGTCAGGCTCTGTGTGGTTAGTTCAGAGCCTGGAGCTTGCTTCAGATTCTGTCTCCCTCTCTCTCTGCCCCTCCCCTGCTCACTCTGTCTCTATCAAAAAATGAATAAACAGTAAAAAAAAAATTAAAAAAACAAACAAATACCAGGCATCATGTAATGCTGAATCATTTTGACATGACCTTGTTATTTCTGATAGTGTGCTTGCTGTCTGGCACAACAAAATTTCCCATACTTATCATGTACAAATTCTGCCTTAGAGCTGAATTTAGCCATTTTTCCAAATATCCCTAGTTTATTTTAGCGACGTCTTTCTAGTTCTAAACTACTACCAAATTTATTTATTTATTTATTCATTCATTCATTCATTCATTCATTTGATAGAGAGCGCAAGTGAGTGAAAGGCAGAGAGAGGGAGAAAGAGAGAGAAGGAGACAGGCAGGGCTCACCAAAAGCAGGGCTCGAACTCACAAACCGTGAGATTATGACCTTAGCCAAAGTCAGATGTTTAACCAACTGAGCTACCCAGGCATTTTTTTTTAACTTCTGTTTAATAAAAATATCTTGAATATATTATGATTGCTAAAAATTGTACTTTTTCTTCAGTCTTGTCCTTAAATATAAATTCAACATAAGTTTATCAAGAGATAGTATGTTCCATTTTACAGTAGAAATTTAGATTGATAGAATGTTTTCTGCTGCAAGAAACAGAAAACCCAAATCAAATTTGACTTAAAAAATGTAAGAAGGGCTCATGAAACTGGAAACCTCAGAGACAGGGCAGACTCAAAACAGGTTGACCAAACACCTTAGTTTTGTCACTAAGGACCCACTTTACTAGTTTCTTTTCATCTCTGTGTTCTGTCATTTATAGTATAGGCCTAATTTTAAAAGTGGCTCCTCTAATGGTCATGGGATGGTCTTTATTATTCATGTCTAGAGTGAAAGAATGCACTTCTGCCCAGCATTTTGGCCATAAGAGCTGAAATTTAGTCTCATGGAGCTAGTTTTAGTCACATGCACACCTTTGAGCCAATGACTGTGCCAAGGGAAATGAAATGCATTAATTGACCCAAGCCAATTTGGGCCCACTTTGAAGCGTAGTGGTAGGAGCAGATTCACTCAGAGTACATCAGCTTGGTGGAGGGCTGGAAACCAGCATGAAAATCAGGAGAATGTTAGGAAAAGGAAATTGTGGGATAGAACCAAATAGGCAACTAACACATACCTGCTATAATAACCACAAACTAGGGGCTCCCAGGCGGCTCAGTCGGTTAAACGTCTGACTTCGGTTCAGGTCATGATCTCACAGTTTGTGAGTACAAGCCCTGCATTGGGCTCTCTGCTATCAGCACAGAGCCAGCTTTGGATCCTCTGTCCCCCACCCTCTTCTCTGCCCCTCCCCACTTGTTCCCACTCTGTCTCTCTGTCTCTCTCTATCTCTCTCTCAAATAAATATTTTTTAAGTCTCTGAAAAAAAAAAACCCAAAAAACTACAAACTTGCCTTGAAGATTGTCACATCTCAAATGAGACAATGTCTAATTTGTTGGTGCCATTTAAGAATTTTTTGATGGGACTTTATTAGTAGAGTTTTAATATTCATCCATGCACAAGTCTCCTTTCTGGGCACGTGAGAAATTTATATTTCCTGGTTATCTTGCAATTGGGCAGAGCCATGTGACTAGTCCTTGCCAATGAATTTTGGATACAAGGGATGTGTGTGTCTTACCCTGTGGCAGCACTTGTAGAAGTGATTAAGTGACAGAAGATCAAAGCATGGAATACAGATCCAACATATGGCAGAAAAGGGCTCTGGATAGTTACCTGTACCTGCAACAGACTTGTGTGAGATAGAAACAAACTTTTTTTTGGTCTCAAATCATTGACTTGGGTGTTTTTCATTACTGCTTCCTAACCTGACTCATCTTGACAAATACAAATTTCATATGTTCTTACAATTGACATGTAACTGAGGAAATAGAACTAATACAATAGAAATGTAACACTAGTGATCCCAAGAAATACCATGATGTTCAGATTTCATGTGAAATGAATCAGAATGTTGGGATAGTTTTTTGAGTGTGGTGATGTCTGACCAGCATTTCCAGATACACTTCTTTAGTGAAGCACCTATGAGATTAGTGTTCTGAAAACAAAGCTTTTATCATTTCACTTACTTATACAATAATCTTCAATGGTTCCACTGTTACTGAACTTTATATTCCTTACTTAGTGTCTTGCCTCGAAGCCTTCTACATTTTGGTCCTAACCTACTTTTGCAGACGGATGCACCATTATTCTTTCTAATTTCATCAGTGTGTTCATCATTCTCAACACTCCTGGACACAGCCACAGAGCCTGAAAAGGGAATGTAGTTCAAAAAATTTCTTTAGGTGTTTTTGTTTGTTTGTTTGATATCCTTTCAACCCCTAGCAGCTTGCTACATTTAGCAGCTCCAGTTTTAGACATTTTGCTTTGCGAATTGGTGGAAACCATTGACTAACCAACATCTATTCTCCCTTTCTTTCTAAGTGATCCTATATTATTCCTAATAATCCATGCATTATTGGAGGTAACAATGTGTTCAACTTTAGTTGTATTTGTTAGTCTCTCTTGCAACTAGATATATCCACAAGAACAAACTGTAGAATTGTGGAGAGGGACGTCAGAAGAGGAAGAGAGAGACTTAAAAGCTCTGTTTCCCTTGCGTCCTTTTCCTATCTGCTGCCTGGTAAGTGGATATGGTGGCTGGAGTGCTGGTGGCATGGTCTCAGGAGCCATCTGGGACCATGAAGTTACTTTGAGAATGAAGTCAAGACTGAGAATGGCAGAAGAGAATAATAGAAAGCAGCCTGGGTCCTTGGTGACCTTGTGGAGTTTCTATATCAGCTTGGGGCTACCTACCTTTAAACTTTTTTTTTCCCAATGTTGCATTAACTCTTAAGGTGCATCATTATATGCATTATTAAGAAAGCCCATTACCAGTCAAACTGATATAATGAATTCTTATTGCACCAGCACTGAGGTTATTTCAATTTCAGAAATGTTAAATTGTAACAAAAAAAATGTGTTTCAGAATCAGCAAAATATAACAGAGATAATCAACTCTTTTGCTTACAGTGGTCATTATTTTGGGCTTTTGGATACATTTCATATGGATTATCTGCATCCTAACAATACAGACTGATTTTTAATTTTTCTGCCTGCATTTTGGACTCAATGCTCCTTCAAATTTCTGAGTTGACTTCAAGCAGAGTCCTTGTTTTAAAAATCAAGTTTATTGAAGTATAATTCTCAGACATTGGCATGTACCTGTTTTAAGTATGGTTTGATGAGTTTTGACAAATGCATGCACCCATTTAACTTCCAAAATGGTCAAATTATAGAATATTTCCAACACCCTTTATACTTATCCTGGCCAATTCCCCCTACCCCAGGCCTAAGCAACTGCTTTCTGTCATGATAGGTTAAATTTGAATTTTCTAGAGCTTTATATAAATGGAATCATAAAATATTTACTCTCTTTTGAGTCTGGCTCCTTTCATTCAGCATACTGTTTGAGACTCATCTATGTTGTTCTGTATATCAATATATTTTTTTTCTTTTTTATTGCCAAGCAATATTTCATTATATGGATGTACCACCATTTTTTAACTTTTTAGCAGGTGATGGTTCTTAGGGTTGTCTCCAGTTTGGGGCTATTGTGAATAAAGTTGCTATCTGTATACATGAAGAGTCATTTTTTATTCCCCTACAGGCATGGGCCAGTTCTGGCCACTCTTGTATCCTGCCCTGGTTCTAAGAATCTTATAGCTCTGGCTACGTAGCCCTGCCCTTTGTCTGCTTGTTGTTGACACTGACTAGTTCGAGGTAAATCTATCCTGAATAGGAGTTATCATCTATTAGCCCTGCTACTTCTCCTATCCCACTCTGTAAACATGACCGTAAAACGAAAGAATTAAATATACTAGCATATAAAAGTGGAGAACACTTGCCCTGGGCATGGAAATTTTTGGAATAAATCGTACAGGCTTTCAAATTAGCTTTCTGTTCCATGAGAGGTAGTGGGGAAGAGACTCTGGATTTGGAGCTGGGCAGGTCTGTCTTCACATCCCACATTGGCCATACCTTATTAGTGTGAGAATTTGAATACATTATTTAACCTCACTGAGTTGCTTCCCCCCTCCCCACACACACCCCAACCTGGAAATTGAATATAAAACTCACTTTGCAAAATGTGAGAATTAAATGCATGCATGCATTCAACAAATATGTATTGGAAACCTACATGTGCTGGGCCCTGCCTAGGATCTGGGGATACAGCAGTGAGCAAAACAGTAAAAGTTCGTGACCTCATGGAGTTTACATTCTACCCAGAGAGACAAGACAATGAAAAACAAAAGAATCAAAATCAGTGTTGTTAGATGGTGGAAGGTACCATGGGGAAAAATAGAACAGGGAAGAGAGAAAAGGATGCACTTGTAACTCCTCCTTGACTGTGTCCTGCTTGAGACTAGAATATGATCTTTTTCCTGTATCACTAGCATTTATCATAATGTCAGCTGTATATTAAATGCTGCACACATGTTTCCTGAATGAAAAGAGTGACAGAATAAAAACCAGTGTTGAGGAGAGAAGTTTATCTCATGAAATCATTGTAATACTGCTTACCTGGACACTTTTATGTGCTTCTAGACAGGTAATAATTATGTCAGCAAGAATGGTGCCCTTCCCTTCTCCTTGTTCTTGCTGGATTCTGTAAGTCTCCTAGCCATCGTTATATTTTTTCTTAGAAATCAGAATGTCTTTAATGTACCCTCTTTATAATAATATATCCTTGCTAAAAAAAAAATTAACTATGTGCATTTTTCAGGATTTGCAGAATAAGGAATATGGAAAACAGTTTGAGAAATGGTTCAATATGTCAGCTTTCATATTAAAGAGCTTTGGTATTCTACATTTCTGGAAAATCATCATGCATATGCTACAAATATTAGAGTATTTAGAGTAATGTCCAGTGTCAATAGATAATGTGCTTAATATTCGGTTAAGTGGGGCAAAAAAACCCCACAAACAACTGTGTGCAATATCATCTCATACATATAAAGTACAGCAGGATTTACAGATGACTGTGCTTTTCTTCTTTGGGCTTTTCTACATTTTTTATTTTTACTTTTTAATATTTTTTTTAATGTTTATTTATTTTTGAGAGGGAGAGACAGACAGAGTGCTTGTTGGGGGAGGGGCAGAGAGAGAGGGAGACACAGAATCAGAAGCAGGCTCCAGGCTCCATCTGAGCTGTCAGTACAGAGCCTGACATGAGGCTGGAACTCATGAACTATGAGATCATGACCTGAGCTGAAGTTGAACACTTAAGCGAGTGAGCCACGCTGGCGCCCCTTGGTTTTTCTACATTTTTTTAGACCAAACCTGTATTATTAATCACTTCCTACCTCCCCCAAATTTCTATTATTTTTGAAGGTTCAAGAACTGAATATGAAAGAAATGAGAACTTATATTTGAATGATGGCTTTGATTGAAATATTTATTTAAGGTCTACAAATTTGGCAGGCTGTAGGACTGACCACAAGATAGAAGTTTTAACCTGGAGTATTGGAAATAGCCTATCTTCGGGTTGTTTGATGAACAAACTAGATAATGTATGTAAAAACGCCTTCTGAATTATAACTTGTTTAATTACAAAGCTTAATGCCTGTACCATCCTCTACAAATTCCACCAGGGCAGGAACTTTGTTTATGGCTGTATCTCCAATACCCATCATAAAACATGTGTGCAATAAACATTTAGTAAGTACATGAATACTTTGTTTTCATAAATGATAATTATTTCATAAAAGAAAACTGTATCCTCCACTCATTTGAATGCACTACAATTCCTTCAGGTTAAAATCTGAATTCCTGCTATTCAAGATTTATTCAGTCTAGTTGACATGTACTTTTCAAGGCCAATGATATAAACACCACCTCTACTCAAAGATACTATCTCCTGATTGATGTCTTCTCTCTTCTCTGCCCAAAGTCTTTAAAAATATCCAGCTCAAATTAAAATTTTCCTTTGAACTACCTCAACACTCATTTGACTTCTCAGACTGTTAATTAAAAAATAAAACATTTAGGGGCACCTGGGTGGCTCAGTTGGTTAGGCTTCCAACTCTTGGTTTTGGCCAAAATCAGATACCACTGTTTCCTGAGTTTGAGCCCCACACTGGGCTCTGTGCTGGTGGCTCGGAGTCGGCTTGAGATTCTCTTTTTCTCCCTCTCTGTCTGCCCCTCCCCCATTCACTCTTTCTCTTTCAAAAATAAACTCAAAAAATAAATAAAACACTTTAATGTCTTATTTTTGCATTTCTGTCCAAAAGGACAAGGACAACCTTTTGAATATAGTAAATGTCCAATAAGTAATTATTGATTTAACTATTTTCATAACACACTATTCGCTTACAATTTTTATTCCAGTGAAGGTAAATCAATTTCCTGAAACTCTTCCCTTACCCCATATGAAGGTGTAATTATTGTCATGAACAATTTTCAGAAAGCATTCTCTGCTATAAATGCAGCTTGTCATAGAAAGTATTTCAGTAACGGCCCAATCCACTAGAAAAATCGAGAACGAGGCAGTTATTTTCTAATTCCAGTAATCTGTGTTATGCCTTACCCTTTGTTGTAACTCCAATTCCTTGGACTCCCCCCTCCCCCTGCCATGATCTTATCCAATTAATAAGGTTGAAATAATGCCATTTGTCTTTTTGGAGCTAAAATTCTAGTGTGCTTTATTCCCTAAATCTTTTTATGTGTAAATTAGGCGCTTAAGAAAACCTGTAGTACATCATCTAAGGAGTTAGATTTTAAAAAGTTTATTAAAAAAAAAAAAAAAAAGTGCGCGTGTGGGGAAATGTCCGGGTGTAGTTTAGTTGTGAGTGGAGCGGTGGGCCAGGTGCAACTCTCAGAAACGTTTTTATGTGTCCCTGGCCAACTATCTCCACACAAAACCCGGTTTATTTATTTGCGCTACTGCGGTACAGAGCTAACTCTACCGCCACTCAAACTAGCTTTGTGCAGATTTAAAAATGCTTGAGCGAGCGGCTCCTGAGTTTTACCATAAAACGACCCAGCTGGATCCAGCACAGTTTTGTCACCCTATTTCAGGGCCTCTCGACGGTCGTACAGAATTAGGACTTTGGATTTGAGCGCAGAGCGTGTATACAAGCAAACGCAAGGAGATTTATAGATTTGGCAACTGTGACAAAGCTTTAAAACTTGCCCCTCAAGTCGCAACACGGGATGATCGGGACGCCAGGAGCCGGCGCAGCCCCAGCGCGGGCGGTAGGGCGTCATGCAGCCCGACTTTCCCTTCGATTTGCTTTTCCTGTCACGGTGGTACAGAAATAGCAAAGCAAGGGCGGGAAGTCGCCCGCCCGTATTTTCGGTGCGTGTGTGCGCGCGCGCGCGCGTGCCTGTTTCCCGCTGGCAAGGGAACAGGCAAGAAGCGAGAACGACCCGGAACCCGCCCCCGGGGAGCCGCCGTGCCTCTGCACCAGGGCTCGGGCGTTGCGCTTCAGCCACTTCCAGAACGCTCCAAGTAGCTTATGCAGGCCCCGCCCCTTGCCGGGGTTTCCCCGCCACCCGCGCTCATTTGCATGGCGCTTCCCCTCCCCCGCTGCCATTGGCTGGCGTCGCGCCCCGCCCACTGCCCCTCCACCACGGCAGGGTTCCGTCCCCGAGCCGCCCGGAGCTGCGGGCAGCGGGCGGACTGTTAAACCGCGGCGGCGGCGGCCGGGGCGGGAGCGGGGCGCGCTCTGGAGACGAGTCAGCGGCGCCCCGGGTGGGGGGAGGCGGGCGGGCAGCTAGAGATCACCTCAGCAGCCCCCACCACGGCCGGACCGAAGGTGCGGCGGCGGAGGGGAGCCCGGGCGCCCCAGCAGGCGAGTGGCCGGCGTCTCAGCGGCGGGCTGAGGGGGGTGGGTCTCCTCTGCCGGGGACGGCGGCAGCGCGGGGAGGGGAGAGCGGAGAAGACCGCCGGGTGGACTTGCGGGCCCGGCAGCCGAACGGCAGCCCCTTCGCCCCCCGAATTCTCTGGGCTGTTGGACTCTGGGTCCCGGCACAGGATCGCGCTCTAGGGCAGGGGTCGGACCGCAGCCAAATTTAAACGGCTAAACCTAACAGCCTTGGCAGAAGCTGAGGGGAGGGGAGAGAAGGAGTGAAGGGAGGGGTGGGGGCGGACCTAGGCGCGGTCACGTGGGGGCAGGGGAGGGGCTTGGCAGGCCTCCCTTTTGTTTTGGCTGGCGCGTGCGCAGAAGGCAGAACACGTGGTTTCCTGGGCCCGCCCCTTGATTTAGCGGCCGCTCCTCTGCGGGTGCGGTTGTGGTGTCGGCTGTTTTGGGAGAGCTCTGAAGCGGAGCTGTGTTAGATGTGACCCTTGTTTTCTTTATTTTATACTTTGTTTCAGGCATACGTTGATTTGGTCTTTGGAATTAGATGGGGTGGAGAGGAATCTAAAGAATTATTAAGGAATGGTGTTGCCAAGTTTGTGTTGCTTCTAGGTGTTCTGAAGGGACCGACGTTGCTGGAAAATTTGAGGATATGTGGTGATTGGTAGCCAGAAATACAAAGCTGTTTTCTAGTCATTAAAGAAGAGGCTAGCTTTGCATACAAGAGGGAAGGCACTGGATGGACCCTCTTGTAATGCTTTCTTAACTTCGAGAGAATTAGTGTTTGTTTGGTTCCCTGCCCGGCAGATCCACTCCACCCTTTACCTCGGATCAGCTGTGAGGCGCGGCGCGGGGAGGTGGGGGGTTTTGGCGATTTCTTCTTATTTTTTTTAACTGAGGGAAGCACATTCCTTTTTGATTCCCCAAACTTTAGTCAGCTGGTGAGGTTTAAGAGGGTAACTTATTTCGTCTTAACTCAGTTTGCTTAACTTGGTGCTGAGTTTGGGTCGGTAGGAATGTTTTTAAAATGCAGGATTGGGGTAGTTTTGTTACCTACCAATTAAACGTAAGAGATATTTACCAGTACAGACAAAACTGGCGGTGTTTTTTGACTAGGTAAAAGAGGCTTTAAAAATAATTCAATATTGGAGAAAAACTTGGTATTCTGGAATGTAGATTACTTGAGAAAGAGGTTTAGCGTCGAGTGGTTTCTGCTGTTTCCAATTTTTAACTAGCTGTTTCCTTGGGCAAGTCACAACCCCTCTGATCTCAATGTTTGTTTCGTCTTGCAGATAGTTTCATAATATCCCTGCTTTAAGAGATTGTTATGATAATTAAATACTTTCTGTTAGTAAAAATCTTCACCAAGCATTACAAATACAGAAATTGCTAAGGAATACGGTTTTATAGCAAAAGTCAGGTTTTTTTTTTTTTTTTTTAATCCAGCATACTGGAAGAGTATAAACGGTGAATGAATCATGAAATAGGATATATTTGAATATCTTTAATACCTGTTGTAACTATTATTTTTGATTCTTCTCCACTTTGCTCCTATTTACTCAGATCAGCGTCAAGGTTGCCACCATTTTTCTGTAGTTTTAACCTAGGTAATCATTATTTCTCTTCCCCAGCCCTTCTAGAGTTTCACATGATTTTTAAAAAATCCAGGCCAGTTCTATCACATTTATTTTTTACATTTATTTTTTGTGCGTCATAGGTGCCATTTCTAAATAGCAATTGCTTACTTAATCTTATTATAAAATAATTTGGAAAATAAAGATGAGTGCAACTAAGAAAAATACAATTTGTGTTTCTCTCTAATTATGCCTATTTGTGTATTTTCCCTATAACTGGGTTCATGTGTTATTTTCATTTAACTCTACCTCGTAAACGTTCCGATGTCATTAGTCTTTGAAAAGTTATTTTTAGTTGCTTAAAATTATATCATGTAACTATCATATTTAAAATTTTTCCTATTGGCAGATGTTTGGGATGTTTCTGATGTTTTGCTAAAGTGTAAACTTCACTACAGAGAATCACCTTTTACATAAACCTTTGAAAAATTTTCCCCCCTTAGGTTTGTAAAAAAGAAATTACTAGGTCAGAGTCTGTGTGTGTGTGTGTGTGTGTGTGTGTGTGTGTGTGTGTTTAAGGCTCTTGAACATCACCAAACTACCTTCCAGAATGTTGTAACTAGTATGACACAGTGTATCTAGTATATGAGCCAACCTCACATTATATCTTTTTTCCTCTTCTAGTTATTAGTATTGAAACAAAAAATCTTGCTTTAATTTGCATTAAATTTTTTTTCCACTGATGTTTTGTGACCCATATATTTTATTTTCCTAACTTGTAAGCTGCTGGAAGGAGAAGAGTGTATTTCATATTTGACATTCTGCTAATCACAAAGTGGGTGATCAGTGAATACTTGCCATTTGGCTATTAATATTTACCTTTTTGACCTCTGGAAGATTAGGAAGTGATGTCTTGCCTTTTTTGTCTTATTGAGTTTACCAGTACATTGTTGGCAACGTACTGTCATTGTGATTGATTCATTAGAGTACTCCCTTCATGTGGGGGACTCACTGCTCTTCTCAGAGATGTCTACTAAAAGGTCCAGTGACTTCTCATTGTTCAACTGCTACATTATCCAAGAGCTCCAGCCAGTTTTTATGCCACTTATCACAATGACTTAAACTATTTCATTTCCTTTATTCATTTATCTATCTTGTATAGAATTCACTTACAAATTTCATTTTGATCATTCTAGTTTCACAGGTAGCCTTTACTGGGTTATTATTTTTTTAAAGCCTAATGTCTAAAGTTTCTTTGTTTTATTCACATTGTTCTTGATAGTCCACCAATTATTGCCTATAACATATTTTACTGCCTTTAACCTACATAAACTTTATATGTATCTGTACTTTTTATTTTCCTTTATTCAGTTATTTTCCTCTCATGTCCTTTGGCATTTGTCTATACTGTATTAGATTGTGAAGGAGGCAGAAATCTGTTTCTTTTGGTTTTAGAATTGTGTTTAGGATTGTTTACTAGTTGACTTCCTCAAGTTAAAAACTGCAAGGAATGGGGCTACTTGCAACAGAAGTGACCGGTAATAGGGACTTTGCAACCAATTTACTGACTTTAAAGCATATTGTCTTCTACCTCTATCCTAAAGTCCTGACTGTATTACAGTACTTTAATGGAATGCTGTATATAGGGATGACCCCGAATTATCAATACAATCTTACATTACTTTCTGTATTTTATCTTCAATTTAGAAAGGCAAGGAGGGTGTATCATTTACACACAATTTCTTTTAATTTTTTTCCTCTTAAATGTTGTCTTAAAGAGAGATTTCCGTGAACTGTGCTCCTTATTCCATGTAGGATAAGTAAAAAAACAAATGTTAATAAAAATGGTAATATTGTACTTGCCTGTAGACAGTATAATGAAAATCTGAAGACCATTCGTAATGAAGGTTTTTAATACTTGATTCGTAATGAAGGTTTTTAGAAGCATGTTTTATTTCTACACACATGTGGCAGTTCTCTATAAGTATTCAGAATTGTGAGAAAATTCATTTATAATATTGAGGTTTTATTAATATTTGTAATGCACCTTGTATTTATTGTCTGTTTCCAGTCCTATAAGTCCAAGAATTCTCAAGCATGTTTTTCAAGGTAATTTAAAAAAATCGTTTGGTAGTAGATCATTCATTAATCATTGTTTAACGACATGAAATTAAATTGAAACAAATGTGATAGTGTATTTCTAAATGTAAATTTCTGAATCCAAGCGGATGTACACAGAAAAAAACCCTTCATTTATATTCCTATGAGTCATGCACTTAAAACTGAATAGTAATAATTCTGCTTGAAGTATGATCTGTTTGATGTGTTATGTGGCCACCCAAGTGGCTTTATCTTTAATTAAATTCCTTTAGTCTTCAAAGAGAATTCCTTTTTAGGGATAGTTTTCAAAGTGGAAGAAGTTCTTGCTATAAACATTACTGAGTACAGAGTACTGAGCCAACTGTACCCTGGTCATGCCAATTACTGCAGTGTTTTCTGCTGTAAATTGAGAATGCCTGTATGTAACAAACCTTAAAAACATGACACTCTATTTTATATCTTCCATCAGTTCCTGTATTTTTGAGGAGTAAAATTATACCAGTATAAACTCTCATTGCTTCTGTTGTTTTAATTGGAATTTTTCTTTATGAGTTATAAATTTAAAATTTTGAATTTTTAAATATTTTATTAATATTTGAAAGAGCTTCTCTCATACTTTGCTAAGAGAATTTGGCTTTTTTGCCTTTTCTTTCTCTGACTTTTATAATGGATCAGCTGTCTGAAACACATTTAAGTTGTAACTGTGGAAAATAATTTTTGTCCCTACTTCAGGCTTCTCTCTCTCTCATAATGCTGTTGGTAGTTTTTATTGTTTTAAACTTGTAGATGAGTCTGCCTTATTTGTGATACTGTAATTCCTAGTTTGTGTTACTGCATTTAAGAGAACTGGGATTATCCAGATTCCAGTTCAAAGAGTAAATTAATGTTCCGGGTAGATTTGAATAGGATATTTTCCATGGACTCTGTGGGATATACATTCATGTGCTAGAATATAAATCATAGTCAAAGTCTGGAGTATTTTAGGGGGTGGAAAATCAGATTTGGCGTTTAATTTTTGTTCATTTTCAGAAGGAAGGATGGTTTTTCTTATCTAAATTATCTAGATTATCAGTTTCAATTCTGAAGATAGACTAGAGTAGCAAACTTTTTTAAAAAATTATTTTTTTTAGAGGGAAAGAGAGCACATGTGGGAGCAGGGGAGTAGCAGAGGGAGAAGGAGAATCTCAAACTGGCTCCACACTCATGCGGAGCCTAACACGGGGCTCAATCCCGCAATGCTGGCATCATGACTTGAGCTGAAATCAACAGTTGGATGCTCAACTGACTGAGTCACCCATGCACTCCTAGATTAACAAACTTTTGATTTTATTTTTTTTAAAGAATGTATGCCAAACGTTATTTGGTATATGTGACTTACATATTGTAAAGATTTGATCTGCCAAGTGTTGGGACCAACTCAGTAATTATTGACATCGTAAGTATCTCATTACGTACATACCAGTTTTGAGGGATGACATATTTACTTTATCTCATGAGGTCTACAGGAGTGTTTTACATTTAATTAATACTAAATTCATAAATCTGATTTATAAATATTAAATTACTAATGGAAATGTTTTGTAGACATCAGGGCAAAGCTTTTTATTTGTGGTAATATAGCAACTAATTTCTTTCTTAATTCACAATGAATGTGTTGGATTAAATTGTAGACCAAATATCAGAATTTATGATACAGACTTTAGACTCTTTTTTATAGTGGATTAATTTGATTGTATATAATAATGAAGCTTAATATGGCCAAAACAAAAGACAAAAAGTTTTGATTTTTTTGTGGTTTTTAAATGTTTGTTATTTAAAGGCATAAACTTTGAGGGCACATAGGTGGCTCAGTCGGTTAAGCATCAGACTCAATTTCGGCTCAGGTCATGATCTCACGGTTCATGAACTCAAGCACTGCATTGGGCTCTGTGCTGACAGCATGGAACCTGCTTGGATTTCTCTCTCTGCCTCTCAAAATAAATACATAAACTTAAAAAAAAAAAAGCATAAACTTTGGCTTGTTTCACTGCAGTTTTTTCTCTGGTTTGTATTTTTTGGAAAAATGGACTGTTGGCTGTAGGGTTATTTAGTTAAGTGGATTATCTGTAACAGATTTATAACAGATAGGTTTTTGGTTTTGTTTTTTGCCACACACAAAATGTCAGGGCTTGGATGTGCTAAGGTATTTAATTAATTAATTACTATTTAAATTGAAATGTTAGTTGAAAACTTTGTTGTAAAAACACAGAAGCGAAATTCATGCTCAGGAAATAGTTGATTTTTGGATTATCGAGAAGAGTTGCTTCTTGACAGATAATCAGAATAATCTGACTAGTTGCTTTCTTTGAAAGGGTACTGGTTGGTTCCTAAGCTTGCAGTTTTGTTTCTTAAATCCTGTTTGCTTAATATTTTACTTTTTTATGTTGTGGTCAAAAGGAGTTTTTCTCTGTTACCTGTTTCAGGTTCTTTAAAGTCCTATATATGAAACTCTTAGAAGGGGGGCCTGTTTTGCCTGATTATCTTAGGTGCATATGAAATAAATGGTGCCTACAGTAAATAGAGTACAGTATTTACAGTATTTTAGCAGCTAGAAAGAAATTTCTTAGATTTAGCTAAGGTCTAAATGCTTTTTTCCCCACACAATTATGTGCATGATTAGAAACTGAATAATAGAACCCAGAATAATTAGAAACTAGATATTCATAAGATCAAGATGCTTCTTTGAAAGCTTTTGCCTTTTCCATATTCTTTTTGAATAACATAAAATATTAGTGTCTAAAAATACTAAACAATATGTTTAGCTAAGAACTTTGGGAACTGAAATATTTTAGTTAATGGTTGATTCTTGTTTACTTAGGGGGACTATATACTTTATACTTTGTACTGTCCAGTAAGGTAGGCTTTAATCACATGTGTGACTATCAAGCATTTGAAATGTGGCTAGTCCAAATTGAGTTCATGCTAAATGTAAAAAACCCTGGATTTTGTGACTTAGCAAACATACAAAACATAAAATTTCCCTTCAAGATATGTTTATATTACAGATTGAAATAATGTTTTGTGTATAATGGGTTCAGTAGAATTAAAATTAATTTCATGGTTTTTGTTTTTTTCTTTTTAAAGTAGCAAGTTTAAAATTAAATGCGTAACTCACATCATATTTTTGTTGGACGGCAATATTCTATACTACCATTTCTTAGCCTTAAGACTCCTTTCATAGTAAAATCTCATGTACCTCCTTTCTCGACATAAATTTTTTTTTTTTTTTTAATGTTTGTTTATTTTTGAGAGAGACAGAGTGCAAGCAGGGGAGGGGACAGAGAGAGACACAGAATTCGAAGCAGGCTGCAGGATCCAAGCTGTCAGCACAGAGCCTGATGCAGTCTTGAACTCAAGAATCCTGAGATCATGACCTGAGCCAAAGTCAGCCGCTTTACTGAGCCACCCAGGCACCCCCTTCCTTGACATTTTAAAATACAGCTGGCCCTTGCACAACGTGGGGGTTAGGGGTCCTGACCACCCCCATACAGTCACAAATCTACATAAAACTTTTGACTCCCCCAGAACTCAACTACTAATAGCTTACTGTTGATTGAAAGCCATAACATAAATAGCTGATTAACACGTATTTTGTATGTTATATGTGCTATATATTCTATTACAATAAAATAAGCCTGAGAAAAGAATGTTCTAAAGAAAGTCATGAGAGACAATACATTTACAGTACCTGTTCTGTATTTACTGGAAAAAAAAAAAAACAACACATATAAGTGAACCTACACAGTTCAAACCCATGTTGTTTAAGGGTCAATTGTAAATTTGTTATATTTGATGCTATTAGTTGAAGAAATACTTATTAAGGGCCTGCTTGCTGTGTGCCAAACAATATTATAGGATACAGTACTGAAGGAAAACATTCAAACCCTGCCTTCATGTGGCTTTCATTTTAGTGGGAAAAATACATATGATAAGTAATTTTTAGTAAAAATTTTTACATGAAGTATTGTGAGTATGCTATTGTGTATAACTTAATGTAATATAATTTTAATATAGTGCTTCATTTATCTGGTGACATATGCTATTTTAATTTACTTTTGGCATTTGTCTTGTATGATCTCTGAACTTCGGAATCTGTAGTTTGATATCAAATTAATTTGGAGAAGTTCTTAATTGTTATTCAAATAGTTCTTCTTTTTCATCTTTGCCTTCTGGTATTCCAATTACATGTAAACACATTTTGTAGTTGTCCCACAGTTCTTGGTTGTTCTCTCCCTGGGTTTTGTTTTGTGTTGTTTTGTCTTTTTCCTCTTTGCTTTTCACTTTTGGAAGTTTCTGTTGGCATATCCTCAAGCTCAGAGATTCTCTTCTCAGCCATGTCCAGTCTACTGTTGAGCCCATCAAAGGCATTCTCATTTTTGTTACAGTGTTATTGATCTCTAGCTAATTCCTTTTTGATTCTTTCTTAGAATTTCCATCTCTTTGCTTTTATGATGATGCATCTGTTCTTGCATGCCATCTACTTTTTTTCCTTTAGAGTCCTTAGCAAATTAATTATAGCTTGTTGTTTAAGTTCTTTTAAATTTATAGTTTCATGATTTCAACATTCCTACCATATCTATGTCTGGTTCTGATGCTTGCTTTGTCTCTTCAAACTATATTTTACCCTTTGGTATGCCTTATAATTTCTTGTCGAAAAAGGGGACATGATGTATTGGGTAAAAGGAACTCCAGTAAATCGCCCTTTACTAAGATGTTGGGGAAGCATTCTATAGTCTGATGATTAGGTCTGTCTTTTAGGAAGCCTGTGCCCCTGGGCTGTGAACTGCACAAATGCTTCTGGGGTTTTTTTCCCCCTCTTAGGTAAGAACAGGATGGCTAGAAGGAGCTGGGTTTGGGTATTTCTTTAATTCACTCTTAACTGAGAAAAAGCAAAGCTTTTCAACAGATTGCTTAGAAAGTAATATATGTCACTTTGTTATCCTTCTTTTATTTGACTTCACTGTAATTTGATGGACCTGCTCCTGTTTTCTTTATATACTTTTAAACACTTTGGGATCTCAGTTGCCACACACTCGGGAATTTCCTTCCAATTACTGACTGTACTTTTTAGGACTCTTCTTCTTTGGTAGCTCCTCCTCCTTTGTGGCCGCCCCCCCCCCCCCCCCCCAAATGTGAATGCACTCCAGGGCTTGATCCTGGGCTCCTTTCTTTTCTTTACCTATATTCTCTCCCTAGATAAACTCTTCTAGTCCTTTGGCTTTAAATACTATTTATAACCAATGACTTTCCAAAATAATATCTCTAACTATGAATTTTTGCTTGAACTTTAGACTTGTTTATCTGACTGCTTCCACTTGGATGGCTAATAGGTACTTCAAACTCAACATAACCCAGAAAGTTCTTTCTCCCTCAACCACCTGTTACCCCAAGTCTGCCCAATTTCAGAAAATAACATCACTAATCACTCAGTTGCTCAACCCAAAAATCTAAGAGTCATACTTAATTGCTTTCTTTACCTTAGGCCCCACGAAATCTTGGCTGACAAAAGTTTTGTTAACTGTCTTGAAACATATCTTAGATTCAGATTCATCCTTTTTTTTTTTTTTTTTTTTTTTCCCTCAACTACCTCACTAGTTTAAGCCACCAGTACCATCACTTGTTTAGATTACTTCAAGTAGCTTTTTGGTCTCCCTACTTCTGTTCCTGGAAGGTATTTCCATTCTTTCTCCATACAAACCTTTTCTCTATGGAACAGCTAGAGAGTAATTTTTTAAAAATAAAAATGTAAATTAGATCACATTACTACCTTATCCAAATATCTTCAGTGGTTTTCCTTTGACTTACATAAAATGTCTGTGCAAACCATTTGCTTCTCTGATCTTATTTCCTCTTACTTTCTCTCTCTGGCTCATTATGTTCTAGATATATTTCTTATTTTTGTTCCACAAACACAACAAATTTATTTCTGCTTTCGAGGTTTTTATTAGTTGCCTTTTTCTTGGAAGGCTCTTACCCCCAAATCTTGGTTGGCATGTTATTGTCATTTCAGGTCTCAGAACAGATGTCACCAACACAAAGGCCTTTGTTCATCTACAAATCTAAATTAACTCCCAATGCTGGCATGCTGTATCACTATTTAATTTTTTATAAAAACACTATGGAATCCTTATTTGCTTGATATTTTCTTATTTGTGTATTTATTCTATATCTACCATTTGCTAGAATGTAAGCTCTGTGAGAATGGAAACCTTATTTTTCATGTTCACTCATGTTTCTAGTAACTGGGATAGTGTCTGTTACATGTTGATCAATAAATGTGTATTAATTGAATTGTTAAATGTTTGGTTTTAGATTGAATATATATTAAATGGAGGTTAAAAATCTAGCTTCTACCAAAAATAGACAAAACTATATTTATGACTCAAAGTTGGCCATTTCTTCATTTTCTGCTTTTAAAAAGTTAATTCTTTTTTTTTTCAACTTGTTTATTTCTGTAACTTTTGGAAAGTTTTTATTTTGTTTTGTTTTTAAAAGATGAAATTGGTTTTCAGCTGCCATTCACGAGTACTTCTCTATAAATAACATGTTGTGGTATGGACAGTCTTTATACTCAAATGAAAACCAGATGAGTTGTAGCCAGATATTCTCACTGTCTTGTTTTTTAAATTGACTTCTGAATCCTGGAGATACCTTTAAGTGCTATAAAATAATTGTGATCATACAGAATACAGCTTATGGAATTAAGCTTATGTCATTTTCTTAACGTGTTGGCATTTTTTTATAGTTGGTATTTGTAAGTCTTTAAAATTTGTTTGGCCATTTTTTTCCTTAAATAAGGAAAAAAGCAACCATCATCAAAACTCTGTGCAAGCACAAAAATATTAGAAACATATATCATTCCAAAATACTTGCAAGAAAATTATGGCTGTAGAGTCCACATCAACACATTGTAGTGTATGTACTCCTAGGGGGGAAAAGCTACAGTATGTTGAACAATTGACTGCCACCTGTAGTGTGAAAACTCAAGAACTTGGACTTTTGGGACAAATCAACAGTCACCAGGAATTGTTTAGCTCAATATTGAGGTGAATTTGCAGAATTCATTATTTTATGCTCTAAATCAGTATTCCTTATGCATCTGCCTCTAACCAGTTGTCCATTATGCATAAAAATGAGCTGGTGACTAAAAATAGTTAACAATTTAAAACTATGTAATGGTTGAAACCATTATTTAGAGTTAACCTGAATGGTAACTCCTTATCTTTCAGGAGTATGCACATCTGATTTCTACTAACTTAAACATATGTCTTGTGCATATATATGTCAGAAACTCCTAAGTTACGTTTTGAATAATTTCTTTTGTTTATTTAGTATTTTAATTTTGAGGAAGTCTAGTTTATCAAGTATTTTAACTTTGAGGAAGTCTAGTTTATCATTTTTTTCTCTATGAATAATGTTTTTGGCGTTCTATCCAAAAAATCTTTGTCTAACCCAGAATCAAAGATTTTCTTCTGCATATTTTTCTAGAAGTCTTATGATTTTAAGTTAACTTTTATGTCTGTGATCCATTCTATTGGATGTGACCATTTTTATATAACATGTGAGGTATGGATTAAGTTTCAGGTTTTGCATATGGTTATCTTACTGTTCCAGAACAATGTTTAAAAAAACTAGTCTTTTTACTAGTTTTTACTAAAACTAAAAACTTTTTACTAGTTTTTACTGTTTAAAAAACTAGCCTTTTTACTAATGAATTGCCATTGTATCTTTGTCAAAAATCAGTTGACCATATGTGTGCTGGTTTGTTTTGGAGCTCTGTATTCTTTCTGTTAAGTGTTCATTCTTTTACCAGTGCCATACTTATTTTGACTACTGTAGGTAAATAGGTAGTTTGAATCCTTTAGCTTTGTTGTTTTTCTTGTTTTAGTTTCTAGTTCCATGCCTTTTCCAGTATATTTTTGAATTGGCTTGTTAATATCAGCAAAAAATTCTGCCAAGATTAATTGGGATTGTGTTGAATCTGTAGATCAGTTTAAGAAGAATTAACACTCTAAAATATTGAATAAACTAATACATAAACACAGTGTATCACTCCCATTTATTTAGGTCTTCCTTGATTTTTTTTTAATTGGTGTTTTTTTTTAATTTTTTAATGTTTTTAATTTTAGAAATACAAATGATGTTTGTATCTTGACCTTATCTGCTACCTTAGTAAGCTCATTAGATCTAGGAGCTCTTTGTATAGATCTCTTGGGATTTTCTATGTAGAAAATCATTTCATCTGTGAATAGAAACAGTTTTACTTTTTCCTTTCCAATATGTGTCTTTTATTCTTTCTTCATCTATTCCACAGGCTAGGCCAATAGTATGGTGAGAATACTAGGCCAATAGTATGGTGAGAATAGGAGTGGCGAGAACAGACACCTTGACTCATTACCAATCATAGGGCAAAGGCATTCAGTCTGTCATCATTAATGGTGAAGTAACGCTTAGGCTTTTGCGTAGATGCTCTTTAAACAATTCTCCTTTTCCTAATCTATTATTTTAAAAATAATTAAAATAGGTGTTGTTACTATTTATTACTACCTAAATCTCTGAACACATTTCAAAATCATGACTCGTTTGTTATTAATTCAGTCAATAAATATCTGACAATTTTTGTGTACCAGGCATTGTTTTCAGTGCCAGTGATTAGAATGTTGACCAAAATATAGTTCTCTTAAAATAAATTCCTCAATAGAATGTAATAAAATAATAGGTAATGATTAGTGCTATCAGGAACAATAAACATTATGAGGGAATGGAGTGTCATGAATTGAGGGGCTCAAGCTATTTAACATGTATTAGTCAAGCCAAGACTCTGGTGAGGTGATCGTAGAGCAGAAGTATGAATGAATTGAGGGAGCCAGCCATTTTATCTGTGGAAGATTGTTCCAGGCTGAGAGAATTACAAGTACAAAGTGCCTTGAAGCAGGGACTTTCTGGTGTGTTTTAAGAGTGGCACAGAGGCCAGTGTTGTTGGAGTGTAGTAAATCTAAGAAGAGAGCTGTAGCATATGAAGCATTCAGGGACCTGATAACGTAGAACTTTGTAGATCATAGAAAGGGCGACTTTGGATTTTATTCTAAGTATAATGGTAACCACTTATTTATCCACCAGATATTTACTGAGCATCTGCTGTATGTCAGATACTTTTTCATGTTGATGATAAACCTACCTTGGAGATATTGTGGGTTTAGTTCTACATCCCAAAAAACAAAGCAAATACTGCAATAAAGCAAGTCAAATGAATTTTTTTGCTTTCCAGTGCATACAAAAGTTACGTTTTTACTATACTGTGGTCTATTAAATATGCAATAGCATTATGTCTGAAAAAAAACAATATACAGTTGACCCTTGAGCAACATAGATTTGAACTGTGTATGGTCACTTATACACACAGTATGCTTTCAATAAGTATAGTATTGTAAATGTATTTTCTTAATAACTTTTTTCTCTAGCTTTAGTGTAAGAATATACTATATATTACATATAACACGTGAAATGTGTTAATTGACTATATTATTGGTAAAGTTTCTAGTAGTTAAGTTTTGGGGAATCAAAGTTATATATGGATTTTCAACAGCATTGGTAGTTGGCACCCCTAACCCCTTCGTTGTTGAAGGGTCAACTGTACATACCTGAATTTATAAAAATACTTTGTTGTTAAAAACTGTTATCTGAGCTTTCAGTGAGTCATAATCACCAATCAAGATAACCATTACATATATAATGAAAATATTGTGAGAATTGAAATATTGTGAGAATAATGAAAATGTGACATAGACATGAAGTGAGCATATGCTGTTGAAAAAATGGCATCGGTAGACTTGCTTGATGTGGGGTTACCACAAACATTCACTTTGTAAAAGATGCACAATCTGTGAAGTGTAATAAAGTGAAGTATGATAAAATGAGGGATGCCTGTAGTTAACAAAATAGTCAAAAATCCAAGCCTTCATAGATCCTTAGAAATATTAGTGGTAAATGTAGTTTATGTAATATGGAGGAAGTCAGAAGTGGTAAAGTTTAGAATAATCAGGATACATTGTTAATATGTAATGATCGCATATTTAATAATTTAAAATTAGATTAAATGCACTTATATTTTATGATAAAACTATTAAGTGAGATTTATTCCAGGGATGCAAAGATAGTTCAATGTTTGTAAATCAATCAGTATGATACATCACATTAAAAAAAAAAAAAAAACTATACAAACACAGTTTAATCTCTTATTTACAGGAGATGTCTATTTTTGGGAGTTTCTTTTGGATGCAAAGTAGAAAGGTTTTAGGCTGGGAATTTTATAAGATATGCTTGGGAATAGAATATAGAAGCACTTTATGGAAATCCTAGAATTGTAACTGTGATATGGATGGGGCTTCCAGAGACTAGAACCCAAAAGTCTTCATATCCAAGTGTATTAGTTACCTATTGCTTTGTAACAATTTAATGTCTATTTCACAGCTTCTGTGCATCAGGAATCTAAGCATGGCTTAGCTGGGTGCTTCCGGCTCAAGATTTTGCACATGGCTGCATTCCATGTGTTGGCTGGGTCTTCTGTCATCTGAAGGCTTGAGTGGGGAAGGATCGGTCTCTCAGAACACTCACATAAATTTTGGCAGGCTTTAGGTAGTTGTTGCTGGAGACATTAGTTCTTTGCCATGTGGGTCTTCCCAGTTCACAGCACGGCAGCTGGCATTCCAGAATGAGGGTGACAAGATGAAAGCCACAGTCCCTTTGTAACCTAATCTCAGAAGTGCTATCCCGTCACCTCTCCTGCCTTCTGTTTGCTAGAAGCAAGTCACTAAATCCAGTCCATACTCCAATAGAAAGGGCATGAATACCAGGAGACAGGGATTATTAAGATCATTTTAGAAACTGGTAGATACTACCAAGTAAGCCCTAGAGATCTCACCAGAGTTTTTTGTGTGTGTGTGTTTTATTCTAGTTCTATACCGTAAATGTGTCTTAGCCAGTCTAAATCTGCATTTTTTCTTTCTTTCTTTCTTTCTTTCTTTCTTTTTTTTTTTTTTTTTGCTACCAGCTCTAGTTCTTAACTATTAATCTCTTTATTTTTTTACCTCTTATTTTTGTTCCCCTTATATTTAGTTTATCAAGGGCCTAAGATGAACTCTGCTGCCTCATGACATTTTACCTTCTGCCTCTGCTACTAGTCACTTTAATTATGTTTCTAGCACCTTGTTCAAAGTGAGAGAGAGAAGGTGGGGAGGGAGGGGATAGAGTATAGGACCTTTTGAATATGACTACCTCATCTGTGATTAACACAGTTTTCCTTAGAGAGCAGTGTAGTTATCTAAATACTATTGTAGATGTTTATAGATTAGAATATAATAGAATATTTCTTATAAAATTAGAAACTAAAAATAGACTTTGGGGAGAGAAGAATGTCTACATATTTTTTGAGACATTACACAGAAAAATATAAAAAGAGCAAACATCTCTCTATTTTTTAAGTAATCTCTACATGCAATGTGGGGCTTGAACTCACAACCTTGAGATCAAGAGTTGCATGCTGTATTGACTGAGCCAGCCAGGTGCCCCCAAACATCTATATTTTTATCACATAGAATTAACAACCAATAACATTTGTTCATTTTGCATTTAAGTCATTTTCCTCCCAGTACTAAAGTTTGTAGTTGAAACTCAACTTCTCTTAAACTACCACTTTTAGTTCTGTTTCATGGAAGTTATCTGATGTGCAGCTCACAGATATTCACAGATTTGGTGGACATTTTTCTGGTTCATTTTTTATTCTTGTAAACACATAAACACGCACACACTTACGTATATATGGTGTGGTCTTGTGTTTGTATTTTTCCCCCCATATCAATGTAGGTTTTATTGTATTTTCAAAATCTCTCAGGGGCGCCTGGGTGGCTCAGTCAGTTAAGCGTCTGATTTTGGCTCAGGTCATGATCTCACAGTTCATGAGTTCGAGCCCCACGTTAAGCTCTGTGCTGATAGCTCAGAGCCTGGAGCCTGCTTCGGATTCTGTGTCTCTCTGTCTCTCTCTGTTCCTCCCCCACTCAGGCTCTGTCTCTGTCTCTCATAAATGGAAAAACTTAAAAAGAAGTTAAAATACCTCAAGTCTAAAATACATCTGGCATCTTGCTGTTTCTATAGCTGGACAACTTAGATCTTATTTATCAGCCTGCTGAAATGTTCCTTTTTCAGAAACATAGATGCCATCCAAGAATTTTTTTTGATATCTTTGTTTTTAATTGTTGTGGCTTGTTGAATCAAAGCAGCTGCATTTGATACAAGTTCAATGTCATTTTCTTCAAGAATTAACTCATCTATCTTGGCTTGAGATACTGAACAAGCAGCACCTGGTCTCATCCAAATCCTGTGGAAGTATTTTCACCCAAGAAATTTTGGATTTCAACAGGAGAACCATTTTTATAACTAACAGTGTTGATGGGGAAGTGAGAATACACAGATCTCATCTTGGAAGCCAGTGTAATGCCCTTGATTATGGCTATAGGTAGTGGGAATAGTAGCCAGTTCTTTTCTGTTTCTCCACCATTTGTCAGCTCGGAGCCTCTTTTTCTTTTCAAGGAGACTTAGTTCTACATTGAGGTAATTGAAGTTCCTTTGCAGGGTTCCTCTGGGACCCTTCACAATAACAGTGCGTCTCTTCAGAGTGACATCAACATTTTCTTGAAAGTCTACAGTTTGATTACTGAGAATGATTCTCATTCTCACAGTAGTTGTAGCAAAGAGAGCTTGTGTTTGTATTGTATTTATTTGGTAGCATATACTGTACCATTCTTTTTAACTTTATACTCTTAGATTTGTGCATATTGATATATATATAGATTAAGATCATTCTTTTTAGTTGCTGTATAGTATTCCATTGTGCTTTATTATGCATCCTCTTATTGCTAGATAACTAGGTTGCTTTGAAAGAATATTTTGCTGTTACAAACACTGCTGTCTTGTGCACTTGTGACAAATACATTTTCCAAATTAATATCAAATTTAGAGTTAACTTATAGTCCAAATAGATGTGAGAAATCTTATTTACCCACATTGTCATAATAAGTGATATTTTAGATTTAAAACATTATTTTAAATTTAGTGATTGGGAAACTGTTCTCTTGCTTTATTAATCTATAATTCCTTCATTACTAGTGAGATTGAGTATGTGTTTAATGACCATTTGGAAGTCATCTGTGAAGTGTCTAACTAGTTTCCTCATTTGTAGGAGTCCTTTATGTATTTTGGATACAAATTATTTTCTATTGTATATGTTGCCAATATATTCTCCTAGACTATAACTTGCTTTTAAGTATTTTTTTTTTAACTGCATTGAAACTTTCATGCTCTTTTACCTTTGATATTTGCTAGTCTTTGCAAAGAATCCCCTTTTGGTTTTCTGTTTTTCTATAAGAATGAGGGTATAGAGTTAACAGCTAGCACCTGGGGACATACTATACGAGAGTGTGGCCATTTAAATGACTATTAACTCTCATGCGTTGAAACAAAACTTCTGTAGTATCATTGCACAGTATCTTATAAAACTCGTAATTTTTAATGATATACAAATTTTTTCACTATTCAGTCTTCATAATTTTCAATGGTATAGGATTAACTTTTTTAATGAATCAGACTGTATGGTATATACACTTTTTCTTTTGATAAAATACAATGAAATTTGTTTAATTATAGGATTAATCTTTAGTAGTTATCTGTTACAGCCCCCACTATTTTCCAGGCAGGAGTAACAGCTTTTATAATGATAACTGATGACTCTACATTGTGAAAAGGGAAAAAAATTATTACAGATGTTTTTTCAGAAAAATTTTGCACATTGCTTATCAAGCAAGTTTTTGCTATCATATTATTTTAACAGTTGTGAAATTATATACTTTTTAATTTCTAGTTCAGTTACTTACATCTTTTATAACATTTAGCTTATTTTAGTTAATATTTATACTGTTCAGATTATGAAATTTAAGTCGAGAAATGGATGTTTTGAGCAATTTACTATATTTTATAAGGATAAGTAATTCTTACTTTGGCAGAAAATATGAGATTAAGTTACATTTGCAAATATAATTCCCCAATTCCAGGTTGGAATTTTTTTCTTTTGCCTTTCACTAAACATTGTCTCAAAAAAAAAAAAAAAAAAAAAAAAGGAAAGGAAAAAGGAGTCCTGAGGCACATCCACAAGCATTTGTCTAACATGTGCTAGGTAATGTGCAACCTTAATTGGAGTTTTTGGAATTGGGCCCACAGTCAGAGTGAAGAATAGTTTAGTCTTTGTTGAATTCCTTATGAATTAGGAAAGAACAGAGATATTATTAGGTGTTGGGAAATAAAGGAGGAATTTGGTTTCATTTACATTTTAATCAGAAACATTGAAAATGTTGCCCTTGGAAAAAGTGTAAGCAGAAACCTTTTTTTCTAGATATTTGATCATTTATTTTTACATTATTTTAGGTTTCCAGTAATTGTCTGCAGGATTCGCCATGACCCCAGCTCTGAGGGAGGCAGCAACAAAGGGTATCTGCTTTTCATCTTTACCAAGTACCATGGAGTCTGACAAGATGCTATGCATGGAAAGTCCAAGAACTGTAGATGAAAAGTTAAAGGAAGACACTTTGTCTCAGATGCTGGGATTTCCAACTCCTGAACCTACTCTTAACACTAACTTTGTGAATTTAAAACATTTTGGCTCCTCTCAGTCGTCAAAACATTATCAGACGGTTCTTTTAATGAGTTCAAATTCTACATTAAATAAATACAATGAAAATTACAAACAAAGGAAATTAGGGGAACCTAATTGCAGTAAGCTGAAAAACATACTGTGTAATGGCAGCAACATTCAGCTTAGTAAAATCTGTCATTCTCATTCTGAAGAGTTCATCAAAAAGGAACCTCTGTCAGATACCACAAGCCAGTGCACGACAGATGTACAAATTATTTTGGATTCAAATACAACCAAAGACATTAATGTAGATAAAGTACAACTACAAAACTGTAAATGGTACCAAAAGAATGCACTTTTGGATAAAGTTACTGATGCTGAAGTTAAAAAAGGTTTATTGCACTGTGCTCAAAAGAAAAGTGGGCCTGGCCACTCAAATGTGCCTGTTGGTTTCTCAGCTGCTGAAAAAGAGGAAGAAGTGAATGCTCGTTTACTTCATTGTGTAAGTAAACAGAAAATTTTACTTAGCCAAGCTAGAAGAACTCAGAAACATTTGCAGATGCTCCTGGCAAAGCATGTTGTTAAGCACTATGGTCAACAAATGAAATTTTCTATGAAACATCAACTCCCCCAAATGAAGATCTTTCATGAACCTACCACAATTTTGGATAGCAGTTTACCTAAATGCACTGAAATTAAGCCAGAAGTCAACATGTTGACTGCAGAGAATAAATTGTGGAGTGATACAAAAAATGGCTTTGCACGGTGTACAGCTGCAGAAATCCAAAGATTTGCACTGTCCGCTACAGGGCTGTTGTCTCATGTTGAAGAAGGTCTGGATTCTGATGCAACTGATAGCAGCTCTGATGATGATTTGGATGAATATACCATTAGAAAAAATGTGGCAGTGTAAGTGCAAAATTATTCTTAGACCTTTTACTGTTCTGTGTATAGCAGCGATTTTGTCTTGATTTCAAGATACGTTAAGTGGAAATAAGTTTTCTAAAACTTTAGTGCCATAATCTTTAAGTTATAAAACTTTGGTGAATTTTTAAAATGTTTTGTTTGTTGAACTATGTATGAATATATACATACTGTTTAAAAATGAGTTACTCAACTGCTCTATCTAGGAAAAATCCATATAGGAGTAATGTAAGCTCTTTAGCTAAAAGTAAACATCTTTCCTATTCTTGAATAGAATAGGCTATAGACAAGACTGAAAATTTTGCATATTTTAGCCAATACGTATAGTCAAAATTAAAAACTTCAGTCTGCATGCAGGGAGCCCTCATTGACTTTAGGAGTTTATTAGTTGAGAGTATATGTAAATTGATCTCCTTTTTGTGTGTGTCTGTGTGTGTATTTTTAAGTTGGGAACTATTTATTTATTTTTGAGAGAGAGAGAGGCAGAGAGGGAGGGAACACAAGTGGGGTAGGAGCAGAGGGAGAGGGACAGAATCTTAAGCTGGCTCCACACTGAGTGTGGAGCCCCACATGGGGTTTGAATTCATGACTGTGAGATCATGACTTGAGCCGAAATCAAAAGTTGGATGCTTAACTGTCACCCAGGCGCCTCCCCATTTCAAAAAAAAAAAATTACAACATTTGTATACTCCTTGAGTTCCCACCTTTCAGCTCTGGTCTTTACCAATTTAGTCAATTATAGTGTCAGCTATTAGATTGAATACTTACTATGTTCTGGACCTGGAAGATTTATTTGCGGGCAAAATATTCATAGTCTCTACACTCTTGAGGATCTGCTTTAAAGAGAGGTATCCAAATATTTAAAACCAAACAAACGCAGAGGTAAAATAGTTTTTTATATATCACACTGTGTTAATATTCCAGAACAGCCCTATCTGATAGAAGTTTCTGAGATGATAGAAATGTTCTATATCTGTGTTATCAAATAGCCTTATGTGGCTATTGGGCACTTAAATGTGGCCAGTGCAACTGAGGAACTGAATTTTAAAATTTTACTTAATTTGAATTAAGTTTTTTTAAATTGCTAGATAGAACATGATTTTCAATCTAGCTTTCACAGAATCTGTTAATGTCCCTAAATTGATGCGAAATGCTGTGCATATGTGGTATTTTGGGAGGAAGAGGTCCATCATTTTTATCAAATTCTCAGAGATGAATGAGAGTCATTACAGAATTAGAAGCTGAACACATTAATTTTTACTAATAAATAGAAAGTCAGTATATCAGTTTCTATGGTGAAGAATAAAATGTAAAACAAAGAGAGCATTTCAGTCTTTTGGTGTTCTGTTATCACTATATTTGAAATGTGTTTGAATGTGGGAGTTAATATTAAGCACATGACTGGCATTGTGCTGTTTACATATGTTGTATTATTTAATCCTTTCAACAACCATTGGAAGTGACTGTTGTTATCTTTATCTTACTTAAGAAGAAACAGTCTCAGCATGGTTAAGCAACTTGCCCATGGTCAAAAAGCCAAATAATTGATGGAACTAGGATTCTTGTCCATGTATATGAGACTTAAAACCACTGTTCTTGCTATTGGACTGTGCAACTTTGTCAGCGTATCATTCATTGATCTTAGAGCCACAGGAATTATTAAGTACATGAGTTCTGAAAGAAGAAATTTACCAATTTATATATATATATACATATATATAATGCTTTTAAAGTAATTCAATTTACTAAAATTTAGTAGGTAAACTTAGTAAATTATTTACTTTTCTGTTGTTGTAGACAGCTAATGGGCAAGTTTGTCTCTTTTAAGTTGGAAACAAAAATCAGAAAATCATGTCTTCCTAGACTGTTCTGATTTTAAGATTTTCTTTCATTGATCTCCTATAGTACTTGATCTGCCATATAGTTTATCCTTATGTCCTATTTTGTTCTATATGATTTCCTAAGTTATGTTAGTCTTAATAACCCAACACATAGTAAGAATGGAAACCACATTTTATTGTGTTTTATTTATCTACCTGTCTATCTATCTGTCTTTCTATTTTTAAGTAATCTCTATGTCCAACATGGGGCTCAAACTCATGAACCTGAGATCAAGAGTTGCATGCTGTACTGAGCCAGCAAGGCATCCCTGAAAACCACATTTTAAACTTAAAAAAAATCTCATATATATTAAGCATATAATTACTGATTGGTCAAGATATTTTAAGATTTGCCTTTCTTCCTTAAGTTTAGTCAGAGAACACTAAGTTTAGACACTTGTATAAAACATTCAGGAATAGGGAGATTCAAACTATTAAAAGGTTTTTTATACAGAGCATCAAGCAATATACATCTCGTTTTATTTTCTTCTCAACTTTGCCAGTTTATTAAGGAAAATTGAAGTAAAGTAGCCTGGAAAAAAATTGGGTTCAGGCTTGGAAAGTTTATTTCTCATTCTTTCTTTTTCCTATAATCAGCTTGGAAAGGCTCAAGGACACTACACATATATTTTAGAAAAGAGTGAATTTAAGAAGTTTAATATTCTTTAAGATATACTTCAAGCCTCTTGCATTATTGGCCATTTATATTAAGATGCCTTGGTTATTAAAGCTCATATCTATATTTCTAGATATTTCTAGATATTTCTGTATTTCTAGAAATACCTATATTTCTAGAGTTCAGATCCACTTCATTCTCAGGTTATATTCATCTGATCGATTCAAATCATTAATACTAAATTTTATAACAACTTTGACTTCTTTAAGTCACTGAATTATTTGATAATTGTTTAGGTTTTTTTGTTCTTTTTTTGCTATTTGAACTTTATTTGCATTTCTTGATTTTATGTATCTCCCCCAAAATTGGATATTAACTTTGCTTTGAATATTTTTACTAATGCTAATAATGTGGGAAATATTGTTTTTCCATTTTATTAATTTTGATGCTGACTGAATTTTGAGAATAACGCAAACTTAATTATTTGTATCTTTTGGTGTGAATATAAAAATGATTTCTGTTTTTTTAAATTGGAGTTCTTTTACAGGTTAAATTCATTTAATAATTTAACACATTTGTCCTAATAAGTTTTTTTAGTCTACTTTTATTTTTTTTAATTTATTTTTGTTATTTCCTGTGCGTTTCTGGAAATTCACGTTTCAAATGTAGATGAATATTTTTAATGAATGAAGTTCAAGTTAAACCTTAAACATAAAATACATTTAAAATGCATTTTGTGGACCTAAACTTTAAGTAGTGCTAATACAATTACATTTTCATTATCTCTACTGAATATGAACAGACTTCTGAATTTAATCATGAGGTCTACAGTGGCAAATACTAAAGTTTACTTCAACTTAATTTTAAGTAACTTAAGGGCAAATACTACTTTTGATGTCATTGTATATTCACTGCCTAGCATTGTCTACTTTTTAGTGTTTTTTTTGTATTTGTTAATTAAAGGAATTTTTTTATATTTGGAAATGTAGTTTTAAAGATACAAAAATTGGGGTTGGCAGTCTATGAAATTTTTCTCCATATGTTTGTCTTTTCTCCATCCATTCTGTAGTTTATTTTTACTTTGTCCCCCCACTCCCTTCCTTTTTCTCTAGTACGAAACTGGCCACAAGATGTATCTTATACATCTTAGAACCAGCATGAGTGGTTATGCAATGAATGAATAAATGAAATACAGCATGACAAAATATGTACATTTAAAAGTATTTTATTATAATATTTAACATTTGTAATTTAAAGGTTGATAAGTAAAATGAATTATATTTATTTAAAAAATCTTGGATTATATTATTATAAATGTCTTCTGTTCCTATTTTTTTTTTAAGTACTGATAAGAAAAACAAATTCCTTCATTCTGATTAGGGAATTTAGCTGTGAAGGAATATAATTTTTAGGAAATTGGAAAGCACTCACTGTAGCCATTACCATTTCCATTGTGTATTTGACTTGACCCTTTTCTTCCCCCCCAAAAAAATGTAGGCAATAGATTAATTCATAATGACATTACTGATTACCTTAAAAATAACTTTTGGTTGAGAGACTAGTGTGTTTTGGAAAATTTTTTTAAAAGCTGTTTTCCTTTGGAAAAGAAAATATGATTTTATGGTTTTTGTAGGTTTGAGATATAATCCTTATAATATGAATAGAACCCCCCCCCCCCCCCCGCCCTTCCATGTTCTGTTCCTTTGGTGAAGGAGTGCAGGTTTTGGACCTCCTGTGTAATAGTCATGGCTTGCTCTGTGACCCTGAGCAACGTTAATGTTATTTTTAACTCCTTGAATCAGATTCCTACCTTAAAGAGTTCTAGAGATGATTAGATGAAATACTAAATATAAAGTACCTATACATAATAAGGCATGGATTTGAAAGCTAATAAAGAGTGTCTTATCGAGTAATTTAGTGTAAGAGACTGGAGCTTAATTATTCCATGAGAAACTTGGGGAACCATGGTAAAATACATGCCTGAGTTAACCCATTTGAGAGGTGAGGAAGCTGGAGTATTTATACATCAAGTCCCTTCAGTTACTAGGTGAAGGTTAATTCCCCTGCCTTTTTGTTCTGCCACTCTGGTGACAAAGCAAGCTCAGGCAACAACAGAAAAGCCCTGGGTCAAAGAAATGCATGTGCTGGCATTTGGAAGTCAGGTCTTTGTGCGCTGAACTGGTAAGTGTCAGGGGGTATGGGTGAGTCACTGACAGACTCAGCTACAATTATGTTCTCTCTCATCTGGTGGTAAAACCTTAGAGTGCTAGCATTTTCTTCTGGGAAATGATGATCAGTTACTTTTCATCTAGGATGCATGTGGGGAAACGCACAGATTTTGTCACAGACATATTCTGATCCTCCAAGGTTGTTAAAAAGGAAGAAACATGGTTAAGTCTTATTTGAGGAAACCTGACAGTATCTACTGAATCACCCAGCTGTCTTGGGTGTTGGGAGAAACATCTCTTTGTTTCCCCCAAATTAGTCCCTATATATTCAAATTTCTTTGATAGTTGGCAGTCTTGATAAGGAAATTCTTTTACGCAAAATTAGACATTTACCAGGAAAGGAGAGAACTGTTGTTATTCAGTTAGAGGCTGTCAGGTCAACCTTTCTAGATTGAAAAAATAAGTAATTTCTTGCAGACCTAGAGAAGTGTATACTCATAGTGTGTGCTTTCTATTTTACCAGTGGAAAGGACAAGAAGAGGTAAAATCAGGTGATGAATTTCCCTTCAAGAAATTGGACAAATAGAAGTATGAACTCAGTCTGACATTCAGAGAGTAAAGAGACTAACAACATTTCATTAATAAATTGCAAATAAGAGTACCTTTATATTTGTATAATGTGAAGTTGGCAAGTTAGTTTTGCATTTATTACCTTTAAAATTCTCGACACTTCAGAAATAGATGAGAAAAGTGTGGTTTTCTTTTATTTTACTTGAATGGGAAGCAGAAAAAGTTGAATGAAAAACAATCCTAGAGAAATTGTAATGATACTTGAGTGACAGTTTGTGACAGAAGAGCAGAAATTCAAGTGTAATTGCAAAATGGAGTAATAGCTACAAAAGGGTGAAGAAATACTTTATGTCTTGCCATATAGACATCACTGAGGAAAGTAATATTTCAATTAAAATAAACTCCTTGTTTTATATATTTTTAAGCTAATTTTATTTTAGAGCAGTTTTAGGTTAACAGCAAAATTGAGTAGAAAGTATAGAGAGTTCTCATGTATCTCCTGTCCCCTCACGTGTGTAACCTCCCCCATTATTGACCTCCCCTACCACAGCGGTACTGTATAGACACATCATTATTACCAAAAGTCCATAGTTTATTAGTAGGATTCACTTTTGGTGTTATACATTCTATGGGTTGGACAAATATATATGACATATATCCACCATTGTAGTATCATACAGAATAGTTTCACTGCCCTACATATCTTCCGTGTTCTGCCTATTTATCCTTCTCTCCTCCAACCCCTGACAGCCACTAATCTTTTTACTGTCTCCATAGTTTTGCCTTTTCTAGAGTCATATAGTTGGAATCATACAGTATGCAGTCTTTTCAGAGTGCCTTTTTTCACTTAATAATATGCATTTAAGTTTTCTTTGTCTTTTCCTGATTTGATAGCATATTTCTGGTGCTAAATAATATTCTCTTGTCTGGATATACCATGATTTACTTATATTAAACCTGTTGAAGATGTCTTGCTTACGTCCAGGTTTTAGAAATTATGAGTAAAACTTCCATAAACATTTATGTGCATATTTTTTTGTGTGAACATAAATTTTCAATTTGTTTGGGTAAATGCCAAGAAGTGCAATTGCTGGATCATATGGTAAGAGTATGTTTAATTTTGTAAGAAGTTGCCAAACTCTCTTCCAAAGTAGCTATACCATTGTGCCTTCCAACCATCAATGAATGAGATTGCTGTTGCTCCACATCTTTGTCAGCGTTTGATGTTAGTGTTTTGGATTTTGGTTATTTCAATAGGTGTGTAATGGTATCTTACTGTTGTTTTAATTTGCAGTTCCCTAATGACATGTGATGTTGAACATTTTTTTTATATGCTTATTGTCATATCTGTATGTTCTTTGGTTAGGTGTCTATTCGATCTTTGCCTATTTTTTAATTGGGTTGTCCATTTTGTTATTGTTTAGAAGTAAGATATAAAAAGAATTGATTGGGATTTTATTGAATCTGTAGATTGAGTTGGAAAAAGCTGACATACTGACAATATTGAGTCTTTTTTTTTTAAATGTTTATTTAGTATTGAGAGAGAGCAAGTGAGAGAGAGAGAGAGAGAGTGAGCAGGGGAGGGGCAGAGAGAAAGTGAGAGAGAGAATCCCAAGCAGGCCTCACACTCAGCACAGAGCCTGACACGGGGCTCTATCTCATAATGGTGAGATCAAGACCTGAGCGAATATCAAGAGTCGGCCTCTTAACCGACTGAGCCACCCAGATGCCCCAACAGTGAGTCTTTGAACATGGAATATCTATTTATTTAGCTCTTTGATATCTTTCATCAGAGTTTTGAAATTTTTCTCATATAGATCTTGCACATATTTCATAAGACGTATATCTAAGTATTTTATTTATGGGCATGCTAATGTAAATGGTAATATGTTTTTAAATCAAATTCCACCTATACATTTCTAGTATATAGGAAAGCAGTTGACTTCTGTATATTTACTTTGTATCCTGCAACCTTGCTGTAATTATTAGTTGCAGGGTTTTTTGTGCGTAATTCTTTTGGATTTGTCCTATAGATAATCATGTTACCTATGAACAAAAAGTTTTATTTCTTCCTTACAAACCTTTGTATCCGTTATTTCTTTTTCTTATTGCATTAGCTAGGATTTCTGTGATGTTGAAAATGAGAAGTGAGAGCATATATTTCCTTGTTCTTAATCTTAGTGGGAAAATTTCTGGTTTTGCACCATTAAATATAATGTAGCTGTAGGTTTTTGGTAGATTATCAGGTTGAGGAAATTCTCTCTATTCCTAGTTAACTTGAGAGTTTTTCATTTGTATTTGTTTTTAGTATAACAGAGTTTTTATCCTGAATTGGTTTTGAATTTTGTGAAATGCTTTCTGTGTATCTATTGATATAATGATATGATGAATTATATTAATTGATTTTTGAATGTTGAGCTAGGCTTGCATACCTGGCATAAATCCCACTTGGTCATGGTATGTAAGTCTTTTTATACATTGTTGAATTTAATTTGCTAATATTTTGTTGAGGATTTTTGCACCTATCTCCATGAAACAAATGATCTGTAGTTTTCTTATAATGTCTTTGGTTTTGGTATTAGAGTAATGCTCGCCCCAAAGAATGAGTTAAGAAGTGGTCCCTCTGCTTCTATCTTTTGAAAGGGATTGTAGAGAATTGGTAAAATTTCTTCCTTAAATTTTTGGTAGAATTTACCAGTGAACCCCTTTGGGCCTGGTACTTTCTCTTTTGGAAGGTTATTAATTATTGATTCACTTTCTTTAATAGATATAGACCTATTCAGATTGTCTATTTTTTTCCCTTTTTTAAAAATTTACATATTTTATTTATATCAAACCCAGGAGTATTTTGTTAAGGTTATCTAGTTAATTAATATACAGTTTCAAGTGTACAATATAGTGATTCAACACTTCCCATTCAGTAATCAGTGATCGTCACAAGTACGCTCCTTAATTCCCATCGCCTGTTTAATCCATCACCCCCATCCACCTTCCTGTCTATTTCTTCTTGTATGAGTTTTGGCAAGTTGTGCATTTCAAGGAATTGGCCATTTCACCTAGGTTATCATATTCGTGGACTTAGAATTGTTCATAATATTCCTTTATTATCCTTTGAGTGTCCATAGGATCTGTGGTGATGTCTCCTCTTTCTAATATTAGTAATTTGTGTCATCTCTCTTTTTTTCTAGTCTGGCTAAAGACTTATTGAGTTTATTGATCTTTTCAAAGAACCATTTTTTGGTTTCATTGATTTTTTTTCAACTTTGTATTTTCAGTTTTATTGACTTTTTTTAGTTTTTATTATTTCTTTTTTCTGGTTACTTTTGGGTTTAATATGCTCTTCTTTTTCTGGGTTCCTGAAGTGGAAGCTTGTGTGATTGTTTTTAGATTTTTAAAAAATTTTCCAATAATGCATTTAATGCTATGTATTGTGTAACTTTCTCTTACACTTCGCCATAAGGACTGTTGTCACTGCATCCTACAAATTTTGGTGACTTGTATTTGCATTTTCATTCAGTTTATAGTATTTTAAAATTTATCTTCAGATTTCTTCTTTGTCCCATGCATTAGTTAAAAGTGTGTAATTTAATTTCCAAGTATTTGGGGATTTTTCAGTTAGTTATTTTTTAAATTAATTAATTGAATTTTAGTAATCTCCATACCTGTTGTGTGACTTGAATTCATGACCTTGAGATCAAAAGTTGCATGCTCTTCCAACTGAGCCAGCCAGGCACTCCTGTTTGTTATTGATTTCTAATTTAATTCCCTTGTGGTCTGAGAGCAGACATTACATGATTTCTATTTTTTTTTTTTAACTAAAGTTTGTTTTATGGCCCAGAATGTGGTCTCTTTTATGTCTCTTGGTGTGTGTGTGTGTGTGTGTGTTTTGAGATTTTATTTTCACGTAATCTCTGCATGTTATGTGGGGTTCAAATTTACAACCTGAGATCAAGATTCACGTTCTCTTCTAACTGAGCCAGCCAGGCACCCCTCTTTTATGTTTCTTGTTAACTTGAGAAGAATGTATAATCCGCTGTTGTTAGATGAAGTAGGCTGTCAGTGTCAGTTATGTCTAGTCAATGAATGGTTCAGCTGTATCCTTACTGGTTTTCTGCCTGTTGGATCTGTGCATTTCTGATAGAGGGAGTTTTATAGTCTTCGACTGTAATAGTGGATTCACCTATTTCTCCTTGCTGTTCTGTCCGTTTTGCCCCAGATAGTTTGTTGCTCTTTTTGTTAGCCACATACACATTAAAGATTGTTATCTTCTTGGATGTAGACCCTTTTATTATACTGTAATTCATGATAACTTCCCTTGCTCTGAAGTCTGCTGTCTGAAATTAACATAGCTACTCCAGCTTGCTTCTGATTAATGTTAGCATACCGTAACTTTCTCCATCTCTTTACTTTTAATCTGTATGTGTTTTTATATTTAAAGTTGGTTTCTTATAGATAACATATAGTTGGGTCTTATTTTTTTATGCACTCTGACAATCACTGTCTTTTAATTGGTATAGTTAGACCATTGATGTTTAAAGTTATTATTGATGTAGTAGATTAATATCTACTATATTTGTCACTGTTTTCTATTTGTTGCCCTTGTTGTTTGCTCCTATTTTTGTCTTCCACATTTTTAATGCCTTTTGTGGTTTTAACTAAACATATGATTCCACTTTTTTTTTCCTTTCTTAGAATATCAATTATACTTTATTTATTTATTTATATTTTTTTTATTTTTAGAGAGAGCGAGCAAACAGGGTAGAGGGGCGGGGCGGGGAGGAGAAGGGACAATCTTAAGCAGGCTTTATGCCCAGCGCACAGCCTTCCATGGGGCTTGATCCCATGACCCTGGGATGATGACCTGAGACTAAGTCAAGAGTTGGTTGCTCAACTGACTGAGCCATCCAGGTGCCCTCTTTAAAAAACTCTTTTTAGAGGTTACATTTACAGCTAATTCAACTTTGCTCTCAAATAAACCTGCAGGTACCTTATAATGACAAAATAATCCTAATTTTTCCTCTTGTTTTTTTTTTTTTTTTTGTATCACTTCTGTCATTTATTTCACTTATACATAGCATACATAGGCATATATAAGCATACACACATGCATGGACACATTCATAATCAACTAATTGTTGCTATAATTATTTTGAACCAGTCAGATTTGTTACCTGTTAGATCCATTAAGAATAAGAAAAATAAGGGGCGCCTGGATGGCTAAGTTGGTCAAACGTCCAACTTTGGCTCAGGTCATGATCTCGTGGTTTGTGAGTTGGGGCCCCGTTTCAGACTCTGTGCTGACAGCTCAGAGCCTGGAGCTTGCCTTGGATTCTGTGTGTCTCCCTCTCTCTCTGCCCCTCCTCTACTCTCTCTCTGCCCCTCCTCTACTCTCTCTCTCTCTCTCTCTCTCCTTCAAAAATAAATAAACATTAAAATTTTTTTTTTTAATTTTTTTTTTTTTAACGTTTATTTATTTTTGAGACAGAGAGAGACAGAGCATGAACGGGGGAGGGGCAGAGAGAGAGGGAGACACAGAATCCGAAGCAGGCTCCAGGCTCTGAGCCATCAGCCCAGAGCCCGACGCGGGGCTCGAACTCACGGACCCATGAGATCGTGACCTGAGCTGAAGTCGGATGCTCAACCGACTGAGCCACCCAGGCGCCCCTAAAATTTTTTTTTAAAAAAAGAATAAGAAAAATAAAAGTTACTATTTTACCTTCACTTATTCTCCAGTGTTCTTTCTCTCTTTATGTAGATCTGTTTCTCACCTATGTGATTTTCCTTCTCTCTAAAAAACTTAACATTAGGCATATAGGGGAATGATGTCAATATAATAAAGAATTTGGTGTGGGTGTTTTTCAAACCACCTAAAACATATTAATGTTTTGGAATGAACAGGGGCAAACTTTTTCACAATTAAAGAGAGAAAACCTTAATGGTATAAGAAAAACGCTGAAAATTCTGTAAAAGTACCACCCTGCAGTGCAGTAAATTGCTGGTTTATTGGCTTAAAAGTTACTATATATTCCACTATGTTAAAAGATCTGAGGAAATTGCAGGTTGCTTTGCAGAAGTTGCAAAGATAGTTCCCTTGTGTTAAAAATAAATTACTGATGAAGAAGTCTATCTCTAAGTGATATTTTTAATGTTTATTAAACTGGTGTCTATTAGAAGTGATTGTCTTTAAGAACCCACATCAAAAGAAATATGAGCTCCAGGATATGAAGCTTTAAAGGGTGGACTGGCTTATTCTAGTAGATACAAATGCCAGTGGAAAAAACTACACTAATATTTTTATAAGGATTGCTATTTTGTTAGAACTCAGATTTTAAAATTCCATTGATTTTGAGTGGTCTGGCTCCAATTCTATTTTCTCTGTAAGTTCAGATAATTTTATTTTACAGAACATGGGTTATTCAGCAGTAGAAGAAATGCCTATGCCCAATTATAGGTTTGTGGTAGTCCCCTTTTAGAGTAACAAGGGTATTTGATCATTTTTTTCTAATTCTTTTTTAGTGCCCATCATAGTGGCTCGTAGGGCCATCATTAGCCCATTTTTGTGCAAAACAAAAAGGTGCTTCTTCAAGAACTCGGAGCAGATTTAGATTTGTAATTACAGCCTTAAAATATAGACTTCTTGCTGAATTTAGCACTGCTTGTACTTTCAGCTGGGCCCTTGTGCACTGTAGAGTTTGGACGCGGTGCATGGTGGCTTGGCTTCTTGAACAAAAGAGACATGCGTGTGCGCATACACACACGCACACACACAGTGCTTGTTGAGATGCTGACAGGCATGACTTCACACTATTCCATTAGCATATATGTTTTGATTAGTTTAAAAAGTTATTAATTTTCTTATATGTTCTTGGTTGTCAGTGTTTGATTTATGCAAGGATTTTAAAAACACAGTTAAGACTATTTAGCAGGCCATTAGCTTTCAAAATTTTTTCTGTATAAGAGAAAGGGGGTTATATTGATAGTATGTATGAATATTCCCTATACTCCTTTTTTCTTTCTCTCTTCCTCTCTTTGGCTGGGAGAAGGGGTGAATAGATGGTAGGGGAACAAACCTAAATTTGCCAGTTTGATATGTGAATTCTTTTAAACTAATACTAAAAATTTCAGTTTAGGTAATTGACACACTGGATTCTGCCAGAGTTCTAGGCGGGATTGCACAATATATTATGATTATTCTTGTTCCCTTTCATTTCTAATGTCTTTTCTAGTTCCAGTCTCAGTTTGTCCTTGGACATCCTAAACCCTACCCCTTAACTTAGTTTATCACCATGCCAAAATTTCTTAGAGTTCACAACTGTTTTCTTTTAAATGTTCGTTTGTTTATTTTGAGAGAGAGAGAGAAAGCATGAGTAGAGGAAGGGCAGAGAAAGAGGGAGAGAGAGAATCCCAAGCGTGGAGCCCAATGCAGAGCTTGTGAGATCATGACCTGAACCGAAATCAAGAGTCGGTCACTTAACCAACCAAGTCACCCAGGTGCCCCCACAGCTGTTTTTTTCCTTTATTTTTTTGTTTGCTTGTTTATTTTTCCTGTGTGTATATACAACTAGGTGGTACATTATTAACATTGTTAACTTGTATGTCAATGAGGCATAATCTTCTTAAAGATAATAAACATTTTAAATGAGAGCTTGCTAACCTAAATGATTCTTAAAAGCATAAAGTAATTTTGAGGGAGGGGTGCATTGGTTAAGTTATATGCTAAGGTGTCATAAACAGCAAGAAGACCTCAATATGAATGTGTAGAATCTATTTTTCTCTCATTTCATAGTCAAGAATTAGGTATGTGGTATGTTTCACAGGGTTTTGCCAGGGACCTGTTGGCTTTGCCAGCCTCTAGGATGCTGCCCTTGCTTGCATTGTTGAAACTTACTCACCAGCTGCTCATCTGATTTTCACACAGAATCATTTTTTAATGTCAAGTAACGCATTGATTGGGCTCAAATCTGATTGTTAGGGACTTAATGACATACACCTAACTGCAAGTAAGACTGGGAAATATATAGTACCTTGCTGAGCTACCATGAGCTCAGCTAAAACTGAAGGGGTTCTATTATCAAAAAAGAGGAGAATAGATGTTGAGAGAAAATAAACAGTCTGTTTAGTTTGCCTCTTTGGCCACCCAAATATCCATATACTCCCTTCTCATAGAGAAAACCTCCACTCCTCAGGATGACAATTCAAAGTCACTTTCAATAGGTGGAGTAGTGTCTTTTCAGTCAGGTACAGATTGGATTCCTTATGATGTGGTGACCTATTAAATAAATAGACAATTTTCTAACCCTCTTACACTCTTGTTTGTTTTATGTATGTAGTAATAGAGACAGGAAAGCTACAATAAAAACTCCTAGGAAAAGAAAATAAGATACACATGATAGGTTCTTACAATAATTAATAAGACATCTTGCTCTAGAAGTATAACAAGGTCTTGGTAGACCTTCTTGTTGGTGCAAGTTTGGGTTTCTCAGGTAAAGGATGTTTTATGCTACTAGAGTTTCCTCAAAAGTGTGAATTTCCATTCTGTTTGCCTCTAGTCAGTTAAATGTGAAAATATCACAACCAAAGATTTCATTTGTTCATAGTTGTTGAGCCTATAGACTAATCAATTTATTAGTTATTTTTCTCAGGCCATCCAACTCTCCCTCAATTCAGTGACTACTACTTTGAGGCCACCTGCAACAGTACATTTGGGTAGGAATTAATCTAATTTTTGCTCCTAGGTTCATTCTTATTGTGTGGCTTAGAACTCTTAAGAGAGATTCTTGGAATATATTTTTTTGTTGTCAGTTGTGGAAAAGCAGGTAGTTGGCTTTTGTATTCTTTTAAGGCCCTGTATTATGGATTAGTTAAAATTTCATTTATTACCTTTATTTATGTGTTCCTAGTTGTCAATATTTGATGTTATGCAAGGGATTTTAAAACATAAATATACCATTTCCTTTCCCATTTGGTAGGTTGCCTTTTTGGTTTTGTTGATGATTTCCTTTGTTATGCAAAAGTTTTTAGTTTGATGTAGTCCCAATACTCTATATTTGCTTTTGTCACCCTTGCCTGAGGAGACATATCCAGAAAAACGTTGTTAAGATCAGTAACCAAGAAATGTTTTCTTTTAGGAGTTTTATGAATTCCAGTCTTACATTTAGGATTTTTGATTCCATTTTGAGTTTTTTTGTGTGTATGGTATAAGAAAATGGTTCAGTTTCATTCTATTGCCTGTAGCTGTCTAGTTTCCCCAATATCATTTATTGAAGAGACTATCTTTTACTGATAGTATTTTCTTTCCTCTGTTGTCATAGATTAATTGATCATATAAGCATGGGTTTATTTATGAACTCTATTTTGTTCTGTTGATCTATGTGTCTGTTTTTGTGCCAGAACCATACTGTTTTGCTCTCTTTAGCTTTGTAGTATAGCTTGAAATCTGGGATTGTGATCCTCCAGCCTTGTTCTTTGTTTTCAGGATTACTCATTTCCTATTTTTGTGAATAGTTTTATTGGAACACCATCACACCCATTAATTTATGGCTGCTCATATGCTATAATGGCAGAGTTGTCTCCCTCCTTACAGAAAATGTTTGCAAAACCCTGGTCTGAAGGAATCAAATTCCAGGGAAAGATAAACTCTTCCTGGGTGAGCAAACACCAGTAGAGAAGTTTGGCCTAATTTAATGTATTTTTCCCAGGACAAACCTTATTTTTCTTAGGACTGTAATTTTTCACAATTGGATCTTCTTTTCTAATTTTTTATCCTAGTTTTTTATCATTGTTATCAGTAAGCTAACAAAATCTTTATGTTAAAACGGAAGTAATATAAGTCTCTCTTTAATCTTGGTATTTTAAGATGTAATATTAGAAAGCTCTGTCTTATTCTGGGAACTACACTTCAAGATCAAAACAGGGATGTAGGTTCATGATGTCGACAAGAAGTTAGTATCAAGAGAAATTGTACTCAAAACCACTTGATCTAAATAGCTTGCATTTTTTTTTTTTTTTTCCCCGCAAGTTAAGTGGTGACTGCAAATAAGCAAGGTTGGGTACTGAAGGAATATGCTACCTTCCTGGGGAATGACTAGTCTCACTCCTCCGGTGGTTTCCACTCACAGATGTCTTTGCCCTGATTTTCACTGGAAGTAGGAACCCCACCTTATCATCAGCATGTGGTGGTCTGTGATTTGTTCAACTCAATGCAGGGAGTCAGGTTTCTTAGTGGTCTGGCAGGCCAGGTTTATATGCTGATTGGGAAGAGAGGATACTCGGTATACACATATTCTTCCTGGTTTGTTGTTGTATCAGCTATGTTGTCAGTACTTACCTTCTAAGTTTTATTAGCTGTTAAATCATTGGTCATATAAGTTGTTTACATAAGACATGTCTTGATTTTGAGATATAACAGGTGTTAATATACTTTGAGTGAAATAGCCATGTGCTTATCTGTAACATGTTTACAACCATAATTATTTTTTAGAAAGATATGTTTTTAAACAAGGGAACATTTTTGGTGGTGAAGCTTTTTTGTCATTTTTAACCATACCAAACAGATTTTATTAGGTCCTATTAAAATATAGGATAAGGTATCTGTCTCTTTCCAAAATGTGCATCTAAACCCATGGATCTCTGTATTATTTCAGTGTGGTTATATGTGATCAGCCATCACGTAAGCTGATAATCTCATACTTAATTCTAGTTCAGTTGAAATTTGCCATAAATCATATCCCATTTTGACTACTGGCATAAACTTTTGGATAAATTATTGTTTTTTTTTTATCCTATAAAATTGGATTGACTTTCCAAAAAAAAAAAAAGGATAAGGTATCTTTTATAGAAAATTCATTTCATGTATTACAAGTCCCAGGATTATTTAGTTTACATAAATTTGATCTGATATTACTATTTTTTTGTGTTAATATAATTTAATATAATGTGTGAACATAAAAATAATTTTTAATGTTTGTTTATTTACTTATTTATTTATTTTTTACCCACTACCCCCAATGTTTGTTTATTTTTGAGAGAGAGAGCATGCACAAGTTGGGGGCAAGGGCAGAGAGAAAGAGAGGGACAGAGTATCCGAAGCATACTCTGTGCTGACAGCAGACAGCTCAGTGTGGGGCTCGAACTGATGAACTGACCTGACCATCATGATGAACTGATGACCATGACCTGAGCTGAAGTCAGACACTTAACTGACTGAGCCGCCCAGGTGCCCCAAACATAATTTTTATAAACAACTTCCCTATGAGAATATTTTTGCTAGAAGTACAATAACATGAACTCCACCCATTTTTTTTTTCTTTTTTAGCTAATTGTGAGTTTGACAACCAAACAAAATTGTGTGTTATAGGGAAATTTTCAACTGGAACTAAATTTAATGAAGGAATATTTAAGATCGTCTTTGATTTCCCCATGCTTATTCCCAAACCATACTCTGCAAGTCCTTTCAGCTTTAAAATGAACCTTGAACCCATCCTCTTATCTTCATCTCTTCTTTATCTTCCATTCCCTTATTGGTTCATGCCATTTTCATTTTTTATTCAGTGTTTTAGTCAGAATAGGCTCTCAAGTAACGAATTAACCTTCTAATCTCAGTAGTTTAAACACAGCCAAGGTTTACTGTGGCGTGCATAAAATCTAATGTGGTTTGGGTTGTGATCCCCAACCAACACATCTTGTAGCTATACTGTCTGCAGTAGTGGCTTTGAAGGTTGTCTGGTGGACTGGAAATGACGATATCACTTTTGCCCACAGCCCATTGGTCAAAGCTAGTTACATGGATCCAACCTAAGTGAAATACATAGAGATCACAATTATCTGTACCACACACAGTTTACTATAGTTGTATCTAATTGATTTCCTTATTACCTTTCATATCCCACTATCATGCTTTCTCTACCTAGTAGCCAGAGTGCTTAGGGAAAAAATTTTTTTGTTACTGCCTTGCTAATAACTTCCTTTTTTCATAAAATCCAACACTTTACAATTACCTGTACAAGTGCTACATGCCATGGCCCTTGCTTTTCTCACTAATTTTATGATTGGCAGTTAGTATTATTATCTATGAATAATAGATATTCGTATCTATTTTAATTTTTTTTTCATTTTAACAGTTTTTATTTAAAGTTGTATATAAGATTACCTTATTCCTGTATCTTCTCAGTTGCTTCTTCCTTCTAATTTGCCATTTTCCTTTCCTACTTGGCGAGACTTGGCTTTATGTTCAAGGATCTTTTTGTGATCTTTGTCCACTTTTAGTCTACTGATAACCACCTTGATAGGATGATGCCCACCTGGACAGGTGTGCCGTTTGCCTTCTCTCACTGTATTCGTTCAGTGTAGATGATGTATTTCTTCCCATAAACCTGAACTACTTTTTCAATTTCCTGACCTTTGTAGTGTCCTCACACATCCTGTACTTCATCATCCTTTTGGATGGGCATGGATCGAAACTTGTACTTCTGTCTCAGCTCTTTGGAGAGAAGGGAAGACATAATCTTCCTGTGAATGTGGGAAGATGCATTGAAATGCCTTTTGCGATTTTTGCTTCTGTCGGAAGTCACAAAGGGATTGAACTTCATTTTGGCTGCTGGTGCTTCAGCAATGGCTGCAAAAGGGAAGAGCTAATATTATATATTTTTAAATTAATTTAAGTAATCTCTACACTCAACGTGGGGCTCGAACTCACGACCCAAGATCAAGCGTCGCATGCTCCTCCAACTGAACCAGCCAGGTGCCTCTATATAAATATTATTTTGAATAGACATTCTCTTTTATTGTTTTCATAATTATGAAAATATGATTTAAAAGGGTGTCATTTACAGAAGCAGAATAATGACTACAAACTACATACATAATGATACCAAGAGAATTCCTAACTTATATGAAGGTCTCCTCAATCATATTGTATGCAGTTGGAATCTTAACAAAAATAGCTCTTTAGGAACATTAATTTAATGTAAAATCCTGTTATAATGAATATATTCTATATAGTAAAGTTGTAATGATTGTATTGTTTCTCTGACAACAAATGATAATTTATTTTTAAGTTATTTATTGTTTTTAGCTTATTTATTTATTTTGAGAGAGACCGAGAATGAGCGAGAAGGGACAGAGAGAGACAGAGAGACAGAGAGAATCCCAAGCAGGCTCTGCATTATTAGCACAGAGCCCAGTACAGGGCTCAAACTCATCAACTGTAAGATTGTAACCTGAGCCAAAACCAACAGTCAGATGCTTAACTGACTGAGCCATCCAGCTGCCCCTCTTTTTAAGTTTTTATTTAAATTCCAGTTAGTTACCATACAGTGTAATATTAGTTTCAGATATACAGTTTAGTGATTTAGCACTTACATATGACACACTCATCACAACAAATGATCTTTTATTTGCTTAATTTTATTTTTATTATTTTTAAAGACTTTAATCTCCACACCCAACATGGGGCTCGAACTCACAACCCTGAGATCAAAAATAGCACACTTTACCAACCAAGCCAGCCAGGCACCCCAACAAATGATCTTTAAAAGAAATATTTACTCTGGTTAAAGTGTGTATGGAAGACATTCAATTCAATTATGGTTAAATATGTAAAAATTAATAAACTTTATTTTTTTAGAGCAGTTTTAGGTTCACAGAAAATTTGAGCAGAAAATGCAGAGAGTTCCCATATACCCCCATCCCTACACTGATAGAACCTCCCCCACTATTAATACACGGCAAACCAGCGTAGTTCATTTGTAACAGTCTATGAACGTCCGTGAACAAATTGTTATCAGTTAGTTCTTTACTTTATGTTAGGATTCACTCTTGGTGTTGTACATTGTATGAGTTTTGACTGTAAATGGAATTTTTAAGCAATTTTCATAAAGTTTGTATTCTGCCATTATTGCTTTTCATTTATATCTTCAATTTCTGTCATGTTTTCCTTTGCAATCTGAAGCTCCTAATTAGTCTAATCCCAAATAATTGTTTTCTAGTTGGAATATTTTCATAAAGACAATTAACTGTAATCTGACAAACTATCGGTTAGGGCAGTGCCCTTGCTCAAAGGTAGAGGAGCTAGGGTTCAACCCTTAATTTCAAATATGCCTGAAAGAAAGTCTTTATATAATTTTTTTTTTAAAAAAATGTTCATATATTTATTTTTGAGAGACAGGAAGTGGGGGAGGGGCAGAGAGAGAAGAGAGAATTCCAAGCAGACTCTACACTGCCAGCTTAGAGCCTGACGTGGGACTCAAACTCACATAGTGAGATCACGACGTGAGCTGAAACCAAGAGTTAGACGCTTAACCGACTGAGTCACCCAGACGCCCCTTTTATATAAATTCCTTATTATCTTTGGTCTCTGAATCCTGAGAATCAGGTTTTAACACACTGTTAACCTTAATAAACATCCCAGGACTTATGTATTTGGTAGGCTTATTTGAAATGTAGGGCATATTTTTGGTATTTTTTGACAATATATTTAAATTGAGTTTAGGTATTTAGCTAACAATGACCACTGTTTTAGTGAATGAAAATTGCATATAATAAAATTGCTGTGGTTTGTTACATTTGTTACATAGATTTAGATCTAGCACAGTTCAAATGACTGTACTTCCAGTACTTCTGTTTACATATAAAAGCTTCATGTAAGTTTTTATGTGTTATTAGTATCATTCCTGTTTCCTTTCCTTTGCTGGCCCACTCCTGTTTCAGCCCTTGTGCATTAATAAAGTATTAAGTAACAGAAGAGATGATCTTATTACTGGGTATGTAATAATAAAAGCAAGCATTTGTTGGGATAGAAAGATAAGGAAGTTAAAACTTTTTCTTTGATAAGTTGATATGTGATTCTTGCATGTAATTAGGTGTTTTATAAAGGAATTGGGGATTATATGACAGGAGTCCAGGAATTTATTTAGTCTGTGAAAATTTGATTGCCTTTGTGCCTTTACTAACAGTGTTTGTCTTATTCACAGTAACAGTAGTACTGAATGGAAGTGGCTTGTAGACAGAGCAAGAGTTGGCAGCCGATGGACATGGCTTCAAGCCCAGATTTCAGAGCTAGAATACAAAATCCAACAGCTAACGGATGTTCACAGGCAGATTCGTGCCTCCAAGGTATTGTCTGTATTCTTGTATTTTTAAAAATATTATTACTGTTTTAATTTCTCATCTCTCCACACAAAGTAATTATTATAAGACTTTATAAAAATGTAGTTAATATTAACATATTTGATATGTCAGTTGCTATAAGTTGAAGCTATCACTATCATGCCTTTTTATTTATCGCGATGAGCAGTTCAGCTACTTGAGATACTTTTCAGTTGAGGTCCTGATAGTCCTTCCTGATCCCATTCTCTTTCCCCATGCCACTGTAGCCAATATTTTGACTGCAAAATGTTTTGATATTTATTATTTTTATGTATGTTTTTATATTATTGGCATATAGATGTCTGTGTCTACAACTACTATTTTCCATGGTTTTTAAATTATTTATTTATTTAAAAAAATTTTGTTTATGAGAGAGAGAGAGAAAAAAAACACAAGCTGGGGTGGGGGGCAGAGAGAGAGAAAGGGAGACACAGAATCCAAAGCAGGCTCCAGGCTCGAAGCTGTCAGCACACAGCCCGATGCGGGGCTCTAACTCATGAACCACGGTATCATGACCTGAGCCGAAGTCAGATGCTTAACCACCTGAGCCACCCAGGCACCCCAAGTTTTCTGTTTTTAAAGTCTATATAAATGATATATATACTACAAACTCTTTTGTGACCTGCTTGTTTTTGCTCAGCATAAATTTTACATTTTATAGGTCCTGTATGTTATTTAATTGTATGAATGCGATGGACTTGTATGAGTACAATGGAATGTTTTATCTCTTCTTCTGTTTTCTATTGATAGACATATACATTGTTTAGTTTTATGCCAGTAAAAACAATACTGTAATGACTGTCTTCTATGTGTTTTTTTGTGAACAAAAAAGAGTTCTTGGTATATGCCTAAAAGTGGAAATGCTGGATCTTAGGCCTGGCTATCTTCAGCTTTCCTGTACTTACTGATGTGATTGGGTAATGAATTTTCCCAATGGCAGTGCATGAGACCTCATATTTCTTCACATCCTTGCCAACATTTCATAATTTTTAACCTCTTAATTTTTCCAGTGTAATGAGTATGAAATATTATTTTATTACTGTTTTAATCTAACTGTTCTTTAGTATAGAGATTTGGACCTCAGTGTAATTGACCATCAAATGTTTTTTGTCTAAGAATTAACTTATTTTTTGCATTCACTCTTTTTTGGGGGAGAGTGGTTGGTAGAGGTATGTGTTCGTGAATTATTTTTAAATTTTGGAGACTAATGTGGTCAATTATGAATATTACACATCTCTCATGTGGTTTTTTTCCAATTTTAATATATATATAATAGAAAAGAATGCATGTTCTTTGTGTGTTCATTATAGAATTCTTTGTTAATTTGTTGACTTTATATATCTGCCATATCTTTATACCTCTATATCTTTCCATTAATGATATAGATTTGTTAAAATTTCTCATTGTGAATTCTTCAGTTTCTTCTGGTAATTGTTAGTTTTTGCCTCTTACATTTTGAAGTAATGCTGCTTGGTAGATACAAATTTTTGATAATTCTAGGTGTTTCTTTTTATAAACTATAAATAGCTAGATTAAAAAAATTGACTCTGGGGTGCCTGGGTGGCTCAGTGGGTTAAGTGGCCAACTTTGCTTCAGGTCATGTTCTCATGGTTTGTTAGTTTGAGCCCCACGTTGGGCTCTGTGCTGATAGCTCGGATTCTGTGTCTCCCTCTCTCTCTGCCCCTCTCCAGCTCATACTCTATCTGTCTCTCTCAAAAATAAATAAACGTTAAAAAATTTTTTTTAAAAAACCGACTCTGATTGGTTTATATTTTTTATTTGCCCTTATTCTCCTCTCTTTGTATTTATATCTTGTTTTCTTTCTTTTTTTTTTTTTTTAAGTGTATTTATTTATATTGAGAGAGAGAGAGTTCATGAGAGCACATGTGCCAGCAAGGGAAGGGCAGAGAGAGAGGGAAAGAGACAATCCTAAGCAGGCTCCACACTGTCAGCTGTCAGCACAGAGCCTGACTAAGAGCTTGAACCCATGAACCGTGAGATCCTGACCTAAGCTAAAATCAAGAGTTGGGCTCTCAACTCACTCAGCCACCCAGGTTCAAGACACCCTATATCTTGTTTTTTCACCTTTTTGGATTGGTAGAATTTGCTTCATTCCTTTCTTTTCCCTATGCTGGTTTAAAAGCTATTCAGTACAGGTTTATTCTTTGTTATTACTCCCAATTTTTAACATACTTAACTATAAATAATCCTAACAATGACTAAAAGTACTCAGTATTTCATATTTTTACTTAAAACATGGATTCTAATGTTATTTAACTACTCATTGCATATGTCTACTCAATGTAGTTGCTTTTTTACGGTCAGTAATTAATTCTGTTTCTAACTAATTTTATTAAAAATGTGCTTACTTTTCTTTTGTGTTCTCCCTATAAAGCTAGTTTACATATTAAGCTGCTGTAGCAAAGAAACTGAGAAATATCGCAGCTTTATGCAATACATAACACTTCATAACCGAGGGAGTGAATACAGGCTGTAGAGCAGCTTGGTCTTTTCTGTCTTGCTGCTCTGCTATCCTCTAGAGTAGTGGTGATGGCACTATTAAACAGGGTTGTGGTCACCTCCTCATTCTGGCCCTTGGGAAGTGAGAAGAGAAGTGCAGCATAGTTTGTCTTCAAGTTGGAGGTGACTTGGAAATTGCACTACTTTGTCCCACATTCATTGGCCTAGATTTAGGCATATGGCTGCAGCTAGATATGTAGCAGGGAAAGGTGAACAGTACAGTCTTAAAATGAGAAATTGTAGGCATAGCTAAAAATCCAGTAGGTGTGGAGTTTGGTTCTAAAAAGAAGAGGAAAATGGATATAGATTGTTGTAGTCTCTGCTACATTCCCTTTTCTCTCGGTTTACATTTTGCTGAAATACATTCTTCAGTGGCTTCTATCTCAAAGTACCTTCATTTTACCCTCACTCGTCAATGATACTTCAGGTTGATATAAAATTCTAATATGATGGCTCTTTTCCCTTCATCCTTTAAAGATCCTATTTCATTGTTTTCTGCTGAGCAGTCTATCTGGTAACTTAAAAGCTGTTTTTGTATATTTGATGGTCTACATGTTTTTACCAATAGGTGTCTAATTATGGATTTATTTCTATTTTATCTGTTCTCAGAAGACACATTTTTAGCAATTCACTGAGTTTTGACAAATAGGTAGTTGTATAACCATCACCATTATCTCTTCCCCCATTAGTTATTGGAGAAAAGTGCTTGTTTTATAGGAAAATTGATAAAAATAAGCTTTCTCACACATTGACTTTAAAGTTCTATCAGATAACTCTTGTTGAGATGTCCTGAAAGACTGGGAAATATGAGTTATTGGAAAAGGCAAGTTGATAGGAAGATACAGATTTGGAGTTACTTTAGTAGAAATGGCAGTTAAAGCTATGTTATTGTATCAATTTTTACTTTTTGTTATTTTTTAAAAAAATTATTTTTAACTTATTTTTTTAATGTTTATTTATGAGAGAGAGAGAGCACGCAAGAACAAGAGGGGTAGGGGTGGTGGGGGAGGGTGGGGGGAGGATCCGAAGCAGGCTCTACATTGACAGCAGAAAGCCTGATGTGGGGCTTGAACTCACACACCGTGAGAGCATGAGCTGAGCTGAAGTTGGATGCTTAACTGACTGAGTCACCCAGGCGCCCCTGTATCAGTTTTTAAATAAAATTCATTCATCTCTCCATCCTGTGTTATCTTCTGCCTTCCCTCTGCCTTTCCTTCATTCTTTCCCATCTTTGCTTTCACGTATACTTATTAGCATAATGTGTGCTTAAGGTACACAGTGAAGAACAAAATGCACAGAGTTCTTAAATTTTTAGGGTTTAGGTCAAATGGGGGTGAAATTACCAAATGATTACACATATAAATGTTATTTTAATTCCAACCAAAAATTTTCCCCCAAAATTATAGGCTTTTGCTTGGAACTCAAAGTATATTTTTCCATTGAAATAATAATATGAGGAGTTCTTATACAATACCATCAAGTACTATTTAATTTAAATATTGCTAAATATCTCTTTGTAGCTTTGTTTTTATGGGAAACTGTATTCTACATAGTGAAACTGTGGACATTATGGAGATAATATTGTAAGGTTGATGGTTTTTGGTCTGAAAAGTAAAAGCTGAGAAGGAAAGGAATCAGAGTTCTTAACGACATGTTTACTCATATGGTTAGCCCAACAGTACCAAGAGTCTGTATGTAAATAAAGATTAGTAAGTTTTAGGTACTATCATGAGTTTACATTCTGATAGGGAAGAGAGACCATGTAAATAATTAATTGCAATATAAGGTAATATGTGCACTGATACATATTTTTAATAAGATATAGAAGTGCCATAGAGAGAATGCATAACTCTTATTTAGGGGTTAGCAGGTCAGAGAAAACATCAGCAAAGAGGTGATGCCTCAGTATGGTTTTGGAGGATAAATAGTTTGCTTGAACCAATGGAACTGGAAAAGGACATTCCTTGAAGGTCTGATGGCATGGAACAACATGATATGTTTTGGAATTTACAAAGTAGAATGAAAATTCAAAGGAGCAGAAAGTATGAGTTGCGCAAGGATGGGAGAGGAAACTAGGAATGAATGAATGAATGTTATTGAATTCCTTGCATAATTTGTCGATTGTCTGTAGGAAGGTGAATAGGAGGATAGACTTTAAACCCTTAGGCTTACCTGTTCTCTCTGTTGGATTTGGGAGAATTTTGTTCAAGAATAGTTTCCTGATGGAAGTCGTTACTGTTCCTTAACTGTCTTCACCGAAACCTTCAGTAATTTCCCAGTTCTTTCAGATTACCAGATAATTTATCCTTTCTGATCATTTTCTTTAAAGGAAATAATATCACAGGCATTTTTATAGTAAATAGAGTTCTTAGAACAAGTCAAGTTTAAACCAATTAGGAAATTTCCAAGAAAGTAGATTCCTAGTAAAATTGATCACTAAGTTTCATACTTGAATCTGCAGTCTGGTTCATTGGTGTTTTAATGTTTTGTGTGTTCTAAACAGTGCTATATACTTGTTTAAACATTTTTAAATTTTGATTATGTCATCTATTGGGATAAATTATTTTTAGGAAAGAAATCTAAACTTCCCACTAATAATTTATATTTTTCTTAGTTCAGGCTAGATGTGTATCTGGCCCTTTGTTTTCTTAAGGATCACGTTATGTTTACTTTATGGAAAAGTCACTACAATATTTCTTTTAATAGTTTCTTCTTACATTTCTTGGAAATCAAGGTGTGTAGTTGCTTATTTATGTGTAGTGTAGTTAAATTATTATACTGAATAGAGAAAACTACACTTTCTTTGCTCTTCTGGCTTCTTGAATTACTGTAATTAAAAAATTGAGAAGCATGTGGCTAAGTTATCTTGAAGGAACTTTCTATTTAACTTACCTTGAAAGTGAAAAAAAATCCTTTCTTAGTTAAATTAGAGATAAGAGGAGGGGAAAGAGATCTAGAGATGTTCTTTTGTAAATATCCTGTTTAAACAGGTCAGGAAACACTGAGATCTAATAGATCTAAACATTTTAAGTCTTTTTTTTTTTTTTAATTTTTTTTAACGTTTATTTATTTTTGAAACAGAGACAGAGCATGAACGGGGGAGGGTCAGAGAGAGGGAGACACAGAAACTGAAACAAGCACCAGGCTCTGAGCTGTCAGCACAGAGCCCGACGCGGGGCTTGAACTCACGGACTGCAAGATCACCACCTGAGCCGAAGTCGGATGCCCAACCGACTGAGCCACCCAGGCACCCCACATTTTAGGTCTTTAAGCTGCCATTTGCCTCTTCTTTGACACACTGGGGGTAGTCTAACTTTTGCTAAATTTTTAGAAAGAAGAAAGCACATGTTAGCAACATTCCTTCCTTGTTCTTCCAACACTTTGTCAACACATTACAACTTCCATGTTTCTCCTTTTCTTTGCTTCAGCTTTCACTAAGACAGTAGCTTCTCATCACTTTCAGAAAAAAATTAAAATAGTTTTTCTTGGTTGAGAAGTTGGTTAGCCTATATTAAATGTTTTCTCTTTTAGATTTCGTTTGTTACCTATATTTTACATTGTAATTTTGTGTATTTAAAATTTTTCATTTAAATTTTTTTAAAACCTTAGCTTTCATGACTTTATATAAATACTGATGATGATGTTGAAGCAATTATTTTTTCACTAAACCTAGTTGCTGGGTAAGGATCTCTTCAAGTGTTCATATCAGGAACAGTTGTCTTCTGGTGAGGTTGACTTGCTTTCATCTTATGCTAGAGTTTTCATGGGTCTCAGTCATTGCAACTCATCCCACTAAAACATTTCATATCTTTGTTATTTACCTTGTTTTCTCTATGACTAGACTATTCTTTTTCTGAGTTTTTTAAAAATTCAGCTTTATTCAGGTATGATTGACAAATAAAATTTTAAGATATTTAAGTGTACATCATGGTGACCCAACACACCTGTATTCTTTTCCTGATTTTTAAGAACTGAAACTATCTCTGTAGTGTCTTCAAAGGATATAATTTTCCCTTTTTACTCTATTCTCGGCCATTGTGAGAGTTTTGTCCAGGGCAACAGTTTAAGGGGGAAAACAATAGATTATGACCTTATTATAGATGTCTTCCTGGTTGAATTTTTAAAATATCACTTTTCATTGAACTAATTGTAGCAAGTTTCCTACTTCTAAATAGGTAGTATTCTAAAGGTTCAAAAATTGATCTTTTGAAATTCAGGATCAGTTTTTCCATATGTACAAGATTATTAGTAAGGGTTATGAAAACAGGCTAACTCACAGCAGCCTGGCTCATAAAATAATCAAACCAATGGGAATTATAGCTAAATTGATATGATGAAAATTGGTATTTGTTTTACAAGCAGATACTGTTGAAAAATCTGGTGAGACGCTTTTACAAATTTTGAATGGACATTTCAGATACTTTCAGTCAAGAGCTTTTGAGATTGATGATCCTCTATCAAGTCTACTTTAACTTGAAAAATATCAAATGAAACAAAAATTTTTAAAAAATATATTTCTTCAGATTTCTTGATAGCCATATCTGTGCATTCTAGGACAATAGTTATTGAGATGGGATCAACAATTGGATCTCCTTCTCTTTGTAAAAGTTACTAGCACTGTTGGAAGTGTAGTTTAAAAATAATAATAATAACTTACTTGTTACTTTTACCACACATCAGTGGTAATATATTGCTACAAAATAATAAAATGTATGTTTGATACCATACCTGAATGTGTTCATGCTACAGTGATATGTGCTCCAAATTATGGTGTAAATTGAAACTATCCATATATAACATTGTAATTTATAGGCTGTTTCCATCCTATAAATAGCACTTATACATGATATAAGCCGGCCTATACAGTTTTTTTTTTTTAAATTTCCATCATGAACTACTGTACTTATATTAGTGTTTTAGTTGGCTTTTCATTACAAGAATATAATATTTCAGCCACATAGCCATTTAATACTTATCTAACTAGCCTATTAGCTTATTGGCATTTTGCAAAACAACCACATGTGTGTGTGTGTGTGTGTTTCTGTGTGTGTGTGTGTGTATACAACCATTAATATACAAGTATACATATATATAACCATATACACACACATTTATACATTATGTGAAAATATATATTATTCTTTGCAGGGGGGGAAGTGGTAGAAGCGGTAGGGAGGGAAAAAGGTTTACGGTGAGAACTGATTATGAAACTGTTGAGATCATCTCTGTGCATTCTTTTTCCCCTTTCTCTTCTGTCTTCATTGCCATTGAGGGGCCTAAGGGTGAGAACAGTTGGAGTGAAGAATCTGGGGAATATGGGACAATATTTAGCAAGCCAGTTGTGAGTAAGTATACGTGTGTGTGTGAATGGTAGGCAGGGAGGACAGAGGCAGCTAGATCCCTACTCTTTCTTCTAGTTTCTTACATTTCAGAAAATACCACAGCACAGTTGAAACCTTGTGCCTGTATTATTAACTCATCTACCTAGTAAGCACTAGTGTGGCCTCGAGAGTACTTTTTTTCAATAGTGCAGTCCTGCCCTTTGTTGCTTGCTGGCAGCAGCAGAGTTGGAACTCCTTAGAGTGCTCGGAAAGAAGTTAGTACAAAGTCAGAATGTTGTTTGGATGTTTGTAAGTTTGGTACTTTAATTTATGAAGCTGGGAGTACTCAAATATAAAACTCAAATGGGAATGCTAGCTACCAAAATACTCGAAGACTGTATCAGGAAGTGTTCCAAATTTCAGCGTGAGATATTCATATTCTATGTATAAGCCTTTATTTTAAATGTGTCATGCTTTTTACTGCTAATAACTAAAACCAATAAAAGGGAAAATAATTGCATGTATACAATTTATGACAATATTTCACAAACCTAACCCTTAAGACATACATTTTATTTTAGCTACACATGTTTTAAATCAGCCAAGTTTTTACAGTTAGACTGTACTTTCAAGTGTGCTTTCTGATTTCCAAGCAATAATGAGAAGCATGGTTTTATGTGCATTGTAACATTAAAACTGATCTAGCAGTCAGTTTGTTTTCATTTCAACTCTTTAATTGCTGTTTGCCTAGGGGATAGTGATCCTAGAAGAATGTCAGCTTCCAAAAGACATTCTGAAAAAACAAATACAATTTGCTGACCAAGCGGCTTCATTAAATACGACAGGGAATCCCCAGATTCCCCAAGAGAGTCAAGATCCTTTACCAGAACAAGATTTTGAAATGTCACCAAGTAGTCCTACACTTCTTCTTCGCAACATAGAAAAACAGGTAATGTGAAGTAAGAGTAAGATGGGAGTGGCACGAAATGACTTTTAATCAATTTTATGAACTCTTCAAATAAACCTGTGTGTCTGCTTGGGATCTTGGTTATTAAAGTTTGCCATTTGACATTAAATATAGTTAAAATATTTAGTATGTGACTGGTCTCTCATAATATTGATAGAATTAAGATTATATACATATTGTATACAAAGTATTTGTACATAGCCATAGGATAACTCATTTATGCAAGAGTTGGAGAATCTTTTTTTCTAACAAAATTGCTCATCATTGGACTTTTCTTTCCTGGGGAAAGAGGAGTGATACCACTTAATAGATCTGAATCTGAATAGTTGTTTGATCAATTTATTGGTAGAGATTTTTTTTTTTTTAACGTTTATTTTTGAGACAGAGAGAGACAGAGCATGAATGGGGGAGGGTCAGAGAGAGGGAGACACAGAATCTGAAACAGGCTCCAGGCTCTGAGCTGTGAGCACAGAGCCCGACGTGGGGCTCGAACTCACGGACCGCGAGATCATGACCTGAGCCGAAGTCGGCTGCTTAACCGACTGAGCCACCGAGGCGCCCCAATAAGGTCTTTTTAATACCGCTTTTTAAAATCAAATATGTTTTGATATATAATGTTTCCATCACTGTGGTAGAGATTTTTAATGAAAGATATCAGAATATGAGTTCCTTTATTTAAAAAAGGTCATGTAAATAAATGGCAAATTAGCCCCTAACAAATTACTTTGATTCTAAAGCCTTTCCTGATACTTAAATTCTATTATGGTTGACTCTAGAAGTCTAATTATTTTTTCCTGTATCTATCCTTTAAAATCATACCATTTATTTTTATTTAGATGTTGGTGGCTTTTGAACAAACCTGACTTTCTAGGAGTTTGTTAACTTGCAGCTGATCTGAATCTGCTGGAATCTACCCAGTTGGGATCACAGCTGCATGATTACCTTGTTCCAGTGGATAATGTGGATTCATGCCTGCCCACATCTAATTTTTCTAAGTTTTTCTGACATATATTGTGAAATAATTTAGTATTAGGTTACTACTATTTTATTTCCGGTAAATCAGGGTATGGTGCAACGCCTCTTCCCCCATATTTGTTGCATTTACAGTTGCCTGGAGTTTTCCTTAATTGCAGAATTGCATAATCAAACTACTTTTATGACTATTTTGTAATTCAGAAAGTTATTTTATAATCATCTGGTATTAAATTGGAATGTACTTTACCAGAGAGGTGGTGTTTTCAGTAGTGTTGCTTATGTTCCCACTTCACTCTCTTTTCTCTCTCATCCCATAGGATCACTACCCTTTCAGTTTGGCCCTAATTGTTTCTCATTCCAGAATAATGTACTTGCTTGGTCAGTCAGGTCTTCTGTTTTTTTGTTTTCGTTTTTATTTTTTTTACCTGTAGTTCATTATTTATCCTTTGAAAAGAGATTCTTTTAATATTTTTTTTTCTCCTTGTTAGCACCGATTTGTTTTGTTAGACCTGAGTTATTAATATCAGAACGGGCTAATTTACAGGGTCTAGTGAGAAATGAAATCACATAGCTCTTTGTTAAAAACAATTTTGAAGAGTTTTAAGTCAGTAGCAGCAGGGCATTAAGCAAGCATGGCACCCTTCTGAGTGCAGCCTTGTGTGACTGCTCAGGTTGCTCACCCATGAAGTTGACCCTGGGTATCACATGTTTATTTTTGGTCCCATTGCTGACAGGAGTGCCAGAGGCTTTGGAAGAGAAGGGAACCGGGAGTTGTGAGAACAATGGTAATGGTTTTAGGTATAGGAAGAGTAGAGCAAAAGGATACAGAAAGGGACACCAGCAATCTCTTGTAGAGGTCATTAGTAAATTGCCTATGAACAGGTCATTTGCTCTGGAAACATATGCTAATAATGTTTTCGTAGGCCAATTAAAAAATTGTTTACAAATGCTGCTGAAGAGGGATGAGAATTAAGTGGCAGGCCTGGCAACCCTGATACTACACATATTTTTCTTAAGATAACCTGTTGGTATATAACTGTTTGTTGACTATAGTGGACCTTGAATATAGATCCGGTATTGATGACTTACCTGAATTAATTTTATTAGAGAAATGTTCGCTTCCCAAACAAAATTTATTTATGTATCTCAAAACAATGAAAGAGTTGGCAATTAAAATACTAAAGGCACTATTAAGTTGTACACTGATATGAGTTTTAAAAAGCAACTTACTGATCTATAATATTAATGTATACTTGCATTATTAGGTAATGTATTTTATTCATAAATTAAAAGGTAACTTTATTTTAGAACTTTAGGTAATTTAAATTTCAAACTGGTGTATTTACATTAAAAACCTTGTTATCCAATAGCTAGTAAGTGTTTTAACTTTGAGTTGATTAGTTTTTATCTTAAGAGTTTAAATTATGCCTCTCCTAATTTTACTTTTTTCTCATTTTTATTATGAATTTCTTATCCCAAACATGGACTCAGATATTTGTGATTTTTATTGGGCTCGATTGAGTTGGTTGTTATGCTGTTCTTCTGAGCCAATTATTCACATGTACCTAACCGGTTACCTCCAGGGGCTTAGAAGATTTTTAATGATATTTTTCGCAGTGGAACAATGAAAAGAGTGTATCAGTGTTTTGGACTGAAAAATATGGGATACTTTATAAATTTCTTTGTATGACTAAACTAATGAATGCTTACCAAGTGGATAAAGACTGTATTTGTACTGATTTTGAAAATGAGCTTTAATTGAAAAATGAGTGATAATTTTTAAAATGAAGTCATTTGGTATGTATTACTTTTTAAGAAAATAAATGGTAAAAAATTTTCAGGGTCCTTTTCAAAGATTTTTTGAAGAATTCAAATATTAGATTTAGTTCTATTATATTCTTTAGTCTCATTATTTCTAATAGTATGTTATTAGTTTCATACAAATGAAAAATTTAAAATAATTATTTTATGTGCCCCTCTATTTCATAATGGAATATCTTTCAGTTAATAAAAATGGTGACACAGGTCTACATATTTAAAACAATAAAATCATACATTAGTAAGTGAGAAAACCAGGTTTTAGAAAATTGATGTGACACGATTAAATTAGAACTGTGTGTGTGTGTGTGTGTGTGTGTGTGTGTGTGTGTGTGTGTATGCGTGTTGTATATACTCACATATACTCAGAAAACTTAGTCTAGAGGGATGGATATATACCAAGATATTAGCAGTGTTTTTACTCTGTGAAATATGAATGCAGGAGACTTTCTTTTCCCTTTTTAAGCCCCTCTATACTTTCCCTTTTTCTACAATAAGCACAGATTACATATGTAATGAAAATAGTTGTCATTCTTCTGTAGAAACGTACTGTTTCCACTGACGTGGCCTATGTTTATTGTAATTGTTGTAGGTTATTGTTTTAGGATAATTTAATAGTTATTACATATTACAAATATATTATGTATATTTAAATTTGGAGTAAGGGTCAGTGAAAATTTGGAGTACCTAAAAAAACCCTGATATTTTTGAATTAGGAAAAATATTGAGAAACAGTGTGGCATTGGATTCAAGCCTGAATTTCTTACCAACTTTATAATCCTTGCTCAAGCTTCAATTTCCTCAGCTGTAGTTGATTTTAATAGTAATATCAGTAGTTCTAATACTAATTACTTTGCAGGTTAATTGTAAAGATTAGAAATAATCTGTTTAGTGCTTTGTATAGTGCCTGGCACATAGTAGGCACTTAATAAATTATAGCTATGACTTTGTTATTATTAACTTGGCTGCCTCAAAGGAAATATTTTGTAGATGTTATTAGCTAAATTCAAATGTTTTAAGAGGATAGGATGAGTAGATAAATGACCTGTAACAAAAATGGATATGGTAAAGGACTACTTTAAAATGTGAACATACTTATAATAAATGGAAAAATTAGTAGTGACATATATCATCTTTGGAGATTAAAATATTTACTAAAATACAAGCATTTACTTGTTTCATGAAAAGTCAAGCATTTAGTAGGTGCTAAAGGTGTGAGACTTAACTCACATGTCTTACTTAGCAGTAGTAAAAGGTTACTTGTTTTCTTGCAGAGTGCACAGTTGACGGAAATCATCAACAGTCTGATTGCCCCTCTCAACTTGTCCCCAACTTCATCACCCCTATCCTCCAAATCCTGTAGCCATAAATGTCTAGCGAATGGCATTTCCAGGAGGTAGGTATCAGTGAGATAGTTTGGTTTCTAAATTTGACGTTGGTGATTTTATTTTATTTTATTTTTGATCTTTTAAGTAGTATAGCTGCTTTTTTCTTCTTAAGCACTATTAGAGTACAATCAATAGAACATGGATACATTTTTAGATAGCATCAAACTTACATAATTAAGATTACTGTAAACCTTAGAACGAGGGAGAAAGTTTTCCAGGATGTTTAATGTTTCTGAAAAAGAAAAACTGCAATACCCTTTGTTAAAGAAGTACTGCTTTATTTAACACACGTTCCATTTTGTACATTTTCTATTCTGTAGCTCTATATGGCCTTTTCTTTTTTTTTTATTTTTTTTTATTTTTTTATTTTTTTATTTTTTTATTTTTTTTATTTTTTAATATATGAAATTTACTATCAAATTGGTTTCCATACAACACCCAGTGCTCATCCCAAAAGGTGTCTATATGGCCTTTTCAATGCATTTTAAGAAAAAAGACGCTAGATATATTTTGGACACAGAAGATGGATAGATTTCATCTGCAAAATTCAGTTTAAGTTTCACTTAATCTGTATCTCAGCTTTTATAAGGAAAAAAATTTTTTCTGAATGTAGTTAATATAAAAATTCCTGTAATCATTAGCAATTTATTACATTTATCAGCAGATACACAATTACATATATATGGGATCATAATTCTTTTTTGGGAACAGCTTTTGTTCTCTTTTATTTTCCTTATTTTTCTCTTTTAAAGATTCAGTTAGAATTAAAGATGCTAATAGAATATTATTTTGTGTGTACATCTAATTTTTTTCAAATAAAATTGTAATGTGGGCTCCTTTAACTACCAGAGGACTGAGTATAATTTAGGATTGGGAAATATTTATATTAATAATTATATGATTTATTGTTAAATTTTGTTTAATATGGCATGAAAGGAACATTTGTACCATGGTAAAAATGATGCAGAGTAGCTATCACATTCTTAATGAGATTAGTGGATATAAACTGAGTCTTAAATATAGTGTTATTTGGGTTTTATTTCTAATTTGTTATTTTGAAAATCTAAGTTTTGATACTTTCACTATTTCATTTGTGCTGAGTCTTTTATTCATTGTTGTGTTACAGAAAAAGTTCTTCTGTTGGTTTCACTTTATTTTTGTTGATTTTATATATTCATTCTTTATATCACTGATGATTCACTTTGAAAGCAGATTCTCATATTGTGTAGGACAACTCTCATATCTTCATTTATGAGAACATACGCTAATTAAGGAAGTCATAATTACAAAAACAAAAAGAAAGTCATAATTACAAGTTGAGCCATTAAATACCATTAAATTGGTGTGCAAACATTGTGATTTGTGGCCATGCCCATTTTAGGTAACACTTGTTTACCTAACCAGGTATTACACTATTACATAAATATGCATGTGTGTACATATTTTCATTTTAATGTACTTGGCTATATTTTTCGTTACTCATTCACACAGCATATTGCATAACTATTTGCTGTATGTCATATAGTCATAGTTCTAGGTTACAAAGATGAAGAAGACAGTCTCCACTTTTAGCTAACTTGCAGTCTCATAGGTGAAACATAATAATTTAAAATATGTAATAATAAAGCAATTGTGTGAAGTTGTTTGAATATTTGATTTTAATAGCTGTCATAGTTGAAAAGATAGCTCATAAAGATAACATGGTTCCAAATGAAAGAGGTATAACATGGGCTTTATTTACTAAATCATGATACTTTTTCAATTCTGTCTACTAATAGTTCAGAGGTTCTTGTTGACATCTGCTAGTAATTGCCATCTTTCCTGATCTCAGGTATTTATTCCTACAAATTAATTGGAAAGTTTGTTTTTGAAAGTTTAGGAAGGGGCCTAGGGGGAAAACTAAAAAAAGGAAAAAAAAAAGTTTATAACAGGTTCAAAATCTACTTAAATTCTTTGTTTGATAGATTTAAGACCAGATTAAAGTTTGCTCTCCAACTTTTTGAAGTATGCTGATATGTAAGTGTTTTCATTAGTTTTATTAATTTTACTAATTCATTTATTTTTGGCAATAATCAGCATTTTTTCAAAATGCCTTCTATATAACATGAGTTCCTTTCAAAAAGCATTCTCACATTTGTTGTCAAAATACATTTCTTGTGAAGAAAAGATTTTATAACATTTGCTAGAAAATGTAATATAGCCACCTTTCATTTAAAGAGAAGGTAAGCAAATTTAGAATATTAGAGATTTTGTTTAAAATGTATAATTTATGTTTAAGTTTATTAACTGTTTTTAAATGCTTTGTTACCACATAACCAGCAAACTGCTGTGTGAAACAAAAGATGTGGGGGATACTTCTGGTTTCATTAAATTTTTTGTAAAAATTCTGTTTGTGATAAATATATACCATAATATACAAGTCTATTTAACCAGGAACACAGAAACTGGAACATATTGCAGATAACAGAGTAATAACTCTGAAGGAAAAGTAGAAAGTTTTGAGGGTTTGTGATTGTTGTCTCACATGCCACAGGGAGGTACTAAAAAATGTCTCTTGGCTTTGTCAGTTATAAATTGAGACCTTAGCACAAGCAGTGTAGTGGCATGATGGAGAGAGACAAGCGTGAGCTAGTAAGGGAATTGGAGATGAAGTACAATGGAGTCAAGGTTACATTTTCAAAATTGCTTGCTGTAAAGGCCAAAATAAAATGGATGTACAAGGTCAAGAAAGGTATTTTGTTTTTAAAATGGAAGAAATGTAAGTATCTTTATTAAAATGAAGGAAAAGAGCTAGAGATGGTAACTATAGGAATACATATCATAAAGTTATGGAGGGGCCTTTAAACAGGTGGAAATACATGTGTTCCTAGAGAGTGGCATGACAGAGATTAAAACGGATGAAGTCACAGTTGTTTGTATAAAGTGACTAGCCAAGAGTGGCAAAGGGAGCTATAGGAGTTAGGTAAAGGTGTGGATAGACATTGACCAAACATTTCTCTTCTCTTCATTTCCCTTTCTGCCCCTCCTCCTTTTTTTGTAGCATGAACAGCCTACCCCTGGAGAATGATGTTTTGTGGTTTCTAAGTTGTTTTCTTTTTTTTTGTTAACCCTTTAGCTATATTGCAAAAAATACTTAGCTGATATTTGTAGAACTAGTAAGAATTTAAAAGCAGTCTGTAATTGAACTTTTTATAAAATAAGCAAATGCATAATCGTGAAATTCTATACATTTAACAGATTATTTTAGTACTCACATTTGAGAATATTACCATAGATTTAGAAAATTAATTGGACACACAATTTTATATTACAGTAATACATGAAAAAACTTTGGTTTAAAGATATCTGTATTGAAGGAAGGTGAAATTTATCTATTTATGAGCCTTTTGATCCTGGAAGTAAATAAATGCCGAATGAGGCCTAAATTTAGTTCTTATATCTTTGTCATTTCTCAGCATTGTTGTTATTTTTTTCTTCACATGTAAAATGTGAAAAAAAAAATCTTTAAAACTCAAAGGTTTTCACGAATAAGGACTTAATTAATTTAATGTTATTCAAACTTGACACTTAACTAGAAAGTACTTTCTGAAGATGTCCCTTTTAAGCATATAAATACTATTCATTTTATGTATTTCAGTAAATGTGAAGGTAAGAAAATTAATCATTTGAATAAGAACTTTTAAAATCCTGATAAAACAGGGGCACCTGGGTAGCTCAGTCAGTTAAGCATCCAACTTCAGCTCAGGTTGTGATCTCGAGGTCTGTGAGTTCGAGCCCTGTGTCGGGCTCTATGCTGACAGCTCAGACAGAGCCTGGATCCTGCTTGGGATTCTGTGTCTCCCTCTCTCTCTGCCCCTCCCCAACTCGCACTCTGTCTCGGTCTCTGTCTCTCTCTGTCTCAAAAATAAACATTAAAAAAATTAAAAAATAAAATCCTAATAAAATGTATACAACATAGAATTTACCATTGCAACCATTTTTATGTTTAATGGCAGTTAAGTACATTCATTGTTGTGCAACAATCACCATTATCCATCTCCAGAACTTTTTTTTCATCTTTCTAAACTGAAACTCCATACCCATTAAAGAGTAACATCCCATTCTTCCTTCTTTCCATTCCTTGGCAACCACCACTCTGCTTTGTGTCTCTGTGAATTTGACTACTTTGGATATCTCACGTAGTCCTACAGTATTTGTCCTTTTGTGACTGGGTGATTTCATTTAACATAAGGTCATCAAGATTCATCCATATTGTGACATGTGTCAACATTCCCTTTTTAAGATTGAATAATATTCTATTTTATGTATAGAATACTTTTTTTTAGTCCACTGATATCTGGGTGAACATATGGGTTGCTTGCACCTTTTGGCTATTGGGAATAATGCTGCTATGAACAGGAGTATAGAAATATGTGTTTGAGTCCTTGCCTTTTTTTTTTCGTTTTCATTTGAGTCCTTGCTTTTTAATTTTTTGGACATATATCCAGAGGTGGAATTGTTGGATTGAATAAGAATATTTTATTAGGTATTTTGAAAATGAGAAATTAGTGAATGTTAATGATATTTCTAAGCCAAAAGCTAAGAAAAAGCAAGAAACGAGAAAAGTAAGCAAAGCTCAGCATCTACTATTGTCTGAGGACAAATTCTGACAAAATTGAGTTTTGATAGCTTTGTGGAGGGATAAAGAGAAATCAAAGCCAAATCAAAAATCAAGTGAAGTTTTAATAGCTTGTGGGGTGAGAGGAAGATAAATCAAAACCTTGCCTCTGATAGGGAGATGAAATGAAATCTTCCTCCATGGTTTACAGCCTCAGAGTAAATGTAACTCAGGAAGAAAACTGTTCCCCTTCCCCACATAGGGCACCATGGGGGAGAGTTGCCCTGGTCCCGAGCAGAACAGAAACAAAACAAAACTTATCTGTCTTTATAGCCTGACCATGGTGGGGACTTGCACATTGATTTTCAGTTCAAATTTGTATTAATGAGTGATCCAAGGAATCCCTAGTTTAAAATGGTTTTGGAATGGGTCATACTACAAGGTAGATGGCAGAGGCAATTGTAGATTCAGTTCTTCACTGGAAGAAGACACCTTCTTTCTTAGCCCCAGAAAATCCTTAGGAATAATTTTTCAAGGCAGTGATCAGCACACAGTTAAATATAATCAAATATGTAAGGACATCAGTAGGAGTAAGAATAAGGAAAATAACAGCAAAAACAGATTACCAAGTTCTCAGATACCAGAATTATTAAACCCTGATAATTTTTAGAAAATAGTGCTGCTTCTGATTTTAGAAATAAAAGATAGGCTTGAAAATATCTGCGGGGAAGAAACTATAAAAGTTATGTAGCACATTTGAAAGAGGTCCAAATAAAACTTCTGAAAAATACTGAAATTAAAGAACTAAGTAAGATTGGGGAAGCTGGGTGGCTCAGTCGGTAAAAATCCAACTTCAGCTCAGGTCTTGATCTCACGGCTCGTGGGTTTAAGCCCCACATTGGGCTCTGTGTTGACAGCTCAGAACCTGGAACCCAGAACCTGGAATCCCAGAGGATTCTATGTCTCCTCTCTCTCTGCCCCTCCCCTGCTCCCTCTCTGTCTCTCTCTATGTCTCTCTGTGTCTCTCTCTCTCAAAGATAAATATTAAAAAAATTAAAAAAATAAGTAAGTTTGGCAACATTGACACAATTGAAGAGAGAACATATAACAGAAGATAGATTAGAAGAAAAATTCCAGATTGTAGGAAAAGAGACAAAACTGTGGGAAATAACAAAGAGTCGTTTAAACAAGTGAAACATATTGAGTAAGTCTTAAATGGAGACCTGAAGATGACATAGAGAATGGAGCAGAACCAATATTTGAAGAGGTTTTGGTTGAAAAATTACCTGATCTGATAAATGACACCAAATTCAGGAAGCCAAACACAGATTCTTGAGCAGGACAAATAAAAAAAAAAATCTGTCCATAGAAACAGAGGAAATGGGGAGAAAACAAAGACAAATGGAACATTTGAAAGCAATAATGGAGGGGGGAAGGAGGAAGATATCACCTTAACTGAAGCCACAGTTGGACTAACAGCTGACTTCTCAAGAATAAGAGCCACAGTGCAGTGGAAGGGGATCTTCAGTGAGTTGAAAGAAAACTGCCAGCCTAGAAATTCTATACCCAGAGAAAACATCTTGAAAGCCTGAGTGTGAAACACAAATGTTCTCAGACAAATCAAAACTGAAGAGTATGTCACTAGTAAATTCTAATTATAATGATAACCATAAAGGGTGTGCGTCAGGCAGTGGAAAGTGATGATACTAGAGGAGTAATTGGAGATGCAAGAGACAATGAAGAACAAATGAAATGGTAAATAATTATATGGGTATATTTAAACAAACAGTAGTAAAACATGTCTAGTGGGGCCAAAAAGAAAAAAAAAATCTATGGCAACAATAGCATGTAGGTCAGGAGGAAGAAAATGGTTTGAAGTTGTTCTCAAGTCCTTGAATTATTCAGGGCACTGGTAAAAGTACTGATTTTGATTTAACTTTTTATCTTTCTATGCTAAATATGAAGAGGAAGTCCACGTGGTGGGGGAGGAGGCTTCATAGGTGCCAGTAATGTTCCATTTCTTGGCCTGAGTGACGATTATGGGACAGGAGTAGGAGGAGTAGGGAGGAGTAGGTGAGGCATTGCTTCATAAGTTAAACATAAGATAAACATTTTATGTTTTTATCTATAGGTAACATATTTCACAATCAAAAAGTTCAGAAAGATAGGATACAAATTATACACTTTAAAAATGATAAATAGAAAACACAGTGGCCATAATAGGTTTAAAAAAACAATTAAAAATTTTTTTAATGTTTATTATTTTTGAGACAGAGAGAATATGAGTGGGGAAGGAGCAGAGAGAGACGGGGACACAGAATCCGAAGCAGGCTCCAGGCTCTGAGCTGTCAACACACAGCCCGATGCAGGGCTCAAACCTATGAACCATGAGATCATGACCTGAGCTGAAGTCGGACATTTACCCTGAGAATGATCCAGTTAATTGATTTTATAACCTTTGCCCTTTATCTGTCAAATCTGTCTTAATCTAGGATATCCATTCTTTTTAAATGAAAGCATTCATACATACTTGTGGAAAGCAGATGAAGAATGCCTAAAAAACATAAAAAGGACATGTAGCTGTAGTGTATTTTTAATTGTCCCTCTGATCAAAAAGTTCTTTTATAGGCACTTGTGAATTTTGAGGTGCATACTCAACTGAAATGTGTAAGTTAATTCAAATATCAGACCTAATAATAGCAGTATAATAATAGGAAGTTGCAGAATGTAGATATAGGCAAAAGGTACACTTAAAAATGATAGGAAATTTAGTGATTTACTGTGATAAATAATATATGTTTACTTTATAGTTCTTAAAAGTTATAATGGTGCCTAAATATTTACATTCTTTCTGCTCCAAAAATTTTATAAAATCTTAACAACATTTGGCCCTTATTCAGTTCCCACTCCTACCCAATTTTTACAATCATATTATCTTAAAAGGTACATGTTAGTCTATTAAAATGTAGTATACCACAAAACAGATCATTGAGAATTAAAGGTATGTCTTGCAGTAAACGTCAAATACTGAGAGATAGTACATGATTGTATGAGAAGTAAATAAGATAGTACATACAGAAACCTTATAACAATGCCTGGCATGTAAGAAATAGCCAAATAATGTTAATCATTGATATTCTTATGTAAGAACATATTATATATGTTAAAATTGTATATTAAAATTATAGGTAGTCTGTTATGTCTTTTATATCCTGGCATTATACTAGTTATTGATTTAAAACTATCCTTACTTTTTTAAGAGTACTTCAAAGTGGTCTTGGTTATGATAAGGATTTTAAGGCGTATGTAGGGCCACCTGTTACTGAACACTCATCATATAGATACTGGAAATCAGAGATACCATCTGTTTCTCCATCATGTCTCTTGGGGAGATATAAGTTGCTGTCCTACCTTTGGTCTGCCTGGTGGGTATGGTACCCTGTAATTGAACCAAGCGTGTAAAAATTCAGGGTAAACATAGTGTTGGGTTTTATTCTCAAATTATATAAAACATACCTTCTCAAAAGATCATATTGGGACATTTAATCTCTCCCTGCCCCCCTAAAAAAGTTTTAACTTGTATTCATTTTTAACCAGTTAATAGTGGTTTTTATAATTTAGTTCTTTTGGGGTAACCTGTGGTTATGAGAGTATAGAGTATACATTTTTATATATTCTTTTTGTTTTAGACATTTTGTGACCTTGAGCAAGTCAGTTAATCTCTTTATAGCTCATTTCTTTAAATTTACTGGGACACAACTATTTATAAAGTAGTTTCTAGTACTAATATTTTTCAATTAAATGTTTATTTTTGGGGAACTCTTTTTTTTTTTTTAAACAAATGAACAATAAAAATGTAAAGATTTCAACACAGCCTAAAATGTGTCTTTTTGTCACATGACTTTGTGATTTGCTTTGGATGTAGTCATTTTATGTTAGCTTATATCAAGAGACATAGTGAATAGAGACAAATTATTCAACATAACTTAAAAGCATAAAAGAAGTTAATATGAAAGAGGTACTCGGGACAGTGGGAGAAATGAGGATTCTACTCAAACGCTAGAAACTTTCAAATAAGCCAAGAATTGTTGAAGTAAAATTTATTGCATATTGCCTTTCTTGGATGACACTGTGGTGAATTCAGTTTTTGATAACTCAGGCTCATGACTATGACCACATTCTCATGGACTATGGAGATTAATAGCTGTATATCTGTAAAAGAATTCACTTAGTAGTTCACAAAATATCTACTGTGTGACCTCAGTGTGCTAGGCATTGGATTGGGCACTGGGGATACATGTTGAATAAAAATACATGTGGCTTCTGTCCTCACAATATAGGCTCTAGTTGAAGAAAAATGCCATCAACCAAATACTCAAATAAATGCATAATTTTAAACTCTGATCGGGTACTATGAGAAAATTCATTGTTAAGCATATACCTTTGGAATCAGACAAATCTGACTCAATCCCAACTCTGCCATTTGGTAGCATTGTGATCTTGGGCAACTTTCTAAGTCACAGTTCAAAAGAAAAAAGTCTGCTTCCTGGATTGTTGTGAGGATCAAATGAAATAACAAGTGTGACATTGTTTTGCTTTATTTTTTTTTGTTTTTTTTTTTACTTGTTTATTGTCTATCTTTTTGGATGAGAAAATATAAGCTCCATAAAAGCAGGAGTTTTTTTTAGTCTGAGTTATTAACTACTATTTTCCTAGCATCTGCATCAGTGAGAGTCACATAATGGGCAGAATAGATGTTCGTTGAATGAATGAAATGTCTTTCAAGATTTCTTGCAGGTAATCAGCATTCCATAAAAAAATATTTTGTACTGGGGCACCTGGGTGGCTCTGTTTGTTAAGCATCTGACTTTGGCTCAGGTCGTGATCTCTTGGTCTATGAGTTCAAGCCCCGCATTGGGTTCTGTACTGACAGCTCAGAGCCTGGAGCCTGCTTTGGATTCTGTGTCTCCCTCTCTCTGCCCCTCCCCTGCTTGCTCGCTCTCTCTCTCTCTCTCTCTCTCTCTCTGTTTCTCAAAAAAAAAAAAAAAATTGTACTTATTTGTCTTTTCTCCCCCATTGTCAGATTGATGCTTTAGTTATTGCTCTCATGGTTATCTCCTGCAGTTCTGTTTCCTCTCATCTAACTTAACTCTGGACCAGAAAAGTAGATAACCAAAGTGGTAGAACGATTTATACTATAAGAGACATTTCTTAGTAAGAAAGAATGCCTCTCCTAACAGTAACAGGAGTGAACTGTGAGGTTTTTTTGTTATTTAAAAAGCTTTTGTGATTTCATCCATATTCTGGCTACTTGGGGTTGCCAAGTAAGTAATCTCATAAGTGAAGATTATTATTATTACTTCACTTATTTCTTCTAATAAGGCATACTTATTCTAGCTTTATATCACATTATATCATAATTTTTGTTTATAATTAGGTTAGAAGAAATTCAAGTTTTGAATTTTTAAATGTTGGCCACTATTCTGTTTATTAATTTTTAGTGGATCACATAGAGGTAGCTCAATGTTTGATATAATTTTTAAAAGACATTTCAGGTCATTTTTACAATATCCTACTGAACTGTTCTCTCACAATATCTAAAGTAAATTCACTTGGTTAATTATTTTCCAGGCTACCTGTTTGCCCACTTGTTATTCATTGATTGCCAAACCCCACCTCTTATTTAATGGCAGTATCTCCCAGAAGTTAGAATTGTTTTTTTTAGCTTTACTCATCTTGGCAACAGGGTCTAAGATGAGTCACCAGGAACTGAGAAAACTGAAAAGATTGAGTCTTCAAACAAATGAAGCATTACATTTTATCATCATCAGAGATAGTTATTAGTTTTTAGATCTCCTACTCTAAAATGAAGATAAAATGTAAATGGATCCTTGTTTACCCCATGGGGTATTATTATCTCTGAGAAAGTGAATTTCTATTTGAAGTAATGTCTAGATTTTTATTATTGTTATTGTTGCTTCTTTTTGCCTTAATGAGACCCAGAACATGATATGAAATTAAATTCCAATGAATCATTGCCATGCTATTTATTTCCACTAATGGTAATTATCTCGTGAAATGCAACCATTCCTTCTAATTGGGTATCATAATTGAAAAACTGCAGTAAAACTGGCAAACTAATTACATAGAAAGTAATTCTTTTATACTTATAGTATCTTCAATAGTTACTTCTCACAAGAAAACCCTCTTAGCTGCATATTCTAGGCTGATATTTTCAACATAATTTTGGATTCATATGAGCAACACATTATCATATTAGCTGAATGTGTGACATCAATAAGGAAATAAAATTTCCCAGCTGTGTTTTTTAAGTAATGCCAGTAGGAATTATTTTCTTTTGTAAAAACATTTCTTTCCCCTTCTTACCTGTAATTCTAAAACCTGATTTTATAGAGAATGTGTGGCATCAATAAGGAAATAAAATTTCCCAGCTGTGTTTTTTAAGTAATGACAGTAGGAGTTATTTTCTTTTGTAAAAATTCTTCTTTTTACCTCTAAGTCTAAAACTTAATGTTATAGGGACTGTTTAAATAGTGTTATAACCAGTGGATGGAATATCATGTATTTAAAAAATCATATGGTAACATGTTTAGTTTGGAATGTTACGTGGAAGAATCAGGATACCGAAACCATTGTATAGGAACATTTCATAGAAAAAAAGACTTGAAGGATATAATTTTAATGAAAGCTGTATTTGTGTTTAGATGATGGGATTTTGAAATCCTTTTTCAACTTTTTTCTATTTCCAAATTTTCCTTTAAAATGAAAAATAGTAATTAGTAAAACAGAAAGTCTCCATTTCAAACTTTAAAACAAATTACATGTCAGAAAAACAGCTAAGAGATTATATTGAAGAATCTGAACCGTATCTCCCAAACTATATATTAGCTAGAGATGTTTGACAAACTTTAGGTCTCAATACTCACAAAAATATAACCACCACATTGGTTTCATAGTCTCTTTGCTTAATGCTTTAAAAAGCACCACTTGAGAGGTGCCTGGGTGCTTTAGTTGGTTAAGCATCTGACTCTTTCAGCTCAGGTCATAACCTCAGGGTTCATGACTTCAAGCCCCATGTTGGGTTCTGCGCTGCCAGTGCAGAGCCTGCTTGGGATTCTCTCTCTCCTGCTCTCTCTCTGCCCCTCCCCTGCTCACACCCTCATGCTCTCTCTCTCTCTCTGCCCCTCACCTACTCTCTCTCTCTCAAGAATAAATAAGTCAGAAAACCCCTTAAAACCAAAGTACTATTTGAGGGGCACCTGGCTGGCTCAGTCAGTAGGATATGGGATTCTTGATCTCAGGTTGTGAGTTTGAGCTCCATATTTAGACGTAGAGATTACTAAAAACAAACAAACAAACAAACAAAAAAACCACTTGAAGTTGTCAGGATAAAAATAGCAGATAGCACTATAATTGTCTCTTTTACTCTCTACCTTTTATTATGGACAAGTTTGACATATAGAAAGCATAGTAAAATGAAATCACATATTCCCCAGGTTTAAGAATTCCCAAGATTTTGGGGTACCTGGCTGGCTCAGTCAGTAGAGCATATGATTCTTGATCTTGGAGATGTGAGTTCAAGCCCCATATCAGGGATAGAGTTTACTTAAAAAAATTCCCAAGATTTTCCTGATTCATTTCAGCTATTTCCCTTCCTGACACATTGTTTTCTGTGAATTTTTAAAAATCAAATTGTAGGGGCGTCTGGGTGGCTCAGTCGGTTAAGCGTCCGACTTCAGCTCAGGTCACGATCTCTCGGTCTGTGAGTTCGAGCCCCGCGTCGGGCTCTGGGCTGATGGCTCAGAGCCTGGAGCCTGCTTCCGATTCTGTGTCTCCCTCTCTCTCTGCTCCTCCCCCATTCATGCTCTGTCTCTGTCTCAAAAATAAATGTTAAAAAAAAAAATTAAAAAAAAATTGTATTGATTGTTATTTTAACTTATAAATACTTATGTGTATTTATTTCTTTAACCAACTCTTTTTTTTAACATACCCACCATGGTATTATCATCTGCTTATTATTTTTATATTATTAGCCATAATGTGCTGCTATCGTGAAATTTCTATTCATATTCAGATTTCCTTCAAAATTATCTTTTTATGGTTAATAAAATATGGTTTATGAATCAGGATTGAAACAAAATCCATATTACATTTGGTAATTATCTCCTAAGTCTCTTACTCTCAAGTAGTCATTTAAAAGTCTATTAGAATTCTCTAATACAAGGGCACCTGTCTGGCTCAGTTGGGAGAGCATGCAGCTCTTGATCTCGTGGTTATAAGTTCAAGCTCCACATTGGGTATAGAGATTACTTAAAAACAAAATCTTAAAGGGTGGGTGCCTGGGTGGCTCAGTCACTTAAGCGTCTGAGTTTGGCTCAAGTCATGATGTCACAGCTCGTGGGTTTGAGTCTTGTGTTGGGCTCTGTGCTGACAGCTTAGAGCCTGGAGCCTGCTTCAGATTCTGTCTCCCCTATCTGCCTCTCCCCTGCTCACGCTGTCTCTCTTTCTCTCTCTCTGTCTCAAAAATAAATCCACATTAAAAAATTATTTTTTTTAATCTTTAAAAAAAGTCCGTAATACAAAAAAAAAATGATTTCCAGATGATATGTTTGTTTAGAAAAACAGTACAAGCTCATTTTAGGAAAATTGGAAAATTCACAAAATATTGAAAAAGTGGAAATCATATTGTTCAGAGTGTATTTCTTTTCTGTCATTTTATACATTATTTTCATAGTTGAGCTCTATTAGAAGCACTTTTAGATGTTATTTTAACATTATATCTGAAGCTTTTTCTACTTAAAATATTTCCTTTCCATTTTAATGTCTGCATTAAGATATACTTTATTTCTTGAGAATAGGTATATATCTAATTAGAATGCTGTTTTACATTGTACTTCAAAACATTTTCTTATTGCTAGAGTTGAAGAGACTTGTATTTTTGAGTAAGGGGTACAGTTCTTCTAATTAATACCTAGAGTAGGGGAAATGACCTGGCAAAAGTACAGTTTTCTCTGTACCAGATTAATGCCTGTTACCTTGATCTTGATTCATTGGTCATTTGAGAGAGGTGTTTTACTTTTGCTGCTTGGAAGACAAGTAATGCCCCTAGTGAACCATTTTAGTAAGTTTATGTAAGCCCTATTTTATGTAATTTATTTTAAATTGGTTAATGCCATCCTGAATGTCATTGAGTTGAGTGTATGATGCATTCATTTCTCCAAATACTATCAAGGGAAAACAAGATAGTAAATTCAACTATCAGCAGGATGTTGCTACCGTTAATACTACCACCAAGATAACACCCAAAATCTAATAGGTGTCCCTATATCTTTAGATTGTTTTATTTATTGTGAAATAAGTACATAATATTAGCAGGAAATGATTTTGATAGTGACTTCTGGGCCTTTGGTTCCTGTAGTAATGAAAGTATAGGAATATACTGTTAAAATTGACTTTAAGTTTTCCATTTATACTCTGTACAAGCAAATTGAATGCAATATATTATCCATAAATATATTAACTGCCAAGATTTTCTAGGATTTTAATAGAAAACCAGTGATTTCAGAAAGTCATTAAATAACTATTAGAGAAATTAGTGTTAATGTGAATTCACAACTTTCTAATTATTAGATAAAGCTCTCAGTCATTTTGCACTTTTTAGATTAGAAGAAATTTTTTAGACTTGATTGATGCCTTTTTCTTTTTACAAATCAGAACATCTTATAGTTCTCATCAGCTTTTTCTTATAAATTTATGTTGGACATACTTGACTATAAGATGAAATAAGATATGTCATATTTTACTACCAACAACTACCTTTTGTAAACCAAAGAGAGATTTAGAATAGAACTCAAGGCCATCTGAATATATATCTTTCTAATAAAAGCTCTCTCATAACCTTCTGTTTAGAACTTATTTTGGCTCTTAGGTTAAAGTGTTCAATGTCTACTCATTCACTAAGCTGATTATTTAGGTGTAGTGTGTGTTGTCCATGCACCGTATATAAGCACAGAGCTGGAATGATAAATGTGTATTTCTCTATTCAGTAAGTGTTTATTGAGCATCTGCAGTATGCAAGGTACAATATCAGGAACTTCTGATACAAGGGTAACAAAACAGACACACTCCCTGTACTACTTACAGTCTAGAAAGCAAGACCGTCATTAATCAGATAATCATACAAATGAATGCAAAATTATCACCATGAAAAATGCTGTGGCGGACAGGTGAACAGTGCTATCAGAGCTCAAAAGGGGTTGACCTAGTCTTTGGAAAGAGCATAGCAGGATAAGATTTGTTTTCCCACAAGATTGGTATACAAGGGACTGAAGGGGGAAAAGTGTGGATGAGGGAGACTAGTTAGAAGCTATTGGAGTATTTCTGGACACAAGCTTGGATTAGGGAAATGAGTGACAGTGGAAATGGAGAAAGATGTAAACCCACCCTCACTGCTCTCCCTTCTCAATTATTTAATTCATTTTAAAGCCAAATTATGCTATCTGCCTAGAAAACAGAAAGGATCTATCCTTTGAGGGATTTTTTCTTATTTTTGAGAGAGGGAGAGAGCAAGTGTGCATGTGAGTGGGGGAAGGAGAGAGAGAGAGAGAGAGAGAGAGAGAGAGAGAGAGGGAGAGAGGGAGAGAGGGAGAGAGGGAGAGAGGGAGAGAGGGAGAGAGGGAGAGAGGGGGAGGGAGGATCTGAAGAGGAGTCTGTGCTGACAAAAGAGAGCCTGATGTCGGGCCCAAACTCAGGAACTGTGAGATCATGGCCTGAGCTTAAGTCAGAGACTTAACTGACTGAGCCATCCAGGTGCCCCAAAGGGATTTTTATTATTCTCTGAGTGATAGCTTCCAGTTGGAAATCTACAGAAGTATAATTTATTGCCTCACCTGCTACTATCCCACTTACAAGTTTGTGATTTCAAAAGTTCAGTGATAATTGTATATTAATACTTATTGATATTGTCTTGATAATTATAACATGACAGTACCTTATGGTGACCCATTGCATCCTTTGTTTCTGGGGTTCCCAGGGTGTACCTACAACTCAGTGTGAACATTAAGCCTTCTCTTACTGAAATGTTTTTTTCCCCTGTCCTGGGATTTTGCCTCCATGTCCTCCTCCTCCTCCCAATATTATAATAGCTCTCTCTCTTTTTTTTTTTTTCTAAGAATGTCACGTGATGATGATGTCTTATATTGGTTTATTAATGATATCTTTGTTTTAAATTCTTATGTAATGCTTAATTACTAGATATTATCTCCTGATAAAAAAGCTTTATGTTATAGAGTTACTTGAGCAGGGTTGTTGTCTTCCAAATTCCCTCATTTTTCTCTTGTTCTGGTTTTCATTGAGTTTAATTGATTGACTCTCTCTTTAATGTAAAACACTGTGGAAAATAAGTGAATTTATCAGTAATTTATAATAACCCTTTACAATAACCTCATTAATTATTTATAAAATTGGTTTATGTACCAAATGAGCTTTGGTGAGAATAATGTGTTTTACACATTAGTTATGAAATAAACAGATTTCACATCTTTGAATTTCAGTACATTTCCCCATTTATTTGGGAAGGATAATTTTTTTTTTAATTTTAGAGAGCATGCAAGTGGGGAGAGGGGGAGAGGGAGAAGGAGAGGGAGGGAGGGAGGGAGAGAGAGAGAGAGTGAGGGAGAAAATCCTAAGCAGGACTCAATACCAGGACCCTAGGATCATGACTTGAGCCAAAATCAGGAGTTGGATGCTCAACAGACTGAGCCACCCAGGCACCCCGAGAAGAATAAATTTTGATGACACTTTGCAAGGATGCTTAACAGAGAGTGTTGAAAGTCATTAAGGAAGAATTGTCTACAGCTAGGAACATACTTAATTTAAAAAAACAAAACTTTTTTCCCCTTGATGGTATTGTGTCAGTCACTTGAGAAACTTGAAAATACAACAACATTTAGTGAACAAGTGGCATGTTTTCTGTTTATCTTTAACCCAACCTGTAAGCCTCTAGCCAGTTCAAAAGCTGTTTGCTGTCAGTCTATAAAGAGATTGTGGTTCCCTTCTTTAGGGCTAAGTCTCCTGTGGGTAGGGGAACTAAGGACTCATTAACAACTAAAGAATTGTAAATAGAGGGCCAGGTTAACAGTGCGTCAGGGTCCTGGAATAAAAGCTCTTAATATTCTGTAGATATTACAAAACCTGTCTCTTTTAAGGAACCAATATACCTATCTGCCTAAAGGTATTTCTAACTTGCCAGAAGAACCTCTTTTTGTGACCTGCCTTCCTGGATCCTAGCATCCTGACTTGATGACTTCTTAAGTCAACCAGCTTCTGAAACCTGTCTTCTTCCTGACCTGACACTTCTGTGCCAGCCCTGTGCCCAATTTGATATTCCTATCATCTATACCTTCTGCTCACCCTTGACATGATAGCCTGACTCCATGGCTGTTTCTCAAGAGAAGACTATGACTGACCGCTGATACACTTGTTACAGAAAATAACTTCAGGATATGAGATTGGACCTGTTAATTTGAGAGTAGTGTTATATCTTAAATCTTTCTCAGAAGATCTTTAGAATGCTTACAAACTGGGACTTAAGACATTTTTGACTAGGGCTCTCTGAAGACTAAAGATTTTAAAAGTGAAATAGATAATTATTATCAGCTCTTTTCCCTAAACTGGTTTGGCCAGTAGTACATATTCAAGTATTTGTTGAATGTATGATAGTCCCCAAATTTCATATTTAATTCTTTTTGGTGTCACCAACAAAAGCCATTCAGGTACCTTTATATCTGAGTTAATACTGTGTAAAGCAGTTTTGAATTACTTGCTTTTTATGTACAAGCTATTAATATTTTATAGCAGCCATAAAGATGATTGAAAACTAATGGTGCTACTATAGAAAAACAATATTTTATATTTACTGTTAAACACCAATTCTACTTAAACCAAATAGCATATTTAGAACTTACATGATGATTAGCAGTACAACACATAACACATTCACTTGTTGATGTTAGAATACTGGAGTACCTGGCTGGCTCACTCTGTAGCACATGCGACTCTTGATCTTAGGATAATGAGTTCGAGCCCCACGATGGGTATAGAGATTACTTAAAAATAAAATCTTGGGGCACCTGGGTGGCTCAGTCGGTTGAGCGTCTGACTTCGGCTCAGGTCATGATCTCACAGTTCGTGGGTTCGAGCCCCGCATCAGGCTCTGTGCTGACCGCTTGCTCAGAGCCTGAAGCCTGCTTCAGATTCTACGTCTCCTACTCTCTCTGCCCCTCCCCCGTTCATGCTTTGTCTCACTCCATGTAAAATAAATAAATAAATAAATAAATAAATAAATAAATAAATAAAAATAATAAAATAAAATCTTAAAAAAAATAAAAAACTAAATTGACTAGCTTCTGTCTATATAAACAAGGTTGAAATTGGTATATTATAGTGCCTGAAAAAATTATTTTATATATAATATACTGTATAAATGAAATTAAATTTGTGTGGCATTGAGCATTAACTTCCTCTTGCTATTCTGATTTTAAAAATATTTAAATATAATGTTTAAAAATTAATACGAAGCATAATGATGACATTAATATTGCTTATTTTTATGTGTAGCTTGTGTGATCTATTTCAGTTTATAGTTGTAGCTTCTATACCATCAGAAGTTTTAAAAAGTTCCTAAAACATAGTAGGATGCATGTTTGTTTCAGAATTCATGGAGATGGTATGTAGTGTTTATTTCAGAGCAACTAATGATTTTCAGTATGGGATTTTAGCCCTTTTCAGACTAATAATCTTATGTAATTTCACCCACATGCAAAAAACATATGATGTAAATAGTTACAACAGTATGCAACATGCGCAAATTATTAATTTACAGTGAACATTTACGTTGCACCAGCGAACTCATGTGAGCATTTCTAACGTATGGGATTTTTGTTTTGCAGGAGGAAATAGAAGTAGAAATTATTTTCACAACTTGAATATGTAATTCCCCATTAATATCAATTCTTTTGCCAATTGTTACCACAAAATTGGCTAAAATGAATACTCTTCTGTCCTAATAGATCAAGGCAATTTACATTTAGTTTTCTTTGTCTTTTTTGTTTGTTTGTTTGTTTTGTTTTATTCCCTCCACTCCCCAATTATTTCATGGCATTTCAGTGCTTCAGAGAATTTAGATGAGCTCTCTTCCTCCAGTAGCTGGTTACTTAACCAGAAGCACAGTAAGAAAAGGAGAAAAGACAGGACAAGATTGAAATCTCCATCCTTGACTATCATGAGTGCAGCAGCTCGAACAAGGCCACTTCAGAGTTTCCACAAACGAAAACTCTACCGATTGAGCCCTACTTTTTATTGGACTCCACAGGTAAGGCTGCCTATGGGGAAACATAAAGATTTTATCATCAGTATATTTCACATACAAGAGGGTATGGATTGTACCTGGTTACTTAGAATAATTACATCTAGAAAGCTTTAAATATATAGTTTATAAATCATGTAGGTATTGATAATATCTAAGTGGAATTAGTAATTTTTTAACATAGCAGTGTATTCTGAAACTTCTCACATCTCCATTTTTTTAAATGCACTGTTATGTTTAAACCAATTTGAAGGAATATTACATATCATGGTTATTTAAAAATTTTACTGTTAAGGGTAATAAAGAAAACACAAGTGTACTACGTATTTGTCCTTTGCTTAGTAAAGAAAAAAGTAAAGAAAATCTATATAGCTGTCAGTTATTTTGTAGGAAATGGCATTGCTCTCCTTTTTAGGTTTGGTATTTGTTAATTCTTTTGAGCACGCCTTTTTCTTTTTCTGGAATATAAGCAATGCAAGTTTATGTATCCGTGCTTATACTTTTTATAATTAAAATGTACTTCATTAAAGCCATTCATTTTAAAAATCATATTTTTCACTTGTTCACAAAATGTTAAGTATGCATCTTTCAGTGCATATCTGAACAAACTGTGGTAAAGGGAAGATGAGTTACCTCTAGTTTTTGTTATATGACCTGCTTTTTTTCTATTACATTTTTAAATACTATGTCAAAGGAAAGAAATGATACTATCATTTAATATTGTTTCTGATTATTACTATATTAACTATTAAATATATTTAACTATTTTAAATATATTTGTATAAAAATCAAGATGCTTGTTTCATTAGAAACCAATTTTAAATTTGGTTTTATAGGCTCCAATTTTAAATAGAAATGTGCATTCTGACAAATTAGTTTTTATTAATAGGTTGATTTTTACCATTTAAGTAGTTTAGATTTTATTACTATTTCCCAACTTGAAAATATTTTTTTAAAACTTAGGTTTGTTTCAGAATTTTAAGAAATTCTGCGTAATCAACCAAATAGGAAAATATTTTTTATTTAAAGTTTTTATATACAAAATCACATTTTATTTTTATTTTTAAAGATGCTGTAAACAATAATATTTTTGAAATTGATTTTGTAATTTCAGAATTATAAGTAGAATTGTCTAAAATATTGAGCATATGACTATGCCAAAATATTCTGACTGGAAGGAATTTGCTTGAGTAATTTTGGAGATTTGCTAGATGTTGCTGGAATACTTCATATACCCTGACATTGTAAACGTGGGCCTTTGTACAGCAAACAAATGAAGAAATAAGTGTCACATTATTGTTACTGGTAGACCATATACTTTATCATATTCCATTCACAATGCCAAGTATTTTCAATACATTATTATTTATTATTATCTCAAAATATAACCATGCAGTATTGTTAATCCCCTCTTTAGATACAAAAGTTGAAGTGCAGAGAGATTAAGTAATTTACCCAAGGTCACACACCTAGTAAGCACTAAGTCTGATTCCAAAGCCCATGTTCTTACCCAGTGTATTGATAATGCCAAAAATAGACCAAATCTTTTGTGCTTTTGAAATCAGTAAAGACACTATATTTGGGGATTGAGGGAAGGGGCTTATCTGGTTAGAAGTATTCAGAAATGCATCATAAAATACGGGTTTTGAAAGATAAACAGAATTTTGAAAAGTCATAGGAGAGGTAGAGAAAGAATTTTAATAGAAACAGAGATGAGAAAATGATGGAAAATAGAAAATGCCCCCACCCCTAATTTATCCTCCAAATTGCCAGGAAAATAGTTATTTGCCTTTCTAAACTTAATAAATGTCCTTTCTCTCCGGAAGGCTTCCTTGACATCCCTGTAGTGGGATATTAATACAATAAATACCTTATGTTATGAAAATAGTCCATTTTTAATAATCATTTATTTTTCTGTCTTCTCATTACACGTTCTTAGAGAATAGAGAGTATATATTTCTGACCCTACAGAGCTTTGAATAATAACTGTCCCTGTAACATATGCTCAATATATAATTGCTTAATTTTTTTTGAGAGAGAGCAAGTGCGTGCACGAGAGAAAAAGGGCACATGAGCAAGAGCAGGGGAGGGGCAGAGGGAGTAGGAGCGAGAGAATCCCAGACAGTCTCTGTGCTGTCAGCACAGAACCCAACACAGGGCTTGATCTCACGACCATGAGATCATGACCTGAGCCGAAATTAAGAGTCAGACGTTTAACCTGCAGAGCCACCCAGGTGCCCCTAAATAATTGTTTAATGTGTGAAAGAATTAATGTAATGGATATAAGAGGTTATTTAAAAGGTAATGAAGAATGAGAATGAGTGTGTGTATGTGTTTGTGTCCTCAATTTGCTTTGTGAAGGGGTCTTAGTATGTAATGTCCAATAGAATTTTCTTGTAATGATGGAAATGTTCTATGAATACTTGTTCTGTCCAATATGGTAGTAACTAAATACATTTAGCACATGAAATGTGGCTAGTGCAACTGAGGGACTGAACTTTTAATTTTATCTATTTTGATTTAAATAGCCACATATGGATACTGACTACCAAATTGGATATGACTGGTCTAGACTTGTACTTACCCTGACAGCAGTGAGTAACATATGGCCCTCATTCTTGTTTTCTAATACTATTCCCTACTGAGAGGAAACAGGGATCTTTGGAGAAATGGTCAGTCTCCAGACACGGGGAACAGAAGGTGTAAGATGAGCCTGGAACATCTCAAAGTTACCAGAAGGCAAGGAAATATTACAAAAAAAAAAAAAAAAAAAAAAAAAATGATGGGCATGTCAAAAGAACCCAGAAGCTAGTTTGAAGAGGCTGTGCTGCTGGCCAAATTTAGGGCTATTTGAGCATCAAAATAACTAAGGACAGTAGTGAACCATTGAAGAAATAGGAAACCATGAGTCCACACTACTGTTAGATCGATAGATAAAAAGGAGAAAGGAAGGACTTTTCTGTATAGTAGGTTGCTGATTAATAAATGTGGAGTGAGCCCAAGTAGAGAATTATTGCAGTATTCATAGTAAAGACTGATTGGGCAAGAGTCATCAATAGGTGGTCAAAACTAACATAGCCTATGAAAAGGATACAGTATCGCTATGGAGTATTTTGGCCAGGGATGCATGGCCTGAATATAATTATAAGGAAATATTAGACAAAGCCAAAATCAGCAACATGTTGTTAAGAAATTGTGAAAACTGGCCTGTATTCTTTTTTTTTTTTTAACAATTTTTTTTAAGTTTATTTTTTTATTTTGAGAGAGAAAGAGAGCACAAGCAGGGAGGGGAAGAGAGAGAGGGAGAGAGAGAATCCCAAGCAGGCTCCACACTGTCAGTGTGGCTCCCGATGCAGAGCTTGAACTCATGAACCGTGAGATCGCAACCTGAGCTGAGGTCAAGAGCCAGACGCTTAGCTGATTGAGCCACCCAGGTGCCCCAGCTAGCCTGTATTCTTTTTAAAAAAGTCAATGTTGTGAAAGGCAAGAAAGACTAAGGGAATATTTTAGATTAAAAGAGTTTAAAAAGATATATGACAGTTAAAGAAATATTTGATCCAGATTAGAATTATCTTGGGAGGGGGGAGAGAGGGGGGATTCTTGGGTATTAAGAAAACTGTACAGTTGTACTATGGTAGATTATATAAAAATATTGTATCACTGTATCAGTATTAAATGTGGTAACTGTTTTGCCATTATGTAAGAAAATATCCTTATTTTAAATGCACATTGAAATATTAAGGGATAAAGTGGCTAAGGCATCCATTTTATGTAATAAATTAACTCCTGTGCATGTAGAATGGTACTAGCCATGTAGCATCCTTGGCAGAGTTGAGAAAATAATTATTTAAATTACTTTTTATAGCACTTAACTCTCTAGCAGAGTACTGGCTATAAAAAGCTTATATAAAGACAATGGAGAAGTAGGAGTCCTCTGCTACTACGTAGCATATAGTAATTGGCTGATCCTCACTTTCATTGCAACAACTACATGTATAAATTGCAGAGAAAAAAATCATACTAGTAAAGACATTAGGAAGACTTCTGGTTTCAGCTCCAGCACATAAGGACCCTGGAAGTCATCACTGCTACCCTTACAGTAAGAGAAAGGTGAACAAACTGAAAATCACTGCTTTTCCATGGTCCCATCAAAGAATTAAGGCTATAGGACAAATTGCCACCCTGAAATACGGAAAGAAAAGCAACTTCAGAGAGCTACAGCCAAGATGTGCTCTCCTAGAGCAGAAGCCACAGTAACCATTAACTAAACTGTTAGGAACACTTACATGGTAACTTGGATGAATTATTTGAGGCTGAGTGTGGATTACCTTGAGATTAAAAAACTCCTAGGTACTCCTGTCTTAAAAGTCCCCCCGCAACACTTTCATGGGCTTTACTTCTACGACCCCACAAGGTTCTCATAATGAAGAGCTAAGAAGAATCCTTAGTGGCTTAAGTATGGAAAGGGAAGAGATAACTTTTATGAAATGAGTTCAGAGCATTGTCTGTAACACAGCTTTTCTTCCAGTGGAAAGACTTCAGTAAAGTCTTACTTTGCCTGGGAGAAAAGCATTTTCCCACTGCTGCCCCCCTATAGAGGCAATGAGTGTAGAAAATAAGAAACACTTGTTTAAGTAGACCCACTAAAAGACGATTTAATTGTAAGAATATAGTACATTATGCTACTGTGGTAGGTAGGCTTCCTTTTGTTCTTTTTTCTTTAAAAAAATTTTTTTAATGTTTTATTTATATTTGAGACTGAGAGGGACAGAGCATGAGCAGGGGAGGGGCAGAGAGAGAGGGAGACACAGAATCCAAAGCAGGCTGTCATCACAGAGTCCAGCGCGGGGTTGGAACCCACAAACCGTGAGATCATGACCTGAGCCAAAGTTGGGTGCTTAACTGACTGAGTGACCCAAGCACCACCCCCCCTTTTTTTTTAAAGTAGGCTCCATGCCCAACATGGGGCATGAACTCATGACCCTGATCAAGAGTCACAGGCTCTACTGACTGAGCCAGCCAGGCACCCCTTGTATGCTTCCTTTTCCTCACACTTTACCACCATACCAACAAGTTTCTGGTACTATAACAGTAGGGTACAGCTGCAAAGCATAGACTTTCTCTGAGGAGGAGTGCTTAAGAAGTCAAAAATTAACAGGGAGACAAAGACACTAGAGGAATTTTGAGGCCTCTGGCACCTACAACTATATTAGCCATTAAACACCGCCCACGCTTAGCCAGATTAACGTAATGCTTCACAGTAAAATTCTCTTTACATCAGAGCACCTGGCTGGCTCAGATGGAGGGGCATGCAGCTGTTGATCTCCAGGTTGTGAGTTCAAGCCCTATGTTGGGTATAGATTACTGGAAAAAAAAAAAACAAAAAACCACACATTCTGTTTACCTCCAGTCCTATTACCTGATACATCATATCCAGCTTTCAACAAAAATTACAAGGCATGCTAGGAAAAACACACTCTGACAAGACAAGGAAACCATCAGAACCAGGCTCACAGGGGTGCCAAGATGGCTCAGTCAGTTAAGCATCCGACTTGGGCTCAGGTCATGATCTCACAGTTTGTGAGTTCAAGCCCTGCATCAGGCTGTGTGCTGACAGCTTGGAGCCTGGAGCCTGCTTCACATTCTGTGTGTTCCCCTCTCTCTCCCCCACTCATGCTTCTCTCTCTCTCAAAAATAAACATCAAAAAAATTTTTTTAATATTAAAAAAAAAAGAACCAGGCTCAAATATGACAAAGATACTGAAATTCTCTTAAATAAGTATGATTAATATGTTAAAGTCTTTAATAGATTTAAGTAGAAAACAGGTAAGACTATATGGGTAATGTAAGCAGAGAAATGTAAACTTTTAAGAATCAAAAGTAAATGCTAGAAATCAAAAACACTGTAACCTAAATGAAGCATTCATTTCATGGCCTCATCTATAGACTGGACATGGCTGAGGAAAGAATCAGCAAGCTTGGGTAAGTCAAACTGAAGCTTTGCAATCTGAAATGCAAAGAGAAAAATGAATGAAAAAACAGAATAGCACATTCAAGAACCTTGGGGTAATTTCAGAAGGTCTATCAGGATATGTAGTTGGAACAAGGAAGAGAAAAAGAATGGAGCAAAAAAATATTTGAAGTAATAATACATGAGAATTTTATAAAGTTAATGACCAGCACCAAACCATATATCCAGAAAACTCAAGCAGGAGAACATCAAGCAGGATAAATACCTAAAAAACAACAGAAGTAACAAAAAATAAAATACTTAGGTATAACATATTCAAACTGCAGAAGACCAAAGACAGAAAATCTTGAGGAAAGGCAGAGGAAAAACAAAAATAAAAACAAAAACTCTTACCTATAGAAGAACAAGTATAAGAATTGCAGCTGACTTCTCATCAGAAACCATGTAAGCAGAGAGTAGAATGAAATATTCAAAGTGTTGAAAGAAAAAAAAAAAAAAAACAACTAGTGGGCATAATTGTGTCTCCCCACAAAAAAACCTGTCCATGCCCTAACTCTTGGTATCTATGAATGTTATGGATTGATTTGTGTCCATCAGAATTTATATGTTGAAGTGCTAACCCCTAGTATTTCAGAATTTGAGCCTATTTGGAAAAAGGGTTGTTGTAGATATAATTAGTTAAGATGAGGTTATTGGGATGAGCCCTAATCCCATATGACTGATGTCTTTATAAAAAGGAAAATTCAGGGACACCAGGGTGGCTGAGTCGGTTAAGCGTCCGACTTCCGCCCAGGTCATGATCTCATGGTTTGTAGTTTGAGCCCCGCGTCAGGCTCTCTACTGACAGCTAGGAGACTAGAGCCTGCTTTGGATCTGTGTCTCCCTCTCTCTCTGCCCTTCCCCCACTTTTCACTCTGTCTCTCTCAAAAATAAATAAACAATAAAAAAATTTTTTTTAAAAAGGAAAATTCAGAAATGGATGCATGTACACAGGGTGATGGTCATGTGAAGATGAAGACTGAGATCAGAGTTATTCTTCAATTAACCAAGGAACACCAAAGATTGGAAGAAAAAAAAGAAGCTAGGGGAGAGGCATGGAAAGATTCTTCCTTCTTTCCAAAAGAAACCGATTTTATTGACAGCTTGATCTGACTTCTAGCCACCAGAAATAGGAAACAGTAAGTCTGTTGTTTCAACCACTTGGTTGTGGTACCTTGTTATTGCAGACTTAGCAAACTAATACAGTAACTTATTTGGAAACAGGGTCATTATAGATGTAATTAAGTTAAAGATCTTGAGATAACATAATTTGGGATTTAGGATAGGCCTATGACTAGTGTTTTCGTAAAATAAGGAGAGATTTGAGGCACAGAGAAGGCTATGTAAAGACGGAAGCAGAGATTGGAATTATATTACCACAACCCAAGGAACACCAGGAGCCACCGGAAGCTGAAAGAGGCAAGGAACAATTCTCCCACAGAGCCTTCAAAGGAAACTCAGCCCTGCCAATACCTGTTTTGGACATTTGGCCTCCAAAACTGTCAGAAAATAAACTTTTGTGGTTTTGAGTCACCCAATTTGTGGCCATTTATTATGACATCCCTAGGAAACTAATACAGAGTTTGGTACCAGGGAGTAGGATGCCGCACTAACAAGTACATAAAATTGTTGAAGCAATTTTGGAATTATGTAATGAGTAGAGGCTGGAAGAATTTTGAGGTGAGCCTAGATTCTGATGAGAGTTCAGAAATAAGTGAAGAGGATGGAAGACAAAGGTACTTCTGATGAGATTTTAGAAAGATTAGAAACTAGAAGAAAGATGATCTTTGTTATAAAGTGGTGGAAAACTTGGCTGAAAATACTCTGTTGAATGGAAAATAGAACCTATAAGCATTGAACTCTTGGGTATTTAGCTTACAAAATTATCAAAGTATGGAATTTACAGTGTAGTTTCTTCTTGCTATTTATAGTAAAATATTAGAAGAAATGGATAAGTTGAGGAAGCAATTGTTAACCAAAAAGGAAGCAGAAATTGATAATTTGGAAAGTTTTCATTCTGTTGCCAAAACCAAACAAAAACCATGTACTCTGTCTTGGAGAGAATTCAGGGGGTGTGGCTGGACAGACTTTTCCTGAAGAGATTAGGCATAGGACCTACTCACAGATCCAGTCAACCATCTTAGTAGAAGTCAAAGAATAAAGATGAGGCTATCCATAAAAGACCTGGAGGGCACCCTCTTGTCTAATGACATGGATCATCTTGACATAACAAGGTTTTTGAGAATTTTATATTAGCAAAAACAGTATCAGCTTAGACTAAAAAGGGCACAGACTGGATGAAAGAAAGTTATTGGATCCCGAAAATTTTATAGGCAGGAAATAGGCAAGAGAGCTACCTACTCAGCTACAAATATGTACTACCCTAAAAAAAAAAAAAAGAAAAAGAAAAAAAAAAAAAAAAGGTGAATCATAGACCTGAAGGTGAGAGGAAAACATTAAAGCTAGAAGAAAACATAGGAAAATACCTTCCTGTCTTTCTTAATCAGGACACAAACAACAATAAAAGAAAAAATTAATTTAGACTCTGTTAAAATTATTAACTTATTTATATAAAAGGTAGCATTAAGAAAGTCAAAGTATACACTGAAGAAAAAGATTTTGTATCTTGAATATATATATATGTATACACACACATATATATGTGTGTATACATATATATATATATATATGCATTTTAAACTAATAAAACAAGAAAAAGACCAACAGTCCAATTAAAAATAGGCATAAACAGTTGTACACTTTTTGAAAATGTTTGTTTATTTTGAGAAAGAGCAAGAGCATATGAGCAGTAGAGGGGCAGAAAGAGAGAGGGAGACTCCCAAGCAGGCTCTGCACTTGTGGGGCTCGAACCCACAAACTGCGAGATCATGACCTGAGCTGAAACCAAGAGTCCAATGCTCAACCAATTGAGCCACCCAGGTGTCCCAGAGTTGTACACTTTAAAATGGTCAAAATCATAAATTTTATGTGTATTTTACCACAAGAACTTCTTTTAAGTAAAAAAGAAAGGCGTAAGTTATGAACAGATCTTTCATAAAAGAGGATATCCAAATGGCCAATACACATATGAAAATGTTTTTAAAATCATTACTCATCAAGGAAATGCAATTAAAATTACAACAAGATACCACTACATACGCCTACCCTTCTAATAGCAAATCCACTTTTAGGAACTTTCCTCAGAGAAATGAATACTTATGTACACAAAAATACTTGTGTTAAGAGTGACCATAACAGCTTTACTCATTAAAGCCCTGAACAGAAAGCAGTCTCAATGTCCCATCAGCAGGAGAATTGTGGTGTATATACATATAGCAATAAAAAAGATGGACTACTGATACAAAAATATGTATCTCCCAGACATTATGTTGAGTGAAAGGAAAGAGTACATAGTCTCTGATAAATACAGACAAAACTTAACTAGTGGTAATATAAATTAGAATTGTGGTGACTTTTATACGGAGGATGGGAGTTGATCAGCAAAGGATGTAACCAAGGTTTTTGGGTGGTTGGAACTGCTTCATATCTTGATCGAAGTGGTGATGTGGTTACCAGGTATATACATATGTAAAATGTTATGTTAGGTATGTTCTTCATCATAGCAGTGGGCCTGGGTCTGCTGCTACACCTTCAGAGTTACCCCATCCTTTTTTATTTTTATGATCTACTGTTACATAATAAACTATTCTAAAATTTAGTGATTTAAAACAATTATTTTTCATAATTCTGTGAATTGCCTGAATGGTTCTTTCAGTCTTGTCTAAGGTCTCTCATACAGTTGTAATAAGATGGTGATGAATCGGAATCATTTGGAGGCTGGAATGGACTGGTGATCTGGGCTTCTTTTTCTTTTTTATGTAGTCTCAGGCCTTTCCATGTGGACTTTCACATGGTTTCTTTAGCAGAGTAGTTTTACATGGTGGCTCAGCCTCTCCAAAATGCAAATATGAAAGCTGCCAGCTCTTCTTAAGAGTTAGGCCTAGAACTAGGATAGAGCTTTTTTGTTCAATTTCTCGGGTAAAGCAAATCAGTGTGAGATTTAATATGGGAGGGACTATTCAAGGGCTAGAATACCAGGAGGGAGACATGGTTCATTGGAAGCCATCAGTGGAGGCTAACTACTATAGTTCATTTCTGTTTCCTATTTATTGACCTCTCAATATGTAAAAATCACGTAATCTTTTTCCTGAAGATCCCTGTGTCTCATCTTGTTACCTCATTAAGCTCAGGCTTAAAAGTCCTGAATTTTATCATATTAAATGATGGTCAGGTACCTGAATTGAGAGGGTTTTTTTTTAGTTTTTCTATTTTATTTTCCTAGGTAAACTCTACTCCTAATGTGGGGCTCACACTCATGACCTGGAGATCAAGAGTCACATGCTCTATCGACTGAGCCCACCAGGCATCCCTGAAATGAGACTTTTTAGGTGTAGGTCCATCGTGTGTGGTTCTTTGGGTATAGCTCAAGTATGGCTCCTCTGGATTAAAAGACTATTAACTTGTGAACTAATATTATTACTTGCTTTACACATACCCAACATACAATAGTGAGACAGGTGATAATCAGAATAGACACTCTGCTCAGATGGGGAATGGGAGGAATAGAACAGTTCTGAAATACAGAATTAGGCACATGTTACAGGTTTGTTGATGTGGGTCTGTTTCTCTGGAAGTGGTTCCTTGTGGCTGCTATGTCTGCCCTCTGGGCTCTTGACTACATTCTCTGTCATTTTTTCTTTTCCATACAAAAAATCCCCTTTTGGGGGCTCCTGGGTGGCTCAGTTGGTTAAGCATCCAACTTTGGCTCAGGTCATGATCTTATGGTTCATGAGTTTGAGCCCTGTGTCAGGTCTGCTGACAGCTCAGAGCCTGGAGCCTGCTTCAGATTCTGTGTCTCCCTCTCTCTGCCCCTCCCCCACTTGCACACTGCCTCTGTCTCTGAAAAATAAACAAATATTACAATTTTTAAACACTTTTTTGCGTGTGTGTTTTCTCAGCATGTCACTGACTGAAAAAAGCTGAAGGCCCAAAGTCCTTTTAATTTTGAACTATTTCTTAATCCGAGTTCAAGTCCTTGAAACTTTGTAGACTCCTTATGTATCGCATGAAAATAAACTCTGCTGAACAAAAGTCATATCTATAAATCTTTTCAAGAAAGGTCCTTCTCATTTTGTACTTTGTGTGGTGCAGGGGGACAATACCCTTAGGATCCTTAGAAGCACTTTCGGCTAGCTGAGAAGATCATTGAGAAACACCTTTAAGATTCTTAGAAACCTTTGGGGCGCCTGACTGGCTCAGTCCATAGAGCATGAGACTCTTGATCTTGGAGCTATAAATTCAAGCCCCGTGTTGGGTATAGAGATTACTTAAAAATCTTACAAGAAAAAAAAAATCTTAGAAACCTTCTTATCTAAGATTTATCTTAGGATTTATCAGCATGCCTCAAACCTTTGTAAGGTCTTAACAAAGAGTCTTGCAGTCTCACCTGTGAGATCTTGATACTGAGGCCAGTTTTACTGGCAAAGTTTCCTGGGTTTGGTCTTTGAATTGGTATCATTTTCTTTGTTGCGTGTGAACCTTTTGCTCTCTGGAGTGGCCAGAAACCAGCAACAATCTTAACTGTTTGAACCAGCAAGTCTTGGTTCTGTATTTCCTCTAAACTGTTTGAAAACTTAACAGCTCCTTTTTGAGCTCGCCCTATTACATCCATAATTTATCATAGGCAACTAAATGAAACCAATTGGTACTTCGAAAATTCTGCCTAGAAACCTCCTTAGCCAGATCTATGAGTTCATCATGTACCCTCTTTATCCTCCACGTTTCTACAGGCAACGGTTACACTACTTTTTCTGCCAGAACAATAAAGATGAAAGAAATAAAGGTGTAAGAATTGAAATGATTATTTAGAATCCTTGTTTGCAGAGGTTATGATTCCTTTGCTGGGCAAAATTAATAAAAAGCATAAATTAGTATATATTTTTTTGTGATTTTGCCATTTTTTCAATACCCGTCTCTAATGAGAATGTCAAATAATCATAGCTAATATTTATTAAGGAATTATATGCAAGGCATTGTTTTAACTTATAAATGCTTTACATTTATTTCTTATTTAATGTACCCCATTTTATATTGGGAAACTGAAGTGCACCTAGAATGCAAAAATACACATATTTAGCACTATTTAAATAAATGGAAGTAAGGAGCACCTGGGTGGCTCAGTTGGTTAAGCATCTGATTCTTGGTTTTGGCTCAGGTCATGATCTCATCGGGCTCTGTGTTGGCAGCACGGAGCCTGCTTGGGATTCTCTCTCTCCCTCTCTCTTTGCCCCTTCCCTGCTTATGCTCTCTTGCTTTCTCTCTCAAAATAAAAAAATAAACATTTAAAAAAATAAGAGGAGGGGCACCTCAGTGGCTCAGTTGGTTAAGCGTCCGACTTTGGCTCAGGTCATAATCTCAAGGTTCATGGGTTCAAGCACCACATCTGGCTCTATGCTGACAGGTCAGAGCCTGGAACCTGCTTCAGATTGTGTCTGCCTCCCTCCTTCCCTCCCTCTCTCTTGGTTTGACCTGTCTCTCTCTGCCCCTCCCCCACTCATGCTCACTCTCTTTCTCTCTCTCTCTCACTCTCAAAAATAAATAAACATTAAAACAACTTTTTAATTAAAATAAATGGGAATACAATTTTGTAATTTTCTTTTAAATGTTAAGACTGAATCTTAACACTATTTCTTTTATGAACTTCAGTAAAACTCCTTCCTGTGAAATCTCATAGCAACAATTGTTAAAATCCATGTAGTTTCTAAAGCTATTTTATTTTTTTTGGCCTTCTTCTTCTAGCTGAATCACATATTTTTCTGTCTAATCTTTATTCATTACTAAGAAACTATCCTTAGAGAATCTATGCCTTTTTATGCTTGGTATAATATTGCTTGATCTATCTGAAGTATAGAAATACCTTCAGATTCGGGAAAACGCATTGACAGGCATAGATATGAATATGTTTTCCAGAATACTCAAGTACAAGTCTTAAAACGTAAATGTAGCCACAAGCTTGCTTTAAAGTACAATTTCACTTTTAATTAAGAATTAAAGAAAAACACTATTTGGCCATAATATGCTTCTTCAGCCTCTTCTTTATAAGAGTATCAATCACCATGCAACCTTAGGCCCTACCTTGTTAGTGTCTCAGCCTTTGGTTAACAGGAACCACCCTGATGAACTCCCGTCAGGGGAGTTCTCTGTCCCACTAGGATAAAAGGACAGAGGTTTCTGTCATCCAAGGTTACAATTCTGGGTACAGTTTTCTATAGAAACAGGTTGTGGGTAATTGGGCATAAATAGTATATATAGGGTGCTAATCATAACAAGAATTCTATTTTAAGTTAGAGTAGTGATTTTATTTTATTTTAAGATTTTAGTAAAAATAAGTGAGCAAGAATAAACTGATAAATTTATTCAGTTGGTTAGATTAGAGGTTATTTTATATGAAACTGATAAAAGTATAGATGGTTTGCCTGGGAATAGGGAAAGGAGGTGGTTGAAAAGCCCAAAGTTTATTTGGTTATGCTCCCAACCACTTTCCATATTTGGGACTGACAGTGGTGGTGATTATTTCTTCCCCATTAATACTTACAGCTCCTTGGGTACAAAGTATAGATCACTGTACTGTAAATATCAATATATTACCTAGGCAAAATTTTTAAATACATGAAACTTTATTTGTGGGACCCCACCTGTCTTCTGTCATCCCTTTTCCTCTATGGTGTCTCCCATCCCCTTGGTGTCTAGTGCTCTCATGTAAGGGTCCTGCTTACCCATAGTATTCTTTAAGTTTTCTAACTTAGTATTTTTTTTCTTTTTTTCTCCTTGCCTTTTTGCAAATATAACTAACCTGTGTTGTCTCTAGGTGACCCTGCTAATCTCTGGTAAACTATTTAGCAATGATCTTGTCAATCTAAAGAATGCTATTTTCATTATGAGAAGTCCTACACAAGTAGTAAATTAAATATAAAATAGTCACATAGGGCTATGGCATGTGCTGGATGGGAAACTGTTATGAACAGGAGAATTTTTTTCATTTTTCATAAATTTTAACATGCAAACTAAGAACCATTTCATATATATTTATGGTAACAGCTTTATGTTGTAGGCCTAACATATTTGCAAATTGAGGTAAAATTTATAATTAAGAATAAATATTAGGAGCACCTGGGTGGCTCAGTCAGTTAAACGTCCGACTTCTGCTCAGGTCATGATCTCGTGGTTCATGAATTTGAGTCCCGCACTGGGCTCTGTGCTGACAGCTCAGAGCCTGGAGCCTGCTTCAGATTCTGTGTCTCCCTCTCTATGCCCTGCCCACTTGTTCTCTCGCTTGCTTGTGCTCTCTCAAAAATGAATATAAAAATTTTTTTTAAAAAGAATAAATATAACCCTTATGAAATAAGGAAGAACTATTTCTGTATTTTATTTATCTACTATGTATTTATTTTTCTCCCTTCACCCATTTTACTTATTCTTCCCACTCCCTTTCCCAATGGCAACAATCAGTTTGTTCTCTGTATGTTTACATCATTTTTGGTTTCATTTGTTCATTTGTTTTGTTTTTTAGATTCTACATATATGTGAAATCATATGGTATGTGACTCTGACTTATTTCACTTAGGCCCATCTATGTTGTTGAAAATGGCAAGAATTCATTATATTTTTCTGGCTGAGTGTGTATATAAATATACATACCACATCTTTATCCATTCACCTATCAATGGACACTTAGGTTGCTTCCATATCTTGGGTATTGTAAATAATGCTGCAACAAACATAGGAGTGCATATATCTTTTTGAATTAGTGTTTCTGTTTTCTTTGGGTAAATACCAAGAAGTGGAATTACTGGGTTGTATGGTATTTCTATTTTTAATTTTTTGAGAAACCTCCATACTGTTTTTCATAGTAGCTGCAGCACTTTACTTTCCCAGCAATGGTGCACGAGGTTTCCATTTTCTCCACATCCTGGCCAACACTTGTTATGTGTTGTCTTTTTTATATTAGCCATTCTAATTGGTATGAGGTGATAACTCATTTTGATTTTGATTTTCATTTCCCTGATAATTAATGATGTCGAATGCCTTTTCATGTGTCTGTTGGCCATCCGTATGTCTTCTTTGGAAAAATGCCTATTCAAGGTCCTGTGTTCATTTTTTAAAAATTTAATTCCAATGTAGTTAATATACATTGTTATATTAGTTTCAGGTGTACAATGTAGTGATTCAGCAGCTCCATATATTACTTAGTGCTCATCAAGATAAGTGTATTTTTAATCCTTTTCACCTGTTGCACCCTTACCCCACCCGCTCCCCTCTGGTAACCATCTGTTTGTTCTCTATAGTTTAAGAGTCTGTTTTGGTTTGTCTCTTTTTTTTCTTTTATTTGTTTTGTTTTGTTTCTTAAATTCCACATATGGGTGAAATTATATGGTATTTGTCTTTTTCTGGCTTATTTTGCTTAGCATTATACTCTCTAGATCTATCCATATTGTGCCTGTGTTCATTTTAAAAATCATATTATTTTTTTGGTGTTGAGTTACATGGGTTTTTTAATATATTTTGGATATTTGCCCCTTAGAACTATTCCTATTACAAGCTCTGTTATTCTGTGTTCTTTTATATATTTCTCAAGGCAAATTTGTCTAAGTAGTGTTTCTTGGTATTGATAGTCAGTTCTCATCTTTGTTATTTTTATAGATTTCAGATCCAAGGTGGGTGGCTTAATAATACAAGTAAGGCATATACGTTAATGTGTATATAATAAATTTTCCATTTTAAAGTTTTCATTTAGTTTTTAAATTGTGGAATGATTAGCTTTATACGCTTTATGTGCATTCAGGCTATTTTTGTAAGCAAATAATTTAAGAATTTTAAAGGAAAATAAAGACCTGGTTTTACAGAAATTGAAGTTCCTGTTGGGGCAATAAGGCACAAATGTGCAAATTAAAATGTAATGCAAGGGATAAATTTCGGCAAATTGAGATATAGTCTACTCTTCTGCATTAAGGGCAGGAAGAAGAAAAATGTGAATTGAGGTAACAAAATAAGTTAATTTCATGGTATAGGAAGTGTCTGCTTAAATGAAGAAGAGGAGATGTCTTGAGGCCCTGAATGTATTCTTACTTAGCTGGGAGACTGGCTTTTCCTCTTCTGTGCCATCCTGACTTCAGCTCTACCTGCTGGAGCATCTGCTCTAGATAGTGGAAGTATGTTGGTTGAAGATTTTCTCACCATGCTGCAACAGTTCTGTGCTCCTGGGTTTTATGGGTTGACTCAGAAATGCATAGAATGTATGACCTTATTTCTTTGAGAAAAGATGCTTTATGTAATTGTAGATAAATCTGGAAGGTATCAAATTCTAGAGAGCCAAAAAATTATTTCCTAGGGGGAAGTAACACTTTTTAGTAGTCTCATGCATGGGTTCTGGAAGACATATTGTTTGGATTGAAATCTTAGTTCTTCTTCTTAATAGTGTGTGGTATTGTCTAAATCACTCATTGCCTCATTTTCCTTACCCATAAACGTAGGGTTACTTTCATGTGGCTATATTCAGTTGGAGGGTCTGTTCAGCTAGAAGATTCTAGCCTCACCTACTTATCTGGAGGATAAGTAGTGCTGGATGTTGCCTGAGAAGACTCAACTCTCCTTCTTGTGGCCTTTCATTGTGTAGTAGCTAAGGATGGCTTCCCTAACATGGCACTTCAGGACAGTATTCCAAGATAGCAGAGAAGTTGCAAGTTTTGAGGCCTAGGCCCTGGGTCTCAACAACCTCATCTCCACTGCATTTGATGGTGGAGCAAAGCCAGTCACATGGCGGCCCAGATTTAAAGAGGTGGAGAAATAGACTTTACCTTTCGGAGGTAACTGCAGCGAAGGGGTATGCATATATATAGCAATAGGAGGAATTTGTGGCCGTTAAGCATTCATCCATTTGGGGTCTACCTTGGGGCAACGAGTAACCTCAAATTAAGACATCAGCTGAATTCAGTGAAAAAAAGGGAAAAAAATAGGGTTACCATTTATAGTTGGGTTGATACTAAATAAGATAAAATATTTGAGAGGTGCCTCGATGGCTCAGTCGGGGACTTAGTCGGGTAAGCGTGTGATTTTGGCTCAGGTCATGATCTCACGATTCGTAGGTTCGAGCTCCGCGTCAGGCTCTGTGCTGACAGCTCAGAGCCTGGAGCCTGCTTCGGATTCTGTGTCTCCCTCTCTCTTTGCCCCTCTCCTGCCCTGTCTCTCTCTGTCTCTCAAAAAGGAATAAACATTTAAAAAATGTAAATAAGGTAACATATTTTAAAGGTACTCAGCTCAATGGCTGGCAGGTTAAATCCTCATCAGTTGTGAATGATGATGACAACAACTGTGATTCGGTGATTATGCCAACACTCGGTAATCAGTGATGGTTGTGTGGGGAAGTAAAATGATCAAAGTATTGTTTTTGAAAGCTTGACTTGGTGCCTTTGAACAAGACAATTTGCCCTGGGAAGGGATTGGAGAAACAGATCAATTAAAGAGGCTCCTAGGTTCCTATAGTAGTCCAGATGTAAGGTTACAAAGAGTGGAATGAACCAGATTATATATATATATATATATATAATATATATATATTATATATATTATATATATTAATATATAATATATATTTTATATTAATATATTATATATTATATATTAATATATAATATATATTATATTAATATATAATATATTTTATATTAATATATAATATATTTTATATATATTAATATATATATATATATAAAACAGTTCAAAGAAGAAATGACTATTCTTAAGTGATTTGATATGATAAAAGAAAAATCTTAGGAGTGGAAGAGGAGGCACTTATGGTATTGCTGAATCCATTTTGTAAAATGCCAAGTCATAGAGTAACACTTCTATCAGGGATTAAACAGCAGTAGAACATGTGCCAAATCTGGCTTTCAACTTAATGTCATCTGAGTCACAATTCTATCAACTCCATTTTGAAGTGGATGAGTGAAACCTTCTTCCACAACACAAGTAAGCAAACCTTAAGTCATTTGCTTTAAATGTGTATAGTCCTTGATTATATCTTTTTTCTTTATAGCTCATTCTCCTTTATTCTTTCAAGCCACTGAAGAAAGGCAAATATTCCCCACCTCTTCTCCTGCCTACTCAATTGACTGGTATTGGACATTGGCTGTCTGAAGTGCTATTTGAGAGAGTTTGACGTCTTGGCTTGGGGAGGGAATGCTATAGTTAATTTTCAATGTTTGCCACAAATGAGGGAAAGAATGGTAATAGACATGCTATATTATTTGCCATTTCTGTACTAGGGTGCCATTATATCAACATTAACATGTTCAAATGAGTAATATACTTTCTATATTACCTAGAAAGTAATAAATATGTGCAGTGCTGTTTTGTTTATAGATCACTTGCATATGGAATTCAGGAGTTGCTTAGCAAATGGAGATAATGTATCTTTAGGTTCTTAAAAATATTAGGGAAAATGAGCCAGTGCTAGTTTGCACACTGCTTAATAATATTTATTTAAAAAAAAATCTGTTAAAATGTTAAATCTTGTAGTAGCTTTGTTCACTTTCATAAATTTTTTAGGAAAAGAACCTGAAAGCTTAAGTTTGCTGATTTTTTTTTAACCATTTAAAACATTTCTAAAGAATGAAACATTGTTCATTACTTCACTAAAAGGTGATTTTTTGGCCCTCACCACACCTTCTTATTCCTATTGCTTATTCTTATTACTCTCTTTTTGCCTTTCCTCTTGAAGGGCTATGAAAATGAATAATACAGATATGTAACCAGTCCTCCTGCAGATTTCTTGGAAATTAAAAACACACTGTCCTTTTTATGACCACAATGGAGTCCTTACAAAGATTAAAATATTTAAATTATCTAAGAAATAGTAGATACCTAGAGTTTCAGTAATGTAAAGTAAATCAGAATTATGACTTTTTTAACAGTATCTACAGAAGAAAAAGATATACAAATCTTCTAAAGTTTTCTACTGTTTTTAAGAGCAACTTTAATTTGACTTCTATTGCTGCTATACCTTAGAGCTGGTCATTTTCCAGCTTTATTACTCAGTCAAGATGGTTCTTATTGGGTTCTGTATATACATCCTAGCTTCTTGCCTATACAATATCAACTTTACCTTTCTTTCTTTAACTTTCTTCCCAGGGCGCCTGGGTGGCTCAGTTGGCTAAGTGTTCGACTCCAGCTCAGGTCTTGATCTCACGGTTTGTGAGTTCAAGCCCTGTGCCGGGGTCTGTGCTGACAGCTCAGACTCTGGTTCCTGCTTCGCATTCTGTATCTCCTTATCTCTCTGCTTCTCCCCGACGCATACTCTGTCTTTTTCTCTCTCAAAAATAAACATTTAAAAAAATGAAAAAAAAAAATAGAGCCCTAAATTATACACATAGTGGCAGTGTGTTCTGCTAAAAAATACGTCTTATAAAAATAGAGAAAAAGAGTAACTCTCTGTCCTTAAATTTGAAAAATAATGTAAAATGGACAAAGTCCTTAAAATTATGTAGCATATCAAAGGTGAATAAAAAATCAGCCTGAATACTTTATAACCATTAAAGAAGTTTAATCCATAATTAAAATTCTTCTCAAGAGAGGGGTGCCTGGATGGCTCAGGTGGTTGAGCATCCAACTCTTGATTTTGGCTCAGGTCATGATCCCCAGGTCGTGGGATCAAGCCCCACATCGGGCTCCAGGCTGAGCGTGAGCTGCTTAAGATTCTCTCTTTCCCTGTCTCTCTTTGCCCCTCTCCCCTGCTTGCTCTCTCTCTCCAAAATTAAAAAAAAAAAAAAAAAAAAATTCTTTTTACAAAAAAAACTTGAATTAAGATGACTTCATTAAATATCAGATGCTAGTGAATAATCAAGGAAAATATTCCAAACTTATGCAAACTCAGAGAAAAGAAATTGAGTCTAATATACATAAATACATAAATAACATAAATAACGTTTACATAAATAACACGGGCAGTAAGAAAAGGAAAATTTTAGGCTGATCTCTGTTATAAATGGAGATGGAGAAATTCTAGACAAAATCCTAACATTTAGCAATATATAAAACCCAGCAATGTATAAAATGAATATGACCTCTTGACAAAGCTGGCTTCATACCAGAAATGCATGATTAGTTTAACATTAGGAATAAATTAGTTTACTGCTTAGGTAAAAGTGGATTTAGGCAAAAAACCATTTGATTAGTACAGAAAACATGATTTGAATATATTACTTGTATCTTCATGATAAAAACTCTGGAATAGAAAGTTACATTCCTTTTTTTCCTTAAGAGTTTATTTTTAAATTTTATATTCCTTTTTTAAAATTAAAAAAATTTACTCTCTACACCCATTGTGGAGCTCAAACTTTCACCCCAATATAAATTGTTGCATTCTCTACTGACTAAGCCAGCCAGATGCCCCAAAAGTTACATTTTTACTCTGATTTTTAAAAACTTATCTAGGGGCACCTGGGTGGTTCAGTTGGTTGAGCGTCCAACTTCAGCTCAGGTCATGATCTCACAGTCTGTGAGTTCGAGCCCCATGTCAGGCTCTGTGCTGACAGCTCAGAGCCTGGAGCCTGCTTCGGATTCTGTGTCTCCCTCTCTGCCCCTCCCCTGCTCATGCTCTGTCTCTTTCTGTCTCAAAAATAAATAAAAACATTAAAAAAATTTTTTTAATAATAAAAAAATAAAAACTTATCTAAAAAAGTACATATTAAACATTATATTTAATGGTGAACACTGAAGACTTTGCCTTTGAGATTGGGAAAGACACAGGATGCTTGCTATTGCCAGTTTTATTCTGCCTTTTACCACAAGGATGATCCAACACAGTTGGACAAACAATGAGAAATAAAAAAAAAACTTAGAATGAAAGAATTAAAAGTCATTTGTAGACAGTTTATAGAAAACCCAAAAGATGAGCTATTTGAATTAATAATCAGTTTATAAACTTACTTTCCAGCAAAATAAAATTAATTTTTAAAGATACCATTCACAGCAGTTTTCAAAAATTAAGTGCTTTGTAATGTATCTAGCTAAAGATATACAAATCCATTATGGAAAAATTTACAAAATTTTGTTGAGAGATATTAAAGAACATCTAAATGGAAAAACACTTTCATAAATAGGAATACTGTCTTACTGCAAAGAAGTCCATTCTTTCCACATTGACTCATAGCTTTAATACAGTGCCTATCAAAATCTCAAAAGGTGGTTTAAGTATTTGCTTTTTACTTTTTTGTTTTTGTGTGTTTTGAAACTTGACAGATTCAATTTATATGGTGGAGCACCTGGGTTAAACGTCTGACTTTGGCTCAGGTCAATGATCTCACAGTTTGTGGGTTCAAGCCCCACATTGGGCTCTGCCCTGACAGCACAGAGCCCGCTTGGATCCCCTGTCTCCCTCTTTCTCTGCCCCTCCCTTGCTTGTGTGTGCACTCTCTCTCTCTCTCTCTCTCTCTCAAAAATAAACATTAAAAACAAACAAGCAAAATCACAGCAAGAAGACTTGTTCTGCCAGATACTAAATAGTATTCTAAAGCTCTGGGAATTAAGACATTGTGCTATTTTGGTACAGAGGTACAAGGCTAGACAAAGAAACAAATAGCTCAGAGAAAGACTCAATGTATATGGGCACTTGATTTAAGACAGGAGATACTGGAGAGCAGTGAGGAAGGAGTTATATTTTAAGTTAACGTTGCTGGGAAAATTGGATATTCAAATGGGGGGAAATGCAATTGGATTTCTGTCCCTTACTATGTACAATAGTATACAGGTGGGTTATAGAATTAAATATAAAAGAAAACATTAAAAGGCATTTTAGAAACTATGGGATGTATGAATTTCAAAGTAGGAAAATATCCTAATACACCATAAAGTGGCAAAATTACATTAAAATGAAATTTAAAAAAAATTTTTTTAAGTTTATTTATTTATTTTGAGAGAGACAGAGCAAGTAGGGGAAGAACAGAGAGACAGGGAGGCAGAGAATCCCAAGCAGGCGCCATACTGCCAGCACAGAGCCTGATGCAGGGCTCGAACCCACAAAACCATGAAAGCATGATCTGAGCTGAAACCGAGTCAGCCGCTTAACTGGCTGAGCCACCTAAGCACCCCTAAAATGAAGGATTTCTATTGGAAAGTCAGAGTGAAATACAAGCAACCATGTGAGAAAAGATATTTGCCACACATACAACCAACATAGAACTCCTAGAAAGACTATGAAGAATTATTAAAAGAAAAAAATTGGCAACCAGTTAAAAATGTGCAAGACTTGAACATGCTACTTCGTAAGAAATTCTCCCTATTAACAAATATTAAAAAAAAAAAAGCCACTTCACTGATAATTAATGAAGATTAAAACAATGAGATACCCTTTATACCCACTAGATTGGGAACATTTTTTAAATAAAATAATATCAAGTATTGGTGTGGATGTAGAACAATGGAAGTTCTTAGTGCTGATGGGAAAATAATTGGTACAAGCACTTTGATAAAACATTTGGTATTTTGTAGTAAAGTTCAAGATAAACATAGTTATAATTTAAGAATACATTTCTAGAAAGATATCCTAGAAAAGTGATTTTGGGCATCAACAGAACATACATAATAGTGTTCAGAGTAACACTATTTGTGATATCTACAAACAGTAAACAATCCAGTGATCTACCAATAATAGAATTGATGAATAATTTTGATATATTCATATAATGAAATTCTTTATCACAATGTATTCAGAAAAATGCAACATCATGGATGAATTCCATTTATATTGAGTTAAAAGCAGGTAAAAATTAATATTGTTTAAGGTTGCATAAAAAAAAAGTAAAAGTGTAAAGAAAAAAGTGAGTAGGTTATAAATTAGGATAGTGACTACCTCTGGTGAAACGAAGGGGCTAACGATTAAGAGCTACATAAGGACCTTTGGAGTGCAGGCGGTGTTCTGTTGCTTGATCTGTTTCAGGATTACATGTGATTACTTTATAATTACTTATTACATTTATACTTAAGTTTTAGATAATTGTTTTGTATTTAATCATTTTAAAAGCTTAAAACTTGCTAGAGACTTTCAAAAAAGTAACTGTTTAAGTAGTATGTATGATTCAAGATGAAAAATTTGGAAAGGTATGAATTGAAGTCTTCCTGCCTTTCTATCCTGCTTATACCTACCTACTTCCCAACAAGGTAACCAGTGTTACTAGCATCTACTGTGTCTTTCATTCTATTTGTATGCATATATAGGTGAATATATATAGGTATAATTAGCCCCCACATTTTGACAGGAATAGTAATATATTAACTATTCAGTACCTTCCCTTTCCCCCCTAGTAAACAGTACATTTTAGAGACTTTTTCATATCAGCTTTTTTAGAGCTTTCCTGATTCTTTTTTATGGTATTCCAGTGTAGAGAGATACTGTAATGTATCTAGCCAGTCTGTTGTTGCAGAATATTTGGATTATTTACACTGTTGCCTTTTGCAAGCAATGGAGCAATCCATTATTTCATATCACCTATCAATTTGCATTAAAAAGTAATTTATTGGGGTGCCTGGTGGCTCAGTCAGTTAAGTATCTGACTCTTGGTTTTGGCTCAGATCATGATCTCGCCATTCAAGAGTTGAAACCCCATGGGCCTCTGCACTGGCAGCATGGAGCCTGCTTGGAATTCTCTCTTTCTCTCCCTCTCTCTCTGCCCTTCCCCAACTCACACAGTCTCTGTCTCTCTCAAAATAAATAAATAAACTTTAAAAAAATAATTTATTGAGGTGAAATTCACATTACGTTCAATTAACCATTTTGAAGTGAATGATTCAGTGGCCTTTAGTACATGTTCAGTGTTGTGCAATCACTAACTGTCTAGTTCCAAAATATTTTCATTACTCCAAACTAAAACCCCTTATTCATTAACCAGTTTTTCCCCATCACCCCAAATCCCCAGCCCCTGGCAACCACCAGTTTCTTTATGGATTTATCTATCCTGAATATTTCCTATAAATGTAATCATACACCACGTGACCTTTTGTGCCTTTTTTCTATTAGCATAATGTTTTTGAGGCTCATCTAGATTGTAGAATTGGTACTTGATTCTTTAATGACTGAATAATATTTCATTGTATGTATACACCACGATTTGTTAATCATTTCATCCAATAATGGACTTTGGGTTGTTTACACCTTCTGGCTATTGTGAATAGTGCTGTTATGAATATGTATGTATATGTGCTTGTTTGTGTGTTTTCAGTTTTTGAGGGATATACCTAGTAATAGAATTTTAAGGTCATATGGTAACTGTGTTAACTTTTTGAGGAACCACCAAACTGTTTTCTGCAGCAACTGAACATTCCCACCAACAATGTATGAGGTTCCTAAATCTTCTACACTTGTTATTTCTCCACAACATTTTTTTTTTTTTTAGTACACACATCCTAATGAGTGTGATGTGGTTTTGATTTGCATTTCCCTAATGATTAATGATGCTGAGCATATTTTCATGTGCTTGTTGGCCATTTGTAGATCTTCTTTGGTGAAAACTCTGTTTTTTGCCCCTGTTTTAATTGTGTTGTCTTTTTATTTATTGTCGAGGCGTTAAGAGTCCTTTATATGTTCCAGATACTAGACCCTTATCAAATATATGATTTGATATATTTTCCCATATTTTCTCCAATTTTGTGGTTTCTCTTTTTGTTTTCTTGACATTGGCTTTTGATGCACAAACTTTTTAATTTCAATCAAGTCCAATTTATTTATTGTTTATTTTGTTCTTTGTGCCTTTTTTTTTTTAATCTAAGACTCCATTGCCTAACCCAAGGTAATGAAGATTTACCTCTGTATGTTCTTCTAAGATATTTATGGTTTTAAGCTCTTATATTTAGGTCATTGATCCATTTTGAGTTAAATTTTGTATATGGTATTAGATAGGTGTCCCGCTTCAGTCTTTTGCTTCCTAATTGTGGATATCCAGATGTCTTAGTATCATTTGTTGATGAGACTCTTTTTTCCCCATTGGATAGTCCTGACACCCCTGTTGAAAATCATTTGGCCATAGGAGTATGGATTTAGTTAATACTCTCAGCTCTATTCCATTTGTCTATATGTCTGTCTGTATACCAGTACCACAATGTTTTGATTAATGTTGATTTATACTAAGTTTTGAAATCAAGAAATGTGAGTCCTGCAACTTCATTCTTTTTTTTTTTTTTTCAATATTGTTTTGGTTATTCAGGACCCCTTGCATTTCCATATGAATTTGAAGGTTGACTTTTTCAGTTCTGCCGAAAAGGCAATTGGATTTTTTTCCTATTAATTAATTACTTTTTACTGAGATACAGTTAACATACGGTATTAGTCATTTTATATACATTACAAAATGATCACAGAAAATCTAATTGTCATCTGTCACCATACAAAGTTATTACAATATTATTTATATTTCCCATGCTGTACTTCATGTCCTCATGACATTTATTTTATAACCTAAAGTTTGTTCCTTTTAATACTCTTCAACTATTACACTCTTTCTCTAGCCCCTCTCTCCTCTGCCAACCACCAGTTTGTTCTCTGTATTAATGTTCATTTTTTTTTGTTTTTTGGATTCCATATATAAGTGAAATCATATTGTATATGTTTTTCTCTGACTTAATTTCACTTAGCATAATACCCTCTAGGTCCATCCATGCTCTTACAAATGGCAAGATTTTTTTTTCTTTTTTATGGCTAAGTAATATTTCTGTGTGTGTGTGTGTGTGTGTGTGTGTGTACAACATCTTCTTTATCCATTTATCTATTGATGTATGCTTAGATTACATCCATATGTTGTAAACATATGCTGAAAATAATGTTTACATGTTGTCCACATATTGTAAACAATGTCCATATGTTGTAAACAAAGCTGTAATGAGCCATGCCGGTGGATATCTTTTCAAATTAGTGTTTTTGTTTCCTTCGGATAAATACCCAAACGTGGAATTGCTGGGTTGTATAGTATTTCCATTTTTAATTTTTTAGGAACCTCTGTTCTGTTTTCCATAATACCTGCACCAATTGACGTTCACAGCACATGAGGGTTTCCTTTTCTCCACATCCTGGCCAACACTTGTTGTGTACTGTCCTTTTTGTACAAGCCATTCTAATTGATATGAGTTGATATCTCATTTTGGTTTTGATTTGCATTTCCCTGATGATGATTGATGTTGAACACCTTTTTCATGTATCTGTTGGCCATCTGTGTGTTGTCTTTGGTAAAATATCTGTTTGGGTCCTCTACCCATTTATCAGAATAATTTTTTTGGTGTTAAGTTGTGTGAGTTCTTTATATATTTTAAATATTAACCCCTAATCAAATATATTGCTTGCAAGTATTTCTCCCATTCAATAGATTGACTTTCTATTTTGTTGGCTTTCTTTGCTATGCCAAAGCTTTTTAGTTTGATGTAGTCCTACGTGTTTATTTGTGCTTTGTTGCCCTTGCCTGAAGAGACGAAAAAAAAATTGCTAAACCAATGTCCAAGAGTTTATTGTCTACGTTTTCCTTTAGGTGCTTTATGGTTTCAGATTTTACACATAAGTCTTTAACCTATTTTGAGTTTACTTTTACATATGGTATAAGAAAATGGCTGTTTCATTCTTTTGCATGACTTATTCAATTTTCCCAACATCATTTATTGAAGAGACTATCTTTTCTACACTGTATATTCTTGTTTCCTTTGTCATAGGTTAGTTGGTTATATAAATGTGGTTTGGGCCCTCTATTCTGTTCCATTTATCTATATGTGTTTTTTTGTGTGTGTGCCAGTACTATGCTGTTCTGATTACTACAGCTTTGTTCTTCTTTCTCATGATTACTTTGGCTGTTTGTGTCTCCATACAAATTTTAGGATTATTCCAGTTCTGTATTAAAAAAAAAAAAAAAAAAAAAAAAAAGCTGATATTGGTATTTTGATAGGGATTGCATTGAGTCCGTAGACTACTTTGAGTCGTATGGACATTTTAAAATAGTAATTCTTCCATCTATGAGCATGGTATATCTTTGTATTTATTTGCATTGTCTTCAGTGTCATTCATTGAAGATTTACGGTTTTCAGAGTACAGGTCTTTCACGTCTTTAGTTAAATTTATTCTTATGTAATTTACTCATTTTTTTTTTAATGTATGATATATTTTTGAGAGAGACAGAGAGACCAGGGAAGGGCAGAGAGAGAGGGAGACACAGAATCTGAAGCAGGCTCCAGGCTCTGAGCTGTCAGCACAGCCACCCAGGCGTCCCAGGTAGTTGATTCTTCTGAGGGGGTTGTAAATGGGATTGTTCTTAATTTATCTTTCTGATTAGTTCGTTATTAATGTTTAGAAACACAACAGATTTCTGTGTATTAATTTTGTATTCTGTAGTTTACTGAGTTTATTCTAATTTTGTTGTTTTTTTTTATGGAATCTTTACAGTTTTCTATATACAGTATGTCATGAACATAATGGCAGAATAGGAGTAGTTTGACTTGTTACCAATTTGGATGTCTTTTATTTCTTGTTCTTGTCTGATGGCTGTGGTTAGGATTCCAATACTGTCTTGAATAAAAATAGTAACAGTGGCCATTCTTGTCTTGTTCCTGATCTTAGAGGAAAAGCTTTAGCTTTTCATGGCAGAGTATGATGTTTGCTGTTGTTTGTCGTATGTGCTCTTTATTATGCTGAGATATGTTCCTTCTATACCTACTTTGTTGAGTATTTTTATAATAAATAGATGCTGAATTGTGTCAGAGGCTTTTTCTTCATCTATTGAGGTGATCATATGATTTAAATTTTTTTTTAACTTTGTTGATTTATTTTGAGAGAGACAGAGATAACGCAAGTAGAGAACAAGCAGAGAGAGAGAATCCTAAGCAGGCTCCATGCTGCCAACACAGAGCCCAACACAGGGCTTGAACTCACAAAACTGTGAGATCATGACCTTAGCCAAAACCAAGAGTCGGACACTTAACTGACTGAGCCACCAAGGCACCCCATATGATTTTTTTTTAAGTTTATTTATTTTGAAAGAGAATCCCAAGCAGGCTCCATGCTGTCAGTGTTGAGCCTGGCATGGGGTTCAAAGTCACAAATCATGAAATCATGACCTGAGCTGAAATCAAGAGTTGTACACTTAACCAACTGATCCACCAGGATTTTTATCTTTAATTTTGTTAATGTGGTATATTACATTGATTTGTGAATGTTGAACCACCCTTTTATCCCTGATATAAGTCCTACTTGATCATGATTAATGATCCTTTTGATGTATTGTTGAATTTGGTTTGCTACTATTTTGTTGAGACTTTTGTATCTGTGTTCATCAGGGATATTGGCCTGCAGTGTTTTTGTAGCATCTTTGTCTGGTTTTGGTATCAGGGTAATGCTGGCCTCATAGAATGAATTTGAAGGCATCCCTTTCTCTTCAATTTTTTGAAATAGTTTGAGAAGGATAGATATTAACTCTTTAAATGTTTGGTAGAATTTACCTGTGAAGTTGTCTGGTCCAGGACTTTTGTTTGTTGGAAGTTCCTTGATTACTGATTCAATTTCATTAGTAATAATTGATCTGTTTAGATTTTCTATTTCTTTCTGATTAGTCTGGGAAGATTGTATGTTTCTAGGAATTTTTTCACTTCTTCTAGGTTGTCCAGTTTGTTGGCCTAATTGTTTGTAGTAGTCTCTTATAGTCCTTTGTGTTTCTCTAGTGTTAGTTGTAATTTCTCTTCCATTTCTGATTTCGAGTCCTCTCTCTTCTTGATGAGTCTAGCTAAAGTTGATCAATTCTGTCTTGTCAAAGAATCATCTCCTGGTTTCATACATCTTTTCTGTTGTTTGCTTGTTTTTTTGTTTTGTTTTGTATTTAATTCATTTATTGCTGCTCTGATCTTTATTTCGTTCTACTAACTCTGGTCTTTATTTTCTAATTCCTTTAGGTGTAAGGTTAGATTATTTATTTGAAATTTTTCTTTTCTCTTGAAGTAGCCCCGTGTCTCTGTAAACTTCCTTTTTGGAACTGCTTTTGCTACGTCCTGGTGATTTGAGAGCATTGTGTTTTCATTTCATATGTCTCAAGGTGTTTTTCATTTTCTGTTTGATTTCTTTGTTGACCCATTGGCTATTTAGTGGAATGTTGTTTAGCCTCCATGTGTTTGTGTTTTTTCCTTTTTTGTTTTTTGTAATTGATTTCTATTTTCATACCATTGTCATTGGAAAAGATGCTTGATAGGATTTTATTCTTCTTAAATTTATTGACGTTTGTTTCGTGGTATAACATGTGATCTGTCCTGGAGAATGTTCCATATGTACTTGAAAAGAATGTGTGTTCTGCTGTTTTTGGAGACAGTATTTTGTGTGTGTGTGTGTGTGTGTGTGTGTGTGTGTACACATAGTCCATCTGATCTAATGTGCCATTTGGGTCAGTTTCCATATTGATTTTCTGTCTAGAGGATCTGTCCATCTATGTAAGAATAGTATTACACTGCTATTGTATTACTGTCAATTTTTCCCTTAATTACTATTTATATTTGCTTTATATATTTAGGTGCTCCTTTGTTGAATGCATCCATATTTACAGGTCTTATATCATTTTGTTGGATTGATCCCTTTATCATTATGTAATGCCTTTCTTTGTCTCTCTTTAGTGTCTTTGTTTTAAAATCTATGTTGTCTGACATAATAAAATCTATTTTGTCTAAGTATTGCCACTCCAGCTTTCTTTTCCTCTTCACTTGAATGGAATATTTTTTTTTTCCATCCCTTCACTTTCAGTCTATATGTGTCTTTAGGTATAAAGTGAATCTGTGTTAGGCAGTAATGGATGGATTTTTGTTGTTGTTGTTGTTAATTTGTCCAGTTACCCTATCTTTGCTTGGAAGATTCAGTCCATTTCAATTTAAAATAATTATTGATAGCTTGAACTTAACTGCTATTTCATTAGTTGTTTTCTGGTTGTTTTTGTAGTTCTTCCCTGTTCCTTTCTTCTCTTGTTCTCTGTATTTCTTCTTCAATTCTGGATGATAGTCTTGCTGTATAAAGTATTCTTGGTTGTATGTTTTTTGTTTTTTTTTGTTTTTTTCTTTAAGCATTGTAAGTATAGCACGGCACTCCCCTTTGGCCTGCAAACTTTATGCTGAAAAATCACTAATGGTCTCATGATATTTCCTTGTATGTAACTGTTATTTTCTGTTGTTCCTTTTTAGATGATCTCCTTTTCTTTAATATTTACCATTTTAATTACATGTCTTGGTGTGGAACTCTTTGAGTTCATATTGTTTGGGGCTCTCTTTGGTTCTTGAGTCTATATGTCTGTTTCCTTCTCTCAGTTAAGGACATATTTAGCTACCATTTCTTCAGATGATTTTTCTGCCATTTTCTCTCTCCTCCTTTTGGACTTCATATAATTCAAATGTTAGTATGCTTAATGTTGTCTTAGAGGTCCCTTAAATTATCTTCTTTTTTTTTTTAATTATTTTTTTTCTTTTTGCTGTTCAGCTTAGATGATTTCCTTAGGTGACTTAGATGATCACCTTAGATGATTCCTTAGATGACTTTCCTTTCTTCCAGGTTGCTGATCTGTTTTGCATCTGCTGATCTCTTTGTTGATTCGCTCTAGTATAGTTTTCATTTCAGTTATTATGTTCTTCGGGTCTAATTTTTTTTAACTTCTTCTGGAAATTCTCACTGTATTCATCCATTCTTGAGTTGGTGAGCATCTTTATGACCATTACTTTGAAATCTTTGTCAGATATGATTATCTCCATTTCATCTACTTATTTTTCTGAAGTTTTGTCTTGTTCTTCCATTTTAAACCTATTTCTCTGTCTTCATGTTTTGCCTGAGTCTATGTGTTTATATGTGTTAGGTATGTCAGCTCTGTCTATTGATCTGGAAGGAGTGGTCTTATGTAGAAGGCATCCTGTTTTAATTTAAATTTAATTTGAATTGAGGTTTTTTTAATAGCTTGTCATATAGTCTAGGGGAATAATACGTGAACACTTGAAAAGAGTGTATATTCTTTTTTTTTTTTTTTTTTTGATGGAGCTTTCTACAAATGTTTATTAGGTTTATTTGGTTGATAATAATGGTCAATTTTTTTATATACTTACTGATTTTCTTCCCACTTGTGTTCAAATATCCAGTCATAAGGGTGGAGTTGTCTCTTTCTCTTTTTAGTTATTTCAGCTTTTGCTTCAGATATTTTGAAGTTTGTTTAGTACCTACATAGATATTTTATTTTTATGTCTTTATGATTTGACCCTTTTATTCTTTTATGTTTGCCCACATCCTGAAATCTATTTTCACTGACACTAATTTAATGATTAGTGTGCTTGGGTAGTATAATTTTTAATTGTAACTTATCTATGACATTAAATTTAAAGCAGTTTTTTTTGTAGATAGTATATGTTTAGGTTGTTTTCATCCAATATGAAAATTTGTACCTTTTAATTGGAGTATTTAGACCATTTATATTTAATGTAATTATGATGTAGTTAGGTTTAAATCTACCATTTTGCTGTTTTTTATTTCTCCCATGTGTTGTTTGTTCTTTTTTCCTGCTTCCTCTCCCCCACCCGCCTGCCAAATTAATTGTTCTTAGACTCGCCTTTGTTGCTTCATTATATGCATGTGTAGATTATTATTTGACAAACAATTGAAAAGGACTCCATGTAGATTTCTGGAGCCCTTTCTCTGCATAGCTTCTTCTCTTAGGGCAATCTCTTCTACAAATTGTGGCTACCTTTTTCTCCCCAAACTTTAATATCTATCTTTTCAAATCAGGTAGACTGTCATACTCTACTTGGACCCCCTTCCATGTGCCGAAATCTGAGGAACATAGCTTCATGCAAAAAGCTTCAAGATTTATAGGATCACTTCATTTGTTTTTGTCTCTCAAGTATAACAGTCATCTGCTGCCTATTGCCCAAGTTGTTTGATGTCCATAAAAGTGTTATATGAAACATAAATGTTTCGTATAAGTCCCATAGCTGTACTTATTCATGGGAAGAAACGGAAATACCTCTTCTCCTTTCAAAACTTATTTTTAAATAGCATATCTCATTTAGCTATTGTTTAATCTCTTTCCTCCACAATAAATTTGAAAGTGTTTGTATTTATCTCTTTCAAATGTTGGGTTCCTAGAGAAACACTGCAACGTCTCTGGTTTCTTATTTCATTCTTCACCCTACTGTAGTATGGTGACCAACAAAAGCATTTTATTGAAATATTGTTTTAAAGGTCAGAGTCACCTTTGAATTGCCAGATCTAATGCAGAACTTATGGTTCTAGGAATGTGGTGGAATAGTTCTTAGGAAAGCCTCCAGGTAGAAAATATTAGAATGTAAAATGTAAAGGATATTTTATATAATGCATGGTTAATCTGATTAGAAAAATGGAAAGCCACGGAATTAAAAATGAAACAAAGAAAGGAGAGAGAGAGAGAGAGAGAAATTTTTGTTCAATAGTCTTGTGATAGACTGGAGCTGACGCCTAGAACCTAAGAGATATGGGAAGGTATATTAGAGATCCTACATAATGCTAAGGGCCTTCAAAGGCTACTCACTCTGTTAATTGAGTGAACTAGAACTTAACTCTGCTGCACAGAGATGCAAAGAGCTTGCCTTTGTCTGCCTTAGGCTCTGATTAAAAATGTAAAATAGAGTATATGCATAAAATTCGTAACAACAAATTAGGCCTTTTATATCGTTAAAGTCTGAAATTATGCTTTGGATGTGATTTATTTAAAAAGACAAAAATTGGGTTTTAAAATAGGTAAGCTCATTTCCAGACTGGCAAACTTCAGATGTTGCAATTACCATATACGGAATGTAAAACCAAGTAAGTTTAATATATCTAAGAAAAATAAATTTAGATAATTAGTAATATGATTAAGTGGATAGATACACCTGAAGAGAGAATTGTGTTGTTGGGGAATAGATGTAAATGAAATTATACAAAATGAAACATGTAGAGTAAAAAGAATCAGAAAATGTGAGAAGAGATCAATTAAATATAGAGGTTAGAGGAGAAAGTCTAACATATGTATGTCTTCAGAGGAAGAAACACCTAGGGGAGCTGGTTTGTGCAACCACTTTCATCTGAGCTTTGGCAGGAATTTTCAAATTTGGTGCACATGCTCATAGATGATAGCTATGGAGGATGCTGTTGGTGGTGTTTGGGAGGCCTAAATCACATGGCCAGATTTTACTTCAGAACCATTTTGACATTGTTCTCCTCAACATTTGCTGAATACTGCAGATGCACAGAGCAGGAGGCTTAAAGTATACTCTTAGGATTTAATTATCTTAAAGTCTGGATAATCAGGAGAAATTTTATAAAATACATCAAACACTTAGATGAAAACCTTGAAGGGCTAAGAACAAATCAGATCTATGAACCATACTAGGACTGAAACCCAGACTTAGGACACATTCAGATTAGATTAAAGGAAAGAAATCTGCACTGTATCTACTTAGCGGTAGGGAGAGAGAACGCTCTCTACAGAAAGATTACATCATGTGGGGACGTTTGATTAAAAAAAAAAGCCATTTGGCATTCAGTTAAAGATTACTGGGTATTACAAAAGATGGGATCCCATGACTAGTCTTCAAGAGGAAAAACAGACAACAGCATCAGACTATCAGGTGATTCTGATATTGGATTTAGCTGCCCAGAACTTTAAAATGGCTGTGATTCATATGTTTTAAAACAAAGAGAACAAGTAGAAAAAATGAACAGACTATTTCACCAGATAATTGGAATCTACTTTTTGAAAAGAGACTCCTGTGAACATTTCAAACTGAAGAATACAACATGTGAAATTTAATACCTCACCAGATGAATTTAATTACAGATTAGAATACAAATTAGAGAAGTGAGGATTAATAAACTAAATATAAAATACTAAGGTGGGAAGCACAGAGATAAGAAAGAATTAAAAAACCAGAAGTGTGTGACAGTGAAAAAAAATCTACCCATATATGTTAGGGCATAGGGCAGAAGTAGTATTTCTCAAACTAAAAAAAGACATTATCCTGTAGATTCCAGAAGTTCTGTGAACCTCAAAAAGAAAAATATGTAGAAATTACATAAAGGCATATTATGGCCAGCCTGCTAAAATGAAGACACAGAGAAAATATTAAAAGAAGTCAGGGTAAAAAAAGACATTATATTTAAATCAGGGCAACAGTAAGACTTAACTACTCATCAGAAATAATGGAAGCCAGGTGAATTGAAGGCATCCTTAAAATACTAAAAGAAAAAAATGAAAACCAACCTAGAATTCTATAATCACAAAAAATCCTTTGAAACTGGTGATATACAAAAGTTTCACGTAATAAAAACAATAAAAGCTGAGAGAATTTGTCAGCAAATTTACAGTATAATAATAGCAAAGGAAGAAGACACATGATCCTGTAAACACAATTCTGTAAGCACAGAATTGTAGGAAAGAGCTAAGAACAACAGAAAGGGTAAATATATGGGTAATATAAATTTTAATAGTAATATATTGTGTTTTGAATATATATAAAATTAAAATAACAGTAATACAGAAAGAGGAAAGTAAATGAAGTTAAACCGTTCTAATGTTTTCAGGGAAATGGTAAGAAAATAATTTGTCTTATTCTCTAAAAGCAAAAAAGTTAAGAATGCACATTATAATCTCTAGGGAAACCACTAAAAAGTAAAAGATTATATAAATTTAAGTTAATAGAGGGGGAAAATGTAATATTTGATTAATCCCAAAGAAATCAAGATAGGAGTCAATGAAATCTAAAACAAACATACATATACAATAAATTTCTACATACAGTGTAGAAAGTAAATTCAATTTCTGATTCTTTGAACAAAATTTGATAAGCCCCAGCAAGTTTACTCAAGAATAATCCAAAGTTGGTTTTACATTTAAAATTTACATTTATTAATATCATTAATTCACCACATTATTAAAAAAGAAAACCCATGTGTAATTCTTTCAATGGGTTCAGAAAAAGTAAATGATTAAATTCAACATTACATATTTAAAAAATACTTTTGGCAACCTAGGAATATATTCTGATAAAGAATATACCCCCCTAGAAAAATCCCACAATTACTCTTAATCCATATCATTCTTAATTCTGAGAAATTAAAAGCATTTCTTTTATAATATGGAACAAAACAACATCTCCTCTGATCATTTCTAATCATCACTGAACTGATGAACCCATCTAGCATGTTTGGAACCCTCTAAATAATAATAAAAATATTGCAATTGAGTGAAAAAAACTAAACTGTCACTATTTGTAAATAATATGTTTGGATAATAGAAAAGTAAAAGAAACTACAAATATATTATTAGAATAAGAAAATTTAGCCAAATTGTGGGATATATTCAAAGTATAAAAGTCAATTGTATTTTTAAATTCCTTTTACAATTGAGAAAATAAATATTAAAGTACCTAGAAGTACACCTAGCAAAATATGTAAAGGCTTTTTAGAGAAGAAAATTATAAAGTTTTATTAAAAGAAATTAAAGAGGGGCGCCTGGGTGGCTCAGTTGGTTGAGCATCCAACTTCAGCTCAGGTCATGATCTCACGGTCCATGGGTTCAAGCTCCGCGTCTGGCTCTGTGCTGACAGTTCAGAGCCTGGAGCCTGCTTCGGATTCTGTGTCTCCCTCTCTCTCTGCCCCTCCCCCGTTCATGCTCTCTCTCTCTGTCTCAAAAATAAACATTAAAAAATTTTTTTTTTAAGAAATTAAAGAGAACCTAAGTAAATAAAGAGGTGTGTTATAGTCACGGATTGGATGACCTTTAATTATGATGTCAAAAAAAAAAAAAAATCTCCCAGTTGATTTACAGATTCACTGTAGAAGAGCTCTGCAGTTTTTTGCTGGAAGTTAAGCATTTTTTAAAATTTATGCAGAAGAGTGAAAGCCAATAGTAGCCAAGATACCCCTGAGGAACAAGTTGGAGAAACTTGCATTGTCATATGTCAAGACTTAAACATGTAGTAATTAAGACATTGGTTATTTAGCATAGACGCAAATGGTACAACATTAGAAATCCTGAAATAGTACCACACACATATAGAGTGTGGTGTATATAACAGGTAGCATTGTAGATCAATTGGGAAAGGATGTTCAATAAAAGGTGTTCAGATAAATTGATCCATATAAGAAAAAATTAAGGTTGGATTCACATGATGTGAATTAATTTCAAGTAAAGATCTAAGTACAAAGGCAAAAAACCTTACAACTAGGGGGAGCAAAGTGGAAGAATATCTTTGACTTCAGGGTAGGGAAAGATTTCCTCATAGAGATATAAAGTACAAACTCTATATAAAGGAAATATTTAAGTTAACATCTGTTGATCAAAAGACACTAGAAAGAAAGTGAAAAGAGAAGCTCAGACAGGGAGCAATAGATAGAACCTTCAAAGGATTTGTAACTTTCTAGAGTGTGTAAAGAAAACTTTAAAAATCAGTAAGAAAAAGACCTTTTTAGAGAAAAAACATCAAAATATGTATTTCTCAAAAGAAGGAAAAGTGAATGACCAATTTTAGGAATGAAAAGGTGGTCAACTTAAATAGTAAACAGAGCAATGCAAGTTTAAACCATAAGAGAATATTTGTATGCTCTGAAATTAGCAAAAATAAAAAGTCTGACAGTATGCATGTTAGCATGAATCTGATGCAGTGAGCACCAGCATCTGCTTTGTTGGAGTGTAAATTTGGTTACAACTACTTTGTAATACAACATATCATCTAGTGAAATTGAATGTATGCATTCATGTGTTTCTTTAACCCAGCAAGTCCATTTCTAACAGTGTACATACTCTTAGAGAAATTCTGACACCCATACGCCAGGAGACAAATAAGATATTCATACTAGCATTGTTCGTAGTAGTAAAAAACGAGAAACATTCTAGATATTTATAAACAGAAGAGAATGATGAATTGTATGCACATAATGTTGGGTAATACAGCAGGAAAGTATACTTAACTTTCTGTCTATATGCATTTTAAAGCATGCAGATTTTATTTTTAATGGTTATTATGTACATCTTTTGTTATTTTTAATGTTTATTTTTGAGAGAGAGAGAGAGAGAGCGTGCCAGAGCGAGGATGAGTGGGTGAGGGGGAGGGGCAGAGAGAGCTGAGAGACAGAGCTGTCAGCACAGAGCCGACTCGAGGCTCGAACCCACCAGCCATGAGATCATGACCTGAATTGAAGTCAGATGCCTAACTGAGCCACCCCGGTGTCCCAAAGGATCCAGATTTTAAAAGTTATATAGAATTACATGCATTTATGTGAAAAAACTATAAAGGAAATAATAAAATCAAAATTCAGAATAGCAATTACTCCTGGAATAATAAGAGAAAAATGTGGTTAAAGAGGCACATTGTATTAAGATACAGGTTCAGCTGCATTTGTCAGAAACCCTACATAGTGACATAAACAAGATACAAGTGTATTTCTTTGTCTTAGATTGAAAATATCCTAGATATGACAACCACATTCGATATGGTGATCTAGGAGCTAGGCTTCTCTTTTGCTTAATCTTGTATTATCCTCATCTACATGGTTATGGTAGCTCAGCACCACAGCTGTGTTTCAAGTATAACATGGAGGAATGGAGGAAATGAGTGACCTTTAAGGTCACTTCCCAGAAGTTGCACACATGACTTCTCCTGGCTAGAATTTAAGTAATTTTTTAGATCCACGGAGGCTTGAGAAATGTGCCTAGCTGAAAATCAGTTCTACAACAGACAAAAAGAGAGCAGAGGTATTGGAGGAAAGTAGCAATATCTGCTGCAGGCTAATGAGGGTGGAGTAGGAGAAGGCATAATTGGTATTGTTCTGTTTCTTGAAATAGGATGGTAAGTATAGGTGACCTTCTAATATTTTACTTTATGCCTTCCCTATAAATTATATATTTTTATGTATATGAAATTTTTCATTATTAAAGCTAAGAAGTTTAGTGGATACTTTTTGGCTTTGTTTTGCTTGAATCTTCTGCAGCATATGGAACTATCGATCATACCCTCTAAACATTTGAATTTTTATTGGCAAGAATCTCCTGGTTTTTCTCTTATTTTTCCATCCATTTCTTTTCAGCCTCCCGGGCTTCACTTTCTCTGCAGGGAACAAAAAGGCCTTTTCCTAGATGCCCCTCACTTGTCTCCAAAATTATTTAGGATAGTTTCAAATTGGCTAATGGGTTTCCTGGAGTTGGAAAAATTTCAAGAAAAAACTAATTATATGGTAAATATTCAGATTTTATCACCTTTTGTTCATAATGCTCTATCCATATAAGGAAAAGGGAGGTTAGCACCCTTTTTTCTTTGTAATTTCAAAGATTTTTTTTATATCTTTCTGAAGTACATCATAAAAGGACAAATAATTCTAGAGTGAGTCCAAAGTATCAGTGTATCCTGTAAAGATAAAGAACAGCATAAATATACACATATCATTAGAATAAATCTTGGAAACAACTCACATTATTATAATCATGTATAAACATATTATATCTTTTTATAAAAACCCATCGATTTACTTGACCTCCCAGAATGACTGCATTTCTTAACCTTCCTTGCAGCTAGGTATGACTCTGTGACCTAGGTCTTGGCTAATGGAATGTAAACAGAAGTCACTGCATGATAAATTTTAGCATATGTTAACAGGAACTATTTTTTCCCCAGTGAAATAGTCTCAGGCATACATGCATTTGAGAATTTGCATTCACTTAATTTTTATTAAAGCAAATAAAATAAAATGCAGTTGGTTAGCATTCAGGTTTCAACCATATGTCAGGGACTGTGTCAGGTTCTGGGAATACAGCATTGAACAAATTATAGTCCCAACCTTCCAAGGAGCTAATAGTCCAAAAAAAGTCTAGTTGAATGCTGTGGTAGAGATAGATGTGCCTAAGGTGCTATGGAAACATAGAAAATGCCAAGGTTAGCTAAGAAACTCAAACTCAAGAAAGTTGACAAACCTCATGTAAGTTTATAAAATAAAAGTGTTTAAAAATAGCATCTAAAGATCTATTAGCATTTTAAATATCAATTACATTAAAAAACACGAGTCCAAATGTTATTATAGGGAATAATAGAGGTTAAGAGTGAAGGAAGGAGTACAGGTGAGCTCTACTGTAAAAATATTTTCTCTATTTTATAGATCTTTGCTTGTTTACTAATTTTATAACCAGAAAAAAGAATTTAAAATCCAGATTTTAAACAGAATATGTACTTCTTAATGTAGTAAGATAACTTTTTTTGGTTTAGCAACATGGTTTTCCTAAGATTCCTGGACTCAAATCTTTATTTTCAGAAATGCAAACTCGTGTAACATATTGTGTGTTTTATACATATTCTTTTAATGTTTTAAGTCAAATTTTACCTAATGTAAAAAGTACAATGCTCATAGTACTTCACACTTATTCCAGTGTAGATATTTTCTTGCATTGGAATTTAAGACAGAGAATCCAGTTTCATTCATTGATTGTAACAGATTGCAATGAGGAAAACAGTATGCACACTTCTTAATCCTAGCATAGCACCTGCTCACCATCACTTACAGTTGTCACTAATGTGGAATGTAGCCATTGTCTTGTATTTATGTTTTTAATTTTTTTTAGTATTTATTTTTGAGAGAGAGACAGAGTATGAGTGGGGGAAGGGCAGAGAGAGAGGGAGACACAGAATCCGAAGCAGGCTCCAGGCTCTGAGCTGTCAGCGCAGAGCCTGACACGGGGCTTGAACCCACAAACTGTGAGATCATGACCTGAGCTAAAGTCTGATGCTTAATCTACTAAGCCACCCAGGTACCCCTGGCCATTGTCTTTTAACCCAAAGTTCTTCACACTTATTTTTCCTTATTGTGATTTTGTAAGGTAAAGGAAGACCTTGCTCTTCCTTTTGAAAAACTGAAAAGGGATTAGTGAAATCTCATCATGTTTATGACCTTTAATAAATGACAAAGAGTATGTCCCTTTGTCATTTTCAAGTTCTTTCTCCAAGGTGACTTAGTAAACTAGAACTTTCTTGTGTCATTTAGATACTGTACTTGATAACTATTATATCCTCTCTGAGTGATTCAGTTTTTAAGCAAAAATGAAGTCTTTTTTTTTCCCTTGCAGACTTTGCCTTCAAAAGAAACAACATTTTTAAATACGACGCAAATGCCTTGTTTGCAATCAGCTTCAACTTGGAGTAGCTGTGAACACAATTCAAAATCTCAGATATTAAGAGAGCATGTATCAGAATTGGACTCTTCTTTCCATTCTGTCCTATCATTGCCATCAGGTAAGTCCACTTATAAAAAATTTCTAAGTAACTGCATATTTCTGTGGTGAAATGTAATCCTATGGATATATGGAATCAAAATTGTATCAATTATTTTGTCACTAGATATTAGAATTAAAGTTTTCATAGAGGAATTAATCCTGAGTTAATGTTCTATCTTTGCAAGTTGATTCTTTAATTCCTTGGAAACTGTTTTGATTTACATTGATTACATAAGCTTTTGATCTTTTCAGGGTTAAATTTTTAGAATTTTATTGATAACTTGACTATGCTGTTGAAATGGTTGTCAGGAAGTCAGTGTTCTTTTTCTAATGTGTTATTCTGCATGGAATTTTCTCTGCCATATAATATTCCTCTGTTTATAATCAGCATGAGCTTCCCAAGAGAAGAAAATTGTCCATCTTTAGGTATAGCTAATTTTTGAACCTCAAGAAAATCTATAATCCGTAACTGAGTAAATGAGGCACATACAGGCCCACCTCCTTTTAAGTTTCTAGTTCTTGATTTTTGTTGGAACCATTCCAGTTGTTTCTGTATTGAACTGAAGTAAATATTTAGGGTAAGAAAGGAAGCATTCTTCACACTGGTTATTTCAGGTTCTTCTCTGTATGGGAAGACGTCTCAAATGGGCTTTTGTGTTTCCTTTTCAGTTTTCGGTTTTAATCATCCAGGGATGGCTCGTCTTCACAAAACACTATTTCTTGTACCTGTTCCTGCCCTGATTCCTGAATCTTAGTTTTTGTTTGTTTGTTTGTGTTTTGTTTTTACCAGTATTTGAGTGGTTTCTTAGCTACATAATACTTTGAAGTAAGTTTCTGGCAGGAGCTGTGTTATTCCATCTTTGAGGAAAACTTAATGATAGAAACAATAATAAATACAACAATAATCAGCCAACATTTGGGCTTAGCATACCCATAAGCACATTACATTGTTTTAATTCTTTCAACAACCCTATGAGAATACATAGTTTTCCTCTTTATCTTACATACAAGAAAATTGAAGCTAAGAGATTTTAAATTACTATTCCAAGATTATACAGCTAGTAAATAATGGAGGCAGGATTTGATGTGAGTAGTCATACTTCAGAGCTACACTCCTAACCTTTACTCTTTACTGTCTGTTTTCTCATAGTACATTTGTTTCTCTGATGATATACCCCTGAGAGCTGATAGAGTTATCCTTCATTTTAATCCTCTTAGGTCCCGTCCAATAAGTTAAGATTAACTTCCTCACCTGCCAGTTAGTGTTATTCATTTCTTCTTGCATTCATTTAATAAAGATTAGGTACCTACTGCTTACTAGGTACTAAGTAGGTATTAGGAGTATAAATACAAATAAATCCCTCAAGGTACTTGCATTCTAGTTTAAGAAAACTGAAATGTAAACTGATTGATGTACTACAGTGTTATGATATATTTTTATAAAAGCCCAAAGTCACAGGGTGGGCACTAAGAAAGATATATGGATGGAACAAGGGCCTAACCCTAGTTTTCTCACAACTCATGACGAACAGTGGTAGAATAGGTGATATTTTCTTTATAAAAATGTGATATTTTTTAGAGAAATAAGCTTATTTTTTGGTAATTGGAAACCATTGGATTCCTAAAATGTATAAGTAGCATATTTAATTTGTATTCTTAGTTTCATTTTGTTAAGTAGTTTTTAGACGATCATAGTATATAGTGCTAGGATTGAAATCTTTCCTACCTCTGTTCTGTCCCTTGGGACAGATTCCATGTTGAAACTCATGAACATATTTTTTTTTTTTTCCCACCCTTGAGTATGGATCTGTTATTAACATACAGCGTTTAAGAAAGAGGTACTTCTCTGTTTAAAGTCCAGACTCATTCTAGGTCTGTTCTGATTTATATGTTTGTAATTAGTTTTCTTTTTTCAGTAGCAAAACTTTAAATACATCAATTGCTTTATGAAATATTTGTTTCTTAGGAAGAAGTTTACATGTCTCTATTAAATGCTTTATTTTAGCGTTCTTGATTGAAAAAAAAAATAAATGTGAAGCACATCTACTTTATTATTTAGCTCTCTTTTGGTTGTGAGAATATAGAATATAAATATAGTGAATTGAACATCTTAAGTCTCTATTTGAAGGAAAGGAACTAGTCTGTATGTGAAAGTGCATTTTGTCATTCACAATACTAGTAAACTAAGGGAATGTGAACCTTGGTATTTTTATAAAATGTTGCATCTGAATTACAGTGGTTTTCCCTCAAGTAATTAAAATTATGTATCTTTTAGAAACCTCATTATTTCAAATGTCAAGTTTGTGGGGGTGGGTGGAATGAACTTAGTTGGCCGGGTTTTACTCTGTTTTATTCAAGACCTTTGGCTGCATTTGTTTCATCTATGAATACTACTTATTAATACTAATAATTTCTATCATCTTATTATTTTGGTTTATGAACTTGTTCATCATCAGAGTTTTTGTTTATTTACAGCATATAATCAGTAATTTCCAAATTTCTCTCTGTATGTTTGGAAAGAGTATTTTGCCACTTCTGATAGTTGTGACATTTTAAGCTTTTGCTTATTTTTCTAAGCTTATGTGCTACTTAGAGAAAGAAAGCAATCTTAATATTAGAGTCCGTAAAGAATGGTATTCACTCAAAGTACTTTTACTTTATTTTGCCAGATGTGCCTCTTCATTTTCACTTTGAAACATTGCTAAAAAAGACTGAAATAAAAGGAGATCTTGCTGAAAATAAATTAGTAGGAGACTGTGTCATATCTCCATCACCTGGTATGTCATTTACAAATCTTGTACTTTATATATGTTTTACATCTTTCCGATACTCACTGTTTTTGCTTTCTAAGGAAATAAAATTTAACAGAAGAACAAATCTAAATCCTTAATTTTTAATATTCACTTTTTACAAATTACCACACACACACAAATAGAAAATACACAGGAGTGATCTTAAGAAGAAATGTGATACTGAATGAAAATTATGAAATGTTATTAGTAAATATAAAAGGAAATCTAAATACACTTAGAGAAACAGCATTCCTAAACAAGATTAATAAGGATATCAGTTCTTCCTATTGGTTTATAACTTGAAGTTCTAATAGATTTGGTTACCTTAACAAAATAATTGGAAAGCCCACTGGGAAGAATAAATGGGAAAATACAAAGTAACTGCTGGAAGAAGTATTCAGAGAATCCATCTTAACCACATATGGAAACATGACAAAAATATGTAATAATTATTAGCATAGATTTTGCATACAATTAGGAAAGTAAATCCATGAAGCAGACTATATAGCTTATACTTTATAATGTAAGGGAAGAATTGTAAATTCATGAGAATGTGGAGAACTATTCAGTAAACAATATTTTTAGTATTGTTAGTCTTTTGGGGGAAATTTTGTTTACATACTTATTTCATACCATGTATCAGAATAAATTCTAGTTGGTTTCAAGAACTTGAAATAAAACACTAAAATTACAAAATAAAACTTGAAGAATTAAAGTGAAATTGTTTTCAGTATTATGAATGGGGGCAGGGACATTGCCTATGCTTGGAAACAAGAAGAGAAACATCAACATATTTTGACCATCTACAAGGCTGAAATCTTTCTAACATCAGAAAATTCATACAAACTGAGATAAATTATTTCTAGATGAAATAATCATCTACCTCAAAAACTCAAGAATCAACTGAATGCCTGTTAAAATTGGGAGTCTGAAAAAGTATAGGAATTTAAAATATATTTATAGAAATCAGCAGCTTTTATAAATACCAATAATAACCATTTACAATATGTAAAGGAATTTTTGAGATATTAACAATGAAAATATAAACTATCTAGGATTAATTAAATTTGTAAGGGTCTACACGAAAGAAAACTTCCAAAGTTTTATTGAGGAATGCAAGATGATGTGCCTAAATAGAAATACCCTGTTCCTGTCAGAAGACAGTATTTCAACATGTAAAGTGAGTAACATTATTGTTTTTCTCCTTGACTAATTTTCTCAAAGTCACATTTGGGGAAGTGATAGGGCCAGGATTCAAATCCAAACAATCAGGCTCAAAGAATTCATGTTTTAAACAACTAAGTTTCCTTTGTAATCAGTGGATTAAACAATGATTTTGGGGGAACAATTGAGATCTCTACCACATACAGCACATTAAAATAAATTTAAGATGGGTGAACATTAAATACATTCCAGATGGATTAAAGAGTTAAATGTTAAAAATGATGTCTTAAAAGAATTATAAGAAAAACTAGATGTATTTAATGATGATAATAATGAAAATGATAATCATAAGTAACATATACTGAGTGCTTATGTGCAGACACCGTGCTAAACATTTACTATCTTCTGATTACGTTAAGACATTTAAACATTATAATCATCAATTCTGGCAAGACTGTGTGTAGTAAAAACAGGACCCTCAAATATTTTAGGTAGCATTAAGAATACAAACCTTTTGGAAAGTACTGGGAAATGAATGACAACGCCCTTAAACTACCTGTTTTTAAAAATAAACTCATTGAAGAAAAACACTGTTTACTTGTTCACTTGCTTACAATTAATGTTTACTAAACTGCTAACTCTGTTTTCTGACCCAATACATCCATTTCTAATAACCTAGTCTAATGCTAAATACAAATATATTCATTTATATTTACAAATATATTCATTTTAAACACTATTTGTGTTAATGGGAAATTGGAAACAGAGCATAATTGAGATGTGATTAACCAACACAGTGGGACATACAGCTTTTAAAAATATCTTAAAAGTTCATGTAAGGATGGAAACATTAAAGAATGTTAAGTGATAGAAAAGGACAAAAAAGTTTTACTTCTGTGTATGGTCTGATTATAACCATATAAAAATGTTCATTCTTCTTTCAACCAAATGTAACATGTGGGCCTTTTGGGGATCCTGATTTGAACAAGTCACCTGTACGAGCACACACAATTTTTGAGATAATAAAAATTTGAAATTTGAACATGCAGGCTGTTGAGTATTAGTGAATTAATTTTGTTAGATGTAGTAATGCATGTGGTTACATAAACACACACTTTTTATCTGTTAGAAATTCAAGCTCACACATACGTCGAGGACAAGATAGAAGATAGGCAGTCCAGGATTTGCTTTAAAATAGGCCAGCAAAAAAAAGTTGGTGGGGAAAAAGATGAAACAAGATTGGTCACCAGTTTGTAATCATTGGTTATGAATATAGGCACAGGGGAGTTCATTCTTCTCTTCCTCATTTGTGTTTGTTGAAATTTTTCCACAGTAAAAAGTTAAAAAAAATAAGTGGAAAGCACTAAGGACAAGCAGCAGTTGCCTATGCTTAGGGGAGAAAAATCTAAAGAAATGCAGGAAAATATAGGTTATGTGCAGGTAATTTTTCATGATATAATTCTACTACTTGAAATTTTTCCTTAGACTGATCTTTAAAAAAGAAAATATGTATGCATGAAGATGATTATTTTAAGAATGACCATAATAGAAATATCATGATTAACAACAACCAGCTCTAATAGCTAGGGAATAGTTAAATGATATTATCTCTAATTAGAAGAGTGTTAGGCAACCATCTGAAAAAATAATTTGTGAATTATCAAATTTGAAAAATAAGTTAAACTACATTTGAAATGTGAATATGAAATGTATGCACATGTATAACTGAAAGGGAATATGCAAAACTGAAATTATATACTGTTAGATAAGTGAGATTAGGTGATTATATTTTTTTCTAATGTTGTTCTGTTTATCTATTTGACTTAAAAAGATAGGGCAGTGTAAATGTGTTAGTCACAGAATTAAATTAATGGTAACATACCAGTAATGCAATGCCATGCTAGTCAGGGGGAATTAAGAGCTAGGAATGGAAGACATTTGAGATGAGTGCTGCTGTATTATTAGGCAAATCATCTGAGTATGTAGTCTTCTGTATCTCGATCTCTCCTCCCTTATTTTCTTCCCCTACCACTCCAAACCCAAATAATTAAGGGTTAATTAGGTTTCATCGTATATAAGCATGTCTGGAATAGTCGCTTGTTATTTTTTCTTTTATTGTTAAGTGATTTCTGTAGAATTAAGTAAAACTAGAGTTCAACATTTATTGATCATATACTCTGTGCCAGGCAGACTAAGTGCTAAAGAATCAAATTTGAATCACAGGGAATCAAAGAAATTATAATGTAATAGGGGGAAGCAGACACTCAAATAACTATTAAAATGATGTGAGCACAGATATGACAAAAACATTCTAAAAAGGAGAGGGAGTGTAGAACTCTGCCTGGAGGAAGGCAGAGTGATGGGGGAAGGGCAAGAGGAACTCCAGAAAAATGGTGATGCCAGGTGTAGCTTTAAATACTCAATTGGAATTTAAAGGAAGAAGAGCAAAGTGTTCCAAATCATTGTTTCTCAAACTTTTATGTGCAAATTACTTGGGCGATATTGTTAGAATGCAGATTCTGGTTCAGTTAATCCTGGAATGAAGTCTGATTCTGGATTTCTAACAAGGTCCCAGGTGATTCAAATGCTTGGACCTATATTGGTTTTAAAATGGAAACAAACGTGATTTGTCACGGAACCATAAGACAGGGTGATGTGTTTAAGTATATTCAGAATGCCTGGTATTCTTATAGGGTAAACCGTGTGAAGGTAAGTAGATGGATGTTTGCGAACTTTGCCACAGAGCTTGTATTTATCCTCTGTCGTCCAGAATTGGCAATTAAGAAAGCACAACTGACTTCAAGTAACAAGTAGGGAAAAGACAAATTGTAGTGGGTCGAAGACTGAATGATTAGTAGCTAATCATGAGGAAATACCAGGCAAAGCCAATTAAGGGCCTGTATTCATCAAAACATGCAGTCATGGAAGACAACAGTGGAACAGTTTCAGATGTAAGAAAACTTTAGAGATATGACAAATGCAGAGTGAACAGAGTTTTCTATAAATAACATTATAGGAATAATTGGTGAAATTCTATGAAGTCCATAGTTAGCTAATAGTATTAATTTCATTTTGATGGTTGTGTGGCCATGTAAGAGAATGCCCTTGTTTTTGAAAAATACATATTGACATAGAGGTACATCATGTCAACAACTTAATTTCATTGGAGTTCAGAAGGATAAAGCAAATATGGTAACATTTGCAGAATCTGAGTAAAGGGTATATGGGACTTCTTTTTACTATTGCAAGTCTGAAATTGTCAAAATGAAGTTTATTTTTTTAGTGGACAGATGAGAGGAACAGTAGCGCTGAAACTCACACAAGCCAAAAACCTAGGGCTCAGGTTTCTTCACCTACATGTCCTCATATCTAAGCCCATTGTCCTTTTGATCTTAATCATTTCAAATATGCTCCTCTGTCTTCATTTCTACCACTTTCAGAGTCCAGTGTAATGATCCCTTATCTATACTGCTGAAATAGCCTAATCAGTTCTTCCTTCTCTCCAATCCCTGCAGCTTGTGATCTTTTCAAGATGCAAAGCTACTTATATCACACCTGCTCCCCACCACTATAACTTAAAATTATTTGAAAGGAAGTATTATTGAGGGACCCCTAAAGCTCTACCCACACAGGATGGCTCCTACCTGTTCATGGTTCTTTTTCACTATCCTCCTTACTCTATACTACCTAGCCACGGTTCTGTTGCCAAATTTATCTGGCTTCCTGTTGGGCCTCTCTATACATACCATTCTCTTCCCCTTGACATCAGTTATTTCTATTCATATTTGAAATCTACCACTTTACCTGGGGTACTTTTCCTAGAGCTCTCTTACATATTCCCATTAACTTCTCTAAATAGCACTTCTCTTTTCTGTTACACATTGGTTGCAATTATTTGAGATAATGCCTGTAAAGCCCATTAGGGGCAGGGATCATGACTGTGCTCACCAGTGTCCCTAGGGTACTTGGTATTGTAATTAAGTCTTTATAGTTAATGAATAAATGAAAGGGAAGGCAGGAGACAGGAGAGATATGGGGTCAAAGTGTGTTTTAGGATAGAATCTAGGAGAGGATTTTGGAGAGCAAGCACTGAAAGGCTGAGAGGGTTATAAATAGACGAAGAGAATGTATAGTTTTTCAATTGTCATATTTCCTACTGTTTCAAGAGTCCATTGCAACCTCACAAGACAATAAGGAAAAGTAAGTGTAAAAAAATGATTAAAATTAAGTATCACCTTAGGGAAGGTTAAAGTTTCTTAAAAAAGTTTGACTTGCTTTTAGAAAAAAAGGAAGGTGATGCATTGCTTTTAGAAAAGAAGAGTGAATTGACTGGAATTGGTTTGAAAATACTCCAGAAATGTTTCCATTAAAACAAGAGATGGCATTATTGGAATACCTGCCCATGCCAGGCACATACAATTTTAAAACCTCACAATTCTAGTTACCCTTTCTAGAAATGAGTTTAGAATTATGCCTGCCATCTTGTTTTGTTTTCTTTGTGACATCTTTCTCTGAAGTCTTTGGGTGGTAAGAAATCTTGGGGCCATCTTAGAATTCCGCCATTTTCCCTGAGCTCTTTAAGGTCACTTTCTGTTTTCAGGCAGGTAGTCTTGCCTGGCCAATTTGATCATTTCTTTGCAGTAATCTTATCCCTTTTCTGGTAAGTTTTAGGATATCTCCATTGTGATGTGCTGTAAGATTAGCATTTTTTCCCCCTCCACTTGTCTTGACAGCCAATTGAGTTCTTGAAATCTTAGGGTTAATATCATTGTGGAAAAACTTTGGCCTATTTCTTCAACATTGGCTACCATTCATTCTGTTACCCTGTTTTGGTTTGTCCCCTCCCCCCCCCCCCAATATTTTCTATCACTCTATTCCTTTGAGTTGTATAGTTCTCAACCTAGATTTTGATGTTTAGCCCATGTCCACTGTATCATTCAGTCCAGTTAGTGATGGTTGTTTTTAAATTTGAACATATTTTCCACTTCTGAGGGCTCTCTAGTGGGGCCTTTTGCCTGTTTCTTCTGGCAGTGTTAGTTGTTTCAGTCTTGTTAACTGTATTCTGTGCATCCATTCACTATTACTTGAGATGGTTCATTTCTACATCTTTGACTTTTACGGTGTTGGTATTCAGATTTTTGGAGTCTTGTGTTCTCACCTTTACAGTTCATATTCACTATTTAAAAAAAAAATTTTTTTTTAACGTTTATTTATTTTTGGGACAGAGAGAGACAGAGCATGAACTGGGAAGGGGCAGAGAGAGAGGGAGACACAGAATCTGAAGCAGGCTCCAGGCTCTGAGCTGTCAGCACAGAGCCCGATGCGGGGCTCGAACTCACGGACCGCGAGATCGTGACCTGAGCTGAAGTTGGACGCTTAACCGACTGAGCCACCCAGGCGCCCCTTTTTTTTTTTTAATTTTTTTTTTTTTTTCATATTCACTATTAAGACTGTTCTGCCACTGCTATTTAGGGGATCCTTTCCCTGGATGGGTAGAAGTTGCAGTATATACTGTTTTCAGGAGCAGTTAAGGTCAGGCAGGACATAGTTCAAAGTGAGGCACTTAGTATTGCTTTCTCATCCATTTCTCTGCTCGGCTTGGATTTTGTTATTAAGACAGATAATCTCAAGGAGTGTGGCTGAGAAGTTGGCATGTGTAGTCATCCTTTCAGTTAACTGTCCATCTAAGTAATTATCCTCCACTTTCATTTCCTCCAGGTCTAGAGCACCTTTGATGGTCATAGTTTTGTGGCAGCACTTTCTCATGTGCTTTTACCTTGATTGCTCTCCAAATTCCATGTGGTATTAGTCTTTCAGAGATTCCTCACAAATTCTGCTTTACTCACAAGTTCCCTTTTATTGCTTGCTAATGTGTGTGTATATATATGTGTATATGCACATCTGTGTGTCTATGTATAAAACTTTTGTTACTTTTAGGGTGCTTTGTCATCTGGTAATCAGAGTCTGGTTACTGTTGGTAGACCACACTCTGTTCTTCAGTGTTGGTGAGAATTTGGCACTTAGGCCTACATTTCTTTTTCCATTCCTTTCCACATCTCCAACCCCTTCAAAAAAAGCCAGTTTGGTTCTTAATCCAGTACTGGAAATATGGGTTTCAGATAGACAATAATAATCATGAAGAAACTAACATTTATTAAATACTTCGGGTAGGTATCCTCCTAATGACCATTACAGGGATTAACTCATTTAATCCTCATAATCCCATGATAGGTGCACTTCTCCCTATTTTACAGATAAGGCAACTGAGGCATAGAGACATTAAGTGACCCTAAAAGTTTTAGAAAATACATTGCTTTTAAAATTGAAAGAACAGTGCTAGGTACCGTCAGTTTGATGAAATCTGGTTCTTGCCCTCAAGAGGTCCCAGTCTCTTATAATTCTGTAGGATCTTACTTGATCCTGAATTATTTTCACATTGAAGGGTGAGCAGGGGCTAACGTAAGGATTCATATCATCCTCAGGCAACATTTACAGATGTGAACCAACCTCCTCTATAAAATTTTGCAATTTAGAAGACTTCGAGAACAGGTCACCTTTTCAGCCCCTTCAAATAATGGAGCAACTATAGGAAATTGGATGCTTATGGAAGAGGTTTTTAAGGAATCTTATTATGGGTATTTTCAGTGTACGATCATTCCATTTTGGTATAGAAGTATTTCATATGTAATTCTGAACTGGTAAATTAATGTTCTGCAATGTTATAAGAAATTAACACGTTCATTATCTGTGTCAAGGGAAAGAAACTTCACATTTCCTTTCTATTTGTTTTAGTACATAATACTTCTCTGAATCAATGGAGAAATGGATATTCTCCTACATGCAAGCCTCAGATAAGGTCAGAATCTTCTGTACAGCTGTTCCAGGGAAGAAAGAAAAGACACTTGAGTGAAACAGCATTAGGTAGGTTAAAATGAGGATGTGAGCACTAGTACTAAAAACTGAAAGTAAATTCTGATCTTCAAAGAACCTCTGCTTCATGGTAATCCAGAATAATCACTAATTACACAAAATATCCATGGTCCTATAAACATTACAGCATATTCATATAGTCAATTCAGAATGATCTGTGGACTGGGCATCCATCCACTAATGGCAATTAAGGATTTCCTTCCTATTTTCCCTGTCCAGAGTTATCTTCTACTGACTATCCTCCGAAACAGAACTTAAGCCTCCAGGGTTGTGTTCTGGACTCCGAGTATGTCAGTACAAAGTCTCCTCACAGAAATGTATTACCATTTCGGGGACTTACTGTGGGGGTGTCAATTCACTGAAGCTTCCTTAGAATTTTGAGAAATTGGCTGAGATTCACCAAAGGTAACTCAACCAAGTAGTTCAATTTCTCTTAGGAACTTATAGTTCCAAAATGGTCAACAGATCTCTTTGAAACTCTAACTCTTCTAATAATACAAAGTGGGATTTTTGTTGTGGGGACTTGGGACTATCAGATTGTTTCCAGAATTATTGCAAATAATGATTAAAAAATAAAACTTACCAGGAAATATATATGCAAATTATCTATATACTTTTTTGGTTCTTGTTCATTGTTCCAGTGGACAGAACACTATACTCATTAGTCAAGTATTCCCCAGATGTAATATGTCAATATACCCAAAAACTTAGAAATTGCATTCAAGATGTGCTGGACTAATTATACTTGATGAATTTAACACATTTATCACTACTGTCTCTAGAAATCCCACCTTAACAGCCCAAGTCACTACCTGATAAGGTAGCGTGGCACAAAATTAAACTCCTGGGCCACATCCAGAGATTCCATTGTGCTTTTTAGTGCCTCAATCTTAGGACAACCAAGAGTCACCTAGCTTTTGAGGAACTTACTTATATATAGAGCTCTTTCTCTTTCAACTTACAACAGGGTTGTATCCTGATAAACCCATGGTAAGTTGAAAATATCTTGAGTCAGTAATTATTTAATACACCTAACTTACCAAACACCATAGCTTAGCCTTCAATGTGCTAAAAACACATTAGCCTACAGTTCGGCAAAATCCTCTAACACAAAGTGTTGAGTATCTCTTGTAACTTATTGCATACTATAATGAAAGTGAGAAACAGACTGGCTGTATGGGTACAGAATGGTTTTAAGTATATCCATCGTTTATCTTCATGATCACATGGTTGACTAGGAGTTGCAGTTTGTTGCCCAGCCTAAGGGTGTCCAACCACACCGCTATCCCAGAAAAAGGTCAAAATCCAAGGTACGGTTTCTACTGAATGCATGCCACTTTGGGGCTGTCATAAAGTTGAAAAATCCTAAGTAGAACCATTGCTAAGTTGAGGACTATCTACATACCAACACACAGGAAAACTTGCATCTCTTAATAAGAACCACTATGAAGTTCAGATTACCTAAGATCTACAATGTTTCACCTGAATTGATCTGACTTTATAACTTCAAGTTTGGTGGGAATACAGGAATAGAACAGGTAAGAGCCAGACTACAAAGTAAATAGGTAACTCCCGAAAGAGCAAGGTAGCTGGTCTCTTTAACAAATATCGTGAAAAACAAACTCTTCTAGATTGTAAGAAACTTAAAAGACAGTAACTAATTTCAATATATGGATCCTGATTTGAAGAAACTACTAACCATAAAGGACATTTTTTAACAACTAGAAAAATAGAAGTATGGACTGGGTATTAAATTTTATATTACACAGAATACTTTCTAAGATCAGTACTAAAGTAAAATAAGCAAGGGCAGAAAATAAGTGAATAAATATATATTCACAATTAGGGAATCAAAACAAATGGAAAAATATTTTCCTATGTAATTAGAAATTAATAATTTAATGTATCAGTAGACAAAGTCTCAGTAGAATGGTCAGAAGATCAAGTTAAGGAAAGGAAATCTCCCAGAAATTAAAAAGTCAAAATGAAAAAAACAGAAAATTAAGGGGGTAAGTCTTTGGATGTTAACATCCAAATAACAGGCATTACAGAAAACATGAACAGAGTGAAGAGAAGGGAGATTAAAGAAATTAGAGGTACTGGATTAAAAGAAAATGGAAATAATTGTGACAGAACTGTGGGTAAGATTTTTTTCATTTCCTTAATTGTTTTTGATACATAAGTTTAAAAAATAAAAAGATCAAACAGATAAGGAATGTTACCTAATTAGGAAAGTAATTTTAAGACCTATCACCATGTTTAATGTATGACATTCTCAATGGTTCTTTCCATGGCAGGAGAAAGAACTAGATTTGAAGAATTTGCTTTTCAACGCACAGAACCAGGATCCCATAGCAATTTTACTGCTGTTACTAATGTCAATGTTATATCAAGAACCCAGAATTCATCATCACAAGTAGGTTTTTTGGTATACTGAACCCTAAAATTGCTTGTAGATTTTTAAAACTGGCCAGTAAAAAAACGTATAGAATATTTTGTTAATCTTTAATAGCCTTATTTTACTTGTACATACCGGCCCGGTTTTTGTTGTTTTTGAAAGAGAGGGAGAGAGCGAGCGAGCAAGGTGGGGAGGGGCAAAAGAGGAGAGGACTGAGGATCTGAAGTGGGCTCTGTGCTGACAGCAGGGAACCTGATGCGGGGCTCGTAACTCATGAATCATGACATCATGACCTGAACTGAATTCAGATGCCTGACTGAGCCACCCTGGCGCCCCTAAAATGATCTTCTTAGGAAGCAATAAACTGTATTAAACTTTTTTACTAGTGAGCTAATTGCTCAGTAATCCTTGATTATAGTTTTTGGTTTCTCCTGTGAGAAACTATCATAACCATCCCTACTCCTTACCAGGAAGCTAAATTTAGTCTTGCTAATAAGAATCCAGCACTTGTGTTGTTCTTACTGTTTTGTCATCTGGTCAGAGTAGGGGTTAAAAGGTGAAAGGGTTTAGAAGAAACTGTAAAGCTCAGGGACCAGGAACACACAAATGAAGATTATAAAAAATGATCTTTACTAAATGGTACACCAAATATTTCATATTCTTTCCTAATAAGTGTGCTTGTTAAATGATCATTTCCTTGACATTTGGGTGCTTTATGGTAACCTCTGGTAAGAGTTTGACATTTTAAGGTATTCCTATTTTTTATGGTCTTAAAAATAGGCTTGTATGTGTACACAAATGTACACTTCACACCTGCCGAAGGGATTGTGTTGTTTTACAAAGGAGAGGTGTGCTTGTTTTTAACATTTTATAGTCCACTCTATCACAACGTATTTATAAAACATGTATGCAGTACACCTCTTCTAGCCCTCATGAAAGGAGGGCATCATCACAGGTAACGAGATACTGTTGTTGAGTTGCTGTCCTCCTACCTTGCAGAATACTGCACGACGGAGATTGAGAAGCGAGAGCTCTTATGACATAGATAATATCGTGATTCCCATGTCATTAGTTGCCCCGGCTAAGTTGGAGAAACTCCAATATAAGGAAATACTTACTCCAAGGTATGTATACTTACATCTTTTTATTTTCTCTTCCTTCTTGAGTAAACTTAAATTTTCAAAGTGAAGTTAAAATTTTAATTAATGAAAGGAAGATGTTCCTCTCTCCTGTCTTCCACTTAGAGAACCATGGAGGGAGAACGGTGAAAGAAACCTTTACATTACTCCTGCTGAAAAAAAGTGCCATATATTATCACCCTACCTCTGTTTTTATTAAGAATTGGGAATTCCTAAGACTTAACTTTAACGCTCTTAAGTCTTTTTTTCAATGTTTAGTTACCTTTTATGTATATATGGCACTAAAGGCTATTTAGGGATGTAAATAAGCTTAGTAATAAATAACCCTGGCTCTTTAACATGCAGTTCTGTAAATGACTGCAAAAAGGGTTCAAAGAAAGCAACTACCTTTGCAAGGGGTATTCACTGCAAGACAATAACACCTATGACCACAAAAATAAGATTCTGATGTATTGCCAAGTCAGCAATACATACATTATATTAGTGGGGCATCACGAAGGAGGGAAAAAGAAGAAAGTTTATTCACACAGGGAAACCACAGCAAAGGCACACAGGTAAGTGTGCAAGCCTAAACTAGAGACCAAGTTTTTGTATAGGGTGATAAAGTTATGGCTACAAAAGAAATTAGAACCGGATTATGGAGGTCCCTGAATGCCATACACAGATCTGCTTCCTAGTGGCAGTGAAGTTAGTCAAAGTCTTGCTTTGTTTTGTTTTTTAGCAATGATGAAAGCAGTTTCTTCAGAATGTGAATCTGGCACCAGAAAGTAGACAGAAGAGGGTGGAAACAGACATAAGCTCAGTGACAACTACAGTAATTCCTACCCCTCTCTATATTAGCTGATTTTGAATTCTTATTCCTAATTGCTTTGAGGTATTAAGAACTCTTAATATTCTAGGAGGTATTATGAGAAATCCCACAGAGAACTTGTTGAGACATTCTGCAGAAGCAGAGTACCATTTGTAGTTATGATGTTCTGCAGCAACGATGTTTTTTCAATTGACATTGGTAGGCTGCAGCTGGCTGGCTGGCTGGGTTGGTTGTTTAAATAGAGGAATTCTGTGATCCAGTGGTTAAACTCAAGAGGCCATGCCGGGTGTCTTCACACAAAGAAATTGGCAAATGCTCAAGTGAGGGATTTTTTGTTTTTGTTTTTTTCTTCCTGCCACTGTATCACCATCTATTGACTTAATTCAAAATTAGTATATTCTTAGGTATAAAATGCAGCTACACAGAAGAGACAGTTATTCACTGTAAGGCCAAAAGTAAAGTCTCATCTTCTTTTCATAATAGAAATTTTTCTCTTTAAAAAAATAAAGTATGAAAATACAACCATTTGAATTGTGAAAGTCCCAAGGAAAGAAAACACTACTGCATTAGCTGTGCTTAGAGAATACAACTGCTACACTTAGATTAACGTAAGCTGAAACTGGTTTGTATCTTCAACAGCTGGAGAATGGCTGTTCTTCAGCCTCTGGATGAATATGACGTAGGTGAAGAGGTAAGTTGCCTTTCACTTACGGATAACTGCACTGTATACATTACGAAGCCTGCTTAATTTGGGACTTGAGGAACTCAAGGGAAATATAAGCCCTTTAGCATACATTGACTTGTTTTTCACTTAGGAACAGAAAGTTCATTAAGGATATTAACTTCATTAGGAAAATGTTTTTGTGCAAATTTAGATTTGCAAAGACAGTAACATATAAAGAAAAACATGTCAGTTGCTTACATGAACTGTTGAAACACTGAATTTATGTTAATATCTATATTCATTTCCAGTTATTAGTCCTGTTTTTCTGTTTAAGGAGATGTGGTCTTAATATTCAACCCTACAATGCCATATTCAAAACCTTGGGAACAGGTTGCTTTTGAATTTGGAAAACTTTGGACTTAAGAAAGAAGACATATGTGGAGTCTAGCATAGTTCTCATAATCAAATATTAATGTTTCTGTAGGGAAATATTTATAGAAATTGGAATAACCTCATCATTCCAGAACGGGCTATGTCACCAAATGAATTATGAACACGTGTTTTTTCAGATTTTTAGAACTGAAGGAAAGGGACTGTGAGCCTGTATGGGTAAAACTTCTATTAAGACAAGCATAATTTCAGGGAAAAATGTGTAACCAAATTAATTTGAAAGTGATGATCTGTAGAAGCTGTATTATGTAAGACATTTTGTCTCTGTCATAATCTTTCTAGACCCACTGACTGTTCTTCAGCTACCAAGTCAACTTTTCAATGCACTCTTCCCTAGTTCAGAATGGTTCTGGCCAGGAAACCCAAATTCTTAAACCACTACCACCAGAGTCTTAGAACCTCTGATAAGTCATTAGTTAAAATAATTTTCTTTTTTTTCAGTTTTACTTTTCTTTGATATTAACATGTTAAGAGAACAGTGTATTCCATAAAGGGCAATCAAATACAAACCTTTGAATGAATTAAGCATTAAGAATTTTTTATACAAAGCACTGTGAACCTATCTGTAATCTAGGTTAAGTCTTCAAATATGACCCAGAAGTAAAAAAGTTTAAAAAAAAAAAAAAAGTTCACTCCCTCTATTTTCGAATTTGAAGTTCAATTTTAGAGTTTTCTTCCTATATTCTCTTGATGAGAAATTGTTCTATTTCAAAATGTTTCTGATAAAAGAAAAACTTTCTAATTCCAGGTAGAAGATCTTTCTGATGAAGTCTTCTCCCTAAGACACAAAAAATATGAAGCGAGAGAGCAAGCCAGATGGTCACTATGGGAGCAAAGCAAGTGGCACAGAAGAAACAGCAGGCAGGTGTTATCAATTTAAAAGCCAAAACCATGAAATCCATGTAGAATTAACAAAATTCTGCATGAATATTGAGGAAGACACTAGAAAGGAAAAAGTATATACTGTATAACATCAGTTATTTGTGCACAGGAGGGAAACACTGCATTTACTGAGCTTACATTCAAAATATATTTTGGCTGGGGCTCCTGGATGGCTCAGTCAGTTAAGCGTCCAGCTCTTTTGATTTTGGCTCAAGTCATGATCTCACAGGTTTGTGAGATTGAGCTCCGCATTGGGGTCCACACTGATAGCGCAAAGCCTCCTTGGGATTCTGTCTCCCTCCCCCACTCGTGCTGTCTGTCAAAATAAATATATATATACATTTTGGCTAATTACAGAGTAATGAAATGAGTTTCTGTATTTTCCTCCACTCTCATTTCTCATGCTTATTGTCAGCCTGAGGAACAGATTTAACTCAGCAAATAATGTGAAAATTCTCCCTAAAGTAGGTCATCTCATTGTACTGTAATAGCAGACCTTACACTAGGGATTAGAATCTTGGTGATCGATTTTAACATGCCCACTTAAAAAATACATTATTTTTTTAAAAAAAATTTTCTCAAAAAACCTGTCCAGTCTAAGAAGCAGATGGTCTAGGGCACCTGGGTGGCTCAATCGGTTAAGTGACTGACTGCAGCTCAGGTCATGATCTCAAGGTTCATGGGTTCCAGCCCTGCGTCGGGCTCTGTGCTGACAGCTCAGAGCCTGCTTTGGATTCCATGTCTCCCTTTCTCTCTGCCCTTCCCCTGCTCGTATTCTGCCTCTCTCTCTCAAAATAAGTAAACATTTAAAAAATTAAAAGACAAAAAGCACCTGGTCTAAAATACTTTGAATATGATTTTTGGGGAGGGAGGATTAAATCCTGAGAACATAATTAGTAATTATATATTTGAGAAAGTCCACGGTATTTTATATTTACATTTCACTGTGTTTTAATACAGCCGAAACTCAGAAAGGAAGATCATGAAGTCTGGGTAGTCACTATATTTAGTGTGAGGGCACCTCTCATTTACTTAGTACAGTTGACCCTCAAACACAGGTTTGAACTTTGTGGTCTGAACTATGTGGGCCCACTTACACACAGATTTTTAATAGTACAGTACTATAAATGTATTTTCTCTTCCTTACGATTTTAATAAATTTCATTTTTCTAGCTTACTTTACTGTAAGAATACAGTATATAATACATATACAAAATGTGTGAATTGACTGGTTTATATTACTGGTAAGGTTTCCTGGTCAACAGTCAGCTATTAATAGTTAAGTTTTGAGGGAGTCAAAAGTTATATGTGAATTTTTGAATGCACAAAGTGGTTGGTGCTCCCAACTCCTGTGTTCATCAAGGGTCAGCTGTACTTTTATTTAAGTAATCGCTACACCCAATGTGGGGCTCGAACTCACAACCCCGAGATCAAGAGTTACATGCTCTACTAAGCCAGCCAGGTGCCCCTCAACTGTATTTTGAAAACACATTTCTCTCTTTAGGTCTGAAAATACCCAGATTTCTTGTAGATCCTTATTCCAAGAGTTATCTTAACACACATATAAGACTCAATTGTCTTCTTTCTCCACATTCCAGAGATATAATTTTCTAGAAGTACAGCGGAAAATGTGAATCGAGTCTTACATGGATGACATTATAATAGTCTTAGAATACTCTGGGAACTCTGAAAGACTGTAAGGGTCAAGTAACTGTCCTTTCTTATTTAAAAATAAGACAACAAAAACTCCCTCCTTGAAAACCCGAAACCCACTATTATAATTTGGCAGTTTCATAAAATAGTATTCATAACATACTGTTTAAGTCTTTGAGAAAGCATCAGGAAGATTGACAGATGAATTTTTAGAAATCTTTTGGGCAGAACTGTTTAAAGAAAAGCTACCAAGTTAAATGGACTTAGGGGTCGTTCATAAAACGTTAAGACCTCAAGAAATAGTAATTAAATATTTTCTTGATTTTCTTGCTAGAGCTTACAGTAGAAACGTTGAAGGACAGGACTTGCTCTTGAAAGAATACCCTAACGACCTTGGTGGTGGTCAGCACTGTGCTGCCGAGAGTCCTGCCGAGCCTTCTCCGCAGAGCCAGGATCTGGGCACACGGGGCTCACCTTCCTTAAATCAAAGTCAAGAACTCAAGGTAAGTATGAGATGATATACATGACCTGTGACACCTCTTTTTCAATGCCTTTTACCCTTTTGAAAACCTGTTTGTAGAAACCTGCTGGTTGCCAATTAACAAATTCAGCATAACAATCCACTGTTAATTGCTGGGTACAAATCAGAGGATATGTATGCCAACTTTCTAGTTCTGTCACTGATCATACACACCTTATCTTTTTGTAGAACATGTCAGTACCTAACTCCACCTACTCACTTATCTGTTAGGAAATGGGGATTCTATCCAAGTTTCATGACGACACCAATCTGATTAGAGAGAACAGCACCTGGCACACAGCAAATGTCAGCTAGTTCTCTTCCCTTCATAACAGATTTTTACCTGTCTCCCCGTGGATCCAGTTCTTACCTCCCAGGGAATGATTTCTAACACACCATCTATAAATTTTTGCACTGTTCTTCATAAGTAGGTGTTGAAAAAGAACTGTATCTAGAACACAGAGCAGAAACTATAAAAATTAATAGGCAAGTCGTAGAAAGCTCAGGGAAGGAAAAGTCAGTAGGTGTCTGTGATAGTTATGGGATGAAAACGGAGACACTCAAGTAGATCAAACACCTTTAAAGGGGCTTTTCCCAAAGCGCTCCTGTGCTGATAAGGAAGACCCGTGCCTTATAGCGGCGTTTCCTCTTTGTGGGAGGGTGAAGTGAAAGGATAGTTCCCAAAGGTCTCTAAACAATTGCCAGTATGTTCCACTGGAGTTGCTAGATCTTTAGGCCCAAATGAAAATGTGTACATTGACGTGCTGAAGGACCAAACAATAATTACACAATTGACATTTAAGGATTATTGGATACATTGGATACATGAACTTTAAACAAATTAGTTGAAACTTAACTGAAAAGGTTTTCGCTTTCTTTCAGTCTTTGTGGTGGGAACGACGGACTTTTCCGCTGAAGGATGAAGACACAGAAGCCTTACTATGTCAAGATGAAAAAAAGGATCATAGTGAAAGTTCAAGCCCCGTTTTCCGTGGAGAAGTCTTCTGTACTAGTGCACCAGAAAACGGTCACCATCCAAAAAGGCAGACGGATGAAATGGAAGAAGGCAAACCTTTTGGTCTAGGACTTACTCATGTTAAAAAAAACAGGTGACAGGGAAAGGTTAAAAAAGTATGTAACTGAATGGAAAGCAGGAGGAAAAAATAAGCCCTGTTCTCCATCCCCCACCCCCTCAGCCACAATCCCAGAGTAAGAGCATGTACTGCATGTATTAATCTTTTATGCTGTTTTAAAACAGGCAAGGTAGGTCTCTTTTTCCTTGAACCACAGGAATAACTAGCTTTTCACCTACAGACAAGTGCTAGTCGTTTGTGTTTATGATGCAAATCACAAGCACCAGAAAATTAACTGCTGCAAGCTGATGTTAAATCGTATTACTGGGTAAATAATTTTTAAAAGACTTCATACCCACACATACATATGTACACACACAGAAACACCTGTGCATCAATGATCGCTCTTTTTCCTATACATTTCTATGTAATTTCTATGGTAATTCATTAAAGTTGCCTCAAATATATGCCTTTGTATATGGGAATATACAAATATGTGTGTATAGAGTATATATACATACATGTACACACACGTAGTTTTAAAAAACACTGGCAGTGACCACTCCACTTGAAATGCATGGATGAATTATCCCATGGAATGTAAGCTGCACTGTAAAGCACAGGTTCCCAGTGATTATGGAGATTTTAAACATGTTTAACCAATAGAAGTTATATGTGGAAATTTCTATACCAGATAACACAATATGCCTTTATTTGAAATCACTGTTATCTGTTGGACTAAATTCAGATCATCTTCTATTCACTCCTAACGGATTAAGACAAGCAAAGCAGAGTTAAATACTGGTCTAATTTTAAAACTTGAGTTTTACCTATCCTATGTATCTCATGAAGAGAAGACCCCAAGTGAAAATGAGCAACAAATAGGAAAGTAAAAAATGTTGTATTTCTAGTTAATTTGGTCATTCCTTACCATTAGCTTACTCTATCCAATCTATTCTCATGTGTATGCTAGAGTGAGAAATTTTTTTAAAGGATAGTGCTTCAGTACTGAATACAGGAGTATACATTAAAGAAACTTCTTGAAGCTATTACATAATTTTTTCTATATAAAAGTTGAGGACAATTTATGAATCGCTTTCTCTCATGTAAAAAAAAAGGTTATTCAAGTTATAGTCCCCATATAACTGACAATCCTGGCCACCTGGCCTAGTCTGGGGGACTGACACCAAGTTTTTGTTAGGGATGGGGAATTCTACTAGTCCCTTTAAAGAAGGAAAAAAATTCAAATTCAAAACTGACAAATTTTTGCTTGTAGTTTTACTGTACATTTATTTTTAAAAAAGAAAACAAAAGCCAGACAAACCCAAGTTGTCTAGGCAAATAAGCTCAAATCTTTTTGTCATGTCTGACATTATAATCTTCTATGTAAGTTTTTTAATTAAAGTTATTTCTATATGCCTCGTGTTGTCTGATTTGATTAAACGGCACCTGTTCATGGCACAAACCTTTCCTAAGTCAAAAACAAATTTTTACACTGTAGTATAGGAAAAAAACAAGCAAGCTCTATTCTATGCAGAAGTGTTAATGTTCTTATTTTTCAAACTTTTTATTTCTCAAAACTCATAGTAGCCTAAAGTTTAGGTCCTGTTATTTCTTGCCATATATCAAGACTATTTGCAAGTGGCAGATACATATTTGTTGTCAAAGTATAATTTGGGACACAACTTTAAATATTTATGGATTAACTCTACCTTATCATCTTTTAGCCTACCTGGTCTTTGTTGGATTAATATAATATATATCCTTGGGGTCAAAATCCATAACGTCCAGAATATCCTCAGCCATCTGGTTCTGCTACCGAGTAAAATTAGACAAGGTTAAATAAACGAGGCTACCTTTGCCTAATCTACCTCCCAAGGGCTCCATTTGTAAAAAGAGTAAAACCAGAAATCCTCTGCCCTACTGGATTCTTTCCATAGTACCAGCCTGTTCCTGAGCTTTTCTCTCTTCCTTTTTTAAATGGGGACAAAAATACCTGTCCCATCACTCAGAAGAGTGATTTGTGGTTTTAATGAAATTATATCAAAGTACTTTAAAGGCTATAAAACATAAACTTCTGTAATGATAGCTACTTTGTATTGAGCATCCTCAATTCTATCCTACAATTCTGGGACTAGTAGTGGAAGCTTTACGTATAGCATAGTATCTCTTTTAGTGCTCAACACAACACCGTATGGTAACTGTAATTACATTCAGTGTATAAATCAGTTAACAGATACTCAAAGAGGCTGGTTGATCTGATTTACTAAGTCAAACCACTGGAAAGGAGAAGAATCCAGATTCAATTCAATATCACTTCCAAGCAGAGGCTTTCCTTTCCTTTCTGCTCAGAGCTAGCACATTATTTCATGTCCTTAAGAATGGTGGGGAGGATTACGAAAAGGTGGGGATCACTGTGTAACCTGCCCCTCCAGCAAAGCTAACAAGGAAAAACGCCCTGATAAAATCTATATTTGTATAATTTTTTAAAAATCTATACTTGTATTTTAGACCACCTGAAATCCCTGGGCTTCATACACTGTTTTTGCAGTTTTTATGTATCAAATATAAGGTACAAAATAAAAAACAGATGTTTAAGAAGCAAATTACTTCCATTCTACTCATATTGTCTCTCATACACACACACAAATCAAAAATGACATGAAACAGGAAAAACATAAGGACTTCCTTTGCTTTGGAAAAACAACCAAGAAACGAGAAGATTTAAAATGCAGAAAAAAATATTTTTTCATAGTAGCTAGGATGCCTTCAGTAGGCATTAAGACACATTTCTGTTTATAACCCTATTAATACAGCCATATTTTTAGTCTTATAAAAATCAAGTCTCCCAGTAAAAATGGTATTTTACCACACTAATCTTTAAATTCCATCACTAAAAATGGAGACATACACACCAATTTCTAACCTCTTGGAACATTCTGCAGGATAGATTTTAGTCACTGGAATGAACAGCCGCTCAGAGAAACAGCCCTGCTTCAACTGTGGTATGTTTTGGTAGTCGATATTCTTGTTTTCCAGGAGAAAGATTTCATGAGCATAAACACTGGACTCCTCACGGTTTCATCGATCAAGAGAACGTTTCTGAGCAGCTTCTGAGCAAACATTTCTTAACAGGTTGATCACAGATCTGGGGTCATCACTCCTCATAATGGCACTGCCAGACACAATCATGTTAGCTCCTGCCTGGAAGAAGTAAACACTCAGGTTATCCTTCAAAGGAAGATGCAGAGAAGCTTAAAACAATTTCTGGACTAGAGTTTCTACCCTTGCATTCGTCAGTGCTTTAAATGCACGAAAGCTACCTTGAGATGAACAGACTTCAAACAGTCTAGTTCCATGAACAAATAAAATGCTTAACAAATGAAAACATAAAATGATTTTTAAATGTATTTAAGAAATCACTGGCTTTTTAATAACCACCTTTAAATAAACGACATTGAATCTTTGCTAATATTTAAAAAAAGATGTAAAAATCTTTTAATCCTCAACTTTATTAAAGTTTTTCTAAAATATGCCAGTGCCCCTAAGGCTACTAAAAAACAAATTATCTTTTAATCTTTGGACTCTGTAGTTGACCCTTGAACAATGCAGGGGTTACGGGTACCAACCCCATGTGCAGTCAAAAATCTGTGAGTAACTTTTTGACTCGCTCAAAATTTAACTACTAAAACCCTTCTATTGACCGGAAGCCATACCAATAACATAAACAGTTGATTCACACATATTTGGTACATGTATTACATACTGTATTCTTACAATAAAGTTAGACAAGAGTGTTAAGAAAAGCAGAAGGAATTGGGGTTCCTGGGTGGCTCAGTCGGGTAAGCATCCGACTTCAGCTCCGATCAGGATCTCACAGTTTGTGAGTTTGAGCCCCATGTCGGACTCTGTGCTGACAGCTCAGAGCCTGGAGCCCGCTTCAGATTCTGTGTCTCCCCATCTCTCTGCCCCTACCCCGCTCGCACTCTGTCTCTCTCTCAAAAATAAACATAAAAAAAAAAAAAAGACAAGAAAAGTGTAAGAAAAATACAATTACATTAGTATAACAACAACAACAAAATCCACATAAAAATGGACCCAGGTAGTTTAAACCCACGTTGTTCAAGGGTCAACTGTGAAGGAATTGATAGACCATTATTGCTAAAGTGTGAAACTATAAAATACAGCAACATTAAATAATTTCTCCTTTTGACGTCAGAAAGAATGAAGCACTTTTTCATGTATTACTTCACTGCATTCCAGAAAGGCTTTGAAGGGCTTATAAAAGATATTCAATATACTTTTAAATGTGGAAACAAAGAAATCAAAGAGAAAAAGCAAGTAAGGGAAGTCCAAATTTAGCTCTGCACTCCCAGGATTTGACTTGAGGGAAACCCAATCTGTCACGTGATCCACTTCCGGAACAAAGTGGCAGGAGGCTACTGGGAGAGACAGCAGAAGGGAGGAAAATTCCTCCCAGGAGACACCGTCACTCTGTGATACAGTGTACATCTCCAAAAACATTCCTTCCAAAAAAGTAAAAAAAAATTAGTTTTGTAGGGTTACAGCCTAACATGGTTTTAATGTAAGCAGGAAAAACGCCCAAAGGCACAGCACAGTTCAGTAACAAGAAATCCACAAGTAGTCAAAGGACATATGTTCACTAATCACCCGGTCAGCTCCTCTTGCAGAAGTATCTCACGGCCACGGCTTTTGACAAGTATCAAGCAGAAGAGTGTGGCATTTATACAAAAAACTTAAAGTGCAGATCAGACCATGTTGCTTAAATAAAAACAGGCCACATAAACTTCAATGACCTGCAGTGTTACAGGAAGGCTGGTGCCCTCTTGGGAAGCTCAGGGCTTCATTAACTCAGCTCAGCTGGCTACTTGGGAAGACTCATCCCCCCCTCATGTAGAGGAGGACCACAGCTACCCAGAAATCAGACCAAAATTTACATCAGAAATGGCTCCAGTCAGTTTTTACAAGGGACAAACCAATAACTAATACACCTAAGCTATACAAAATCACAATCTTTTCACTTTATAAGCAGGTAGAGATTTTCTTTCCCTATTTTGGAAAAATGTCTTACTCCAAGGCCTAGAACTTAATGATCTCCCAAAGGCTGGCATTCAGCATGTTCTTTTTTAAAAAATAACTTCCTTCAGCATTAATGAGATAACTGAGACTTACTTTTTAATGATTATGTGATTTGAGAATATTCACTTACTGCTCTTCTCATTGTTCTACATTTGAACCAAAAAAATACCTTTCCCAGAAAGAAAGGCAATTTAGGAAACACAGGAAATCTGTTTGGCGCACAAGACAATGTCCTAGACATTAAATTTGATAGGAAACTGGCCTGTGACCAGTTCAGCTGTGGCCTGAAGAGCAATCTCACCTCTGCACATTTATGGATAGTGTCAGGACCTACTCCACCATCGACCTCTATGTCCAAGGACGGGAACTGGGTCCTCAACCAATGAACCTAGATATACACGAAGAAATAAGTGATTCCTAAGGTGGATATTTCCTAAGGGGAAAAACAACCAAATAAAAAATCAAATAGCCAAATACTAGCCACTAAAACAGGATTCCAAGTGTCTCACACAATAACTTTATTTTTCTTTCTTTATTTTAAGTAGTCTCTATATCCAACATGGGGCTCGAACTCACAACTCAGAGACCACGAGTTGCATGCTCTTCCAACTGAGACGGCCAGGTGCCCACCACACAGTTAACTTTCTACTAATACAAATTATGATCAGGGATACCTTCCTTTTTAATATACTGAAACAAATTCAGCTTCATAAAAGCAAGGCATATTCTTCTGGGGGAATGGCACTGAACTTGTCATGGCTTTGCAGAGAATACACTTCATGCAAACAAGACAAAGAAAAAACCCTCAATGTTCAATGAAAAGAGATCTCCCAAGAGATCGAAAGGCTACAGGGATAATGCCTTTGACAGAAAATTTCAAGATTAAGATGTGATATTTTTCCTGATTTCCACGCTAAATCTCATACAGCATTTATCACACCGTACTCCAGCTATCTGCAGGCATCCCCCCCCCCCCCATCTTCAGAACAGGACATGGCTAAATACACAAGTGGCTCAATGCAGGCTTACCGAATGTGCACACACTATAAAAGCCTCACCCCAAAACCAAATATTTCTTTACCTTTGGCATCATATCTTCCATGAATTTCTGCCCTCCAAACCCAGGTTCCACTGTCATAACCAAGGCCATATCTATCTGATTCGCCCATGGTGCCAAATACTCAACTGTAGTTCCTGGTTTGATGGCAAGGCCAACCTATAACAGAGACAAATTTGCTACATCACATTAATAATTATTTCCACATTATATTAATATGGCATGTCAGACCCAGTAGAAATATCTATTGTTTAAAAATTCATTTTTAATATTTATTTATTTTAGAGAGAGAGCGCTAGCAGGGGAGAGGCAGAGAGAGGCAGACATAGAATCCAAAGCAGGCTCCAGGCTCTGAGCTGTCAGCACAGAGCGCGACACGGGGCCTGAACCCCCGAACCATGAGCACATGACCCAAGGCAAAGTCAGATGCTTGACCGACTGAGCCACCCAGGCACCCCTAGAAATATCTATTCTTAAAGAGTAGAATATACACAGAAATGGAATGCATAAGTTATTCAAACTATTTTTTAAAAGAGTCAACAAGGCTACCCAAATGTAAATCTTCCTAAAAGGCAGTACTTTTCAGAAAACATTAGGGGAACATAGAAATCCTGTCTAACAGACAACTTATAGTTCAACTCTGATTTCTCAGCTGAAAAACAACTGCTCAAGTCTGGTCTTCTCTGCCTATCACTTCCTGTCTTCTAATGAAACGTCCACACCAAGAGTGAAGAGTATTAAAACGTTATGGTCACTGTTGGCCCCTCACCTTCATCCCATTCTCCCGAATGTCTTTTATCAAAGCCCCAGGGTTCTCAGTAGCCTCAAGATGAAAGGTATATTGATTGGCTCCTGCTACAGCCATTGGTTTTACCCACTGTTCCGGCCTGGACACCATCATGTGCATATCTAGAAAGAAAAGACACATCTCCTGAATACTACTGAAAGGAAGATACCTGCCCCATACTGGGGAGGCCACCCTGCAGTTTTGGCTGTTTTGGATATAAACTACTTGGCATTAAAAGAATTCTTAAATAATGACACTGCTGTATTGCTAGCTTCCTTTTAACTTGAAGATAAGGTTTTAGTTAAACTCATTTCTCAAAAAACCACAGTTTTCCACAAAAGGCATATGATGGTATATATGAAAAGGACTAGAATTCAGGAAACCTAGGTCCAGGAAATGCTAGTCTAAAAAAAACTCTCAATAGTCCTATTATCTATACAGATTTCATTCCTCATTTATAAGAAAGCTAAATAAAGTGATTCTATAATATCTTATGGAGCACTTACTGCATCATTAAGAATTCTAGGCCCCAGGGACAGAGCATAAAAAACAGATAAAAATCTCTGCTGTTATGGGGATTACATTCTTAGTGGGGGGTGGGGACAGACCATAAAGAAACTAAGTTAATACAATACACACTGGGTTGGTAGCTTGGCCAGCGTGGCTGGGCGGGAGGATCACAGGGGCACGGGATGAGGGGCCACAGCCTGGAGCTCTGCAGGCCACTGGGTTTTATTCTGAACGAGACCGGGGGGGGGGGGGGGGGGGGGGGGCAGGGGGAGCACTGTGGGATTCTGAGCAGAGAGGTGACAAGATCTAAGCTGGAAAGCCACGGTAGTCACCCAGGAAGAAACGACGTTGGCAGTGATTGAAACTGGCAAGCAGCGGCAGGATTCTGGGTCTGCTCTGCAGCTATGGCAGCGGGAGCTGCTGCAGGCCAATGTGCAGGGGGAGGGGAGCCCGAAAACTGCACCACGGGGGACGGGTCTCGAGGGAAGGACATGGTAACTGCAGGTCTGACACACATCCTAACTGTAAAGCTCAGATCACAGGGATCCGTTAGGGAGAGTGGGGGTGGCCTTCTTAAGGTTCTTGACTTGAAACATTAGACCATTTAACAAGAAGAGGGTGGCTTAAAAGTGGTTAAATCAAGAAATATTGCTGTCAAGAAGGAAACAGTAAATACTCCTAGGTCAGATAGATATGCTAAGAAGAGTTTTGAGTTTGTCTGTTTTTTGCTAGAGGAAGCATACCTCTGATACAGCTGAGCTACATTAAAGAAAAAATGTCTAGAATTCTAGACTCAACTAAGACCATAAAATGCCAATAAGGCTTTGAAAAGTATCAGGAAAAGGGAATACTGCTTGACAAAGCCGAGATTAAAGTTTGTATTTCTAAACTAACAAAAGTGACAAAAATAGAACATATGTTAATAGGTAAAACATTGTTTTTAATTTTTTTTTTTTTAACGTTTATTTATTTTTGAGACAGAGAGAGACAGAGCATGAATGGGGGAGGGTCACAGAGAGAGGGAGACACAGAATCTGAAACAGGCTCCAGGCTCTGAGCTGTCAGCACAGAGCCCGACGCGGGGCTCGAACTCACAGACCGCGAGATCGTGACCTGAGCCGAAGTCGGATGCTTAACCGACCGAGCCACCCAGGTGCCCCAAAACATTGTTTTTAAAAGACAAACTCTATCTGGTGTTTCTTATTTCCTCTGTGTTGTAAGTAAGGAAAAAATCAATCTGCTTTAAAATATCTACTCATTCCTTTCGTTAACAGACTGCTATGCCAGTCCACCTCCAGCATGCGGTCACCACTGGGAACCCTCAACGGAGAGTGTTCAGGGAGCGACCAGTTCAGTGAGTCATCTGCCTGTAGGTAACATACTGAGGTCACAGTTCTCTGATGTTCCAACATCAGCCTCCGCTTACACTGTTAAAAATTACTGAGGACCTCCAAAACGATGTTGATGTGAACTGTATTTAACACTGTTTAAAATGTTTTAGAAATTCAAACTAAGCAATTTTTAACTGTCTACTGAACTCATTTAAAAATAATAATAATAAATCTATCACATGTTAATTTAAGAGTGACCTTATTTTGTACTTTTGCAAGTCATTAATGTCTGGCTTAACAGAAGACCTCCATATTCTCACATGTGCTCTGCATTCAGTCTGTTGGAACGTGTCGTTTTATATGAAGGGAAAAAAGTACACAGAAAAGGGAGGGGTACATTGACAGCCTTTTTAGACCAGTGTGGATATTCTTCTATTTCTACCCCAGAACTCAGCAAGTGGGACTTTAATAAAGGTTAGCTGCAATGTGGAATCTGTAAACTCTACCAATGAGCTTTTTGAGCTTTGTTAACTAAAAGCCACTGGCCTGTCCTAGTACACTTTGAATGGATCTCTGCAGTACTGGTTTGCTGCATTACATAGGACTTCCAAAGAGTGACACGTTTTATTATTTGCTATCAGAAATTACGCAACACCACAGATTTTATCACAACAGCTGTAAACAGGAGAAAGCTAATAAGCTCACAGAAGCAGATACAACTTCTTCAAAATTCAAATTTTCATTTGCAAGCTCTAATTTTATCAGTGGAAACAATAATTAATGAGGTATCTTCCTTGAAATGACAGGCTAACTTAGTTAACTTTCAAGAAAATGTCAGTAAAATACTGAACTCTGATAACCATAGTTCATCTATCAGTTTATCATTCCAGTGAAGATAAGTGTTCGTGAAAAAGGCAGCCAGTTCAGTTCACAACTCAGTGGCGCAAGTGCGTTTTCCTTGAGAAAGCCATCATCACGCAGTATACTGCGGAAGTACTTGATGTGTACTTCCTGCTTTGGCACACAAAACATGAAAAGAAATGCACCCAACCATCAGATTTACTGTAGTTAATAATTTGTACTGACCTTCAACGATATGTACCATGAATACATGGTGGTGAAGAATAATTTAACAACTACTTGGATAGTTCAATAGCATTGCTTTGATTCGGGCTAAGGAACCAACAGACAAACTCACCATTGCTTTTGTACCATCCATACAAATAATGACAAATAACGCTGTAATATGAAAATAGTCATCACCTCATGTTCCACCCGCAAGAGATTCCTGGGGTCTTCAGACCACACGTGAAGACCGCAGATTTAGATGAGAGCAAAGAAAACAAAAACAAAACACAAAACACCCAAAACCAAAGCACAAAAATAACAGCTTTTTCCCTATCACTTGATTGCTTACTGGTTATTTCCACTCAATACTGAGACTGAACAGTTCAGAACTGTACCAGTTATGCATGCAACTTGTGAAATACTTCTTAGAATGTACACATGAATTATCCAACAACCAAGATCCAGGAATCAAACAAAAAAAAAACACATGTCTTAATATAAAAAGCAAAAGTCACAAAACCCAAACATTAAAGCATTTGGAGTCCGTTCATCTTTACTGTAGACCCACTTCTAGACAGACTGATTAGTAGCAAGTTTATTAGCAAATAAACTAAAAACAGAAAGAAAGAGCAGACTGTGTGTGGTTGTAGCAGTAGGATTGATACGAGAGGCACAAATGTAGGAGACACAAATAGCAATGAGAAGTGATGCGAGGAATCCAAGTAAAAGAAAAAAAAAGAAAAAAAACCAACTTCTTTTAAATTCATACAAAGCCAGATGCAGAGGACTCTGTGGCCACAGCACGGTGGGGGCAAACATGGCTACTTATTTCATTCACCTGATATTCATAAGAACAAATTTATTTTGGAAAATTCATTTTCTAAAATGTAATAAAAAAGTCCAGATCATCAGAGGATTACGTTCCATTATTCGAAAATTTCAAAATGGTGAACAAGCTGCTGGAACATGGTTTCCCTCATGCCACATAAATTACGTGATAACGCACCCTTTCTTATGTGCAAAGTAGATGGATCCTATGAAGAAGCTCTGACCGAGAGAACTTCCTACAACGAGGGCAATGTTCCAGAATGGCACTGTACAACAGTCACTAGACTCATGTGGCTACTGAGAGCTCGCAATATGGTTGGTTAATGCCACTGAGAAGCTTCATCTTTCATTTTATTAACCTGAACTAACTTTAAATAGCTACATGTGGGTAGGGACAACCACATGGGACAGCACAACTAGAATTCTTCTCAAAATCGGCCCACAATATGCCAATAAAAAATACCTAAGTTTTACTAAATTCCAAGGTACTTAAGAACATTATTTATAAAAATTTGTTCAACTTCTTACGTACGAGACATTTGTCAGCTTCAAGCCGTTGCTAACTTAGCTTAAAAGAGCAGTAACAACATGTGGACTGAATTCACGTTCACGAGAATTAACAATTACACTAAACCCCAATCTTGTGTTTATGCTTAGCTCTACGAAAACCACAGTAAAACAAAGTGGATTAAATCCCTCCTGTAAAGGACAAAAGTAATCTGACTGAAGGAAGTTTGAAAAAGAAAATACGGAAGGTGGTCTGATAACTGGATAAAGGTTAATTTAGGATGGGGTGCTTAGAAAGGCTTCTCCCTGAGGAAATGCCAGTAATTCAGGGCCAAAAGATAAAGCAGAGCCAGCCAAGTGAACAGTTTTCTAGGCAAAGAGATCAGCTAAAGTGCCAAGGCCCTGAAGCAAGAAAGAGTTTGGCTTATTACAAGCAGCCAGTGAAGACCCAGCACGGGGTGGGGGTTGGGGGTTCCAGATGAAATTGGAGGTTGAGAGATCAATCATCTACTTGAGCAACACATCCAGCGTCAGACAGCGTAACACCCACTTACCAAAGAAAGGGTCCTGGCCTAGCTGCTTTCGGAGGCTTTCTACCACAGGGTGCCCAAAGGTGATGTTGGGAACAAAATGCCTATAAGACAAACAAAATCTTACTCTGAAAATGTTTTCAATTCAATTTCTGTATTGTTCTCAAAAGCACTCTGATAGGGGTAAATGGGACCATCTGTGATTGCAGTATTTTTCCATGTAGTATTTAACATCATCAGTATTAAAAAATACTAAAAATATCTCCGTAATTTCAGTTTTACAAAGCAGTATTTCCCTGATATTTCAACAAAATCAGACAGTGTCACAAGATTTAACTCCATCGTTTGTAATCTAACAGGTAAAAATGGAAAGACAACCAAATCCAAACTCCAAAAGTTTTATGACTTGCCCAAGTCACACACTAGTTAGGAAGTTCTGGCCTCTGACATGGGTCTCTCAAATCCTAGTCTGTCATGGGCTGCCTGTGGCCACTTCTAATCCACTTCATTCAGTGGGCACTAAATCAGTTTAACCACCCATTACTGAGGGTTTCCAGCATGCCAGGTGTTGTACTTCATCTTCTCATCAGCCTTATGAAGTAGATGCTGTTATAGCCCCATCTGAAGAACACAGAAAAAATAACTTCCTTAAGTCACCCTGTTAATAATTTGCAGAGGCAGGATTCAGAGTAAGTCTTCCTGACATCTGACCCCAAAGTACTTCATGCCACTGACCTACTCGCTTGTCCTTCTGTTCTATCACTAGCCCATTTCAATATGTAACAAAACCCCCTCTATGCAAGTACCATGATATGGGAGTTCCTGCTTACCCTAGAAAAGTTTATAATCTCATTGGCGAGAAATGGCTAACACCCAACGGAATCCCTGGCCGTGCTGCTGTATTTGTTGGGGAGAGCCGACTCCCTTGACCTCCAGGTGGCCCGTGCAGCTGGTTCTCCCCAAAGGCCTGTGAATTTCAGTGATGTGTGTCACTGCAGGGCCAGGAGCTTAAGCGGTATTCCTTTTTTGCCCTCACTTCACCCTTTTGCCAATAGAGAAGCCATTAAGGGCTGGCAGAGTCACAGGATGGAAGGAGACGACGTCCCTGAAATTCTTCATGGAAGGACATTCAAGCTGAACTGTTACGTGAATAACTGAACTTTATAACATTAAGTCACTGAACTCGGGGCTTTGTTGGTTAAAGGTAGTAGATATTACCCTGTATGAGGATAGCAAGAAAAAGTAAAGCCACAAGTGGGCCAAATGAGGCAAGCAGTATGGCACTTTAAAAGAAGGGAAGATCACGAGATTTAGAGAACAAAGAATTTGTAAAGATGGGAAAAGAAATGAAGCAAAGGCAAAAATAAGCAACTTATGTTGAAAGTGGGGGAGAGGTGGTGCTCTTCAGCTTGGTGAGGGTGAAAAGAACAGGAGGCAGAATATGTCACATCAAGGGTATCAAATGCCTGGCTCAGTGTTTGGACTCTATCCTGCTGTAAATATGAAGTGAGGTTTTAAAGCAAGAAACAAGCAGGCCCATTTGGTAGAGTGTGTCACTCTTGATCTCGAAGTTGTGAGTTCAAGGCCCATAGCAGACATTACTTAAAAAAAAAAAAAAAAAAAAAAAAAAATCACAAAGCAATGAGAAAATAAAAAATAAAGTGGAAATAAAGTGGGAAGACAGCCTGGGCAAGGAACAATGAGAATGGAAAGGACGACAGATAACGCGTGACAGGACTTGTGAACTCATTAGATGTGAGGAGCTCAAAAGAGAAAAACCATGGTTAAGACCTTAAGCTTAGATGGCAGACCAATGAATGCTAATAAAAAAATTAAAACTTACACAGACCAGGCACCATTCTAAACACGTTCCATATACTAACTCATTAAAACCTCACAACTCTATGGTGCAGGTACTCCTATAATCCATATATTACAGACAAGGAAGAGCGCCTCAAGGTCACACAGCCCGTGAAGTGCCACAAGCAGGCATTAAACACCGGCAACTTGGCTCCAAAGTCCAGGCTCTTACCTATTACGCTCATCTGTCCCTCCACTGATAACGACAAAAAAACAAAGTCCAGGGGAGGTGAGACGAGTCAGGATTCAGCACACATCTGAGAGGGACCAGGTAAGGTGGACAGGTACGGACACTTGCAAACACTTTGGTCCTTGAAGGTAGGGTCTCTAGTATCTAGAAATCATTCCACCGTTTCACTTCAGAGCAATGACTGCCAGGGGCATGGGTAAGATGCTCGTTACGTTCACCTGGAACTCAGAGGCGAGGGTCAGATAAGCAGACAGGGAGGCTTACTGGGTATCATACAGCTCTGGAATGAAAATCTGGATTTTGTTCACTGTTCTTTTAATTTGCTGCATGGCCTTAGAGTACTTTTGTTGCTCAACCTTAGGTTGCCTTTATAATTAAAACAGACATAAGAAACACATACCTCTTGAGAAAACAGGAGAACAGAATAAATATACTTTTTACTTCACTGGGAAACAGAAGCATATCATGTAACACTACTGACTCCCCCAGCTGCATGACTAATTGTACTACAGTGCTCTAGGCTCACCACGAACACTAGAAGAACAGAAAGGTACTGATACCATGACAAGAAACCAAAGGTTTATGGTTAAGCTGAAACAGAAAAAGGCAACAAACCCAAGCATGAAGTGAAGGGGTCCTAAATTTGCCAGGCAACAGTAACCTTGGGACCACGTGTCACAAAAGGACTTACAGGCTCTATGCCAACCCTATGACACTAAAGAAGACCTGGGAATCTGAATTCTCAACAAATGCCCTGGGAGGTCTTTATGTTTATTTTGAGAGAGAGAGAGAGAGACAGAGAGAGAGAGAGAGACAGAGAGAGAGAGAGAGCAAGAGTGCATGCACACAGGGGAAGGACAGAGAGAAGGAGAAAGAGAATCCTAAGCAGGAGGTTCCACGCTGTCAGGGCACAGCCAGACGCGGGGCTCAGTACCACAAACCAAGAGATCATGACCTGAGCCGAAACCAACATTCAGATGCTTAACTGACTGAGCCACCCAGGCACGCCAATGCCTTGGGAGTTCTTATCAGACCAGCTTGGAAAATACATTATTTCACTCTAAGAGAAATTTCATCAAAGCAGTCGGCTTCACCATTGTATTATTCTGTCTTTTTCTTTGTCCTATTAAAGGTACTTTCTGCAGTCTGCAAAAAATAAAATACAATAAAAAAGTATCCCTTTTCCCCAGAGACTTAGTGAGATTAAGCTATAATTGTTTACAGCACAGGTATATAATTATTTTACCTCTCATCATCTTCTCTCATCAACCTGAAGCTCTGTTTCCAATTGTCATACAATCAATTTCAGAGAGATAAAACCTTTACCAGATCTTCCAAGATAAAGATGGTAAACGGAGGATTAAAGTTGATCTAAAATGGAGCAAGACTGTTGGGGTGCCTGGGTGGCTCAGTCAGTTGGGCATCCGACTTCTGCTCAGGTCATGATCTCGTGGTTCATGGGTTCAAGCCCCACGTCAGGCTATGTGCTGACAGCTCAGAGCCTGCAGCCTGTGTTAGATTCTGTGTCTCCCTCTCTGTGTGTCCCTCCCCTGATGGCACTCTGTCTCTTTCTGGCTCTCAAAAATAAATAAAAGCATTAAAATTAAAAAAAAAAAATTAAATGGAGCAAGTCTGTAACGAGAAAACATTCCCTGTGAATCAGAAAACACAATCTCATGTTTCCAAGGGCTGGCAAAAAACACAGAGGAGCAATATAGGGCAGATGGAGACAGAAGACAATTGAAGAACATCTAGCCTGGTTAATAGTGGTGGCTGCCATTCAGCTCCAGCCCATTGTGGCCTCATGAGGCTGTGGAACAAGCGTTAGCAAATCTTTGGATGTTTTTCAAAAGTCAGCAATCTAGTACTCATGTGAAATCTCCCCAGTTTTAAATCCTGGTAACTAATTTAGAAATTGCATATTTGCGGGGCGCCTGGGTGGCTCAGTTGGTTATGCGGCTGACTTCGGCTCAGGTCATGATCTCGCAGTCCATGAGTTTGAGTCCCACGTCAGGCCCTGTGCTGACAGCTCAGAGCCTGGAGCCTGTTTCAGATTCTGTGTCTCCCTCTCGCTCTCTGCCCCTCCCCCGTTCATGCTCTGTTTCTGTCTCAAAAATAAACGTTAGAAACAGACTTTAAAAAAAAAAATTGCATATTTACTCTGTTCCTACACTTAGGACTAACAGCACATTTCTGATCACTGTCCTGTCATGGCAGGTTTATATGCTTTCCAATGTTCTTTTCCAGCGAATTCATTTGTCCTTTTTTTTCAAATATCCAACCATACTAGTGCACCACCCCCCACAGTATTCCCAAAACTCGTTCCTGACCTTCAAGATGAAGACATTGTTTTAATCAGGAGAAAAATCGGGGACCTTAGGGGAAAAGGGGAAACAACAGGTGCATCCAAACTAGAATACTAGAGATTTTTAAAGGGACCAGGAAAAAGAACAGCATAGAGGCCGTACCTGAAGAGAAGGTAAGTTGAGGCTGGCCCCCACTTTCACACACCTGGCCTAGGAAACAATGTGGCTCAGCTAGCTTTGCCTCTTCTGGTGGGACATCAGGAAGAGGTTGAAACTCCCTAAATGTTTCCTCCTTTACAAAAGCGGATCAAAATACCTCTGAGCTCAAAACGTTGTGAAGATTAAAAGAGAAAGGTTTTAAAATGGTGTTTGGAGAATTTAATTTTGTCAAACCAAGATGTTACTTGGCAAAGGGGGAAAGGAGCCAATAAAAAACAAATATGTGTATCTTAATAAGCTCAGGGTCTGCCACTGGGCTGGGGGGGGACAATGTGTTTCATCAGACATCCCTCTCTTTATGACAGAGCCAATCATTCATTCAACCAATTATAACTAAGCCTGTCACCGTGCTTCACCTGCAGAGAATTCAGAGGTGAGCCAAAGACACCCTACTTTCAGGGAGCTTACAGTACAGCAGGAGAGATGGGAAAATAGATAACAAAAGTAATTGTATAAATTATTAGTTATTCTTTGTGGACAGAGAATGTCTTAATCCTTCCCGATAAGCCCAGAACCCACAGAAGACATTTAACTTCTGAAACCACACAAGCTGTTGCAGCCTTCTAATCCTGGCTCCACCATTTCCTAACTAGAAGACCTCAGACAGGTGACTTAACCCCTTTGTGTCTATTTCCCCACTGTCAAATGCTGGTGACAACAACAGCACCAACCTCATAAGGTTATGTGAGTTAATTCACAAAGAACATTGAAAACACTTACATGCTCAAAAATATTAGCTACTACTGTTATCATTAATATTCCTCATTTGTGCACTGAAAAAATTATCTTCTCCATTCAGTTACTCAAATATGGCCCAAGACTTACTTAAAACACCAAATTGCTTTCTGTGTTAAACAGACTACACACGTACACATGTAGCCTGTTCTATCCTGAGGTAGGCGTCTCAGACACAAAATCTGTATCCCAGACATGAAAATGTACCTACCCATCTTTGAGGTACACCCTCCAGTTACCTGTGAAAGTTCAGAGCTTTCCAAAAATTATGTACGTGTACATAACTATGAATATGAATTATGTATATAACACAATAAAAATCAAGCTTTCGTGCGAGGTAATACTTACCAATCTTACACACTTAGCCTAGAATGCTTAGTACTCTAAAGTAAAGACTTTGCCATCATCAGTTGGGATACTTACTGACAACTGAGTCGGATATAAAAGAGAAACAACAGATTTAACCAGACAGAACAGAGGAAGACAAAACTCTTGTAACAGGAGTGACATTAAAAAGAACAGGAAGTAACTGATCATCTTTTGTAAATAAAACAAATTTGCAAATTTGCACGAGGCCACACAGAAATTTTACCTGTTTAAATTTATTTTTTGACCCGGAACCCAAAGTAATGGCTGTTACTGCTTTAAGGCCAGTTATCAGCAGGGCTCAAGGAACTACTTGGCAAACCCAAGAAAATACAATTTGCAACTCTGTCACAATGTTGTGTAATCCTGAAAGTCCTACTGTCTTCTCAAGGTTAGACTCTGCATTTTACAGCCAACTTACACTAGCATCATACTGACTCTGAACAATATCGATTATGTGCTATAACTACAGTGCTTAAAAATTACTTACAAAAAAACTGACCTCCCTGAAGAGCAGGGTGCCTGAAGAGAAAATAAACAGGAAAATCAAAATTCGAACAATGACACAACACCTAATAATTATTGAGAACTTACTATACGCCAGGCACTGTATGCTTTACATGTTGGCTCATTTCATCTTCCAAAATTGCCTAAGCGGTAGGTTCTATTGTTACTCCCATTTTTCACATAATGAAACTGAAGCTCAATGAGGTTAAGTGGCTTGTCCCAGGTGATCCATCAAATGGCAGAACTCGGGTAATCTCACTACAGGTACCAAGCTCTTAATCGTTACACAAGTCTGTCTCCCCAGCTTTGCCACTAACTAGCTATATGAGCTTGGGCAAGTCATGCCTATCCCCTTGGGCCTCAGTTTCTCTAACTGAAAATGAGAGACGCGTCCAAGAGATTTAAAATTGCGTCCAGGTCCTAGTGCTTGGGCCACACGTTACGTGGGGGGAGGGGAGGAAGTGGGGTTTGGGACGCGGTCGCAGCCCAGGCTGCCGCCTCAGGTTCGCTCCATCCAGGGCCTCCAGGACTCCCACCTCAAGTCCCCTTTTCAGCACCGCGTTCAGAGTGCGGCGCTCCGCGGTACAGGGACGCCGTGCACCCAAAAGGCACTCAATAAAGGTGCGCCGAGCCCGCCCCGCGCGGCAACCCTGACCCGAGCCCCGCGGAGTTACCCGTCCATTACATCCAGGTGCAAATAATCGGCCCCAGAGTCCAGCATCCGGAGGCACTCAGCCCCTAAATTGGCCAAATCGCTGTTAAGGATGGACGGGCCAATCTTGCAGCCAGACGCCATGGTGCTGGTTCCCAAGAGCAAGTTACCCACGAGTCCTCCGGTAAGACGAAAGTGTCGCCCCGATTGGCTGCGCAGTTTTAGTCCCTTCCCGATAGCGTCTTCCGTACTCCACCGGAAGCAGCTGCCCGCAGGGAGGAAGTCCCTCCTCCCCTCGGGGGAGGGGCTGTCTGCCCGAGCGCTTAGAGGTGGGGCCTCTCGCCTGCAGGCCCTTGCCTCTTTCCTTCCGTTTTCTTTCTTGAAATAGATTTTAGGTCTCCCAGCCCTCGCCGAACTCGAAGAGTTTCTAAATCTTTTTTTGCTTTACATCCCCCGGGTTCTTTTCTTCTCGGCTCTTGCCCTCACTTCACTTTTTGCTTCTCCATTGTTTCCACCTGTGCTGCTGTCCTCTCCTCTCCAGCGCTTGTGCTTGCCTGTAAAACAACAGAACAAATAAATCCTTTCTTCTCATAGCTTTCTCCTTGAATTCTTCTTAGGAGCTGAAGGAGTCACATTTAGGGCGGAATCGTCGCTCTTCTAGGTACTAACTGGGTAACCCGGTGGTCACTTCTCCCAGTCTCCGTTTTCTCATCTGTTAGGACCCCTACCCAGCGTTTAGGGTTGTTGTGAGGATCAGATAGGTGAATCCAGGTAATGGGTTCAGCGCGAGACCTCGGGTGCCCAGTACAAAATGGTGGTGATTATTGTTATTACCACTCCCCTTCTTGGCTTCTGGCCCTCATCCTTATTCATTTTTCTTTTGTTTTTCCTTTTTATGGAGGTTCGTTGACAAATTGTAATACATTTATTTACTGTTCGGACCCAATCTGGAAGAGAGTAGGCATGTCTTTTCCTCTGCCAAATGTGTCTAAGGTCATTGGGTCAGGAAAAGGGGGCGGGGGAGAATCCCGTGAGGGGGGGAAAAAAAGGATTTAGCAAGAGCATACCTTAGATGGTAGGGAATGGGCACTTTGTAATTGATTGAAAGTGGTAACTCGGACCCCGTGGTGGTCCTGGCCATGTTTAGAGGGCAACCAGTTCCTTCACATTCCTTTTGGGAAATCTGGTCATTCCATCAGGTCATAATCGGGGCAGAGAAATCAAACCTGGGTACCTGTTTCCCAATATATCCATTCTGCTTTAGTTTGAAAGATAGGGGTGGAAAGCTTAAGCAAAACGGAGCTCATCTGGGGCTGGAGGGAAGAACTGGAGACTGGGGGTTGAGAAGAGACATCAAAGCACTCCCGAGGGTTCCAAAATGAAAACTTCTGAATGAGTTAACCTATTCCCTATGTTGAAAATGAGAAATGAAACTTGATCAGGCATCTTAAATGTTTTTAGCTTTATTTTATTATATGTGCATATTCAAACACAGAGGTCTTAATATCTTTCATAAATATCTTTCATAAACGTTTCAGTATTCATATGCATTTTTTCCATGCTCTTTGGTCATTCAGTATTCATCACAGACTTCATAGTCATCTAAGGGAAGTTGGCTGTGTAATCAATCTTTTGTTTTTACCTATAAAATGGCTAATAAAGGATTTTCATCCTGTAGTCACAGTGACTGTTGAAAAATATCATGGAGGTACATTGATCTGTAATGCTAAATGATCCTGAAATAATAGAAGTAAATTTGTCTTAAGCTTTTCCAAATACATTCTGCCCTTGTTTTTATTGTCCTGAGTGTCAAACCAAACTTTGTTTCTGAAATGCTGCAGTTGAGACCCACTAAAGTAAGCAAGGAAGTGGGACTTTCTACTCACTGCCAAGACAAGGCCATGGAATTGAAGTGTGAGGTCACAGGGCAACAGCATGACTCAGTGTGATAGCAGCAAATTCCAGAGGCTTAATAAAGTATCCTGTATAACTTGAGGAAGGGTATTTAGTTTGCATTTTGGACTATAACTCCACTTATGACCCTTTTTTTCCCTCTTGGTCCCTATATACACCCTATTCTCATCTTATATCGTCTTACAGCTAGGCTGCAGAGTGAAGAATGTTCTTCATTGACTAAAGGGACAGGTACTAAAGAAGGGAGATGTCACCCTGCCTAATGTTCTCTTGCAGGCTTGAAATAGCAAGCCAGTTGTTCCCAGCCTAGCCAACAAGCCCTAACCAGACCCCCTCTCCCCAAACACCACATCATTTTTTTCTCCACCATTGTCCTGCCCATTCATGCCTTTTGCCACTATGGTTCTCAGTGACTTGTCCCAATGCACTCAGTAACTCAGTTTCCTTTTTGGAAAAACCAAATAACTTATCTAATAGAATTATAAAAAGCAGCAAATACTGAAAAATGAAAGTAACATGTTTTGCTATAGAAAATGCTGTATCCAGGATTTGAACTGCTTTAATTGAATCTGAGTGGTATAAATCTACACCCACTGTCATGGATGATACATTTTTATTCCAAGGTCTTTCCAAAGTTAATTTCAGAAGAAGCAACCTCTTGGTTTAGTCCAGTGTTTTACACATGGGAAGTAGGTGCCTGTTTTGATTTTCCTTTAAACAAGATAAATATCATTAAGCATCGTAGCTTAAGAAATAATCTAGTATTACCAATCTGTATTTACCATATATAATAATTTTTAGTCATATACTCACTAATGTTTTGAACATTACAAAAACGTGTTATCTTGAACTTTTTTCTGATCTTCCCCAACTGTTTTTTTTTTAAATAGTTATTCTTTCAAACTCCAGGTAACAGTACTCCTGAGAATACATCTTGTGACAATCTTATGCACATACATATAAATACTTTATCAATTACACAGAAACATTCAACACATTACATTCAACACATTTAAGGGCACCTTAAATGGAACAGATGCACACATCTGCAAAACCTCAGCAGTCCCAGTCTGAAAACATTCCCACTCTGTAAGGCCCGGTTTCTCAGAGTGGAGGCTTTTTTGCAAGGTACAACAACACTTAGCTTATTAAAAAGTTTCCAACAGACTTCCGTACCACTAGAATGAAGGAGTCGGGCTGAAACGCAGACATGCCAGTATAATCGTGTTCAAAACAGCCCAATACTTTTTAAATATATATAAAGGTATTTAGAATTCTTGTCATTTTTTCAAGTCTTTTTTGACTCCTTTACTTTTTAAATATTTGATACGATTATACATAGAGAATTTGAATCGAGAACCAAAAAGCTGGAACAAAGTGCACACATATAGAGACTCATACAGCCCAGACACTTGTAATTACCAAACGTAAGGCCTCTAACACTAATTGAGCAGCATAATTTTTAACAGGCAAAATATATCAGCTTAGAAAGAATCATAAAGCCACCTTATACATATATTTCTGCACTCGAGAATTAATTCAGCATCAAGTAAATGATCTGAAAATTTTGTAAAATTTTGAAGAGGCCGTTTACCACCTCTGTTTTCTGAAGTTTTAGATGTGAAAGTTTTCATTTTGTCCATTATCTTTAACCCACAGGTGTCTTTCATTCTCTTAGGAAATGGGACACAAAACCCCAAATAATATTTGAAAGTATAAATCACAACATAAGCAATGCCTATTTAATAAGGAATTTTAACAACAAAAAATAATCCTCCTTTGTGATTTGGGTGAGTTTAGCAGGTCTGTCTATAAACATACTTTTCATAGCCAACGTAGTTAAAAGTTTAAGCATACAGAATGTATTTTCGATTCACTGCCATGTAATCAAAATCTATAACTTCAGTTGGAGGACTAGAAGATGCACACACACACGTGTGTGCATACACGCACCAATTTACATACATATATGAGTTTTTATATGCTTAGTAGTTATGTAACAGTTTTCTAATGTAAACTGTTAAAATTTTGAAATTCAGTTTTGAACTATATGATGCCAAGCCCTACTGCAGGATCAGTAACACACTGGATATGGCCTCACAAGTTTTCTAAGTTTTATGCTCTTCTTGAAGTAACTGAACTTCAGGTTAAAGTACACAAACCGACTGTGCCTATGAAGAGATTGCTCACTTTATCATTTCTCCTCATAAACATAGATGTCTAAAGGATCATAAGAATATGGTTAACACTGAGAAAAAGTTATTTTACCAAACCAATTCTAACAACAATAACCTCAATATCTAAAAATATACCCTCGAGGGCAGGCACAGGATACTGGAATCACATTTCCCAATATCTCCTCATCTTGGCATTGATGTGGTAATGGCTAGAAGTAGGAATACCATACATTTCCAGCTAGAATATTTACATTTAGTTTTCATTATAGTATAGGCTGTTTAGGTTCTTAATTCAAAATTGTGTGGTAATTTTTAGAATATTTTCTCTCTAACATGATTATGAAATGGAACGATCTTAGGGCATTAGCATTTTGATTTACAACATGCAAGGTAAATGACGGTTGAAAAATAAATATTGAAAAATCCACAGCTTTAAAAATAGTATTTTCTTTTTGTAAATGGCTGTATTGTTGGTCAAAGCAAAAGTGGCTGCAGGCTTATTTATTATTTAGTCTCCTCAAACTAATATTTTCCTTACTTATTATTTTTATGTAAATTGCTATGCATACAGCCACCTGATTTAATATTTTTGAAACTATAAAAATAAACATTTGCATGAGATGTATAATGTGAGTAATCTCAAAAATTGCATTCTCTTTTTAGAACATATTATTTGTTAATATTCCTAGGTAAGCAGCTCCATAATAGTATATATTTTTAACTGCTCAAGGCTTTTTGAATCATAAACAATGTGCAGTGAAATGGCTCTTTCCTCTTATTCTTCCCTGGTTTTTATGGTCTTCACACAACCAAATTATCTTAGCCATTGATTTTTTAAAGGTGTTTATGAAACAATGTGCGCATTAGCAGCAAAATCTACTGAGATTTGTGTCACCCGTTGGATGTAAAGTGCTGTGTCTTCATCTTTTCTGAGCAAAAGTAGTCACCTTTGAGCAAAGCGATCCCTCCCACATCTCGTCTACACCTGCCACTCTTACAAGATCCAGAATTAAACATGAGACTCATCTAGGTCTACATCAGTCTCCCCCAGCTCAGTGGGCGTAAAAGTGAACTGGCTGGACAGCAGGGGGTTCTCCATGCCATTTTCCTCACTGATGTGAAGGACGGTGTCTCCGTGCTGTAGGAGGATGGATGTCTCAAGGCCTGTGAATTCATCAGGGTCTGAGAGTTGCGTAGAGAGGGGGCTGTGTGCTGTAGCACCTTGCACTTCTGTGTCCTCCTTCTTTTCTCCTTCTTCAGCGGGGAGGGTCTCACTCTGTGACCAAAAAGATCATAACATCATGGAAAGGTAGGATAGGTGCCAGGGAAGAGCATCAAAAATATTGTTGTCTATCTGAAACCGGATAAGAAATCACACGGCCAGTCCCCAGTTGTAGCATTTGCCATATGTGAGCTCCTCTATGGGCCCTTTCAACTTTGTAAGCCTCTGTTTTCTAATCTGTAGCATGAGCGGGTTTTTTTGTTTTGTTTTGTTTTGCCCTCTTACCTTGTTTGTAGACTGTGAGGTAATAGGATGGGATGGTGTTACAATGCTTTTTAATTGTTAACAACTATACAATGTATGTAGTGACATTGCCCCTTCTTTAAATACCACTGGGAAGAACATGGGGACCTATAGGAATTCACTTATAAAACATTGGAAGAAGAAAAAAAAATTAAAACCACAAGAAAAATATCAAAACAATGAGGAAAAAGGTCAGAATAGGAAGTTCCTCTCATCTCATAGGATACAGAAGGCTCTCTTTTTTAAGGCTTCTAAACTGGTAACTTTATTTTCCTTTTAAATTGAACCACCTTTCAACCAGGTATTATATATTGGTTTTCAATGGTTATTTTAGCTGGGAAATATTTTCTCTTAGGTTTTTCATAACAAAGAATACCAAGGTTTCTCTTATTCCTTCTTAAGCAGCTGTATTCCTGACCATATACTTTATATGGATTTTCTTGTTCATGATGAGAGGACCGTTGTCTGTCTGGGTAACAAAATGTTACAGACTCAGACTTAAATTAAATGTAATAAGTTTGCATATCCATGTTGCTCATAGACATAAGTGGGCAGGGAGCAAGCCTTGCCAGTTTCCGTAGAGCCCTCACCTGCTTGGGAGACAGGCTGTGAAGATCAGCAACCACAATAGCAGGGGAAGACGTGAGGACTGGTTTGTCCATTCCTTCTGGTTTCCTAGATGGAGCTGGGCTGCAGCCTTGTGGCTGGCCTATAGCAGGAAGTGTTTCTGTTGGGGAAGCTGCTGGCTCTGGCTGAGCCTCAATGAAGGTCACAGAACGTTTCTGATCCGCTGTAGGTCAGAATTAGAGCAGTAAATATGGAAAAAAAATATGTTGTCAGTGCTTAAAAATTAGCTTTGACCACTGTTTCCTGGCTTTTCTTTATGAAGACACTGCTGGCTTATTAATAAATGAGAACATATTTGACTATCAGGTACATGTTTTGATTTCACCTTCTTTCCTATAAAGAGTAGGACTTGGGTAGAAAAAAATCATTTTTACATAAAAGGCTTATTACAAGATTTCCATAGAGGGTTAGGGGAACTTGGTTATCACTCATAACAACTACCAACAAGACTTCAAAGTCCCTATTATTAATCATTTCATTGTCTTTAGTAAGATACAAACTCAGTTCCTCTACTTTCTAGAGTCAAATCTCATAGCATTCATGGTTTACCTTGAACTCTTCCATTTCCCTATGTTCATAGGGTAGGAATAGGTAAGAAACGGGAAAAGAAGAAAAAGCACTAAAGTGTTCTGGGTGACTTCTTCCCTTATCCTAGAATGTTCCCATAGGTATGCTCATCTGCATGCCCTCAGGGTCTACAGACCTTCCTGACTGGGTTGCATGACATCAATGTGTCAATGGTACAGTCAGAAGGGACACAGGAGGCCTCACCAGATGGCTTCGTTTTAGGTTGAATGCTCCTGCGGGTGGTTGACAGCCGAGCCCCATGGCGGTTTTTGGGTTCAGTCTGGGTCTTCTGACGTGATAGTAGAGGACGTCTTAGCTAAAGAGAACAGGCAGAATAAAGCTGGCAAGAAGGGTCTGACTGCCTGGCAGGAAACTCTGTGCTCAGAGGATTCTGACTATGGTGTATTCTGTATGGGTTTCTGTGGATGCTTATATCTGTAGCTGATAAATTAAACTTCTTTCTGCATATGTAACTATTGCGTATTTCAATCTGGCATCCCCTTTAAGTTCTTTACATATCCTAAGGACATTGATTAACATAATTTCAAGCAGTCATGTGGGAATTTCAGAATTACTGCTTATCAACTGGCCTCTACTCACCTAAAAGTCATAGTTAAACACATGCTCATAACTCTCAAGGGGAAGTTCATGAAAAAACTTCAGATGCTGAGAAAGCATCTGGTACCCAAATCAATGTTGAGAAGCTCCAATCAAAGCAACAGTGCAAAGGCTCATTTAAATTTGTATTTAAAAAGTAAAGGAACCCCACCTAAGGAAATTTATAAAGATGATCTTTACTTTGATTTCGATTTTAACCTGAATCATTACTCTGGAAATGAGTACGTGTATGCCTGTATACAGAAACAGGCCTTAAATCAACTTTATTACCAGCCCTCCTTGCTCAGTCAGGTTGATTGGACAAGAAGGTTTCTGAATAGGGAACAGACGTAGAGGCCTACTTACTTTACTAAGTCATCAGCTTTGCTAATAAGATTCAAAGCCAACATAGAACTAAAACTGTCAGCTTGCCCAAGTACTTACCACATTTTAAAGTTGCTCTGTACAGCTTATTTCAGGTGGGAAGGCAATATATGATCTGAATACAGGTGGGCATTAAAAATTAAATAGAGCTTTCATTTCGTAGGATCACTCTCCTGCCCTTTCAGGGTCTGCTTACCTGCCTCAGGCCCCTCTTCCTCCCCAGTGGCTGCTGAATGAGGAGGTTCTGTTGGCCAGGCTCACTCTGGACACTTGCCACCCTGTCGAGCATCAACAGTGTTAGTGTGGACCCTGCGGAGACTACAGAAGACCATCCTCTGGTGGGTGGTAGCCAAAATCACTTATATGAAACAGTCACTTCAAAGATACCATTATCTTTGAAGGAAGGTCGGGAAAGGATCCCTGGGATGGGAGATTTCAAGGGTTTGGGAGGGAGAACGAGGCCTTACAGCCCCACGCTGCCAAAATTGAGATTTTGTTTTCAGTCACTGATGCCATATCTATCATTGAGCAAAACATTGGTTCGATCACACCCCTGGTTTGGAAGCCACCATAAAGTTAAAGATGTCATATTCTAATCTCAATTTTTTTTTTCCAAGGGGAGGGGAAAAGGTGGTGACAAACAAACACAAACAACTCTATCACATGGATGGGAACACCTTCTTTAAAATTTCAATTCAAATGAAAATAAGATGGACATATCAAACACATCAGACACAGAATCCATTTGGGTGAAGGGGCACATTCAACACATGTTTGCAGCCTGAAGTCTCTGTGACCACTGAGTAAATGGATAGTCACATGGGTAGACAATTCAAATGTTTTTTAAAAAAAGATTTTAGATTTAAAAGGCCGGCGAAATAATTAAGCTATCAGTAGAACTCAGAAGCTTAATTAAGTAATATTGAGTAGCTGCACTCAAACATATTGTACAGTTTATAAAACAACCACCTGCTCCCCCCAAATTTGCTGTGTATGTGTGCATTTTATATGCAAAAATGACTATTGACAGTGGTCGCTATTTCAGTATCGGGTGAGGTGGAAAATATTGTCATGGGCCCATGATCCATTTTCATTCTGCATGCATGTATAATAGGTATTTATACTGGAAAACGGGGGGTGAAAAAAGGAAATGTATTGTGCCCCAGAGAACATTGTAATCCTACAGATGATGCCAATGTGCTTATTTGGTTAATTACTGCTTTGCCTTTGCAAAAGGAGAGTCATCTACAAATAGACTTTAGAGTAAAACATTCCACAGAGGAATCCTTAGTCAACAACTGTCCAGGAAAAAGAAAGACTATATTCATTCATTTCCATTTTTTTTAAATGAACTATCTAAAGTATCTAGCTGTAGTTACAGGGAGAGAAATTGATGGCAAGATGGACAATCAGATGTTTCCCCTGTTAAGTTAACAACTAGTTAACCATCGTATGGTTGATAGTCATATCTGTCATTTTTTAAATGTCTTACTCATATTTCCACTAGAAGAAAATTAATGATTCCCAAATGGAGTTTATCAAAGTTTTTATGAAATAAGGATGTAAGTATATCATAATTGGCCATTTGGGATACACAATACGAAGTTCCAGAGTCCCCAAAACAGATGCTTTTTAAACATTCTTGTCTCTTTAATGTCAAGTTCAAAAGATCAATATACATTACTTTTATACATATATGACCTTGTATCATATATGACCTTTCTATGAAAATTATCCAAATGAACAATGCAATAAATTCTGATAAGCAATCCAGACTCTGTTGCTGTTTGAAGTGACATCTCCTTATTAATTATACATTTTAACATGTGTCTTAAATTGGAAAGAGAATTCAATTACATATGCACAAAAGTAGAAACAAGTTTCTCTCAAATACCAAGCAAAGCTCTCTTTGGCATGGTTTCTTCATTGACATCTAAATGTTACCTCAGTTCCCTTGGCCAAAAAGGGAGGTTAATACTTACCACCTACCTCCCATTAAGGTAGAGAAAAGAAGTTAGTTGATGTAAAATGGTTTGAACATGAAAAGGGATGTATAGAACATGCTTCTTTGTTTTACATTTGATATTTGTAATGAGTTTATTGCTTCTAGAACGCTAAAAGGAAGTAGGTTATAAAATGTCTTGAAAACAATTGGGCTGAGAAAATGAAATTGAGGCAGTCCACTTGTCTCATTTTTATTCAGTAATCTGAGATTGTGAGAAAAAAAAATGGTACGAGAAAAAAAATACACGTTACTCAGGGAGTGTTAAATGTCAAAGCATAATGGTAATTTCATGATGATTATTCCAAGAGAGGATCATAAGCATAAAAATTTTCTCTATGGATAGAGAGGCTTATATCTGAGAAATGAATCAAGTTTATAGCTTTAGCAATTAGCTGTTCTATGTAAATGATCTAGCATTTCATCAGCGGAATGTACACATCAAAGATGAAATTACAGAACATGTCCTTGGAAATAGTATATCCCAGCTAATAAATTATATTCTCCCTAAACATGTGGTGCTAACATGTTGGTACTGGGGACATCCAAGTCTGGCTTAAGTGTGTACAGTTAGGCCACATTAATAATAAGCAGCCAGAGAAGTTAATAATGGAAGTAATTTATGCAGAACACATTTCTTTCTCTCAGGTCTATACCAAATTGGAGTTGCATAGAAAAAGGAGTTTCAATTTAGCTTCTCTCTGAGTCATGTACTGTATTAGTAGAATGTAGCATTTATGATTTGTGACCATAAGAATGTACAATACTAAAACCAACCTGGAGCAGACCAAGGTGTCTGCCCTATGCACCTCTCTAAAGGAAACTGGTTTCTTGTAAATTTTAATCTTGGGAATGAGAAATGGCTGATTTTCTACTGTTTGACAGTAGAATAGGTTAACTTATAGAAGAGGTTAACTAATAATAGGTTAAGACAATAGAGATAAAAGGAAATAAAACTTTCTAAATTGAAGCTAAAATTATCCTTTGTATTCTGAGTCACTGAAAAACATCACCATGGCAAACCATACAATGATCTGGATTGCAGAGAAGTACATGCACTTGGGGCTTAGCAGAATTTTGACTCAACTGTCTATGAAAAACAAAAACACCTTACTCAAAATGCAAGGAAGTAATTTATAAGCTAGCGAAGTTTAGACAATGTTAGGAGAACAATTCTGGCACAAATGACCTCTTTTCCCCTGTTTCAGCCTGATGGCCTGGATTATAGTGTAGAAATATGTATGCATCTCCTGAGTGGGACATATACCAAAATGGTACTTCTTAAAAGAAAGGAGAGGTGAATAAGGGGATATTCAGTAATGTAATGAAAATATAATATGCAAAAATGTGATAACAATTCATATCATTTATCCTAAATTACAAAAAAAGTATAGATTGAGACATTAATATATTTCACAAGTGGAAGCTGTAGGTGAGACTAGCACAAGGAAAATGAATTAGTATTTTCATTGCCTTCATCTATGCTTTTAGTTTCAATTTTAATACGTTAGAGAAATCTAGAGGCGGAATACGAGACACAAAGCATAGCCATTTACCTGGAGTGATTGCCTTGTGATAGGAATGCATAAAGCCTGCACCAAAGGAGCTATAAAGCATTTGTAGAGAACAGGGATACAAACAGGAGACCAAATTCTACTTCTCCCTTTCCCAATAAAAGAGCATTGTTTAAAATTTACTTAGCCTCCACAGTGTCGGGAGCAAGAATTTCTGTCCACTTAAAAGTCCTTCTGGCTGGACTAAGAATCAAATTGACATGAGACAGACTAACAGGAGAAAATCAAATTTAATAGTGCACATATGGGGTATCCACATAGACATGGGAATTCCAAAGATAGGCAAAATGAGGTATAGGTGTTATTCTGAACTAAGTAGAAGGGGCTTGGGGTCTGGGATTCCAGAGGAAAGTATGTACTTCCCAGGGCAATAAGAAGAGCAGGTATTTGTAATTAGATGTTTGCTCTGCCATACAGATGGGTTGCTCAGATAAAATTTATCTCTATTAATAACACTTATTCTGGGAAAGACCCCCAATTTAGATTCTGCAGTGTGGTTCAAGAAGGACAAAAGTTTCCCTTGATGCCATGGGGTCTCAAGTGCCCTCAGCTCAAAATAATCCACTGGCACATTCTGGACGGGGTCTGTCCAGAACCCCCTCAACAACATCCAGAAAATGTATTTTAAATGCCACAGAATTTAGAGATTAGTGGCTAGAATCAAGAGTAAAACGGGAGAATAGTCTGGGTTTTAGATAGCCAGTAAGAACTGAGATAGCATGGCAAAGGGCGTATCTGTGTATCACAACACACATTTTCTTAGCTGTTCGTTCTCAGCTACATGAAAAGGTTTCTATATTTTTCTAAGTACTTGGAGAGTACTTGCCTAGTTTTCATACTTTGAAAATGTGGATGATCAAGACATGGGTTCTACTAAGTAGGTTATCTTCATTTTGTCTCACCCAGGCTTGTTCAAACTTGAGCCACGTTCTTATTTTTCATTGTGATTGAAGTTACCCTTACAGAATCAAACAGCATTATAATATTTTTCTAAAATTTATAATTGACTGTTAATCTGTGCCTTTAAAAGTATTCTAATGTGTCCAAACAAAATCTAATTTTCCAGTATACACATCCAGGCTAAAGTGCTTGAATAACTTCTGTATGTTTAATTCTTCTGGAGAGAAAACATGATTCACAGTGTGTGTATTTAGGGGCAGATACAGAGAGAGAACATCTACAGTGAGTTTCTATGCCTCTAAGAGCAACACTCTCAAAAGAAGAGAATCACTCATGGGATATTATTTTATCCCGTTTATTAATTTCCAAGAGAAAGAATCTTTGCTCCATAGTGTAGTACTTCTAACAGGCTGATATTTCCCGTGATGAGTATTTAAAAGAAAGCAGATAGCACAGGTTAGAAAAAAAGTCCTGGAAGAAATTTTCAAAAGGTCTGCAGAGTTTTTATTCTTTTCTACCTATGCATCAGATCACCTTAGTTATCTGGTCTCTTCCTTTTTTTTTTTTTTTTTGGTCTCTTCCTCATTTTTCCATTAGGCCAACGTGTGCCACTGACCTACAACAATTGCTCTTTCAAAAGCAAATCTCCAGAAAGTACCAAAACGTTGGGGGGTGGGGGAGAAGCAGCTTGTATTACTTTCCCTTGGGCATGCTTCCTGGCATCCTTTAAGCTTTGGAGCCAGATTTTCCTTAGGACTACTTTGGGTGTATTTTAGGGCCTGAGTGCTCAGGTGTGTGCTAAATATAATTGCCGTTGTTAATGCCTTACTGCTTCTTTAGGATCTTAAGAGTCTGAAACCTAAAGAAGTTTCATGTCAAAAATAAGAAAGCCTGGAAACCAAATATAATAAGTGTCTATTCTATTTTATAAACCCACCTCTTAGTAAATGCCAAAAGTTCCTCTCCTCCAAAGAGAACTTGGTGACGTGATGGAGTTTAAAAAATACGATTTGCAGTGTATATATGGCAAAGGTGGATGTGCTACTGGCTGGTGGAATACCTCTGCATTAATAGAGTTATTTAGAATCCAAAGTGAATGCCTCATCTTCTCTGTTCTTAATGACCACCACTGAGGCTGGGTGGCTAACACCCAGAACAAAAACATGCCAGTTACAGGAACCACAGATCAACAACAGTTGGTCTAAAACCGTCCCCAAAGTCCTCACATGACTGACTAATTCAGATGTAGATAAAAAGCTATAGCTTTGGCTCTGATTCAGTCTCATGTAGCAAAAACTTTGGGTTTTATTCCCATTGGTACTGGACCCAAGCCAGATTGGTTCTGATAACCCCAAGGTCAGCAATTTGAATCCTGAACCTGCTAGAGATGACTAAATCCTTTGGAGAGTTTGTAAAAATCAACTCAAATCCCTGCCTTCTCTCACCAAACCTGAGCTAGTATTGACTCGGCAAGAGTAGAAGTTGGCCTAATTAGAAAAGCCCTGGACGAATGGAAGTCTGATTTAATCCTTTCCATTCTCAGTGGGCCACCGAACTTATCTCCTAATCAACGATCTGTTGTCTCAAGTGTGATTTTAAGCATCAAACAAATGCTTTCTTTGAAAGTAGTGGTCGTGGTGCTAGACTTGGTTCAGATCTTTTCAAACACGGTGAACAATGAAAGGAAACCGTCTTGAGACCGTCTTGTTCTTCCTCATCCCCAAAGCTCTTGATAATGGAATTAAGTCTGCACACGCTGCAGCACTTCCACATTTACCACCAATAAGAGACTGATCTGTCAAGGCAAGGGCTCGCAAACACAAATGAATGTCATGAATTATGGGTCTAGTAAAAAAAATGATACACCCGATGATGGACTAAATTTCCCATTTTCAGTTGCTAAAGAAAATGTGAAATCTGAACAAGATGCAAAGAAAACAAAGAACACCCTTTCACAGGAACGGCCTCTCAACATTTCCTCATCTTTGTGATAAAGCAATAAACACGTTGTATTGTACTCACTATATAATGCAGACCTGGAAGGGAATGTTTTCTCTTGAGATGGAACTAAGGAACTCTTAGAATGAACAAGAAGCATTACCCCTAATGAGGATTAGTTGAGAGGTGTGAATCAACAGAACAAGATTAGGGATGTGTGACGTGGTTTATCTGAGTGTTAAAGGTGCAGTCCCCCTTTCTGATGCTTTAAACCAATAGCCAAGGCATTTTGTTGTTTGCATCAAAAGACTTTTCTTACTTACCAAGAAATGTTTGTGTCTGATATTTCGTGGCAAGTTTGGGAGTCATCTTTGTGCTGGGACATTCTTTTTACGTGCTGTTTGAACAAGCTACTATAATAGCTTGCCACATAGCATGCATCGAAGAGAGGGAATTATAGAAATTGTATTGACATTGCTACGTTTATCATAGCAGCATTGTTTGTCTTCTTACCATCCATGCTATTAGCTAAAAGACCTGGCTACATTTAATAAGGGGCTGCTTGATGATGGGGAGTTGTATTAAAAGGCTTGTGAAAAACAGTTCTCAAGGGATATCAGTGTGGGAGGGAATGATTCGGTGGGATAAAATTAACATTTAGCATATCAAACTTTAGACGTCCATGGGACAAGCCCCTGAAAGAACTCCAGAGATTTTTTTTTTTTTTATTTTAAGTAAGCTTTTTAGGCCATTCGTGATTAAGCTCTGAAGCTGAAAATGAAGGAGGCTACACCTTTGACTTCCAGGCTCGTGTGTTCATAAGCAACAAAGGGTAAGAAATGGAAATAGATATCAAGACGGGGGCGAGAGGAGACAGAGAGACAGAGAGACAGAGGAGACAGGGAACAGCTTAGTTTCCCAGCACAGACACCAATAGACAGGTAGCATTGACACTGTACCTAGAGAGGCTGCCCTCGGCGGCCAGGCCCTGGGAGTCATCGAGGACATTAGGTTCACTGCAGGAGGGGTAGGGAGATGAAGCATTTAGGGAAAGAAAATGCAAACAAATAAAAGAAAAAGAAAAAAAGGCATGCAATTTTCTGCTTCCAAGAGCCAAAAATAAATAAATAAATTTAACAGAACAAGGAAGGAAAAGGAGACAGGTAACCATTTCACCTTGTGCTGGGTTTGTCAAGACAGGACTCGAGGCAATGGGGGAGGAGGGACTTTGGGTGGTTGCGACTCTCAGAGGAGTGATCTGTTTATTGGTTAAGCGTTGGGACTTAAAATGAGCTCCAAAGGGACACATGAGCTCTGAAATGCATTGCAGAATGAATCTGTAGAAGATGAGATTATAATTCCTTTGGTAACCATTTAGTTGGATGGGTATTACTTTTAACCTGTCTTACTATGTACATGAGTCTTCATTGATCAGGAACCTGCTTCTTTCTTGTGTGGTGTGACATTATCACACAAAAACCACTTACCATGACTGCCACAACCAAACTCTTGGAACTGATGCCATTAAGAAAAGCAAAGAAAGAACTCAACTTCCCTTGCTAATTTTGCAATGAAAATGCAAGTAAACAAATGGAAGGAAGATAACCCTGGAATATTCACATGGAACTCTCATTTACCGCCTTAGTCCTCCTCTAGTGACTGAATTCTAAATGCCAAAGGAAAAAAACTTGTCAGGTTGGTGAGAGAATGATTAGTTTATTGATTTATTTGGGTGCAGCTGATTGTGGGTTTTGTGAACAGAAACTGTATCATGCTTGCTTGCTTTCTTTCTTTCTCTCTCTCTCTCTCTCTCTCTCTCTCCTTTAGTACCTAGCTACCATTGAGCTAAGCACCCATGAGCTGATTGTACACTGTAGAAATAGCCTCTGTCTCCAGGAAGAGGCTCCTTTTTCTTAATACACATAGACTTTACTACCTTCACTAGCCTTCCAAAATATGACTCAAGCCAAAGGGTTTAACTGTATGATTTTTCCGGATTTCCCATATATCCACAAGAGAACAAATTTTCTCCCTTGAAACAAATTACCCTCTTAATGAATACGTACAAAGGGAATGGATGGTCTTGTTAGTTTAGATAAATAACCAAGAAACTCTCTATGTTAAATTCCTATAGTTCCCTAATGTAAATAAAACTTTTAAATAAATTACTGGATAGTTTTCTCTTGTCCTTGATAGAACCTTGCACATTGCTAGCAATTAAAAGTGAATTGATAGTTACCAATATTATCTTTTCTTTTTGGACATTTTATGTATGTATGTATGTATGTATGTATGTATGTATTTATTTATTTATTTATTTATTTATTTATTTATTTATTTATTTATTTATTTATAAAGTAGGTTTCACGCCCAGCACAGAGCCCAATGTGGGCTTGAACTCAAAACCCTGAGATCAAGACCTGAACTGAGATGAAGAGTTGAACATTTAACCGACTGAGCCATCCAGGCACCCCCTTTTTTGGACATTTTATAGTTTAGATCTAATTTTTTTCGCACATTTTACTTGTAAGACTTCCTTTTTAAAGGTAAATTACCAAAAGGAAGGTACATAATCTTTTATAATGATACTAACCCTTATATATTATTAATTTTTGTAATAACCAACCAGTACATAAAACATTGCTTTCTTGACAAGTATGCAATTTCCTTATTAATCATCTTTTATCATTTGCCCCTATTTTTTGATATTCTCCCAAGTTAGGCTTCAATTCACAATTTTTTTTTTCCATCTGTAAAGTTCATGAACTATTTGCTAAAGGATTTGGGTACAGGGTAATTATTCCTGCATATAAACTGATTTTATCTAAACATTAGAATGTGCTCTGCTTTGTATTATTTTCCATGTATGAGTTATAACAATGAACCTGTAGTATTAAAAATAAACAACAAACTAGCCAAAAACACATAAGGCCAATGCTTTGAAAGAATTCAGTTCCTGAAGTGAAAATATCACTGGTTCTGAAATAGATAATGTTTTGACTTTTACATCACATAATTTTCTGTACTTGATATATGTATCTTGGAATGTTTCGTGTATATTCTTAGAGGGCAGAGAACACATAAAGAAAATGTCTTAAAGTGGTTAGTCATGGAATCATAAAACTATAGATAGAGAAGGTACCATGAAGACCACTTTAGCCAACTTCTTTATTTCACAGACAAGAGCATTGTTGACCCTTGTTAAATGACCTGCCCAAGGTTACACATGTTGGCATAGGTCCTGTTCTGTTTGGTTAAGCATCACTACCTCCAACTAAATACTAATGACCTACCAAAGTCTAAACTGTACCACATGTATCAAGCTCGTCTTCTATGCTTGCCAGGTACTCATTAGCTTAGCTAATGATATATGTGAAATACGAAAATGTCATTTGATGACCAGAAAAAAAGATATCACGTATCTATTTCTAGAGAATTTTTAAGTTGAAATAATGCATGCGTCCCAGCATTCTACTGGTCTGGCTTAGAAAACTCTGCAAACTGTTGCCTGCATGACTTTGGTTAAAATGTCCTTTGTTGAATGATCTACATAAAAACATGATTGTCTGCTTCTCTTTTGGCCTTTTAAGACTAATAAAAGTAAATTTTCAGCATTGCTAGCTTTGCCCCCAAATGCAGAATGTAAGATATCCGTGGCTCTTTACCTTTGGCTGGGTAACATGCCCACCTCGGCCTGAGGTGCAGACATGCTAGAGACGTGGCTGGAGAACCGCCTCCTTCCGATAGCACTCAAGAGGTAAGCTTCTTGTTCACTTACCACACTGGGCATGCTTACAGAGTCATCTGATAGGGGGCAAAGGAATGGAGTGTTATAAAACTATGACGTCGATCAGAAAACCCAAACCAAATTTGTCCTTGGGTTCCATCCTTGGCTTGAATACAGCCTTAGGGCGATCTCTGAAGCTATCATTTGTACCTTTTATAGACTATAAAGTAAGACTCCCAAAGGTCTTAGTTTTTCATGGGTACAAAGGGATAAATAACTCTTCATATCTACACATCTCCCACCCTCAAACAGCCCTTATGAAACAAACAAAAACTTCTTAGCCATTTCACAAGTAAATAACTTGTGAAAGTCAAGAGGCATTGGCAACATAAAGGTTTCAGAAAAGCTGGACTAAACATTCTGAGAATAGTGCAAAAAGGAATATTATTAAATGAGTCAAGTACATTTCTTTGACATTCAAAAACTACACTGAGTACACCTAAAGATTTTTAGACAGCTGAGGGAAAGACTATTTCAGATAGTTTTAGGAAAAATATTTTAAAACTTATAAAGTTAAAAAAATAAATGCTTATTTTGACCTAAAGTTTTAAACTGTATGCATGTAGTCTTACTTTCTTCATGGAAGTGGTAATGTATTCAAACCCATGTGAAAGTTAGCTTTAACACAGTATTTGTGACAGGTAATCTCATTCAAGTGAGTTAATGTTGTTTGTTGCTGAACAGTAAACATATTTTGATTAACATAGTGTTGTGGTGAACTTATGCTACCATATAAGATCATCTGACATCGTGCATTTAAAATACCCCAAATAGTCCTATTTCTAACAAAACTTCTTTCAAACCCAAAAGGTGTATATGAAGTGTCAGAAATATTAGTGACCGACTTGAAGTTGATTCTTGTTATAGAGTGGTATTTCTTTTTTAGGTGTGTTCACAGAGAAGAGAATAAATAAATGTTCCTTAAAAATATGAAAAACATGGTAGGGTAGATAGAGCTATTTCTACAAAAATCAGATCTCACTGATTTTTTCCCCCTATTTAAACTCATATATCACTTAATAGTTTGTCAATATTTGTTTGATGATTAATTATGTGTTGCCTTCCATTCACCCTTTTGTTAAATGTTACCAAAAATGTTTGTCATCTCCTCTGCAGGACTAGATCTAAGATCTCAGAGAACGTATTTTTTCTCATTCTTGTTCCTCATCTTGTACCTGTTAGGTCTTAAGACAGGTTTGATGATAGAATGGGAAAATAGTTTAATTCAAAAGAGTCAACCATCTGGCTTTCATATCCACCCTATATAAATTAATACACACCCACATAACAACCACACATTTGTTAGCAACTCAGTTTCCGCTGGGATGATTGTGATGTCTAAGAGCAGAGATATTGACAAAAAATTACATATTCATCAGTGTGTAAGTGCTGGCTCCTAGCTAGTGGTCGTTCTGTTTATGTCCTCTCTACTTTTCTTCTCTATTTCCTTCCTGCTGGCTAGGACATCTACTTATTCCTAAGGTTACCTACAAAAAATATTTAGCTCTACTAAAGATTGGTGGTATAATTTCCCATAATTAAAAAGATTGCTGGGAGAGACTGCTTCAAGCATTAAAGAAAAATAGATACCACTTGAAGTTCGGAACGATTATAAGGACTTAATGTATATAAAAACTGTTGATCCTTATCTCTCTCATTTTGTTTCCTTGGTCAAGATTTTCCAAGATTGCCCAAATTACAATTTAAAGAGTATTTCCATGCACAATGACCAGGGTGATTTTGAAACATGTATATCTGTAGGTCAAGTGAAGGACAATATGATTATCACTTTGTTATCTAATTAACCCTGAAACAAAATCTGGAAATGTTGCTGCATTTCTTTCTTTCTCTCTCCTACACATCCAACTATAATAGGGTACTAAAATACTTTCATGTTAATTAAAATTCTAACCTCAACTCTTATTTTTTCTAGTTTTGATTGAGGCTTTTTGTTGTTGTTTGACATGGAGAGGCTCTGAGTGAAGATCTACATTTTGTCTTCTTCATTTTTAAGACATTGACAGCATGCTTTGCTATAAATGTTATATCAGAGGGTCTTTGAAACACAACTGGAAAATAATCAAGACAATAAAAATAAGTAAATTACCATGGTATTTCATTGGACCTTTACTTTTTACTTTTAACTCCTGTTAAGCATACACATGAAGTATATTCTCAACTAGATTTTCCCACATTTTATGACACCAAATCTTAGGCATATGAATTAGAAGCTCCTGGACTGCCTCAGTCATTAGGGATACTCTTAATTCAAATTTAGGTTGTATTCCCTCTTGGGTTGTATTCCCCCATGAGAGCCTACTGGTTTATGTTCTAGAGAGTGTAGCTGACTGGTCTTTTCTGAGTCCTGAGTACATGCATTGCTTACTTTTCCTTGCCCAATAAGGTCATATAAGTGCTGATGAGCGCTCTAAGCAAGATAGCCAGGAGAAAGGGGAATAAACACTTCCCTTAGTTACCTAAGTACCACTTAAATGAGAATAAGTGGAAAAGTTTGAATATACAAGCTCAAAAAAATGTGGGGGTCACTAAAGATTTACTTTTTGTCTGAATTCCTTCCAAATGACCAAGACTATCATGGAATTTATAGAAGAGTAGGCAGTAGGGATCATGGTCACAATTCCATTTTAAATCCTTTTTGTAAAAAATGACCAAGGGATCAGAACTGGAAAGGGTCAGAATGGCATGCAAGCTCTCATTTGCATGCCAAGCTGGGTCACACATGCCACCCCCCCCATCAACCCCATACTGTGGGGTGACCTACTTTCCTCATCTTCCTCATCAGTCCTACTCAGGGTGTCCTGCGAAGCCTGCTGGGAGGGTTCACTGTCCTGCTCCCAGACAGTGCCTGTGCCCGTGTTGGAGCGGGACATGGTGGCCAGGCTCAGGCGGTAAGCGGAGGTGGAGGTGCCCACAGTACTGATGGACGTCTTCCCTTGGTAAGCTGGGAGGTTGAGAGACCAAAGGAAATCCATGGTGAGCATCTTGAAGGAAAACAAATGCTTGCTTCAAACTCCTCCCTTGTATTGGCTACTTGTATTTTTTTAGGAAAGGTCAGTGAAATAGTGTGTCCTAGATAAATAGTCTTTAGGATAAAATAGTGAGTGGAAGTGAAGATAGAAGAAAAAGAAGAAGAAGAAGAAGAAAAAGAAGAAGAAGAAGAAGAAGCAGCAGCAGCAGAAGCAGCAGAAGCAGCAGGAGGAGGAGGAGGAGGGAGGGGAGGAGGAGGGGGAGGAGAGGAGGAGGAGGGAGGAGAAGAGGAGGAGGAGGAAGAAGAGGGAAAAGGAGGAGGAAGAGAAGGGGAATTGGCATTTGATTTACTTATAATTGAATAGTTTCTTCACGGGAATATAACATCTCTAATAATGTAAAATGATATGGCTTCTTTTCTTATAGCTTTAGATATCATATGCTAAGCCTGGAAGAATGCAAAATAATTTTGACATGAATGGAAGCTTCCAACTTGGCAGATTTTACTGAGAAATATACCTTAGCTCACACAAGCATGCAGGAGTAATAAATACATTGTCTGATAGGAACTTCTCAATCAAAATCAGAATACAAATCAAAGCTGTGTTTCCATTCTCCTATTCTGGAAATTATAACTTAAAAAATATCCCCTTGAATATGTCAAATTATTTTATCATAAAGCAGAATATCTGAATGGCACTGTGCAGATTTTACTAAGACTGTACTCATCAAAATCTGTCTTTAATACATTGCAAGTAATAATAAATTCTAGAAAGAAAAAGAAGCCACACATATGGGAGACTACTTATGGGTAATGACTGCCCTCTAATGGCAGATAATGATTTGTTTTCCCTCCTGGTAATGCTGTTAATAATTGTAAAAAGTAAACAGTACACTCCCCAAAGAAAACCTTTGGAATAATGTAAAGCAAGGACCCCTAGCCTGCCAACTCTAATTCAACACTTCCTCCCCCAATTTGTGAAAGTTAAAGGCTTGTAAGCAATCATACTAGTTGGAAGTCCCCTCACTGTGGTCACTGTCAGATGGGTAGATTATTTACCCTCTGTTGAGTCTCCATTTCCTCATTCTTTAAGTGGACTCTCACTTATGCACCTTGCAGGCATTTGTGTGGATTAAATGAAATAACATCCATGAAATTATCTACCATGTAATAGATGTTCAAAGAATGCGAATCCTGCTTCTCCTTTCCAAAAAGGAAACGAAGGCAAGAATTCCAATACTATTTTTCTTGTTAAGTAGTCAAGTCAGAGCTTAACTGCTGAAATGAAGACTGAAAAAAAAAAAAGTTTAGAAAAGATTCCCCTGCCTTGTCGTTGACAATGATCACATGGTCAAATCTACCAGTGGACTGCATGGCTAACTTCATCCATGGTTCCAAAAAGAGTGGTGACCTGGACAGCGGCATTCTTTGTAGGTTGTGAGTTCCAGGAGTCAAACAAATTCCAAATACCCCACACTTACTCACCTGAGCCACTGTGAACTGCCTCTTTTAGAATTTTTAGTTCACTGTTGAATTCAGCAATAAGGGAGCTTTTACACAGAGGGCGTGGGATGAAGCGCCGCTCCAGCTGGTCAGCAATATGTTGCCGGGCAGAAAGCTCTTCATGATTCTCTGCTGGTTGGGCCAGAAGCTGAAAGGAGGGGAGAGATTCTCAGGTCCTCAATCTTCCCATCTGTACAATGGGCTAATTATTGTACCTATTTTATAGTGGATTGTGAGGATTAAGTAAGGTAATACATATGAGCTTTTGTTATTTTTCTTTAAATGTTTACTTTTGAGAGAGAGAGAGAGAGAGAGCATGCTTGAGTGGGGGAGGGGCAGACAGAGAGGGAGACAGCGGATATAAAGCGGGGTCTGTGCTGACAGCAGAGTGTCCCATGCACCACTCATATTCAGAAACTGTGAGAGCATGACCTGAACCAAAATCGGACGCCTAACTGACTGAGCCACCGAGGTGCCCCATGTGTGAAGCTTTTAGAACAGTGCCTTATACAGGAAGCTCTTAATCAATACATTATTTTGAATCACTGTCTCAGGAAATCGGGGCAGGAAAAGAATAACACAGTAGATGAATACTGAGGGAGGGGAGAAACAGGCCTTAACTGTTCTTTTTCATGATTATTTAAAATCAGATCTCTGTCATGTCACTGAAGAAAGAACATTCTTCAGATCGTACCATTGGGTCAATCTTTTTTTCCCTTTTCCCCTAGGGGGCAGTGGTGAGTAGAGACAGAGGGCAGAGTTTTACAGACTAGAATAAAGGTCTCACTGCGAAGGTACTTCTAACACGAAGTTTTGTCCTCTGGGATCCTGTTTTGAGCTGTTTTCTCATCAAGCATGGTATTAACAGGGTCCTACTGACTAGCTATCCCGTGTCCCACGAGCACGGCTGCAGCAATCCTGCCTTAACTGGGAGAAGAGCACATTCCTGGGGCTTGTCATTTCTAGGAAAAGCACACACCACACCTTGCACTGGATGAAAGGGCGTAAGAGCACGAAGATGGGTATTCGGGTCCGCACGATGAAGTCGAGGAAGTCCCACAGGGCCAGGCCTCCCACCTTCCGCAGGGCCATCTCCTTCACCTGGAGGCTCAGCCAGTACCACTGGCTTCCCAGCTGCCTCTCAAAGCAGACGAGAATCACCTTCAGCGCTTTACAGCAGGAAAAGAGAAGAGTAAGTCCGCATACTTGTGCTTTAGAGGAACCCTGCTCACAGCCACAGCCCTTTATGTGTCAGAAAATGTTCTGAATTTCTAAATCCTCTCAAGTTTCCAGAAACGTACATGTACTCCTGGGCGAGAGTATTCTGACATCAAGATAAAAATCTGGATGGTCAACATGTTTTGATTCTGATCAGGAGAACGCAGACATCTTTCTTAAGCGCATTTCGCTACCATTGTGGAAAATACAGAGAGCAGCGGTTCACAGGATTGCAAGGGAAATGTGTTGTAAACAGAACGTGTGGCTAATATTTTGCTTTCTGAAAGTTTTCTCCTAGTGGCCTTATGGTAATACCAGCATATTACTCATACCCTAAGCTAAAACACGGGTATTTTAAAAGTTTTTTTTTTTTCTTTTAAGCATAGACATAATATATTCTTGTTGTTTAAAGTAAAATCAAACCATACAGAATTACACGGAGTTCAAAGAGGAAAAGTCCTTCCCCTTCCCAGATCCCTTGCCAGCCCCATCTCCTCCCCAGAGAACCAGGAAATGCATTTGAGTATATCCTTTCAGGTGAAAAAGCTCCATTCTCCCTCCCTCCTTCCCCCCTCTCATATTGCACATCATGTTTATTATTTAAGCCTGTTGGATTTCTTTTGCAATATCTCTTTCTTCCTAGATTCTGGCAGCCCTGTCACAATCTACTTTTTTATTTTATTTTATTTTATTTTATTTTATTTTATTTTATTTTATTTTATTTTATTTTATTTTATTTTAATTTTTCAGGAAGAAGATTTCCCAAACTGTGTCAGGACCAAACAGAATATTGTAGAGACGTCAAACATTATGGCAGGAGCGTCCTCTGACATCTCAGCTCTCTGCACAGGGTCTGGCGTGGGGCAGTCAAGGGAGGCTTGGCCTTCCTGATCGTGTCATAAGGCCCATCCCAGCAACTAAAAGACGCAAACACCTTTATCACGTAGTTAGGACATTTCCAGGGGAAAACCATGCCATGTAACACAGAGAGGGATGTTGTAAGAGTCTTCTTTACCCACCCTCCTCAAAATCTCACCTTCACGGCAATCATTCACCCCCATTCCTTTCCCTTAACTAAACAAACGAACAAATGAACAAAAAGCAACACTCCTCTTTCCCTACCCTGAGCTTGGTGACATTTCTACTGTTATGTGTCTATTAGCCTTCTTTGTGTTTCTGCCATTCTGCTTCCCACCTTCACCTCTTTCAGCCCAATACATAAGCAGGATAGCAAAGGGCTCAGGAGCAGGGACTCTGGTGCCAGGTGGCTTGGATTTGAAATTTGGCTCTGCTGGTTATTAACTGTGTAACTTTAGGTAAGTTACTCAACCTTTCTGGGCCTTTGCCTCTTCACTCCTAAAATGAGAAGAACATTTATACTTCTTAGAGTTGTTGTGAGGATTCAAAGTATAGAAAATACTGCCTAGTGCACAGCAAGTGCCCAAAATAAATGCAAAAATCGATTTGAAACAGAGGCCCAGTGGCCTGGCCAAGTAACCAAAGGATCCACCTTCATTAAAAAGGCAGAAGGCAGAGTGAATTGAAAATAATTACTCATCAAGTGTGTTCTCCTATCCTTGCCTTATGTGTTAAAGCCCACCGTCTCCCTCCTCTTCTGTGCAATCCCAAACCTTATGCACGGCTTTGTTCCAGAGCCTAGATTTTATCTGAACCCCACATTCTCACGGCTTTGGCAACCAAGCCCCGTATGGGTAGGTCCTGTGCACATGCATGCTTGTTTCCTTTTTTCCTTTTCATTCTCACTGTCAATCACATAATTTTCAAATACTTATTCTTATTCATTTATTTTTTTTAAGGAATCTCTATGCCCAATGTGGGGCTCAAACTCACAACCTGAGATCAAGAGTCACATGCTCTACTGACTGAGCCAGCCAGGCACCCCAAGATCTCCCCTTATGATACAGTCCAAACTCCTCACACATTCCAAACTCCAAGGACCTGTTTTTACCGGTGTGTATGGTTCATCTTATACCCCCCACATGAAGCTCTACTTTGATAAATTGAAAAATGTTAGGCATGATTTTCTCAACTTGCTCCTTTTGAGATTTTCTGCTGCCAGTGCTCCTTATTCTCAGTGCTATGGCAGGAGTGGGGCTTTTCCCCAGCTTAGTGCTCCTTGGCTTCAGGGCCAAGGAGGGGGGCTCCAGTGTTCCATGAGGCAGGACCAAGTTAAAGGCAGGGATGGGGTGATAGAAAAGTAGCAGTGGAAGCCAGAAGGAAACTGGAAAGCCTATGGGGGAGAACCAGTTGACTGGCCTCACCAGAATGAAAATTAAGATAGAGATTTAGAGATGCTATTATAGTAAGGGAAGAAAACTAGCTAGTAGGGAGCATAATGTCCTGTAAGGCCACCATGTCTTACTGCGCAGGATGTGGACTGCCCCAATCTAGGGGCTCCGTTCACATAGACGACACACCAGTGAGTCCCATGAGCTGTGCGACTCAGTGTCTCTGTGTATTAGACGTAGTCTACATCTGATAACAGCTACCATAGGTAACCTCATTAGTGATCTCACACTTAACCAGCAAGGAGAAATTCTTACTACAGATGCTTTCCTTACATGTCCAGATGCTGTTAGAAAAACAACCAAGTAATTTAGGTACCACAGATAGGAAACTACTTTGTTTTCTGGCATATGTTTACAGACTGTTTTGCAAGGGTGATGCTTCCTGCTTGCTGAAGTGGCTTCTTTAAATACCTCTGGACAGAGGTCTTTTAAAATACGTTTTGAGTCAAGGTGTAACATAACTCAGTAAGTATTTATGTTACACGTGTACATACACAAACATACATATACTCATATATATATACACACACACAAACATATATATATATTCTTGTGTGTGTGTGTATATATACAAGTGTGTGTGTATATGGGGGGGGGGGCGGGCATAGGGAGAGGACCTACCCAAGTATGCTGCTTGGCTGGTGGACTCTGCCAGCCCTTCCCTGCGCAAGTCTTTGCTGGCATCCCCAGGGGTGGAGCAGTGGGCAGGGGAGCTCTCCAACATGAAGTTCTTGCTCCTGGACGTGCTGATGATCCGTGGTGGCAGGAGCACATTAATGACCGTCTGCAGGAGCAGCTGTACCTCGGGCTGTTCCAGCCACGGGCTATCTAAGGGACAGAGTTCGCAACAGGGAAGTGGAAAGAAAAGCAAATCACAAGGTAGACTTCCCACATTAGACACAGCAAAATTCAGCTGTCTTTCCAATGCCAGACTAGAATACCCTAGAAACTCGGGTGTTTCCCCACCAAGTACAGCTTCTCCTCTGGACAAAAACAGCATCCCTGATACTGGGTGTTTTCTCCATAGTCAGCACCCAAGGGCTCGTGTTCTTAGCCAAATCTCCCGCTTACCATTGCGATCTGCTTTCTTTCTTTCTGCTCAAATACTCATAACGTATTGTCTTTACATTTGAGATAAACTTTCCCTAAAAGAAAAACACCCCAAGAAGGAAGAATAATGAAAGTATATTGGATTTAATGGCAATGGCGGGGTTTACGCTAACCCTAATGGCAGTAGATTATAAAGTCCATTCACTTGTCAATTCACACCACACTGTATTTCAATTAATACCATCTTCTTAATGGAAACAATGTTCTCCCGATTTTTGCTGTACTCAAGTGATTTTAAACAGGACACATCTTCCATGAAGTGGAGCAGAGAAACTCTTGACCCAGGGTAGCTAAACTGAAAAGAAAGGAAAACTCTATTTCCTAAGGCAACCCTGTTTAAATCATTCAGATGGACTTCAGTGATGGCCTTCATGGGAAAAAGAGTAAGAAATAACAGTCTGCCACTAAAGAAAATACAACAGTGATAAATTTCCTTTAGTTAAATTAATCAGACCTTTGCTTCCAGATCCTACTGTGAGCACAAATGGGATGAGTAGATTTAAAAGCATCCCCTCCCTTCGCTCTTGATTGGTGAATGGGGAGATCACATGGCTTAAAGGAAAATCTTCTTTTAAAGCCTGTGCAGCAATAATAGAAAAAAAGATTAATTGACCCCACACCCATTTGGTATGTTTGTTTTTATACAGCACGATGAAGACGGTGATTCCCTGTTGGCTGCTCCTGGAAACTATGAGTTCAATTGCACAGTGTACAAGATTCACTCAAAACTGATACTTTACCATTTGCTTGACATAACTGAGAGTTATATACCTAAAAAACAGTAACATCTTGAATATTAAATGCAAAATTGTAATACTTATGGTCTGGCACAAAAAACAACTGCACATCCCCATTCATTTTCTCCATGTGTCCACCAATAAATATTTTAGAGATAGAAGAGAAGGAATAAATGATAGCTTGCCACCTGTTCACCTAGAAGTTATTTAGAAGTCCTCTGACCTCTGCATAAGGCCTTCTCCAAAACAGAAAGGAATAGGCAATATAGAAAGAAATATATGATCTCTGTACACAGGTTATAAAGATATATCACTTTAGGGATCATTGTTTCCCTTCTGCATGGTAGCCAAAGCTCTTGCTTAATTTCTTTTGTACCATCACCCATTCTCTGGATGATGGACCATCAAGTATAGTTGTCAGACAATGGATGGGTCATTATCCATTTACATCAAGTGTGTATTTCCCATCAGTCACAGAGCTTACTGATGATCTACCATTCTCTAAAATCAGGTGACACACAGAAAGAGGCAGGGGAATTGGCATTCTGCACTTTTTGCCTTGGGAATATTATTTTAAGAAATAAAATAACTGGGAGAGTAAAAAAAAAAAAAAAAAAAAAAAAAAGAAACCCACAGTATTCAACCCACAATCGTTAAAGTAAATTAAGATATTCAAAGTCTAGTAATAACATTTGAAAGAATTTTATATTGCAATTCTTTCTGCGAATAATTTAAAACCAGACTTTGAATATTACTGTGTCTTTTAATTAACAATTGTGGGCTGATTATCTGTGAACTATTATTTTCCTAAGGTTTTGCACACATTGGAAATGACTTAAGTGGTTCTTGAGATTGTGGCAGGACTGAATGACTCTGCTATTTTTGAGATCTCGAGAAGAATTACAGAAGCACAACTTAGGGCCAAGCTCAGGACTGAAGCTCCAAACCCATAAAAGTTTGGAGATGTTTACACTTTTGTTTCACAGATTTTGCCCAGCCTTTGCAGAAAAAATAGAGAGAACACCATGATCTGGTGCCTCAACCAGCAACTTAATGAGCGTGACAAACAGATAAGGCAGTCACACCTGTATCTGCAATGCTACAAGCCGGACAACAGCTGTGCTGAAGGGCAGAGGTGGTGAGAGATAAGGGCTGAGATGAAGAAGGGGTAATCCATCAGCAACACTGGAAGGTCCTACCACTCCCATCACCTGAAATACAAACAGAGCACATGACCAGCCTTGACTATTGCAATTTCATGCAACCGTAGTAAGGGAGTCTCATTCAGTAATAATAAAATAATAATAATGATGATGATAATAATAATTTGAAGGTTGGGCATGTTACTTTCAATCTGTTCTTGCTGCCTTCTTCCGAAGGCATGTAATGTCTAGAGTCAGATCGAACATGACACTGGATTCAGCCAAGGTTTTGTAGAATGTTGTTGGTAGCTAACTATGTAAATAATGAGAGATGAACCAAAAACTATTCTAATCAGGAGATTGGACATACTTACTGGTGAATTCAAAGGAATGCAGTCTGCATTCTTTGATGGAGCAGATATTGACAACAATGATGATGGCATAGCTCTATTTGCACTAGGCATTCCAGCTATAGACTTATTGCTCAACTAGTTAAGCAGCAGATCCTACTCAATGAAATGCTCTAACATGGTTTCCACATTGTACAAAACCTTGTGAGGACCAGACTCTAGATATTACATCCATGGTAAAAAAAATTTTTTTTTCTTCCCATAAATCCTAGACTGGCCAACTCATAGCGTCATTTTGCACTAAAAAAGAAAAAAAAATCTCTTTGCATTTTAAACTCCCCCACCCCAGACTACCTCAACGTCTAGCCAATTGTGCGGTCTCCACCACCCCACTCTCCAACTGGCAGCCCTCAACTCTCAGCGCAACTTAAAGAGGCAAATTGTCAAAGTAGTGCGTGGGAAGCAGCACACCAAAATCCCACCTGTGTAGGGATGGGCCCCTAATCTCCCCACGCACCACCTTGAGATGTACCTCACTGTTTTCAATGTCACCTGAGCCGTCTGTTTTCATGGGTAGGTAGGGGCACAAAGTGGTTGACCTGTAAATCTTCAATTCAGAGAAGTCAATAGCAGAGTTAGCTAAATTTTGCAAAGTTTCATAAGATTGCCACTTGGCTACTCACCAGATTGACACAGACATTGATCAGTGACCTAAGGTGAGGCAGGAAGGATATGATTGGCTGCCTCTGAAGTGTCAAACAAACCCCTTCAATCAAATTGCTGGCAGGCTCCCACTCAACCTGTCGCCTGGAATACAATATAGGAGCCGTTAGCAGCGTGGCTCCCTTCTGGAGTTAGTCTGAAACAAGTGAATGAGACAGTGATTCTGACACCATCTAAGACAGGACAGGTGTCTGAGACAACAAAGTGCTTCACACGGGATGAAGTTTACCCATGTTGTTCCAAAAGCACAGAGCACACTGGGAAGGGAAGAAGATACTGAAAACGTAGCAGAGGCACTCCTGCCCCACTCGACTAATGAGACAAAATCTATTGAAGAAAAAACAGAGATGATGAATGGGTTGCATTTTAAGTTCCCTGGTTTTAGCTTTGAGAGAGGGTATAAGACTACAATTTTAGGAAACCCAGCATAGGGGCCATTACATCCAACAGAACTAATCTGACCACAGGCTGCATTTCTGAAATCTATTTATCAGACTACAATTGATCTCATCAGCTTTTACACCAGGATACAACTAATTAGATTTATATGGGTTAACTCCTGCCAAAAACATGACATTAGAAGATAATAGTCCATTTAAAAAAGCATTCTTTCTTGGCCTCCTAAGAAATGATATTTTTTGGCTACTTTCTATGGTCATATAAGTGGTATAAATCTAAACACAATTAAATGGACATGGGATTTTCTGTAATAAAGTCAATCCAGTCTGTAATTGTCTTCGTGCCAAAAAAGCGATCTCTGTGGCCCCCAAATAAACAGGTTGGGTTTTACTGATCTCAACACTATTTCCAAATATCATCCTGCAAACAATTTCTACGTTTATATTTCCAACCAACGTAGAATATCTATAATGATGAAATGAAAATGTTCATAAGTGAGGATATATTGACATCCCTGATTCTCAAGTAACCTACAAGGTCAGGTTTAATCAACATTTCCCTTGTTGAACTGAGATCACCTAAAAGAAATTAAATCCAAGGCAACCTCAAATTCTGAGGCTGTACCCCAAATAAATTGCCTATAATTGGCCAATCTATGCATTAATTCAGAAATCTACTTTTAAGAAGCATGATGTTCTCTATAATGGGCTTGATTATATGACAAATGAGTCAGCTATGGAGATGTTTAATATCTTAACATACAAAGTTTTTTAAGAAAAAGAACTTATTTTGACAGACCCTTGTAAGAATTATAAGACTGTGGCCATTTACCAAAGGGCACAAATGTTCCACTGGGACCACTAAAAACATAGGTGTGCTGTAAGGACACAGACATTTCCATGCCACTGAAATAAATAACCTTGAAATAACATATAGGCATTCGTCATCATGTTATAAAGGAATATAGGAACAAAATATCAACTGCTGGAATGAAATCTTTCAATTTCTTTTTTATAAATCCAACAGCTCCTGATGGCTACATAAATGAACAAAAGAGCATAGGCTAAAACCTGGAAAAGTTCTGACAAATTGAATGCTAAGTGCTACAAATTCTTGGACAAGAGTTGCATTGATTTGTGGTTAATATTAAAGGGACTGAAAATGCTCTCATGAAATCAAACTTGAAATTTCTGAGTTAGTAGGTTTATCAACATTTAATCAATTGAACTGTCTGTCTACAGGTTTCCAAACTGGACTCAGATCTCCAGGTAGTCTGGTTCCTTGCATAGAAAGGTTATCAGTGAATAATGCAGGTTACTGAACAGAGATCAAAGGGTAATTGTGTTAATTTAGTATCACCCTGAATTAGATGAAAAGGTGAAACTTAGGTATTTGCTATTAATCCTGGGATTCTTTCCAGCTCCTATGTGGCTGCTTATTACTAAGATTTGCCTTTCTCTAAACTGGTAACTAAACTACTATGCTAAAGACAGTATTTTTTGAACATCAAATTAATTTTTCTCTTCTCCTCAGTTGTTTTATTTATAAGGCATACTCTGCTTTATTTCAAAAGAAATTGAAGGATACTCACTGAATTTCTTATGTTTGTCAGATGAGGAACATGATAGCTAAGAAATGAACAGAACTTTCAAGATGAACACATATAATTTTAAAGAATATGTTATTTCTTCAAAATGTAGACCCTGCTACTCATGCATCCATATACCTGGTTAGCTATGCACGTATGCCAACAGAAAACTTTCAAGTCATTCATATAACTCCAGATTGTGCCGCCATCTTAAAAGACGGTAACCCCCAACTTTGAATCCGCAATATCAATGGTTGACCAGGAGGCCTTCTCACCTCAAAGTAGGCATCTTATGAATTTTGTTGAACATTCTATCCAGTCTCTTTAAAATGAGGATAAGGGCTGGCCTCACTGCCTCGGCTGTCCAATCGGTAATGGGTAGCATCTCCATGATGTAGCGCCGAAGCCCACGGCTCTCCATTGTCTGGGTGTCGTATGGTGCCAGCTTCAGAAGGGAGTGTGCAATTTCTGCCAACCTACATTTTTTTTTTAAAGAATAAGCGTAGAATGCCACAATGGGGATTTCCCTGTATAGCACCATGTTAATCAGCCTTCTTTCAGCATACCAACCCCCTGAACTAAAAACATTCTTCCCTCTACCTTCTATCCCTTAGGTCTTCTTGCATGACCAATACATTGATACCTGCACATACATATTAGCAAAGAATCATAGAATATTCCAGAGGGTAAATGTGAATAGCATCTGATGAGTAAATTAAAACCCAGAGAGATTAAGGACAGGCCAAACATATCTAGAGAATATGTATACATGTATATGTATGTGAGGATACACACACACACAAATACATACCTACATGCATATATGTGAAAGGTACGTATATACACAAATATGGGTATAAAACAAAACTTAAACTTTAAATGTACAATAAAATCACTAATATCAAGGGCTCAAATAAACTTCATGGCTCCATAGCTCCTTTGGTTAAAGGCATATATATATATATATATATATATATATATATATATTTAATGTTTTATTTATTTATTTTGACAGAGAGAGAGAGCAAGAAACCTCGGGAGGAACAGAGGAGAGAGGGAGAGAGAGAATCTCCAGCAGGCTCCATGCTGCCAGAGCAGAGCCCAAAATGGGGCCAGATCTCACAAACTGTGAGATCATGACCTGAGATGAAATCAAGAGTCAGAAACTCGACCAACTGAGCCACCCAAGCACACCAAGGGAATGTACTTCCTCCAAGTGTAGCCCAGGGTCTGTCACCAGACACAGGTCCATGCTGTATGTCCTAAGTACAGAATTTCTGAAGGTGAGCTGACCAACAGCACTGACTGGGCAAGTGTGTTTCTAGTAAATGCAATAGTTGGTTAACTAAATAAATTTCAAAACTAAACATGGGTTTCCAACTTGTAAATATTACAAATATAATGGTATACATGGTCTTTAAAAAGCCAATTGAATTTATTTTTTTAAGTTTATTTATTTATTTTGAGAGAGAGAGAGAAAGAGAGAGAGAAAGAGAGAGAGGGGAGGGGAGGACCAGAGAGAGAATCCCAAGCAGGCTCTGCACTGTCAGTGCAGAGCCCAACATGGGGCTAGATCACATGAACCCTGAAACTATAACCTGAGCTGAAATCGAGTCAAATACTTAACCAACTGAGCCACCCCCGTGCCCCTGAATTTAATTTTATATGAAGAAGAAAGCATTTTATTTATTTTTAGTCAAATGTTTCATTTTATTTAACTTTAGTTTTTTTATTACAGTATAGATAACAGTGTTATGCTAGTTTCAGGTGTACAATAGAGTGATTCAATGATTCTATACACTACCAGTGCTCATTGTTAGTGTACTCTTAATCCCGTTCACCTGTTTCACCCATTCCCCCCACCTACCTCCCCTCTGGCAACCTTTAGTTTGTTCTCTATAGTGAAGAGTCTGTTTCTTGTTTGCCTCTTTTTTCTTTGTTCCTTTGTTCTGTTTCTTAAATTCCACACATGAGTGAGATGTCATGGAATCAGTCTTTCCCTTATTCCACTTAGCAGTATACCCTTTAGCTCCATCCATGCTGTTGCAAATGGCAAGATTTCATTCTTTTCTGTGACTGGTTAATATTCTATTCCATTCCTATATATATCTATATATCTATCTATCTATCTATATATATCTATATATATAGATAGATAGATAGATTCCATTCCATTCCTATATATATATATATATATATATATTCCACATTTTCTTTGTCCATTCATTCATCTATGGATGGATTGGATACTTGAGTTGCTTCCATATCTTGGCTATTGTAAATAATGCTGCAATAAACAGGGTGCATTTACCTTTTTGAATTAGTATTTTCATTTTCTTTGGGTAAATACCCAGTAGTGGAGTTACTGGATCATATGGTAATTCTATTTTTAATGTTTTGAGGAAACTTCACACTGTTTTCCACAGTGGCTTCATCAGTTTGCATTCCCACCAACAGTGCATGGGGGTTCTTTTATAAAGAAAGCATTTTAGGGGTGCCTGGCTGGCTCAGTTGTGGAACATGCGACTCCTGATCTCAGGGTTGAAGGTTTGAGCCCCTCGTTGGATATAGAAATTATTTAAAATCTTAAAAAAATGAGACAGCACTTTAAACTTTTACAGTGCTTCGCTATCAAATACATTGAGTAGATGCAGAATGTGTAGAAGATGATATTAAGAGGCAAAGCATACTCATTCATGGTAATATCTTGCATCTATGTTATATGATTTGAACCTCACTTTTTTTCCAGGGGGAAAAAACTTATATTTTAAAATATATATCCAGGACTCCTATCACAGTGACGGAAATGTCCATATTCTTTAAGGTACTAGAAATCCCTTTGAAAACAAGTTTCTTTAAGTAAAGGGTAATTAAGCCAGTCTTACCAATTATTTGAATCTTTTGTTTCAATCAGCATATGTCTAGCCAGATATCAAAAGTATGCTATGGAAGCAGAATTCAGGACAGGGGGATTCTGATGGAAAAGGGGAATAGAGAGGCCTCATGTTGTCTAAGAGTGCATGTGTACATGGTACCATCAGGACGCATGCATGTGCTAAGGGTTTTCAGAACTATTACTAAAGGAGAAGAGGAGATTCCAAGTAAAGGGACATCAGAAATCAGCTTTTATATTTTTTTCTTTTTTTTTTTTAATGTTTAATTATTTTTGAGAGAGAAAGAGAGACAGAGTGCAAGTAGGGGAGGGGCAGAGAGAGAAGGAGACACAGAATCCGAAGCAGGCTCCAGGCTCCCAGCTGCCAGCACAGAACCTGATGCGGGGCTTGAACTCATGAACCATGAGATCATGACCTGAGCCAAATTAAGACTTTATTTTTAAATAATCTCTACACCCAATGTGGGGCTAAAACTCGCAACCCTGAGATCAAGAGTTGCACATTCTACCAACTGAGCCAACCAGGCACCCCAAGTTTTTCTTCTCCCTTTTTTTTTCTTTTCTATTTTTTTGAAGCAAATTTACCTTGGAAAAGCCCTGAAGATATAATCCTCAATCTCATGGTTAAAAGAGATCTTTTCTTTTCTTTCTTTCTTTTTTTTTTTTTCTGAAAGAGATCTTAACAGCTCTTGGGCAGTGAGGTCCATAAGTTGGACCCCTGACTGGATCCTCTTTAATAAAAACAGCCTAAAGTAGAAATAAAAGATTTCATTTCTCAGGCCCCACTCTAGATTTAATGAATAAGAATATCCAAGGATTGGGCCCAGAAATCTGTCTATTTTTTACTTTAATTTTGAAAATTTTCAACATATACAAAGGTAGAGAGGCAAGTATATAATGAGCCCCTCATGTACCCATCACCCAGATTTAACAGTGTTCAATTCACAATCACTCCTGTTTAATTTATACCCCCAATCACTCCACTTCCCCCTACTCCAAACTACTTTGAAGTAAATCCCAAGCATCAAATCATTTTATCAGTACAGATATTTCAGTGTGTGTCTCTCAGGTTAAGGACTCAAAAAAAAAACAAAAAAACAAAAACACAATACAATTATGACAGCTACCAAGTTAAAAATAATTACTATGAAAAGAAAGTTATCCAGTCAGTTTTCAAAATTCCCACATTATTTCATGATTCTTTTTTTTTCTTTAACATTTATTTTTATCTTGGAGGAGACAGAGAGTGAGTGGGGACAAAGAAAGAGGAAGACGTAGGATCTGAAGCAGGCTCCAGGCTCTGAGCTGTCAGCACAGAGCCTGACTTGGGGCTTAAGCTCACAAACTGTGAGATCATGACCTGAGCTGAAGTTGGACGCTTAACCGACTGAGCCACCCAGGTGCCCCTATTTCATGGTTCTTAAATAAACTTCTTAAAAAAACAAGAATAAAATAAGACCCATACATTCAATGGGTTGGTATTTCTCTTGAGTTTCTTTTAATTTGCAGGTTTTTCCTCTTCTGCTTTTTTTTGATTCTCTTGTAATTTATTTCTTGAGGAAATCAGCTGCTTGTCCTGTAGTGTTTTCCACACTCTAGATTTTGCTCATAGACTCTCCATGCTATCATTTAATCTATCCCACTGCTTCCAAATTTAGTTCCATTTGTGGTTAGACTAGGGGTTAGACTAGATTAGCTTTTGATTTTCTGGAACGCATATTTCACAGGTGATGTGCATTTTCATCAGGAGACACATGATTCCTGCTAGTCAGTCTCTATGATGTCAGCTGCATAGATCCTAGGCATCACTAGGCATCACTGCATAGATCCACTAATTCATTAGAAGTAGTGCAATAACAATGTTGTGTCACTCTTTTTCTCATGCATTGACAATAAAATTCTAATAAGGAGAAATTTCTCTTTGATTACTCCAAAAGAGACAAGGCAAATGCTTGACAGGACTTATATTTTAAGAGCTCCTAGTGATTCTGACAGGCACTCTGGTTTAGGAATCACAGCCCAGCCACTGTCTCTCTAACACCTGGGTCGCTCTACAATGACTTCGTCTGATTAGCACCATGGTTGGGGAATTCACTACTACATAATGCAGCTCCCTCCACCTTTGGAGGTCTAAACTCTGAGAAGCTCTCCTCATATTAGGTCCCCAAATGCCCTCAGTTTCTTCCTTTTGGCTTATCTGGAAGCCTGAATTCAATCCATCTTCTCCATGTCAACCCTTCATTATCAAGAAACGGTTATTGTCTTCTCTCCAGACTGAACATCGTACTTGAGGAAATTGTGTGTGAACGCGCATGTCTTAAAGAAATCATTTTAAACAGCCCGTGCCTTCTTCCGTTTATCTCTTTCTCACAAATGTGCCACGCAGAAAATTCTTTACTTTTCAGGTTGTTTGTATGACAGATAAGAGCATATCTACCTGCACATATTTCTTTCCCCTTATTATTTTATAGATAACATTAAGAAATGCTTGGGAAAGGATCAAACTGTCTATTTTAAGTATAAAAACAACATTTAGAACTGAACTTGAGTCATTTATGCATTACTATCTGAATTTCTCTAATCCCTGCTGGTGTTAAAAAATGAATTTGCACTGAGCATAAAACAAACAGTTCCTTTAATATAGTCTTTGCTGCACTAGCAGATGATAATCTCTTGGTCAAAAAAAATTCCTATGGTCCTTTCCCAGTGACAACACAAGAGATTTTCCCATTGAGAGGGAGAGTTGAAGAGATGTAGGCAGAGAGCTGAAGGCAGAGATGGGGGAGAGAGAGGGACATAGAGACATGGGGAAGGAGGAGAGAAGGAAAGAATTTGCAGAACTTATTATCCTGCTATATATACTGCTGGGTTAGGCAAATGAAACACTGGATTCCCTTAGGGCAGTAACTCTATCTAACCAAGAATCTGGAGATCCTTGCAGTCAACCCTATAATGCAGGAGTGAAGATTGCCTCTTGTACTGTCTCTTGGTTCTTTGCCTTGAATTAAATATTTCATGTAAATATCTCCCTATCTATTATATCATGGCATTCCTGTTTTACCAAACCTCTCTCCTTGAGTCATACTATCCATTCTTATGACATAAAACACCACCTAGGTGCTCACAGTTCTGGCTTCTACATATATCCAAATATATATTTAGTTTGTAAGAGAAAACCTAACCTATCTTTTGATTGGTGCAGGGTCAAAGTACATGGGTCTATCCCTACTTAGCAGCATACAATATTTCTGTTTGGCCAGAGATAATGGCAGGTCCGTTTTTGTCAAAAGCTTGTTGTGAGAAATTGCATGAATAGAGGTCATTTAGCAGAGGTCCTGGCAGTAAAAATTTTGCCTATCCTCCAATAGGCAATGAAATAACTGTGCTTTTCAATGACATTATCTTGTGCTTTTCAATGACATTATCTTGGCTTCAGATAGGTTGCTCTTGCTGAAGTACATTATGATGTTAGCCAACTTTCAGTACCGACAGGCCTCTAGCCACATCAAACTGGCATTTTATCTATTATGGAGGTTTTGTTCATCACTCTTTCCTTTTAGCAAACACCAACCAGGAGATATTTCTTATTCTTTGTATTTTAAAAAAGCAATGTTTTATCAAACAATTAATTGTTTTTATCTTATCGACACTATAATTTTGTAATTAGTCATTTCCTCCTCATTGCTTTGATAACTCAGAAGCTCAAAATCAAGTTTATGGTCATGAATAGCATCTAATCTGATCAAATCATATAGATTTCCTATGTTAATGTTATCATAAACATAATTATTTCCCTGCTAATTTTCTACTTTGTTCTGACTCTCTAATTTGTATATTCTATCCCCCTGTTTAATTTTCTAAGTTGTCTCAAGTATTTTGCAAAATAGTAAACACAGAAACACACATATGATATATAGTACTTGCAACAACGCATTATAGTAGTTTTCTTTTTTTAAAAATTTTTAATGTTTATTTATTTCTGAGAAAGAGAGAGACAGAGTGTGAGCAGGGGAGGGGAAGAGAAAGAGGGAGACACAGAATCTGAGGCAGGTTCCAGGCTCTGAGCTGTAAGCACAGAACCTGACATACGCTCGAACTCGTGAACTGAGATCATGACCTGAACTGAAGCCGGATGCTTAACAGACTAAGCCACCCAGGAGCACCTTATTTAACCTTTAATAGGGTTTGGCCCTTAGACAGAGCTCCAGACCTCTCTAACACTCTCCCCTTCCTCCAAATGCCTTAAGAAGTGTAGATATAAATGATTGAGTTATAGGACAGTTACTAACTCATGATCAGGATTGTTCTCTCTCTCTCTCATCCATCTTTGAGGAATCTTGTCCCTTTACTCCCACAAAATGGCAGTTGATAGTAGTGATTCTCTGATTCTAGGAATGTGATGTTGTTCTGTTCACAGAATTACTTGGTTCAGGTAGCCATGATCATTGGGAAAGGAGGAGCGATTGACTGAATGGAGCACTGGGTTGCTATTGCAACAGGCTCTTAATACTACAAACTTTCCTCCCCTTTCCCAGTGCAGGTACAGAAGTTCTTAGTGTGAAATAAGCTCTTCTCCATTGCTGTACAGTGGGAGCATAAACACATAGGAAGCTCTAGAGGCCTGAGTGTGTGCCAACAACTCAGAGAATGTGAAATTAGCTTGGAGTAGAAGAGGCTGTGTTTTCTCTACATTTATGGGCTCTCACTTTCCCTCACGTAGTACTTTCTAAATTTTTCAAGGGATAATTTTAGAAAAAAAAGTCGACAAAAATCAGGAAGTTGGCGTGTTTTGCCAAATAGCAGTATTATTTCTGAATGGCTAGAACCTAACTCTACTCTATAGATATACTAAACTTTTTAAGTGCCTATTTTGTCACCCATGGAATTTTCCATTCAAGGAATTTTTATGACCTTTCATAAACCGTGACAAATCTGAATAGAAGATCATTTGGAATCATGTTTCTTTTAAGAATCTGAAAATATAGACACAGACTTCAGGATTTACACAAGTGAGGTGACATCACCATAGAAGGAATGAACTATGAGTGCACAGAGATGCAATTCTAGGTCCTCTGCCTGCCACAACAGCAGTAACATTTAAAAAAATTTTTTTTTAATTTGTTTTTTAAATTTACATCCAAGTTAGTTAGCATATAGTGCAACAATAATTTCAGGAGTAGATTCCTTAATTCCCCTTACCCATTTAGCCCATCTTCCCTCCTACAACCCCTCCAGTAGCCCTCTGTTTGTTCTCCATAATTAAGAGTCTCTTATGTTTTTGTCCCCCTCCCTGTTTTTATATTATTTTTGCTTTCCTTCCCTTATGTTCACCTGTTTTTTATCTTAAAGTCCTCATATGAGTGAAGTCATATGATATTTGTCATTCTCTGACTAATTTCACTTAGCATAATACCCTCTAATTCCATCCACATAGTTGCAAATGGCAAGATTTCGTTCTTTTTGATTGCCAAGTAATACTCCATTGTGCGTCCGTGCGTGTGTGTGTGTGTGTGTGTGTGTGTGTGTATACCACAACTGCTTTATCCATTCATCCATCGATGGACATTTGGGCTCTTTCCATACTTTAGCTATTGTTGATAGTGCTGCTATAAACATTGGGTTGCATGTGCCCCTTCGAAACAGCATACCTGTATCCCTTGGATAAATACCTAGTAGTGCAATTTTTGGGTCATAGGGTAGTTCTATTTTTAATTTTTTGAGGAAACTCCATGCTGTTTTCCAAAGTAGCTTCACCAGTTTGCATTCCCACCAGCAGTGCAAAAGAGATCCTCTTTCTCCACATCCTCACCAACATCTGTCATTGCCTGAGTTGTTAATATTAGCCATTCTGACAGGCATGAGGTCGTATCTCATTGTGGTTTTGATTTGTATTTTCCAGATGATGAGTGATGTTGAGCATTTTTTCATGTGTCGGTTGGCCATCTGGATGTCTTCTTTGGAGAAGTGTCTATTCATGTCTTTTGCCCATTTCTTCACTGGATTATTTAGTGTTGAGTTTGATAAGTTCTTTATAGATTTTAGATACTAACCCTTTATCTGATATGTCATTTGCAAATATCTTTTCCCATTCTGTCAGTTGCCTTTTAGTTTTGCTGATTGTTTCCTTCGCTGTGCAGAAGCTTTTTATTTTGATGAGGTCCCAGTAGTTCATTTTTGCTTTTGTTTCCCTTGCCTCCAGAGACGTGTTGAGTAAAAAGTTGCTGCGGCCAAGGTCAAAGAGGTTTTTGCCTGCTTCCTCCTCTAGGATTTTGATGGCTTCCTATCTTACATTGAGGTCTTTCATCCATTCTGAGTTTATTTTTGTGTATGGTGTAAGAAAGTGATCCAGGTTCATGTTTCTGCATGTGGCTGTCCAGTTTTCCCAGCACCACTTGCTGAAGAGACTGTCTTCATTCCATTGAATATTCTTTCCTACTTTGTCAAAGATTAGTTGGCCATACGTTTGTGGATGCATTTCTGCAGTTCTCTATTCTGTTCCATTGATCTGAGTGTCTGTTCTTGTCCCAGTACCATATTGTCTTGATGATTACAGCTTTGTAATACAGCTTGAAGTCCAGGATTGTGATGCCTCATGCTTTGGTTTTCTTTTTCAAGATTGCTTTGGCTATTTGGGATCTTGTAATGTTCCATATAAATTTTAGGATTTGTTCTAGTTCTGTGAAGAATGCTGTGTTATTTTGATAGGGATTGCATTGAATATGTAGATTGCTTTGGGTAGTATTGACATTTTAACAATATTTGTTCTTTCTATCCAGAAGCATGGAATATTTTTCCACTTTTTTGTGTCTTCTTCAATTTGTTTCATAAGCTTTCTATAGTTTTCAGTCTATAGATTTTTCACCTCTTTGGTTAGATTTATTCCTAGGTATTTTATGGGTTTTGGTGCAATTGTAAATGGGATCGATTCCTTGATTTCTCTTTTTGTTGCTTCATTGTTGGTGTATAGGAATGCAACCAACTTCTGTGCATTGATTTTATATTCTGCCACTTTGATGAATTCATGGATCAGTTCTAGCAGTTTTTTGGAGCAATCTTTTGGGTTTTCCATATACAGTATCATGTCATCTGCAAAGAGTGAAAGTTTGATGTCCTCCTGGATGATTTGTATGCCTTTTATTTCTTCGTGTTGTCTGATTGTTGAGGCTAAGACTTCCAATACTATGTTGAATAACAGTGGTGAGAGTGGACATCCCTGTCTTGTTCCAGATGTTAGGAGGAAAGCTATCAGTTTTTCCCCATTGAGGATGAAGAAAGCTCTCAGATCCACAACCTAACCTTACACCTTGAAGAGCTGGAAAAAGAAAGCAAATAAAACCACAAACCAGCAGAATACAGGAAATAATAAAGATTAGAGCAGAAATCAATGGTATCAAAACCAAAAAAACAGTAGAACATATCAATGAAACCAGAAGCTTGTTCTTTGAAAGAATTAACAAAATTGATAAACCACTAGCCAGTTTGATCAAAAAGAAAAAGGAAAGGACCCAAATAAATAAAACCAAGAATAAAAGAGGAGAGATCACAACCAACAAAGTAGAAATAAAAACAATAATAAGAGAATATTATGAGCAATTATATGTCATTAAAATAGGCAATCTGGAAGAAATGGACAAATTCCTAGACACATATAAACTATCAAAACTGAAACAGGAAGAATAGAAATTTTTAACAGACTTAAAACCAGTAAAGAAATCAAATTCATAATAAAAATCTCCCCCAAAATAGGGGTGCCTGGGTTAAGCATCCAACTTCAGCTCAGGTCATGATCTCACACTCCGTGAGTTTTAGCCCCATGTCAGGCTCTGTGCTGACAGCATACCTGGAGCCTGCTTTGGATTCTGTGTCTCCCTTTCTCTCTGCCCCTCCCCTGCTTATGCTCTGTCTCTGTCTCAAAAATAAACAAAAACATTTAAAAAAATCTCCCCAAAAACAAGAGTCCAGGGCTAGATCCCTTTCAAGGAGAATTCTACCAAACATTTAAGGAAGAATTAACACCTATTCTCTTGAAACTGTTCCAAAAAATAGAAATGGAAGGAAAACTTCCAAAGTCTTTCTATGAAGCCAGCATTACCCTGATTCCAAAACCAGACAAAGACCCCACTAAAAATGAGAACTATAGACCAATTTCCCTGATGAACATGGATGTGAAAATCCTTAACAAGGTGTCAGCCAACCGGATCCAACAATACATTTAAAAAATTGTTCACCACGATCAAGTGGGATTTATACCTGGGATGCAGGACTGGTTCAATACCCACAAAACAATCAATGTGATTCATCACATCAATAAAAGAAAGGACAAGAACCACATGATCCTCTCAATAGATACAGAGAAGGCATTTGACAAAATACAGCATCCTTTCTTGATAAAAACCCTTAAGAAAGTAGGGATAGAAGGATTATACCTCAAGATCATAAAAGCCATATTTGAAAGTCCCATCACTAAAAATTTTTAAATGATGACTGGCCTCGTCCAGACTGGAATTTCCACCAGGACACTTTTTGAAACATTGGAAGGCCATCAAGCACAATTTGTGTAAAAGGGATCTAAGCAAAGTGTGGTTCAGAGTTAAAACTGCTCACTTCCCTGCAGGGCCAATTACTGAGTCTCCGGGTAGTGTAGGAACAGAGCAAGTCCTTGGGCAGAAGCAGTGGAGTGCATTTTTTTTTTCCATGCAAAATGATAGACTCTGGATTCTGGTGAAAAATTAGAATCTGGGCAGTAAATGGCACTTGGACAAAAGATACTTTTCTAATAATTTAGATGATGAAATTTCCCTTTTACTCTCTTTTATTGAGGAGCAAATATACGGATAACATTTTTCTGTCTTCAAGAGCATTCTCCCCGTCTATCCTGAGATCCTTTTTGATAGACTTAATATACATTTTCCTGGATGGCGCAGTACTATATGCGTCCAAGCCACAGGAAACAAATCATTTTGAGGACCCCAAGTTCTTATCCCAAGGGACTCCCTCCCCCGGCACCCAGACCCCCAAACACACATCCCAAGTGGAGTCCACACTCAGGGCCAGGGAAAGCAAGGACAATACCTCATGTGTGACTTCACATCCAGCAACTCCAGGGCAGTAACCCGTGGCTCCCCAGCCAGGTTTTGCAAGATCTTCAGCCTTGGCCCACAGTGCTTGTAAAATTCGGTACAAATATTCAGCAGGGACTCCCGAGGTCTTCTAAACTCCTCCCGAGCAATTCGTTCATCCAGTTCCTCCCTGGGAAGGCCTTGCCCTTCCTCAAGTAAGTGAAGGTTTTCCCTGGGGAATTATAAAAAGTTACCTGGGGGTCTGAAAAGGTATATGTGTGGCAACACTGAGAGAAGGGTATCACACTGAAGCAAAATCTAAGATTCCTTATATTATGTTCATACACATTAATGAAGCAGTAAGCCAGGGCCTAGGAGAACCTCATCTGAAGGGTAAAGAATGTTTATCAACCTGGAAGAGATTGCCATCTCCGAATGCAGTAGCTTTACCTGAGCCACTTTGTGAGGATTTACCCAGAGATAGTATGTCATGCATTAATTAAATGAAATCTAATGGAACCATAACCCAGCTCAAAAGGCAATCATCACAAGATGTCAGAATTAGTATGAAATCAGGGCTTGTCTTTCTGTACCTGATAAAGTGCAGTTTGGCTCCTTGTTCCTGGTACCTGGAGATCAGAAAAACAGTCTGCTTTACTATGGGCAAGAACAGGGTTCTGGTGAGGCTTCTTAAGGACTATTTCTCATGAAAAGCCCCTGAAGCTACACATCTTAAAAAATGTATTTATTTTGAGAAAGAGAGAGAGCAAGTGGGGGAGGGGCAGAGGGAGGGAGAGAGAGAATCCCAAGCAGGCGCTGAGCAGAGAGCCCTATGCAGGGTTCAATCTCACAAACACATGAGATCATGACTTCAGCTGGAATCAATGTGGTTTATACATACAATGGAATACCACTGGGCAATGAGAAAGAATGAAATCCTACCATTTGCAGCAACGTGGATGGAACTAGAAGGTATTATGCTGAGTGAAATAAGTTAGTCAGAGAAAGACAGATAACATATGATTTTACTCATATGTGGATCTTGAGAAGATCCATGAGGGAAGGGAAGGGAAAAAATAGCTACAAACAGAGAGGGAAGGAGGCAAACCACAAGAGAATCTTAAATACAGAGAACAAACTGAGGGTGGACGGGAGGGTGGGGGAGAGGGGAAAATGGGTGATGGGCATCGAGGAGGGCACTTGTTGGGATGAACACTGGGTGTTGTTTGTAAGCGATGAACCACGAGAATCTACCCCAAAAACCAAGAGCACACTTTACGCACTGTATTTTAGCCAATTTGACAATAAATTATATTTAAAAAATTATAGAAAAGAAAATAAAAGCCAAAAAAAAAATGAGTTGGATGCTTAACCAACTCAGGCACCCCAAAGCTACACATTTTGATAAGTTCACAAATGCACATATACTAATCCTAAACTACAAAATCTTTATCTTTCATTTGGCTACCACACATGCAATTATAGCTGCTATGAAAGCTGTCCCATTGGCATACAATTTGTAGAAAGATAAACATATGCGAAGTCACGGAATACAGCCAAATGAGGGGACTTTTGAAAATTTTTGAAAGTAATGTGAATCTAAGTTACAGTTTAACGTGATGTATTTTGTTTCAAGTGATCAGAAGAAGAAATATGGCTGACTTCTTTTTAGTTCTGGAGACTTATTGCTTTATGATTGATTAATAATAGGACTTTAGAAGCTCTCTTTTCCCATGTACCCTTCATCTGGTAGTTAAACCTAGCTCCTGAATGTCACTTAACAACATATGTATTTTTTCTTTTCTTTTTCTTTTAATTTTTTAATGTTTATTTATTTTTGAGAAAAGAGACATGGAACAAGTGGGGGAGGGGCAGAGAGAGAGAGAGACACACAATCTGAAGCAGGCTCCAGGCTCTGAGCTGTCAGCACAGAGCCCGACACGGGGCTCGAACTCATGAGCCATGAGATCATGACCTGAGCTGAAGTTGGATGCTCAGCCGACTGAGCCACCCAGGTGCCCCTATTTATTTTTTCTTACTATAGGAAATTGAGGCATGAGTTAACCATCACTCGAGTAATTTACAGTTGGGTTCGGTATTTATTAATTTTTTATTATTTAAAAAAAATTTTAAACATTTATTTTTGAGAGACAGAGAGAGACAGTACATGAACAGGGAAGGGAGAGAGAGAAAGGGAGATACAGAATCTGAAGCAGGCTCCAGGCTCTGAGCTGTCAGCAGAGTCCAACTCAGGGCTCAAACCCACAAACCACGAGATGATGACCTAAGCCGAAGCTGGATGCTTAACCGACTATATCACCCGGGCGCCCCTGTTTTATTTTTATTTTATTTTATTTTATTTTATTTTATTTTATTTTATTTTATTTTATTTTATTTTATTTTATTTTATTTTATTTTGTTTGTTTATTTATTTATTTATTTATTTATTCCCTGATGAACAGGGAATTAACTTTACCTAAGGAATAATACATACTTAAAACTGTGTTTCAGAGGGAAAATTACTTAGCTTCTCCTTAAGATCTCCCTACTAACTAGCTACTCCATAGTGGGAGATGAGAACTTTTTCTCTAACTGATTTGGGGCTTGCCCTATCTTAAATTTTCCTTGGGGGAAGAAGCTAATTAAACCTGTGCGTGTGTATATGTGTGTTAGAGTGTTTAGAGGTTAACACAGAATGAACAGCTTAAGTATTAACTAGTCTAGCCAGTGTCTGAGTTACACCAAAACAGGGAGGGAGATTAAGTCAATGACCATGAAAGCATCATTTAAGGACCTAATGCAAAATTTGGATGAAATGTACATGGAAAATCTGTCCAGATGAAAGAAAGTTGACCCTGTATAACTGCCCTGGGAATGAGAAACCACCCCCTGATTATTATTGTTTCATTTGGCTTTTTCTTGGAGGCAAATGAAACAACACTGGAATAGTTCAAAGACCACCCAGGAGGCACAGAACATCTTTCACGTTCATGCAAACAAAACGCCACAAATGTCAGTTGATGAAGGTGGCTTGGATTTCTCTTCGATGCTTTCAAAAGAAGCCTTGTAACTCTAAACTCTCACCTTCTTTCCTTTTCCTTGGAGAGTTTCACACTCATTATTGACTATTTTCAAGATTCCTTTCATTCCCAACAGCTGAGACTCAGGTTGTATGAAACGGAGGGGCCATAGATGAATAAGGCGAGTGAATTACCTGGTGTTCACCCCGGACGACATGGTGTGATTGGCTGTGGTGGTTCCTTTATGACCTTGGTCACACCTGCTCATCTGTGGGGCTGTCATGGGCCTGCAACAGGGACAGTAATGGCCACAACAAAACAACAGCAAGAGAAGTAGAAACATTTACAAAGTCCTCAAGTTATGGAAACTCACTTAAGTTTTAAATCACTTGCAGAGTCTTCAAAAGAGACTGTCTAGTTGGGCTTTTCTGTCACACTCTTGCTGTCTCTGTTCTGAGAGTCACTTTAAAGGGAACATTGGTTCCCAGGGGTGTATTAACATACCATGATTTAAGTTCTTCTACTTCTTGGTTTTGAGTAATAAACTATGACACTTCAAACCAGACATTTATGAACTCAGACTTCTAAGTCTGTAGGATTCAGTGAATGTTAAGAGCTCATTTTTCAATTTGACAGGTATCAGGAAGTTAATGATTTTAGACGATACGTAAATGGTAAAGGCGTATACACCATTTTGGCTACCCATGTTGTAATCAATATAACCACCTTCTTTTTTCTGAAAAACAACCAAAGAATGAAAGAATCCTTCTAGTCAAAATTATACCTAAGACTACCCAAAGAAGTGAGTAAATTAGTATCTGTTATAAGTAGGTAATTTAGACACTCAGAAGTAGATTTGAATCATCTCATTTTATACCTGCAGGGTTTCCTTCAAATACTAGGTAATCTTTGCCTCTGTATCAGCATCTGAGACATGGAAAGGATGATGCAGCTTTTCAAAGCTTGCACGAATTCTTTAAGGCTTGCTTTCATAATGTTCATTTTCTGTATGCTGGGTGTGGCTGGAAAGTAAGCTTTTTAACAGTCACACTAGACTTTGTCTTCCTGTGCCATTGTTGTGGTAGGCAGAATTTAAAGATGGCCCCGAGACCTATACTCCTCCTGGTGTTACCTCAGTGATTACAATATGTTATATTGCAAAAGGGAAATTATATGGGTAGGCCTAATCTTATGGCACCAGCCCTTAAAAAGCAGAGTTTTCCCTTGTTAGGAACAGATAGACTTGAAGCATGAGAAGAGCTCAGGGCACCATTGCTGACTGGAAGATAGAAGGAGCCATGTGAGAAGGAAGGCAGGTACCTTCTGAGTGGCCCCTGGCTGACAAAAAGGAAAGAGGACCTCACACCTAAAACTGCATGGTGTTGGATTCTGCCCGAAACCTAAACAAGCTTAGATAAGGAGTTTCCCCCAGAACTTTCCGATAAGAGCCCAGCGTGATTGCTATCTTGATTTTGGCTTTGTGAGACCCTGAGCAGAGAAACCAGCTAAGCCTGCCCAGACTTCTGGCCTATGGAAATATGAGATAATGAATGTTTTGTTTTATGCCCCTAAATTTGTGGTAACATATTAGATAACACTAGAAAATTAACATTAATACCATTATAATATACTTACTTGTGTGTTACTCCCTTTATAACTATTAATTATTTTTCATGAGTAAGGAAATTAGGAGCGTGGAAGTGAAATGGGGTTCTTCTTATCTTCTTTTTGTATAAACAGCAAAGCTGATTTTATTGTGAATAATCGCAGCTGACCAAGAAGGCTAGTTCTCCTCTCCACCAAAAGAATATTAAATACGCTGGAATATTTCGAACCACAGAATTTTATTTTATTACTTTTTTATTTTTTATAGTTTAATTATTTATCTTAGAGAGAGAGACAGAGAGAGAAAGAGATAGCATGAGTGGGGGAGGAGCAGAGGGAGAGAGAGAGAGAAAGAGAGAGGGAGAGAGAGAGAGGATCCCAAGCAGGCTCTGCTGACAGTGCAGGGCCTGACATGGAGCTCAATCCAACTACTATAAGATCATGACCTGAGCTGAAACCAAGAGTCAGATGCTCAAATGACGGAACCACCCCAGGGCCCCTGGAGCCACAGAATTTTAAATGCCAATGCTCCATCCATAACTCTTGGTAGAATTTTGGGTAAGTCAATTTTGGATAAGTTAATTGACCTATTAACTTCTCTCCTATAGAAAGGAGGGAAGCACCAATATTGCACAATATGAGGAGAAATAAAAGTGGCATTTGAAAAAACGGATTGCTCTTCTCTCCTCTAACTGCAGGAGGGGGCTCGTGATGTAACCAGATAGGTGCAGAAGGAAGAATGTAAGTCTGATAGTTCTCCTTAGGATGTTCTTCCTCCTAGGACTTTCATGAAACGATCATCAAAGCACTGGGACTGCGTCCCTTTGGAAGAGGCAGTTTGGCACGGAGCCCCGTTCCACTGCTTCCCATCTTGTCTGCCAGGTGCACATGGGCTCTTCAGCACTGGCAGTCTACCAAAGGCTTTTGGGCTACACTCTGCTTGCCTAGGTTGGCAATGCAGCTCGTGATTAGAAGCTAAACATATATTGACTTAATGAATCACAATCTCCCTCCCTCTCTCACTTGCTCGTGCATGTTAGAAAAGTCCTTCCTGGACCGAGGAATTTCAGCTAGGCTTTTCATCAACAGGGCAAGATGGGGCTGGGGAAGTTGGTGCCTCTTGGTGGGAGTAAGTCACGGACAGAATTTAGGCTAAGGATGTGGCCAAATGATGGAGGGGCAAAGACGCCGACGTAGGGAGAAGGCTTCCCCACCTCCACTCTAGGGAACAATATCTCTTTCTGGCTAATTGTATGTGGGAACAGACAAAGAAAGCCATTCATCTGCAGAACTTCCTATCTCCACCTCTTCCAGTTCTCACTCTGTCTGCCCCCATCCCTTCCATCCCCACCCAGCTTCTCAATGCCATCTGCTTCTGCACCCAGACTCATGCGACAGGACTAACTTCTTCGTCCTTTATTTAGGGTTGAACTCTGGTGTCAATGTACCTTTCCATTCCCAAATCCCTCAGCCTGTTATCCCAGCACCACTGAGCCTTGCCTCACAGAGAACCTGTTATTTCTAGGAGGAGAATAAAATTCTGTTGTTTATGTTTGTTTTATGGTGTCTGAAACGACAGGACAAAAACCACAGCTCTTTACAAACAGTAAAATAATAAAAGAAGGCTTCGTTGGACTTGCAGACATTTCATGTCTTATAAAATAATATAAAAGCTAATAAAAATACATATCACATTTTCATCTTCACTATATTGGCCCTTTTACAAAAAGATCTGTTCACTACTGGGTTAAAACTGCCACAGAAGTTCAGCAAGCTCCATGCAAATATGTTCATGGTATTATTACTATTACTATTATTATTATTATTATTATTGTTGTTATTATTTTTTTATTTTTTTAATGTTTATTTATTTTTGAGAGAGAGAGAGACAGAGACAGAGCGTGAGAGGGGGAGAGGCAGAGAGAGAGGGAGACACAGAATCTAAAGCAGGATCCAGGCTCTGGAGCACAGAGCCTGACGTGGGGCTCAAACCCATGTACGAACCACGAGATCATGACCTGAGTCGGAGTCAGACGCTTAACTGACTGAGCCACCCAGGCGCCCCTAGTATTATTATTATTAATTATTCAGAGTAGCACTATTTATCCAAACAATTTAGGGAATGTTTGCAGTTTTAAGCCACATAAGGCTGAATTTGGGCAAGTGTCTATCAATAAAGATAGGGTTATTAGAGATTTTTAGTCACCGCATGTTTTTCTTCATCTTTTTGGTAGATATACACATTGTAAGGTCATGGACATCTCTGCGACGGGTTACCTGGTGAGGACCTCTACACTGTACAAGAGGGCCTGCAAGGATGTCGCAAGAGCAGCCGTGGCTGCGATCTCTTCTCGGGCAGCAGGCACTGTCTCCACTTGTGACGTCTGCCTCTTTAGCTTTTGTAGGTAACAGGGGACCAGAGCTTCCAAGACCATCAGCATCTGGAGACTTTAATCAACAGAAAGGCAACCAAGTCACATGTTACATTCTACTGTTATTGGCTGTGTCATATTTAGGAACGTGGAGGAATGAAAAGCCTCAAGAGTGATGACTGATTCTAGGCGCCCTTCCCACCCCACCCAAGTCAAGAGTAAGTAGAGCAGCTGGAAGTTTGACCAACATTAATTAATTAATTAATTGAGCATCTAGTAAAAGGTGATGAAAGTCTGCTTGCCTTTAGGGAGAATATGGCCTAGTGGGGAGGGGAAAAATAGCATATAAACAACTCATTGAAAGAACAATAGAATAATTGGTGGAGCTATGCACCCTATTTAGAGAAACAGGCATCACAATGATCAATAAAGCTTCCACCCAGGGATTTGCTGAGAGTGATTTTTTTACCTGAAACAAATTTTACCCAAGATAAAGCCCTTCCCTGGGAGGCTGGCTTCTTAAAGTTTAAGCAGTTTTCGAGAAAGAGTCTGTGGAAATAGCCACTGTGATGCAGGTCTGAAAATAGCTGCTTACTAGAGTCAATAATAAAAAATCTCAAATGTATTTCGCTAATAAGAAACCCATGTTAAACATAAGTACATAGAAACATTGAAGGTAAAAGTAAGAACAAACACCAATCAAACTTATTATAAAGCTGTAATAGCTAAGACAGTGTAATATTGGTACGAGTGATGAGGGATGGAAGCAAAAAATGTTCACCTTTAGTCCGGAAGCCTGACCTATAGCCTGCATAGTTCCGTTAAGGATCAAATACACGGTGGTCGCTACAGTCTTAAAGGGTTTCATGACTGCCTGTGTGCTTCATCAACAGTTAGTGTTGAACTAAATGGTAAGCACCAGAGAAATCTTGCAAAAGTAGTGTTATGAGAAGTTTGAAGAAGACATTTATGATCTAATACTCCCTGCATGTCCCTTCCCCCCTGAGCACTAAGCCTATAACAACCACCTGCATACAGCAAAAAGCACAGCTTTCTGCCCACAGGTCCTGGCCCTGTGCTACTTAAATAAACCCACTAATTTGCACCATACAATGTCTCAAGAATTCTTTCTTGGAATAAAACAAAAAAAAAATTTTTTTTGTTGGTCATTGTGCTCCATGGCCCCACAACACAGGAAAGACAAATAGACATATGGACCAGAATAATGCGTCTGAAACAAATCCACAAATACTTGATTTATAACAAGGATGACATTGCAATGCAATGGAAATGCTAGTCTTTTCCATAAATGGAGCTTGATCTATTGTCTATTAGTATTTATATGGAAAAAAGAAATCTTGACCCTTACTTTACACCATACCCTACATTAATTTCAGATGGATTATCAATCTGAATATGAAGATAAAACAAATAAGGCATCTGGCAGATAATATAAAGGGACATATTCATAATCTTGAGTTAGCCAAGATTTCTTCAGAGGATACAGAAAGCCCTAAGCAATAAGGAAAAGAGTGGTACATTGGACAACATTAAAATGAAGAGCTCTGTTCATTGAAAGATGATGTTAGGTAACTAAAACTATAAGTCAAAGAGTAAGAGATGTGATTTGAAATACACATAACCAGTGGTATGCTGGAGTAGGCATGTACCAGGTCAAGGAAGCCTACATATGCTTCTGTTTCCAACCCCAAGGTCAATGTCATGCTGCCATCTTGTACTCAGCAATTGCTACATGTTGGCAAACTAGCAATGCTATGTGTCAGGGACTCTCTTCCCCCAGGGAACTGGTTGTTAAATGTTTACCAGCACATCAGTCCATATAAGCTAAAAAATACTCACATCAGACTCTTTAGACAAATTCTACATATCAAATTAAAAAATACTGATAGTCTCATTTAAAAATGGGTAGAAGACTTCAAGAGGTACTTTGCAAAAGTAGATATCCAAATTCCAATAAACATCTGGAAAACTTCCAAACCTTTCAGTTTGCAAGAGGGAAATAGAAATCAAAACCACAATGAGATCTCACTACAACCCAACAAAATGGCTACAATGAAGACTGAGTATCAAGTGCTAATGAGGCACGAGAGTACTAGAACGTTTATACACCACTGGTGGGAATGGAAATTGATACAACCACTTTGGAAAACTGGTAGTATCTCCTAAAGCAAAACATACACATATTCTATACCTAGCATAGCATTTCTACCTACAGAAATACAGATATGTGTGCTCACAAAGACACACGCAAAAATGTTCACTGCAGCACTATTTGTAATAGCTTCAAATTAGATATCACACAAATGTCGGTCAGTAAGAAATCAATTGTGGCGTAGACACTAAATGAAATATTACCGACGAATGAAGAACAAACTATGGTTACACACAATTATATCGGCAAATCTCATGAAACAGTAGTGAATAACAAAAGTCGGGCATTAAAAAGTACTTAACATATTTCATTGGAATAGGGTTCAGAAATAGGCAAAGATGATTTGTGGTTTAGGATAGTGAGCATAAGATGTTCAACCGATTGAGCCACCCAGGTGCCCGTGGCCTTTTAATATTAGAGAATATTTATGCATTTTATTATTGCAGTGTCTTGATGTTATCACTTCATCTCACTGCAGAGCCTCTGATACACCCTGTTAACAAAGTACTCAGACACACTTGGAACGGAAAATAGAAATAGGGGGTATTTTTACACCCAGGAATACAGTGGACTTGGAGTTAATGTAGGGTTTCAATCCTTTCTCAAGTCTTTCATGGAGCTGTGATATTATAGAAGAAGCCCAAGGAAACTGGGAGTGAGTGAGGGCTACAGCCACACTTCTAGTTGACCACAGGCATAATGTTTAATCCGCATTGATTAACACAAAAAAAGCTGGGAATCTTAGGAGGGGGATGTTTCTTATTCATTCTTCATGTAGAAAGAGTTCAATTAGTATGAATCCTGTTTCGTTTTTGCCCCTTTACTCATCCTGTTCTAGGGCACAGGGATAAACCAATCTAAGGGGTAAATTGATAAAGATACACTGTCAAAATCAACCCAGTTCTTTCCTTCTTTCTCGAAGAGTTGCCAACATAGTAGGACTTCTTTCCTCCATACTGTGAGTTTTTAGGGTGGTCCTGTGTCAAGCTTAATCCTTATACCCAAAATATGATAGCAAATAACATGGGACTTTGTTTATGAGTTAGGTATTACAAGAAAAGATCAAAGTAGCTTGAGAAGTTGAGGGACAGATTACCTAATATCAATATCACTGGGGAGGAGGGCCAGAGGTTTGATTAAGCCAGCATCAAGGAATATTTAAAGGAATGTAACTCTATTATTTTTAAATATCTATACTACATAACAGGGCTATCCATAATTCATTTGAATTCCTGTCTCTGCCTTTAAAACACCTATTTTAATAGCAAGATGGGACTGGCTTTCATTTCACATATTAGTACATAAACAAGACCAGAGCCAACATCCAGGAATTGGGATGACATTTTCCATGTGAATCCTTTGGATTCCTTACACTTGGCAAAATGACAGGCAAGATTTATATTCTTGTTCGTTGTATGACAGGAGTTCTTACCGCTCCTTGAAAAGCATCTTCTTTAATAGTTTAAATGTCTGCTCTGGAATTCTGTTTGCTATTAACATATATCATGTATCGGGGCAAAATTTTCTTTTTTTTTCAACGTTTTTTTTTTTTATTTATTTTTGGGACAGAGAGAGACAGAGCATGAACGGGGGAGGGGCAGAGAGAGAGGGAGACACAGAATCGGAAACAGGCTCCAGGCTCCGAGCCATCAGCCCAGAGCCCGACGCGGGGCTCGAACTCACGGACCGCGAGATCGTGACCTGGCTGAAGTCGGACGCTTAACCGACTGCGCCACCCAGGCGCCCCCGGGGCAAAATTTTCTAAATGAGACTAAACATTTTAGCTGCTGCACAAATTCCAAATTTTAGGCAATTTTAAATTAATGAGGATTTACTATATTTCCCAAAGCCTGTGCAATGACAAGTTTCCTAAATTTAGTTTTTGAAAACATACATTACAGAATATTAGAGGATGATATGAACAAGCATAACTTTTGTATTCATTCAATTTTATTTCCTTTGCCATGTTTACTTATCCCAAGGCACAGAACAAAGGGCTGCAATTACCTTCGGAATGACTCAGGAGCATATGCCACCACAGTAACACACAGCTTAATGGCCTCACTTATAGAGAAGGTCAGGTCTTCATTTCCATAGCAGAAATCTGAGGGGACAGAAGGTTAAGGCACAAAATCAAAGTGCATTTTGCCAGGGATAAAGAAGAGATTCCCACTCTCAACATTCCAGTTATATTTTGTAACCATTTCTTCGCCAGACTTTAATCCTAAACCGTGAACATTATTAATTTCTTCATCTAAAAGGACTGAAAACTCTGTTTCCTACTTTTGAATAATCAGATGATAAATAAAAGTGCCTTTTGGGGGGCAGTTTTTTAAAAAAACAATCTTACCTATTAGAAGCTATCAAGGGCATGTAGATGTGTAAGGTAAGACAGGAGCTTTTCTCTTTGATTTACCTCTAGTTCTATACATTCCTTGATAATAAAGACCATTTTAGAGAGTTGCTCACCTAGAATTGCCTGGAAAACCTAATTTCCTGAAAACAGCAGAACTACAGAAGGGCAGTATGAGGTATCAGTTTAATACAATTTTCATGGTAGAGAATTCCTTACTCTTTAGGATTTTCAAGAAATTTAGGAAAAAAAGGAGAAAGGAAATGTACTCATTCAATTTATACCACTTTTCCATTTATTTTTGCTGTTTTGATTTAGGTTAAAATATTCAATATGGAATTATTAAAAAAAAATTACAAAGAGACAAAGAAGATCAGGGTAAATTCTGTTTTTACCTAACGACTTAAGAGGCTTCTCAGCTTTGACCAGCTCTAAGATGTCTAATATGTCAGTGGTCTCGCCCTCCAGGGACTGCAGCAGGTCGAACAGGCACTGAGCTGACACACCTTTGCTGGGCCCATTATTGGCCACATCCTGAATAAAGAAAGGCAATTTTAATTTATTGATTCCCACCTCAGCACTAACATGGTGTGATCAGGAATTCAAATTTCAATAACATTATCACTGATAGCAATTACATTGATCTGGTACTTAGCTCACACAATCCTGCATCCAAAAATGCTACCATATGATTTTGGAGAAGAATCCCTGACTGTCAAGGACTCTATTAAATGTTAATCTGGTACAAAAGAGATATTTGTGGAAACTCCTAAAAATAGAGCAGTATGTAAACTTCCAGAATCACTCATGTAAATGTTTCCTCTGGTCTGTGTTGGAAGGACTCTGCATTCCCAAAGGAACTTTCCATAACATATTAGTTGAACACTTCAAATACGTTTGGGGAAACAGATGCTAATTTTCACAACTCTGGGCATTTTACAGGTCTTGTTTGATAATATAATTCCAAAATGGAGATATCGGCCATCTCAAATCTATTTAAAATGGTTTTGATTCATCCATTAAAACAACAAATCCCTATTAAATTATTACTATGTGCCATGCACAATTCTGTATACCAAGGTTATAACAAAACAAAACCAAAAAAGACATACAAGCAAAACAACTAAAACAAACCAAAAGCAAACAGAAAAACAGGTGAAGGTCTTGCTTTAGCGGAGCTTAAATTCTATTTTGGGGTATGGTAGAGAAATGTAGTAGTGAAACAAATACATGTATGATATGCAATACAGCATAAGTGTTCTGAAGAAAAAGAAAAATAAAGCAGGGTAAGTACTAGACAGTGATAGGAATGAGAATCAGGAACTCTTCCTTTTGCCACATTCTATTTTCTATCTTTTTATTAATTAAGTATAAAACTGGAGAGTTGGTCTATTTATATCTTACAGGCTGAGACGAGTGTTGAAGAAAAATGAAGAGAAATAATATGTGATATTCCTATCACATTGGTTGAAGAAAGAGAGCTGAGACGCTGATTATACAAATGGACAATATAAATGAGTAGCCCATATTTAAAAATAGAACACTGATCAAGAACCTGTAGTAACCTACTCAGGAAACCAACCCACTGTCCACAGTAACTAGCCAGGGAAGCTAGCCTGCTACAAGTCAGGTTACTAGGAAGTCAGCCTACTAGCTCTAGTGGAAACCAAACAATAACCCCTTTAACCATTGGCTCCCCAAAAGGCCAGGACTTGATTAAAATTGACAGCTTCCCTAATCCTTGTCCCTTCTTCCAACTAGACCAGTCAGAGAAAGCCAAATATGTACCCCTAACCAATTGCATAGGATGTGGCCCCCACCCCCTGCCTTCTAGTTAGCCTGCTTACAGCTCCCCCACACCCATGGCCTCCAGTCAGGGCATATCTGAAGTCTTCCCTTTTCTCCACCATAAAATCTCTTACTCCTCTGTCTGCTTTTGAGTCTTTGCCAAGACACAAGTCACAGTGGCTAACTCCATTGCTGTAGCAAATTCTGAATAAAGAGCCTTTGCTTTTTTTCATTTGGTCTGCATTTATTTCCAGAGAGCCACTTACCGGAAACTCCAGGAGAGGGGCCACACTAGCAAACAGCTGGAGCACAAATGGCTTCCGGTGTAGAATGTAGAACTGGTGGCAGGCAAATTCAATGGCTTGACGCAGCTGGGGATTGCTCTCATAGTCAGAGTATACCTGTGGGAAAAATGGCATATATTCAGAAAATGCCTTAACAGCATATCAGAGTTGTGTTGACTTTTAAAACTCATAGCCACGGAATGCGTGGAGGAAAATGGCTAAATTTAATAAACTGGTTGATGGGAGTAAAACAGTATAATCTCTCTTCAGAGAAATTTGGTAATACACATGAATACACTTTTTCCCAGGGAGTTTGTGACCAGGAATTTATTTCAAGAAAGGAACTGGGAAAACGCACAAAGATGGATATATAAGAATTCCTGCTGCAAATTTGCATATAATAGTGGAAAATTGGAAACTGCTTAAATTATTCATAAATTGGGATAGATTAAATACATTATAGTATATGCATGTAACAGAATATTATGCAGTTATTTAGAAAGATGCTATAGCACAAAATGTAGCTATGTGAAAAAATGTCCATGATATTTTTAGTGTTATGTGAGAAAAGTAGGTAACAAACTTGAATATATGGTATGATCCATATGTTTTCTTTTTAAAAAAAAAAAGTAGGATAGAGTGCCAAGATTTTCAAGAAGTATAAACAATGGTTATCTAGGAAGGAGGATTATAAGTGATCTTTATTTTCTTCTTTAAACTTTATTTTCTGAATGTTATAATGAGCATTTGCTTTTGGTAATCAGTAAGAAAAGTTATAGAAATAGAGAAAATTCCAACTATTTAAAAATAGGAGAGGCCTGATGCTAAAGAAAACTTCTTGCCCCTATAGGTTGAACAAATTCTACTTTGCACAAGCATGTATTACTTTTATAATTTTTATTGAAATTTCCACAGTAGAGAATTAGGGTGAGCCCCTAGGGTTTGTTTGAACTTCATCCAGTACTCCTAAACCTAGCCAGATACACATTAGACAGGAGTACATGGAAACAATTTCTGCTGAATTCACCTCCTCCAATCTCAGCATAGTAAGTTTAATAGCAACAGAAATCTCTATTCAGATAGAGATCAGAGAATCTCTCAGGAGAAACATCAGCTGAATACTTGCTGTACATTTGAATAAAAAGAGCGGTGATTCCCAAATTTCTAGGGCATTAGAACCACCTGGAGGTCTTGTAGAAACCCAGGTTAATGGGTCCTGACTCCACCGTTTCTGATTAAATAGAGGGTGGGACCCAAGAATTCGTCTAACACATTCCCAGGTGATGTTGTTGCTGCTGATCTTGAGACCACACTTTGAGAAGCACTCACAGAGTGGCTAGAAGAAATGGGAAAGCAAATCCCAGGTCTGGGAGATCTGAGGATAGAATGGATATCTTAGGATATTGTGACCTTTTGGAAATTTCTGGGGAGATTTCATTTGGTGCCTTCTGCTGCCACAAAAGAAGATAATTCTATCATTAAAAAGGTTTAGCACAGATCTTGTTGACCTGCTATCTGGGCGGTTAATTATGTGTTAGAAGAGTAGAGCCATGGCACCTGCAGCATGGTGGGCAGAATCCACTGGTAGCCACTGAGAGAGAAAAGGTGATTGAAGTGCACAGCGCTGTTGATGACGGTGGCAGCGTACTGCCTGAGCAGGGCACTGTCTTCTGGGTGGAGGATCAGAGCCCCATTGAAAACGTTGAGGAAGAGCATGATTTCATCTCCCCAGGGAAACTCGCTCGGCATGCCCAGGAACATCTCCTCCAGGAGCTGGATCCACAAGCTTTTCTGAAGAGTGTCGAGGCCAAACAGCTCCTTCCCAGCTGTGAGAACATGAAACAGCAGAGACAGAATTAGCCCCACACCAATCCTGTCAGCGTGGGAGGGCAATCAAACCGGAGGACGCTGCTGTTTCCCATTTGCTCCAGCTCCGGGACGTGAAGATAAGATGCACTGCTGAAATGCTTCCCAGCACACATGGCTGGCGCTGGTATCACACTCCCTAGTTCTCAAAGGACTTCCATCATCACCTCTTTGATTCAACTCTGTAGGCAAGACAGGGCTGGCATTTGCAGCGTGTTGCTACTGAATAAGCAGTGGCTTTGAGGAAAAAAAAATAGGTTGTTTCAGAGAGAAAATGGCAGGGTTGGGACTGCGTCTAGATCTTTTAACTCCTGGACAGACTGGAGCTCTTTCTACTATTTGTTCTGGAGCTTCTGGGTGAAGACACTGAACACTGGGATGCTAACTAAAGTGTCTCAAAGGAGTAACATAGTAAGGTTTCAAAACAAGTTTCTTTTTGTCTGTCTCGGGCTCCCTCTCAATTCAGGTGTAATTTAGATAGAGTAAAACATGCACAGATCTCAACTGTAGAGCTTAATGAGTTTTGGCAAAAACACACACACATGTGACCAACATACCAGTCAATACATAGACCATTTTCATCACCTCAGAAAGTTCCCTCAGGCCCCTTTCCAGAAAATCCAGCGCCCCCATCCCCATCCCAGAAGCAGCCACTGTCCTGATTCCTGTAATTAGTTTTGCCCCTTTCTGAACGGCCTATAAACACCCATTCTTCACTTAGTCAAGTACTTCCTTAACAATACCATACTATTTCCTTCAACTGCTTATGATTAGCTTAGAGGACGGGTCTCAAAGTTTGGTCCCTGGAATAACAGCATCAACATCACCTGGGAACTTGTTAAAATTCAAGTTCCCGGGCTCCATTCCAGAACTACCGAATCAGAAGCATGGGAGGGTGGAGCCCAGCAATCTGTGTTTTGTGAAGTCCTCCAGGTGATCCCGATGTACTCAAGGCTGAGAAACAACGGCTTATAAAACTGTCTGCTGGTTAAGAGGCTTTCCAGCTGAGGACAAATCCAGGGCTTGGGAAGCCCGAGGGAGGAAATGCTTTCCTCCTGATACCTTGTGGATCACTGAAGAGTGAAAATTCAGCGTCAATAGCACTTCGGGGGAATGAGGGTAGTCGGAGGAGGTCTTCCTGGAGCATGGAGACGTGAGACTGCTTGTGGGCCGTGGGGATCTTCTGGGTCAGGGATATGAGAAACAAAACCCGCCCGACTTCCTCTAGCTTCCGAGTGAACACCTGGCAGCAAACAAAAGCAGGAGTAGAGGAAAAGTAGAATTAGCAACTCTGAAATTAAAAGGAGTGAAGAAATTGAAATAAAATATTTAATAGCAAACGGGGCTGATAAAAAATTAAGGGGAGTGGTGAATTGAGAGAGATATTTTTTTTTTTCTTTACCACATAGAAAGAGCAAACAATGCTTGATTGACTCTCACTTCCTGTCTCCGTCTGCTCCACAGAAGGAAGTGTTTCTTACGGGGTTTGCAGGCTGGGGGAGCACAATGCAAGCATTGTCAGGAATAGTTCGATATTAAATAGAGCCCATTTGTTTGGATGGCATAATATGCCATCTTTTACAACAGGAGCCAGTCAGTTCCAAGTGCCTCTACCATTTCCACTGATGCCTTAAGCTGTTTCTTGTCAGTTCTGGGTTTTTCTCTTAAAAAAAAAAAGACTGAAATGGGATCCAGGAGAAACCTATCTTGGGACAAAGCTGATGGGACTAGATGGCATGGACATAATTCTCTTGGATCTTTCTCTTTGTTCCTTATCTATTGATGATCGGTGAGCAGAGAGTGTGGTCCATAAGCAGTCGGAGGCTGCTAAGGAAATTCCCATGCCAGAATCATAAGCCTGCATATCACTCTGTCCCTGCAGAACTCAGGAAGAAATCTTAAGATTCCAACTTAGAGTGTACGTATAACAAGAACCTCATTTTGTGCTATTTTTAAAAACATGTTCTTAAACATAAAGAGGGATACACTAGCAAAGTGCTATTATTGATTATGGTTTTAATTCTTTTGCGGCTAAAATCAAGGGCTGGGATAATTTGGAGAAAGTCATTCTAGAAATGATATATACTTAAGATCTTGCAGTTTTGGAGCTGCCATCTGACCTCACACTCCCTCGGTTTCGGAGGTGCACCCAGTCTGACCCCAGACCCAGCCCAGGAAAGGAAGTGCCTGCTGTCTGAAAGCGCCTGACAGAGCAGCTACAAAGCTAGACTCCAGGAGGGACTTATGGCCTCCAGAGCCTGCGAGAAAGCGGCAAGCTCGGGGGAGCTCAACAGGCCAGTGTCAGACAGCCCACTATGATCTTGCGTTTGTCCCTGGAATAAAATCAAGAACAGGATGACTGAGGATAGAGCTCTAACAGTCCCAGCAGAGAAAAAAATAAGCTTGCATTTTTTCGGAAGGAAGATGGCAGCGTAGGAGGACGCTGGGCTCAGTGCATCCTGCTGACCACTTAGATTCCACTCACACCTGCCTAAATAACCCAGAAAACCGCCAGAAGACTAGCAGAACGGACTGTCCAGAGCCAAGCGTAGACGAGAGGCCCACGGAAGAGGGTAGGAAGGGTGGAGAGGCACTGCATGCTACACGGACTGGCGGGAGGGAGCCGGGGTAGCGGAGGGGCAGCCAGCCCACCCTACAAGGCAGAGCCCCCAAGTCTGGCTTGCAAAAGCGGAGGGGCCAGGCGGAGTGTGTTCTGATAGCCAGCGGGACTTAACATCTGGAATGTTATAAGTCAACAGCTCTGCTCCGAGAGTGGGAGGGCTAGAGGACAACGGGAGGGAGAGGTGCTGAGCCCCGGAAGACAGAGCTCAGCTCGGCGGGGAACAAAGGCACTGGCCAGTGCCATCTCTCTCTTCCATCCCCCAGCCAAAATCCCAAAGGGACCAGTTCCCATCACGGAACTTGCTTGCACCACGCAAACACCCAATGCTGTGCTTCTGTGGATCCATCCCTCCAACGGGTGTGCCTCCCTCCCGGTGCCACAGGGCCCCTCCTGAAGTGGACCACTGAAGGCAAACCCAGCTGAGTCTGCCCCTCCCACCCCTGTGCACCTTGCGGATCCACCCTGGCTAATACGCCAGATCCCATCGAAGCAGCACCACAAGCCTGGCGGTGTGCAAGTGGCTCAGACAGGGGCCACACCACTCAACAGTGAGTCCTGCCTCTGGGAGAGGGGAAGATAAGGTACACACCAGTCTGACTGTGGCCCCAGCAGTGGGCTGGGGGCAGACATTAGGTCTGACTGTGGCCCCCCCCACCAGTGCAAGTTACTACAGACAGCACAGAGGAAGAGCCCTGCAGTTCTGCGCCACTCCAGGGACTATCCAAAATGACGAAATGGAAGAATTCTCCTCAAAAGAAACTCCAGGAAGTAGCGACAGGTAATGAACTAAACAAAAATGATTTAAGCAATGTAACAGAAAATGAATTTAAAATAATAGTCATAAAATTAATCTCTGGGCTTGAAAAAAGTATAGAGGGCAGCAGAGAATCTCTTGCTACAGAGGTCAAGGGACTAAGGAACAGTCATGAGGAGCTAAAAAATGCTATAAATGAGGTGCAAAATAAAATGGAGGCGACCACAGCTCAGATTGAAGAGGCAGAGCAGAGAATAGGTGATTTAGAAGATAAAATTATGGAAAAAGAGGAAGCTGAGAAAAAGAGAGATAAAAAAATCCAGGAATATGAGGGGAGAATTAGAGAACTAAGTGACACAATTAAATGCAAAAATATACGCATAATTGGTATTCCAGAGGAGGAAGAGAGAGGAAAGGTGCTGAAGGTGTACTTGAAGAAATCATAGCTGAGAACTTCCCTGATCTGGGGAAGGAAAAAGGCATTGAAATCCAAGAGGTACAGAGAACTCCCTCCCGATGTAACTTGAATCGATCTTCTGCACGACATATCATAGTGAAGCTGGCAAAATACAAGGATAGAGAAAATTCTGAAAGCAGCTGGGTATAAACATGCTCTAACATATAAAGGGAGAATGATAAGACCAGTGACGGATCTCTCTACTGAAACTTGGCAGGCCAGAAAGGAATGGCAGGAAATCTTCAATGTGAGGAACAGAAAAAATATGCAGCCGAGAATCCTTTATCCAGCAAGTCTGTCATTTAGAATAGAAGGAGAGATCAAGGTCTTCTGAAACAAACAAAAACTGAAGGAATTCATCACCACTAAACCTGCCCTACAAGAGATCCTAAGGGGGATCCTGTGAGACAAAGTACCAGAGACATCACTACAAGCATAAAACATACAGACATCACAATGACTCTAAACCCATATCTTTCTATAATAACACTGAATGTAAATGGACTAAATGCTCCAACCAAAAGACACAGGGTATCAGAATGGATAAAAAAACAAGACCCATCTATTTGCTGTCTACAAGAGACTCATTTTAGACCTGAGGACACCTTCAGATTAAGAGTGAGGGGATGGAGAACTATCTATCATGCTACTAGAAGTCAAAAGAAACCTGGAGTAGCCATACATATGTCAGACAAACTAGACTTTAAATTAAAGGTTGTAACAAGAAATGAAGAAGGGCATTATATAATAACTACAGGGTCTATCCATCAGGAAGAGCTAACAATTATAAATGTCTATGTGCTGAATACGGAAGCCCCCAATAATTAATTATAAATAATTGTTATAAAACAATCACAAACATAAGCAACCTTATTGATAAGAATAAGGCAATTTCAGGGGACTTTAATACTCCACTTACAACAATGGATAGATCATCTAGACACAGGATCAATAAAGAAACAAGGGCCCTGAATGATACATTGGATCAGATGGACTTGACAGATATAGTTAGAACTCTGCATCCCAAAGCAACAGAATATACTTTCTTCTCGAGTGCACATGGAACATTCTCCAAGATAGATCACATATTGGGTCACAAAACAGCCCTTCATAAGTATACAAGAATTGAGATCATACCATGCATACTTTCAGACCACAATGCTATGAAGCTTGAAATCAACCACAGGAAAAAGTCTGGAAAACCTCCAAAAGTATGGAGGTTAAAGAACCCCCTACTAAAGAATGAATGGGTCAACCAGGCAATTAGAGAAGAAATTAAGAAATATATGGAAACAAATGAAAATGAAAATACACCAATCCAAATGCTTTGGGATGCAGCAAAGGCAGTCCTGAGAGGAAAATACATTGCAATCCAGGCCTATCTCAAGAAACAAGAAAAATCCCAAATACAAAATCTAACAGCACACCCAAAGGAAATAGAAGCAGAACAGCAAAGACACCCCAAACCCTGCAGAAGACGAGAAATAATAACGATCAGAGCAGAAATAAACAATATAGAATCTAAAAAAAACTGTAGAGCAGATCAATGAAACCAAGAGTTGGTTTTTTGAAAACATAAACAAAATTGATAAACCTCTAGCCAGGCTTCTCAAAAAGAAAAGGGAGATGACCCAAATAGATAAAATCATGAATGAAAATGGAATTATTACAACCAATCCCTCAGAAATACAAGCAATTATCAGGGAATACTATGACAAATCATATGCCAACAAACTGGACAACCTGGAAGAAATGGACAAATTCCTAAGCACCCACACACTTCCAAAACTCCAACAGGAAGAAATAGGAAACTTGAACAAACCCATAACCAGTGAAGAAATTGAATCAGTTCTCAAAAATCTCCCAACAAATAAGAGTCCAGGACCAGATGGCTTCCCTGGGGAATTCTACCAGACATTTAAAGCAGAGATAATACCTATCCTTCTCAAGCTGTTCCAAAAAATAGAAAGGGAAGGAAAACTTCCAGACTCATTCTATGAAGCCAGCATTACTTTGATTCCTAAACCAGACAGAGACCCAGCAAAAAAAGAGAACTACAGGCCAATATCCCTGATGAATATGGATGTAAAAATGTTCAACAAGATACTAGCAAATCGAATTCAACAGCATATAAAAAGAATTATTCACCATGATCAAGTGGGATTCATTCCTGGGCTGCAGGGCTGCTTCAACATTCACAAATCAATCAACGTGATACGTCACATTAATAAAAGAAAAGATAAGAACCATATGATCCTGTCAATCGATGCAGAAAAAGCATTTGACAAAATTCAGCATCCTTTCTTAATAAAAACCCTCGAAAAGGCGGGACAGAAGGAACATACTTAAACATCATAAAAGCCATTTATGAAAAGCCCACAGCTAATATCATCCTCATTGGGGAAAAACTGAGAGCTTTCTCCCTGAGATCAGGAACACGACAGGGATGTCCACTCTCACCGCTGTTGTTTAACATAGTGTTGGAAGTTCTAGCATCAGCAATCAGACAACAAAAGGAATATCAAAGGCATCAAAATTGGCAAAGATGAAGTTAAGCTTTCACTTTTTGCAGATGACATAATATTATACATGGAAAATCTGATAGACTCCACCAAAAGTCTGCTAGAACTGATACACGAATTCAGCAAAGTCACAGCATACAAAATCAATGTACAGAAATCAGTTGCATTCTTATAAGAATAAGAATGCTTCTAATAATGAAGCAACAGAAAGTAAAAGAAACTGATTCCATTCACAATTGCACCAAGAAGCATAAAATACCTAGGAATAAACCTAACCAAAGATGTAAAAGATCTGTATGCTGACAACTATAGAAAGCTTATGAAGGTATTGAAGAAGATATAAAGAAATGGAAAAACATTCTGTGCTCATGGATTGGAAGAATAAATATTGTCAAAGTGTCAATACTACCCAAAGCTATCTACACATTCAATGCAATCCCAATCAAAATTGCACCAGCATTCTTCTAGAAACTAGAACAAGCAATCGTAAAATTTGTATGGAACCACAAATGGCCCCAAATAGCCAAAGTAATTTTGAAGAAGACCAAAGCAGGAAGCATCACAATCCCAGACTTTAGCTTCTACTACAAAGCTGTAATCATCAAGACAGCATGGTATTGGCACAAAAACAGACACATAGACCAATGGAATAGAATAGAAACTCCAGAACTAGACCCACAAAAGTATGGCCAACTAATCTTTGACAAAGCAGGAAAGAACATCCAATGGAAAAAAGACAGTCTGTCTCTTTAACAAATGGTGCTGGGAGAACTGGGCAGCAACATGCAGAAGGATGAAACTAGACCACTTTCTTACACCATTCACAAAAATAAACTCAAAATGCATAAAGGACCTGAATGTGAGACAGGAAACCATCAAAACCCTAGAGGAGAAAGCAGGAAAAAACCTCTCTGACCTCAGCCGCAGCACTTACTTGACACATCCCCAAAGGCAAGGGAATTAAAAGCAAAAATGAATTTGGGACCTCATCAAGATAAAAAGCTTCTGCACTGCAAAGGAAACAATCAACAAAACTAAAAGACAACCAACGGAATGGGAAAAGATATTTGCAAATGACATATCGGACAAAGGACCAGTATCCAAAATCTATAAAGAGCTCACCAAACTCCACACTCGAAAAACAAATAACCCAGTGAAGAAATGGGCAGAAAACATGAATAGACACTTCTCTAAAGAAGACATCCGGATGGCCAACAGGCACATGAAAAGATGCTCAATGTCGCTCCTCATCAGGGAAATACAAATCAAAACCACCCTGAGATACCACCTCATGCCAGTCAGAGTGGCTAAAATGAACAAATCAGGAGACTATAGATGCTGGAGAGGATGTGGAGAAAAGGGAACCCTCTTGCACCTTTGGTGGGAATGCAAACTGGTCCAGCTGCTCTGGAAAACAGTGTGGAGGTTCCTCAAAAAATTAAAAATAGACCTATCCTATGACCCATCAATAGCACTCCTAGGAATTTACCCAAGGGATACAGGAGTGCTGATGCATAGGGGCACTTTTACCCCAATGTTTATAGCAGCACTCTCAACAATAGCCAAATTATGGAAAGAGCCTAAATGTCCATCAACTGATGAATGGATAAAGAAATTGTGGTTTATATACACAATGGAGTACTACGTGGCAATGAGAAAGAATGAAATATGGCCCTTTGTAGCAACATGGATGGAACTGGAGAGTGTGATGCTAAGTGAAATAAGCCATACAGAGAAAGACAGATACCATATGGTTTCACTCTTATGTGGATCCTGAGAAACTTAACAGAAACCCATGGGGGAGGGGAGGGAAAAAAAAAGAGGTTAGAGTGGGAGAGAGCCAAAGCATAAGAGACTCTTAAAAACTGAGAACAAACTGAAGGTTGATGGGAGGTGGGAGAGAGGGGAGGGTGGGTGATGGGTATTGAGGAAGGCACCTTTTGGGATGAGCACTGGGTGTTGTATGGAAACCAATTTGATAGTAAATTTCATATTAAAATAAAAAAAAAGATCTTGCAGTTTTACCCAACACCTCACATTTCGTAACACATTCACAATTCAGGTAGTTAATACTAACTCATATATGTGTGTGTGTGTATGCGTATTTTTTTATTTTTTATTTATTTTTTATTTTTAAGTAATCTCTACACGTGATGTGGGGCTTGAACTCACAACCCCCGAGATCAAGAGTTGCATGCTCCAGTAAGCCAGCCAGATGCCCCAATGCTAACTGTATTTTTAATTATCTAATTGGTCTAACTCTGTACCATTCTCATTCATTTCATGAAGGTATTTGTGAACAGTGTGATGCCAAATTGATCTTGATATGTGCAAAAAACCTGAAATGATAAATTATCCTGAAATTCTGGTTTAGACATTTTATTACAAATAAGTGAATGTAACATATAGACTGTATTAAAATTGTATCATTATTAGAATTGTGGACTGTAGCAATATTTTGCATGCAAACTAGTGAATTTCCTTATTCTGGTCTTCAATCTTAAAGATAAGTACAACTGCTTGATTACATTCCTCCTGTTTTAAGGGAAGTTAGTAACATGCCTAAGGTCAGATGACTGGTCAGTGGCAGAGCTATGACTGTGTCCAAATCTGTATACCTTAGTTCACTGCTTTCTCAAGCATAATACATTTGTCCCTTTTATTTTATTTTTTTTCCCAGCTAGTGTAAACATCTTGGGCAAACTTCTAATAGCTACATTATGTGTGCTTCCAATCCTGTTTTACTAAACTGTGAAAAGAAAACTTGGAAACTAGTAGGTAAATAAATTAGATTTCTAGTGGTAGGGCACCTGGGTGGCTCAGCCGGTTAAGCATCTGACTGTCTGTGGCTTGGGTCATTATCTTGGGGTTCGTGAGTTCGAGCTCCACATTGGGCTCTATGCTGACAGCTCAGACCCTGGAGCCTGCCTCAGATTCTGTGTCTCCCTCTCTCTCTGCCCCTCCTCTGCTCATGTTCTGTCTCTCTCTCAAAAATAAATAAACCTTAATAAAAATAAAAGAAAAAGATTTGTAATGTTCATACCCAACAATTTGTTATAGTATTAATCCAACTGAGTGTTCCTTAATACCTCTCCATTATAATCCCATTTGTGAAAACTAACACAGTATTTTGGGGAATTATTGATCAAGGGCCTATCTATCAACTCTCTCTAGAGAGGATTGCATCAGAATCACAGAATCTCAGGGTTGGCAACAAACACATTTACTGATCATCTATCCCAATGACTTGACAAAACCATATAATAAAACAGAGATGGTCAGGCACCTGTTTCTGAATGAGCTCCTGTCCTTTCTCTGGATGCATATGCACAAGATTCAGCTGTGGAGATACTGACCTCCGAAAAGGATAAATATCCCGAACATAGGTCTGTGGCAGGATTACACAAAGAGAAAACAGAGTTCAAATGATTAAAACTTTACTGTCATTTCCTCTTTACCCAAAGGTCAAAGAAAGCTATGTATCTGATAATGGTTTAATCACTTTATGCTTCCCAATTCTATAAAATCCCAGGGAAGATAAACCCCCCTCCTCAGGAACGTGTCAAACCATTTAGGCTTAGCACCCTTTCCAAACACAAGGGTGCTGCATCAGGAGCAGAGGAGCCAAAGGCAATTTAATAAATGACATTCTGGAGGATGGTCACTGTAAAGTGATGTCAATGATCTTCTTGAGGAGCCCTTTTGGTCATTAGGTCAGGTTATCACGGTCATGCTTAACATAATAGAAACAGGAACAACAATGACATTAGCATTCCAAATAGACCATAGTTATTATATGGGCAACTTAATTTTTCATCAAGAGGTGATAGTAATGAGTAACATAGTGCTCTACTTGCCTTATATCCTTTAATTATTGCAACCTATAGTAGATAATATCATCATCATCTTCATTTTACAGACAAGGAAAATGAAAGGTAACAAGGTACCATGACTAGTCCAAAGCTATGCTGACAATAAGGTGGTGTCACCTAAGTGACCATTTTCCTAACCTCTAAATGATACCTCCCTGAGTGGGAGGGACATTCAGGACAGGCATGACAAGTTCCTGACATAACTAAACATGAGTGCCATTACTGCATGGTCTCACCTTATTGTAGTGGATAAGATTCCACCGTTTATCCATGAGAAAATAATGTGTTGACTGAGATTCTGGGATATTAAAAAACTCCAGACACTCCTAGAACAATAACAACAAATATAAATAAATGTTAACCCGGAACATATTATGTGCCAGGTAGTAAGCTGAAAGATACAAATATCCTAAAAACAAGGTAACGGCTTACAAGGATTATTATATCTAATATACTTTTTATATGTATATATATGGATACACATTGGATTTGGATATACAGTTCCGAAGAATGATACAATAAAGACTAGTCATGTAATATAAATCATCTGCTCTCCATGTGCTAAAAGATAGACAATTAAAAATTCAGATGGAGTAGTGAACTGTGGAGGCATACTGGCGTCTACTGGTCTCAATGTCAGGAAGAAAGCATGTTTAGTGACACCATGAAACATAATAGAAACTACAATTCATTGAGCAATTATTATATAGTGTATTCTAAGTTCAATGCTTTCCATGTAGACAACTTGTATGACTTCACTAGTGTGCCAGTACTGGTGAAAAAGAATCCGAGCCCAGAGAGGTCCTGTTTGATGTAGGACCTGTTGGTTCTAGTGGAATCAGGCTTTGGACTTACTCTGCCCTCATGCTACTCTGTCATTCAGTGTGAGTTGGAAAATGGAGTGGTTGCTGAAGTTTGCTCCATTAGGCCTTAGAAATTCTCTGGAGATGTCTGGATGAGGCCTGAGGAGGTTTAATGACCCTTTGTACTGAAATAAGATATACAGGTTTGGTACAACTGAATTTTTCAGAGGCCTTTTCTGCTTATGTCTGGGTCTGGAGCTGTGTTCCAGGAAATCAGATTACCAAAAGTTTGGAATCCAGGTAAGTTGGGAATGGCTGTAGTAGTTTATTTATTACCTTATCTTAAAAACTTTACAGGCATGTGTAACCATGGATTGCCTTTTTTTTGGAGGAGCACAATCTCCATAATCATTAAAACTACTTTCTTGACCCACCTGATTTATTCTAAGATATGTGTTTTCTGCTTCTCCACTAATTTCTGTCAGTGCAAGTCAGACTGGATCCATGCAACTAGATGCCACAGAAAGTGTCTCTGGCAGGATCATCAGCCTGAGAGCCGGCAAACCCAGGGCACCTCCAGCACTACCCCAAGTGATGCCAGGAAGCTTCTAAGCAGGAAGAGACAGCATTCCAAGGGGAGTTAGGAGAACACACTAGAGCTTTGGGCTGCTGCTTTAGCTGAGAGAGAACCTGCATGCATGCATTTGCACCTCAATGCAGAGCAAAAATGTCAGTGTGGGGGAAAATTATGCAAGAAAATAGGGGAAGTACACAATAGTGGAACAGATTCTACAAGAGATAAATAAATGCATATATTCATTTGAAGACAGAAAAATGCCACTTAATTCTAAACTGGGTGGTCAGTAGCCATAGTTGTAGACATTGTGCATTAAAAAATCACTTCTGTCGGGGTGCCTGGGTGGCTCAGTTGGTTGAACATCCAACTTCGACAGGTCATGATCTCGCAGTTCATGGGTTCCAACCCCATGTTGGGCTCTGTGTTGACAGCTCAGACCCTGGAGCCTGCTTGGGATTCTGTGTCTCCCTCTCTCTCTGCCTTTCCCTGCCTGCCCTGCCCCCCCCACCCTACCCCTGCTCACACTCTGTCTCTTTTTCAAAAATAAAAAAAAAATAAACATTAGAAAAAATTCATTTCTGTCCAAAGCCATCCCTACCTTTAGCAGGGCTTCAAACTGAGTGTCCTCATGGACTGGTAACTGGGTTGGGATATCACACTCATTCTGTCCATGAACTACCAAGGTTTTGGTACCTATAGAAGGCAAACACAATAATAAACTGAACTCTGCTATAAGAAAGTTTATATTTAAGGCATAAAATATTAAAATATTATCAATAGGCTGATGTTTTTCTTGTTATGATTGTTACTATTAGTGAGTGCTTAAGGTAAATTATCCACTGAACAAATATCACTCCTTTATTTATAGTTAAATATATGTTTTAAATATATTTATTTATCAGGGGCACCTGGGTGGCTCAGTCAGTTACGTGTCCAATTCTTGATTTCAGCTCAGGTCATAATCTCACGTTTTGTGGGATCGAGCCCCACATGGGGCTCTGCCCTTGAAACACACAGCCTGCTTGGGATTCGCTCTTTCCCTCTTTCTCTGCCCCACCCTGCTTGTGCTCTGTCTCTCTCTCTCTCAAAATAAATAAGCATGAAAAAAATTTAAACAATATTTACTTATTAAATAACAATAGCTACCATTTATGGAATTCCTGATAACTTTACATGTATTTTATATGCAAAATTATATTTAAATCTCACAGCAACCCTATGGTATGGATATTATTATTTTCATTCTACAAATAAGAAAACAAAGAAAATAGATTCTTACAAGTAAGAATGTATAAGTAACAAAGACACATTTATTTAGTAGAAGAGTTAGCATTCAAACCTTAAGCATTGCGACAATATATCCCTTATTTTAAATGAGATGATCTTGCAATAATGGTTGAAAAAATATAAACAAGAGATATGAGCAAAACCATGACAAGTTTCCAAAATGTAGTTTAAATTTACATTTTCTCAATTCTACTTGGCTCTGAGTTAATACTTATTCTACTTTTCTACTTCATTCATTCATTATAAGTCTTTGCAAACATTATGAAATACCTTGACTTTTATTCTTATTTTCTTAATGAATGTTGGCATTTATTTATTTATTTTATAAGTTTATTTATTTAAGCAATCTCTACACCTGACGTGGGGCTCAAGCTCATGACCACTGAGACTAAGAGCTACATGCTTTACCTACTGAGCCATCCAGGCACCCCAATACCTTGATTTTTAATGAGCTGTTTTTAAGTATATGAATGACAATATGAGTTTCTTTGCTATAATAAAAACTGATCACTTTGTTGGATAACAAGCATTATGGAATGCTTGCTGTGAGTCAGTTACGACAGCACGTGTTTTACCTACCTAGACTCATTGATTACTCGTGATTGTGAATGATGAATCACATCCTTATTTTACACACGAGTAAAGACAGCCTGAAAAGGTGATGCACTTTTTCCTAGCTAATATTAATTGAACAAATAATAAATGGCAGCAACATGACTTTCATGGCCTGCCATACCCTGTGTTCTTATCTCGATATAATTTTGTCTTTCTCTTAATTTTAATACATGTATCATCTCATATTTCCTTAGTCACTGCACCAGGATAAAGACTTGGCAGAAATCGTATCTTGAACAAAAACCAGCTATCCGAAGCGAAAAGGAACTGCAGCTAGAGTTTACATCACACTTCATGTTCTTTTGTTCTTCTCCTTCTTCCTGCTTGTCCCTTTTCCAATTTTTCATAAAGCCACCTCTCATACACTTTACAAAGATCTGGGGTCCATGCCATGCAAACAATATTATTCCCCTTGCAGTGCCAAACATTCATTCAAAAAGGCTTTCTGTGCAACTGGCCCTCTGCGATAGACTTAAATAAATCTTCAACCTTGGCAGGCCTTCAAGGGCTGATTCACGTGGATCTTAGTTCTGATGTCTCCCCTTTCATCTGGCAATTGCAGACTTTTAAAGGGTCTATTGTATTTCTTCAGATCGTATTAAACAAAAATTCTTTGATGCACTCAACACCGGGGTCAGGACTCTGAAAATTTTCTCATGAATGAGAGAGACAGTTGGTCTTTAAAAGGGTTATTTATACTCTTAAAAAAAAAAAAGTTATATCACCCAAAGCAGTAGCAGATTACCTGGCATGGAAGCAGTCACCAGGAGCTTTACCTCACACTGCTCCTTCTTCATGGTCTGCTTCAGATCCTTGAAGAAGAGGCCTTCCACGTAGCCCACCACCTCCCACAGGAAAGTCAGAGTGGCTGAAATGGCATCCATCCCCCACTCGCAGGGGGTCCGCACAAAATACATGATTAATCCCACCTAAGAGAACAGGAAGAGGTCTCAAAGCCACAGTAATCCTGAGCAAACATTCTCATTTCCTTGGCTTTTCTTTCCTTAATTAAATGTTCTTTTGTGCCTTCATATTCTCTGCTCAACAGGTCCTCTAATACTTTCAACGGGCATGAGCAAGAGAGGGTATAACTGGAAAACCAACCAGAACAGGTTGCCATATATTTTTGTGTGTCACTAAGATGGTGATTTCTCAAGAGGAAAGCAGAAGATTGTTTTTCCAGGCTTCAAGTCCCTCGGTAGCTCAAGTACTGAGGCCACCCCAAATTAATCTCTACATGATGTTTGCCCAAACAGTATTTGCAGCTTGGATTATATCTAACAGTCTGAACCAATGAACACTCTGCTTGGCTAAATGGTGAACTTAAGAGTTTTTTGTTCTTGTCACCTAAAATCTTGAAAAGCTCTGTGTCCTTTGGTACATGTTTAAATTTACACTTAAAATGTTTCATCATAAAGTAATTTTTTTGTTGTTAATAGGAGTAGAATATGTTAAACACTCTATACATTGAAATAAAGGGAGGATTGACTATATTGGAATATGTATTTCCACAAATTTGATGAAAGAAGTTTTAACTACCCTATTTAACAGTGCACAAAAAATCATAAAGAAATTATGTAAAATTTTTTCCCCACTGCGGCTTTTTCTATTGTTTCTTGAAAAATTTCTTAATCTTAGAAAACTTTCTAGTTATTTTGAAAGAATCAGCCTATGGTGTCACTAACCTAAAATTGCTTTGACGGTTCTGTAGGCTAAACACCCGAATGAGGGCCAAACCTCATCTCTAGTAGAAATCTACCAAAGACAGGAAAAAGACAGGAAGTCCTATGGGTTTAAAGTGCCTTGATCCATCAGAAATGAGGCTTCTCTAAAAATCATGAAGCACATTCGATTCTTTCTCTTATGTATCTGTCAATGCAGTCTGGTGGTATTGGGGATGGTCAGGGAGAGCCTGCAGAGGAACAGTGGTTGAGAGGGCAGACATACTGAAGAAGTGTTAGTGCATATTTGTAAATTGAAGATTTGGAGATTTATTCCCTTAAAACTATCTGGGCACCAAATCCCTTTGAAAGTTTTCACATCCCCTGCTCCCAAATGTGCTCAAACCCCAGGGTGAAGATCAATGGGTCAAAGTTAAGCAGTGAAATGTCTCTAACAAAGTCTGGAAGAGATGGGTCAGTGGTCCCAACATCCCCACTATACACATCCTTAATAGTCGTTAGAGAAAAGAGATATATAATAAGGGTAATGGTTTAAAAATGACTCTGCCCTTCACTGTTTTGCTGTTCTAAGTATAAGACCTATTCTATAGTCCACTCAAGGCATCCATGTGCTTGGGATTTGGGGAAAGATTAGGGTTTAGAGAGAAATGCAAAAACAAGAATTTATATTCAAGTACAATAGGATTATACAGCAAAGCCAAAGTGTTGCCAGGCCTATTCTTTATTAACTGACCTAGTCAGTTACCTAGCTGGGAGCACCTATGTGGGCCAATAAGGTTTATTTTCAGTTGACAGAAGAGAGTATGGCAAAAACGGAAATGAATGTCCATCTTCTTATCCCAGCGCTAAAAGACAATGGAGAGCAATGGTCCTGGTAAGTATCCCCCCTACCCAGTGACCCAAGGGAATGGGCAGACACCTGAAGGGGCTTTTGCTTCCAGTCTTTGGGTCTCTAGCAAAGGTTCAATTCAGGGCCTTTCAATATCACCCTGGATGCCACGTGATAGGTCACATACTTAAACTGAGGAAGGCCCTGACATTTGACTTTAATAACCTACCTTTGGTTTTTGCGTGGTGTAGACAGGACCAAGAAGTAGCATAAAGTGTGGCTGGAAAGCTTTCTGGATAGAATTGCCACAGACTGATGTCACCGAGCATACTGCACCAGTCAGCGGCTTTCCTAAGCTGGAGCCATCTGGGACATGCAACTAAAACTTAGAGGTGTGTGTAGCACCAGCACGAGCCGAGGTGAGGTTGTCTCTCAGCAGGCACCACGTGGAGCCCACAGGACCCAAGTCATAGCAACCATGGGCATTGGTTTCCACTAGCCAGGCATCTAGCAACCAGCCAGATAAAGAACGCTGTCTCACAAAGGGAGGAGCCAGAGCAAATGTTGAATAATAGATAGAATGCTCAACGAATGTAGGAGTGCTGAGAATACTCACTCCGATTTTGTCCTTCCATCTTGTTTGTGTTCATGCAGTAATTTTCCTTGGGGCTACATGTTCCAGGTCCCTTGGAGGTTAATGTATGCCCTGACCAGAAGGCAGGAAAGCTTGTTCTGAGCTTCCTTCTGGTGCACAGATGGTACCACTTTAGATAACTACCTGTTCACTTCACCTCATTGCCCTTGCTCTATATAAAAGCTGTAGATGATGGTGTGGACTTCACGGAAAAGAGCTGCATAGCACTTGGATTGGCGTCTGTTCCATCTCCCCCCCACCCCCGTCAGTAAGTTACCCCGAATAAATTCTGTGTGAACAGAATGGAGTGGCTTGCTTCATTTTTCCATATCAAAGGGCCTCAGTCTGGAGGATGCTGTCCCTCCTCCACCTTCCAACAACAAAGGTCTTTTTTCTCTCCAACTCCACATAGTGTTTACAGATGAAAGAAGTTGGAAAAAAAATAGGATTCCTAGGGGTTTTTTTAGCCAGGAAAGACCGAATGCTATCCAAAGTTACTATTTATATGTTTTTATCAGTCTGAACTTAAAAGTGGATTTGGACACTTATTTATATTCTTTCCCTTGTCACCCGGCTGGTGGGCACTCATGAGGAAAACCAAATCAGTCACAGACAAGAGAAAGGGATTACAAATTTTCTCTGCACAGAGGAGCTGTAATGTTAAATTTATCATTTCGCTGCAGATGCATTTGGATTCCGCTTCTATTTCCCTACCTGCTAGAAGACTGACAATAGTGAGGGAGAAAGTTCTCCCAATGCAGACATTCACTTGGCTATCTGTCTGTCTGGATTAAGGTGCAGTTTCAAAGAACAGGCATCAGGCTAACCGCCCCAAAACTGCATATCCATTTAGGGTATAACATCCTAAAGAAACTGGTAAATTCTAGAGGGTTCAGGAAGGAGCTGTCAGTATGGTTTAAAGCAAAGATAGTCACTATGGAAAAATACACTCACAAATACTTTCCATCTAGGGCAACTATTTGCCTCTGTGTGTGTGTGTGTGTGTGTGTGTGTGTGTTTTAAAAAGCAAGATAGAAAAAGGGAAAAATGACTAAAATGACATATAAGTTTTCACAACAGAAAACCCAAACTAAGAAGCAACATAAGGAAGTTGTATAGTGCCAAAGGAAGGCAGAGATGAAATGCATGTTTATTGAGTGCCTACTACATGCCAAGCAGAGTGTCAGGAGGGGCTTCCCTATACAAACAGGGGTGAATTTAGCTGACCATGGTTTACCTCCAGTCACATAATTAATGGGGGGGTTTATTGAAAAAGTTTCCTATGAATTTTTCCTCATGTTGCTGCTTCCTAATTGGAAATGAACATTTACAACTTACTGGAGGCTGAAACTCACCAAGTAGTTGAATAGGATGTGAGATGTCTGGGCAGGAAAGTCTCCAATATTTAAGAGAAGTTTCCGCAGCATGTACATTAACTCATCCTGAAAGAAGAACAGAATGTCCACATCTCGTTCAGCTACCATGCTGTAGGACATAAATTTAAATTCTTAAAAAGTGGGGGAGGTTCCTGCTTTTCCCTCATGTTGATTTCTATTATGTTCAGCATTTTAATATAGTATATGTGATACTTATTAAACAGTATTTAAACCAACAGTAACACCTTTGCTTAGGAGCCAATCTGAAATAACTGAGCAGTAGTTAGACAAGTTTCTTTTCTTTCTTTTTTTTTTTTTTAATAAAAAGTGAGACCGTGTCTATAGGTCACAGGCAAATCACAGGAAGGGTATATATTTAGCCAATTCTATTTGCTATGACTTCCAGGTGTGATGCAAATGTCAGGCAGACCTATCTTGAGATACCATTAAATATACATGGTTTCATGGACTTCACAGGTCTGCTTCCTGGGTTTTGAGTCAAAGAGATAAAGTTAGGTCAAGAGGGAATAAATAGAGATGTCTGTAAGTCACCTTACCTTTCAGAAACTGAACTTGATCTTCTATAGAACAAGACCATAACACAGAAATGAACAAATACTTTTAATCATCAGTGTGTTTTGCCATTGCTCAGAAAACTACTTTATTTGTCATAACCTTTTTACACAGGTGGCCTGCTGAATTAGATTGTCTTGATTAATGGATAGTTTCAACATATTCTAATAATCCCACCTGTATCACAGACTACTAAGCAATCAGAATTTAATAAATATATTCATTACTAAGAACACTATACTGAATTTAATCTTTGCTTAAAAGACTGAAAATCTTTCAGTAACTTAGGTTCATCACTACCAGTGCACCAAACACAAATGGAGACATCAGTACATGGACAAATTTGAAAGAAAACAGCAAGGTTTAGTACTGCTCATCATTACCATTTCCCAAAGAACTTATTTGCTGTGTATCAGAAATTGATGTTCTATGCATAGCACTACGAAATCCATTGTTTGCTTTTAACAGTGTTCACCCACAGTGCTACACAGCTATACTACAAAGAAAGAAGAATTTACTTGTCTATTGCTGATGGTCAGTTTTTCCAGAAAATGTCGAAGAACCGTCGATGGATCTTCAATTAGACAATTCCATAAGACTTGTTGGGCCACAGCACTCACTTCAGAAGAGAGAAGACATTGAGCATTTGTCTTAAATAAAGTATTAGATAAACTATTCAAACAATTTACTAAGATTTTAATTAGTATCTTTTTTTTTTTTTTGCCTTAACAATGTTCTGTAAACACTTTTTCTGTTGAAAGGTAGGTATTTGTTCTCACTGTTACTTGTTTCTGAACATTTTCACCTATAAAGAAAAGGTAACGAAAAAGTATAGGGTGGTCTTTAGATTTTAGAATTGCTTTTGTAAAGAATACATTTGTGATTTACAGTGATATATCATTCAGCCTTAAAAGAGAGAAATCTTGCCATTTGTGATAATGAAGATGGACTTTGAGGGCATTATGTTCAATGAAATAATTCAGACAGAAAAAGACAAATACTGTATGATCTCACTTATATGTGGAGTCTAAAATAAACCAAACTCATAGATACAGAGACCAGACTGGTGATTCCCAAAAGAGGGGGTAAGGTAAATGTTTGAAGGTAGTCAAAAGGTAAAAACTTCTGATTATAAGATAAATAGATCCTGAGGATGTAATATACAGCACGGTGACTAGAGTCAACAATAACTGTATTGCTTATTTGGAGGTTGCTAAGAGAGTATATTTTAAAAGTTCTCATTATAAGGTAAAAAATTGTTACTACGTGTGGTAATGGGTATTACCTAAACTTATTGTGGTAACATTTCATAACATACACATATATCAAAGTATTATATTGTACCCCTAAAACTAACACAATGCTATATGACAATTATATCTCAATTTAAAAAGAAAGAGGGATGCCTGGGTGGCTCAGTTGTTTAAGCACCTGACTCCTGATTTCGGCTCAGGTCATGATCTCAGTTTGCAAGATCAAGCCTGGTGTCAGACTCTGTACTGACAGCATGGAGCCTGCTTGAGATTCTCTGTTTCTCCCTCTCTCTCTCTCTGCCCTTCCTTGCTCTCTCTCTCTCTTTCCCTCCCTCTCTCAAAAATATATTAATAAATAAACATTTTAAAAAATGAATAAAATAAAAAGAAAGACTACATTAGTGAATCTTTGTTTTGGAAATTACCCTAATTTTAGGAGTGATAAATATTTGTCAAATTAAAGTCATATTTTAATATTGGTTGCATGGAGAAATTTCTAAAGTAATTATTTGGTTCTTAGAAAATGTGTTTTGGTTTATAATGCATATGAATTAGAGATGATCTTTTACTGTTCATGTGAATGCTTTAAATAGTATCTCCTTTAGTGAGATGAAGTAGTTAAGCCAGTGGTAATTAGGTTCCCACTCCTATGAGGATGTCTTAGGAATAAATAATTATTCCTGATGTGAAGAAAGTGCTTCTACTACTTTGGGGAAAACAATCAGGCCAAGACTGCCTGGAAGTGCCCAAGCTAGGAAAGCAGGTGGGTAGAAGTCAGTGGTAGATAAGCACTAGATGATCTTTAGTCTAAATGGTTTAATTAGTTTAGTGTTCTAAACTATAAATATGGAATTCAGCATGAATGTGTCATTCGGTCTATATTTTGCATAAATGATACCATCTTTTTGCATTAGAAACTAACTTTCCAATTAAAAGTATGGGCTATATAAATAAATAATATGAACAAGAGATATGTAAATATAAGCTTTAGTTTCTGTGTGTCTTTATAAATAATTAAAATAGGTGTAGGTTTTTCTTAGGTCAAAACTGGTTGCAAAACTATCTTAGCATATTATCTTTATTCTAATTGAATAAAATGAAAAATACAGAAAAAGACAGCTGACAGTAAGACTACAAATCATAGAAACAACTTATAAACATTTTGCAATATGTCCTCTCATACATGTGAAATTTTTATTTACATGTAGTTTTAAATAATATGTAGAAAATATTCCTTGGCACTCAGTTTTTTACTTAGCAATATATTAAAAACTTAATGTTAATATTCTACTAGAATGTTATTTCTAATGTGCATATGGAGGTACCATGTCTAACTAATTGCTTGCTGGAAATTTAAACTCTTCTCAAATATTTGTTATTTTAAATAATGTACAATAAGCAGAAACCTATAAAGACCCTTATATAGCCCTCATTGCCCTAGGAAATTGCTAGAAGTCAAAATCTGTATCAAAGAGCTTTCACACTTTTAAGGTTTTTGACACCTATTGTGAAACTTTGTTCCCAGGATGCTTGTATTGAATTCTATATTCCCATCAGCAAGGTGTGAGGTTTCTTTTTTCCCTGAATCTTTACCAACTATGGGTATTTTCATTTAGAATAATTTTTTCATGGTAGCTGTACTTGAGCATAGCATAACATACAGAAAAGTTGAATCACTATGTTGTGTACCTGGAAGTAATATAACACCGTATGTCAACTATACTCAAATAAAAACATAATAAAATAAAAAAAAGCTTTGCAATTTTTTGGCTGAAATATAAAGTTTCTATTGTTGTCTTAAACAACAATGTTGCTTACAGATGTTATTGGCCATTGGGCCATGTATTTATATCCTTTGCCCGTTTTTCTGTTGGGCTTTAAAAACATCATTATTGAGTTCTATGGGCTTTTTAATAACAACATTAGAAATATCAACCTGTTATCTGTCACAAATGTTACTCATCTTTACCCACAGTTTATCATTTCATTTTGCAATTATTGTCTTTAGATTAGTACCTCTGGAAAGGTAATCAAGTGGGACAGATGGCATCGGTGGTGTCAAGCTAATAGCTAAGATTTCCAAGGTGGCCGGAATTGCCATCTGATGTCCATGGGGTCAAATAAGTGTTATGCAGTTTTCTAGTCATAAATAACACTCCTAGACCCAAGTATGTATTTCAAATGCAACTTCTTGGTCATAAAGTTAGTGGGACAAGGAGATGAAGACAGTGATCATGTTAGTATAGTATACTACAAATCTGTAATTGTAGTTTGTACATAAAACAAATCAACATGTGACCAGTAGTTAATGTCTTCGAAAGCATCCTACTGTCCTCCATCAGATAACAGCTTCAGTGTTTTGTGAGAGTTATTGATGGGTTTACTAGTCAAAGCTATACCTGCTACGCCATCTTCCCGCACCTCACCATCCTCCATTAGATGAACAATGGGCAGCACGGCTGCACAGATGCATGCTGGGAACACTGCTTGAGGGGGCTGAGGCACATGGTGGTTTGGTGTGTGTTCAGTAGTGTGCTCCTCATCTGAAGAGAGAGACATCATTGGAGGGCTTTTCTCAGTATTGTAATCCCAGTGCAACATTTCTCAGTTCAAAGCTTGCTTATTTAACATCCTTTAGGTTACAGATATCTAGGTGCCTCAGCACCCTTTGTTGAAGAGACTCTTCTTTCCTTATTGGGGTTTCGTGGTGCCCTTTTAAACATGACAACGGCATAAATGTAATAGTTTACTTCTAGTCATTCAATTCTAGTCCATTGATTTACTGTCAATCTTTAGTCAATACCACACAGTATTGATGACTACAGCTTTACAGTAAGTATTGAAATTGGGAAATGTGAGTCTTCCAGTTTTGTTCTTCATTTCCAAGATGATTTTGATTATTCAAGTATGTGGAGTAATCAGAACCCTCATACTTTTTGGAAGGAATGTAAAATGACACAGCTGATCTTGAAAATAGCTTGGCAGTGTACCCCACACTTGTACATCACTGTTCGTAGTAGTATAATTTATAATAGTCAAAAAGTGGAAATAAATGTCCACTAACTGGTGAATTTATAAATAATGTGGTATATCTATATAATGGAACATTATCTAGGGACAAAGAACTGATACATGAGACAACATGGATGAACCTTGAAAATGTGCTGAGTGAAAGAATCCAGTCTCAAAAGGCCATATATTATATGACTCCATTTATATGAAATGTACGGAAAAGCAAATCCATAAAAATGGGAGATAGATTATTTATGGCCACTGATTAGAGAAAGTGTGGATGAGGAACAACTGCTAATGGGTATAGCGTCTCTTTTTGGATGATGATAATATTCTAAAATGAGAGGTGATAATCATCATTCTATTCACACTCTATAAATATACTAAAAACCATTGCATTGTATACTTCAAAAGAGTGAATATTTTTGGTACATGAATCATATCTCAAGAAAATTATATCTGTGATAAAAAGTATAAATGAGCCTTTGGCCCAATCCCTATAAGTTGTGATTAATCCACATCGGTCACTTTTGAAGTTCCTGAGGGTTGTGCAGCCGAGGGTTGAGAACCACTGGTTTCTGTACAACTTTCTAATAACTTTATAAATCAGTAATGAAATTTATGTTATCACGAGGCAGTGAGTCCCAGACAGTTATTCATGAGTAGAGAAAACATACTTTTTAAATTCTTGGAATTGAAGGATATCACATTTCCCCCCTGGAATCAGATTTCATTACAGAAGTAACATGAGTTGTGGTCTTCCTTTGATTTTTCAATTATTCCAGAACAGCATCCTATAGCATTCTAGTGGGTCTTGGCCACTCATTGGAATCTCCACCCGAGTAGATTTTAAAAATACTGATGTGTGGGTCCCATTCTTAGAAATTCTGATTTGATCTTGGGTGTGGCCTGGGTATTTTTTTAAAGCTCATCAGTTGATTGTAATGTGTAGCCAGGGATGAAACCCATCAGCAATATGATTACTTATAATGTAGTTAATATAGAGCCAATTTATAAAGGGTAAATTGCTGGGAAAAAAAAAAAAAGAGTACCACTTAATCTAATATTTATTTTTTGAACTTTGAGTCATAAAACAAGTTATTTAATGAAGACAGTGTGGTAAAGTATAATAATAATATTAACTGGAAAATGTTTCAAAACACACACAAGTCATAAGCAATAAATAACAAATTTCTAAGACACACCTTCGGCACTGACAGCTGAACGCACAGACCAGACTGACCCTCGGCGGAAGGAATAATTCCTATGGGAAGTGCTGGAGGTACAGGATGGACTCACAGACAGTCGACGGGATGCCAGATTGGTGACTTCTTCTACTGGCAAAGAAAATGAGGAATGTAACCTTTGGTTTTGTAACAAAAAAGTCATCATCGTCACAACTATAGCTGTACTTATTATCACAGGTGTATACTGCTCTCAGAGCATAAGGCTTAAGTAAGTTAGAGTGTACTTATGAATGGAAAAAAATATTTTAGAAAGAAAGGCAGAAACTTTGTCCCATAGATTCTACAAAAGCTGGGCAGAGAATCACTTAATTAGAATGGTTCATAAATTATTTTCTGATACCAACCAACAAATTGGCCGCATTTGTCAAGGTTGATAGTTAAAATGGACTAACCCCATTTTTAATGATGAAGGATTGATTGCATTCACTTCAATATACACTCTGGATTTAGCTGTTCTCTGAATCATAATCACTTCTTGGTTCATTATCATATTGGTTCATTCAATGTGACTAACTTCCTCCTCTGTAAACAAGCCAACTCTAGCAATTAAGAAAAGAACAACTTCCCTCCTCTTTCTTGGATAGTGTCAGGAGGTGAGAGAGAAAGAGGGTGCATACCACCTTATATCACAGAAATGTTTATTTCAAAGCAAGTCCTTTTCATTCCCTGAGACTGAGCCCCCCAAGAAGTCCCATGTATAGAGGGCACCTTCTTCTTCTGGTTCTGAGTTGGGTGTGCAGGTGGGTTCATAGCAAGCCTCCTGGGTGATGGGGATGGCGGTGATGAGGCTGGCTTCTCTACCAAGACGTTTCTTCTCTTCCTCCTGTTGCAAGTTCTTTAAGATGTGTTCTGCTCTCTGATGGGAGCGGGACACAGCACGGGCTGAAAAGGATTTCTGTGGAGACATGAAGACCAGTTGATCTTATAGAAACTGTTTTGCAAGGTCATAGACATAAAGAGTGTTTCAATAGAATTACAAAATGTGGTACTTTGTTCTCAGGAAATGGTAGGGCACCCATGGTCTAGTTTCATGGCTATTTGTTTTTCTATCAGATTTCCAGGTTGTATGTAACTAAGCTATTCATTTTCATTCAATGAGAATAATTCTTCAAGAATATCTATAAGTTTTGGTATTTCACCTTTAGAATTTGGGGTGATATCAATGATCCACTCTTTAAACATTAAAATGAAATAAAGAAGTTTAATATTTATTCCTTTCCATAATTTTTTGAAATGATTTTAAATGAAGGACATTTATTTCATAAAGGTTAATAAAAGAGAAAGAACCATGGAAAGGAGGAGGAAAGAGAGCTATCTCTTACATAAAACAATTAATTATATGATTTATTTTATTTTTGTATCCTGACTAACTACCACACTGTAAATATTTAATTATTGCAGGTAAATACAGTGGGACACTGTAAATACTTAACAATATTTGTAGAAACAAAGTTAGTGAATAGAAATAATGAGAATTGATAGTGTTACTAAGGTTGAATTCAGGATCTTAACATAAGACTAAAGGTTTCCTATGCAGAATGGCACAATAGCAATTAAGGGCATTAGATAGGCCACATGGCAATTTATTTGCAGAGCTAGGGGTTAAACTGATTTATTATATTAAGGTAAGGTAAGAATTATGTAATGAGAGAAAGAGAACCCTATCGAATCAGGGGTCTTGGCTTCAAATTCATTGTGAACTTGTGATAGAGAGTGTGTTTGGCTCAAATGAATCCATTGTCTATTCAGGAGACAAATCAAGGATTCTTATGCCAGGGGTTCAGATGCTGGATTTATTGTATATACGGAGAAAAAACCAGGTGTGCCTTTCTCTTTGGCATTAACACCATCAGATACAAAAGTACTATATGCAGAAGAATTAAAATATTTTGATGGGTTAAGAGCTCAAACAAACAGTTCTCCAAAGAGAACTACAATGTCAAGAAAATATGTGATGTGCAAAAACGTTCAAGCTAACTTCATATATCCAACAAACTTTTTAAAGAATTGTGAACAAAAAAAACCAATGACTTTGTTTTTTGTCAATCAAAGTGGCATTAAAAAATAATACTAGCTAATTTGAATAAAGACAAAACACTTTCCTATTCTATTTTACGTGGGTAAAATGATAAAATCTTCCTGGGGTTATTTTGTGACGTGTATTTAAAATCTTTAATATTTATATACCAATTGCCCTAATTCCATGGGAATTTGTGCAAGAAAATAATCATAGATTTGTGCAAAGACGTATGTTCTTTTTCTCCTTTTTTGCTTTATTTTCCATATTTTCTACATTACTCTTGTAATTTAGAAAAATGCTATTCAACAGGTGAAAAAAGCATACTTTGAAGACTAATTTTTTTTCAAAAGGCATATATTCTTGGTTCTATGAATATGCCATGTTCTAAACTTAGCTGTTTATGAATTGTATTACATATAGAGTGTCACATTAAAGTACATTAAGACCTGAGGTCTCAGAGCGATATTTGTGATGATGATACTAATGATCAACAAAATGAAGAACAGACCAACATCCAAACAAAGAAAAAAGAACTGCCAATTCAGTTCCTTTTTTTATCCAGGGTCACTCTCATTAACTTTTGGGTAGCTTGTGAATTACCAGTTAAACGAATGTGTTTGTTTTATAATAACTAGGGACAAAAGTGCTACCCTTGGCCAAGAAATCAATGCCCAATGTTTTTAACAGCTGTATAAGGTGGCTGCTATTGAGACTATGATTCTATTCATAAGAACAATGACCTTTTATGATTTTCATGGCTGATCTTCTGTGTTGTTATTCCATTCTTATGACAAGAATTAACAAACTGTCTCACATACTCATTGTCCTTCTCTCTTACATGTACACCAAGGAGCCTGAAGATACGAGAAAATGCCTGTTACTCACAGACTGGTCTTCATTAATGGGGTCCTGGACACTCCCGCTGCACTGAGGGACCCATGGGGGGTCAAACATTGGGACGGATGGCATTCCAAGCACTGGCGAGGGCAGGGTGAAGTTTATACTGGGAGGTGGGATCTGTTAGTTGACATCAGAAAAATGAAGTCAGGTGAAAAATAAGCTAGAATGGGTCTGAAGTATAATTATGAAATAATATTATAGAGTACATGATGTTATAGAGCACAGGATGAACATCTCTGGGTCTCAGCTTATTCATTAAAAAATGAAAGGTTTTAACTCTATGATCTTTATTTGTGTTAATTACTCCATCCTCCAAAAAAACATCTACATGTATAGATACAGCGAAGTGTCTAAAAGTTTATACCCCAAATTTTTATGTTTACCTCTTGGGATGGTAGTGGGATCTTGAGGTTTATAGAACATTGATTTTCTTACTTTACCACTCTTCTCTATTTCTATTATTAAAACAAGAATTCATGCATATATGAGTTAGGTTTACTTACATAATCAGAGAGAAAAAGAAGCATCTCTTGGGCCACACACCATGGATTTAAGGATTTAAACAAGTCTTGGGTTAGTTTGCTAATCTAATTCCTATGGGGAAAGTATCCCTCACCTTAAAAATCTGCTGTGCTCCTTCCTCCATCCGGGGCCAGACCTGGTAGCGAAACCTCCAGAGTGTGTGGAACTTGAGAACAGCATTCAGCCTCTGTACAGTCTCTGGGTGGTGGAACTCTGACATCAACATGTCAGACACAGCCTCAGGGACTTTCACCGCACACAGCAGGAACATGGCAGCTAGAGACGGCCAACAATTTGTCAGCTACACATCTTTTAAATTTGGTTGGTTCTTGGGGATGGGGACAAGTGGGGAGCTATTCTTGTGTCTTGCAAATGACTCCTGAGCTAATGCAGCCAGGCCACCGGCATTGGCAAAAGCACATCTTATTTCAGCTGCTGGAAACCAAACATAATACTTTGTGCCATCCACAATTTTCCTATATCTGGTGAGGGCAGTGACAGTGTGGTATTTCAGTAGAATACCTCATTCCAAGCAAATCTTCCTTTGGCTCACAGTGCAAAGTGAATATGTGAGGAAGCAAATGAAAAAAAGGCAATTATATACCAAAATATCCTTTTTAGAAAATGGTAAGAGTCATCTCATAGTAATCCAGGGACAGTATGTAAAAATGTCCATTAAAAACTGTCCCAGTTACATTATATTAAAAATAAAATCCACATTGTAGACTGTATTAGAAACATCTACCCTTCTGAGAGATAGAAAAGATCAAGAAGCCCAAAGAGATTTCATGAATCATGATACCATTGTTGTTTTTAATTTTGGGGAAAGCCAAATATCAATATGAGAAAGGTCAAGTGCCCTGATAAGTTACAAAGTTAATGAATAATGGGGCAGAAAAAGACACTCTGTAGCATGGATGAATGAGCCAGTGTCAATCATAAAAACATAATTTAAAAATCTCTCTTGTACTTTTTCCTGGATCATCAAAAAAATACTTAGACAATTGTGTTAGGGTAGCTAGGATTGAGTGCCAGGTCTGAAACCTCTCTGCTATGTGTCCTTAGGAGAACCTCTCAACTTCTCTCAGCCTCTGTTTCTTTAGGGTCAGAAGGTCAATGATGATGATGACGATGATGATAGCTGCCTCCAAATTTGTTGTCAAAATAAGATAAAATAATGTATGAGAAAGTGCTCTGTGACACGAGAAGTCTACACACTTCTAAAGCAGGTTTCATTTTTTAGAGACAATGTGGCATATGGGAGGGACATCTATGTGTGTGCAGTCAGAAGACCTGGGTTTGGTTTCCCAGCCCTGCTGATTCTGAACTGTGTGCACTTGGATAAGCCCTTTGACTCTCTTAGTTGCAGTTTGCTCATCTATAAAATAGTGGTTTCAAGGATCCAGTAAGACAACTGGTGTGCTATAGTTAGTTCTATAAGAAATGTTAGCTACTGTGACCATTAGCTTTTGATTATACTTTTCTTTATCCTACTAGTTCCTTAAATCTCCACTCTGTCTCCTTCCGTTACTTTTCTTCAAAGTGTACTCTACTCTGTCTCAACTTTTAAACACCATGGTTGCTCTTTACATTACTGCAGTTGGAGCTCTACCTCAATCTCTGCCCTGAAGCAATTTTCTGGTAATGATCACTAATCAGTAGACCCAGTGGTTTTGTTTGTTTGTTTTACAGCATTTGTTTCCTTTCAGTTTTTAACACCTTCATAAAAATCTCTCTGATGAGCTCTCCTCTTTGGCTTCCATGGTTTGAGGTTGAGTTTTTCTCCTACTTTTCTGGTCATTTTTCAGGGTATTCTGCTGGCTGCTCCTCTTCCTGTCTCTGAAGATAGAGAAGGTCAATGGCTTAGTGCTCATCCTTCTGCTCTTTCCTCTCTATAGATTCTTCCCTTGGATATCTCATCCATTCTTACTGCTTCAGAGACCACATAGATCAGATTTCCCCCCCAGTTTATCTCTACCTTTGACTTTTTCCTATTAGCTTTAATGTCACATCACTGGCTATATGTCGCCTTACTACTTCACCCATTGCTGCCACATTCGACTTGGTAACAACACATCCTCTATATATGACATTACTCATTGGCTCAGAACCCATGAGTGGTTTCCCACAGTTCAATGGAAAGTCCATACGTCCAAGTGTGTCTTTCAAGGTCTGTTACAATCTGAGTCCCACTCACTTATCTAATAATGGAGTGGGGACTCCTCTACAAAAGCCACCCCAGTCTCAGTTCCTCTTCATGCTTTCCAAATAAGTCCCATGCATTTCCACAGCCCATGTGGCTTTGCATACACCATCTTCTTCTAGCTTTTATTAAAGCCCGGTCTACCTGTTCATATCTTACATGAAAGTTTCCATGGCTGTCTCATACCTGGGGAGTGTGCCCTTCCCTACAGCTCTCCCTGAGAAACATGAGGTAGAGAAGCAAAAATCTAAGCTTTAATGTGAACAAAAATATTTTACAAGACATTTGTTGCAGTGTAGTATAAAAATCCAGAATAAACCTAAATTCCCATTAGTAGGTCCAGGTTAAATAAATTATTATGCCCATTCATTCAATGAAATATTTGGTGGCCATTAAAAAGAATGAGGTGAATCTATAAGCAGATGTTAAAAATGGTTTCCTAGGGAGTGCTTCTAACAACTTCTCATTGGGTGCTGCCCAATTTGAATTGGTTTTTGTTCAAATAAACTCTTCAAATTTTTAGTATACCCCAGTTTATCTTTTAACAGTTCTGGTGTCACAAGAGGGAACCAAAGGGGACCCTGATGGCCCCCAGGAGCAATGAGCAACCAAGTATAGGTACCTATGGAGCGCCTGAACTTGCTGCTTTCTTGCTACCTACCTCCAGAGGTTATGGGTAAGTCTCTTACCTGGTCCTGGATCCTAGCTCTGCAGCTTCTGCATTATGGGCTTATAGACTTTATTTGAGCATTTCTTTTTCTATATTGGGTCTGGAAACTGGCCTGAGTTAGCCTGGGTCAGACTGGGTTCCAAGGACTGATTCAGATTTAGAAACTGGACTGGGTCTGGGGTCAGAAGTAAACTGGACTGGTCTAATATGAGGCCTCAGGTGAATAAAATTTTGTTTTAAGGCTGAACAAGTAAGGTTAACCTTACCAAAGATAGTCTTGAATCACGAAGCCACAGTGGATAACTTAATCATCTCAGATAAGCTCATTCATTTATGAAAGGCCCTAAAGAAAAAAGGGTCTCAGCCAGGCACTCACTATAATTGTTATTTGGGATGGCTCTGGATTTGGGGAGGGTAGTATGTTTTGCATCATCTTTGTCCCCTCTTGTGTCCATGGGGTTGTTCAGTACTGCCAGAAATATTTACTATTTGTCTCAGATGAAACCTGAGAAATTATTCAAAAGGATTTATTCATTCATTCATTCATTCATTCAAGTAGCTCTATGGTCAGAAGTTGGCCAAATTGGAAATTGATATTCAGAGCTCCATAGGAACTTTTTCTTTTAGGGCTTCTCTCCTAAGTCAAAATGAAACTAAGAGCCCGGAGGGATAGAAACATTCTGAAGCCACTGTGGAAGGATTTACTAAAACATTCCAAAGAAACACAGTCATAAATCTAGAACATAGGAATCTTGATTTCCATCTTAGTTGATCTCCCAGATATAAAGAAGCAATTTGAGGATAATGTAGCTGGATGGCTGGGTAAGCATCTTGATGTTCAAATTACAACATAGTTCTTTGAGGAATTAATAAATTATCTTCTACTTATCAAACAAAAACAGAAATGCAGCCCTAGAAACAAAGCATACCTATCTTCTCTACCAATCTCTAAACCCCTATTCATCTCAGAAGGCTTTCAGATATTATAAGAAATGTGGATTTAGGGAACAAAAGCCCTTCTTGAAGAAATTTACATCCTTTCTGTGTGCCTTTGAGATGTAAATGTTCTATCTGGTCTTCCCTAGAAACCTAGAGCCAAGTTGAAATGCAAACTTCAGGGAGGTGATTTTTATCAGAAAAAAAAAAAAAAAAGGAGACTACTTGAGAAATTAGGTGAATGAAAATCTTTAGCCTTTTCCACAAATATCGGTAAAAGAATTAGCCATCTGAGCAAGTAATCTTAACTTATTCTATCTGCCAGAAACACACTTTAGATCCAAATGTTTTTTTCATAAACTAGTCAGTTTTGCATTATCACACCTGTCTCATGGCAAAAATTTTAAAGCAAATGCTACAAGATCTCTGTGTCTGTCTATATATTTATGTATGTCTATGCATGTATGTTGCAGATGTGTGATATATTCCTACTCCAGATGATATTGCCAAAATTAATTTGTAAAGAACTCTATTTATTGGATTAAAGATAAATAAGCACTTATATAAATCAAATATACTCTCAGAAATATAGAAACTAAATGAAATGTTTTTCAAGTTCAAAAACAAACAAAAAACAGAACAAAATCTGAATGGTGTGAAAAGAATTGTTTGAAGGCTTATAGAAAGGAATCTTTGAAAAGAAATTTTACATGTGGCTGGAATGGACGTACTTAAGTTTTTAAATAATGAGGTTTTTTAAAATGTTTATTTATTTTTTTTTTTTTTTGAGAGAGACAGAAACAGAGTATGAGTGGGGGTGGGGCAGAGAGAGAGGGAGACACAGAATCTAAGCAGGCTCCAGGATCTGAGCTGCCAGCACAGAGCCAGACGCGGAACTCGAACTCACAAACTCACAAACTGTGAGATCATGACCTGAGCTGAAGTCGGACGCTTAACTGACTGAGTCACCCAGGCGCCCCTAAATAATGAGTTTTAATATTAAAAACACACTGGTAAAAAAATTAGAATTTGGTTTTGTCTCACCAAAACAAGACAAAACAAAAAAACCAAACTTTTCGTGGACTATTAGCTTTTCATAAAAGATTGTGAAAAGTGTTTTTTTTTTGTTTTTTTGTTTGTTTTTTACCTTTTGGATAATCTACCTGGAAAATGAAGATTTTATGCCTTGCCAAAATAATTTACTGTGCTTCATGTTGTCTTTATCAGGTCTTTAATAACTCAAAAAAACTTAATCCTTTTATTATTAAAAGAGCTAAATTTGGTTCAGAACTATGTAACTTTCTGTATTTACCTTTAAAATCCATTGTGGCTTAAATAGATAATTAAGTATTATTTCATAATGATCTGAGATCCTACTTAGTCAAATGTTCAAACTTTTTGACATTTTGGCAACTTCCCAAAATCAAATTCTAAATGAAGTCTTTTTGATTTCAAAGTAACTGGGTTTTCCCAGAGGGCCCCTAGAAAATCTCAAAGAATGTCTCTCGCCTCTGAAGAGAGATGTTAAACTAATTAGGTTTATTTGGCATGTTAAATTATGTGGAAGCATTGTCAAGTAAGAAGTGTTAATAAACATTCTTAAATTATATATGTATGGATATATGTTACCAATACAGGTATTCCAGAAACTGTTCAAAGTTTCTAGGAAGTTGTTAATACTCTCATGGTCCAATTATTATCCTAAATTATTGCATACCATAGAAATAACTCATTTCTTTACCAAATGAACTCCCATCAGATCTTTAATCATGGCCACTTTTTAAGTCTTTTTGTCATTTGTAGACAGTTCTTGTTTTATTCTGATGCTTTGACAAAAAGCATCTTCAGAAAGATTCATGGTAAGATCATAAAACTGAACTGGTTAAGCATTTCCAGAACTAATGGAAAAAAATTCAAGTAGAACAAGAATTAATGATATGAGATTGAATGTATTGATGAGGATGATTAAAATTTTAAATAACTTTTTCTTTGAAACATTGCTGGTTCCTTAATGTTTTATTTTTCCAGATTTAAAGATACTTTTTTCTCTTTTCTCTTAAGCTATCTATGACTTAACAGTAATTTTATAAACCATATTGAAATAAAACATTCACTTTTCTCTTCACCTGATTCCTCCAGAATTCAGAAACTCATTGAGTATTCTTACTTTCATGACAATGTAATTATTTGCATAAGTTCAATAAGAACCTGTTTTTCATATAAGAGGGCACAACTGGAAACATTTGTTTTATCACTGAGACTTTGACTGGAATATTGTATTTGAGAACATGCATAAAATCAGATATGACCAGACAATTTTAAGGAAGTAAGGTTGACTTTATGGAGCCAATAATAGCTCATTGGAAAAACTGGCCTGGTACATTGCTTACAGGATTCCCTGCAACCTTACCAGGTGAGTAAGAAAGGTCATTTCCGGGAAGGCCCAGGAAACTCAAGATATCCTGGGGACCTCAAGAAGATTGAAATTCAGCCAAATCTATAGGTATTCCAGGTGAAGTCTCATATTGAGTTCTTCTCTTGGTTTCTCAGCCTGGAGAGGTTTTTATTTTTGTTTTGTCCTGATTTTTTTAATGTTTTTTTATTTTTGAGACAGAGAGAGACAGAGCATGAGTTGGGGAGGGGCAGAGAGAGAGGCAGGCACAGAATCTGAAGCAGGGTCCAGGCTCTGAGCTGTCAGAAAGAGCCTGACATGGGGCTCGGACCCACAAACCATGAGATCATGACCTGAGCTGAAGTTGGACACTTAACCTACTGAGCCACCCAGGCACCCCTGGAGAGTTTTTCAAAATCCAATCTACAGGGGCGCCTGGGTGGCTCAGTCGGTTAAGTGTCTGACTTCGGCTCAGGTCATGATCTTGTGGTCCGTGAGTTCGAGCCCTGCGTCGGGCTCTGTGCTGACAGCTCAGAGCCTGGAGCCTGTTTCAGATTCTGTGTCTCCCTCCTTCTCTGACCCTCCCCTGTTCATGTTCTCTCTCTCTCTGTCTCAAAAATAAATAAATGTTAAAAAAAAAAAAAAGATAAAATCCAATCTATGATTCTTATAAAAAGTTCCAGCAAAACAGATTTGAAATAAGCCTATATGTTCAATCACTATTCCTGCTGTACTTAGGTAAATAATAAGGTCATTAATAAGTTTAATGAAACTAGATTTATTTTGCAAACAAATTAATTAGTCTTACAGTGATTATCTTTGATAGAAATGAACATGATTGTAAAGGAAAAATTATGTTGCAGTAAAAAATTGTAACACTTGTGAATATCAGATTCCAGTCCTGTTCATTGTCATTGAGGTTATTTATCTGTACACCCAACTAGATCTTGAATCTCCTATTTTCCTTAAATGTCTGGCCACCACTCCCAAACTAATGTTCCCCACTTTCTGATTTGGAATCATTAAGAACAAAAACTGTCCTTGAATGTCCTTGGAAGGGACCATACCAGTTCCTCTTTACTACCCAGATGGCGGCCAAACTTCAGGGACTTGAATGGTAGGTCTACATCCTTCATGAGAGAGTTTCTCTAAACTCTTGGAACTGCATACCAGCTGGAGATCTAACCTTAAAATTGACTAGGGAGCTTCCTCCTCGGATACAGATTGCATTTTGGGGACAGCTTTCTCAAGATCGCAGATCAAGATCATCATCTCCAATATTAAACTTATTCCTTTTGCCTTTTTGCTACTTGCTTTTTTCTGTTAATGAACAGTAAAGACAGTGCTTGTCAGCCCTGACAACTATGGCTACATCTACTGCTAAGGCCATAGCTGTACAACAAAATCTCTGTATTTTCCTGGTAAGGTGGTTTCAGATAATAAAATTGCTTCAGATTACTTATTGGCTAAACACAGAAACTTCTGTGCCATGATAAAATAGCCCTTGCTGCACCTGGCTCAAAACATCTGGCATTGTAGCAAATACAAGAAATTAACAAATAAGCCACTTGGCTAAAAACAGGTACATTAACTGGTACCAACTAGTTTGGGTCATGGAGACCCTGGTTGAGGAGCACCCTTCAGTCTCTTGGCATTATACTCCTAATAGTTATCATTATAGTCTCCCTGGTGTGCTATGTTGTCTCAGTGTTCTTAAATGCACGGTCACAGCATCAACCATATATTACATGGTCTCACTTGCTCAGAAGAGCAGAAAGAAGATGAACAAAGAGGGAAATAGTAAAAACGACTGTTTTATGGATCTGACATCATAACCTATGAGTTTCACAATGAAATAAGAGCAACTTAACTCTGATCTGACTGAGGGTAGCACTAATACCAAATTTTTGGATCTCTTATATATGAGAGGATGACCACAAGGGGAAATTTGTTCATTAAACAAGGAGGCCATTAGAATGATGTGGCACTAATCCTGCAGTGACCTATGTAAGCCAGCAAGAATCTAAGCCTGTAAATGCCTTAAGGTTACAAATCATAAAGCTAAAAGCCATAAAAGCCAACTAGGCTTTTAGCTATAGCCAGTCAATAATTGCCTTACTTTGCTTCTGTCCTTTTTCTTTAAAAAATTTTTTTAATGTTTATTTTTGAGAGAGAGAGAGAGAGAGAGAGGACAGAGTGTGAGCAGGGGAGGGGCAGACAGATTAGGAGACAAAGATTCTGAAGCAGGCTCTAGGCTCTGAGCTGTCAGCACATAGCTCGATATGGGGCTTGAACCTATGAACTGCGAGATCATGACCTGAGCTGAAGTTGGATGCTCAACAGATCGAGCCACCCAGGTGGCCCACCTTTTTCTATAAAAAGCTCCCTGAGCTCCTGTTGGTAAAGCACTCCCAGTTTGGTGCTGCCTGATTTGAATAGATTTTTCTTCAAATAAATTCTTAAAAAAATCTTTTAGATATAAAAGAAAAATGGAAAGTTCAAAAGTCTTTATGATATGTCTTATTTGTGTGAAAGAGAAAACATAACATATACATTGGTACTTAGGTATATATATATATCTATATCTATATATAGATAGTGTACCCTAGCAGGAGTCCTGAAAGACTTAAAAATTGTCACTTCTGGGGAAGAGACTGAGAGTCATGAGGAAGAGATACTTTTAGCTTCATACACTTATGTATTATTTGAGATTTTACCATGTACATTATGGAATTAAAACAACTGTATAAAACTAAAAGAATATGTACAAAAAGTGGAAAAAACATGAAAAACCCACATTTTGCATGTCCTTTTTACTAGCTGTGTGTCTTTGGCTATGTCACCTACATTTCAACAAATCTGTTTCGATATTGTCATTTGGACACAAAATATTACTTGTATCGATTTAGTGAAGTTAATGATGACGGCTCACGGTAAATCTGGGAGATCACAACACACAAAAAGAAGTTTCTCTTTTTGTGAAGCACGGCAGAAATGCAGGTTCTGGGGAAAATCACTCTTTGTAATTTGGTAAGGCCACACTGCTCTTGTGCAGTCTACGGGGTAAACGTAAAGGGTGGGTGGCACCTCAGCCTCCCTCCCTGTAGTGCACAGCTCTGTCTCGAGTTCTAGCAATTGCTCTGGGTCTGACCTTGGAATGAAAGGGAGTGGATGTGCGTCTCAGTTAAACACCCAGGATGAGTGGCAAGCAGGGTCCCGGGTGCTCTGTCTTTACCTGCCGCCCCTGCCATGTGCTCATCCATGCTGAGCAGAAGCTCCCAGGCAGCTGGCTGGATGTCTCCATACATCTCCTCTGTCAGAATCGGTGCTGCCTTGATTAGCAGAGATAAAGGGGCAGGAGACAGGCTCATCACCTGGGAAGAGATGGAAGTCACGTCTTAAAATCTTCGAAGACACTGATTGCTGCACTCCTCTTGGAACCTACGTGCCGCGTCCCTTCTCTGCTTTCCTTAAATGACTGTAAAATGCTTCCTAAAATGGGAGCATACTTATTGGCATGGTGTATAATAAGCTTTATACCTCATTAGTTGATTATAATTACAAAACGACACGCTACTTTTAAAATGCTTTCACCGCAAAAACTATTCTGCAGCCACCTAAGAAATAAGCTGTAGGATGAGCTCTATGAGAAAAGCCAGTACATCTTTGTGTTAAAAGTCCTGATGGGCTTTCAAAGCGTCCTATTTTCCTTTCTCTTAGGACTTGAGGTCCACTGAAGACAGTGAGCAGCCTCTAATTTACAAAGGAGTTCCATTCAGAAAGTCAGTTTTCTAAGCCAGTAAATGTGGATGACATTTTCCCTTTAAAACATTGTGTACTGTAGTTAATGCCCTAGATTAGGCCACACAAAACATATTGAATCCATTATTTCAGATACTTTAGGTGATAAATGTAGGTTCTGGACAGTCTAGGTCTTTAACCGTTTTAAATACTTTCCAGAAACACAAGTTGTTTTTCTTCCCTCCCTGCCACCCGCCCCCCCCCCCCCCCCCCCCCCCCCCCGCTGCCTGACTCGGGAATACACGTAACGATTTAGAGTTTAGGGTTTAGGCTGTAATAACAATATAACAATGTGTCAAGCACTGGGTAAGTAGTTAAGTGTACTACCTCTTTTAATCCAGGCAATAATCCCTTGAGACGGGTCTAGTGTTATAATCCCCCTATTATGGATAAGGCAAATAAGACCAAGAGACATTGAACAACTTGCCCAAGGTCCCAGAGCCAGAGCGGCAGGTGCGGGATTTGAACCCAGAAAATCACATCCTCAGAGCTGTGAGCATGGCTACCACACGCTGGTGGGGGATTAGCTCCATGGAGTGGAGTGAGTGAGAGGAGACATGTTCCAGCCACGTTCCCCAAGCTGGGGCTCTGTGGAAGCTCGCTGGCTAACGAGAAGGGATTTTTTTTCCTGCAATTTCCTGCAATAGAGACCCACCAATTAAAGGGTTCTCTATGCTAACACTGTGCCAACTGGCCCTGTCGGTCTCAAGCATTAGTAAAAAGGATATTTGGCGCCCTCCTCCCCCATGACTGCACCATGAATATTTATGATCCAGATGTCAATACCTGCAGTCTGATGTACTTCAGCATTCCAGAGTCCTTTTTGCCTTCCAGGTTGGCATCAGAAACTCTCTTCTTCAGAGAAGGTGTCCTCAGGCATGACTTCTCTGAGCACTGCAAAGAACAGGAGATCAGTGACAAAGAGTGTCACATCCTCTCAAGGCCAACAGTGCTGTTTTCCCCCAGTCTCCAAACAACCATCTTCTTCTTTTTTTCTTATTTATATTTTTAAAATACATACTTTTATTTATTTTTTGAGAGAGCAGAGTATAAGCGGGGGAGGGGCAGAGAGAGAGGGACAGAGGATCTGAAGCAGGCTCTGCACTGACAGGCTGACAGCAGTGAGCCTGATGTGGGGCTTGAACTCACAACCTGTGAGATCATGACCTGAGCCAAAGTCAGATGCTCAACCAACTGAGCCACCCAGGCACCCCACAACTATCTTCTTCTAGCGGGGGGGCAGTTTAGGCCTTTTTGGAGGCCCACACTTTCTGAAATTGATGAAAACAGCTCATTTTGGTATGAAAGAGAGCTCAGAGATAGTTAGCTACGAGCTCCTCTTTTGCCACAGAGGCCCAGAGAAGCGGAATAACTTGACCAAGTTACAAAGCTGGCCATTAGCGGAATTAAAACAAGACAAGGATCTGTTGACTTCCATCTCAGGACCCATTGTATCCCAGGAAGATGTTTAAAACCACAAATCTTAAAAAAAAAAAAAAAGTCAGTTAAAACTTAATAGCTCTTTTACGGGGTTGGATGTTACAAGGTGGCCATTTGGTCATGGAAGAAAGAACGTATTTCATAAAGGAGTGTTGGGAAGTAAGAAATAGACTCATCGAGGAAGTATAAGTCCACAGCATTTATTATCTAGGCCTGAACTGTAAGGTAAAATGATTTCCTTAAAAATCCAAACTCATTTGAAAAACAAAAGCAAAAACCACACTCGCCTATGGGAGGCAGCAACTCTTCTTTCAAATTGTCTCCTCAACCAGGGTACCAAATAAAATGGACTCATCTGCATAAACACGGAGGAGGCAGTTCTCTGACTCTCTGAATGCCGAGGGATGGAGTGGACAGAGCAGCTGGGAGAATGATCGTTCCTAATGGTGACAGGCTCTTGCTTATTTATACTGAGTCTTGATCACTCCTCATTTTGCACCCTGGGCTGTGCAAAGAGGGGATCCATCCTTCTACACGAAACAAACGCTCATTTGTTTTTCCACAGCCATGTCAATGAAACACTTTCTCCCTCCATGCTGGGGGAAAAAACCGAGCTCCTCAAGAATTTTTGAGCAAAACTGCACAATGTTAGAGATGGAGATATTTGAAAGAAAAGACATATCTAAAAGTACCTGCATATTCCAAGAAAGTCTTTCAAAGCTCTGACAAAAACACCTTAGACAATGCATCTGGTGTGTGACTAGTAAGGAATGAACTTTTAGAATGAATCTACTTCGAAACAAATGAACCAGAGCTCTTGCTCTGTTTTCTAAATATAAAAACACGGGGGCACATACTTGGGAACACATCTCATTTGAGGAGATAAATCCGGCATTACGTTTTTTCCTGTAAATGTAAAAACAATATACAGTAATATACATGCTTGTTTTATAATTTAGAAACTGTTCTAAAATCATATGGCAGTAACTTACCATATAAATATAGGGGTTTATTTGACTTCCTGTTTTAAAAATTCAAGGTATTTTAAAAGTGACATCTCTCTTTTATTCTTTCTATTTACAAAACTATATATGTAAATTGTAGAACATCTGGAAAACACAGAAAAACTTGGAAGAAGAAAAGAATATGTCTATGATCCCTAATCCAATGATGCCCATTATTTTGTTCCTTTCAGCTTTTTTCTACTCTGTGCCTCTTAACACAGTGGTGAGGATGTTATGTATGTGACATACAAGTTTAAACATTTCATTTTATCAGGATCTTATAATGAATATTTCCCTAGGTCATTACAATTATTTTAAAATATGATTTTCAAAGTTTATTAATAGTTCACCCCTTTCTCCTCTGGCTGGACATTTTGTCTTTTTCAGGGTTACTTTTGAATTTACTTCTTGATTAAATTATATGTTTTTTAATCAGGCAGATACCAGCTTAGAATAAAAAGGGTGAACATTCATGTTTGCCTCTGACACTCTGGTAAATGTAGGATTCTGTTTAATCCTATTAACTAGGGACAGAAGGTATATGTCATGCTTCTCAGATCTCAAACGTTTAATATTCTGGCATGCTTCCCTTGGAAGTATGGTGTATTCTGGTGCCTCATCATAGTTAGGATGCTTGTTTTAGAGGAAAGGGAAGGGAATTAGAAGGGCTTTCAGACTAGGGTGATGGGCTAGGCACTCTTCCCACATGACTTGTTGAGGTTTGAAATGTAGGTATCGAAGATGGGTACTTGTGTGATAAGCACTTGGTATGTACCCAACTCTCTCTACTGATGTGACCCCTAACTCAGACCGACAAGGCTATCATCAGTGGCTTTTTAGATTTAGTAACTTGATGTAAAACTTGGTTAGAAGAGAGCTAGGAGCTAGATGGAGCAGGAGACTAGTTCTGAAGGCATCTATTGGTTGTTGGTGTTTCATGGAAGAGTAAGAAATTTCACTGGACTGTGAGTTGCATATGCTCGTTCGAATTACACATCCAACTGGGACCTGTAAAGAAACCCGAGACTGTAATCCAAGACCAAAGGACAGAATGTATCACTAATAGAGGATGGCACTCATTGTTGACTCAATTTACCCAAGGGAGATATGGTCAATGGGAGGCAGCTAGATAGCCCCATGAGATGTCAGGGATCCTGGGGCATGCTTGCTGTGGCATGGCATAGATCTTGGACCACTGCCATTTTCTTCTCTCTGTGTGTCTTGGGATATATATTCACCATATTTGACTCTGGGACTTCTCTCCTCATTCTGACCATTATTGGTTAAAGTTTCAATGCAAAACCAATTATTTGACTGGCCAGAGATTTATCCCTTGGGATGTTTGGATCACAAAGAGGAGGAGTTGAGCCCACCAAATTCCTGTCCTAGGGAATTAAGGGGCACAGAGTCTGATTCATATGGCGATGGTTGCTGGGGCTGAGAAATGATAATGCAACCTGGAGATTTTCAGGTTATACACAAGATGAATAAACATGAGGAGCAGGTCAGGGGACAGAGATGGGTGAGCGGGTGGAGATACAGAAAAAAGCAGAGATGAGACACTATATCCATTCTGATAGGGACCACAGCTTTCTCATTCCTCTGAGGCTCAGCTATTTCCTGGTCTGTCCCTGGTTTCATGAGATTCTGCTGTGTCCCTTGGAGAAACTCTAATTTTTTGAACAAGTTTCAGGGAGATTCTTCCAATAAAAGATTATTGACCAGAGAGGCATAATACTTAATTACTTTAAGTAAAAAATGTACTTATTCATTTAATAATTCAAGACTGCTTATTAAGAGTTAGCCATAAGCCAGGAACTGAGCTAACTTTTGGGGATATGCTGAGGAACAAAACTCCCTTGGTGCTTGCCTTCACGGAGAGTATATCTCACTGGGAGGGACAGATAGCAAGCAAGGAAACAAATGAAAAATCATAGTAAGCACAAATGCCACGAATGATGATTTGCCATGGAAATGATGGGGTATTTAAAACCAAAGAAAATTGGAGCCAGTCTACCAAGATCTCTGGGAAAGAGATCTTCCCAGAAACATGTTTCATGACGAGAGAAGTCCAATTATTTCCCTAAAGATAACCAAGACCTTTGTGCCTCACACATCTTTGACACGTGAGTATGAATGGGAAGACATTCTGGAAGATGAAGTCAAGACCCAGGGTCTGCTCTTGGTCTCAACAATAGTCTCTTCCACAGCTTTGGAAAAACATTAGTCCTGCAGGAAATCAGTTGGCCTCTTGCCACTTTCATTGGCTTTGCAGAATTTACTGATGCTGCGCCCTTTCTTTTTTGGGCATGTATCACTTTTTACATCCCTTTCCCTTCTGTCCGAAAGGAAAAGAAAATTTTTGTTTTATCTACTCCTTTTTTTTTCATCGGCAAGCACTAACTCAACATTTACTCTGTCCAAAACATGGCATTGGACAAGAAAGATATATGTAGGAAAGTCAAAGAATTCTTTGGTGAAGGTAATATATATATATATATATATATATATATATATATATATATATATATATATATATATATATATATATATGGTTTATAAAAACCTCCTAAGCTTGGAAGTGCACTAAAATAGACTAGCAGGATGTACAGTGACTCTCTGAGCATTTAAATGTAGATTAGCAGATTGATCAGAGTTACATGCGTTACAAAATGTACTAGCTGCCACAAATATATTCTGCCATAAAAACCAATTTAACAGGAAACAGGAATGAAATATCAATTGCTCATAAGGTTCAATTTTAATCAGAATCACTGCTTTTATTCTTGATTTACTGCCTACTCTGTTTTCATTTTGACCCTAGAAATGTGGGCATTGTTCAATAACGTGACAGATTCAGCACAGGAAATGGAAACATCAGGAGGGAACAAAAAAGAGCTTGCACAGGAGGCTGGCATTTTGAAAATAAAATGTTTATCACAGCAGACTCAATATATATTTTTTCAGCTCTTCACCTGCATTACTAATTTAAATATGTTAAGATTGGAGGACACCTAACTCCTGCTTTACATTCTCTTCCTCTTTCCCAAAATGTGAGCATCATCTAAGGTTGGTAAGACTCTTCTGCTTCAGGCCAGCATCCTTGTCGGGCCTGAGGTAAAGGGCACTCATGAACTAGAGAGCCCACTCGGCCATTTAGTATTTGTTGTCTCTGTGCTGTAGGAGAAGAACTCTAGTACATACCACATGGGATACAAAGTGTGTAAGACTGCCAATTTTCCAGAACTTTCTAATTAAGTGGCAGAGGAGAAATGGGGATATAAAGAGCCCCATTTTGTAGGCAGAGTGATCTTTTTGTTTTTTTAATTTTTTAAAATTTATTTTGAGAGAGACAGAGTGAGAGGGGTGGGCAGAGAGAGAGGGAGGGAGAGGATCCCAAGCAGGCTCCACACGGTCAGTGCTGAGCCCAACACAGGGCTTGAGCCCATGAACCATGAGATCATGACCTGAGCCAAAACCAAGAGTCAGACGCCTAACTGACTGAGCCACCCAGGTGCCCCAGGAAGAGTGATCTTATAATTCTCAGAGCCTGATGCTACGCATGGAATAAAGACTAAAGTCCTTCCCAGAGCCTGAGTGGCCCCATGTTGTCTGATCTGCCTGTGCTGCATGCACGAAAGTCCCCTGTGTTCTAGCCACGGTCCTTTGTACTCCTCTTCTCTCAGGTTGGAAAATTCCATATTCAGTTAATATTCATGCATCCTTCAGTCAAAGCTCACTCGTTACTCTTATTTCCCTTAACAAGTTCAAAGTCTTGTTAATAAGCTGTCTCAGCACAGTGTGTTTCTTTTTCCTTGCACTTACTGCTGTTGCAGCTTTATAGCAATTTGAGATGTTTATTTGATTAATGTTTGTCTTTCCAACTAGACTGTGTGTATCATATGAAGACAGGGGCCATATTGCTTTTGCCCATTATTACACGCAGCACATAAAATGGACCCAGCATGTCCATAGGTTCTTTAAAAATTTGAAGGTACACTTGGATGGATGGATGGATGGATGGATGAATTAATGAATGAATAATTGAATGAAAAATGAGAAAAGCACAAGTAAAATGCCATTGTAACTTAAAGAAAGGAGGGAATGAAAATAACATTAATTATCCACCATCGTATGCCCTGTGGTTAACTCTAGGAAGATCATAAATGATTTCAAGGAGGTGGTGGAATTTGAATTGGATCTTGAAGGATGTTTGAGTTTGGCCACATATGTATTACAGGTGAAGGTATAGTTGGAGCAGTAAGAAATCTCAAAGTGTGTATGATGAACTGTGAACATTGATTTACGTTAGTATATTTTTGCAATGTCCAACATACATGGTTTTCTCCTAAAAGTAGGGGAGTTTTTATATGAAGGAGAACTTATCCTAAATAAAAATACATATACATAACTATGTACATACATACAGATACAAATATATGTATAGGTGTATATTTTTCTTTTTATAACATCATTAACAGTTTATGTAGTTACCCACATTGATCTAGTCCCCCCATGATCTTCCCTCAGAGTATGTGTAGTTTGAATACCATGAAATACAATAGAGTCTAGTAAAAAAAGCTCCAGAGCTTTTTCTGATATTCCATATTTCTGATATTCCATATTTCTAAATTAAAGTGTAGCTGAATATATTATAGATGTGAGCTGAGACAATCCCATCCTTCTGAGCCTCAACTTTTTCATCTGTAAAATAGGGAGAACAGCATCTCCTGCACAAGGTTTGTAAGAATCAAAAAGCACTTTATCAATGATATATACCTGCATTATAGCCTCACATATATGTTTTGAAAAAAAATACTGGAATATCACATCCCCGAAGGCAAATAGCACACTTATAAGATGTATGAAATACAGATTTTTTTTCTCTAGGATCTTTTGTATTACCCCAAATTTCTTCAGTGAAGTGTAAAATAATTTAAAAAATTCCTTTGCAAAAATTCCTTTGCATTACAAAGTGCTACATGCATGACCCAACTGTGAATTTTTTGTTATTGCTCATATTCTCTAGTTGTTTGATTTATATTTTATTACCATCCCCCACTCCACCAAATCTGGTTTGCAAACTCCTTAGCAGAAAGATCCTGTGCTCCTACTTATTTATTTTTTATTTCTTCCAGAATATCTGGTCTCATATTGTGCCAATAGCAGGTGCACAATGAATGCTCACTGAAATGAATAGGTATTATACCAAAACCTCTTTGTAAAACCACTTGTGAGGAGCAGCTGCTGGGGCAGCCAGAGGCACTCAGTCAGGCATCTTGGCCATCACGCCTGTTCAGGGGCAGGTGGGTGACTCGGGGCCTTCCCGGCAGGGGCACGGCAGCCCTGATCACTGTTTTCATCTTCTGCCAGCTCAGCTGCTCAGTGTACTTGTCAGGAAAGTGCAGCTCAATGTTTAGAAAACATTGCAATAGTTTCTTAAAGGAATTTCCTGTAGTCTGATTTGACCTAGATTACTCAATTATTTATCTGTAAATAGTTGGACCATTTATTACTTATTTCTTAATACATAACTGTATCAGTTTCCTGTTAACTGCTGCAACGAATCACTACAAACTTCATGGCATAAAACAATAAATATTTATTATCTTACGGTTCTTGAGGTCAGATCTAAAATGGATTGGCAGGGCTGTGTTCTTTCTGGAGGCTCTAGGGAATCATCCATTTCTTTGTCTTTTCTGGCTTCTAGAGGCTGCCCCGTTCTGTGGCTCATGGCCCTGCATCACTCTGACCTCTGCTTCTGTTGTCACACCTCCTTTTCTGACTCTGACTCTCTTATCTCCTTTTTTCACTTATAAAGACCCTTATGATGACAATGAATCCACCTGGGTATTCAGGATAATTTCCCCCATTAAAAGATTCCTAGTTTATTCACATTGGCAAAATTGTTTTGCCACATAAGGTAACTTATTCATAGGTTCTAGAAACTAGAATGCAGACATCCTTGGGGGTCATTATTCTATCACCATAATGTACCCATCACCACCACTCATACAAGTTCATATTTGTTCACAGAAGTAAAACAAAACCTGGGAAAAGATTCCATGTTGGCTCATAGACATGAACACTAAGCACTTGTCTTTTCTCGCTCATCTTCTGTCTTTGCTGAAAATCACACAGGTCTGTAACCTGGTTTATACAACTGCCGTGGTCTGACATTTGTATTTCCAGAGAAAAGATTGCAGGACATCATTTTCCCTACAATAGGCATATTCTCAGGTGACCATTCACTCACCTCTTTCTGTCTCTTGCCCCGGAGAGCCACATTGCTGATGTTGTTACTCTCCCGGAGGGAGTCCACAGTGTCTCCATAGAGCAGTTTGATGGCCCTGACCAGCCGGGCACAGGAGCGGCTGTGGTGCAGGTAGCAGTGAGGGTGGCAGTAGTCAACATGGGTGCAGATGAAGCTTTGCTGATTGCACAGCAAGATCATGACCTGGAACACAGACATCACTCAGACTCAACCAGGAAATCGGGGTTGAAACCACAGTCATTTACCAACTCCCACGAGAAAGCAAAGAGTTACAAGCCTTTATGCACTTGGCTTCTTTGATTTCTCCATTCACACTTGATAGAAAGATCTTTTCAAAACAATAAAAGGTTAAGTGATATTGAAAAACCAATTATTGTGGAGTATATGATTTCCAAATATTTTCAAATCAAGATTCTAAACTTGAAACACACTAGTTTTTCAGCTCTTATGTTGTGGACGGAGCCAGATTAAAGGGTATAAACTTGTGAGAAATTTTGTGCCAAAGGATTTGGCTGGCCTTTGACAGCTGTGGGATGTCTTTAACTCCAGCCTGCCAATGTGGAATTGAAAACACTTCTGCATCTTCCACCTTGGCCTATAACCTTCAACTGAGCCTGAACCTGACTATAGAGCTTCATTTCTTCTCTCTATAAATTAATTTTTCTTTCACTTTTGGGCTATTCTAGCTCTTGCGCCTTGATCTGGCTTAAATCCTCACATCACCTGGACTTCCCAAGTAGGGTTCCAGAAAAGAACTCAGTTGTTTTAAAGGACATGGTTATTTTAAGATAAGGAACGAAGGCCTCTGAGTTTGTAACTTCTTAAGTTGCCTTTCTAAAAAGGCAATAGCATTCCTACGTGCACAAGGCTAGTCAAATATGCATAGAGTAATCTTCCGAATGCTTCTATCCTTCATAAAACCAGTTCCCACCCCAACACCTAACCTGTGAGAGACCATGTGCCATATGGGTTGGAGAACATTAAAAGTCCATATGGACAAGGCCAATCAAACCTACCAGGTAGGGCTGCCACACATTTCCTCAGGAACGAGCGGCCCTGCTTACTCAAACTCAGATAACAATATCTCACATCCCTCAAAGTTAAAAAAAAAAATAGGTGTTGCCTGAACAGAATATCCAGATTTCTCTCGAGATTCACTTAACATTCCTGATATTCCTGTTTATACTGGTACAAAGCAGGGCACATATAAGAATTGTAAGGTTTCCCTTGTTATTCTCAAATCTGGCTGTTAAAGAGAAATACCAAGAAATTCAAGCAACAACAATAAAAACCAAATAAACAAACACACAAATGGACTTTTGCTTAGGAGATTCTGATTCAGTATAGAATTTCTAGGAGGTGACCTAGAAATCTGTAGTTTGAAAATTATGCTCAGGGATGTCTTTTTGATAGATATATTTCTAAGGTAGTCCCCAAGGATCCCACCTTCTGGCATTAGTGCCTTTGTGAAACCTCCTCCTGTGGAGTATGGGCTGGCCTAGTGACTTGCTTCTAACCAACAGAATGTAGCAAAGAGGATCAGATGTTACTTCTGTAATTAGATTGTGTAAAATAGTGACTTGTCTCTTGTTACCAGACTCTCCTTTACTGGCTTTGACAAAGCAAGTTGCCATGTTGGAAAGGTTCATATGGCAAGGAATGAGGCTGGTCTTTGGCCAACAGCCAGGTGGGAACTGCGGCCTTCAATCAAACAGTCCTTTAGTAACTGAAATTCCACCAACAATCGTGTGGGCTTGGAAACAAACTCTTTCCCAGTGAAGCCTTCAGATAAGACCCCACTCTTGGCCAATACTTTGATTGCAATCTTGTGAGAGAGCATGAAGCAGAGGACCCAGCTAAACTGTGCCAGGATTCCTGGCCCATAGAAACTATAAGCTAATAAATGTGTGTTGTTTAACACACACACACACACACACACACACACACACACATATTAATACATATATTTGAATATATATATTTGAATGCCTGAGATTGCATTTAATACAATGAGGCAGTCAGGACCTGGAAGGCAAGATGTGGAAAGGGCATTTACTGAGGTGAGCACAATATGGGCACATGCCACATTTTCCTTCAGGCATAAGTGGCCAAGAAGCCAGGCAAAGCTTTAGGCAATTTCACAAGAGCTGGGAGATAAAAACTGGAGTTCAGAATTGCCAAAAGGAAGAAGAATTGAGTGGACAAGATCCTGTAGAGAAGGTAGACTTGGTGCTGGGTGACTATTTTCCTTCTAGGCATTTGTTGATTGAATAGCTAAGAAGCCAAGCAGGAACCAGCTGACAAGCAGTATGGAGATTTTAGCAGTGTCACTGTAATAGGGAAGCAAAGTTGGAGTTTCTGACCCATCAAGCCCGGAGTTAGTTATAGGACACACACCAGACTCACACTGGAATACCTGATACTAGGAGGTATGTGTTGGAGAGTGGGGTAAGGGGGAGAGCACTACTACAAGTCAAGTCCACTTAGTCCTTGATTGCACTCAGGTGATCTTTGCTGCCTGTCAAAGTATAGGGTGAATCCTCTCTGGAGGGAGATAGCATCATCTGGAACCTCTATAATTCTATAGCTTTTTTAAATTAATAAACTTTATTTTAAAGCAGTTTTAGGTCCACAGCAATAAATTTAGCAGAATGTACAGAGAGTTCCCAAACACCTGCTGCCTCTACACATGCAGAGTGGACTTCATGATCAACATCTTCCACCAGGCTGAATGTTTAATATAATCAATGAATCTACACTGACACATCACTATCATCCAAAGTGCTTAGTTTACATTAAGATTCACTCTTGGTGTTGTACATTCTGTGGGTTTTGACAGATCTATAATGGCATGTATCTATCACTGTGCTTCTATAATTTTTCACCCACCATAACTGGCAAACTGGCAGTCAATGAAATCACTAGGCATATTAAGGAACAGACCAAGAGAAGACAGTACATTCACATATTGGAGTTATCAGTCATGGACTTCAAGTGTGCATGATTCAAATAAAAATTAAAAATATTTTAACTGAATGATAATGAGCATATGATACATTGAATCTTGCATGATAGAGCTAAAGCTGTTCCTAAGGAACATTTATAGTTTTAAATGACTATTTAGTGAAGTGGTTGGAGATCAATTATCTAAGTATCTATATCAAGAAGCTAAGGGATGAAAACACGTTAACCTGAAAGAAAGTAGAAGGAAATAGTAAATAGGAGGAATTAGTGAAACACAACTCAGACATTCCCCAAATGACAAAACCAAAAGCTGATTTTCTGGTTAATAAAACTGACATACTTCTGGCAAGACTGAAAAAATGGCTGGGGGTAGGAAAGAGAGAGAGAGAGAGAAAGAAAAAGAAAGAAAGAAAGCAAGAAAGCAAGAAAGCAAGAAAGAAAGAAAGAAAGAAAGAAAAGGTATAACCTACCAACATTAGAAACAATAAAGTTACATCATTGTAGATCCTATAGAATTTAAAAGGACTTTAAGAAAATATTATAAAAACCTTTCTAATAAATGTAAATATTTGGATTAAATTAACAAATTCCTAGGGGAAAAAAAAGTGCCCAAACTGCTCCCAGAAGAAATAAAAAATCATACTATGTAAGTTGAATTTGTAATTAAAAACCTTCCCACAAAAAAATGTTTAGATCTAAGTTTGTACTTAAAGAAGAAATAACACTGTTCTAACACAAATACTTCACAGAAAACTAAAAGCATTACTGAAGGAAATTTAAGAGGTAGGACATAAATTGAGAGATAGACCACTTTATACAGAAGATTCACTGAGTAAATATTTCAATTCCTCAATTCTAAATGATTTTTATATTCAATATAAGGCTGTTTTGAAAGCTTTTTAATAGAAATTAATAGGTGATTTTAAATGGAAATGACTATAGCCAAGAATAGAACAAGCCATCTTGAGGAAGAACAAAGGTGCAAGATTTACCCTTATATGAACCAAACAAACCATAAAATGACAGGGTATGTGACATATAAAGCCAATTACATGCATTTCAAAAACAGACAGAACTAATCTATGGTGACAGAAGTTAGGCTGGTGGTTACTATTAGGGGAGGGGGGTGACTGGTAGAAGGCATGTTTAGACCTTCTAGAGTGGGACCATGTTCTTGACCTGCTGGTGGTTACACAGATAGTCACTTTGTGAAAATTTATTGAGCTGCACACTTAGGTTTTCTATGCTTTTCAACATGTACATTGGACTTCACTAAAGAGTTTACTTTAAAAACAGCTGCCTCAGAGAGTCTTGAAAATTAGGTTCTGGGGATCACTTGCAAACATTTCTGGGGCTCAGCCAGTTGTGATGGCACAGCACTGCAAACTGAGGAGCGTCATGTACCGGCCAGCCCTTATCTGACTCTACCAGGAAGTCAGATTAAAATCACAGAAGGTACAGTCCATATAAGATCACTGACAGTGCAGGAAGTATCCCACCAGTTGTGGATCTGATGTTATGCTTCCTTACCTTTCTCATTCTTTCTCATGGCCAGCTCAAACCTTGAACTCTCTAATCCATGCCCAAAGCTTTCTTGAAATCCCCCCCCCGCCCGCCTATGACCTCTGAAGAAACCTTTGAGGTGTGACCTTTATTATCTTAAATGCTCCACGTCCTGGTTTACAGTTAGATCTATACAGACACAAGACTGACACCATAACCTTGCTCACAGCATCTGTGGTAACCTGTATCAAACTGATGGTGATGCCTGCAGTACCCAGGCTGTCTTGGTCACCAGCCTGGTCTGGTCCCTCAGGATTTTCCCTGACTTACGTTGACCTACAAGCCAGCCATAACAAAGAACCTTCGGTTTTTGTTAAACTTAAAATGGAACACAGTCCAATAGAATACCAACCCTAGTGAGAATTCAGAGGTTCCTATGGTTTTTCTTGGAAGTTAAATTAGATTGATAGTTTTAGTGTACTCTTTTGTCCTCACTCCATAGATCTTTCTCAATACCAAAGGAAATTGATCTCAGGTCTGTCTCTGAGATTCCTACTTACGTGAAGCCATGACATGCTCCTGTGGTAATTTTCCTCTGTGCCAGCAGTACTCATTCCCTCTGGCTCGATGCTGGGCTCACTTGCACTCCAAGGACTCCCTTCTTCAAAAGAAAAATGCCAAGAAAGATTATATTGTTCAGTCTCTATGGAGAGCATGTTGGTATGGTAGAGTTGTCCATGCTTTTGAATCCTAGGGCAGACTACCGTGGCCCAGTGGGTTAACAGGGCATAGCCTTGACTTTAGTGGAGGAATGTTAATAGGAGCTGTTCCCTTCACCACCAGCTGAACAGGCAATTGCAAAGACATTTATGATCTCTGTTGTGATGGCTTCCATTTTGAGACATGGGAGCAGGGAAGAAACAGAGTCAAGTCCTTGAATTGCTGAGATGAGCAAGCTATTGGTTGAGTGTGCCCAAATCCATTCCAGACTGCCCAGACCTTGCAGGTGTAGTTACAGAGGGACACCAAGCAACCTGCAGTGGCCATATAGCGTGCTGCTGTCTCCTCTGCTGCTGTGACTACGTCTAGTGCCACTGCTCTTGGTACCACCTGGCTTTGCTGTTACAGCTACTTCAAAAATGGACGGTGCCTCAAAAAAACTAAGGGAATTTGTAAGCCATTGTGGCCAATCATGGGTAATCCTTTTGTCCAAACTCTTCTCTGTGGAAAAATATGGAGACATTTCTCAGGAATTCACTACATAGTAGACCACACAAGAAAGCTTCGCCCTCAAATCTAAAAGCTTTTCTGGGTCATTTCTATGATGAAACCATGCCGCTAGCCTGCCTGTTTTGATCCAGCTGGTCAGGCTAAGTCAATGAATTCAAGTATTAATTGAAATAATTTTCCCCCAAAACTAATTGATGACATTCTTACAACCTCAGACCCGTAACAAAAGAAGTCACAGGTTTGTTTTTTTTTCTATTGTCTCCTTAAAAAAATAAGCCAAATCTTAACTAATGCATAAATTAGCTATCTTCAAAGGTGAGGGTGGATAGGTATAGAGACAATTCCTATTTAGACTCTCTTTAATTAGATACACTCAGCTTCTATTTCAGTAGACTTGATCGACAATTCATCCACATATCCTGACTGACTTCTGAAACAACTTGCCTAGAAAGGGGAACTTTCTGTTTTGCTTCTCACGGGACTGAATGGCAAAGAAAATGTGCTTTAACTTTTACCTGATAGCTAAATTCCAGGCAGCTGGTGAGTCTTATCTGCATACTTGCTCACTCTTTTCTTGTTAGTAAGATGATGGTCAGGCTCATTGGACTCGCACATTTTGGAGTTCAAAAGTCTCTTTGGATCCTACAGTGACAAACTTCATCTCTAGTCCTTTGATTATATTCAGAGCTCATGCTCATACTTTACAATCATCCCTTAGTTTATCTTTAAAATGTCCCCTCAGAGTAGGCGAGGGGGGCATAGAATTATTCCCACTGCACAGTTGGAGAAAACAAATCCCTGAGATGCTAACTGACTTGCTGAAGGTCACTCACTGTCAGGTCTAGACAGTCTTTCCCCTGTGATATATAATCTGAGATATATATATATATATATATATATTTTTTTTTTTTTTCTGTGAAATAGACGCTTTAACATACAGAAGAACTTTAGCTAGCTGCCCCCAAAGGATTTTCTACATTTTGCTTTCAAGGTCCTGATCAGAACGGAAGTGCAAACATCTGGATTTCAAAAATCTGTCCTGCCATTAAAGTGTTTTCTTTCCCTAACGTATACTGTATATCCTCACTGCTCAAACTGTGGTTCCTGAACCAGCAGCATTAGCTTCACCAGAAAACTTGTCAACGGTTCCTACCCGAGACCTGCTGAATTAGAATCTGCATTTTAACAAGCCTTGCAGGTGACCCGTGTGCACGTTAAGGTTCGAGCAGCCCTGCTCTAAAGGGTGGCATGGTTTTCAGACTGAATGAGTGGTCTAGCCTGTGGCTCTGCTCTTCAGCTCCTGATGTGTAAGAAAACGGGCTTCAACTATTTCAGGATTTGGGCCCTGTCTTCCTACCCCCCACGTCCCTGCGCACCCCACTCCTCTATGTTACCTAGGTCAGTGACAGTGTCCCTGCTCTGGGACAGCTGCAGCTCCTGAGCCTCGGACTCTGAGTCCTGCCGTGATAACTTGCTGCTCTTTAAGCTGCCGACTCGGCGAATGCTGGACAAGGAACCCCCCTTCTTCACCTGGAAACTGCGGGTTCCTTTAATCTGGAGCAGGCGGGAACCTCCTATCCTGATCTTCCTGCTGGGAACTGTATTAAAAGAATAAAATAGGGCTTTTTCCCCCTTAGTTTTCCCCAGCCAGTGTTAGATCCAAGCTCTCCCCAACTTGTCCCTGAACAGCGTCCTCTCTTTCGGCCGGGATGAGCAGCATGTGTGCACGAGGAGCTCCTCCCAAGCCCCAGCCGGGTCAGGCAGCTTTGTTAGGCAGCCAGGAGGCTGGGTCCACCAGGAAGGGCTGGTGCAGCTTCTTTCTTGGGCACATAGCTCATCAGTGCTGGGAACAACCTGCTGTCTTTCTGGCCCAGGGTTCACAAGCATGAGTGCGCCCTTGTAGCAGCATTATCTAGGACTGTTAGCACATTTACAGAACATCATTCCTTGATTCGATAGAACCGCAAACCATTGGTTTTTGTTTTTCTTTTGAAATGGGACTTGCAGAGTTATGTGAGTTATGCAAACCCCTTCATGTAAACCCCTTCATTTTGGAATACCTCATTAAGAAATAAAAACAAGAGGCGCTTCTCTCTCCAACAGTCAGCAGCGGGTTCCGCTCAGCTCCTCAGCAAAGGCACTAAAGGATCTGTTTTCACTGGTGTGCTTTGGGTGAACATGAGTGTGAAATAGTTCCATTTTCAATGCACCTAGTGATGTCATAGCATCCTTCCTTCAGTCAAAAGGCTGGGTGGGATGTGAGTCCAAATGATGCAACACCCTGAGCCAACCTTACAGTCTATATGTACCAAGAAGAACATGCATTATTCATCTTTAGTGTTCTGGAAAAAACAGTCATCGGTGAGGAAAATAAAAGGGTAAAAGAAACACGTTTAAACTTGAAACCTACTTTTTTTTTTTTTTTTTTTTACAAAAGCATCCTTATTTCCCATACTCATATACAGTCCTACTTCCTTTTCTTTCGGAGTTCTGGTGTTGTCACACATTGATTTTAAAAGGGCAGGATAAAAAAAGTTTTCAAAGCTTAGTCATTATCAGGAAGGGGCCATTATTTTTGTAAGAAGATTTCCTATGAATTATTTAAGGCATAGGTATTATTTCTTAAACGTTCCAATCAGGAAGGTTGCATTTTAGTCTTGGGTACTCTCAGGAGAGTATGTGACCATGATCGAGCTTGTACAGCTCTACAAAATGGTAATTAAATGTATACTTTCAGTGCCAAAAATGGAGCCTATAAGAATTTCTGTTGAATAATGTGCAGTGTTTAATCTCTGACTTAATCTTGCGATTGAGAAAGACTAAAACCATCACCACTGAGCTGGCAAAGGCCTCGTGGAGTGCCCTGAACACATCTGGATAGAATCTTACATCTGGATAGAAACTCTTGCTGTGCAGTTGATTAAATTCCACAAAGACTATGGACTATAAGTCTCCTTTTTAATTATAGCACAAAATTCATCCACTGCATTTTTTAATATTATTTTTAGGCTTAATTGAGGCTTTAATGACCTACCTGAAATACATCTGAAATAGAATATTTCATCTGAAATAGAATATTTTAATGACTACTAATACAATTTCATACCAAGGTAGATTAGGAAGGAGAAAACAGGCTTAGAGAGATTTTTCTTTCTTCTTTTTTTTTTTTTCTTTTTTATAGAGACACTGTCTTGCGTTCTATGATTTCATGATACTTTTAACTGTACAAATTTGGGAAAGTAACCCCAAATTAATGTGACCTGAACAAAATTCAATTTTGAGAACCTATTCTATACTACCAAAGATAATCGGATATATCCTGTAGCAGAAAAAAATTAGCACTCAGAATTATGGCATGGATTATTTACAAAGGACACAGTAGTTAGAATTCAGATTTGATTTTGGTACCTGAAAATCTTTAGTAGAGCTTGTACAGCATTGAGTCTTAGCCTTTACTTCCATGAGAACATGAACTAGTGGGAAAGTGAAACAAATACATCTAAATTGGATAAAACCTCTTTTCCCCTTTTCTCTCATCTCACATTAAATCCACGAGCAAGTCCTGCTAGCTTCACACTTAGAATTTCCTAGGATTTTGAAAGCCCCATTATCTATTCCCTGGACTATTGTAACTGCCTCACTGTTCCGGCTTACATCCCCTCCCACAGCTTGACTCATCTTTTAAATACATAAATCGTAAATACACATATTATATCACTTTCCTAGTCAAAACCTGCCGACAACACTCAGACACACTTATACAAAATTAAATTTCTAACCATATCTACATATCCAATTTATATGCCCTTTGCCTAACCCCATTTCCTGCCACTCTTCTACTCTTTCTATAGTCTTCTACTTCAACTCTTTCTGTTGCAACCATGTTGGTCTTTGTGTCCTTCTTCAAATGTCCCACGTTCCTTCCTGCATCAGAGCCTGGCTCTCACTGTTTTGTCTGCTCAGAAGACTCCTGCCTCAGCGCTTTGCATGACTGGCTCCTTCACATCATACAGGTCTCTGCTCAATGCCACTTTCGGGGTCCTTCTCTGACTACACTCCTTCCCACTCCAGGTCACTACCAATTCTCTGACCTTCATTTGTTTTCCTTGATACCATTTATCATTACTTGAAAGTCTAGTATCTTATGTTATTCCCTGTTATTTAGCTGTTTGCTAATATAAACTGAAATACATGTGGGACATTTTTCCTGTTGGTTGCCGTATTCTGGGACCCTGGAATCGTGCCTGGCATACACCAGGTGTTCAGTAGATGATTGTTGAGTAATTAGACACATCGTGGTGTCTGTATTTTGGAATACCAGTCTTCGTTTGTATTTGGAATGTGGGTAAAACGATGGGACAGACCTTGCTTGGGGATTTTAGGCAGACATTTTAGTTTGAGGATTGTTTCACATTTGTTTTCCCTGGTAGAATCTGAATTGTCCTCAAGTTGTTTACTTCAAGAACAACATTTTTAGCTTTTATAAAAACAGATGGCATGAAATTTTAAATAAACTTTTAATAATATCATTTAGCAGAGTACTTATGACTTTAGCATCTGCTATCAACTTGTCAAAGGATTAAGGAATACTTAGGAATCTTCAAGATTTTGCCAGCCAGTAAAGGACGTTTTATGAATATGTTCTCATTTTATTTATAGTTTCAGTTTTCTGCTCACTTCTTAAACAACATTCATATATTAATGTAGTCATTCCATGAGGAGAAAAAACACTAAGCATTTGCGGTTTTGAACATCAAAGGAAATTTACATAAATGATAAACATGAAATTAAAGTGTTCTTAAAAATTAATCTGATATTTTATTTTTTAAAATGGCGTGGAATTTATTCTGTTCAAGTTTAACCATGTCCATATTAGGAATATTTATTTCAGCTACTTTAAGTAATAATTAGCATAATAACTTTGAATAGGCAAAATAAAATCCCCTTGGGATATCTTTAAAAATGTAAGTTTTTCATCATATGCAGTTAACATTATCTGAAAAAGTAACAGTAGAAAAATATATTGAGTTGATACTCCTTCATGCTCAAAAATTGCTAAGACTTGGCTAGTAAACGCTTGGTTGACCATAAATTCAATACAATATAGTTATTATTTGCATTTGAAAAGTGTCATGACAACAATCTGATCTTAAAATATTAAAATTTTTTTCCAGTGTATATCAATTTCTTAGAAAATTTTAAAGATTTTCTGTTTTCTCTATCCAGGGCTATTCCTTCCTAGATTCCTTCATTCCTTCAGTTATCCAACATTTGTTGGGTCATTGTCTTTAGGATACCAGAAAATACATAAATGCATAAAATCGTGTTTGACTCTTAACAAATGTACTGATATTCTTTTAATTGAAATTCATTAGAAAAACGCAATGAAGGGTGGTGGAGTTTAAGAAATACCCCCCCCCCCAAAAAAAAGAAAAAAGAAGTAGCAAAATCAGAGACGTTAACAGTTTAAGGATCTCTTGAAAGCAACTTAAAACTTGGTAATCTTTAGCTTATATTTAGAATTTTCTGCGGTTCTAGTCTGTACACTCATTATATTAATAAAACCTACCACAGTGACAACAATTATTTATCCTATACCAAATCTAGGTACCAGGTACTACGTTTATGCTTTGTTCGTATTGTCTCATTTAAAGCTTTCAATATCACAATGTGGTAGGTGTTAATAACCTAATTTTACAGAGCAGAAAACTGTGGCTTAGAAGGTCAGTAACTTGGACAAGGTCATACAGCTGGTTGTTACATTTTACCATTTGAAGTGCATATTTTCACATTTTCATATATCTGAAATTGATATTTGTGTTACAGTTGAGGCCATCTTAAGATAACTAGTGCCAGGTAGCTGTTGTGACACGTTTGCTATTGCTTATGTCCATGTGAGCATCTAAAGCACCAGCAACAAGATGTACAGAATGGGTGCCAGAGTGTCTTTTAACACCAGGGAGTCAAACGGTAGTTGGGTGACGGAGTGCATGCGGTGGTAAGTCAGATGTGCTTGGCAACATTCTTGAAGGAGGTATTGAGTATGAGGGTAGGCTAGTTTCGTACAAACGCATGTTGGCTCAAGTACCTAGCACCAACAGCTTTACTTCCTTTACAGATCTATTTAATGGTGTGTTATTAATATTCTAATGACACAGAGGACATTGTCATATAGAGAAAACATGGACACTGACAATTCTGAGTTGCAAAGTGATTAAGAAATTTGAACCTGGAATTGAAGATTGTTTAGAAAGACTTTAAACCATTTATTCTATTTATACTTTCCGTTTTCTTTGGCTGCACAAGAATGATATATATTAATAATAAAATTTGATATCTAATTAAGTCTGAAAGTCCTCTTTCTTTAAGAATTAAATGATAAGAAAGTATTGCATAAGGGCTGAATTGGAAGTATTGTTTCTTCCTTATTGGTACATGAAATAATGGTTCATCTGATGACTACCTGGTGGCATCGGTAGGGATATGGAGAGTTGCTGAGCCGGAATTACAATCGGAACTTCTCCGACTGTCGAGTCCAGCTGCTAACTAGCGTGGTTTCCTACCTCATTAAGTGGACACAGTACTGTATGAAGCCAACAGTTTTGGACTTGGGGTGCACAATTCTGTGGTTTAGACCCCAGGCCAAATATCCTATGAGAAACACTGAAACAGGAAAAAAATTCTTGCTTTCCATACCTTTCTTCTCCTCAGCACCTGCATCTGATTTGAGGGTGTGGCTACTACTGTGGAGGGAATCTTTTGAGTCTTCATTTTCATCCAGGACCCCAGCAAAGCTGATCTTCCTCTCATATCTGTGCCGGTCCAACTCAGGATCCAAACGAAGTCTGCAGCTCTCTAAGTCCTGCAATGTTAGTGAGGAGTACATGAATGCTGGCACCTCCTCAGTGCTGCATTGGTCTTGTGGTAAACCTCCCTCCATTTTGAATTGCACGCAGCTGAATTTGCACAGAGCCAAATTCTTCTTTATCTAATGCCAATTTCAGGTTGTGGCCAATAAACATATTTCTTGAATTAAAAAAAAAAACTTCTCTAACTCATAGTTTTCCCCTTTTCTTCATACTTTATCTTCAAAAAGCACAGACCTTGTTCCAAATCTAGAATTAGCTTGCTCCCCTTCTAACACTTTGTCCACAGTTTAGCCTACACCTTTGGCATTCATGTGTTTATTAAATGATTATGCACTGAGTGTACTAAATATGAATGTATTATGTACTGGGGGATAAATAAGAAATGGTTCTTGCCCTAAACGAACTCAAAATCCTGAGACGGAGACTCAGAAGGGAAACAAAAGATAAATTCCTAGACTGAGAGAGAGTGAGTAGGAACTTAGAAATCAGATTTGGAGGCAGAATAATGGACCCCCACATATGTCTATGCCTTAACCCTTGGAAGAGGTAAATATGTTACCTTACATTGCAATAGGAACTTTGTGCATGCTGATTTAGGTTAGAGATCTTGAGATGGGAAATTATCCTGAATTAGCTAAGCGGGCTTGGTCTAATCACACAAATCCTTAAAAGCAGAAAGTTTTTCCAGACTGTGGTCAAAGGAGAATATAACTATGGAAGAAGAGTGAGAGAGATGCCAAATCACTGGCTTTGAAGATGGAAAAAAGGACCATGAGCCAAGCAATGTGAGTTGCCCAAGAAGATGGAAAAAAGGCAAGGAAAGAGTCTTCTCTAGAGTCCCAGAAAAGAGTGCAGCTTTCTTAACACCTTGACTCTAGCCCAGTAAGACCTGTGTGAGTCTTCTGATTTCTAGAAATGTAAGGTACAATGTTTACACTTTTTTAAGTAGCTAAATTTCTACAGAAATAGAAAATGAATAAAGAGGTGATGTTGGAGTTTTGTCCTGAGGACTTAAAGTTGGCTCAGCAAACAAATGGAAAAAGGCATTTCAGGCTTAAGAAATCTTATATGTGAGGGCCAGAGTCTCAAAATACTATCAGGCATTAGAGATATTTCTCACTCTCTTCTAGAAGGACCTCAGGATTAGAGGGGTTCCATGACTATCTGCTTGTGAACAGAGTGAGCCGGTAACCTAAAGTAAGCCTTGGGGAGGGAAACTATTTTGTAGGAGCTTGGTCAATGAGGCCCCCAATTGAAAATTTGACCTGTTCTGTGAATGGAGACTTATTCAACCAGAAGACCATAGTTAATTGTTAGCTGTAAAACACTCTTGGAGGAGTTGATAAAGGAAAACTATATAAAACGCTAATTTTGTTTCTATAGAGCATTTTTCCCCCAAACACGATGTAAGTTCTCAGATTCAACTAGATATGGAAAACAAAAAAATTAAAAAAAAAAAACTAGTTTGCACCAAAATTAAAATCTAATGCTTTTAATTGTTATTAATAAATGAAACTTTAGACTTTACATCTTGTTTCTTCTTTTCCTTTTGATTAAGAACAGAAGTTACATTTCGGTACCTAGAAAATTACATCACATCTAGAAAAATAAAGGAACTACATAGAATCTATTTAGCATTGTCAAAAAATATTCTAAGAATATAATTGGTTCCCTGAAATTAATCCCTTTTAGAAAACAAGTAGAAAACCTAATATATTTTCAATTTTGTTAGCCAAACTTAATTAGATAAATTTCTTACTCGGGACAAAAACTAATGTAAAAACTGATTCTCAAAAGCAGTTCCAATTTCTTCTTTTATCCATTTGTCAAAATCCCATCTATCTTTCAAAGCTACATTCAAATGTGACCTCTTATAGAACTGTTCTTCAGGTCTTTCCAGCCCCTTCTATGGCCAACCATGGCCCTTCTGCCCCCTTTTCATGGCCACTCTTTGTGGCCGGGAAATAATTTTTTATATGTTGGTTCTCCTGTTTCGATATAATTACCTCTGTAACCTCCCTATTCCCTTTCCTGTAACTATCGCACCACCTTGTTCATAGTCTTATTCTCAATAAACACCCATCAGTTAGCCTTGGTATATGTGAATTGTGTTTTGCTTCTGATTTTTTAACTTTAGGAACATTTGGAATCCAGCAGTATATTTTTCATAACCCAATTTGTTAAATTCCATCAGCACATTTGGCATAGCCTCTAGCAAAATCTTGCATAAAAGCATCCAATATGTTGCTTTCTCTAATGAATGAGTGTAGACAAGAGACTTCCTTACTGCTTTTTACTTTATTATGGTGGACTCATCTATCCATTGGAGGAGAATTACTTGTTTTAATTCATGTTGCTTGCCCAGTGGTTATTGGTTTCACTAATTCAGTTGGTAAACATTTGAATAGACCAGCAGTTTTACAAACAAAATTCTCTATTCAAAAATGATTTCTTTATTGTTCTCAATATTGTTTGAAAATTAATATTTAGAAAAAATTTGATTATTATGCTATTTTGATTATAAATCTTGTAACAAAGCTATTTTTTCTTTTTCTTTTTTAAAAACATTATTTGTTAGTATGGCTTATGAAACAATGAATAAAAATGCTACCAGAAGCTCTTAAAAAAACAAAAAAAACCCATTATTTAAGTTGTATCTAGGGATCTGAGAAAAAATTAAGTTGGTAAAAACGTATTTTAATAATTTTTAAAAGCTTTTGATGTCATTTTGCCTTTTCTTTCACCTCTATGCCCCCACCAATCCAGTAGGTGGCTTCCTGGGATTTCCTGACCCTCTCCAAGAAACAACTGTGGATAAGCTAATTAACTTTTATTTTAATTATTTGTACTTCAGATTCTTTTGATTACTCTCCCAACAATTTGGGTATAACTAGGACTTCTTCAAACAGATATTTTGCACGAAAATCCCATCCATCTTAAAAAGGATCTTATGGGGCGCCTGGGTGGCTCAGTCTGTTAAGCGTCTGACTTCGGCTCAGGTCATGATCTCGAGGTTCATGAGTTCAAGCCCTGCGTGGGGCTCTGTGCTGACAGCTCAGAGCCTGGAGGCTGTTTCTGATTCTGTGTCTCCCTCTTTCTCTCTGACCCTCCCCCGTTCATGCTCTGTCTCTCTCTGTCTCAAAAATAAATAAACGTTTAAAAAAAAAATTAAAAAAAAAAGAAAGGGTCTTATGGCAATTTCTGACAAAAAGACTTTTTTTCTTTTTTCTTTATTTCTTTTTCTTTTTTTTTAACTTGCTTTATTTTTAATTTTTTTAAATTTTACATCCAAATTAGTTAGCAGATAATGCAACAATGATTTCAGGAGTAGATTCCTTAGTGTCCCTTACCCATTTAGCCCATCCCCCCTCCCACAACCCCTCAGTTTGTTCTCCATATTTATGAGTCTCTTCTGTTTTGTCCCCCTCTCTGTTTTTATATTATTTTTGTTTCCCCTCCATTATGTTCATCTGTTTTGTCTCTTAAAGTTTTCATATGAGTGAAGTCATATGATTTTTGTCTTTCTCTGACTGACTGACTAATTTCACTTAGCATAATACCCTTCAGTCCCATCCACATAGTTGCAAATGGCAAGATTTCATTCTTTTTGATTGCCGGGTAATACTCCATTGTATATATATACCACATCTTCTTTATCCATTCATCCATGGATGGACATTTGGGCTCTTTCCATACTTTGGCTATTGTTGATAGTGCTGCTATAAACATGGAGGTGCATGTGTCCCTTCGAAACAGCACTCCTGTATCCCTTGGAAAAATGTCCAGTAGTGCAATTGCTGGGTTGTAGGGTAGTTCTATTTTTAGTTTTTTGAGGAACCTCCATCCTGTTTTCCAGAGTGGCTGCACCAGCTTGCGTTCCCAGAAAAAACTTTTTTTCTTGATAGAAAGTTTATGTCCCTGATTTTCTTCCATTCTCAAGCCTCAGATTCTAGAATATCCATAGCATCTCATCTGATTATTTTACTACCTTATACTTTTATTATTTCATATATTAGGGTGGTTGTTTTTTTTACTATTATTAAAAATGTTACTGAATTAAAAAAAAATTCTGAAGATCCATAAATACTCTTGCCAGAGGCATTTTGCTAAAATAATATTTTAATTTTATTTAATAATTTAATTTTAATTAATAATTTAATTTTTAACAGCTTCTGTGTTGGTAAAACAGTTTTATCATACTGGTTTCCTTATAGTAGGTTGGAAAGTAACTTGAAGGGTGTTTTTTCTTTTTGTTTACCATCAACTATTGTTAGATTAAACAGGAGAAAAATCTTCTTGCCATTTATTTTATAAAGGTCACATCTCAACATAATACATAAATCTACATTTGACAATGAAAGTCCTAGTGTATTGAATAAAAGATCCCTGAGACCTTGTTCAGGGTGATATAGCAGTGAAAACCTTCCTCTCATTGACTGAATGACCAAAGGATCATTTAGCTTAATTTCTTGCCATTTTCTACTAGTCTGCCAGTTGGTTATACAATAATTTTTAACAGATCTGGTTGATTTTTTAAAAATGAAACTTGTTATAATGACAAGGGACATTAAACTATAGCTTTGTGGAGTTGAAAGGGAGAACAAAAATAACTGAGTCAGACTTTAAGATTCTTATTTTCAAAAATCACAATGGATCTAAATGGGGACCAACAAAAATTTGAAAAATGAAAAGTAGATGTACCACCATGCTTTTATGAAGGCTTCAGTATAATTAGAATGTTGAAAAAATAACACTAGTAGAGGCCTTACAGATCACATATTTCATCCCACTTGGCTTCAAACACATGTGCTGGCCTTGATTTGATTTCATAGAGTAGTCTCAATATAATAGTTGAGGTGACATTCAGAAAATTAAAGGCCCAGGTTATCAGGGCAGTAAACGTCCCTTTCTGACATTCAGATAATGTAGTTTTGCAGTCCAATGCTGGTATGTTTCTGTTGAAAACATACCTTTTACCCATAAATGTTTCCAATGTAAAAATATCCATTTTATGTTTCCGAGTGTGAGGAAACAGGTCTTCCAGACATTGGAGAACCAGAGGTAGAGGCAGTGCTCAGGGATAATAGCATGGATTCTTTTGTTTTCTCCCAGGGATTGGGGTATGGCCTTGTTCATGCTGAGTCTGGTCAAAAAAGCAGGACTGCTGGTGGAGTGTAAAATTGGCTAAAGTAGAAGCACATGGATCGTGTAACAATTTTTCTGGTAGAGTAGTCTAAGTCTTGTGTAAAAAAAATAAATAAATAAGAGAATTTGTCTGGTTTCTCAGCTCTGGCTGGGCGGTGCCTGTAATAAAAGAACCACTGGAAACTTGGTGCCTATTAGAGGATTAAGAGCCAAGGAAAATCGGCTCTGACGTGTGCCCATCTCAATACTCTGTGAAGACTCCTGGTCCTTGCAGAGTGTTGGTATACTCTGCTAAACGAATCAGGCTCCAGCGGTACAGGAGTATGATGTGTGTGCATGTGTGTGCATGTGGGTATGCGTGTGCACGCGTGCATGTGTGTGTGTGTGTGTGTGTGTGTGTGTACAGTCTTCTTCTGCCCATCCAGATCCATAAGAAGTACTGTAGTAATAAAAGTATATGTTTAGAGATGTCTACGTGCTAAATACTTAAATAAAATTTTTTCCCCATAACTTAAATGAGAAAACTCATTGGAAGCACATTTCTATAAGGATTTATGAGCAGTTAGATTTTTATGACAGAAAGATTCTGCCAGTGATTTCTGGAGAATGCTGGTCATAAAACTCCTCATAGTTTGCAGAGTAAAGGAACTTAAAGGCTTGTGAAAGAAGATTCAAAATGAAGTAAGCATTGCTCAGACAGTCACTCAAAATAGAGGACAGAGGATATTGAGGAAGTAAGGCCTGTGTATGTGTTCTGTTTTAGTCTCCACAACACCATGAAGTTTTTACTTTTGTCAATTGCCATTTGTCAAGTTCAACTCCACCACCTCCTGGTACACACCCTTCTCCTTTGGATTAAAATAGAGATAATGTAACACCTGTTAGCTAAATAGCCAATCCTGCAGCAGATAGCTTCAACTCGGCCAGCACCAATCATTACGTCTTTTAAAACAAGTTTTGTAACCTTGTGGCTTTTGCCTTTATAAGCCCACTCACGATTCCAGTTTGGAGCACACATTCCATTTCCGTAGACCCTGTGTCTTCCAGATGCAGTCTCTAAGACCTCAAAGGAATGCTTTTGTTGCTTTATAGCCTCTTCTTGTATTAGACATTCCCAGCATAACTGACAGCGATCAGTACAATGTTGGACCCAGTGGTGTTATCTTCAGTGATTTCAAGGTCAATTTCAGAGTTATTACTCTTATTTTTTGCAATATAAAATAAGATTTCTTTCTTTTTATATATGAAAATCCCTTGGTTGAATTTTTAAGTTATATGATACATTTGGCCATTGAGCATTTGAGGAAATTGTGGTTACTCAAAACCTAGCCACATGTCTGGCCTCTCCAAGTAACCTGATTATTAACACACATGCTTGACTTACCACCAGAGGCTCAGTGCGTGGTCTGGGCAGGCAAGAAAAGGTTTCTCGAAGGAAGGTGGTAATCTCCAGGAGAAGCTGGCACGCCGCCATCTTCAAGGCAAAGGGGCAGCCACATTTAGAGGGGTTCACAGTACCTATGGAATGAAAGAGTTCCTTCCTAAATAAACGAATCAATAAAACATACACAGAGGCACGGTTTGATGGACAAAGCTACACATGTGTAAAATCAAATTGCAAATGAGAATGTCACCTATACATGTCCAAAATGAAATTGCATATGAGAATGTTACCTATACATGTTCAATTTACCTATTCCTTTTAGCACGATCTATGCATTACCATATACCTCTCTCTTCCTCCATTTTGTAATTCTATAACTAGTATTGTTTAGTATTAAGATATCAATCAATATGAACTAAATTATTTTCCTTAAGACTCATAGCATAACATAACACAGTCCACTAAACTAGAAAGCCTTTTAACAAAAACAGAAATGGAAAGCAGTCTTGCAAGATTGTCACATTGCTAATTTAGTCAGATTTAGACCGCGTAAAGGGTAGTGAACTACTTTTGGGACTACACGAATCTCGCCACCTTATTTTGTGAGAGACATCTTGAGGGCAGTGATGTTGCTTCCAGTTTAGCCCAGATGTGTTTCTGCAGCATAGACAAGACATACTTGGTCACTTGTATCATACACTTTATACAAATTGGCCTATCATATTAAAGCATAGCTACACTAGAAGTATAAAAATATTCTTTTATTCTGAAGAATATCAGTCTTTGGATGAGTAAAATGTTGCCTCCATCATAGATCTAACAATGGATTTTACTATAGAGGCAGATAATGGCCAAAAATTTTTAAAATTCTTAGGATTGGTTCTCAGATACATGTCATCACTAATCCTACAGAAATATACTGACTACTTATCAACATTCAGAAAAGAAGACTAAAGTAATGTCAAGTTCTGCCTCTCATAAAAGAAAGAAAATAGTTATCTATTTGAATCAAGGCATCAAGCAATCACAACTACAGATCAACATTCCTAAATATCTTTCTAAAATATTTCCTGTGTATTAGGCTTTCTTAATTGAATAGCATGTATATATTATGGCTTAGCTGAGAGAGGGTGGAAATGATGTTCTTTCTGAAGATATGTGATTTCCTCATGAAAACCATTACTTTTTCTCCAGAGATAGTATGTGGCTGGAGACACAGCCTCTTGTTAAGAACGGAAGAGACAAAGTCCTCTGGAATTTCTAGATGATATTTACTTGAGCCATAATTATCTTTTATTTTACTTACTAATTTTTTAAGTTTATTTATTTATTTTGTTGGAGAGGGAGAGTGCATGTGGGCTAGTAGAAGAGGGGCAGAGAGAGAGGGAGAAAGAGAATCCCAAGCAGGCTCATGCTATCCGCACAGAGTCTGACACGGGGCTTGATCTCACAAACCATGAGCTCATGACCTGAGACAAGGTCAAGAGTCAGACACTTAACGACTGAGCCACCCAGGTGCTCGAGCCATAATTACCTTTTAAGTGCAAGATGAGCTATGTACTGACAAGAAAGCAGAACTAAACCAGACATTTCAATCTTCTCTTCAATGCAGGCTACATAAGCCTAGACTAAATTGTTTGGATGTGCAATAGTTTTTAAAAAATGATCAAACACTACATATTCAGTATAAACTTCTGGATCTTGTCCTGAGATTATCATCCAGATTCTTCTTGTCAATCCTGTAAACAGTGAACTTGGTCTTAGTCCAGGCCCTCTTGCAACTATCATCTGAAATGTTTTGTTAAAATGAACAATGATTGAGTCCTACATGCTCTCATCAAAAACCCAAGTACCAGGCATAACATATCAGTAAACGACACTTATGTGGTCTCATGGAGATTAAAGCTCATTTTGGGCTGTGAGGATGTATCCGTCTAATGGTGCTTTAGCTCATCTGTGTCTGAAGGATGCTTAGGAGATTCAGGACAGTTTGGAGATGTCTTCTGGTGGGTCTTCACTAGGTTCTGTGATTGCTGGATAGTCCTCAAGTGGTCTTAAGGCCAGACCCAATTCTATTCTCCATTCAATTATCCAAAGGCATTCTAGGATAGTCTAGACTCCTGTGAACTTGAGGGAATCTTTGGGGGCCAATGTTCACTTGGTAGGCTGAAATACTGATATCAGAATTTGGTATTTTGTTAGCAGCTAAGTCAAGAATATTTGCTCTGATGTGATAAAGGATGATAAAGTGCAAAATGATGAAAAAAATTACAAAAAAAAATCATTGGTATGAAAGTGGAAAAGAAGACAATAAGTTTTCTTTGTTTATTATTTAATTATGCTCAATATTACACCCAGCCATCCTTTTACACTTTAAGACTAGAAAGATGAAGTCATCTTGGCATTGCTTAACTAACAACAGTCTTTAACATATAATCAGGGAGTCTGAATTTCAAACCACTGGGGAAAGGCAAGAGGAAGAGGTATTATTGTCTTCATCAGATAATGTCACCAATTCCATAACCATTTAGGAATTTTATTTAGGTAGTAGTACACATACACAACAAGCTTGTATGGTATACAACACACGTATGCACAAAATGGTGTTGAAGAGGAGTGTACAGGAATCTCTTTGTCTATGGTGGGACTCACTTGTAATTTTAGCAAAGAAGTACAGTACAGCAGACATTCCCACTTCTAAAAATCTGAATTGTTTAATATTTAAAATTCATGTTAAAAACTATAATCAAATAATTCACTATTTTAATGATTTGGGAAGCATTTCATGTTCAATTTTATTTGGTCCATTTTTTTTTTAATCTCCAAGAGCAATAACAAAATGCAAAACCTGAGTGAACCTCTTCTGGGTCAGTAATTTTCCACAACCATATTTTCTCAGAGAGGCCTAATACTAACCTTTGTATAATAGTAAGAGTCACAGACTACAAAGCATTGGATGTTCTGTATTGGCTGCAACTCCTTGTGTCTGTCTATGGTCTTCTCTTTTTGGTTCTTGCCCTCTCTTTGTGTGGCTTTATGCACATGCGTTACATCCATGCACAGGGAATCAGGGAAAAGGAGCAGTGGGGAGACATGGGAAGGTGGTAAGAATATGAAAGAGGAAAGAGAAATATTAAGTGCTCCTAAAGCAAAGATTCTTACAAGCAGGGGTTCTTGTAGTAAAGGGAGTCTCCTTACTGTCATCTAAAAAGTCTTCCTCCTCATCCTCCTTTCTCAGTCTCCTCTTGGTTTCCTCATCATAAATGAGACCCAGAAGGTTGGCGGGGCTTTCACTTTCCCCATGGCACAGCTCATTCAACCGGATGCCAATTGCCTAGCATGGGAGAAAAAGAGTGAAACAGCACAAAGCATGTCAGACTGAAAAATAGGCTTTCACATTACAGAGGCCATAAGCAACTGTTAATGGGAAGGTATATATCATCTAGTAGGGCATATTAAACAAAGAGATTGACACTGATACATAAGCCTCCTCTATATGCCAATGTGCTGTACTCACCACGTTTCTTTATGTAGAAACCCAGGGGTGGATGGCATTGACACTATCTCCAAGGTCATTTAGTCTGAAGACTTGTAGGAACTGGAACAAAACCTTTGTGTTCTCATACAAATTTTTTTTTCTGAATATATTTCCACTTACTTGAAGGACATTTATTTCATAGGTCTCATATAAGGGAGTGCAAAGTTGTTTTTAATGGAGGATTTTGTTGTAGTAAAAAAATAAGAACTCTCAGTTCCTCAGAGTGCTTCTGATTATGCTATTTTATGAGAATGTCACTGCCATGCTAATGAGTTTGGAGGTTGGCAAGAATTCTAGTACAGCAATTTTATTTATATCTGGCATTATGTACAAAGTAATGTCTTTTTTATAGACTTTGTTCTCCCACTCCATGATAGTCTATGAATGAGTAAGAGACACTAACTATTCCTTTGGTAGAGTATCCAACACCAACATGGAACCAATACCTGCTATCTGTTCTTCTGAATCATCATGCACCATTGTCTGATTTGCCAAAAGGAATTTTCCACAAGAAGAGACAAAATACACCACCTCTATCTAATTTTTTTTATGTTCCAATTACAAACTGTGTACAATAAAAGACACGTGTTTAGGAAGGAGAGTCAAAAGCTAAAATGAGCACTGAACTTGGGGTTTGACAGTCTATGCATTCGTAGGTATAAATTCCAACTAATTTTCTTCTTCCTTCTGGTATTACTTCTTTCAAATATTCAGAAAGGTTGCTAAATTCTGGGCATGCAAGAAATTAGACAAAGTACTAGAAATTGATGAGGATACGTCCAAAACTCTTTAAATAAAAACGCAAGTCGTTTGAATGTCTTGACTATCTGGAAAGAAAAAGCTCTCCTTAAACTCTGGAATTAAGTAACAAGTAACAAAAACCATATCAATGAGAAGGAAAGCATTGTAAAAAGGTGTCATGGCATCCTAAAAGTTTAGTCACTAACCTGAGAAGTTTTAAGCAAACAAAGAAAAACATTAAAAATAAAAACTACTACCTCAACAAAAAGCCTTGTCCTGATGCCACTATTTGGAGATCCTCTCTAAAGAAGGAGACATGCAATTATGGGTCTGGAATGGAGCCAACAAACTTAATGGTGAAATTCAAAGGAGGAAAAATCTACATGGATCTTTCCAGGATGTTGACACTAAACAATTTAAGTTAAATCCACAATTCAGAAAGCTTAAAGAGTTGCTCAGAAAATGAACTTGCCTTGGATAACACTAAATGTCTAGATAATAATTTAGAGCTCTTTGTCTCTTCCAAGGCTAGAAAAATGCCTTAGGCATAGGTTTGTTCCTTTTTTTTTTCCATCAAATATTTATTAAGTGAAGTAATTTGTTAGGTAGTACATAAAACATAGAGTTGAATAAATTGTTACAGTATGCCAGTATCTTTGCTGAATGTGCCCTAGTAGATTACAAGCCTTCATCTAGAAGGGTCACTGTTTGGCAACTGGGAAGGTGAGGGAGGTTGAAAGACTTGCTGAAGGTTGTTCAGCAAGCCGTGGTCTGAGATCCAAGCATAGGGTATCTGTCTTTTGCTTTTCCCCTCAAGGAGCTTACAGTCTCCTGGGGAGGCAACAACACATCAAAATAACACATTAACTGATGAAAGAGACAAAAAGTATTTTATTAGTTCAGGAGATGGACAGATTAGATTCAGTTCAGAGAATCATACAGTGTCTCTTTTCTGTAGATTGCTGTAGATGCTGAAGAATTGGTGTTTGGGCTAATGGAGAAGAAGAGGAGTGGATACTCCAGGTAGGGAGTTCCAAAAGATCTGTCAAGGAAGTGCACGGATCTGTTCAGAGACTGACAAGTAAGCCACTTGGCTGAAGCACAATTTTGTGAGAGAGAAACATGTGCAGGAAGGCTGGGAGGGTAGATTGGGCCTAGATCTATAGTTCTTGAAGCTGAACCTCATTTTGTATTCTGAAGAGTGATGAAAGGCAATGTGTGAATGGGGGAGAACCCTTACTCATTTGAGAGACTCTGTGTTTACTGCCTAGAAATGCACAAACCATGTATCCTGCTTTCAGAAATTAATGTAATAACTTATTATTACTGAACACCTGTTAGACACAAAGGATTGAGATAAATGTTCTTTTAGATACATTAGGTCATTTGACTTCATCATCCATAATCTTGCTGTAATTTGAATAAAGGCTGTGGAGAGAGCAGTGATGTCAGGCTAAGCAATTTGGGTTTTATCCCAAGGGAAAAGGAAGGCCACTGAAGCATTGTAAGTTGGTAAGAAACACAATCTGATTTGCATTTTAGCCTAATCACTGTGAGAGCAGTTTGGAGAATGAATTAGAGAGGGTAAATCTGGAAGCTGGGAGATAAGTATGAATGTTCTGCTTTCAGATGGGCTCTGCCATTTGGAGATCATTTTGTTGGCAGTGTGTAGGATGGGTCAGATGAGGGGAGATTGTGGGAAGAAGACCAAATCAGAAAATATTTTAGCCATCCAGATGAAAAAGAACAAAGATGTGACCTAAAAGGACATCAGTGACATGGAAGAGATGGAATCAATAAGGGAAGGAAGGATGGAATATGTTCAAAGGCTGTCGTCTTAGATAAATGGTGTTACCATTTATAAGAATAGAAAGTTCAGGAAAGGTTGCAGATGAGGGTGTATTTATATTGGAAGAAGAGTTTTATTTTGGTCAGATTGTGTTTCAGGGTATTGAGTGAATGCTTCCAGAGTACAGTTGGTAATGCTGGCCTGGGATCTGAACAGTGCTATGGATAGAGAAGTCTATGCTACTGGCATATAGGTTACAGTTAAAAATACAGGAATAAATGTACTCCTGGGGGAGGTTATGCAGAAAAAAACTATAATAAATTCTGGGAATGTCTATATTTATAGCGGGGAAGGAGGTAGGGGACCAAGGAAGGAGACAGGAAATAATGTCTAACTTCATAGATTTATTGAGAACATTAAATGAATTAAGTTTATCTTCCCCTAAGATGTTTTTTTCAGTGCATGGTACATAACAGATACTCAATAAATTGTCTCCCAAACAAACAAACAAACAAACAAACAAAAACATAGAACTTCTTCACTTCACCCAAGCACCTGAATTTTTATATAAGAAAATCGTAAGCTCACGTCTCCCCATTGGTAGAAGAGCTTGGCAGCATTCCACTGTAACTTCTGGTTCCGTTTGTTGCCCACAATGGGAGAGCGTCCCCTGGAAAGGCCTTTCTTCGTGATATTCACGTGATGCCCTTTCATCCACTCTGGCCAGTTGCCGCGGTTGCAGCGGTGAACAAAACGGGCACATTCCAGAAACAGAGCTGCTCTGGCTACCACAGGAGCTTCCTGAGGATGGTTGTGGAGGAAAGAATGATGTTGGATTAGTGAGCAATAGGTCGACCTTAAAGGGAATTACTAAGTACTCTTAGTTTATTTTAGTCTCCATGTCTTGATTTAGGTTAGTCATATTTCCCAGACTGCAGACTGGTAGTAGCATGGTTAACAGTAGTGGGAATTCTGGAAAATGAATCCTTGAAGGCAAATTTGCATACTGAAGAATTAGACATTTTAAGTAGATTTCTGTGTTTAGCTTTCCCCTTTTGAAGAATCTCAAGTAATTTCATGACTTTATCATTGCATATTTAAGAGGCAGCTGGGATTTGCATAGGACAGTGAGATAATGTTCAAAGGAGTTTTTTAATATGAAGCTTTTGTTAAACCTAAAATTTTAACCCGAAGCAAACAAATATTCAATTTCTAGAACTAGTCTTATGTTAATCAAGGGAGTCAATAGTGATCTTGTTCCAACAATAATATTATCTATGACCATCCACACACTCCAAAGAAGTACAACTGCTCCTGTGCATTTTGGCTAGTAAGAAAAGGAAGTGCTTATTAGATTTTGTTGAGTTAGTCTTTTGTCCCCCTTACTTTGTGATGAATAACAGATAAGATTCTGCTTAAATGGGCATGGTTTCAATTGAAAATGTTTGACAAAGAGGAAATTATTCAATTGATAAATGAAAAACAGAGCATTTCTTCAAAAAAACAGAAATATGGTTCCATCTTGTCATGTCAAGATGTGCTTAAAAAAAAAGAAAAGAAGAAACAACTTTCAGTTAATACCAAGAAACTATTAAGGATCATCTACCTACTGAAATCTTCACAAGCTAAAATAAATAAATAAAATAAATAAATAAATAAATAAAGGAACATTCCCATAGAAGGTCAACAGGTAACAAAAAGTACATACATCAACAATATGTACACTTAACTTGAGCCAGTTTAAAAAAAATACATCACAATACTGGCCATCAACTCAGAGTTACCTAATAGCCATAAGCTGATTAGTAACCAACGCTTTTCAACATTTCAAACAATAATATTCTTAATAATTCATTAATCCACAATATTAAAATAGGGGCTAATATATAGAGAGTATCAATTACATGTTGATTAGCTTTTATGAGTTGTCATTCTGAATAATAATAACAAACCTCTAGACTAGAAATAATATCCTCATTTCAATGTTTTTAAAAATGAGGCATAATTTTTCTACGATCATACAGCTGGGAAGAGGTGAACACAGGATTCAATACCAGGCCTTTCTAATGTACAAATTGTTGCTAGTTCCTCTTTGGTACCTGCATTGTCTTAATATATACACAGATAAATCTTGACAAAGATGATTTCTAGAATGTGTGTAGAAAGTCATTTTTTTTTTAAATGGGGCATTAAAGTCATGTAACGTTACTCTCTAAAACACAAATATATGATCATATCATTTTCCTATTTAAAATTTATTATAGGCTCCATCCATCTCAATCATAACACGAATAAAGATACTCAACCTTTGTTATCTGGTTCATCTCCCTTTCTATCTCTGTATCAAGTACTCTATGGTCTAACTATATCGAACAGGTTACAGTCCCTTAACTATGACATCTTACACCTTTTCACATGTTGTTTCCATGATTTGTGGAGCTGTTAAGCCTTTTTCCCATCTTGTAAATTCCCACTTTTACTAATAAGTTTAGTTACTTCCTCTAAGAAGCCTTCCTTAATGTCTCTCCTCTTAGGCAGAGTTGGTTACTTCATTCTTTGAATACCACAGTATCTCAAACACACTGAATGATTCTAGTAAGTTAGCCCTTTAAGCATTTTCTCATTGTCCACAACTTAAAGGAAGCCATCAAGAATTCTGATAAGAAATATATTTATGTAGGAACTTAATATCACAAAGCATATGATGCATCACTACTACATGCAAAGTTAACCTATGTGGAAAGGTAGAGTACCAGATGAACATTAATGGTGAGAACCTATCATTTAAAAAAAAAGTGGACACTAATGATGAAAATCTATCATCCACTGCATTGGTGCCAAGATTTGGTAGTAGGTCACAGGAATAGAAAGACGAGATTGAGAGGGTCAAATGATTTTCTGCGTTAAACCTATCAGTATTGGGGTACCATAACATACAGATTAAACGTCTATGCTCTTTTCTTGTATTAAATATTTATTTTACTACATATCTCAGATATGTATATGTATATACATATCTCAGATATGTCATATTTCCAGACACAGAAAGGCTTGAACATCTGTCTGTAAAAATGGCAGTCTGGAAGGCAAGGTGAGTCATGTGAATTTGTTGTCAACCCATCAAATTTTGACACATTCCCAATATAAAGCAATGGGATTCATTGCTTAATGACAGGAAGACAGAACCACTGTTAGGGTGGCATTATGTTGTAAACCCTGGCTCCTACAGAATTACCAAGGTCGAAAATTAGCCTAACTCAAATGTATGGGGCAGAGGATCTTTTTGTTGCCCTTAACTATTAGATGACACTGAAAAGATTAATAATAGATGAATGAAAAATCCAAATTGTGCTTTGTGGTTTTTCCTATGTACATTGGCTTGCCTCATTCAGAAGAAAGCTTAGAAAGCTCAGGGCATTTGGAATGAAAAGCAATTTTGATTTTCTGTTCACAAAAACTAGTTATAATAAAACTCAGATAATACCAGTTATCAGCCCTAGGAAATCCTAATCTAAAGTTTGGAAATGGAATCGAGATCATTATGAAAATAATTCCCATTAACTATACAGCACAACATGAAAAGGAGGGTTGATTATTATCTGATGAATTTGATCCATGTTAACTGTAAAAGTAGGTAACTTTTAGAAATGTCACTATCTGCATTAAGGGATGAGGACATAGAGTAACTCAAACATTGCCTTTTTATTATAATCCTCATCAACCTGGTGGATGAAAGCAGACTTGAAATACTATAGTCAAGATGACACTGAATAATACCACTTTCTGGGGGGTATTGTAGTATATATCTTACTATACAGACAATTGAAGAAGTAGTTGAGGACTCTACAAAGCTAAGGGCTCTACTGTGCATCCTGGTAGAAGATACTTAGCATTAAGTACTGACTTCACAACGTGTATGAAAGAGCTTTCAAGGCATTTTAGGTGGAGTGTGGCTATAGGGAATTATTTTCCTTATAAATTCCTTTCAGAGTATAGTTTAGAAAGTATTGATTTTAGGGGCAGAGTTCTAGAATACCTTGGACAAAAAGAATTCTTCCTGGACATAGAGAAGAGTCAATTTTTCCTATTTTTGATGGAGCTTACCTCTTACAGTTCAGCGCAATCTGAAGAAGCAGCAAAAAATGGAGACATGACAGAATGGATAGGGATGGACTCACATCACACAGAACAACAGCACAAATGGAGAAAAATGAATCAGAAGAACGCTGCATGGATGAAAACCACAGAGTATCAGAGCATAGTCAAAAGTGAACATCTAAACAAAATTTGATACCATTGGTATACCACAGAGAATTTTTACTGGTGGTCCTGAAAGAAAAGTAGGCGTATTTAAATTTCTGTCTTATTAGCATGTCTGCTAGATTACCTTTTTATTTTTGTAATGCCAAAGAGTGGCTTCAATTCAATTGTTGCATAACCTTATAGTCCTAGACAAGGCAGGAATCAATTTTAACTGGGAAGATTAGATTAACCTAAAATATTCAGTGAAATCTTATGGAATTTATAAGTTTGAAGGTCAAAAATAGTTGAATACTAACAATTTCACATGGTTCACTCTTATATAAGGTGTTCTCTGCAATGACTACAAAGCTATTTAGTTAGAGCTACAAAATGTCATAAGAATGTCATTATGCAGCACGGATTTCTCTAACATCCTATGACTAGAAAACTTCAAGGGTTGGCTGCTTCTCCTTGACTTCCTTTGTCACTTTTCCTGCATTTTATAAGATCATTATGTATATTGAATGTTTCCTTTATGAAAGTGAAGGAGAGAATTGGAACACTAATTCAAGCAGCTGTGCTTTATTTTGCCTGGGGACTTAGAAAATATTGTTACCAAGATACGATGGTTAATTGAAGGTTATAATTGCAATACATTTCTTTCCCTGAAGGACTATATCTAAACTTATTATGTGAGAAGAAACCTAACTGATTCTGAAAACTCATATAAAAAACACTGGACAGGAACTAACTGTTTTAAAAGACTGAATAGTTTATGTTGGCCCCTGGGGAATTACATAATATTTTTATGCCTTACAATAAAATATAAAGCTCTTGCTGGCATAGGGTACCTATTTATTTAAAACCAATGGGAATAAGCAGTTATTGTGGGTCCTAATGTGCATTGGAACCTCGTTTGCTAGAGGATATGTGCTTGTGAGTCAGTATTTATTACTTAGCCTATATTGAATTCTCTGCCTGACTGAGATCATTAAGTAACTGACAGGCTGTCTCTGCCCTTGCTCATTTCCACAGTAGCTGTGGGCAACTGAAATCATTTGGTTATCAGGCTAGAGGCAGGCATTATATTTTAGTACATGGTCTAGATGGCTAGTCATTTTAACAGTTACTCATATCACACTAAAATTTTGGGTATTATAAAAACTAAATAAAGTCTTCTGTTTCTGACAATCTGATGGATTACGTGTAGAAACAAACTTCCTTTGGTTTAGACTTCTAAAAATACTGGATAAAATATCCCCCAAAGTTTTCATTTTGTCTTTCTTTTGTTTCTAACATGAGATAATAGACAGCTGGAGAGAAGAAATTACAAGAAAGTATTATTTTGGGTGGGGGAAAGAGAGGGGTGAGAGCAAGCATAGGAATAATTACCCTGAAGGTTTCTACTGACTGTGGAGAGGCCAGACCCTGGGTTTTCAAAGGGCCATGAGTTAAATGTCTGGGCCCAAGCAGAGTGGGAGGTCAGTTCATTCATTCCTACATAAAGCCAAGATCCCAGGTGTGACTTATGTTCAGTGAATGAATAAGAAAAAGATCTACCCCGCAGAAGTAGGTTTGCCTGAAAAGACTTGGCTCTGGCTCTGGGTAAAACAGAAATAAACAAGTCAACAAACAAAAAACAAAACAAAAAAGATTCTTTTATGAGAACTCCTAATCAAAATCCCACGTTTTTGTATAAGTTTGGACTAGAATGGGTATGACTTCCATGCTCCTTGACCACTAAAAATATCATTTAAAAATAATCTTAGGTTAGTGCTGCTTCCATGCCTGAGAAAGGAAATGGAAATCCTCTCTGGAGGAATATTTTACATCAGTACTTCTCAAATCTTCAGACTTAAGTGTGAATAAGAGTCACTGGGGAATATAGACAAAAATAGATTTTTTTGGTCCCATCCCAAACATTCTGATTCAGGAGATATATTGAGGGCCTGAAAATTTGCATTTCAAACATGTGCACAGATGATGCTGATATTGCTGATCTGCTAAATAACACTGCTTTTAATACAGGTCTTAAAGAATTCTCACAGATAAAATCTCAAGAAGTTAAGTTCACATAACAAATACATTTAAAAATCTACCGTGAGTAAGAGCAGAAACAACAAAGTATAGAATCAAACTCACAAAGACAGGAGTTATTGGAATTGTACGGTATCAGATACATCTAAAGATTAATGTGGATATTGAAATGTATGATGAAGAAATAGGTTATCAAAGTTGACCTGGTAGTTTTAAAACAAGGATCAAATAAAACTTCTACAAATAAAAAGTAGTACTCGAAATTTCAAACTCAATGTATAGATTAAAAGACAGATTAGATCAAGTGTTCTCAACTTTAGCACTATCACCATTTGGGCCAGATAATTCTTTCTTTACGGAGGGTGCACTATGTATTAGGAGATGTTTGTCAGCATTTTTGTTATCTACCCACGAGATTCGAGTAGCGACCACCAGGTTGTGACAATAAAAAATTCTTCCAGACATTGTCAAGTGTCCCTTGTTGGGTAAAATTTCTTGCGGCTTAGAACCATGGGATTAGACAAAGTTGAAAAGAGAAAATGTGAAATGGAAGACATATCTCAGCAATGTACTCAGGATATAGATTGAAAGAAACAAAGAAATGAAAAATATGAAAGAGAAATTGTCAAAAACAGAGCATAAAACAATAAGATCTATCATATACCTTTTTAATTCATAGAACTAAAGATTAGATAAAATGTGAAAGATAGAAGTTTTGAAGAGATAATAATTGAACAATTTGCAGAACATATATAATATGCCAAGTACATGATTCAGGGGCTTTATGAACCTAAAGTAAGAAAAATGAGCCAGAAACATCTTAGTGAAACTGCAAAATATCAACAATAAAAAGAAAGTGTTAAAAGCAATTAAGGGAGACAGATTATATTATGCATGTTACTATAAATGAATGTTGATAAAGTCAGAAAAGAATGGGATAAGAACTTTGAGGTACAGAAAGAAAATGTTAGCTTGTAATTATAATTCCAGCAAAAGTATCTTTCATTTTTTTTTTAACGTTTATTTATTTTTGAGACAGAGAGAGACAGAGCATGAACAGGGGAGGGTCAGAGAAAGAGGGAGACACAGAATCTGAAACAGGCTCCAGGCTCTGAGCGGTCAGCACAGAGCCCGATGCGGAGCTCGAACCCACAGACCGCGAGATCATGACCTGAGCCGAAGTCGGGCGCTTAACCGACTGAGCCACCCAGGCGCCCCAAAAGTATCTTTCAAGAATGAGATCAAAATAAATACATTTTCAAGTAAATTGTAGTTGTGAGAGCTACTGCCAATTGATCATCACTAAAGAAACTTCTGAAAGGTCACCTTCAAAGAACATGGATCCTAGGGAGAATGTATGAGATTCAAGGAGAAATGGGGAGCAGAGAATATGCTAAGCTTTTGGGTAAATTCAAAAATAATTTTCCTGACAATCAATAAAAATATTGTCTGCTTTGTCAATGTTGAAACAAAAACAAGCTGGAACTAAATCTTGAACAATAGTTGGGGTTAAAATCCTTTACAGTATTTTACTGTTTGAGGGAAGAGTATGGATACTAATTATAGACTTCATTTATTGAAATATGTAATTTTAAAAAATAAAAACAGAATACAATAATTTCCAATCTAGTGAAGGAAAATAAATAAAACAAAGCTAAACCAAACCAAACCAAATCAATAGAAATAAAACTAAATCCATCACAATCTAAAAGAGGATATAAAATAGAAATAAGAACACATATACAATGAAATAATGAAAATGTGTGATAAATAGGCAAAAAAAAGTGAGGTTAATCTATATCAGCAATCATTAATCTGTGCAAAGGTACTAAATTTTCCAGGGGAAAAGGTTGTTAAAGTAGTATAAAAAATTCAGTGTATTTTTTTATGAGAATCATACCTAAAACACAAACATATAGAAAAGTTGAAAGTAAATTATTGGCAAAAGGACATACCAAGCCAATGTTAACCTAATAAAATGATTTCATCTGTATTGGAATCAGAGAGAAATCTATCTTACTAAAAATAAACTGGGTCACTAGCTAGTGATAAAAGGCTCATAGCACTAGATACTTGCCATACTTCTAAACTGCTACTAAATAAATATAGATTGTCAGAACTACAACTATAAATGCCATCAAATTTGCCATCAGTGTGAAGATTTAAACACAACTTAGTATCCAAACTCTATACAGAACTTATCAAACTCAACACCCAAGAAACAAATAATCCAGTGAAGAAATGGGCAAAAGACATGAATAGACACTTCTCCAAAGAAGACATCCAGATGGCCAACTGACACATGAAAAAATGCTCAACATCACTCATCATCAGGGAAATACAAATCAAAACCACAATGAGATACCACCTTACACCTGTCAGTATGGCTAACATTAACAACTCAGGCAACAACAGATGTTGGCGAGTATGCGGAGAAAGAGGATCTCTTTTGCATTGTTGGTGGCAGTGCAAGCTGGTGCAGCCACTCTCGAAAACAGTATGGAGGTTCCTCAAAAAACTAAAAATAGAACTACCCTACAACCCAGCAATTGCACTACTGGACATTTTTCCAAGAGATACAGGAGTGCTGTTTCGAAGGGACACATGCACCTCCATGTTTATAGCAGCACTATCAACAATAGCCAAAGTATGGAAAGAGCCCAAATGTCCATCCATGGATGAATGGATAAAGAAGATGTGGTATATATATACAATGGAATATTACTCAGCAATCAAAAAGAATGAAATCTTGCCATTTGCAACTACGTGGATGGAACTAGAGGGTATTATGCTAAGTGAAATTAGTCAGTCAGAGAAAGACAAAAATCATATGACTTCCCTCATATGAGGACTTTAAGAGACAAAACAGATGAACATAAGGGAAGGGAAACAAAAATAATATCAAAACAGGGAGGGGGACAAAACAGAAGAGACTCATAAATATGGAGAACAAACTGAGGGTTACTGGAGGGGTTGTGGGAGGGGGTTGGGCTAAATGGGTGAGGGGCATTAAGGAATCTACTCCTGAAATCATTGTTGCACTATATGCTAACTAATTTGGATGTAAATTTTTAAAAATAAAACATAAAATTTAAATTTAAAAAACCCCACAACTTAGTAATCCACATATCAAACAGTAAGAAGTAAATAAGAATGGAGATTTGAATATAAAATACTACACCTAAGAATTGGAGACTGCACATTCTTTTCAACCACAAATGGGACATTTATGAAAATCGATAATGTTCTGGTTCATAAAACAAGTCTCCATTAATTCTAAAGAATCAGTATGCAAAAACAAACTTACAAATCAATAGCAAATGGATGCCTAATAAAACCTTGGAATTTATAAACTGAAACACACACATACACATCTAAATAGCCCATGGGTCAAAAAAAAAAAAAAGATTAAAGAAATTAAAAATTACTTAAAAATAAGTTGTAGCAAAAATACAGCTTATCAAAATTTATGGTGTGTAGTTAAAGTAGTATTTGAGGGAAATTTATAGCTAAATGATCAGTTTTGAAAAGGAAAAGTGAAATTATTAGCTCAGCAATCAGCCAATAAGCTAAAAAAAATACAATGAATTCAAAACAAGAGAAGAAAATAAAGAGCAGGACATAATGAATTTGAGAACAAAGATAACACAGAATCAACAAGGCCATTAAAAAAAAACTAATAAAATTGACAAATATCTGGCAAGCCTAAACAAGAAAAAACCCCACAATTTTAGAAATAAAAACATAGAATAACTACAGATACTGCAAAGATTAAGAGCTAATAAGAAAATGTTATGATAAATTTTATGCCAAAAAACCCATGAAAATGTAGGTGAAATTGACAAATTACTAAAAAAATTAAAATTACATTGATTCAGAAGGAAGTAGAACTTTTGACTAACCAATTAAGAACTGAATTTCAATTTGAATTTCAGTTATCTCTATATTTATCTATGGACTCGATAGAATTCCAAGAATAAATCAAAGTATTTTTATGAAACCTGACAACCTAATTATAAAACTCACACGGAAGAGCAAAGAGCCATAAATAGCTTAGGTGACATTAAAAGTTCTAGCTATTAAAACAGAGTAGTTTAACTTAGGGTACAAGGGGAATAGAACAAAAAACAAAAACAGAAACCCTCAAAATTACACTCATGCATATATGGAAATCTGACACATAATTAAGATAATACTATGAATTCAAAGCAATAAATGAAATGAATTCTCTGCACATCAGAGAATAAAGTAGGAACTAGTAATATATTATGCTAGGATAATTATTTTCCATGTGGATAAAAAAGGATTAAGAAAACAATTTCCTATCTTATACCAATCACATGGTAAGTTCTAGCTAAGGACTTCGGTGTGTAATGCAAACTTTAAAACTTTTATAAGAAAAAATAAGAATATATTTATTGCCTTGGAATTTCTTTAAAAATCTGTTAAAAAAAACTGCTAGCCATAAAGAAAATTTTAATGAATCAAATTAAAATTTTCTCTTTATTAAAATTTAGTATAAGGAATAAAATGAAAATGAGCCACAAAGTAGGGAACAGAAAATGGATTCTTATTGACAATATCTACATCCTTTTAAAATCCTCAACAAAATTTAAATAATCCTCGAAAAAATAGAAAATAAACACATGGGATCTTTTGCCAAAGTGAAACGTGAATGGTAAATGGTATAAGAAGACATTTCAGATTTTAGGTTGAAATATAAAGTGTTGTTACTTTAATTCATCAGACTGGTAAAGATAAAAATGTTGGACAATACAAGACAAGAGCACAGAGCAACAGCAGCTTTTTTTTTTTTTTTTGCCAGTAATTGCTGCAACTACTTTGAAATACACTTTGGTATCCTATAGTAAAATTATGATTCAGTAATGCCACCCACGCATGTATTTTGAAAACTGTAAATCAAGGCCCATATGCAGTAACACTCACGAAGGCATTGTTCAAAATAGTCAAAATTTTGAAAAAATAAAAATGTCCATCTAACATTGAATGGATATGTAAACTGACATATTCAAACAAACATCATTCACCAGTGAAAATGATTGTATTGATGCTAAAGCATCAACAAAGGTGAACTCAAATGAAACACGGAACAAAAAGAGGATGGTATAATTTAATTTAAATGAATTTTAGAACTAGGCAAACAAAACAAAAAGAAACAATGTATTTCCTAGAGATACAAGTGCATGTGGTAAAATAAAGAAAGCACAGGAAAGATAAAATAAAGTTCAAGAGAGCAGGGTCTTCTGGGAGATAGGGGGTATATGATTAGGGAAGGGAATCCAAGCAACTTTAAAAAACTGGAAATGTCCTATTTTAAGGTAGTGGTGGATATGTGACATTAAAACTTTTTTTCCCCTTCAACTCTTCATGTTTATGATATATATTACTTTTATGCTACATTTCATAGTTAGGATCTTTTTAAAAATTCAATAATATAGAAATAGCACTAGAATCAAGTGAATAATTTCATGATTTAGTTTTGGTTATTACTGAATTATTTCAACCTTTCTTATGATTCAAAAGAGAACACAATATGATTTCACTTTGATAGTTCCTCGTAGGCATGTATATTCCTACTTCCCTGAAAGAAGCTAATCTGCATTGATCACCAAGTAGTCTTATGATGGAAAGCCCTGTGTGGATCAAATTCGATGCAGTGAACCTGAAAGTGTGACTATATCTATGGGAACCAGTGTTTCGTTTTCTCCCAAAGACTTCCAGTTTATTCTGCTTAACTGGTATAATTCTTTTTTTTTTTTTTTTAATTTCATTTATCTGGTAGATTTTCTTTTTTTAAATTTTTTTTTCAACGTTTTTTATTTATTTTTGGGACAGAGAGAGACAGAGCATGAACGGGGGAGGGGCAGAGAGAGAGGGAGACACAGAATCGGAAACAGGCTCCAGGCTCCGAGCCATCAGCCCAGAGCCTGACGCGGGGCTCGAACTCACAGACCGCGAGATCGTGACCTGGCTGAAGTCGGACGCTTAACGGACTGCGCCACCCAGGCGCCCCTAACTGGTATAATTCTTGATAGCATCCCCTTTCACTCTCCAAAGTGCCTCAGTTGGAGAAAAAATTATACAATCGTTCCTAAAGCTATCTATTTATAAGGCTATGTAATTTACCAAGAATTAGGTTTTCTCCATCCCAGACCAGAGAGAATTCTATAATATCACTGACTTTCTTGCCTTCTTGGAATTTCTCCTAATGCAAAAGACATTATTACTAATGTTATTCATGCTAATAAATTAGAGATCACTATGTCTGTTCATGTTATATATTTAACTGACTAAAAAAGGACACAATATTTCATCTGAACTATACAGAAAACAGACAGAAGTGCCTTTCGTTAGAACTGTTTAATTTTTCTATTTTTGTGCTTGCAGATTACATAAACCTGGAGACAAGTGAGGTTTTTCTAAAACATGTCTTTTCTAAAATGCTTTACAGTTGTGTCTATTAAATTTGTACTAAAAAGAAAGAGCGTGAGGCAGAGCTGTGCTGGACTTAAAATTAAACCAATTATCCCCAAGTTGAGTAGTCAGAGCAATAATGACAAGAGAATTGTTTAAAACCAAACCTGCAGAAAGACTCGGAATGTTGACATCTCTAACATTTCTTTCATTTAATGATACTTTTTAATTCTGAAGAAAATTGCAAATTTGAAAAAGTCACATTTACAATCTATGATTAAGGCAATAAAACAGTGAAAACTTCTGAAATAAAAATTACATCATAATGCAAAAAGTGTATTTAAGCTGCACTTAAAAATAAGTGCAACATCCAACAGAAGCAAACAATAAAGGAGAGAAGGGAGAGTGTTGGAATGGATTGTGATGATGAAATGAACACATTTGTCTTTCCCTCCTCTCCCAAATCCTATGTGATGAAATGGCAGAATCAAGAAGTATGCCTATATCCATATCTGTATCTGGATCTCATCTATGTATCTATCAATCAGCAATCTATCCATCTATGTCATTTATATTTATACCTACCTCTCTCTATGTTTCTATATTCATATTTCTATATGGTAGAAATACAGATATTTCTATATTCATCTTTCTACTTGATAGAAATTTCTATCCATATTCACACAATTATACCTATATGACAAAAACCACAAATGCATTGTAAAACATGTAAGACATACTTTAACAGTGAGACATTTCTGAAAGCCAGGAGGAAGATGAAATCAGATATTAAGTGAAGCCAAATACAGAGGAAACAAAGCTAAAAATACATTTAGTGGAGGGCATTTGTGAAAGAGTAATTCCAAGAAACTCTTAACCCAGATGAACAGGTATGCAGTTGTCATACCTGGGCAAATGACAGTAAATACTGAAGGCTACCTTGAGTCAAGCACACAGGACACACAGCTCTGTTCCCCTTCCTCAGGATGCTTGTCACAATTCATCAGTGATCGTTCCTTCACTTTTCCGTACTTGAGAAACCGGATTTAAGTTGTGCCCTTAGTTGGGGACTGTTCCCTGAGCTGGTTCCTTTCCTCTCATGTGAACAAGGTAATAAATGTGAAAGTGCTTTATAAACTATCAAGTATAATGAAAATGTTACTATGGTTATCCACTACTGCCACCATCATTACCTCTCCCTTTTATTCAATGAGCTCTACCTAGATTCTTTGTCTGATAATGGAGACTACCACACTCCTTTAAACCTTTACTGATTCTGGTATCTGGAATTGTCACCTCTGACCTCTGTATACTCCTTGGCCTTGACCTCGAATCACAGACTCAGGTATGAAAGGGAATCATACAAACCACCCACTTCTTGTGGCCCCTCTGTACAGTGGCCCCCATTGAATCCAGTCTAGTGACAAAGAACTGATCACTTCTCAGTGGAGCTACCCCATCACTGGACATCTACAATGATCAGAAAATGCTTCTTTTCTTTGAGGCTCAAAGACACTGCTTATAAACATCAAACCCCTTTATTTTATTTCTTACCATGAGATTTATAAGATTGAGAAGGTCAAGCAGGGCCAGAGTAGGTTCCAAAGGAAAGGAAGAAAAGAGAATCTAGTGGTCTGGTAACTATCCGGCAATAGCCATATTTTGGGGAAGTAAAATAAATTTTAAGTTTCCAGTGGGATTCAGCCCAACTTAGGGGTAGGAGTCAAGCTACAGGCAGGAGAAGAGTGTACTTGTATCTGGAAACCCCTGTAACCTCATCTCCTTGAAAACTAAGCATTATAGCAGTTGGAAATCAAATAGGTATGAAACCATTTGGTAGGAGGGGATGAAATGTCAACACCAAAGAGACTTGATTATCAAAGTATTGATCAGTATTCCTCTTAAAATAATCTACGTTCAGAAACCAGTATTCATTTGTTCTATTGGGATTATTTTTCAAATCTTTAAATGCTCTCTTTGTGACAAGCCTCATATTTCTCCCATGCCCACATATCTTATACAATTCCTAAGTATTACATATAGGAAGCAATTATTCTGTTTTCATAACACCAATAATTGTTAATAAAAGTAATCAGTCCAATTACTTGACTAAAATGTTTCATTTGCCAGTAATAATGCATTAATTGAGATTTAATTCTTAATAGTTTTGTTTTCATGGATGGGTTTTGCAGGGAGTCCGTAAAGCTTCTAATATTATTTGTTAAATTTTGTCTACAAGTGCACTTCTCTTGGGAAAATTTCCAGAGCTTTAATCCAATTCTAAAAGAGTCTATGTCTCCAAAATATTAAGAATCACTGGTTTAGTGGAGCCCCTGGGTGGCTCAGTCGGTTACAACTTTGGCTCAGGTCATGATCTCATGGTTTGTGAGTTCAGGCCCTGTGTCGGGCTTTGTGCTGACAGCTCAGAGCCTGGAGCCTGCTTCAGAGTCTGTCTCTCCCTCTCTCTCTGCCTCTTTCCCACTCATGCTCTGTCTTCTTCTCTCTCAAAAATGAATAAACATCTTAAAAAAAAGAAATACTGGTTTAGAGAGTGAATATGTGGTATGAATCTTTAAAGAAAAACTCCTATATTTTCTGATTATGAGTTCATCATGTATTCGTGTGTAAAGGAAACTTTTTAAAGGATTCAAATGCTTTTGGACCATTAAAATTCATAATAGCTGTTTAAATGTTATCATGCCATCATTTTCCAAGTTGTATGGACAGCTGTGTCTATATCATCTTTCTACCAGTTTTTCAAAAATTTGAAATAATATGATTTGTTATTATCATTTTCCATAATCTCATTAGGCAGTTGCTTGAGAAATTTGATCCCCCGTCTTGTCTAAAAATCTCCCAAAGTAGCTATGACTTTAAGATTGACACGAAAATAGACATGACGGTACCTTTGGAACATTACAGCTTAAACCACCTACCTGTAAAGTGCTAACGCCTAATTGTTACTGTGAGTTCAACTAACTTCTGTCATCTTTACTTTCTTACTTACATTTATCATGTATAAAATACAGAATTTATTACTTTTGCATGTTTTAAAATAAGTTCCTATAGTTATCTCACATAATTTTTTTTTTCAACGTTTTTTATTTATTTTTGGGACAGAGAGAGACAGAGCATGAACGGGGGAGGGGCAGAGAGAGAAGGAGACACAGAATCGGAAACAGGCTCCAGGCTCCGAGCCATCAGCCCAGAGCCTGACGCGGGGCTCGAACTCACGGACCGCGAGATCGTGACCTGGCTGAAGTCGGACGCTTAACCGACTACGCCACCCAGGCGCCCCCACACATAATTTTTTAATGAGACAACCAAAATACAGTCTTTAAAGACACACAGAGGTCTAATCTGGCTCTATCCTTTGCTAGCTGTGTAGTCCTGGACTGTTAGTTGGTCTTTCTGAGCTTCAGTCTTTTTTTCATTTGGAAACAGTAGGCACACAATAAATGTTAATCATTAGTTTATCTACCCTAGAATGCTGTACAGTAAGAAGGCTGGAAAACAGATCACTAGGCAAATACAATCTTCAGTAAAAAAGGTTCAAAAGAAGTTGTTTTGTTGCATCATTATTAACAGCTAGCACCATGCTTGGTACATGGGAAGCTCTCAATAGATATTGGTAGAATTAATTATATGATGAGTATCTTTTAAGCCACATTGGGCCATATCTTTTAAGCCACTTTTTAATTCCACCACTCATGCCACTTGATATAATTAATATGCAGAGAACTGCCCCTCCTCTGTGACAATATCCACTTTAAAATTATTTACTATGCAGGGAGGGGCCAACGAGTGCTCCACTCCCCATTACCACCATCTCATTATTACCCTGTTATTCTGACTTCCTTCTATTCTTAATCAAATCCTGCTGCTTCCACCACTAACCAACATCATGTAGTGGTGTCTGACATTTTATTCCCTGTCAACACTTTCTAATCATTTGATGGTTAGAATATAGGAATTTATGGACCCGTTAATGAGCATTTCTTAAGTGCAAATAAGATGGAACATACTTAATTGGGTGTTAATATTTTTGATGAACTGGCTGTTCATATACTTACTCCTTATGTGAATGTTCCATTGTTTCTCCTTTTCTTATGAATTTGTCACATTTGTTTATTTTAATCTGCTCCTTTTGGAATAGGTCAGTAGTGATTAAAAAACATCATTGCGCAACTCAAAGGGGTGACAGGCTAGTTACCATTCTCCCACTTAAAAAACAAGGGATTGGTTCCTTGCCTTGTCAAACTCTTGCTTTAGACAGGCACCTTGTTTTTGATTAATTGTCACCAGCCTCAGCTCTCCTGGAGGCTCATGATTCTTCACATTTAATAGTCACCAAAGCAGACATCAATACACATTGAACATTTTGGAATATATAAATATTCACAATGGCCAATATCTGGGAATGGGGAACTGACTGAAAAATCTTATACAACAAGTAATCATTTTGGGGGATTACAGTGGTATTTGTGTTTCAGGCTTAAATGAAACCACCTCTCTTGCTAGTCACTATCCTGAGAGCAAAAGCTGCAAATGTCACCAAAAAAATGTCATAAATTACATGATTATATTTGGATTATTTTCAAAGGTAAAATATGGGTGGCCAATGATCAGTTATTCATGTGCTACAAAATCTGGAAAACAGATCATTTATAGGCAGGCTTAAAGCTTTTTGTTTTAAAAACAGTCTATTTTAGTTTGTATTTTTTAAAGGAGAAAATAAAAGACTTTTATTGTTGATGCTTATCTGGTATTGAGTACCCAGAATTTACACAGTGTATGAAGAATTTATTAAACCAGAGATAAATAAAGGAAATTGAGAGACTGAGTTCAAAACTCATATCTGGGCCTAGTTTACCTGACAGAAGCCCTTTCTAAAGAAGATTCACTTTATATTCCTTAAACCCTTACCTTTGTATATAATACCATGAAGTTCAAAGTACTTCTGCACAATTAATTTAAATTGATCCTTCATATCTTTCCTCCAATTGATAGACAATTAAACAACGACTCAGAGATGTTTAAGTACTAATACATGACAAACCTAAAACTAATAATAACAAAATAATAATAATGACCTACTTTATTGAACAGTTATCTTACCAGGCACTGTGATGAAGGCTTTCTATTTAATGCCTCATTTAATCCTCACACTAGCCTGAGGAGGTAGGTATGTGATTATTACTCTTTCATTTTACAGAAGTTCATCTGGTAAATGTTAGAGTGATTTTGATCCAGGTAGTCAGATTCTAAAGCCCTCATATCCTTTTAATCATAATGATATACAGTCTACTTCCCAGTGCATATTTATTAAAATTTGTCCTTTTCCTTTTTTCATCTCACCACCTTTATTCCTTCTTTTGCCATTAGTGCTGAGAAAAGCAAACAAAAAAATAAACCCACAAAAACTATACGATCATCTCAATAAATGTAGAAAAAGCATTTGACAAAGTACAACATTCATTCTTGAAAAAAACTCTCAACCAAGTTGGTTTAGTGGGAACATTCCTCAACAGCATAAAGGCCATACACAAAACACCCACAGCTGACATCATACTCAATGGTGAAAAACTGAGCTTTTCCTCTAAGATTAGGGCCAAGACGAGAATGTCCACTGTCATTTTCATTCAACATAGTATTGAAAGTCCTAGCCATAGCAATCAGACAAGAAAAAGAAATAGAAAGCAACCGAATTGGAGAAAGAAGTAAACTTTTTACTATTTGCAGATGACATAATGCTATATATAGAAAACCCTAAAGACTCACCAAAAATCTACTAGAACTGATAAATAAATTCAGTAAAGTCACAGGATACAAATTTAATATATGGAAATCTGTTGCACTTCTATGCACTAATAATGAAGTACCAGAAAGGGAAACTAAGAAAACAATCCCATTTATAATTGTATGCAAAATAATAAAATACCTATAAATAAGCTTAAGCAAGGAGGTTTTGAAAGACCTGTCCTCTGAAAACTATAAAGCATTAATTAAAAAAAAATAACTCCACAGATAGGGTTAAGATTAGGGACTCATGCTTTCCTCCATTAGCAGTATTAATTGTAATGGGAGATAGAGTGGGCAAATTCTTCTAACAACTTACAAGATCCAAAGCAGCTGCCAGGATGGATGCATCAGGTATTGTCCCTGGCTCACAGCAGTTTAACAGAAATTGAAAGCGCTTCATGCCTTGTCGGATTGCTCCAAGATTCACCACGTTTTTGCTTTTTCCACCATCTTGGTTGGAAGACAGATGGTCATCAAAACTGTGGCAACCTGTAGGGGTTTTCCCATGGTGGAGGAATGAAGGAGAGAGAGTATAATGGGTCATAGATTGAAAAAGAGCTTCAAAGTTATAACACTATGTTTTCTGTAGAGTTGGCCTGAAAACTTTCTCCCTGACTCCACCTCCTTCCTTTCCATCCTAATGCCTGATTTAGATGTACCATGGCTTTTGGGAATCTGGTGACACATAGCATATGCATGTGCAGAGTTTTACATGAATATAGGATCTGATCATTTTGCTACCAGGTCTCTTCTCTAATACTAGCAAGAAACCTTAGTATATTTAAAATGATTCTTCTTGTAATCGACAACTAACTTCTATTTTATGGACGATGCAAGTACTGTGCAATTTTAAATCTATTATCAAGGACAGGATATTGATAGCTCAGTAATAATACAAAGAATCACTGACTTTTGGAGTTGTAAGAATCTTAGATGTTGGTCATTTAATTCCAGGATTTCTAAACCTGGCTGTATATCAAAATTACCTAGTAAGATCCTGAATCTCATCCAGACTTTCAGAATCAGAATTTTTAGAAGCGGAGTGTAGGAATTTGTGCTTTGTAAGCCTCTCAGAACATAATGAGGCAGCCAGCCTGACCCAGCACTGTGACCAGAGATTTGGGAACCACCGATCCCTCCCCACACTTATTTTTCCATAATTAAGCTGCCCATGAATAAGAATCAGTCTAGAGCTTATTAAATACAGAATATCAGGTCTCATCACTAGAAATTTTGATGCCATGTCTGGGGGGATGTGCATATTTTAACAAACACTCCACATGATTTATTGACCACAGAAAGTCTAAGGATCATACATTAAGAAAAAAGTGATACAAAGTATTGTTTTTCATTAGTTTTATCCATAGGCACATTTGAAAAACCTAAATATCTCCTGACTTTACTACAGTTTCTAATATATATCTAAAAAATTTCCTTTTATAAGGGTATTATGCTGAATATTGTTTTTAAAACCCAGTCCAAGCCCCTTCTCAGGATTCTGAAATGTACCTGTGATACCTGAGAATAAACCCCAAGGATGAGAATCACTGATTTAGAGCTTCCCTTAATTTCTGTTCACACCACTCATTTGTGGTTACCAACTCCAGGTTGTCATTGAGAAGTCACAGATTGGATCTCCAGAAATGACTTTCCCACCTCTTCTGTTAAGAATACCCTGATCCCTTCTACCTATTGCCCTACTTTTCCTACCTGCTGCCTCAGCACAAAGGCACATGTATGTATGTCTGGGATTTATTGAAAAAACACCTTTAAAAAGCATGAAAGATAGGTGAAACAGATATGGAAAAATTTGATCAAATTTTTGTTTGATCATGGGTCATGAATATTTGGGATCCGTTAGACCATCCTTTTTACTTTTTGTCTATGTTTGAAAATTTTCCTAAGCACAAAAAAAAGCCTCATGATATAATTAAAAGATCATTATCAAAATTTCCCATATTTCAGTCCTTATGAGCATACTTCCTTTACAGATGCAAATGTTCCATATTCAAAATTCCATATTCAACATCTTCAGCACTTTTTTTTCCAATTAGTGTGACATATTTTTTATCAATTGTAAAATGAAATAGCACACAAAATCTGATGGTGTAAACAATTTGGAAGACAGAATCTCAAATGACACAAAGGAGGTAGAGCTAAAAGCTACAGATAAGGAACAAACACTTCCTGGACAGCTGCCTTTCAAAATCCTACTCTATTTGTTCACTGGGCATTATCAAAACTACCAGAACCAGTAACTTCCTGTTATTTGTCCTATCTGTATGTCACTTTATTAGTCATTGATATACAGTCTTTTAAGTTGCACATATCAGCAGAAATCTCATCTGTTAAAAGAATAACCTTAGCAGTGCCTTTAACTTTTATAAAATAATATATTTTTAATGAATCCAGTTGTTTTATGATTTGTTACTATAACTAAGATTTACAATACATTAGGTGGTAACAGCCTCAAATTTGTAATAGAACGAATATATAAGACAGGATGTATGATCAGTAAACTTATTCTTATTTAACCGATTTATTAAAGACAGTTGCCATCATCTTATTAAAGGAGGCTTAACAATAATAAGCTTTTCATCATTTTTCTCAATATTTATTTGACAAGATAATGAATTCTAAAAGAAAGCTATTTAATATTACCAAAGGAAGTACCATTTTGATCAAAAGAACTTCAGAAACAATATGATTAAAGAGTCTAAGTAAAATAATGAAGAGAGAAGTGATCAAAACAATCTTTGTCAGGAAGAACATATATTCTTTGCTTCACAGAATGATGGATATTTATTCAGGTATGAAGATCAGTAGAATCCTATGAGCTCAGGACATAAGAATCACGCTTGTAAGAAAAAGGTATTTATAATGGAAAATTTCCATTGTATCTATATAGCATTAATGGATAACCATATATTTGCTACCATAGTTTAGCATTTAGTACATGCCAAATAGTGTATGAAATATTTTATAATTTATTTTATTTTTTGTAATAGTCCTTTAAGATAAATCTTTAAAGATGATTTAAAAAAAAGAGAAAGAAAGAGAATGAGAGACAAGAGAGCAGTAAGAACATAGACAGAGAGATACACAAAGAAGGGATAGGTTAAGTAGCCCAGTCTAAGTTCATGCAAGAGAAAGTTATCAAGTCAGGATTCGAATCCAGACCTAATGACCACAAGCCTATGCTCTTATCATTATGCCATAGAGCATCCTCAAAATACACAACTGTTCATGTTGAAGGAGGTTAGAGTTTTCTATATTGCTGAAGGTAGAGATTATGTCAGGAAAACTTATAGTAAGAAATAAATCAACATTGTACATGTTACAAAGTGATTGTAAAATTGTTCCCAGTTGGCATTCCATATTGTAATCCTAAAAGAAATGTTAAAAGTAATTTGGCTATAGAATACATCTCCTGTCAATCTTTTATATAAACTTACTAGGATGTAAGGATGCCTCTTGGCTTCCTTGGACATAATGATTTTTTTTGTCTCAGTACATTCTAGTTGCATTTATTTACTATCTTTTACATTAAATTTACTGAGGTATAAGGTATAAATTTATATAGAATACAGTTTTTATAATGTGTTAAACTTAAAAAGGGATACTTCAAAATATAGTATTTCTTTAAGCAGCTCTTCCATGGAATTTATGGCAGAGCTGAGCACATAGAAGATTTTCAGTAAATTTTATTAATCAGTTGAAAAAAAACATTGCTTTAATAAAATATCTTCCCTCAAATGAAGACAACATGATTTCTAAAATGAAATATTCTTAGTGAATATGAAAACATAGAAGAAAAAGCTTATTATAAATGCAATTTCAGTGTTGTTAAATGTTCAGATATATTTTTAATTTATTGAATAATGTTTTTACATTTTAAAGAAATCCTATTAACTATTGCATTTGATCTTAACTCAGTGAATTTTGAGTACTACATTTAAATTGAAGGTAAGAATGCTTGATGTTTGTTTTCTTTAATAACTTTAAAGAGCCAGAGACAATATGATTAAATCAAAATAATTGAGAAAGAAAAGGACAATACACATATAATGGGTGCATAGGAATCATTTGTGCATATGGATTGGAAAGGAAGGAAGGAAGGAAGGAAGGAAGGAAGGAAGGAAGGAAGAAAGGAAGAAAGATAGGCAAAAGCAGATTCAGAGAGAGAGAGAGAGATGTTCACCTGACCAAGGGCAGTTAGTTGTTGCAAACTGCAATGTAGTAAGATTAATAGATAATTTTTTTTAAATTTTTTAGAAGAGCTGGGGATACCTGGCTTCTGCAAGAGATCCAGAAGGAATTACCCCACAGAATACCTTTTATAATCTCTTTTTAAAATTTTTAAAGTTTATTTATTTATTTTTGAGAGAGAGAAAGAGAGAGAGAGAGCAAGCACACACACAAGAGTGAGGGAGGGGCAGAGAGAGAATTCCAAGCAGGCTCTGTACTGCCAGCTCAGAGCCTTGTGCGGGGCTTAAACCCATGCACTATGAGATCATGACCTGACCCAAAATTAAGAATTGAATGCTTAACCAACTGAGCCACCCAGGCACCCCTATAATCTTTAATTAGCCAGAGAACGTGGGGAAAGAATAATGGTGATGTGTAAGCTATCTTCTCTTGCCAGTAAAAAGCACATAAAATTCCAGATATCAATTTTAGATTTTATGGTTTTTGTCTTCTGTATACACAGAAACAGATAGTCTTATTTAAGGTACTGCTGACACAAATTGATCCCAAAGTCAGACTTTATGAATATTCCATATTATATTTCTCTATAATTTTTCTATCATTCTTTTCTATTTGTGAATGAAATATAAACAATATATAAAAGAATATGTAAAACTCTGAGATATCATGAGGAGTGAAAAGAATCTATGGGAACTGAAAATGACAAAAGTTCTGGTAGTTAGGAAGATTCTTGAAACCATAGACTAATAACTTTGATGTATGCCCTAGTCAAATTCTGTCAGAGATAATTAAACAGGAACATTTTTTTTAAACAGAAGTAATCATAGAAATCATTGTAGATTCATTAAGAATACATTGTATTGAACTAAGCTGCAGATTTCCTTTAGATAGAGTTATAAAGATGTGAGATTTTTTAAAAATCTGATGATATTTTTATCAAGAAATGGGAAAATGTTTACTAATTCTAGTAAATTAAGTATATGGTTGGCTAAAAAACTGTACCCACAAATTGTTAATTAATAAAAGTTAATTAGAAGTGTTGTAGAGGTTATATCTTTATATTTGTCCCAGCCAGTAATAATAGCAACAATTTGGATGGAAACAGGGAAATGTGTATGTCTCTGCAGATGAATCCTTATAGCACAATTGTAAAGAAGAAAAGATTTCAAATTCAACTTAGTTTTGGTTCTGTCTCTTAATTTCTGTTCTGAGCATATGACTTAACCACCTACCAAATTAATGAAACAATAAATTTTATTTATTTTGAGATGAAGAATTAATAATGGCTATATCAAAATATAGCATGATATTCATTCATGTGGAAGAGGGCTATCAAAAGTTAATCCAAAATTCAGTATAAGCCAACTATGTGATATAAAAGTTGATAATGCAACCTTAAATTGTGCTCATACACTTGCTATGTCCCTGGAGCTTAATAGTTGCACTATTTATTACACCGATTAAAGTCAAATATGATGTACTGCATTCCATCTGAAGCTCCATATCTTGTAAAGTGTATCATTTAATTAGAATGCACAGTAAAATGGAATCAGGATGGTGATGGATCTAGAGACACTTCCATGTAAAACAAAAAGGACTCAAAAATGTTTGACCAGCAGAAGTGAGATCAAAAGAGAGAATGTGAAATAGATAATAGGCTAAGTTAGCATTACATGTGTATATTTGTGTGTTTGGCCACAGATCTCATAACTGGAACTAATGAATCAAATTTATGGATGGGAATATTTTCAGAATGTAAGGAAAGACTTTCTAACAATTAAAACTGTCTAGTTCTGGAACAAGTTGCTTTGTAAAGTAACAGACTCCCCCACAGTGGAGGTGTTCTGAGGGTGGCTGGCCACTTGTCAGGGATATAATGTGCAGAGTTTCTAAGTAGATAGGTGGATGGATATCTGAAGGTTCTTTAAAGCTCTTAGATTTTAACAAAGGACAGATAGCAGAAGGAGAGGTTCTTTATAAACCTAATGTCTTCCATAAATGTCTGTTGAACAAAATTGATAAGAAAGTGAGAAGCTATAGTAGTACAACACACATATAAGAAAGAAAGAAATAAGAAATCAATGGAAATAGAAAATGGACCATTTTATCTAAACAAATTTTTGTTCTGTGTGATGAAAATTGGATGTCATTCTTAGGCTGCATGACATTTACCAAGACGTTTGAAGAAATTCTCCTCTTCATCTCTTCCATTTTCCATTCCACTCCCTGGCCCACCTTCAGAAAGCTTCACTGCACTGGTAAATTTGACCTGAGACAAAAAGGAGAGTAGTAAGATAGCTAAACTCAACGGCAATTCTTTGTGTTTATACTAACTCTTGCCTTGAAAAATAAGTTGTTTAGAATATGAAGATTACTTCAGTTCTTCAGACTTCCACATCTGGTTAGTCAGTAAGTATGTGTACCACAGAAGACATCACTTATAATTGTAATTAGAAGAAGGATCCAGTCATAGATTGAAAGTAAATAGTCAGGCACTATGAATTAATTCAGTGAGTAAATGAGATGTCCTTACAGCTTCGTTCTGATAAAATCCAAACTCAAATTTATGAACAACAAGGTATATTCATCCTTTAAAAACCACACCACAATTGATGATGAGACAAAACTGGAAGACAGCCAAATAGAAGATTTCAAATTTTTATGAAAATAAAACAGTATAAATTAATTCATAAAGTGTCCTATAATTAAAGTGAAATAAGATGTCTGTTTGTTTTTTCCTCAGGAGTTAAAATGTGATCTTGCCCTTAGGTCAAGAGTATTTAAAATTTTCAGCAAGCAAGGAATCTATGGACTTCACATACTCTCAATATTTGGCCAATATTTTAGCCAAAAAAAATGTGAAGGAGAAAATATATTTTCTAAATGTCTTATAATGTCGATATGTTCTTTTTATAATTTCAAAATATTACTATTAAAACATATAGAAGAAAACTGGCTTTAGTGAGCTTCAAAGCAGAAATAATATAAGGAAATGATTTATATATAAAGAAATGTAACTCTTACCATACACTAAAAATTATAGTGTGGATCATGCACAGGGAAGACTCTTGTAGGCAATGGATTTCACTGAGTATAATTCATTACCTTTTCCAAATAGTATGCTGTTACAATGCTTAGTAGTATTATGAAGAAGCACTTAATGGGAAAAAATGATCCTGAATTTCTTTATCCTTTTCAATAGGAAGAATGGTTCAGGTGGTTGCAAAAGTAGTAGAAAGAGGATCAATGTGTGTTTTAATGCATAAGAGGAAACATTAGAAAAATACCAGATAGTTGGGTGGGAGCTTCAGATGTCAGGAATTTCACATGTGTGTTAAAAGTTAAAACTATCTGAGAAATACTAATTTGGATGCCTTTCATTGACTTTTCTTGTCTGATTGCTGTGGCTAGGATTTCTAGTACTATGTTGAATAAAAGCATTGAGAGTAGAAATCCATTTGCAACAACACAGATGGATCTAGAGGGTGTAATGTTAAGTGACATAAGCCAGAGAAAGACAAATTTCAAATGACTTCACTTATATGTGGAATTTATAAATCAAAACAAAGAACAAGAAAAAAAGAGACAAACAAAAAACCAGACTCTTAAATACAGAGAACTGATGGTTACCAGAGGGGTGGTGGGTGGTAAGGTGGGTGAAATAGGTGATGGGGATTAAGAGTATACTTATCATGATGAGCACTGAGTAATGTATAGAATTGTTGAATCACTATATTGTACACTTGAAAGTAATATAGCACTGTGTGTTAATTACACTGGAATTTAATAATAAAAACTAAAAAAATAAAGTTAAAACTGAATAACAAAAAAATAGCCAGGAAATAATACCCATGTACACCTTTAGATCTGCATTATAATTTTATGTAAATTTTTTGTTACTCTTTTCTTCCTTTCAATAATAGCCTACTACTTAGATATCTTAGTTTTCATTGCTCATTTAAGTTTCCAAACTTGGTTCAGCTTGAAGACAGTGTCTTCGACTCTTTCTTATTTGGCCAGTCCAGGTGTTTAGCATTTCTCAGTCCTGACATTTTTCTATCAACAACTCCAACACTCTCTTACATAAGTGATGTCCTGTTTACCTTGGAGCTTTGCCTGATGAAAGACAGGCGGTCCACAGAGCTGATGTCCAGAAGGTCCTCCACGCCATCTGCCAGGCCCGAGAGGGAGGACCGTTTCAGCCAGTTTCCTATTTAATAATTTTTGAAAAGTTAGACCATTATAGCATGTTCTCCCAAGTAGATAAAAAGAAATGTCAGCATGTGCTCAGCAAGCAATGAAAGTTACATGGCGTGGTATAAATTGAAGTGAAGACAAATTGTTTTCAAAATTGTACATGCTTTGAATATTCAGTGTTGGACCATAAAATTACATGACTAAGACCAGGACAAAAAGAACTTGGGCCTCTTTGGTGAATAAAACTATATTCCATCCAGTTCCCCTTGACAACTTTCACATCCTCTATTAAGTCCTATTGATTTTACCTCTTTTTATAAAAAAAATGTTTATTTATTTTTGAAAGAGAGAGAGAGAAAGAGAGAGAGCACGAGTGTGGGAGAGGCAGAGAGAGAGAGGGAGACACAGAATCCAAAGCAGGCTCCAGGCTGTGAGCTGTCAGCACAAGGCCTGACACAGGGCTTGACTCCCAGATCATGACCTAAACCAAAGTTGGATGCTTAACCGACTGAGCCACCCAGGCACCCTTGATTTTACCTCTTAAGTGTTTCTCAAATCCGTCTACTCCTCTGTACATGGTCACCATGTGACCAAGCTTCCATTACCTCTACCTGGACTACTAGGTAGGTTTCTATCTGCTCTCCCTTAACCACTTGGGCTCCCGCCAATATGTTGTCCAAGCAGTGATCCTTCAGAAAAAGCTAGCCTGCTTGTGGTATTCCCTTGTTCATCATCCCACCTAGGCTATGTAGGGCTATAGGATGAAGAGCCAACCTGACCCGTAGGGTCCACATGCCCTAGTCCCTCTTGCTCTGTCATAGTCATACAGCCACTCTTCTCATCTCAGTTCTTCTAGTTCCCTCCCTCCTAATATTTTACAAATGCTATTGCTACCATTTAGAGTGCTCTCCTTCTTCCTTCCCCCAGTACTCTGAAGATCTTAATCTCTCTTCCTCCAGGAAGCTTTCTCTGATCTCTGCCTCCTCCTCCTAATTTAGGTCAGATCTCCTTGCATGCTTTCATAGCACAATGTATATTTCCTTCATAAAATTCACAGTTTGCAACTATGCTTAGTTGTATCTGCTTTAGTGACTGTCACCCTTAATAGATTTTAAGTTCAGCAAAGTTGGGCACTGTGTTAATTTTGTTCACCATTTAATCCTTGATGCCTAGCATAGTGTTTGCACATCATAAATGCACATAGTAGGGGTCTGAGAATACCTGCCGAAAAAAAATGAATGAATGAATGAATAAATGAGCCAGCCTCAACCTTGTGACTTGAAGCCTTTCCCTTCCTCTACCCTACCATGCATTGCTTTGTTTTGATTATGAGTTGATTTGAGGACGTGGCAGGGAATAAGAGAATCCATAAATAAATACAGACATACTTTTACCTATGGGGAGTTTAAGCTTCTTCCGGAGGGAAATTCTGCGGGACCGTGAGCGGGCGCGACGGTCAGAGGTGGTCCCCGAATGGGCAGTGGTGCATTCTGAAGTATCCTGCTCAGATTGGCTGCTGGTGTCACTAGCTGCACTCTGGGATTTGAACATCTTGCGCCAGAAATCTTTCCGCCCCAGGTTGCCCCCTTGCATTTGTTCATCGCTGAAAGCAAGCCGAGGATAGAGTTAAACATCTGACAACACATGTGAAATTCCCTTAAATTTCTTTCAACTTCCTGCCAATGACATTTAGGCAAATCATGCAGGATGATCTTTGGTGGGCTGGGATTTAGGATGAGTCAGAGTGGGAGTGGAAAAAGTGAGACCACAGTTGACTCTGAGCACTTCTTGAAAACAGTCATGTCTCAGCTGTCAAATAGAGGTAACCATTTTTTTCAACCTTAATAAAAAGACCAAATATTATTGCAGGTGTTCATCTGCGGGTGTGAGTCATAATAGAAGCACTTATGATGTCTAAATATTTTACTTTGTCTTGAAGTTCCCAGAGTCTTGTACAGTACTGTATCTTATTCACCACCCTCACGCCAGTATAGCAAAATTCTTGGCACTAAATAAACCAAAGATATTTAAATAAATGAATAAGTGAAGTGCAACCACAGCCAGGGGGTGCATCATCCCACATCTGTTTACTAAATTATTTTCATCATGAGATTATTAAGTTTTCTTGTCAAGGAAACTTAAGTAAGGTTTATTTTTTTTTCAGTGTTTTATTTTATTTTTGAGAGAGAGGCACAGAGTGCGAGTGGGGGAGGGGCTGAGAGAGAGGGAGACCCAGAACTTGAAGCAGGCTCCAGGCGCAGGGCTGGAACCCATTATGAGATCGTGACCTGAGCCCCAGTTGGAGGCTTAACTGTCTGAGTCACCCAGGTGCCCCTAAGAGAGGTTTAAAAGTAAAAAAAAAAAAATTGGCCTGACTCAATAAGCCAAATGGGGACACCTCCGAAGGGATTTTTGACTAGGGCATTCCACAAGAGGAAGAAGACAAGTGGCCAATAATATTCAGAGGTTAATCTCACTAGGAATTGGGGTGGGAGGGGAGGGTCAGTTGAAATGAGATCCCTATTTTCACTCATTAAATTGGTAGAGATTAAGAGGGGAGAAAGAAAGCAATGGTGGCTATTGCATTGGCAGTGATAGGCTCTGTTAGTGTGACTTTTAAGGAGGAAGGAGAAGAGAAAGGTGGGAAGGGGAGGGAAGGGCGAGAGAGAGAGAGAGAGAGAGAGAGAGAGAGAGAGAGGGAGAGAGAGAGAGAGAGAGAGAGAGAGAGAGAGGAGAGAGAGAGAGAGAGAGGATAAAGGAGGAGCCGGGATTACCCACCTACTTTGCTCCGGTGCTAAACAGAGGATATTCGGCATGCTCATTTCCTGGGCCCGCTCAGAATAGGGAAAAGCTCTATATTTAACATTCTATGTCATCCCTCCAAATGGAAATTTTTATGTGGAAGGATATTAAAACATGTGTCTTCATTCAAGAGGAAAGAACAGACCCATGCTAAATGCTGAGATATTAGGCAGTGTTTACAGAACACTGAAGAAAGAGAGTATTTTGCAATCTAGAAAACAAAATCACCTATGAAGATAGATGGTTTTATTTTTAAAATCCAATTTACTTATTAGATCATTCTCATTGAACATATTAGCTTAATAGTTGCTAGTGCTACTTTGAGGGAAAAAAGCCCTTTCTTTTTTTTTTAATGTTTATTTATTTTTGAGAGAGAGAGAGAGAGAGAGAGAGAGAGAGGAGCATGAGTGGGGGAGGTGTAGAGAGAGAATGAGAGAGGATCTGAAGCAGGCTCTGTGCTGAGAGCAGAGAGCCTGACATGGGGCTCGAACTCACAAACCATGAGATCATGACCTGAGCAGAAATCAATACTTAAGCAAGTCACCCAGGTGCCCCTCTTTCTCCTTTTATTTATTGATGTTTTTGTTCATACCCTGTATGTAAAGACTTTTAACTAGTCTTATGGCTATTCAGCTGCAGAATTTTGCCTTTTACATTATTTTTCCCCTTAGGGCTTATGTTTGAATTTTTACTATGTCCTTAAAGACTTCCTTAAACCTCACATTTAAGAAAGGAAGTTAAAGAAAACAAAAGCTTAATGATAATTTGACAATTTTATCCTTTCATTGATTGACTGTCATTCATTCATTTGTTTATGAAATAGATATGAAGTGTTCACTAGGGGGGCCAAGCTCTGTCTAAGCATTGAAGTTATAATGGTAAGCAAAAACTCATATGGTCCCTAGACTCAGGGAGTTAACTTACTTCTCTTTACTTTCCTCCAGCCATTTAGGGGCAGCGTCTAAGATTTTGAAGGGCTGCAAAAGCTATGCAGGCTTTTGTTCTTTGAAGGTTTTCTTTGCTTGTTGTGAATTACCAAGGTTCTATTTGATGATGGTGATTTCCTTGATTATAGAGAAGGTATACCATAAAATCTAGAATACCCTGTAGAATTTCTGGTAGGATAATAATTTCACAGTAAACCAGAGTTTGTGGAAGTAAAATGGCATACCTTAAGTGATGTTTGTGTTTTAAATATTGATCATACCATTTGTGAGTAAATAGTTCTCAAAAGAAGAATAAATACAAATGGGTCTTGCATAGAACTAGGCTGTATTAGTGTCTACAGTAATTCTCACATTTTCTGGGGGCACTAATTTTAAGATGCTTTTGACTTTGCCATTATAAAAAGTGGAGATAAACTGATTGATTTCAGAGAACATTGGAATGGATCTTGGGAGAAGACCAAGGTGAAATGGAGTACAGTCTATGTTTCAGCTAAATCTGGGCGCAAGAGAAGTTTATCTTACTTATTTTTGGAAAGGCTTCATTGAGCACATTGACAGCCATTAATACATTTAAATGAAAAAAGTTATAAGCGGGCATTTGGTTAAATGTCTGACTCTTGATATCGGCTGAGGCATGACATCAAGGTTTGTGGGTTCAAGCTCTATGTGCTGTCAGCACAGAGCCTACCTGGGATTCTTTCTCCCCCTCATTCTACCCCTCCACTGCTCTCACATGCTCTCTCTCTCTCAAAAATATATAAATAAACATTAAAAAAGTTATAAGTGATTTTAAGCAAGAAAGTAGATGTCATCCCCACCCCACCTGACAGGCACAGTATTTTTCATGATTTATCTGCAGGAGTGTGCAAGAAAAGCAGAAGTGGGATAGAGACTGGGAAAGGGAAACGCAGTTAAGGAAGCTTCCTGTAGGCCTGAGGCTGGTTATTTGTGATTTGGGTCTGTAGAGATTAGTGGCTTTGGGAATGAAAAGTAAAGGTCAGAAGCAAGGCAAAGTTCAAAGAAGATGATTTCTTGCAGCAGGAATTGCTCAGCCAACTGCACTAGAGACAAAAATCAATGCTACTTACTGCTCTGGAGTCTGTGAGGGGCGACCAGACATGAAGCTGCGACATTCCTCAGGGGCAGAGGACACCTGGCCTTTCTCCACAATGCTCCCCGCCTCTGACCTATGCAAATGGTGCATTCCACCAATCACAACAGAGCAGGACACCACTCCTCAATGCCTCATATACTTCACAAAGCTGAACACTCCCATATAGACAATGTGTATTGCTTTCAAACCCTGTCATCATGAGACTATATCGTATGAAACTTATATCCTACCATTTCATTCATGACCTAGAGCCTTATTGCCTAAGTATACCACCATCATCGCGAACAGAGTCATTAACTACAAACAAGATTGTAAATTTAGGAGTTTCTTTTAATCTTGATAAGTGGTGTATTTTATAGAATAGGCATACAATAAACATACATACCAGAAGGAAAAACAACAGAGGGCTGCTCAGCAATTCCTATTCTGCCATGTTTAAAATATTACTTACTGAACAGAAGGATACGGTATCAATAATTGCTTTTCCTCTCCGGACAAAAATGTAAATTTTCTTCGGAAAGGACTGACACACAGATAGCATTTCACCATATTAGTGAGAGCTGGGAATTAAAGATCAAGAGTATGCAAGCCTGAAATCAACTGAGCTTTGATTTATATAGAGGTAGGGTTTATTTGACAGTAAACACCTCCCTTTTCAAAGCTGCAGCTGGACTATCACCAGTGATGCCATTTATTCAAGATAGTTCCACCATGCCTGCACTAGTTATACACCACGCTATGAACCACATGGACAGTACAACAGAAGATTACATTCCAGGGACAGAAGGCAAACACTAATGTTTATATATAGCTCAAGCTTCCAACCTTTTACTGCCTGCAGTCTTAGATTCAGATTCATTCTCCTCCAGCTTTTTCCCTGGTGCCAACTTCTCAGCACTGTCAAGCAAAGCGCTGAGGGCCACTCTCCTGAAGACATTCCCATGAGCCTCTTTGATAAATTGGACCAGCTGACGGATATCACAATACAGCCCCTGTGTGGATGCAAGAAGGAAGGTTTGGGGAAAGTCGTGTGATTAAGTGGTTTTCACAGGAAGAGTGGGAGAAGCTAATTCCTTAGACTTAGGTCAGCATTGGAATCATAAAAGGAAGACAATTTACAACAATGAAACCGATGGTACACTATCTCTCCATTGTTCCTACAGCAACATTATCAAGAACTTTGCCTGTCATCCTTAGTACGATAAAGGATGGTTACCATGCTTCATATTCAGAAAGTTGGTTGTATCATTAGAAAGACATCAATTTATACTTTAAACCACTGGATTCCCAAGCTTTAATTTTCTCTCTTAATTGGGACTTCTGAAGAGATGCCTGCAAAAAAAAGGCAATCAGAAATTCGTTTAGACTAGGGATTTCAGTCCTTATTCAGCTTCTCCAATTTTTCTACATCACTGTGATAAAGTATGCTAAGTCATCTAGACACTTCTAACAGAGCCTGATATTCAAGGACAATTTATTTTGCTTGACATATTTAAAAAATGTGTATGTTGAAGTTCATTTGTACATGAACCTGACTATGAACTACAGGTGATGTAGGGCTATTAAAACCAGTACATTGATGAATCCATATTGAAAAATATATACAGGACCTTTTTCTTGAGATATTAAGCTTTTATCAGCATTTCCTCCTTTCTCTTCAAGAAGGTAGTTACTGTATTCTTTGCCTTAGGAAAGGTTCATGGCAAAGCAGAACACAGAAGCCTAAACAAAACCACTTAAACACTTACTTGATAGCTTTGGTTTAAAAACCTAAGGCCCAATGGGACAATCATGCCCATGACCCTTAAAACATCAGAAGGAGCAGTAACTGGGGAAAAGATGGAAAGGGTGTTTTTTCGGTTCTAGGGTCAGAAAGACCCTGTGCCTTCACTGTATACTTTGGTAGCTCTTCCATAAAAGGGACAGACCCCCAAAACCAGTGTTCTAAATTAACTAGAATGCCCAGCCCTAAGCATGCAGCAGAGAGCAGTATGTGAAATAACAGGTATGAATTGATGATTGAGACCCATGGAGCTCCCCAGGTCCTAGGTCCTATCAAAGACTTGGGATCTTTGCACCACTCTATGAAGTAAGGAAACCCAAGAATGACTGGGGTTCAACTTTCAGCCATTCTGAAATGAGAGTTCAAAGTCAAAACTAAGATGATTTAAAGAAAGTTAAGAAATACAGTTATTTCTTCTATACATGATTTTGCAAACTAAAATGTATAACAAGTACTCACACATATTATAATCAACTTGCCAAATTACTTCTTGCCATGACCAAATTAAATGCATGGATGGGGCCCATGTTTTTCTCAAGCTCCAAAAACTTTGCTGAGGTGGCTTTGACAGTCAGCAAAATTAAATTGCCTTAGGTTTGGGATTTTAGTTTGTTTACCCAAAGTGATGTGAATAGTTTCAATAGCTTAAAATGATTTCCTTGATTTAGGTAGATTAGCAGATAGTGTCAATATGTATAAATGGGCTGATTTCTACATAGAAGTCACAATATGTAACAGATTGGTAAGATAGAGAAATGTTCCTTTACTCCCCAGAGAGAAATGAATTCATCTAGTCATGTCAGATTCATCAGCCTTAATCTACTTCTCATACCCCAAACCACAATTAAGCACTAACTTGTTATAACCTGCTTCTCTCTCCATACTACTTGCGGCTTCAGTGGTTTAATTAACACAGTCATTTATGAGGAGTACCTGAAAAATTCAATAAAAGAAAACAAAACTAGTTCCAGCAGCATATTTAATTTTTAAAGTAAGTGTGGTTTCAAGAAAATGCTTGGTGTAGTATCATTTAATATTTCATGAGTTAATAAGCTGTGCTCCAGCCCCTCTTTCTTTTTACGGGTTCAAAGTACCTTGCAACTATCTCAGCAATCACCACAGAGCTGATGAGGTAGAAGAGGAAGATACGTCAATTTTCAAGTAGAATAATGAATAACAACGAGGAGAAATGTGTCATCGAGGCTCCACCATGAGCTACTGGTCACTTTGGGAAAACAGAGATTTTTAACTTTAAGGTGAAGACTTTTAGACTTTAACTTGTCTATCTCATGGCCATGACTGAGAACATTTCTTAGATCAGAGACCAAGAACTCCTGTGGGAAGAAGAGGTGAACTTCTCACCAGATTCTCAGGGCTGTGCAATTCATGTGTAGTTGAAGCGCAACGGGTGATAAGGGATTTAAACATGGCGCTGACGATGATGCCTTCCACGTTTTGGGCTGTGGATTTGTTGTCCACCGTGGTGAAGTTATTTCCAAACCCAGCCTTGTCTGGAATGCAAAGGCACTAATTCAAGGCAATGTTTTCATTAAGCTACACAGGTTAAAGAAGTAACGAAGTATTTGGCACCCAGGAATTAGTGAAGGGCTACACAAAATTCAGAAACGGACTAAAGATACACCTTGGAGACTTGGAGATAAACAACTCACAGACTTCCTCAGAGTCTTTACCATGATATAGTCCCTCGTGTTGTGGAATGTTTATATTGATAAGTCTTAGCAAAAAGGGAGAATCAACTGTTGACCCTAAGAAAGATGTTCAGACCTAGTTTTTAAATAGGTGATCACTTAAAAAATAAGAATCCCTCATTGAAGAGAGAATTTATTTGATTCAGCCCTTTTGGTGGTGAGGAATGCTGGCTTCCCAGTGGAAATTGTTCAGTCTTTCAGAAGTAAGTGAGGGGGGGCCAACCCCATGAGCTGGCCAGGGGGATGAAAAGGTGGGAAAGGGCCCTGAGGGGGATTCACACTAGCACTGGTAATAAAAAGGACACTGAGTCCTGCCACGAGCTGCATAGAACATCTAGCAGCTTCTTGCCTCCACAGACTTGCCATACCAAGAGGGAAAACCTACCACCTCTCTTACAGCCACTTCCTTATAACTCACTGAAATGTGAAATGCCAGTGAACTGAGGCCATCACCCTCCCATGGCACTTTATGCCACTTTTTAACATATCCAGGCAACATTTCTTAGGGGACACATTAGCTATTCTGGAGACTTGCCAGAAGATTCTTAATGACTGTGAACCATCTGTGGACTGTACAGTCAGGACTTATGTAGCCTTGACACTGATCAGATAGGGACCTATGTGTTTGGCTGGCTGATTCACTGGGAGCTACTTCTGTCTCTCAAGAGTCCCACGGGGGATTTGTCACTTTATTATAACCTCTCACTGTCTGTGCCAACTGGCCGGGGATTAGCCCTAGACTTTACATTATAGAAAGAAATCTCTCAGTCTCTGCTTGTAGTTTCTATCTCAAATGGCTTAAAAAAGAGAAAATAGTTTGTACTCAGGAATCTCTCTTCTCATTTAATTATTTTCTAAAATTTGTAATGTGCTCAGCTTAAAACAACTCTGATAATGTACATTGTTTTAGGGGCTCTATAGAGGAACAATATTGTTTTAAATGTGAACGCCAAACAATAAAGATAGGGAAACTGCTCCCAAATTCATCAAATAGATCTTCATTATAAATTAATTAACTATCACACATGTATTATATAAACCATAAACATCCACATGAAGAAGTTATTTCTTCCCAGGCTCTAATTAAAATGTGTATTTTACTCACCTCAGTCTTCATACATCACTTTCATTTCATTACTGTGTTTACACCCAAGTGGTATTGAAGGTGTTAGGTCTATTATGAGTGCAATTGATGTTCACTGGTCCCCCTATACCACAGGTTTCTACAGTGGAGTTTTCTCAAAACACCAAGTTCTAAAATGGTATGTGGGATTATCTATAGATCTATTTGCCTATTTAAAATATTTTAGTATATATGTGTATATGAGTATATCAAAATTATGTTACTACTATGTTTCTATATATCTTTTCTTTCCTGTTTTATCTCGTGAAAAAAAATTTTCAAGCACTCTGCCTGGCACATAGTAGGTAGTCATTTCATATTTGTTGAACTAATGAATATACTCCCTTGTTCCTTGATTTTGCCTCAGTGGTCATACAACAGAAAATTGTATGAGAAAGAGAGGAGTGCCATGAGTGATAGTGTATGGATTGAGGGGCTAATGGTGGGGACGCCACAGCTTTACAAAATGCCCTTTGCTGAGTTAAGTTCTCCTTAGAAACCCCTGAAAATGTGTCACCAAAGATAATGTGCAAGCTTCTCTTGCTTATACTCTATTACTCTCTCTCTCTCTCTCTCTCTCTCTCTCTCTCTCTCTCTCTCTCTCTCACACACACACACACACACACACACACACACACACACACCTTTTCCTCTAAAGTCTATCCCCACATATTCAGGGTACCTCAGAAACACTACCTGCTTCACCTCATAGTGATCTCTCCTGGAACATGGCACAGCTTTACTTACTGTCAGTGACTGGCTCCATACAAAATCCTAGCAAAGCATGCAAGAAGTCCACTACATTATTGAGAGAGTCCTTGTTCACATAGTCCCTCATGGTTTGTCGGAATTGCATCTTATCTAGCTTGTATAGCTTAGTGAGGCAGTTCTGGGCCTGTAATGAAGGAAGAAAAGTGAAGAAGTCACAGGTACCAGCTTAAGCTGGGGATACCATTAGTCTGAGACAGAAGCCTGCGGAAGGCAAAGGCTTCTGTCCATCCCTGCTGGCTGGTGCTGGCCAACCCTGCCAGCCCCCCTTGTCTGAGCAAGGAAGGGGCAGAGACTAAGCTGAGCAGTATGAGGGACTTTACTTTTAGAAGGGCTGCTCCAAGTAAAACCCAAGGCTAATGTCTAATGCTGGTGCCAGAGGAATTCAGTCTTTTTGCCAAGATCACGATTTTAAGATCTCAATGAAAAATGCTCCAAGTATAAAAATTAGGCAGGTTATAGAATTGGTAACCCAGGTTTAGAAAACCTCAAAGCTTTGTGCAGTGGGAGGAAGGGTGCCACTCCCATGTTCAGCTATTTTGGACTTAAGTAGATTTAATGGAGAGGGTGAGAGGGATATATGAAGTGGGTATCCAGTGTTCTCATATATGGCCAGGAAGGGAGGACCCTTCAAGCATGAAGGAGGCATAAAATAAAGGCACATCTAGTGTGTTTATGTGTCTGTATTTCAATGTGAAAGTTTGATATTTAAACAGAAATTGGCTTTATAGACATGACAACCAAGTGACCACTGGCTCGACCCTGCTACTCACAACTATATTTCAGACAATACAGTAAATGATTCTGCCATCTGGCAAAGAGAACGGGAATAACCTCTCCATCAGAGCAAGTAAAGTCACAGCCATTGGCTGCAGAAGGCCACAGACAGAATGCACTGATAGTATCGAGGGTCATTAGAAGCCTCCCAGCCTTGTCCTATCATGGAGAGAAAAATCACATTTGGGTGGTGCTTTGCTGTTTAAAACATGTTTCTTGCTTGTAACTGTATAACATTTGACTTTCACACCTCTGTGATTTGATGAGTATCCCCATATTACAGTGGAGGAAATTGAGGCTCACAGAAGTCAAGGACTTTGTCCAAGTTAACCACCTTAATTGAGGACGGAGAACTTTGGACAACGAGGCACAATCATGGAAGTAAGATTAGAGAAAGCAGTCCCTAAGAATTTAAACACATAAGATGGGCCCTTAACGGATTCCCAGAAGAAAATTTAAGTTACATCACTATTTTAACAAATCAAGGCCCAGAGAAAGCTTCTGGAAAAATTTGAGAGGGAAAGAAAGAGTATAAAAGGCTGAATTAGCAATAAACTTGGTATGACCTTGTGGTAATCTCTCTGGCTATATCACAAAGTCAGGTGGACTGGTAATTGTTTTCATTTTGCCTTTATTAGGTCCTAGAATATTGAGAAATTAGGTGTTTTTATTCCAGAGATATTGCTGTTTGCTGGTTCTCAGGCAAATTCATTTTTTCTTCTTATAAAATAAATGCTGCTTGCTGAAAAATTATGTTTTCAAAGCATTTACATAAAATATTTCCCTTATGAAGTAGTACTTAATTTTTACCCCATAAAAATATGTGAAGATCTTGATTGCAACACATATGAAGCACTTTAAAATCCTGGGTTGGAAAGCCCTGAAGCACAAATTATCCTGTCTTCTCTACAAAATACTCCAATGACAGCATAGTTTCAGATGTACTGTTTAGAGGCCATTAGAATGTCTAAATGAGTTCAATGAGAAGTTTAAGCAAGAATCAGGAATCAAAACCTTAAGTATTTTGATTTTGAATGAATATTCAAGAATCTCTTCTCCAAGAGATATAAAACTGCCAGAGTGAATTCCCTTTCAATATTTTGGGACAACCAATGAATGGTTAGTCTAAAAGACACATGCTGGAATTATTAGGCATTTTGATGAATATCATTATAGTAATTTTCTCTTTCTTTCTTTTTTTCTCTTTCTTTCTCTCTTTTTCTCTCTCTTTCTCTCTTTCTTTCTAAGAAGTATAGAAGCCCTTGGGCACCTGGGTGGCTCAGTCAGTTGAGCGTCCGACTTTCGCTCAGGTCATGATCTCACGGTTCATGAGTTCGAGTCCCGTGTCAGTCCCGTGTCTGACAGCTCAGAGCCTGGAGACTGCTTTGGATTTTGTGTCTCCCTCTCTCTCTGCCCCTCCCCTGCTCATGCTCTGTCTCTGTCTCTCTCAGAAATAAATAAATATTTAAAAAAATTTTTTTAAAGTATAGAGGCCCTGATCTGGTAGAAGTAAGAAATATTCTTAATATCTTAAAAGTTAAGCAACCTCTGAAAATTCAATGCTTTAGAAATTTGTAAAGACCTAGCTTCTTGAATTAATTAGACTTTCCCAGGGATAATTTCTCAGATTTGTATATCTTGGACAATGTGTTTGCTGAGCAAAATTAGGCAAATATAATCCCTATAATGAGTATTAAGCTGGGCTACAAGATAATGGAAGATTTGCCACGTAAGTCAGCAAAGCTGAGAAGGCAGGTAAAAAACTGTCTAGACATCCTGACAGGAAATGTTCAGGAGTCTCGGTGAGGGAAGCATGGTAGACTGAGCAGCAACAATGGTCTCTCAAGCGGCTTCTGATCCAACTATTCCTATTTTCTTCAAGTCTAGAAAGACAGGTTGTGGCATCAGAGCCAGTTTAGTACCTCCAAGTCAAGCATGACACTTACTATTTTTTAGTGTTTCGTTTCATGGAACTGGTCTTCTGTATGAGGAGTGCTAATGTTTTAGCCTTGAAGGCACTTATTCATACTGCGATAGAACTAAAAACCACACATTAAAAATCACTTATGCATGTGCAAAGATGGGGGCAATGTCAGCTTTCTATTGCCTTATTAATTATTATTTTGATTTTTAAATTTTGGACCTCAAAATCTAGATCTTGGTCAAAGTTGCCAAGTTTCATAATTTAGAAGTTAATTACTGTGAATATAATATAATAAGTTAATAGAAAACAACGTAATAGAACATAAAAGAAACAGACAAGGATGGATGAATGGATAGATAGGTGGATGACATATTAAGAAAGATACCCAGCATGCTAATACTGTGTGAACATTTCATGACAAAAACTAATACCAAGAAAAAATGGGCTGGCATTAGATTTTGACATGATCCTAAAACTCTGCCAAAATATGCCAAAGGGTTTCCTGGACTCAAATTTGCATAAAAGTCTTATTTTCTTATGGTATTTTCTTATGGTTTCAATTCAAACATATGCATGAGGCAAATGTCTCAGCTTGGACTTGCTATGGAGGTGGGTTATTGCTCAAGAGTCAAGGGAAAAGTCGCAATCAGCTGAGGCAAATGAAAATGAGCTGGAATAAGACCATGTTCCATGACAGCATTATGCTTTGCAAGCCCAAGCGCAGAGTTTCAAGTTTCACACAGTTCAAAGGGACATGATCTTAAATACTTAGGAGTCAAGGTTCATTCTGAAACAAAGCAGCCAGAACATGACTGGCTACTTTTATAGTCCTGTTTTGTCCCAATAAGGGCCATTTTCCCTATCTATATAAGAATAACAAACTAAATCCTAAACTTTGACCCCTTTCTTTAATATAAAATATGTTTCTATAGTACCCAGGCAGATGATTAAAAAGTCATTTGTCACAGACCATCAGAGACTTGCTAAATGCATTTATCTTTGCACAGGTCTTTCAGACTCTAATTCATACTTTCCAATGATACACCCTTTCACCAACTGGGAGTTGGCCTGCCCTAGGCAGAAGGCAGAAGTGTTTTCCCAATTAAGCTTTACCAGGCCTGGGTTTTAGAGGTCTTGAGATATGTTGTGGGAATCTTCCCAATCCAAATCAGCATTAATCACCTCTATGAAATATAATATTTTTCAGGGAACACTGACCCTCATTGTCAAAGGACTCATTCCTAAATTGGAGAGAGGGAAGAGGGAGAGGAAATGGAATCTACTTTAATTCTCTTACATTCTCTCGGAATACCTGGTGTCTCAGACGATCTCCAGAGAGCCCTCGATGTCCTTCTCCACAACCATAGGCACATCCCAAAGACTTCACTATTTTGATGAGCATGGTCAGAGCAAGCCTATGGTTGCTTACAGGTGTACTTTCATCCTAGCACCCACAAACAAGAAAAAAAGACATCTGTTCACCTACTCACTAAGCCCTTTTGGTACTGAGATTCCATTTTGTGGTTAAACCAAATTTTATACGTTTTATGGTGAGCATGTGCAACTTGAAAGACAGAATTGTCAAGAGCTCACCAAGCAAGTTAATCTTTGTAAAATTCAGAATATGATTTAAGAGAAAGGAAAATGTCTGTGCATTTTGATCACCCTCTAGTGCTAAAGGATATGAATGTAGACCTCTTGATTAGAAAACATGCTTTCTGTATCCTTGGCAGACTATCAGAACCACCTAGAGAGAGACAAAGGGGACTATCAGTGATAAAGACAAAAAGATTTTCCCAGAAGCTACCCTCTTCAGCAGGCTTCTGATAGTACCACCAGGCAAGGATTCTTATTAAATTTCTGGAACTGATCAAAGTCTGGAGCTTTGAGATCACATGGCAACTTCTGGCATTTTTAAGGGATTTTCCAAAATAATATGTTCACTATATTGTAATACTCATGCCTAAGCAAAGTGAGAATACAAAATTTGTCAACATTCAGCTTGTTTCTTCCTTCAAAGGTAAATAGGAAGCCCTCCTGAGGTGAATAATAACTGTCATCATCCTCTCTTTTGCCCATTTAATTCCTGTTGTTAGTGGAGCACATAGCTTCTAGAAAAAATGGACTTCTGTGGATTATTTCCAAAAAGCCCTAAGGTTTCTAATAGTTGTCCTTTCTATTTCATCAATTTACTGTGCAGAACAAAGGAAATAATGGATAATGGATAAGCATTGCTCTGTAAATTATGAAGGGCTTTTCTGATTGTGGATCAGACTGGTATGTAAACGCTGGGGTCACACGTTGAAAGTACTCAAATGTGGGTAGGATGTGAAAGAGGTGGAGTTATCTGGACATCATATTCCATAATTTGGGTAGGGTAGACTCTCCTTCCCTAAAGTTATGCAGTTGGTCTTCTTTTTCAATCTACAGGCTCAGGTAGTGGATGTGGTACTGAGATGCCCTCTGCAGGAATGAATATTTATTCTCTGAGCCTGTTAATGGCTGACAGCTCTCCACTGAGCTCTTCTCCAGACATTGCTCTTAGCTAAAGAGAGTTGCCTCGCTTAAGCTCTTCCTGGTAGCAGCCTGCTTCTAATGGCTGGTCAAAGGCATAATGAAGGTGGGTGGGTGGATGAGGGTGTATAAAGGTGGGCTCCCTTACTCCATCTGGAGATTACTTTGGAGAGCTGTCCTTGCTTAGAGTTTCCTGTGTGATGGGCTGAGTTCTCTGTTACAACTATATTACAGTTCAGCTTTTCCCTCTACCTCATCCTGCTTATTTCACAGTTCATAGATGTTGATCCTGCGAAGACATCCCAGGAAACTTCCCGTACACACATCTCTATATCTTAGTGTGTTTCCTGGGAATTCTATAGATCAAGTGGTTGCAAATGGAAGACTTGGACTTATCAGTAAACATTTATTTACATAATATATATATTATACATATTATACATACGTATATTATACATATGTATGTATGTATGTATGTATGTATGTATGTGTGTGTATATATATATATATATATATATATATATATATATATATATATATATGACATTCAGAAATGTTTTAGTTTCGCTTCAGATCTTAGCTCCATAACCTTGGGCCAGCTACTTAACCACTCTGAGCCCTACAAAATGGGAATCATAATAATACCTATATCATACAGCTGTGAGGCTAACATGAGTCAAAATATGTAAGACACACAATAATAGCACAAAAATGTTTATCATTTGTAGGTGTGGGATACTGCTTTCCTCTGAGACAACTTTGTGCAAATTAGAAAAGGCATTCCTCTGGGTAAATGAATCAGAAAAAGATGAGCCCTTTTAGTAGATACAGCCCTTGAGTGAAGAGCTCAGTGAGCAGAGCTTACACTGGATTTTAGTCCCTCTTGGCCTCAGAAAAGTTCACCCTGGGTAGGGCCTGATTTGGAAGATTGGTTTACATACATTTTTAGATTACTATATGTTCCTTAAAAAAAAATCTCTAGCTCCAAAAGCTCTTTTTAAGTATCTATTCAGGTTTGATTTTCTTTGGACCTTCAGATGTCCTTAGGATTTAGATTCCTCTTATAGCAGACATTCAGAAAGATGTTTCAAGCTATAGGCAGAATTCAGGACAGATACATTTCAGGCTCTCAGTATTAGTAGCAAATATAGAAATAGAAATTAGATCTTCCTTTCTGAATTAATCAATTCCCCATGTTTCTGGTATTACTAGGGTACAAGACTAGATAAATTCTGATTTCACCAAAAATAACAGGGATTTGGGGAAGAACAGACCTCTGTGAATCACAAATATATGCACTTGACCTATAATTAAGTTTTATTTTATACATTCTTTCTACTATAAAGAATATTATTTTGCATAACCACAAAACACTGATATTTTGGTGGCTGTTTGAGCCCACATAATCTAACTTCAAAAAATCCCATTTAATCAAGAGTGATAACTTAAGTTGAAATAATATTTATATTATTTAGTATCTAGTATAATAACTAGATTTAAATTGGCAAGAGAATTTCAGGTCTATAATAAGAAATCAGATGAAGATACTAATTGGATATAATTTTAGAAGTAAAAACAAAAATATAATACTAATAATGAAATTCAGAAATTCTTAGGATACATAACAAAGCCTTCTTCAATTTAGTTGGACTATCTAAGCTTTACTAATAAAAGTCTATCAAAATTTCACAACTCCCTTTTATTGTTTTCTATTTTCCCTTGAATATTGTAATGAACATAACACCATCTGTTATCTCTTTGAGTACCAGCTTAGATTGATAGGTAAAACATATAAGTTTAGTAAAAGTAAGATATGAGGATCTTTGGATTGTCCTCAGTGATGTATGAGTAGGTAAGAAACTGAGAACCTTAAGTACTGGAAGATGCTATTAGAATTGGAAAACACATATTTATGATTAGGGTAGAAGAAGAAAACCTTAAAGAAATGATTCAGGAACCCAAATATTGGGAAAGAATATTTGGATCAGAGACCCAGAATATTGGGAATATAGGAGTAGATAATGAGATGCAGAAACACACATGATAAATACACATTAAAAATGTATCAAGTAGGATTAGAAAGAGATGGAGAAGAAAGTGTAAAAGAGGAAGGAGCACGGCAACACCTTTTCAGATGTAAAAACCTGACACACTGTAAGAAAAAAAACGGACAATTCATAGTTTAGATAATGTGTAGATGGTAGAACTCCGAACAATGTCATCTTACACCTGTAAACACAACCTGCTATGTACATCGTGGCCTGTTAGAGATTCAAATGTCTTGTTGATTTCAACTTGTTAACAGCATTTCCCGACAAAAACCTCATACTGGAATCAGTGTAAGTTATGTGATTTTAAGCTATGGTAATTCTTATTTAAAACCCAAATTAAAGGAGAAAACTAATTCTTGGCATTAAGTGCAGAGATCTTAAAGGAGGTATTGCCAGAGCAAAGGGAATTAAATTCAGGGATAATCAATAATAAGAAAGCTAAAAACGTAAGATGTAAAACATGAGAGTACCAAGGCTAGTCTTTCAAACCAACACCAACAAACCAACCAATTAACTGAACAAAATTCTTCCCTTTCTTTCTCAACCATGATGGAAATTGGCTGCCCCAAAATGTGTTCCTTAGATCAGGAGAAGAAACACCATCATGAGGAAAGATGATACTGCTTGTGTTTCCCCCAAATTCATATGTTGAAACCCTGTCTCCCAATAGGATGGTATTTGATTATGGCCTTCGGGAGGTAATTAGGATTAGATGTGGACATCATGAGAGTGGGACCCTGGTCTGATAAGTGCCCTTAATTTTTTTTTTATTTAAAAAAAACTTTTGATAGAGAGAGAGAGAGAGAGAGAGCACTTGAGCAGGGGAGAGGGGCAGAGAGAAAGAGAGAGAGAGAGAGAGAGAGAGAGAGAGAGAGAGAGAGAGAGAGAGAGAATCCCAAGCAGGCTCCATGCTCAGCACAGAGTCTGACACAGGGCTCAATCCTACAACCCTGGAATCATGACCTGAGCTGAAATGAAGTTGGCCACTCAACTGCCTGAACCATCTAGGCACCCCAAGATCAGTGCCCTATAAAAAGAGACAACAGAGGAGTCACTCTCTCTCCCTCTCTGTGGGTGGTGTGTGTGTGTGTGTGTGTGAAAGAGAGAGAGAGAGAATACAGTAAAAAGGGGCTATGAGAGCACATAACAAGACAGCAACCACCTACAATCCAAGAAAAAAGCTTCAGAAACCTTGTTAGCACCTTCATCTTGGAGTTCCTAGCCTCCAGAAGTATGAGAAGTAAACTTCTTTTGTTTAATCTGCCCAATCTGTGATATTTTGCTATGGTAGTCTGAGAAGAAAACATTGCTCAATTAGGTCAGACCCTGAAAAACTAGAAAGAGACAATCGTTGGTGGCAGACTGAGAATTATGGTAATGTAGATACTCTCTTGCAGAAATGACATGACCAGGGAATTAGCTCTAACACTGCTTGAATTGGTCTTTGAATTGACAATACAGTTTTTGAACTGAGAATAGAGTTTCATGTAACTGTTTCTACTAATGCCTGGTGAAAACTCAATGAAGAGATTTCTAGTTTTAGTGACTTTCTTGTTTTAGTGACTAATTGTGATTGAGTCAACTAATTGCTGGCAAGCAGGCACTGGAAAGAAATTAGGGGCAACATTTCATGAGAACACAGAAGGTGGTTCATTCATACCTTCTCTTGATTCTTCTCATTCTTCTCATAAGGTCCACCTCCACCTCCTCCACCTCCTCCTCCATCACCTCCATCACCTCCATCACCTCTTCCACCTCCACCTCCTCCTTCTTCTCCTCCACCATCTCCAGCTCCACTAACCGAAGGGCCCCCGAATCCACAGGGTGAACTTCCAGATACTCCTTTGAACTGGAAAGTTCCCTCACTTGCTCTTTTTTCCATAGCCTCATTTTCCTTGTTTTCACTCTTCTTTCTGTTCTTTTCTACACAAGGCACCACACCAAGCTGAAGCAAGCATTCCACAATGTTTAGTGCCACATCACAGATACGAGAACTGATGTCATGGTTAAGGACAAGATAAACAGCCTTCAGAACAACCTGGGGGGAAGACAAAGATAAACAGAGGATGGTTAATTTACATGAGCTACCTACACCTTCGTACACAGATTTGGTTATTCTGTTTAATCATTTCCTTTAGGCTGTTCTAAGCACTTAAGCATAAATAATTCAGTTAATTCTCAGATGTTCCTATCTACATTGTATTGGGAACTTGTGTACGTTTTTAACGTAAAGTACAAGTCACCCAAAGAATTAAAAATGTCCGTGTGAAAAAAATGTCTGTATTATCTCACATTAAGTATTCCAAAACTTGCCATCATACAGACAGTTAATAGGGGTACTTAAAAACAGTGATTAATGGGGTAGACATTTTTTGTCCAAATGGAAACTTGCTCAACTGATTTTTTACACCAAAGTGCTTTAATCCTCTGCCTTTCACTTTATGTCAATAGTGGATAAAGAACAACACTTTCCATATCTCCATAATAGGGGAACATTTATGTATTCACAATTGTATCATTATTTACACTTCAATTTTAAATGCAAAATATTTGCATGTTTAAATTATGTCCTTTCATTGATTTTAATATTGTAAATTATTTGCTGATCCAGTTCCCTAATGTGAAATAAAACATTTTGTGAAATATAATTGTAAAATATAACAACCCTTTCATTTGGTAATAACTATAATCAAGACAGGCATTCCTGAGAATGCAAGTTTAAATCTTTTAATGGACTTCTATTCATTTTCCCTTGCTATGTGGGAGGTTTGGAATCATGTTGCTTATATAATAAAATAAACTGAGAACTTTTTATAAAGGACTTAGCACACACACACTTATGTATATTTATATATACATATTCAGGATTCGCTAATTCTTTTGGATTATAAAAATCTTCTGAGATCAGATCACACCTAATGTAATTCTTAGAAAAAAAGGGGAAAGATACATCTATGATGGTTGACATATTTGTGAAATTTTGTATATGGGTAGCTTTTTCATTTTAAGATTCAACATTTCTAAGAATCTATATACCCATTTTACCCAGCATTATAAAAACTGGATCAAAGAGCCATTATCTTCCAAGCTTTGGTAAGAAAAATTCTTTCTTCTTACAGAAAGATCAAGCATGCCATTCTTGTGGACAAAGTTATTGGTCCCATCGATATGTTCCGTGTCCTCTAAGTAGCTGTAGTTTATGCAGGAGTCTGTGAGGCTTCGAGGCAGGTTTGCACATGCCAAGGGTTCATGTGGCATCTCTGGGATAGGCACCTGGTTGCAGAGCTTCCTCATATGCTCACTGAAAAAGTCTGCATAGCCTACGTTGAATGATGCCAATGTGGTATTGAAGGTTGCAACCGTAATAGTGGAGATCTGGGATTGCACTAATAAAAAGAAAGCAATGTCTTAGTTTTCCCCATATTAACTTGCCACACTATCATGTCAGACAGTTATATTATCATGACAACAATCGCAGCTGATGCTTTTGTAGATATTTGACTTATAGTCTCAAAGCTATTCTCAATTCTCATGGAATTGCCTCAAGTGTTAAGGCCATGTAATATCTGAATGAAGGTTATAGAAAATATGACTTCCAACTGGCTTCCTTAAGACTCAGGCTAGAATTTAACTTTTGTTTAACAGGTGGATTTTGCCCACTATTAAATGGCAGATCCTACTGATAAAGTTAAACTAGTTGAGTTGAAGTATTTCTCCCCAAGTTTGTGGCTGGTAAAATATTTGGTTTTATCTAGCATATTTAAGCAACAAATAAGAAGGATTTTTTTTTTGTTTTGCTTACAAGTAATAGAACATAAATTTGTGGTGGTAACTAACTGGTATCATCAAATACTTGAAATATACTCCTGGGAAAAGAGAGCTCAAATTATGCTCATAGGTTAAGAGTACGGATTAAGAACCCATTTTAGATTCCACCCAGACACACATGTTTTCTCCACACAAAGCACATAAGGCACTTATTTAAAATCGTAGCTGTCTGAGGAAGGAATCGGTGGCCCTGGAAGGAAGTGACTTTCTTCACATTGAAAGTGGACAAGTCCTTTAGAGGGACATCATACAGGGTGTCCAAGTAATGCATATAATTGTCTTCCAAGTCTCTTCTAGCCCTGTGGGTCTATGACCTTTTGAAAACAAATTTGCATGGCTTGCTTTCCCTCTGAGACGCATGGTGTTTGCAGTATGCCATCAAGTAGCTTTGTTACTAAGGAAATCCTAACAACGGCTCACTAGTAAATTACCAAGCAATGTAATACATGAATGCAAATTTTCAAAAAGTGTAAGGAACCAGATTACAATGAAAATGAAACATGGAGTAAAAACAGGAAACAGGAAAAGGAACCTGAACTCCCGCCTGCAGGTGCGCCTTCCGACCCACCTTCCTTGACAGTGTTTTCTCCATGGCTGTTGGAGTGATCTGGCTGGTCACTCACCAGGGTGTGATGGGAGTGTGAGTGCCTGGCACTCAGGCTCTCCATCTCCGTGGCTGCATCCGAACTGCCCCGCCGGGTAAATTTCCCTGAGATGGACAAGAGCACCACAAGAGGGTTTGAAAATGGAAGATTCTCTGCCAAGATGTTGTTTTACCAAAGGATGGCAGTGAGAGTAAAGGGACATTGGGAAGTGTATGAGGCACAGTCAGATAGTAGGAATGAAACTAGTCCTGGGGATAGTCAGGGTCAAGATGATTGATGAAGCTGCCTGTCATAAGATCAGCCCCAATCTAAGCCAAACGTCAGAAACCATATGTGGAGTTCCAGCTAGCTTCTGGTTCCTGATTTTGAGCTGGCTTTCTGAATATGTCATTCAGAAAGAAAAAAGAATCTTTCTTTTCTTTACATTTCCCTTTTCTAATATCCAAATTAAAGTCTGCCTTTGGATTCACAATGAAGTTAATGCACAAGACCCTTTAAGGCCATATTTCCACATCTAGAGTATGTAAGAAATAGGGCCATTACCTAATTATACAGGGTTTTTCCATATTTAATTAAATTACCTGCATTCCTTTGGTACTAGGAAGCTAGCATCTGGGCCCACATTTCTTGACTAAACTGTTCAAGAAAGATGCAGATTTGCCCGGGAGCCCTAGATCCAGATTTCTAAACAGGTCACTCAAGCTCTGCCCTACTTTGGAAAGTCCTTGTGGTCACCTAAAATGGTGGTTTGCCAGCCTCCTTTTTCAATGCCTCGCCTATCTTCTCCAAGCCCAGGGAAACTTCCGAAGGAGAACGTGCTTCGGGTGGGGAACACATCCAAGTGGTCTTCGTGAAGCAGGAATGGCACTCCCATTCTTCGAGGCCTCCTCTTTCCTGTGTGGTGGAATGGGATGGAGCCTTTCCTCTCTCGGTCTTCTTTACGGCTCTTGAACTATGAGGATGAGAGGTTAAGGGTTAGGCACAGGGCAAAGGAAAAGTGATAGTTGGCTTCCCAAAGGGCTCTACAATCTACAGTAAATCACAGGAATGTTCCAGGAAGAAGAGACTCAGAAAGTCACTGAGTATCATCCGATAGAGATGGGTGACATTTCCACAATGCATTGAAAGAGTGAAAGAAACAAAGCAAAAGACAACATATCCCTTGCATCTTTCTGCTTGGTTGGCTTGTTCCTGGACCAGCAGCATCAGGATCAACTGGGAAACTGTTATAAGTACAAATTCTCAGGTTCATACTACATCAGAAACATAGAAGATAAGACCTAGTGATGTGGGTTTTGATAAGCCTTGTAGGTAATTATGATACATGCTAAAATTTGAGGACCACTGACGTAGAGTATAGGATCCCTAAGTCACCACTTAGATCAGCCAGTATTTTCTGTTCCATTTTTCAGGATTGAGATCAACGGTTCTGGCCAGACAACTTCAAATGTGTGCCACTGTTCATAAGGAGAGTTAAAAAAGACACACAGCATGAATTGGTATAAACCCATTATTCCTACCAAACAACTTTAAAACCCAGTATAAATAAGAGTTCAGAATTCTTGGGAAGCATTTAAAATATACCAATGTCTGGGCCTAACCTTCAGCAATTATGACCTAATTGGCTTGAGTTCAGGCCTGGGCACATGAATTTTTAATGGCTCCCCAGAGATTCTCATGTGCAGTCAGTACTGAAAACTTATTCCCCTGATGATCAAATGTTTTTAGAAAAACTATAGCCATTGCCTATTATTGTATTAACAATGAAGTAGACATGACTGCTTGCTTAGCAACACTCTGAGCTTATAGATAAGTTAATAATAAATGTTCCATCTTCCATGAACACAATTGAGCTGATTATTTTGAAAATTGGAAAATAAAGCTACTGCACATACATTATTCTATATATATTATTTTCTATCTCATTAGCTCCATATACTTAAAAAAAGAGAGGTGGAAGGATGGATTCATAAGAGCATGAACTATTTAGCTTGAAGACCTAGTTTTGAGTTTGGACTCAAGCTTTCATGGACTACCAAAATTTCTAAGGCTCGGTTCCTTCCTTTCTTTTTTGAGAATAGTCAACATTTATTGAATACTTACAAAGTGCCAGGCACAGTAAGGACCTTAATGTGAATTATCTTACTTAATCCTCATAACCTTTTGAGGTAAGTATATTATATATCCAAATTTCAAATGAAGAAACTGATGCACAGTATCACACAGGTTGACAGTGGCAGAGTGAGAATTTGAACTCTCATTAGCTAACTCCCAAGTGCACACTCGTCCTTTAATTTCTCATCTTTAGAATTCTGGTGGATGGTTAAAAAATGCTTATTGAATGGAAACCTATGCTATGACTTATAACAAGTTGTGAAGGTAGAAAATCTAGTGATCTGCTGTAAGGATTTGCTACTTTATTAAGAGTTTGGTTTGTTTGTTGTCTTTAAAATGGAGATGACTTCAAGAATAAATGTTCCAGGATGATTAAATCACTCTGAGAACTTCAGTAAGACTCAGTTTCTTAGGTGCAAAATGTGATAAATGAGGATCTCATTGGAATAAATGAGAACCAGTTATATAAAATGCTTGATGAAATGAGATGAATCATAGAAACCTAAGTTGCCATCATGGCTACCACGACTACCTCCACCACCACACTACTAAAAGCCCTCTGTACATGTCATCAGGATTAAGCTTGGTAGCATTTAGAATGGCAAACATTCCTAAACACAGAGGGGCTTACACAAGGTCATGCTGTAAGCCATGTTATAACTGGGGGCTGACCTCTCTTCTCAAGGTTCCGTTCCCAGCCCACCTTATTCTGCAGCATGATCAGAAGTACCTCATGTCATGCTGATTTGTATTTCAATCACCAAAATATCAAAGAGCATAAGTGATTTGACTCACCTTCTTAAAAATGTTCATGCCAAGATCTGAAGAAAGATCTGGAACTGCAGATCTACGTAAATTAGTCAACGAAACCTTAGAAAATGCCTCAGGGCTAAGAGATTTTTCCTCTTCATTACACTTCATGGTGAGATCCTTAACAGAAAATAAAGGTAGACTTCATGATCAGGGTTTAGGGCTTTAAATCCAAAGACTTTTCTTATTGACAAGAAAATTGACATTTTCTATGTCCTATTTTTATGAGGGGTAAGCCTTCTGTTTTGATATCTATGAAGTATTTAACTTGTGTGTCCAGACTTTTAGAATCCATATCCTGCTACTGAGGAGAAACATCATATATTTTGTAACTTCTGTTTGGAGTTTTCAACGGTGAGACATGAGGATCCAGATTCAGGAAAGCTAAGAAAATAGGGAGGAGACAGGTATCTCATTTTTATTTATTAAAAAAAGTTTTTCTGTTTAATGATTCACCAAAGGAGATTTTTACTTTGAGCGGAGTCATCTACTACTAAAATGGAGTATCTCCCCCTTTATACTCTTAGATTGTTCATGTTTATTTTCAGAATATGTAGACTTTTTCAGACATAGCCAATTCATATTTAAGTAAACCAAACAACTGGAACACACTGCAAATTACACCTTTTTTTCTCTACATATTCAACATACATGGTATCAATGAGAAAGAGGGAAAGAAAAAGTGTTCAAGTTGCTATTAACACATTTATTTACCAAAAAGTGATTTTCAGGGGGATGTCATCAAATCGGCATACAGTTTATTTTTTTCAAACATCTATAATGAAGAGCAAGACTATATATCGAAAAGCAATATTTCTAATTATGATGTTGAGGCGCTGAAAAATTCTGAGCTATGCAAAAAGTTAAACCATTTTCCACATAACGCGAATGTCACATTTCATGATACCAGTAATTAACAGTTATATGTGAGAGCAATCTATTAACTAGTACTTCAGGTAGATGAAAGGCCCAATTTCCCATTATTCTGGATCATCAGAGTCTTAACTCTAGATTAGTGTGTACAAGAGGCATTTAGATACCACTTTTTTTGAACAGTAAATTCGATACTAAAAAGAAGCAAAAGGGTCTAGTAAAAGATAGAAGGGAAAGGACAATTTCATTAGAGTAAGCCACCAAAAATATAGTCAGCACTGGAATAAATAAGAGATGGATGCATGGAAGAAAAAGAGAATCTGTTATGGCCAAAATTGGTGATTCAAAAGACAATGGACTGAGTTTCTCTTACTTGGGTTTTGTGGGTGTTCACTAGTGAGGGAGCTGCTGCCACCATCGAGCTGCTCCTGGGTCTGGGCAGGAGAGGAATATCTGGTTCTGGGGGCTTTTCTGGCTTCTCTTCCAACATGTGCCGCAGCCTTTGTAGATAATACATCAGAGACCACTGAGTACCTTCCTCAGACCAATGAGGCTGGAGTAGGCAGCGAAGAACAGCAACGTCAAAGTAGGTGGCATAGCGGGACCTTTGGCATGGAGGTATCACGAGAGAGGCTCTGTTTCCAAGGACAGAAAGAAGACGATTATATTGGAAGCCAAACATTCCAAGGGGTGACACAACATGGCTTATAGGTCTGCTTTTCTCATTTGTTTCCTTATTTATTCACTTAACTTTTGTCTGGTTTGCTCTAATATCCTCCCAACTAGTCTTACTAATTTCACTTTTGCTAGATACTTCTGGAAGTAGAGAGGTTAAAAAGAGTTTTGAAAGATAGGTTGGAATTAGCTAGGCAAAGTTGAGGATGAGGCAGGAGGGCAGATCAACATTTCAGTCAGGGGGAACAATGCCTACAAAAGTATAGAGCTAAAAAAAGAATCATGAGTTTTGGGTAGGTGGAGGAGAATAAGTAATTGGTATAGTTGGTGAGTTATTTGGGTGATGGGCAATGAGGAGAGTCTATAGAAAGAGATGAGATTCAGATTGAGGATTATACTATGCTATCAGGTTTTTTTTTCCTTTATAGAAATGGGAATATTTGTGTACTTTATTGGGCTATTTTAATATCAATTGTGATAATAGTATGTAAAAAAACAAGAAAACTGCAAAGTACTAAACAAACAAAAGTTATGCTATGAAGAAAATTTTCAAAATTTTGAAATCATTTTGAAAGTTATAAAGCTATATGTTCATATAAATAGCAAAACTAATTTTTAAAAATCTCAAGGTTCTGAAATTCTGTTATTCAATTTAAACACATGCGATAGTCATGATTTAGTGTTCAATTTAATTACGCTATAAGGTAAGTTTATTTAATTACTCAGTAGAATACATCATCTTAGGTATCTTAGGGGATGTGAAGATAAGTAAGTTTAACTTCTTAGTCTTGAGGAACAGATGGTCCAGTGAATGGCAGACAATAAATGATAAATTATAAACTTAGAAATTCTGGAATCCAAAATGGAACCTTAAAACTAAAATGTAAACTTAACCCCCAAGCACAGTTTCTTCCTGAGTTAGGTGATGCAAAAGGGGAATTTTTGTACCCTGCTACAAACTAGCACGGGTGTGTAGTGTAGCACTACTCACACATGAAGAGCTTCAGCAAAAAATGTAGCCACTGAGAAGTGAGGAGAAATTTTCCTAAACTTCCCAGACTTATATTTTTGAACTAAAGGTTATGGCTCATTATTGGTTCAAGAAATTAATTCAAAAGTATATGACTACTCTTGAAATGTTAACTAGAATAAAAACTATTAGAATGCAGCAAATGGAATAAGGATTTGTATGTTTAGCAAAACTTGTTTCACTTCACACATTGTCATTAGTCTTGACATAAAATGGATTTCTTACCATGAATTGTAGTAAAAAGTTCAAATATACAAACCCAGACAAGGTCTGGTGCCCTGGGGGACAGTTTCATAGTCTTTGCACTTCCCGAAAGGACACATCGCTCTTGGCTGTTTTTACTTTCATTAGTAGCATTGTCTGGTGTGTTGAGGGACAACTGCCTACATACACAGTGGTTTTGAATGTCAATGGTGTCTTGTAGTCTAATCTTGAGTATTTTGATTGATAAGTAGCAAACTAAATATGAGTTAAAACTCAACCACAATAAGGTACTACAATACTAATTATTTAACTGAGTTGGCAGTCATATAAAGAGAAGCTTTCTACAATCAGCTAAGTTCCCATATATGTTATGTTAGAGTTCATCCTTTTTCTAGGGAGCTGGAATACTCTTTGAGCATCAACTGCATGTCAGCTTTCAATCCATTGGAAAGCGCCATAGATTCTCCTTCCAACCACTTCTCATCAGCTCCACAGACACCAACATCTTACATTAGGCTTATTGTAATTACTTCCTACTAGTCTCATTGCTTCTTCTCTAGTTCCTCCTCTCCTCTCCTCAAACCCTTCCAATAGATCTTCAAATCATCCTTAAAATAAAATGCAAATTTCTTATAGTAGTCAACATGGCATGCATAATCTGTCTGTGTGTATGAATCCAACCTCATTATCATGATTGCCCTGCTGTACCAATTATTTATTTGCTGCCTCTTTGCTCCAAATTCATCTTTTTTTCTTGCTCTGTGAAAATGGATCTGGCCCTTTAAATATTTTCCCATTGATTTCTGGCATGACCTTTGGCTTTGCCAGTAGAGGAAATAGAAAAGCTGCTGCAGGAAGAAAGAATTTTGCTTTCTAGCCCTGGTGTACTTTCTCAGCACATTCCTTCAATGTGTGTACAGCTTATCCAGTACCAGTCTCCTGTAATGTTTGTGGGTTGTCTAGTGCTAAGCTCCTTCAGTGGCACATGACTCCTGCAGCATGGGTATTTTTTCTAGCACCAAGCTTCTATAGCACTCATACCTTTTCCTTTGCTCGGCTCCTATAGTGTCCAATAGCCAGTAGCACCCAGCGGCCAACAGCAACCACGGCACTTCCCTTAAGAAGTTCTGTAGCAGAATGCCTCTACTAACACACCTTCCCCTGAACAGCATTCCCTAGAAACCCAGAAGGTTGGATTTCTGACAAGTTCCAGGAGGCAGATATCCAACAAGTTCCCCTGGTGCAGTACCATAGTGATTTCTCTGCCATCCAGTAAGGCATAACTTTGTCCTCCATAAGAGGGTCAGAATCTCAATCCTGAGGAGAAAAACGTCTCTGCTTGGTGTTAGCCTGATGCCTAAAGCTGGTGATTGTCCCATTATATATGCTATTCCTATATTCTTTAGAGTTCTCCTTATTTATTAGCCAGTCCCTCACTACTGCAATACTCTAATCCTGATATACTTAATAATTCCCTATATTAAACTTGCCCTGTTCAAATTACTGTTTGGTTTCTCTCTTCTGATTGGACCAATCCTGATACATCTGGTAGCTGTGCTTCAGCCACATTGGCCTTCTTACTACTCTTGAATACATCAAGCTTGTGCTGGCTTCAGAGTTTTTTTCCATGTGGAAATTTCTACCCTCAATGCCTAGGCTTTACCTAGGCTCGGTTCTAATGTCATACCCTCAGAGAGGTCTTCTTCAACCACTATGTAGAGTGGCCTCCCTATGCTACCATTCACCTCTTTACCTTGTTCTAATTTGCTTCATAGTATGTAGCATAACTTGAAATTATGCTGTTTACTTGATTAGTGCCTCTCTCCATTTATTTGAATGAATTAATAAATTTTAGAAGTGGGCTCAAGACAGAGAAGGAGAAATCAAAGGATTTTGTACATACAAGCAAAACACATTTTGAAAATGGAAAGAAAAAAAAAGAAACCCATCCAAAATCACAGCAAATAGGTAAATGCCAAGGGTTGAAGAGAAAATGATGAGGAATAAAACTGACAATATAACTTAGTATGTTCAAATGTAAAGAAAATTTGACCCAACAAGCTGAAAATAAACATCTATTCCAAAATGGAGTGGACAGAAATGTCAATACCAACTGGTATCAGTAGTAGGTAGGAAATATCTAGCTTTCAATATAAATTTGATCATCATTCTATATGACTTGAAAAAGCGACCACTACCAGGGTAAACTAGGAAAGATTGCACGAGCTCTATCACATGTTAGCCTGAAACATCACCCCCTTACTAAAACTGAATGATAATAAAGGAAATGAGGGCACTTGGAGACCACCACAAACAATACTGTAGAACAGCTGGGTTTTTTTTGTTTTTTTAAGCCTTAGTAAACAGAGACAAACTGTTCTCATTAGGATAAATTCTCAATATTTTAAAGATTTGCATCCCTGCCCCTAACAATCTATTAGTTTAATGTAATTCTCTTTTGTGTTCTAAGCCCAATTTCAATGTGTATGGGGGGGTGGGGAGGAGCTTCCACCCCATAAACAATTTTCTGTACACCAACTGGGTCCATTCTCTGTCAACTGAATTCTGACACCTATTTACCTAGAGATAGTATCAGATTCCACAGGTTAAGAATTCAGTCCTTCATGACTGCTCTCTCTTCCACTTCTAACACCAGTCACAAGCCCCGGTGTCACCTGTGCTTGTAACCAAATGGCCACAGACTGGAGGATCCTATGACCTGCCCCCCCCCCCCGCCCCCATCTCCCACTGCTGAACTTCAGATTCCAGTTGCAAGTCTAGATTGTTACCTATACCTCTTATTGACAGGTTCTAAATCAGAAGTTCCCATGATCCCCTATTTGGATTCAATTAATTTTCTACAGCGGCTCACAGAACTCAGGAAACCCATTTACTCACTAGATTATCAATTTATTATAAAAGGATACAACTCAAGAACAGCCAGACAGAAGAGATGCTTAGGGGAAGGTATGGGGAAGGGGCATGGACATCCATGTTCTCTCTGGGTGCACTGCACCTCTCTGTGTTCACCAGTCCAGAAACTCTGTGAGCCCTGTCCTTTTGGGGCATTTTTTTGAGGCTTCATTACATAGACATAATTGACTAAATCATTAGCCATTGGCAACTGATTCAAACTCCTCCCCTTCGAAGGTCAGGAGCAGAACTGAAAGTTTCAACCCTCTAATCACATGGTTGGTTCTCGTGGCAACCAGCCCCAGTCTTAGGTGCAGTCCAACTGTCACCTCATTAACAACAAATATTACCTGTGTTGCTCTTATCATTCAGGAAATTCTAAGGGTTTTAGGAGCTCAGTGACAGAAACAGGGACTAAGGCCAAATATGTATTTCTTATATAAGAACTCATAGTGTCATAAATTCTGAACCAAATTCCAAAGGAATTCATCTTTTATAAATCAATTAAGATGTTCTGAAATTTAACTGGTTGAATGATTACAAAGTTGAGTGTAATCAAGAAAGATTTAAAAGGAAGTATAAAGAGTGTAAGTTGTCAGATACTAACGTATGTTTTACAACAATAATATTTAGCCAAGTAGTGCTGATTTAGGAACAGACAGGAGTTCAGTGGTATAGAATATGGAGTTACAAAAGATTCAAATATTTATAAGAATCTAGTCTATCAGAAAGGTCATGCATTACATTAGTACAAAGCATACATTAGTCAAAAAATAATATTGGCATAACTGACTTACTCAGAAAACGATAACTTAGCATGTCTTAAATTGGCATATTTTATTCACCAAATAAAATCAAGATAGAATAAGTCTTAAATGTAAAAATAGGGGTTCAGTTGGTTAAGCATCCGACTTGAGTTCAGGTCATGATCTCGCGGTTCGTGAGTTCCACGATTCTGTGTCTCCCTCTCTCTCTGCCCCTTCCCTGCTTGCTCTCTGTCTCTTTCTCAAATAATAAACATTTTAAAAAATTAAAAAAATAAAAATAAAAACACACTTTGAAATAACCCGAGTCAAATAAAAAGTTATTATGAGAATTTTTAATATATTACATGGAATAATGATTCTATACATGAAAACTTGTGAGATATAGCTAATGCAGAATTAGAGGAATATTTAGAGCTTTAAATGCTTCTACCAGGACAAAGGATATAAAAATAATGAGAGAAGCATCTACATTAAAAAATATTTTAAAAAGTTTAAACTGATTAAAAAATAATAAAAACCTGAATAGTAGGGGGAAAAAAGAACATAAGATAGAAGCACATATTAATAAAATATACGACAAAGGTAGATAGGATTAACTAAACCAAATGTTATTTCCTTGACAAAACTAATAAAAATTAAACAAGAAATATAGTAAAAGGTGTGATCAAAATACTATCACTGAAAATGCAGACATACCTAGATATAGTGATGATTTTAGAAAAAGGGAAGACATTATAAACATTATGATTAAAAATTTGAATACCTAGATAGACACATTTATCCAGCCAAACTGATTTGAGAAGAAATAAAAACCTCAATAGACCCACAACCTTTAAAAGCTGAATTGTGGGAAACAAAATTTATTTTAAAAATTCACCAAGCCCAGAAGGTTTTCAGCCAAATTCCATTAATCATTAGGGAAACAGGTATCTCCACTTTCATACAAAGTGTTCCAAAGACAGAAAAGAAGGAAACATTCTTCTCATGAGGCCAAGATAACCTTGGTACTGGGAAACAAAACAAGTACAGCATAGGCAAGGAAAGTCATAAGCTGTGCTCATTTATGAGCACTGATGTAAAAAATACATAAAATGTTAACAAACTATACCCAGCATTGTACACATTGGTTTTTTCCTGGGAATTTAAGGATCGTGTATTATCAGAAAATCTAGTAAAGTAAATTCACCACCTAAAAAGATTACAGAAGAACACATCCACATGATTTTCTCAATGGATGCAGAAAAACCTATAAAATTTATTATCAGTTTCTTAAAGTCAATAATAAAAATTATAAAAGAACTATAATAATAAAAAGAGCTATACTAATAAGATTTTGTTACTGAATCAGGCAGAATGATACAACAGAATTAAGAGCCCAAAACCATACCCTCACACATGTGCAAATCTGATGTTCAACAGAGATTAAGTTACAAATCTGCAGGAAAAGTATTATTTAAGAAACGGTGAGGGAAAAATTATTTATGTGGAAAAAAACATACCTATATTTCATACCACCATAGTAAAAACAAACAAAAAAGCCAACTTGTCATGGACTGAGACACAAAGCAAAACAAAAGAAAGAGAAAAAAATATTTATGACCTAAGGTATGAAAGGATTTCTAAAGAAGATAACAGCCCAAGCTACTTTAAAAGAATATTGATGTTTGACTATATTCACATTTAAAATTTCTATTAAAAAATAAAGTGAAAGTTTACAAAGTATAAAAGATGATTACAACATATTAGTCTAGAAAGAATTACTATTCTCACTGATAAAGAATGCTCATAAATCAGGAAGAAAGACACACAGGTCAAATGTGCAAAGGGTATGGAAGGAAATTTCACCAAAAAGGAAACCTAAAGAGAGACTAAACAGAGAGAGGTACTCCATTAATAATCAAGGAAACAGGCTTAGTGACAATCAGAATCCATCAGATTTGTGAGAATACAGAAGCCTGAAGATGGGAAGTATTGGTGGGGGGTGTGACTAAGAAACACTATAACTGCTGGGTAACACAGAGTGCAATTAGTTGATATCTAGTAAATTTTAATTGTCATTATCCTAAGATCCAGATATTCCTTTCCTGAGGGAAACTTTATCGTAGGGAATCTCTTGCCCACGTACACAAGGAGACAGTACACAACTGTTTATGGCAGCCATTCTGTTATAGTAAAACACTAGAGAACATCCTGAAAGTCAGCCAAGGGAGAAGGGCAAATAAATGCTGACATGTATTTACCAAATACTATTTACATGTTATATGATGTGACAGGCTAGGGTGCTTATAATGTTCTATTTTATCTGCATGGTAATTACTGTATTCACTTGTGAAAAGACATAAAACAGAACACTTAGATGTTGTGTTCTTTTCTCCATGTTTCTTTAGAGAACATTAGCTAAGATCTTGGATTTTATCAAGGTGGAATAAAAATCCACTATTCATATCTCTATATATAAGTAGACTAAATATACACCATATATAATACATTTTATATAAATTATATATTATATACACATATACTTATGTATAACATCATACATTTATACATAACAAATATACAATGTATAATTTGAATACTTATATATGTTAAATATGTATATATGTGTATAGCTACGTATAGGTATGTATGTTTTTTGCATAAATTAATCTCATTATCTCCCAGATGATGTGTTATATCTGTCCTTTCAAAGTTTTTTGTCATCTAACTTTTCATTATATATTCATTTTAATAAAAAGACTGAGCCTCAGAATTTTATGAGTTGCCAAGTTTTCACAAGAAGCCGGTGGGCTAGATTCAAAATCAAGGTTCCCATCTCTGTCAGGAAATCTTTTACTTTTATTTGCTTTCAGCCCCTACTTCCAACCCCATTCACTGTCCATCCTTCTCTACCTCCCTGTCCTGGAAGTTTGATCTGTACACACTCTACCAACAGGTCCCCAGCCTCTGGCTCCTGACTGAATTTGACAAAAGGAAGCTCTCACAGGAGAAGGAAAGCAGAAGGACAATGGCATCTTCCCCAAGACCCCTTCCTCCCAGAGGTTAGCCTAGGGCTGGCTCTGTGACGTTGGGCTGACCTAGGCTATTGGTGGTCACAGCTCTTGTTACTCACTCCCTCCACAACTGCTCCCTCTGTTGCCCCTCTGGGCCCAGAGCCGATTGTCTTTCTGGAGTATGGGCATGGACTTGTGGCCTCCCTACATCCTGTCCAACCTTTGTAGATAACTCGTGCTGTAACCTTTTCTCAAATTAACCAGTGTGCCACTTGTTTCTTCCTGAGATTACAGGAGGAAACTGACTGATTACATCCTCAAGCTCAGTTTGAGGGAAAGAAACAAACTTGATTCTCATTTCTACCATTTTCTTAAGAGGTTTTCAATGTTTTTCCTGCCACTCCTCACCTCCACTTCTCTTTCTTAAAAAAGCATGGATTAGCCCACTCCTCTCAGCCTGTCCTTTATACCTAGAAGAATAGAAGTTTCCCCCCAATGCTATAGTCTTGGATTTATAAGGAAAAAACAAAGTATGAGGCTGGCTGGCAACCAGCTGGGTAATTCTAGGTCATCAAGCATTTGTGACAATGATTGGGCTTATTATAAAAGCCTGTGAAAACTATTGTTTTCTTGGCTAGGTTGCTGTGATTAAGGGAGATATTACTAGTTCAACAGAATTATTTTCCCCCACTGGACTAGCTATCTTTACCCTTTACTTCTTGCCCCATACCTCACTGTCCCCAAATGTTTCTACTCTGTAAATGAGATTAGGCAGCTCCAAAAATTATTTCAAATTCCTGGAGCAGTGTTCCATATACTGAAGTGTCAGTGGACAACTTCTCTGGGAATCCCAAGTGGATAGGGAGAAGAAAGGTTGTTAAAAATGCACATTCCCAGGTCCTACCCCAGACTTACTAGACCAGAATTGCTGGAGATTGAGCTCAGGAATCTTCATTTTAGATAATATCTCCAGGCAATTCTTAAACACTCTTAACAAGCTTAGAGGACAATTGCCCTAGAGAAACATCCAATGCATGACTTTTGTACTGATAGGCCAACATCCAAAATAATTCCTATATGGAAACACTAACTGGAATGATATGTTGACAGTTTTGTCCCTAAGGGTGCCAGATGACTAAATTTATGTCTTTCTCTACCTACAATATTTATTTGATGAAAGTAATTATTAACTATACAGTGGAGTCCCATGGTCATTAACTACTTCCTGACAAATCATGTCAGTTCAGCTAAGGATGGACTGCATGACAGCAAGAGTCCACCAACAAGGCTGTGATCTGAGACTGAAAAGGAGTCTTTAAGGCAATAAAAATTTGTTAAGTAAATTCACATCTCAATTGCTTAACATTTAAAGAGACTCCATTTGAAACAACAATGAGGAACATTCTGTAGCAAATATTTATAATCCAAAGTACCTTCATTTGAGGTGCTATTCAAGCACGAGTTTATTTATCGTAAAGTGTGAGCTATACTGGAGTGAGTAGTCAATAAAAAGCAAGAATCATCAATAAATGTTTAATTTCACTTATGACAGCATTATCAGACAATCGTCTTGTCACTAAACAACCAGTAAAAGTCATTTTAATTAGCAATCTAATTAATACATGAGAGAAAAACTTACATAACTGGAAAAAGATGGTATGGGGGCTATCATTGTGTGATATGGTAGAAATGTTCTTACTAACTAATATTCTATTGTTCTGTAAGTTATTTTGTAGAAAAAAATGAAGATTTTATAAAAGTATGAAGACAACTTTTATTCTAAATGCTATGTAATAAACAAAGAGAATGCTATAAAAATAACAAAGAGAATTATACATACAAAAAATTAATGGTGTTTAAATACTGCTGATGAGCTCATCGATGATATTTACTTAAAAATTTTTTTATACCTTTAAATTTTTTCTATAATTAGCATATAATTCTTTTATATGCATAAAATAAATAATACACTATGATCAAAAAAGGCTGTCAAAAAGCTAAGAATTTCTTTTATATATATTCCGTGTAACTATGGCTTCAGGAAATCAAGTTATTATTAATTAGAGTTGGGGGATGCTAGTAGAGAACATCCAAGGCAGAAAAACACTCTGGAAATAATAATCTGTGGAGGCAGAGAATTGTAGAAATCAGTTTTGACTGTATACAATATTTAACAAAGCAGAAATTAAGTCTGTGCATATGGTAATTGAAGATGAAATCTCACATTGATTGAAAAAAAACTAGCTACCTGCTCACTGATTGCAGAGTTCAGGGAAGAGTGATGTTCTGTCCTGTCAAGGTCAGGGCAAAAGAGATGATGAATTGTATTTGTTTGATCCGAGCAGACAGCTTTTGTTTCTAAGCTATTTGCATTGCTTTATTATTAAAGTTCTCTTCATTTCTGATTAATACATGAACTCTTCCAACAAAGACATATTAACATTAGCATTTTCTGAAAGGTCTACCTTATGCATCATTTCCATGGTAACCAGCCACTGCAGTTAGGCAGAGAGAAGACCTAATTCATTCTTTTAAAGTGCCACTGATTCATGTCTAATTCACATATGTGAGTGTGGGTGTGCTGTGGGTGACTGTGTGTATGCGTCAAGAAATGCATATGCATATAGATGCTTGAGTGTGGTAATCTCAGAGAATGGAAAAAACAACATTCTTCCACAAACAGGAAACCTTGAACTTTGCAGTTTGTCAAAGAAATATCACATGCTATTTATATTTGCAAATTTCTAATGCATACCATGGCTGAAAAAAATATGTAAAACTGTAAGCTCCTAGATATTTTAAGACCTCAAGATTTCACCCTGATATTGTTTTTAATAATTTTTAAAAGTCAGGCCAAAGTATTTGAGGTAAGAAACTACTTACACTTAACCTTTTTGGAAATTGTGTAGAACAGAATTAGTGAAGGAGGAATATGAGAATACTCAATAATGAAGAAAATGTACAGATATAGTTGTAATAATTACCTATAAAATTATGGTGACATTATCATCATCATTGTTGTAGCCAGCCTCCAAAATAGGCTCCGATGATTCCTGCTTCTTGGTATTCACACCCTCCTGTGATCCCTTCTCTATACCAGTGTTGGCATGATCCACAGCATATAGAAATGACGACATGTCACTTTAGAGATTAGGTTGAAAGACACCAAAGCACTGATCTTGTTTGTTCCCTCTCTTTATACGATAATTTGTTTTCGGGGAAGCTAGCTAGCATGTCATGAGCAGCCCTATGGAGAGGCCCAGATGCTGCAGAACTGAAGCTTCTAGTCAACAGCCATCTGAGTGATCTTGAAAGCAGACTCTCAAACCCAGTCGAACTTCTGGATGATGGCAGCCCTAGGCAATATCTTGACAGACCCTGAGCTGCAACCCCTTAGCTAAGCTCTTTCTGGATTCATGACCCTCAGAAACTATGTCAGATGATAAATGTTTTTTGTTTTAAGCTTTTGAGAAGTTGGGGTAATTTGTTATATAGCAATTGATAGAGAATACAGACTTGAATACCAAGATAATATCCTAAATTTTGGAAATGGTTTTGGGATCAGGCAGTAGCAGAGACTGTAAAGGCTTTGAAGAGTGTGTTAAAAAATAAAAGCATAAATTGCCTTGCACAAATTACTACTGGAAATCCTGAACTTTAAGGAGTCTGTTGGAGCCCTTTAAGGGCTTAAAGGGAAGTAAGGAACATGACATTGAAAAGAGGAAGAAGAAGGATCCTTGTTATATAGTGGCAAAAGCTGCCTGCTGTGTTGTGGAAAGTTAAAGAAACAGGCTTAAGAGCATAGATGATCCAATTAAAACTTCCAAATAAAGTGTTGAAGGTGTCTTCTGATTTCTTCTTGCTGCTTATAGAAGATTGAAAGATATGACCTAACTGAAGAACTGTTAAAAACTAAAGACCTAGGACTTGATGATTCTGAAAACGTTCAGCTTCTCCAGATGGGAAGTAATGCTAAAATTAAGAAATGACTTCTGAGCAAACATCTAATCTAGGGCATTTCTGGAAAAACATGGTCTAAAGATAAAGTCAAGGGCGAAGCTGTAAAATCTTTTTAGGCCTTCAGAATGATCTAAGGTCTTGCCTCCGAATATTATTCCATGAGACAAAAGGCCAACTCAAGGTTTTGAAAGTGTGACTCACATGTAAAAAAGTAGGGGGGGTTTCAAAGAAACTTAAGGGTGTTGTTTGTCAACCTTCTTCCAAGTTAGAGAAAGGATTACCTTAAAGAGACTTGTCTGTTCTACTGGGGCCCAATAAGATTCACTTTAGACTGCCAAAGTTTTTAAAGAATATGTAACAAAAACACTGCCAAAGCAGTATAGAATTAAAAGAGGCTTTGTACCCCCCAAATTTTACTGGCAGGAACCAAGCTGAGAAAACTACTCAGCTATAAACACATCTATCCTTCTTAAAAAAATGAAAGTTGACCTAGAGCATGCAATCAATAGCCCAGAGGGTGGAGCTAAGAGCCATGGGCAAGAATAGGACTGAGATCTAATCAAGAATTTTCCAATATTTGTCCAGCTTGATTACAGACTTGCTATGGACCAGTGCCTATGTTCTCCTTTTGAATAGGCATGTTCACAACAGTTATCATGTGCCTATTCCACCATTGTATTTGGGTGTTTTAGGTACAGATAACTTATCTCTTTAGTTCACAGATGCATGGATTGAAAAGAACTATAATTAAGGAATTGGCTTAAATCGTACACATGAGGTACCTTATTTGCAACTAGATCTGATTTTGATGATGAGATCGGGACTTTGACTTGATCTTGTAATTGGATGAGATTTTGGCAATCTTGGTGAGAGCAAATTTTTTTTGCATGTGGAAGAGGTGGAAATCACTAGGGACCAGAGGCAAACTATAGTAGCAGATTCTAAGATCTCTCCATTGACCATGCTTTGTACAGTTTTTTTCTAAAATATGTTCTGTTGGTCTGTGTGAATATGACAGAAATAGTGGTATATTACTCCTGAAATTAGTTATAAAAGACCCCTCTCCACCCCCCGCCCCCAGCTCTCTCTCTCTCTCTCTCTCTCTCTCTCTCTCTCTCACACACACACACACACACACACACACACACACACACCATTCATTTTGTGCCAAGTCATCTGCCATATTGTGAACAGCCTTATGGAGGGGCATCTGAATCTGAAGCATCTGGGCAAAAGCCACCAGAGTGATCTTAGAAGCATATCCTCCAATTCAATCATGCCTTCAGATGACTGCAGTCCCAGACATCATCTTAAATGTAACCTCATAAGAGACTCTGAGCCAAAAAAGACTGCAGCAAAGCTGGTGGTCTGGATATATAACCCTCAGAAACTGTGAGATAATATATGTTTGCCGTTTTAAGTCACTCAACCTCAGAGTAATTTGTTATGCAACAACAGATAACTGATACACTGGTTTAACTCCAATGGGGTTTCTTGGTAAGTCTATAAAAGATGCAGACATATGAAAATCACATATCTGGTCCTATATTTACTAATTTCTGAGTTAGTAGAAATAAAGGACAAATTAGAGGGCCATGGAAGAGAAGCCAAAGAAAATATATGGAAAGGTTTAGACCTACCTCTTTATGAGGTAAGAGAGAAGATTGTGGACCATGGAGTTGGTTAGAATGGGCCCAAATCTAGCTTTTCCAATTCCTGTGTATGTCCTTGGGGGAACCATTTAATCTTTTTTTGCTTCAGTTCCTCATCTTTAAAAGAGGAATAAGGTCTTTTCATGGATGTTATAAAAATTAAACTCTTTCACTTATTCAGTACACTTCACTGAAGGTCATGTACCAGGTACTAAAGAGAGGAAGGAGTGGAAGAGACTTGGTCTTTTCTCTTGTGTGTGGATTTTACAGTCTAGTGGAGGAGATAACTATTAGACAAATTGTCACACAACTATTTATATCATGTTTGCTACTCATGCTGTAAGAGAAAACATGGAGTTCTGTGAAAGTGTTAAACATCTGCCAAAGCCTCTCTAGGGAGTAAAGAAATCATATTTAGATTGAGTCTTAAAGGAAGAGGAATTGGTTAAGTGAAGATAGATGGAAGAACGATGCAGACAGATGGAATAACATACTCCAAATCTCAGAGCTAAGGGGAAGTTTGAAAGTCTAAAAAAAGGTTGAAGTTTAGTCACTGAGGTGTGGGTAGCAGTATAATGTCACACTAGAGAACTGGACAGCAGCCAAATGATGCGCAGGGCTTGAGAGGTACCTCAAGGATTTTGAATTTTATCTTGATAGCAATGGATAGCATTAAAAGAATTCAAGAGTAGAAGTGTCATGGTTTGTTTTTTTATTTTTACTCTGTATGTTCTATATTGGATGGTGGCAAGATTGAATCACAGGAGGTGAATCAGTGGGCTAATGAAGTACTCCAGGCACAGGGAAATGAGAGGCTTGAATGATGGTGGTGGCCTTGGAGATACACGGAAGTAAGAAGATTCAAGTATTTTTATATAAACTTTTTATCCGCTTTCCTTATCTCACAAATTTAATCACCATTCATGCAACTGCTCAAGCCAAAATCTTCAGTTATGCTTGACTCCTTTCTTTTTCTCACTCCCCAAATCCAGTCATGTAAGCTTTACCCTGTAAATGAATCCCAGTTTCAGTCTCATCTCAGCCTTTCCACCTATACTACTACCACCTTGACCAAGGCATATACTATCTCACCTGGGCCATTGCAACAGTCTCCTAACTAGTCTCTGGGTCCACTTTTGCCTCCCAAGTCTATTTTCCATGAACTCTCCGAAATGATCTTTAAAACATGCAATTTGGTGGGGCGCCTGGGTGGCGCAGTCGGTTAAGCGTCCGACTTCAGCCAGGTCACGATCTCGCGGTCCGTGAGTTCGAGCCCCGCGTCAGGCTCTGGGCTGATGGCTCGGAGCCTGTTTCCGATTCTGTGTCTCCCTCTCTCTCTGCCCCTCCCCCGTTCATGCTCTGTCTCTCTCTGTCCCAAAAATAAATAAAAAACGTTGAAAAAAAAATTAAAAAAAAAAAACAAACAAACAAAAAAACATGCAATTTGGTTAATGTCACTCCACTGTTCCAACAACTCCAGTGTTTTTTCATCATGCCTGGAACAGAGCCAAACTTCCTAACATGGCCTTTTGGCTCCCATGTGATCAGACCCCTCACAACCTCTCTGACCTGCATTGTACCCTCTTGCTCAGTGCTACTGCCTGTTCACACTGCCTTATTGATGTTCCCAAAACATGCTGAGTTTATTACCATTTCAGAACCTTTGGATGTGCTCCTTCTGCCTACATTTCTCTTCTCAGATCTTCCTGAGATTGTCTCTTTTATATCATTCAAGTCTCAATGAAAAAGAACCTACCTCTCATCCTTTTACTTTGCTTTTGTTTCATAGTCTTAAAGAAGTCTACAAGTAATTTTACTCAATTACTCTTTTATCTGTCTACCTTTATTTTTTTTTAATTTTATTTTTTTAACGTTTATTTATTTTTGAGACAGAGAGAGACAGAGCATGAATGGGGGAGGGTCAGAGAGAGAAGGAGACACAGAATCCGAAGCAGGCTCCAGGCTCTGCGCTGTTAGCACAGAGCCCAACATGGGACTCAAACTCACAGACCGCGAGATCATGACCTGAGCCGAAGTCAGAACTTCAACCGACTGAGCCACTCAGGCGCCCCATTATCTGTCTACCTTTAAAGAAAGTCAGCTCTTTAAGGACAAAACTTTGATGCTGCTACAACCTATGTCTAACATATACTTACAAGATATGGATTGGAAGAACAAATACTGTTGAAATACCCGTATCACCCAAGCAAATCTACAAATGTAATGCAATATCTACCAAAATGCCAACACCATTTTTCACAGAACTAGAAAAAATAATCCTAAAATTTCTATGGAAAAACAAAAGACCCTAACTAGCAAAGCAGTCATGAAAAAGAACAAAGCTGGGGTATCACAATCCCAGATTTCAAGATATCCTTCCAAGCTATAGTAATACAAACAATATGGCAGTGGCACAAAAATAAATAAATAGATCAACAGAACAAAATAGCTCAGAAATAAACGCATGCTTACATGGTTAATTAGTCTATGATGAAAGGCAAGAATGAACAATGGGGAAAAGACAGTCTCTTTAACAAATGTTGCAGGGAAAACTGATATCTACATGCAAAAGAATGAAACTGGGCCACTTCCTTACACCATACACAAAAAAAATCTCAAAATGGATTAGGAACCTAAACGTGAGACCTGAAGTCATGAAATTCCTAGAAGAAAACATAGGCAGTAATTTCTCTGACACTGGCCATCACAACATTTGTGAAGATGTCTCCTGAGGCAATGGAAGCAAAAGCAAAATTTAACTGTTGGGACTTCACCAAAGTAAAAGGGTTTTATACAGAGAAGGAAGCCATTAGCAAAACAAAAAGGCAACCTACTGAATGGAAGAAGACATATGCAAATGATATAGACAATAAAGCGTTAATATCCAAAATGTATAAAGAATGTATACAACTCAATACCCCCCCAAACCTAATCTGATTAAAAATGAGCAAAGTATCTATATAGACACATTTTCCAAAGAAGGCATACAGATAGCTAATAAACATATGAAAAGATGCCCAACATCACTCACCATAAGGGAAATGCAAATTAAAACCACAGTGAGAAATCACTTTACACTTGTCTGAATGGCTAAAGTGAAAAAGACAAGAAATAACAAGTGTTGACAAGGATGTAGGGGAAAAAAGAGCCCTTGTGCTCTGTTGGTGGGAATGCAGATTGGTACAGCCATTGTGGAAAACAGTATGAAGGTTCCTCAAAAAATTAAAAATAGAATTACAGGGATCCAGTAATTCCATATCGAGTATTTAACCCAAAGAAAATGAAAACACTAATTTGAAAAGATACGTGCATCCCTATGTCTATTGCAGCATTATTTACAATAGCCAAGACATGGAAGCAACCCAAGTGTCCCTCCATAGATGGATGAATGAATAAAGAAGATGTGGCATATATATACAATGGAATATTAGCTATGAAGAATAATGAAGTCTTGCCACTTGGAACAACATGAATGGACCTAGAAGGTATAATGCTAATGAAATAAGTCAGAGAAAGACAAATACCATATAGGATTTCACATTTCACACATATTTGGAATTTAAGAAACAAAACAAATGAACAAAGAAAAAAAAGACCAAAAAAACTAAACTCTTAAATACAGATAACTGGTAGTTGCCAGAGGGGAGGTGGGTAGGGGAGGGATGAAATAGGTGAAGGGGATTAAGAGTACATTTATCTTGAGCATTGAGAAATGTATAGAATTGTTGAATTATATTGTATACTTAAAATGAAGTCTGTAACCAAAACAACTACCTTTTCCCTAAATCTGATTTAATTATGCCCTTGACAACTTTGTTAGTGAGTTATTGTTGTTATCAAATAAAATGGAAGCCTTGGTGTGTGTGTGTGTGTGTGTGTGTGTGTGTGTGTGTGTGTGTGTGTGAGATTCATAATAGCGACTTTTGAATAAGTGGAAAATTAATACGGGAAGCGTCTCTACATCTTTAAAAGGACTGTGGTAAACACACTTAGGAGAGCCGCTCCTGATTCCCATCTGATGGTTGTCACACCCTCTATAATCCTCTTCTCCTGAGTGTAGGTAGATCTGTGCCTTTCTTATAACCAACAGAATATCAGAAAGGTGATGAGAGGTCATGCCTGTGATTATGTTATATTATAAAGTTTCTGTAGTCGTAGGCTGTAATTAGATTTTCTCTGCCCTGTTGTAAGGTAACTATGGAGAGGGCCACATGGCAGTGAACTGTGGGCAGCATCTAGAAGTTGAGAGTAGGCCCCAGACAATTGTCAACAGGAAACAGAAACAGGAAGCTCAATCTTCGGCCAAGAACCTGAGGCAGCTTGTATATGATCTTTCCCTGGTTGAGCCTGTGATGACACCACAGTCAGTCCTGACATCTGGATTTTAGCCTGGTCAGACCCGAGAGCAGAGAACCCAGCTAAATTGTGTTTATATTTCTGACATACAGAAATAGTGAAATAATAAATGTAAGTTGTTTTAAGCCAGTAAATTGTTGTAATTTGTTACACAGCAGTAGAAAACTAATATAAGAACCATAGTCAGAAATTACAGAAAAGCAAACTTTGGTCAAATATAAGAAGGGCATGACACTAAATAGAGCTATCTAAAAATGAAATGAACTTCATTCAAGAGTACAAAATTCCTCATTGCTGAAAGTGTTCAGGTGGTGAAAATGTTGTCAGGATGGAGTTGGTTATCTTCACAGGGCTCTTCCACAGAAAAAAATGATATGATTTTAGGGGCGCCTGGGTGGCTCAGTCATTTAAGTGTCCAACTGGTGATTTCTGCTCAGGTCATGATCTCACTGTTTATGGGTTTGAGCCCAACCCCTGCTTGGGATTCTCTCTTTCCCTCTCTCTCTCTCTCTCTCTCTGTCCCTCCCCACTCTCTCTCTCAAAATAAATAAGTAAAGAAAAAAATTATATGATTTTAAGTACCCATTATCACTAATGACCTAGTACAGTAAATCCTATGAAAAAATACAATCTCTGCTTACACAACTAATGTTACTGTCACATTCATATTCTCAACCAGCAAAAGATCATTCAACTAGGACACTTGCCTATTTTAAAGTCCAAAATAAAGACACAAAGATAAACTCTTTGCATATTATTTTTTAAAAGCACAATATAGTAGTATTTGGGTTAAAAAGCAATTATATTCATATAACTTCATGCTTTCAACAATTCTAAGAAATCTTTAAAAAATGCTATGCCCATGTAGCCTGGTTCTGGTGCCAGAAGGAGGTAGATCATTTAAAAATTACCAAATGAAAAGGTAAGATAAAACTGAAAGGAAATATCTGTGGATAAGTCCATGGATGAAAGGACTTGCATCCAGAATATATTAAAAAACTCCTACAATTCAATCATAAGGAGATGAACAACCCAGTTAACATGTGGGCAAGAGGGTTGAATAGACATTTCACCACAAAAGATATTCAAATAGCTAATAAGCACCTTCACACAATTAGTCATTAGGGAAAATATGAACTAAAATCACAATCAGATCTCACTTTACACCCACTAGGATGGCTACAGGAAAAGAGACAGTGCTGCCAAGGATATAGAGAAACAATGATCCCTCATGCGTTTCGGATGGGGACGTAAAATGGTGCAGCCATTTTGGAAAAGAGTTTGGCAGTTTCTTAAAAAATTAAACATAAATTTGCCATACCACCCAGCCATTTTACACCTAGGTATCTACTTAGGATACCAGAACTGAAAACATATGCCTGCCCAAAAACTTGTATGTAACTGTTCATAGCAACATTATTCATAATAAACAAAAAGTCAGAACAACCCAAGTATTCATCTACTGGTATATAACTCAAATGTGATATATCCATACAATAGAATACTATTTAGCAGTAAAAAGGAGGGAACAACTTGTACATGCTGTAATGTAGATAAACCTCTACAGTATTATGCTAAGTGAGAGAAGCCAGATGTAGAAGATCATATATGGTATAACTCAATGTATTTGAAAATTCCATTAAATTCAACTATATAGACAGAAGATACATTAAGTGATTATCTGCAGCAGGGCGATCATCTGGGAGAGACTGAAATGGGTATAAGGGATATTTTTGGGTGATAGAAATGTTCTGAAATTGGATTCTTGGAGTAGCTGCACAGTTCTATAAATCTGCTAAAAGTCATTAAATTGTATACTTCAAATAAGTGAATTTTATGGCATGTAAATTACACGTCAAGTTCGAGTGTAGAGATACACAGTCTCAGGGACTCCTGGCAGTTAAGTGTGGTTTCTAGTTGGGTTCAAAGCAAACCTCATAAATTCAGTCTTCCACCATTTCAATGGAGAACAAGAAGTGGCTTAATGTTTGTCTCAAGGGAAGGCATTTTTAAGCAAATTTACCACACACACAAGGTAAGGAGGATGGTGTTGTAGCCTTTACAAAGAACAGCCTTTTCAATTCTCTATGCATACTTTAAAAGCATCCATTTTAATACAAGGATCAGATAAAGTATTTTTACACATTAAATTAGCGGATCTTGTCACATCCCTGCAGCATGGTATTTGATAGCATAATTTGAGGTTCTGCATTTAAATATTTAAAATATAATCTAATTCAGACATCTCATTATCAGATGTCTGCCCACTTCCACCCAAGTTTGTTTAAATGAGAATAATTCATAGCACATTTCTGGAATTATTAATCTAATTATACTATGACCAAGAATACACATATCATGCACTGACACTTACTAAGGAACAGAGACCATGCAAGTAGCTAAATACGTATATCTAACTTTGAGTGACCAGGGAAATATTTTTGCCCCGAACATTGCAATCATGTACCTGGAATGTGATGGGCCTCTTTCCTGGGAAGTTTGGGAGGACAGGCTTCCATCAAAGGAGTTTCCACGGTGGCAGCCTGAAATGGTGGCCTTGGGAGAGATGGGATCTGACTGGAATGTTTCACAGACCACCTGGAATCCCTTCGGGAGGGGGAGATAGCAGATTAGTTCTTCTTTTTATTTTTTCTTTAGGTATATCCTTTAGAATTAGCTATCATATGACATACATTGTTTTTTAAAATAGAAAATTTTTCTTTGTAACACAGCTAACTACAATGTCATAGACCAAGGGACTTTGCCTTCATTTAAGAGGGAATGGAAACACTTCTAGAGAACAATGTATACCATTTTAAGCATTCAGGTGAGTACTTTCATATATGTTATTTCATTTTGCCCTTGATTCTTTTCTTTTTAACTTTTATATCCAGTAGCTTCCGGGGAAGAGTTATAAACCAAAAACTCATCAAAGATATGCCAATACTGAGATGAACTGAATAGTACCATCACTCATTAAAGGAAGATGTGATACATTTTTCCAATTGGATACGATGATCTTTTTTCTGATTTGTTATGCACAAGTTCAGTCATTTTCTTACAGAGTAGTTTGTTTTAATTACATTTAGCTAATAAATGTAACTCTGCTCAGGAAATATGACATTATCTTTCCATAGGTGTTACAGATGAAATTCTTCACTCAAGTGTAAAGACCCTCAGCTTATCATAGTACTTTAGTCCTTATAATTTCCATCTTCATATGTAAAATAAGAAAGCACTGTCCAGTAATGATGCATAGAGGGACCAATACGGCTAAAAATTTCATAAAATAAGTCTTCCGAACTAGATCGAAAACTCCCTTAGCATGAGTATGCTATGTGTGCCTCATGTTAGGCAATTTGAGAGATAAAAAGTATTGCATAAACCTGAACCTTGAAATCAAGAACTTATGGTTAAATTTTAAGACAAATGAATGTAGATTAGAGTAGCATGTCCAACAGAAATGTAATACAAGCTACAAAACATGAGACACACACCTAAGATTAGAAATATTAGAAAATGAAATAGGTGAGATTAATTTTAACAATATATTCTGTGTAACCCCAAATTATCACTTCAACATGTAATTGCTATAAAAATTATCATCAAGATGTTTACATTTTTCCCCTCCTAAGTTGTCAAAGTTCAGTTGAACATTTCATACTTACAATACATCTCAGTTCAGACCAGCCTTATTTCTTTTTTTTTTTTTTTAATGTTTATTTCTGAGAGAGAGAGAGAGAGAGCGAGCACGAGTGCATGAGTGGGGAGGGGCAGAGAGAGAGGGAGACTCAGAATCTGAAGCAGGCTCCCGGCTCCGAGCTGTCAGCACAGAGCCCAATCCGGGGCTTGAACCCACCAACTGTGAGATCATGACCTGAGATGAAGTCTGACTCTTAACCGACTGAGCCACCCAGGTGCCCCCAGACTAGCCTTATTTCAAGTATTCAGTAGCCACATGGGCCTAGTGGCTACCATATTGGGCAGTGCAGATTTAGAATAATTAGACGGGAGTTCATGGGGGAGTTGAAATCTTAATTGGTCCTTAAAAGAAAGATAAAATGTAGACAGGCAATGAGGAGGAAAGATAACATTCCACTTAGAGGAAACAATCTGAGCAAAGACCCAGAGGCTAAAGAAGCATGCTCTGTATATTGGAAGCAGGGCTTAAATAACTGAAGGTGTAAACAAAGTCACTTAAGAAAAATGTTGCCAGGTGGTAGAAGGCACGGAGAGGCAGGGAGAGGAGTTTGGTCTTGAAGTGATGGAAAAAAAAATCCACTAGAGGTTTCTAGGGAACAAGGATATAAAGAAAGAATGGCACCTTGCATATGATAAGCCTCTGTGGAATAAGTTAATAAATAAATGATGCATTAGGAAGATTAGTCAGGCATTATTAAGTGGTATTTATGTGAAGCAGGAGAGGCTAAAGGTAGAAAAATCCAATTAGGTGGTTCCAGCTGCAATCTAGTTTTGAGGACCTGGATTTAGAGGGCAGTGGCGGGCGTAGAGAATAAAGAGCACATCTGAGCCACATTACAAGATAAAACGACGTGACTCAGCAAGAAATCAAATTGAGAGGACTAAGGAGTACAAAACAGGAGATATATTTTGTTGTATCTAAGATGTCAGCAGTTATAAGATACACCATTTTTTTATGTGCAATTAAGAAGGAAAAAAAAAACTCCGTTAGCTAAACTAGGACACTTTCCAGTGAGGACTTTCTCTAATATACTTATTACAAGCACTATCTTAGACTTATTTAGGTGTAGCTTTTGATTATACATCCATTCTGTGTATATGTAAAAAGGAAGATGTAAGTGAAATAAATTGATGTAGGTATTCTTGAAATTTCTAAGTTTCAACTCAAGGGGGAGAGGGGAAAATGCGTGATGGGCATTGCGGAGGGCACTTGCTGGGATGAGCAGTGGGTGTCGTATGTAAGCGATGAACCACGGGAATCTACCCCCAAAACCAAAAGCACACTGTACACACTTTTTTGTTATCTAACTTGACAATAGATTATTTTTAAAAAATTTTTTAATTAAAAAATTTAAAAAATTCCACTCAGAGTTTTTGATATATGTCTTTCTATAGAGTAACTTCCTCTGTGTCAAAAATGTTATTTCTTAAACGAGTGCTCCACTATTCCCTCTGACATATTTTTCTAAGCCACTAATCCCAATTCTACAAATTTAAATGCCAGAAATGACAAATTCATGCTGTACAAGAATGACAACCATATTAGTACCATTACCAGGCAGGGAGATTTTAAGAAGTCAACATAATCAAACACATCTGATTTCACGTACGTTAAAAGTAAAAAAAATGTGTATATATATATATATATATATATATACACACATACATATATATATATATATACATATATATTAGAATAGATAAAATAGAGCATATAAATCACAGTGTCTATATTTAGCAATAGTTCAGTAAACATTAGCTATAATAGGACTCCAAAATTTCCAGTTTTGAGGCTAAAAAGGATGATGACACTGCTGACAGTAATGCATCAGTTAGAAAGAGGATCCAATGTTCATGGAAAGCAGCAAATTGTATCTTGCACATGTTGGACTGGAAATGAAGACAGGTCATCTAAAACCACACTAAGCTAATGGCAGTAGTCATAGCTATGTGGCTTCAAACCACCCTGGCCTTCATTTCTTTCTTTTCCAAATCAAAGAATGCTTGAAAATTTTTCACTGAATTATAGTCTTTTTTTATTACATATATTCTGTTTTTATGTGGATTCGTCTTGATTTTTCATGAAATTTTATATTACCTAAGGGATAGGACTATACATTATGCCTCCTTTCTACTTTCTCCCTCCTCCCCACCTGCTGCAGCATTATCTTACCTATATTACGATTGCCTAAAAAATATTAGAAGATTTTGATACTTTATGTGGGATGAATAATGATAACTAACATTTATTGAATGTCACATGTTAGCTATTGAGACAAAGCACTGCTAATTACACTTTAACCATTGAGACAGAACACCCCTGATTATTCACTAGGCATGGAGATAAAGCACTGCTGATTACACTTGCCACAAAGATAAAGTACCAGTCATGCATTGTCTTGTTTCAGGCTTCCCACAATGGGAAAGTGCATAAAATTATTTTCCATACTTGACAGATAGTAAAGTTGAGACTTCTTAAAGTTTTATATTCAGGAGTAGGAGCTTGATCTGAAACCAAGTAGTATTATTCTAGAACTCATGTCTTATCTTTCACACTACACCACACCCAGGGAATGACCACCTCATTTCTTCCTAGGATCACAATAAACTCACCTCTTGATGGCTTGGGTCTTGATTTGGTGATTCACAGGTTTGACTTTGACTGTTGATAGGAGAGCTTCTCTTAGCTGCAAAGATGGAAGAAATATCATCGCAAAATTTATAAGATTACAATATGCTCATTTTATTAAATAATTTCTCAAAAAATAATTTTTACATATCATTGTCATTCTGAAAGAAGATATTTAGTAGCATATATTATAAAAGAAATCAAATAACCAATTAAAAAAATCTTAGTATTGCTAGGTTATCATAACAATGTAGATTTCTTCATCTATTCACTCTGACTCAAAAGGCTATTGGTGCTAAAAAGTTGGCAATACTAAATTTAATAATGGTTAACATCTATATGGTACCAAATATCTGCCACATTCTTTTTAAGTCACTTTACAGGGGTGACTGGGTCGATCAGTCAGTTAAGCATCCAACTCTTGATTTCGGCTCAGATCATAACCTCATAGTTTGTGAGGTTGAGCCCCGCACTGGGCTCTGTGCTGATGGTGCAGAACCTGCTTGGGATTCTCTCTCTCCCTCTCTCTCTCTCTGCCCCTCCCTGCTCTCTTTCTCTTTTATTTTTTAAAAACTAAAGAACTTTACATATACAGTGCTCCTCTCTTATCTGCAGGGGGTCTTTTCCAAGTGGATGCCTGAAACTGCAGATACTCCTGAACCCTACATATACTGTTTCCTATACATGCATACCTATGATGAAGTTTAATTTATAAATTACACAGAGTAAGAGATTAACAACAATCACTAACAATAAAATAGAACAATTCTAACAATATACTGTCATAAAAGTTATGTAAATGTGGTCTCTTTCTCTTTTAAAGTACTTTATTGTACCATATTCACCCTTCTTAGGATGATGTAAAATGCCTACATGAGGAGATGAAGTGAGGCGAATGATGTAGCCATTGTGACATAGTGTTAGGCTACTACTGACCTTCTGACGGTTTGTCAGGAGGAGCGAATCATCTGTTTTTGGACCATGGGTAATTGAGACCGCAGAAAGTAAAACCACAGATAAGGGGGGAACTACTGTCTCAACTCATTTAACCTTTACAATAACCCAATAATAACATACGGTAAATTATTAGATTCATTTTACAGATAAAGACACTAAGGCACAAGAAGTTGAACTTGCCCAAGATCATCTGGCCTTTACATGAAGTTTCCAGCCTAGGCTGTCTGGCTCCAGGTTGTGCTTTTATGACCACCTTAAGCTTGCCTTACGGCAAAAGTCAAATCAGTTACATTTTTCCTGAGGATTGGGAACAGTAGGAAGTGACGATGGCCATGCTGTATTGGAATTGTGAACAAAACAGATGCCGAGAAAGTGATTTACCAAGGTCACAAAACAAGAGACCTAGGGAATGTCATCCACCCACGTGTCGTTGCTTTTTCTTCTAGCCACGTGTCTGAGCTGGGTTTAATCTCACCTCAGATGCTGGGCACCATTTCACATCCACAGGCATCAGGCAGAGGGGAAAAGAACCCACTTTGAATATCATCCCAAGGCAAAAGGATGTTGGAGTGAACAGCCCCAGTGATTCATGAGGGACACTATTTCCTAACAGTTTTTAATACATCTGTTAAATGATAGTTTATGTATTAATGAGAGAGAGAGAATGACCTAAATGTAAAGTGACCTCTTAATTCATAAGGAAAGTGATAGGACTTAACAAATATGAAAAAAATCCTTAATCAGCATAATGATATGGCTTTTTCAGTAATAGTTTTGTTTTACTGTAGCATATTTTATTTTCCTTTGTCTTATTTCTATTGTTTTCAGTTTTTTAATATTGTACATCTGTCTTCACTCTCAGATTGTTTTAATTTTGTGAAATTAACCTCATTCTATCCAGGGAATCTAAGTAGATCACTTCTGGCTATGACATCTTTAGGTCCTTGCTATTTGAATGTTATGACAGACTGTTACTCTTGAATTTATAATTTATTTCACTAAAGTATTGTTCACATATTAATTCTGGAATTAGTCTACTTTCACTATATGAAAAATTGTATCTTTTGTGTGAATTACTATAAGCAAACATGATTTGTCACTATGAGCATGTTACCATCTTTTGTTCAGAAAATCCTTTAACATACTATGTACCTTGCAAAGGTATGTTACTTGATAGGGGGAAAGTATGTAAAAACTTGTTTATGGCTTCCTTCCCCTTACAAAGCTTTTTTACATGTGTAATATTCCATTGTCTGTAGAAAAACCTTGGAAGTAAGCAAATGATGTATATATATCATGCCTCTATATATTTACCACACAATTTATCTCTTTCTAAATGTTATTATTGATGCCAAAATTTTGGTTGGGAATAGAAGGATTGAATTTATAAAGCACTCACTATAAAATGGGTACTTTATGTGGATTCTTATTTACTCCACACTATGAGGCCATATAAGGTGGTATTATTATCTCCATTTTAAAGAACTAGAAACACTCAGAGAGGTTAGGTTACATACATAGTAAGTGATACATCTGGAGTGAAGCCTGAGCTTTCCAGGCACTTTTCAAGCTATCATTTATTACTCTTTCTACAATTCACCAATAAAATTATTTCATTAGACAATTCCGGTAGTGAAATGCTTTGATAGCAAATAAGCACTAAGGTAAGATTGTTAAGGATCTATGACTCTGTCTACTATAATGATTATGAAGATATAATAATAATAATAGCTTATTTACTTACTTTGTGCCTGGCATTCTTCTAAGCAATTTTATATATAATTAATTCACTTATTCTTCATAACAACCCTGAATGTTGTAGCAACATTATATTTTAACTCTTGTTTTACACATGAGGAAACTGAAATATAAGAAGTTTAAATGACTTATCCAAAGCCACACAACTCAGTAGCATGTGCCCCTGGTTTAGAGTTTCTCATCATATGTAAATGAGCCCTGTGCCCAGGGCATTTACATAATAACTTTCTAGAGAAATTTTCTTCCTCTTGGTTTTCTTCCTTCCTTTCTTTCTTCCTTCCTTCCTTCCTTTTGTTCTTTCTTTCTTTCTTTCTTTCTTTCTTTCTTTCTTTCTTTCTTTCTTCTTTCCCTTTCTTAGAATTTAAATCCAAGTTAGTTGACATATAGTGTAATAATAATTTCAGGAATAGAATGAAGTGACTCATCACTTACATATACTACCCAGTGCTCATCCCAACAAGTGTCCCCCTTAAGGCCCTTCACTCCTTTACCCCATACTCCCACCCAATACCCCATCAGCAACCCTCAGTTTGTTCTCTGTATTTAAGAGTTTCCTACGGTTTATCTCCTTCTCTGTTTTTATATTAGTTTTGCTTTCCTTCCCTTATGTTCATCTGTTTTGTATCTTAAATTCCAGATATGAGTGAAATCCTATGATATTTGACTTTCTCTGACTGACTTATTTCACTTTCATTATGTAGAGCATAATACACTCTAGTTCCATCTACATTGCTGCAAATGGCAAGATTTCATTCTTTTTGATCACCAAATAATATTCCATTACACACACACACACACACACACACACACACACACACACACATCTTCTTTATCCGTTCATCAGTTGATAGACATTTGGGCTCTTTTGTTTTGTTTTGTTTTATGTTTATTTATTTATTTTGAGAGAGAGGGAGAGAAGTGGGGAAGGGCAGACAGAGAGTGAAAGAGGGAATCAATCTTAAGCAGGCTCCATGCTGTCAGCCCAGAGCCTGATGCAGGGCTCAAACTCATGAACAGTGAGATCACTGCCTCAGCCAAAATCTAGAGTCAGTTGCTTAACGGACTGAGCCATCCAGGTGCCTCATTCCTCTTGGTTCCTTAAGGGCAAATCATTTCATCACCCTTACTCCTGCATATGAGGGAATCTGCTAAGACCATCCCACTGGGCATCCAAGTTACGAACCTGTAATGATGTTCCTGATGGGTTTCACCAGTGCTGTGAAGCCAGAGACTTCGGGCTGTCTGTGCTCCCACATGGGCTGCCATATAACAAGCCCGCTGGCCAGTCGGAACGTAAGGTCCGATTCCTGGGGAAAGAGAAGATCTATGTCCAATAACTGGCTTGTAAGACCTTGTTGAAAGGACCAGTCATTGCAATGATTAATATCATTCACAAGATTATTGTCAAGGTACGTTGGGTTGATCTTCTAGACCTTCTTTCATCACTCAGATGAGTGTTTCTAGGGTAAACCAATAGCCCTGTTATCATCACAATTACTATGGAAACCACAGTGGTGTGCTTTTGGCAAAATTAATAATTAAAATGCAGCTTTGGGCAAAGCATGAAACACAATTACTGTTTTGTGTTAGCAGTGATCAAGGCCTGTTTATTTTAAGAGTCTCGGCAGATCTCTTGTGGTTATCGTTGTTATTCATCTTAAGTATTTAATTGTCCTTCTCTTTCCCTCTTAAATCAATATTCTCAGATATTGGCTATTTTGACTTGTTAATTCTCCAGTCCATCTCTTGTTTTTGCATTTCATATAACCAGGAACATATATTTAGACCCTTCTAGTATATTGTTTTGTTGTTTCTCAACAATCTTTAATCCCTTGAGGGCAGGGATCTATCAGATATCCTCCCTCTTCCATAGCACCCGGCATCATCACAGTGCTTAATACAGTATTAGAAACTAGGTGCACAATAGGAGCTCAGTAAGTACTTGCTGAGTTGCACAGACCTCACAACTCATACTCATTCAGTCTATCTACAACTTAAGCTCTCTTCCAAGGAGCACATTTTCTGCTTCATTGTTACATCATTTAAAATGCAATCTCATATTATGTAAATAAAAATATATTACATTCTGAAATTACATTTTAAACAACTCAGCCACTGACTGGAATTAAAATAAAAAGTTTAAAAAAATAAATTAACAACCCAGTCTCTCAAAAAAACATAGAGATGGAATCAGAGAATGTTATCACAGATTAATGAACACAACCAAGACCTAGAGATTCACTTAGGGCAATGATTTGCAACCCTAGCTTGCATATTATAATCATCTAGGCAGCTTTGGAGGCCCAGGTGTCACTTCCTCCCCTGCCCAGACCAATTAAATTAGAATCACTCAGTTCTTGGCTGACTTTCATGTGTAGCCATGGTTGAAGACCAATGATCTAGAAGGATAAGATGTAGGAAGAAATTGTAAAAAATAAATAAATAAATAATAAATAAATAAATAAATAAATAAATAAATAAAATAAAAGGAAAGTGATCCTGAAAATGGTGAATCACCGTGGCTCAGTGTCAAAGGAAACTTCAGCTAGAAAGGTTGATAAAATCCACACATTGATACAGAAAGGCCTCTTCTGTAAGCTATAGACTAGGATCCTGGCACTACAGCAGTGCCCACAATGGGAAAGCATCTAGAACTCCCTATAGAGGTATTAGGAAAAGCATGTAAAGCACTTGGCCAAATTCAGTCAACATTCATTCTACAAATATTTGTAGACCACCTACTGCATACCTGCTACTATTCTAAGTTCTGGGCTAGAACAGTGAACAATGCATACAAAAATTCCTGCTCTCCTGGTGCAAAAGAGAAGAAAAGCAGGCAAAGGGATGTGTCAGGCAAGGTGTTGATATTTTAGACAGCATGGCCAGGAAAGCCCTTATTGTGAAAGCAGCTTTAAGTAAAAGGATCTGAATGGAATGAAGGAACTGCCAAGTAGATAATTTCAGAAAAAAACATTCCATGAGAAGGAATCAGTAAGTACAAAGGTCCTAAATATGACCTCGTGTGTTGAGAAACAGCCAGGAGACTCTGTGTCTAGAGTCAGGTAAATGGCAGAAGAGCAGAAGAAAAAGAAAATAAGGTCAAAGAAGTCATTGAGTTCCAAATAATACAGGGCCTGATAGGTCATACTAAGAGCTTCAGCAGTTACTAAGATGGGGAACCACTGGAGGGTTCTCAGTAGTGGTATGACATTACTGGATGTACGTTTGATACGATTACTGAGGCTATTAAGAATAGTTTGAGAAAGGGTAAGGGTGGAAAGAGAGTCTGTTTAGGAAGGGTAGAAGATGATTAGAGGAGGGTGTTGGTAGAGGGCAAAATGAGAATGGTAGATTCTGGATACATTTTGAAAATATAGTCTACAGAACTGACTGGAAGTGGAAGGTGAGAGAAAGAGGTGTCAAAGATTTTTGGCTTTGACAAAGATAGGCAAGATGAAGAAATAGCAGGTTGGGGGATATCAGGAGCCTAGTTTCAGACATGTTAAATTTGAGATACCTGTTAGACATTCAACTAGAGATACTGAATAAGCAGCTTGACAGGCGGGTCTGAAGTTAAGGGAACCTAGTATTACGTGTGGTGTTAGATCCAGCAAGCAGGGGATTAAACATAAGCAAAGCTTATCTGATTTGTCTCCAGAAATGCAGGAAGTCAAATCTCAATTGACCTGGTTTTTATACCTTTGGAACTCCATCCTTTTCCATGTTCCTCATAAGTAATCTTGGCACAAATAAAACTCTAGTGGACACTACATCAGAAGGTAAGTCCTCTTATACTGAAACACTGGCCTTTAACATTGTCTCAATTGATTCACTCACTGATAGTTACTGTCATTATTTTATCTGATATATTTCCCACTAGATTGTATATTTATGGAGACACATTGAGATTTCCTTCTGTACATTTCTCCTTGAGCATCAATACATACTTGTTGATTAATGGAGCATAATTTACATTCCAAAAATAGCACCAATTAAATCTAATCATTCTTCAGACTTGAACACTTGCAAAATGTATGGCCTCCTCTTATGTTGCTATGTTCCTTTGTAAGTCCTTTTAAATTGGCTGAATGCATAAATTCTGGGACTCTAATTTTTCTTCTGGAGTCCCCATTAGTGGGTCATCTAATGCTATGAATGCACATATGGCCAGAAAGTTGATAGCTGGAAAAGACAGTATCATTCAAACAGCTGTGGGCATGTAGTCTAGTAAGGTCCTTAGAAAAACCAGAAGACATAGACACCGGCAGAGTCAAAATCCCCACATTTCAGATGCATTTCTTACTTTCACTGAAAGCCTGTTCCATGATAGCATGAAACTATTCTAAATATGCTTACTAGTAGTTTAGACAAATCGAATTTAAAAATTATTCTTATCTTAAATTTCATTTTAAAGTTGTTTACTTCACACATACAGATTTTATAAAAACCTCCTTAAGGACTTGGATTTTGTTTTATTCACTGCTGAATAAAGCACTCTTAAGAGTGCCTATCAAAGAGCAGGCACTCAACAAATATTTATTGGAGGCATAACTGAATATGATCAGATCATGACATCCCATTTAAATTCCTTAGTTGTAATAAATACTCAGCATTTTTCACTAATAAAATTAAATCTAGCTGAAAATAATATATTTGACAGAATTTTTAGATTATTGGTTTCATGTAATATATTTGAGGCAGTTATAAATTAAAATCACAGAATCAATGTACAGAAATCTGTTGCATTTCTATATACTGGTAACGAAGCAACAGAAACATAAGTTAAGATAATAATCTCATTTACAATTGCACCCAAAATAATAAAGTATCTAGGAATAAACTTAAGCAAAGAAGTGAAAATCTTGTACCCTGAAAACTATAAAACACTGATGAAAGAAAATGAAGATGATACCAAAAAATGGAAAGACATTCCATGCTTACAGATTGGAAGAATAAATACTGTTAAAATGTCTATATTACCCAAAGCAATCTACACATTTAATGCAATCTCTGCAAAATATCAATAGCATTTTTCACAGAACTGGAACAAAACAAAATTGGTCCTAAAATTTGTATGGGACCACAGAAGACACTGAATAGCCAAAGCAACCTTGAAAAGATTGAAAAAGAAAAAGAAAAAAACAAAACTGGAGGCATCGCAATTCCAGGCTTCAAGTTATACTACAAAGCTATAGCATTCAAACTGGCACAAAAATAGAGACACAGATCAATGGAACAGTATAGAAAACCCAGAAAGAAACCCACAATTATATGGTCAATTAATCTTTGACAAAGGAGGAAAGAATATGCAATGAGAATAAGACAGTCTCTTCAACAAATGGCATTGGGAAAACTAGAGAGCTACATGCAAAGGAATGAAACTGGACCACTTTCTTACATATACACAAAAATAAACCCAAAATGGATTAATGACCAAAATGGATTAAGGATCTGAAACATTAAAAGTCCTAGAAGAGAGCACAAGCAGCAATTTCTCTGACATCAGGCATAGCAACATTTTTCTAGACATGTCTCCTGAGGCAAGAGAAATAAAAGCAAAAACAAACTATTGGGACTACATCAAAATAAAAAGCTTCTACACAGTGAAGGAAACAACCAACAAACTAAAAGGTCACCTACTGAGTGGGAGAAGATATTTGCAAATAACATATCCAATAAAGGGTTAGTATCCAAAATATATAAAGAACTTATTAAACTCAACACCCATAAAATAAGCAATCTAATTAAAAAGTAGGCAGAAGACATAAACAGACATTTCTCCAAAGACATCCAGATGGTCAACAGACACATGAAAAGATGCTCAACATCACTAATCATCAGGGAAATGCAAATCAAGACTACAGTGAGATGTCACTTCACACTTGCCAGAATGGTTAAAATAAAAAGCACAAGAAATAAGTGTTGGAGAGGATGTGGATGAAAAGGAACCTTCTTACACTATTGATAAATATGCAAACTGGTGCAGCTGCTGTGGAAAACGTATGGAGGTTGCTTAAAAAGTTAAAAATAGAACTACCCTATGACCCAGTAATTGTACTACTGGGTATTTACCCCAAAAATACAAAATACTAATTCAAAGGGATACATGCACCCCAATATTTTTGCAGAATTATTTACAAATTTACAATAGCCAGGTTATGGAAGCAGCCCAAGTGTCCATCAATAGATGAAGGGATAAAGAAGATGTGATATATACAGTGGGATATTATTCAGCCATAAAAGAGAATAAAATCTTACCATGTGCTATGACATGGATGGAGCCAGAGAATATAACGCTAAGTGAAATAAGTAAGAGAAAGACAAATTCCCTATGATTTCACACATATGTGGAATTTAAGAAACAAAACAAATGAGCAAAGGAAAAAAAAAAGAGAGAGAGAGATAAACCAAGAAACCGACTCTTAACTGTAGAGAACAAACTGATGGTTACCAGAGGGAAGGTGGGTGGGGGAAGAGGTGAAATAGGTGATGGGGATTAAGGAGTGCACTTGTTGTGATGAGTATTGAGTGATGTATGGAATTGTTGAATCACTATATTGTATACCCGAAACCTATGTAACAGTGTATGTTAACCATACTAGAATTAAATAAAAATTTAATTAAAATAATAGAAAAATGTGCATTGAGTTGATTATACACTGTCTTACAAAAGGATGAGTCATTTATATTAGATTTATTTGCTGATTAATGAATTAATGCACCCAATAAATATTGATTAGATACCTACAAAATTGCGATACTCTGTTAGCTATTCAGAGTACAGTGATAACTCCCCACCCTCAAACCATTGAGATTCTAATGGGAGAGATTGACACATAAAGAAATAATGATAATAAATTAAAAATAAAAATAAAAATCTGTGTAGAATATTATAACAATAGAGGAAGAGAGGGATGGATCTTAAATGAAATTGGGAAGGATATGTAGGAGTTTTCTAGGCAGAAGAGAAGGGCATGAGAACATTCTAGGGTGTAGGACCAGGATGAGAATAGGCCTGGGAAAAAAGCATGTTATGTTCTTGGGGAGACTCCAAACAGTTGGAGCTCATAGACAGAAGTATACAGGCAGGTCACGGAGGGCCCAGTTACCAGACTAAAGAGCTGGAGTTTCACTGGCTGTAGGATAAGAAATTAACAAATTATTTTAAGCATGTCGGTGACTTGGTCAGATCTACATAGATTGCTTTAGTGTTGAAGTTGGATTTTATGAGACAAGCCAGAAAACTGTGAATCCAGTTAGAAAGTGACCTCAATTGGATTTCAGCCTCCCCCACTTCCTGCAGCACCATGTCCTATAAAAGCCTTAACCTACAACACTGTCTGTATAAGTGCTGACTGGCTACTTGAGGGAGTAAAGTCAAGAAAAGGACTGACACGTGGGGCAGCACACAGGGGTTGGGGACTACAACTTTGTAGAAACACCAGTCTGGATGGTTGTGTGGTTTTCCCCCAGAGGAGCATGCAGGTATCTGGGGGCAGGGATAGAAAAAGTGGATTTTAGTCATGACCTGGGGTTGGAATTTTGAAGGGCGAATGCAAAGGAAGGATAGGGAAAAGGGACATTAATGGTGCCGGTGAGGAGCAGTTCACATGGGTGCACAATGGCTAGGAAAGTAGGGACAGACAGGGTCTGATAACCAGCAGGGAAATGAAAGACCTAAGGTAGTGATTTTCAATCAGGGGCAATTCTCACCCCCTGCGCACCCACTGGGGACATTTGGCAATGTAAGGAGTCATTTGTGGCTGTCGCAACTCAGAGGGAGGAGGTGCTACTGGCATCTGGTGACTAGGGGCCAGAAATGCTACTGATATCCTACACTGCACAGGATGATGTCTTACAAGAAAGAATTACCTGGAACCAAATGCTAACAATGCCAAGGCTGGGAAACCCTGATCCAGGGCCTGTACATTTCCTAAATATGTTTTAAAAAGCAAACACCTCACTCAGAAGGAAAAGGCCTTATGGAGAATTTATTGACTTATTAATATTTTTTATTCCCTATAGCATCTGGAATAATATTTCCTTCATAGCAATAATAAAATGATGAAATAATAATATGCTAGTAATGACAGCTAATAATAATTGTTTATTACGATTTAATCGCTGTACAGCGTTTTATATGCCTCATCTTATTCCCTTATAAATGCTCCAATTACTTTCTTATAAATACCCCAGGCCATAAGTAAAACTTGAGGGTTTTGAGTCAGAAACTATCCGGAAGTCTCCCCTGAAAGAGGATCTGGCTCCCTTCCTACTAATAATACAAAATACTAATGGCAAGAAAATGCCGAGCACTAAAAGCAACTAACCATGTGTTAATGCCTTTTCGTGTGTAATGTGGAGCACTGTCGTAGGTTTAATCACGAGGCCCCATAAAACTATTCTTACTCGGGAAAACGGAGGCTTCAAGAAGCCGATTGCTCAAAGTCGTACAGTAGGAAGCAACAAGCACTGGATTCAAATGCGGGCTTGGACTTGGACTCTCAGCCTTGTCTTCAGATAACATCACAGCCACTCCTGTCACTTCTACACTTGCACATTTTTTAGTCCAGGGGCTATTTCTCCACAGATAGTCACCGCTATGGGCTATCAGTTTTTCAAGAAGCCTTCTTTCCTGTCTTCTCCATTTTAAGGACTATGTACCTACATATAATTGCTACTCTTGGCACCTGGATCAGCTTCTGATAATCAGTTGGGTCTACTCAGTGAGTCAGTTGTTAAATATTTATTGGGCACCTCATTATTAGACACTGGAAATACAGTGTGACCTGGATGGGCAGTGTCCCTTTGCTCAAGAACTCTGTTCTAGGAGGGTGATGGGCAAGAAACATGAAAACAACCACAGAAAATAATTTCAGGTACTGATAAGTACTAAGAGGGGAAAAAAAAGTACAGTCATGTGCTAATGACACTAAGGTAGCCAGGAAAATTCGTTTTGAAGTGATGACATGTGAGTTGTGAGTGAATTGATACGAAGGTCACGGCCATATGAAAATTTAGGGGATGAGGGGGAGGGTAAATGTTTCCAACAGAAGGAAAAACCAGTGCCGGACTTGAAAGCAAGAATGAGTTTGAGGGTGAGCCTCAAGTGAGCTCAGAGGTTAGTGAACGAGAAAAAGGCTACTGATATGGAGGGAGATGAGGCTGAGAAGGTGGGCAGGGGCCTAGACCTGCAGGTCCCATAGGCCAGGGGATGGTCTCAATTACAGTAATGCTTTTTAGTAAATGTACCCATCATAAAAGACTTTTTAAAATGGAAAGCCAACGTTTTTAAAGCAGCAATTTAATTTGATTTTACAACATTTAAAATTTTTAGTATGTCTCATGGGAAATGTGGCCAGTGCATGCAAAGCAGTTTGGGAAGTTACAGGTAATTTCAGTTCTACTCCTAGCAGCAATTGGACAGAGTCAAGTGAAAGTGAATTTTAACTAAAACTAAAATGAGTGAAGACTCACTAGTTCATTCTCCTTATAGTGATTGTTAGTGGTCTCACAATCACCTACATATACATACACACACACACACACACACACACACACACACACACACACACAACTTGGAACACCCATTCATCAGGATCCTAATATTCTATTAAAGAACATTTGAGTATATTATTTTCTTCCTAACTCTTAACATAGCCCTCAGATGGAATTTATTCATCCACAGAAATAACAAATAGATCTTGATTTCTCTCCATGTGTTGGAAACGTACTGTGTCTTCACATATATTCACCTTGTGTTAGAGATATCCACAACTGTGTGCAGTGGAGGATCTGAGACGTTAAGTAATATCACCAAGATCACACAGCTAGAGAGTGGTGGCATAGTAATTTCAAATGATAATCTTTTTCAGATCCAAGGGATACTTGTATATAATTGTATTTTAATACAATTGGTTTCCACGTAATCCTATGTTTTGGATTTTATGCTTTAAGAAATATTTTGAAAAGCAATTCTCACCTTGTATCACACTGTCAAAAAATCCACAGTATATAAAACACTTAAAACTTCTGCTCTAGATCTGCATTATAATAGAGATAGCTACAAGGTGCTGTAGAGAAATACAAAGGAGATAGTGACTAAGTCTACATGGGGAGTTTCAGAGGAACAACTTCATGGAAATGATAACACTGAAGTTAAGCTTTGAGGAATCATGAGAAGAACAGAGGAAGGAAAGAGAGCAGAGTGAACAGCAAGGGCATATTCAGGGAATGGCTCCCAGAGCTGGGTCATGACGATACCAGTAGGGACTAGCAAACGACAAATTAAAAAAGAAACTGAAGCTTTGGATCATGCTTGACTTGATATGCCATGTTTAATATTTGGACATTATCTTGGGACAGAAGGAGAACCACTGAAGATTTTTAAGTAGATAAATGATATGCAAAGAATTGTGTTTTTGAAATAATGTCCAGTGGTTTGATATAAAAATAAAGCTCTCCATGTCTTGGCTTGCTGTGAGATCGTATCAAGACCTGGTCAACCAAATATGGAAATATGGAAGCCTCATCTGAAGCCCACCTCACATCTATCCACCCTCAGCCTCATACTAGCCCCTGCTTACCTTGATCCTGTGTACCAGAGGAGCAAACAGAAACACAAAGAGCTCCACGGTAGCCATGGAGTTCTGGAAGATCTTCCTTCGGTTGTTCTCTTCTTCATCATTGGAGCTGCTTTGGCAAGGCTGCCCGGGGGAACCCTGGTTTTCTACCTGGTGGATGAAAGCACTGCTGCTGCCACCCCAGCTGGAGCCATGGTCTGTGCCCCCAAACCGCTCACTGTTGCAGTCCTGGGGGGCCTCCAGGAGCATCCAGTGCAGGGTGTGAAGGAGCTTTGTTTCAGCAACACCGAGTTTATCCTGGTGGCCTGCACGGGGACAACCACAGAGCCGAGTTAAGACCAACTCTGCCACCAGAACAATTGATATCCACTTTGGGTCTGGGAAGAACATCCTTGCTTTGCTCTGTGGCTTGATATCCTGGGAGACACTGGCGTTTCTCTGTACCTCTTACAACCACTGCTGGAAGGGTTCATTCTTGTTTTGGGGCTTTCTAACTGGTTAAAATCCCTACAGAATAATATAATGTCATAGGAATATCTCATGTCTTCAGTCATATATATATGTTATATATATATATCATCTCCCCAAATAGGCAGCATAGTGGTTAAGAACATCGGGTCTGAAGGGTCTGAAGATAACGATTACTCTACTTTAGACAGTGTGATCAAGAAATGCCTCTATAAAGGTAACATTTGAGCAGAAACCCAAATTAGGGCAAAGAACTGGATGGAAAAGAGCATGTCGAGAATGTATGCGAACATGGGGTGGATGTTAGGACATATTACCATGTTAGAAAAGCAATCTGTAAAATAATCTAAAAAAGAGGAAGAAATTTTACGCACACGCATGCACATACACTCAGTACTACAAAGTGCAAGGGGTCACTTTGGGAGTTGAGAGGGTAAAGGAGACAAATCTGATTGGGACTCGTCTTGGATGGGTGATAGTCTTTAGCTTCCCTACAATCTTCTAATGCTTAAAAGGAAAATATATTCACATATATTGGAAAATAATTAAAAATTTTAAGGCAAGAGTGACAGTTTCTTTGTTGGTAAGATGGAGATCACGGTGGTATCAATGGGAGGGGGCTTTTGTGAGGATTTAATGAGATCACGTGTGTACAGGGCCTGGGAAAATAGTAGGTGCCCCGTAAATGTCGTTATCATGAGTGTAGATGGTCAGAGGCCATGAAGAAGCAATGCAGAAGAACCAACCTAACTTGTTCCTGTTCGAAAGCAGGGTTGCAGTGCAGTGGAGGACGTGAGGCAAAGCAGCTTGTACCAGCTCCCATCTGGAAATGCTCTGGATGGCTTCAGAGAGGGCTGGAGAAAGGCCATGCAGTTTATTCTCTACCAACACTCGTTCAAAGGACTGTAGATACCAAAAAAAGAAGAAAAAAACATGTAAAATAAGGAATTAGAGATCCTGATTGCTGAGAAAATGGACACCAAGGTACTACAAGATGCAAATCAGTGGATGAGATATTTGAGGGTGCACTCACACAGCATTTCATAGTATATGTTGACATATAATGGTTCCGTGAGAATTTCTTTTTACCCATTTTAGGTTTTTGATTTAAAATACATGACTTGAATTATTAAATGATTTTTCTTTCCACCAAAATAAGCTTCCTCTTAAAAAAAAAAGCGCAACAACACATTTAACTCATGAAATTCTTGGAAGTAATATTTTATAAAATGCTGCTGAGGTATCCAAAGGGTCTGTGACAACTGCAGAACAAAGTAAAATGTCTTTTCTGAAAGTGTTTTGAGGGCAGAATTTATGTCAATTTTCAACAAGCGTTAACTAAGATACAGTTCTTTCAAGAAATCTGATTTTGGGGCCCCTGAATTATTCCATGTCCCTACCGACAACCTGGCACAAGACATTCCTTACCTAATGCCTGTCATTGTAAAAATACTTAATATATCTATTGAATAAACAAAGAAAGGGAGGGAGAGAAGAAAAAGAAGGGAAATATGCCATAACTTTTGCTCATTTATTAAATCTTCTGTCTTGTCCAGGGATACTTCCAGAAAGTGAAGCATCCCAGAATAAATGTGACCCACTCAGTTTCTGTTGTGCTTGTTGTTTGGATGAGGAGGACATCGTTATAAGACATTAAGGAAAGTAGAGCTACCAAATATTAAAATAAATTTAATAAATATTCGACTTGTATGAACTGAACCTGATTGCTGCTTCATGCCACAAGTGATCAAGAAAATTGTGGAGGTGTGCTCTAGAGTGATCATAATACAAGTTCCAAGTATTCAAGCTGTATTATTGATATTATTAGGATACCAGAGAAAAAGACACAGCTTAATGGAGAGATTCTTCAAAGAAATCTAATTACTTTTTGACTCAAAAAAGGAAAATAAGGAGTAAAAGAAGAGATACCGTCTTAAAAAAAAAAAAACTAAATAAAGACAGATCCAAATGCTTTTAAATTCTTCAGCCCTGAGGTATCTAAGTATTCATTAAGTAAAGGGTGAGTATGTTGGGAATCAAAAGATTATAAAGAATTTACGCAGTCTTGTTGAAAACATTTTAGAGGATGAGTTGTATTTTATAATAGCAGAGCACTCTGGGTACTTAATGTTACTTTCTTCTTAAATGTTACTAATATAAGTTTTTTATTATTTTTTCAACCCTGAACATCGCTTTTTATACTTTTATTTATTTACGTGACTTAGTTATTTTATATTGTATGACTATATTAAAAATGTCAGACATATCTTTGCCAAGAACAGGGAAAAGTTAAGATTATTTTAAGCTAGTATAATTGTAAGCGTGATCTATGGAAGGCCCAGAGGTTTTTTAAGTGTCATATTACCCTACCTTGAGCTAAGTACAATAACAAATTTCATTAAAAGGTCCTTATTAGAAATTTATATTTTAAAAATATCCTTGTGGCAACTTTGAAGTGCAGGTGATACAACAAAACAAATTCCCACTTGAGTGTGTGTACCTGTATGTTTAACTCTCTAGTTGGCTTTCATCATTTAAAAAAAATTTTTTTTATTTATTTTTGAGAGAGATAGAGAGTGGGAGTGAGGGAGGGGCAGAGAGAGAGGGAGAGAGAGAACCCCAAGCAGGCTCCACACCGTCAGCACAGAGCCTGATGCGGGGCTTGATCTCATGAACTGTGAGATCGTGACCTGAGTCGAAATCAAGAGCCGAATGCTTAACCAACAGAGCCACTCAGCACCCTGGATTTCATCATTTTAAAATCCCTAACACATTTCAGAACTCCTTACTATGTAGTCATCTATGTAGTTATTGGCAAATATTCAGGGCAATGTCCAAATGGGTAGGTTTCCACTTTTAGGTTTTAATATATGAAATGTGAAGACCTTTATTTGAGCTCCAAATTTTAATGAAACCCGTGAAAAGTTCACTTGAATTTTGCTTCATGATTTCATGGCTTTTGTTTTCAATTTGTGAAGTGGGAACTTTCAGAGATACGGGATTCCCTTAGAATCTCAGGACAAGTGCACTCTATAGAGTATAAATACTGGTAGCATTACTTTCATAATTATTTTACAGTATCTATTTTCAGACTTACACCAAACATACAAGACATAAAGGTTCAGAATTGCACATTACTTTGTTTGAGTAGTTCATAGGTACTCATCTCATTAGCTTCCACTAGAACAGTCTCTATTTTGTTAAGGATTGGACTTCTTATACTTGCCCTGCAAGGCCCTTCACCACTTGGTTTTCTGTAATCTCTCCACCTTTTCTTCTCCTCCTCTACCCCTATCCCCTCTGGGCTAAGGCCCTTTAGATGTACTGTTCCCCTCTGTTCTCTCCTTACTCATTCCTCCCCCCCTTTTTTTTTCACATCTTTGTCTAAGAGTCACATTAGCAGGTGACCTTACCTATCCACTGCTCTAAACATGGAATCCACCTCCTCCCCTAGCTGCCATTGCCTCCAGTCTGCTTTCTTACTTAATTTTTCCTCATAGTGCTTATCACTATCTGGGCTTATTATGTATTTTACTTATTTGTCAGTGGCTTGACTTCCTCCCACCAGAATGCAAACTCTGTGTTTTGATTATTGCTCTGTCCCGTCATGTGGAACTATGCCTAGTACATAGTAGGTGCTCAATAATATTTACTGAGTGAATTAATACAGGGAGTGAATCTATATAGTCAGTACAATTTAATGCCTTTCTTTGGGTTGAAATTGCCACACAGAATATGGAAATAATCATTAAATGGTGAACATCACATACCACACATGAGGCTTCATATTGTTTCCCCAGTTTAGGCCTCAAAAATGCACTGAAAAATTAATAGAGATATTTGTTATAAGTAAAAATGATTAGCATCTTTATGACATTTTTTTTTCAACGAATAAAACATGGTTCTATGAAACTCAAATCTCATGCCTCCCTATAGCCTGTTAATGAGCAGGTGTTGAACAGCTGACGACATTTGCTTTTACATGTGTAATTACATATATGAAAGAGATGTGGCTCTCCACATTTTCTGTATCCACTCTTATTCTGAAGACTTCTACCTAACCAGATTCTAAATTGTCAATGGTCAGGAGTGGTGTATTACTCATGTATATAATTATATTAAAAACTAAAAATGAACACAGTTTGTGGGCTATGATTTCCAGAATCTAATTTGTTATCTGGTACATTTCCAAAATAATAATACTGATAATAATAATACTACTACTAATAACAATAATAATGGAAATCTTGTTTCCTGTTTATTGGAATAGGTTTCGGGTCTTTCCAGGAAAAAATAAAATTATAAAATATCCTCCTTCTCAGGGTCTTGAACCAGGAAGACTACATTGGCTGAATCCGAGGAAAAATGGTTAACAAGTGGGCACAGCAGATATTCGCCAAACAGGAGCTGGAAAAACAACAGGTCACCGGCCTGGAATTACAGCAGGAGATGGAGGGGCAATTGGACGCAAGAGCACAACCAGTCATAATTATCTTCCCTAGTTCCCCGCCCCCTCTTCCTAGGCTTTCTGCCCTCCCACCCTCTAAATAATGTATATATTTATTCAACTGCCAATCTGCTTGTCGCCAAACTTCACGGAAATATTTTTAAAATGCGTGTTTTTAAGCAGGTGCTGAGGGCTTGCTTTCCAGCCCCAGAGAGGGAGCTGCAGGCTGTGGCGCGGCCTCAGCAGCAGTGGCAGCAGTGGCAGTGGCGGTGACCCAGGCGGCCCCAGGAGCGCCCCCAGCCCAGGGCGGCCCGCGGCGCGCCCTCTGCGCCCCTCACCTGGTTTGCCGCCACAGGAAGGTCTGGATGGGCAGGGGGATGCCGCGGCCGCTGTCCTGCTCCTGGCCTTCGGAGCTCTTCCTCTTCACCATGATGGTGGCTCCTGGGAGTCCTACTGCAGGACCCAGCGCTGGCTCCTCGCTAGCCGCCGCCTCCTCCTCCTCCTCCTCCTCCCGCTGCTCTCCCCAACTCTCATCCCCTCCTTCCCCGAGGCAGAGCCGGCTCTCTCCGCCCTGATCCCCCGTCCCTCTCTCCTTCCCCCACCCCTCCCCGCGCGTGGAACATGGCTGCGGGAGGAGGGGAGGGCTGGAGGAGCCGCGGAGCGAGGAGGGGGGCGCTCGGAGGAGCTGTCCGCCTCGCCGCCCCCGCGCCCGCTCCTTGCTTTCAGTACCACCCACTGTGGACAGCGGCCCGCGCCGGACAGCCCGGCGGGAGAGCAGAGCAGGGGACAGGCTGAACGGCAGCGGGATGGTCCAAAAGATCCACGCTCCGCATTGCACGCTGATCCCCTCGCGCCTCTTCAAGCCCCAGGATTCGGCTTCCTTCCCTCCGAGCTGCACCCCAGGAGTGTCCCCTGTCCTGCTTCCCAACCTCAGCATCCAAAGAATTGTCACGGTCTGGGGAGGAGGAGCTTTCGGAAACCGCAGAACAGTCACTAACACTGGCATCATTCGCACCTCAAGCAAGGAGGTCAGGAGTCCACCCTTGGGTTTTAGCAGAAAGAGCACATGAAAATTATTAGGAGTGTAAACAAGGAAGGGATTAAGCTTGGCAAGACCGGGAAAGCTTGAAAGTTTTCTGATGTGAGAAATTATTTTAAAATGGTAACCACAGGAAATTAACCTTGCTCATTTTGCTAAAGCAGGAATATCCCCAAACTAGACAGTTGTATCAGTTAATTGTAACTTGAGAAAGAACATTTGAATCATGCTATTAGGAAATGCTGTTTATTACAGTCCATTAGTGTACTTGGGTGATCCTGTTCATCCCGTTGATATCTGCCATTTTCCTTCAGTTGTTATAGTCAGATGTCTATATAGTTAATAGATGGATTACTGTTAGATGTTTTATCTAGCAGCAAAACAAATGGGGGGTGGGGTGAAATGAAGCAGTTGGAGTAGAAAATCATTGCTGTGGGCCCAGCTACCTGCAAACAAACAAATATGGTTGCACACCTCTTTGAACAAAATATTGGTGTAATGCATGAAACAGAGACTTAGACCCCAGGACCTGATCTCAATAGTTAGAAATATTTCCAATGTAATTAACTACATGAGCCTTTATTCCATATAGAGAGAATTATATGGTATATATTGGTATTTTCAGTCACAAAATTAAAGTATACATTTAATATCTTGAAGTAACCTTTTAATAGGAATTTTGAAACAAGGAAAGATAGATTCTAAATACAGCTTCTTCAGTGTATATTTATTGAATTTATTTTATATACCAAGTATCATGCTATGTGAATTCCTGCTCATAAGGCCCTCACAGCATTGAAAGGAATATAGACATATAAAGAAAAGGGTGCCCTGGGAGACATGACACAGATTCACTTATAAACAAAGGACAAGGCAGAAAATATGAGCAGAAATCGGATGGAGAAAAGTTTTGTATGGCAAGCTACAAAGTTTAGATAAGAAAGACTTTAAGTAGGGCAGTAAAAATTTTGCTTCCATTTAAGTGTGATCGATATGCCTGGAATGTAGAGGTCATTTTAAATAAATGGGAGGTGTAGATGGGAACCCCAGTCTGGAGATTAGAGAAGTACTTCATGGGATGCTGAGCCAAGGCCATGATAGCAGAGCTAGAAATAAGGAGATAATTCTGAATGATACTGCAAAGGTATAATTAGTCAGATTCAATAACCAAGCAGGAATTGGGGGGAAAAAAATAGAACAGTAGTTAAGAGCTTAGATCATGAGCCAGACAGTTTTCTCTCTAGCACTAGCTTGTCCTAGATATAATACCCTGGGAAAGGTTCTTGGCCAAGGTTTCCAAATAATAGTACACTTCCCATAGAGATGTTGTGAGGATTAAATGTTAATACTTGTAAAGAATTTAAGAGATTCCCTATCTGTACTAAGCCCTCAATAAATATCAAGCAAATCTAAATTTTCTGTTTTGAGCAACTGAGTAAATGATGATCTCATTCAAAGAAAAAGTTGACAGGGAGAATTATGTTCTTATTTTAGGTATGTGTATAGGAGCATTAATGAGTTTTCCTTAAGTCTCTATTGGAAATTCCAATCACTATCATGAAGAGGCAGCTAGAAGTATGAGTATGGGGTTCAAAAGAGTTCTGTAGAAGAGATCTGTAGGTAGGACAGAAGTATGAGTATGGGGTTCAGAAGAGATCTGTAGGTAGGTTATCAGAAGAGATCTGTAGGTAGGACAGATCAATTTTTGGGGGTTTACACTGTATAAAAAGTAGTTGAAACCACAGAAGTAGTTAAAGTAAGTCAGGGAAATATATGGAAAGAGAAAAAAGAGAAAAGGAGCCCAATTTACAAGTCTAGAGGACATGAACTTTAGTGTATTGCCACAAGTTGACAGCATAGGATAGGATAGTAGGATAGGCAGAGTTCTAAGAGGGCCCCCAAGATTCCCACCCTTTGGTGTACATATGTACCCTCTCCCAGTTACTCGATCAAAAACTAATCTAGGTGTTGCTGTGAAAAGATTTACAGAAATCCTAAAGTTTTAAAAATTATTAATAAACTTTATTTCTTAAAGCAGTTTGAAGTTTACAGAAAAAATTAGACCAAAAATACAGACAGTTCTCATGTATCCTCTCTTCCAGTCCAGTTTCTTCTATTATTAACAGCTTGCATTTGTGTGGTACATTAATTATTACTGATGAGCCAGTATTGATATGTTATTATTAACTAAATCTATAGTTTAAAGCTCACTATATCTGTTGTACAGTTGTACATATTTTGCCAAATAATGTCATGTATCCATCGTTATGAGTTATAAGAATAGTTTCATGTCCTAAAAATCCTCTGTGCTTTACCCATTATTCCCTCAATCACTGGAAGCCACTAATATTTTTATTGTCTCCATAGTTTTGCCTTTTCCAGAATGTCATATAGTTGAAATCATATAGTACATAGCCTTTTTAGATTGGCTTCTTCACTTGGTAATATGTGTTTAAGTCTCCTCCATGTCTTTTTGTGACTTGACAGCTCATTTCTTTTTATTGATGATCAATATTTCATTGTATAGATGTACCATAGTTGGTTTATTCATTCATCTACTGAAGGACATCTAAGTTGCTTTCAATTTTGGGCCATTATGAATAAATATGCTACAAATATTTCATGTGCACTTTTCGGTGTGGATGTAATTTTTAAACTCGTCTGGTTGAATACCTAGGAATACAGTTGCTGGATTGTATTTTAAGACTCTGATTAGCTTTGTAAGAACTGCCAAACTATCTTCCAAAATGGCTATACTACAGAGTTTTTTAAAAATAAGAGACTTGAACATATTTATGGGCCAGAATGAAAAGTCATGGAAGAAGAAAATGTTGAGGCTATTTGAGAGAGGGGATAAAAGTTAACAAGGTTCTGGAGGATGTTATATCTGAATCACAGAAGGATTAATCATTCTTTGGTGGAGGAATAATTCCTAAGATGGGAGATAAAAAGGAAGAATGGTAAAGGCTAAATCAGCAGAAAAAGAAGGATAAGCATAGGACAGAGTTCAGCCTTGATGGCCTATGTAAACTGTGAAGTAATCAGTATGGTCACTTTTTAAGAGTGATATTTGATGGAGGAGGAATAATGACATTTTTCAGAAAGATATTAATAGCAGATAACATACATTGAATACTTGCTATATGTCAAGGTCTATTTTAAATGTATCAGTCAATTGATGAAAACACCCACATACACACACACACACACACACACACACACACGCAAACACACACAAACTCACTATAAACATTTTAAGAAGAGAAACCTGAGACACAGAAAGGTTATATAACCTGTCTGAAGTTACACAGTAAGTAATGAAAGAAACAGTGAAGTCAGCTTCAAAGTTCTGCCTTAACTTTTTAGCATAATACTGAGTGTTGTGTAGTTGTGAGAGTTTGTAAAAAATGCTATGACTCATGTTGGTGAGAACTGCTCAAGGACATATGCAAGAATTACCCTGTTGATGATAGAAGATGAAGAAGAGCTAACGGTCTTTCCAATCCCAAATGCCCTTAAGGCATTGAGTCATCTAGGGGTGGAAGAAATCTATAATAAGTACTTTCAAGAGCAGTTTTCAGAATCACATAAAAATTACCATGATGGTTTACTTCTCGTATGCCTATCGAAAACCTCCAAATAGGGGCGCCTGGATGGCGCAGTCGGTTAAGCATCCGACTTCAGCCAGGTCACGATCTCGCGGTCCGTGAGTTCGAGCCCCGCGTCAGGCTCTGGGCTGATGGCTCGGAGCCTGGAGCCTGTTTCCGATTCTGTGTCTCCCTCTCTCTCTGCCCCTCCCCCGTTCATGGTCTGTCTCTCTCTGTCCCAAAAATAAATAAAAAACGTTGAAAAAAAAATTAAAAAAAAAAAAGAAAACCTCCAAATAATTTTTGGTTTTTGGGAAAAACCTGTCCTCCTTAAATGCTTTCATCTACACTGCCTTCTGCCATGCATTTCTTTTTCAATTCAGATGAACACTGTTGGAGGGAAGCTAAGAACTGGGTAATCCAGTCAGTTACACCATCACAGTTAATAAACCAGGTCCATGGTAATCACTGCATTATATTATAATCTCACTGTGCAAGAGTGAATTGGAATGGAGCTTTCCCAAAGATGGTGCCAATGATGGAATGGCCTTGGGCAGGAGAGAGACTGGCTGTTGGACTTACAAAGCATGTGAAAGGAAATTGCAAAAAGATACAGACAGATGTAGTTTTGAAGGTTATTGTCTTTTAAATGGAAGAGTGAATTTTGATAGTGGCCAGATGTTGAATTGCCAGATAAATATATAAATAAACATTCTTGGCAGATAGGTTGAACAGAGAACTCTGGGTCTTGGAAAAGACTGCTTCAGTAAGCAGAATCTAGAAGGCTGTGTAAGTACATGAGAGCTAGTAATAATAAAAGCACTCATAGTAATTATAAAAACAATTTTTGACAAGAGTGCACCATTAATCTATGGCAACCCATTAGAATTTAAATGTGAACAATGATTGCTGTTATCTTCTGTCTGTCAGTAAGAAGCATATGGCAAATACATTGATGCAGTAGTTCTGCAGTTTTAGGAGAAAGGCCACACTTACTTTAAGGTCACTCCCATTATGCAGAAATGGGTATACTCAATGTGTCTTGGGCATCCTTAGCCCAAATAGCTGATCTCTCTAAGGAGGGCAAGTCTTACCGGTCTCTCAGTGAGTAGAACAAAGCTCCAAATCTCACAGTCCATGCTCATTTAGGCTTCGTGCTCAGGTTTGCAAGGGTCTTCATGATCTGACTGTGTTTCAAAACTCTTCCTTCTCCACTTTGCTCTAGACAGACTGGCCTTTCAAGTACCTTGAATTTTTGGTCTTCTTCCACATCTGGACAAGGCTGGCATCTTTTCACTATTCAGGCCTCAGTTCAAATATAACCTCCTCTGATAAGACTGTTTATTAACCTGCCTAAAGTAATCCTCCCTATACTGTTTCAGAAATGTTCTACTATAATTCTATTTTTTATTTCATAAAACCTATCATTTTCTGAATATCATGTTTACTTACTTTAAGGTTTGTCTGCTCAGCCTACAGAATAGCAAAAAGAATCTATAAGATATCCAGGAATAAATGTAACAAAAATATTTAATGTTTTTGTGGAAGAAAATACACTAAATTGTTTAGAGGCATAAAACCTTACAAAAATACCATGTTCTTAGGTAGGAAGACTCATTTTCATAAAGAAATATTGCTATTCTTTAAATCCATTTTTTTTAGGATGTTTCATAATCTAAAAAACTGTTCCTAAAGTCTATATGGAAGAATAATGAGTCAAAGATAGCCAGGAAGGAAATGGTTGAGGAATTATAAGACTATATAGTAATTAAGGCAGCGTGATCGATAATAACATAGAGATGGAAAAATTAACTAGTAGAACAAAATAAAAAGTCCAAAAAATGAAATGTGAATATATAACATGTGACACAGTAGAATGTGTTGTTTCTATTCGGAGAAAGGTAAATTGAGATTCTTACCTGAACCCTACCAACAAATAAATTATTCAAGATGAGTTAAAGACCTAAATCTAAAATGTAAAAAGCAAAATTTAATTTTTTAAAAAAGAAATAGTTTTTATCTCCTGATGTTTTATAAACACTTTGAGGGGCGCCTGGGTGGCTCAGTCGGTTAAGCGTCCGACTTCGGCTCAGGTCACGATCTCACGGTCCGTGAGTTCGAGCCCCGCGTCGGGCTCTGGGCTGACTGCTCAGAGCCTGGAGCCTGTTTCAGATTCTGTGTCTCCCTCTCTCTCTGACCCTCCCCCGTTCATGCTCTGTCTCTCTCTGTCTCAAAAATAAATAAACGTTAAAAAAAAAAATTAAACACTTTGAGTCTTACTTGAGAAAGACTTAAAAAGTTAAAATTATATGAGGAAATATAGATAACTCAAATATATTAAATAGTTTCTGCAATGAAAGGTCTATAAAAATAAAAATATACATCCTAGAATGGGAAAAGATATTTGGAATGCACTCTATAAACAAAAAATTAGAATCCAGAATATATTATTAAGTTTACTAAAAAATCAATAAACCAAGACAAAAAATTTTGAAAAATGAGATTATGCTTAAATCTCATCAATAATATGGGAAAATGCAAATAAAAAATTTAATACTTCTCCAAACTATAAAGTTTAAAAAAAGCTTTAAAATTCTGATAAATTTAACTAATGCAATAGGCAATAAAAGGAAATAAAAGGTATATAGGCTGAGAAGAAAGTAATAAAGCTTTGCTCACAGATGATCTGATCATCTGTGGAGAAAAATCCAAAAACAATGACAAAATAAGTCCCGCTGAAGCTAATAAGTGATTATTGCAAGTTTCAGGATGCAAGATTAATACACAAAAGTCAATTGCTTTCCTATATACCAGCAATAGACAAGAGGAATTCAAAATGAAAAACACAACACGAATTATATCAGCACCCCCTAAAATGAAATATTTAGGTATGAATCTAAGAAATACACATGCACAACATCTGTATGAAGAAAACTATAAAATTCTGATGGATTAAATCAAAGAACTAAATAAATAGGGAGATACTACATGTTCATGAATAGAAAGACTCAATACTATCAAGATGACAGTTTTTCCCAACTTGATTTATGGAGTCAATGCCATCCCAATCGAAATCTCAGCAAGTTATTTTATGGATGTTACCAAACATATTCTAAAGTTTGTATGGAGAGGCAAATGACCCAGAATAGCCAATACAATCCTGAAGAAGAACAAAATTAGAGAATTGACACTATCCAATTTACAACTTAATATAGAAACATGGTATAGGACAATGTGGTAGTGGTGAGAAAATAGACAAATAGACTAATGGAAAGAATAGACAGCCTAGAAATAGACCCACAGATTTTTAGTCACTGATCTTTGACAAAAGGACAAAGGCAATAAGATGGAGCAAAGATTGTGTTTTTTAAAAAAAATTTTTAACCTTTATTATTATTGAGAGACAGAGCATGAGCATGAGCATGGGAAGGGCAGAGGGAGAGGGAGACACAGAATCTGAAGTGGGATCCAGGCTCTGAGCTATCAGCACAGAGCCTGACACAGGGCTCGAACTCACGAACTACGAGATCATGACCTGAGCCGAAGTCAGACACAGACACTTAACCGACTGAGCCACCCAGGCACCCCTAGATTGTCTTTTCACAATTAGATATGCGCGCGTACACACACACACACACACACACACACACACACACACAAATCTAGCCCTGACCTCATTCCATTCACAAAAATTAACTCAGGGATGCCTGGGTGGCTCTGTTGGTTAAGCATCTGACTTTGGCTCAGGTCATGATCCCACAGTTCATGAGTTTGAGCCCTGCATTGGGCTCTGTGCTGACAGCTCAGAGACTAGAGCCTGCTTCAGATTCTTTGTCTTCTTCTCTATCTGCTCCCCCCCTGTTGTACACACTCTCTCTCAAAATATAAACATTTAAAAAACTAAGAAAAAATTAACTCAAAATGGATCATAGACCTGAGTGTAAAATGCAAAAGCATAAAACTCCTAGAAGATAATAGGGAAAACCTAGACTTCAATAAAATTAAAAATTGCTCTGTCAATGACAATGGCCAGAAAGTGAGAGGATGAGCCACAGACTGGGAAAATATATTTGCAAAAGACGTATTTGATAAAGGACTATCCAAAGCATTGCAAAGAACTCTTGAAACTCAAAAAGAAGAAAACATAAACTCAATTAATAAAAAAAAAAAAACAGGCCAAAGAACTTCAGAGACACCTCGCCAAAGAAGATAGATGGCAAATAAACATATTAAAAGATGCTCCACTTTAAAAACAGTATGGGATTTCCTCAAAAAGTTAACAATAGAACTACCTTATGATCCAGTAATTGCATGACTGGATAGTTACCCCCAAAACAAGAGATACTAATTCAAAGGGATACATGCACCCCTATGGTTATTGCAGCATTATTTAAAATAGCTAAATTATGGAAGCAGCCCGAGTGTCCATCAACAGATGAAGGGGTAAAGAAGATGTGGTATAGACATATAATAGAATACACTGAACCACAGAAAAGAAGGAAATCTTGCCATTTGCTATGACATGGATGGAGCTAGAGAGTATAATGCTAAGTGAAATAAGTCAGAGAAAAAATACCGTATGATTGCAATCACATGTGGAATTTAAGAAACAAACGAGCAAAGGAAAAAAGAGAGAAAAACCAAGAAACAGACTCTTAACTATGGAGAACAAACTAATGGTTATTAGAGGGAAGGGGGAGGATGGGTAAAACAGGTGACAGGGATTAAAGAGTACACTGAATGGGGTGCCTGGTGGCTCAGCTGGTTAAGTATTCGACTCAGTTTTGGCTCAAGTCATAATCCCATGGTTTGTGGGATGGAGCCCCACATCAGGATCTGCGCTGATAGCATGGAGCCTACTTGGGATTATCTCTCTCCACACACCCCCCCTGCTTGCAGTCTCTCTCTCTCTCTCTCTCAAAATAAATAAATAAACTTGGGGGCGCCTGGGTGGCTCAGTCGGTTAAGCGGCCGACTTCGGCTCAGGTCATGATCTCGCGGTCCGTGAGTTCGAGCCCCGCATCGGGCTCTGTGCTGACAGCTCAGAGCCTGGAGTCTGTTTCGGATTCTGTGTCTCCCTCTCTCTGACCCTCCCCCATTCATGCTCTGTCTCTGTCTCAAAAATTAATAAACGTTAAAAAAAATTAAAAAAATAAATAAACTTGAAAAAATACACTTATCATGATGAGCACTGAGTAATGTATAGAATTGTTGAATCACTATATTGTACACCTGAAACTAATAATACACTCTGTTAACTACACTGGAATTAAACTTTAAAACTTAATTAAAAAGATGCTCTACTTTGTATGGCATCATGAAAATGCAAATTAAAAGAACAGTGAAATATCACTATATACCTATCAGAATGGCCAAAATTTGGAACATTGACAACACAAAATGTTGATGAGGGTGTGAAGCTAGAGGAAATCTCATTCTTTGCTGGTGGGAATGAAAAATAGTACAACTACTTTGAAAGATAAATTGGCAGTTTCCTACAAAACTACTCTTAGAGTATGGTAACATACTCTTACCATATGATTCAGCAATCGTACTTTCCGGCATGTGCCCAAATGAATTGAAAATTTATGTTTATGTGTATAGTAACAGCAGCTTTGTTCTTAATTTCCAAAGCCTGGAAGCAACCAAGACATTTTTCAATAGCTGAATGAATAAACTGTGGTACATCCAGACAATGGAATATTATTCAGCAATAAAAAGAAACAAGCTATCAAGCCATGAAAATACATGGAGAGAATTTACATGTATATTTCAGAGTGAAAGAAGCCAGTCTGAAAAGGCTATGTACTCTATAATTCCGACTAACTATATAACATTCTGGAAATGGCAAAACTATGGGGACAGTAAGATCAGTGGCTACCTGGTATTGACGAAGGGCGAGAGATGATAGGTGAGAACAGAGGGTTTTTAGGGCAGTGAAAATACTCTGTAATATACTATAAATCAATATATGTTATCATACATTTGTTCAATCTATATAATGCACAACACCAAGAGTGGACCATAGGTAAAATATAGATTTTAGGTGATTATGATAGGTCAGTGTAGGTTCACTGATTGTAACAAATGTACCAGTCTGATGGAGGTGTCACTATGGGGCAGTGTGAGGGCATGTGTGTGTGAGGGCAGGAGATATAGGAGAAATCTCTGTGCCTTCCTCTCAATTTTGCTGTGAACACAAAACTTTTCAAAAAAATTGTCTTTAAAAAAAGTCTGATAATACCAAGCTCTGTCAAGAATATGTAAGACTTCTATAATTTTGAAGACAACTTTGGCAATATCCAGTAAAAAAACCTGAAATATGTGCACACTTCAATCCAACAATCCCCTAAGTAGACCCTGGAGGATTTATCCCATATGTGCATAAAAAGATAAAAACATTACTCATAACACCAACATTTTAGCAGTGAATTCTAAGCATCCTATGCATGTCCATATACAGGAGAATGCATAAATTATCTAAGAGAAATGCATACAAGGAAATAAAATACAGCATTTAACATGTATGACTTATAGCTTTATGTATCAACATGGGAAAATTTCCAAAATATAATGTTGAGTGAACAAAACAATTTGCAGAATGATCTCATGATATAATACCATTTATTTTAAGTGTTTAAAATATGCAAAACAGTGCTATATATTTTATGCATACCTAGGCTTAATCATTTAGTGAAAATATTTTCGGTTATTGTCTTGACCTGAGCTTCACGGGAAGCTGGGCTTGAAACTGTGGCTTATGAGTTTCTTCCTATCAGGGAGTGCAGTCCAAGTGGGTAGAAGTGAACTAAAAATACATAAGGTGGAGGAGACAGAGCTAATAGGATGGCATATTACCAAGCTGACTACTACTTTGTATCAAATGCAATAGATTGCTTGATTTGGAGGTGGTCCTCTGAGAACCTGCTTCTCAGAATAACTGCTTCTCAGGAAAGTATGTCTACACAAGGAAGGGAGAAGAGTTTATCTGGAGGTTGCGTTGGCTCTGTGGAGCGTCAGTTTGTCTGCACTTTCCTGACACATATGTATGGGCTCAGTGATGGTCCTACAGCATCTTGTGCCTTAGTACCAACAGCGATTCCTGGGTCACTAGTAGTATGTGTAGCAGGAGTATTAGGCAAGGTGAACTCGGTAAGGTCGCTCTACAGGAGAGACTGAAGCAAGAGCAAGTGGTCACTGGTTCCAGAAACAGATGAGGCTCAGAGGATTTGAAATGGCACACAAGAAGTTCAGATGTGATAACACCCCACTTCAAGACCCTTTAGAGAAAGGGTCTACCTTTTTTTGACTACCTGGGCTCACGTACCAGTACTGCTGCTCACAAGTCATGTAACATTGAAAATGCCACTTAATGTCTCTGAGAGTCAATATCTTCATTGTTTATAAAAATGAAGAAAATAAGAGTAGCTATTTTGTAAGGTTGTGAGGATCCAGTTTAAGTCCATTTATTTTCTGGTCATAACTGTTACGTAACAAATGAATAGCCCAAATCTCAGTGGCATGAAACAACCATTTATTGTGCTCATGATTTGTGAGTCAGGGACTTGGGAGGTCTCTGCTGGGTAATTCTCCTTTAGAGTCTCTCATGCAGTTACACTTAGTTGTGGGTTGGGACTGTAATTATGTGAGGACTTGAATGGTCGGTGTGTCCAAGGTGACTTGCCCACATGGTTGACAGTTGAGGCTGGCTGACATCTGGTTGCTCAGCTTGGGCTATCCATTGACCTCTTCTGAGTGATAGTCTCAAGATGGCTGGACTTTTTACAGCTCAGTTCACCCAGAGAGAACATCCCAAGAGGACCAGTGGAAGCCGCATAGCTTTTTCTGATCTGGCCTCGTGTAGCAACACTTTTGTGGTTTATTAAGTCACAACGTTTCCTTGATTACTGGAAGGAAGTGACATAGATCCCACCTCTTAATGGGAGAAGTGTCAAAGAACTTGTGGACCTATTTTAGAATAACTACAATATAGGTAAAGCTCTTGGCACAGTGCCTATTCTACGCGATCACGAGTCTTTCTCTTTTGACATGGTAACATAGCCTTTTAGTCTTTCACACAAACTCTTGTGAAGCTTGGTCTTCTTTTTCATTTTGTCTTGCTGGTGCAAATCCATGGTGCTCCTTCACGGAGTGACCCTGAGGAAGATGGACAAACAATGCTTCTGGTTATTCTTAGTCGATGTTCTATAAACCTTGCAGTTATGTGGAGAAGATGGCTACAACGTTTACATTTACACTTTTCTTTTCCACGTGGCATCTTAGAGCTTCAGCATGTCCCTGAAGCACAGGGTAAAGTTATACTGAGTGGCTCACTGATGCTTGCAGACAATGGGGATGGACACAAGCTCTGGACATCACTTTGGGATTCATTTATTTGAAATCCTCACACATTCCCTTAATAGGTCAGATCTCGGTTTTAACTTTAATTTCAATGGTTTTACCAAAGAAATTCGTGCCAGCTCAGCCCTCTGATTCTGGCCAATTGTCTGACACCTCTGTTTTAGGAGTATGAAAGCTGTTTTCTGCTACAAGTTTAAGATGAAGAAAAGATGCATATTGTACTTCGGTAGACTTCAATATCTTAAAGTCTATTGTCATTTGTTTCTAGTTTTATAAACAATCATGTTTTCTGTTTAAAGAGTGTGAAAGCCTCACAGTGCTGGAAGCCATATTTGCTGAGTCACCGAGTATTCATTTTCACTTAACATTGGTATGGCTTGAAATATTTTTACTTCTCCGGCTTTATTATTATGCACCCTGTTTGTCATATGATGAAGGTGATAAAGATGTGTAAGTTTCCACTTTATAGTATACTGTAACGGAAGGAGCTTTATTTTATTAAGGTGGAAATGCTGAGCAGTCCCTTAGAAAACTGCTCTTCAATTTTCCTCCTGATATGTAGCAAAAAAAAATTTTTTTAAACGTCTTTTATACTACAACTTGTTAAAGGAATGGTGAGATGCGTGTTTTCCAGGAGTCCAAACCATTTCTGCACGGGGGCCAATTTAGAAAAAATAAAGTGATTTCTTTTCAGAAGGTGTATCCTTTTAAAATGTGGAAAAGCAGTATCTGCACTTGAGTATTCTGTTGACTTTTTCTTACTAACGAAAGATTTGTGTGTGACGGGCTGAAATTTCAGAAATACCTTAATTAGTACTTAATTAATTAAATACTTAATTAGTGTGCTCTGCAATAGGGAGTAATGAGCACTGGTGTGAGAGGAGACATGGCTTGCTGGGCTCCTTAGGAAATAGCCAGGGAGAAATAGTTTGGCTGCAGCTCTCCATCCCTCCTGCTGTGTCACTTTGACCCCTCACTCCTGTTCCTCAGTGTGTGTGTCCTCTCCCAAGGCGGCAGCTTCTATCTGTGAGTCAGTCACGTGACAGTACCAGAAACCAGACCCTGACCTGCCTTCAGCAGAGAGAGCTTCCTCTGTTCTGTAGTGAATGTAACACTCATTGCTTGTGCCCCAAACTGCATCTGAGAGTCTGCTTCCAGGGAAACTCACGGCGTGACCATGACCATGGGCTGCACTTCCTCTCCAGAGGAGGGGATTTGGTCTGCAGAAACATTTGCAACTTGATTGAAAATGCCAGCAAACTCTGACAGCTCATGGTTTTCTCCTTTAAAAAGGCAAGCACTAACCATTGATAGAGTACTTTAATTTTTCTTTATTTTCAGCGCAATCACTTCTGTTGATAGAACCAAGCTCATGCAAGGCTTCCCAAGTCCATCTCATGCTGTTCTTCTGAGTTATATCAAGAATCATCTCTTCTCCTGTTTCCTTATCCAAAGGTGTTGTGGATCAGGATCAATATCTTTTTATCTGATTAAGAAATAAAGCACACATTTATCAACCCTACTGTTGACTAATTGGATTCTAAAAGAGGTTGCTAGGTTTCTTGAAACTAATGGTTCTCAATCCTGGTGATTAGAATCTGACTGGGGCGCCTGGGTGGCGCAGTCGGTTAAGCGTCCGACTTCAGCCAGGTCACGATCTCGCGGTCCGTGAGTTCGAGCCCCGCGTCAGGCTCTGGGCTGATGGCTCGGAGCCTGGAGCCTGTTTCCGATTCTGTGTCTCCCTCTCTCTCTGACCCTCCCCCGTTCATGCTCTGTCTCTCTCTGTCCCAAAAATAAATAAAAAACGTTGAAAAAAAAAATTTAAAAAAAAAAAAAAAAAGAATCTGACCAAAGAGGGGCACCTGGCTGGTTCAGTTGGTAGAGCATGTGACTCTTGATCTTGGGATTATGAGTTCGAGTCCCACTTTGGGTGTGGAGATTACATACAAATAAAATCTTTAAAAAGAAAAATCTCCGGGCGACTGGGTGGCTTAGTCGGTTGAACATCCAACTTTCGATTTCTGTTCAGGTCATGATCCCAGCGTCATGGGATCAAGCCCAGGCCAGGCTTCACACTGAGTATGGAGCCTACTTAAGATTCACTTTTTCTCTTTCCCTCTGCTCCTCCTCCCTAGTTCATGCACCCTCTTTCTCTCTTTAAAAGGAAAAAGAAAAAACTTATCAGAGAAACCCAAAAAGACATTAATACCTAGTTCCATCTTTGATCACTTAAATCAGAATCTTTGGGGAATAGGAAGCTTACGAATATTTTTTGTGAAGGTCTGCAGGTGACTATAGTGCACAAAACAGATATGTGTACAGTAGAAAAAGCAGGGAAGTAGCTCAAGCCAATGGGGACAACTGAATACGTTAAAGGCACAAGATGACAGCACTTTTTTGAGTATAGAAGGAGACTACACAAAAGATTGAAAAACAGAAGTAGACAACTCCAACTGTCACATAAGTAGGATTCATCAAGAAAGTACAGTTTTCTCACCAGCAAAAGCAGAAACAAATGCCATAAAAGGAAACACAATCTACTATTTTCTACCTGCAAGCCTTTTATCAACATCTGATCACAGAATAGTCCTCATCCAAAACAAATGTCAGGGTTAGTAGTAATTAATGTTCTTTACTTCCCATGAGAAATAATTCAAAGTGGTTTGCCTACTTTAATTATATTTTTAAAATGTGCTCAATATTATATCAATATGTAGCTTCTCATGTCATTTTGACTATTACATGCTAGTTTCCTTTATTTTCACAATCATATATATGAATATATTATTTTTATGTTTCTCCTCCAAATCCTATAGGTCTACGTAGGTCTTTACGTACTGTAGGAAGGCAAGAAAAAATGTTTCATGGATCCAGCAGTATGCCCTGTTTTGGGCTTATTTGGTCAGAAGAAACAGACCTATTCAGATGAGCTTAAACAAAGGAGGATACTATCAGGAGGGAAATCTCACAAACATAGAAGTTGTGCTTAAGTCTCGCTGACACGGAAGTAGGGTGTGCAAGGGTATGAAGAGGACCCACAGCAGGAGATCAGGCTGGAGCTCCCGTGTTAGTGTCTCGGCTACACTCTGTGCGCCTGCTCTTCTCTGTCACTTGGCCTAGGGTTTAGCTGCCTTTGAGTCATAGTGTCCTTACTGGTTCAGTAAATGGTGATAGAGTCAAGAGGAGAAAAGACATGTTCTAACCGGAGCTATGACAGCAGGGATTCTGGGGGGTGGAGCTCAGACTCACTTTGAATTGGAGAGTGAGGCAGTTAAGTGATAAGTCCAGGATAAGGAGACAGCAGAAAAGGCAGCCACCTAGTCTTTTCAAATATAAGAGGCCCCATCTGGGTGGAGGTGAAAAAACCTGGTTTTGCAGTTAGAAGTCTTGTCCGTGGGGGTGTCTGGGTGGTTCAGTCAGTTAAGTGTCTTGACTCTTGGTTTCAGCTTAGATCATGATCGCAGTATTAGTGAGATCAAGCCCCCCTGTAGGGCTCTGTGCTGACAGCACATTCTCTCCCTCTCTCTCTCTCTCTCTCTTCTCTCCCTCCCTCCCTCCCCTACTTGGATTCTCTCTTTCTCTCTCTCCATGCCCCTCCTCAGCTCACTCTCCTTCTCAAAATAAACAAACATGAAAAAAAAAAAAAGACTTTTCTGTGTCCAACTTATAACTCTTTAACTTGGAAAATTACTTCATATTAGTTTTCTCCCTATAAAGTGTAGCAAGACTATTATTTTAGCAAGACAGGATTATTTTAAAGATTAAATAAAGGTCAAAAATGCTCTGTAAATCTAAAAACACCAAATGCAAAAGAATATTTATTTCAGTGTACCAGAATGTCAGGTTAATTACTGTGAGGTGGGCAATGCAAGGTAACTGCTTATGAATAAATATCAGCTTGATTGTCCTTTTTAACTCATGTATCCAATACATTGATACCCTACCTCACCTGTGGACTTTCCAGAACTGAAGAACGTTGGCCGTTACTTAACTGCTTTCACATGAATGAAGGGCATCATATGGATGATTCCAATTTTGTTATAGGCAAGGGAAAGCTGAGATTCAGAGAGAATAAATTGTTTAAGTCCATACTAGTAGTAAATTCTAGAGCATGATTTGAAGCCATCTAGTATTGTGAAAGGATACAAGTCTTTACCTCAGACTAAAAAGAGCACCGGTTTCTCCAATGACTGGCCCCTCTAGCTGCCGTCTCCTCCTGTGCCTTTGTTAGATGAAAATTAGGAAGCCTGACTCACGTGAAAACACATTACGTCTACCCAAATTGCAGTTTGGTAGCCAAACTATAGCCTAGGCCAAATCAGCTCCTTTGTCTGTGTAGACTAATAACAGTTTTTATATTTTAAATAAAAAATAAAACGAATAAAGATGTGAGACATGCGAGTATTATATGAAATTCACATTTCAGTGTCCGTGAATAAAGTTTTATTGGAACAAGCCACACTCATTCGTGTATATGTTGTCAGTGGTTGCTCTCACATTCTAAGTGGAGTTGAGTCAACAGGGAAGGTGAGGCTTGTAAAACCTAAAATAGTTACACTAAACCTGAGATTGTTACCGAACAAGTTCACAAATCCCTGATCTAAACTACTGATTGCTTTTAACGTGTTTTCTTGAAATTAATTGATCATGGGGTGCCTGGGTGGCTCAGTCGGTTGAGTGTCCAACTTCAGCTCAGGTCATGATCTCACAGCTCGTGAGTTCAAGCCCTGCGTCAGGCTCTGTGCTGACAGCTCAGAGCCTGGAGCCTGCTTCTGATTCTGTGTCTCTCTCTCTCTCTCTCTCTGCCCCTCCCCCACTCATGCGCGCATGCGCGCGCGCGCTCTCTCTCTCTCTCTCTCTCTCTCTATCTCAGACACTATTTTCTTTATTATCAAAGCATTTAAATTAAAGAACTAAATGTGTGCATAACTCATTAGCAAGGATAAAAAATTGAAGTGGTGAAATATTCCCCTATGGTGGCAATAAAAAGTAGCCTTCAGTTTTGGGAGGCAGTGTGGTTACATGTATAAAAAGCCCTTATATATTTAGCTCAATTCCACTGATAGAAATTTTGGGAAGGAAATAATTCGAGGTGTGTGCAAAGATGTGGGCAAGCAGAATCATATAGAATGATGAAAATCTGCAAACAGACCAAGTGTCTAATTGCTTTGGTAAGGTACAGTATATCCACCAAAAGGAATGTAATAAAGTCATTTAAAAAGATAATCCACACCTACATTTATTAAAAAGATGTTCAAATTACATGTTTAGGGGAGAATGGCATGGTACACAAGAACACTATGTTCTTTTGGTAAAATTATGCTGGGATATTTCATTAAACATTCTTAAAGATATGAAAAGTAGAACTGAAAATTTAGCATTTACTGAGTATCAAGTACTCTAACAGACAACCTTACACATTTATCTCATTTAAAAATCCCAACAACTCTATGAGCTATTCACTAATTTTAATTTAATCACATTTTAATGTGCCTACAAATGTGTCTGTTTTATAAGTATTCTCAGGCAGAGAAAAATTAAGTAAATTTCTCAAAGTTACATATCCAGAAAGCACTAAGGGGAGGATTAGAAAGCTCATGTTCCTTGTATTCTATGACACACCTTCCTTTCAGCCTTGGGTTGGAGGTTTTATTTTAATAAAAATCATAAGTAAACTTTAATTTTTTTTATTATGTTTTTAATGTTTATTTATTTTTTGAGCAAGAGATAGAGTGTGAGCAGGGGAGGGGCAGAGAGAAAGGGAGACACAGAATCCTAAGCAGGCTTCAGGCTCTGAGCTGTCAGCACAGAGCCCAATGCAGGGCTCAATCTCACCAACTGTGAGATCATGACCTGAGCTAAAGTCAGATGTTTAACCGACTGAGCCACCCAGGCGCCCCTAACATGTTTTTTTTAATGTAAATAACTGATGTCTTTCCTGGGATACAGCATAATTTAGTGGGAAAACTATGGGTTTTCCAATCAGATAGATCCATGGAATCCATTGCTCAACCATTGATTGACATGTGAAACAAGTTATTTAGCCCTATGAGTCTCCATTTCCTTAAAATAAAATGGACAAAATGTTGTTTATCTAAGAATTATTATGACGAGAGATGCCTGGATGGCTCAGTCAGTTAAGCATCTGGCTCTTGATACTAGCTCAGGGCTTGATCTCAGGATCATGAGGTTGAGCCCCACATTGGGTTCCGCACTGGGCATCAGGCCTACTTAAAAAAAAAGTTATTATAAAGATTAAAAGAAACAATGTATCCAAGCACATAAGATATATTGGAAAAGCAATCTACTTTGATTCCCTTAAATACGTAATAAGAAACGAGTACCACAATTGGTACTGATGGCTGATAATACTAAGCAATGACTATGTAATTTAATTCTTCTTTTTAAATTTTTTTTAAATGTTTATTTATTTTTGAGAGAGAGAGAAGGAGACAGCATGAGCAGGAGTGGGGCAGAGACACAGAATCTGAAGCAGGCTCCAAGCTCCAGCTGTCAGCATAAATCCCGATGCAGGGCTCAAACCCACGAACTGTGAGATCATGGTGTGAACCGAAGTTGGATGCTTAACCAACTGAGCCACCCAGGTGTCCCTTAATTCTGCTTCTTAACACCGGTTGTCAACAGTTGGTAACTACTAATTTAGAGATCATTAGTTTGTCTTTTTCAAGGAAACCATACTAAAGACAAAGACTGACTTCTCACACACATAGCAATCATTCTCTGAGCCTTGCTATAAACTGTATAGTCCTTCCATTTATAAACAAGCACCCTTTACATCTAGAGGCATTACCCAGCCTGCCTAATGATATTTGCTGAAGAAAATATGTTAGCAAGAGAAAGAGTCAATTCTTCATAAAGAATGATGCTGGAAATTTCCTTTCCGGTAGTGTTAGCACTACAGCCTAGCAAGTTAAAAAAAAAATTCCACCAATAGAGGAATGGTTGCTATGGGTTCCTCTTGTAAGTGTCATGGCTGGGGTACCAGAAATAGCTGAGCCAGCCATTGGTTCAAACACCAGAAAACAGCCTTGGTCAAGTATCTTGTACAGAGAATAATGGCATCCTGTGATTGAAACATTTTTGAGACACCAAAGGTGTTTCATCTTGCCCCGTGATTTGTGCTATGCCACACTTGGTAATTTTAATCTCTATTTTTCTAGCATATTTTCATCGGAAACAAGCCAAACAGACTTCTTTCAGTATTTACATCTTTCATGGATGTTACAGCCTAAGGTCTTTCTCTCAAATGTATGAAATTGATTCTATGAAACTTTAATGTCTCTAGAGAAGATTGGTGAGAATTTTGCTATAAAAAGGGAGTGACTGGGGTGCCTGGGTACCTTAATCAGTTCAGTGTCTGACTCGATTTCTGCTCAGGTTGATCTCAGTTTGTGGGTTGAGACTCCCCTCCCCTCCCTTCCCTTGTATCTGCACCCCCCCCCCACCTCCACCCTGTGGGGCTCTGTGCTGGCAGTGTGGAGCCTCCTTGGGATTCTCTCTCTCTCTCTCTCTCTGTCTCTCTCTCTCTCTGTCTCTCTCTCTCTCTCTCTCTCTCCCCCTCCCTCACTTGTAAATAAACATTAAAAAAAATAAAAAGGGCATGACACTGGGTGTGGATTTGAGGTTCAGAAAAAAGTATTCTATTTGCTCTCTTATATTTAATCCATGTTCTAAAAAAGAATTGAAGTCTCCTATTTATGCTTTAATGTTTAATAGGATTTCATTTTTTTTATTGGTGAAAAATTTCCTTCTAAGGCATAAGTAAATGCCCCATTTCCTCTTGGGGATTTTTTTGCTTTGCAATAAGTTATGTTGCTCTGAATATGCTTCTCTAATCAAGCGCCATTGTTCCTCTGGCATCAGGAACGAAAACCCAGGCAATATAGCTGGGAAAAACAAGCCTGCTGTCAGAATTAACCTGCAAATTTAGTCCCCCTTTCATTCTGGAATTGTCAGAAACACTTCTCATTTACCAGGAAATTAAAAACTAACTTAATTTTAGAATAGGCACATCATAAAATGTAGAATATTAAGTGTGCCCACATGCACGTGTGTGTAAAAACTGGAATCAGATCAAAATAGAACTCAAAGGCAAATATGTACAAGTGATTGCATGATTGTATAATGCATTCAAGTCTATCTAGAGAAGAAATCACAATAAATTATGTAACCAAAATTAATCTGTAGTTTTCCAGACTGGCCCTGAAGGCAGAGGGTTTTAAATTCATCAACTCATTATCCATTACTCTCATCATGTGTAAATGAGAAAACTTAATAATTTTCACCTGAGAATCAGAAATTACTCTGCAAATCTCATTGGCTAAAACACAAGGACATAAGTAAGAACTATTATTTTCATTCTCGTGGCTGGAAGGGTTGGTTAAAAGATTTAAGACCAGCAAATGAATCAGTAATGAAACAGGTATCAATCACTTTCTTTTAACCCCTGATATGCTTTGAGTTGCTTCACATACATAACCAAAGCCTGTTCATTCTTTTGAAAAATTTTATTCATTCTTTTTATTATACAAGCAAATAAATCTGCTGATATTCATTTAGAAGTCAATGTCAGATTTAGCAGCTATGTGCAAGCAAAATAGCAAATGTAGGTGCTTGGGAAATAATGGAAATAGAAAGTGGCTTTCAAGAATAGCCATTGATTCAGTGCAGAGAAAAGCCTTTCCACCATTGATAATGTTGACAAACGTTGTGTACCCTGGATGAAAGGCATTTCAAGAGGAAAACATTTATATTTGAAGTTCTGCAAGCTGTGCATGGGAAAATTCATTTCAGATTGCCCTTTTTTGCCAATGGCTCAGTTATGTAATTTGCCCCAGGTCACATATAAGTGAAATGAAGAAGCACAGCCCAAGAAGCCTGTTCTATCTTCAGCATCCACCATTGTTTTGCAAAGTCACCAAATGATCTATTTTAAAATTCAATGGCTTCTCATTTCTCACATTTGGCAGACTCTTTGCAAATTTTAACACTATGAAACATCCACTCCTGGGGCTTCTGTGACATTTTCTCTTAGTACCATCCCTCAAATGGCTGGTCTTCAGTTTTTATGATCACTTTTTTTCTCTGTTTGCCCCTTAAATATAGGAATTACACAAGTGTAATTTTGGGCTTTTTAAACTCCGTTTTGTGAGCCTAGTCTGCATGAACGCATCCATTCTCTAGGACTAATGACTTCATTTACATGTTAGGAATTTTTCAAAGCTCTGTTTCAGATTAGTATCCTTGGCAAATGAGGAAAGAATAAATGTCAAATATTACTATAACGGCAAAATTAATAACTTTGTCCTGATCCTTGCTGACTGATTTTAAGAATGTTATTCCTAGAGGACTTGATCTTTTGTCCCTAACCAGAAGAAATGGAGTCAAGATGTCTAATGTATACATGTCAAGAACATAAAAATCAGAAATAAAGGACCCTTCCTCACATATGACGAAACAGACAGAAAGGCGATAAATCATTTAAGAATCAGCACTGATGAAGACATAGGAAGAGTTGATACAAAAGAACTACACCAAGGTAAGGAAGGATTTCTGTGGCCTGCGTTCTCCTGATTCAGATGATGTTTTAAAACTCAGCTCCTTTAACTTCCCCTAAAACCAACAACATCTTCAGAGATCTGTAACAGGCAAGTCATGGGCCTGGTGTGGTTACTAATATTACACGTATTGGTGACTAGATCAACTCTAAGGGATAATGCCTGAAATCAGAGAGACCCATGCTCTGGGATGAATGGCAAGAGCACTGATTATTATTGGTTTATATGGTTGGGTTGGAGATGACTGGGCCAAGCCACACCCCTTATTTATTCCCCTCATTCTCCCAGGCTTGAGCTCATCTAGAATCTGAGGAAATACTCGTATCCATCTTTGGTCATGATTCTACTTCTAAGATCCAGACATGAATTAACAATTTTCTGAGATTGCCTCTTGGACATCCCACTGACATCTCATTTTCTCTACCTGTATACTTCACTACCTCATTTTCTCTACCTGTATACCTTCTTTAATACCTAAGTTTTAAAACTCAAATGTATTTCTCCTTCTCTGTTAACTAACTCATGTCCCATGGTCTCCAAGTTCTGTGCCATTTATTTCAAAAGTGCTGTAAATATCTTCCCTCCTCCCAATCTTCACTACCACTCTCCTGACTCAGACTCTGTCACCTCTCTGTGGTTTCCCCAGCTCTAGTCTCTTCTCTACAGTCCAGCTTCTTCACTGTCGTCAAAATTACTCTTCTAAAATTCAGACATGATCATGTCATTTCTCATCCCTTCAAAACCCTGTAACAGTTGCTTATAGCTTTCACAATAGAATCCAAACTTCTGAGTGGAAAATCCCAAATCTCTTTCCAAATTTTTTTTGTCATTGTTGTTGGGGGGGAGGGGAGTTCATTTTCTCTGACTCACCTATCCTCCAGATACACCAAGTGATTTCATAGTATCAGAATGTATCCTTCACGCATGCCTTTATGTGTCTGCTTTTGAAATCTGGTTCCATTCTCTATTCTTACTGGACTCTCTCCCCCCGCCTCCTCCCATAGGTTCTTTGTGAACTTGCATTACGACCACTATTCACTGTTTATCCTGGACCCTGGTTCATTGTTCATGATCTGCCCCCATCACTTGACTCTCTGATTCCTTGAGGGCACTGGACCAGATGAAGATGTACACTAAGTGTTTGTACCATTTATTCATTTTCTATTTAAAAAGGTAAGATATTATGAGGTTACTCTAGCAAAAAGTGTAGAAAAGAAAACACAATGTTAGAATTAGATTCCTTTGGCTTGAGAGACTACCAAGGGGCTAGCCTGATTGACATCAGGACTCAAAAGTGAGTGAAAAACTGCCCTTTCTTATGTACAGATTTATAAAGGAAATGATCTCCAGAACTTTTTCCTTTCAGACTAAGAACACAAAAAAAGGGGACATAGGGAGGGATTTGGTGAGAGGAGATTCATGAGGGCATTTCTTTGGACAGAGATGCCATGCTTCCTGTGAGTCACATTTCCTTTTAGGACAGCCATGGGGAGGTGCTGCCTTCTAACCGAGGCTTTAATAAAAAGAGTGTTCAAATACTTGGAGAGATTGAAATGTGTCCCCTGATGTTGGGAGACCTGGAGTTCTATATGCTGGAGAGATCTAGTGTCTAGAGGAGAGCTCATGGTTCTGGTGCGGCTGAGTTGGAAACCACCTCTGCTCCTATAGCAGCAGGGGAGGGAATACAAAAGGGCCAGATGAGGGCCATAGAAGGGAGGCAGCTGGAGAAAGTCAGCTAAGTCAGCTTATGTCCCATCCTAGAAGATTGCCTGAATAGGAGACAAGCCTCAGCAGAAAGAAGTTGGAAGTATACCACAGGATGCTGACTGAAAGGGAGGAACACGGCTGAAAGCACATTCCCTTACTTCTCCTACTCTCTGTTTTATACCAAGAGGAAGCAGAAACAGCATCTGTGTAGGACTATCCCCTACTCTCAATGCATGCTTGTAGCCCGAGGTAAATCCATACTGGGGAAGAGTATAGATCTTACACCATCAGCTTCAGAGTTTTGACTGTTCCGTGAGCTGGACATTTTAATCTCAGAATTGAGACTCTTTTTTAGAATTGAGATTCCTTTTATAACCAGAAGAATTTTATTATCTGAGAGTGACTAACAAGTCACACGTCTGCCCAAGTCTTCAGCTTGAGGCAGGGAGATTTCTTCCACTGCATAATGTTGAAAGAAACTGTGAGAGACAAAAATAAACTCACGTTTTGATCACAATTCATAGGAGTCATGCTTGTTCAACACAATGGTTACACAGGAAAAGACAAGATATTGGTACGTTGGTGCCCATATAATGAGTGCTTCTGATTTTTCTACAGTTGAAGCAGAAAAAGGGCTGAGAAGTCCTCTTGGTATCTATCTGGGTCTTAATTTTCTGATGCCAATGAAAACCAACATATTTCTGTGAACTAATATTACATATCAAAGAGGACAATCTGAAGTGTGCATTCTATTTCCAAGGCCTGATCAGGAATTCTCCTAGTTTGTGCTATGGATTGCAGATCCTTGTTTCATAAGGAAAATTTAAGTGACATGCTATGCTTGTAATAAAAGCAATAAATTTAATTCAGGTATTGGTGTCATAACAGAGAAAGAAAAACAGCTTTTAAGAAAGCTGCACAGTGCTGGAAGCAAGGATGATCTGGTAAGTTAATACATACATTAGAAAAACTGCTTTTATTCTCTAAAAAAATACAAATTACAAAATGGTTTGTCACGTGATGTATGTTGCAGTACAAATCGTTCATCCAATTTACCTAATAATTTCCAAACACACTATTGATTTTTAGAAACTATTGGTTGACCTTTGCTTGACATTAGATGTCACTTGCTACATGATGCCTTTGCATGAACCATGACTTGACATAGAGAATGGCATAATGTAGTTTCAAAGATTTCCTGTTTAGTTGATTGTCACTGGATAATTTTTATTTATAAAGAAAATAAGAAAAGAGAGCAAGAGAAGAAAAAGGAACAGAGAAGAACTATAAAAGCAACCAGAAAACAATGAAGAAAATGTCAATAATTATTGCCTATCAATACATACCTATCAATAATTAGCTAAATGTAAATGTTCTAAATGCTCCAATCAAAAGACATAGGGCAAAGTAGATAAAAGGCAAGACCCATCTATCTGCTGTCTATAAGAGACTGACTTCAGACCCAAAGACACATACAGACTGAAAGTGCAAGGATGGAAAAAGATACACCATGCAAATAGAAGAAACAAAAAAGAAAAGAAGAGAAAAGAAAAAAGCCAGGGTGGCAATACTTAGACAAAATAGACTTTAGAACAAAGACTGTAACAAGAGACAAAAAGGGCATTCCATAATGATAAAGGGATCAGTCCAACAGTAGGATGTAGCAATTGTAAATATCTATGAACCCAACACTGGAGCACTTTTAATGCAAATATTAATAGACATAAAGGGAGGAATTGGTAGTAATACAATAGTAATAGGGGACTTAAACACCCCACTTACATCAATAGGTAGGTCATCCAGATAAGAAATCAATAAGGAGGGGTGCCTGGATGGCTCAGTCGGTTAAGCAGCCGACTTCAGCTCAGGTCATGATCTTGTGGTCTGTGGGTTCGAGCCCCGCTTCAGGCTCTGTGCTGACAGCTCAGAGCCTGGAGCCTGCTTCGGATTCTGTGTCTCCCTCTCTCTCTCTGCCTCTCCCCCACTTGCACTCTGTCTCTCTCTGTCTCTCAAAAATGAATGAACATTTAAAAAAATTTAGAAACCAAACAGTGTCTTTGAATGACATATTACATAGGATGTACTTAACGTATATTTTTATAAAACTTTCCATCCCAAAATAACAAGATACAAACCCTTTTCAAGTGCACATGGAACATCCTCCAGAATAATGATATTAGGCCACAAATGAGTCTTAATAAATTTAAGAAGACAAATGATATCATGTATCTTTTCCAACCACAACAGTGTGAAACTAGAAATCAATCACAAAAACTAGAAAAACCACAAATATGTGGAAACTAAACAACATGCTACTAAATAGCCAAAGGGTCAATGAAGAAATCAAAGAGAAAATAAATACATGGAGACAAATTAAAAGAAAACACAAGGGCCCAAAAGCTTTGGGGTGTAGTAAAAGCAGTTCTAAGATGGAAATTTATAGTGATAAAGGCTTATCTCAAGAAACAAGGAAAATCTCAATCAATCTGACTTTATACCTAAAGATACTAGAACAAGAAGAACAAAGACCAAAGTTACTAGAAGGAAGGAAATAATATCAAAGCAGAAATAAATAAAATAGATTCTAGAAGAATAGAAAAGATCAATAAAACCAAGAGCAGATTCTTTGAAAGAATAAAAATTGATAAATCTTTAGCAAGATTCATGAAGAAAAAAAAAGACATAAATAAAATCAGAAATGAAAGAGAAATAACCACTGACACTACAGAAATACAGACTATAACAGAATACCACACAAAAAATGTATGCCAGCAAATTAAACACCCTAGAAGAAAGGGATAAATTCCTAGGAATATCTAATTTTCCCAAAATGAAATAAGAACAATAGAAAATCTGAACAGAGCAATCAATAGTAAACAGAATTGAACTGGTAATCAAAAACTCCCAACAAACAAATTCCAGGACGAAATGGAATCATAAATGAATTCTACCATACATTTCCAAGAGTCAATCCCTATTTTCCACAAACTATTACAAAAGCAGAAGAGGAATGAAAGTTTCCGAATATATCCTATGAGGCCAGCATTGCTTTGACACCAAAACCAAATAAAAGACGCTACAAAAGAGCAACACTAGAGGCTAATATCTCTGATGAATATAGATGCAAAAATCCTCAACAAAATATTAGCAAACCGCTTTCAACAATACACTAAAAGGATAAGTCACCGTGATCAAGTGGAATTTATTCTGAGGATGCAAGAATGGTCCAAAATTTGCAAATCAATCAGTGTGATATACAACATCAACAAAATGAAGAATAAAAAGCATACGATCATCTCAATAGATGGAGAAAAAGCATTTGACAAAATTCAAAATCCATTCATGATAAAAGCTCTCAACAAAGTGGGTTTAGAGGGAACATAGCTCAAAATCATAAAGGCCATATGCAAAACCCCACAGATAACATCATACTCCATGGTGAAACACAGAGCTTTTCTTCTAAGGTCAAGGATGTCAACTCTTACCATTTTTATTCAATAGAGTATTGAAAAGTCCTAGCCACAGCAGACAAAAAAAAAAAAAAAAAAAAAAAAAAAGCATCCAAATTGGTAAGGACGAAGTTAAACTGTTGCTATTTGCAGATGATATATTATACATAGAAAACCTCAAAGACTCCACCAAAAAGCTATTAGAATAATAAGTGAATTCATCAAAGTTGCAGGAGCCAAAATTAATACACAGAAGTCAGTTGCATTTATATACACTAATAACAAAGTAGCAGAAAATGAAATTAAGAAAACATTCCATTTACAATTGCACCAAAAACAATAAGATAACTAGGAATAAACCTAACCAAAAAGATGAAAGACCTGTATTCTGAAAACTATAAAACACTGATGAAAAAATTGAAGATGACACAAACAAATGGAAAGGTATTCCATTCTCATGGATAGGGAGAATTAATGTTAAAATGTCCATACTACACAACGCAATTTACAGATTCAATGCAATCCCTATTAAAATACCAGCAGCATTTTTCACAGAACTAGAATAATCCTACTATTGGTAGGAAACCACAAAAGACTCTAAATAGCCAAAGCATTCTTGAGAAAAGAAGATCAAAGCTGGAGATAACACAATTCAAAATTTCAAGATATACTGTAGAGTTGTAGTAAAACAGTATGGTACTGGCACAAAAAGAGAGACACAGATCAATGGAATGGAATAGAGAGCTCAAAAATAAACCCATGCTTATATGGTCAATTAATCTATGACAAAAAATGCAAGAATATACAATGGGGAAAAGGCAGTGTCTTTAACAAATCGTGCTGGGAAAACTATAGACAGCTACATGCAAAAGAGTGATATTAGACTACTTTCTTACGCCTACACAAAAGTAAACTGACAATGGAATAGAACCTAAATGTGAGATCTGAAACCATAAAATTCCTAGAAGAAAACACAGGTGGTAAGTTCTTTGAAGTTGGCTATCATAACATTTTTTTGAATATGCCTCCTAAGGCAAGGGGACCAAAAGCAAAGTTAAAGGTCTGAGACTACACCAAAATAAAAGCCTCTTGCACAGAGAAGGAAACCATCAACAAAACAAAAAGGCAATCTACCGAATGGAAGAAGATATTTGCAAATTGTATATCCAATAAGGGGTTAATGTTCCAATATATAAAGAACTTTTACAATTCAATGCCAAAAAAAAATAACCCAGTGAAAAATGGGCATTTTCCAAAGAAGACATAGAGATGGCCAACAGACACATGAAAACATGCTCAACGTCACTCATCATCAGGAAAATACAAATTAAAACCACAATGAGATACTACTTTACACCTGTCAGAATGACTAGATTCAAAAAGAAAAGAATTAATAAGTGTTGTGAGGATGTAGAGAGAAAGGAACCCTCACGTACTGCTGGTAGGAATGCAATTTGGTGACGCCACTATGAAAAACAGTATAGGGATTTTTCAAAAAATGAAAAATAGAAACACCACTACTGTGTATTTACCCCCTAAAACCGAAAACACTAACTCAAAAAGAAATATGCTCACCTATGCACATTGTAACATTATTTACAATGGCGAAGATACAGAAGCAATCCAAGTGTTCACAGTCCATTGATAGATGAATGGATAAAGAAGAAGCAGCACACACACACAATGGAATATTACTCAGCCACAAAAAAGGGATGAGATCTTTCCATTTGCAACAACATGGACGGAACAAGAGGGTATTAAGTAAAAGAAGTCAGACAGGGAGAAACAAATCCCATACGATTTCACTTATATCTGGAATCTATAAAACAAATGAATAAACAGAAAGCAGAAACAGACCCATAAGTATAGAGAACAAATTGATGGTTGCCAGAGGGTGGGGAGATGGGCAAAATGAGTGAAGGGGAGTGAGAGATACAGGCTTTCGGTTATGGAACAAGTCATGGGGATAAAAGGTACAGCATAGAGTGTATAATCAATGGTAGTGTAATAGTGTTATATGGTAACAAATGATAGCTATACTTGTGGTGAGTACAGCACAATGTATAGACTTCTCAAATCAGTATGCTGTATGCCTAAAACTAATGTAACATTGTACATAAACTATAATTCAATTTAAAAAAAAAAAGAAAAAATTGCGGTTTACATAATGACATTGTTTATGAGATGTAATCCTCCTTCCTTATTTGCTGAATTAACAGCAAATACATGACCATTTTTCTAGCTCCTATAATGCTCAGAGTTTTACGTAATGTATATTTGGCATCTTTGTTATTGACTGTCATGAAAATTGCTGATTAGAATATTTAAAGAGATCAAAGCTAATCTATTAGACCAGATGAGACATCTTGGGCTGCTTGGGTTCAAATTCTGGCTGTGCCCATTAAGTTTTAAACAACCTTCCTATGCTCAGTTTTCTGATCTGTGAGATGGGGACGCTGATGATTACCAGTACTCATAGGAGTTAACATGTTTATAAGGGAGCCTTCAAGACAGTCACTAAATATTTATAAAATCAATATCTATGCCAACTCCAATTGGGCTTTTCATGGGTTTTAGGCAAAGGTGAATTTCAACAGGAACCATAAAACGGCTTCTTTTCCTTAGGCATCGTTAACTGCACATTGCCCCATGGGACCTATCTATTGCCCATAATCTTCTTCTGTTGTTGGCCTCAGGAAACCCATTACCTCCTCAGTGCCTTTTACTCTTCTCTATACCCTGTTAAGAGTTAAAGTCCTATGGTTACTATAGTTCCTATAAGCAACCATATGAGGGAAGTTCTGGGTGGAATGAAGACTGGTAGCAGATGACCATAGTGTGGTTACTGATCACCTGCTATTTGACAATGCCAGAAGAGGCACTGTCTCCCCTGTGGGCTTCCAGTCTTCCTCTGACTTGGAGGAGAGGGGCAATGCAGGGACAAGGGTAGGCAAGTGATGGCTGTGGCTGGCTGGCTGGCAGGCTGCTAGATGCCAGCATAGACCATCTGGGCTTCCTGGAACACCTGGTAATGCACAGGCCAGTCCTCCAGAGCCCGCTGAGGGGATCATGGCCATTGGTGATCCCTAAAAGGCAGGACTTTTGTGGGGACTGGGACAGATCTTGGAGGCTCTCGGTTGTATAAGGCACTGATTGACCTTACAGGTGTTAGAACTGGATGAGATCTGTGGAGGCTGGAGGAATAGACCTGGGGGGCCAAAGAGGGGCATTGGTAAGGAGAAGCTTGGGCAGCAAGTCTTTCAATATTCTCATTATTTATTCAAGTGAATAAGGGGTCTGTTGGCTGAAGATCAGCCCCGGATTTAAGAACATGTCACTTGCTTCCCCAGGTTAGAACATCTTTCCAACCATGTCTTTTTTCTACTTCCAAAAGTTATAGACAAGTACTCTATAAGTTCAGGCCTACTAAGTAAGAGGATAGCTTTTGTCATTTCTCACTTGATAATGAGATTTTTATCTATCATAGGGTGGGGAAACAAGCAAACAAACTCCACTATATTTTTCTTTTTCCTTTATGTTAATGATAAATACAGGTGGGAAAAGAATTTTAAATGTGTTTATCACGGGTATGAAAATTACCAATTGTTACTGTTAAATAAATGTACTACTTAAAGATTTGTTTTCTTCTTTGTTGAGATAGGGCAAAAGTTGATTAAATATTGGTTCCCCAGGCTCCCAGTGGATTCTGATCTGACCTATTCAACCTGACCCTTCCCACTCCCACTTTAGGATTAGGGGTTTATTCTTTTGGGTTTTTGCTTCACAGGATGAGGAAATACTTAGGAGGGAGAGAAAAATAAGTGGGTCTACACCTGAGGTTACAAACTAAATCTGTAGGGTCTAGCACCTACGGTAATGAGTGAATGTGAATACGTGGTCTGAGAGTACTAACTGGCTAGGGTTGGCATTATGGCCGAGTGCAAGGAACAAACCCATAGCATCATTCACGAACCAGCTCCAGCCAATTGATATCATGAATGGAGGCCCGATGTTGCCAAATTTTTTAACTTTTGAAAGATCCAAATCTAAGAGTGTGGGTCTGGGGGGTGGCGTGTGAACTTCCTTGGGCTTGAAAACACTGTGCGGGCCAAACAAAGCACATCTGGAGGCCACAGGTCTATTACCTCAACCAGGCCCGAGGCAGGAGATTTTAATGGAATTTGAAGGATTAGAAGTGGGAACGGCTGTGGTATATTTGTGATAAAAGGCAGGAGAGAAAAAAAATAAGGCTTTTTGGAGCGTGTCTGTGATGTTTCTTTGACACACTCAAGAAAACCTAAAGGACAGTAAAGGACAGTGGTTTGAAACAATTTTAGGTTGCTGGACTGTGTACTTTTGACAGGGACAACATCCTATCCCTGAATTACTTCAGTCAATGTTCTAGAAGTACCATATCATAAAAGAGGAACAATTTTTCTCTATATAAGCTAGAGGGTTATTTTGTAACCCTACATTATATGTGAGTTACTTATCTCTTCTCAAGACAAGTAAAATCTTTGCCTTGTTAATAAAAAGAGAAAATTAAGACTTTATTGTGATTAGTGCTACCAAATAAATGTCTAAATCCTGTGTAAAGACTTACTTGAAGGACAACAAGGATACTAATAAAAAAAAAACACTATTAAAGAGAAAGTCCAGTGATGTTGGCTATATTGGACAAGATCTGCATTAGTAAAGAAAGATGGAATGGAAGGTGATAACTCCATTGGTAGATGTAGGTTTCAGCCAAGCTAGAATGGCAAGTCTGGAAAACTTCTAATACGACACTTCTTCCACCAGTCACAAGTTTCTACCACTTGTGATAGAATTATCTAGACTCTTTGATATTAGACTTGGTGATATTATCTCATGTAGTCTTAGGAGTAATTCTTACCTGTTAGGGGGCTGCAGGGGAGCTCTTTCCCCTTGGACTAGAAGAGGTGAATGCTTCTCATCTTTAACATGCAGACTGGTTCACCTAGGGAAATGCTGGAAGTTGGCATCGGGGTGGAGCCTGTGAATTTGCATGTGTAACCAGGTCCCAGGTGATGCCTGAGCACAATTTGAGTAGCAAGAAGCTAAAGGATTGAATAAAGATAGTGAAAAGGGCATACGGACCCACAGGAAGTCCACATTAGGACCTGCACAGAATCAATTCCTCTTTTTTCTAGCAGTAGAACCCGACTTTACTTAGGACAGAACATTTAATTAGAAGGGAACATTTCCTCTTCACGATTAGTTTATGTAGTCCAGATAAGACCACTTCTTCCTTTGCTCTCCTCCTACCCCAACCACCTGGGATAGAGTTAATCATGTGACCCAACCATGGGCAATCAGCAGAAGTACGCAGGTGACCCAAAGTTTAAATGATTTTCAGACCCGGGACCTTGGCTAATGCTAGTGGGAAGGAGGCTTTCTTTAGTGGGTTGTAAAACCTGGAGCTTCCAGTGACCATCATGAAAGGTCAATAAAGCCAACACAGAAGAAGCAGAGCTAAGATTTAGAAAAAGAAAGATTCCTAATGACATCTTTTGAATGCCTGGATCCATCCATGCCTGAGGCTTGAATTGTTGGTCACTTAAGTCAATTTGATCTGTGCTTCTGTCACTTAAAACAGATAGCATCCTGCTAAATACAGTAGTAGATGAAGCCTGGTACACAGTAGGAATTAGGGAGATAATTGTAGCCTTCTCAGCATAATTTTTCCTTGATTGAACTGAGCACTGTGTGTGCATGTGTGTATAATGTTTTTTTCCAGAGAAGAAACAATCTGAGACTGTAAGTTAGGTGACAAGCAATTTTATTTTGCAAAACAATCACTATACAGCAACAAATACATTTGCAAATTTTGATTGAAAAACATGAACTAACTACAACCAGCCATTGAAGAAATGCCTTTCTATGGTAACAGGCTCTAGAATTATCAGAAGAAAGAAACCCCCCAGAGATTTGTAGCGGCATGTTGGAACCTTGGAATCCCAGCATACAGAGTATACTTTGTGTTGATTTTTTTTTCTTTTTGCTAAAGTTGAAGTAGATTTTCATGATTGACATTTTCTAAGTTTAAAAATAAGCTATTTCCTGCAGAGGGACTTGGCCTCAACCTACACACCCAGGCTAAAAATCCTAGGTGTAAAAACACAAACATCAGTGTTGATTTTAGCACATCAATCTTGGAAGGAATGCCTAAAGTTTGTCTTTCCAAGTCATGAATGTATTTTTGTTTTTGGGTACTTAGACCATGAATAGTTTATTTTCCTCATTTTTGTGGCATGAAAAATAGGAGAAAAAGTGTAATTGTAGCAATGTCACAATCAACCACATTGAGATGATTTCTTTAACAATATCGACATGATGTTATATTTTGACTGATGATTCTATTTCCTGCTGTATTACTATATGAATGTGTGGAGAAGACCAGCTACCATCAGGAGATTCTTCCATTTAACAGAGTTCTCTCTTCAGCCTTCTTTAGCCAAACCTAGTTGGTGTTACACAGGTGTCTTGCTTGTGGGTGGGATTTCAGCCTATCACCCTGCTGGAACTCAGCAGGAGAATCCAGAGAGAGTTGGTTCCTAAATGAACATGGCCTTTGAAACTCATCAGGAACTTGGATCTTCCCTGTGTCATTATGAAGTACCCAATTATTGGTTGCAGGTGACCCAAGAGAGTGAGTTCATTGGAGAAGCTGGCCTTTTAACTCTTCGCAGCTCTGGATTACTTATGTATCCTTAAACAGGTTCTCAAAGGCTAAAGCCAGAGAGAAACTGGCATTAGTAGATCTAGAATTGGAACTATGAAGCTTTAATTTCTAGATCAGCGTATGGGTATCCCCACAAGAGTGGTGTTCAAAAAGCTTAATTTGTGTCGTTAATCTTGAGAGTGAAGGCAAGATACGTTCCACCCCCTCTTCCCATAAGAAGACATTTAGCCTGTGTGTTTCCCTCTTCCATTGGTACAAATTATCAGTTTCTTTTTGTTAACATTGTAAAGAATCACATTTCCATACAAAGGAAGGGCATTTATTCATTATAATTTTGCTGTGATTTGAAATAAACATTTGTTTTAATGCCAAATCTAAGTTAAACTTAGTGCTTTATATAATCTTTATTTGGGGCAAGTATTTGTAGGAAATGGAATTTTAATATGTACAGCATAATTACTTATTCTTAAGTTTCACAAAAAATTTAAACCAGGTTGATAAAAAAATGCTTATTTTGTGGGTTAAGACTGTCCTAATCAACTGTTAACTTCTTTCTGGAGAACTTTAATCACTATCTAACACTATCAAACATGTAAGAAAGTACCATAAGTCTCCATATAACTATTCTTTCTTCCATTATTTTCTGGTGCATTTCAAGGGAAGTTGATGAATAAAATGCTCAGATTGGTCAAATCCACATCACAGCACTTACTAGGCAGAAAATAGACATATCCATGGTCATACTGAGCAGTTTCTAATTTTTTGACTGCCGTATAAAATAACTGATTTATATTTTCAGACATGTTTGCCTATGTAAAGCTTTCTTGTTGAGAATGAATGATATGATTTTGCTCCTAGAGTTTTTTTGATGGGAGTCACATTGGTTGCAATATCCAGTGGTCACAAAATGGCAGTACCTGTGTCTCTCTGTCTTTGTATCCCTTGGCTGTGTTCTTAGATACTACTATACTTCCTCATTGCTACATCCATGCTCATCATTTCCTCCTTTATATTCAGGAATTGGCTTACGGACATCAAACACCTATCAGACCATTTGCCTTTGACTGTTCATATCCAACCTACCAGCCCCGAGCAAGAAAAAACAGAGATAAAATACATAAGAGCATCCACCCAGACTGGTAACTCATTGCATATTCAGGCCATTGACTATAAATTGCTTATTCACAAGTCTAAAATGAATGATTTGTGAGAGGAATTAATTCATTTGTGATTTCTAGATTCAATATTAAGCCAGACCAACATTACCTTTTGATAAGTAATAGTCATATAGTGCTCCTTTACAGAGGGCAATGTTGGGAGTCCTGAAAAAACTGATTTAGATATCTGTATCTCAAATGTTTTGTAGCTATACCTTCTCAAAATACTGTATTTGTCCTTTCTGATCAAGGGATCTTTACTTTGGGTAAGAAAGCCAAATGTTTTCTATCAGGTAATTTAATTAGCAGTAACTTTTTGGAGGAGTGGGGCAACATGTCCCAAACTCCCTCTGTGATTTTCAACTTTAGCAAATGGAAAAAAAAAAAAAAAAAGAAAGAAATCCTAAGAAGTCTGTTTTGTGAATGATTACAGGAATAAAACCCAAACTATTCCATAATTCAAAATGAGATAAATCCATAATCTTAAACCAATAATCTGTAAACCCTTTCAATGTATAACTGGACCCACCCCCACAAACTCCATGTTGGTAAAAGCAAAGAAAAAAAATTTTTCCTAGCATCACGGGAGAGACTTGTATCTGGCACTAAAACAGGGTTACAGCTCTGAGTTGTTACAGGAAGCAACTTCATGCTAAAACTTTTTGTTCTTTTTTAATGTATTTTTTTTTTTTTTTGAGTAGGGAAAGAACCCTGCTAACATCTACTTTCACATACCTAAAATTGCAACACCAAAGGGTGCAGGAGACACAGATACTGTGAATAAGGAAGTATAATATTCAAGTATATGAGGAAGTATCACAAATGGCCACAGAGAAATATATATATATTTATATCTATAATACTGTATCAAACAGACGGAAAGGGAGTGTGAAACTGGTAGTGTGGACACAAATCTAGCTGATCAACTGACATTCTAATCAGACACGAGCCCATCCTAATGAAAGTGCTTCATTCCTAAGAGATGCACTTTTATACCACTTCCTCAACCACAGATCAAATGCTTCGTAACTATTTTTAATTAGTTAAATAATTTATTGGATTGACTTATACTCTGATATAATTATCCAGGTCCCAAATGTTAATAACTTAACTGAATCTTTCTTCCCATTTATACAAAATAACACTTAAAAAAAAAAAAAAACAACAACTTATTTCTTACATGCTCTTTCCTTCCTGCAATCAGACTCCTTGATTTAATTTAACCTGTAATAAGTTAAAATGGGCAGCTTTTATCTTTTCACCCAGCAACAGAATAGTGAAATGAGCAGCTTGGATTTCAACAAGGCCTTTCAGAATGTATGGATAGCCTTCAGGCACATGAAAGGTAAAAATGCAAGTTTTAAAATAATAATACTCCATGCAAAACAGAGCAGAGCAAAAATAATTGTCCAACTGTACTCATGTAAAGCCAGTGTCTTCCTGTTGCAAATGGAAATCAAGTCAATTTCTGCATATACTATTCATTGTTTTTTTATAAAATTGTAACAATTACTACAGTTTGGGAATGAGATTATTTATTTTATGGTTTGTAAAGAATGAATATAACACCTGCTCAGAGCCCACGCCTGCCAAGAGCTCATGCCTAAATATTATTACTTCAACGCTAAATGAGAAATATTCACAAGCCCTGCTTAGCGAGTGCAGCAGTGACATCCTCAGCCAAAGTGGCAAGCTGAGGGGATTCGAGCAGGTTGATGCTTCCAGAGGAGGAGACATTGCTGAGTCGTCGCGGGGACGCCACGCTGGATCTGCCTGGGGACTGCGTGATGATCTCAGCTCCGTGGTCCACACGGGCCTTAGCATGCTCTCTGAAGTTCAGCTTTTGACTGTCAATCTGTTCAAGACAAACATCAGTCCTTGTTAACTCAAGCATCTTAAATGGCCCCTAGACCTCCCATCGTGTCTCAGAGCTGATGTCAATGTCACTTCTGTTCAGCTCTGCCATCTCTCCTTCCTCTGTGCCCAGGTCTTCCATCTGGGACCCATTTTGATAAGGAGTATTTCAGAAGGATTAAAACAAAACAAAATAAGACAGGCTCGGCTCGCGACCTTGTTTCTTACCTTGACATTACCACCTCCAGGTACATGGTGAGCATTGTCGAGTGAGCCAACTTTAGCTTGGGCCTTTTCTTTGAAATCCAGTTTTACACTCTCAATCTTCACACGCCCACCACCTGTGAGAGGACAAAGCTTTTAAATGCCTTGCTACCATGACATCTTCTATTTATGGTGACTATTTCCCTAAAACGATTTCAGTAGATAGACCATCACAAAGCACAAACTTCATTTACTATTCTTTTGACCACAGATGTGATGGGGATTTTTTTAGAATTCTAGTCCATACCATTATTCCCATACCACCCAAGGTAATGACATCTTTATTTTGTACCATTATATGGCGTGCTCTACATATTAATATCTTTTTCCTCTAAGCCAAAGTGAAGGCTGATTTCTAGATAAGTTTCCAATGCACTTATCTATTTTGAAACTTATCCCCTCTGCTCTTTACTTTTCAACTAATAAATTCTTCTTAGTAATCTACCTATGTCTAACCTAAAATATACGAGGGGCATTTCCCTATCTATACAACAAAAACTCTAAAAATAACACAATGAAAATATCTCCTTTCACCCTTTCTAAAACATGGAACATCCAATCTCTTATCCTTAAGGGTGCAAATTAAATTGAAATGAAGATCTTCTTTAATGTTCTTCATGGTAATAGGTCACGTTTCCAAAAAACTATAGGTTAGGAATGGTGCACATATGGGTCATATATTCATTTGTAAAATTTCAACACTGAGAGCTTGACTGATGAAATTCGAGCTGGAAACTAAGTGGTTTATAACTAGAGAGTTTTGAGAGTGTCCCGTTATCATTAGCAGATGGAGTAATAGGAGGAGAACATTAAGAGATCCCATTCTTACACAGATGCCATAGGACCAATCTTACACTCATTTTGATCTGATAACGGGGATACAGTTTGGACCATGCCATTTCCCTAAATGCTAGTCTTAAATTTGAGGATCTACTGATAGATGAGAGTGCCAACATGCCACCTTTTACAGTGATGCCCCTATCTCTGCATGCCTTTTCCATCTTGCAAATGCAAGGAGTTCAAGCCCAGTTGGTATCCATTGTCCTTTAGTCTGAATTAGACTCCTTTACCTCTCCACCTAAGATTTGCTTTCACTTTGATTAGCAATTTGGTTTTGGCTGTGTGCATTTCTTTGAAAGGCCAGTGGTAAATGACATGATCCTCTACTATTATTGCATCTGTCTTAGGATTTTGACTCGGGAGAAACATGGAAAAGCTTTTTCAATTTTGGACTCTTGACGCTTATTTATCTCTCAAGGTCAGCAAAGAAAGGTCTGTTAAGTCTTCACAGACTTAGACCTTGCAGTATTTTTCTCATATGATACCTGGACATTTACAATGACACCCAACTACCTGGGAAAGTGCCCCTTGAAATTAAATGGTGTGATTAGATTACATTTTGAAGATATATCCATTCGTTCTTCTGAAGGTATAGGATGTGCATGATGTTATTTAGCTCATGCTTACAGGAGACATGTAGTTGTCCCTCCCTCAAAATATGTATTATTGCAATAAATTTTATTCTTCCAACATTTCACCTGGCCATGTGGGTCTCACTTGTTAGTTGTGATGGGATTAGTGTGATTTATAAAACATACTTATCTTGATTAGAGCATAGAGGATGTTGAATTCTCTAGATGAGATCCACTTTCTTGGGACCTTTTCTATTATTTTTTGGTAGCCTTTAATAGAAGTGGCCTTTTCAAGCTCTCTTTTATGATTCTATGTTGTGTCAACATAACTGTGTTAAAATTTTTGTTGAATTCTATTTTACGACAGAAAAAAAAATGTAAGGTTGACCCCAAATATATTCAGGAAAGGAAGCTCGAGAAGTCTGTTTTTGTGAAAATCCTACTAGAAACTTTTATATAACTATTAGAGAAGCCCATTTGAATTCATGGATCTATCCCCTTGGTCCTGAAGAATCCTGGCACCCACCAGGAGCAGTGATTGTGAAGGACTATAATCTTTATCAGGCCTCATACATCCTAAAGTTGAGCTTCCAGGTATTGAGTTGTTGCCTTTATTTTCTCTGTACATATTCCACATTCCAAAGTAACTTTGTGAAAAGCTTGCTGTTGTCAAGGATCATAGTGTTAACACTTCTTTATGAATTTAGTCATCTGCTGCAGTTCTTAGAAAAGTAAGATCCAGATTTAGAAATAGGTGGGAGTCTATGACAATAGTCTTTTATGACCAATAAATCTTACATAGACTATTTCCTTAACTGTGTAACATTTTTCTGTGCATCAAGAGTCTGGTTGAATTTGGCTAATGGAATACTTACTGTCTAAAATAAAGAATTCAAAATTTTATTTTGAATTCTGGAAGAAAATAGGTGGTATGGCCAAATACTTGTTATGTTGACACAGGAGTAGAGTCAACTAAGTGTTTGTAAGCTTGAGGTACAGACAGAATTGTGACGATATGCAGTATGACACCATGTCCCTGCTGCCTCGGGAATGAAAAAGAAGCTAATTCCAGGGTAACAGTTCTGAAATTAGTATTGGACATTATTGGGGATAATCTACAAAAAGACATGACCACTGATTGACCTGAGAGCTGGACCCGGGCACTTAGAGACTTCTTGTTCCCTACCCTGTCCTGGGAATGTGGGTTCTGCTTGCCTTTCCTGCTTCCAGAGGCTGCTCGAAGGACATAGCTCTGTGATAACGATGTGGTGTTGACAGCTACACTGTAAACATGACTAAACCCAGTTAAGGCCTCTTTATAAGCTTCTAAGATTTGGCAAGTAGGTGTTGGGATCCACCTTGCTGCTACCCAAGACAAACGTCATATGTAAATTCCCTTTCCTTATTAAAATTTCCACTGCCAACCTGGAGTGGCCTGCCTCTTTCTTCAGTTTCTTCCTGCCTTCTGAGTACAGGGGCCAATTTCAGATTATACCAGGGAAGCTCCCAAGAGGATCGTGAACCAACAGAGATTCCATATATGTATTTTCTAACTCCTTGATTTACTTTATGAACACACCTTCTCAAAGTGAAGCCTGACCCCTAGACATGTTTCCAATGCATTTATTCATTTTGAAACTTATCCTATCTACATTTGATTTTCAACTAATTTTCAATTAGTACATTGCTAATAATCTTCTCTGGGTCACAAATCTTATTGGACTCAATTGTTGTTGTCGTTGCTCTTTTTCTTTTTAAATAGGCTTCAAGCTCAGCGTGGAGCCCAATGCAGGGCTTGAACTCATGACCCTGTGATCAAGATCTGAGCTGAGATCAAGAGTCGGTGCTTAACCAACTGAGCTACCCAGGTGCCCTGGGGCTCACAGTTCTTATCCCTCATTTCTGATAACATTTGAGATAATGAATGGTAATAACCTATTACTTGGTTTAATTAAGTTATCAGGCATACTAACATCGTGTCCTTCTATAATTCAATGGTATATACTGTGTCAAAACATTCTTAAGAAAATTATAAATTTGACAGTTGTCCACTATTTACATAGGCATGCAGGTAGAATTTAATAAAAATCTGTGATAATGATACTCAGAATAAAAAATGACTCATAATATGTTAGATTTACATTTTAAAGATGAAATAATTCCCAGCAAGTATGAATATAAATTCTACTTTAGACCACTAGTCCCATAGGATATTCTAGAAAAACAGGAGGCCAATGGTTAAATAAATTGGGATAAGCACTGCATCAAGCAATGGATCCATTAAGCACTGCATTCTGCTGAGGGTTCGTAATGCTTATTGACCTACTATAGGATCTGAGAAATTCAGCAGATAAACACATTTCATCAGCTTTGCTTAAGCATAAACCCTATTTCACATAATGTAGAAAAAACGTTTTCATGAAAAATCTTTGGAAATGCTAATTTCAGCTCATGTAATTATGTATGAATACATGGCCCAAGGTATTTTATGGACTATATATTTTAAAAGAACTCCAGTGTGCAGGTTGAGAACGTAGAGATAAATGCATTTTATATATCTTTTGATTTTGAACTTGTCCTATGATATGTGGCCTCTTTGTGATATTGAAGTTTATCTGTCCAAATGAAGATGGCTTGAAGTTTCTAGCTTAAGTTTCTATTAATAAAAGCATGCATTTTCAGGATTTTGAGACATTTTTCCAATTAGATATTTCATAACAAAATTTTGCTTGTCAATTTCTTAAACACAATTTAATATTTCTCTAACTACTAAGAAGAATTTACTTACCTGGCCTGTGGCGGATGTTCTTCAGAGAGCCACATTTGGATGTCACATGGCTTAGGTCTATCTTCTTGGTAACAATCTGTACCTGTATGAGCCACATAAAATATGCTTAAAATGGTTGGGACATAGACAAGCTCCCAAGCTCATATGCAAAACCCACAAACATATCCAAGCTCACAACACCTAACAACACAGAAACCCAAACTGAAGTACATACACACACACAGGAAAACATAACCTCCCAATATCCTCCCATGTTTGGTTGGGGAGAAGGACTAAAGTGAAAGAAAATCCTAGAATAGAAGATTTTATTAGTAGAAAACAGATCATGCCACAAGAGGATAGCAACACCTGGATTAATAGGGCAAGCTTCCACTCAGAGAATGAAACCACACGGTGTTAAACCTTCCCATAAGCAAAAAGCCAAGTGAAGAGATGAATTATTTTTTTTAAAAGTGACTTTTACATAAAAGTGACCACCATTGCTCATAGATATAAGAAGACCACCACTGCTTTAAGATACAAGAAGAAAGCTGTAACCATGCTTTTCTAGAATACTATTGTCATGTCTTGGCTAATGGAATTTTTCTCATACACCAAATTATAAGATGGTATCAACATTTTTTCTTGTATTTTATTGAAATTATTTCCTCTCCCCGTGTTAGAAACAGTGCTTTTCCAAATGTGGGCTGTTGTCCATTTGCATTAGATGTACATGGGATTACTGAATTGGACACTGTGGAAATGAGGCCATGGAATCTGCATATTTGAACAAGTGATTCTTCTCTAGAGGAAAGTTTAAGACTATTGTTTTGGAGGTTGGAAGCTCCCCCAATTTCTTTAAGATGGTTAGTTATCTCATTTATCCTTTGCCACTTAGCTGTTTGGACCAGCAGGCCCTGCAGTAGAGGATAGGGGTCACCCTTTGATACCCTCCAGTTATTTCCCAGGACCGAGACTGTTTCTGTGAAAGTATCACATGGTTTGCACTTACAGTCAGGACACAGGGAGGAGGGCAGTGTGTCAATGTAAATACTGATCCTGAGGCTTAGCCCAGCACCCTTAAAGGAGCCCAGCAAACCTTGTTATAGACTTCCTATGACAGTGACATTTTCATGCTCAGTGGGACTAGTTCAAGCAAGAGGTGACAGCTCCTGGTAGAAGGCAGTTGTTTGTCCCCTTTCACTGCTTGACTCCATCTCTGCCCAGCTGAGGAGCAAGGAGCCAAGAGTTATTAAACAGGTGAGAAATCTGGACTTTACACTGTAAATTACTTAAGTCACAGATGGCCAGGTTCTGAAGTTTTAGGTGACAGGATCTGTAGAACAGATAGTCAGCCTGGCTCACCTCTTTTATTATTCTTATTTTGTGAAGAATCATGCTGACTATACCTTGGGTTTGCCTCTGCCTCAACTACATTTTAGAAACATGGATTCATCTTTCCCTTCCTCTCAAAGGACATTATTTCCACTCAATTCAAGGCACAGAAAACAAAATCCCGTCAAGATGAAATTTATATTGGGACTTTGAATGACACATGAACTGTGCTTCATTAGTTTTGCATTATTGCAAATGATATCCTAACTCTCATGAATAGCGATGGACAAAAGACTGTCATAATACACTTTAGGTACTTTCAAGTGTATCAGCCTTTGCTTCAAGAGTAATTTAAATGGAACTATAAATGTGTGTGTGCCCAGCTGACTTCTGTTGGGGAATAGAGACAGCATGAGGAAATACCTTGAAGCCAAAGGCCAGCAAACAAAATTGGCAAGTGAGGTGGGTTTGCCATCCCCCTGAAAACCACTGTGCAGTCCATTAAGGTTTTATTCCTCAATTCAAAGAAAGAAATTTGTTGATGACCTTACAGGGAAGGATGGGAAGTCCACCAGCAAAAATGCAAGGGTGACCAGCTCCCCGACCAGGGCACACGTGGAGCAGCAACAAGAAGGGGGGTGTGTATTGTGAGGAAGGCAGGAAAAGAGACAGTGTGCTGGCTGTGCAGATGGCTCCACACAATCAGGACAGCTTTCTAATAGAAGCTTCTACTTACATTTCCGCCCCCAGCAGAATGTTTGATGTTATCCTTGGAACCACATCTGGACTGAACCTTGCTAAAATCGATCTTCTTGTTTAAAATCCTAACCTAAAAGGAATTGGAGGTAACTTCACCGTGCATTTTTCTTTCAGTATGCTGGGTATAGGGAGCCAGAATGGATCAGTGCCAAGGAGGCTCCAAACTTCCTTCCACCTACATAATCATTTAAGAGAAAAAAAACCTAACACTGGAACTGAAGAATAGATCTATCATATAAATATGAACCGCTATTCTCCTGAATCCCCAAGGGCCAAATGCTCAAGAACTTTAGACATCCAAGTTGTAGGCAGGTGTAATCTGGAAATGATGAGAAGAATAGAAAAATAAAAATTGGGTCATCTGTGATGGGGAGGCTCCTGATACTGTGGACAATGCTGGGACTCAGGTCTACTCTATGAAAGGCCCAATAGTGTAATTCAGTGTAGTAGATGCCCTATCCCCTTAAATCCTACAGTATCAGCCATTGTAATTATAAATTACCTGGTACATTTGACTTTTTATTGGTTGACATAGCACAGGTGAGGTTCATGACTGGTTGGGCTGAATGCCATTGATGAGGGTTCTTATGCATCCAGTGGAAGAACCCTTGCTTTCCCAAGGGGGTCAACAAGGAGGCTCAGGGCCTCCTCTGCTGAAAAGGCTTCACTACTGCCTTGCAGGTTTGGTTCAGTGGTCTTCTGAGAGGCCTCTCTCTGACAGCTGCTCATAAACAGCCATAAACCTTGGATGATTGGTGTGGAAGCATTCTTTCCATTTTTAGAAGGAAGCAAACCAAGGACCATTAGTTAGCTGACTTATACTAGGTCATGTAAAGGTAGTCCAGGCCTTCATTAGGTCCAAAAGGTTTGAGGCTAGGCGTTTTATTTCTATTTTCAGAAAGTTCAGTATTCATCTTAAGGACAATAGCAAATCTAGATCTGGACAGATATTACTCTAGTGTAATGTAATGTGTAAAGTAATAGCTCTTGTGACTTCTTTCGTGTGTCTTAAATTTTGCATGTTTTGGAGGGCACATGAATAACGTAAGCAGGGAAAGAAAGGTTTATTTTTGTTGTTTGTTTCTTTGATTTTACTTTGGCTACTTCTACTACTCTGCCGGTATCCCTTTAATAGCTAAAGAGAAATTATGTTTTCAATGCTTTAGGGGACAGTTTGTCCTCTTATTATAAAAAGCTAAATAAATATATCCTAGATATACAGCCCTCTCCAAGAGTGGTATCACATCTCTTGGTATTTGCAAAACAGAGTAAAAAATTCAAGTTGACATTGAGTCCTGACTATTTTTAACTAGACAAAGCTTAAATTGCAGTGCCTGCCTACCACTGACAAGAGAGCTTGTCCCTTACAGGGAAATATCATTGACAGCTCTCATCGGCTGCCCAAGGAAAGGGCCTCTTGCCAAAATCTGAATTCAGAAAACATGATGACTGGGCCACACTTTAGGGCATGATAAAAATTCCAATTTAAAAAGAAGGGGGTAATATCACTGAGTCTGTATCTAACAATAAGTGTAGTTGTATGCTAGGAATTTCACATAAAATGGAGACACAAATAACTTTGTCAACAAGGGCCATTACACCTCAAGCCTCACAGATAAATTATTTGTAGAAAGCAAATCATTTTATTATTTCAAATAATAATATTTTTAATTATCCTCCATGAGTATCTATTTTGTCAATGAAACAGAATTCATCTAAGCCATTTTTCCTAATCCTTGTGGATGTACAGGGTCTCATATTCCATTTGCAAATTTTAATTTAGAGATCATTAGAATACAAATCAAGTGACTCATTACCAAGTGATCAAAGCCAAATGTTAAATCTGATTCACTTGTTGCAAAAATGGAAATTCCAATTTTAGTTGCATGAATCTGTTTGACTCTAACATTTAATCAACCGGCAATTTTTATGATTTCTAAAACAAATGATTCAAACCTAAAGGGGGCACATTGCTAGCATTATTTAAAGACACTTTAAATCTTAAAATCCTAAAACTTAAAGGCTGACTTCTGTCGATTTTCCTCAGATTTTCTACAGAATCATAGATTTTCTAGTGAAACAACCAGGGGTCTTTTTTGACGGTAGACTTTCCCAACCTATGTCTTTTCAATTCTTAAGATGAAGCAGACCTTTGACATGCATTAATGGCATGTTCTTTACATATTTCCATATTTGTAATAGCTTCAGAGTATATTGTTTTTGCTAAACAAATAAGGCAGAATATGACATTCACCATTTTGCTTGATGGTTGAATAGACAGAAACAAAATCACTTTGGCCACTAGATGCTTGATGCTCAGTAAAGTTATGCTCTAGCTTGACAACTTGCACCCACCTAGTCCATGTGATGCACATTTATGCTTTAACAAAACCACAAAATACTTCATGGCAAAGAACTCTGGGATCATTTACAAATAATTAACACCTTAGGGAGTTAATTCCACAAATATCAGCAGTCCTCGGAAATCATTCCACAAAATAGAAGAATAGATAGCTGCTGTGAAGGAGAAAGCTTTATTCCAGATTCGTGCTCTTTTTCTAAATCAGAGACTCAAATTTTAACTCTCTGTGCTCTATGGATGGGTCTAAATAAAAATGACTTTTTTGGGTAAGGAATTTCCATCGAGCTTTTGTTTTCATATATATCAAGGGAAAATTATTTTGACATTTCAGAGATGGTCTAGAAAAAATATAACAAACTTCTATTTGATGAACTAATTTTCTATATTCATGATATGGAGGAAAAAATATTTGAATAATCATTATACAAGGTTAACTCTAAAGCACATTTTATCTTTTTTGTCAATTTCTTTCAGTCAAAATTTTTACCTGCACTATTAATGCAAAATGGAGTCATTTGAAAGAGTAGCAATCTTTCCTTCTGTGTACTTTACAGTGGAAGGGAAATGCATTATTTCAATTAACTGAATCATCTTCATAAAGCTCTGCCTTACTCAAAATTCTCCCAAAGTCTATTTTCTATTAGATGCATCAAAAATTCTTAGGTAGGCCATCAGGTTCTCCAAATTCTTATTTTTGAGCCTGCTTCTCAAAATTTTACATTTTGGCCAGACAGTGTTGCATTCCATACTTTAAGGCCCTTGTTTACATTTTGAAGTTTATTCCCATGCTTTCTTTATGTTATCTCTCGCTAGAATGCCTCATTCCAAGTTGAGTCTGGAACTCGTCATTCTTCAAGGATCAGCCCATCAGTGCCTCTCAAGGGAGGCTGGCAAAAAAGGATTTCAGTCTCAGGAACAAAGGTGACTTGCTTGCATTCACTGTTGACTTTTCATTTACATAAGAGTCATATAAGAAAGAGTTAAAAAGAATAGACTAATGTAATTGAATAATTAATCAGAATTATCTTATTTTACTTTTTACTAATTCTATCCTCCTCCACCACATTAGGGAAGACCAGTGTAGTGACTTTCTGGATATTCCTGGTGCGACTCTAGTTGGATTTTATAATGATGGTTCAGTTGAAATGATATGCCACTGTACTCTCTCTGCATGGAAGTTTGAATGCTCCTTTAGAGAAACACACTTCTTTTTCTCCCCAAATGAGGTTGCTTTAAGAAAGGACCAGGAGACAAAACGTAGGATATGTCTGAAGGCAAGAACAAATTTCTTTTTACCGGAGCCTCGTTGGAAATACAAAACGTGTAAAATGAAAGAAAATATAATCCTGGCTTATGGTTTTTAGTAAAACGATTTATAAACCAGAGGCATTAATCACCATGTCAACTTGAATTTCTTAAGCATTGGTGTTTTGATCTTTTTTTAAAATTTGACACACTCTGATGCTGGTTTCTTTATCAAAAGATCCACATGCAGCTCAAGATAGCAAGATATGGAGATTAGCTGGGAGTTCAAAAGTTTGGATTCTCTTCTTGGCTCTCCTACATGATAGTGCTAGGCAACCTCTAGCTAGGTATGGTCCTTAATTGCTGTATCACTTCTTTATTCCTCCATCTAACGTTGTCTTAGAAAGAATACTATTTTTTTTCTTTTGAACAGGTAGTGGCCAGTGACACTCAACTGATTTCCCTTCAACTTTCCAGGAGATTAAGCTTTTCCCTTGGCTTTACATGATTTCTCAGGAGTGCTTAAAAATAAAGCCTTTCCTTGGCCTTGCATTAGAAAAACACTTTCTCTCCCTCTCCCTCTCTCAAAAGTATTTCCCATTTTATAGCATTCAATTTTAATGAAAACTATTTATTGAGCCTATTTAGGGTCCTGCAGTATCATGTATTAAAACAAAAGGGGCTCCTGGGTGACTCAGTCAGTTAAGCATTGGACTCAGTTTCGGCTCAGGTCATGATCTCATGAGTTTGAGCCTCGTGTGGAGCTCTGTGCTGACCATGGAGCCTGCTGTGACTCTCTCTCTCTCTCCCTCTCTCTCTGCCTCTCCCGCCTCTCAAAATAAAGAAATAAACACTTAAAAAAATGACAACCTCAGATATTTCTGAAGAATAAAAGTTCTCTGGAACAGATGATGTTTTACAAAGACTCTTTTGTTAACAACCATGTACTCAGATTAAAATGCATATAGACTTTATAGTCTATTTCACATTTTTTTAATTTATTGAATTGCAAGGTCTCTTTTCTTTTTAATTTACACAGAGAGAGAGACAGAGTGCAAGCAGGAGAGAGGAGCAGAGGGAGAGAAAGAAGAGAATCTTAAGTAGGCTCCATGCTCAGCACGGAACCCGACTTGGGGCTTGATCCCACGACTCTGGGATCATGACCTGAGCAGAAATCCAGAGCTGTTTATTCAACCCACTGAGCCACCCAGATGCCCCTCTATTTCAAACTTTAACTCTTCCTATACTGACCTATAACTTCTTCAGAATTTGATGTATCAAATATAAGCAATAAATAGAGTGCACATGTAAATAGAAATAACCGTTTATATCAAAACCTACAATTCCACGGAGCTCTAAAGCAAAAGGATACATTGGAGGGGCCCATCAAGATGCCAGCCCAATTTTTCTATGCAGGCTATGCCACACAGCAAAAAACAGAACCACATCAAAAACCCTGAATAAGCAAATAATGCTGAAAAATTTGTAAAGAAATGTTTGGTGGAACAGACACTGAGTTTAGGCATTAACCTCATGGTTGAACACTGGCACTACATTTTTTTGTTCAGTTTAAATTTGTAAGAAATTTAAGGAATAGTGGACCAAGTGTAAAGGCAGTAAGTTTTTTTTTTAATTTTTTTAATGTTTATTTATTTTCGAGAGAGAGGCAGACTACAAGCGGGGAAGGGGTAGAGAGAGAGGGAGAGACAGAATTGGAAGCTGTCATTTCCACTGAGCCATGCAGGCACCCCAAGGCAGGAAGTTTTAAAGGGTTTATTTAGGGGGTGCCTGGGTAGCTCGGTAGGTTAAGCATCCAATTTCAGCTCAAGTCATGGTCTTGCAGTTTGTGAGTTCGAGCCCCACATCAGGCTCTATGCTGACATCTCAGAGCCTGGAGCCTGCTTAGATTCTTTGTGTCCCTCTCTCTCTGCCCCTCCCCCACTCACACTCTGTCTCTCTCTCAAAAAATGAATAAACATTAAAAAAAATTTTAATTTAGTTCAGTTGTTTGAAAATAATCTGAGATTCAAGGTTGTTCCTATGTCCTTGCTTGGCTTGTAAGTAAATAGCAAACATAAAAAGGACTCTATAGGCCTCAACTTGTAATGATTTTTATCATAGTTTTTAAATAATTAATATTTATGAAGCCTAGCTCCAAAATTTTTCATTACCCTACAAAAGATACTTAAATTATAGTTATAAAATTTCTCTTGCATAAAGACAGGGTCCATGATATTAAGGAGCTTTTGCTTTGAGATAATGTTGACTTTCAAACACACACACACACACACACACACACACACACACACACACCCTTGTCAGTATAATATAATGCATATTCAGTGAATAGTTTTTCTTCATGCTGGATTGACAGTATTTTAAAGCTTATGGGGTATTTTATTGCTTTTCTTATTTAGCACTTATTTATAGCCCAATGAGATGGAAAGAAATGGCTTGGAAAGGACTTTAAATTATTACATAAGGGCAAGACAGCTAGGGGAAGATAGGAAATGAAAAAAAAAAAGCCACTTCTTTTCTGCCTAGATTGTAGAGACCATGTCTCTTTCCATTTGTCATAGAGTACCCATCAGGGTCTTAATAAATGTTTGATGAAATCATACCCAATGAGAATGAGGAATAAATCTAAATAAATTTTAATTCTCTTTTAATTTATAAAGCTTATAATTTTATTAATTTACTTATATGTTAATAGCACTCAGTAGACCTTTCACAATGGTGGCCATCATAATTTGACAGAATGAGAAAAAAAACCCTGTTTCAGTATAATTTATTACTTGCCTCCAGCATTAATTCCATTTTCTCCTTGAATATGAAACTAAAAGTAACTTATTCAAATTACATGTGAAAGGCCCAAAAAGTTTTCTAATTCCTAAAACTTTATAAGAAAATCTAAAAAAGTTTCCTGTCCACATTTCCCTCATCCGTTCCCTCCTTCCTCCCTCTCTCCCAATTACATTTCAGAAGCACTGATTGCTTTACTCAAGTTCAGCTTGCCCTTTGTGGCACATACTTAAGAAATTTGTTAGAATAGCTAAGTGAATATTCTTAATGAGTTGTAGTGAAAAAATACTATCAATCTCTTAAGTAGAACCATGAATTTGAGAGTTTAAAGTGACCTCACCATCTGCTTAAATGAAATGGTATGGCATTAAGATAGTACAAATACATTATATTAATGGCATCACAAAAAGAAGTATATTTTGTTGTTTCTATTGTCTTTTTAAAAAAGTTCACTTATTGATTTTGAGAGGGAGAGAGAGAGAGAGTGTGACGGGGGGAGGGGGCAGAGAAAGAGGGAGAGAGAGAATCCCAAGCAGACTCTGGGCCGAGCCTCAAGCGGGGTTCAAGTCTCATGAACCGTGAGATCATGACCTGAGCCAAAATCAAGAGTTGGATGTTTAACCAACTGAGGCCCCCAGGTGCTCCTCTAAATAAGTTTTTTAAAAAGATGCTAGGGCAACACTGACTGGGAAGGTAATAGACTGACACATTCTACAAGATTCTGTATATAAAAGAGAAGTACTGTTCTTTTCTTTAACAGGTGTGACTTGCTTGAAGATGCCACCATCTGTAGCGCAGCTGACCTGAAAATGACTGACTGTTCCATGAACGAAGGAGAAGTATATAATCCACAAGGTAATCAGTCAAATCCATAGACATGTCCTTGCAGAGATCATGATCTAGCTAACCATCATATCCAAAAAGCTATAAAATACAATAGTTTTTGTGAAGTCACCCCATCAGTAACTTTCAACTATGACAAGGGTACAAAAATTGTTCTTTGTATAGTGATCTTCATAAAGCTTTTGGAGAAAAAAACGAGAAACTTGTTAAAGCATGTAAAAGTATTCCACATAAATCAAAGTACCTATAAAAAAGCTGATCCATTGATAGGAAGGGTAAAAAGTACCATTCACTGAGTTCTTGTCTAAATTTTTTATGCCACGCATTTAGAGAAACTGTTTATTTTCCTACTTCTGTTTAAATCAAGCAGCTGTGTTCTTAAAAAGCTAACACTATTGATTGTAAAATCTAGATTTAGATTTCATGTAGAATAGGGAGCTAACTACATTGAAATAGTTTTAAGTTAATACACTAAGATAGTCTTACCTGAGCCTCGAGTTAAATTAACCAAGGTCACAATGTACAGTGAATCTAGGATTGGGTATGTTCTTTCCAGCAGAATGAATTTGTGTTTTAGCTGAAAAGATTAATATTATTGCTTTCTGTAAAGCTCCTCACATCTTCAGCTAGTTTATCTATTCCATTATGCATTGATTTGCTTCACTGAACTGAGCCACAGAGATAAGTCTCTCTTCCAATATAAAATTGGACTTTTAACAGAAGCGATAATAAATGTAAGCACACAACCTATACATACAGAAGGGCAATAAATGGTCAGATTCAGGCAAATAATAAAGCTTCCCAACTTGAAAGCTGTTGGGTTCCCAAGGCATATGTATTTTTTATTACATATTTCCCCTCCCATTTCTTCATGATTATACAAACTTTAAAACAGCAATAATATAGCTTTTAAAATGAAATCATTGGCATACAATCTAACCACTTCAGATTTAACAATAGAGCCTGTGTAGAAGAATTAAGGTTACATCTATAACTTTCCTCCTTTATTTATTAATAAGAATTGTGTGACTATTTTTCCTAACATCTATAGACTACATATCTCTATTACAAAACTTGCCTTCTACGGAAAGTATTGCTATTATCCTGTCCTCTTCAATGATTCTGAGTTGAACACCATCCATTCAAATATCTTAGGATTATCAATTTATAATTGGGAACAACATGCCATTGGCTACGGTCTCCCCAGTAGAGTGCATTTATGGATCCTCAATCAGATAACAAGGGTCTTTAGGATATCATCCTGATAATTTCTAACATGTTTTAACATAAAAATGTTTCCTAGTCATTCTGTAAAGTGGAATCTTGAATCATCCAGTCAAAACCTCCAGTTTAACATGTACAGAAAAAGAATCTCTCCTTACTCCTTGTGTTTGAGGCTTTTAAGCCTCAAATAAAAAGATTTCTTGCAGCTTATATTAACACTGTTAAAGTGTTAAGTGATGCGTTTTTCCTACCAAGACAGTTCAACTACAGGGCACCTCAATTTCCCAATTTATTTCCTCCTCCAACCTAAACACATTGTACCATCTATCACCAAATAGAAGGCAAGTATCTTCCTTCCATCTGTTTATCTTGGTGAGGAAATATCTCCTGCTTCTCCAACAAGAGTCACTTCATAACTCCACTGTTGTGGACATTTTTCCAAGTCATCTGCAGCTGAGATAGGATAATTTTGCAGCAGATTAACACTTGCCTTATGAAAGAAGAGATTTTCTTCAAAGGACAGCATGATTTTGAGGCTATTTTTATTCTGTAATTTTTGTGTCATATGTCTTTACTAGCCCTTAATTACGACAATCTCTGAGGCCATTTTAGTTGAATTCAAGATTATGAGACATCTTTATGTCACTTTTATGAATTACCAAGTATAGTAGAAGTCAATTAATTAGACATAAAAATATTCACAATCAGATATGGTAAAGAAGCAGAAGGATGAAGTATTCATATTTTTTGGACTGGTTTAACCTTAGTGACTCTGGCAAAGCGGAGGCTAAAACCATTCTTTATGCCTCTCTACCTTGAGGAGTCACATGTAGAATTTCCATGTCAAATTATATCAATAATTATTCCATTTTGATTACATTTTCTTTTTACTTTCAGGAAAATATTTTGGAGATGAGTTATATTCCCTTGTGATTCTAGGAAGAAACATGTTAAGTATCAGTATTTTCTAGAATATAAGCAAATAAACCCCACATTTAGATCAGGAAAATACAAACCAAAAGGATATTTATAGAAAGAGATTTGATTCTAAATATACTTACTGGCTATTGTATTTTAATAGGTATCTCAACAAAAACTAAAATGATACTTTAAAATTTGTACTAAATTTATTTTAGTCACCTAATATTTATATATAAATATAAAACATAAATATTACAAATGGTGTGTAATACAGCATTTGGGTATTTCCTAAAGACTCAAAATATTTCATTCTCTGGAGTGTGTAAAACTCTGAGGAATCCAAGAATACTATGAGATTTATGGAATTACAGGATCAAATTTGGTAGAATTAGTTTTTTGTTTTGTATTGTTTAAAAAAGGTTTCTTGCAGCTCATATTTTAATAACATCTTGTATGAAAAAGCATTTGTCGATGACTTTATTACTAGAGAATGTTACAGTCATTCTGCAGAGGGCATACTGAGCACCACCCCTGCCCTCCACTTCTTCCAACTCTTTGGTTGATTTTTCATAACTCCTTGGGCTTTGCGGAACGGAATCACAATGAGACAGCAATCAAGTTTGGTGCTAAAGGAAGGGGCAATACTGAGTTTTTGTTTCAGCAGTGAGTAGGAATCCTTGATAGCTTCACATTTTGGCAAGATCTTTTTTCTAAACATGCCTGAAGATATATTTTCTTTGGCATGGAAGAAGGATACCAAAAATCAGCGGCAGAAAATATAAGACACAAAATAAAGAGAGGCAGAAAAGAATACTGAAGTTAAAAGACAGGCTTTTGGAGATGCTGAGAGGGCATTACAAGTTTGGTGATGCACAAAGGAAATGATTCTTTCTTCTTTCTCTCAAGGATGGGTGTTTTATCTCTTTACTGACAAGAAAAGTCAAACTATCCCATAGGCAGATCAATATCACAACAAAAACAAGAAATGATATTTGTATTATCTCCTTCCAGGCTAATTGTTTCATCTAAACAAACAGTATGTAAGCAAGGTTCAGGTCAAGGCAGAATTCAAACACCCTTGGTCGGTAAAAATGTGAACGTTCATACTGGAGCCGAAGTTAAGACTTAATAGGTAGAGCTTTACTAATAATTCTATCCAATATAATTAATCTAAAAGAGTTCTGCTATAATAATCTCATGCATCAGAACTATACAAAACTGCCTGTTTATCATCAACACGAATGTCTACCCTTTGCAATTTGTAAACATGAGCAGCCAGAAAAGAAATTTGGCGAACCGTTCTGGTGTTGGTGTAGAGATGGGGAAATGGTAGAAGATGTCATAGAAAATCATCGAAGGAGAAAGGAGATAAAAGTGGAATTCTTAAAAGATAGTCAAATGAGGTCACAGGATCTAAACTAGAACACTCAAATTCGTATCAGAAATGTAATTTTAATCTCTTAAACCAAAGTCCACAAGGCAATAGACATACATTCAGAAAAGATCTGCTAGCAATTAATGGAAAAATTCTCCTGCATGTTCAAATCCATTTTTACCTGATAATAACCAGAAGGAATGGATATCTCATGCCATTTTCATTATATTTGATAAGCTAGATTGCTCAGATAAGGTCTAAACTCTTGGCAATGAACCATAACCATTAATTTTTTTTAACACCTCCACCTCCCTTTTATTGTAAGAACTGTTAGCATATAATATGAGGAAGGCTTTCTAATAATTAGTGGCAATTTACTTCCAGCAGCAAATATGGGTTCATATGATTCTTACCTGCCCCCCTTTAGGCTGGTATTTGATGTTGTCTGTTGATCCGATTTTGGATTTGACATTCTTCAGGTCTGGCAGTGGTTGGTTAATAAGCCGAAGCTGCTTGGGAGTAGCAGGAGATTTTGGAGGAGTACGTATGATGGCAACTTTCTTCTCACTGGGCACCAAGATGGCAGATTTGGGGGTTCCTGGTGTGTGAGGGGTTCTGGGATAGCTAGGGGTTCCAGGAGTGCCTGGTGTGCGTGAAGAATAGCTTGGTGGGGTGCCAGGAGTGATCGCGGTTGATCCAGGGGTGGTGGGTGTGGAAGTGCCACTTTTTCCTGCTCTGCGAATTGGCTCTGATCCTATATTCACAAACAAAACAAAACAAAACAAAACAAAACAAAACTGAAACCACAGCATCAGAAAATTCTCCTCAAGACATCGTCTTCCCACGGGTTGTTAGAACTCACAATACGTTAATGTTTAAGGAGTTGAGAATATTTATGGATAACGACAATGCTCCAAAAGGTGAAAGTCTCCTTTTTTTCAAAGGCTTATAACCTGGTAACATTTGTGAAAATGCATTGCTATCAATGCAAAGAAAGAACTTGGGTTTTCTTGATTTATTCTTCCTTCTAACTTTGAATGTGTCAAAAGTTTTTTATACTTGTGTGATCATTAAGGCATATGAATCTGCCTTTAGTTGGAAGAAGTGTCTGCACTGTATTTTTTGTGTGGGCTCATATTTACTAAAGATTCCTTGAATGATAATGTGGACCATTTGCTCTTTTGTGCAGTAAGTTCATTCCAAGATTCAGGCAGACATACAACATACAACCGTGTGTTTATATCAGTAATTTTGAGCTGTGTACAAATTATTTATTGAATTGCATTTCAGTGGTACTCCTTCCATTTATACTGAGGAACACTGTGAATTGCAAATGTGTATACTGAGGGCTATTCAGTCATGTTAGACATTGTTCTACAGTATTACATTTTCCTTTGTATGGAAATTCGTCTCAGGTCTTTTTTTTTTTTTTTTTTAGTTTTTTTTTAACGTTTATTTATTTTTGAGAGAGAGAGAGAGAGACAGAGCACAAAGAGGAGAGGGAGACAGAATCTGAAGCAGGCTCCGGGCTCTGAGCTGTCAGCATAGAGCCTGATGTGGGGCGTGAACTCACAAATTGGAGATCATGACCTGAGCCAAAGTCGGTCACTTAACCGACTGAGCCACCTGGGCGTCCCTCATCTCAGCTCTTAATATCACACACAAAAAATCTATTTTTCTTCTTAGAAAAATAGGGTATTTTAACAATATATCCACTGTGCATCTTGTACCTGATTGTTTTCTCCTATACTTTCATTGCTAGTTTGCAGTTTGGAGTCAAACCAATAATCCCCCATTGTCAATTAAATATGATATTGTGGGAGGCATTTCTTTGCCTCAACCTGACTTGGGCATCATTTTACTATTTAGCTCCTTCCTCCCATTTTCCTGTACTATGTTTCTTTCACATTAACTTTTTAACTGTGTGTTTGAATGCCATTTCAAATCCTTTTTTGAAAAAAAAAAGAGATACGTGAGACTACAGCACCTTATAGATTTCAAAGCACTTTTGTGAATACCAAACATGTGATGAGCAAACAAACACAGTAGTTAGAGGCAGCTCTTATTATTCCTAAATTCAAGAATGAGGATACTGAGGCTTGTTTACCCAGATGATACTAAATTCAAAGCCAGATATGATATTTAGCCTCTGAGCTCTAAAAATCTTTTCTCTTAAAATAACACATTCAGTCTAATAATACAACACTTATTTACATTGTTTACATTTACTATTCAAATACCTTCACTTTTTTTTGGTGTTTTATAGGAAGGGCATGAATTTTATTTTTTATTACTGAGTATATATACTTTGTAAAATCAATAAATCTAGAAATTTTGTCGAGGACAAAGGTACAAGTCATTAGTTTTTAAATCAATGAAGTGAAAGGGATCTTTGAGTCATCTCGTACAATTGGTCATCAGTGTGGGAAGTTCTGCCTGAGAAAGGGGATAATTAATCATTGCTGGAATAATTACAGGGAATGAGCTCAAGAGAGTTTCTTAGATAATTATAATCTACAGACAACATCTATTTACCTACTGCCTGTGTTCAGTCTCCCGGAGAAACAGGAGCATTTCACTTCTTTCAGTGAACAGTTTTTACATGTAAGTGAAAGCTGCCCTGTGTCCTTCTGGTTTTTTAACGTGTAAGGGCTAACCATGGGCAGACTGTTTAACTGACAATAGGAAATGGGATATAAGAAGACTAACATGATAGATGAGTGTGCGTTCTACGATTTTTATTGCTTTCCACAAAAATGACATTTCAAGACCAAGATGATACAGCCACAGCTAACTTGGCTTTTTGAGGCTTCTTTGCTACAAAGTTCGTTTTTGGACCAAGTTTTTGATGTTTGAGTCAGTCATTCTGTCCTTCAGAAAAATCTCTTCAGAAACTTCATTTCCTCCTTAAATGTTTTCTCTATGCCTTCATTACCTTGGAATAGCTCAGGTCTTTTGGGGAGCGGAAACTTCTCTCTGTTATTTGTCACTGTACTGGTGCCTTCCATGAGATCTGTATACAGTAGGAGCTCAACATACTTTCTTTTTTATCAGTACAAATTGGATTCAGAATTAATCAGTGTGTTGAGGTGTGTTTTACTCAAGGGAGACTGAGCTGAAGCAATATTCTGCATGTGCATAACAAGTTTCACTAAAAGAAATAACAGTTTTTAAAGAGTCCTTTCTATACCCATAGAGAATGGCTTTAAGCTTCAGAAAACTAAGGAATGAAAGTTTTGTGTTACATCTGGAGAATGAAGAAAAACCAAAAGCATTAAGCCCTACCACCACTGTTGAATAGATAGGATTGATTCAAAGTATAATAAATTATATTCTAGTCATCAAATGGCAACTTCGAGTGTTTCCTATTTGTTCTGAAACTGAAAGAGTTAATTAAATCTGAAATACTAAAACAATGTGAAATATATCTATGAGAAAATATATATTTACAAATTACTTTATGAAACTGTGTTCTTATTAATCTTGTCAACTCCTCGATGACAATGCCTTTCTCTCCGTTTGTGCTAAGGGCATAGCTTTGTTTCCTTCAAATCTTTTCAGTAGTGGTACAAAATGCCAGAACGTGTCTGTGTGTAGTTACGGAGATGATGGGTGAATGGGGGGAAGCACAGTACTTGTTCTTTTAGTTGTCCTTAGGCTTTTTAGCTATTGCTATAGGGAAACAAAATAAACTGAATGTCCTGAGATTATCAGGGCATGAGTTATGTTTCTTAGCAAATAAAATGCATCATGCTTATGAATGTAAATAAAGTTAGAAAGTCAAAATAGAATTGGCTCAGATCATAAAGGACAATTTATATATGGATGCATTTTAGAGGGCAGAGCACAGTAGTTTGAAGATGTGAAGTTATGAATAAAGTACCATTTTGCTCCCATAACCACAGATAGAAGCATAACTCAAGGTATACCTTTGGGAAGCACTTGGTGCCTTTGTCTTGTCTGAACAGCCTCCATATTGCTGATGCCCAATTCCAACTCCGGATATTTGGAATTGAAGTCTTTTCTCTGGGGATCACTATCTTTTCAATGCCTTCTTTGCTAGTTTGTTTGAATACTTTATTTTTGTGAAGAAATAGTTTTGTGATCTTAAAGGGTTCCTGGCATATACTTCAAAGAATGTTAATGCTTCATGAAACTAAATGGTGTAGGGCACAACTGCTCTAAATATAATAAACACTTTAATTCTAGGCAAAAATATGCTTTAAGTGTCATACAGAATGGTAATATTTGAAGTGGGCCAATTTTTTATTAAATATTTTAAGAGTAAGTAACAAAATCAACTATAATGTGATAGGAGGAGCAATTTCCACCATTTTTAATGGTTTTTAAATGACAGAGATATTATTCTCCAAGTGATTCTACATAGTTTTCTAGTACTACATCTTCCACATAAATAAATATAAAAAAGACATTAAAAGGGCAGGTGAATGAAATTATCAGTGGGCTGAAAACCAATTCAACCACTCTAGCTTAGTAGCATCGGACAAGTAACCCTCTTTAAAAGGTCAGTTTCCTCATGAGTAGATTTAACGAGGTTATTTTTACCTAACCATCAGCATTATTAACTTAAATGGAGTGAAAAACGTGTCTCAGGATCTTAGCATCTTCAGGTACTAAATAAATGGTAGCTATTTTTGTTGTAATAGAAACCTATTTGTGAAAATAATTTGCATCTGTCCTTTAACCAGATAATCTTGGTAGTAACACCACATGAGTGGGTAATGATTGGAACATTGTTATATTCTTTCCTTAAACTGTGATGACGCCAACTAGTTCATTATGGGCCATCAACCAAAAGAAATTTAAACTATTGCACGGAACATGTTATGTTTACACCCCCATTGGAATGTGAATTTTTTTTTTTTTAATTTATTTTGAGAGAGAGAGAAAGAGAGAGAGGCAGAGAGAAAAGGAGAGAGAGAATCCCAAGCAGGCTCCGCACTGTCAGTGTGAGGTCAATGCGGGGCTCAAACTCCAGAACCGTGAGATTATGAGTTGAGCTGATCAAGACGCTCAACTGACTGAACCACCCAGGTGCCCCTGGAATGTAAATTCCTACCAAATTGAGCAGGAACCTAGGTTTTGATTACTGACTTCCCAGTTAGACTTTAGGATTTGGAATTCTAAGGAAGTTAAGCTTATATAGATACATATTAAAAAAAAAATTCCTGACTATTGGTCTTCTCTATTAATTACTTCCTTGTAGGTACTCATTTTCCAAAACAATCATTTTGAATCAAGCAGCTGTTTTGGATCCATCAATAGTCTGGCTTTTCTGATTCTTTAAAAAAAATTTTTTTTTACATTTATTTATTTTTGAGAAACAGAGTGAGACAAAGCATGAGCGGGGGAGGGGCAGAGAGAGAAGGAGACACAGAATCCGAAGCAGGCTCCAGGCTCTGAGCTGTTAGCACAGAGCCTGATGAGGGGCTGGAACCCACAAACTGTGAGATCATGACCTGAGCCGAAGTCAGACGCTCAACCGACTGAGCCACCCAGGTGCCCCTGGCTTTTCTGATTCTTAGAAGAAATATAATTTGTTTTCAATGTATGTTTTGTTTGAACGATGTAAAATATAGACCTAGAATAAGCTCTACTCCACTTAAGGGATTAAAAAGGAAGCCAAATCAAAATAAACCTACTGGTGGTCCTCCTTGCTGAAGAGGAGATGGAACTGTTGAGAGAGAAGGAATTCTCCTCTCTGTCTCCTGATACACCGCGGCGAGGAGGGAGGATAGAGGAGGGCCTGGGCAGGGAAGAGCGCTTTTCTGGGCTCTTGGTTACTCCATCCTGATTGGGAAAAAAACACATTGGGTTCTCGTGAATCTTCAGGTATACAAAGTGATTATGCTAGCCTGGCTAATTTCTTCCTGTGCTGATAGATACATTTCTTTTAATACACACTACTGAATTTCATATACTTATAAGCATTTCCACTTTGAAACTTAGAAAGGGTTCCTATTTGCCTAGAAGTGCTATAAAAATCTATTATTCTGGAGTTTGTGCTAATAATTAATCATGAAATTCAAATTCTAAATAACATGGGACTATAGTAATTTACCTAAGTAATCTCCAGCAAATGAAAAATTTTACTAAAACCTCTTGATAAGCATGAAAACTCATTAATCAGAAAGGACTGGCAGTGGGCATTGCATGATGACAGTTAACAATGAACACTACCGTATGTTGTGCATTTTTGTGACAGGAATTCTAAGCACTTTACATCCATTTATGATTTAATTCTTGCCACAAAATACTACATGCATTTTATAGCCAAGGAAACTGGTTGAATCAATGTATGTAATTTTTTCAAAATCACTGAATTAATAGGTAGCAGAGGCAGTATTAAATCCTGAGGTGTCTGAGTCCAAATGGTCTATCATATTATATATAATTCATCATTATTATACAATATTACATATTATACATTATATGCTATATGCTATATATATGTATATGCTACATGTTATATATTATGTATAATAGCATATATATTTTATTTTTTTGGTTTGCATCTGAAATTTTACAAGATACCAAATAAACAAATAATAAATTAATAAGGGACAGTATACCTAGATAGAGGCTTTTTTTTTTTTTACTGATTAGACTATTAATAACTATTGAAACTTTTATTTGTTTATAAGAGAGTCTATTGTTTATATGTCAAACACTTTAGAGTTTAGTCTCTGTTTTTATATATTTACTGAACTGTGTCTTACAACCTCTGAAATTATATTCTTTTCTGAAACTTCAGTTGACCTGCCGCCTTACCTTGTTCCCTGATTCTGAGAATGGCAAACGGTCTGTGGAGCCTGCTGAGGTGGGCTTTATTGAAAAACTGTCAGAAAATGTAGCCCTTTTAGACGTACTAAGGCAGGCTGAGCTGCATCTTGGGGATTTTGAGCTACCCTGAAAGGCAGGAATCTTTGACAAAGTAGAATTCTAGCCATGAAAGAAAACAAACAAAAGCACAAAATAAACAAAACTATGAAGTAAAAGGAAAATAAAAAATGTCTAAACATATAAGAAATTAAATACTGACATCTAAAAAGACCACATGATAAATGGTTATAATCAATGACAGAAATGCATATTATGTGAGAACAAGAGATTTTCATTGAACAGATGTTAAACTGCAACTAACTTAAGAATGCTCATATATGAGAATACAGATTACAATACTCTTCATGAATTCTATGCATAAAATCTGATTAATCCATAGGTCTTTCAATGATACCATATTTGAAAAATATCTTGAGAGTCTGTTGGAATTGTTCCTTTAATAAATACAACCCTTAAGGTGTATTTATAATCAAAATCTTGATCACATTTCAAGAACTTTAGAGCAAGGTATATTTAAGGTCTCATAATGGAAAATACTTTCTTAAAGTTGAGAAAATGTTCTTTCAGATGTCTACATTGATTTCGTCAAAAAAATTACAGAGTTTATATAAAATTAGTACATTTTATGAGTAAAATGCATACTGGGGGCCAAGTTTTACCATAGAATTGATAACATTTTGTGCATAGATCAGTTTGTACGGTGTCTTATAAATTCTAAAAATGAAAGTGAGCACTAAAGACATTGCCCATAAAAAAATCACAGAACTTAAATTACGGGTGTTGCTAGTCCCTAGAGAGATATTTCTCAAGTGGGAATCATCAGGGGGTCAGACATATGGCTTCTGGAGAAAGCTATGCTGACATGTTGCATATTTCACAGGGCACTTTGTTAAAAATGCAGAAAAGTATAAAGAAGCCAAGGAGATTTTATTCATTAATTAATATGATTTTGCTGTTACAAAAATAGCAGTTGAAATCGACATCTTTATTTCGAGTTTTAACCTCCACGGGCACTTTAACAGGGCAGACCCATTAACAGATTGCACAAATCACTTCTCGTTTTACAGACCCAGCGCCTTGAGCGGGACATGCACCTGGCTCGGCACAAGTCATTCTTTTTTGATTGATGCTACCCACAAAATAGTGAATTACAAAAGTGATACAGGAAAGAAAAAAAAATGGAATAATTGGATTGCCTCAAATTATGAAAGACAACTACTAATCCTGTGCTTAAAACGAAAACAAAAACAAAACAAATACGCAACAAATGAAGGATTATAGGTCAGGCTCACAATAAAGATCAATTGAAAAATCAGAAAGAACTGTTCTGGGGAATGTACTGAAAGTCACAGATAAAAACAGGTTAGTCTTGGGGTTATAAAGGAAATTTATAGGAAGAGGGTGAGGTTATGAGGGGAAAAATGTTAAATGAGAAAAAGTTAGAAAGAATGGTGGCCTATCTCTCTTCTTCAGAAAGGGGAGATGGGCATTTATAAACGAAAAAAAATTAGTTCTGTGTAGAAGATGTATATGGTTTCTTTCCTAAGGACAAGCATTTAATGCGAATTCCCAATGAGTTACTTGAAGACCAAGGGACTTGAAAATTTCCTAAATATTTTTCAAACAAACATAACAATGATACAAGGGAAAGAGAGGGAGAGAGAGACTCAAGAAACAGACTCTGAACTATACAGAACAAACTGATGGTTACCAGACAGGAGGGGAGTAGAGGGATGGGTGAAATAGGTGAGGATTAAGGAGGGCACCTGTGATGAGAGCACCGAGTGCTGTAGGGAAGTGTTAAATCACTATGTTGTACACCTGAAGCTAATATTACACTGTATGTTAACCAACTGGAGTTAAAAGCCAAAAAAAAAAAAAAAAAAAAAAGATTTTCCAAACAATGTCCACTTAAAAATGCTTTTTTTAATGGGGAAAAGCTGACTTACTTTCTCTATCTGCTCCTAAAGACTTCTACCTTTCAAATAACAACAACAACAACAACAACAACAACAACAACAACAACAACGATCACTGTTTATTGAATAAATACTATGTTCTAAGCACAATACAGTGTACTATTTTATAATTTACTGTATTTATTTTTCACAAAGTAGGATATAGGAATTTTAACCCTCCCTTTATTTTTGGAAAATTAAGACATAGGGAGCTATTTATTAGAGCTAATAAATGTTCAAAACCTAGACCTGGCGTGCTTCATAGCCCTGCTCTTAACTGCAATTCACTAGTTGCCCATCAGAAACAAAAGGTAAAGAGAAATCTTCAAGTTACAGTGTTTTCAAAATAAAGCCCAATATTTATTAAAGCAGTAAATGGAATCTATTGCTTGCCGTATGTTCAGGAATATGCCTGGAAACATTTATATAAAAATCAATTTTTTTAAATCAACATAAAGTCCTTTAGGTTCAAAATGATATAAACAGTTTGGCTCTCATTGGAAATGTATTTCTATTTTTCATAATAAATAAAAAGTGGAAGTCTAAAATCTGACTAGTTTTTAAAATGCTAAACAAAGAGTTGTGATTTACATGTGACGTCTAAAACCTAGAACATTGTGATGTATTACTGGTTAACATCATTCAAAGTATTTATATTTTTATTTGTACAAAGTTTTGTAATTTTAGGATTTCTTTAATAGTCTTTCTTTTAAGATTTTATTTTTAAGTAATCTCTACACCCAATGTGGGGCTCAAACTCACAACTCTGAGATTGAGTAGCATACTCTACCAACTGAGTCAGCCAGGTGCCCCTCTTTAGTAGTCTTTTAATTTTTTTTTTTCTTTCAATCAGAAAGGAGTAAAATACTTCATGTTTGCTTTGGTCTTTTGGGAGTTTAAAAAAAGATGGTTAATAACATAAAAAGTACAATAAAAAAGAAATATGAAAGACAAACGTGAAGAAGTTAAACATCATTAATGCAACTAAATTAAAACAATATTTTATCCCCATAACTTGGTAAATATAGAAAAAGTACAAGAATATCTAGTAATAATAATGAACATGGGCACTCTTATATACAGCTGGAGAACATATAAGTCAGTAGAACATTTCTAGAGGACAATTTTGATAATGTTAGGAAAAAACTTTAAATGTGGACTTTCTGCTAGAAACAATAATTTCACTACTAGGAAATTATCCTAAGGAAAAGCATATGGATGCATTCACAGATTAAGCCAAAAAGATTTCTAGAGTAATATTGTTAAAATGACAATAAAAATAGTTTAAAAGTCAAGTAACAGGTAACTGATAATGTATATCACCATAAATAAATAAAACACAATCCAATGTAGTCATTAAAGTGATGTACAAGACTGGTTCATGAGAGGGAAATCTGTTTATTGATTTATTATTTTAAAATCTATTACAAATTTAAAATCTAATAAACAAATCTATTCATTGTTTTAGTAAAAAACTGATACACAGTGTTTCCATTTTTGTCATTAAACCTATCAATATGTAGGAAAAAATAAAGATTTTATATCAAAATGGTAACTATAGTTTTCTTTAGATAAGGAGAGTATAATATATTTTTACTTATATTTGCTCATCTACATTGTTTAATTTTCTCATATTCTTATTTTGTAATAACAATAATGAAAATGTATTATAACGTACACTTTAGTGTGGATTATAGTGATTTATCTTGATTCCATGAAAAGTAAACTGAGCTTCCCTATTTTTGCCAGATCATTGTGCTGTTTGTTTTTATCTTACTAAAAGAGAGACAGCCTAAATCCCAGCTCTGCCCTCACCAAGTACTATCAGATGTCATTCTAGAAGATGCTGAGACATGCCCAATGCCATGGAGAATCATTCTGGGCGAATGAACGATTTAAAAAAAAATAAATAAAAATAAATAAGTAAGTAAGTAAGTAAGTAAATAAATAAATAAATAAATAAATAAAATGACATTTAAGAGTAAACATCTGAAGTCTAACTTACAACTAAAGTTATTAAAACATTGCCACCAATACCAAAGAAGCTTCAAGTGAAGAACAAGGGAAAAACCATTTTACTCACAGAGACTTTGTCCTTTGCCTGTTTAAATACACTGGAAGCCTGAGTTGTTTCACCACCTGTTGCTGTCGAAAAAAGAAGATACAAACAACCCCGAACTTAGTGGCTAAAAACCACATAATGCATTTTTTTAAATCTCTTTTGGATATTCAGTTGTGTCAACAGACTAACGCAAGCAAAATTTTGCTTATTTTGAGATTCAAATTCAGTAACTGAAGAAATCTGAATACCAACATTATAGCATGTGGCTCCCACTACAATGTGTGCTAATTAATACAACCCAGTGTTTACCAAAGCACAGGTAAGCACACCAAATAACTTCCTATTGGTTACCAAGGTACCTTTAAATCTTATTACTACATAAGCATAGATCCTTTAGAACGGAAGTCACAGAACACCATCCAAATACTGTCAAATTTAAGAAAAGGGGGAGTGATCGGTTTCTAGGGTTGGCATGATGTAAAAGAGCGTTCATGGAGATTCCCAAGCCCTCTTTTTATGGCCAGTGGCATACCTACAGATATTTCTACATTTTATATTCAAACTGTCATGGTCAGCCAACCCCTTTTCCGCTGTACCCCTTCATTTCACAACATGAGTGACACATTTGTTTGACGTGAAACGCACCACATGAGAAGAAAAACAGCTTGTCAAGGAAAGAAAACATGAGAGGAATTTCAAATTCAGTAATATAGAACATGTTCTACACATGCACTTCCTGTATGAAATTATTACCACATCTGTTACTGTTGTTTCTCTTGCTGCTGTTTAATACCTCTGGTTCCAATTTTAAACTCTACTATCTCCAGCACATTTTCTGTTGATGACTTACCTGACTTGACTCAAATATCTCTCATGATTGAAAACAACCCTTTGTGTTTTGGAAAAACGATCCCGATTTAAAAACTGTGCTTAGAAAATGAAAGGCACAAGCTTGTGTAGTTATTTCTTCCTTAATCTTCTTTCATAAGGGAAAACGTCAGGGCGGAAAAATCTAAAGCTTATAAGCACTCCAAATGAGTTTCAAAAAGGTTTCTTATGTCACATGCAGCTCTCACACACAAAAAAACAACTGTCTACAAGATGCTATATGCTATTTAGGACTGGCTAGTAAGATTCAGATTCTGGAATGATTTTTTTTTTTTAAAGAAGCAGTGCAAATGATGCTACCCTAATGTATCTGTAGCATTTCTTAAATTTCTGCGACATAGAGCTTGCTTCAAGCCAATGACATCTAGTGTTTGGTATATGCTTTCTGCTTTAGTATCTTAATATCTGAACAGACTAAGATTCTAATTAGTCCAAACATCTTAAATTTCCCTTAATGAATGAGTTAAAAAGGTGTTTACTCTCAATGTGGTAAATCGAATACCAATGACATGTAGACACTTCACCAAACCATTTGACATTTCCTCTAAAATTTCATAATCCTGATACACTCTTTCATCCTTTCACATATGATATCTGATTTTGATGCCCAAACCAAGAGAGTCTGTCAAGCATTTGTCTAATTAGAAGAAAAATTCCGAGTTTAATGCAAATGAATTAAGATGTGATGTAAGAGTTAGAAATAGCATGTTAATGTCTAATTTAGAAAAGCTCCTCATTCTGAACTTCTATCATCAAGGTTTCTTTATAATTCTGAGCCTTCCACTTTCAAATACTGCCTGAAAGACTGCTTCTTGAAGGAAAGCTCATGAGATGATTACCATATGAGGAACACAAATATAAAAAAGTTGTAATTTTATTGACTATCATAAAACCATCAGTTACCTTGATTTTCTTTTTCTTACAAAGGTTAATGCTGCTCTTAACCTTTAAAGCCATCCAAAGGTTTATATAAAGACACTTCCAATATACACTGTAAAGGTAAATATTCCTTTCTGATTTAGCAATCTGATATTTCTTATTTTCTTAATCTTATTTTCTAGACTGCAAGTGTGCTAGTTAATAAATGCTAAAATAAAATGTATTATAAATTAAGATTATCCAAGGGTAATCACACACTTAAAGTAAATACTTGGTACTGAAATTTAGGAATAGAGTTTGCATTATAGATATTTGTATGCACTTTTATTTGTGATTTGTAATACGTTTTGCTCCCTCATTTCACTACTTTTTCAAGGGAAGTTAAAAACAAGTGTATTTGGAGAAGACAGAAAAATGAGGTAGTGAAATATAAATGCACCTAAGTTCTAAGAGATTCAGGGGGAAGGAGTTTTAGCTGGGAATTCTGAATACTAAATTATATCAGAAAATTAGCAGTTTGCATCCAACACATTTAAGAAAATCCCAATGACAAAAAGTCAGTGAAGAAATGGAGTACAGTGAATTGAAAGCCTTGCTAATTTTGGATACGAAAAATAAAATCTGATGGGATGACCAGACCATTTCCTTTCCTTTTCTTTTTCTTTCATCTGAAGCAAAGTAATTTTGAAATCACAATTTTACCCCAGATTTGCTTTTCATTTCCAATCTTGAAATTACTGTATATTCTTGGTAAATTCATCAACATCAGTAACAGATTTGGCAGTAACCATGTAGAAAATAGAACAAATATAGTATGGGTTTAAGCATGAGAGAGAGAAATAAGCAAAATAATGAGAATGCATACCACAGTCCTATTCATCGTCATCCTCTAACCAAACACACAGAATGAAAATAGGAATCCCCAGAACGTGACACTAGAGCACAATGCCAAGATAAAATCACTGCTAAGTCTGAGCATAACAAAGAAACAGATGGTCATGACCTCTTCTGCAGGGAGGAGAAAAAAAAAAAGAATAATGATACAAGACACTTAATAGCAAAACTGTTCATGACTGCTAAGATTCTTGGAAGAAAAACAAAATGAAGAAGCTGCTACGGTAATGAGATAAAAAAAATACACATCTATGTTTGCCAGCCACATTGCACAATTGAACAGTCACCTGTCGTTTTCCGCTTAACACAGGAGAGATGAGTTGGTCTAGTATATTTGATAGCAGGTTTTAAAATGAATTTCCTGGAGGGAGAGTGGGCCTGAACTTCTGTTTTTTTAGCAAGTTCAGCCTTCTTATAAACTGCTATGAATAAAAAAAAACACACACAAAAAGCATACCATCAGGAGAAAATAAACACTTGGAGCAAAACCGAACGAAATTTCATAAATAATTAGTTACCACTGTAAGGAAGTTTCTTTTACAAAAGAGTAATAACAAATTCAAAAACATTTTGAAAGAAGGGATTGTTAAATGAACCTTTTTTCCTTCTCACTTCATCTCTGGAGACTGTGCTAGGTTCCTTTTTAGCTATTTTTCTTTCAGGAGTGGAAATTCTGCCTCTCCCGGTTTTAAAAGGCTTTTCTTTTCTATGTTTCTCAAGAGATGGTCTCCGAGCTTCCTTTTCAGCTTTCTCCTCTTTAGGAATAGTTTCTAACTGTTCTGTCATGATGCTCCTATCATCATCTGTGGATCAAAGCAAACCATGACAACAACAACAACAACAATGAAAACATTAGTAACAAATGTACAAAATCCTTCATATATTTAACAAAATGCAAAATCGAGATAAAGGGACATTTTAAAAAATGTTTAAATTCGAAAAAATCCATTAGGTTATGGGATTTTATTTGGAAGTAGAAAATTTAAAAAAAAAAATGCACACCTTGAGTGTCCACCCAGAGGCTGTCAGCATCCATGATGGAATCATCAATGGTGGTTTCGTCTTTGTAATCGTCATAGGTTTCCGTCTTATATTCTGAGAGGGCAACCTCTTCTCTCTCAGGGGAAGCTGGAGCCTCCGGGGAGCCATCCTTGGGTTCCGCCTGGGCTTCGGCTGCCTCTTCTACTTCGAGCTCTTCTTCGGCGTGGGGGGACGTTCTCCTCTCCACCTCAGGCTGCTCTAGGGCTGCAAAACGCACGCTGTGGGAACCTGACTCCCCTTCTTCAGTTGTGGTTTGCACTACAGTGATAAAATCATCCTCGATGGTTACCACGGACTCGATCACTCCTTTGTGCTCACCGGGGCAGGTCTCCACAAATTCCTCCCGGACACCTGCGATTCCCAGGTCGGTAATCTGAAGGGTGTCTGAGCGGAAGAGCAGTTTATCATATTCTCCCCGGGCTTCTATCTCTTCTTCCTCACTCTGAGCCTCTGCTGGTTCAGCCCCGATGGCTTTAGGTAATGGCTCAGTGACATCGGAGGGAGTGACAGATATATCTGGGGCCTCTTTGCTTTCTTCTTTTGGCTGCTGAATAAATTCCATCTGGACATCAGCTCTCTCATCTGGGGCTAAATCAGCCTCTGAAACAGCAGGTGCACAAGGTATTTCCACTGACAATTTGATGGCAATCTCATCTTGAATTAGAGAGGATTCTGGGGATGTTTCCTTCTTGCCCTCATCAGCTTTTAAAGACTCCATGGTGAGGCTCTCATGCTCGCCACTGGACTCATAGGACTCTTCTTTGTCCACAGCCTCCTGGTGCACCAAGTCAGGCTTGGCCACCTTCTCCTTGATTTCTGTCTCACTGGTTTTAGTGCCTTCTTTCATGTGGCCAGGATCAACACTCAGAAACATATCTCCCTCCTGAGGTACTGCAGATGAGGGGGTGAGATCTTGTGTAGCTTCGAGTTGAAGTTCTGTTGCTTTTCCAGCATCTGTGGTCAGTCCTGCAGCCATCTGTCCAAAGTCACTGATTTTAACATCTAATTGACCCTGGTCAGCTTTCTGTGCAATGACATCCAGTTCTGGCTCAGCTTTTTTGGATGGTTCCACCTCAGCTATCTCTGGGACTGAACTAAGACCGGTCTCAGCTTTCTCAGCCGCAGGAGGTGATGTGTCTTTTGATACGGTCAGTTCTTTGGTCGAAGGGTGCTCGTAGGTTACTCCTAATCCAAATGTTTCGACTTTGTCACTGGCCTCTTCCGTTGCCTTGGCATGTTCTTTTGCATCAGCATGTTCTTCGCTCTTTTCTAGTACAGTATCCAGCTTATCATTAGCTTTCCTCTCCTGATCAAACTCCCTACCCAGTACTGATTTGTCACCAGGGATATGTGGGGACACTTCTTTCTCAGCACCAAACTCATCTTTGACTCTGCCAGCAGCTGCCAATTTTACTTCAATCAACGAAAGGTCTGTGGCTAGATCTCTTCGCATTTTATCATCAGTGCCTTCGTAAAAGGAACCACTCTCCCCTGACAGATTCTCACTGTCTTGAACAGGTGATGGCAGTGGGACAGTGTATTTATTGAACACACAGTAACCCAGGTCTTCCAGCTGACTGTCTGTTTTAACAACGACATGGTTTTCATCAGTGACAGGGGGCAAGCCGGCGCTACTCTCCTCAACCACAGTCTCTGATGGGACTGATTTCCTCCTGGCAACCTCAGCATCTGCACTCACAGAGGCTAATCTTGACCTTGTGCCTGCCAGGTCTAGCATTTCAGGCAGGTCGGGGGCCATGACAGTGCCATTTTTGTAATAATCTTTGGCTAGGAAAGGTGACTCACACGATGTCTCAACTTGAGCATTTTCCTCTCCAGTAGCTTTTTCTCCCTCTATCTGTTCTTCTTCCTCTTTGCTTTCTACTGGGAAACATGGGGCTTTCTCAAGTGCAGGGGTTGTGGCTGGAAGGTAATCATCCCCTTCGTCCATACTTCCGCTAGTGTTCGTTAGAATATCAGAAGCCAGAGGAGAAAGATCATGTCCCCGACCAAAGTTAAATCCAAGGGCTATGGAATCCAGGCAAGACATGGGCAAATTGATTGACATGCTTCTTTGTTCTATTGCAGACCTTCCACCAAGTCCTAAACTCCTGCTTAATGTCAAGTCGTCCTTATTCTTACTGTGGAGATCCCTTTTCTCCCCATACACTTTTGGATCAATAGTAAACATTCTTTCTTGAGGAGAACTGGGTTCTTCAGGCACCTCAGATGGATAACTCTGGGCAAGAGTGCTATACCCTGCTTCTTGTGCTGGAGCGCTGGGCTGGGGTTCTTTACCTGCCTGAAGTCCCTTGTCACCGTTTTTATATGCAGGAGATACAGTATCAAAAGGCTCTTGGGAACTTTCTCTTGTGTCACTTAGTTCATAGTAATCACTGCCTGGCTGGATGCTTTTTGTCACTTCTTCTTTCAAGGCAGATGTTTCAAAATACTTGGACATTCCTGACTTATCTTCATAAAATGGCATGTCAAGCTCAGCGGACGTTTCAGCCCCAACCCCTTCAACCTTATGATCTTTATCAGCAACTTTTTCTTGAAAAAGGTCCTGGGTTGCACTCTGTTCACTTACTGCAGCTGGTTCAGTCATGACTTTCTCCAGTGTCTTGGAGGTCATGGCTGAATCTGTAACTGTTTGCTCCAAACTTATAGGGAATGAGTCCTGTTTTAGTGTATCTGTGGTAGTGTCTTGACCTTTCTGTTCTTCTTTCGAGAGGATGTGCTCCACGGAGGGCTGAATTATGCCTGTTTCTTCATCTGTCAGTTTGGCGGGCTCACTCTCTTTTGGCATGGCTTCTTTGTCAGAGATGGTCGTTTTTTCTTCAAGCTTTAGCTGAGACTCCTTTTCAGCAAGTGTAGCTTCCTGTCCACTGAGGGTTGAGATCTCTGTTTTCTGCACACTCTCTTGCTTTATCGCCACTTTTTCTTCTCCTAATACTTTCTCTGGGACATATTCTTCCACAGTTGGAATGTGGGCATCTTTGGGTAAGGTGATTGCTTCTGAGGCTGGTGCTTCTGCCATTTTGTCAGGTTTATCCTTATGAGGCTCTTCAGCTTTAGAACTATCTTTGGCAGTCACTGGGCCACTGGTTTCTTCCAGAGATTTCTTGTCATCTGGCTGCAATAGGGCAGGGGCAAAGGGTGATGCTTCTGCAACTATTTCATTCTTTATGACATCTAAAGGAAGAGTGAAGCTTCCAGCCTGAAAGGGACTTGGCATGGGAGAATCAAATTGTTTCCCTTCCCATTTGGGGATATCCTCAAACACATCCTTTCCCTTCATGGGTGTTAGGGGGCCAGGTGATATGGGAGCAGCTAAACCCCACTCATCTTTTTTTGCTTCTACTGGCATTTCGATGAACCAGTCCTTTTGCTCTTTTGGAGCTGGGGGCTCTGCAGAGAGGTCAATACCAGGCACCACCAGGCTGGGTTCTGTCTTCTGTTTCATGTCTTCCAGCCCGGCACCAAGAGCGTGCCCAAACAGAGCAGTGGGTGCTTTTTCTTCTTCTGTGCCTTGCGTGTCCTTTTTATCAGGGGAAGTTTTAGTCGTCTCAGGCTGAGAAGCTAAGGCAGCATGTTTAAGGTCTTCACCAGGCTTACTTTGTTCCTCTGACTCCTTTTCCTTCTTGTCCAATGGCTCAGCTGGGGAGGGAGTCAATTCCTGCTGATCATGGAACTCCATCTTCGAGGCTGGGAGTAAACCTGAAGTAATTGGGTCGATTTTTAAACAAATAATAGGCAAGTGCTTTCAGGCAGTAAGCTTAAAATTATATTTTGAAATGACAAATGAATGGTAGGGTAAACAAAACAAAACAAAATGAAACTATGGAACATGCAAGCATGCTACCCATTTAAAAATCAATATGAAAATGTCAGGACTGAGATATATTTGTACTGCTAAAATGGACTCCTGTTGAGAATCTATGCATATAGGAATTGTAGTTAAGTGTGTAGTTTGAATACTCCTTTCTCCTTTATTTGGTCTTTCCTAAATAGTATGTCATGTATATTGTAGTGGAAAAAAATTTCATGTGCCTTCTACAGACAAAAATCATAAATTAAAGAATATTGAATAAGTCAGTAACATTACGGTATAAAAATACATTAAGGTCTAAATATGAAAAAGGATGAATGTCTACTGAACTTTTCATTTTTGTTCTCATTTAAAAATGAACTGGCAGGCCATGGGCAGAGTGCCAATTAATTCATAATAAGTATCAATAGTTTCAATTACCTTGATTTACACATGCCAGGGCCAATTTTTTGAACACTGAAAGGTTACTGACATAATTTTTTAGAGATCATCTGAGATTAAATTTCAGGAATATAAATAAATATTTATGATATTTATCTATAAGTATATTTTATATAAATATTTATAATGTAAATAAATATTTGCTATTAACTTTATATGATATGACCTAAAAGTCGACAAATCAATTTGTACCACAAATTCAAAATTCTTAATTCCTAATCATTTTAGTTAACCTACATGACAGATATAAGAAAATCTAAATTATATTGTTAATACTGGGATGTCATGTGAATACACATTTCAAAAAGAGTCAGTTATTATAATATCTTTCTCTCCCTGGTCATGACCTCATTCTCTGGAACATGACTAATGATGAGACACTAAGTAGTATTGGCTTTAAAGATGCTTCCCAGAAATTAAACAACTCTTTTTTCAATTTCGGTTTGTTCACTAACCCGAAAGGTTTTAGAGTCTCACTTTTGTCACAGGTATTTCACTGTGATCTTTAGGGCTAAATGTAATTATCTGGAAAAGATTTGGGGCAAATAAGAAAATTCAGTCATCTCTCAAAGAGCAAGTGTATGGATCATCATTACCTTATATGCTTGTGTGTCCTGTTGTAACAATAGAAAAGAAATACTTTATGAACTTCTAATAAAGGTTAGATGAATGAAAACTCAAGAGATATGGTGATGGTCAAAGAGGTTGGCTGCCATGGAGAGGAAATGATATGAGAAGCATCAGCAGGAGCTTTTAAGGAAACCAAACCAGTATTCATCGAAGCATAAAAAATATAGCACACTGCGGTTGCAAACAAAAACAATTCTACCATTTAAGCCTCTATGTGCCAAAATCCAACTCTACGATTTGAAAGAAAAGCATATGAATCGCTGTCTCAAAAATAAAAATAAAAATATACATGTATTAGCAATGTGACTGGCAAACACTTGAGATGAGGGGGCGGACAAAAAGCTCACACAGCATCGTCAGCCTGGCCGCAAAGCGTATCGTATCATGGCAAAGTAAAACCAAGAATCAGCTGCAGCGGTGGAAAACCTAGCTGCCACACAGCACCTGTGCAAGCCACACTCTGCCCGTTAAACCTAAAACAGTGGTCTTGGGACCATGAGAAGACCAAGCAATGGAATAGCATTGGAAAGGCATCAGGTTGGTAAGCTGCCGGAGAGATCATTTGCAACAAAACACATGCAAATCCTAGGAAAGACACACCTTCCCCAGCAGAGGAAGGGATTTTTACTTCTGGAGACACCTCCGAGACCTCTTTTACACTTTTCTCCTGTGGGGCCCCTGCTGGGGCACTCTCTTCAGGAACTATTTGGGCCTCCGCACTAGACTCCACTTGGCCCTCACTGAGGCCCTTGGGTTGGTCTGAGGCCTTGGCAGCCCCGCACTCTTTCCCAGGAAGAGTGGCAGGTTTCTCTTCCTCAGCCATTGTTCCCTCTAGCGTTTCTTCTTCTTAGGGATGAAAAAGATGTTGACATCATGACCACAGAACAATACACAAAATGGCAGAAATATCATTCAAGGAACACTTTCAGCTCCATTATGTTGACCTCACCAGAACCTCTTTTCCCATTTGGATGAGCAAATTAATATTCTAATGCAACGTGCATTATGTATTGCTTGGGAAATTATCATATATAATCTGCTAGTAATGATGCCTTTTACACTCTTGATAAAAGACTGTTTTTTTAAAAACTTGAGAGCTGAAAGGGTTTTATTGCTCTATTACCCTTGGTGGAAACAGCAGGAAGTGGCACACGTATAGAAAGCTCGCTGGAAATAAGAGATGATGCTGCTGGACGATGGATGATCATGAAAAGATAGATGCATAGATGTACTGAAAAATACCTTTACATTTGTTAGACACCTGCTGTTTTCTCCAATGCAGTAAGCCCCTACATATGAATTTCTTATTACTTTACTTAAACCATGCAAACTTCAGTAAAGAATCTTTGGGAATTAAAAAAACACCTGGTCTCAAAATGATAGCCACCAACTACCTTAACAGCTTTATCATGGAATCCATCAAAACTATTTTATTTAGTATTTAAAAGCAGAAGTATTTACTATTTAAAGCTTCAGACTGTACTTTAATATAATTTGTTTAATATTTTTAAGGCAAATGACTTCCTGATTCAATTTATTTTACCTTCCTTGCATCATGTGGTATCAGAGAATGTAAAACATTTCAAGGGGTAAGCAAAATATTGTGAAAAACAAGGTCCAGGTAAAATGTAATCTTCCCACTTAGAAAAGTCTACCTCTGGGACACAACGGTTACCCTATTGCTGAAACCCTTAAAATACCAATAATGTAGTTCATGTATACTTCTCTTTGATCCTGAATAAGAAAATGTGCATATTACCTATAAAGTCTTATTTCTGCAATTCAAAACAAAACCACCAAGATAACTGAATGGCAACTAGACTGCCAAAATATCCTCCCAAAAGATGTATACCACATGGAAAAATGTTAACAATTAAAATGTAGAAAGCACACTTATGAAGGCCATGAGTTGTCGTGTTTATTTGCTTCTCATTTGCACTTCAAATACCAATAAAATAAATCCCATTTTATTCCTTAAGAAATTAGAGGGAGATATATAAGCTGTTTTATAGTCCTCCATATGAAAGATTCTTATGAAATTCTCATGAAACAATTATACGTTATTTAAATGGCCCGGTGAGAAAGACTACAGATGGAAAGGAAAGGAATTTTCTTTTCTTTTCTTTTCTTTTTTTTTTTTGAGAAATATTAAAATTCTTGGGTGGGGCAGGGGAGAGAAATACTTCATCTATTTCCTCCCATTTAGCACCCAGCCACTTTCATTTTTATCATTTAATTATGTAAGTAACATTTTAAAATTTCAGACTCCAAATTATTATTAAGGCCATTTTTACAATGCATAGAATTAGAGATTTTGATTACAGATGATGAGACTTTTAAAGTCACCTTGTTGTTATAAAGTCTAATCAATTTAATCGACATGTTTTCCAAATCTACCTAACCTTTTAGCTTTCCCTTTTCTTATTTCCTATAAATCATGTTTATTTCCACTGCACTTGTTCTTTACTCAAAATTTCACATATTTCTCTTAACTGTGGTAAGTTCACGCTATTGGAAGAACTTAGTATGGGTTAGATTTCTCTGTCAGAGTGTCTGAGCCATTGGGGCTCTTTGTTTTCCAAAGCACCCTTGAAGAAATTTATTATCATGAATGTAGCTGGTAAGCTATGAATTTATTCCCTGTTGCCTTGGAACTATCGGCCCTTACATTAAATGCTGTCTCATATGAAAATAAACTCTTCATGCAAACAAGTCATTTCTCCCTATTTGAGAATAACCTCTTCACCTATGCAAAAAATGTTTTTAGCTCTAATTTTGTTTTCCTTTACAAAACTACCTAATTAGAATGAGATAAATTGCAGCCCACCGCCCACCTTCTTTACCCTCATCACAGCCAGGTATACACTAGGGTCTTCTAGCTTTATGAGGGTGGGATGATGACAAAGGCTGTGGATCAGTTCCTTCACTTTAGCCCAGGTCTGCTGATGTTAGCCAATATTCAGTCACCTGGGGGAGCCTCTCTACTTTCTGTAGAGGATTAAGTGTTTTGGAGAAATACATTCATTTTGTAACATTAATTCTGTTCCAAACAGATTCACAATCTTTCCCTTCTAAAGAGCTATTGTATTAACATGGCACTAAAAAGAAGGCTAATTCTATTTAAGTCTGGTCCTAGTAATATTATGTATCCAAAGAGGAAAAATTATATACAGGATCCTCTTCTTCAGTTTGAGTAAGAGGATATATTCTTCCCCCACTGATTTATTTACAGGGAGCAGAAAGGAGTCAAACTTTAATTGAACTCCTTTTGCTCCCTCCGTTTCACTCCCCCATCTCTTTTGCCTTCTTCTCAGAAGCAATGATACAGAAAAAGAAAACACTCACATGCCTCAAATAAGGCTTCTTGTACATGAGGTATTTCGCTAGACATACAAACTATATAGGGACTTCACTTTCATGTGGAAAAAACAGGCTCTTTCCCCTCCCACCCCACATACAAAGGTACACTTAGTATGATGCATGTGGTCAAAGCTGCAGGCTGGGGAGGAGGAGCAAAAAGGGACCATGCTTGGTTCACCTTTCTCCTGGCCTAAGTGGGCCTCTGCACTCTGCGCTGGGACACTGGGGAGCACACTAGAGGTAGTCCATTGTGAGCTGAACAAAGGATGCTCATAGTACTCCTCATCGGAATTGCAAGGATCATCATCAGGCACAGACACCGAGATGGAGGGGGCTAGGAGCCTACGCCTCTCCCCGCTGGTGGCAGGTTCATGGCTGGGGAACCTGTGTAGAGGACCCACTTGATCCTCAGCCCCTTCATCTACAAACAGACACACAGGAAGAAACTGCAGGGAGAACTGGACAAGACAGACACAAGATCAGACGAACGAGACAAACACCTGCACAAGGACACAATGGGCTACAGAACCAGCAGAGCAGGATGGAGGGGAATTAGCAAGACCAAGCTGATGGAGGATGGGAGAGAGTGAATGTTTCATGCTTCAGCAGCCACTGAATTTACACTATGCCTTAGGTAACCTTGCCATTGATTTAATAAATCAAATGTGCTAACACCCTTTACTGTATACATAATAGAAATGGCCTATACGTTCCCCTCAAACAAGTCAGAATAACCACAAAAACACTGGAATAGAAACAAAGCATTACAATACAAAAGCAGTATTTGGAAGAAATGTTTTCAAGCAGGTTCTTTTCATGCTTCTGTCAATATTTTTATAAGTTAAAAAAGAAGAAAAGTGTTAGGACCTGATGCTATACAATTATAGAGGAAAACAGTCCTGTTTGAAGCACAACCTTAATTATCTAGGATGCTCACATAGTTAGCACTTTGGTTAATTTAATTTTTTGTTAATGACTTTCACCAGAAAGCCATTTTTAATTCCAATCCAGTTGAGAAAAATCTGTAGTGTATTATTCTTTTCTGTCTTGCTAAGGAGAGCACAGTGGCATAGCTCCATAGATCTTTCTTTGGATGCCAAATCCTAGGGGTGTCCTTTCTAACACTGGTTCTCATTTGCATGGCTGTGAAGGTAGATGGTTTTAAGAAAGTCCCTAATAATATAAATCATTTCCTTTTCTTTTTCTTCTGAAAGCGTAAAAGTGATATAATTAGCTGAGAAGTTCCACAGAGCTGGATTCAGATTCACCAAGACTTTATTCTATGTGATTTCATTTGCACCTCTGGCTCTTGGCTGTCTTTATATTTTAAACCCTCAATGCATATTTCTCATTGAAATGCTAAAAGAACTGCTCTCACTTCTATCCTTTCCAGTGTCTTGGCTTAGAAATCAGCCTTATTTAAATATATGTCCTTAAAAACACAAGTGTAGGTTAGTCTGCTCGCACTTGGATTCTGGTGTATTTCATGAGCTTTAAGGATGATGACAGCAAACAATATTCGGCTTCTGATGTGGTATACACACTACATCTCAGGCCTACATGCCAGGTTACTGAACTTGCTAATCACTATTTGTTTACTTATAGAGAGAAATAAGTTTTAAATTTCATAACTTTCAATAAGAATGATTAAGATTTACTGAAAGTCTGTGTATCTCTCTGTATAATTTTTATTTCTATCAAAACTTAAGCAGATGGATTAGAGCATTTATTTGAAAATGCACTGTATTTTTAGGGCAATAACTAATTTTCAGCAACAAAGTCCTGCCAACTGGAAATAAATCTGAAATCATAAGGATACTAAAATAACATTTATAGAGGGAATGCTTTTAATCTTTTGAGCCCATTATTTACTGATTGTTCCATGTTATATTTTTTGGGGCTGGGTGCTCAGAACTTTCTCAGCCATGATGCTTATTATATCAGGGGGTAGCAGAAGACTAAAATTACATTTGATATTCTTAGTTCAACTCGGCACGATTTCTCAGCTGAGCAGATAATTGGCTGAGATAATTGGCCTACAACACTGGCTGAATCATAAGCCCCGGGCTTGTCACATGTCCTAGCCATTCATATTTCCTCCAGGACTCCTTAAGGCTCTAAACACCTCATGTACGCAAGTTACTTCTAAAACTTCCAATATGCTCAATAGATTGCATGGACTAACAATAAGTGAAAATGGCATATTTGTCTCTCTGCTTTTCAACATTTTCTGGGGAGTAGGGGTTAACTATAATGTAAAGTGAAAGAATTTAAAGCTGAGAGCTGGTAGTTTAAAGGCAATACTCCTTGAATGCATTAGCCTTTTGAAGATTTTGATCTCCTCTTTCTTGTTGCCATTGCTTGTTTTCGAAAGTGCCAAAATGTGAAAACAGTACAGAGTCTTGCTTCAGATCTGTAACATTTCAAAGAAACAGTATTTTCTATTCTGAAAACTTTGACTCTAAACAGAAAACAACAAAAACAGCAAAAAACTTTAAGGACTGCAGTGAAAAGGAGTTTCTCTGTAGTATCTGTATGGCCAGGCAACTCCAAAAAGAATGAATGTCTGGCAAAGTCCAGTCTTGGTACTATTAGCTGTAGGTGCTCCAAGTCTCTGTTTAGGACCTATGAGCCTCAAGTCCGTCTACAAGTTGCAGAGATGTGCTAGGGAAGTTATACTAAGAGGACCATGGCTAGCTAAGACCAACCAGTGTGCTTGGTTCCAACAATAATGATAGAAGAAATAGATCTTATTTGCTACGGAATCGTGAATGGCAGGTGTTCTTGGTTCACACCCAGTGGAGGTGGGATACATACTAATTATAAGTAAATGAATTATTTATTTTGGTATGGTTTCAAAAAAAAAAAAAAAAAAAAAAAAAAAAAAAAGGAAATTGGTCCAGGAGCTTAAACAAAAAAAACCCTCATTGGAAGATCACTTCCATTTCTTAGCCCTACATTAAGAACCAAGATAAGAATTGCTTTAGGGACACAGTGGGCTATGACTGCAGGGACTGAGATTTGGATTGCAATCCTGAATTACTAGCCATGACATCCAGGGGCAAAAAGTGGAAGTGAATATATCTATCTCTGTGGGCTGCTGGGAGGATTAAATGAGGAGATATCTGAGAAAATGCCAAGTGTGATGCTGGACTCCATGTATGTTAGCATCTTTGTCTTCGATATACTCAACTTGTCATGTACCTGTGCTTTCCATTCATTTGATACACCAAGGCCAGAGTTGAGAGATTTATAAAAAGTAAATTCATTTCATAAGTTAGTTTTGTCGTTTATGGTCAGGATTGAATGTTTCCTTTTACTAAAAGTACACCTGTTTTGGGAGAGGGACTCTGCTTTCACCATGAAATATTCTATTTCATTTGATAATGTGATATTTCAAAGGATATGGTTACCTGATGAATCTTGGACTTTTACATAGTTCTGTTGCATAATGATAATATTCAGAAATGAAGCTTACCTGATTTCAGTGGAGGAGTACATCTCCCTGATTTGTTTTTGTACAATTTTTTTTTAAAGCATTGGAAACTCTGTATTGAGTTAAAGTAAGATTTGCCACATAAAACCCAGCCTTGGTCTGTCTGTACCCTTTGGTACAAATGAGTAGTCACTTTGTAATAGACACGGAGTCTCTTGGGGTATCAGTGACTTCGTGATTTTGCCTGTCCTGGCATCGCAGCTTCTGTCCCACCACCTGGGGGCAATTGGCTCTACTTACATTGTTCTCCACTATCTCTAAGCCCTTTCCATTCTGCAAGCTTTTGCTGCCCAGAGTGAGTTGGAAGGAAAAATACTTTCAGATTAGCAACGATAACCTTACAACATCACTGACACAGGAAAACACCACCCTAGGATTCTGGAGCAAACCTAAGAGGGCAGAAAGTTTCCTGGTTCTATTTTCAGATGATTCCATTGTTCTTGCACAGGCTTCCAAATTCTAACAGTTCAGTCCAAATGACAACTATTATGGTTAGGCCAAAAAGAAAAAGGAGATTAATCTGAAAACATGACAACTAGTGCAGTATTAATTGATTCACTGTACCTGAGTTTCCTTTTAAGTGTGCTACTGATTTATTTTTGCCATCAAAATCCCTTTGTTTCCCCAAATAAGCACACATTCTGAGAATTATTATTACATCAATTATAATAAATGAATATTCATAACTTACAGTAATTAACATCTTAAATTATTTTTGGTGGAAGCGTTCATGCTTCCCCTTTGGGAAAGAACAGATTTAAAAATTTTTGATAACATAAAAATAATCACATCCTCAAAAACATTGAATTACTCAATTTAATCTAAGAGCTCTCTTACATTTGTATAAATGAATTGGCAGTCACATGCCTTTAGATTAAAGTTTCCTTGAGGGTGTGTTGAGGTAGGTAAAAAAAAAAATCTTGCAGATGAAAAACCCACATACTCCTTTTCCACCCAACCTTCTATGAGCTATACATTAATAGAATTTTTCCCAGGTCTTTGCAAACCAATTGGTTTGAAAAACTGAAGAGTTGAATCCTGTCTTGTAACTTTTCACTATTTATTTTCTGATAAACAAAACCTAAAAAAAAATTATACATGCTTTCAGGGTGGCCTAAAATCAGACAGGGCTAGTAGAATTACCTAGACCCATATCTTTCACATATATAAGAATATTACTTGATCTTTTAAATTAATGAGGTAGAGTTTATAAAGGACATATATATTTTTCATATAAGTAAAAAATGGTTATCCTTTGAAAAGCAAATCATTAGACATTCATATAGTTTAATGCTTTCTTTCAAAAAAAATAAAAAGTAATAATTCAATAAAAATACAAGTTTGGTTTGAAAAATGTTAAAGATAAAATATCTTGGATCATCTTCAATAGGACGTAAGTTGAAAATTTCCCCAAATATATTCAAAACAACTTGGGGAAAGCAATCTCGAAATATAAGGAAATAGTTACTCTGGAAAGTGTATCAAAATATGAAAACGATTCTATGGCTTATTTATATTTTCATTATATGCACACCAATCAGAAAGCAGATTGGGTGAATTCCCAGGCAGATAGACGGATCCTACTACCCTTTCCGCTCCAACTCCCATATAAGAATAAGAAGAGTAAATTACTAGCTTTCCAGCCGATTTTGGAGTGAACATCATACCCAAGTGACCATCTTGAGTTAAGAAGATTCTCTGATACTTGAAAGGCTTTAAGTAGAGGCTCAGAAACATTTTCAATGGCCTGAGGGAAGTACAGCTGTCATGGAAAGTTCTCCAGCGCATCCCCAGTGAAATCCAGGCTCATGAATCAAGTTGGCTACCGCTGACTCTTAAACTCCTTCACTACTCAACCCCTTTCTCACTACCCAGTAGCCATGCGAAGTCTTTAGTTGCTAGAACACTTCATGTTCCTGTCCACCTGAGTTCCGCTGCATGTCCTGGTCTCTCCACCCCAAATGCCCTTTTCCCTGCATCTTTGCTTGACCAACTCTTCCTCATGCTTTTGAGCTCAGCTCCTTAACTGTCTTCTCACCATCCAATAAAACAAGATTTCCCTTGTTCTATCTTAAAGCTCTATTCTTTTCCTTCCTAGTGCTAATCCAACTTGAAATTATTTGTAAGCTTATTTATTGGATTGCTGTTCTCCACCAGACTCTGTGCTCCTTACAAGCAGGGGTCATGTCTGTTTTGCCCACTAGTGTATACTTAGAATTTAAAGAGTGCTGGGAACACTGTAGGTGCTCCGCAAATATGTGTCAATGAATGGATGAAAATAAGGACAAAAAAATCTTTCAAATCTATAAAGGAAGAGATCAAATCACATTTTCAGGAAATTGACTAATAATCCTGATTATATCCACTAATTATAGTCCACAAATTTTCTTTTATTCTTTAGAATAATTTAGCTCAGTTAATGCTATTTCAGGCAGTAAATTAGAAAAATGCCTCAATTTAAGAAAGAAAAACCTCATTAAAAGAAGTTTAGGTTTATAAATCTGTGATGATAAATAAATTATGTTTATTGATAGTTTACAGTACTGTAACTCGGAAAATCTGTATTGAGGAACTCAAAGAATATTTTAAATGAACCTAACTATAAATTATAAAAAAAAAATGACTCTTTTGTGACATTGTTCAATTTTTAACCCAGTAAAATAATTGCTAAAAGGGACAACAAAAGGAAAATAAATAAAACAGTAAGTGAATAAAATGAAATAGCTTTAAAATTCTGATTTTGCTATATGAAAACTAAATTATATTGAAACAAAACTTTAGCTATCGCTCTTCTCTGTCTTTGCCTGTAACTCAAACAATACACAAAAGTTAACTGATCTAAGTCAGAAAACCAGTAATAGTTTGCTTTTCAGTAGTGCCTCTCAGCTCAGATTCTGAATGAATATTCTTCAAAGGCATCCCTCTGTTTTATTGGAACTGAAAAGCTGACATAGCATTTTATGTTGAATAAAAGCATAAATATATTCATAGACAATAACAGGTCTCAGCAGGAAAGAAACCATGATCTCAGCTTCCAGTTCACTGCTCTCAATATCAAATTCATTGACTTCTTCATTTATTCATTAATATTTATTGAGAGTTTGCTATGGGCCAGGCCCTAGGGAAGGCCTTGGCAGCACAATAGTGAGCAAAACAGAGACAATTTCAGACAACACTTCCTTATAATTTCACCAATAAATTTATTTTTGTTCAGTCACTTATAAGATAGGATTGTATCTTCTCTGTCAAAACATTTACGTTAATTAAGTGAACTGGTTCTCTGTACCTATTTGAGCAATTTAAACAGAGTTACCTTCTCCTGCATCAAGGTGATTTTTCCTTTTTTTATTTACCATATTCCTCTACTTCTGATTTTGTATAGATAAATGATTATACATTTATGTAGAGTCTTTGTTTCTTCTTGACTGTTTGAAACAGACAGCTCTCAGCTGGGTCATGTACTAACCTATACTGAAGTCCACTGCTTATGGATTGATGTCCATTTACACTTTACCAGAAGACAAACCTCAAAAAGTCCAATAGGCCTTACCTTCCTCCACTGTGACAGTCTGTTCTGAGGCTGGTGACGGAGGTGGAGAAGGAGGCAGATTAGGTGTCTCTTCAGCTGCTAAAGAGCAAACAGTGGAAAAACGAGATACAGCAATTAATCCTGCTAGGTCAGTAGATGGGTAACAGCTCTGCCATCTCTAAAAAGGCCACTCCACGAAATTTAGGAAAAGATTCAACAGTAAGTTGCGCTTGACTTATTTTTTTGTCCCATTACCTGATTCACATATTTTAAAGAACCTAAAAAGAAAGAAAAGCATTTAATATTTTAAAAAATTCATTTTGTCTTCCCTCTAAAGAATGGATTACTGATGCCTGCTAAAGTTCTATCATTAATCCCATTAATTTGTGTCTGCTTGTTTGATTAATATAATATTTTATTCTGGCCCTAATGTACTGTATTCAAATGCACAGGCAAGCACTGTAGTTTGGATTTAGCTTGGCTGACTGAAAAAAAAATTAGAACTTTATATTGTTTAAATTTTTGATCTGGAAACATATGTAACCTTCGTCATTCACAGTATTATAGGTGATGTATTTTTTTTAAACAACATTTTGTCCACTGAGTCTAATGTCAAAATGCATCTTCTGTTATGTATTCTCAGAAAAGAAAAAATGAAGCTATCAGAGCCTGAGGCAACCTTCAGACGGAAACCATGCACTAGTGGGAGCTGAGTAATCTTCTGGCCTGGGCATTATACATAGAGAGCCAAAGAGAAAGGTTCTAAAAGATGGTAACACCACAGTTAACTCTACTTCTTTTCAAGACTCTTGCCTTCTTTATGACTACTCCTATGAAGGTGAGAAATTGCGAAAGGAAATGTTTATCATCAAGGCCAGAGGAAAACCTATTTTAAAGAGCATCTGTTTTCCCTTCTCCTAAATCAGTTACTAGTTGGAGCTTTGGGGTCACAGGCGACTTCTTAACCCCTTGACCCATAGGTTTCTATATAACACATTTTCAGGTTTCGATTTTTATTTTAATTAATTAATTAATTTTTAAATGTTTGTTTGAGACAGAGCGCAAGTAGGGGAGGGGCGGAGAGACAGGAAGACACAGAATCTGAAGCAGGCTCCAGGCTCCAAGCTGTCAGCACAGAGTCCGACGCAGGGCTCGGAGTCATGAACCGTGAGATCATGACCTGAGCTGAAGTTGGACACTTAACCGACTCAGCCACCCAGGCTCCCCTCAAGTTTCAAATTTTAAAAAAATGGGTGGGGGTCTTCTATTTAAGGAATAGAAGTGAACCACAAGCAGAAGGTCAATGCTTTGAATAATATACTTTCCCTCCTGTTTTAAGAGAAAAATAAACCTTTATAATCAAAGAACATTCTACTACAAATAATGAGTATTGATTATTCTGGGAGAGCAGAATTTTAATTGCTTAATTTTTTGAGTTGCTCAAATTGCTTAAAGGGGTACTGACCAGAAAATCAAATATTAAGGGTACATGAGACATGCGTTGGATATGTACTATTTTTTTAGGCTTTAAAATTATACTTTTCTGTGGATTAGTTATATGTACCTGTGAAATAGACATATGTTGAACCTAAGAGTTTTCTTTTTTGTGTCTTTGCATGTATATACACCTACATCTATCTATCTATCTACCTATCTACCATGTATCTATCATTTACCTATCTCTCTTCTATCTATCTATCTATCTATCTATCTATCTATCTATCTACCTATCTACCATGTATCTATCTATCTATCTATCTATCTGCCATCTATTTAGAGAAGAGTCAGCAAGCCTTTGGCTGAGAGTGTTTTCTTTGGCAAACACCATTACATTACTTGTTTGGCTCTGGAGAGCATCTGACTTGTGACCAAGGGAGACAGCAATGCTATCTAGTGCCCTTAGATGAACCAAGTGAAGACCATACTGGGATACAAAGTCACTCATGATTCTAACAAAGCCCTGACTATAGGTTTTCTATAGCTGGTTCAGGGAGACTGAAATAAGACTAGATAATCATTCACCAAAATCCATAAAGGGAAATAATCATTTCTAATTAAAGTTTTAACACATTTTCTATACAAGTGGGTGTCGTGACATCAATATGCATTGGCTTTATTTTTATAGTAAGTATCTCCAGTGGTCTAGAAATGAAAATTTAAAAACGATTTAGGGGCAAAGTCTAACTATAAGCTTATTACCCTAAAGACTGTCCAAATACCACAAATGAGCCTGGGAAGAAAGTGAAAACAGGTGCCAGCGCCTCCCAACAGAGGTGTTTGATGAACGTTGTATGTAAGGATGAAGTATGAAGTAGGGCCTTCCTTTGAACATGAAGACTTGGTCCTGTGATCAGGGCACAGCAGGCATAGCCCCTGACCGAGGGTTCTTTCCCATTTACCTAAAGGCAGAGCTGCAGGCTGGACTTTATGTTCAGCTTCTTTCTCTTGTTCACCTTTCAGGACTGCTACAGCCTCAGCCGTGACTACTTGAACGATCCTTGCAGACACCTCCTCTGTAATACACAGTAACAAAAGAAAAGAAAGTAATGAGACGTCCAAAACAGGCAGCAAAGAGGAAGCGTAAGGAAACAATATGGCTGATTAAGATTTTATTTTCTATCCCCCCCCCAAATAAGTACGATAGAATTTATTAAATTGTAGATAAAACACAAATACATATATTGTAATCAGAAAAAGAAAAAAGAATAAAGAGAAAAAAGGGTTTGGCATTCTGGGAGCTATGCAAAATGAACACAGAATAAAAAAAATAATTAATTTGGATGGCAATTTGTTTTTAAAAGCTGTTCATGCAAACAGAAACAAAGTTTTTGTACCAAGTAACACAAATTCAGAGAAGAGAAGATTCATCTTGGACTTAGTATGTTTTGTGGTTTTCCAGAAAACTTTCTTTACAATAGTTTCTATGCTGATTTGCCGAAATACCATGATTTAAAACCTAAAAATGGGCCTCAAAATGTGAATTTGTGATCAAACAGCATTATTCAGGATCAGTGTAAACAATACTGATTAAGAAAATCCTGGGAGGATAAAATTTGAATGAAACACATGGAAATGATATATCAGATGGTCTCTTTCTAAAGAGCTACTACCTTTTGAGACAGCAGAAGTTTTAAAGATTTTTAAGGCCATATGATATATACTCACCTCGTCAGGACAATAGTTTCATTCAACAAGATGGGGTTAAGGGGGGGTTCGTCATTAAAATAATCGGTTTGTGAGACGCCAGATAACTAGTTTTTGGGCTGAAGTGGGGCCTCCTGGAGCATATCCCAGTGCTAATTTTATATAACCAAGTCAGATAAATATTCAAGAAACAATGTTCTGTATATCATCAACTAAAAATGAAAGAAGTAGCAAATAATCCCATGTACCGCCCTTACAGAAACAAGTTGTACTACACAAGGAGGGTGGGGCAGTGGGATTTGTTCTCTTATGTTAGCTTTCAGAATAAATCCTTACTTTGACTTTTCTATGATCAGAATTTGCACATTTACAAGCAGGTTGATAGAGGGCAGTGGGAATCCTATTTTTTCCTGGTTCATTTAGATTTAGCCTTCTCTGGAAAGCCTTCCTTACCCCACCCAGGATGACAGAGTATAGTGCTTGAAACCCAGCTTTTGGGGTGAGCAATCCACTTGCATAGGATTTATCTGAATTTTAAAAGCTAGATCACCTTATTAAGTATATTTGCCATCATATATCTAACTTCCTGATTTTTAAATAGCCACTTGACACTATAGCCTACATACAGTCTTGATGTACTGTAGAAACACTCTTATCTAGACCGGGTAGCAGTCACAGGAATAGAAGCAGCTTTTTAAAAATACGGTGCTATGTGCCAAGCACTCTGCTAAAGTGTTTGCCCTCATTATTTCAATGAATGATTTACTATTGTTACTTCTATGTTTCAGATGAGGAAATAGACGACTAACAGGCCAGAGAATTAGACATTCTCACTATAAATATCATACTTAGAAAACCAACTTTCAAATAATTGGGATCTTGTAAAATGCTTCAGGTACTATAACTAAACTAAATGTGATGTAATATTTCTTTTATTCTTGAAATATAATTTTAGGAAGCTGGAGACCTCATTCAAACTTTAAGTATTCAAAGAGCAAGTACTGACAGACTACTTAAAATTATTTCTGAAAAAGTTTTAATTTCTAAACAAGGCTCCAGCAAATTTGTCTCATATATTTATGTACTCAGTATTCTTCATAAAAGATTTTTTTTACACGACACATTTTATACTCTCAATTTAGCTTAAACTAAGAAGGATCTTCTCTTAATATTGCAAAAAATGTAAAGAATAATTATGATTTCAAACTAATAAGATACAGCTCATTCTTGTAAGGTGGTTTTATCCTATGCAATTTAATTCACAGCACCACAGCTGTAGAGCTAAAAGGGCTTGAAGAGTAGATTGGATCTATATTCTCTCATTTTGTAGATGAGGAAATATAGGCTAGGCATGGTTATGAGATTTGCTCAAGTTCACACAGTCAGTGGAGGCAAACTGAAATTAGAACCCAGATTCCCTGACTATTAGGCTGTTCTTTGTCTCAAGCAGAAAAACAGCAGAAGGAATAATGAGAAAATAACCATAAACTTCCCTAACAGTCATGTGAGAATGCCCAGTGGAAATACATAAATTCTTCTAAAGGTATGAACTAAAGTAACATTCACTCTCAGACCTGCTCCTCTACCTAAAGTACAAAACTGCTATTCCTGAATGTATTCTGAGACTATGAAACAAGTAATTGACCACAACTGAGCAATAACTACGTATCTGCCCATCTATGTATGTATGTATGTATCCATCTATCTGTCCTCTCTATCAGCCATCTACCTGCCTACCTATATATCTTGTAGATAAAGTTGAATAGTGTAATAGATAACTTACCTCACTTCCATATAATCATTTTCAATAAAATTCAGACAGTTAAAATCAATAAAATGATTTTCAGTTCTTCTAGAACCTCAGTGTTTCATAGGAAATTCAGTGTAATGGAGAGGTGGAGCAAACACAGAGGAAACTGGGACATATATGAAACCCGTGTATCTTATGGATCATTCCTGCATTACCCTGGTGGCATTTACACCAAGTATAGTATCTCCTATGGCACTTAGTACATCTTGCATGGAATTGTGCTGGTACACATGCCTTATCTCCCTTGCTTTGTAGAGTTTCCCAAGTCAAGGACTTTCTCTTTATCACTGTTGCGGTACTTGAAGCTCCTCTCATTGATGTTTACTCAGACTGGATGCCTAACAAAGTTTTTTGAAAGTATGAAAAGTTAACATGAAAGGTTTTGTTCATGCTATTTACACAAGCTTAGAAATAATCCATGCTCGTTATTATATTTACTAACTTAAACCTCCCCAAATTAATTATTTACTGAGTTCTTGTTTAAGTTTTGATGTATTTCAAAACAGTATTTCTTAAATGAGCGTTCCAGATTCTTGTGTAACTACTGATGAATTTTCTAGAGTCTGCAAACACTTAACATGAATAAAATTTCTTAATTTGGAAAAATAATCCAGTAAAAATAATAAAAAGTATCTATTGGTTTGTGTGAACAAATTATAACTGAGCAATGCCACATTATTTGTCTTTTTGTTTGGAATTGCATTTAGAATAATTGTGACACCATAGACAATTAGTTTACCTGTTGTGGGCTAATGAGAAGAGAACAGGGGTGAGTGAACACTCTACAATAAAAAATGCATTCACAGAAGACGTAGGCCAAATAACATCATGGTACACTACACAACAGACTTTCAAAATATTCTAGAGACAAGGAAAGGAAAAATAGGATCATTACTTTTCTCCAGTTAGTGTGGACATGTCCAACCTAAATAAAAATGCACTGTTATCACCCATTACCCCATTTCTTGTGAGCAATAGTTTAGTTTCAGTAAAGCAATAGTTTATTTTACATAATAAGTAGTGGAACATTTGAATTTTGTTGGCTTTGTTGTTTCAGATAAAATTGATTTATAAATGTGTTTGAGTTTCACAGTTGAATAAGAGCTTATGAATAAGGTAATTTTACATTTGTATATATTTAAGCAAAATGTGTAAGAAAATAATTTAACTCAGTCATGGGAGAATTAATTATCTATTTTTCCTTAAAAGAACTTAACTGACTTTAAGAAATGCTATTTTAGAATAAGCAAACAGGCTGTGTGGGAGCCAAGATAATGACATATTATCTTCATTTTTTTTGAAAACGTAATATTGCTAAAACTTTTCAAACAGGAAATATCACATTGTCTCATATTATTTTCCCAGTGCAATAAAACATGAGCATAGGATTATCCTGAGGGTTTCAATTGGTCCAGTCACTTTAAAATCTTCCTCTAAGCAAAGGCTGCTGTCAGTGCAGGGTGGTAGCTTCCTCCCCCCAAGGACAGATGGCCTTTTCCCAACAGAAACCTAATCAGCAGATCTCTGGGTGAGTTTTACCCTTAAAGCCTGGCTCCTGGGACAGGAGAAAATTCACTCAAGGTTTGAGGAAAGTTCAGAGAAAATTAACGGTAAACATGCCAAACAAACACAGAAGACAAAGGAAGAGAGTCACAAAATCAGACCTACAAAGATAAAAATATAAGAGTTATGATGTGTGTATGATGTATCTATATAGCTATCTATATCTATAATCTATATCTATATATAATTTACTCATTCATTCTACAAATATCTATTAAATGACTCTATCCACTTATCCATCCATCAAACCATCCATCTATCCAACAAATCTTTCTATCTGGGAGATCTTTCCCTTTTATATTGTAGATTAAAGGAAGTCACATGGACTTTAATTCTGAGAAATGTGGGCACAAACTCTAGCATTGCTACTTTCTAGTTATTTCATACTAAGAAATTTACTTGGAATGGAGTGCCTGGGTGGGTCAGTCGGTTAAGTGTCCAACTTCAGCTCAGGTCATGATCTTGTGGTTCATGAGATCAAGCCCCGCGTCAGGCTCTGTGCCGACAGCTTGGAGCCTGGAGCCTGCTTCAGATTCTGTGTCTCTGTCTCTCTCTGCCCCTACCCACATCACATTTTCTCTCTCTCTTAAAAAAAAAAAAAAAAAAACACAATAAAAAAATTAAGGGGCGCCTGGGTGGCTCAGTCGGTTGGGCGTCCAACTTCAGCTCAGGTCACGATCTCGCCATCCGTGAGTTCGAGCCCCTCATTGGGCTCTGGGCTGATGGCTCAGAGCCTGGAGTCTGCTTCCGATTCTGTGTCTCCCTCTCTCTCTGTCCCTCCCCCGTTCATGCTCTGTCTCTCTCTGTCTCAAAAATAAATAAAACGTTAAAAAAAAATTTTAAAAAAATATGAAATTTACTCGGACTAATTGGGTTTCAATCCCTCATCCATGAAATGGAAATACTAATAGCACTTGTCTCACAAGTTGCTGTGCAGACTCAATTGCATAATTATAGAACAGGCCTGGAACATCAAGGAACTTGAGACTTCCAAGGAGTTCTTCACCAAGTTGTCTTTATTTCCCCCAGTCATACATTCTTCTGGGTCTTCTGGTATTTCTGCTTCAAAGGAAGAGCAACTAAAGGTCCAGACCAACTAGCCTATTACTATTATGAACATCAGATAATAGAGTTAATCTGCAATCATCTATGTTGATTTCAGGGACAGTGTTTTTTGGTTTTGCTTTGACTTTCCTAGACAAAGCTAGAGGGAAGTAAAAACTTTGGTTATTTATTTTCTGGCTTCATAGCCATTTTCCTGGCTGCAGAGGTCCTGGGCTATGACCTGCTCTAGATTTCTGCTAGCGTCCCAATTTAGGACCATCTTCTGGACAGCACTCCAAGAGGCCTGATAACCCCTGTCTTCTCCTGAGAACTATTAGCAACATGAAAAAATCTTTTTTCAGGTAAGAGCTACATTTTAATTTTTCATTGTTTATTTTTTCTACTTCTTTATTCCCTATCCTACTTTCTACTCTATTTTTTGGTTATTTTTTCTTTGACACATTATATGTATAAAACTATAAATAGGACTTAGTTGTTCATAAAATTAAAGATGAATCTAGATTACACATAAACTGCGAAATTATTATACATAACTGAAAGGTAACATTGATCTTCACAGCTGAAAACGTTATACTTCTTAGCATAAGCAGAAATTATTAAGAACTCAGTTATCTTTCTTTTGAACATCTAAAGTTTTCTGGTAGTGGATATTTTTTAGTTTATGTTAAAAATTGCCTTAGTTAAGGAGTGTATATAATTTGTATTTTATTTTCACTCTTGTTAATGTCAGGTTCTCAATGTAAATAACTAATGGTAGTTTTTGCATTGAAGTGAGAACCAGTATTTGAATATTATTATTTTTCAATAGTGTCATTACAGTTAGTGAGACAGTTTCTGTAAGTATTACAAAAATATTTCATTACATGGTTCTAAATCATATCATATCTAAATAAAATGAATGACAACTGGGATCTAATTTGGTAAGTAATGCGACCCTAAATCAGTTTGAAGGAAAACATTAAAATCAACTTATTTAAAACACATTTGTCTATTAAAATGATAGGCTGATACAAAATAAGGGATTTAAAGATACAACCCAGGTGACAGAGCCATGGGTGATAACAGATCATCACTATATAGATAAACACCTGTAAGTAAAAAGTGACGTCTGTCCTAAAAACTTATTCTGGGCAATGGAGATGGGGCCAGTATTCAAAAAACACTATCAAGGAAGCCCTTGGTAGATAAAATGAATTCTGGAAAGAAAGAATATTTTTTGTTGGTACTGGGGAAATAAACTGGTAGAAATACATATAGGAGGTAAATAGGGATAAGACACTAATTAAGACATGCTTTGCATCTACAGAAACCTACCTGATAATCCTCAAAAGATATCATGCTAAGCTACTCATATTTCACCTAAATAATGAATAAACATCATATTGTGATACAAATTTATAAGTTGCTACCCCAGGCACTTTTATTTCTCATCAACATATTGAATCCACACAATAATACATTTTCTCCATGGGAAAACTGGCAAAATAATGGATAAAGGTAACTTACGGTCCCATTTAGACAACACTTTGAATTATATTGGTGTAGTTCAAATATTTTAGAGTAGTAGATTGTGGTGTCAGAAAATTCTGCCTCTATCTCTTACTAGCTGCAAGTGAGTGACAATCTGTCTAACCTTCAGATTCCCCATCTGTAAAGTGGGAATTAAACTGGTGTTCACCTTTTAGTGTGTTGTGGCAATTAAATGCAATGATATATAGATCAGTTGCTCATTTAAATTCTGTATCACTGGTTTAATCACTCTTGCTGTCTTGCGGTCATCGAAGTCTATAATCATCATTTGACTGACAAGATATAAAGATACGAAAGTTCTTGCCACATACAGAGATAATTCTGTCATTTTCCCCCATGAGTACCTCCTCGCCTAAATGCTGAACCACTGCCTAACACACAATATGTCAGGTGCCTGCCATTAAACTAAAATGATAAACTAGATTTTACTCTACCTATAGTATTATTCAGTAGTATGCAATACTATTCAGCATGTATAGCTGTTATAACCTTCTGGCTTATTCCAAGTGCTGATTCATGCTATACCGTTGCTATGTTCCTCTGGTATTTTATCACGTCAAATTTTTAACACAGTCCCAAGGCCCTGTTTTTTGGCACATATTTCTAGTTTAGTTATTTTGTTATGTTAATCTATTGATATTGCTTGGCTGATTCATAACAAAAGCAATGGAGTTAAAACTTTCTCAGTGGTCCTGGAAACTTCAACTTGCCTCTGAGCAACACGACATTGTTGGTAGACACAGAAGTTTGATTTTGAACGTGTACTCTTTGAGTTTTCATCAGGACCAGCTGTGATTACTTGAACAAGCAAAGGCTCACCAATTAGACTGTGGACAAAAAATCCAAAACAAGTTGGCATATGCTTGAGAACATATTTTTGTTGATTTCTTTCAGGTTGTTAAGGGAGAAGTAAGAGACACTAACAATAAATTCAACCATATGGAATATAAAAGCCAGTAAATGTTTCTGCTTTTAAGAATAATGGACATAATAATGCCGTGTTAAAAGAAATGACAAGTAAGCCTACCGTACACTTGTGAAAGAAGGAAAACAAAACAATTTTAGACAGAATGCTCCTGACAAGGAAAGGTTTTTCTCAGTAGGGTACAGAATGGTTGCCTAGGAAACGGGTGCTAATTGCTGCTGCTGATGGAAGCTAGTCAACAAGGAAAGCACTGTGTAGTTGGAAGCACTGTGCTAGACAAATACCCTTGATAAATTCATAAAAACAGGGAAAGAAGAAAAGTTCCTTGCTTAATTTGGAGAGCAAATGGTTCCTCTCAAACTATTTCCTGCAATCAACTGGTGAAGAAGGAAACTAAAAGAGCAGATTGTTGGTTTTTGTTTGTTTGTTTCCTTGGCACCTCAGCATTAATTAAAGAGGCCAGCACTGGCATATCCTTCCTTAGTCAGACTCTGATCTCAAAGGGTCACCCTTGCCAATGTTGCAGCTGTAGGTCTTTGCATACCAGCCTTTTCTTCCAAAGATTTCTTCTAAAGACTTACTGATTAAAACAAAGATCAATTTAGTTTATGGAGGAGAAATGCATTTGAGGTCAATTAAGTCTTGAGACGTTATTAATAACATTAATAACATCTCTGCATTAAGTCCAATGAGACATCATTAATAACATTAATGGGAAGATGAAATATCAATAAAACTAAGAGACCTTAAATAAATTCACACTTAGAGTAACTGTGGGATAAACAAATTTAAACATTTGTGTAGAAATGCAGTAGTGTGTGTGTGTGTGTGTGTGTGTGTGTGTGCCAGCACTCATACACATAAAAGTCTCTCCATGTTTTTAAAGTTCCACTTGTACTTGAGTACCTCAAAGACTTTTTTTTCTTAAATTTTTTTTTCAACGTTTTTTATTTATTTTTGGGACAGAGAGAGACAGAGCATGAACGGGGGAGGGGCAGAGAGAGAGGGAGACACAGAATCGGAAACAGGCTCCAGGCTCCGAGCCATCAGCCCAGAGCCCGACGCGGGGCTCGAACTCACGGACCGCGAGATCGTGACCTGGCTGAAGTCGGACGCTTAACCGACTGCGCCACCCAGGCGCCCCCAAAGACTTTGACCACCTAGAGTGAGGCTAGGATTTGGGTGAATCAATGTTCCTATAGTTTCAAATTTTTTTTAAATGTTTATTTATTTTTGAGAGTGTGCGCGCGAGAGAGAGACAGTGTGAGTGGGGAAGGCACAGAGAGAGGGAGACACAGAATCTGAAGCAGGCTCCAGGCTCTGAGCTGTCAGCACAGAGCCCGACACGGGGCTCGAAGTCACAAACCGTGAGATCATGACCTGAGCCAAAGTCAGACGCTCAACCGACTGAGCCACCCAGGTACCCCTATGTTCCTATCGTTTCAAAACCTAGGAATGCTTCAGACAGAGGATATGATGGAAAAATGGAAAAGTATTCCAGGTTCCAAAAAAAGTCATTGGAGTAAACTTTCGAAATGTAAGTTGTCTATATACCGGGAATAGTTTTTACTAGTTACTTCTATAAACTTAGTTATTTCTTCTAGGAGAAAGTGTTTGTTATGATAAAATGGCAGAAATCACCTTTTGTTCACTGCTTCTATCTCATCCCCATCATAGTATAACTTGCATGCTTTGTATGTAAGGCCTTTGGAGGCCTTGTGACCTAGAAGCATATGGAATTTAGGAACTGTGTGATGGGAAAACCACTTTGTTCACAACACATTGTAGGGTACAATCAGCAGATAGAGAGACCAACATGATTTTTATGCATTTATAGTTTGCTTAAGCCTCCAGTCCCACCATGTTTCCAAGAATGAATGTGCAAATAGCAGCATATACATCAACCTTATGTGCTTTCTTCTTATCAAGTCTCTCATGAACTATAAATGTTTTAAGTAAGTGATTCTCCATCTTCTATAACTGCCTGTTTTATTTTTGCCATTATAGCTATATAAAATATCATCCACAAATATTCTCTTTACACAAGCCCCAAAACCACTTGGCAGATTTCAAGTCACTAATAAGTGTATATGGTAATTCTTTATAAATTTCAAATTATAAATGAATATACATATACCAGAGAACCGTAATTCAATAATCTGTGGGCAAAGGTACAATAGAATTAATTACATTATGAAATTCTGAAAAATAAAATGCCGTGAAAATAAAACAAAAAGAAAAATAAGAAGATAGAGTTTTGAGCTATCCCTCTATTATTCATTAATAATTTTTGTTAAATAAAAGCTCAGCCACAACACAAGATAAGTGTGGCACCTTCTCTGGAAAAGTTCCAAACAAGTAAAATTGGTAATAAAGACTTTTTTCTTTTTTTAATTTTTTTTTAAAGTTTATTTATTTTTGAGACAGAGAGAGACAGAGCATGAACAGGGGAGGGGCAGAGAGAGATGGAGACACAGAACCGGAAGTAGGCTCCAGGCTCTGAGCCATCAGCCCAGAGCCCACCGCGGGGCTCGAACTCACGGTCTGTGAGATCATGACCTGAGCTGAAGTCGGACGCTTAACCAACTGAGCCACCCAGGCGCCCCTAAAGACTTTTTTCTAGGACCTCTAAGTAGCAAAATCAAGAGACTTTGCAAGATCCTTTAAGTAAGAAAATAAGTGTCCAGTCCAAAGTTATATTTGTAATTTGGTCACATTATGATAGGAAAGAGGAAAGACTTCAATAGAATTTTTAATTTCTTCATGACAAAAATTATTCTAGAATAAAGATGACTACTTTTGTATTCTGGATTGATTAATGCATCCCATAGAAAATGTTATTAAATGAATTTCTCTCCATCCACAGATTCAAAAGTTTCATTATGTATAACAAACAAGAACAAGTAATAGTAACTTCAAAGTTTTCTTCAGAAATTTGCAAATAACATACACATTCTACTTTAGAAAATACCTCTTAGAGATCTGTTGAAATAAAATTTTACATTGATGATTTTGCTTCAGTGTCATTTACCATGTCAATCTCTATCTCTTCTCTGTGTATTGGTATCATTGTTACAAAGTATACTTCTAGAAATACTTGCAAATTGTGGGTGCCATCTATATCGTGCTTCAATCAGCCAAAGACATTGAAGCTTTATATCAGAATGTAAACAACATCTAGAAAGCATAAAGCTGTAACTGATTATGGTAACAGTTCTGGTTGTTCTATTGTAGAAGCCCAGCAGAAAGAGAAAAATAGATTGATTTTGATGGAGTGGCAGAATTGAAAAAAAAAAAAAAAAAGTAAGGACCAGATGTTATCTAGGTGGGTAGGCTGACATCAAGCAAGGGATTTGCATGGGGTTGAGGGGGGAATCCTGACCATATGAGGTAGTTTCAGATGCGTACAGACAATCTGAAGAAAACGAAGAAATGGAGATTCAGGAAGCAAAGCCAAAGGTGTTCAAGGTAAGTTTTATTTTCTTCATAATTTTGCTTAGGGCAGGTCCCAGGTAGGCAGATGCTACCGTAACTATAAGCTATACTATATTTAAAAACAGAGAGTTTCATTTGGCATGAAAACCACAATCCCATGTAAGGGATAGATGGGGTTACTTCATGCTAAGGTAAATCAGATTTCATAAACCTTCATTTCATTTCATGGCAGTAAAATCCAATTTACTATGAAAAACATATGAAAAGGTATATTATTTTCTTCCTGAGGTATAAGAAAAATTTGCATATCAGGACTTGTAGCTTTTATTTTTTCAAAATGAAATTATAATTTTGTTATTTTGTACAAGGTAGATCACAAACCGGTTGCCCAATTCCTGGTTCTAAGAAAAAGCCTGAAAACACTTCTGGTTCATTTCTATTTCCCTTGAAAGTTTACCAAGACTTTCTTCCCAACTTTTAGAGATATCCTCTACCCCTCAATAATGTTTTATTTGGGCTTATTTTGGGGTTTTGTTTTCCTGAAGAAAACAGGTATAAAAGGAAAAACTTTCATGAAATCAGGGAACTTTGTTATTTCTGCTCTTTTTTTGTTTTTTGGCTAATTCTGACATGCAACATGAAATGCAGAGGCATGAATAACGTGGTCTGATAGGAAAAAGGTGATCAAAAGCTATAGGAAGAGAAGTATGGTCTTAATGCAACCATATGAATTAAAGCATCATACTTAAAATTTTATAGGACAAAATAAAAGAACCACCTCAATATTTTAATCAAATAGATTTTCCAAAATATTTTCTAAAAAGCATATGTGGTAATTTTCACTTCTCTACAGACCAGGTGAAGAAAAACACTTTGTATTTATATAGTTTTTTCATATCCAATTGCATCACAGAGCATAAGGCAGAGGTGAAACTCAGCATTATTTGGGGCACAGGAGACTCAAGCATTTCCAATTAGAATTGAAGAAATGCTCATCATTTTAAAAATTTACTTTAAAAAGTTAAACATAATTTGGGAAGTTTATAATTTTTCACACTAAAAAAGAAAAAAACCAAAAAACAAATTCAATCTCATCTGGTGAATCCAGTCCTAAGATATTAAATTATCAGTGAGGGTAGCTTCAATTTACTCCTCCTTAAACAATGAAATCCAACTAGAAAGGAAATCTGTGTCACCAAAACATCCAAGTTCTTGAGAGTATTTAAAAAAATTTATTTTAATGTTTATTTATTTTTGAGAGAGAGAAAGAGAGAGAGAGAGAGAGAGAGAGAGAAAACGTGAGTGGGGGAGAGGCAGAGAAACAGGGAAACACAGATTCTGAAGCGGGCTCCAGGCTCCGAGCTGTCAGTACAGAGCCCTATGTGGGGCTTGAACCCATGAACCATGAGATCATAACCTGAGTTGAAGTCAGATGCTTAACCGACTGAGCCACCCAGGCACCCCATCTTGAGCAGTATTTTTAATGCTTCATTCAGATCATGTGTTAAGTTCAGTGTGGTCCACAGGGCATTTCAAGCACTATAATTTTCATGGGCTGGATGGCAGATATTTCATGAGGACAGGGATCACAGGGATCATTATTACCCCAAATACATGAACTTCCCCTCCTAAAATGTGACTTTTTAGGAGAGTAGAATCTGTATTTGCTTCAAACTCAGTCTTTGTTTTCTGATTGAAATCAAGACTTTTAAGAATTGGGTGAGAACTGATCTGGAGGAATATCTTCCATGCTTTGTCACCTAGGTCAAGCTTTTTTTTTTTTTTTTTTTTTTTTTTGGGAAAAAAAGCAGTTTTCCCTAGGTTAGCATTTTTGTTCTGGTAAAACTTTGAGTAAAGCAGATTTATTCCAATCTTTCCAATGCTTTAGGCACAAATCTCTAGTTTCTAAGCTCATGAGGAAAAACAATAAACAATTTTTTAAGAAAGAGAAAATGTACATAGGCTTTAAGATAAAGGATAGCAACATGCAAAATGCAACAAGGAGAAAAAGTATCTAAAAATTTCATTTTTAAAACTGCTTATAAAAGCAATAGTAAATGATGATGACGATTTTCTCTTATGGAGAAGAAAAACAGTCTTATAAATACTAAAATACTTAATGATTAGAATCAGAAAACACAAATGGGAGCATCTTTCATTTTAATATACCAAAAAGGAAAAAAAAATGGGTCACAAAAAACTCTTATCATTTTTTAAAATAATGAAACTAGAGAAGCATATCCAATTGAAATCAAAACATTTTTCCTAAAGTTAACAAATAAATATCTCTGTTATTCAGTAGAGAAATGCTGTTTATTACCGAAGAACTTATCTTTGCAAATCATTTTCCAGACTCAAAGATGAAGTAGAGAGAAAAAGGACATTGGTGATACTTTTATTCAGGCTGACCTTCAAAAATAAGATTCATCTCTCCAAGACGAAACTGGTATATTCCTTTAAAGAAGGATAATTAAACCTATGACTTAGAATATTCATTTGCTTTAAGATTCAGATTGTCCATTTGTCAGAAATGAAACTAATACGAGCTCCTGACCTAGAACAGTGAGGTGATCCTTACACGTTACACCAGAGGATCAACAGGGATAAGAACTGTAAAGCTGTTTGCAGGATATTTCAGTGCCTTTCAAGTGGAGCCAACTGTTATATCGGGCTCAATTTTGCAGGAATGAGCATGAGAATTTATTCACTGTCCATGTGTTTCTTAGCTGCTATAGATGTCTCTTAGGTCATTTACCCTGAGTTTCCATACTCTTTCCAGTTCATTAATTATTACCATCAAGAAAATATTTCTAATCAGGTGTCATACTGCTACCTTAATGAAGTCAAAGGTATATTTTCTTTACTCCAAACTTACACTCTCATTTTTAGACCATGCCATCTTCCGCTATATCCTTTCTTGACTTTCTTTTCACTACAGTGTTTCTGAGTTCCTACTTAATTCCTTTCTGTTCCAGCCAACAGTTCGATAGTCCTCACTTTGATTCTAGCTTCCTCTCTCAGTTTCTCCTTTTGCTTCTTTATATCCAGCATTTCTCTCAATACAATCATTCTCTTGAGTGCGTTGCTCATACTGTGAAATAATTTTTGGAGCCCTGTTTTGCTTATGAGATTCCTGATCTCAAAACCTAGCATGGATATGAACTCTTTCTCTTCTTTATATCAATTCAAAAATATTTATTAGTACTTACTATAGGAAACAATCATTGCATCACGTACCGAAAGGGACATGAAATGATGAATGAAGCACAGCTTCTACCTCGAAACACTAACAACCTAGGGCTGCAGATTAAAACAGGTAAGAAGCCCTGTAACATGATCCATATGATGAGTGCTATTAGCAAGATACGAACATGTTACATGCAGGTGTTCAGAAGAAGAGATTCCTTGGAAAGAATAAAATCAACATCAGTTCTGGATCTTTGACCGTAGACTCTGAGAACCTCTCCTGTGGGATATGCAACTTTTCAAAACATTTTGCCATCACTGGTTTCAATGCAGAACATGAATAAAACCACCGATTAGTTGGGCAAATGTAACTTGTTTTGCAAAAGAGAAGGTTGTTAGTTCACTCAGGGGAGTTGACCCTTCATGCTGGAGTCACTTATGGAAGAATCAGAGATGCTCATATCCCAACGCTGTCTCGATCTGTCTTTCCAAATAAAAAATTTGGACAGAAAATCTTGAATCTAACTTTCAGGCTGCTGAAGCTGAATCATACTATTAAAGATGATTTTTCTCTGAATCTTGATTCCTCTGTTATTAGTCATTTTGCCTAACGTCTTAAGGTTTGAACTTTTGAAATAAGTTGTAGAAACAGACATTTTGTTCTCATTTCTGTGTTCTAATAACCACCTAGCATTTGCATATTTATTAAAAGTTGCAATGAGAGCCTAAGACATATGTCATCAGTTTGGCTGGGTTTTGAATTGTATTTTCTATGAGTGTTGCCGAATGGTGACTCATTCTGTGAGATGAGCCGCACCGTGAGCAGGCAGCAAGCGGCTCAGTGTCCTTTTCCCCTCAGGACTCACGATGCCAAGTCAGATCATGCTTTCACTATCAGATCTGCAAGGCAGCACCAGTTGTTCTGTTCATCTGCTCCTGAAATGAATTTCCAGACTCCCCTGACAGTCAAAGCACGTGCTTTATGTAATGTGCTAAGGAGCAGTGAAGGGTGAGGGAATGAGAGGAAAAGGCTTGGTACCCTGAAGCAGAAAGAGTCGCAAGGGGAGGAAGGACAGGAGGAGCGATGACCGATGACCGTGAGATACTCCCTGGTCTACTAACCGCTTAGCAACAATAACATCAAAACCAGAGCCAGCCCTTGAGGTGCTATTTTGTATACAGGGACAGATATTTTTCTCAGACACATACAAGCAATATAGTTAATTTATATATAAGTTACACTTAAAAAATACATTGTTGATCAATGATTAATATATTCTCAAGATATCAGAGGAATTTATTTGTTGCAAATTACTATTAAAGTTGTTCTCTTATCTTTTTTTTGTGAGGAGAGAATTCTTTTTTCTTTTTAATGTTTATTTATTTTTGAGAGAGAGAGAACACAAGTGGGGGAGGAGCAGAGAGAGAGGGAGATATAGAATCTGAAGCAGGCTCCAGGCTCTGAGCTGTAGCACAGAGCCTGACGCGGGGCTCGAACCCACAAACTGTGAGATCATGACCTGAGCCGAAGTTGGGTGCTTAGGCACCCCTTGTGAGGACAGAATTCTTAGTAATAGAACAAGAGACAGTCAGTTGAGCGTCTGACTCGTGATTTCAGCTTAGGTCATTATCTTATGGTCCGTGAGTTCAAACCCTGCATCAGGCTTTGCACTAACAGCACGCAGCCTGCTTGGGATTCTCTATCTCTCCCTCTCTCTGCCCCTCCCCCATCAAAGTAAATAAATAAACTTAAAAAAAAAAAAAGAAATGGAACAAGAGACAGATAAAGGCTATGCATAAGGCTAATCAAAACAAAGGCTTACATCGTCCAAAAATAAATCCAGGAAGACTTGCTTCCATGACTGATTATTTTCATCTGCTCACTGCAAATGAAAAGGATTTTATGGGGCATGTAGAATTCTTCCCTAAGTGGAGATTTTAAAAACCTCAAAAATACCTTAAAAAAATATGATGACAAAACGTGATAGCAAATTAGAGAGGAGGAAATGTGATAATGTCTTGGAAAATACAGGATCAGGGGAGAGGGTCAAGTAAGAAAATACAGTGATAATTAAATTATATTTACATTAAAAAAAAAGCCAGACAGAATAATTTTACAAGTAGGTCTTAATTTTTCTTAGCTCAAATCTGTTGCAGTCATTAAGATTCAAATTCAACAAAATAATTTTTCAGTGTCAGTGCCCAAAGAGAATGATAAACAATATTTTTTTTTAGTGATTGGGATTGTGGTTCTGACATTTAGTATAAAACAAGATGTAAAGAAATGGGACTAATTTTCACCAAGTGCATGGGAGGCATTTTGTGGAAGAATATACATGGGAGTAAATGTGTATGCAAATTAATATTAGTTTTCAAATATCTTATTATATTGTGTTAGAGCCTTGCTCCTCACAACTGGAAATGTTTGTAGGCAATTAAAATTCCAAGGAACAAAATCATATTTTAATTTGTTACATCACTGGGTTCAATTAAAATAAGTCTAGAGAAATCATGGTTTCCTTATATTTTGATTCAGAATTATTGACTTAAGACAATCTCATTCTACTTTAAGACTTCCGCTGAAGAGCAAAGAGAGATGTGAAGTCAATTTTTACAGGAAGAACCACCCCTAACTGCGCATTTAAGTAAACAACGTTATCTGGTGCCTGTCTTTTCCTCCACTTTGTGCAAACATTTTAAGCTCTAGCTATCAATATCTATATACAAGCTCATATCTACATACAAGCTCATATCTTACCAAGAGTAGGAGATACAGTTCATTGTTACAACGTCCATGTAAGCAAGCTCTCCATCAGGTTCAGACCCTTCTATTTACCAACAAGACAAGCCACATTTTATGATTGAAGTTAATGCCCAAATCTGCCTCAAATGGTATAGAGACCACATAAGGACAAAGCAAACATGACAAATACAAACCTTGTGGAATTGCCTTTCTTTTTTTTTTCAATCAATCCTGTCTTTCTTACTCTTTCCAGCCCCAGATGCCTAACCATTCAAAGGAAACCACGGACGAGATCCCCATTTTGTGTACTCATCTATCGGCGCCTCCAGGCCCAGACGCTTCGCAGTGAGGCCCTGGTGCTTTTCTGCAGATCCAGCCTTGAATGCTAAATAACTGTGCTCTGCACACTCCTCTCTCTGCGCAGCTCAGGGAAATGGCAGCTAGAGCAATGAGTGGTTGCCGTGGCAACAAGGAAAATCTGCAACCTCTTGTATTGTTAGGCCAGCGTGTTTACTTGTCTTGTGGGGTGGTGCAGATGGCTTTAGTCGTCTCACGAGAGACATGGTTCTGTACTTTTTTTGGCCCTGCGTACATTAATAAAATATCATATACAATATGCCATATTTTAAATGGGATGGTGACTCCTGCCAGTAAATCTCAAATCTAGGAATGGAGGCAGAAAAAATGAGAGAGGTAAGAAAAAGGCAGGTTCACATTTTCTACGATGAAAAAGGGAAAGAGAAGCTTAAAGGTATAATCAACCTTTAGCATGTGAATGATGACAAACTTTTCCTCCTTTTTGTATTTTTAAGCCTCAGCTTCTAATTCCAGCAACAATAAACTTGCGTATCTCAGTATGTTGATCACCTGGCTGTCTAAGCTCTGGGGAGGTTAAAGTGCAGGTCAAGGCTTTCAAAGGCACCGCTCCACTGGTGAGCTCTGAAAAAGCAATAGTGTGTCACCTGGAACAGCTTTTACAGATCTCACAGCCGCAGCAGGAAGTAGACCTGAATAGGATCCCCAGGATGTTGGGAAAACAAAGCAGCTCTGGAGAACTGGAATGGGGGTAACTGGAGAAACATCCTTTCATCTTTAAATTTACTCCAAGAGATGGCTGATACCGACTTTTGATGATCACAAAGGCCTTTACCCCCTGACTGGTCTTTCTTACTTGTGTTGAAAGCATTGCACCTTAGGATAGTCAAAATCATGAAAGCATGAATTTTTTTTTTTTTTACGTTTATTTATTTGTTTTGGGAGAGAGAGAATCCCAAGCGGGCTCTGCACTGCCAGAGCAAAGCCCCATGCAGGGCTCGAACTCACAAACGATGAGTTCATGACCTGAGCTAAAATCAAGAGTCGGATGCTTAACAGACTGAACTACCCAGGTGCTCCACAAAAGCATGATTTTAAATACTTCAATGTTGTGGCATCTATAAACTTCTGAGAATTGCCCCCTTTCTTGCTCCATTCATGCTAAAATCAAGACTAAAGTTAGGATTTTCTGTCATGCTGAAAGGTACAGGGATGTGGCTGTTCTGTAATAGAAGAAGGCTATAATTGGTAACAGCTGCAGCTGGCCGTGCTGTTCCGAATCTGGCAGAGTGGGGTGTGGGAAGCGCACAGGTCTATGCAGTTGGAGACCTGCAGTCTGGCTGTGGTCATGGGATCTCAGATGGGTGACTACACCAGTAAAGAGGAGGACTGAAAGGTGGTCTTCACCTGTCTCTTGCAGTGATCTTGATATGAATGCTAATATGATAAGAAAGATAAGAAACTTAAAGATACGGCTCTTAGGAGCGCCTGAGTGGCTCAGTCAGTTAAGCATCTGACTTTTGGTTTCAGCTCAGGTCATGATCTCATGGTTCGTGGGTTGGGCTCTGTATTGATGGTGTGGAGCCTGCTTGAGGTTCTCTCTCTCTCCCTCTCTCTCTCTGCCCCTCCCCTGCTCATACTCGCTTGCTTGTTCTCTCTCTCTCTCTCTCAATAAATAAATAAACTTAACAAAAAAATTTTTTTTCTAAATAAAAAAAAGATGCGGCTACTAATTTCCAGTCAGGATTGGAACTCTGGGGGTACCAAATGCAGTCCTCTTGCTTTCTTCAATAAAGATGAGGCAGAAAAGAGAGGAAAGGTTTATTACAAGCCTTTTATGATTCATGCTTTGGAAGACGATTTAAAATGACTGTTTTAAAACAAACAAAAAGCAGAAAGAGACTCCTAAATAAAGAGAATTAACCAAGAGGGAATGGGGTGAGGGGGCGGGGCAAGATGAGCATGGAGAGGAAGGTACAGGCTTCCAGTTATGGAATGAGTAGGTCATGGGGCTAAAAGGTACAGCATAGGGAATACAGTCAGTGGTACTGTAATAGTGTTGTATGGTGACAGATGGCAGCTATATTTGTGGGGAGCGTATCATAATGTGTAGAGAAGTTGAATCACTATGTTGTATACTTGAAACTAAAGTAACTTTATGTGTCAACTATATTTCAATAAAAAAATAAATTTAAAAAAATGATGGATTTAGTTTCATTATAATAGCAGCTTTCCTAAATGACTAGATTCTCAATGGTTTCTCCTTTTGCGGGGTGGGCGGGGGGGGGGGGGACTTTTATGTCATGGCTTCTAAAAAGGTTACTTTAGTGAATAAATACAGGAATAATTCTTAAAGTAATTAAAAGTTATGCTACAATAAGCGAGTAAATCTATCTACTTTTCTATGGATTAGCTTTCAATTGTAAGAAAAGAGCCAACATCTAGAAGAATAATCTGTAAAAAAATATATATAATTTAAAATATTATTGCCTTCTAGAATTCCTTTCTCCCCCTTTCCCAGCCTCAGCACATAAGATCAAAGATAAGCTGACTATGGGTTTGCACATCTAAAAATTAAGAATTATTATGGCTCAGAAATGAAGGTGAACCTTGAAAAGCATAAGTAAGAGAGAATGAGGTAAGATCTCTGGTTCAAGTAAGCCCACCTGATGACAAAAGGAAGGAAGAAAGTGATGCAGTGATGGTGTTTCATTTATTATGGGATCTTGTTTTTAGAGAAGAATAAAAATAAACAACCTTGAGGAAAAAATTGTTTCTAAAAATTAAGAGAGGACTATAGCAAAGAAGGAAAGAAGAAAGATCTCTGGATTCAACCAGTAGTGGCTTGGACACCACAATATGTAGCTGAAGACCTGATGTTCCTAGGAAATGTGTTATGTTAAAAGTGCCCGGAGAAGTATCTTTTGTAAGGGAAAAATGCAATATACTGATAGATTACATGTGAATGATAAAAGAGGAGGCCAGTATATAGCTCCTCTGGTCCTCTTCAATCACCTTGAAATACAATGCCAGCTCACATTAGTGATGCCTATTATCAATGGTTAGCATTTCTAAAGACTATCTTTGAGATTTAAGGACATTTCTTTTTATTGGGAATGATCTTTGTTTGTGAAACAGTTATATATAAACCATCAATAATAAAATGCATTATTTTATTAAGCAAAAGTTTGGAGAAAAATCTAACTGCACATTGAATTATCACTAGAACATCTTCTGTAGATATGAGACAATATCTCACATTTTTCCTTTCCCACAGCTTTCTACATATGGATATTTTATGGACTTAAAAATGGCCTGTTATTTCTGGAGGGAGTTTAACTTAAGAAACATCATAGTTTGGATTGCACACTTCACTCTGGTGACCCACAACCGGCTGCTTACAACTTTTTTCACTATGAACATACATATAGAACTTTCAGAATCAGTTTCTCAAAGGCAGTACAAGATTTGTGTGATATATGTTGAATTGAATTCAAAATTAACTCTGGATGGTCCTGAACCCAAAAATTAAAAGAAACATCTGTTAATCTCTTTTTAATTTATATTATTTTCTCAAAGAAGCTGGCAAGGACATACTGACCTGGCAAAGAGATTTTTCTGACGCTCTTAAATATTTAATTAAGACCACTGAAAAAATGAAATAGTAAGTGATATTGGTTCTTCCTTGACCAAACACGCTACAGGGATTTTTTTCCTTAGTATATTTCAAGCCTCTATCATCATCAGTAAGATTCAGCTGGTGAGAGCCCAAGAGACAAAGCAAGACTTTCAAGAGTTTTCATTCACCATTAATTTAAGTAGGACTTTCTTTCTTCTTTTGCATTCATTCACTCACTCATTCAACATACATTTAGTGAGTCCTTGAAGTGTAATGTCAGGTGTTGCAAGATATGACGATGAGAAAAATGTTGGTCTATCACATGATCTCTTGCTTTCCCCACAACAATTTTGCTCCTCATGTCCTCGTCTCTTCATGCTTCAGTTTCTTCAAAATGTTCCTAGTTAGTGCTCCTGACACTCAGGTCCTGCCCTGTTCAAGTTGTATTATACTCAACTTTAGAAAAATATTCCTTGATCAAGAGTGCCCTATCGTCCATATTTACACCACTACTACCACCACCAATAACACTAATGGTAATTAATAGATACTATTTCTTGATTCATTGACTTTGTACACTTTACTATCTCATTTAATCCTCATTGTGGCCACGAAAGGCAAAAATAACATTTTTACTTCTCTCGTATCCACAATTCCTTACTAATGGGGCGTATGTGTCTGTTGAGCACTGTGCAGCTGCTCAAATACTTAAATTAGATTGGACACTGCCACTCTCTTCTCCTGTTCCACATGACTTTCTGCAGGGTACTTGCTTCTTATTACAGCCGAAAACCTGACTTCACAAAGATAAATCTTGAAAAGGATTTTATATTTATATTTATATTTATATTTATATTTATATTTTATACTGTAATCGAATGTTGAAACTGTGGACTATCTTGAGGTCATGTAGTGCTTAACAGATGTTGAGTGTCTCTGTGTTTCCTTTGAGCATTTAAAATATTCTGCCACACCCCTGAGTTTGCTGCGACTTATCAAGATGCTTCTGTACGCAATTTGGGAACTTTGGTCCCAAGTAGTAATGATCTCTCTTCAACTTTGCCTTTCTATACTGCTCATTTGGCACACAATACATTGTGTTTTGCATTTGAATTGTGTGCACAGGCCTCATGTCTGCTACTGCATCCTCTGCTCTGTGAAGTTCAGAGACCACTCCTTGCAAGTGCCCTGGCACAGAAGCTAATATACCTTGCATATAGAAAATGCTCAACAGTAGTTTATCAAATGAGTGGATTAAAAAAATTATAGCATGTCCTTATGTAATTTCTCTTCAGTTATTTGAGAAGCCTTTAATATTACCCCCATTAATTTTAAGTATATTTTTTGAACAAAGCATACAGTTGATAAGTGCTGCTGACTGAGTGCAGAAAATCAGTCTTTGAATAAGCAAGGGATGACTCTGAAGGAGGCATTACCTTTCTTATTACTTATAGTTTACCTCCTCTTTTTGGAGTAGCATGTCAGCAAGTTATTGTGTACAAACACATTAAATTCTTATGACAGAAAAAACGGAAAGTAATGGTGAAGAATATAGTGAAAGCAAGTGTTTCTCTATGCTGTTAATGCTTTATAATGACTACGCCATCAAGGAAGCTATTATCAATGAGAGTAAAGAGGACTATTGGTAGAAATTGCACTTTGAAAGGAAGTACTTAGGAGTAAGCCAAATTAAGTTCTCCTTCAAGCATCTGTAATATTAGTTCTTAAAAAGCTCTCTGAGGAAGTATGAAATGGTTCCCATGTATGTGTTTCCTTCCCTTCCCTCCCCTCCCTTCCCTATTCTCTCTCTCTTTTTATTTTAAGATTTTATTTTTTTTAAGTAATATCTATACTCAACTTGGGCCTTGAACTCACAATCCCAAGATCAAGAATCGCACGTTCCACCAACTGAGCCAGCCAGGCGCCCCAATCTCTCTGTCTCTTTTTTTTTACAGGCTGGGAGATAGGCTCTATATGGCTTTCTGAACTAAAATGTACATATGCTTCTAATCAGTCAATCAGATTTAGGTCCAATATCATTCAAAGCATTTGTGAAGTTTTCTTTCAATGAGTTAAAAAAGCTGAGAGTTAACTAGCAAAAGCACACACACACTGAGCCATCTGTCCATTAAAGTTAAAGTGGTAAAACTAAATAGGGAGATGAGATTAAGAATACAACTAATTTGGGGGAATGTTAGGCTCCTCCTCAAGATTTTTCTTTTTTCTTGGTGTCTATTTTCCCTGACGGACTGGAATTTTAGACCTTGTGCTGGTGAAAGAAGGTCATCATGGTAAATTAATTCAGTTTCAGACTAAACAGACTTCAAAGCACAAAGCCAGCACTGGTGACAGAGGAGCCCTTGGTTACCTGCTGTTTCTCTGTCAGCTGAGGTCAGCTCTCCATTGATGCCATTCTCTTTGGTATCTGAATAGGTGCTCTGTGACCCATGTTCTCCAAAGGCGCCCTCTTCATCCTCCCTGAATGGGAATCCATTGGCACTTCTGACAAGTCCTTCCCCTGCCCCGCCTTGGTCCTTAATCTCAGGTGGATGTGGATGTGCAGATGCTTCTGTTAGTTGAGCTGAGGTCCAGTGAGGCGCCTTTGCTTCATCTTTCCGATCATCTGCCATTCTTCTACACCTTGTGACCTCTTCTGGGATTGGAATAAAAACAATAGCGGCCATCACTGTGGGGAACTACGATCTAATATTACTAAAATAGGGCACACTTACAGCAAACTCAATAGTTAGCTATGGTCAAAAAAACATGCTCAATAATCGACTGTTAATATCAAGAAAACAGCTGTTGTTAATACCTTCGTTTTTACAGATCTCTTCTGGCATATCAATTCTTTTAATACAGGATCACCATTAATTTACATATATATTTTTTACACTAGTATTTGGCATTTAAGGAGATATCTTTCATTGATACATGATATTGACTATACAGTAGAGTCAAGGAATCCTTCAGGATAGGGAAAATTTGTAGTATGAGAAAATTGGGTAGAAATATGTGAGAAAACAAATGGCTGAGGGGGAAATGATGAATTGGGGGAAACTACTCCAAGTACTCTTTTAAAAGCAATTCTCAGGGATGCCTGGGTGCCTCAGTTGGTTAAGCGTCCAACTTTGGCTCAGGTCATGATCTCACAGTTTGTGAGTTGGAGCCCCAAGTCGGCCTCTGCACTGACAGCTCAGAGCCCGGCGCCTGTTTCAGATTTTGTGTCACCTCTCTCTCTGCCCCTCCCCCCACTCATGTTCTGTCTCTCTCTCTCTCGAAAATAAACATTTTAAAAAATTAAAAAAAAAAAATTTAAAAACACAATTCTCCCTGAACCCTAGAAAAGACAATGGCTAACACATTAGTCTTTTTTTAAAAAAAAAATTAATGTTTATTTATTTTTGAGAGAGAGAGACAGAGAGAGAAAGAGAGAGAGCGAGCACAAGTTGGGGAGGGACAGAGAGATAGGGAGACACAGAATGTGAGGCCGGCTCCAGGCTCTGAGCTATCAGCATAGAGCCTGATGCAGGGCTTGAACCCATGACAGTGAGATCATGACCTGAGCTGAAGTCGGATGCTTAACCGACTGAGCCACGCAGGTGCCCCCACATTAGCTTTTTCCATTTCAAAGGTGTTCAATTCAAACCAGAGATGGATATGTTTTCTTGGATACTGTATATTAAAAGAGAGTTTTGACTTAGTTTCTCAGCAAATTTTCCTAAACCCTATGTATTAAGAGTATATATAGATATATTAAGATTTTGTCTTAGTATATCTTACAGAGAAAAGATAAAAAAATACAGTATTAGACCTACATCCTACCTTATAATGTTATTTCACAACTAAGTCAAATCAGATGTGGAAAAGTTAAATTACTGACATGTATCAGTAACTGTGAATTATAGTAAAGTTTGAAAAAGTCATGGAGTAGGTGTTTTGTACACATTAAGTCAGTGACAGACATTGCATGGCCTTCACTTACACACTGATGTCACTAGGTTTAGACATGTAGTTGATAAGAGATGATTCATTACTCACTTCTAGAAAGCTGTTGCCAGCAATGTAGTCTTATTCATGGCCTACTGTTCCCAGACTGAGGATATAGACATAGGCCATGACTGTCTCTGATGGAAACTAAGAACACTTTCCCTTTTTCTTTTTCTTTCCTTTTTTTTTTTACTTTCCTGTTTTCACAACAGTAACTCAAGTAAAAACATCCAAACAAGCAAACAAAATTGTATTAAAACAAATCTTCCTGTTACTAAGCCCTGTTTAGAGACATCACAAGTAAACTAAGTTGTAAAGAAAGTAAGCTTTCCCACCAAATTCCTGACAAGCATTTGTCTTTTTTTCCCCCCCAAATTTCAATGTGTTCTTCAGGCTCTCATTCTAGTTTTCTATTCATAGCTGAAGAGCTAGATGAGTTAACTCATTTAAACTAATTTGACTACAATACCAAACCTACCTCCAAACTGCTTCCCATAAGGGTTCTATTTATTGTCCTTAAGAACATATTTAAAAAATGATATGAATTTAGCTTTCAAAGCATTGATTGAAGGGCTTGTGAATAAACCAAGGAGCATCCCTATATCACCGACAATGTGTAAAGAACTTTATCCCCAGAAGTGTCTCTTCATCTGTAAAGCGAGGACAATGATGCCTAGTTTATTATTGTAAAGTTTGAACAGAAAAATATACAGGGCAGGGCGCCTTGGGTGGCTCAGTCGGTTGGGCGTCCAACTTTAGCTCAGGTCATGATCTCGCTGTCCGTGAGTTCAGGCCCCGCTTCAGGCTCTGTGCTGACAGCTCAGAGCCTAGAGCCTGTTTCAGATTCTGTGTCTCCCTCTCTCTCTGCCCCTCCTCTGCTCACGCTCTGTCTCTGAAAAATGAATAAACCTTGAAAAAAATTAAAAGAAAAAAAAAGAAAAATATACAGGGCTCAGCACAGTCCCAGTCATGTCCAATAATTAACAGTTACAATCTCTGTTATTGTTGTTAGAATTATACTACTAGCCATGATACTGCAAGTCCTTATATATAAAATATTTTAAGTAGTTTTCTGGAGTTATTGCCACAGGAACAAGAGTCTGAAAACTTGGTACAATAACAAGAGTTACTTGCAAATCTGTCTCCGGATATTATATGGGACTGAAAGAATGTTCCAAGGCAGACATGGGAAATGTCTGAGACATGGAAGCCTGATAGAAGGGATGCACCGTCAGAATTAAGCACTCCAGGTACACATCTGAAATCTTCCCTACGTCTTTTATAAAGATGATTCTGCACTGTTCTAGACTCCATTCTGTCATTGCCTTCCAGTCAAAAATCAAAGGACCTCATTTAGGTATATACAGATTATATTTTTTCTCAGTGTTGCAGTGTCTTCTATGTCCAATGGGCTGAAGAAATTATGTGGATTCAAATTGTCACCTTTGAATTTGAGACCCTTGGCTCAGCATCCTTTCTTTACATGCCTTGATTTCTTTACTTTTCTTTACTAAAATAGTTTAATTTAAATTTCCATATTCCTACATTATCCAATCTAGTTTGCATGCTGAGTAAATACTCGTAAGTAGCAAGTTTCCCCCAAAACAAGTACATGCCTTGTTAATGCCACTTTAAAAAAATTAATAGGCTTTATAATTTTAGAACAGTTTTAGATTTATAGAAATATTAACCAGATTGTACAAGAAGTTCCCATGCACCCCTGTACACAATTTTCTATCACTAACATCTTACCTTAGTATGGTATATTTGTTATAATTAATTATAAAATATTAATATATTATTAACTAAAGTCCATAGTTCATTTAGATTATCTTAGTTTTAGCTAATGTCCTTTTGTTGTTGTTGTTCTAAAATTCCATCCAGGATACATTACATTTCATTGCCATGTCTCTTCAGGTTCCTCTTGGCTGTAAGAATTTCTCAGACTTTCCTTGCTTTTGATGACTTTGAAAAATACTGGTCAGGTATAGATAATTCCTCTATTGAAATTTGTCTGATTTTTTTCATGATTAGTCTTGGTTATGTGTTTTGGGGAAGAAGACAGTGGTAAAGTGCTCAAATAAGCTTGAGAAATGCTGAGCTACAGAGGCATGTATATAACTTGAGGTTTTTAAGAGTTTTTGATAAGCTACTGGACTTTTGAATCTTAGGGATGGGCAATGATGTCCAAAGCATTCCAACCAGTTCAGCATAGAAAACTTTTTTTGGTGCCATGTTTATTAACATGTCCAAAAGGATTTGGGAAATTCTCAGGTTTGCATTTTAGCCCTTGTTTAACACCAAGAGTCCTAGCCACAGAGAGTCCAAGTAAATAAAACAATATAAGAACCCAAACTCCTAGCTAAAACTGGCAGTTTTTTCCCCAAGGCTCTCTGAGGAAGATTTGTCAGTGACCAAAAATCTTCACCTTGAACCTAAAAAACCAATGCCTTACTGGGGACAGTATCAATTAATTATCTTAAAATTAATTATCTTAAAATGTTAAGATACTTTGTTTTAAAGAAACCAGGCATTTACAAAGTAAACAAACTCCTTAATGTTCAAAGCTTTAGAGCTTTGGATTCTTTTTTTTTTTTTTTTTTTTTTTCAGTTAATCAATAAAAGCTAATTTTGGAAAAAGAAAGAGCTGTCTGGTCATGCTGCTCCAATTAATATCAGAGGCATAAATACAGGGAATTAGTTACCTAAAATGCATTATTTGACTTCCTGATAAGACTATTCAGATAATACACTTTAAAACACTTGTAGACGAATCAGATGCCACTTTCTAATTTGTTGGGTATTTGAAATGTACATAGTCTAACCATCTATTAAGTGAAAATCATTTGAGGAGATTTCAAGCTACAATCATCACTGCTCTGACAAAACTACTTTGACAGAAAATATGATTTGGAAAGATTTTCTTCTGCCGTACTGAAAAGTTGCTGGAATCAAAGGACACACTATTTGGCCATACAAACTTATAATCACAACATGGTATTATGAAAATCCCACACATACATGGTAAATTTCACTTAAATTCCTAATCAGTGTTATAGGGTCGTAGATTATTTCCACTCCTCAAAATGGTTTTACAATATAGTTAAAAGTGACCACAGTCCTTTCATTTCTTCTTCCTGATATATAGTCTTCCTTTACCTGAATCTCTCTGAAAACCGTGAATGTAGTATTAAAAAAGATAAGAAAGCTGAGATAAACTCCAATCCCCTCCAAAATATAGAAGGAAACTTGTGAGGTACTAGAAATTGTAACATCCATTCCTACTGTGTAATGAGAAAGACTCTATTTTCCATATTGCAAAAGATCACAGATCCTAACTGCTCTGAACAACTGAGCAGCTGGGGATCTGCCACACAATCATCTTACTTGAGAATTAAACTGAAAAGCTACCTGAATTCTTCCCCTCATCCCTCTCTTCCAAAAGCCTAGCTTGATAATGTGGGCAAGGAAATTATTAAGTTAAAAAGAACTGTACTAAGTCCGAGACATTGACTTCCAATGTACAACAAATTTGCAATGGGAATCTTACCTGCTAGGGCTAAACACAAGTGCCAATATCAGTGAGGATACAGCTACTTGTAATATGGATTTTTATTTTTTTTAATTTTTATTATTATTTTTAAGTAGGCTCCATGCTCAGCACAGAGCCCAATGCAGGACTTGAACTCATGACCCTGAGATTAAGACCTAAGCTATGATCAAGAGTTGGACGCTCAACCGACTGAGCCACCCTGGCACCCTGTAAAATGGATTTTTTAAAAAGAGATCTTAAGGGTTCAAATTTCTCTTTATATCAGAATGAGATATTTCACTTGACTTTATCATTACATTGCTATTATGCTGCATATTGCAGGCCCCAGTATTCATCTCAATTAAGATACACAGTTGGAAAGAAAGCTGAGAGAAGATCTTGTGCCACCAAAAATGTCAGTCATGGACTTGAGTGATAAGTTTCAATCTTTGCTACCATTTTTTTTATTTAACAATTTCCTGCTGATATTTGAGACTTCTCTAAGAACAGAGTTCTTTCTTCTTTCATCAAAATTCTAGGCTTTAAAATTCCAGTTCTTAAAATTCTAGCTTTTTGCTTCTGCCAAAGGAAACAATCAACAAAATGAAAAGATAACCGGCAGAATGGGAGTAGATACTTACAAATGACATATCAGATAAAGGGTTAGTATAGAACATCTATAAAGAACTTACCAAACTCCACACCCAAAAAACAAATATTCCAGTGAAGAAATGGGCAGAAGACATAAATAAGCACTTCTCCGAAGAAGGCATCCAGATGGCTAACAGCCACATGAAAAGATGCTCAACGTCACTCACCATCAGGGAAATACAAATCAAAACCACAATGAGATACCACCTCACACCAGTCAGAGTAGCTAAAATTAACAGCTCAGGAAACAACAGATGTTGGTGAGGATGTGGAGAAAGGGCAACCCTCTTGCACTGTTGGGTGGGAATGCAAACTGGTACAGCCACTCTGGAAAACAGTATGGAGGTTCCTCAAAAAATTAAAAATAGAATTACCCTATCACCCAGCAATAGCACTACTAGGAATTTATCCAAAGGACACAGGAGTGCAGATTCGAAGGGACACATGCACCCCAATGTTTACAGCAGCACTATCGACAATAGCCAAAGTATGGCAAGAGCCCAAATGTCCATAAACTGATGAATGGGTTAAGATGTGGTGTATGTATATACAATGGAATACTACTAGGTAACAACAACAACAAAAATGAAATCTTGCCATTCGCAACAATGTGGATGGAACTGGAGGGTATTATGCTAAGCAAAATAAGTCTGTCAGAGAAAGATAGATATATGATTTCACTCACATGTGGAATTTAAGAAACATAATAGATGAACATAGGGGAAGAGAGGGAAAAATTAGATACAAACAGAGAGGGAGGCAAACCATAAGAGACTCTTAAATACAGAGAACAAACTGAGGGTTGATGGGGGTGGGGAAAATGGGTGATGGGCATTAAGGAGGGCACTTGTTGGGATGAGCACTGGGTGTTATATGTAAGTGATGAATCACCGGATTCTACTCCTGAAGCCGAGACTACACAGTATATTAACTAACTTCAGAAAAAAAAAAAATTGTAGCTTTTCCCCCTCAACAATGCATGCTCTTATCCCAGCTGTTGAACCCTTGATCACTGCTACACTCTCAGTCATTTCTTTGATGACTAATTATTTAAAAAATGTAAGATTCATTACCATGTGGCAATCTGTCATTAACTTTTGATTCTAGGGATATGGGCCAAATGATATGACTTGGCATTGATCAGATTTCCAACCTCTTAAAGATTCAATGTATACCACCGTATATTAAAACCAGAATGAATACAGTTTTTCTACAGATTAAATTCCAAGTTGAAATGGCATATGGATTAATTCCTTGTCTATTTGTTTATGTAAAATCGTTCAATTTTGTTTTTAGATACAGTTGATGCATATATGTTTAATGCTGCTAAGTAAAATAAGTACTTTTTCACATATTGGGTAGAAGGTTGTAGTACCATGAATCAGGAGCCTTGTAAGTAGTCAAATCTAGATAATTGTAGTTAAGAAATCCCAAGAAAGAGAAGAGCTATACAAGTAAGATACACAAGGAACAACAACAACAACAACAAAATTAAATGCCTAACTTAACATAAAACACGTCTGTATGGCAAAATTCAATCGATAGCTTGGGACAGATAAATTCCAATTTTTAATTACTTAATAAATAAATAAATAAATATATCAATATTATAACTAATTTAGGTTCCTGGAGATACATTTTGTAGCTTATGGATAGGTGTACCAGTCGGCACCACTATTATTTATCAGATTACTCGAATATTTATTATAATATCAATAATTATATTTCTCCTATATTAAGATTCTGCTATATTTAAATACATCTGCTTTTCAAATTGCCCAGGTCTAAGACTGTAATGCTCTATGTTTCACAACTCCGGATTTTATCTGAGTATCTATCTAGATACTTACATGAATTCATATATATCTATATGCACTGCTTTTTGTGTGTGTGAAAAAAATTTGCACTGGCCTACAGGCAACCTGAAAGTCTGCTTCTAATTGTATAAAGCCATTCTTGAAAACATTGCCTTTTGTGATATGATTGTCCCTTGCACAAGAATATACACAATAAAGTAATTTATATTGGAATTTCAAATATATTTATTTTGCTGATTTTTGACATTTCCTAGACAATCAAGTAATGTATCACTTTTGATATCTTTCTTTAATTACTAGGAACTTTAATGCTTCACTGCAGTATTTCCCAGCCTAAGACTGTGGTACTATGTTCTGTTTTTAATTGTAAAACTTGTCAAATCTTTTCTGAAATCAGGCAAACTATATATTATAAATAAATAATGACCATGCCTATTGCCTTCTAACAATTTACTTTAAGGTATCACTCTTTTGAGAAAATTATATAGGGGTGCCTTGGTGGCTCGGTCGGTTAAGCGTCCGACTTTGGCTCCGGTCATGATCTCACAGTCCATGAGTTCGAGCCCCGTGTCAGGCTCTGTGCTGATAGCTCAGAGCCTGGAGCCTGCTTCAGATTCTGTGTCTCCCTCTCTCTCTGCCCCTCCTCTGTTCATGCTCTGTCTCTCTCTGTCTCAAAAATAAATGTTAAAAAAAAAAGAAAAAAAAAAAGAAAATTATATAATATTATTTAGCACACAGTAGCTCTCACATTATCCCTCATGTATGTAAAATGAATAAAATACAAAAAGACTTAAATTTTTTCCACAGAGAACATTTATAAGGCCTTAATATTCTAGATCTTTCAGAAAGGTTATAGGTTAACAAAGTCACGTGACAAATATGAGTTCTTGCAAAAACTAACATTACTTAGTTTTTTCATTTATTTTTGTTTTATTATTTTTTTTAGAGAGAGAGAGAGCACACTCACACACACATGAGTGGGGGAGGGGCAGAGAGAGGGAGAGAGAGAATCCCAACCAGGCTTTATGCTAGCAGCACAGAGCCTGACTCAGGGTTCCAGCTCAAGAACCCTGAGATCATGACTTGACCTGAAATCAAGAGTCGGACGCTTAACTGATCGAGTCACTCAGACACCCCTAACATTACTTAGTTTTTTAAAAACAGTATTTCTCTTTTATCTATCTTCCGTAGAGTACTCTTTTAATTACTATTCTAGCAAATGTTGGTACTAAGTGAATGATAACTTTAAAATGAGAAGTGACTTATATTGATGATGTCCAAAAAACACATTTTTGTTGGTTCTCCCTAAAGGTTTAATATATGCACATTAAAACTTAATGAATTTTAAGCCCAGTTTGAAAAGAGAAGCATTTTCATCTAGACCTCCATCTATCATTGGACTACCTGAATCCTGTACTAGCAAAAAAATAGTTTGATAAGCTCTGATAGTTCCTATACTTCCTGTTCTTTACAACAAGGAGCAAATAGATACATTTATTTAAGTGCACCAAACAAAAGTTTCTAGGAACATATGCCCTGAACACTTGAAGATACAAGAAAATAAGATACGACTGTCACATTTTCTCCACTATTTCAAGGGAAGAAATAAAAACTCAGTAGAAACACCAAGAATAAAATGTCCCTTACAGCTCTATTGTCTTCCTGAAGTACCAGGTGAATTTCTTTTCTCAGGGCTAAAGATGCAAATCAGAGACACATTGCACTGAAAAGAAACCATTTTTTAATTTTCTGCCTACCTAGTTGGAGGTTTTCATATTTTTCTTTCAAAGTCTGAAAGGGGTCATGCAAAAGTAAGATGCACACAAAGAAAACATGATAGTAATATACAAACTGTCCAAAATGCCATTTAGTTTTCAGCTGGGTTTCAAATATTTGTTAAATGTTGAATGAAGTATTCATCAATACCCAACCTCAAGATAAACACATAGAAAAAGGTTCTGTCAGCTATGGGATGTTGGCCAACACTAGCTCACTGGGTGAGAAGAGAATCTTTTGAACCTAATTTTTCAGGCACAGTAGATTTGGACTCAAGTCCTAACTCCAGATGCTCCCTGGTGGTCTAATGGTTAGGATTTGGCATTCTCTCAAGTTCTACGTCCACTGGAGAACATGTAAAAAATGACACCAAGTGCAAAGAGTAACTACACCTGGGTAAGACCTAGTATACATAACAGAGACCATGTGAATGTTGGTTTAGAAATACCTTTAAGATAAACTCTTTTATCTCGTTTCAGAAAAGGTACTAAAATCATGAAACTGACACATTCTTTGGCAATCACCCATTCCAATGTACCTTAAAAGTGTTTTCAACCAATTACCTCCAGTATTGATCTGATAAATTAGAATTTCTCGGCATGGGGCTTGGAAATTGATTGGTATTTTAACAAGACCAACAGGTGATTCTGATATACGAAAATTGGAAGACTCATGCTTTCAGGAAAGCCTGCTACATAGGACTTCAGAAAAGAACAGGGAAGATAGAAACACACACACACACACACAAACACCTTGTAGAATAAGTGGAGTAAAAGGTTAAGACAATAATCTTGATAGGTCACATGATCATTCTCACAACTATAGGCTGAAGCTTTTACTTCCTCAGTCTAGTACATTTATGATGAAGCAATCTAGTCCAATCACAGGACCAACTTCTTTTAGTCAGATTCCTGGGAGCATGCCAGTTTGCTGCCGTGTCTAATCCTACTTGAAGGAGGTAGAAATGTTTCAGAAGAATGTTTAGAATTACCCATTGTTTGTGGTAAAATCTACTTCAAATTTTGAGAGCAGTAACTTGTCCTTGGTCAGTCTATCCACATCTTCAAATTGTCTTTAGAATATTTATTTTAGATACTCCCTGACATTCATTAATGGTTAAGGACAAAAGTGCATTTGCTTAAAATATCTCAAATCCAGTTATAATTCTCTTTATCCATTAGATCATTTTAGAAATGGACGTAGGGTAATAAACGTGGTGTGAATATGTGATAATCTGAACTAGCAAAGCTCTCAAAGTAGAAACTGAATGTTTTACTATCTTGATAATTTAGATGCATGCTGAAAATAACATTTAGTAGAGTATAACTTTTTCTCTCAGGATTCCCATACAACCACAAACCTCACTGTTTTTCTTTGGATTACAGTATTAGAAAGATCACAAAGCACAGAAATAGTCACTGATTATAGTTATTACCAGGCAACATTAAATACTCTCAAAAAATGGCAAAAAGAGAAACAATGAGAGCTTGGAAAATCTAAAGGAAAAATACACTGTGTGCCAGATAGGCAGGACTCCATTTTTATAATGCTCTTGGCATGGACAGTTCTAGAATGTTTTCTATGATATGTTCTGCCCTGTCATCATGTAATGTACCAATTCAATAAAAACACTGGGATTGTAATTTTGTACTGCTGCATACCCAAGAATGAACAAAAGAATAAAACAACCAGTTATATAATGCAATTAATGAATGCTGTTTCCCTTTTCCATGTAGGCTCAATTATGCTTTATACTATTACTATCCATACCAGTACTACAAAACAGAAACTTTTGTTTTGGTCCCTAAGAGTATTATAAATTTATGTAGAACGCACATCTTTGCTTATAAATGCTGAGTTCAAAGCTTAAACAGTTGTTGATGAAATGACTATAACCTTCTATTCCTTCTCTTTGTCTTCTATGCAAAACTGAGGGAAAAGTTCATGCTGACATGAGAAACTTAAGTTGAGAATCCAGATATTTGTTTCATGCCTTCTCTGTTCTTTTTCAGGATGACTGTAAAATACCTATAAGGATGATTCATTCTTCATTACACACCATGACTAATAAACAATTTGTACGAAGAGAGTTGACGGGTGCATAATTATTTCTGATGATGATGAACTCAAAGTACAAAACCCAGTGTGAGGTTATTGGTGGAATTATATAAGCTAATAGAAATAAAGCATAATCCCACGCAAGTTGGAAGTGCTCAATAAACCCTACCTATTATTTGTTATTACTTATGCCTTTTATTTGAACATTTTTAGCAATAGGATCCATACATGGTTTATCCCAAATTAAAAAACTGAGGCCAGAGAGAGTAAATTGTTTCACCAAATTAGACACTTCCAGTAAAATCTAGAATGAGAAGCCAAATCCACTAATATCCATGTCATTGTTTGCTCTTTCACCAAATAGTGAGATAGTGGAATGGGGTTGGAACTAGAAAGGCCAATCCAGATAACAACACTAACGTCACAAGACTGCTCCATTGATAACAACCTACCATACTGAGCTGGGTAAGACACTTTACGTGACTAGTGTACAAGCTATACTTCACAAATCTACATTATTTCTGATTCCTCTTTCCCACTAAGATGACTAATAAATACCTTATATACATTTCAGAAATAAATATTATAAAATGCTCTCAAGCTTTAGCTTCTACTGATGATATTTATTAAGGACCAGCACTTAGGTACTAAGATATGGTAGAATAAATAATAGATTTACAACCAGAAAATTAGGCCTGAATCCTGGCTCTCCCACTTACTAGGTTTGTAAACTTACATATGACACTAAACCTGAGTATTAATTTCATAAACATGAAACAAACTACTGAAGCATTCAACAAATACATTTTGACCCTTACATCAATATTTTTCTTTTCCAAACAAGGAGAAATTCAATCATAATAATTGCACTAAAGTTTTCTTTAAATAAGCATAAATTTGAGCATCAGGGAAATTGTAATTTGGATTTGGGACAATTAATGATTTTGTTTTAAACTTTTTTCAGTTGAAATCTGATTTTAGATGTATCAGACTTCGTCCAGTGTCATATAACAAAACATTGTAAATATAAATCTCTTTTGGGTATCAATTTAAAGAATATTCTATGGAATTGCAGACATCCCCAAGGAAAAATTAGGTCACAAGTATTTACTTGCACCACCACCAAGTGAAGATCCTTTAGTTCTGGACACCTAAGATCCATAATAGGAAAGGCACTGGCTGGATGTTCAAGTGGTTATGATCTAAAAACAACAATCATTACTTGAGGAAAAGATGCTTCAGAGATTTCTTTATAGGAGATGGGAATAGAGCCATGACTTGGGTAAACTTGAAGGCTGTGTTATATACCACAAAATAAGATACTAGAATTAAAAACAAAAACCAACCAAACAAAAGCCAAAAAGCTGGAGAAGGAAATGACAGTCATGAAAAGAAAATAAAAGAAGAATGGAGAATTGGAAGTGAAGGATGTGTAGAACCATATATTCAAAAATTAATGACTTACGGTTTTCCATGAAAGGAAACTGCTATTAGCTATTTAAGACAGAAGGAAGAATGAAGACCTGGGGAATTATAAGCAAGATTCCATTTATTCTGTTTCCTTGTACTTTATCTGATCTTCTCAGTTCCTTTATCTTTTGGTGAACAATTCTCCTTCCACAGTTGCAAGCCATGTGATGCTGTCTCTAACATGTTTTAAAATCTTTTTCCAAATACAGTAAGTACATGGACTTACCATATAATGTCATAGCATCCGTTATATATATTTCTTTGAACTTAATGCACTCCTTGACAGTGGATGTATTTAAGCAAAAGCCAAATGTCCACCCTGTGATGAATGTTATAGGATCAATTGTGGTTTTGACTGATGGAGCAATGGCTTATATGACTGCCAAAATGCCTTCCAATTCTAAGATTACAAATCTTAATTCATTAAACAAATAATTGTTTGAAAACTGTCTCTAAAACATTAATGGAAAGGCTTCATGTATCAGGCAATAGGGAAAAGATACGTTGGGGATATAAGAAAAATATGTAGCCCTTTTGCTAAAGGGTCTCACACACAAACCAATAACAAAAATACAGCATGGTACACGCAGATAAGTCAGGAAGTCATAGAGGCACATGAACAGCTCCTACCACACTGGGAAGTCAACCAGTACTCCCAGGAGGAAGTAACCCCTGACCTGAGTTTAAAGAACAAGTAGGAACTAGCCAAAGAAAGGAGGGGAGTCTTTATAGGAAGAGTGAAAATGGATGATCACATCTTATGATGTGGTTAAGATACAGATTCTGACCATAAACAGCGCACACTATATAGAGGAAAGCAGATACGTTTGAAAAATGTAGGGTACAATATATCACAGTAAATGCAATGAAAGAGGACAAAGCAGGTGCTAAATGAATATAAGCCTTTTGAGTCATACGTATTTAAAAAGAAAAAAGGAAGAATGCAAAATATTTGTATTACATGCATTTTTAAATACACCAAACTTTTACATCCACGGAGAACCCCAAATCTAGTTCTAATTGTCTTCTAGAGAAAAGTAAAATATGAGTCATATAAGAGTAAAGTATGAGTCATATACAGTAGATCAATTTCTCCTTTCTTTATTTTTTTTTCTTTGGATTTAGGGCAGTCTGTGTGCTACGTTGTGCTGTGGCACAGCTGGCTGTAATGGTGACTCAGGGGAATTCTAAGTAGAAAGTAGCCTTGCTCACTCCATCAGCTGAGTTGGGCCTTATCATTTGGACTTCCCTCATAACTCAGGTCTGATTCAATTGTCTTCATATACTGCTTGACGTATCTCTCTGAGCAGACATATCTTCGTGTGCCCTGGAGTGAATTCGAGAAATCAAGTCAATTTTCATGGCTTGTTATTTGTATTCTGCCAGACTTCTGGAGTGATATGATAGGACATTAATTTGCTAGATCCTCCAGGACTGAAATGTATGTAATTTTTCTATGTTTATGAGAAGGTAAAAAACTAGACTGGAAAAAAAATTCAAGTAAACAAATAGCCACAATGGTAAATTTTTCTATAATATATTCCAGTCTTATGTGTGAAAGTCTTAGTGTAGGCACAGATGTGGCAATATTAGATGGTAGGCTCATAGGTAAAATATTTTGATGTAAGAGTAGACTTACCATGGGCAAGTCAGGCAAATAACAGACTTAACACTGGCCAAGAGCAAATAAAAACATGATTTGGAATGTAAGAAATGTTAAATTAATTTTAAAATGAAATACATGTATAGGAAAGTCACAAAAAATTTGAGGAAGCATATTAATTTTTTAAATATATTCATTGTGAAGTGCTTACTTTTAATTTAAACCCAATACATTTTTAGCACTTCATCATAACCACTGAATTAATAAAGGATAGGAACTTTATGCTTTTTTAATGGCAACAGGAGAAGGGCAGAAAAGGGGTCAGATAGGGCTGCTGAAAAGTCTCTGCACAGGTTAGAGGTGTTACTGGTGGTAATATCTCTGAAAAAGACAGGGTCACTGTGGACTGCTCCTCACCTTCCTTGGTTTCCAGATGAACTGAAACCAGAAAAGCATGACCACTGTAAATCTGCATCATTTAGGTAGATACTGTCTGAGCTTTTGTTTGGCACTCTGTGATTTTTGGATTTTTAACCTAAAAAATCCAAGAATCCACCTTAATATTTTTTTTCAAAGCAGTGAATAGAACAATCCGGAAAATCCTCCTGTCTCTACTGTGAATCTCTAAAACATTTTTTTGAAATTCTTTTCAATTCCACACTGAAGAACTTGGGCACCAGAAATAAATATATAGACTAAGAAATGGCTTCTCAACAATGGGAGAGCATAGTATTTCCACATGGTGTTCTTTTTAAAGGCTATAGATAGAGCCTTTCAAAGAAAGGCTTTCAAAACAAAGGGAAAAAAAATCACAAATTGACCTGAGGTTCCTCAAAATCCTTAACATTGATAATTAAAATGAAAAATGTTCTTCTTACTATTTCTGAAAGCCTATAAAGAAGTGATGTACTGGGGCACCTGGGTGGCTCAGTTGGTTAGCTTCCGACTTCGGCTCAGGTCATAATCTCATGTTTGTTGAGTTCGAGCCTTGCATCAGGCTCTGCTCTTTCAGTATGAGCCTGCTTCCGATTCTCTCTCCCTCTCTCTCTCTGCCCTCCCTCACTCGTGCTCTCTGTCTCTCTCTCCAAAATAAATAAATGAACATTTAAAAAAAAAAGTGATGTACTATTAGAAAAGAGAGATGTCAGGATATAGCATCAGATTAGAGGACATGGGTATGGGACTTTCAGAACATGGCTCATAGATCTCCATTTGGCCAAACCAAGTACTAGTAGACTCCTCGTCTACACTTAGAACTGGTCCTATTGAAAAAGGTTTGACAGAAATAGATGGAAAAAGCAGTATCTTTACCCAACAAAGTGTGCGATCAAAAGACTTTGCTTCTTTGACTTTTTCGAAATATTTTATTATAGCTAAAATAGGAGGTAAATAGAGGAGAGAAAACTCTCCAAAGTTAAGTTAGGAATTTCAGAGTTAAGCTATGTAAAACATGTGAACTCAAGATGGAATCAAGAAACTCAGTGATATAAGAATGCTCTAGATAACTGTTTTGTTTTGTTTTTCCCAAGAAAATGGCTATAAACAACTGTTCTTTACCTTGACCTGGGATCTATATTTCCAGGGAAAATTTTGGTTGAGAATTTCTAAGCATCAAGATTTAATTTCATCTTTTCCACCTTGTTCTCTCTTTAACTTAAAAAATAAATTAGAATTAAATATTTTAACTAAAACTATATTCCATGTCTGGAGTTTTAATCATTGAGACAAAAGAAAACAAACATTTCAGTAAACATAAATATTTTCTTGGTAAGCTCAGGATAATATAAATTACAATACATAGTCACATCTCCTTTGAGGAACCATAGACCTGAAATGTAAAGAAAACCAACATTTCTTAGAAAGAATAAAAGTCTTTTCAGGAATAATTTACACATAAGACAGAGACTACCTCACTCATCCTTATCTACAAGAAAATAAAAAGTGAGGCAGGTGCCTTAAGCATAGGCAGTAAAAGAGAGAAATATGAGATCAGAAAATTTTCTCCTCTGATGGTGATATTTAACAATATTTATTAAATACCTATTCTGTCACAGGCATGGTTCTAGATGCTGAGGTTATGAAAATACTGTCAAGACTCACTTTTGGCCTTCAGGAGCTACTGAGAGAAACTAACACTTTAAAACATATTTAAGTAACAATATGACAAATGCTTTAAGAGAGGTATTAAATGAGTCAATGGAAGTTCCCAAGAAATCAGAAAGTCATGGGAGACTTCAGAATGACAAACTTGCTTTCAGTGTTGAAGGGTATTCATGGTGGACAGGGGCACAATTCTATATACAAAAATGGCAATACAAAGACATGCAGCAAGAGAACTGGAAATGTGCTAGAAAACGTCAAGGGATGTTTTGGAATGCCAGGAACCAGTGTAGCAGAAGATGCTGCCAAGAGAGGCAAGCATCTAGATGATAAAGTACTCTGCTTGTCAGGCTGTGCAGTATAACTTGTATCATCTTTAACAGCCTATCACTGAGAAACTTTGGATATATGCTGATGAGATGAGCCAGAGAAAGAGTTGCAGGTTATGATCAGAAATAGGAAAAGTAGATAGAGGGCCAATAATGTAATAATCAATGAGAGAGCAACATTGAGTTTGAATGAAGATAGCAGTGGGACTGGAGATGGGGGAAGATATAAGACATTTAGACTGAGACACAGGAAGGTGTCTCAAAATGCCCCAGGTCGTACAAACTTCCTATCCTAATGAAAGTGACATTTTAATGAGGTGATCATACAGTAACCAACGCCCTAATTAAAATGTAAACTGTAATATTTCATATGAGAATATGAACTTCCTTTTAATATTAAATTACTAAGTTTATCATTTACTATATTTAATATAAAATCAAAAATGAGAAGAAGATAGCAAGGCAAGAAGAAGTCATTTTTTTTTGATAGGATAGTCAGAGAAGCATCTCTGATGAGATGAACTCAGAGGAAACACAAATGCTGTGGCGGGTGGTCTTTAAACACCTTTTTTAAAACAAAGTTTCCTTTAGATTTCTTAGGTTTCAAAAACAAGACCAACTTTGAAAAGAAACATATGCTAGAAAATGAAAACTAAAAACAAAAAGGTGTGCACACTGCTTCCCAACCACAGCAGTCTGCCTTAGAAAAACGTCTATTTGATTGTTTTGGTCCTTTGCTCTTTATTTGGCATTGATTACTACCGTATTTTTCCTAGAGTTCTGATCACAGTGGTTTTAAATGATTCAAGCTTCGGCACCCCCTCACTAAAGTATTGCTTTAGTGAATTCTAAATTTCTCTCACAGAGACTACAACTGTGTCACAATCAAACTGCTTCCTGTAGTAATTACTGAGCACATCGTACAACTGGAGTCCTTGACATTCATTTAAAAAAAAAAAAAAGTGCAGGGGTGGAGAGTAAAAAAAAAAAAAAATTAATCACAAGAAATTAGAAGGTTTAAGTAAATCATTCTACTTCTCAGGAAGAAGGATCTGACAGAGATATGGAAGGAATCAGCCTCCAGGATTCCAGGATCAGCCATGTTGGATTTTTGTTCATCACCTCCCATTCTTCCCACACAGGCTAAAGCATCAGACTTCCCTTCCTTCTGTGCTTGTAGAAAAGGCAGTTTTTCTCTGATGCCATGAGAACTTTATTAAATTGCTACCTATTCTCAAAGGGTAAAGGAATTTTAACCTTCCAGGAAAAACCAGTGATCATACATTTCTGTAATGCAATATAGTCACTCACCCAAGCATTCCACAGTCACAGGAAACTGAAACTCCATGACAGAATTATTTAGCAGATAAGTTGATTTTATGGAATATTTAGCTGACGGAATGGCTTTTCTACAACACTGTGACATGATATTCCATTCATAAAAAATAGATGGACTGCTACCCTTCATACAAATAGCAATATTTACTACAAATAAATACATGGGACAAACACAAAATATACTGTGAAGTCTGTTATGATTATTTGTGAGTTCATCAAAACATAAAAGTTCTTGAAAAAATTTTTTGCAAAAGTACAAACCGGGTTTTTCCCCTCAATATTTTATCTTTACTCGTTATTTTTCTTTAAAAGGACACATCCTTCTTCAGTTCAAAATGGGTTTTGACCACTTCAGTCATGTCTTTTTATAATGAATTTTAGAAATTTGTCAAAGTACAAATATTCATTTTGCCCCTCAATTAAGCTTTCTTCATCTATTAATTAATCAATTGATTCACTTAGCAAGAAGTTATTAAAAAACTAAAGGTATTAGGCACTATGCTATTCTTAGCCATTATTTTCTTGGACACAATGCTTATTTCTATAAAGAAGGTTTTTAAAAATATCTTATTTGTGTACTATTTTAAAAATTAGCATCGATTAGCTGATGTATTAAATACATTTACTGTTTTAACATGTTACTGAAATAATGATTCATAGTTTTGTTCCCATGGTATGATTGGCATCTCTTTTCACCAGGGTTTGAGTTGTTTCATCCAAATGTTCAAATATATTTATACTGGAGACAGATTTTTCCTTTGGTATCACAGAGTCAGCCAACAGTTTATCAGAATCTTTTTCTTCTTTTTCTGGAGCACATAGCAGGAATGTATTTCCTAACCATCCTCATAGTTAGGTGTAGTCATATAATTCAGCTCTAGCCAATGGAAGTTTGGCTCATATACAACGCCTATGTGCTCCTCCCTGGTCTTTGCCCCTCTAGCAGCTGGATGGAGACAATGACAAAGTAAAGCCATGAATGGAAAGATCCCTTTGTCTGAAAGGAATCCCACAAATCTGTAAAAAAGACAGATAAGCTCCCAATCCAAACACTCATGCAGGACTGTTAAGTGAGCAAGAAATAATGTGATAATACATTTCTGGATCTATTTGTGTGTGCAATTAGCCATCCTAATGCTATGACATATGGATTGAAAACACATAGCTTTTCTAAGGCAGACAAGGGGAATCTAGGTATTTAGGCAGGAGTTGCAGAAATAACAAAGACAAGTGTAACGTGAGAAAAACATGGCTTACAAAGAGAATTAATTAAGTTGGAGAAGAAGCAACAAGTTGTCTGCCATGGTTGGAATGAAGGAAAGGCAGCTGAGTAGACAGACGGATTAGAGATTCTCCAGAAATGGCCCCTGGGAGCCCAGTTTTGAAGAGTGTTTACTGAGTTTGATACTTTATATTATAGGAAAATTTTAAGTAGGAAAAAGAAACGATCTGATGCACAAGAAAAAAAAATCATGTGGTGCCTGCATGCAGGAGAGTCGGGTTGTAAAAGAGTCAGGAAAAGGGCAACTCTGAAGGTCACTGAAAGGTCCGGGTAAAGGCACTGGAGGCTGAACTGAGGGAGCAAGAGTATCCAATCCTTGGATTATGAAGTACTTCAGTAACCACATAATTTTCCCACTTTCTTTAAGCAAAAATGTAGATTTCCATTGGCTTTCATTCCTTTCCCGAATTGACTAAGACAAGGGCCCTGCAACTGGTCAAGAATTTTCTGAAGGCAAACATCCAACAAGAGTTGATTTTTAAGACCTCCCACGGTAAGCCTCCTTCTTTAAAAATAATAATAATAGTGTTTATTTATTTTTGAGAGAGAGACAGACAGAGTGAGAGCGGGGGAGGTGCAGAGAGAGAGGAGACACAGAATCCAAAGCAGAATCCAGGCTCTGAGCTGTCAGCACGGAGCCCGATGTGAGGCTCAAACCCACGGACCGCGAGATCATGACCCGAGCCAAAGTTGGACACTTAACCGACTGAGCCAACCGACAGGCGCCCCAAGCCTCCATCTTTAAGTCAGTTATACTCATGGCCAGCAAAAGAACTCAATGCATAATAATCATTCGTATATTCTATGCATTAGAAAAAGTGCTCATCGGCACCAAATCGTTGTGTTTTCCTACCTCCATTTGGCCAAACTGTTAAAAGGCAAGACTTGCTGACAGCATCGCCCTGACAAGAACCCGAGCCTTTTGCAGCAGGTGGTGCCCACCTCTGCCTACAGAATTGCAGCCCAAACAATCTGCTCGGAATTGCTGAGAAATCAGTAGAATGTGCTTATGACTCAGCCTGTTAAGTAGGAGGACTGTTATTGTTATTTTAACTCCTGCCAGAGTATGTGGGCAATTCTCCCTTTTTCTGTCTCTAGTTAACCATAAGACATCTTTCTTCAAAACCTCACCCCTGGAATAGGTTCTTGCTCAGTAAGAGCCAGAACAATTTGGGGTCTGTGTATAACTGCAAGCTGATAGTACAGATTAGAAGAGGCTTTCATAAAGGAGATATCTGATATCCTAATTTACCAATTGAGTTTATATTTTTAGAATGTTTAATCTGCCTTTAAAATTATTCACATAGAGAGCCATGGGCCAAAGCTGAGTGCTGATAAGATAGTAACCAGTGTAAGACAAGGTACTTATTTTCAGAGAGGATAGTGAAAATACCAGGTTTTCTTTCTCTTTTCCCTAACTGTTGGGGACATTGTGGTCCTATTGTTTGTCTTTCTCTTGCCAGATGTTCTCAGCAATGTAAATACGCATCAAGTGCTGTTCCTAAGGAATATTGTAAAAGTAAAAGAAAAAAAGTCAGCCTGTTTTACAGAAAATTGTTTTAAGGGCTAAAATTCACCCATCTATGAGTGATGAAAAGATACCCATCTATTCTAAAGATAAAGCAAAATCTAAGCAATGTCATGTTGTACCAAGTCTTAGTATTTTTATTTAAAGGATGGCATGTAATTATAAAATAAATATTTTCTGCTCTTAAAATGGATTTCTCATATCTACCCAGCTGATCTGTGTTTAATTTCTCTCTGTGGTTTTAGGACTGTAAATTAAGATTCAAGATTATTTATCAGTAAAGTTTTATCATAATGTTATAAAGTTGTGCATCAAAATCATGCACAAAAGCTCCCCAGCATCCCAGAAGCAAGTGCCTCAATTAAAACAAACTGAAAGAATCCTGAAAAGGGCAACAACCATCACTGATGTGTGTATTAAAGACATAGTGTGTATTCCACAGTATCCTTTACATACCTCTTCAGTCCCCTTAGCAAGTGAAAATCCACCAAGATAGAGACACTGTTCTAGACACAACTCAGAATGTCACACAGTCCCCTTGGTGGGGGAAAAGGAGGTTGAGATGATGCCATAGAGGTAGAAGATGCCAGTTCATATAGCACTTTGCTGGCCACAGGAGGAGCGTGGGCTTTATTCTGACTATTGGTGGATTTGGGCAGCCACTGGTGGATTTTGAACAAAAAAGTCATATCAATTAAGATTTATAAAAATCACATTATGTGAAGAACAGACTATAGGAGAGCAAGATTGAGCACAGGAGGCTATTGCAGTGGTCAAGATGAGAGAGAGTGGATTCCAATGGTACAAGTAGAGAGAAGGAGAAATGACCACATTCTGGATGGACACCAGCTTGGTACTGTTATTATCTGCTGTGAAGCTTAACGGAGTTAAACAAGATGCTTCTAATAGGTAGTAAAGGCTGAAAATAAACCAATCGTCAGGGTTGTTTATTACACTGTAATCTTTACATGGGGCTTTTGTGTCAAAGAGATGCTATTACGTGAAGTAGTAAGACCCTTATTAAACTTCAGAGACAGATACCAAGCTCTACATGGCATCTGAATTACATGTATTATGTATTCTGAATCTGAATTACATGTATTATGTCTGAATTACATGTATTATGTTTGAAATACTTTATTCTAAATTTATATTTAGTAATAATGGCAATTGATTATAAAGATTATGTCATTTACAAAGCATTTTTACTCTTATTATCTCATTCAATTTAATCTCATTGGCATGGTTAGGTGACCAGGAAGGTAATTTACCTGGTAAACGATATTAACATAGCATAGCAAAATAGAGATATCTAATGAAATAGTCACTTTTATGGTATTACCGAAGGAAACTTTGCCACTCCTAAATAGCCTGTTTTGTCTCTCTGGGTAGATCTTGTGGCTTTCTTGCCTTTCTAACATCAGTGTCTTCAAGTCATATAAAAAGATCCCAATAAATATTAGTGAAATAAAGGAAACTGCTATTTCTGTGTCAAATAGGTTAGGTAGGTTTTCTTTTTCTGGTAGACAGTATAGTTTTAGAGTCTGAGAAAAATGAATTTGAATCTAGCTCTGCAATCACTGTATGATCTTGATTAAGTTGCCTGACATATATGGACTTCAATTTCCCCATCTGCAGATTTGCATTGCACTTCTGATCTGGGTGCATACACAGTCTTGCATTTACTCATATACACCCAGAAAAGGTTAGTTCATCTCTACTTACTTCCCCAACACAGCCAGGGTACTCATCTACTCCCTCCAGAAATTAAGTTATGAAAGCTTCTATGTCTATAAATCTTACTAATGCATATTGATATCTCTTTTACCTTAAACAAATGCTAGAATTAACTGTAATGTTAGAGAAAATTAGAGAAAAAGTCCCTTTTTTTTTAGTTTCCCTCATGATTTTTGAAGTAAATATAAGCAATTAATGTAGGCCAAATGAGAGAGTTTTTAAATATCTTTTAAATTTTGGAGGCAATATTTACATTGTATTTGGGAATAGCTGGTATTTCATCCATGGGTAAATAAAACATTTCAATTATTATATTATGGCAAAAACATTAAAAAACAACCAAAACATGAGTCTATTAATTAGCAAGATTCTTACAGTCAGTAAAAGGGATGATTTTCTACTAGGAAAAAAACCTAAAATATAAATAGAATTAGCATAGTATCACATATTAGGAACTTTGGATTCTTATATACAAATGCCAAAGATACCTTGAAAGCCATGCTTAAACCATCTTGGCATTAAATCTTCAAAATGTTAAAAGTTATTTGGAAGCAGTAATTTATAATACGAAATACCACAAGATTGAAACATTACAACAAGTCAACTTTATGACAAAATGAGTCAACCAGATCTTCATGTTTCAATATGGCTGAATCTCTAAACATAATGTTGGATGAAGGCAAAAGAAGTCTACAGTATGATGCCATTTATGTAAACTTTTAAAATGTAAATAATTATATGGCATATTGTTTCACACACACCATTTAAGTTTTAGAACACATATAGGAAGGATATATCATCTTTGGGATTATGACACCTTACAGAAAAAAAGGAAAAGGAGCAAGGTTCGCGTTTGTTCTCTCTGTGACGATTTATTTCATCAGAAAAGATCTGAACAAAGTTGAATATTAGCACTTGTTTAATCCATGTGGCTGATACTTAGGTAATTGTTATAATGTTTTCTGTATTTTGATTTGAAAATTTTGTAAAGTTTCTTGATTAAAAATAAAGTGATGAAGAATTCATGAAAACAGTAAAGCATACATTGTTGTGACCAATTTAAGATTGGGTAACTAGTTACAGTAAAATACATTCTCCATTTCCTAGAATAAAAAGTCATTCATTTGTATTCTTTCTATCATATTATTCTGCTTTAACATAGGAATTTTGAGTTTAAAGAAAGGTGTAAAACAAAAGAAAAATTCTTTCTGCTTGTAAACTGAGCTAAAGTTTATATATTCTTTTTTTTACTCATGCAACTATTATAAACTAACAAGTGCAAATATAAAGTAAATGTTGTCTGCCATGACTCTTTCAGTAAACGCATTTTTTTTTCTTCTTGAAATTTGGATAGAACCAATTCAAAACATAGGAGAATCTGATGGCTAGGCATTTACACCACAACATGAAATTATTCTCACAACACTAGCTGGGGCTGGCGTTCTACCAGTGCCTGCTCTTCCCAGACATATATATAAAACCTGAGTGAAGTCCTTACATCTACTTGCCTCCTCTCCCTCTGCGTCAAACCCTGAGTCTGTATAATGGGGATGATCCCTGCATCTACTCACAGAGTTGTTGTAAGGAACACAGGGGTTAGTTATATGAAGTAAGTCATACAGGTCACATCTGGCACATACTAAGTGTTGAGAAAATACCACTGGTGTTTTTACCCATAGCACGAGAAACAGGCTTAGTTCGGTCCTCATTTTAGAAAAAGATCTTTTCGACTCTTTTACTATTAAATCATTCAAAACATTTTGAAGTGCTAATTTAATAAACCTAAATCTATTAGCTGTAGAATTCATGTGTATTTCTCCCTTATCAAAACAAATTGATATTTATTTAGTAAAGTTGTTTTTTTTTTTTTTTCTTTTTTTTAATGTGGCTGACATGGGCACCTAGGTGGCTCAGTTGGTTAAGCCTCCGACTTTGGCTCAGGTCATGATCTCACTCTTCATGAGTTTGAGCCCCGTGTCAGGCTCTGTGCTGACAACTCAGAGCCTGCTTCGGATTCTGTGTGTGTGTCTCTCTCTCTCTGCCCCTCCCCCACTGGCACTCTGTCTGTCTGTCTCTCTCTCTCTCTCTCTCTCTCTCTCTCAAAAATAAACATTTAAAAATGTGGTTGACAACAAGTTATTTTTCAAAACTGTGGATAAGTCTTTTATTGTAGAGAGGATAGGGTCTTACCTACTCAAGGAAGTAGTAAAATGGTAAAATTCGTTATGTTGTATTCTCAAAGGGTTAATAATATGTTCTGGCTTCTTTCTGTAAAAAAAAAGAATTTAGGAAATTATTAATATAATCTATGATCCATATAAAAATCTATTACATCGTGTAGATCAACTTGTGGCTTTCTCTTGATCTGTTGGGTAACTAGGAGGCTGCAAGATGGATTTAATGATGGTTTCTTTTACGGTCATACACTGAGCATTTACAACCAGCTAAGTGCCCTTTCATTTGTTTGGAACAGAGAAATGAAAATGTTAACAGATGCACACTTTTTCCTCACTTTTTAGCTTCACTCTAGTGAAGTTTCCTAAGTATTATATCCAAGGAAAAATAAAATTTTTAATTGTTTGAATTTTTTTAGCTGATAAATAGCAGGCAACTATTCTCTCACAAGAGAATATATTCATCCTAGTAAATTGTTAATTATATCTTTAAAGGACTGGGCCTCTAGCCCAGCTGCACTGATTCCCTCCAGCACAGGACGGAGAGGAATTTTTTAACAACTAATTAAATTTTCCCTATACAGTATGAAACTTACTTTGACATTCATAATCCTAAAAGTCATACTGGATTAGTAATTCTGCTTAGAAATTTCACTAGAACAATACAGGACACTTCTTACTGGAGTGGTATGTGAAAATAAACCCAATTACTAGAAGGCACTAGGTTTTGTACCTCATTAAGCCATTCTCAACACATAAGTGATTTGTGTTTACATACAACAAGGGCAGAAATCGCTTTGAAATCTTGCTGTTTTACAACAGGTATCTAAATCTATCCATCTCTATGTGTTATCACCAGGGCCTGTGTGATTTCACACCTGGTAGAGTGGATGGATCCCATTATATACGCTCAAGGAAGATGTCATTCTACAAGTAAAGGGCCCTAAGACTCAAAGTGTGATAGCTATTAACTCTTCTTTGAGACCCAGTAGGAAATGGAAATGAACTTGGAAAGATAAGAAGTGGTGGCTCATTTCTTCTCTATCACCCTTCAGAGAACAATGTGTATAGAGATATGAGCAGACAGGGTTTGATTCAAAAGTAACAAACATTGACTGGGCCATGTTCCATATGCAGCAGCAAATAAGTCTATTACTGCATATTAAAGTTAGAAAGTCTTAACATTAAAAAAAATAAAATTCTGCAGGCAAGAAGAAACACAATAGAATTCTCCCATCTCTCAAATAACTTGACAGTTATCTTAGGGGAAAAAAGTTTTCACTGCCCACATGTCTGAACAGTTTTTTCCCCCTCTATTTCAGCTCAGTGTTTTTCAAATTTGGAATATATATATATATATATATATATATATATATATATATATATATATATATAACATTATTATACAGAGTTCTATACACAATAACTTAAGACTACTTAAAAATTTTTAAGAGTAACTTTGATTAAAAGCATATCAAATGTTGTAGGTTGATTTTCGAGCAAAAAGAGAATGGTAGAGGAGCTCTGGACCTTGTTCAGAGAGAAAGGGTCCTCATGTACTTAATTAATGAATGCTGAATAAAATATCATGCTTTGTTTCCTCTTTAAATTCCCTATTTTCCTTAAATTCCTTCATGTGCATATGTTTTACACTACATCTTCATGATTTTGAAGTACATGTCCATGTGTGTGTATAATGTGCAAGTACATATTATATATGTATGCATGTCTCTTGGACCCTAGTAAACCTTTTTAAAAGCAAGAAAGAATTCCATAGAACAAGGATCAGCGAACTGTGGTCCATGGACTGCATCTGTCCTGTTGCCTGTTTTTCCAAATAGTGTTATTGGCATCCAGCCATGTTCATTCATTTCTTTGCTGTCTATGACTGCTTTCATGCTTCAATGCCACAGTCGAGAAGCTGTGACAGAAATTGTATGGCCTTTCATGTATTTACATATGACCCAAATGTTTACTATCTGTCTCTTTACCAAAAACATTTGCTCACACCTGTTATCAAAGAACATGTTCATCATTTGAGGAATACCAAAAACAATATTAAAAAACTAATATCCTGTCTTTTATAGTCTTCCCAAATATTAACTCAATAGTTATATATGAATGAAAGTGAAATTACAGCCCTAAACACTTAAAAACTAATTTAATTCCAACAGAATTGGGAAATTATTGGCCAAAAGATGAGATCATTACTAGAAAATTGAGGTTACTCAGTCATAACAATTTTAGTCATAAAAATAATGTCCCATTTACCCATCATCCTGACTTTTGTGGTTTTTTTGTTTGTTATAAAATTAAAATGGCTGTGCTTCTTTCTAGACTTTATTTTATGAAAATGAGATAAATGCCATCTGGGATTTATTTTTTAAAAGCAACTTGTGGCCTATTCCACTAGGCACATAAAATTGAATAGTCATTTTAAATTAACACAGTGCAGCTAGAAGTGATCATTTTATTCCATATCAAAAGATTAAAATACTTTAACGGTTTTTGTTAAGAATATTATTTGACACAGTCTTAGTATTTGATATCTTACACATACTGGCTACAAATCCCTAAAATAATATTAGCAAACATTTATGCAGCATTTATTTTGTGCCACACAATGTTCCAAGTACTTCATACATATTAATTCACTTAGTCCTCACGATTACTCTCTATGACAGGTAACTATTGTTATCTCTACTTAAAGATGAGAAAACTGAGGCCAACAGACTTTAAGTGCCCTACCCAGCATCACATAGCTAGGAGGTGGTTGACAAGACTTTTCAACCATACACCAACTCCTTATGGACCCTGAGAATTGGTGTTAAGGTCTCCAACTCTGGGGAAAGACAATTTCAAGCACAAAGGCTTTTGTGGGCCCTTGAGAAGTGGTATTTCACCAATGGCAACCTTCAATTTACTAGAAACACCTACTAAACATATATTTTATTCAGTATATTCAGCTTTTTTACCAAATTGAAATGTACTCAACTGCAGTTCTGCCTCTGTTCTCTACTCCATTATTTCTATCAGGTTTGGTTAAGCCACGTTCCAGAATCTATTAGAGTTGGGTGTGAAATCCTGAGAATCATTGCTGGCAACACCTGACAAAGTTAATTTACTTAACCACTATATTCAGGGGCCTATATATAATAGAGAATAGAGTGTACATTGGCATCACAAAATAAGCTGACTAGATTATCTAGTGAGAAAGCCAAGATAGACAATTGTTCAGCTATAGACAAAATCAGCTTTTACCAGTTTATTACCCAGATAAATAGGATGTACATACAATGCACTTAGTCTGCATATAATACATGTCTGGCTGTTGACATATTTATATGCAAGTTATGTTGTACCCCTAGCACTGAAGTTAGAATGATGAATTCATGCAGACTTAAAATCTCAGGAAGAAATTAATACCAACGTGGTTTTCTCAAGTGATGTAAGAACTAATGTTTCATTAAGCAACAAAGTCAAGATAAAATCTTCCTTAGATTATTAGGCCAGGATACACTTTTCATTAACCTTTGAAATACATTCTAGTATAAATACCATTTGATTATTTTTCCTGTTTTGATAGACTTTGTCAGATAAGTGAAACACTGAGATGCTTGAAGCTGAAATCCTAAGCAGCATTTCGGAAGGCTAACCTTAAACTCACTGGCTATCATTAGCTTATTCAGTTAGCTCTCAAATAAACAATAGTAACATTGTTCTCTGCCTCCTCTATCAATATGCTCTATGCGGTTTTGAACAGTTCATGTAATTCAGAGCACTTGTGAAGGATAACAAGATTTCAACTACTGAGGACGTTCAAAATTGCCAGTACTATTGGGAAAGGATCCACTATCCAAGCAGTCTTTAAACAGGAGAGAAGCTGCCAACATAAAATCATTTAGTCTGATAGGCTATTAAACCATTTCTATTCCCTAATAGGTTTAGAAGCAGTTCATTATCACTACTTATTTGTAAGTAGCCAAAAGTCATGGTGAACCAAAATCACTGATAGTTAAACAGATCAGAGAAAAATTTTCCTTTCTTGGGGCTTTTGCCAAAGTTCTTTTTTGGAGAACATTATGTTTTTTGCAAGGGAAACATACCTCGAAATATATGAATTAAGGAGAGTTAACAAAAGCCCTACTCAAAACATATGGTCTCCATATCTAGGTAAGGTAGACGGTAAGAATTTTCCACTTTGATTCCCAAACCTGATATACTCCAGGCTATTGCTAAGGAGTAGCAGACTAGGTTAATCCAGTTTAGTAGAAATTTGCTAGTCTTGTCCAAAGCACCTCAACCTAATTCAAGGCCATAAAAATAGGATACAAGCAGGTGAAGGATAAAGGATTGGATTAGTCAGAAAAGTCAAGCTTAAGTCTCAGAGACTTTGCACAATAAAGGTTTATATCCTGCTCATACAAATCCTGATGTGGGTAAGGTAATGCTCCAGGACAGCTCTCTCTCATGATCAGAGTACATCCTTTTTGTGGCTCAACTCATGGCCTCCAAGATTACAGTAGCAGGGAAGAAGATATGAGAGGGTTGCCCACAGCTTTTAAATGCTGTAACACAGAAGTGACACACATTATTACCTCCTCTTACCACTCAATGGACTGAACTAACCACTATGGCTCTGCCTACTTAAGGGGTTGAGAAACATGGAAGATAAATGGAACTCTGGGGGCACGTGGCTGCCTCACATTTAGTGGAGCATGTGACTCTTGATCTTGGGGTTTGAATTCAAGCTCCATGTTGGGCATAGAGATTACTTTAAAAAATAAATAAATACATGGGGATCTGGTGAGTGGTAAATGTCTCCATTGCAAGAGTGAAGGAAGCATGATGAGATGTCCAGTAGCTACTTTAGGGTCAGGTTTAGATTCCTTCTTGGTTGGAAAGGATTGAAAAGAAATGGTCGGTGGTATCAGTGAAAAACTTATTTTGCTAAATTGTTAACATATGCTGACTCTGACTGGATATAAATAAATATCTTATTTTATAGATAAAATACAAGAGGCATTGCAATATAGAGAACCTTGGGCAGCAACGGGGTACGTGTCAGTGTTTTCACGTATTTATATGTTACATTGCTGTTTTCTGCTCAGAGTCAGAATATATCTGAAGAACTAACACTTCTTTGCTTGACAGAAAGCCATCTGTTCATTTGTTTCTCATTTTCATACAAACACTAACCATTTTTAAAATGGTAGAATAAGTTAGTGCAGATTTGCAGGTTCATGCGGTACAAGAAGAAAGAACTGAGGAGGGACACAAAGGAAACAGCAGGCTTCCATAACATTATCTGACTAGGATGCCTCTTAGTGATTTCACTATCATGTTAAAAACTCTTCTGTCAACATGATAAAAACCAAATTTCTAGAACTGGTCTCAAAAGGTTCTACACTGTGCCTATGCTCAACTTGTTCAATTTCATCCCCAACTTTCTACCATCACAAAGATTCATATTGTCTCACTCTAGCTCCTTTATAAGCCTATTAATTGCCCTCTTCTTTCCAGTTTTGCATTTTTCTTCTTTCCCTCTACAAAGTCATCTTCTTTCTCTTTTTCTTCTCTTCCTCTCTCCCTGTCTCCTCCCTCCTCCATGTCTGTCAACTTCTCCTTGAATGGGAGCTCTGTTCTCTGTGAGGTCTCCCCAACGACTTCCAGGTGCATGTTGCTTGTTTTTATCACCTACTTGACATTCATATGAATGCTATGAATGAAACTTATTGAAATTGAAACAAATTCGCAGCCCCATCCTTTTTCTGCTTATTTCAATACTAGAAGCTATTGGTTTCTATCAAATATATGAATTCCTTTTTCTCATAGTATTCTGAATCCAAAATGAATACAAATGAAGAACAAAAAAATATGAAGACACATAAGAGTATACAATGCACTTCAAATAAGGGTACCATATTATGAAATTGTCTCAAGAAGTATTAGCAATTTACACCTCTACCACTGTCTATTTCCCTACACCATTAGCAGCACTGTGTGTTATTTATTTGTTTAATATCTGCTCCACCCCACCCCTTCCCACTCCAATGAATCTGTAAGCTCTAGAGGGCAGGGGCCATTTTTTTTCATATTTACTATGACCCTTCCCTGTCTGGTAGCAAGTACTTGCTCAATAACTTTAACAAATGAATTAGAATTGAGTCATGTACTGTAAAAAAGATAGAAAAGTGTGTTGATGCTTTAATTCTGTATATGTGAACTCGTCTGTTCTAACCAATGAAATCTCCTTATCTAACTGGCTTACTGCTTCCCTGATTTGAAAGTGGGTGACTGGCAAAAGCTGAATGAATGAATAATTATAAGAATAACAGTTTATTTTTCTAACTATTCTGACTAGGATTTGATTAAGTTAGATTTTTAAAATAAAAAATAACACAAACTTTGGATATGGGTGTTGGAACACTGGCCTATCACCTACTGGCTGCATAAGACTGGACACATCTTCTAAGTTTTTGGAACCTTAGTTTATCAATAAAATGGAGATTATTGATGAGATTTCCCTTATAGAGTTGATACAAGAATTAAAGAAAATCATTTGTAGAAAAGTGGTTTGACAATTGTGGAAAATGGTAAGGTCTCAGGTGGTATATCTTCACCATTTAGCACTACTATATCCCTTATGAAGAGAGGATGCATTAACTTGAGCAAAGTTCATGCAAATACATGGTTTCTAGCTTTACCTCTTCTCTTTAGTTTTGCTTAGCAGCCAAATGCCTTTTGTAAATTCTTAGGACAGAGAGTGTCTTTGAGAAGGATTGTGCCAGAGAAAGAAAGCAACTCATTTACTAATAGCCCAAGGTCACCTGCTGGGAGCCATCTGTCAACCTGCAGGAGCGAAGAGAGATTTCACTGGGGAAGCAGAGGAGACATCTGGTTGAACCCCAGTGACAAGGCACCAGGCTATTTCTGAGGCCACTGTGAGCATGCAAATTCCAGCTGTAGTCTAAAAAAGTCAGATTTCAGCTGAGTGATGATGTTCTCTGCCAGAGGTCCTGCACTCTCTGAGGGCGACGTCCTGACTGCTGGAGAATTTGAAAAGTCATGTATTTAGGAAAGGGGGCTCCACCAAAGAGAGGAAAATACTTGCTGTACTGTAGTCATCTGATGGGAAAGATGAAATTCTGGTAACTCTACTTCTAGCCCAAAGACCTAAAAGCTCTAGAAGCTGAGGGATTTCACCAACTCACTGAGGTCTTGGAGAAGCATTTACAATTAAGGGTGATCTCCAACTGATTCAGGCCCATCATCTCCTGCTGCATACTGTTTAAGAGGCAATGTGTGATAACTTAATCAGCACAGTGGGGATGAAGTAGGCACCTACCCCTCCCCTTCTGTAATGCTAATTTGAAATAACTTCTCTCCTCCCTAAGTTATTTTCTTAACAGTGGCAACCAACATTTTATTACTAAAGAAATTTTCAGTAATGACCTATTTTAAAAAGTGAAGATTTCTTAATTGAGTGAGAATATTACTTACTGGTTGAGAAAATACATCAAAATAAAAGTTTCCCTTAAAATATACCTGAATGAACTACATTAGCACTCCCAGGTGCTTTTGAAATTCAGTAACAATATTAAGGCATGCATGATACAACAATTCTCCCATCAGTAAACTTAGAAATATTAAAACACATAAGGATATATCATTAAGATTTCACCAAACAAAAGGGGAGGGCTTGACACAGAGATGCTGGTAACAAAAGTGTTTGCCTCACTATAAATAGGAAGCAAAGGAGGAGGCAGATCGTCTGCTGGGGAGCTTTTTAAAATGTTTTTCCCCTCCTCTATTATTCTGTCAGTGGCCATGCAATTCCTCTCCTTTGTGCTCTTTTCAGAAGGGTGTTCTATTATTATGCTTTATTTAATTGGCTTAGATTTAAGTAAATAGACACCACTGAGAAGAAGGGCAGTTGGAATGGAGGAAGGAGGCATTAGGAAATTAACACAGGAGGAGGGGCACAGAGAGACAGGGACTATGGGGCTGTAACCAGATATCAGAGAACCTCAAGCCCTGCCTTCTCCAGAAACGCTTTTATCTACAGCTCCCAGTGGCCACTTAACATCTATAATCAAGCAACATGGGTCTGATTTATATAAAAACATATGAAAATAAGATTAAAGTCTAAGCTTTAAAAAACCCAGCAAGCGAACCAATGAGGTTGCAAATATTCCAGCTGCTCTAATTACTGTTGTTTCAAAGGAAATGTGAGGGCTGTTGATGCCTAGCTAGGGTTCTCCTTGGTTCTTCTGGGACTCCATCAGCCCCTTTTGGTATCTGCAGGCACCAAAGTTTGCTTCAGAGGTAAGGTTCCATGCTCTCAATCTGAGAATGGTTTTTAGAACTACGCTAGAGCCAAAGAAGAATCAACAGTCTTTAAACAAAATTATTGAGACTTTAAAACTGTATTGTAATATTTAACAACTGTGGTTCCCAACTGTTACATCAGGAAAGTCTCAGAGTCTTCTAACTGCACATGCAGGACGCTGCCCGACTCCCACTGACCGCCCCCATCTCTCCAGGATCTTCCCTGCACTGTGAGGGCCAGCCACCTGCTCTGTGAGTCCCCCTGCACCCTGGAAGTCATTCAGCTCAAAGAAAACTCACACAGCTAAAGAAAAGGGAGAAAACAGTTAAAACTAAGGCTGCAAGCCATTCCTTACTTCCTTTTTGCCTCATGTTTTTGGTGGCTCTATCTAGTGAGCATGGACTGAAATGTTTTATCTATGCACAACCTCCTCCACTTTCTCTCAGTTTCTTTGGAGATCTGGTGACCACAGAGGGGAATAGACCCTGGTTTAATAGAAGGTAATCTTGGGGCACCTGGGTGGCTCAGTCGGTTAAGCGTCTGACTTCGGCTCAGGTCACAATCTCACAGTTCGTGAGTTTGAGCCCCGCGTCGGGCTCTGTGCTGACCGCTCAGAGCCTGGAGCCTGCTTCACATTCTGTGTCTCCCTCTCTCTCTGCCCCTTCCCTGCTCATGCTGTGTCCCTCTCTGTCTCAAAAATAAAAATAAAACATTAAAAAAAATTAAAAAAAAAAAAAAAAAAAAAAAAATAGAAGGTAATCTTATCAATTGCTTCCAGAAATTCCCTGAAAGCCATTACAGTAGCGCATAGACATGAAAGGGTGAGGACACATTAGATACTGACATAACTTTAAAATAACAATAAAATCGGGGCGCTTGGGTGGCTCAGTCAGTTGAGCGTCCAACTTCGGCTCAGGTCACGATCTCACCATTTATGAGTTCAAGCCCCATATTGGGCTCTCTGCTGACAGCTCGGAGCCTGAAGCCTGTTTCTGATTCTCTCTCTCTCTCTCTCTCTCTCCCTGCCCCTCCCATGCTCACGCTCTGTCTCTCTCTCTCAAAAATAAAATAAATGTTAAAATAATTATTAAAAATAAATAAACAAAATAGCAATAAAATCTGAAACTCAGATTTCTACTAAATTGTTTGTAAGAAAACATGTTCTATCTAATTCTACTCCTTGACCAAAATATAAAGACCTTTCTGTGTCAGAAGAATGTTATAAGCTTGTCTGTCCTTGAATAAGATTCCCTTTGCAATGTGTTCTAATACGAAATTGAGTGTTAAAGGGGTCCATGCACTATCACAAAAGTCATCCACCATTCATTTCTCACCATGTTCTTGCATATTGTATTAGCGTGTGGCATCATCTAACAGCCTCTGAAGTTTCAGTGTAAATAAAAAAAAGGTCTATTTAATAGTTTTCCCATTCATTTAACAAATTACTTGCTACAGCTGCTGATAACACCATCAGTTTCTAGCAGGAACAACAAGGAATAATAGCCTTTATGCCATTATGGCAGGTGACATAACCCAGTCCCAACAGACCCAGGGGAAATTTCGGGTTTCCAGTTTACCAGAGAATTGGTTTTGAGTATGTTACAAACCAACAGCCGTTGCTCCCAAATAATTAATTAAACAATTAAAATCTTTTTCCTTGAAAAGAAATTATCTGTGAAGATATTTTAAAAGAAATCATTGTTACTGTAATAAAGTTTCCATACAAATCAAATTAAAATTTTTCATATGATGACTTCATAACTAAAAAGCAAACATATTTTTTAATGTTTATTTATTTATTTTTTTTTTTTAATTTTTTTTTTCAACGTTTTTTATTTATTTTTGGGACAGAGAGAGACAGAGCATGAACGGGGGAGGGGCAGAGAGAGAGGGAGACACAGAATCGGAAACAGGCTTCAGGCTCCGAGCCTTCATCCCAGAGCCTGACGCGGGGCTCGAACTCACGGACTGCGAGATCGTGACCTGGCTGAAGTCGGACGCTTAACCGACTGCGCCACCCAGGCGCCCCTAATGTTTATTTATTTTTGAGAGAGAGAGCACAGAGCCCGACGCGGGGCTCGAACTCACGAAATGTGAGCTGAAGTTGGACACTCAGCCAACTGAGCCACCCAGGCGTCCCAATGCGAGCATAGTTTTAAACGGTAACTAGAGTAACTTGTTTTTTGTCATTCTTAAAATTGCAAGAATCGATTATATTATATCTATAATTTTGGCAAAGAAGTTTGAACTCTTTTCAAGTAAATGCCTATAAAATAGAGATGAATGTCAGTTTTTTAAAGTGAATAATTAGTGCCCCAAAAAGGCGTTGAGTGAGATAAGGCATAATTAAGTGATATAGCACACACATATCACAGAGCCATCTCTCTTAGGCGGAATATTATAAAAGCTCATATTTTAAAGAGGCCCAACAGACTGTCTTCCAGTTCCTTTATTGAGTTACACAGAGCTTTTTCCCTTTTCTTTTTTGGTAGCGATTTTAGGGTCACTTTGCATGATAGAATATTTGATTTTCCTTTATATTTTCTCCTTGTTAAATTGTAAAAACTGGAAGCAATTTTCTCATATTCACACTATTCCTGCCTATAAAGTGTTATCTCTGGAAGCTTCTTTTAGAAATGTGTCAGACAGTTGTGCTTAGCAAGAGGGCCTCCTGTGTTATACTTTGTTCATTATAATCTGTAATTTTGTTGATGACTGTGGATTTCAGTGGATGCTGACCAGAGCTGTTAGACTCACACATAACTCCATTCACTTTCTTTTTCCTGGATACTTCCTGCATTGGGTCACTGGCATAATGGTTACAGCAAGAGTCTACTTAATAGAGTGGAAAGAGGAGTTTTAGAGCCAGCCAGACCTCTATGTAGCAAGTTACTCAATTTCACCTGGCCATAATTTCTTCATCTATAAATTGTAAATAGTAATATCTACTCTCCTGTAGAAAGATTCTAAGGACTAGGAATAGGCTAGGGAAAGCTTTTTGTATAGGGTCTGACGTATATTCACCGATACATGGTACTGGTGTTATGACACAACTCAATGAATTGGGTAGGACTATTTGTCAAAACAGTGAAAAGAAAAAGTGTTGCTATTTATCATGCATTTTAGAACTTTCAACATGGCCAGGCATCACAATCTCCTGGGATCCTGCTTAAAAATTCAGAGTCCTGAATTTCATTTCAGGGATTCTGATCCTAGAGGTCTGGAGTGGGTATAGGAATCTGTATCTCTCACAGGTACTTAATACGATCTCTAAGAGGGTGATCTGGGGATCCCAATTTGAGAAATAACTGGTATATAATATATAACTAATACTATTAGAATAATCATGAGTTTTTTACTGTGACTGTATCAATTAAGAAAAGGAGGATATTGTTCTCAAGATATTAGCTTAGCAATAGCTGTTAATTTTTGTTATTTTTAATTGTATAGGCTTAGCCTTCTATAAGCGATCTAAAATAATCCCAAATATTTTTCCTAGTAATTTATGGGTTATTTATCTTCTCAAAAAATCTGATTTTAGCTTTTTGTGTGTGATAGAGTCTTTATAAAATTCAGTGGAAGCTTTGGATCAATACCCGTGTGGCATGACCTTTATTTGTACAAAACCTTCCTGGGTCCCATTCATATACTAGCTGGGATCTAACAAACCTCACGTTAAAAGCAGTTGGACTAAAGAATTAGGTATTAACTATTTGCAGTTTATTTCTGTACTCTTTACATATCACAGGTCTAAAACATGATTATTGTACAGTGGAAAAAATGTGACCTTTATATATCTATTTATTCTCAAGTAGCTTTGATTGCTTATTCTGTAGGAGGTTTGGAAAGAATAGCTCTTTACAAAATTGAATTGGAGAATTCTAATAAGGAGGCTGTTTATTCTGTTAAAATAACACAAGTTTCTACTTTGGTAACAAGGAATTCAGTAAAAACAAACTTTAAATGCCACAGATTCTACCACAAGTTTTTGTAAAACAGATATGTATTGCCCAGCAAGTTTTACCTTTCTTATTGCATCTAAGTCCTGGGAGAGAGATGTAAGGCAATGTACATTTCCTTTTTGCTTACATTGTTCTAAGACGAAAATGCTTCAATGGCCCAATGCTCTTGGGAAAAAGACTAAATCATTACCTTGTTCTGGAATAACTTGCCTCACTTGGACTTATTTATCTCTCCTACCTCATTCTATGCTATGCCCTCCCCCCCCCCCCCAACTCCCTGGTCTTCTATTATACCAGCCTCCTGGCATTCCCCCTTATATGCCATGCTTCTGTAGTCACAAGGCTCTTGCATGTGCTTTTGGTCTATCTAAAATGCTCTTTTCTGCCTTCTTTGCCTAGTTAAGTATTAGGTATTCATAGATCATTACTAAATTATCCTCCCTAACAAGGTCAATTCATGAATCTCTCCTTCATAGCACTTTTTATAGTTCTAATTTTTCCCTTATTGATGTAATTATTTGACCTAAAGCTTTCTACCCACTAGACTTTAAGCTTCACAGGGACGAAGACCACAGCTGTTTTTTGCTACCCAGACCATAAGGACTTGGTGGTTGATAATGAATAAAAAAAAAATGCTTTCATCATATCGTTACCTACCTAGCATCTAAAATAATACAAAACCCAATAACTAGCTAAAAGTCTAGGAATACCTCTTTGGACTTCAGTTTCTCATGCACAAAATGAGGGCTTTTGAGTAAATAATCACTGGGTTCGTTTTCAGTTTTAAAAGTCAGTGACTCCACAACTCAAATGTCCATCAATTGATAAATGGATTAAAAAATGTGGCATATTCATTGGTGGAACATTATTTGGCCATAAAAAAACAATGAAGTACTGATTCTTGCCACAACATGAATGAATCCTTGAAATATTACGCTGAGTGGAAGAATCCTCTCTCAAAAGACCACATGTTGTATTACTTCACTTACAGGAAATGTTCAGAAGAAAAGGAAAATCCACAGAGACAGAAACTAGATTAGCAGTTGCCTAGAGTATAAATGAGGTGGAAATGGGGAGGGACTGCTAATAAGTATGGGTATTCTTTTAGGGAGGGGATGGAAATGTACTAAAATTAGGTAGTGACGACAGCTACATAACTCTGAATATACTAAAAATCACTGAATTGTACAATTTAAAAGGCTGAATTTTTGCTTGTGAATTATATCTCAATATAGTTATTACCAAAAAAATCAATGACCCATTGGCTATGTTAATTCATAATATATCTAATCTAAATAATTCAGTAAACATTCATCTTTTTAGAAGTTAAAGTTTCCAAGAAGTTTAAGCCCAAGCAGTAGGAAATCTTCACATAGTGGAACAAAATATTCAGAATATTCATTCAGAGTACTTCTTCATTGGTTACTATACATTAAACACTAAGTTATACCTACTTTGTTTTAAAAAATGCATGAAACACCCTCCCTGATTTCAAGGAGCTTCTACAATCATACCTGAGATGGTAATTATCTACAACACAAAGCACAGGGTGAGAATACAGATGAAACTGTACAAATCAGGGCCTACCTGGAGCCCAAGGAGAGATTATGTTGAATTTCAATTATTCAGGACAGCATGGTATTTAAGACAAACTTTATAGTTACATATGATTTGGACAAGGAAGGAAGAGGGATAGAAGAGAAGAAATTGATGGCTCAGGTCATGATCTCATGGTTCGTGAATTCAAGCCCTGTGTGGGGCTCTGTGCTGGCAACTCAGAGCCTGGATCCTGCTTTGGATTCTGTGTCTCCCTGTCTCTCTCTGCCACTCCCTGACTCATCCTCTGTCTCTTTCCATCTCTCAAAAATGAATAAACATTAAAAAAAATTAAAAAAAGAAGAGAAGAAATTGAGAAAATAATAGAAGCAAAAGAAGAGAAGCAGGCAATGAAAATTACAAGTAACTGGTACACAGGGAATTTGGGGGGAATTGGAAATGTAGGTTGGGGTCCTATGATAGAGAGCTTAGAATCTTAATTGGGAGAATGGATATTTATTCTATAGTAACGGATTCCTTGGAGGTTTTAGATAGTTTAGATTTTATGAATCAGTTGACTTTTAGGAAGATTAATCTTGAATTGACTGGACTTGGACGAGCTGATCAACTATATGTAGAACAAGTGTTTTGGCATAGACCAATAGTCATGGGATAGATCATCAATAGGGTGGCAGGATGAGGAAAAGCTAGCAAAGACAATAATGAAGAAACAAGACAAGTCAGTACTGCAAAACCTAATGAAAAAGAGATCTCAAGGAGAAATGGGTGGCTACTAATAATATATTTTATGCATGTGTACCATATTTAATCCTGGACAGTCTTTGGGTAGTTTATAATTTGTCTGAGGTCTCAGAGTCAGTGGTAGGAGGCAAAGTCGACTGAAATCAGGTTTTCAGTTTTCTTTCCACTGCATTATTGCTGTGGCAAGAGAGGGCATTCAGTCTAAAGGCTGGGAGGCAACCATTCAATTTTTAAAATACGATGAACACAGGAGATCTCTCAAAAATGTTTTCAGTAAGTAGTAGAGTGAAAGAAAACATCTAGCAAAATGCTAAGAAGACAATAGGACAAATGGGAAATGAGACAGTAAGAGGAGTAGATATGTTAGAGGAGTTTGCAGAACAAGGGGAATAAGAAGATGGTAGCTGGAAATCATGTAAGCAATAAGCTTTTAGCCCGGGATTTTCACAATGAGGATTCTGTTGTAAAAAGTTACCAGACTTGCCAGGATCTAGCAATGGACCACACTCAACAGGGGTAAGGCAGTCACATGATATTACACTGAAGGCTCCTGAAAGGGGGTGGGAGAATAATTTATTATACCTCAAAATGTGTTTGGTATGGACTGACCCTGGATCAAATTTTATGTGATTTCTTCACTAATTCATCTTCGTCAACAGAATAGTTGTTTCTCCCAGTATTTAAGTATATACCTCTTAATTTAGTAGAAGGGAAAAAAATTAAATACTCAGAGCATCCCTCAACTTTTGAAACTGTTTCAAATGATAAATTGTATCCAATGTTTATATTGTTCCCAGCTCTATTTGAAAGTAGAATACCTCCTACTTGGAAATGTACCTTGAATATATATCGTGTAATATAAATAGTATTGGTGATTGAATGAATTTGCTATTATTTTATTATACCACTGCAGATGCTATTAGTTTTTCTAATCATTAAAAATAAAGTCACTGAAAAATACATTTAAGGTTAATTAATATTTCTGATGGAGTTTAATAGGAACACAATAGCAAATAATATATTTAATATCATTAATGCTATAAGTTTACTGTGGAGTCCTCTTCAAATATGAATATGAGATCTTCTTTATCATGTGTCACTGGAGTTAGCATGTGACATTCTGTGATTGTTATTGTTTCTTTAAATGACAATTTAATTATGCAATTACTCAGCTCCAGAAAGGAAAGACAGCCTCACCAATAGATGTAAAAGCAAATGACTCACAGACATGATCTCAACTATCAAGTGTCATAATTATTTATTACATTCAAAACGATATCATCAAAACAAAGGGAGGGATTTGTACAGATTTTTCCAAAGCTTCTCTATATGCCCAACTTAATAGAAATCGATGCTAATTAACTGGTTTCTGATTAAATTGGATCCACAAAGTGAATCTCCTGTAACTTTAACACCAATGTCCTCATTTCTTTTTCACATGTTAATATCCAGAAACACAACCTGCTCCTTTACTCTGCCTGAAAACAAAACATGTGTAGTCATCCCTGGCAACTCTGCATTTCTTATGTATTTTTTACCCGTGGATATATATTTAGAAATAGCCTTCAAGTTATTTTCTGAAAGAGCCAGAAATCAAAATGACTAAACAACTTATCGATAATGGCTCTCTGTGGTCGTGTCAAGTAAATGGGTGATTTTATTTATTTATTTTTATTTATTTATTTATTTGACAGAGAGAGAGAGAGCATAAGCAGGGGAGAGGGGCAGAAGGGGAGAGAGAGAGAGAGAGAGAGAGAGAGAGAGAGAGAGAGAGAGAGAGAGAGAGAGAGAGACTCTCAAGCAGGCTTCATGCTCAGCATGGAGCCTGATGCGGGGCTCTATCTCTGGGATCATGACCTGAGCTGAAATCAAGAGTCAGATGTTCAACCTACAGAGCCACCCAGGCACCCTGTAAATGAGTTATTTCTTAAAGAAAAAACCTTGATATATGATTTTAAGTGAGGGAGACCATTCTGCAAATTTGGAAAATTTCTTTTCTACGGGGTCCTCTCAGCATAATGTGAATACAGATCACTGACAAACTGAGCGTCGATCTGCACATCCATCTATCCTTTGGTTAACACTAGCTGTTTCTTAGAATTAGCATATAGGTGCAATTATAATGTAAAAATGTCTATGTACAGTTATAATAAATTTATTTCATAATGTCTAATTGTACTTTTTTAAACTAAAGCTTGCCTCACACTTTTTTGCACTATGTTTTAATGGAATTTGATTGGTGTTTGAGGAAGATTCATGTTAAATGTCTTTTTCTGATGCCAATTATTGTCAGATAATGAAGCTATCTTGTACATGTTCAATGCAAAAGATCTCATTTTGAATAAATCTATTTTCATAGATTTGCTGTCTAAAAGCCATACAAAACTTCTTAAGATATGGACTTGAGTCTAACCGAAATATTTTAGTGGAGACTACTGATGAATAGAGCCAGAAGAATCTGAATTTTTAAAATTGTTTCTTACAATAGTCCAGCAGCTTCTATCTAAATATTTTCCTTTCAGGGCTATTTACTCACTTCTGCATTCTCTCTCTCAATCACTTTCTCTCAGTATATTTCTGCCACACTAACTAAAATAAAGTGGGAAATTCTGGACTATGTTTAAAATCTCTGTCTCTCTGATTATGCATAATATATCATAACTATATACTCTTGTTCAGCCCTTGAAGTTTTTAGGATTTCTGTGGGGAGGCTGTTAGACGTGGGAGTTTATTTCAGTCTGCAGGGCATTGTTTTGGGATTTGCCGACACTAACACTTTGTATTTCCTGTCCCCTTATGCAACATGCCTGACAAATTATAATTATCAGTGTTTTCTTTTACAGAAGGATAATTATTTGTTATTTTTACTTAAGCAATAAAAAAAACTGAACAGTGTTCTCCCCACAAACAAGACTCAAATGCACAGGGTTATTGGCCTGCCAGTCTACATAATATGGAAAAATCCCAATTGCTCTCCATAAAACAGACTGCCATTTTCAGTTACTCCAGCAAAAATGCCAATGATAATTTTATAGAAATCCTTCACAAAAATCTTCCAAGAGAAAGCAAGAGAGTCACATTAAGAAGATCTCCTTTATGTTTTAGTTCTAATTATATTTTAACTACTGATATTCATACCAGACAACAAATGTATCACTAAAATGATGTTGGTAAGATTCTTAAGACCAGGAGCAAAATCCTTTTTGCTACAATTTATGATTATGCAGAAAGGGCATTGAACTCCCTGTGTGACAGTCATTTTAGTTAATGCAAAGGCCAAACTACCAAATTAGCTCATCTGGATTAGGGCAGATTAAGATAGGGATTTGTACAGCATTCTTGTTTCAAGGGCACTGGTCGCAGACTTAATGAATACCTTGGTATCTACCGGGAATGCTAAATTGAAGCTATGATTAAACAAATGTAATCATTCTAAGAGTAAAAGTCTGTTCGTCTTTCTTGGTCCCTACCCTAATCTACGGCTTTCTTTTTGGTACCTCTCCTTAATGCTGGAGAGACCCAGTGAATCTCAGAGGTAGATTAATGCAAACTAGTGAATGCACACACTATGCAAAAACGAAATCCTCCAACAGACCACGGGACCTGCCACCACTCAGCAAGGCAGAACCCTTAGCTCACTGGAATGCGTAACATGTTCCCCCAAGGCAATTGCACATTCCTCTGTCCAGCAAAAGCAGGACATCTGTGGCTTTACCTTGGCATTATATAAACTTTTCCAAATCTGATTTTGCCACCTGAGCACACACATCCTGTAGATTGTTGGATCAACTTTGAAGCCAGTAACAGTGTTTGTGCTTGTCCCACTGATGAAAAGATCAGAACAGTACTGAAAAGAAGGGTCCTCCTATATAGCATGACATTTATTCAGAAAATTGAGATTCTGTCATAAATGGGCAAAACAATAGCTATCGTGTTATTTAGCCAAAAATGGAGGACACAAAGAAATGAGCAAAGGTTAAACATGGATGACAGAGTGTGAGTGACCCCTCTCCCCACTTAGCTATTAACATTGAGCAAAAGGAACTTCCCACCATCAAGCAGAAAAGCTTTGAAAACTTACCCTTAAATGTTTTCTCTGTGTCTACATATCAAAGGTCAACAGAACATCATTAGGGAAGGTATTGTTCATGTACTAGTAGGTTAAGCCCCACTTTCAAGTTTCTACATCAAATGAGACAATAACTATGAAGGCACACTGGAGATGATAAAGCTCTCTCTATTGATTATTTATTAGTATTATGGTCTTCCTAGGCATCAGTCATGGGCAACATCCTAGGTAGAAAAAAAATAATAATACCCATGCCATGTTATAGTTTCCACATTGTACTTTGACCTTAAATAGAGTAAAGGGTTTCTTTTTCCCAGACATTTCTTGGCCTCAGGTCTATTTGGACAGCCAATCCTATTCAACCAACTATCATGCCCACGCTGGAAGCCAGTTTGACTCCTACCTGGAGTTGAATCAAGAGTGGCTATGCGCAGCCCGTGATCCTCTTTCTTAAGGATATTTTATCTTTCTTTGATATTTAAGGTTAAACAGTTTCTGTTGTAAATGGGCTCAGTTCAAGCCCTTGATTTTTGAACTTAAGATGTCTCTGCCTGAGTCATTAGCCTCCCTCCTAGGGCTGTCAGAGAGTGTGGTCGCCAGAGTATCTCTTGCCAGTCTGATTCCTATTTCCAGAAAACAAGGCAAGTCATGAAGCCATTTTAAAATCTGGTAGAGAATTTCCAACGTGTAATATTGATTTTCAGAAAAGTGGCACCAAGTCCCGTAGGAAGCACTTCACGTTTACAAAGATCCTGTTGGAGAATTAGTCCAGTTTTGGTGTGCTCAAAATCCACACTAAGGTTTTTACAAGAACCTGAGTCTTCTTTGTCTCTTTCAGTTATCAGGAGAGCTGCTTCCTATTCAATGAGCTTATTAAAAGAGATTCCCAGGGCAAATGTGCACTTTTATTGGGAGCGGGTATTAATTATCAATATGAGTAAAGATAGAGTTTCTGTATTCATCTTCCTATTTACACTAACTCTTCAAAGTGCTGGGATTCTGATCCAGTGAGCTAACTGAAAGCTCAATCCTGACAGCAAAGGGGATGCCATGATGGCTCTGCGTCTGGCTAAAGAAGAGCATGCAGAGAGCTCAGCCACACTTAGTTCATCACTGAACGGGTAACTGACTGCCTCTCTGTATCCTTTGCTAATTCTACCTAAATGTATTTGAGGGAAAAAAATATTCCTAATAGCTTTTACATTTGCTTTAAAAGTCAATTACATTTTTAACCCCAACGGTAAGTGAAATCTACCAACTTTTTTCTTTTTAACTGAGACTGTATTTGTTTCATGTTAAGGGAAAACAGAAGGCAAATAAATAGTTGAGCCTTGTTTGAGCTGAACTGAAGGTAAGGCATATTGGTCAATTTCCTTTTTTAACCAGATAAAATTCAAAAGATGAACAACTAGCTTAGAAAAACAACCACCACATTATATGCCTTTGAGTCAGATGTTGTATACATTCGTTTGGGAGATTTGTCACACCACATGTCTGTGAAGAAAGGAATTTATGAAGCTGAACCCTAAAGTTTAGGAGAATTAATGCACGTCACACAAGTAAACAACCTCCTTTCCCAAATGTTGTCAAGTAGTCAGTTTTACAATTTACTTTCAGTTTTGTAGATACAATGTGTACATCTTTATAGATTAAGATTTATTTTATAAAATATTAGTACTCCTTCAAAGAAGACTAAGATGCTGAATACCGTTTATTCTTTCTTATCTGTAGGTCCTCTATAGCAGAAAACTACATTGCCAGCCAAATGTAGTTTGACCTTCCTAGAATTGATTTGTAGTAGATGCAAGAATCATTATTGATGAAACCAGAATCAATCAGTGGTCTTCTCATTTACACACTTGGTAAGTCATTAGTGACACAAGGGGAGCAAACATTAAAGAAATAAAAACTCCCAGGAGCATTACCTTAATAGCATATTGACTTCCAAGCTCATTGCATTTCAGACATAATTCATGAGTTTTCTTTATAAATAAGGAACAGCTATTCACCTTTTTTAAAGCAATGTTTTAAATAGCAAAGATTATTAAATACCTTATGAAAATAAGTATTTTTCCCTCTAGATACAAAAAAATTCATTTTCCATAAAAGTAAAACATGGCTAAAGTTAAGCCTAAAGGAAAATTATTTTTTTCATGTAAGATGTAGAAATGAATGAGACACCTCGTCATGAAAATGCTCTGAAAATTAAACCCTACATTATGACTAAAGAGAAAAACAAGGATAAACTGAAAAAAAAATTAATTGACTACCTATAACTTGTGCTTGTCACTAAATATAAATAAAAATAATTGAATACCAACTACTATGATTCACCACTGCTAAGTGCCCAATTGCAATAGAAATGTTAAGTAGAGCCTGTTTTACAATCTAATTTTTATTTGTAGATACAAAATGTAAGTCTTTAAAAATGAAGATTTATTAAGTACTTCACAATCTTGCTAAGCACTTCATAATCCATGTGATATTTGTTTATCACAATTTCGAAGGACTATTGACACTTACGGGTAAGAAACCTCTCCCTACAGAGTAACTGGCCAGAGCACACAGAGAAACCCAAAGCTACACTGATCTCCGCTATTAGCCTGTCAACAATATGCTTGCTCAGTCATAAAAACATGAGCAACGAATCTGTGCACGTAAAGAAAGTATAACCTTAGCCTACAGGAAAGGTTGTACGGTCACAATCCTGGCTCAACTGATTTGTTGAGTCCTGCAGAGAAGGAACAGCAGGGCATGTGAAATCAGATAGCTGAAAAGCACTAACACCTGGGGAGGGGAGCCTGCAAATTCCAGGCAGCTGCCTCCAAGATCATGGCCAGTGTCCTGGCTCCACGAGCCCTACAAGGAGGTATACCACTCTTTATTCTGCAACAGGGACTGACAGCTCCTGCAAAAGATAACATCTGTGAAGCAAGAGGCAGAGTGTGCAAAATAATTTCTCAATAGTGTACCTTTCTTGAAGTCAAGCAATAATGGAGGCTTGTGACGTTGGGGATCGGTAGGGATTGTGATGTCAGTTAAGGGGAAAATGTTTATCTGGAACATGTTCTGGTGGTGGACAATCCTGAAAGCCAGCTGTAGAGAAGACAGAGCCTAGAGAGCTGAGAGCAGCTGGTTGGTCTGGAGGCTGAAAATAATGAGGAAAGGCTTAGAAAAATCTGCATTGCAGATAAACCTCATGGGAGACAGCTGAACTCTTAACATCTCCCCAAGCCAGCTTCTCTCCAGAGAGCAGAGTGGCCTCAGGTGTTGTAATTTGGAATGTATATAATTTCCAGGCCTTTCTGGAGACCTTGGGTGATTTAACATAATTTTATCTTTTCCCTTGCTGCTTTTCACCTGTTGGTTGGTTGGTTGGTTGGCTGGTTGGTTTATGTAGTAGAGTAGGCAGAAGGGAGAAGCGGGCCACAATAAACAAAACTGTGAAGTACCCTCAACACTTCTTTTACAGGTCTTATCTTTTATTTAATGTTGGGCCTTGTCTTTATCAAGCTTCTACCCTTCAGCTTTAAAACAACATAAAGGAAGAAACAAGCATCTACCTTGTCTGTTAAGAGGAGGGTGGAGAAATAAAAACTTAGTCATAATAATCACTAACAATTACAGGGCTTCCACTATGTGAATTACTAACTCCTGCAATATCGTAATAAGGTTGTTTTTGTCACTCCTGTTTTATACATCTGAGGTTTGATAAATTCCCAATTTCTCATAGCTGATGAGGGGCACAACCTGGATTTGAAGCCAAGGGTATCTAATTTCAAAGTCTGTACTTATTTCACTACATTATAACCCAGCATTTGTTAAATGCCTTTAATTTGCCAGACATTCTGCTTGCAAGGCAGTTAATAGCCATAGCCTCTAGAAATTCCTGTTCTGTTGGGATGAAGGCACTGTTAAAGGGCTTTTTACATTGAGGCTGTTAATGTTTTTTAAAAAAACTTTTCTAAAAGACTTCATTTTTCTAGAATGTATTTCCCCCAAAATTTAGAATTCTGTTAACAAATACCTGTAATTAAAGTCTAGCATATGATCACAAGAAAAGTAAATATTGGTAGAAAGGGGGAGGATGATGACATGGACCACAGAGGACTTTTCTTTTAAGTTTATTTATTTAGAGAGAGCAAGAGCACTGAGGGGGCAGGGCAGAGAGAGAGAAAGAGAGAGAAAGAATCCCAAGTAGGCTCTGAGCTGTCAGCATGGAGCCCGACGTGGGGCTCGAGCCCACAAACCACGAGATCATGACCTGAGCCAAAATCAAGAGTCATACACTTAACTGACTGAGCCACTCAAGCGCTCTGAGCACAGAGTAGTTTTAAGGCAGTGACAGTATGATAGTATAATCATAGATATATGTCATTATACTTTTGTCAAACACCAAGAATGAAACCTAAGGTAAGCTATGGACTCTGGGTGAATTATGATCTGCCAATGTTCATCGTCGGTGGACAATGTATCATTCTGGTGAGGGATGTTGATAACAGGGGTGGATGGCCATGTGTGGGGGAAGTGGGTTTATGGGAAACCTCTGTACTTTCAATTTTATTGTAAATTTAAAACGTTTCTAAAATATAAAGTCATAGCAAAGGGGTGGAAATAAAGTAAATATCTAATTAGAAGGAGAGAGCACATAAATGGTTTTAATGATCCAGAAGATGGATGGGATTTTGATAAGTGGAATTTTGGATGAGATATTAGGTATACTTTTCAAGGAAAGTGAAGAGAATAAAGGATCATTCTGTCAGTCAGCATTGTTGTTTGAACACCTACTCTGTATCAGTCCTCTCAGCAGATTCTGGGATTCTGGTTAGGAATGAGACATACAGTCATGGAGGTTCCAGTCTTGTGGGGAGGACATACATTCAACGGATGAATACAAGCGAAAGAAAAGCAGAGTGCCATGGAGAATGTAATGAGCAGACCTGTTAGGCCAGAGGATGCAAGAAGGCTTACCTGGGAAATCCCAGACCTAACCAGTGAACAGGACTTATCTAAGTAGAGGGGTAGACGAAGTGAGAGTAAAGCAGGAGAGGAGGAGCCATAGAAAGAGTGTTCCAGGCAAAGAGAATAGAAATATATGCAATAGCCCCAACGAAATAAACCCAGGATGCTCCTGAAGAGTCAGACAGAAGCCAGATCATGGACAGGCTTGTAGCACAGTTTATAGATTCCTGACTTTATGATGAATACTTATGGCTTTAAACACAGGAATATCATGATTAGATTGCATTTTTAAAGGACGGCACCAATTACTATATGTATAATGGCTTATTGGAGGAAGAGTTGATGCAGGCAGCTATCGCCGTTGTCAAGATCAGGGGTAATGGGAAACTAATGTAGTCCTTGGGGATATGGATGAAATGGATAGATTTGGAAAATGTTTACGAAGTAGAATTGGCAGGACTTGGTAACAGATTGGACCAGTATGTTTTAGGTGACATTTTTTTTTTTTTTTAAGCAAGCTCTACATCTAAAGTGGGGCTTGAGCTTATGAACCCAAAATCAAGAGAGGCATGCCTTACAAGTCAGCTAGGCATCCCTTTAACTAACAATTTTAATATAAATGTTTTTATATAAATAACAATGGCACTTGATAAAATGACATTTCAGAGCCTTTGAAAGTAACTTTAAGTTGTAAAATTTTCATACAAATGATGGTAAGTCATGGAGGAAGTCCAAATAACAGTGGCTTAAACAGAATAAAAATTCGTTACAAAGTTATCTCATATTCAAAATGTTTACAGAAATTCTAGGCATCACCTCTGAATTCCTACCATAAGAATGGAAGAAAGAGTGATGAAGAGCACACTCCTTCCTTTTAATGTAAGTTTCACGCACAATTGGAATTCATATCTTATTGGCTGGAACTGAGTCATATGGTTACACCTGTTGTCAGGGAGGCTGGAATTCTGGATCTTATTCTGACTGTCCATGTGACCACGAACCCTCCAAATAGCAGGGGTCCTATTATTACTGAGGAAGGAAGAGATAATCAATATTGGGGGCAAAAGTAATCTGCACCACATTAACTACGGGCTAAGGCCTTAGAGATGGAGTAGGAACAAATAACACTTACAAATGGTACCCACCCTTTACAACAACAGAAAATTAAAACACATCAGAATGAACTCATTTTGAATTAGTATTCCACATTTTGTCTACGTCGCTACATACATTTTTTTAACCTCAATTATAATCTAGATAGACTGGGTAAGTTAAACAGAGCTTCCCCATCAATAAATATGGCTTTATACTGCTACAAAACAGCCTCAGCTATGCCAATATTTGAGCATAGTTGTTTATGGTTTCATTTCCTTTACTTTTAATAGTGGTCATAAAAAGTCAAACAAATGCATTTTATTCACATTCCTTTGGATGAGGCCTTGAATTTAAATTATGTCACTGGATCCATTAACATTTAACTATGGCTGGTCACTTATCCTCTACAGACATTCAGCTTCAGAATGTAATAACTACATGCAGAAAATGAGAATAAATAGCTGTCAGATAGTGAATCATATACGCATCACTCAGCGTACATTCACATTGATTTATTTTGTTTTGTCTGTTTGATGTGTTCTCATTTTGTTTCTAAGAATAAAAGCTATCAATAAGATGCTGGATTTAATAATTTAAGGAAAAAACTCCTTTCATCAATTTTCCACAAATGGTTCTCAGTAGGTTGAAGTCAAAGGCTGCTGGGACTCTTAACTTTCTTTCTACATTTAATTTTCTGTTAACATTTCCGCAACTTTTATGAGTAAGCCACTTTACTGTTATTCTCATTTTCTTCATTTTCCTTTTACTGGTGCTTCATGTCTCAACTTGACTGACAGAGCAGAAACCCTCAATTAACTGAACCCATATGAAGTCAGTAATATTTTTGTGGCAGCTAATTAACAGCACTAAATTATACTCATTATTATCATAAATATTCACATTCTTAATTTTGCCAATCAAAAGGGATCACACAACATTAAGTCATATGTTCTTTGCCAAACCAAAAATTCAAATTTGTTTTAAATGAGCTATAGTATATCAACCACATTCTTGGTCTGCTTTTATCTTTGCTTTTCCCTCAGGTGTAAAATATATCAATAAACAACTGCTTATTTAATTATTTCTATTGATGCATAACTTCTGGTTCTTCTGCACTGCATAGTTCTAGTGTCAAACTGGCATCGTCTTGCAATTCCTATTGCATAGGGAAAGGGTTTTCTTGTAACAATGGCCATTCAAGTTTGCATTATTTGTTACTCAGGACCTATGACAAAATCTTTTATGTAAAGACAGCTTATATTTGTATTCTACATTATAGTTTTCAACATGCATTCATATGTTCCATTTCAACCCAGAAAATAAGATGTTATCTTTATTTTACAGAAAGAAAAAGGCCCAAGAAAGGGAAATATTTTTTTCCAACTGGCTAGTAAACAGCAAAGATAGAACACTGGAATAATAAGTGCAAAAGAGTACAAACTTAGACTGGTGCTATGAAAGTACATGGTAAAGAAGATTAAACATGATTGGTAATGGAGGAGTTATCACACCCTTCTCCTTTCTCTAGTTGTTATTAAAATAATAAAAAGGTTGAAAATAATGTAGCCCTAGCAAAACCGTTCTGAAGATACCCTAGAATGAAGACAAAGAAAGAAAGAGAAAAATTGCTGCCAGGAGCCCCTGCGTTAACAGAAGAACCTGGAGAAACCCCAAGCTTAGAGTCTTCAAATACAGGGTCCTAGGAAGCTGTGAGACTAAAATCATGGCTGTTCATTAAGAAACGTATTCAGAACAATAGGGACCCTTTCTATTTATTCTTCTTCCCCTTGCTATTACATTTTTAGCTGATAGGAGAAGCTTTTGCCCCAAATGGTGAAAGCAAGAACTAGCCTTTAATAAAAGCAAGTGATCAGTTTTAGAACCAGGTCTAATACAGATAAATCTATGCAGAACTGGAACAATTGTAGGGATTGTAACCTGCTAATGTGCTGGTTACATTTCTGTGCTTCTCCTGGGATACCTGCTTCCTGACAAACTCTGCCCATTTACCCAGCATTTGCAATCAGCTTTCATGGTGAGCGGACGTACATATCTGCACAACTGCAGAGGAAACTTACAGCAGCTACCTATCATCTTCAGCCTAGTTCTTCATACATAAAAACAAACAAACAAAAGTCCTCCAAATCAAGACCTTTGAGAATCACCAGCAGCATGAACAAGAAAAATATTTTTAGAAATGACTCCTGAGGAAATAGAGATGATTCAGGAAACAAAAGAACTTACAATTGTCTTTCTCAGAGAGATTTGAAAGAATATTGCACATTTTAAAAATGAACTTCCTTCCAAAAATGAATTTTAGAAAAGTATCAAATAGAGGATAAGAAAAAAGTTTCTGGAAATTAATATGTGATTTCCCAAATAAGTAGTTCATGAATTAATTAAAAATAGAATTGGCAGGGCTAAAAGGCAAATAATAATTCAGCTGATAAGAAAAAAAAGTCTTGAATATAGAAAAAGGGATTTTAAAAATATGTAAAGAAAAAAGGCAATTAAGACAGAGTAAGTCCAACATTTGTCAATAGGAATCTCCTAAATATAGGACAGAGGCAGCGATAGCAAAAAAAAAGGAAGCCAGAGGAAAGTTTCTCTGAGTTAAAAAGATCTAATTTAAATAGGTCATTTCCAAAAGACCTCTGGCAGCATGGGCAAATTGTCTCTGGTTAAGAATCATTGGTACAGAGTAAAACACTTGGCTATGAGAACAGACAGACCTGGGTTTCCTTCGAGCTCCACTAACCATTAGCAATTTATCTTTGGTGAATATACTTCATTAAACCTCTTCTGTGAATTGGGGATTTAAAAATCCTATCTTCAGGGTTCTTCTTTTTCTTTTTCCTCCTCTTCTCTTCCTCCCTCTTCCCCTTTTCGTCTTCTGAACTGTACATACCTAGCACATAATATAGATCAAATAAATAAGGACTATTAATATTTTGATTATCATTGTAGTAATGATGATGAGGAAGAGGAGGAGAAAAATGTGTGGAGTGCAGGGTATGTGCCAAGGGTAGTGAGGGATAAGGAGAGGTCAATGTAGGCTTTGGATGCTTTGGTGAGGGGCGTGGGTTATGCTTCCAATCAGCCCTCTCCAATGAAAGTTATCTCATTAGGGAAGTGTACTATAGAAGATAATGTTCTATAAAAATAATGTGGCTATGGAGCACTTGAAATGTGGTTAGTATGACTAAGGAAGTGAAATTTTAATTATTTTCATTTTAATTAATTTAGATTTAAATAGTTGCAAGTAGCTAGCTGCTACCATACTTATTGGCTAGCACAACTCAAGAAAACAAACAAGAGCCAAAGAAAAGTCTGTGTTAACAGTTTGTTTAGGCGATTAATGGGGTGATGGCGTTCGGGGCAGGAAGACAAGATAAAAGCATTTCAGCAACCCTGGCAGCTATGAGAACCAGGATGAAGATGGTGGAAAGGAGAATCTGGGGGAGAGCTAGGTCTCCACAATGACAATGTCCTCAGTGGACCCGTACCTGTTGCTGTCTGCCTCAACACACCTAACCGCATCCCTAGCCCTACTCAATGACCTCTGAGGCTATAATTTTCTTTATATATGCTACCCTCCTCTTTCTACATCTGAGATCAGAATTGGGATCCGGAGCTTCCAGCTTCTTCTTTCTAAGCTCTCATAATTGTCCTAAAAATAGGCAAATCAAAATGCCTGCTTTTACAAATCTTTCTCCATAGATCTGATTTTCTGAGGCTTTAATCATTTTCTTTGTGATCCGGGATTCTTGCTGAGTTACTTACCACTTGCTTAAAATTCTGTGAAACTTGAAACTAAACAATGGATTCTTATTAATCCATCCCTCTGGCAAATGCTTTTTAAACCATTAAGATTACATTTTCTGTGATATATTTAGTCTGATCTCTTTTTCATACTGAAAAGTATAAAGCCATTTCAGTAATAACTGCTATTTTTACTAGTATTTACTGAGCTCCATGCCATATTAATCCAGTACTCTAAAGGGCAGGAGTCTTTTGGGAAAGCAGAGCAATAATGCAGGCCAGGGCTACCTTGGAAATGTGTTCTTTATTTTAGCAGTCAAGTCAGTGCATTATTAAAATATTCCATATTTGGGATGATACACTCATTTATCTGCTTTGGCTACATCTTAGTAGAAAGTAAAAGCTTTAGAGTTAGAGCAAGGTTATGGGCCAAAGATCTACTGTTTTCTAGTGGAGGGACTTGGGTAGGTCATTTGCACTCTCCAAACTTCAGATATCCTATCTGTAATAAATATAACAAGATCTGCCATTCCCATTCCAGCAACTGTTGTGAGCTTTGGGAGGTCACATGCTTTCAAGCACTTAAAAAGTGGTACAGAAATAAGTTCTTTCTCAAAGTCTAAATGCTACTTCCTCACTGGTTGTATTATTTCAATAATTTTATAAACCAAAGTCTATGTCTTGGACCTTTTTGTGAGCATATCATAAGAGACAACTAAAAATGCGTGTACACATTAAACTATATATTACATTTATTATTGCCCTTTGACCTATTGGACTATCCACCCATCTTATAGAGGTAAAGTCTGACCAGTTATGTGACTTACTCAGGACTATGAGTTCATATATCATTTTAAAATCTTTTCATTGTTACATGTCATATTTCCTCAACTACCAACATCTTAAAAGTCAATCATTTTAGGGATTTCTGTCCCCACTATTTAAAGCAGGCTAGTTATTCTTTTTTAAGATTCTAGAATATCACAAATTTACCTGCAGCTATGCTCAAAGTCATGCTAATTAGCTGCTCTTAGGCACTGAGAGAATCCTTAATGCGTACATGTATCTTATTCTGTATATATAACCATGAAATCTTACCATGAGAAAATCCTACAGTAAGCAAGAAAATACTTTTAAGGAAAAGAAAGTAGCAACATTATTCACACTGGAAATAAAACATAAGATCCTCCTGAAAAGAAACATCATCTCTTAAGTTCCTATTCATTGTAAAGAAATGTATTTTGGTTGTAAGTGTTAAATAGAGTAGCTTTAACAATTACCAGATGTGGACCAATATACATCTGGTGCTTTAAATAGTCATAATCCAAAGTCATTAACACCAGAAGAGAATCTGAAGAAAGGTTAATTCAAACCATCTGTGGCAGACCCAAATGGAATCCACAAAAAAAGAGGATTGATTCAATTTTTTTTTTTGAGAGAGAGAAAAGAAGAATTTGACAGGAAGACCAGAGATTATCCTGTGCTACTCTGAGACTCTTAACTGTTGAATAAATTGCAAAAAGGCAGAGGCATGGTATTCAAATTCTGGGTATTTTACCAATTCCAGTTTGTCTGTGCAAAGACTAGTGATGTCCACTATAGGAAGACTAGTTACACACACACACACACACGCACGCACACATGCACGCACATACACTCATGCCCAACACTCATTTTCATAGCTTCATCTTGACTTATGCATCAAGGACGTTTCTGAGCAGACAACATAATGAATGCAAAAATGCCCATGACATGGCTTTGCTCCTTAGATACCTCTCCTAAGTGTTTTCCTTGAAGAGATATTATCAATTTAAGTTGACTTCTCTTCATATGAAAACTAGCATTTCACTGGAATTTTTAATTCAAAGTTTCTAATGGCACTGCTCACATCTACTTGCTTGTTTAAGTAAACACCAAATGTCAAAATTACAGTGACAAAGACCACAGATCTGGTCACAGTATGGCCTAGAGACGGGAGCAACCATTTAAACGAAGGATAAGTGCTAATAAGTGTGAGGACATCACAAATGTTTAATATGCACTTAAGGTGTTTCTATGTGATTTCTTGTTTTCTTAGATATTTTATTGCTGCAAAGGGTAGTGTGGAAGGAACCAAACAGGCAAATGTTTACAAGTTCCTGAAGCTATAGAGGAGGACTAAGAGACTCATGGTGGAGGCAGAAAAATAACATCCCTCAAGAGTCTGTCAAGGCTTCTTGTGAACACTTAGCCTCTTTGAACACTCTAATCATCTGCAAAAAAAACACATCCTTTCTCCAGAGGAATGCAGGTTGCTGCCACCAACCAAAACATTCCACCAAAGATAAATGATTTTGTTGCAAAAATTCATTCCTTAAATCAGAGACTATTCTCAATACCCTGTAGTCCCCTGTGGCTTTAAGTAGCGTCCCCCAAGGTTTGTATTGGGATGTGGCTGGCAAGAAGATGAGATGTGGACATCCAGGAGCTTTGCCACTAAGCACAGAGGGGCATGAGGTATGTCAAGTGCTAGGGGACCAGAGAATTTATCAGGCTGGTGCTGTGGTGAACATCCCGGCAGAGAGGAGGTGAGAAGTTCAAAGAAATCATGAAGCAGGGAAACAGAACTGGAGTTAAGAAACTGGCACAGTGTTATATGGAAACACATCCTTGAACCTGAGCCATAAGAATTCATTATATGGCACAAGAAACACTGAGCATAGGGCAGAAAGATTGAAATGCCAGTAGCTCATTGTGGTTTGTTTAATGGATCTTTCATAAAACAACTGGCTGGAATTGAAAGAGTCAGAAACCAAGAGAGACAATTCTCTCTTACCATCAAAGAGGTGGGGAAGTATGCAGTGCTGCCACACTAAAAGAAGGGCTCACATTTGACTTGTTCATAACAACTGCTCCAGTTATTTCTAACTTTTCTTGCCTGGACATTCACTTCCTAACCTCTTGCCAATCAACGCACGGTACACAGTCCAGCAGCATCAACATTACCCAGGAGCTTGTTAAAACGTAAGCTCTCAGGTCCCTCCTCAGACCTAATGATTCCAAATCTGCATTTTAATGGGATTCATCTCTGCTTTAAAGTTTGAGGAGCTGATCTCCCTGGGTCTACTCTTACCACCTTATCATCCATTCTCTGCATAACTAACTGCATGAATAATCTTTTAATTTTACTTGTACATCCACTGATTATTTCCCCCCTCTAGAAATCAAGTTCCATTAGGGCAGGAAAAGGGCATGGTACTGGTGTTCAACAAATATTCAATGAATGATTAAAAGTGGATTTTCCTCTAGTCTGAGGTGAATTCTAGGGGATATGTAGGGCCCCCAATGTCTTTTCTTTACCACTAGAAAAGTCCCACTCTCTTTTCTCTTGCTTTTATTAGGGAAGATGAATTTTGTTTACCAAGCCTAAATCCTTGTCTGTGCTTTTTATCTCCTTTATCTCAGGACCTTTTCTATAACTTCGTCCTTCTTCTGCTTACACATATACCCTCCCTCTCTCTATGTGCCCTCTCTTTGGCTTAGAACTTCTCAGGTTACTAAGAGTAAAGTCACACTGCAGTCACTGTCCTCCTTGCCTTATATATTTTCTCTTCTCTTGCCTTTGAGTTCTGGACCTCTTGAACATGTTTTCTTATTACTTTCATGTCCTTACGTACTCATTCACTCCTCAAGAACAATTTGACTGGTCTGGAGTCATACCCAGATTCACAACTAGTCCTGACACTTGTGCAACTGTCACAGTCTCTGCTCCTCCATTTACGTGGACAGAACAGAATCTAAAGTCACTGTGATGATTAAAGTGCCTGTCACAGAGGCTGGCACATGGCAGGTGCTAATGTCATCCTAGATTCCCATTGTTGGAACAAAAGTGAGGCTAATTTTGAGCCATCAAATAATATTTGGCCAGAAGTTTCACAACACAAAATACATTGATGCTTTTGTTATAGAAACATCCCTTGGAAATAATTTGAAATACCATGTGAGAGTAAAATACAATTCCATTGCAGCATCAGGATGGTAGTGAAAGGTTGGGAAACACAGGGGAATAAACACATCCAATGTCTTCATGATAGAATATTACAAAGGTGGCAAAATATTGTAAGAGATGCTTAAGTACTCTGAGCAAAAAAAAAAAAAAAAAAGGCAGAATTCAAGTTGTATTGTTCTGATCCCAGTTACATAAATTTAAACACAATAGATGAAAGGAAGAAAGTTAAACAGAATATTAACCACAGGCTCTGGATAGTGTAATTATGGATGGCTATTACTTCCTTCCTTTACACTCTTCCAAATTTTACAAGTTTTATAAAACGTGGGTTTATTGTTTTTATAACAGAAAGCATTACTGAAATAAATAATATATGCAACAGACTTTTACCTGTTGTCATTCTTCAACTTTTTGGCATAATTTGAGTGTTAGCCTTGTTTTCTATTACCTCACCTGTCCTTTTTTTTTTTTTTTTTTTAAATATTTCTTCCTTTAACTTTGTCAATTCCTGTTACTTAGTCTACCACCTAAATGTTGGTGCTATCAAGAATGTTCTCTCGGGTCCTCTTCTCTCCTCTCCTGATAATGTCACCCATGTCCTGTCTCCCCACTTTCTGTTCTCAGCGTTGGCCCTACGTGATCTGCAAACTACCAGATCAGTCTACCTGCATATCCAGCCCGTCGTGGCCTAACCCTGCTCCTTCTCTTTTTATCCCCTCTCTCATTCAGTCAATATTTATTGCCTGTACACTACATACTACACAGTCTGCTAGAGACTAGGATGCAACAGAAATGAAAGAGAGCCTCTTGTTTCAAGCAGCTTTTCATGACTTTTTTCCCCTCCTTTTTCCAGTTACCAAATTCCAACATTAGAGGCAGCACTGGGTCCTTCTGCTTTTCATTCTTCTTACTAATCAAGCAGTTGCTATATTCTGCTTATGAGTTTGAGCTCAGAAACATCTTTCATTTTCATGACCTCTTTTTTATGCCCACTGTGTTGACAGTCGCCCTCTTTGAGCCTTTATTATTTCCTGGATTACCGTATTATAGCTTCCAAAGTGATGCCTCCTTCAACATACTTTCACTCACAACTCCATCTCACACAGAGCTATAAAACTGAAACACAGTTTAGGTCATAGTGGTCTGCTATTCAAAATACACCCAACAGCTTCTCATCAAATACTGAACGGTTTCCTCAAGTTGGCATTTAGGGTCCCCTTTACAATGTATTGGGTTGACCTGAATGGATTTTTATTTTGTAGTTCAAAAGGGGGTAGAATCGTAGCCATTTCAGATGGCACAACTGAACACTATTTCCATCCACACCTCCTAAGACTCCCCTTCCTCTACCCTACACTCCAGAATATAAATGAGATCAGTCTATACTCCCCACTTGTTCACTTTCTTTGCTTTCTGCGCTAAGTGTTGTTTGTTCTTCCTGGAGCTCCTCCATGCATTCTCTCTCCCTGGAATACTTCTTTTGCTACCACTGAGCCTTGAGGCTACTTCTTTGCTTTATTCTGCTGCACCCCACTGGGCTCCAAAAGTGTTCTATTCTATATATGCTTTTCAAGTAGAGCATCTTAATACGCGTTTGTAATTGTTAGTGTCCTCAGCTATTTTTCTGGCTAAGTTGTATTTAAGGTTGAAGGTAGTGTCTGCACACTGCATACTGTTGCCAGGTTGTTTGTTTGTTTGTTTGTTTGTTTATTTATTTATTTATTTATTTATTTATTTGGTCATTTGAAACTTCTGCCGTATTTCAATTAAAAAAAGCTTTACAAAGTATTGCATCAAGTTATGCTATTTAACACTTGGATATCTGGCTCATTTAGTTATGTAGACTATAATTCAGTAATACGTCTTCATCGTAATGACACAGGAATCCTTTATGGATTAATTTATTTTAAGACTTCCTAATTTCTCTCTGACATTCCTCCTTAAAGAATAAAGTTCTTCAGTTTAAATAAAAATATATATATATTAAAAATATAAAATATATCAGAATTTGATTATGTTACATATTTGAAGATCTATTTAGTCCCACCTTATGCATATGAAAACAAGAATCTACAGGCATACTGTTTGAACCTTATTTCAGTATATGTCATGTGCATAAATAAAATATTAAAGCAAATGGCTATGAGCCAAAAAATCTACTAGGAAAAAAAGGTAGTATATTGTGGTTACTATGAAGGACTTTGGGCCAGACTTGTATTGGTTGCCCAGTTGGAATCTCTGTTCATCCATCCATAAAATGGAGACCATACCCACCTCCCAGGATTGTGGAGAGAGTTAAAACAAGATAACCTACATTAGAGGCTAAGGGTAATTATCTAGTACATAGTTAATAACAAAAAACCATAGCTTTATTAATAAAAATAAATGACAAGAAAAAATAGCATTCTCTAAAACTATCATGACTCTAGAAGTTTCTCTATACATTAGGAAATGATGTCATACTAGTCCATGATGAGCAACAAAGCGTTTAAGAAGACTATGACATCATTTCTAGGATAACAGAGGGAAAGAAAGAGACAGAAAGAGAAGGCCTCCTCCCCACTGCTGCAGCAAAATCTTGGCTGAAGACATGAAGAGCAATAAACAACGTCAAGCTTGGGAGTAGTATTTAGGAAGCATCCTTAAAGCAAAACTCATGCTGCAGTTTGGCACCCTTCCCTTGCTGATGAAAGTGAAAAGGGACATTTTAAAAATTCTTTCCATTTTAACCTAAAACTGGAAAAATTCTTTTCTATATAACTTGGAGAAATTTCCACACATGGTTCGCCTGATTTTCTACCTGATATTAATTATCTAATTAATTATTTTTATTAATTAGAGACAATATAATGAATATTTTGGGTAGATGAAAAAAAAAAGAAGTACCAAATGTCTGTTTTACAGTGTGTAATCTCATGAAAAACAAGAACAGAAAAGTAACAGAGGAAAAATGCTGATGAAACATTTACTCATCAAATAAGTAAATATTTGTTGAACTCCTACTACGCTCCAGGCACTATTTTATGTGCTGTAGATATCAGTGAAAAAAATCAGTGAAATAATTAACCAATGTCAAGACAAGCTTGATTCGCAAAACCGTGATACAGATCCCTGACTCTCTTCGAGTCCAAAAGTCAAATTTAATTCTGATCTGACGCCATAACAGTCTATTTCAATAAACCCTAGTTGATGACACAAAGTCTGTCAACACACCCCTAGGTATATTTTAAAATGGTCCTAGAAAATGTAGGTACTAAGAGGCTTTAGGTGAGGTAATATGCCACTTTTCCAACACCCAGTTAAATCACAACAGAGCAGATTCGTTCTTTTTAACAATATATTGAATACATTTTTTAGTGGTTAAATAGCAACATCATCCTTTTCCAACTCATGTAAATACCCCAATGTTCAAAATTAATATAATGAGTTGCTAAATGATCCTGCAGATTAGGAAACAGGTTCTCACATAAAATATATACTATATGGATTTTGTGAGATGGGAAAATACCAAATAGATTTTTTTTGCACCGAAAATGAAATGTATTCACTACTCTGAGTGAAACCTAAAACGAAAGAATAGTCCCAAGGGTTTTACAATATCCAGGAGGAATAGTTTAGTCCTGTCTGGGGATTCCATACCTGACTCCACTAATTTCTAAGGAAAAAAATGCAATATATTTCCTGTATCTCTGAGACTCGTCTATTAGATTTTTGTTCAATATCTGAAATAATGCAGTTTCCTTTTTTTAGAACACACTGATTTATTGTAATGAATTCATTCTCTTGTGCAAAAATATTATGTGATATCGCCTACACTCTGGAAGGGTGGTTACAGTGGCATCTGCCCCTTCCTTCTCTCCCACAATAACTACCCACATTACCAAGGCTCTTAGTAAGTGCTTGTGGAATGAATAAATTAAGGGCCTCATAATACACACTGCAGAGAAAATTAAACGAGGACAATGCATTCATCTCCTTCAACTGGTACAAATATTCACACTCACAGATGTACACTCACATACTTCTGGCATTGCAGGATCTGTCGTTGAACATTAGCTATTTCCCAAGTACATTAAAAAAAAAAAACTTCACTGCATAAAAGATTTCAGACCGATAATCTTGAGAGGAAATACTATGTGAATGCCAAAGAAAGATTTAAGAGATGTTATTGATCTTCTCAGCAAGGCAGAAAATGTCTTCCATTTTTGGAAGGCAAATTTCAAATATAGCTTTTCTTGGCATGAGTGTATGTTGAAGTCAGAGGTAATCTTAAGGAATTAAACAAAGGTAATACCTGTAATTGCCATCTCCAGTCAATACACATCGTGATGCTGAATTTGAAAATTAATATTTTTCATGTAAGGCATAAGGCCCAGGATCAATGGATTCAACTTGATTTCATGGCAAGATGAAGGATTACTTTCTTATGCCAATAAAGCATATGTAAAATCAGTTCTTTTAATAACCGACAACCTCAGCCTTTAAACATGGTGCTGAAGGATGAAGCATCAGTGAAGAAGTTACAATATTTTATTCGCAAAACCTAACAATACTGAGTCATTCCTAAGCTCTTGTCTCTAGCGCTCATTCTACCTGGGAATTTACCAGCGTTTCATTTACCAGTTTAAAAATATCACTTATTAGCAGGATTCCCTCAGATAAAAATCATTACTTTAGTATAGTTCTGTTAAAAATCAAATGACTGAATTTTCATTAAGATAGAGAATTTTGGACATTTTTTTTTAGCTGCTATCATAATAAAAATCCAAAAATAAGCCAGACATATTGATATTTGTTAACAACTTGCAACACAGGCAAAAGATATAATTCTTTAAACGTCTTATAATCAAAAAAGCCTTGGATAATGGCATTCTCTGCCTGGGGAATCATACATGCTACAGACAATGATCAACGTAGGCTTAAGGATAAAAGATCAACCATAGACAGATTAATTTAAATAAAAACATTCCAAATCTTTCCCGATTTTCCCTCATTTAAACACCCAAACAAAACATGTGGTACCTTTTAATTTTCTGAATGAGTAGTTCCCAATCAATGTTTCTTCGGTTAGAGACAACAAGCTGAAGAATCTACTGAAACAAAACACAAGAAAAAAAATACATATACAGATTTGTTAACTAAATATTGAAAATTGTAACTCACCAGTAAGCAAATGTATTCTTTATAATCCAGATAATAAATCTATGTCTTGAGATCTGTAGTACAAAAAATGCAGTACTTGAATTTTTAGGAAGCTCAGTAATGAATTTTAAAGCATTTTACTTTGAGATCCCATCAAGCAGATCCTTTGAAAAATGGATTAAAAATAGGACAAAATAAAATTTAAAAAAACCCCAAAAAACCAAAAAACCCAAACCATTACCAGTGAATATGCAGCGATACCACCCAAGTCTAGCCTTTGAGGTTTGCTGCAGAATCCTTCTCCCGGAGCATTATCTCTACGGGCTGGCTCTAGCTCTCTAGCTCCAGACAGACGCAGTCTGCAAGCCACCAGCTCCTGTCTGTGTGTGTCGGGGAAAGGGAAGCTGCAAATTAGAAAAAGTCCCCGCAGTGGCGAAAAGGAAAATAAGGCGAGTGGGAGAGGGAGAGAGAGCTCACTAGCCTCAGAATTTTCGAGAATGATGACAAGCCACCCAGCTCCGCCATCATTCACTGACAATAAGATGCAGCTCTGGCTTATGATTTAGCGGTTTACCATAGGGGCTTCTGGTATCAAATGCCTGACAGGCATTTTAATTGCCTCCATCCAAGTGTGTCCCCAGGAGTCGAGTCTATAAGCCTATGAATGTCATCGTCTGGTCTCCTTTGTGTTAATGCCAGACACACACACACACACACACACACACACACACACACACACACACTGCTTAAATAGAGAGGCAGTTTCCCGGCATATAGGATTACAAATAAATCTGGCTACACAAACTGGACATGACTAAATGGTAGTTTATGGGAATTTTTATCATCTGCATTAATGACATCAGAGGTTGTTTGATGTTTTGTCATTGGCTGTTAATTGCAATATTTTAAAAACTCAGTATCACATATTGCTTACTTATATTCCAAAATAAATAACTGTGCCCAATAGAAAAATGCATATATGTATTTGTATTTTCAGAGGGGAAATTCAATCCCCTTTTAACTGTGATAATTACACACTTGGCAATTTTTCCTTACGAGAGAGAATACTGCAAAAAAACAAAGAGGACTGGAAAACCAGGGTTGATGTGTGATTTCTGTGGGCAATCTATTTTATTCCGTTTACATACAGAAGCAAAAGGAAGTGGCAAGGAGCTTGAGAACTGGGACTTTACTGTCCCCAAGGGCCAAGGCAGGGAACTGAATCTCTGGCATAATCAGTATCCCCTTTATGTTAGCAACTGAAATGAACAGTTGACTATCCCTGTTTTACGGTGCCCTTTATGTAGGGAGGTTGCATGTGGAATAATTCCCTGAATTTATTGCCTGGACAAAAGAGCTGGGGAAAATGTTAATAAATAAATTAATTTTTATAGCACTGTTAGCTTCCTGCATCAGTGAATAGAACAAAATTCGATGTATACCAAAAGGGCTGGCTCTGAAGGAGGTTGCCAGGAGGGAGCATCACCATGGTTACCGGAAACAGAAAGTACTGAGAAAAATAAGGTGATGATAGAGAAAAGAGGAGACTCCAGTGGAGGAAATTTAGAGACCAAGGGATATGCTTCATTCTTTGCCTTCTGGAAAGAACTGTCTCTATCAGTTTTACATTCTATTTTGAACACATTAAGATGAATTTACATCCTCCATTAGCCACCTTTCTTCTCCACTTTTCGATCACTAGCTAATTTTGCTTTCATAAATATTCAAATTACGGTTCTTTTGTACAACATGGTTCCTACTTCTCCTTGCTTCTGTCCATATTCTGGATTCACAGACACCACTCAACCTAGTCCACACCCTTTGTCTCATAGGTGAGGAAGCAGAAGCCCAGGGAATCTGACCAAGGTCACAAAGCAGGCTGGAGATCCAGCAGAAATACCATCCCAGTTTCCTATCTCAGGTGCCCTGCTTTAATTCTTTCAGCAAGTGATTTTCATGCCCTGCTCTGTCCCGTTCTGTTTGCAAGCAAAAGCGATTCCAGAAACATCCTTTGTCTTTGATTTTGTAAGCTTTCCTTTACTTGCTAAAGCAGTGATCTTCCTCTTTAAAATATGTTCCAATAATTCTGAGACGAGTCTTGCTTAATAGCTGTGCTGTACTGTATTGGGGGTCTGAAGAATCTGGGGTAATTATGTCACTGCTTTTCTTTCATTTCCAGCCCGACAACCAGATGAATCCAGCATGATTACCCTTTTGTGAACCTATCTTGTTGAGCCTGAACTTAATCATCATATACTAGGCACTCTATCATCCCCGGCAGGCATTGTTCTTTCTGCAAGCATGAAATCGGGCAAACTCAGCTGTTTTCCCAAGGTTCCCCTACTTTGTGTAGTTTCATGAAGTTACCCAAAATAATGAAACTGGAAAACTGGGAGCCCAAGTTAAAAAAAAAAAAAAAAATGTAAGAGATCTTTCACTCAAAAACCACCACTGGGGGGCGCAATATTTGTTAAAATCTTTCTGAGTCAGCAAAAATTGTGATTAGGATTTTGACCTTGCTGTTTTACTGTGTTTATTTCCTTCATAAAATGTTCTTTCAATATTCAGTTCTTATAACTCATTGCTTTTAGGTTAACTCATCCATAGGTAGGATCAGTTTGATTTTTCTGATGTCTGAAATACAGTTGCTGTCATTACTATTGTCCTCTGCCCCCAGTATGTCAACCACAAAATAAAGAAATAACATTAAAAAATATGATTACCCTAGTAAAATTACGAGAGAGTTCAGATTTCAGTTAACCTTACATAGTGGTTAGACATCTTCTCCTCCAAAAAGTGTTTCTTAAATATGATCTTTCTGTTAATTGTCTATTTTTCTCTAGTGATTTGGACACTAAAGTTATTTTTTTAAAGAAATGTTTTAATATATTAATTATTGATAATATATTGTTAACTTCTAAGCACAAAAAAAAAGATGCATAAGATTGTCATTTCTTCAAACAGAAATATTTTGCCAGAATCTTATAAAGTATACATAATGGTCCTGGTCAGTCTAAAAAAATAGCACAGCTTCAAAAATATTTAGGACTCTTTAGGAGTCATTTAATAGTTGAGAATATTTGCTTTGTCATTGAGAATGAATTGGTAGATTCTTTTTCTTTTCTTTTTCTTTTCATTTGTTAGTGGATGGAAGCAACTATTACTTTAGCATGTGCATTGTATACTAAGCACTATATTTATAATTCTTCTCTTTAATTCTATTCTAAGACCACAAGATGGCAGATAATTGAGAGCCTTTCATGACATTTTATATTTTTTATATTTGTGCTTATGAGCCTAAACTGTATTGCTTTCCTTCCCTTTTTTCTCTTTGACAATATTCTAGACCTTCACTTAGTACCATTCATCAGTTTAACCAATTTTGATGACATACAGACATATATTTCAAACACTTGATAGGTATGGGGGAAAAACAACATTTCCTTCTCCAGGAACTTCAACTATAGTGGAGAGGACATAAAAGTAAGCAGGAATCTAAGCTAACACTTCATTTTTTACCTTTGATGACACACTTTGTCTCTGCCTGTCTGTTAAAATCTACTTCATCTCAGATCCTGATGGTTAAGAATCTGATTTAACTACATCCCCAAATTCAGTTAGCTTAGCCCTATGGCTCTTCTGGAAGACCCTTAGTTTTACTCCCTAGATACAGTGGTCTGTATATTTGTGTATCACTCTTGGAGTTCTTTAGGAATGAATAATGGAGGTATTTCTTCCTTACCTCCTTGAAGCCTTTGCTCACATATCATCTTCCCAGCCAGGGCTTTCCTGACTACTATGATGAAAACTGCAACCATGTCTCCCACAGCCTTCATCCCTGCTCCTGCTTCCCTTTTTCCACAGCACTTACCACTGTCTATCACACCATAAACCTGTATTTATTATGTTATTATTTACTACCTGCCTCATTCTGCTAGTTCTGTGAGGGAAATCATCTTTACACGTTTGGGATACATGTATCCCACACGTTTGGGATACACGCTGGTGTATCCAAAGCACCCAAAACAGTGGCTGGGAACATAGTAACATTCAAAAAAAAAAAAATATATATATATATATTTTTAATGAGTAAATGTGAAAATCACATTAGCAGATGAATTGAAGCATTTAAGCACAAGAAAATTCTTTGTGTTCTATATTGATTTCCTTGTTCCATATATTCAGTCTTCCTTATGAATATTGTATTTTATTTGTATTATAAATCATTTTTCCCATGGAATCAATATTTTTTATTATTTCCATTAAAGGATATACATTTATTTAACATAGGGACTTGTCTCCTGCTTTCTTTGAATTCTCCAATGTTCCTAGCACAGGATTATCAGCTCTTAAACGCTAAGACAGATATTGTTTGATAAATAATACTTCTATTGGTGTTAAATATGCTAACATTTAATCTTTAGATTATTTAAATAAAATTAGAATAGTTAATAAATCAATGCTGCCTTATGGCCAAAATGCTTAGAAATGTCTTTTAATTTTTTAAATGTATTTTTTATTATTTTTTAATATGAAATTTCTTGTCAAATTGGTTTCCATACAACACCCAGTGCTCATCCCAACAGGTGCCCTCCTCATTGCCCATCACCCACTTTCCCCTCCCCCTACCCCCCATCAACCCTCAGTTTATTCTCAGTATTTAAGAGTCTCTTAGGTTTGTCTCCTTCCCTCTCTGTAACTTCCCTTCCCCCCTTCTCCCCCCAGAAGACCTTCCCCCGGTCTTCTGTTGAGTTTCTCAGGATCCACATAAGAGTGAAAACATATGGTATCTGTCTTTCTCTGTATGACTTATTTCACTTAGCCTAACACTCTCCAGTTCCATCCACGTTGCTGCAAAAGGCCAGATTTCATTCTTTCTCATTGCCAAGTAGTATTCCATTGTATATATAAACCACAACTTCTTTATCCCTTCGTCAGTTGATGGACATTTAGGCTCTTTCCATAATTTGGCTATTGTTGAGAGTGCTGCTATAAACATTGGGGTACAAGTGCCCCTATGCATCAGCACTCCTGTATCCCTTGGGTAAATTCCTAGCAGTGCTATTGCTGGGTCATAGGGTAGATCTATTCTTAATTTTTTGAGGAACCTCCACACTGCTTTCCAGAGTGGCTAATTTTTTTTTAATTTAAAAATAATTCTAAGATTTTATTTTTAAGTAATCTCTACATCCAACGTGGGGCTCGGACCCACAAGCCCCAGATCAAGAGTCACATGCTCTACCGACTGAGCCAGTCATGCGCCCTTGAAGTAGCTTTTTATAAATTGACTATAATTACTATACTTGGCACTTAAAAAAATTAATAATAGAAATAATAATTATACTTTTACCTTATACTCTGAAATTTGTCATTCGAAATATAAGCAGATATCTGAGTATCTTACAAATTATATAACATCCAAATTCACTGCACACTGTTTTGCCTTATTTATCACAGATGGCATCTCTTCTTTGAACAAATTTTGTCCACACAAAAGTATCCTGTGGTCAGACTCCGTGTCCCAGCACCCTGCCTGCCTTAAGACAGACCTACTGAGTCAGGATTTCCATGGAATGGGCCTGAAGCCTGTGTACTCCAGGTGACTTGAATGCCCGGAAAACCTGGGGAAATGCTACTTCCAGGGTGTCCTCCTTCAAAGAAAGTCTAGAAAACTTGGGTGTTTTGGTGGCAGATTGAGTCTATGCTAATCAGAGGTAACCAAACTGCTCATGAAGTGTCAGTAGATATGGTTAATGGATGCTTCAGTTGTTTATAAAGATTCAAAAAACATGTGTTAATGTAAAAAAAAAAAAGTACACTGTGGTCAGACAAAAATCAAAAAGAAAAAAAAGTGTCACAATTAGTGTATCTGCCTGAATTATATGAAATGTTGAAGTTCCATTACCTTTTAACCTATAAGATAGCAATTTCATATTGTTCAACAATACCTGGAGAAGTCATAAAAAGGAAACCGAACTGAGTAGAGAACTGTACAAAATGTCCCAGTCTCTAGGCAAAGGCAAGTCTTCAATAGCCACTAAATAAAATATGACAAGTTTCAAATTCAATATGTGACACTTTCCAGAATATTACAAATTATGAGAAGCATAGGCCCCAATACTACTGATTGCTTTTAAGGCCATGAGGCTCTATGATTCATGTGAGGATCTGAAAATCTTCTAGAAATGTTTCTTGAATTCTTTGACAAATTCTACAGTAAGTCTCTGGATTTCATTTCTTAAAAATGCCTAGGCAAACAGATTCAATGTAATATCAGCAGTGCAAGACATATGTTCTAGGGGATTCCTGATTTATTTGTGGGATGAATAACTGGTTGGGAGGTAAAAGACAATCCCTAAGCACCCAAAGGACACATTTATGTAAATTACTCACATGATGTTCTTTTGTTTTCATAACAAACTATAAAAATTATTAACATAAACAAAGCTGAATTATCTTTATAAAAAATAAATAACCAATATCTTCAGAAATTCATATATAGGATTTTGAGAGCAGATAATGGGCAAACTTATTATAGAAGGATAAAAATCCCTTCCCCCACAATAAAATCTTTAAATCACTTGACTCTTGCCCCTAAATTCTTCTTGTTATGATTAAAGAGGATGAACTACATTCATCAGCTTGTTGTGTGCTTCATCTTTCATTGACTTTCACTAGGTACTCTATGCTACTGAGCTGGATTTTGACTTATCCAAAATTTGAAAACAGATTGATAGTGTTCAGGCCTCAACTTCCATAATTATTCACCTTTTTAATATTTATATTAATTGTCTCTTCACATACAACCCAGTAGAAAAAATTTTAGGGGAGCCTGGTGGCTCAGTCAGTTGACCATCCAACTCTTGATTTCAGCTCAGGTCATGATCCCAGGATTGTGGGATTTAGCCCCGTATCCAGCCCTGCACTGAGAGTGGAGCCTTCTTAAGATATTCTCTTTCTCTCTTTCTCTCTCTCTCAAATAAAAAGAAAATTTTAAATTTTTAAAAATAAAAACTTTTAAGCCAAGATACTTAGTATTTTCACTGAATTTAGATAGAGTGAATCAGAAATGGAGTATGTTTATAAAGAAGCAAAGAGCATACTTACATATGGGTCACCTACAGTCATCTTTGCCATCTTCACTGTGATTTGGATTAGACTTGACCCATACTGGGAAGGATGAATATATTCTAAGCACGTAGGGTGAGGAGTAAGGCAACATAACTGGACTACTTTCCGTTTGCTCTTGTATCATGTTTTAATCCTCTGAGTCATCAGGATCAGAGTTTGGCTTCACAATTTCATTTTAAATCTTAGTGTGGTGATTTTTTTTCTAAAATTCAGTTATATTCTTATCCAAATATAAGCACAAAATACATTTCAAATTATTTTGGGGTTATGCACCATTTTTAACCTCAGAAATATTCATCTTTCACTGGCAATTTTTCACAGGCAATTTCAAAAATGATATGCTCTTGTTTTTCTTTATTCCATTAGTACTCTGATTTCACTCATTAAGGTGAAGCCAAAAAAAGATGATGTAAATAGAGAAAGGAAAGAGAAGTTTTTCCAATTGTCAGCACCCAAAATACAGTCTGACTGCTATTTAGTGAAATAGCTAGCTTAAAGGCCATATTTAAGTTGTGTATGCCATCACCACCAAGGCTTAGGAAATGACAGTTACCCCAAGTTCTATTCCGCTCATATACTTTCATCAAAGTAAACGGAACTAAACTTCTTTTTGCAAAACAGTGTTATGTGAACTTCAATTCTGAAAAATAATTGCTAGTTCAATTCATCAAGTTATAATCTCATTACACTTGAAGAACTATGTTGGGAATAAAATTCTCCAGGTACTGAAAACTATAATGGCAGAACAACTGAAACTAACCCACCGCTGGTGGGAGAACAAGCTAGTATAGACCCTTTTGAAACTTCTTTGGCAAGACTTAGTAAAGTAAAATGTAAGTCTACCTCATCAGCCAGTAATTCCATTTCTAGGTATATACTCAAGAGAACTGAATACATATGCCTATCTAAATACGTTTTTGGAAATGTTCTTAGTAGCTTTATTCATAACATCATGAAATTAGACACCACTCAAATGCTCAACAATAGTAGAAGCTGTTACAGTATATTCATACAATGGATTAGCACAGTGAAAAAAATAAAGAATAAAAAAGGATTACTGTTACATGCAAGTACACTGATGGATCTCATAGGCATAATGATAAGTAAAAGATACAGACACAAAAGAGGACATACTGTTTTACTCCATTTATATGCAATTCAAGAACAGACAAAACTAATGTTCAGAAATAGAAGTCAGAATAGTGTTTACCTCTATGGGGATTAAGATAAAGGGTAGTACTGACTAAGAAGAAGTACAATGCGTCTTGATATGGGTGGCTGTGACATGTTGAGGGGGGTGTACAATCGTGATGCATGTGCTTTATTAAGGTATATTATACCTCAATAATAATAATAACAATAGCAATAAAATACTATGATGCCAATGGTTTAGAAATTCTGTTTATAGCACATTTTAGGATCCACAGTGAACATTCTGCAAAGGGTTCTGGTATGAACATACATACTCAGGTGTGGAACCATGGCCTCATAAATGAAGGCCCTATGAGTATTATGTGTTTGTTAAATAAACGAACTGCAAGAACATTTCACGTGGGCTTTTCATAAATAAATAGGAAACAGTGAACTAAAAAACTGTATAGTAAAATGTGTATCTCAGAAATTTAGTAACATGTCAAAATACTTGTCTATAGCAATACCTACTCAACTACACTGTGATGACCAAAGCATGGACAGGTGAGGTGCCTTTTATACTGTCCCTTTCACGCAAATCCCTTGCCCATTGACACCCAGCATAATCACTAGTTTTCTTCAAAATCATCTACTTCTTTGCTACCAACCAAAATCTTAGACTTCCTGTTTTGTCCATTTAATGTTCTGCCCTCTTTTATAAAAAGGCTTCCAGAACAGCTCCAGTACACACTTTGCTTTCTCAGAATCACCCTGATACCAAATAAAATAAAATAAAATAAAACAAAATCACCATGATGCTATAATGACTGATACTATATATGGCCTTGGGCTAGTCTTATGTTGTTTATATTCATTTATTTGTTCTAATATTGACCGATTAAAAAGCATAAGACACAATTGTAATATAAATGCTTAAGTACCTATAATGTGCCAACCTCTTTGAACACATTGTTTTATTTAGGGGCGCCTGGGTGGCTCAGTCGGTTAAGCATCTGACTTCAGCTCAGGTCATGATCTCACAGTTCGTGAGTTCAAGCCCCGTGTCACGCTCTGTGCTGACAGCTCAGAGCCTGGAGCCTACTTTGATTCTGTCTCCCTCTCTTTCTGCCCCTCTCCATTCGCTGTCTCTCTCTAAAAAATAAATAAAACATTTAAAAATAAATAAATAGAACACATTGTTTTATTTCACAACTCTGAGAGTTATGAACCTCCACTTTACAACTGAGGTAAGAGTCCAATTAGGTTTAGTTATATGCCACGCACACAGCCGGTAAGTGGTGAAGCAGAAATTCAATCCCTGGACTTCTGAGTTAATTAGTTTGTAATCCACCTTAACAATTCTAAGGTGTCATCAGAAGAGAGGAGCTAAACTGAACATAGAAATAATAATTTTTCATTTTTCTAGGTCAGGTACTTTAAGACAGACTATACTACTCTAAGTGTGCATAAAAGAGATAGTCTTAGAAATAAAAAATTTTACTTTCAGAATTATTTCAGTTTCCATCAGTTCATATATAAATGAGGAAACACAAGCATTCCTGTAGTTAAGGAAGACACTGTAATTTTATCTACTATCTATCTGGTCTAATCTTGACAGAGTGACATGTGTGAGATATATGCTCACGTGGTTTTTAAGAACTTCATTGATAATTTGGGTTTATTGTGCACATTTTTAACCTCTTGTTGAAATTAACATATGTCTTAAAAATATAGATTACAGGGGTGCCTGGGTGGCTCAGTCGGTTAAGGGTCTGACTTCAGCTCAGGTCATGGTCTCATGGTTTGTGAGTTTGAGCCCCGCATCAGGCTTTATGCTAATAGCTCAGAGCCTGGAGCCTGCTTTGGATTCTGTGTCTCCCTCTCTCTCCATTCTTCCCCCGCCTGCATTCTGCCTCCCTCTCTCTCAAAAGTAAATAAAGATTAAAAACATTTTTTTAAACTATAGATTACAATGGTAAAATACTTGTTTTACATAGTCAATTACTATTTCCATTTTATTATGTCAAGTTAGAAATAATTGAATACCATGGTTAACCTTAAAGGTTACATCAGAAAACATTACACCAATATCATATGCCAATGCATGCCTTGTTTAAATTAACTTAAATTTATCTACAGTTAAGGTGTGGGATACTTTTCTTCCAAATAACTCCATTGCCTCCATCAAGCCCTTCCTCAAATATTATCTTCTCAGTGAGTCTTTTTTTTAAAAATTTTTTTTTAACGTTTATTTATTTTTGAGACAGAGAGAGACAGAGCATGAACGGGGGAGGGTCAGAGAGAGAGGGAGACACAGAATCTGAAACAGGCTCCAGGCTCTGAGCAGTCAGCCCAGAGCCCGACGCGGGGCTCGAACTCACGGACCGTGAGATCGTGACCTGAGCCGAAGTCGGACGCTTAACCGACTGAGCCACCCAGGCGCCCCTCTTCTCAGTGAGGCTTAATGTGACCATTGCAATCTGCAATTCCCATTCCCAGTCTCCATTATTGCATTTGGCAGAATATTTATCATTTCCTAATATACTATATAACTTACATATTTTTTATGCTTATTCTTTGTGGTCTGTCTCTCCTCATTCATTTGTGAGCCCCAGAAAAGCAAAACTCTGCCTCTTTTGTTCACTAATATCCGCAGGTTCTTAGGCCTGGTACATAATCAGCACATAATAAATACTCCTTGAACTCATGTATGCATGAATGGATGACTGAAATTATAACACTAAGACTCATATAAAAAGGATGAATGACCTCATAAAAATCTGAAGTCTGAGTTGAAACAGTTGGCAAAATTGGTGGAAATCACTAGTTTCAGAAATCATTTGACAAAATAAATGGTGCAATGATTTTATTTATTTTTGTGTCTTGGTTATTTAAATATACACATTTTAGGCTTTTCATCTATGACACATTTGTAGCCATTTTAAGTGCATCTCACAATTTAAATTTTTACAAATAGTTATCTATCTATGTGTTTATTATTTATTTTGACAAAACTTCTTGCAACTTTTGTACATGCTTGTGAATCCTTAGTTATAACTTGCATGTTTAGCTTTCCAATCACCTAAAAGTTGATGCAAACTGTTTTCTTTCACTGTATACAATCAGCCTATAGGGAATCTATATTATTAGGAGAAAATGGGAAGTCATGAAAGAAAATTATAAGATTTGGTGTTGAGGAATTCTCAATGAAAACTTTCATTTAACAGTCTGCCAAGCAGAATCATCTTCAGGAGTTATGAATTTCTTGGCTGGTCTTCCTGGAAGCCAGAAATGAACCTTTCTTTGATTGAACGTCTCCACAAATGGGACCATTAAAATTTAATGGAAGAATAAATAATGGCACAAAGTCAAATGCTACAAAATCAAATGCTACATTGCATGACATTAGTTCTAAAATTCCGATTTCTTTTTGAAAAATGCTAAAAGAAGTTATTTTGTTCATTGCTTTTCTAGATTTCAAGATTATTATCTCAATATTCTAAACCTTTCTCATTTCTTCAATACTTGGCAACTTCATAGAACTGGAGAGTTAGCAGTATTTGAGAGGCCAATCCATATGAATTAGGCAGTCTTTAACCTTAACACCAGTACCAGATTATTCTGAAAAGGCTTACATTTTACAAGCTCTTATAGTATTTTCTTCCAGCATTAAATATTTCCAGGTCAATTCATAAAACATCTACTGTGATGGCTTCATAAATGCAACATCATATGTGGAATGCTTCTCGAAAATGCATATATTAAAAAATATATATATTCTGTGAATAGCTAAAATCCACATTCCAAAAATTTATGAAATCCATACTTATTTTCTTTGCTGTTTAGGGGAGAGTATACCCTGGGGTAACAGCCACCAGTAAATGTATATAAAGTTTTTTAGTCCTTATCTTTCCTCTTCTTCCAGTCCTTCTACCAAGGGTACATCAGAGATGAGAAGAGAATTTACTGGTGATATGAGTGTTTATTTGTACATTGTTTAAATAAAATAGTTTGCCAGAACAACACACACTTTGAATATTTAGAATAAATCCACTGATATACCTAAATGTGCACGAAAGTCCTAAATCCTCCTGTTGATTGGAGCTAGAGAACATAGATTATGGATATCAAACCCCTTGTGAAAAGAGAGGGGAACTGGAATGGAGAGCAGGAATACTTTTATGTTTCATCCTATCAGATTTCTAAGCTACAAAAGACTCTAGATAAAAGACATATTGGTTTTTTAAATTAAAAGGAAATATTAGATATGATCCATGTCAATATATGGACATTCTTTCTCAACAGTACCATCAAGTTGGCTAGAAAGGGTTCATGTGGGAAGAATTCTATAGGACAATGTCTGAAATTACATTATATTTATACTATCATTTTCCACAATTCTGTGGCTTTCCTCCCTTTTGCTTCTAATAGCAAACATATAATTAAAGAAATAAGAATGTTTTATTTAATATTTTGGGGGAAAACCTCAGTTTTTTTCCAGATATCACCCATCTATTATAACTTATTTTTCAAATGGATTGAAAGAACATGATCTTTGCAGAAGTAGCCATTGTTAAGTATCCGGGCCAATGAATCTGTCTGTGAGAGAAATTACCACATCCCTGAGAACACTAACTTTTTTCTTAAACTGTTACACTCTTGTTGTGTGTGTGTGTGTGTGTGTGTGTGTGTGTGTGTGTTTCCTCTCCCATTCTCTATGCTTTGTCTATCCCTTTTCAATTCTTTCTTCTCCTTCTACCCCAAAGTCATGGGGAACATGGACAAGAAAACAGGAAAATAGGTAAGGAATCATTTGGACAACTTTTCTCTACCGAAGCCTTTGGTTTCACTTCAGTTAAGGGCAGCCTTGATGTGTTTTATAGCATTTTCTTTCTACAATATCTATAGATTCTTCTTACATTGGTGCACAATAAATAATGTGTGTCTTGGGTGCTGACTCAGAAAAAAATGCAACTGGAAACGAGGAGAAAAATATATAGCTATTGTTTTCACTATACATAATACTATAGCATGGTATCTATTTATTTTGAACTCACTAGAACTAAAGAAATAAAGACAAGGGAATAGAATGCCCAGCTTACAGGGGCACCTGGGTGGCTCAGTCAGTTACGCGTCCAACCTTGGCTCAGGTCATGATCTCACTGTTTGTGGGTTCGAGCCACACATTGGGCTCTGTGATGAAGCTCAGAGCCTGGAGTCTGCTTCAGATTCTATGTTTTCCTCTCTTTCTGCCCCTCCCCTGCTTACCCTCTGTCTCTTTGTGTCTCTCAAAAATGAATAAACATTTAAAAATTTAAAAAAAAAAAAAAGAATGCCCAGCTTCCAGATACCTTCTGCTGAAACACATGTGAGCACATAGATGCCACATTAGAAAATAACAGGTGGTACCTCAATGACAGGTTTTTCTGGATGGCAATGGTTGATTATAACTCTGTTATAATTTCAAATGTTAATTTGGAAATCCCCAGTAGAATGTATGATTGATTGATTTGCTGATTGGAGATGGGGAAGTAAAGCCTTTGTTAAATGCATAAGGACTGCAAAAAGGGAAACCTTTGAGAAATTGGCAAGGCATTCCATTAAAAGCCAAGTGCAACAAAAGAGAAATTTATTTTACAACAGGGAAAACTTTGGAAAGGGGAGTGAAGAGGAGTGAAAGTAATAAAATAGCATAGACATGCTGACCTTGACCCAGTGCTATTTGTGCAGCATCTGAAGAAGATAAAAAGTAAATAAAAACTGATGACATGTGCTAGAAGGGTTAAGACACTCAAATCAGAAGGAAAAGTAAGAATATGGGAGAAGGGTAGAGAAAAGTCGGAAGATCAAGAACTTTGGAAGCAAACAGGGTTTCATTTATAAACCAGTGAGCCAGTCTGACAGGTGAGGCGGGCTGAGGCACTTGAAAGATCTTATTCAGTGGCTGGCATTACTGAATGCCCAGCTGGGTCCGAACAAGAGTTGTTTTAAACAGGGACATTGTTCTAAAGAAATCTTAAGTTTCATTGGCCCTCCAATGAAGCCTTATAAATCTTGAACAGCATCAATATTCACCAACCACCTGCAATCAGCATTACTCTAGAATTTGCTAGACACAGCATGTCCTTGACAGGGAATATTTTAATTTGGATGGCTGGCCCTCTACTCAGGACTTACGTATATTGATGATATGCAAATCAGTTCAGTTCAGAAGCTGTCCCATCAATAGCATAAATTAAGTGTATCCTATCATGAGGATTATCTCGGAAAGAGAGAATGTCACCCTCAAAATGCCTATGGCCTAGAGGTGAACAGTCAGCAGTCTCTGAGTGAGGGAGAGTGAAAAACAAAGAGTATTTCATCACTATTGACTGGCTGGCTGCATTCTTCTTTAGGTTAAATGCTTGATTACTTACATAAAATATCTTTGCTCAGAAAAACTTTCTTTCCAACATCCGTGCAGCCAGACAAGAGATTCAAAGATAGCACTTTGATCAAGTGTCCCTGATACCGTAACCTTTATGTTAACATTGCATATTTCATTGAGAAATGATGACCCCTAGCATAGGACATGTGTTTTGTACTAGTGAGAATAGATTTGTGACTTTCTGTTACACATTCTAGGTAACTTAGAGTTTATAAAGAGCTAAAGTCTCCAAAGAGAAAGACCACAAGATTGTATGACAAATATAAGAAAAAGAAAACAGCTTTGTTGTTAGGATATCTTACCTATGACAGATTTTCAAAAAGACCTTATAAATCAGAGGCTGGAATTACATGATTAAAGGTAATTCAGATATAACTCATTCTACAATGCAATTTAAAGGCATTTTCCATTAAGTTTGCAATTCCTTCCAATACATGTTATCCAGACAGCTTGTTAGGATACTATCAATGAAAAATAATTTTTAAAGTCTGGATTTAATAACAGATAAAGGGAAATGGTGAGACTATTCTTGAAGCATGATTACAAGTGGTGAACGTGTGTGAGGTGGTTGAATTCATTATTCATGATGCCACAAGAGTTGAAGAAAACTGAGGTGCTCACAGTGAGGCACATGGACAAGTCAAAGGAGATAGAAGTCCTGGAGTCCCGCACAGCTTTTAGAAGCTTTGAAGTAAGTAAACATACAACAATATTGAATGGAGAAGGCATAAATAGAACATCATCTCTGCCAAGACAGATATGCATCAACCAAGTACGAGGCATACTTGGAAGGATGGAGGGAGGCAAATGGAAGTGGAGGTCAGAGATTAAAAGAAAAATTTTAAATAATGTGAATCAAGAAAGGAACTTTCATTTTCTGATGATGATGTGCCCCCAAAAATGAAGATCATGAACTCAATTCTTTGGACCTGTGGTTCAGAACACCACCACCATCATCAGCACCAACAACAAAAGGTTATGAAACCTGAGATTCTGCAAGGTTATGAAGTGAGATCTTGCCCTCACTCCTCCCAATACCATCTATGGGGCAGAGACTGGGAAAGTGGAGAACATGGCTGCGGTTGTCAACATTTGTTCTGGATTCCACAGAGTTGTGCTAAAATGCTAGGTTTCACCATTGTGTGTTGATTTAGAAGTCTAGAGATGGCCCAAGAACCCACTGTGTAACACCTCAGATGATTCTGATGCTACTGGTTCATGGAATACATCTTGAAAAAATAATACCACAAAAGAGAGAGAGAGAAAGAGAGAGAGAGAGAGAAAGAAAGAAAAGAAAAGGAAGAAGAAAGAAAGAAAGAAAGAAAGAAAGAAGGAAAGAAGAGAAAAGAAAGAAAGAAAGAAAGAAAGAAAGAAAGAAAGAAAGAAAGAAAGAAAGAGGGAGGAGATAAATTGCTCACTAATTGCAAAGGTATTTATCTCTTGTGCTAATGAAAGCAACAGGGGTTCCAAAAAAGGGGGTGAAGGGGCCAAACTATGTGTCAATATGAATTTGTGCCAATAACAAGTGTAGTGAATTACGACAATGTCTTTTATAATTAAAGATTATGCTAAAATTACAAAAGATATTTTTTTAAAGAACATGACTTACTTTATTTCCTTTTATTTTTCTGTTCATTTTTCCTTTCTTAGTATTCTTTCCTCATTAGCTATAATCAGTTATAACAGGTAATATCCAGAAAAAAGTACTGCTCTACTCAAACATTTTAAGATTAACTCTTTTGTTACACTATGACTGTTAAGAGCCAAATGAAGACAGAAAGAGGATTCCAAGATTGCACTTAGGATATATACTTTAAATAAAATCTACAAATATTGCTCGTAAAATTATAATGTTGCCCTCACCATTTTTATCTTATTTCTATCAACTAATGCGAGTTTTGTACTTGATGCTTGTGAACTTGGAGCCCCAGATAAAAGCTTATTCTTTCAACTGCCAAGCAACCATAAGGTGAGACACCTGTTTATGTCAGATAAGTGCAACATTACTTTAGCTCTCAAAGGGCTTTATCTTAATTAGAAACCAAAACCTCTATCAAGAATTTGGGGACATGCAGCACCTGAGGGGCTCAGTTGGTTGAGTGTCCAACTCTTGATTTTGGCTCAGGTTATGATCTCACAAGGGATGGAGCCCTGTGTTGAGCTCTGTGCTAATAGTGCGGAGTCTGCTTGGGATTGATATTCTCTCTCTCTCTCTCTCTCTCTCTCTCTTTCAAAACAAATAAATAAATAAATAAATAAGCATTAAAAAAAAGAATTTTGGAACAGCACAGCCAGCATCCAGAAGAGGGTATGCCCATAAGTATGTTAACATGAACATGGTCTGCAGAGCCTTGGACTGATTTCAGAGCTTGAGAAAGGGAAAGGGAGGAAGGGGGAGCAGATGTCCTTACTCCTAAACTGGGTTCAGATGGCCTCTATAAGGACTTGCTCCCATGAATCTCTACAGATAATAATGAGGAATTTCTATCAGGGACTTGCTAAAGACGAAACACTTTTTTTGAGCATGTATTTACATTAACTTATTTAATCTTCACAGCAACTCTGAGGTAGTTACTGTTATGCCCGTGTTATAAATTAGAAAGCCAAAATTCATAGTAGAATGAATGTATTAATAGTAGATTAAACTATTGGATATGAACTCAGTGCATATCTGACTGCAGATATGCTTTTAAAACTGTATTCTAAAATAAAACAACAACAACAACAAAAAATAGCAAAACGCCCTAAATTCTACTCCTCAGTATTCTCCTCCATTTTGGATGTAATCTAAACTTTTCCTAGCAGGGAGATGGTTAAAGATCTTACAAAGGCTATTGTTTGGCATCCCTATCTTCCAGCTGCAAATTTTGACAATGAGTCCACATCTGTAATACACACGATATGGATAATCTGGTACCCAGGGAGCAATGGAAATCCAAAAACATATATATTTTTTGGTAACTTATTTCTTAGTCTTTTAATTTTCTGAGATGTATGAATAACAACATTAAAGATTCAATTTTTAAAATGAAACCGGTCTTCAATTTTAAAAGCTGCCTTCTATTTTAAGGTTAGTTAAAAAGTCAAGAAATAAAAAGCTCTGTGTTTTGGTACTTGAGTCAGTGTGGAATCACTGTTGGTCTTCTGGGCAATAGTTTCAGTTTTTTTGAAGTTTCATGTAGATGCTGTTTGCATCACCTTTTTAAGCTGGAAACACACCAGTGCATAAGTGCCTTTGTGACTCGTGTGCTCCAGCTGAAAGTGGAAAGTGATACCTTATTCTTTTAAAGTATAAGATGACCAGGGGAAATAAATTATTAGTACTTAGAGCCTTGGACGTTATGATAAATTCCAAAATAAAATCTTCAGAATCACATTTATTGACTGCTCTAAGGTTAAAGCATACTTTCTTAAAAACACTCTGGTCAGAAAGCAAGATTATTTTATATTTTCATTTTGGAAAGTTCTTTGCAGCTTTGTTAATTTGGGGGAATATCTGCTCATCCACCATGACTCTGAAGTATAAAAATTCCTTAATTTTCCCAACCATACACTATTGTACCTTGTAATAGTAATTATCAAACCAAATAACATTCTTAATTTATGTAATGGTCAGTCCCACCAGAGTTAGCCACTTGAGGATAAGTATCACATTATATTTTTGTATCCCTAGCATCTGGTAGAGTGCTGGCCATAGTGGGTACTTCATCAATGTGTCTTGTATGGAGTTGTGGACCTAGTTACTGAGAGGCAGTAAAAGTGTAAAAATACTTCATGTCTAGGAAAGGAAGTTAAATAAATCCATAACAAAATAAAGTCAGAAAGTTGATTTTAGGATTGAGTGTTTGATCCATTTGTTGACTGGATTGTTTTAAAATTCTCAAATACTGATAAGTAATATTATTTTCTTAGTATCTGTTTCTATTTCGACATATATAAATAACAACAGCAAGCACTAATGTTTGTTGGGTGCTGAGTATTTGCCTATATTATATTAAACACTTTGAACATAAAATAGGACCTTATAAGGAAGGTCCTTTTATTAATTCCATTTTCTAAGTAAGCAAGTTGAGACAGAGAGGTTAAATAACTTACCCAAAGACAAAGTGCCAGTAAACTGAGGAACTTTATCAACTAGACAATCTGGTATGAGTTTCTCCAAGAGCCTAAATTTTTCTGCAGATGTTCTGAATTCTGTGTAGCACTACCCCATTTTCTTCAGTATTGGAAAATGATGAGTTCTTGAAACAGCTGAAACAAACCCAATCACCTTCTTTGCTTAGCTCAGCCTCCCCCCAAAACACACAGGCATTTGACATCCCTTCATCTGAGTTTTATACAAAACCACAAATAGAAAAATAAAGGGCATTCCAATGTAGAGCATACAATCACATGTCTTTAGTTCCTCTCCATTTTTAGCCTGGTTTCCTATGAAAAAAGGACTTGTAAAACCACTGGGTCTTTGTGGGGTGTCTTCCTTACTCCATCTTCATTCCTCCCTTTACCACCACCATCAAAAGAAATAGTCCTGGCAGTTAAAAAGAAAAGAATTGCTGTTTCCTGGACATCTGGCCTATTTTGCTTTCCTTCCAGGAATTAATGAGATGCTAAGCATCACCTGTTTACCGATCTCTGTCCTCTGTCCAATTTATCATCATCTGTGGTCTCACAAGGGAATGTCATAAAAACGTTTTAATTTGAGAGTATAAAGAGATGCAGTACAAGTAGGAAAGCCTGGAAATTAAACCAAATGATATTTATAGTGTGAATCTTAACAGTGAAATCATATAGACAACTAGGTATGCTTTTTATTTGCAATAAAGTCACAGGAAGCAAAACTTTCAACAATCAATTTGCCCACAAAGAAACTCAAAGATACCACAACATTGCTTCCTTAAATGTGACAAGAAGTATACCATCCACTGGGGAAAATAAAAGAAGCTATGTATTGGAAATATAAAAAAATTCAGAAATCTTTAAATTACACTATTCTTTTAGAACCTACTAAATAAATAAAGTAAGAAATGTAAAAACAGAAATCACAGGGGCGCCTGGGTGGCTCAGTTGGTTAAGTGTCCGATTTTGGCTCAGGTCATATTCTCACGGTCTGTGGGTTCGAGACCCACATCGGGCTCTGTGCTGACAGCTCAGAGCCTGGAGTCTGCTTTGGATTCCGTTTCTCCTTCTCCCTCTGCCCTCCCCCACTCATGTTCTGTCTCTCTGTGTCTCTTAAAAATGAATAAATGTTAAAAAAAATTTTAAATAAAAAAAACAGAAAGAAATCACACATTTATATTTCATCTTTCAAATGACTGTTTCATTTTTTAAAAAGATATTAATTGGCCCACAAAATAAAATGCTTTGTGCCTTTCTATCTGAAATATGAAAGAAAGCAACTCGGGGGAAAAGGTAGACTACAGTCCACAGCTTTTCTTCTGTTTTATACACTCTCTTAGAGCTGTAAGACAAGGATTCACACTGTACCTGACAAAGCTGGCTTATTTTTCTCCTCCCCCTTCGCATGTGTCCTGTGTCTCCCAGTTACTCTCTAAACACAGAGAGACTCATGGTGCTGCTATTTAGCATTACTCCCAATAAGCTGAATGCCTGTCAGTGACACTAAGAACGATCATGATCTTATAGAGCTTTAGAGTTTATGAAGTACTCTCACATCAATTATTTCATTCTGTCCTAAAAGCAATGACATCCTTGTCTTATTTTCTAAATACCATTTTTTACTAAAAGGAACCAGAACTTCTTCCAAAAAAGTGGCTGAACCCAGGGCTGCAGCAGGGAAAGTACAAAGAGTCCCTGGAAATCTTGTTGTGTCAGAAAGCAGAGACTGGCTGAAGGATTAATGGGGTTTATCAAAAAGACAGCACTGCTGTCTCAGAGGGGCTCCCAATGGCCAAATTTGGGTGAATTTAGGCATCAAATATAATAATGATGGCACTAAGATTGTAGGACATCAAATCAAAGAAAACCCATGAGTCTATAGAGATCCCCTAAAGAGGGCAGGGGGAACAGATGAAGGGAGGGAGGGAGGAAGAGAAAGAGAGAGTCAGAAGAGGGAAAGAACCCTAGAGGAGAGGAGTGGTGTTAAAGTCTTTTTTTAGAGAAGAATGCTAGTTACAAAAAGTAAAAAGAATGATTTTTTTTTTTCAAGTCACCAGCATACCCCCAATATATAAGCGACAAAAGCAGGAATCATGAATGCATACTAAACTACTGGGTGAAACATTGCTAGGAAACAAGATATTCCCATGGCCTCAAAGTATCACCCAGTTTTCTTCTTTGTTACAGAGGGAGAAAGGCATTTTTATAGGTAATTGCCAGGGAGTCCCAATATCACCTATTCTCTCCCGAAATATATACTCTGAACACAATCACGAGGAAGCAAACAAAAAGTTCATCACGTGATAGTTTGCAAGTCACCTGGTATGGAATTACCAGAAACATTAATGTCATGAAAGGAAAAAAAAAAAAAAAAAAGAAAAAAGAAAGAAAGAAAGAAAGAAAAAGGTAAGGGGCCTCTACTACATTAAAGGAGACTAAAGAGACATGGCAACCTTAACTGTCTCTTGGATTAAAAAAAAAAAAAAAGGAATAAAGGACATTTTGGGGACAACTGAGGAAATTTGAATATGGGTGGTATACTACATAATATTATTGAGTAACTGTTAAATTTCTTGGCTTTGATAATGGTACTGTGGTTATGAGAATGGTCATAACATGGCACCATGTTAATTAGTGAATCTACTACAAACACATAGACATTCATCCTACCATTCTTTCAACTTTTCTGTAGCTGTAAAATTATTCAAAACTAAAAGGTGGGAGTAAAGATGTTGTTTAGGTTCCAAAGAGCTCACAATAAAGTGGTGAAGAAAGGTATGTAAAAGTTGTTTAGAGTTCAATGTGGTAAGCTCTGCAAGAGTATCTCCTACGGAGCCATGAGAGCACAGAGAAAGATGAGATGGATTCTAACCTCAGGATCCTGAGACCCTGTTCTAAGCTTCTCCCACCCTCACAGCTGTTCCTGGACTTTCACCTCTAGTCACTCAACCGCTTATCTTTACCTGCCTGATAAAAGGAAATCTAATCTAAGCTGAAGACCATCTGGCTTATTCTCAGCCCCCAGGCCCCTCTAGATCCAAGCGGTCTCAAGATACCCAGGACAAAGAACTCCTTTTACAGACAAAGTTTGGTGTTTGTAAACTCACATGGAAAAAAATTAGGTGGGCCTTCTAGCAATGCTTGAGACTGAGTTGGATAGTAGCTGTACTGGAAAAGGCCTTCACACAAGATTCACTCTTGACTGGATTATACTCCACGACTTAAAACATAGCAGAAAGACAACAATTATTTTCCTGCCATTTACCTTTGTATTATCTGGAAGAACCGGACAATGGTCTTCTCTTCTTACCAGAAAGGTGATTTTGCCATCAGAGTGACACTGAAGTTTTTGTACTCTTAATGAGGCCTAAGTGGTCACATTTTGTGAGTAAGAAACTTCCGTAAGTCTGTTGTTTGATCTCACAATTGGAAAGAAGTCATAAGATTCAAGGATTCATGTGAACCTCAAGATTATTTTGTTGAATGCACTTTTAATTGACAGTAAATGTGAGATCATAGATTTTTCAAAGTCTACTGGGGGTTATTTATTTCTTAACTAGATTAATTTTTTATTTTTTTAATTTTTATTTATTTTTTTAACGTTTATTTATTTTTGAGACAGAGAGAGACAGAGCATGAACGGGGGAGGGTCAGAGAGAGAGGGAGACACAGAATCTGAAACAGGCTCCAAGCTCTGAGCGGTCAGCACAGAGCCCGACGCGGGGCTTGAACTCACGGACCGTGAGATCATGACCTGAGTCGAAGTCGGACGCTTAACCGACTGAGCCACCCAGGCGCCCCAGATTAATTTTTTAAATTAAGATTTTAATTTTTTTTAGAGCAGCTTTAGGTTTATAGCAAAATTGAGGGGAAAGTATTGAGAATTCCTATATATAGCCCCTGCCCCTACACATGCATAGTCTTCTCCATTATCCATATCCCCCACTAGAGTGGTTACAATTAATGCAACTATTCTGACTCATCACAATTACTCAAAGTCCATAGTTTGCATTATTGTTCACCTCTTTATGTTTTAGTCTATGGGTTTGGACAAATGTATACTGACATGTATCCAACATTATTGTATCACATAGAGTGTTTTCACTGCCCTAAAAATTCTCTGGGCTCCATCTATTCATCCCTCCTTCCACCCATCTCTCAGCCACCACTGATTTTTATACTGCCTCCATAGTTCTGCCTTTTCCAGAATTTGGAATAATACAGTATACACATAGCCTTTCTAGACTGGTTTCATTTATGTAGTAATATGTATTTAAGTTGAAGTTCTTCCATGTCTTTTAATGGCATGACAGCTCATTTCTTTTTAGCGCTGAATAATATTCCATTGACTTGGGTGTACCACAGTTCATTTATCCTTTCATCTCCTCAAGGACATCTTGGTTGCTCCCAAGTTTAGGTAATTATAAATAAAGCCTCTTAAAACATCCATAGGCAGGTGTTTGTGTAGACATTAGTTTTCAACTTCTTTGGGTAAATACCAAGGAGTATGATTATTGTATTGTTTAGTAAGACTATGTTTAATTTTGTAAGAAACCTCCAAACTGCCTTCCAAAGTATCTGTACCATTTTGCATTCCCATAAGCAATGATTGGGAGTTCCTGTTGCTCTATATGCTCACCAGTATTTGGTATTGTCATTGCTCCAGATTTTGGCCATTCTAATAGGTGTGTAGTGAAATCTCATTGTTTTTATTTGCATTTCTTTGATGATATATGATATGGGACATCTTTTCAAATGTTTATTTACCATCTGTATATCTTTTAAGATTTTTTCTTTTTTTTAAGCTTTAAATTTTTTTAAAGTAAACTCTATACCCAACATGGGGCTCAAACCCATGACCCCAAGATCAGGAGTCACATGCTCTGCTGACTGAGCCAGCCAATTGCCCCCCACCTGTCTATCTTTTTTGGTGAAGTGTCTGTTAAGGTCTTTGGCCCATTTTTTAATTGTGTTTTTTCTTATTATTGAGTTTTAAGAGTCCTTTTTGTATTTTGGATAACAGTCTTTTTATCAAATGTGTCTTTTGCAAACATTTCCTCCAAGTCTGTGACTTGTTTTCTCATTCCTTGACATTGTTCTTTACAGAATAAAAGTTTTTTTTTATTTTAATGAAGTCCAATTTATCCATTATTTCTTTCATGAATCATGCCTTTGGTGTTGCATCTAAAAAGGCATCACTATATCCAAGGTCATCAGGGTTTTCTCCTATGTTATCTTCTAGAAGTTTTATGGTTTTGCATTTTACATTTAGGTTTGCGATCATTTTTGAGTTAATTTTTGTTAAGTGTGTAAAATCTATGTCTAGATTGTTTTTGCATGTGCACATCCAGTTATTCCGGCTCCATTTGTTGAAAAGACTATCTTTGCTCCATAGTATTGCCTTTGCGTGTTTGTCAAAGATAGTGACTACATTTATATGAGTCTATTACTAGGCTCTCTATTCTGTTCCATTGAGTTGTTTTTCTATTCTTTTGTCAATACCACACTGTCTTGATTACTGTAGCTTTATAGTAAGTCTTAAAATTGCATGGTTTCAGTCTTCCAACTTTGTTCTTCCTCAATGTTGTAATGGCTATTTTGCGTCTTTTGCCTCGCCATATAAACTTTAGAATCCCTTTGTTAATATCCACAAAATAACTTGCTGGGATTTTGATTGGGATTGCACTGAATCTATAGATCAAGTTGGGAAGATCTGACATCTTGACAATATTAAATCTTCCTATCCAAGAACTCTCCATTTATTTAGTTCTCCTTTGATATCTTCAATCAGAATGTATAGTTTTCCTCATATAGATATTATACATATTTTGTTAGAATTAAACCTAAGTTTTTCTCTTTTTTGTATGCTAATGTAAATGGTATTGTGTTTTTAATTTCAAAATCCACTTGTTCATTGCTGGTCTATAGGAAACCAATTGACTTCTATATATTAACCTTATATCTTACAACCCTGCTACAATCACTTACTGGTATAGGGGGTTGTTTTTTTTGTGTGTGTTTGTTTGTCAATTCTTTTGGATATTCTACACAGATGATCTGTGAATAAAGACAGTTTTATTTCTTCCTTCTCAATCTGTGCACATTTCTTTTCCTTTTCTTATCTTACTGTATTATCTAGGACTTCCAGTACTATGCTGAAAAGGAGTGGTGAGAGGGGGCATTTTTGCCTTATATCTGATCTTAGTGGGAAATGTTCACGTTTATCACTATTAACTATAATGTTAACTGTATGTTTTTTGTAGATATTCTTTATCAAGTTATGAAGATGTTAAATTATTTTTAATAGTTCAAAAGAAAATGTCTTCAGTTAAACTAGAAGATTCAAATAATATTCATTTTCTCATCTAGAGGACTTCACATACAGTGCCCACCAGCATCTTTCTTGATCTGAATAATCTATAATTCTAATCTACACATATAACAACTAATCATATTTCCTTTAGGAGAATAACCAGCACTGCACTTAAATTCTTGCTTTTTTTTTTTTCTTTTGTACTCCTTAACAATTTTTTTTTTAAAATCAACACCAGAGGCACAATTTTTCACATGTGACTTATAAATACATTTACCTTTAAGAGTTTTTATTTTTATTTTTTTAATGTTTTTTTTATTTTTGAGATAGAGAGAGGGAGAAAGCACGATTGGGGAAGGGACAGAGAAAGAGGGAGACAGAGGGTCTGAAGCAGAGCTGACAGCAGAGAGCCCGATAACAGGGCTCGAACTCATGAACCATGAGATCATGAGTTGAGCCGAGTCGAATGCTTAACCGACTGAGCCACCCAGTCACCTAACTTTAATAATTTTTAGAAGGCAGGTTAGAGCAATTATGGATTTTGTATGCCAACACAGGCTGCAATGCTTATATGCTGAGTTACCTCTAGTTGAAATATTTCTTTCAATTTTGATTGTTTTTTCCACCGTGTTGTTCTTTTTAATGAACCAGATTATGTTGCTGTGTGTGTGCGTGCGTGTGTGTGTGTGAGAGAGAGAGACAGAGAGAGAGAGGTGTATGTGTGTGTGTGTGTGTGTGTGTGTGTGTGTGTCTGTGAGAGAGAGATAGAGAGAGAGAGGGAGAGAAGGAGGCGCATCAAGCTAAAATCTGGCACTATTTTTTTCTTGGTCCCTATGTTTCTCTCTAAGCAGTAGAGGGCAGAACTGTTGTGCATACTATGTGCCAGATACTGTGCTCTGCACTTAACAAGGCTCAGGTAATACAGGTTTCCCACACTATCTAAAAGTAGAACATTCCTACAAAATCTTTTGTAAGCCAGAATGTGATAAAGTGAAGAAGCAATTACCATTAACTTATACGGAAAAAAATTTTAGAGCGTTCCTGGACCTCTGAAATAACCTCTTGGCTTTTCTGATACCTTAGGACACATCTTTGCTAACTGATGCACAAATGAATCAAGACACAGTACAAAGCTATGGGGGCTTGATGCTGAGATGCGCAGTGTGGTTCCTGGGGAAGAGCTTGGCAGAGGCCACACTCACTATTTGGAGCACATGCTGCCTCTATAATGGTTCACTGCAAAGCAAATGCTGGACGCTATTTTTTCTCTTCACCTTTTTTTTTTTTTTTTTTTGTAAAGGCAAAATTCCTCTTCAGATTTCTTTTGGTTAGCAAACACAGGCACTGATATTGGCCTTTGCATAACAGCAAAGCAGTAAAACATGAACTTTCAAAAAGCAGAGGATACCTTACTTACAAAATTTAGGAGGCAGCACTGTAGTTATCTCCATTTCACAGATATTGAAACTGAAGCACAAAAAAACTAAGTAACTTGCCCTCCAAAAACAATAAACAGTAGGACTACAAATCATAAAAGAAAGAATGCTTTAACACAATTCTACGTTTCCAATTTCTTCTCAAGTAGAAAATGTAGTTTTCCCAGAATTAACACCATTAATAAGATAGAACACAACTGTTAAACCCTAGCTGTGTATAACTGACATGTGTTAACAACTGCAGAAGCGGGGGCGGGGGGCGTCTGGGTGGCTCAGTCAGTTAAGCATCCAATTTCAGCTCAAGTTATGATCTCATGGTGCATGAGTTCGAGCTCCCGCATCGGGCTCTCTGCTGTCAGCCCAGAGCCTGCTTCAGATCCTCTCTCTCTCTCCCTCTCAATGCCCCTACTCTCCACCAAGAATAAATAAACATTTAAAAAAATAAAAAAATAATAAGACTTTTAAATTTATTCTTGAGTGAAGGATGGGAGTGGAATGTCAGCACTCACCAGTTTATGAAGAATATTAGATATTACTTGGGTTCCCCAGCTAGCCCACAGAAATCTATTTAACTCACATGTGGTTGAATCATAGTACAAATCTGAGATGAAACTGTTTTGGGGGAGCACTATGCCTGGAACACCCTAATGGCTTCACAAATGCTGAATGGATGAATCAAAGAAAGAAACAGTTGTAAATAAGGAGACAAAGTTGAGTTTCTGTTTTGACTTTTTGTACTGAAAACTAATAGATAAGCATCTTTGTTATTTAAAAAAATAAAACTTTCCCTGTATTTCTCTATGCTCTCAATGTCTAACTTACTTTACTTCCAGCCCAACTGTACGTTCGAATCTCAATAAAAAATCCCCTTCAGGTCTGTCCACCCTCCTTACATTTTCCATTAAACTAAATTGCCTAGCTCTCAGACTGCATTAAAACTCTCTTCCACAGTAAAGTCTACCTGAGTATTAAAAATAAATCAATAACTGAATTAAATGGATGTTTGCTAGCATCTTCGCTTTCTAAGAATATATGAATTTTTTAAAAAACTTTATTTATTTATTTACTTACTTACTTATTTACTAGTCTCTACACCCAATGTGGGACTCAAACTCACAACCCTGAGATTCAGAGTCACATGCTTTTCTGATAGAACCAGCTAGGCTGGTTCTACATGCATTTTTTTAAAGGGAAATCAATTTTTATCAGATGTTTTCTATCAAATGAATACCCATGGTTGAATTCAAGGCAGTAACAGAGATTCAAACAAAAAGCAGACATACTACCATAAAATTAAGAATAATCATGATTACAATGGGCACTTTTGTTGGCTTCTGGTACACATCATGTGCTATTTCCTAGTTTTTCAGTTAGAAGTCCTGTGAATCAAGGCTGTATAATTGTTTTTGCCCCTTCAATAACTAACCTGAAGTTCTTCCCAACACTTCAAATCCTTTCTAAAAAAAGGCTGAGAATAAGCAAGTAAATAAATAAGTGTGTGTGTGTGTGTGTGTGTGTACAGATCGACACACACAGTTCAGTTCAGTGCCTCCATGAGATTTACCAGAAGCACCCAAAGCAAACAGCCCAATGTTCCCACATAAAATTTATCAAACAAACATTAAATACATTTCTGGGGTTTCATATGTATATATAAAATCAAACAGCTATTGCTTGTTTATATCCTGTGGGCTCAGTTTACCTGTTATTAAAATAAATTGAAAATTTTAATCCCAGAATATGCCATGGTTCTATTTGCCTGAATTGTATACCCTCAAGGAGAGGGAGAGTGGGAGGTAGAGGTGGGGGATGGGTACACACAGCTAGAATGGTGGTGGGCTTAATTTGGAAGGGACAGAAGAAGAGCAGAGGAATCCTCCTGAAGACAACCTCGCTTTCCTGGGCTATAAGGCTGAGGCAAGTCAGGGTCTAGTAGACAAAGGTTAGACTTAAATACCCAAGAGACTGAATTTAAATGCTCCATTAGAGACCAGAAATAGATATTATGAGGTGCCTGAGTGGCTCAGTTGGTTGGGCATCTGACTCTTGACTTTGGCTCAGGTCATGATCCCAGGGTTGTGGGATCAAGTCCCAAGCCCTGCTCTGTGCTGAGCGTGGAGGCTGCTTAAGACCCTTCTGCTCTGGCTCACACGTGCTTGCTCTCTCTCTCTCTCTCTCTCTTAAATAAATAAATAAATAAATAAACAAACAAACAAATTTAAAAAAATAGAAATAGATACTGTATTGAGAGGCAAAGATCCAAAAGATCTTGAGCTGAATTAGAGGTGTGCATTTCTGTCCATGCCTTTGTTCTCAGTAGGTTGCACAGTGAGACAGACACCTGGAGGCCGTCACCTTGAACACCCATCTGTGCCCAGGCCCATGTGTGTGTGCTGGGCTGGCTTCTACCTGCCTGCAAGAGCCAGCCATGTGCTTCTCTCCCTAACTCTGTGGCCAGTGACATGATGGCACCATGAAATCAGCCACAGGAGGAGGATTTACACACAGAAACCCACTAACTCTACAAACTGGAATTGTTTTCTTCTTGCTGCACCCGCCTTCCCCTTTCAGAGTCAGTTTACCAATACCAGCATGCTATTGATTCTCAAAAGTTTGAGAGTCTTCCTTTGGACACATTCTTACACTTCTTTCAGCAGTGGTGACAATCCCAAATGCCTCACTTACAGATGAGGACAAGTTAACTCAAATGGTAAGGAGAGTTCAAAAACAAGAGTAATAGAGGCATAAAAACAGGAAAAATTACTTGAAATGACTTGGACTTCAAAGGAGTAGTTCCAATCAGTGGCACCACTACTCTTAAGTGGTGGATTTAATGGCAGCAGTGACAATCAGGGTGGTCATTTGCCCCTGAACATCATCATATTGTTTCGGGTATGTTACCTCCTATGTCCTTGATGCGAATCTTGGAAAGGTGCTGGGCCCGGTACTGTTTTCTTCCCACACATCCCTTCATCAGCTTAGACTTCTGGTTTCTGCACAAAGCAACACCGGGAGCCGTGCTGCATGATTTCTAGTACAGGAGTCTTCTCCCTACACCACACTACCTCCTAGAAATAAATGTGTGTTGTTGTTTCATGTTTTCACTCTGTTTTGTGAGGACTCCACACTCTCAAACCGTGTTTGTTAGATTTTTAAAAATCCTCCAAGTTAAATTAATTTTAATTTTAGTGAATCTTAAAAATCCTTTAAAAGCAGGCTTTGGTCATTTATGTGGGATTTTTAAAAGAAGAGATCGTATGGAAAAGGTCGCAGTGACAGACATGGCAAGAAAGGTGAGGCCACTGGGTTGCTTTCTTCACTCTAAACTCTGATGTTATTAAGAGCATAAATTCAACATTACTTAAATATATTATGTTCCTGGCACTGTGCTAAGTCTGCCTCTAGCCTTAAAAATAGAAATAGAGGGAATGGATGCAGGAAGTTGTTATAAGCGAGGGTTCCAAATGGACTAAAAGACATTTTTGTTCCTAACAGGTTAAGGTTTGAAACTTTACAGTAAATTGGAAATAGTAAAAAGAGCTAAGACTGTCTATAATGAAGTCTCATTTTATTATAAATATTTTTATTTATAGAAGTTCCTATCCATAATTTAACAATGGGGAAAAAATGGAATATATGCTTTAAAGAAACACATATGCATCTTTTTGCCTAGGCAGAAACTTCATGTGCCATGACTCCATAACAGAAATAACTCATAGATCCAAAAGTGTACTTATTCATTTAGAGCCATTTAATTTTACTGGCAGCATGGTATACTGAGCAGTGCATGGCTGTGGGATGAGTCTTAAGTTTAAAATTGAGTTCCGTTATTCGCTAGCTGTAAAGCCTGGGGGAAATTAAGTAGCCTAGACTTAATAAATCCCTACTTCATAAGATCATTATATGAAATAAATAACTTGATGTGCCCAAAGTAATAGTACATCCTACCCTCCCCATAAAGTTAGTCCTCTGTCTTTCTTAATAATTGGCCATGCCATACTCTGGTTTCACCTGCATTAGACTATGCATATAACGAAATTATCAAAATGTATTTTAAGACAGAACAGGCACACTAGAACTCTCTGGGCTCCATGCAAGAACATGATAAACACATTCCAAACTAAAACATTTTTGAATAATTATGAAATTTATCTTATCAGGTGAATGCAATGGGCTTCCCACAGTGAATAAAGTAATGTAAGAAAATAATGCAATATAAGAAAATGCTTCTAAAAGACAACATTGTATGTATGCCACTTTTCAAAGAAATATAATAAAAATTGACAGATGAAACTGGGAAAACTAGCTGATCAAAAATAAACACGGAGAAGAGGAGCACTATTAGGACAGCACCTTTTCTTACCCAGATGATGTTTTTTAACAGAAATCCACAGACAAACTATTTCCATCTAATAATGCCAGGTACGCTCCTTTCTTGCAGCTCTCAATTTTCCACGGATAAAAAAGGGGTGCCTGGGTGGCTCAGTCACTTAAATGTCTGGCTCTTGATTTCAGCTCAGGTCATGCTCTCGCGGATTGTTCAGTTCGAGCCCCGTGTCGGGCTCTGTGCTGACAGCATGAAGCCTGCTTGGGATTCTCTCTCCTTCTCTCTCTTTCTCTGCCCCCACTAAATAAATAAATAATCTCTTAAAATTTTTAAAAAACAAAAAGAAGGATGGATTGTATTTTTTTCTACCTAGCCCTTTTACTTGCTAGGCAACAGTTAGTGGTAGGGTAATTTGGAATCCTTTATAGGATGTCCTTGATGGTGTTTGAAATTAAACAGCATCCGCACCATATATCTTTCTTCTGATTGTGTTCTGCTGAGAACCAAACTAAAATGAGTATGCTATCAGAAGGGATAGGAGAAGGCTCAGGGTGACCTCCTCACTATGACTAGGAGATCCTATCTAATGCAACTTCTACGTAATTTAGCACTCATCTGGGGGGACCTGAGATAACCAAACTCTGTAAAGTTTTATTACTTAATTATATTTGATCAAACAAAAAGTACACTATGAGAACTGTGAGTGGTAGGAAGTGTTTCCAGAAATATTTTATCCATGACAAAACCAGTTCTATTCTTGGGTCTTCTGAACACTGCAACTGTTACAGCCTTTAGTTAACTGCAATAACTAATCTTGATTACTTATTAATCATCTAAACATTGCTTCTGGCAACATTTCCTAAATGTTCTAGCTGTATCTGGTTAACTCTGGCTCAGAAGTTAAGAAATACTATCCAGGAGTCTGTCTTATATTCATCATCAACATTTCAAAGTATTGTTTCAGGTTCAGAGAAAATATCAAATGTAGGAATTAGAATCAGAAAAGTCAAACATTTTTGTGAAAGAAAATCCAAAAAACTTCCAATTTCTTTGAATCTTTTAATCAACTTTTCTAACTGGACCTAATAATGCATTTTAAATTTAGCACTCATGACAGTCTCCTGTTGAAACTTAGGGGAAACATTACTTTATAAAGTATGATATATGTTATTGCTATAACCATAAGCATATGGACTCCCTGCCCATTCATTTTTCCATCAAATAGATGTTGTGAACAGCTTCAATATTTTGAGTATGGTTTGATAGTCTCAGAGGAGAGGGAGGCTAGGGATGTCGTTTTTTAAATATGGCACATTGTTAGGTAATTTTTCCAACAGCAGTTGCATTTTAAACATTTTTAATGTAAAATACAGAGCTGACTAATTCACTATTATAGCTTCCACAAGAATCGACAATAATAGAATGAACCAAATGCTTGCTTCTTTTCTCTAAGACCACCCAAATCCCTTTAAAAAAAAATTTGGGAAAGATCTCCTAACAGATAATATTGGAAATTTGTGTTACAATGAATCAGCATATTTTCCAGCATAGGAAGCAGAATAAAATCAAAAGTTATTTTAAAAAGTATCCAGGTAACCCTCTCACATAATGTCATGGGCCAAATATGCAATTAGGATTAGGTTAGTTTTGTTCATCACCAGTTGTAAAGATACATAAAACCTATGGTTCCCAGAGGGTCAGCAAGAGAGGCTAAGAAAACTGGAGCTGCTTTTAAAGTGTTTAACAAGGCAGAAACTGGAACGGATGTGCCACAAACCAATACCCATTACCGCAAAGCAATTGCTAAATTTTCTTGTAAAATAGCTATCAGCTGGCCTATTCAGCATCATGCCATTACAGCTAAAAAGAGCAACCAACTTGTGATTGTTACCATGAAAATAGCAGGCAGTAGAATATACAGTAGCTGCAAAGAAGAAAACAAGAACAAGAAAAAGAAGTTTTCTGACAGATTTAAATCTACATCAGTTTCTCTAAAGATCTAAGAAATGTGTCTTTAAAAAGTATTTTTTTTCCAGGCAATAGTATGGTGATTTATTTATCAATAAGCAATATGTTTCTAATTGCCCTTTAAAGGTAATTAAAGTTAACTTTCAGGAATAACAACACAGTTCTAGAAAGGGAACGCTTCTTTGATTAATGGAGGGTTATAGTGGGGTAAGGTGGAAGCCACTAGAGCGAACTAAGTTTGCAGCCAACTGTGAGACCTTTGCCAGTCTGCTTTGGAGAAAAGAATGATTTTTTCATTGGTCAAAGACAGGTGTGCAGACACTATCCATTGTCTTTTCAAGAGCCATTTTCTTTGGCCAGTGATTGGTTTGGAGTGGGGCAAATAACAAATGAAAGGGAAAATATCCTGAAGAGAGCATTTTGTCCTAAATTGAAATACAAACCCTCAGGAAGAAAAAGCCTTTACCATTCCTTTTTCCTGCCTGGAATACAGATATGATACCTGATGGTATAGCAGCTGTTTTGTAAGTATGAGGCAAAAAGTATGATGGAAAAAAAACTCAACATTATGAGGATACACAAAAATGTAAAAAGATAAGAGGACCCTAGGTATCTAATGATATCACTGAACATTGATTGCATTTTTGACAGATTAATTTCTGTACTTGTGTCATTTGTATGACATCTGAAAAGGCTTCTCTTTCCATATTTGCCAAAATGATTCATAAAGTTATATGTGGATTCAGCCAAGCCTGCTATTTGTTCAGCAAAGAAAAAATACAGAAAAGAGCTAGAATATCTGGTGAGTAGCAGAAAGAGAACAAATAAAAAAAAAATACAAAGTCTTCCTAGACAGGTTATCATCTTAATTGTCCATCTAAACAGCGGTTAATTGTCCCTAGATACAAATACAAGGTTTGTGGAACTCTTCACTTTCCCTACCAACGCTGAATGATTTGCCTCCTTGAACGGCTGCCTTCATTACAATAATGTACATTTAAGCTACTCAGAAAATATTTTCCTACTGATCCTGAAGTCTAATTTAGTGTGGAATGTTGAATAATTTACATGCCTAGATGAACCGAAGCAATCAGGACATTTGTGTCCAGATAATAAACAGCAGTCAATTTATTTCTGGTGTTTTATTGAGAAAAGTACTATATAAAGCTTCACTGTTTGAGTAAAAAAAAAAAAAAAATGAAAAAAGGAGAAGCCTTGTGTTCTTATTTCTATCCTTTCTCCCATTTAAAGACTAGTGCACAATGAATATCATTTTTTTGTAAAGAGACTGACTATATTCTAGTATAAAAAATGTGAAAGAATTCTAGCCTTCAGGCACATTTACAAGTTTGTTTCCATGTGATATGACATTTATTAATATAATAGTAATAATGATGACAATGATGGAAATTACAGCAAGAACTAATCCTTATTTTATAAGCGTTTTACATGGATTTCCTATTTAATTCTCACAACCACGATGAGACCAATGGTTTTATTCTACTCATTTGACAGAGGGAACTCAGGCACAGAGAGATTAAGTAACATGTCCAAAGACACACAGCAAATAAGTTGTCAGGCAGGAATTTGAACTCAGGTGATATGGCTCCAGAACCCTCTATATCCTCTATATTCATATGAAATTTGAATATTTTTATTACCAACATCATTTTTTTTTCTTCTTTAGGTCCTTCAAGCTTTAAAATCTGCTTGTATTTTAAGCATTGCTACAAATTAAATGTCATTATTTAAAGCTCACTTACCTTGAAAGTGGTGATGACTACAAAATTACAACATATTAAGAGGTGGCTCAGTCTGTTAAGCATCCAGCTTCGGCTCAGGTTATGATCTCATGGTTCGTGGGTTCCAGCCCCGCATCGGGCTCTGTGCTGACAGCTCAGAGCCTACAACCTGCTTCGGTTTCTGTGTCTCCCTCTCTCTGCCCTTTCCCCACTCATGCTCTGTCTCTCTATCGCCCTCAAAAATAAAAACATTATAAAAAAAATTTAAAAAAAAGAATTTAAAATTGAGTAGGAGGGGGACTGGGGACTTTTACATTGCTAAAGCAGACATACTTTGTTTAATTCAAAGGAATGTTTTGGTGGTTTTCTTTTGTGGGGGGTGTAGTTTTGTGTGCAGATTGTGGGGAAAAGAAGAGTAGCAGAGCCTCCAGGCTATTGCTCCAAACCCACCTTTGCTCAAGGGTCCTGCTTCTGGGTGCATATCTCTTAACACAACCCTGGCACCAACCAGCATGAGTATTTTAGAAATGAGAAGAGACAATTATAGCAGCTTATAGTATCTACAATAAAAACAACTTAGGATATGTATAATTGGGTAATTTTTCCCTGTTGGACCAATAAAGTGGGCATTTTAAATATTTTATTTCCAAATATGTATAAAACTTTTCTTTTGTCTAGTATATTTATTGACTCACTGGAAAGTCATAATGTGTGCTCCATACTCGAAGCATTTTTTTAGCCACTGAACTATGTAAATTCATAACTTCATATTTTAGTCAATCTTTCTGTTTTAACCAGTGAAAAATAAAGGGGAAAGAGTTTTAGTTACTTAATTCTTCTAAAATCTGGATTATATGGAGAATTATTACATAACAATGTTACAAAAATGCTTTCTAATTTGGGCTAACCACATGGTTTTAGAAGCCAAGCATATCATATCCTTTATCTCATTTTTAACAACGTATATCCTTTTAAGACTCAAAGAAATTTTGTAGTTCTTCACGCTTAGGGGAAGGTCAACTAACTGAAAACGTTGTATGTGCCTGACACATTACATATTGTCTTATTTACTGTTCCTAGCTTAGTCTTTTTGACATACGTTAACTTATAGGTGAGGCAACTGGTGCTCAAAAAGATGAAAAAAATATATATAAGCAGTGAGAGGCAGACAAAATTGAAATTCAGCTTTATCTTATTCCATAGACTAAGTTTTTTCTTTATGACAACATTGACAATACATAACTACATAATCATTTGACTGTTTAGATATAGTATTAAAGATACTTCCCCATACAAATAGATGCATATATACATATTTATATGTAAAGAAACATACGTACATATATATTTAGTTGTGTAATTAAAGCTATATACCAATATGTATATATCCATATGTACACAGTGTCCACATATATGCAAGCATAGAAAGATACACACACACACACACACACACACACACACACACACACACACACACACACACACACTTCTATGTGATAAACACCCATACACAGGTGAAATGAACAGGACTATAAATTATAAAAGCTTGTATTTCCTAAATTAAGCTTGTTAAATATCATCTACTGTTACATGTGGATTTAACTCAGTACCATTCACTTTCTCATGTTCAACTGAAAACTTAACTATTCAGTTTTATTGCCACAAAAAGTTTCTAAACTTTATCTAACTTCTTCTTGTTAATTAGGAATTTAAATTGTAACAAAAACAAAACACAAATGCAGCAATTTGTGTGCTACACACAAGGAATGAAGTAAGTTTTGTTTTCTTTAAATCTTTTACTCTTATAATGTTTATTCTTTTATTTTTATTTTATTTTTTGAGAGAGAGACAGAGCAAGAGTGAGGTAGGGGCAGAGACAGAGGGAGACACAGAATCTGAAGCAGGCTCCAGGCTCCGAGCTGTCAGCACAGAGCCCAACATGGGGCTCAAACCATGAACAGTGAGATCATGATCCAAGCCAAAGTCGGACACTTAACTAACTGAGCCACCCAGGGACCCATCTTTTACTCTTATAAAAGAAGAGACATGATCAGTCTAAACAGAAAACAAACTCTCTGGTTAATAGGTTACTAATCATGTGACTTGACTAATAATGTTACAATACTGTCAGCTACATTGTTTTCATAATATTATTGTCACCAGGTCAACTGATTTATATTCCAAGCTCTACACCCATGAAAATTAAAAAAAAAAAAAAAAATCAGTATTAAAAAATAATAATTACCTGTCTCTTGAATTTTACTAGGACTTGTTTCTTTGATTTAGAGACCCAATAGTGCCGCTTAGGTAACTTTACAAAAGAGGATGCCTTTCCAAAGGTGGATTTCATCACAAGAGGATACTATAGGCAAGAATCTATTAAATCCTTAAGACATAGACAGATGGTAAAGTGTAAATTAAGGTTCAGCACATTGCAGGAATCTCACAACTACTTTCAGTAATTGGTAGAGTATAAATAACCTAATTTAAATGTGTAAAAAATCCAATCACTGCCAGATCACCCCACCCACCCAAAAAAGAAAACTCTTATCATTATCCCATAGTTGAAATCTCTTTAAAAAATTAACAGCAGTGTTCTTCTTTTAAAAAGGAGCAAAAATAGTTTGGATTCTATTTTATCTGCTACCATTTCCACTGCTCATGTTCTGATAGATATTTTAATGAGCAGTGAAATGGCCAGAAGAAGAAGATTCCAGTTTAACAAAGGCTGATGCAATTTAGACCCTACCTACCAAAGCCCTGAAAAATCAAGTACCTGTCATAATTGTATTTTAATGCACACGTAAAAATATTGACAGTTTGCAATGCTGACTACATATAGTATTTATGTATCACATTATTGGGTTACTCTATATTTTTAAAAGGGATCAGGAATCTAAGGGTGAGTGGTCAATGACTGTGACTTCACTCTTCTGCTTTTACCCAGTAATGCAAGGGTTTCTCAGAAAATAATAGCTAATATATATATATTAGTATTTAGGAGTGCCAGTACTTTACGTGGATTATCTCTTTTAATTCTAATTAAAGGAAAAAAAAAGCCTATGATGAAGTAACCCCACTTTATAGAAGAACTGTGGTTTCAGAGGTGAGCAACTTGCTCAAGCTTATATCCCGCTGTGCTGGCCTAACCAATGACTTGTGAAGAAATAAAACATTAAGAGCAGACAGACCCAACCAGTTCCAAATGATATATATAATAATTATTTTAAAGCCCTTCTGCTCCTATAAATAAAATCCATAGATATCCCTCCCTTCCACAGTCAAGATGAAAAACTGTTACTCTTTCTCCACTGCCATAAAAATTCTTTCCAAAGCCATTTTGTTATCCTTGTTATTTTCAAGATTATCATGATACTGCTGGGACAGAGGGGAAAAAAAAAGAGAAAGGAAATAGAAGGATTAAAAAAGGATACAAATGGAATGAAAGCTTTTAGGAAGGGAAGCTTCACATATTTATGACAAAATTATTATTTTTAAACAACTACAAAACAAAACTTGATATTCCATTTTCATGCAATTTTAAAGCCAAGATTTCAATGCTCTGTTTTCTACAGAGTAATGTATCGAGAGAAAAAATATATTCTTTAAAATATAAAACAAATATCTAAATATCTGCCACCAAATAGGACTTGTCTCTTATAATTTTATTTCATTAAATAATGTACGTACTTAACTCTTTTATTTTTAATACATATATTTTTTATTTACATATTTCGAGACTTTATTCCAAAATATATGGCTAAAATATCAAGCTATTCTCTTGCAAAAGAAGCCATCTAAACCAATCTGCTCTATGTTATGAGTTTCAGTCTACTTTTAAAAAGAAAGAGTTAATGAAATGCATTATATTACAGAAGAATAAAGTGACATACTTTGGGCACTGGAATCACACAAACCAGGATAGTTTCATGACCTATAAACTATATGTTCTTGAGTAAGTTGTTTAGTCTCTCTGGCCCTCAACTGCCCTATGGAGTAATTGTAACACCCACCTTGCAGAATTGAACAGAAGAAATGAGATCATGTATAAAAAAGCAGAATCACTGCCCAGAGATGTTAATCAAAAAATGGTGAGGGGCGCCTGGGTGGCTCCGTCGGTTAAGCGGCCGACTTCTGCTCGGGTCATGATCTCGCGGTCCGTGAGTTCGAGCCCCGCATCGGGCTCTGTGTTGACAGCTCGGAGCCCGGAGCCTGTCTCAGATTCTGTGTCTCCCTCTCTCTGACCCTCCCCCGTTCATGCTCTGTCTCTCTCTGTCTCAAAAATAAATAAATGTTAAAAAATTTTTTTTAAAAAATGGTGAATATTTAGGATGAATAATTTGGGATGAATAATTAGGACTGTTTAACTTTTATAAAGTACATATTTCTGCTTACTGTACTCTCTCCCCTAATTAAGATTCTTAAATTACAGAAAATCTTGATTCAAAAACCCTGTAATATATTATGAATTAAGATAAAGACCAAGGAAAGCTTTATTTTTTTTTTCAAGATAAACTAGCATCCTCTATGCCAAATTTTAAGGCTGAAAACTAATACACATCCAAGTTCAATTAAATAATGAGTCACTAGAAGAAACAACACAACAAATTTTTCAATGTAATTTGAATTAATTTATACCTGGGGAGGCTCTGTATAAACTAACAAGGCAACTGGAAGCTTAATAAAAATAATTCTGGTTGTTTCTGTACTGAGACTATATTTAGATGAAACGATTAAATGAACCAAAACTCTCATGGAACATCATAAAAAACAAATTGTACAATTTTCTAGATAATGCATTTCAGAAACTGATTACAGGTATGTGTGTGTGTGTGTGTATTATGTACTATTTCTTTACGTATAGTAGCTTTGTCTCTTTGTATTTCAAGGGCTTTGAGGGCAATAGCATTGTTTATGTGCCTGCACTATAGCCCCTATCACTATCCAGCATGATATTGAGAAACTAGCTAGAATTCTATTAGTATTTGTTGATTAGTTTGTAATTAAGCCAAGTCCTTTCAAAGGTCTGAAGTAACCTTGGGGTGATGTTAATAGACCCCGGACTCACAGTGAAGACTCTAGCTGATATTCTTGAATATTTTACTTATTTCCTTCACCTGCCTGAGATTCAGCCTTCAATGCATCTTATGAGGAAACTGCATTACTGACCAATATGAGTTTAATTTCCTTTCCCTTCCACTGCTCACAGAGGTATTAAGATGCATTGAAATGAAAATAACATCAACCGTATTTGATGTTTGGCATCTGAGCCAATACTCTGCATATTATTTCATCTCTAATCTTCAGGTAAAAATACAATAATAAATACCATAATAACATCTGGCTCATCAAGGTTAAATAACTCCCCCAAGGTTACAGTCTGGCAGATTCAAGTTGGTCCACTTCATTTCAGCATCATTATAGAATATTTTGATGTTGGACACAGATACTCTCTGGCTGTGTCTTACATACAAACCTATTGGCTAATTTTTGTTAAGGGCACTTTGACATTTTGGATTTCTGCCTATGAATATTGTCTCCATTGGATACTTTATAAGTGGTTAATACAACTTATGATAAGATAAATGGGCTGCATTTTGAAAACAATGCTTAGAGAAGAGAGGGAAAACAGTGGAATAGGTTGATACTTTGGATTCATGACCTTGGTGGTGACCAACATTAGGTTAAAAGAGCTGTTTAGTGGATTTCCAACCCTGAATGATATTTTTGTTATTTTAAATCACTGACTCACATGCCAACAAGTTCTTCAAATCCTCTTTGTCAAAATAGTAATAATGAAGGATCTTTAATGTTTGCTAATTTTTTTTTTTTTTGAGCCAGTTGAAATAAAACACAATTCAATCCAAAAAATGTAGATGAATCAGTGTCAGAGCACAAGAGCCAACTACCTGTTTTCTTCTCTGCATGTGGCTTTGGGTATAAATGGAACTGGTAATAAACTGTTTTGGGAGAAATGTGGTACACATTGGAAAAGATGAATGCAAATGCTCAGTATACTCTGAATTAAAATACATAGTAAATTTCCATATTATCCCCCTCTGCCTCTGCAGTTAATGAAAACACATTGGGAAATAGAGGATGTTGGAAAAAAAAGTATTTCTTTCCCAGTACATCACATTGATTCAATCAAATCTATTGTTGACTACCCTAATGTTTGTTCAGTAAAAAGGAAGTTAACTAACTCTTAAACAGGTATGTGTTAGAGTACATAACAAAGAATATCATTGTTGTTATCAAGTTAGTTATGGAAAAATAATCAGTGGTTTCCTTCTTTAAGAATCGGGTACATTTTGGGGCGCTGGACGTCTGACTTCAGCTCAGATTATGATTTCACAGTTTGTGGGTTCAAGCCCCACATCGGGCTCTGTGCTGACAATTCAGAGCCTAAAACCTGCTTTGGATTCTGTGTCTCCCTCTCTCTCTCTGCCCTTCCCCCGCTCTCACTCTGTCTCTCTTCCAGAAGTAAATAAACGTTAAAAAATTAAAAAAAAAAAAAAAAAAAAAGAATCAGGTACATTTTAATAGCTTAATTTTTAACTCAAGTCTATACCTATAAAACTAGTTTTTCAACAAATTATTAAAATGACATATTTTTTGTGTGATCCTGATATTTAAAACAGAGATCAATATCCCTTTGGCAACTGATGATATTGTGAACTAAAACATAAATTTTTAGTTCAACCCTATTTCATTTGACTGACAACCCTATAGTTGTCCAGGATCCTTATTACTCTGGGGATTACCTTAAATTTATGGATTATTTCTATTCTTACAGAGTGCCAAGTATACAGATCAGAGTAAATATCTTATTTAGAATTAGCTGAAAAATGTTTCTGTAATACATGTGAATATATTCTGTATGTAATAAGTTTTGGGGTCTAATCAATTCTATATTCACATCCACTCCATGATTCAGCCACTCATGTGACCTAACTTAAAACATGAATCAGGGATGCCTGGGTGACTTAGTCAGTTGAGTGTCCGACTTTGGCTCAGGTCACGATCCCATGGTTCATGAGTTCAAGCCCCGTGTCGGGCTCTGTGCCTGGAGCCTGCTTCGGATTCTGTGTCTCTCTCTTTCTCTGCCCCTTCCCTACTCATGCTCTGTTTCTCAAAAATAAATAGATGTTAAAATTTTTTTTAAAAAACCATGAATCAGAATACCTGGACTAGTCATATAAAGTAACTAATATTTTCTGCAGAAAAAAATTAATATTAAATACTCTGAATATCTAAGGAAAATAATACATTTGCCTTTATGCTGAGATGTTCATTTGAATATTAAATATAGAAGCAATTTTGTGATCTTATTGCTTTTAGAAGATTCTTTTTCCTAAACAATATCCAAAAAAATTGGTCTTAATTTTAGGATTAAAGACTTCATTGGTTGTCTTTTTCTATGGCTTTATGATCCTCATCATGGTTGCTGACATGTTGATTTCTGAAAAGAAATCACTAATTTTGAATATCATTTAAATGAATACTGTAATCTAATTATATTTACTTTTAAATATAAATGTCAAGTATTTTAAACTTAAAAATTCAACAATCTACTTTTCTGTGTCTGTAGTAAGGAATAGTGCAAATTTGTTATTGACAAGCTCAAGGAAGACATATTTGTTTACTTGCCCAAACCACACAAAAACCACATTAATTTAGAAAAGCAGATTTGGTCCTGAATCTTTCACTGAGAGTGAGCTCAAAGAGTACAGGAAATATGCAGTAACTACTTTCTGTGACTGTCAACTTGAGGAAAAGTTAGAGAAAATTTTAAGGAAAGTAAAAAAGGTAAATTTTGAAGACTTGCATTTATGTAATGCATTCCTAAGTACTATCTCCATTAAAAAATTAATAAAAAGCTTGAGGCACCTGGGTGGCTCAGTCCATTGAGCATCCGACTCTTGATACTGGCTCAGGTCATGATCTCACTGCTGTGAGATAGAGTCCAACGTGGGGCTCCACACCGAGCATGGAGCCTGCTTGGAATTCTCTCTCTCCCTCTCTCTCTCTCTGCCCCTTCCCTACTTGTGCACACGCACACACACTCTCTCTCTCTCTCTCTCAAAATAAACACTTAAAACATTTAATAAAAAGCTAAGGTATTTTATAAGGCCAACATCTCAACAATACCTAAGCCCTTTTCATTCTCATAACGTGCCAGTGAAGTGCAACTTCACGTTCACATCATCGATAAAAGTGATGTCTGGGGCTATCAAGTAATAGTACTAAATAAAGTGAAACACTGGGGTACCTGGGTGGCTCAGTCAGTTAAGCATCCAACTACAGTTCAGGTCATGATCTCACAGTTTTGTGAGTTCGAGCCCCACATCAGGCTCTGTGCTGACAGCTTGGAGCCTGGAGCCTGCTTCAGATTCTGTGTCTCCTCTCTCTCTGTCCCTCCTCAGCTCATGCTCTGTCTCTGCCTCTCAAAAATAAATAAACGTTAAAAAATTTTTTTAAGTGAAACATCTAATAAATTTCAGGGATATATCAAGAATTTTCCTGTTTTTATGTTTAAGAAATTAAGTTATTTTTTTTTAAGTTTTTATTTAAATTCCAGTTAGTTAACATACAGTATATTAGTTTCAGGTATGCAACACAGTAGTTTAACACTTCTATATAACACCCAATGCTCATCACAAAAAGTACACTCCTTACTCCCCATTAGGACACATCAAAAATTTTCAAAATATATTTGTACTTGATATCATCAGTCTACTGTATTTTACTATTAAAAATAGTAACTGACTCTTGGGTCAGTGTTGTTTGGTGACATAGAAAAAACTACAAAATCCACGGCCTCCCACTTGTGAGCTGCCTTCAGAGTATGTACACAAATATTAACAGACATATTCAATGCAAATCTTGCTTTGGTGCACCTCAATAGAGTGGAAATGGAAACAAAAGGTGAAGACAAAAGCTTCCATCCTGGATAGGCACAAATATGTTTCTTCTGCCCAGTTCATTGCATGGACTTCTTATGGGTTTCTTTAAAAAATGTATTGTATTTTACAGAGCACCTGGGTGGCTCAGTCAGTCAAGCTCTGACTTCAGCTCAGGTCATGAATCTTGCAGTTCATGGGTTCAAGCCTCATGTTGGGCTCTGTGTTGACAGCTCAGAGCCTGGAGCCTGCTTTGGATTCTGTGTCTTCCTCTCTCCCTGCCCCTCCCTCACTAGCACTCTGTCTCTCTCTCAAAAATAAATAAACGTTTATTTTTTAGATTAACAAGAAACTAAATTTATGCTCCAAAATATGTTCATATTCTAAAAGTTAAATATTGACCTTATAAAAATGACCTTATAAAAATTGCCTGAAGAATGCAATTTTTTTTTTTTTTTTTTTTTTTTATTTATTTTTGGGACAGAGAGAGACAGAGCATGAACGGGGGAGGGGCAGAGAGAGAGGGAGACACAGAATCGGAAACAGGCTCCAGGCTCCGAGCCATCAGCCCAGAGCCTGACGCGGGGCTCGAACTCACAGACTGCGAGATCGTGACCTGGCTGAAGTCGGACGCTTAACCGACTGCGCCACCCAGGCGCCCCAAGAATGCAATTTTTAAGTTAATATATCAATAATATTCACTGCCTTAATACTGCTTCATATTCCTTGAACACATATCAAAATATAACTCCAGAGCTATTAAAGAAGAGGAGGTCAACAATTTTGGAGGCATGAAATAATTCCCAGAGTTATGACTGTGAACCCAAATATATTAGAATCAAAACCACCTATAGCTCAGCCAAAGATTTCAATTATATGGTATCTATTCTAAAAGCTCTGAATTCATTCTAAATAATCAATCTGAAGAGACAATTTATAGCTACAGCAAAAGCATTTAATGAGTTGGAGTTGACTGACAGAATATTTTCCCAATACAAGCTTATATCATCAGTATTTAAATTTTTGTTACAAGTACATAATTTGGTTTGTAGTGTATCTGAATCTGTGACTGGCCTTATCACTGCACGTCAAATCACTTAGCTTTCCTGATGTCAGCTCAAACTCAAAATGCAGCAGATTGATCAGTCTCTTAAAGTCATCGGCAAGAAATGCATAGATAGCTGGAACTGTAATGGTATGAAAACGTGACATCACTTTGCCAGTGTATTTTATACTTGCATATGTCATAAAAATTTGAGATATACTTGAAAACACCTAGTCCAGTTTATGGCACAGATCAAGTGATTAACAAATGTTTAGGAGAACAATTTCAAAATTCAGCTGCCTCAATCTGAGACAGTGCTGAAATAAAAATAGTTGCCAAATAATTAAAATGCCAATTTATTACAATTTATTTTTACCTATAATCTGTCTCATTCTAAGAAAGCTTTGAAGAAGCTAATTTTCTGGAGGTTTTTGATAAAATTCATTCTAGATTTACAAACGTACAATGACCAGAACAAAGACTTACAAAATGTAATCACAGTTCAGTTACTATTATATTAATAGGTCAGCTTGTAAGAAAAGACATTGAGGAACAGAATAAGTAAAATCTTAAATTATACTAGCTTTCATATTCTTTTAATCAATTATATTTAATTTGGTGTAACTGAGAATACCTTAAAAACAATACATACAATATTACATACAACATACAACATACAATGTGGTATAACTGAGAAAACTTTAAAAGTCATACAAAAATATACATTATTTATCACCAGTTTTAATCTCTTTTGCAATTTTATTAATGGAGGCTAAACTACACTCCTCCCAAAATGTAGTGATTATACTGCATTCTCATGATTTGCTTCACAGCTTTCTCTTTACTCCAATTCAAAGTCATGGATCAGTTTTCCTCTGTAAGGAAAGATACTTTACAAAATTATAGAGAACGAATGCCTTGAGCAAAGCATGCATGACTGAAAAATATATTTATGATGGATGAAGAGGTGTTGAGGAGGACATGGGCATCTCTGAAGTAGTAAAGAGTGTTTCTGAAGCTTTCTTCGCAAGAACCACTATCTGTCTACAGCCCTACAGAAGTTAGGATTCTCAGTGCTCCTTGGAAACAATATGATATCCAGTGACATTTCAAAAATAAATAGGGAGTCAACATTTTGGTGGCATCGAGGGTGAAGACCCTTAGAGAAAAATATAACACAAGGAATAATTGGGTATATGTTACAACCTGGAGGAACTTGGGGAATGTTATGCTAAGTGAAAGAAGTCAGTCACAAAAATCCACATATTATATGATTCCATTCATATGAAAATCCAGAATAGGGAAATCTATAGACACAGAAAGCAGACTGATGGTTGCTTATGCCTGAGGGTGGAAGGCAGGTTGGGAGGTGATAGCTAAAGGGTTCAGGATTTCTTCTTGACATGATGAAAATGTTCTAAAGTTGACTGTGGCGATGGTTGCACGTATCTGCCAATAAACTAAAAACCACTGAATTGTATCTTTAAATAAGTGAAAAGTGTGGTATGTGAATTGTATCCCCCCCCCCCAAATCTACTCACAAAAGTAAAATGCAAGTATTCCATTTAACAGAATACATAAGTATTCCATTCAATAAAATGCAAGGCAGGGTACATGACCTTCTGACTCATGGACATTTCTACATGTCACTACAGATTAGCTTGAACACTACTGTTATTTCAGAGCAGCAATTCACTTAAATATTGAATTGCAGCTCTTGTAGAACTTGTGGCAATTGAGAAATTGTTATATAATTCTACCTTCTATCTGAATAAATTTGAGGTCCAGGGAGGAAAAAAACGGACAGAATCAAGAACCCAGAAAGAATAAAGAACCCAGGATACTTCTAAGTCAGAAGACAGTTTGAATATCTGCCATATTTATAGGTCAGATTTTATAAAGTAATCTGAAAGGGGTAAGCAATATTATCTTTGTACATTACTTTGATGACCTCCAGAAAATACTGCCTCCCACGACACACATACATGATTTCTTCTAGCAGATTAGACTCCCACCTTAAACCCCAGACAAAAGACTAAATCACAGACCATGTGGCAGTTAAGAGTAAGAACTCTGGAGTCAAACAATCCCTGGACTGGAATTCCTATCCCTCTATTTATCCAAGTGGCCTTAGTCATAGCCATCAACTTCTCAAGGCCTCTGACTCCTTATCTGTAACATGGAGATCCTAACAGTGACTGACTTGTAAGGGCTGAATGAGATAACACCAGGACAGGAAATAGATTAGCCAGTGCTGCACACATACTCAAGAAACATTAGCTGTTATTAATGGCAAACTAACAAAAGGTCTCGCATCAGTTATTTGCAGGGCCCAGAAATAATGAAATCTGCCTATGCTTTAAGCTGAAGGTTTCACGCATTTTGGCAGGTTACCTTGGTATTTTATATAGCCCCTTGGGGCAGCAGCCAGGCTGCTGACTGGCCCTTTGGAATCCAGGCCTCTTGGGATCCCCTGACTCCTTCTGCCAGCATCAGCTTCCCTTCCCTCTAGCTGGGCCAGGTCACTGCTTAGATCCTCCTTGTGTTGAAGTTCCTAGAAAGACTTCTGGTACCTGGACCAGCTCTCCTCACCCTGCCTCACCTCAGTTCTCTCAGGAATAGTCTTGACCTGTAAGCGACTCTCTGGTCCTCCCCTGGAGGGTTGCATTACATCAATTTCCCAAATACAAACCAATTTAGGTCTTTAGTGAACATCCCCCCGCCCCCCAATACCCAATGACCAGAAACCTTTGTCTAATCTGAACTGGAAACAAGTCCTGACAATGAGTCCTTTGTTTTAAAGGGCTGTATCCTATTAACAAAATAATTCCTCATGCCTTAGAAATCTTTCATACAACAAAAGAAGACTAGAAGGAAATTTGCCAACATGCATACTGTAGCAGCATCTGGGTGGTACAGTCCTAGGTCTTATATTTCTTTCTGCTTCTTTATACTGTTCTGTACTTTTCTAAAATTTCCACAGAGAGAACAGGTCAATCAGAAAACCAGAAAAAAAATATTTAAAAATATATCTTGACTAGGGAAATGGGGGCAGTAAGGAAGAATAATGTGAAAGTAAATTTGCACTTATTTTACAAGACTTGCTTTTGAAGTGGTAAAAAGGGGGCATTGAACACAGAAGGCAGTGTGGAACTCCTGAAGGGGAAAAAAAAAAAAGGTCTGAAAGGAAAAGTGGTGTGAGTGTAGGGTTAGGTGACTGGTGGGCACACCTCAGCTATTTCATGAGTTCACCCAAGAGCAGGTTAGGCCGAGTTTGTAAGGTACATTAATTTTCTGGTGAAAATTCATTGAGCTGATTGGTCAACGAAAGCCATCAACCCACTGAGTCAAACAGCAAATGCAAACAGCCTATAGATCTAGTCAATATCCATCTGTAACCCAAAATTCCAGGGCAACAGCTAAAACAAAGAAAGAAGATTTAGCAGGAAGGCACTAAAAGCGGGCATCTAAATATGGCCAATTCCAGATTGGAGAATCTTTGAGTTGATGTATATGGGCATCACAGCATGGTTTAGAAGGTAGGCTCCAGATTGCCTCCACTTGGATCCAGGCCCAATCAGTTATTGGGTAAATTGTTTAACTTTATTAAATATCAGTTAGGTCAAATTTAAAATCAGGATAAAAACAATAGCTAGTTCTCAGAACTGTTAAAAGGATTCAATGAAACAACACATGGCAAGTATTTAGTGCTCTGTAAAAATTGGGCACGATGATGAAGAAAATGATTATGCTGATGAAGAACTTGTATAAAATAAGTAAATCCTAGAACAATTGAAGTCATACCTAGGGCTCCTATTTTCCAGTGAGCCAAAGGAAGGAAACAATCAACATGGATATTTTAGAAAGGAATGATATCGTTTAAAAACACTTTTTCTCAGTAAGACCTTTCCCTCAGGGCTCTAAGGTTGGTTGCCTAAGAATACCCTAATTTGGTACATCAAAAACATCAAAACTGTTTGTACTGGGATAATTAAACTCACTTAAATTTAGCATTACAAACAGAAAAAGGAACTGAATGCAAAATTAGTGATAGTGATCCATATATTGAAAATTTTATAATTCAAACTTATTCAAATTTTCTTAAAATTCAAAACTTTTATTATTCAAATTAGCCAAGATAACTTAAATTTTAAAAACTAGGTGAAAGCATACTGACAAATTAGTCACATTAATCAACCAATAAATATTCCAAAAGAACTGAAGGATAATTGTATTCGATTTCTGTCTCAATATTCTCAAGGCTAATATACATAAATGTAGCAGGCAAACATTTAATTATTTTATAACTTATTTCAAAAAGTCTGTTTCAGGTTCATAAAACGACTGCTTGTATTTTCTGTAGCACTCAAATATTACAACCACTAAATGGCACTAGACATGCTTTTTAAAATTAAATGGCTTTTAAAACCATGCTATTAAATGATGAAAATAAACAAACAAGCACAAACTTCAGGAGAGGAAGCACAGATGTTTTGGGACACAGAATATGGACAAAATTAGCCAACAATACGAGAAGAGTCAGGTGCAATAAGAACACAGAAACAAAGAGAAGGACATTGGCTTTTCTTTCCTGTTAATCTGTTTCTCTCCTTTGTTTTTCTTATGAAGAAAAGGACTACTTGGAATCTCCTACTTACCATGTCACCTACTTAATAAAATTTTAGCCATTATGTAAATTCGGTCAGAAATTAAACATAGCAAAGACAGTAGCTAGCTAGCATTAGATCGTCTGCAAATGAAAGAATTATTTCATAGTGTCAGAAAAAAATAGTGGATTTAGTATTTCATTCATTTAATCAGTAGCTATAGATTATTACCCTTAACAAGGAGGATCTAAAGATGGATGAAAGAAACTAAATACCATGCCAGTGACACTGAAGAGTTCCTGGGACATAGAAAAGTAATAGGGGAGACACATATTTTGTGATCACATGGGCATGGGTAAAAATCCAACTCCATTTTTTAATTATCTATGGGACCTTGAGCCAATTAATTCTTCTAATCCTCAGATCCTTCAGCTACAAAAGAAAGTGAATTACTGGATGGTCATAAAAAATATATTGGATGGCTATAAAGAAAAAAAAAAAAAGATAATATACATCAGGAACCTGGTATGCTGCCTGCCTGGAACTTCATAAATGTTTGTCCTGTTATCAACACAAATCACTAGCATTTATGATTTAATTCAAGCTGAGAAAAATGCTTAGCCTCATAAATAGCAGGCAACTTTAAGGTCTCAAATTACACAATTTGCAAAAGACATTTAATTTCCTCTCTATATTTGTCCTATAATCATGTTACTGATCGGTAAACATTCACTGCAACCCAAATAATCTGCATTTCCTCCCGTTTAACCAAATAAATAGAGCTAATTCTAGTGTGGCAGAGGATACACATTGTCCTCCCTTACTCATTCTCTCCTTCCTCTTCAGCAGAAGAATCCTCAAATGTTAGTTGGGTACATATTTATTCTGAATAAATGCCACATTTCATCTCACTAGCAAAGTATGACCAGTAATTAAGTTCTGGTCAGTGGGAATTGAGAACAAGAGGTGTGTCTGACTAGTGGGAAATCTGGGTACAAGGTAGGACCATACCCTTCTCCTGTTCTTTCCTGTTCCTGCCCCCTGGGATGCCTGTCAGACAGTGGGCACTGAAGCAGTCATCTGGAACGCTAACTGGAAGATACATGCCGAGGATGGCAGGGCGAAAACATAGAAGGTATCCGAGTCCTCGATGATGATGGAGCACTATGCTAAACTTCGATGGGCCGAAGTTACTGTTATTTCAAATTTCAGAATTTAATTAAGATAACAAATTTTAAAACTAATTGCAAACCATACTGACAAATATTTTTCAGGTTTGGTTTTGGGTTTCTTTTTTTTTTTTTTTTTTTTGTCATTCTTGCCTGGATCTAGTCAAAATTAAACATACCTAAGAGAAACTCTGCTCTCAACCCTCAGAATTGTTGGATTCATTTTCCTTTCACAGTCACTAATTGAAAAGAAAACTTAGGCCATATGTAATCCTAACAAATTACTTTAGCAGTCCAGAAGTGAGTAACTGGTCTAGGATAGCCAAGAATACAATTAAAGTTTATGGTTAAAATGAGAAATAAATAGCTTTTAGGTACTTAGTGACATACACATATTTGCTCAAAGTATTTATTGCTTCTCCCTGGACCATTTTTCATCTTGCTGACACGCTTTAGGGATTGATGAATTTGCTTGCCTCCTACTTATTTCAAATGGAATTCTACTTTTAGAGCAATTAAAAAACAGGATTTTAGGGGTGCCTGGGCGGCTTAGTGGGTTAAGTGCCTGACTTCAGCTCAGGTCATGATCTCACCGTCCGTGGGTTCAAGCCCCACGTCAGGCTCTGCGCCAACAGCTCAGAGCCTGGAGCCTGTTTCAGATTCTGTGTCCCACCCCACCCCCTTTCCTGCTTGTGCTCTGTCTCTCTCTCAAAATAAAAACATTTTAAAAACATGGGATTATAGGGGACTCTTTGTCGTTATAAGACTGGGTACGCTAGTAAATAACATTCCTGATTATCAAGCCATTTTTTTCTTGAAGAGCTATTTTAATGGACTTAATGATAATGCTTATGATTTTCATGGGAGAAATGTGCTTTTCCTCCTTCACACCAGGCAATGCCCCTCATTCCATAAGTTCAATTACCACCTCTTCATCAGAGCACACATACAATCATTTGCTGAGAAGTTCACTTACAATGCATTAACTACAAGTTGGTTTGGACTGAATGGTCTGCTAATTAAATGCAGCCATCACAACAACACAATCCCAGTTTTCTAAAACTTGCTTATTTCCCTTCAAAATCCAATGCCCTTATTGTTCTACTACTGCACCTCTGATAATCTGCTGCCACTTCAACTTCATCCCCACATTCCTAACTGTAGCCCTCCTTAGTTCTCATTTAGAACAGGAAAACTCCACTCTGGAGGACAAATAGCACCTCTTTATTCTTAGTTCAGACACAAAGATTATTAAGGAACCATAATGAATTGGTCTTCCAAATAAAGAGAGGCAAGAGATGTGATTCTGCTTTTAAGTATGCAAAAAAAAAAATGAGGAGAAATATGGATATATATTTCTGCAGGGTCTAGGATGACATGAGTTCAGCCACCCTTCCAGTTGCTTTTTTGAGAGACAGTCCTAAATCTGGGTGCTCTTTTCACCACAGTAAAAAGGTGTAGAAGCTGGACACAAAGCTTGTAAGACTGAACTCTCAATACATTAACCAAACTATAATCAAATGATGACTAAAATGCGGCATCTGAAATATCTTCCCATAGATGGTAGAAGCAGTTCTAGCCCAAAAATAGGCGCAATATTATTTTTCAAATTAAAGCAGATTTTGTACATAAATACTTAAACAGGGGCAATCATTCCTATCCTCTAAAACAGAAATCCATAGGATTTCTAGGGAAAAAAATGTATAATATCTGTGTTATATTTCCTGTTCTAAAATATTTAATTTTTTAGTCTTAGACCCAATACGTTATTTTGTATGTTTTCCATGAAGAACAATGGCTCACTTCCAGCAGGTTCTGGGGTTGAATTTATATATGTCCTGTGGTGGGGGTGTGGGAGTGGAGGTGGGATGGAGGAAGTAGACATATAGCAAGAGATGGGGAATTATAATCAACTCTTCTAGAAACTTGATTTTGAATATTTTCTAGAAAAAAAAAAGAAAGTTTCAACAATGTGAAACAAATCCTACAAAGGCACATACTTTATTGCATAGATTCTGTTCACCATGCCCACGATTTAATAAAAAAATTTTAAGCCCTTGTATTTTTTTAAATGTATATTTATTTATTTTGAGACAGAGAGAGAGCTCACGTGCACACATGTATGAGTGCAGGAGGGACAAAGAGAGAGAGAGAGAGAGAGAGAAAATCCCAAGTAGGTTCCACATTGTCACTGTAGAGCTCGCTGTGGGGCTCAGTCCCATGAAGAGTGAATTCATGACCTGAGCTGAAATCAAGAATCCGAGGCCTAACCAACTGAGCCATATAGGCGCCTCTACCCCTATACTAACCTAAATAGAGAATTGAGTATAATGAGCCGTTATTGGATTCCCCGAAAAAATGAAGCCACAGAAATTACAGGCTTTTCGGAAACTTAAAAACAATGTCAGGGATGCAACCTGTGTCCTACCACTGGCCCCCACATTTTAGCATTAGAATCAGATGGAAGGCTTGATAAAACAGATTTAGGCTGCATCCACACATTTCTGATTCATTAGGTCCTGGGCAGGGCCCAAAAAAAGAAATTTCCCAGGTGCTGCTGCTGCTGCTGGTCTAGGGAACACACTTCGAGAACCTCTGTCTTATATGGAGGAAGAACATAAGGAAGCCAAAGGAGCTCAACCTCTACTTCTAGGAGAACATAGCCACATAGGGTGTCACACTAAGCACCTGGGAAAAATCTAGAAGAGAGTCTCCTGAAACAAGTGTGCAGTCTCCAGTTATGCAGTGAATAAGTCATGGGAATAAAAGGCACAGCCTAAAGGAACATAGTCAATGATACTGTAGTAGTGATGTAATGGGACAGATTGACAGCTACACTGTGGTAAACATAGCATAACGTATAAACTGGTCAAATCAGTAAGTTGTACACCTGAAACTAATGTAACATTGGGTGTCAACTATACTCAAATTAGAAAGAAAGAAAGAAAGAAAGAAAGAAAGAAAGAAAGAAAGAAAGAAAGAAAGAAAGAAAGAAAGAAAGAAAGAAAGAAAGAAAAAGAAAGAAAGAGAGTGTGTAACTTCATTGTAGTGAAGCAAGCCACTACTTGAGGATGGGAACTGTGGAGAGAGCAGAGAGGGAGACTGCATGTGTATTCAGGAGAAGAACGAAGACCAGCGGACAACAGTGGATGCATGGTAACAGCAACGAGATTTATTTATTCGACACATATTTAGTAAGCAACTACTAAGTGATAAAAACTGGGCCGGGGGTTAGGGACACATCAGGAATCAAAATAGAAAATGTGGGGCGCCTGGGTGGCTCAGTCACTTGAGCAACCGACTCTTAATTTCAGCTCAGGTCATGGTGTCACAGTTCATGAGATTGAGCCCCACGAGGGAGCTCTGCCCTGACAGTGTGGAGCCTGCTTGGAATACTCCCCCTCCCTTTCCTTCTCTGCCCCTTCCCTGTTTGCATGCTCATGAACTCTCTCTCTCTCTCAAAATGAATTAATAAACTTAAAAATGCTCCTGCTCTCAGGAGCTTTCTAGTTAGAGGAAACACATAGTAAGTAATTTCACAGATAAATAAAACATATCAAATATTTCTACAATATATAACTGCCATGGAGAAAAAAAATACAGGGTAAGGTAGATTGGAGTGAAGTATTCATTTTTCACACAGGGCAATGTGGGAAGGATGCCTACCAGATATCAGACATAAGAGCTGCTGCAAGAAACTGAGACAATTCCAGCCTGTACCTTTAGCAGTGACTTATCCCCCAGATACCAGGATTAGTATAAAGAATTTCAGATAGTGAGGGTGTAGAATTCATGGGAGTCCTCCAGCTTAGAGATCTACTGCATTCATATATTCACAAATACAGTTTAACTAGGTCTGGGAGAGAAGAGAAAGTATTTGATGGTTTCTGGTCTGCTAGCTTTACAGAGTTGGAACTACATCCCAATCACAGATGTGTTTTGGAGGATCAGGCTTAGGACAGAGGTTTGCATATCTTCCAGGTGCGAAACGAAATTTTTCCAACAGACAATGACCACAAGCAGAAAATAGGAATACCGTCTGATTTAGTTATAGCTCTCATTCTAGTGACACTTCCTTCTTTTACGTTTAGAATGGCAGAAATCAGCCAATGCTTCTTCAAGGATCTAGCACAGAGAGTTCAATTAGGAGATAAATTCTGCAGCAACTTCTTACTTTTCAACATATAACATAGAGGCAGAAGGACAGAAGGATTTGCTCCCAGGCAGAGTCCTAGCCTAATTTTATAAATGCTTACATCTGAACTGTAAATACTCAGTAGCTTACTCAAATAAATCTAGAGTGCTCTAAACACACTCCCACCACCACCACCCCCAAAATAAACCAGAAAGATCCCAGAAAACCAAAAGACTGAGAAAAGTCTCACTCACTCCATTGTATATCTCCATGTGCTCATATGTAGACACTTATCTGCATACTCCTTGAATTGCATTTCCCTCCACTTTCAGAATTTTCATACATTCAATGAAATATGCTGTTTGTCTTTGTATATTATTATTATTTAATCTCTTAGTTTTTTGCATTCTCATCAGGTCACTTCCTATACTTGTAGTTTCCTCTTTTAGACCACAGCTGCCTCAAGCTGACTGCTATACTCAAGAGCATATGACATAGGAAAACAGTGATCGGGCACTCCCAATCCACTGATGGTTAAGGATACGTTCTGAATTATCAGACTGGTTTTCAAAGTCCACGGCATGTTTAATTATGTGGACATCTCTTCTGTATTGCTTTTTAAACTTTGAAAATATCAAAATCATGGCATGACGTGGGAAGAATTCCATTTTGACAAAATGAAAAACACAAAAATTCTTCTACTCAGAAAAAAAAACGTAATGGAGAAAATAAATGCAAAAATAGAATTGGCTAGAAACCAGCAACCACAAGAAAAGAAATATTGCAGGAAATGGAACTAATCAGTTACTATAGTGAAGATTTTTTTTTTCCCAGACTTTCTTTGGGAAGGGGAAAAAAAAGAAATTGTAAATTAATGTATGAACCAAGTTTGGACAAAGCTACATATGCGGTCTTGAAGTATACAGAACTCCATGTGAATGTTTCTTGAAAGGACAACAGAGTTTCGATTTAGTGGAATTTTCCAAGTTAATCTTGAGATTCTTCTGATAGCCTAGTAAAAACTTTAGTTACAAAGGTTGAAGCTTTTGAGGAGTAAGGTCTATATAATTATGCCCTGATACCCTTTCCAAAGGCATAGTTACCTTTGTCCCTAACTCAAATCACTCCAAGGTGGGGTCCATTCAGGAATGGACTTGCTCTGGCAGAACTTTCCTCAGCTCAGCAACAGTCACTGCCTACAGATGAACCTTCCATGAATTAACAGTCGTCCACACACTGGCAAATTTTAGAACCTGAGAAAGTTGCTCCTTTGGGTCATTCTCTTATTATAACTTCCTCATATCACTTGGCTATTTTGGTATAAAATACACTGATTGTTTTTTAACTGTTTTAAGCCTAAGAAATGCCAATTCTAAATATGGATATGGAAAATTGATCTCTGTGTTTTTAAAAATAGATTTAGAAATAATTGTCATTTACTTGCTAGGAGTTTTTGGAAAACCAGGGTCATCAAACTTGCCAAATATTCTGTGATTCTAAGTTTTAAAAAATTAGTTGCTTATTTACTTAAAGTTATTTTTTTCAAGTTTGACAGCCTTTGGGCACTGCAGGGATGGCAGTTTCAGGACTATAAAGGAAGTAAAATAATCTTTATATAACGTCCAATATCATGCTTGAATTTAGTATGTGGTGTCAAGAAAAAAATGGGTGCCCAGAAGTTCAGACTTTATCCTGACACCCAGGTTGACAACAATCATAGTATTAAAAACCCGGAATATCTATACATCAGAAACCATATGGCCTATCTCCATTTAGTTTATATACAAGAAAACCCAGGTCCTGAGAGTTAAAATTTTTTATTCAAAATCACGCAGGTGCTTAGCAGAAGAGGCAGGAATCAAACCCAGGTTTCCGGATCCCAAGGGACATTGAGGGTCACTATCATGGGGTAAGAGAGCTCCAGTCAGTAACAGAACAACACAACAGGTAATGAATTTAAAAAATGGTTGACATGGAACTTTTTTTACACCTTGTTTTAAACCACAGAAGTTTATGCACATATAAATTAGTGAAGGTCTTGAGACATTTTATAACCACTATGTCATAATATTCAGGCAAAAGACAATGATTGAAAAAAGAATGGCTAATGGAAAGGTTTTTGAATCAAAGTATTTTGTGGAATTTTTCTTTTGCCTGCTCTTCTTGTATTTTACAAATTTAAGTATGAAAGTTGATGAATGTGTATTTCATGCAAGATACTCTGCTAAGTACATTACATACATTACCTCATTTATTTTTTATAACTACCGTATCAACTTTTAATCTCAATTTTTTAAGACTTTTAATATAGCAATTGTCATATAGCTAGTAAGTGCTGGAACAAGCATTTGAACCCATTTCTATATGATTCCACAGTCCATATGTATATCCAACAAATTAAATCTTTTAATTCTTGAAAGTTATCCCTCTGACCCTGCCTACCTTCTCCTTATTAGTCTCTAATAAAATATGTATTTCTTTTAAAAAAATTTCATTAAAGAAGTTGTTTCTGTCTGTGGAAAAAAATCATATTTCTAAAACTGGATGGAAATAAACATGAAAATTGATTCTGAGTAGGAATAAATAAGATAACCAGGATTTTCAAAATGAAAATCTTTATGTATCAAGCATCTAAAATGCCTTCTCAAGGTTTCCATGCCAACCATTCTAGATACTAAAATAAGCTGTGAAATAACATTTACTCACACCATGTTATGTAGGCTTTTGATACATTAAACTGTTTTAATAAGCCCAACTAAATTTTGAATCTTTAGCAAATGGGAGAAATAACACTGGCACAACTCATCAGTGAGGCAAGCAACATAGTTTTTGTTTTTCTAAATGAGAGAAGCCTTGTCAAACAGATTTAAAGGGGACTTTTCATTTCCGTTAACTTTCTTTTTATGTATTTCCATAGTTAGTCATAGCTTTTCAAAATAGAGTTTTACAAAGTTACGCTTAAGCTATAAATGGCGCTAAGTGCTTAACACTGAATTTGTAGGCAACAGTTCCGCAAATGTAGGGCACTTCCATCCTTGATTCAGACCACCTAGCAAAAAAATAAATAAATGAATAAAAAGTCAAATGGAGCTGAACAGGTCTGCTGATTCCTCTCATGCAGTATGAAGGGATTTCTTTTTATTTGCCAAACTCCTTAAGGGCGAAAATACTGCAGTTTGATTGACAGCTGAGTATGACAGGGGCCTCCACTGGGGAAGAAGAAGGGACTTCTGCAGGTCAGGAGGAGCAGAAAGGAGGCCCAGCCTCCAAAATGCAGAAGGCCCAGGCACAGGGCAGCCCAAATGGAGTGGTTAGAAAGGGATACCACTGCTCAAGACAGTATTTTGAGAGGGGCACACAAGGCACTGGGAATAACAACCAGCAACCCAACAACAGCAATGACAATGAGTGTAATCAACACTTAATAGCTACAAAAACTCTATTAGGCAGGTTACAGAAAGAGGGCGATGACAAGGCATGCATGGTCTCTGCCTTCAAGGAACTTAGAATCTAATTACTAAGAAAAATGAAGGTTGATTAAGCAATGCAAAAAAAGTGAAGTGTAATGACAGGTGAAAGTCGAGGTGTTACAGGAATGCATAGCCAAAACATCTAGCCCAGTGGAGGGAAGGCTTCTCTGTGAAACTGATACGTGACCACGCATTTCAACAGAAAAATGGAAAATAAAGGGAGAAGAAGTAGCAAAAGATGAGGCTGAGGAACTATTTGCTGGAACTAATTTCAGGTGAATACAAATATCAGAATTTAATTTGTATCTTACCAGCCTTTCCATAAGCATGCAATATGTCATATCTAAAAACCAGACTGAGGTATCCATAGATAAACAGGAAAAGACAACTCTAAATTCATTAGAGTCACGACTACTCGACTACTCTTATGTCACCTATGATTGTGGGCTGCATTGAGTTGATGTCTATGGTTTATTGGTTTGTGTTTCCTGTCCATAAATTATAATATGTCTGAGTGGGACACTTATTTCTGAGGGGGTAGCATCAACTATTACTTTCCCTTAATGAGATAGATTTAAAATTTGGCCAAAGGTGAACAGACAAAGAACTTCTAAGTAAGAGCTTTCGGAAAGACCCTAATTGACGACTCTTCTAATAACAATTCCCAGGATTCCATGCCTCTCTCATTAGGAGAGACCCACAACAGCAAGCTTTTTATACCTATTAATAATTTTGAAACTTATTTTATGTTTTTAAATTTTATTTATTTATTTTGAGAGAGAGAGAGAGAATGAGCTGGGGAGGGGCAGAGAGAGAGAGAAAGAGAAAATCCCAGGCAGGCTCCGCACTCAGCACAGAGCTTAGCACAGGGCTCCAACTCCCAAATGGTGAGATCATGACCTGAGCCAAAATCAAGAGTAGGATGCTTAACCAACGGAGCCACCCAAGTGCCCTGAAATGTATTTTATATACTGATTTAAACCCTCAATCAGTGACTCCAAATCATAAAATACATTCACAGCCCTTTCAAGTTATTTTGAAAAGTATTTGTCACAAACATTTCTTGAAACATGCTATAAGGCACTATTTTCCTCAGTCTTGAAGATTTGTCAACCTACTTCAATGACATGATTTAGTATCATTCATCTAAACCTGTAAGACTTCTGCCAACTCACTTTTCTTTCTCTGCCTTCAGGGTTCAAAATGCTATTTTGTGGCAAATGACATCATTTTTGCTCTGGCCATGTGCATAACGTTCCTGACGTCTATCTTCTTCGTTCACGGCCATGCCTTTCTGCTCTGATTAGCTCTTGATGTTTATGTTACTCCTTTTTTTTTTTTTTTTTCTCTCCTATCGTAGAGGAGATCCAACTGGTGAAATAAAAGGAGCACTGCCATTTGTGGCAGAAATGACCGGAATGACGCTGGCAAGAGCTGTCTGGTTGGATCTCTAGTGTCAGGAGAAGCTCGCCACAGGTTCCGCTACATTTCTAAAAGTGAGTGGACAAACTCCACTCATTTGAATTATATTTATGAAGACAACCTATTCTCAACCAAATCTCTGAACATCTATCTGCCAAAAATTTTGTGTGTGTGATTTATGCTTTTACTTATAAGAAGTTGTAATGCTGAACAACTGAACTATATTATCAAATATTTAATCTATCATTTCAGCGAAAGGAATGGGGGGTTCTTATACTTATGACACAATAATTACTCAATTTGGCAAATTAGTGTGTGAAGCGTCTCCTTTAAAATATGCTATAGAATTTTATATGTAAAGCTTTAACTATTGATCTCAAGATCCCAATTTCCTGGCGTATCAGTTTAGATGGAACATGAATGTGTTTCTAATGTCGTCTTTGAAAGGCACAGAGTCCCAGCTGACAGAATTTGAATATGGCCAAGTCTCTTTACTGTTCTTTCTCTGAGAAGTTAGAAAAGAGAGATCTCAATCCTTACAAATGAAGTAGCTTTTTTTGTTGTTAAAGAAGATTAAAGAGTTTACAAGAAGCAAGGCAGAAGAACAAAGACAGACAGATGAAGGTAGGAGGAAAGGGTTATGATCCAATCAGACATCCTTTATTCTTTAAGAATAAATTGTGTCGTTTCCTAGTGATGACAAAAAAAGGGGGTAGGAGGGAAACTTGACAGGTGCTGCCACAAAAAGGCTTTTAAAAGCCATCAATAGATGCATTTTTAACTTGTTGATAGATGAAGACAAATCATTTAGCAAACTCTGTATCACATGTAGATATGCCACACAAATGTTCTGTAGAAGACGTGTTTGTATTTCAAAGGCTGTTCCACTTAAGTCCTGAATATTAGAAAGCAAGACGGTGCCTGTCACGTTCCCTTTGATGGGGTTCAGGACCGGTCACCCCAAAATGTGCCACTTGGCATACTGATTGCTTTGAAATTAAAGACACTTAAGAAACAGCTGAAGTAAGAAGGACAGTTTGATTCTTCTCTGTCCTCATGAAAGCAGGACATAAATTTCCTCTGTGAAGGGTACCCTCCCTGAACTTGGAGGGCGGAAGGCCTCCTTCTCACCATCGATAGGGATTTCAGGGCCAAAAAGCCTATATAAACAAATCTTGCTACTTCATTAATTTGCTACCCAAGCCTAAACTTCTTTGTCTTGTCAACTCTTCACAAATTTATGGTTTCTTTGTCTAAAAGGTATAAAATCTGCCTTCTTTGATCACTTCTTTGGATCTCATATCTTTGGGGCCCATGCATGAATGAAATGAAATTAAATTTGTTTTTCTCCTGTTAATCTCTCTTTCATTACAGGGTTGTCTCAGCTGAGAACCCAGAAGGGTAAGGGGAAATTTAGTTTTCCTCCCCTACACCTTCCGGCACACTTCTTGGCACGTCATGGTGCTCACAAAAGCATTTCTTTAATGAACCAGAAATTTACTATTTGTAAAATGTACATTTTACACAGACTGGAAGTAAGCTTAGCTTGCCTGAACACTAAAATAGCAAAGTATAAGTTCTAACCCTGACTTTAGAGGCAAGTTGGCAAAATGAGGGATTCTCAAACAAGGACGCCACACATGATCTTTAATCTCACTGTTGTCTATCAACATTATTTCAATAAGATAGCAATTCAGCATAAACAGAGTTTTGCTCAAATGTTGTTGTGTGATATGGGCCAGGGTAAAAATAATCCAATAATATACGATGAAATCTAAACCTGAGTCCACTAAAAATTATCCTATGAAATGATAACCTCTTGAGAAGTAAATGGCCTTACTCACATGGGAAAGTAATTTTCCTTGTTAAAGGATGACTCCTAGAAGCCTTATGTTGTCTGGAGAATTTCCCCTTAGATACATTCCCTTATGATTAGAAGTTAGGTCTTCATCCCCAAATTAATAAAACAGAACAGAATAAAATGATATCAAATGATACTTCTGCTGAAAAGATTAAGCCCTTGTAACATTCTTTACTCTGCACAGAAAACTAAAATGTATGTAGGGGAAGGGTGCTCCTTCATTATTAGTCATTATTAGAGCTTTTCCATGTCTTCCTTTAGAATGCTAATATATGCACATACACAAATACGCATTTTCAACTGTTCAATTAAATTTGAAGAATTTTAAGGAAAAAAAATAACTTGTACGGAAAAAAAATGCTCTCATTAGAGTATATGGGTTTTCGCTTTGTATATGTATACATATATGAAGAAATTAATAACTGGATGTCTTATAAGGAAGCCTGGTCTTAGTAATCTCCAGATCTATTTATCATCAGCAGATGCTCATCTGGGTGCAACCAGAGTGATTACTCCCAGAAAGCTCATAATTGCAGTAATTAGGGTCACGTGACCTCCAGCTTGCATTTCTTTAAAAAAGCAGAAGGCCAAACATTAGCATTTGAATGAGTACCAGAGGTCCACCAGTTCAGAAAGTTTAAGTTAAATGCACCAGAAAGCTTTGAACACACTTAAAGGAGTAGTTTAAGTTATTTTTATATTGTCCACTCCGCCCTCTGCAGAGCCTGAGCTTTCCCTGACAAAGGCCAAATCTGAGCAGTACGGCCCCACTAATTTACCCGGCAATGGCGTTACAACGACTGAGGAAGAAGTGATGATTTTACCTAAATCTTTCCACTTTAAAGCCTATTTTTTCCCTTTGTTTTGGAATATACTAGCAGTATATTTGGAGGGCCAAAACGATCCATTGCCTACTTTTTTAAAGAAAGTGATTTTATTCATTGGAAGGGCAAACACAAATGAAAAATAAGAGGCTTAATTCTGCCCATTAAAAATAAGAGACTTCACCCTCCTCCTTTATCTTTTAGAATTTTTTTCATTCTCCTTTTCAAATGCATATAAGTCTTTATAATGGCTAATTAAGCCTTTGGCCCCTCTTACACTCAGGAATGTTTCTTCAAGGGCCTAGAAGCCTTTTTTTTTTTTTTTTTTTTTTTTTTTTTTTTTTTTTTTTTTAATGCAAACATGAAAGGAGGTAGCTTCTCTCTCTTTATATCTTCCTGTGGGAGATGAGGAGCCTAACTTCAGTGGGCTCCTTGCTCCAAACTGTAAAACTACTTGCTATCATAAAGGTTAGGAGAAGTGTGTTTCTCCTCTAGAGAAAGCCAATTAGCTAACACAGATGGTCACCCCAATTACCAGGTAAATTTAGTGCTCTTACAGAAGGATTAGTTATTGTTTCTCTTGAAAGCATGTAGATAATGGGTTTTATCTGCTTGATTATAAAAAAGACTGAAATTTCTTTTGGTCTTTGCAATCTCTTCTTACTGGATTGCCTTCAATGTGCATCACATTCTCATTTAATGTTTATTGAACAAAAGGTGGTGTTTTGTTTTTTTGTGTGTTTTTGTTTTTGTTTTTGTTTTTCCTCTACTACCTTTGTGGAGAAGATTTCGGAGTTGGAAGAAGTTTGTTTTTAATTATATTTCCCCAATAATTTCAATTCCAATTAATCCTTCTCCCTTTAGTGGAGCCCTTTTAGATAATTTAACAAATAATTTAAATGGTGAAATTCCAAATTTCTCATGTGAAATTTGATTATAGTACTTCAATTTAGTACTTCATTTACCTTTAATTATAAACAAGTTTGGCAACATTGATATCAAAATTAAATAAAACCTGATAGCACGAATGTCAGCTGGAGCATTAGTTCCCTTATGTTGAGATACTGTGTTTTTTTGTTTTTTTTGTTTTTTTTTTTTCATAAAATCTAACACACAAATGTAACTTTCTTAATGGAAGCTCTTGGAACAGACATTCACATTAGTATTTCTGTATGTAATTATTCTTTGTGCACCAAAAGAGTATGAAAGATCTAATGAATTGAATTCCTGCTTAGAGTGAAAAAAACAGATACACATTAAAGTTGACAAAGGATATGTGGATCGACAAAATGGAGGCTACCCACCCCAGTGGCACAGCCCAGGTGACAAATCTAAACTTAAGTCAGACTGCACTTTTGGGAACTAACTGTCCAGGAATCCTATCATATACCAGTCACAATCATCCAACCCAGCTTTAGCTAGGTTACCTTTCCCTAGATAATAGAACCTGCTTAGAAAGAAATCCTCGACCTCCTAGCCAATGAGGCCTTGTTTCTGCATTGCCTCTTCTAATGCTCTATAAAACTCACGGTTAACCAACCAAAGTCCCCAGAAAACCATTCCACTGCTTGTGTTCCACTGTGCTCCTTGTCTTTCCTTGAGCAGAGGACATAAGATTTGTTACTAAATTGTATTGTTATTGTCATCTGACATAGTTCAACAAATATTTATGGAAAGAAAAAACAAGAAAGGGAAGACTGAGAAGAGGAGAGGGAAGAGGTAGAATCAGGTCCAAAGTAAAACCGTCTTGCACCTTCTGTTTCAGGTTTCCTAACTTCTCAGTCTTTGGTACCTTCTCTGTGCCTTGGCTTCCATAGACCCCTTTCAAGAAATGCCCTTCTTTCTCGACCTCTCACTTTCTATTTTGCCTAAATTCCATTCACCTTTAAACCCAACTTAAGTTCTTTTTAAAATGAGGTAGGTCTCTGTAAATTACAGTGAATTATATCTTCTCTAGATCTCCCTAGAAGGTTATGTCTGTACTTAGGATTTGATTGAATCACATGTATTAGTTACTATTTACATGCTTTAGTTTTCCCTTTCCTTAACTTGACCACAAGCTATTGGAGAACAAATGAATCATTTTTAATACTTCTAAAGCATCCACAGAACCCAGCACTCAAATAAATTGCAAGTGTATTCTCAATACTTGACTTATTAATAACTGTTCTGTTTCACTGGAACTATACTTTCTCATGTAGGCTATTTCATATATGCAAAGACTTTAATATGAGAGTACAGGTAACAACAAAGGATTTAGAAATCCTTTCATCTGTAAATTTCCATGAAACAATGAGACTGAAAAAAATAATTTGATTCCCCACAGGCACAAAGAGTTCACATCTGGGCTATCTTACTCCCTTCCCCACTCCCTGCCTCTTTCCTTTTTAAAAATTTCCATTTGGCTATCAGACATTTATCTGTGACTAGGATTTTTTTTTTTTTTTTTACATAAACTATTCTCCTCGTTGGGCACATTTCTTGCTTCCCCCACCCCTCATGATCATTTCACCGTATGAAGTGATGTACCTCCATGTGGGGCCACCTTAGCTAATGACTCCTGCATCTAATAAGATGCTACATTGTTTGATAGGCTGAGTTGGACACCATATATGGCAAAATCAAAATGATGAAATAAACAAATAAGTATCAAGAACAAAATCTGTGTGGACTTAATGGGATAAATAATAACCTGGTAAAAATATCACTGAGCAAACCATGACATAGAAGTGGAAAAGATACTACATTTAATCCAAAGAGAAACTAAATACAGGAAAATAATAAAATTAACAAACATTGCTTCAGTCTCTGCAATGTAAAAAGAGAATACAATTCCAGGTACAGTGGAAAAGGCAGAATGATATTTGATAAGGGAAATAAAAATTACTTAGGTAACTTCTCTGGGGAATTTATGTTTATTAAGTTGATGCACAATCACTCAAGTATCATGAGATATTTTAAGATCATTTAAGTAATTATTAATATGTACCATGGGGGCATATTAATGGGTGGCTCAGTCGGTTAAGCATCCGACTTTGGCTCAGGTCATGATCTCGCAGTTCATGAGTTTGAGCCCCGCGTCGGGCTCTGTGCTGACAGCTCAGAGCCTGGAGCCTGCTTCAGATTCTGCCCCTCCCATGCTCATGCTCTGTCTCTCTCTCTCAAAAATAAAATAAACATTAAAAGAAAAATGTTTTTTCAAAATACGTAACATGCATTTTTTTATGTTGTGTAATACTTGTGTGAAATATAAGAAAAGGTGATCACACTACACTTAAATACCTACATGTAATAGCCTGGCTTGAAAATAGAAATAAATTTCTCTTTGGTCATTGATTTCACCTAGCCTACATAGCTGCTTGTGCATGCCTCAAATATACTACTACTAGTGAAAAATGTATATCCTAATTTCCAGTTATTTAAAACAGGAAGAAAATCCCAAAGGAACTGAGTACAAAGGTCCTCTCCCTGTGATATTATTGCCAAATCATCTGTATTACATCTCTGAGTCCTTGAAAGATAATGGAAAGTCAAGTGGAATTTGAAAGTGTTTGCATCTATAAAGTTGCCTATCAAATTAAACATTCTGTTTACTGACCCATTTTTTATACTTATTTTATCCCCCAAAACACCTCTATATTTTTACGAACTATTACCTTTTACACAGAATCAGTCGTTAATAAAAATTGTCTGGTTTTGTGACTAAGTTTCTCTACTCATAAAATGAGGATGATAGTACCTAAAGTTTTAAATATCTATTTATATTCTCAAAGTTAAAATATAAATATGCTTGCCCTACTTTTGAACTATAAACTTTATTTGAAAGACATATAACTTTTACAAAAGAAAGGGGGGCTGAAAGAGAGACATGGATGGATATATAAATATAGACATAGAAGCATGTGTATAATGTATTGTTTTGTTTTTATTCAGCTCTTTACTAATTAGATTAAAATCGTGGCAAGAAAAGTAAACAAAGCAAAGACTGAAAAAAACATAAGCTAATGGTCACGGGACATTGAATAATATGGAATGAAACCAAGTCTACTTGGTTTTTCAACTAACATTTTTATATTGCCAAATAACTGTAGGGAGTTTGTTCAGAAAAGGCAGATAATTTTACCTTCTTTAACAAGAATGGCCCATCAAGTATGCCCCAAAGCAAAGCCCTTGTATTGTTTATTGCCAAAACTATCCAACACCAGTAGGCATATCTATGTATCTATCTAACATCTATATATGTTACATTCCTTTTTCTGCTATGCAACTGATGATTTTCTATTCTTAGATGAATAACTAATGAAACTTAATAACATCACGTGGGTTTATAGAAGCTGAGGAAGAAGAAAGCATATCCCCTTTCAATAATATAAAGCTATTACCTTGCAGTAAGTAGACTGTGAAAGAAATAAAGCATTTCTAAATGAATGGCCTCCTTACATAAGAAGAAAGTGTACTTCTTGTTTTTAAATCCTTCAAACTTCCCTAATAAGATATAGGCCCAAATTAAATTCATGGTATTCTTTAATGATATAAATAATCTGCAAAAAGATCAGCAGAGCTACTCTTTGGAACAGCATTCTTTCTTTCACATGAATTGAGGAAAAAAATAAAAATTAGCTGGTCAGTGAATTAAACCCACAAGTTTGTTTTCAGAAGCAAGGGATTTATTTGAAAATATAGCCAAAGGACTGTCTTTTGTAGCCATTTGATACCATAAACATTTAGTTAAGAAAAAAAGACTCAGCTAGAATTTTTTTTTTTTTTGACAAAGAAAAAATAGACTCATTAGTAGTTACTTGATATATTTCCAGTGAGTTGCTTTATCCTATTTGTCCTCTGTGGCAACAACAAGCCTGTTTCCTCAGTATGTCAAGACGCTCTCAAAATAAAGGAGCAATTCTGGCAATACATCTTCCTGAGGTTATTTCCCTAGATCATACGAGGAGATTGAGAGGTGATAGCAAGTTTGTCTCTGATTAGGTTCTGGGCAGGCTACCCCAAAGTATGTCACTTGGCATATTGATTATTTTAAATAAAATTTATTTAAGGAATAGCCAGTGCAAGAAAGACACCCTGATCCTCTTTTGTCCTCCTGAAAGCAGGAAATAAATCCTTATGAAAGGATTATGAAAGGTATCCTCCCTGTACTAGGAGGTAAAGAGACATCCTTATCACCAGAGAGAGGGAATTCAGAGTCCAGAAGGCTGAATGAACAAACCTTGTTACTTCCTCACTAATTTACTACCCCTGAGCCCAAACTTCTTTATCGTGTCAATGTTTCACAAATTTATTGTTTCTTTGTCTAAAAGGTACGAAAGCTGCCCGCTTTGGTCGCTTCTTTGAGTCTAATATTTTTATGAGCTCTCATACAAAATTAAATTTGTTTATCCCCTATGTTAGTATGTCCTATGTCAATTTAATTATTAGGGTAGCCAAAGCACCTGGTAGGAAAGAAGAGAAAACTTTTCCTCTCCTACACCTGTCACCCCCACTTTCACCCGCCCCCACCTCTCCCATTCCAAATCATGTCACAAGCTTATTTCTTGATTTCAATGTTCATAATGGGAAAGGATTACCTTTTATGAAAAGGAGAAAATAAGGATTTACGATGCTTCAGATTTCAGAAAGCTGCACCAGAGAAAGCAAATTCTCCCTAGAACCAACTGGTCTTTCCAGTTTGACATGTGATTCTAGTAGCTTTGGATCTTTCCTTAAAGTGGCAATCAAATAATTAGGCATTCTGCAAATTTTCCTGGAATCTCAGAGTCACTTTGTCACATGTTAATCCAATGATTAGAATTCTGGGTAAGTTTTCATCCATTAGTATATTTATACTATTATATTATGCTAAATGTAGGGATAAAACAGAATGACAAAACAATCACCTTTACTTTTTTAAATTCCACATATTAAACCTAATGATTGTTACTGCTTCAAATGTTTTTTGGGTGATTTATTGTTCAAATAAAAGTCCCTGCTTTTTTGTTCAAATTTTTCCATCACCAGGGGAGAAAATACGATGATTAATAATGATTAGGACTGGGGCACCTGGGTGGCTCAGTCGGTTAAGTGTCCAACTCTCGGTTTGGGCTCAGGTCATGATCTCACGAGTTCGTGTGTTCGAGCCCCGCATCAGACTCTGTGCTGACAGCAGAGGCTGCTTGAGATTCTCTCTCTCCCTTTCTCTCTCTCTGCTCCTCTCCAACTTGTGCCGTCTCTGCCTCTCTCAAAATAAATAAATAAACTTAAAAAAATAATTATTAGGACGTATATATACACACAGATCCATATATATGTTTAACTGTGTATTTCGCTTATAGACACACAACAAAATTGTTCATTGTGGCTTGCTTCTAATCTTCAGAATTCATACAATAAGCAATTCCTGGATGTTCACTCCTACAAGACCTGACCAGAGCATGAGACAAAATGGCAAAGACCCCAGTTGCTATGAGTTACTAGGAGAGATAAGAAATATCCAGAACTAATCATAACATATCGAGGTATGAACAAACACTGTGAGGTATGTGTGAAGCAACATGAAACAATTTAGAGGCGAAATAGAGTTTCTCCCTCAGGTGATACTGAAGGCTACATAGCTGGTCAAAGACTTGTTGGTCTTGACCCTGGAAAGCTCAAAGCACAAACCTTATTCAGAAGACATAAGTGTATCCTCTCTCCCCACTCCTGATTATATTATTCTCATTTTCTACATTGTTTTTCTTTTTTTGTTTGTTTGCTTGTTTTCAATTTTTTTAATGTTTATTTGAGAGAGAGAGAGAGAAAGAGAGAGAGAGACAAAATACGAGTGGGGGAGGGGCAGAGAGAGGGAGACAGAATCTAAAGCAGACTCCAGGCTCTGAGCTGTCAGCCCAAAGCCGGACACAGGGCTCAAACCCATGACCCATGAAATCAAAACCTGAGTCAAAGTCAGATGCTCAACCGACTGAGCCACCGAAGTGCCCATTCTACACTGGTTTTCTTAAGTGAAAGTCCATTCAGTTGTGCAATATGCAGCTTAGTTTGTCATATATGTGTATAAAACTTCTGGCTTCCTTCATTTTTATATTTTATTTTAGAATATTTATATTTCATTTTTAAAATTAATGTCAATTTAAAGATCTTCATTAGTTTTATTGCCTGCCTTAAGAGAAGCACCAGAATGTATTCCTTATGCAAAACCTAGAGGAAAAAAAAGACCTTTGATAGAGGTTTTAAAAGTGATTTGGAACCCTCCCTTTTTTTACTCATAATTATACATTACCACATTTAATATTTTAATTGAAGTATAAGTTATTTTTGTTCCCATTTTAGAGACAAAATAATGAAAGCAAAGAACTTGATGGCAAGCAGCCTAGTAGTATAGAAACATAATAGAAAGCATCAGAATTCAAGGCAGAGATATAGACTAGAATTAGGAGGAAGGACCACGTCCAAGTTGAAATGGTGAGATATTAGAAATCATCTGAGTGTCCAACAATAAGTAAAATAGTGAAAAAAAATATAGAATATCTATAGGATAAAACCACACAGTCACTAAAATCACATTTTCAAGTAACCAGAAGTTACAGGATACAAAGTTTAACTTCAATTTTGTGAAAACAAAGCAAGATAAAAAATGGAGGGAAATATACCGAAATATTAGTAGCAGTATAAATAATGAAGAGAAAAAATGAATTGGAAAAATAGATACACATTTATACACATTCTTTTAAAGATAAAAGGGTGGTGCAAAATGTTTTAAGAATCAGTAACAAGTCTGACTTTCTAGTTTCTGGACATCATTCTGGTTCCCATTTGTAATAACTTTAGGGAATTTAAATTTTTTGCCAATCTAAATTTAGTAATACTGTATTTCATAGAATCTAAGATACAATCTATTGTAAGACATACTTTCATTTGCTAGGATAAAAGAAAAAAATATTTGCCAACTATGGCATTCTTTTTCAATTTTACATAGTTTTATGTGAAAGAAATGGACATCTTAGAATTGATGAAATTTTGCAAAGACATTTCTCTTTTAAAAATTTTATTGAAGTACAACTAACATATAACATTACATTACTTCCAGTATATAACATGATTCAATATTTGTATATATTGCAAAATGATCACCATGATAAGCTGTGTTAAATCTGTCACCACACATAGTTATAAAATTGTATTTTGTTCTGATGAGAACTTTTAAGATCTATTTTCTCAGCAACTTTCAAATAGGTAGTACAGAATTATTAACTCCAGTTACCATGATATATATTACATCCCCATGACTTATTCATTTTAATACAGAAAGTTGGTACCTTTTGACTCCCATCACCCATTTTGCCCACCCCCCCATGCCCCTGCCTCTGGCAGCCACCAATCTGTTCTTTGTATCTATGAACTTAGGTTGTTTTCAACTTTTTTTTTTTTTTTAAGATTTCACATATAAGTGACATCATATAGTATTTGTCTTTCTTTGTCTGACTTACTTCATTTAGCATAATGCAAGATTCACCCATGATGTCACAAATGGGCAGATTTCATTATTTTCTATGTCTAAGTAAGTCCATTTTGCACACACACACACCACATCTTCTTTATTCATCCATCAATGGACACAGATTGTTTTCATACCTTGGCTATTATAAATAATGCTGCAATGAACATGAGGGTGTATATCTTTTTGAGTTAGTGTTTCCATTTCAGAAGTGAAATTGCTGGATTATGTGGTTGTTCTATTTTTAGATTTTTGAGGAACCTCCATACTGATTTTCATAGTAGCTGTACCCATTTACATTCCCACCAACAATGCACAAAGGTTTCTTCTTCTAGACAGCCTTGCCAACACCTGTTATTCTTTATCCTTTTGATCCTGGCCATTCTAACAGGTGTAAGGTGGCATCTGATTGTGGTTTCGATTTGCATTTCCCTGATGATTAGTAATGTTGACCATCTTTTCATGTGTCCAGTGGCTATTGGTATGTCTTCTTCAGGAAAATGTCTTATTTAGTCCTCTATCCATTTTTTAATCAGATTGTGTTTTTGCTATTGAGTTGTATGAGTTATTTATATATTGCGAATACCTTATCAGATAGATGTTTGCAAATATTTTCTACTATTCAGTAGGGTGCTTTTTTATTTTGTTGATGTTTCCTTTGCTGTGCAGAAGTGCAAGAACATTTCTGGCACCCCCTTTTGTATACCCCATCTGTATCCAGCATCACTAGTTATTTTGCTCAGCTAATATTAAGGAGCTTTTCTATGAGGAAGACTTTTTTCCTGAAGCAAAAGACTCAGCTCTAGTTTTGAAAAGAATGGTCATTTTCATTATATTATCTTATTTTATGTTGAGAGTCTGGCTGTTTCTGATGAATTAATACATTTTTGAAAAGCCCTGCTATATCTAGCTACGTTTCCAAAGTATGATTTAGATAACTAACAAATTTAACTCTTTTCGTTCTCAGCTGAAAAGAAAAACAATACCAATTATGCTAAACCACACATATACATGTGGGAAGACACCTAGCAATGAGAGGATTAAACACGTTTCCATTTCTACATACATTTTATATATTTTAATTGATATATTTATTTTGGAATATGTAAGTCACCCTGACTTATCTCAATTAGACTGAACACACTTAAATTATGTTCACCCTTCCACAAAAGCAACTCTCCATATGGAAGATGGGTAGTGGCTCAGATCAAGAAAAGTTTCTGTGTATTACTCTTAACGTTTTTTTTTTTTTTAACAAAATTTTTTACTTCTTTTCTTTTACATGTTTCTTTTTATTTTTTTTCTTCTTTCTGAAAAGTGGCCAAAAGGAGATAAGATTTCAAGTTGCCATGTCAATCATACCAACCATAAAACACAACTCAAGAAGGAAGACGGGCAAAGTATGATTTACTTTTAATTAAAATGAAAAAGTAACAGTTCAAAGTTAACCCTATATATAAAAATATTCCTAATTCAAAGGTTTATACTTTGCCAAAAATCTCATCTACTTGTAATTTCTGCTTGGCAGATGGATACGGACTGGCAGGAAAAAGAGGAGTAGCCACAAGTTCAAAAAGTCTTACAAGAAATTTCATGTTTAAATGTGTGCAAGTTTACATAGAATGTACTCAGAGCAGACGTGAAAGGAAGCCAAGCTAAGTATCTTCAATAAACTCAACTCCAAACTATATGAATACACATGATAAAATAATACAGGATACAAATAAAGATTTTCAACTATCCTTGTGTAAACATTTTACTTTTTTTCTTATTGTTTCTAATTATCAGTAGGCATGATTCCAACATAGTCTGTTTACTATAATCCATACATATTTCAAAGATAGGAAAGCATAGTTTGTATATGAAAAAGAGAAACAACAGTCAGTGGTGTGTGTGTGTGTGTGTGTGTGTGTGTGTGTGTGTGTGTGTGTGTAGGGGGTAGAAGAGTGAGGTCAGAATTGAAGGCAGAAAAGGTACATATTTACTGTGTGCCTGCCATGTGCTAGACACGGCAATTTGAAGGGTAAATGTGGGCTTTGAAGGCTAAATTCGTGATTAATGTAAGCATAAATGAAAAGCCAATGTTTTTCTTTGTTAATTATTAATCAAAGCCCTACACAAAAAATTTATCAACACCTGGCATTTTGCTGTTATATGAGCAACAAAAGCCCTCGTTTCATACAGTGACTGGTTTTTTCCTTTGTTTTAAAATCTGAATACATATTCTAGAGAGGAAAATAGAAAAGATAAGTAAAATTCCAAGCTTACTGATGTGAGCAAACTTCAAGACTCTGTTACTACTCTAAACCCAGTTAAGCTAGTTTTGAGTCTCCCATAAAACCAATTAACAAGAAAATAGAACAAAAGGAATGGCATCTTAACATTTTTGCCAATTAATCGAAATTTGCAGCTGATAAGCAATGTCTCAACTCCACCCATCTCAGGAAGTGTGGACACCAAACTGTGGGTCTCAAGTGTTTCCCTGCAAATTCAGGAAGCTGACCATTCTTTAAAATGTTAGCCAGCCTTACAAAGAAGTCATTCTTCTGACATATGTATTTATTAAATGAATAAATTAGAATTGGATCTTATTTATTTGATCAAAATTCAGCTAGTAAGACAGGTAAAATAAATGAAACAACACTTGATAATGAAATAAATTATACTAACTATGAAAACAAATGCTGCTGAGGAAAACGTGTGTTAAGTGCCCCAAGTCTGAAATCATCCATTTCTCACTAAGTTTCGGCTTTCAACACCATGCTCTGCAAGAGTTGTTTGACCCAGCTGTCCAAAGGCCCAAGATGCCTCTATTTTATTTCACAGCTTATTCATAATCGATATAAACACATCACCAACCTTAATTCCAGCCAGCAGTCACAAGATACCTTGGATCAGATCAATAAAATCTGAAAGATAAACAGAAAAACATCCTGTAAATTAAATCAACTGAATGATTCAATCTTTTATTTTACTAAGAAAGAAGATGAAGTCAAGTTATTTGGTTCCTTGACCATAAAATGTACTGGCTGACAACACATACGTTTATAATAAGGAGGGTTATGTAGTTATAAAACTTTATTTTCTGGATCTTGTTTAACAAGATGTATTATATGCCCAAATTAGGCCCTATTTTTATGTTCAGCAGTTTTTACGTAAAGCAGAACAATGCTTGTGCTTATGTTCTAAAACATCAACCTCCCCTCAATTTTTTAGCCAATGCTGTACTCATAGACTACCATTTCTCATGAAAGATGTTTAATTGAAAATAATAAAACGACTGCATTTGGATCCTTAATCTGGTTTAACAGTCTGCAGATTTTTAGTCCAGTATCAACAATCTGTTAAAAAGCAACAGAAGCCAAATAAGGCAATTCCAGGGGCAAAATATCCATCTTCCCACTCCTGTCTTACACTTTAGTCCTGCCACTGAATTATGCTGAGAAGCACACTATCAGATGGAAGCACCAAAGAAGATACACCAAGGACAAAAGCAAACCCAAAACTTCCGTGCCAAAAGTCAGCCTATCTTTTGGAAAGTTAGTAAAGGTAATAACTAAAATGACATAGAGCATAATTGTTGACTTGCTGCAGGGAGTGTCTACTGCTAAATCTCCAATTAAAAACAAAAAACAAGTGAGAAGTATATTTGTGAGTTAACTGGTTAGAAGTTAGAATTTGTTCCCCAAGATATTGTTACAAATGGTCATTATTAGACTCCTAGGTTAAATCCAAAAGTAAAATTAACCTTAAATGGTAATTATTTAATGAAAAGATCGTCTAAAGTAATATTCATATACTCTAGGGAGTTCCGTTAATTAGCTTGCCTACAGTAATCATTTCACTATGTATATCCAAGCATCACGTTATCCACCTTAAGTATATAGTTTTTATTAAAAGATAATATAGAAGAAATACTAATAAACCAAAAAAGTATGATTGGACATGAAATTCCTGATTTTTAATCTCAAGGGTAGGTGCTTAAAAAAAAGTGAACTTTATTTTGCAAGAATGAATTAACAGGTGGATAAATTTGTGAAGATTAAACGATAGGATTTGGGGGCATTTTGAGGGACTTTCAAGATTAATGCCTTTAATATGTCTACTCCCATTTCAAACACCTGCCTTTATCTTACTTTGATACCAATATTATTATTTTTCTATAAAGCCACCAATTCCCAGGCTGTGTGTCACAGTACCCCAGGGCACCAGTGTAAATTCAGAGACTGATAAATACATTCAATAAATGAAAAACACAGCAACATCCATCAGGCACAACACAAACTACTAACTTGAAGTAAGCCACAGTTTCGATTTTAGATTTTGCTATGTGTGTTTCAATGATACGATAACTTTGCAAAGTTGGATTTTGATAACGTTTGTAACATAAAAGCAAATACGGCATGAAAACCAATGTGGGATAAGAAATGAGGATGACAACATCCAATCAGACTCCCAGCTTTGAGGGCTGGGCTGTACCCAGCAGGCACACACACACATACCATTGGTAAGTAACTGTGGGTTTCTAAGTATGAAGTAAAAAGACTTTTCTTTCAATGTTTGTGTATTTTTTTTTCCAAAAAGCCATTCAGTTGTTAGGACATACATACTTATGCTAATGAAACAGAACTGTGAAGCATTTCTTTTGGCCTATGGGGTGCCATGAAAAAAATTACTGAGATACCCAGAATGCCACAGAGAAAGTCTGGGACGCTCTCCATTAAGCCTAGTTTTGTTTTGTTTTGTTTCTTTTTTGTCCCACAAATTTAAATAAAAAAGAAAGTGGGAGGGATTAAACCAAGAAAAAAAGACTAGTGAAGGAGAGAAAAGGAAAAAGGAAGGAAAATTTTCCTAAAATAAGAAGAAAAATACTGGGAGAGCAGGAAGGTCAGTGGTTCAACACACCGACGACTTTGTATGTGTGGCTGTGTGTGCTATATATGTACACGTGCATGTGTGAGTGTCCTACTGTGTGTGAAAGAGGAGGCTAAAATAGTACACATGAATACCAGAAATGAACGACAAAGAACAAGCAGTGGGCACACTGCATATATGTACATTCTCACCATGTTGATTACCAGCCGTCATTCCCTAAGAAAATGTGGCTCCCTCGTTGTCTGGAGCCAAGAGAGACTACATAGATCTGCACATTCATTTGTGTGCTGTCCTAAGCCTCAATGTACGATTTGGCCATAGCTACTGCTTGCTAAGACTTCTTTAACATACTAGATCAAGATCCTGATATCTTTAATATTCTCTTAAGTAAGTTGGATTTTATCCTTTCTACATATATGTTTTCATAGTAAAAACAGAATGATATTTATAGAGCTTTTCAGAAGTCAGGCTTTATGGAATATGAACCTGGCTATTTATGTATTCCATACTTGGGGAGAAATTCTAACTTGCCACGGCCACTACCTCCCCACCCCAACCCAGCCCTGCCTCCAAAAAATTCTAGTTTATTTTCTTTTCAATATAGCATGAGTCAAATACAAACTTTATTTAAAATATTAATTCTGGGGTGCCTGGGTGGCTCTTGATTTCGGCTCAGGTCCCAAAGTCATTGGATCAAGCCCCATGTCAGGCTCCATGCTGAGCGTGGAGTCCGCTTAATTTTCTCTCTCTTGCTCCCTGTGTCCTCCCCCACTCATGCTCTCATGCTCTCTCTCAAAAAAAAAATAAATAAAATAATAATAATAACAATAATAATAATAATAATAATAATAATAATAATAATGCTGTTTTAGCTATGCAAATCTTATATTTGAACCCTTTGGCTTAGCACAGTGTTTAGCACCCAGGAGAATGTAAATAAATATTTGTCAAATGAATGAGGGTGCTTGCTGTTGTGCTTTTCTGATGCTTTGCCAAATTTCAATAGTTGAAAATTCCCCTTTGGGCAGAAATAAGAAAAAAAATTTCATCCTGTCCCACCTGACTTGCATCAAAAATATTTAATTGAGACAAAGTTCTGAGGAAGAAGAGGTGGACAGTCTTGACCTGGTGGACTTATGTTCACTTGGGCTCTTAGGATTTTTGTTTGTTTGCTTGCTTTTCTTATCTTAAGGGGGCTCTTCCATTTGCAGTGCCAAGCAAGAGCAGCTGCTTTCTAAATAACAAGTCTCTAGACCGTTTTTTTTTTTCTTTCATTCAACCCAGTTATTGAGCAAATAGGCACAGAATAGTGAAGATTTATGTTGCCCTAAGGCTCAGCCTTCACTGTGAACATCTGCCATTTCAAACACACAGGTCAAGACTCAGTGTAGTATTGCACTAAACAATGCCCTAAGCAGAACTCAAATGAAATTCTTTTCAATAGGATTCTGCATCTGCTTCCAGGCAGCTTAACTTATCAGCATATAAAAGCACCACTTCTCCATCCTCTTGCTCCACAACAAAAAGGTAGGGGAAATGTCAGAAAATAATCTTGAGAGTTAACTGCTACAGTTTGTTTCCCCCCTCTCTTTTCCAGTAAGAAATGATCTCATGCCTACATTTTATAAATCATATTGTAATGATGAAATCAGATTATAAACTCTGTATCAAGCTGAAGTTTGCTTGTTTATACCTCACAAGAAATAAAAATGGAAAATAGCAGACATATTTTAACTATTAGATTACCCAGGTCCATTGTGAATTGAAAACCCACCTTTCACACTTGCTGTGCTTTTCCCTTAGAGTTACACGTGAATCTCAGTTTACAGAAACTGTTGTTGATTAATAGAAAAGTTACTGCTTGAGCATCAATTTACAGATACAAACATAGGAAAGACTGCAGTTGCAAGACAAATTAAAAATCAATTGTTAAAAAAAATTAATTGAAGTGCTTTTTAATTGTTTATAATCTTTACTTTTTAAAATATAGAACAGTTCTGTGGGGTATTTTTTTAATAGCCTTGTTTCATATTTTAGAGATCTAAAGTTCTTTACCATCAAAGAGCTTAGTGAGAATGCGGTGGGATGGGGGTGGTTATGAAAAGCCAAAAGACAAAAGCTATGATACTAAACAGAATATGCCTGCTGTCACAAAGAAATAACAGCAAAGAGCTACAGAAGATCAAAGAAGAGGAAATAAAAAACACAACAAAATCCTATTATATAGATAAGGATTCACAGAGGACAGGCATTTGAGTTGGGCCTTAAAGGAGGTAAAGGATTTTGATAAGCAGAGATGGAATGGGAAGGAGACCCACTCAGATTAATGGACTCAGCAGAAACAAAGTAATGAAAGAAGCTAACCCCAGGGGCTGTCTGTACAAACACCTGCAGGCCTACCTGACTGGAATATAACACATAAGAAAAACACTAATTGGGTGAAAGGCTAGGTTGGGTCTGTATAGGGTAATAACCTTGAATGACAAGCTGATGAGGCTACATAATTAAATATATTTAATTTTGTATGCTAAAGTGAACCACTGAAGGTTTTAAATTCAAGAATGGCATAATTAGGTAACTGAGTCTGGCAACACTGTATAGATTGGATCAGAGATGAGATGAGATTAAAGAGTCAACCACTTAGATGACTCCTTCCAAAGTCCAAGTGAATGATAAGGAAGAGTCAACTCAGGTAGAGATAGTGTCAGTGCAAAGGAGGAAGAATACCCTAACTACTGCATAGCAAGTATCTTAGCTCAGGCTGCCAGAACAAAATGCCATAGATGAGGAGACTTAAACAACAGAAATGCATTTCCTCACAGTTCTGGAGCCTGGAAGTCTGACATCAGGGTACCAGCTTGATCAGTTTCTGGTAAAAGCCCATATCCTGGCTTGTATACAGCCACCTTCTCACTGTGCCCTTACATAGCCACTGTCAAATTAGGGCCTCATTTTATCGACCTTCTTTAATACTAGCTACCTCCCCAAAGTCCTATCTCTAAATACAGTCACTTTGGGGGTTAGGGCTTCAATGTAGGAGTTTTGAGGGGATGCAATTCAGTCCATAGTGCTGTGTGTAAGTCACGGGACTTAGGAATCGGTTGGATATGAAAGGTGCAGGACAGAGAAAAGGTGCCGAAAGAATTCTGAGGGTTTGAGACAGACTCCCAGAAAGATGGTGCCATTCTTAGAAACGGGTAAGGCTGAAAGAAGATCAAGGCACTGAGCAAGAGTAGAGGGCGAGGGGCTTTTGTAGACACATTAAGTTTGAGTTTCTGGCAGGATAATCAAGGGAAGGTATTTATCAGACAACTGACCTATTCGTGGAGAGTATGATTCATGTGATATGCAAAAAGAATGAAGTCTTACTTAACACTAAAAACAGAACAAAAAGGAATGAAAACTATGGTGATATAATTAGGCTAAAACATATCAATATAAAATCAGAAGTATATGTGTATGATCCAAACCATAGAGTTAGGTAATCTAGCCAGCCCACATTATTGTATATTTAGTCACCATCTTGATAGGTAGATATAACATTAATAAAGTACTGGCCACATGCATACCCATATTGTTCTTAATGAATGATGCTGTAGCCTGCCTACCCAGACTGTGGGCTGCTCTGGGTCAGTGACCCAGCAAATCCATGTTTGTATCTCAAGCACTTAATGTGGTGTATGGCATAAAGTCAGGGATCTATCTATAAATGTGGAATGAGTCACTCCCCGGAAAAACAGGCTGAGTCATGGACACTCCAACTAATTTCACCTCTAGACTTTATATTATTCATATAAAATAACACTGTAGGAAGCCAGGCACTAGGTATGGCTCTTAATGGAATGTTCTGTACTCTGACATGTTTGCTGTAGCTGCTATAATAATGATGCCAAATACAGGTTAAGACCACAGAGGGCCAGCTACATGTGTCTAAGTCACTCATCTACTGTCACAACACAGAAAAAAGAATGACTGGGTGTTAGGGCAACTGGATAATAAGAGCTCACTTAAAGTGAAGCACTTTCAAACACCTCAGCCATGGAATTTGTTTTCCAAAACTATTGTACTGTTTCTAATACAAAACAACAGCAATAGTAAGAAATGATCATTAAGTGTCTACATAACTCAGACATTGTACAAAAATATGTCACACGCATTATTCACTTCACCCTTACAAGACCAAATACAGCAGATACTGTTATTATATATTAGTTTCCCAGGAGAAAACTAAGCTCATAAAGCTTAAATATCCAGTACCTATAGATAAAGATCCCTAAGTAATTGACACTACACAAACATCATTTATTAAGGCAAAGAAATAACAATAGAAGTCAGAGACAAGATGGGGCACCTGGGTGGCTCAGTTGGTTGAGTATCTGACCTCGGCTCAGGTCATGATCTCACAGTGGTGAGTTCGAGCCCCACGTCAGGCTCTGTGCTGACAGCTCATAGCCTGGAGCTTGATTCAGATTCTGTGTGTGTCTCTCTCTCTCTCTCTCTACCCCTCTCCCACTTGCTCTGTCTCACAAAAATAAATAAAAACATTAAAAAAAAAAAGTCAGAGACAAGGTGAAATACATACATACATTTGGGTGTATGGCCTGTGTATATTTATATATACATATATTCTTTAATCTCTTATTTTAAGTTAGAATTCTTTTTTTTTTTTAATTTTTTTTTAACGTTTATTTATTTTTGAGACAGAGAGAGACAGAGCATGAACAGGGGAGGGGCAGAGAGAGAGGGAGACACAGAATCTGAAACAGGCTGCAGGCTCTGAGCGGTCAGCACAGAGCCTGACACGGGGCTCGAACTCATGGCCGTGAAATCATGACCTGAGCTGAAGTCGGACACTTAACCGACCAAGCCACCCAGGCGCCCCTTAAGTTAGAATTCTGATGGTTCTTTACAACTGCGTGATTCCTTAAGGAATTCTGGCATATTCAAATTCAGGCAGAAACAGTGACTGTAAGCATGCTCTAAAAAAAAAAAAAAAAAAAAAAAAAAAAAAAGACAAATTTTGGAAATAGAGCCTGGAGCCTGGTCTCCTGTAGTTCTCTCTCCAAGTATTTTCAGTGGGACAAATATTTGGAAGATGGCAGTAGTATTTATTTTTTAAGAAATATTTTGCTGACCTTACCTTATAGGTCTATAGGAAAAAGATCTAACATATTTTCATCCAAGAGCTTTTCATTTTTTTTCTTCTTTATAATTTTTCTTTTATTAATGTTAGGCATATAAATAGTTTAAGAAGTTAACTGTTATATTTAAGGCTTATGATGAAACACAGCAGTAAGGAACATGAGTTATTTGAGAGTTGGAAGGCATCTGAATGATGCTGTATTTATTTAGGTAGTAAGGTGGTACACTGACTGGAACGAGGATAGAATCTGCAAAAGCCAATAAGCTCACTTTTTTTCAGTATGAAAAACTTATCGGTTCACTCAAACCATTAGTCGTTAAAATCCAAGGTCTCCTTTGAAATGGTTTTATAGTAAAATGAATGCATTATTAGTTATTTGTTCAAAATCTATAGTGAAGAATCTTGACTCTAATACTTGGATTTACAGCGGAGATTTGGAAAGATGTGGGAAACATACGAGACACTCATCAAGAAGGAGAAATGTTGCTTGTGTCTAACATCACGATATTTTTTAAGATTGTCACAACCCTGATTTTCTCTAATTCAGAAAGCACACATTCTCCTAGGCCTACCAACAGGTCATTTTGTCATCTCAGTGAAACTTGGATTTCAAAGGAATGTGCAGCTATAGGCAATCCTTAAACAATAAAGTAAATCTGTTGCCCAAAGCTCTCATTTCCTGAAAACTCTAGTACGGCACTAACAAGCCAAATTGGAGCATTCCACACATTTCTGAACCTACTTCTCTGAGTCACAGGCTTTCTCCTGGGTGAATCCAGGTATACTTAACTCCTACATATGTTGTTATTATAACTCATTTCCAACATAATTTAATTAATTTAATAAAGAATTGCAAATACCCAAACGAGGTATAAAAGGATTGACTTCAGAACTATTATTATAAAGAACATTTTCATCCATTTGAATATTCTTATTCCATTTCATATTACATACAAAGGACTAGAAAAAAGTCTAGAATTTATACATAAATTTATACTTTTTTTCTAGAAAAAAGTCTAGAATTTATACATAATAATGGAAAATCCTATATCTGGAAGAAATGTAACAGCAGCAAAAAGTTAGGGTTTCCTATAAGTCTAAAAGCATTAATGTTGGAAACAGATCTGCTGTTACCAATGTTAAATATTAAGTATTTTCTCAGACTCTTGCCATCCCTCAACCGAACAAATCAGGGGCTAAAGCTTTAATTTCCCGCAAAGTAGCACTGAAGCAAAAAGCATTATAGTGGAACGAAAGTAAATTAGCAATACATATTTTCCCTGTATTTCACATGCAGGCACTCCTATACTAATAATTTCCCAAACCATTTATTGAAAACTATAAAGAAACTATTACAAATGGTGGTTAAATTCCTAACCTGGCCTGTTTAATTCTTAGTAAAACCAAATAGTGCTGCCTCGCTAAATAGAATGTTTATAGCCTGACAGTGTTCCAAGATACAACTTCGTCATTATTTTCTGTAAGGATATTTTCCCAAGCAAGTGGAATACACTTGGGAGTTAGTTATTCACTCTTTTAACTAATAATTTTTGAATACTGCTTCATGGCAGTCATTTCTTGGGACTGGTATATGTTGGTGGCCAATAAGTTATCAACAAGATTGCTGCCCCTTTGGAGCTTCCTTTCCTCTAACAGAACACAAATACATAAGATTGTGGTCATTTCTATAAAGAAAACAAAGCAGGGTAAGCAATGGTAGTTGGGAGCCTTCTCTACTGCCCAATTTCAGCAGCTGATAGATACAAGCTGAAATGGCACGATCACGGCCAGAAAGCTAGACCCTCACCCGCTGCCTTTTCAGAGGGGAATATTTCAACCAGCAGATAGATCCCTGGCTTACAACTGTCCCCAAGTTTGAAAGTGCAAATGTAACACGTTCATGTGCATTGTCAAAATGCACCAAGATGCAGTTTGTGAACTAGCGTGGGGTTTTAGTAGTCGTATTGGTGCGAACACTAAAAACTATCACTTTACATCTAGAGACTTTAAGTTCTTCCACATATACAGTGTTGCTTAATTCTGTAAACTAAGATACCTCTGTTGACCTAGATTTAGTTGGTCCTGGCTCATTATACCTGCTTCCCAATGAAAGGCAATCTCTAGTAACCGGCTATACACAACTGTTAGCTTACCAAAGTGTCAAATGTCAAGCGAGAAAGAAAATAATCCAGAGACCGAGGAAAACAAATGACCTAGGTTTTGATACACTCATGTGCTGAAGTATTTCCAAATAATAACATGTGTTTCATGTTTCCAAACTTTTAACATAAAAAAAAAAAAAAATGTTGGAGAAGGTAGTTTCTATAATCCATCCATAATGAATTAACTCTTCTTGCTTGGGCCGGGCACAAAATTACTTACAATACACTAGTAAAAGTTCCCCTTGGTACAGACATTTTCAACCAGTTAGCAGAGAGGGAAATAAACTTTGACAGCAGTCAGGCAACACTAACATGCTGCCCCATGTGACTCATATGAAGACAGCCAGCAGTAGCCTGTACAGCCGGTCCCCTTGTCACTTCCTGGAGCACTCAGTATTTGATGGACCTAGTGCCACAGCACTGTAACTGAAAATACTCTTTAGCAGTAGAGAAAGTCAACAGGCCTCTCCCTGCTGGTAATAAGGAACCCAATTACCAACTTCTGTTGTGTGTATGTCACGGCTGCAGTCGTACTGCAAAATTGCTATTGTGTTTCCATCTGCCAGTTTCAGTGTGCTTCTGGGAACCGAGCTAGAAGATTTAAGTTCTTTCACAGAAATTTTTTTTTTTTAAACTAGAGTTTACAGCTGACAAGGGATATTTAAATAATCGAAGAGGCATTATTTTCTAGCCAATCCCAAATCAAGAAGACCAAGGTGCTAAAAAGGCAGAGTAAAAACAAAATGAGTATTTCCTGACTTGGAATAACTCATTCCCATGCAAACTTGTTGAGAAAGGTAAGATTCGGTATAAGGATGCATTAAAGAAACCCCCTTGACTTCCTGGTGGTATGCTATAAACTACTGACAACACGTCAGTAAATGTTCACCGCTGTAAGAAGGCAAACTGAGTTTCCAACTGAACTCAGGGGAAGTCATTTTACTGTTCTAACAGTCAACTCGAATGGCTCCCACAAGAGTTAAAATTTTTTTTTCAAGTGCAAATGATTTTTTCTTTATATCATCCTTAGGAAGATTAGAGGGTATGGGACCTTACCCATATATTTGAAAAATAGAATCAAGCTTCAAAAGATTAAGGGGATGTCCTAAAGTCATCTAAATTATCAGAAACACAATGAGGTCCAGAGCCAAATTTCCTGGTGGGATGATAACCTGGGTGAAGCTATAAGGGAACTGGCAGAAAATGCTGCATAATCAATCTTCTGGAAGACTCTGAGGCCCCTACAAAAATCTCTCCCAGCTGTCAACCACCTTTCCAGACTCCACGCATTCTATGTAATCCCTCCCAGGATGAAAGGACGGATAGAAGTAAATGGTGTGTGCTCTCTTACAGCAAAACATGCTGATGTGACTTGGAAATTTTTCAAAAGATTACTACAAACTCTGGCATTGCCCAAAAGGCAAATTGAACAATGAATTATGACATTTTGGCCTCAAATTTCAAAATGCATTTTCTTCTTGTATATAAACAAGAACCATAATAAATAGACTGGATCACCAAAGTAAAATAAGTAATTTCAAGAACAACTTTTTTTCAACAAAGGGTAAATGTGCCACTGAATTTTGGTACAAGTACTAGTAATGAAATCAACACTAAAACAAGGAACCCATTTCAATGCTGTTATTTTTCTCTTCTTTTATATTTATCTCATTTTTTGTATTAAGTTTTCTTTACTGAATATGCATTATATCCAGTAATAAAAAAATAGAAGAAAAAATAATTTTTAGAAAATATTTTTTCTGTGGTCACAGTACAAAATTTCTACTTTAAGAAAAACATTCTGAAAACAAAATTTCAGGTCATGTTTGCAGTCATTAGTGTGTAATAAAGAATTTAGATTGTCCCTAGTTGAATCTAAGTGTTGAATGAAGTGTCCTTGCATCCTGCCATTTTTTTTTTTAACCAATTAGTGTTTAAATATATGTATGAGCCTCAGTTTTCTCATCTTTGGAATGGAGATAAGAATACCTATTTCCCAGATTTCTTTGAGGATTACATAAGATATTACGTATTCAGAGTATATCACAAAATTTGGCATATAGTGAGTTTTTTCACTCTATAACATGCGTGTGCAAATCTGCTTACGTTTTAAGACTGATGTCTATCTTGCCAATAATATATTAATCTGTACACATATTACCACATGTGCCAAATAGGAAAGGGTTCACCTAGTTTTTAATGAGGCAAACTCTGATAGGCTACTGGACACTGACACTGAAGTGACTGAAGCCGACATTGAATTTCTGATGGTGATATTATTTTACTTAATACAAGCCTTAACTACCCATGATTATTACTGACACATTCACTTACACAAATATTTTTATGTTGTCTACACTATGCAGGGTTGGGTGCTATGTGATCTAAGCAACACAAGGCAAGCATACCTATACTCCATTTTCAGAGAGTTACAATTTAATAATAGAGCTAAGACACATGACCCATCCTTATGATGAAACTACAGATATTAGTTTTTAAGTATGAACAGACAAGGTGTCAAGACTGATTCCACTGTTGTCTTTGAGACAAATCATTCAGCCCCAGCTTTTCCTATGTGTTTCTTCCTAAGACACTTCATTTAAATAGTTAAATGAGTTTATTCAGATGCATAAGAACATACTATTTTGAAAAAAAATGAATGAGATTCATGTATACTTTAATCCAGAAAAAATCTACAATACCATAAACTCCACATGAATAAGAAATTCATGCAAACTAGCTGTCCCTTAATTTATATTATACTGTGAGCTAGTAAATACTTAATAACAGAGGATAGGTTTAGAACAAAAACATATCCAGATTCTATGTTCTGAATAAATATCCACCATATACTTTCCTTCATTTTTCAAAATTTAAGATGACCTGGCTTCATAGTTAAGGGATCTATGTGAGGAATTTTCATGTATACATATGTTTCATGTACAGTATATGTATGTATATTTTCATGTATACATATATGTATCTCTTCTTCTGGAGCTGAATTCACCTTTCTGGGGAAGAACCGATTTTATACACTTTAGATGGGGCTGACACAGAAACCAAACCCACCCCAGCCTCTGTCATAGGACACTATAGCTCAATTTATGGACTCTTCTTCCTGGACACCTTAACTGGTTGAGAGGTTCCCCACTCTCTGGCAAATTCCCTAAATTATTTCAAGGAACCACTTAATTTCATAACTTGAAAATTAATCACCAAATGCTAGGATATTAAATATTAATATTAATTTTATTCATTATTACAGAATGCTTTATTAATTGCTTCTCAAATAAAACTGCTTAAAGTGAAAACAAGTCGATAAAACTGTGTGACCGGGTAAATGCTACACGCTTCTTTACAAAGTTATCTCAAACCCTGGCATAGTCCACACAGCCTATTGAATTTCACCCCATGTAGTTACAGTGAGGGCGTCCAATTGAAATATGAGCAGCTCCTTCAAATTTAATACATAACCCATGATGTCAATTTCAAAAATTTACATTTGCATATTAAATCTGGAAAAGAAATGGGAAACAAGTGAACAAAGTAAATAGGCAGAACTTTATAGTGAATGGAAGACAGCAGCCCCTACAAGTTGGTGTTCAAATAATGCAGGATGAACACCAGCAAAAACTAAATTATTTACATGAGTCTGCCCAACATACATTTGGAAAGTAGACTATTCGGGAAAAGAGTCTAAGTAGAAGTGATGTGCTAACTGTTCACAAGAGTTTCTAACTGTTCATATTTCATATTCTTCTCAAATGAGGTGTTGCAAATTGTACTTCAAATACCCAGAAACATTTTGAAGTCTTGGCAGTACTAGTAGTTAGATAAATAAGCTAATACTCACTGATATTTTATATTAAACAGACACACATACATATACGTATACATATTAACTCACATGGTCTTCTTAATAAGCTTAAAAGGCAGATAATATGATGGCCACCCCCTTCTAGAGATAAGGATATTAGGCACTAAGGGTCACAGGTAAGGAGCACGATCTGGGTTTGACTCTGTGCTGCTTGATTTCGGAAACCAGGTTCCTAACCTAACTATAACTGACATCCTTCCCTTCACAGGTAATTGTAGCAATGAGAACATGTTTGCTATGATTTTTTTTTTCATTTTCATCTCCCCACACCTAACTGATCCAAACCAGGCTCTATAAAACTTTAGCCTGACTTGGTACTTCTCTAATGCAATAGAACTAGATGAATCCAGCACGCCTTTTAATGTCAGAACCGTCAGCATAGAGGGAGGGGGCCAGGAGGAAAGAGAGGCCAGAGGAAGTGAAGGAAACATACAAAGAGACAGAGACAGATTTAAATATCCATTTAAACCCACTGTGCTCTGGTTACAGAATAATCTAACACTCTTGCACCTCCTCCTCCACTACCTGCAATAGTAAAGGGTTTTAGGCACATGCATGTGCCTAACATGCATGTGCCTAAACAATAGAAAGAAAAAAAAAAACCTGTGTTTAACTTTGTATTCCATATTTATTTTAACTAAATTTTTTGAAGATAAAGCCATCCTTATACATTACAGTTCGGTTCTTTCATATTTAGTTGCTCTGGTTGTCCCTTTTACAATATAACTTTTTATTTTTAAATAACTTACGCCTCACCAGAAGTTGTAGAAGAGGCTCAGATTATTGTGTGCCTTTCACCTGGCTTCCCCCAATTCCAGCCTTCATTTTTTTTTGTTTTTCTTTTTGTATGAGGGAAAGCAAATGGACTGCTTTACTTCCAAATCTACCATCTGAAAGAGGGAAAATAATACTTGTGCAGAAAGCACACCACTGGCCTGCAAGGTGGCTTCACTGCAGGACTCTTGAAGAAGCTTTGAGCAGACATAGTGAAACCCTGGCCTCGAATGTTAAACCTACTGGCAAACTGCCCTTGCACAGTATGGTCTTCGTCATGGGTGCCAACAAGACTTGGCCTCATTTAAAAAGAAAAATAGCTCAGCCGATCTTTGTGGCAAAGTTTTTGAACACTTAACTGAATTCAATTAAGACGGGAAAAAGGATTTGCCCTAATACATGCAGAATAAAAAATCTTTGTTTTTATTTTTTCCTCTAGAGAGCTCACTCTTCTCAAATGAGAAAGGACATCTCGTTTAGTATAAAAAAGATGAATTGTAATAAAGAAAACTTAAAAGACTTTGCATCATGACAGATTACGTTCAAGAGCAATATTTAGGGGACAGGTTAAGGGAACAGCTGGTACAATTAAGGCCTGAATGTGCAGTCTGTGGTTGAAAAGAAACTGAAGAGCATTTAATCATATGGACATTGTGTATTTTTCAAGAAATGAAACCTCCAATGTTGCTTTTCCCAGACTAAGGTTAGTGAAAAATCTCTGAGACTGTTTTTATTACTTTGGGCCCTCAGCCCAGTTTTAATCACCGTTAGGGAAACAGGGAAACGGGGCTCTGACCAGGATAGTATGTTTCACTTTCAAGATAGCTCGTGGAAATACAGCAATATATTTCCAAAATTATGGCCAGAATTATAAGAGAATTAAAAAAAAGAAAAAAACATCGTGGGAGGATAGCAGTTTGACTATTTTACTTTCCTCTGTAAATGAGACTCTTTCTTCAGCATCCGTTTACTGAGATGCTTAATTCCAAAGTAAGAGAGACAATCCTAAGTCAGAGGTCAATGGATCTTATTCCTAACTGACTGTTACCACTTTTAGGTGGACAGGACTCTTATTTCCAAAATTAAGATCTATCATTATGTTCTTAGAGAAGGCCTCAGCTTAAAATTTGTACCAGTTTGTAAAGTATTTTCTAAATGTTTGTTTCTTCTGGAGTCTTTTTCCTCTGTCTTGGAAGGTAAGAAACTTACTTTTTGAGATGAGAAGTTCTCACTAGAATAAAATACATTCAATCTGAAAGGATAAAATCATTTTAACATTGAAAAAGTTGTCTATCTTGAGGGAGGGAAAGTTTTGTCTAATAAAAATCCAACATTTACCGCCTGACATCACATTAATTCTTTAACAATTTTCCTAGACAATGTTCATAGAAGGCTCTAGAATAGTACTACATTGTGACCCACCCTATTCATATTTCTTGTACTTAGGTACTTAGAATGTATGTTCCACAGAAGTTGAGATAATACATAGCATTAAAGTAAAAAATGTATTAGAAGAGAGGAGAATGCATACATACAAAGGCTGATACTTATTTAGAATTGATATATAAATAGACGCTAAGAACTATACTTCAAAATGGCATTGTTGTTTTATGAATACATATAAAACCAGAAGGATGGTCGCTTCCATTAGAACATGGCAATAGTGATTTGACCCTTAAGTTGTACTTCACTATTTCACATAATTTCTGGTTAAGAGTTTTGTGAGACTTTTCTTTCAAATATACTCTTTGTATAAGAATATACCTATTAGACATTTATTGCTAAATAAGTATTATTCTTCCCCTAATGTTATAGAATATTTTGCTCTCAAGACCCTGCACTGGAATGAGAAGAAGAGGAACACTTGTAGTTTAGTGTATACAGTGGTTTCAGTTAAAAATATATGACTAAAATTCCATCTGCAATTTATAATTTTATAGTAAATAAAGAAAACACAAAACCTTACAAATAAGTATTTTTAAGACCTGACTGAAGGTGGTTTTACATTCCCTGGCTTGTGATTTGTCTATCACATGTGTTTATATCATAAGCACATGGTAGGATGTTAACCTCTTTTATGCAAACTTTATGACATAAGCAATGCTCCACCAGAATACATTGTGTTTAAGGATTTATGACTATAAATCAACTTTCCAGTCTAACGGACCAAGATAAGGAAGAGAGAGCTAAACTCACTCCTCTCCATATATACAGAAAATTATTAGGTAGGGAAAATGTGCTTTCCACTAAATGAAGGATAGTATAGTGAAAAGCTATCACTTGCAAAAAGTCTCTATTTTAAATTATACTTGAAATTATCCCTGTTAGGAGGGAGAGGATAAATCATGACCAAATTGGATTCAGAAATACTACTGGCTGAATTGAGAAAATGACCTATGTTCTCCTCATGCCTGTTTATAGGTTTAAACTAGATGTATCTATGTAAGCCTGGAGTAACAATTCCCATGCATTTTACTTGCTGGCAAGTAAAATATTACTTAATTTTTTGTCTGAAAATCACTCACTTCAACCTCCAAGAAACACTGCTTTTTCCTAGTATTTTTTGACTTACTGAAGTTGCCATTTGTTATTGACATGCACATTTAATTTTTGTAATACTATATATATATATGTATATATTGTAATATATATATTGTAATAACATGTAGTTGGTAATATATGTATCATATAAAATGTATGATATTTTTATAACATGTAATTGGTAATATATGTATCATATAAAATGAATGATATTTTTGTAATAACATATATTGGTAATATATGTATCATATAAAATGTATGATATTTTTATAATAACATATATAAAATACACACCTCCCCACTGTCTTTCTCATAACAATACTGATCTCAAAACTGAGGGATACTGAATATATCATGCTGAATATAATGAGAAACCTTTTGTCAGAAACTAATATTGAGAATCCTTTTCCCATAGATTATGCTTTTTTCCTAGGTTATTGGAATAATCGAATAATAACTATTTTAAAGGCTGTGTGATTGCCTTTCTACCATCCTGTATCATGTGACATGGAGGGTCCTGTCATATCATATGGAGGACTCATAATTTCCTTTTCTGGCCAAGACAAAAAATCCAGCTGACAAAACATATGCATAAAGGCATTGTCTTCAGGCACTTAACAACATTTTGCTCCACTGAATTGCAGTGACTTCCTAAAACCTAGATCAAAGGTAAATACGTCCACAAAGATCAAATCACAAATCAGTTGTAACCAAAATTGCTTTGGTTCATCTCCTGGTGGAATGCCCATATCTCAAGCTCCCCTTGGGTTAACCACTACAGAGTGCATCTAAGGTAATGAGTACTCATTTCTAAATTTCCCTCCCCAGATTGGTTCAATGTCACAAAACACTACGAATCAGGTTTGTGAAATGTGAGTAAAGTGCTGGGTAGTGTACCCTCAACTGGTGAAACCAAAGAGAAATAGTAGGGTGGGGATTGCATGGAGTGAATAAATGCAGTAATCTGGAGAAACTACTAGAACTGATATATGAATTCAGTGAAGTTGCAGGATACAAAATCAACGTGTAGAAATCTGTTCCATTTCTATACACGAATAATGAAACAGCAGGAAGAGAAATTAAGAAAACAATCCCATTTACAATTGCACCAAAAAGAATAAAATACCTAGGAATAAACCTACCCAAAGAGATCAAAGACCTGTACTCCGAAAACTATAAAATATTGATGAAAGAAATCAAAGACAACACAAAGAAATGGAAAGATATTTCATGTTTGTGGACTGAAAGAACAAATATTGTTAAAATGTCTATATCACCCAAAGCAATCTACAGATTTAATGCAATCCCTATCATAATACTAACAGCATTTTTCACAAAACCAGAACAATCTTAAAATTTATACGGAAGCATGAAAGACCCTGAATAGCCAAAGCAATTTTGAAAAACCAAAGCAAAGCTGGAGACATCAGAATTCTGGACTTCAAGTTATATTAAAAGCTGTAGTGACCAAAACAGTATGGTACTGGAGTAAAAACAGACACACAGATCAACGGAACAGAATAGAAAACTCAGAAATAAACGCACAATTATATGGTCGATTAATCTCAACAAAGCAGGAAAGAATATGCAATGGGAAAAAGATAGTCTCTTTAACAAACGGTTTTGGCAAAACTGAACAGCGACATGCAAAAGAATGAAACAACCATTTCCTTACGCTACAAACAAAAGTAAATTCAAAATGGATTAAAGACCTGAAAGTGAGTCCTGAAACCATAAAAATCTTAGAAGAGAGCTCAGATAGTAATGTCTCTGACATCAGCTACAGCAACATTTTTCTAGATATGTCTTCTGAGGCAAGGAAAATAGAAGCAAAAATAAATTATTGGGACTACATCATAATAAAAAGTTTCTGCACTGTGAAAGAAATAATCAAAAGGCAACCTATTGAATAGGGGAAGACGTTTGCAAATGACATATTTAATAAAGGGTTAGTATCCAAAATATATAAAAAACTTTTAAAACTCAACACCCAGAAAACAAAAATAATCCAATTAAAAATGGGCAGAAGACATGAACAGACATTTCTCTCAAGAAAACATTCAGATGGCCAACAGACACATGAAATGATGCTCAACAGCACTCATCATCAGGGAAATGCAAATCAAAGCTACAATGAGGTATCACATCACCCTTGTCAGAATAGCTAAAATTAAAAACATAAAAAAAAAAATAAGCAGAAAGTGTTAGTGAGTATATAAAGAAAAGGAGTATGTAAAGAAAAAGGAACCCTCTCACACTGTTGGTGGGAATGCAAACTGGAAACAATTATGTAGTTTCCACAAAAAGTTAAAAATAGAACTACCATACAATCTAGTAATCACAATACTGGATATTTACCCAAAAAATACAAGAACACTAATTCAAAAGGATACCTGCCACCCTGATGTATATAGCAGCATTATTTACAATAGCCAAATTATGGAAGATTTGTTCAACATCCACTGACAAATGAAGGGAGAAGAAGATGTTGTAATATATACAATGGAATATTATTCAACCATAAAAAATGAAATCTTGCCATTTGCAATAACATGGATGGAGCTAGAGAGTATAATACTAAGTGAAATAAGTCAGAGAAAGACAAACACCCTATAATTTCACTCATAAGTACAATTGAAGAAATAAAACAAGTGAACAAAGGAAAAAAAGAGAGACAGACAAACTAAGAAACAGAGTCTTAACCATGGAGAACAAACTGATGGTTACCAGAGGGTAGGTTGGTGGGGGGATGGGTGAAATAGGTGATGGGGACTAAGGAATGCACTTGTGATGAGGACTGGGTGATGTATGGAAAAAAAATGCAATAAGTTGGAAATACTAATATTCTCTCCTACTGAAATCTTAAAAAAGAAATATACAATACTATTCAAAAAATACATGCTGCAAAATACCATGGTATAAATATGGCTAATCATTTTTTGACAAGGTAGTTTTAAAAGAGTAATTCATAATTTTAGTTTTGTTCTCTGATATGTTCTAATTTATTATTAGTTGCTTCATATCTAAGCTCTTTATTAAATGCATCATAAACTAGTCTCACACATACTTCAGAGGACTCTACTAAGAATTCTTGTACCTTTTTACTTATAAGCCACAACTATCTTACAAAAGTAGGGCGCCTGGGTGGCTCAGTCCATTAAGCGTCTGACTTCGGCTCAGGTCATGATCTCACGGTCGTGAGTTCAAGCCCCGCATCGGGCTCTGTGCTGACAGCTCAGAGCCTGGAGCCTACTTCAGATTCTGTGTCTCCCTCTCGCTCTGCCCCTCCCCTGCTCGTGCTCTCTCTCTCTCTCCTTCAAAAATAAATAAAAACATTAAAAAAAATAGTTTAAAATAAAAGTAGACAACTATATATCTCTATTGTAGCTCTATGTCTATCTCTATCCCCAAGTACAAAATTTAAAATTAAAATCCAGACATTTGGGGGTGATAGCTCTTACTAAAATCGTGCAGGTCCCTTGATGAAAATGTGCTTGGTTAATGCAGAATCCTCAAATATATATGTGACAATAGCTCCTTCTACCTCTTAGGCTCTGTTGTAGCCTCTTCCCTCAAGTCCCTAACTCTGTAACAAATGGATTTTCATTAATTAATTAATCTACATTAAAATACTCACAGGAATGAAGGGGAAAAAAACATTTCTACTTGTAAATAAATCTTCCAAATGTTGCTAATTAGTTTATGATTATTTATTTTCCCAGCAAAAACTAATTATTGAGAACCAACAGCTTGTGAATCACTTGTCAAACATGTAGGATCCATAGGTGAACAAAATACGGTGGTGGACACAGACCAGCCCAAATACACCACAGTACCCGGTGGGTAGTGCAGTAACAGCTGCCGTGGGGACAATGTTCTACGAAACCTTGACTTGAGGTTTGGCTCGAGTTGGGCCAGAGAGCAACACCCTGCCCCTGGAACTCAGACTGTGATACTAGCCATCAAAGGTCTTCGTCTGATGATGAGAGAATCAGAAGAATATAAAATACGTATATACATAAAAATAACCTGGAACACATTTGTATCGATTGACAATTCTTAATTCACTATTTTTTCTTTCTGTAAAACAAGACTGGACTAGAAGATCTCTAAACTTCCTTCTAATTCAGTGCTAGGATTCTATTAAGTAGTATCACTATTTTATACAAATTCACAATTGTCTGTTCTTGGATGTAAAACAATGACAAAGCAACAACTTGGCAATAACTTTCAATTGAGCAGTCTGAGCCATTCATAACTGTGTTATATAATTGTCTTTTTTTTTTTCTTCCTCCTTCAGGTTTTAGGGGCAAAAAGTCCTCAGTAGTTAGGGTTTAATTTCTCTTTCTTTCATCAGGAAGAGCCACTTAAATGCTGATGCCTCTGTCATCAGTAATTTGATAAATTATTACTTTCAATCTTTTGGAAACAAAAAGCATGGACTGCAAGCTTTAGCTTCCCTTGAGGTTCACCCAGCCCTAAGCCTAAGGAGGGTTACTTTATAAGTCCAAAGTAACTCAGAGCTGGGCCCACCCATTGGAATGCTGGTCTAATTGTAGCCAAGAACCTGGACTACTTTTCAGCATGGTGTTAATATACCTGCAACAATCCTAAGGGACCCATTTTCTCCTTAATACACCCAGATGCGAATTTAAGTCCCTGGCTATTGGCCCAGACACACACTGGCTCTGAGGGGCATCAGTAATGATATCCCAAAGGGGCTCCAAGTGAAAATTAATATTTGACTGTTTTCCAAAACATATCTAGTATATTAACCTAATTGAAAATCTTCAGGATAAGGCGGGTGGGGACAGCAGTACAGCTGAAACCTCTTCTAACCATACCATTTGACTTATTCATCTTTTTATTGTAGCAGTGAAAATGTGCAATACCTAATTTCCATGAGCTCCCCTTAAGGACTTTGTAAAGCCAGAAAAGCTTTTCAGACTTTTTATTTATCTTTTTTAATTTTTAATGTTTATATTTGAGAGAGAGAGAGAGAGAGAGAGAGAGAGAGTTTGCAAGCAAGGGATGGGCAGAGAGAGACAGAATCCGAACGAGGCTCCAGGCCCCAAGCTGTCAGCACAGAGACCGACGCAGGGCTCAAACTCATGAGCTATGAGATCATGACCTGAACCAAAATCAGATGCTTAATTGACTGAGCCACTCAGGTGCCCCTGCTTTCCTGACTTTTTAAATCCAAAGCTCCCAATGCTCTGTGCAAGCAGTTGTGGCCCTTAGGAAGTGTTTCCTCTCTGTATTCACTTTTGGAATCCAGGTGTCTGATCTTGGAAGAAGACGGACGAGACTGGGGAGAAGGTGACCCTAGCTAACTTCAGAGCTGAAAGCAAACTGTGTATGGGAATCCTGATAGAGACAGAACCAAGGGTGGTGATGGGGCTGACCTTGAGACACTGTTGATGGGAAAGACAGGGTCTCTTCCTGATTAGGTTTTGCTTTTTACCCACTGTGGTTCAGTGGCATTACCTGCTTTAAATGGGTAAACACGCATGTGTGTGTGCACGGGCGCGCACACACACACACACACACACACACACACACACACACACACACAAGGGAAAGGGGATTATTGAAAAAACATTTTCTTAACTGAGTTTCTTCTCTAAATAGAGCAGAAGTCTACAAGGGAGGGAAGTATGTATAATTACAATGTAGCACAAGCTCAACCTGCTAAAGAAGACACATTAATAATATGCCCGATTAGATAAATATACGAGAGCACTTTGCCATATGTAATTTTTTTTTTTTTGCTTTTAAAACAGTGCCAAGGGGGCATTGCTCATCTACATGACAAGATGTTTCCAATGATCATCTTCTCCTGCACATCATCTGCCTTGCCCAAAGCATTGTTTGGATTTTCACTTCTTTCAATTACAAGTGTTTAAATTCAAACATGCCATACTAATTTTGAATACTGAAGATTTGCTATATTAAAAAAATATGGATGACTAAGGTCTGAAAGCAAACATGTGTGTTTGATGCAGCAAACCATAATAAAACTAGTAGGTGGGCTCTTGAGAATGTAGACCCACAGTGGAACGGAAACCCACAGTTCTTAAAAACTTATACAAGCCAGGCTCTCTCACATTTACTATTTCATTTAATAGCCACCACTTGCCAGTGAGAAAAGAATTTAATTTTCCATTTTGCAGGTGAAGAAATGGAAATGCATTCAGTTAGGATAACATAGCTAGTAAGTGGCAATGCTGGAATTCAAATACTAATTTGTGCAGCTGAAAGGCAAATAATCTTCATAATACTGTCTGCAAGCATGAGGTAATTTGCTTAGGCAATTCTTAGCCTGGGTAGGAACCAAGGCACTGAAGGTGGGGGGTGTAGGGAGTGGGGGGAGGGGTGGAATAGAGACAAAGAGAGACAAAGAGGTTGAGTGTGAAGGGAGGAAACAGCAGGTGTAGTAGAAAAGCAGAGAAAGGATAGAGTAGACTGAACATATCACTGCTTTTTCTCTTCCTAAGATGGAGAGGAAAATAAGGAAGGGCCCATTAATCACCAACGAAAAAAAAGGACACTGTGCATAAAAGGACACTGTGCATATACTTACTGGCATAGAGTCAGTAAAGGTTTTTAAGTAAAATACGAAAACTTGTGCCATATTAGAAACATATGAAAGAACTAAGGATATTCAACTTAGAGAAGAAGACACGGAGATGGGGCACAGTATCTGCCTTCTTATACTGGAAAAAAACCTTCTTATAGAAGAATATCAGACAAGTCATGAATAGTTTAAGGGAAGGACTTGCAAAATGGGCAAACTACAAGAGGTCAGGCTATGCCTTGATACTCAGAAGCTCTTTCTAGCAATGAGAAAATGTGGGAAGCTAACAAGAGATAATGAGCTCCTTAACATTATAGGAGTTCAAATAAAGGCTGAATGAACTCAGGTAATAAATTTGTTTAAAGGGGATCATGTATAAGGAATTGAACAAGATGATATCCAAGACCTCTTCCAACTCTCTGATTCTTATTAAGAAAATGCCACGATCTGATGCAGTCTGTGGCTCACAGTGTGGTCCTGAGAGTATCGTCCTGGATATTATCCTGGAACCTTCGGAGGCAACATATCCCGGAAGTTCGGAGCAGCAGAGAAATGTTCCCACATGTTGGCAGCCCGGGGCACTGGAGGAGTCAGATGGCTCTAAGTCCCATCCACATTGCTTGGCTGCCCTATGCCTCTGCTTCCTGTTTCCTCACCTACTAAGTAAGGGTAATACGTGCTCGGATCAAAGACATCCACATGGTTTAATTAGATACACTCTGTAAAACCCTTTGGCTAAGGTACCATATCATTATCTGTTGGTATAGATTGTGAAAACAAAAGAACAATAAAGCCTATGAGGCTGAGGACTGAAGGGATAGACCCTCCACCAGTTGAATCTAAAGTTTTGTGTGCTTAAAAATTACCGAACTCATAGGACTTTCAGTTCTCTTAAAAACTCAATTCACTTGCTCAGAGAGATATGGCAAAGCTAACCAGACAGATAAGGCCGGCCCAAACCTTAGAACAATTCTACTGGGCATGAAGATAAGAATGAAGGAAGGATGAGGATCTTTCAAGGACCAAGTACCAAATCCCATTATGTACAAATATGATGAAAAAAGCAAAAATCCCATCCTCAAGTTGGGGGTGGGAGGGGACAGGCTTAGGTAAACACGCAAGCAAATAAAATGGTGCAGGAGATCACCACTCATAAAGGAAGTATTAACCAGTTGCTGCAGTCAATTCTTAATTCTTTCATTTAACAAACTTTTATAGTGCTTCCTATGAGCCAGGAACCATTCTAAGTGCTTTTCATTTAATATAACCCTCAAAACAATCTAGGAGATAGGTACTATTACTGGCCCCGTTTTACAAACATGATAACTGAGGCGCAGGGATCTTAAGAAATGACACAGGTCTCATGGCTAGTAACTAGCAGAGCCGAGAATGAGCCCTGGCTATCTGTCCATGTTTTTTTCCTTTTTTGTTATCCTGCCTCTTCTGTCCAGACAAGAGAGAGTGAATGACTCTTACCCCCAGGGGAAATGCAGGAAGCAAATCAAGTGCTTTAGTAATAAGATCCATATGAGATTTTGGCTGGTAGAAGGGGAACAAAATGGCAAAACAGAGATAGAGAGGGTAGCACAGAAAAGGCATAATGAGAAGAATGGAATAAACAAATAAGGAATAAATAAAGAAGGAATGGTGGAAAATGGTGTGGGTGCAGGTTGGCTGGAGATGAGGGTCCATGAAAAGAAGCAGTGAAAGATAAACTAAGGAAAGCACATTTGCAAAATTATAAGTGGCCTTTATTGGTATGTTGTTGGAAGTTAGAATTTATCTTTTACAAACTGACAGACATTGGAAGTGACTAGTCAGGAGAGCGACAGGGTTGAGGATGGAATTTGGCAGCAGTCTGTAAGACAACGTGCTGGTGGTAGAAATGGAACAGAGACACTCCAATAAAGTCACAATACTTTTACAAGAGGGACATAAGGCCTGAACAAGCGGGGTGGAAATAAAAGTGAAAAGTAAGATACAGCAAAAACGGCACAACTTGAATAAATATAGAGGTGAGGGAAAGGTTACACTCTAGCAGAGTCTGGATGACAAGGTGGATGTCCTGTGTCCTCAGTAAAAATGGGAAAAAATAGGATAAATAGGAGAGGGTTTGGAGGAGGTGGTGAGTTCTAACGGGGACATACTGAGATTGAAGTACGAGTGGAACATTCAGGGAACAATGTCAACTGGTAGCTGGAATCTGGGAGGTTGGGGCAAGGAGGGGAAATCTAACTCCACGGACCAACACTCTCTAAGATCCCACATCCTAGTCAGGCCTACAGTCCCTCTCACCTAGTAAGATACCAGGTAAGCCTTTTATTTTGAAGACAGCAGGAATCTGATCTACTCCCTTCTTGGCTTATTAGCGCGTCATGGGTGAAATAAGTTCTTTTCAACCTGCTATTGCAGAAACAAATACAACTCCCTTCTTTAAGTGTTTTCATGGAGGAAGAAATATATAGTACTTGGATAATGGAATCCAACGATTCTGGCTTGCTCTTGGCTCTGTTATCCCTTAATTAAGTTACCATTTCAAAGTCCACATTTCTTCATCTGTATAATGGGTATCATTGCCACAAGATCAACTCTGATGGTGTATATAAAGTGTCTGGTACCTAGGAGTCCCCTGATAAATGTAGCTATAAACTGAACACTTATTATGGCCCAGGCACTCTAATTGCTTAGGCAATCTTCACAACGACCTTTAGTAAAGGTACTATTATTAGTCTCACTTTACAGGTAAGAAAACTAAGTCATAGGGAAGTTAGGTAACTAGTCCAGGGTCACAATCCTAGAATGTTGTTTTAGAATCAACTGTTTTAGAAAAAAATCAGCTTAGAATAAGGTGTCAAGATGAAGTTACTGTGAAAAAAGGAATGTGAAAGGTGCAGACAGTGATTTGCAGGTGACATCTGAATCAGGAGATAATACTGGAAACGTAATTGCATCGGGTGGCAAAGGCAGACACCAATAGCTTATAGAATCTCATTTTATTCTTAAATATATCTCTACAAAAAGCAGACAAAATCTGTAGTAGTATTCCTTGGACTAAATATCATTTCTCCAGAAATATCATGGGACTTTTATAAGAACGAGCCTGTTCAAAGTTTGGTGATATTTGAATACATACCTTCAATCTTAGCTTTAGGTAATTTGGCAAGGAAATGTTCTTCATAGCCTAAAGTAAGTGCTGGCATTTCTGATTCTTTTGGTCCCTTGCCCGGTAGTCTTAACTGGGTCTACACCTGAGAAGGACTTAGGCTTCACCATCACACTGTTCTTGGAAAATGAAGCATAGCCCACTGATGCACCTATTCTTAAAAAATCACACCTCTAGACACCATTAGAACAGGAAAAGGCTAACATCCCAAGAACTGACATATATCCAAGACCGAAGGGAATTTACTGAATAAACTGTCATTTCATGGAAGCCATAAATCACAGTGTTGTGAACACTACATAAGGAAATGAAATATAAAGTTAAAGGCCAAATAGTTACATCCTAGAGTGGAAAAAGTATTATTGTTCCTTGCAATAACTCAGATTATTAGAATGGAAAGAATTTTAGAAACCAAGTTTACTTTTCAATATGTGCTCTCTTTATAGTCATGTAATTAGCTCAGCTTGGAGAAAGCAGAGCAGAAACTCACTTTCTGATTTTCACTCAACGTGATGTTTTGTGTGTCCCTTTCTTTCAGCGATAGCAACTACAAAAGTTATGTTATGCGAATGCATTTTGCCCTTTAAAATGTGAAGAAAATATTTATAGCAAATGATATATTAGTCACCCCAATGATAGATTACTCATCCATATTTTTTATTCTATTTCGAAAGTGCCTTGACTGATTTAGTTTATTTTTCTTTCACTATTTTTTTAAAGAAAAAATATTTCTGGAATTACATAACTCACATTTTTTTTCTAAAGAAAATAAAATAATCCCTAAGTCAATTAACCTTTCTAAACCTTAATTCAAACTATAAAATCTAATTATAAAAGGAAAAGAACTGGCTTAAATCTTCTCTAACCCCCTTCCAACTCTATGACTTTATTAACCCATGACTTTTGGAAATAACTGAAGTGCCCAACAGCAAGAGAATGGTCATAGTCCATTCTTATGATAAAATGTATTCAGCCTGGAACAGAAATGTTATGACATGACATGAATATGGTAAAGCACAAAACAGTATACAATTATTCACACACAATTATAATGACCTGTGTATATATACACACACATACTCACACTAATTTAAAAAAAAAAAAGAGCTAATTAAAAAAAAAAAAAAGAGCATGTTTTAAAGAAGATGTTACAAAATTATTTCACTTGTTAGGGAAATAATACAATTTTAATTTGTCTTTATACTTTAAAAACTCTACTAGCTGTCCATAATGACCTTATATTATAAGTAGACAGAATTATTTTGAAACATCTATGTCTTTGTAGCCTTCCATTCAAGCTTATTTTTTAACCTGAGCATGTATATTATTAAAATATTATTGATAGGGTCACCTGGGTGGTTCAGTAGGTAGAGACTTTGGCTCAAGTCATGATCTCACGGTTCATGGATTCAAGCGCCACATTGGGCTTTGCACTGACAGCAAGGAACCTGCTTTGGATTCTCGGTTTCTCTCTCTCCTCTCTGCTCCTCCCCCACTTGCATGCACACACATTCTTTCTCAAAAATAAATAATTATTTTTTAAAAATTAGTGATAAATTCAAGATAATTAACTGTAGGATGGTTAATTGAATGCTGGATTGGGAAAATTATCACTACTGGAATCAATGAATAATGTACAATTTAATATCTATAGAATCATACCTCTGTTTTTCAGGAAAATTGAAATAAAAATAATTCTTTCAGGAATAGAAATATGTCTCCTCCCACAGGATCCTGAAACTTCCCCCTCCCTAAAGAACAAAAATTATCTAATAATGTTACCAAAAGAGTCTGTCAACAGTTTTTCTTCCTTAGGCAGCATAATTTGAGTAAACTGAAGTTATTTCATTGAAATTATTTTAATTAATCACATGTAGGGATTCTTAACACATTATTTCAAGGGTAGAGAATAGTTATAAATACCTATAGAAATTTATATTATTTTCATCCAAAATAGTCATGCCTATTCCTCAGAAAGAAGACTAAAATTAAAGCTATGTCAACAAGCGACAAGCTAGTCTTATTTTGGTACTAAGATGGAATAATCTATTTTATTTTTTTAAGTTTATTTATTTTTGAGAGAGAGACAGAGAGCATACATATGTGTGAGCAAGCAGAGGGAGAGGGACAGGGAGAGAGAGAATGCCAAACAGGCTCTGCACTGTCAGCATAGAGCCCAACACAGGACGCAACCCCATGAGACCGGGACCTGAGCTTAAATCAAGAGTCAGACACCTAACCGACTGAGTCACCCAGGTGCCCCAATTAATCTATTTTAGTGAACCACTGCAATCATTCATGAAATTTGGAGTGGCACAGAGTGTGGTTTCAAATTCCAGACTTGCTACTGTAGACTGACCTGTTGATGATAAAAAAATAATAGAGCCCATTCACCCTAGTCATTCATTCAACATTCCTGAACTCTGTGATTTGTGCACCTGTGACATTCATCAAGTTAAGAATTGGATGTCTCAGAAAGAGAAAGTTGTTTGCAAACCACTCTAAATCTAGGGACATAGAAATAGTTCAACAGTGAGCAATCCCTACATCGATAATTTTATTGACTTTACTGAATCTAGTCTCTAATTTGACTCCAGCTTATAATAATATTTTACAAACATTCAGACCTTCAATAAAAAGGCACCTGTTAAGATAAAGCAGGAAAAGGGACTAGACAACTAGTATAGATTTTTTCAATTTTTTAAAATGTTTTAATGTTTATTTATTTTTTAGAGAGAGGGAGACAGACAGAGCGTGAGCAGGGGAGGAGCAGAGAGAGAGGGAGACACAGAATCCGAAGCAGGCTCCAGGCTCTGAGTTGTCAGCACAGAGCCCGACATGGGGCTCGAACTCATGAACTGTGAGATCGTGACCTGGGCCAAAGTCAGATGTTTAACCAACTGAGCCACCCAGGTGCCCCTCAATTCTTTCTTTTAATAATAGTTTAAAAGATGGTGTTGTAGTAAGTGCCCTGTGAAGTAACTGGAGACAAAATCTAATCCTGGGTTTTACCTACAGTGTTTTTGAAATAACCCTCTTTTTACCCTATGATCCTATGCAATTAAGTTATCGTTCTGGATTCTAGTTTCCTCATATGTGAACTACAGGCATTGGTCTTTTGCTACATACATTTTTAAGATTTTTTGCTTTAAATGTATCATAAGTGCATCTCATAAAACTCCAAAAATAAAGAATCGGTTAAAAGCTGTTTTCTCTTCAGAGAGAGACCAGAAAAAGAAAAACATTCTCAGGGTATCTAATGGCTAGAGAAGTCAGACCTTACTTAGAAATGGATCATAAAGCACTAAAGGGATTCTTCATTAAAAGGACACTTTTTGTGAGACAATAAAAGTTAAGAAGTGGTAGGAAGTTGATTTGCATTATTTTCTAGAACATAAAACATAGTAGTCATATTATAACTAATCAGAACAATTTTTTAAAGACCACATTACTAAATGAAGAATAAGTTTATAGTAAAAGAATGACTATGTAAGGTGTTGTATAAAAAACCATTTCTCAAGGCACCTGGGTGGCTCAGTTAGTTAAGCATCTGAGTCTTGATTTCGGTTCAGGTCATGGTCTCGGGGTTCATGAGACTGAGTCCTGCGTCAGGCTCCACACTGGCAGTGTAAAGCTTGCTTGCAATTCTCTCTCTCCCTCTCTCTCCCTCCCCCACTCATGCTCTCTCTCAAAATAAATAAACTTAAAAAAATTTAAAAAAAAACAAACTTTCTCCATTCTTTCATCCATATCTCCCTGCCTTTCCTCCTTCTATCATTTATGAAATAAGCATGATGAGATAGATACTGAGAATATGGAGATAAAAGACACATTGTTGCTTTCAAGTTGTTCATGAGCGCGTGTGTTTGTCGGGGTGGGTATGTGGGTGGGTGTGGTGTGTGCACACACACATGAGAGTACTGGGTGCTGATAGAAGAGAAGACAAGTAGATAGATAATTACACACAAGTTCCCCCTCACTGAAAGAGATGGCATTTCCAAAAGCCACTTATGCTAAGGTGACTTACAGCTAAAGATCTTAAAACTAAGTTGAGAGAAATCGTGTCAGAAAAAATTTAAGTAATCTCTTTAAAATATATTTATGTTTATTAAACCAAGCAACTAAGGACATAACACTAGCAAAATACTAAATCCGTGACTTATCTCTCATACTAGTAATAATTTGTAATTAGCAATAATTAGCAAAACATTTGTGGAGGAGAACATCCAAAGTAAGAGGTGTGGTGTGGTTTTCGAATGGGTTAACGCTTCTCTGGTTTCATGACCAGAAATTAACTTCTTCAGTCTATTGGATCCCAAATCCTAGTGTCTATAGAGCTCTCAGAGATATAAAATAGCATGTGTGCTTGCCAAAGTTTCTGGTTACATGTATATAACCTAATTGGGATAACTAAGTTTTTTAATCAAACCTCTGACCCAATATTGGATTCCAAGGCATTATTTCTTCCCATGTTGAGTTCATTACAACGCCCCTGCTCTTTCTACACATGACCCTCTCTTCAAGGATACCACTAGAGTGCAGTTCTGAAGCCTGAGTTTTCTTCCTGTATATGAATTGATCTCACCCAATAACATCTCTTGAAAACTCTGCCATTCACTTTACTTCTCATTTCTATATCCAAATACTAGTTTCCTCTTTTTCTCATTTATTCTCAAAAAGAAAATTAGAATAAATAATTTAATGGTTGTCCAAAATTAAACAAAGTAAAATTCATACGTTACCAAGATTTTCTATAAGACAACTCAAGATACAAAAGGAATCATGGAAGAATTTTGACAAGGGTGATGATTCATAAAATAAAAATAAACTGAATGTGCTATTGAGACTCAGACTTTTAAGGGCAACTAACCTAGAGAGAGAGAAGAATGAGCAAGGTTTTCTGCCAGGTGGTATCTGGACTAAATTCTAAGATGGAAAGCAACCAGAGGAAAAGGGGCAATCTTGGCAAATAACGTGCAAGGGGACTGAGAATGTATAAGAATAAAAAAGATCAGTGATTGCAGAAGGAGGTTCAATACAGCTGCAAAGTGGCAAAAGAAGAGGCTGGAAGACCAGAGGATCAGGAACCAAAGAATAAAACGATAGAAACATTAAGCTAAGAGTCTCTTAAGCTAAAAACCAATCATAAACAGAGAAATGACTTGAAGCAATGATGTACAACTGAACTTTCTGCAGTAACCCAGTACTGAAATTATGTGAATCGGTGCTATCCAAGAGAGCTTTCTGAACTGCCTAACATTGTAGCCACTGGCCATCTGTGGCCATGGAGCACTTGAAATAATGCAACTGAGAAGTTAAATTTTAAATTTTGTTTAATTTTAACTCATGTATTTACATTCAAATTTAATAGCCACTTGAAGTGAATTTTGGACAGCATAGATTTTGGAAAAAAATGCTTTATTTTTACTTTGAATGACTATGAATGGTTTTCTACTAATAATAAATTCATTTAATGAACACGTTTTCTGGAGTATTTACAGTGACTTTTTTATGTTTTTACTTTCTAGTAGAACTAGTTTGTATCTTTAAAGTTTCCATTTTTTAATCACCCATTTAAGCAATTCTACTTACCACAAACAGGTAAAAGGAAATTTGTTATTAATAGTTTAAAAATGAAAAATAAAAGAGTAAAGAGAAAGGGAGAAAAATTATTCCTTCACAGTCCACCCAGATCTCAGGTACTAAGAGAACTTCTTCGGGGAGCCTGGGTGGCTCAGTCGGTTGAGCGTCCGACTTCGGCTCAGAGCAGGATCTCGCAGTTTGTGAGTTCTAGCCCTGCGTCGGGCTCTGTGCTGACAGCTCAGAGCCTGGAGCCTGTTTCAGATTCTGTGTCTCCCTCTCTCTGCCCCTTCCCTCTCTCTGCCCCTTCCCCACTCATGCTCTGTCTCTCTCTGTCTCTCAAAAATGAACAAACGTTAAAAAAATTGTTTTAAATAAAAAAAAAGAGAACGTCTTCTCCCTGCAATTTAACACACCTGAGTCACTTAATTTATTGCATTGCAATAGTTTTTCTAGGGCAAACCAACATTTCCATTATGAAACCAGTATCCACACCCAAAAGAACCAGTTTGTTCTTTTTCAAACCACCCATGTTGGTTTCCTTTGGATAGGTATAGCCTGACAAAGACTGTCATTGAGAACATTAGTCATATATTAGTAATTTCCATACATTATGGTGGCCAATTTTTTTCATCTATTTTATGTATCTCTAACTTGGTTAAAATGATAATTCCAGAATTTATCGAGGAAACTATGCACAAACTAAACACACACACACACACACACACACACACACACACACACACTGAAATATCACACTTGTACTAGAAAGTAAAAACAGGTCACTGTACAAACACTGAGATATAATTTCCAAAGAGGAGAATTTAGATGCTGAGTTGAGAAATTCTGGTCTACTGATTTGTATGCAACTATTTGTTTTTTATAAGGGTAGTTGAAATCATAGAATATCAATCTAGAAATGGGTCTTATCTGCTCATTGAGGCTAGTGTTACTGGGCAAGGCAGATAAGGAGGGTGTAAGACCTGGATATACTATTCACAGAGAGGAGAGGGTTTCAGGTACTAAAGAGAGGTTCCATTAAACAATCAGATGTAATGATCCAAGACCTATGGAACATCCAGTGCAATCCTGTAGGCATGAGGAGTAAGGTCCAGAAGCCCCATGCACTGAATATCAAAGAAATTTGCCAATGAATCTGTTGTATGACAGTCCTACGGGGCAGAAATAAAGGATCTCAGAGGCAAGAGAGTCCAGGGAGTGTCAACAGAGAGCTAGAGTACAAACCAAAACACAAGAATCATATTAGAAAGTCACATATGTAAACTGGACAACAAGATCAGGCTCTGCCTGGAAGACAGGTTGATGTAACATTGAGATACACATAGAATGATTACTTAAAGATGCTCCTGTATCTTTCAATTTAGACCAGGTTTGGTCTTAAACATTAGGGAAGGAATAGATACGAGTGGAGTATCTAGTGGTCCCAGAAAGTTACAGTGAAGAGAAATTGTAAAGGAAATTAATGATAATAATGCTAGCATTGGATGAGCACCAAGCATGTGCCAGACATTGTTCTAGGGCTTTCCATGTCTTACCTCATTTACTCATTACTTACCTCCTAATACCTCTATCGTTGTTATTATCTCCACTTTACACATGAGGAAACAGAGACAATAAGAGGTAAGTTACCCAAAATTAGAGCTAACCGTGAGTGAAACCATAATTCAAACATAAGCAGTTTGACTTCCTAACTCATTCTCTTAATCACTACACAGAATACTAGAAAATAAAAACATCTTTTAGAGGTAAAATAAATTTCATAAATAGCAACAGCTTGATTTAAATTTGTCATTCAACTTTGATCAGTAGTATTTGTTAGATAACATTACCCTTAGCAATTCTAAGAACTTTACATACATTAAATTGTGGCAATCTTCCCATCGGCCTTGCGCAATAGGTATAAATATTACCCCTGCTTGACATGTGAGGAAACTAAGATACAGAGAGGTTCAACAACTTAACCAAAGCTACTCCAGATCCTATACTCTAGCCAGTATCCTCTACAGCTTTTCAGGTAGGGGGAGGCAGCCATGAAGGCATCATACAGCTTTATGGGACTTTTGATGTGCAGGGATAGCCTATGAGATTTGGGGCCTAATGTTCCCAGGTTTGGAACTATAGAGCTCTACCCATACGAATTATCATTCTGAGTAGAAGTAAACAAGACAGACTTTGGGGGAAATCTGTGATTCAAAATATCTTTCAGCATTTCCAAACTCCCACTTACTTCATTATTCAAATTCAGTCATCCATCCTTTTAGCCAATCCCAACCATTTCTCAATGGGCAGTCTGACTCCTTCATGTGAGTTTGACTGGCATTAATCTATACCTCTGTTTCCCCATTTACTTTGCTTCCAATATTATTTCCACCTCTTTTTAAAAAGTTTCAGTCAACAGAGGGTATACTTGGAATGCATCTTTTCATGTAATAGAGGTATAACTATACATCTTTGAATTGTTTGGGGGAGGTGAATTCCCTCCAGGTCCTCTGTGTTACTTTCTCTGGATAATTTATACTCTTCCATGACTCCAAACAGAGAGATGAAGACTTTGTTAACAGGTGGTTTCTCACTGGGGAACCTCCTGTTCTGGGAGTCAAGCCAAGCCCTTGATAATGATTCTACTTTATTAAATGGAATTCCTGGCATTTTAACAGCAGGGACTTCTGTCAGAGAGAAAAATTGTACCTGTTTATTTGTATTATTATCCTAATGCTTAGGACACACTGATAACCAATAGGGCTACACAGTGTGACCTTTTTAAATTTAACAAGGCAAATTTTCCAATCCCAACAAAATCAGGAAAAAGCGTGTCAGTAAGATAACTTCTTTTGTAGCTGCAGTTCATTCGAATGGTTGAGATGGATATTGGCATATTGCAGAACACGGTTCATAACTTACTTTGGACCATTTTAACTCAAGAAGGAAGGGGAAAAGTGGCAATGAAACTCAGGTCTCTATATCTATAGGACACGTTCTGGCCTAACCTCTACCCCTACCTCCATTCTTCACCCTCAGAACACTTCTCAGGCATTTTGTAGTTTTCAAAGAACTTTCATATGCTGCATTAAGTTTGGTCTTCTCAACAATCCTGTGAAATATACAGAGTGGATATTCTTGTCGCCCTTAATGGATGGGAAGTTTGATGCTTGGAGAGAATACGTTAAATGCTTGGATCAGAGAATTCATAAGTAGGAAAGCTGGAGTAGATACATTCATATTTTGGTACAGAATCCAGCACTCTTTCACTATACTATAGTAGCCCACTCATGCAAAAACTCTAAACTGAAAGAATCTTTGTAGGCCTCATTAGTTTGTTGTATTACATTTTTCTTGCTTCCAAAACTGGGCGATGACATAGGGCTCTCTTGTGCCTACTCACAGTCATTTCCTAGCTGCTGGCTCACTGCGCCCTAGCTGTGATACTCAGGGTAACAGGTGCCTCTCAAGACTAGCTGGTGGATAATTTTGGAAGATCTTACAAGACCCAGTGAAGTGCAGGATAGATGTGGCAGTACTCATGTGAAAGCCAATCTGGGCAGCTGCCATAAACCATTCAACCTTTTCAAGATGCATTCTCTTGCAGGGGCACCTAGGTGGCTCAGTGGATTAAGTGTCTGACTCCTGATCTGGGTTTAAGTCATGATCTAATGATCATGGGATCTAGCCCCATGTTGGGTTCTGCACGGAGCGTGGAGCCTGCATGGGATATTCATTCATTCTTTCTCTCTCTCTCTCTCTCTCTCTCTGTCCCTCCCCTGCTTGTGACCTCTCTCTCTCTTTCTCAAAATAAATAAACACATAAATTTCTTTAAAAACAAAAACAAAAACAAAAGACTTTACTTAAAAAAAGATTCATTCTCTTTGAGACTCAGTGTCTTCATCTGTAAAACCAAGAAAGTATTAACTACCACTTCAAAAAGGTTGTAATGATTCCATGGAATAATGTACATGAAATACACTTTTATACAACAAAGTACTAAATAAATATTGTGATTAAGATGGTCACTTATTGGTGGGAATAGGGTTTTCATTAAAATGATCCATCTGCTTTCTTCTTTGATCTGTGTGTTGTGTGTGCGTGTGTGTGTGTGTGTGTGTGTAAATGTGTTAAGTGGGGAAATTCTTCTAAAATTCCTACAATGTGACCATTTTTTTCTATTCCAAACATTAATTTCCTTTAGGAAAATAAAGTCCCTCACAATCCTGCCATTCTTTGATTTTTTTTTTTTTTTTTTTTTTTTTTTTTTTTTTTTTTTTTTTTTTGAGCAGGGAACCAATCCCCTCAGCCTGAGATTATAATTCCTAGACTGCACTGGAAGATCTTACACATCCTTTCAGTTCCCTCAGTCAAAGCAGGAAATTCACCATTGAGCATCTCAGATGAGACCTGCCCCTTGGAAGAGGCCACCTGAAGAGTACTCAGAGGCGTGAGAATGACCTGATATCTGGGAGCCTGAGTGACAGCTGCCTCTTACTGCTGCTTTAGATTAAAGATGCACAGGTTTTAACCTTAATGCTAAGAGGCTGACAATAACCTGGGGTAAACTAACTTAATAAGATCATTATGAGAATTTAAGCAACATAGTATAGGTTTAGTGCTTAATAATATATCTGGTACTTAGGAAACCTAAGTTCCTATTCACAGTAATAGTGTAATAGGAGTAGTTGTACCAGAGTGGTAGTTCTCACATAGTTGATGTAGATCAGTCAAGTTCATAGCTAGGTGAATGATTAACCAATAAGAATGAGAATCCAGTTATTCCGAATCACCAAAACTGAGTCACAATCAGGCTCTGGATTTCTAAGTGGATTCTCTAAACATTATTAGTTTTCTTTAAAACATTTGTAAGTATATTAGGGATATAGAAGAGGCAATTTTTATTTTGCTCTACATCTTACAGGAGTATTTAGCATTAATAATTTTTGCCCTATGCCAGGAAATCTTCCTAAAGATGCAACTGTATTTCAGCCATTTGGGGATTATTATAAGGAATAGTGAATATAGAACAAAAGTAAACAAATTTGCCCTTCACTTTGGTTATTTGAAGTACAGACCTACATTGACATAACTAAGCAGAGAGCTTGAGCAATTTCAAAGACACCTTGTTAATCCATTTTATTTTAATGTACCTTTAAAATGTGATAGTTGATAAGCACTAAATGCCAGAGATAGTGTAGAATAATTTCATACAAGTAAAAATATTACCTAAGTAACCTAGAGATTACTTTGAATCATAAAAATATAGCAATCTATTAAGAAAATTATATCAAGGAATTAAGGATGACCACAAAAGTATCTTGAACTCAAACTCACATAAAAGAGAACACACACAATTTACAGGAGAAAGCTGACTCTAATTGTTAAGATTATGAAATAAAATTGTAACTTCAAAACTAATTACCTATGTGACCCTGACAAATTATGTAACATCTCCTTCTCCTCAGCTTCCTCCATTGTAAGACCAGGTTAATAGTAGTACATATTAATGAGGCTCTTACACACACAAACATACACATTGGGAAGAGTACAAGACATATGCTTAACCCTCACTATAGTACATAAATAGTATCTATTATCACATATTTACATATAATGTCTCCTACATGTTGCATCCTACATATTTTAAAACAGACTTTTGTCATATATGGAATTTATTAAGATATTCATCACTCACTGAATATATTAATGATTTTCTAATGTATTAGCTTCTAATGTATTATCCTACCTCACACCATGAAGAAGAATGACTACACAATTCCTTTTATCTGATGTTAGGACTGTCACTCACTACTGGCTGAGCTAATGGCATTAAACTTGCCCTTGTTTTTTTTTTTTTTTTTTTTATTACAGTAGAAGGGTGATTCTATATAGTCTATATGTCTGTGTATTGGTACTAATACCCATATCAAGATAATTACTCATGTAACCAACTTTGCGTTCCATGATAGGACACTTCCTCTGAGTAAACAGAGAATTAGGGAAACTTTGGATGGGAAAAAATTTTATTGATATAAAAAGAAATCCAAATAAGAAATTTGGTTACTAAGAGAATGTGTGGGATCTTTATCATAAAGAGTTTCAATGTAAGACGGGCACATAAATGTTTGGGATGATTTGGGTTTTATTCTTTTGGATAACAAATATAATCAGTCATAAGTATTAATATGTAATCCTAACCCTCTTCTAACCCATCTTAAATTGTTATGTTGCATTGTTGTTTATTAAAACTGTTCATTCTAATCTTAAAATATTGTAATGTTAATTGATCATAATTTGACATTTTATTTCCTGGGGCAGGGAATAAGTTTGCTTTTTAATTTATGAAATCTTACTAATATAGGATGGAATGTGCCAAATTGTTACTATCATGGTCAGCTTGTCATTAATTTCTTAAACAAAAGCGTAAATTCAAAATGGATAATGGCTGATTATGCATCATTAAAGTAGAGAAATATCCGGGGGTTCAGATCATTCACTAAAGAAACAACAATATCTCTATAATTATATTGCCATTCTTAGAGGTAATAACAGAGTATAAAACACAAAGACCATAAGGCACATTTCCACTCTGTGTGAAAGATGTTTTTACATAAGCTTCAGAATTCACTTTTTGGCTATTCTACATTCAAAATATAGATGAGCAGGAGAAAACATAGAAAGGAACAAAGAAAACAACAAGTTCGAAGAATTATGAGCGAAAATTAAAGGTTAGGGCTAAATATCTTCAAAATCTTTTAGAGTGGAGAAGAAAAACTAGACAGATGTAAATTATTATTCGTATACAGGAAAGATCAATAGTATTTGCAAAAAGGGCAGTGACCGACCAAGTGTGTCCCCTTTGATTACAAAACAAAACAAAACAACAAGAAAAACCACTTAAGGTTGCAGCAAAGGGTTTAGACAAGACACTGAAAGTATTCCCCTGTGCCTCCCTCCATGTTTCAACTTACATAGAAAATTGTCGGCTGGTACCAAGGTGTGTCTGCAGGCTAACCGAAGGGAAGAAGGAACATCATGACCGATGAGGCTGGGTACTGCAGGCACCAAACACATTGCTAACAAGGAAACTAACATTTAGGTCCGTCCTTTAATATGGGTTTATTCTAATCCAACTGAAAAAGTTTCATTATAAAAATATACTTTATCAGAAATGTCATTATCAGAGGCAGAAGGAAAATGGATGCCTAAGGATATGCCTCAGGACATCATAAAGGGCTACTAAAATACTATGACTTGTTTCTAGGTGTGTGACAAAATTCAAAATGTATAAGGAGGTCCTCAGATTAAAGGAAAGAACACTGATTTTGTCTCAAAAAAGGATAGGAGAGCTCCTGATAGAATGCCTTTCTTGAAAAAACGACGTGCCATGAGATTAAAGTGGGTTTTATCTCCTTGAAGAAGCCCGGAAAACCAAATAGCTCCTAGAAATAGGTCTTTAGTATTTGCATATAGGTCAACCCTCCCCCTACTCTCTCTGCTTCTGGAGATCACAGGTCCACCCCTAAAGGAGAAAAATACCTAGACTGTCACTTCATACTCTTTCCTACTCCTAACCTCAAAGAATGATCAGGTTTACTCTCAAGGCTAGACTTGCAAATAGACCTAGCTTTATTTCAAGATGTTCTTTTGGGTCCTCAAGTACTCACAGCTGCCTAAAATTCCATCACACAATCAATACAGTTTTTCTATATATAATGAGAAACGATTGAAAGAGGTGGATGCTAGGCTGAGAAGTGAGGTACACTTCTCTAAAATTCTATTTTAAAATAGTATGTGGTCAAGTAAACAAGGGTAACTGCTGACTAGTATCAGGTTGTTTTTGAAAATGGGGAGAGGATTCGATTGCAAGTAAAAAGCTGGTACCAAAAGATAAAGTTCTTACCGAGCCCAAAAAATTGGAGTTAGAATTGCAAAAGATTCCCAGAAAAAAAAAAAAAATAGATGCTGCAGGCAGAACTATTCTTAGCCTCCTACAGCTGTGCCTACATATACCCGGCAGCAAGTTTGCTGAAGACCTGTGTTAAACACTCCAACATTGCTTAGCATGTGTATCTGTCATGGTCTGATTAGAAAAGTGGAGTTCTGATGAGGGGGTCCTTTACAGAGATGTGGATAAAATTAAGGAAACCAACCAGGGATGTTGCAGCAACCAGAGCCTAGAAGAGCAAGAAGCTGTTTCCAACCCTGGCACTTGGGAGCCAGCGGAGGCAACAGTGTAACCACACTCCACAAGAACTGCAGTCATCCAAGGGGGCTGCCCTATCTACCAGAGAGATACAAGTCTCTCGCGAATTACAGCAGCAACAAGGAGATGGGAGAGATCCTTCTCCCACTTGCTGTTTGCCTATCTTGCTTCCCATTGGCCGAATCTGACAGGAAGCCAGAGATAACAGGAGATTGGATGGGGCAGATCCTGAGAGTTGCATTCAATCCCCTCACCAGGGCTGAGAAAGATGGGGAGGCAGTGTGGATGAAGAGTACATGAAGAATCTTTTATAAACTTTGTTTTGCTGTAAACCTGGCTCAACTGCATTTTAAAGAAGCTTCCATATCAAGGCGTATATTATGGAGGCAATGGTGAATAAGCAACTTAAATAGTCACAAATTATGTGGATTTGGATTATATCCCTCAGGCTACCAGTCCAATGGATATTGTGTTGCATGCTCCACAGGAGAAATAAAAGGTAAAACTCCAACTTACTAATAGCTTTGAAAAACAGACAACTCTTTCACAAAAGAACTTTGAAATTCTAATAATTATAGCCATTAAATAGTAGCCTATAGTTTACAGTACAATTCAAAAAAATGTTATATGCTCTACTATACTGTCCATTTTACTAGGCTACATTGAGGTGATATCTATTAGATTCTGTTAAAATTATTTTATTCCGTTTTTAAATTTTTCTATGTTTATTTATTTGAGACGGGGCGGGGGGGAGAGAAAGAGAGAGAAAAAAGGAGGGGCAGAGAGAGACGGAGATAAAGGATCCCAAGTGGGCTCTGTGCTGACAGCAGTGAGCCCAGTGTGGGGTTTCAAGTCACAAACCGCAAGATCATGACCTGAGCCAAAGTCAGACATTCAACAGACTGAGCCACCCAGGCACCCGACTTTTAAAATGACTTCAATGAATCGAAAAAATCATAGAACAATAGGACTTTCCAATTAGCTGTAGCCCTTAATCACCATTTACAAGATGCTTTTGGATGGTATATAGAATACTGCAGTTTAAGACATGACCATCTTCATTACAGATGTTCTGAGGAACATACGACTACAGTTGAGCAAGGGCAAATAATGGAGTTTTAGATATTCTAGTACTAAGTGAAACAGTGAAAATAATGTGGTCTCTCTTGTAGCACAGGAAGTAAACATTAGAAATTCCATTTATAATTTTTTTCTGAAAGGGAGGAAAATGAAATTAAATGTTGCTACTGTTTAATATGTTAATTGATGCTGGCATTTTCACTTTGTCTGTATGTCAAATGCCACATTACCATGACGAAATGAGCTATCCAGCAGATGACCGTATGGTCGCTAATAAAGGGAACTTCTCCCACTTGTTCATTGTTCTTAGCTTATTACAATGTATAGCAATGTGTCTTTTTAGATAAAGACGATGAAAGTCTACACACATCTGACAAGAAGTCGGCCAAAGAAATAGGAAATCAAGAAGATTATTTATAGTACAGATTTATATCCAATATCATTAATAATAAAACTCACTTAAATTACATATTAAATGATATTTTATTCCATACTTCACTCACCCTTTTTATTTTCTATTTTTATATTAATAATTACACAACATAGTTCTAATCCATGGAACTTTTTAAGGTACAGAAAATAAATTAATACATATTAGGCGGTATGTTCAATGCTGTCGTAGTACTAGGGCAGTCTATCAAAGGATTTTGAGATCACTGGCACAGACTGGGAAGATGGGAAAGCTTGATGGAAGAGGTGAGCCTTGGAATGAAAATACAGGATTTGGTTATGCAGAGAGAAGAGGGAAGGACATTCTCTGAATATCTGATTTTCTTAATCAGTCCTTCCCAAAAGTATTTCTATAGTTCTGGAATAAGGAGCAGGACTGCTTGTTCCTTCCGAAATATTTGTGCTTGGGCCCAAAATACTTTTCTGACCCTATTGGTTGTTCCTTCTTTCGTTAAAAAAATATATATATGCTAAGTACCTACTATGATCCAGCCAATGTACTAGGTGATAGGCTGGTAAATAAGACTCACGGAACTTATAGTCTAATGGTTGGGTCTCCAGTTGTCTCTTTAGCCCAACATGCTAAACACGCTTGGGCAGCTCCATATCTAATCCCTAGAACAAAATCAGACACTAAATCAGAGTGCATCTAATGGAAGTAGGTTCAAGACTTTCTCTAGTTAGTTGTAGGATTCTAATAATGACATTATGAAAGTCGGCTCTAGTGTCCCATATCTCTGTCTCTAGTCCAAAAACCACAGCCATCAGTGCCAATGGTATGTTGTAGCTACCACATTTTTCACAAAGACGGGTGTAAGGGACTGAATAGTGATCCCCAAAAGATAAATCCACTCCCTAATCCCTAGAACTTGTGAATGTTACCATATGTTTGTAAAAAGGATTTTTGAAGACGTAAGTTAGAGATCTTGAGATGAAGAGATGATTATGAATTATCCAGATGGACCCCAAATCCAATTACAAGTATCCTTACAAGAGACACAGGAGGGAGTTTTGAAAGACAAAGGACTCTTCCTTTGGGAGAACGCCATGTGAAATGGAGGCAGAGAACTGGAGCGATGTAGCCACAAGGCAAGGAATAACAACAGCCAATAGAAACTGAATGGTCCTTAAGTCAGTTAAGGACCTCGGCTCAGGTCATGATCTCACAGTTCATGAGTTTGAGCTTCATGTCAGACTCTGTGCTGATAGCTCAGAACCCGGAGTCTGCTTCAGATTCTGTGTCTCCCTCTCTCTCTCTCTGCCCTTTCCCCACTCATACTCTGTCTCTCTCTCTCTTTGTCTCTCTCTCTCTCTCAAAAATAAATAAACATTAAAAACAAACAAACAAACAAAAAAGCTGAAAGAAACACGATACAGAATCCCCCTTAGAGCTTGTACATTTTGATTTAAGAATTCCAGCCTCCAGAATGGTGAGAAAATGAATTTCTATTGTTTCAGGGCACCGATTTGTTACAGCAGTCACAATAAATTAATACGACCAGTTATAGTTCTAGAGTCCCAGTATGTGAAGCAGGGAAGTATTAATCCTTGGGAAGCAGTAAATGTAGGCATTAGTAAGAATTCTTGTTTGGAAAGCACGCAAGAAGATGGTCTGCACTCCCTGAGCTAGGGTATAGAGTACCGTCCACTATATCCTGAGTGATCAAGACTTGGCTGGTACTCTGTTTCTTATTTGGAAGCACTGACAGCACAAGTCTCTCAAACTCAAGAGGATCAGGAACAACCCTCTTAAGGATTGTTAAGTGACCCTTGGGGGTTGACAAAATCACCAAGGATAGTATCAAGAATTATATGGCTATCCTCTCCAACAGCAAGTGTGAGTGTCCCTTGAGACTCTCTAGACTAAATGGTATTGCTTCTTTTGCTAGCTACTCATATTTTTAGCACGAATTTCTTCATACAAATAAGATGCTAGCAGAGGAGATTTCTGGAGCTTGAGGTTTTGTACCATATTATATTTTAACTCTAGTTAAGCTGAAAAGAGACCTATACGACACAGGCAGTTTAAGGAGACATGGTGACCAAAACTTCAGTGGTTCAAGTTATATTGGTGGGCTAGTATTTCCTAGTTCCACAGAAGTGACCACTTGCCTCACAGTCAAACTTGAAAGCTTGTAAGCTACTAAAAAGCCACATTTAAAAAAAAAACATTTTTGTTAATGTTTGTTTTTGAGAGAAAGAGAGAGGCAACACAAGCAGGGGAGGGGTAGAGAGAGAGGCAGGCACAGAATCCAAAGCAGGCTCCATGCTCTGAGCTGTCAGCACAGAGCCCAACACGGGTCTCAAACCCATGAACCGCAAGATCATGACCTGAGCCAAAGTCAGACACTTACTTGACCAAGCCATCCAGGCACTCCTCAAAAGTCACAGTTTTAACATCACTGAGAGCTGACTATAAGGGGTATCTTCATTAGGCACTAAGATAGGTCAGAATCCCAGGTCCCTGTGGAAGCCAGGTCTGAGAAAAGAAGCCACAATTACTCTGATGTTCCACGGCATTCCTCCACTTACTTACCTGAACACTAGCTACACAAAGAGAAAGCCAGATACAGGCAGTGGCAAACTGGAACTTTCCTGCAATAAAGATTTGCTGGCCTTGGAGAACCTAATTAAATCTCAATAGAAGGCCATCGGCTTCAAAATCTGCAGAATTTACAGACTACCAGGAAGGTATGAGGTAGCAGCCTGTTGGGCTCTATTACTGGTTCCACAGAGGAAAAAAAACAAAAAACAAAAACAATTCCCGTGATCTGAGAAAACCAAGTATTTATTCAAACTAGGGTGGAGAGATAAAACAGCTGGAACCACCCATTTTAACAATGTGATTGTAGATGCTTTTGTGGTGACTATAACATTGTTTCCCTTCGTTCATTCACATTTAGGTAGTTGTACATCAAAAACTTTCTACCACTGTATTTTTAAAGTGTGTTTCAGGGGTGCCTGGGTGGCTAGGTCGGTTGAGCGTCCGACTTTGGCTCAGGTCATGATCTCACAGCTCGTGAGTTCAAGCCCCACGTAGGGCTCTGTGCTGACAGCTCAGAGCCTGGAGCCTGCTTCGGATTCTGTGTCTCCCTCTCTCTCTGCCCTTAACCCACCCGCATTCTGTCTCTGTCTCTCTCAAAAATAAGTAAATATTAAAAAAAATAATAAAGCGTGTTTCATTTTTAAGTATTAAATATCCACATTCCCAAAATAGTTTTAAGGCAGTAGCCTTATTTTTTTTTTTAACTGAGATTGGTGGTAGTTCCAAGAAGGGTAAATATGTCCAAGCTATCCTTGAAACCTTTCTTTTTCAACACAAAAAGATAAAATATACAATGTAACATTGAAGCTAAATCAAAGGAAGACAAAAATCTAAGGCAGGCCCTTGGACAGAAATACAGGCCTACATAAATCTAAAGAAATCAGGTATCGAATGCCAGGACCATATCCACCAGTCTACTAATATTTCCTTTACTTCTATATTTAACATTTGTTAGCCAGTGAATAGAACTGTGGTTAGTAAAAACTGAAAAGCTATATGAAAAGTTACACTTTTCTTAAATAATTTTACTCTTTCTAAAAACACATCAAGCTTCTAACCATGTTATGACATTAAATTGAACAATTTTAAAGTTAACCCCCAAATCCAAATATTTTCCAATATGGCATCTTGCAGATGAATCTTGTTATGGAATATTGATTTTTTGCATGGTATTCTATAATGGGCAGGAAGCACAGGAACTTAGGTTTTGATTGTCAGAAACATGTGGCTTTTAGTTCACTTAGTTTATGGTATGTTTTATGGTCTGTAGACAAAAAAAAAAAAAAGGCACTGCTATGGTTTCCTTGTTGAATTTAAACCCACATATTATTAAAACATGCTGCTTAATAATACCTCAATGCAAAATTGCTATTATGAGTAATTTTCTTGGAAAATGTAGGTGGTTGAATAGTTTGCCAATGCTTCTGATTATTATTCCCAAGTTTAGTCCTACTGGTGGAACATGATTTTCTCCATCATATTTATTAGTAAGCCATCACAGTTAAGATGTTACATAAAAATGGCATCTTACTCTCTTAATGCAGACTATGTGCCCAGCAGGATCTTATATTCCGAGCGATTTTTGCTTTTCCATAAGGAGTAAAAGCACCAACTTTTTCTCTTGGCTTTATCACATTTTTGGCTACATGTTTTAAATGTGTTGCAACTTGTCTGCTGAAAAACCTGTGCCACATAGCTTTAGGGTTTTAAGAAAACCCAAACACTGAAACCACACTCTGTCAATCTATTCTGAACAGTGACTATGACACTGTTTTTATTTTCATGTGATATTCACTCTCATCCTTGCCTAAGCAGAAGCTTACTTTGTATATCTCAAAGATACATTCTTTATTTTTCTTTTTTTAATTTTTTTTTTAATGTTTATTTATTTTTGAGACAGAGAGAGACAGAGCATGAACAGGGGAGGGTCAGACAGAGAGGGAGACACAGAATCTGAAGCAGGCTCCAGGCTCTGAGCTGTCAGCACAGAGCCCGACGCAGGGCTCGAACTCACAGACCGTGAGATCATGACCTGAGCGAAGTCGGACGCTTAACCGACTGAGCCACCCAGGTGCCCCAAAGATACATTCTTTAAATGTGATCATAAACCTTGCTCCTGAGAGCATAAGGATAATAATGACATTAGTGTCCTTATCGCCCATTAGATGTTAGAACTGGATTGTATTTTATTAGCAATGTTTAACATTTCTTAAATATGGGAGCCATGTTTAAGTAAGCTAACACATTATGTGAGTAGGTATCACAATGTAAACATTCTTAGATTATAAACCAAAATCTGAATGATCCAGACATATTTTCTAAATCCAAAGGCTTTGAAACTAAATAGTTCCTGGGACGTTTACTGACTACAGAATCAGGCAAAAACAATATTGCATTCAAACCAAAATGATGACCCATGTCTTCAGAGTAAAGCTGGTAATCCATCCATCATCACAGAATCTTGGACTTATGCTTTTTTAAAATGTAACAACCACAAATTTTTTTGAAAGTGTGCAATTTTACAAAACATTTTAAAATTTAAATATACACTATTTCCAAAGTTGCTCCCAGTTAAAATAAAATTAATACAGAAACCAAGTGGGGTTTTTTTTCCCCACATTTCTTCAAAGGATATTTCAATAGCAAACTGTCTCAATGATGACTCAATTTGAAAAACAGTTGTTATAATTAAATTCCAAGTTAAATAAATAACTACATACCCCTCTAGAAGTTACAATAGGATTTGAATTATACTTTAATTTTTCCTTTCCCCTAACAATTTTAAAGTAATTTTATTAAGCTGCAACCAAAAACTTACTTAAGATCTTGGTTCAAAGTATCAACCCAGTTCTAATTTTAGACCAATAGCTTTGCCACACTATACATTGTACTGACTAGATGGATTTAATTGGAATGTATATTAATATTTGACCTGATGGCCCTATATAGATGTAATCCAAGACTTCTAATTATAAGATACTAATTAGTACTGCAGAGATGTTCACTATATATTATTTAGACAAAAATTATTAATTTTTTATTCACTGAGACTGAGCAATAAATCCTTGAGCAAAGGTAAGAAATAGTAAATATGATAGACATAAATTTTCTATTTTAGTTCCCATGAAAGACTTCAAGTTTCAGGTCCTAATTTCCTGCACTGACTTAAGACAAGTATGATAAGCTTCTGATTACTTTGCTGATTTTATTTTTTTTTTTTAATTTTTTTTAATGTTTATTTATTTTTGAGACAGGGAGAGACAGCATGAACGGGGGACGGTCAGAGAGAGAGGGAGACATAGAATCTGAAACAGGCTCCAGGCTCTGAGCTGTCAGCACAGAGCCTGACATGGGGCTTGAACTCACCGACCGTGAGATCATGACCTGAGCCAAAGTCGGATGCTTAACCGACTGAGCCACCCAGGTGCCCCACTTTGCTGATTTTAATGATTAATCTATTTGGTAAATCATTTATTGTCATTAAATTAAGTTAACCTAAGCAAAACAATATAGATTTCAAGCATACTAGGATCCTTGCTCACTTTATGAAATGCTAGTATAATCGTCACTTAAATATTTAATTATTATACAAGGGATATTGTTACAATAATTCTTTCTCACTAGTTTATTCTAAAAACTCAATTTGCTTGGAGGCTTGTTGAGGTCAAAGTTATGTCAAATGTGTAAAGTCAGACCCATAGCATCGTCCTATGATAGTTGAGAATTTTAGCTCACCTCTCTCCTATTAGCAGTTGAACATTCATTCTTATTTCCCAACAGCAATGCTGAAACATTTTAGAAAGCATGAAGAGGGGCGCCTGGGTGGCTCAGTCGGTTAAGCGTCCGACTTCAGCTCAGGTCACTATCTCGCGGTCCGTGAGTTCGAGCCCCGCGTCAGGCTCTGGGCTGATGGCTCAGAGCCTGGAGCCTGCTTCAGATTCTGTGTCCCTCTCTCTCTGCCCCTCCCCCATTCATGCTCTGTCTCTCTTTGTCTCAAAAATAAATAAACGTTAAAAAAAATTTAAAAAAAAGAAAGCATGAAGAGTCATTATTTTTTCTGAAAAATCACTAAATACTTATTGAGCTCTAACGCTGTGCTTAACACCATGCTACCATTTTCACAAAAGCTCTCTATCACAGTTAATTCTCATAAGAACCCTTTGAAAAGGAACTAGGGTGAAGAAACTGAGGTTCAGAGCCTTTAACTTACTCAGGGTTGGGTGGAAAAATGAAACAAGGTGCTCTCTGGGAGTGGATGGTGACGAGATGGGGAGCACAGATCAAGAAGCATCATAAAATTACTTGGTACACCAAAGTATTTGACTGAACTTAGCTCCCTGGATGGAAACTCAGTGTAGTAGACAAGCACCCACTTAATCAAAGTCATCAGTAGCAAAAGCTAAATGCAACCATAATCCAGCATTATTTAGTTCAACAGACAATTACTAAATGTGTAGTATATAGCAGGGCACTCTGCCAGTGCCTGGATTGACAAAGATAAATATGATCATTCCTTCCCTCAAGAAGCATAAATACCCCAGTGGGAGAGAAATACAAAAGCTGATCTGATTTTTAAAAATGAAAAGAAGTTAGTGAAGGAGGAAAAAAAAAAAAAACCTGTAATGGGAAGAAGATAGTAAGTCATCGGTAGTTTGGTAGTTTGGTAGTTCTGAGGGTGGCCAAAAATACACGCAGGGAGTGGCTGGCTGACAATAAGATTGAAGAAGAGACAGCATACTTAATTTACATGCCTTTAGAAGCTATGTGAAAAAGATAATAGATTCAGGATTTTAAGGAGAAGAGTAATCTAGATAGATACATGTTTAGAAAGATCACTCCAGTTCATATAAAGATGGAATTTAATAGCAAAAGATTGGAGACAGGAAAATTAATTGCTATATTACAGATACAAGGTGAAAAACCAAGTCAGTGAGAGTAGGGGATGAAAAGGAGAAAAAGCTGAAAGGAAAATACATGTAGGAAATATTTTGAGAAGTCTAGGATGACCTTTGGTTTCTGACTTGGAATAATTCCATTACGTACAACAGGGACTCTAAGAGGAATGTAGGACGGATGTTGGAATCAGTTTCCTTATGAACATGTTGAGTTTCAGATGCCCACAGAACCCAAGTAGAGCTACCTAGTAGACACTGGAGTATATGAATCTGAGTCTCCAGAGAAGAAATCTAAGCTGGAGACACAGATTAGAGAGTTATGAGAATACAGACGATTGTTCCAGAGAAGAAATCTAAGCTGGAGACACAGATTAGAGAGTTATGAGAATACAGACGATTGTTAAAGCTCAAAAAATGGAACAAATAAACCAGCAAGAGTACATAAAGAGAATGAGTCATGGATCTAAATGAAACACTGGGTTGGGAGTAAGGAAAGGTGCTAAAATTTAAGCTTGTAATTAAATATTTATTTGCTAATCAAACCCCTTATTATTTCAGACATTAACTCTGATCTGATTTTTAGCTGATCTGATTTTAGAACACTATAGAAATTGTTCACCAACGCAAATAAACTTTATGGTCATATAAAAGACAATTATTGACCACTTTTTCATAAAAAAAATGTATAAGGCTCCATACCCCAAAATCTTAGAGTTTAAAGTTATTTTACTCTCTTTCACAGTTTGTGTAAAACCCAAATATAAATTATATATATATTCCCCATTTTTTTTTCCTCACTGACATTTGATTTCTTCATTACAGAAGTGTGATGTCTGAGTAACAGTGACATTAAATACTAGGACCAAAAGGTCAGTTCAAATGAACATATACCTGTATGACTTACATGTAGCCTTTTGGATCTTTTATGAAGCACTTAAATTTGAACAAAAAATAAAATAAAATAAAAACTAATTTGGGGCACCTGGGTGGCTCAGTCAGTTAAGTGACCGACTTCAGCTCAGGTCATGATCTCACGGTTCGTGGGTTCGAGCCCCACATCAGGTTCTGTGCTGACCGCTTGCTTGGAGCCTGGAGCCCGCTTCAGATTCTGTGTCTCCTTCTCTCTCTGCCCCTCCCCCACTTGTGCTCTGTCTCCCTCTGTCTCTCAAAAATAAATAAATGTATAAAATTTTTTTTAAATAGGGGTGCCTGAATGGCTCAGTCGGTTGAGCATCTGACTTAGGCTCAGGTCACGATCTCACAGCTCGTGAGCTCGAGCCCCACATTGGGCTCTGCACTGATAGGATAGCTCAGAGCCTGGAGCCTGTTTCAGATTCTGTGTCTCTCTCTCTGCCCCTCCCCTGCTCATGCTCGCATCCTCTCTCTCTCTCTCTCTCAAAAATAAACATTAAATTTTTTTTTAATTTTAAATAAAAACTAATTTATTCATGAAAATCCTTGCATTTGAAAGTTTTCATGGGTTTTTGTCCTCTGGTTTATGTAGAAAATCCTGAACAAGCTCATGTTTAATCTTTCTATTTTGTTCCCATGTGGCACTGACTGTTGCCCTGTACTCAAAGACTTCTGTTTTGATTCATAAAACCACATAAATTGAAATGCAACTCATGCCAGCACCATAGTTCAATTTACAGCCCTGCCATGGTACTGATGCAGTGACTTCCTCAATTCTGTACAGTTACCTCGTGATTTGGATTCAGTCCCAGCAGAACTGAAGGTCTGTTCCTCAATGAACTCAGCTGTCCAGAGTACTAGACAATCCATGGGTTGTGTCCAGTTGGGTTCTTGTAAATCACTTCCCTCCCAGCCTTTGAGTTCATCATCCGTGACTTGTGCGTAGTAGAAAATCTTCCCAAACCCTTTGCTTACTCTGATTGCACTGGGCATTGTCTGAAAGGAATGGCTCTCATTATCCTCCTTTGATAATTTACATTTTAATTCTAGTTCCAAAACAGCTGGCCTCTGCTTTGAAAAAATGGTACAATAAATCCTCTGGGCACACCTCCTCCTCCTTTCCAACCTTTTCAAAGCATCATGTCTTCCAAAGGACTTCCATTTGAAGCAGAAGCCATTCTCATAGAATTTAAATGGACATTTAAAGATCATCTGGAATTAACAAAATTAACTTAATTAACTTAAAGGAGTCATGAGAAATATTTTCTCCATAATAATTTCGATGGAAGATTTACCACACAAAGAAATAAAATATGTATCGTATATATTAGTGAACAGAACATTTTTATAGTCCTTCTATTGCAAAATAGCTTTTTCAAAAACAATTCTTTCTGGGGTGCCTGGGTGGCGCAGTCGGTTGGGCGTCCGACTTCAGCCAGGTCACGATCTCGCGGTCCGTGAGTTCGAGCCCCGCGTCAGGCTCTGGGCTGATGGCTCGGAGCCTGGAGCCTGTTTCCGATTCTGTGTCTCCCTCTCTCTCTGCCCCTCCCCCGTTCATGCTCTGGCTCTCTCTGTCCCAAAAATAAGTAAATAAAAAAAAAAAAAAAACGTTGAAAAGAAAAAAAGAAAAAAAAAACAAAACAATTCTTTCTTCTTCTTCTTTTTTTAATTCCCACTGGCTATAAGAAGGGCAAACATCTGCCACGTGTGTAGAGTTGCTTCCATCTTTTCCTAAAGCCTTGTAACAGTCTCATCTCTCCATCAGCTCACCGTATTTGCACCACTCATAACCATACCATGACTTGGTTCCTAGTCAAAGCTGGCCCATACACACTTCCTCCTCCATGTACTTGACACAGGAAAATTAGTGATGTGCTGTAAGTGTTCATTTATAGACTGTTTAGTTATCCAAAGCATGTGACCTGGTTATCTTCCCCTACCCTGTAATAAGTTTCTGGAGAGTAAGGATGCAGTCTTGTTTTTTTCCTCATACGGCTAACATGACTCACCACAGCAGGGGCCTCATAACTGGTTCTTAGTAAGCATTCGCTGAATATAAAGAAGGTGCCCACAATGGATAAAGTGTGAAAGACATCTCATAATGCCAACCTTCTTGGTGACATTCAGCTTTCCCTAATAAAAAATAAATTAAAAAACTTATCTGTACAGCACTTTAATCACTGAAATCTTTGCTGGCCAAATAGCTAGCTAACATGAAAAACTGATTTGTGCAAAAGTGGAAATTAAGGCGATGTCCTTTCAATTCACTATAGAATGTGAAGCAGTCTTAAAGACAATGAAATTCATCTCCTCATTTTGTAGATTAGAAAACTGAGGCCCGGGGACTCAAAAACTTTCTCAAGGTCTCAATAAGAGTGTCGACTGATAATGCTTTCTACATCTTGAACAAAGGTAAAGATTGAGATTTTAGACAAATGGCTTTTTTTTCTTTTTAAGAAGAAAGAGACAGTATTGATTTTTAAAATATTACCACCCAAAAACAGAGCCATCATTTCCTTTTGGGTACAGTACTAAATAAGTTGGGATTCTAAACAACTTTATCTAAAATTGTTCACTCTTTCAAAAATATTTGTTGACCACTCCCTTCACAAAATTTTCTTGGCAGTAGGGATATCTTGTAGTTACTGTACAAACAAGCAAATAAAAATTATATACTAACTATAACATCACATTCTCTAATAATGAAATTATTGAATTTTTCAAAGAACTACTCTGTGAAAATGTTTATAGCCTACATACAATGACTTAGAGAGAAATCTAAGTGAAATGTAACAGAAAGTTTTTAATCCATCATGATAAAGATACTATGTTGTCTATACCAAACAATAAAATAAGGGTCTGTAAAATATTATTTTCATTTACATTCTCTCCCAAATAAATTCAGTGCAATGCCCATGTCTATTCATGTTGTATATCCCAGTATCAATTCATGGGATGACTTAACATTGACTTAAGATGTTGTGAACTGCTAAGCCTTATGTCCAAAAAGTCTGCACAGTTCCTTAGTTTCCAACTGGCTAATATAACCACTGGGTGACAGACATCTCTCTCCCTCTTTTTTGATGTTTATTTATTTTGAGAGGGTGAGAGGGAGGGAGAGACGGAGATAGAGACAGAGAGAGAGAGAGTGTGTGTGTGTGCATGTGTACGGGAGGGTCAGAGAGAGAGGGAGAAAGAGAATCCCAAGCAGCCTCCTTGCTGTCAGTGCAGAGCTCCATGTAGAACTCATGAACCTTGAGATCATGACCTGAGCTGAAATCAAGAGTTGGATGCTCAGCTGACTGAGCTACCCAGCACTCCTAGACATCTCTTAAATATGATAATTCTGTCACTGCCTTTCTTCTTTGGAAATATAATTGTGGAAGGTAGAGCATTTTGTTCACCATGTTTTGCTCCCTAGAAACAAGAAATCCTTGTCCTAAAAGATAGCTCTAATTTGGCTTCCAGATTCTTATATCTAAAAACAAAACAAAACAAAAGCCTGAGAGATCTTTGGCAGCTATCCTCATTTTTTAAAATTATTTTAACGTTTATTATTTTTTAGGGAGACAGAATGCAAGCGGGGGAGGGGCAGAGAGAGAGGGAGACACAGAATCCAAAGCAGGCTCCAGACTCTGAGCTGTCAGCAGCCCAATGCAGGGCTCAAACCCATGAACCACCAGATCATGACATGAGCCGAAGTCAGATGCTCAACCGACTGAGCTACCCAGGTGCCCCAGCAGCTATCCTCATTTTAAAGATAACAAAAGAAGGGCCAAGGTGGTTGTAGATTTATTTGGAGGGCATTTCCTTTATGAGTCTATGCTAAGACAAGTTGCCCTTTGTAAATCATACACATAAATACAGGTACACATGCGCATGCACACACATTAGGCATCTTGTTCAGAGGAGTATAGGTATTAATAAATGTGGACCTTGGCAATCACACATAATTGTGGAATTATGTAATTAAGAGTGTAGTCTTACAAATAACAAATGAAACAGCAACAATGTAGGCTCACAGAAATAATGCAAATAAAGCTGGAGTTAAGCAAAGTGATTGCCATATGATTCTCCTCTCTGTTCTCCATTTTGTCCTCTCTAACTTCAGATGTGGAAAGAAATTTTTATAGATCTTTAATGACCAGTCAACGTACATAATTGTACATGTATATATTCATGAACAATTTTAAGTGTTTAAATTTTAAATTTTGTTAATTTAAGTAGTGACAGAATAAAATTCTGTAAATTATATTTTTTATTTTTATTATTTAAAAAAAAAAAACCGCATGAGCAGAGGAACAGACAGAGAGAGAGAGAGGAAGACACAGAATCTGAAGCAGGCTCCAGACTCCGAGCTGTCAACACAGAGCCCCATGCAGGGCTCGAACCCACAAACCGCGAGATCATGACCTGAGCCAAAGTCGGACACTTAACCACTGAGCCCCCCAGGAGCCCTACTAAATTATATTTTAAGTGCAAAATGAAATTCTCATTAGATTTGGTATAAATTTTTCCAATACTGGGTCAATTTTTCTTCTATTATTAGATATTATAACTAATTGTATAACATAGTTATCCAAAATTTGAAACATTGTTTCAGTGTTAACTACATCCCATGTAGATACATTTACACATTTACCATTTCCTATGTCACTCTCCTTGGGTAGGTCTAAAGATCATTACCAAGTTGCACCTAATTGATAACACTTTTTTTTTTTTTTTCAGGCTAAGAGCTCTCTTGTCCATTATACCATATCTAGAAGAGTAAAACAAAAACATCTCACTATTAATTTAACTGGATGGTCAAAAATTGTCCAACTATTTAATTCCAATGTATTGACAAGGTCTTACTGAAATCAGAAGGCAACAGTATCATTTCACAAGAAGAGTATGTAAAACAAAACAAAACAAATTAAAACTCGTAGTTTCTTATACCATGAGTCCCAGATTTCAATTTGGAGTGAGAAAATCTCACACAGCATTCTGGAGAGAAAGAGAACAATATTTAAATTATCTGAATCCTAATCCCCAGAGTATTTCCATGTTCGTGTACTCATAAAAGAGAGAAAATATTTGAGTTTTAGCAGCTTCCTGCCAGGATCACTTGAATCCTGAGGGTTTAAAACTCATTTGAAAGACATTTGTGACCACAGACACAGTGAAATGTTCAGAAGCAACAAACCATCCCATTTTTTTTAATGTGAGGATAACAGATTTAATAAATGTCCTCTGATATCATATTCACATAAAAGTTACAGTTTATGTGTGAGAAAACTATTTGAGTTGTGTAAATAGGATAACAAGAGCAATGCAATCTGTCCTAATTTAATAGCAAACATGATTGAAATGCCACACCACCTTCACTCCTGGAAAGTAAGAATACTCTGCACACAGACTTTAATTAAAAATGGCTCTCTCATGAAAATGTAGAAAGTAGCCTTATTTTATCTTACCTTGTTCTAAAAAAGGGTTCAAAAGATAAGGACAAAAGAAAATCGTAAGAAAGTAAAGCATAGAAGAGTTAGTATGTGAAATGTATTAACTATAGGTTCAAACGGTTTTGGAAATGGAACACAATTTTATTCTGAAGTTACCAGAGGCTGAGGAAAAAATAATGTAAACACAATCCATGCCCATATGATGAAACTAATCCAGTGGCTTAGGACAAGTTCTATAGTTTCTAATATGTTCTGATATGTTTTAATATGTTCGGTTACATAATTTCAAAGACATTTTGTAGAGCTATGCCAAAACAGGACACTACATGCCAGGAGTTGGTAAGTTACAGTCCACAGATCAAATGGGCCTATCACCTTTATTTGTAAATAAAGTTTTATTGAAACACTTCAATACCCAGTGGTTTACATATTACTTATGGTTGCTTTCTTGTTACAAAACAGAGCTGAGTAATTGGGGACAGAGAGTGTATGTGACCTACGAAGCCTAAACATTTTCTATCTGGCCTTTTACAAAATAGCTTACATATAACCATATGATATTAGTTATAAAGATGTCAAACATTTTAAGAATCCAAATATTTAAAATCAGAACTAAATAACAAAAATAATTTTGTAATTTCTTACAAAAAAAATCTGTTTACTTAAACACACACACATTTCATTGATTTTTCAGTAACTGTTTACTATAGTAATTTGCGAAGTCATGTAGTCCATTTCCAATATAGCCTAGAAATCAGAGGAGTTGTATTGAAATTTGTCCTAAATTCTTTGCTATCTTCCAAAGCCAATTCTTTTTAAAAGTACATATTTTGCACACATGTGACATAACCCCAGTAGAGGCTCATATTACTAACTGCAGTTCTACCTGGCTTCTAACTCTTTGGGCTTCCTCAAATCTATCTTTCAAAAAATGTCAAAGAGCTGACGTTCCTCATTCCATCTCTATCGGTGTCACCTACTTTCATTTGTCGGTATTGATATTTTCTTAACTGTTCATGAAAATGTCTGAAACCAGAGCTCCCAAACAAATCTTTTAGTCTCGTACTCTAAATAGGTTGGTGTCTCTAGGCTATGCCATACGTAGAAATTCTAAACCTGCCATTCTGTTCTCTCAAATTTGTCTTGTTAATCTTAGGGTATCACATGCTTTCTCGCCACTCCCCAGGTCAAAATCCCTCACTAATTTCCAAATGCTTGCCTCCAGTGGCCTTAATGATAAAACCAAAACCTCTACTAAGCCCAGTGTTTAAGGACCTCTACAAACCCAGGACTATCTTCCAATCCCATTGCTCTCTTAACGGAATCCTCTATTGCTGGCACTCTGGTTTACCTTGCTCATTGTCACCTCCCTGCCTTTGCTTTTTACAACTGTCCTACCTGGGCACTTTTCCAAACCCAGCCACTTATACAGCCCCACTCCACATTCTGCTTCCCACACAAAATCTTCAGTTTCTACACATGGTGATATACCTCCCTCTTCTGAACTTGCAAAGCATTTATAGGCCATACTATATCATTTACCTTATTGTGCACTATATTCTTTTTTAGTTTGGTGTCTCACGTCTCTAGTGAATGTCAACTAGGGGACAGCAATATGCTGTATATTTTATATTCCATAGCATAAGCATGGTTGTATATTTAGAAGAAAATTACTGTTTCTTTTTAAAGCCTGATCATCAATCCTTTGAAATAACATGTTCCACTATATTTGATGCTTAGTGATATCTCAATATTAAGAAGCCCACATTTGAATAAAATTCTAAGAATACTATTTGATGTAATATATATCAGAATTATTTCTTGGTTTGTTATTCATACTTTTAATATTTAAGTTGAGTAACCGCAAATCTGGGAAATAGATATATCACTCTATCTAATGGTTCCACATAAAACCAATTAACATTATGATTTAATTAATCCTAAAAACAAAACAAAATGGAGTCAAGAAAAGAAGCTTGAAGAAAAATCAACATTAATTCAATTCTTCCTTATAAAATAAAAATAATAATTTCTCCTACATTATGTGGCATATTGAAATGTCTGGAAAATAACATGACATGAAGGAATAAAAAATAATAATTCTCTTTTCTACTGAGGAATGCCTAGAGAAAACATTAACAGCCTTGCAGTATGCCAGAGGTAAAATCAATCAAATGTCTGGCAAACTGTGTTTAATGCTAAGCTCAATAGAGCATCACATTAGATCTACAAACATATGAAAAGTATATTAAATATTTTAGTATAATATATGCATGATCATTAATCACACAGGTGATTCAATATCATCAGGAAATTGGATCAGCTCACTTATAAATTCTCAGATTTAAGCTATTGCCTTAATAATATGTGCAAAATATGTGAAGCAAAATATGTGTTGTTCTGTTATTTAATTTATTGAGAAATTTCAGTACAATGTTGGTTGTTGCTTGGCACCTGGACTTGTTTACAATAAAGCTGCTGTGGGGAAATAGCCAAAGAACAAATCCATATTGAAACTAAAATGATTTGGGGGACTTTTCTCATATACATACGTGTACTTTTCTGTTTGGATTTACTTTTTAAAGGTTAGTTTGGGGTGCAAAAAGGCTACAAGAGGTTAAAATTACTTATACACATAATTTTCCAACACCTAAAGAAAATGACACAATTTGGGTTACTATGTTTATTTATTTATTTTTTAATTTTTAATGTTTATTTATTTTTGAGAGAGTGAGAGAGAGTGCGAGCAGGGGAGGGGCAGAGAGAGGGGGAGACACAGAATCTGAAGCAGGCTCCAGGCTCTGAGCTGTCAGCACAGAGCCCGATGCTGGGCTCGAACTCATGAATTGCCAAATAATTACCTGAACCGAAGTCGGATGCTTAACTGACTGAGCCACCCATCACCTCAAGGGTTACCTATGTTTAAACTGTTATATTAGACCAGGTTAACACATGTCTAATTTTACCCCCACCATTGATTTTTGATTTTCTAAATTATTTCTCTCTTGTGATTTAACACATTAGTGAATAAGATACAGATTTGTCCATAGGGACTTAGATAATATAATTAATCTTTGGAAGCTTTTATGAGGTTCTCAAAAAATTCTGCTTCTACTACCTTAAAAATCAGAAAGCACTGCAAGTCACATAAAAGTTAAACCCCTCATCAAGAGGACCTATGTGGCCTGGCACCTGCCTTCTGCCCCGATTTCCTCTCCAACCCTTTATCGTGTTCGTTAGATTCCAGTGCCATTGGCCTTGTATTTGTTTCTCCAATACGCCAGGCTTCTTCCTGTTTCAAGGCTGTTGTTTATGCTGTCCCCACAGCTTGAAAATTCTTGCCCGCCCACATTCCCATGGCTATTTCTCATTACTTGAGTCTATAAAGGCAGCCTATCCCATCCCAAATAAGCGTTATTATATGCTTTTGTTTCCTCTTTCTTATAGCATTTCTTCATGCTTCAAATGTTCATTCACTTACTTATTTATTAGTTTCTGTCTCCTGTTATTAGACTATAAGCTACATAAAGGCGGGGATTTGTATGCTATGTCCAAATTTCCTACACATTCAGAAAAATTCTGATGTATACTAGGGATCCAATAACCTTTTGTTAAATAAATAATGAATGATTTACGGACGATGACACTAGAAATATACGGCTCACTAGCCTGATATTTAAGTGGAAAAAAGACAGAGAATGAATCCTTCCCAAGGAAGAATACCATTTTAATTTCTTAAAGATCATTTAGATTTTCAGATTATCAAATTCAATAAACCACAACAAAGAAGAGCAAGGAATATCTTAATTTTTTAAAATTTGCCTTTATAAAGTGTAGATTCGTGGTGTGCAGTTAACTTTTCCTGTATTTATGGCTCAAAATAAAAACATCCCAGAGAAAGACAATATGCACAACACAGTCTTTCACAAATGTACATGGAAAATATTTTAAGGAATTCTGTTACATCTACTCACTGATAAAAGTCACTCCGATTCTGACGGGTGATTAAACATGTTCATCTAGATAAACAGGACCTGCTATATAACATTCTCTAACAGAAGGGTAACACTAGAATTCCTTCATTCCCTAGGTAGTGATATCGTTTCAGTTTTCAGTGACTAGGAATATGTTCCTCTTTAAATATTTAAGCATGGCTTCTGCTTAATTTCTTTCCTCCAAGATGCTTTTCATGCCTTTCAAATATTTGTCAACTCAAGACTCTACAACGCCTAAGCAATGTGGGTGCAGGTGAAGCTCTACTGAACACAGTAACCATAGCAACACCTAATTCTTATTTAATTTGCTGTCTCCTTGGAAGAAGTAAAATCCAAGAGGGATGGAGCACTGGAGACAGAGAAACAGGAGGACATACGAGAGTAAGAAAGAGGGAAACAGGCACAGACACAGAGGCCCACAGCCTTTCTAGCTCACTTCCTCCTAGCTAAAAATATTAAAGCTGGGGGAAACACAAAAGGAAAGCTATTTTTGAGAAAATTTCATGTTGCTATAGGTCAGAAAAAAGTTTCAATCTGGCTATTTTTGTTGAATTCCCCTTGTACATACACCCAAGTTTAAACACAGACTCCATCAATCTAGAAGCATCAGTATGGATAGTTCAAGCTCAGAGAAAAGCTCCTTGGCTTTCCAAGTACCTTGAGTCTGGGCACACATCCCCAGAGAGTTTAAACTTCTGTTTTAAGAGATCCAAAGCACAGGAATGGCCCTGGGCAGGAGCCCAGTCAGTGTTTCCTGGATCAGGTTTAGTCTTAACAATTTCTGAAGTGTGGCTGGCATGGAGCTGGTTGGAATGGCCTTAGAATTCCAAGTCCCTCCCTCTTTGGTATCCATGAGAAAGTCACAGTAGGATCACAAAGTTGGGCAGGTATGATTGTCACTTCACCTAAACCCCTCAGCTCAGAAAACGACAATATAATCAGAATTGGAAACAGAAAGTCAGAGTGGAATGGTTCTTCACTGGCACCCTTAACAAGCTCTGAGTTGAAGCCCTAATGATGGTTTTAGGCCTGGCTCTGCTCCTCAGGACCTTGGGTAAGTCACTTAACAGCTCTGTGTACCGGTTTATTCACATGTATGTCAAAGGTTCACATCATTTTCTCTCAGCAGTCCCTCTTCCCCTTCAAACATCATCTAGTTCATGTATAATTAGCAAGCCTTAAGAACTAATGTCCTTTCTGCAATGGGGCAGAGGCATAAAACTAAAGAATACATTAATGTCATCTTATGTTTCCAGGTACGTAAGCACATAATCCTTCGAAGCTACTAATTAATAGGGTTATGAAGAGCTACTCTGTTATTTACAGTACAAATAAATTAGAAGCAAAAGGAAAATATTTTATTTTTAAAAAATATTTATTTATTTTTGAGAGAGAAAGAGAAAGAGAGAGTGGGAGAGAGACAGAATCCCAAGCAGGCTCCCCACTGTTGACACAGAGCCTGACGTGGGGCTCAATCTCACAAACCATGAGAGCATGACCTGAGCCAAAATCAAGAGCTAGATGTTTAACTGGCTATGCCACCCAGGCACCCCAGGAAAATATTTTATTAAAAACCAAAAATCAGTTAACTCATTTTTTTTTTAATTAAAAAAAATTTTTTTAACATTTATTCATTTTTGAGACACAGAGAGAGACAGAGCGTAAATGGGGAAGGGACAGAGAGGGAGACACAGAACCCGAAGCAGGCTCCAGGCTCTGAGACGTCAGCACAGAGCCCAACGTGGGGTTCAAACTCATGGACCACAAGATCATGACCTGAGCTGAAGTCAGACACTTAACCAACTGAGCTACCCAGGCACCCCTCAGTTTACACATTTTCAATATCAGCTTTTTAATGAACATTTGGATTCTTATCACATACCCCCATGTAGTTTTTAAGAAGGGGCTGATATAGGGCTGTGACATTATCCAGAGTTGTGCAGTTTTCATAAGTTCTAATTTTGATAGTGACCACCCTCATATAATGTAGTCCTATTTAAAACAAAAGGAACAAAAATCATGGAACTGGTGACTGAGTCTGAAATAGAGAACTTAAAAAAAAACAAAAACCCACAAAATCTCAATTTCACCAAAGGCCACTCAGTAGTCTATAATAATTTCCATCACGTAATCTATGAATGAGGCAAGCTTTAGATTGAGACACAATGGCTAAAGTCCATTTAAATAATGCTAGACCATACTCACTTTATTGTTTTAGAAGAGATTTGGCTTTCAGTAGGATGCTTAGTGTTTTAATGCTTTCTTGGCAGTAAAATTTCTAAAGTTCCATCAACTCAAGCTTCTCCTGTTGCAATGAAGATAAATTGCATTTTGCATGCAAAAGCAGTGTCACCTAAACTTCTTAAAAGATAAACTTAAGTGGCCAATATTTCATTTTAGGACATTTTGACTTGATCAAAACAGATATTTTTATTTGAGCACAATATTTAGCCTTATCATTTGATTTCAATAATGGACAATGGAATCTGGACTATTATCTCTAAACAGAAAAGTATACAAATAGGTTGAAATTAATACAATTTAATTTCATTAATGAACACCCATATCATTGTTTTGCCTCTAAAAATGTATTTAATACCAAAAGTTCTCACGTGGAACATCATAGTAAAATTTTAATTTTCTCTAAATCAACTGATTGTGAAATAATTTATTTCAACTACAAAAAATGGCATAGTTATAATAGGCTGTCTTAGATTATCTCACACACACACATACACACACAACACCATGCAAGCCCTTTGTGAAACAGAAGGAAAACAAATTTCATGTGTTCATAACTTGTTACATGTACTATGACTCCATATTATTGTTCCCTGAAGAAAGAAATTGTATGCTACAGATTGCAAATTTTTGTTCAACAATAAATGATAAGTATGTGCAGTAAATTAATGAGAGCTTTTCCTAGCTATACAGTACTCATTAACAAAAAGAGAATGCATAACTGAACGCTTAAACTTTTTTGCTTGTTTTTAAAAAGGGCCAAAGGAATATGGTATCTCATACAAACATCAACAAAAAGTGAGCAGCATATTGTTTAAAATATTGTTCTGCCAAAAGCATTTATACGCTTAAGGAAAGACTAAATTACAATTTTGAAAGACACAATGCCCAAATAATGAAATTTCAAAGCTGAGCATTACTTAATTGCTTTCATGTCAATGCAACTGATGTTGTATCATTGTATCATTCTAGCCAATAAAATTAAGAACACTTTTTCATATCAATTCATTATAGAATTTCACTGCTGTCCATTAACAATACAACACAGTACTGTTAAAATTGTTACAATAAAACATAGCCAACTATAAAGCCATTAACACTTAAAGTAATGTGAAAGGCTGATATTGGCATGATTAGCGGACCTCAAATTAATAGAATTTGTGTATTTACTTGTGAGTTTGCTTTATATGTAATAGACCTGGACAATTAAGTGATGAAATATCCTCATGGATATTCAGGCACTCTGCTTTATGATCATTTTGAAATGGACTCAAGATGGCTAATGATGATGTTGTTCAGAGTAATTTAATCAGAAATATTTTATATGAAACTGAATTAATTTGGTTCAGCATTTTCAGAATAGTCATTGACTAGCTAGTACTCAAAGTATTAGGTGTATATCTGTGGAGTTAGTTAAGCAGCATAAAATGAAGATAATGGATTGACTTTACTAGTCGATTTAATTTGTAAAAATAGCTGAACCATTTTACTTGGCTTCAGGTGAACAAAATGACAAAAATAGCAGTTGGTTAACCAAATTTTTCATTTTGAAAACAGTTAGTCATTTAGATGTACCATTACCTGCAGATTTTTTAAAGAATTAATTTAAAGAAGGCTGGTGAGGACACAGTTGGGATGAGCATTTATGTTTAAGATAAGAGAACCTGGGGAAACTTGGTTCCAATCATGGGAAGAAACAAGGTAGTAACTTTTCTTCCAGATTCACAAAGGCCTTCTAGAGGAAGGGAACATGAGCAAATGCTGGTATACAAGGAAAAGATTATTCAAGGCTAGGAAATAAAAGGTAGGATCAAAGAAAGAGCCAAGATAGGGATGGAATGCTAAGGAGGAGGAGAATGTAGCACAAAAACTGCATGTTAAATGAGAAATATAGGTGTAATGGAAAATAAATTTTAATAAAAATAGTATTGGCACCTTTCTAATGATCAATGATTTTTGCACAAATTGAAAGGAAGGAGCAAAGAAAAGAAAGAAGGGCAAAGTCAAGCTGTGTGATCTTCTAAGTGAAATTATTTTCTCTTTTTTTTTTTAATTTTTTTTTAACATTTATTTATTTTTGAGACAGGGAGAGATAGCATGAACAGGGGAGGGTCAGAGAGAGATGGAGACACAGAATCTGAAGCAGGCTCCAGGCTCTGAGCTGTCAGCACAGAGCCCGACGCGGGGCTCGAACTCACGGACCGTGAGATCATGACCTGAGCGAAGTCGGACGCTTAACCGACTGAGCCACCCAGGCGCCCCAGAAATTGTTTTCTGTAAAGGATTGTTAACATAACAAAAAAGCAAAATTAAAAAAAAAAAAGATTTTTGCCACTTCTGGTGTGTTTTAATGGAAGTAAATTGTTTTCAACTTTCCCCAAAGCCACAGTACAAGTTAACCAACTGTAAGAGGAAATCCTGGGCTCTTTAGTCTGTCTAAATTCTCACAGAATTTCCCTCAAATGTATAAGTAAAAATATCACAGTTAAAATACTATCACTCAAAGGAAAGCTTGTTTCTCTTGAACAGGAAAGATAAAGTTCAAAGATTAGATTCAAAGCGTTTTGCATAAAACGTCAACTAATCGTGCTCACATTCTTTTAAAATTTTGATTCACTACAGAATCACTTCCAATAAGCATCCTTTATAAATTTTATAAGGAAACACCTATGGCCTTAGTTCAAAGTAATGAAAGGGAGGATTATGAACAAAATATTATGAGGAGGTAGAAAAAAAGGACTTCTTCCTTCCCCACCCACTTAGACACAGGCTCTTCTCCATCCTGAATGGACAACTATTAACAACTGAGAATTTGCTTTCATTCCTCATCTCCTCTACTCCCACCCACCCACCCAAACTTTCCCATAGACGCTTTCCCTTGATTTTGGTCCTCTGTCTACCACTTCTGACTTCATAGTTCTTTAACCGCTTTTGAGGCCTGGAATCAATTCCTGGGACAGATAATTCCTTGAGAATATCCAAAAAACTCTGAATTTGAATTTTCATGTGCTGTACAGTATTTAATGACATGACTTTCTACAGCTGACTGATGGAAGTATTTGAGGGGCTATTACTATTTCCATTATGTAGGTATGTATATGTACACACACACACACACACACACACACACACACACAGTTATGTTTTGTCATTCTCCAATTCAAAAAATATATATGGAATAAAGAAGGTACTACATTAAGGCATTTATATAAGTGATGCATAATAGCTTGTCTTTGAGATGCTGGGACATTGCAGTCCCTTGCACTCTGTCATATCTGTAATACAACAGCTACTCATTTGAATGTCACCTCTTATAAAAGAAACAAATCCTTCCAACTTTATTTGTAAGTTTCTTTCCTCTTATTTATTTTTATTTATATTTTTATATGAAATTTACTGTCAAATTGGTTTCCATACAACACCCAGTGCTCATCCCAACAGGTGCCCTTCTCAATGCCTATCACCCACTTCCCCCCCACCCCACCCCCCACCAACCCTCAGTTTATTTGTAAGTTTCTTAAAGCCAAGGACTATGTCTTCCTTTTTTTTGGTATCTCATTACATAGCCTCCCGTATGATACTTTGCATCTCGTAGAAACTTAATAGATGTGTAATAAGTAAATAGGAATAAATGTTCTCCTAAAAGTTAATTTGTACTGAAAGCAATACTATGAGAGAATAGTAGTAATAGTAATAGAGAAGTCTAACATTCAGATGTGAGATTAAAATGGTGTGAAGGGAGAAGAGAATTGGTGAAATGATCAAAATACTGCTGCCTCTATAAGAGGCGTACACTGAATAGATCAAGACGATGATGATAATAAAAGCATTGAGAGAATTAAAGTAGCAAAAAGAACTGATATATCTGAAAGAATCAGATGTGACTTGCAGACCTTAACAGCATCTTTAACTCATGTATCAAGAGACAAAAGAGCTTATGACAGCTTCAGAATGTTATCTTCAGGTTCACGCATCTAGTAATGACTTACCTAATGACTACTTTTAGCATTAGGAAATACAGTATTGACCTAGGGGTGCTGTTGTCATCTACTATAACTCTTATTTCAGATTCTTATCTTAATTTGTCACAAAGAAATTCAGCATTGAAAAGACTTCATGAATCAGAATAATCAACTTGAAAATTGAACTCGCCCAATTGGTTTCATACGGTCTGCCTCCTATGGATATTGATGAATAATTCAGGAAAGTACATACTGTCATGTATACATCTAATCAAACATAATAACTATTTAATTTTCAACTCCAATAATGCAGCTATAGTTCTCAAACAGCATAGCGGTCCAATCTATTATCCAGTTGCTAGTAAAATTCAACACAAAATATGTGTGTCATAAGAAAACATGCAAAAAATACAGTAACAAATATTTTTCTTCCTTTTCCCTTCTGATGTTTAGAAAATTTGCAAATTGATTTAAGCCAAAAGCGGTAAAGGAATGAAATAGTTCCTTCAGGCTCAGATTCTGTGCCAAGTTTCATTTCTGGCTGCATATTTTCATCCAAGTTCAAGATCTCTGAAATACTTAAAAGAGAAAACATCTCTTTAACCTCAGCAAAGCAAAATCAGTAGAGGCTGCTATGGGAAGAGGAGGGCTTCTGCCTAGAGATGGGTGTGCTCCAGTGTTTGGTTTCCACTGAGAGGATGTCTGCTCTCTCAATGAATCTGAAGTAGCTACTACGATGAGGTAATGGCTGTTTCACTGGGTCATGCTCTCTCAGCACATTCTTTCTCTTTCTCCTCCCTGAGAAGGTGCTGTAAACAGGTCATCCTGAGGGAGAGTTGCTGCAGAGAATGAACAATTCCTACACTCAAAATTCCTGAGAGAACTATCTCTGCTTTTGGTAGTCTAGACACAACTAGAAGCTGAAAGCAGCCCTGACAACCAGAAAGAAACAGGTTACTTGACAAGAAAGAGGGGGGAAAATAGGAGAGAAACGAAATGAAAACTAAGGTAATGGGGCACCTGGGTGGCTCAGTTGGTTAAGTGTCCGACTTCAGCTCAGGTCATGATCTTGCAGTTTGTGAGTTCAAGCCCCATGTCAGTCTCTGTGCTGACAGCTTGCTCAGAGCCTGGAGGCTGCTCCGGATTCTGTCTCCCTTTCTCTCTGCCCCTCCCCCGTTCACACTCCGTCTCTGTCTCTCTCAAAAATAAATAAACATTCAAAAAAATTTAAAAAAAGAAATTAAGGTAATCAAAACAATGCTTAAAGGAAGATCAATTTTTAAATTACTAAGATCTCCAGATGCATATTAGACAATTTTCTACTTATGTGTAAAATTTTTAAAAACTTTTGTAAATTAAATAATATGACAGCAAACTGTGAAATGCTACAAATTAAAATCAAACAAATCATGAACAGATAAACAGCCTGTGCCAACAATCTTAAAGGCACCATAGCTCTGATAATATACAAATCATACATACAGATATAAACCTATGATAATCAAATAAAATCACCAGAAAATCAATGTTAAAACACACACACACACACACACACAAATAAATATTCTTTATTGAAAGAAAAAATGCAATTTACCTTTTCTTGGAGGGACGATGCTTTGTGCATGAAGGGGAGAGGGTTGACTGAAACACCTAGGATGTACAAATTCATAAAGATTTCTACCTAAACATACCTATTAAACACGCCCAGTTAAATGGGTGTTCTGTGTCACATTCAGGTGAAAGGCTGTAATCTTCCTCTTGGGCACTCTAAAGGGGTTTTATTTGTTTAATCTATTTCCATTGCCAAATATATATATATATATTTGCCCACAGTGAAATGACAGAGTGACAAAGCTATGCTTTACACTGGGCTGGTACCTGAAGTTCAAGCATGGGACATTTTGCATAATGTGGCTCACATAAAAGGCTTTGTTCTCCATCGCCTCACTGCGGCTGCAAACCTCAATTTCAGTTTGCAGTCATTTCCTCTCCCGGACCAACCATTTCTAAATAAATTACACCTTTAATATCTGAGTTAGTTCCTGCCAACATCCATTAATCCTTCTGCCTCACATTCAAAATTATATATCACCTGAGAATATTTTTTTTGTTTTGCACTACAGATTTCATTCACACCATAAGCCCCAAACCCTCAAAGATAAATTTTAAAAGATTTGTCTTTTAAGCAGTTACTCTCTTCTGTATATATTCTGTATATAGTGTATTACATATGTGTAAGCGTGTGTGTGATGTGCACAAGTGCACGCATCGTGAGTATGTATGTGTATGCATTGAAACAAAAACCCTTCACATTGTGTCAGTTTTAAAGGTCTGTATCCTGGAATCATTGTGCTAAGGGCTTACAGCAGATGGCACACAGTAATTGTGATAAATGGGCTTGTTGCTAATGAAAGCTTTTTATTTTCTGACAAAAATCCTTAAGCCCTGACGCCAAGCAATATAATATCAATTCCAGTTTTCCAAAGATGCTTTTTTTCTGACCCCATCTGCTTTACTCTCCCCTCCCCTCCCCTCCCCTCCACACACCCAAACACAACACCTCCCCACTCCTTTCATACACTCCTTTAAATTTCCACCCTTAAACAAAAGACTACACTGGGGAAGGAGGGCAATTGGCAATGCGGGTCCCCAGAAGCCTTTAAAAATAAAAAGAATAGATGGACTGTAGGTGCAGCTTTCTCACCCCTATCGTTTGAAACAGAAATATTGTGTAAACGCTCAGGCTCATCCAGACATTTTTTTTTCGTGTCCCGCCCTTCAACACGATCATAGATTTCTCATTTGCCTAAAATTATTCTTATCAATTTTTTCTTCCAGCTGTTTTTGGAAGAATTACAAGGAAAATGATTTCAAATTGACAAGGCTTCTCTAACTCACTCATTCGTCAGTATGCAGTTCTCTGCAGCTAGATGGACAAAAAAATTCTCCACCTCGAATTCTCCACACCCCCCCCCCCCACCTCCATTACCTTTGTATAACCCACTCCTCGTCTTTCTACAGCTCAGGTAATATTAGCTCTCAATATGGATATCCTAACCCGACGTAAGTTCCTCGGGTTTCAAAGTGGTACCTGACAAGGTCACACACTCTACAAATCTAGAGCCCAGGCGCAGCGCCCATTCCCGTGCTCAGTGGTGACACCTGGAGAGGCCGGGCCTGAAGCTTCCGCCAGGTGGGAGACGGGATAGCCAACCAACCTGTGCCGGCTTCCAAGGCAGAGAGGACAAGACAGCCCAGCCCCTTCTCCAGTCCCACCCGTTTCCGAGCTGAGGCTCCCTCTAGCAGAAAGCTGGGCGGAGGAAGGAAGGGCACCGAATACAGAACCAGAGGTGGCGACAGCTCTCTTACCTGGACGCTGAATCTGGATGCACCCGCCCTGGCTGCTGCCTGCGCTCACGGACCTGAGGACTAAAGGCCCTCCGGACAAGGAGAAAAAGGGGAGACGGGGCAGGGGAAGGAGAGGAGGGAGAAGAGAAAGAAACGGAAGGAAAGAAAAGGACGCGAGGAGGGAGGAGGAGGAGGAGGTGGAGGAGGAGGAGGAGGAGGTGGAGGAGAAGGAGGAGGAGGAGGAGGATGCTGCCCCGCGGCCGCCGAGAGCCCGCGCAGCCCGAGCGCCCGGCCCAGTCTGAGCGCCGCCCTGGCCCGGGCTCCCCTAGCGGCCGCCCCGCCCTGGCCCCGCCTCCCCGCGCCGGCCCCGCCTCCCCGCGCCCGGCGCCCCGCCCCGGCCCCTCCTCACCATGCGGCGGCCGCTCGGCCGGGGGGCTGTGCCCCCGCCGCAGTGTCCGGGAACGGGGAGCGCGGCAGTCCCGCCTCCTGCTGCAGCCAGCCCGCCGCCCGATGGGGACCGCGGGAGTGGCAGCCACCCAGAGCCTGCCGAGCCCCGGCCACACCGGGCTCCAGAGAATTCCCGCTCCGCCGCCAAAGGGAGACCAGCGCCCTCGGAACAGAGGCACCCAGCGGACCTTCTCTGCTCCTGGGGGGGGAGATGGGGGAGTCTCTATAAATGCCTTCCTTTCCTTCCTCTGTCACTGTGAGGCGTGGGTTCCCGTTACCCCTCCACGGAGAAGGCCCATTGCACTTGCCTCCACAAACCTGACAACAGTTGCATTCGGAAAGGACAGAAAAATTGGGGGGAGCATGAGGACAGAGACCAACTTTTGTCAACGCTAAGGGAGCAATGGCTGTCATCAATCAGATTCAGACATTCATTTATTCATTCAACAAATGTTTACTAAAACCTACTCTGTCAGGCACTGTTGTAGGCACTGTGGAAACAGCATTGAATAAAACAAGATTGCCTTGCCTCCCTCCCCCGCACTCTGGCTTCATGGATTTTATTTACATGCTACTTAGCTAGATGTATGATCCAGAGTCCCTTCACTTAATCTAAATCTCAGTGTATGAATGAGGATTAAAAATATTAGCCATACCCCTCTGCCATGTTTAATATGAGGATACAATTAGATCATGAATAAGAAGAGTCTGTGAAGAATATGAAGACAAATATAAGAATAATGAATTAGCACAGAAAATGTTGACTTTGAAATGTCGCCATTAAAAATACCACCTCAAATACTTTTGAAAGTGATATGACCAACTGAGACAACAGATGATTCTTTACCATGGAATCTTTCTAATCAGAGAACAGCACTTTATTGTAAGTAAGAGAGGTAAGATGCAACTCAGAATTGCTTCAAGCATCTATATCAAGTTGTAACAAGGTGTTTTTAAGGTCAGCCAAGATAGAGAGGTGTGGCTTGCACAGTTTCAACAGTGCTGATGAAATAGCACCCATAATTTGGTTGTGTCATTTCAATTATCCATAGAATCATAGACCATAGAACATTAGAGTTGATTTTCTCGGCATTTGGTCCAATTCTCTTAATTTTCATGTGGAAGAGAGAAACCTAATGATGAGAGGCTATGAAGATTAAAAACTGTAACAGAGCAAAATCTGAAAGCCCGGCTTCTGAAGTCACACCCCATGCTCCGTGTGTTGCTTCCCTCCGCCCAGCTACACCCCATGTCTCTGTGACGCTTGCAATGAGGTTGAAAGTATGAGGGCACACCCAAGTAGCAGGGAAGTTGGAGGAGTTAGGACTTTTCCTCAGAACATGGCCTGCGTGAGAAGAAGGACATCTTAGGAGACTGTGAAATGATATGAGGGATGGAAGGAAAAGTAAGAATCCTGCTACAGCGGTAGCTGCTGACAATTATGACCTAGCACACAGTTGCGGATGCTCACTGAGACTATCTCTTCAGTCCCACATAGTCCAATTATTGAGTGTTTCTCAGTTCCTGTTAATTCCGTGCTATTTGATATAAGAACCACATTCCAAAAGGAAGGTGCTCCTTCTGTCTTCCCTCACTCCAGGCAGAATTCCCATGAGTCTGCATCAACTCTGAGCCTCAAGTAGACAGATGCGGGGGTGCCTGGGTGACTCAGTCCATTAAGCATCTGACTCTTGGTTTCACTCAGGTCATGATCTCAGGCTCTGGGATGGAGCCCCGAGTGCTGGGATGTCAGCATGGAGCCTGCTTGGGATTCTCTCTCTCCCTCTCTCTGCCCCTCCCCAGCTCATGCACACACACTCTCTCTCAAAATGAATAAATAAACTTAAAAAAATGAATAAAGTGGACAACCACAACTTCGGGCCTTGAATACAATCCTGCCCATCCTCATTGTCTGCAAACAAAAACACAGTTACAGTTTTACAATTAGTCTTGAAGTCAAGCATTGCAAGTCAACCTGAGTGGCTCAGTCGGTTGAGAGTCCAACTTCAGCTCAGGTCTTGATCTCACGTTTCCTGAATTCAAGCCCCACATCAAGCTCACTCCTGTTAGTGCAGAGCCCAATTCAGATATTCTGCTCCCCCCCTCAGCCCCCTCCCTGCTTGTGCTCTCTCTCTTTCAGAAATAAATAAATCTTAAAAAAGTACTGTTCTAGCTTTACAATTAGCCTTGAAATCAAGTATTGCAAGTCGTACAATGTTATTATTCTTTCAAAATTTTCAAAATTCTTTTGAATCATCTAGTTTTTTGCATTTCTATATAAATTTTAATGCCAAAAAGTCAATTTCTATAAAAACAGTGCTGTTTTAGCATATAAAAAGAATTATTCACCATGATCAAGTGGGATTCATTCCCGGGATGCAGGGCTGGTTCAACATTTGCAAATCAATCAATGTGATACATCACATTAATAAAAGAAAAGATAAGAACCATATGATCCTGTCAATCAATGCAGAAAAGGCCTTTGACAAAATTCAGCATCCTTTCTTAATAAAAACCCTCAAGAAAGTCGGGACAGAAGGAACATACTTAAACATCATAAAAGCCATTTATGAAAGCCCACAGCTAATATCATCCTCAATGGGGAAAAACTGAGAGCTTTCTCCCTGAGATCAGGAACACGACAGGGATGCCCACTCTCACCACTGTTGTTTAACATAGTGTTGGAAGTTCTAGCTTCAGCAATCAGACAACAAAAGGAAATCAAAGGCATCAAAATTGGCAAAGATGAAGTCAAGCTTTCACTTTTTGCAGATGACATGACACTATACATGGAAAATCCGATAGACTCCACCAAAACTCTGCTAGAACTGATACATGAATTCAGCAAAGTTGCAGGATACAAAATCAATGTACAGAAGTCAGTTGCATTCTTATACACTCATAATGAAGCAACAGAAAGACAAATAAAGAAACTGATGCCATTCACAATTGCACCAAGAAGCATAAAATACCTAGCAATAAACCTAACCAAAGATGTAAAAGATCTGTATGCTGACAACTATAGAAAGCTTATGAAGGAAATTGAAGAAGATATAAAGAAATGGAAAGACATTCCGTGCTCATGGATTGGAAGAATAAATATTGTCAAAATGTCAATACTACCCAAAGCTATCTACACATTCAATGCAATCCCAATCAAAATTGCACCAGCATTCTTCTCGAAACCAGAACAAGCAATCCTAAAATTCATATGGAACCACAAAAGGCCCCGAATAGCCAAAGTAATTTTGAAGAAGAAGACCAAAGCAGGAGGCATCACAATCCCAGACTTTAGCCTCTACTACAAAGCTGTCATCAGCAAGACAGCATGGTATTGGCACAAAAACAGACACATAGACCAATGGAATAGAATAGAAACCCCAGAACTAGACCCACAAACGTATGGCCGACTCATCTTTGACAAAGCAGGAAAGAACATCCAATGGAAAAAAGACAGTCTCTTTAACAAATGGTGCTGGGAGAACTGGACAGCAACATGCAGAAGGTTGAAACTAGACCACTTTCTCACACCATTCACGAAAATAAACTCAAAATGGATAAAGGACCTGAATGTGAGACAGGAAACCATCAAAACCCTAGAGGAGAAAGCAGGAAAAGACCTCTCTGACCTCAGCGGTAGCAATCTCTTACTTGACACATCCCCAAAGGCAAGGGAATTAAAAGCAAAAATGAATTACTGGGACCTTATGAAGATAAAAAGCTTCTGCACAGCAAAGGAAACAACCAACAAAACTAAAAGGCAACCAACGGAATGGGAAAAGATATTTGCAAATGACATATCGGACAGAGGGCTAGTATCCAAAATCTATAAAGAGCTCACCAAACTCCACACCTGAAAAACAAATAACCCAGTGAAGAAATGGGCAGAAAACATGAATAGACACTTCTCTAAAGAAGACATCTGGATGGCCAACAGGCACATGAAAAGATGCTCAACGTCGCTCCTTATCAGGGAAATACAAATCAAAACCACACTCAGATATCACCTCATGCCAGTCAGAGTGGCCAAAATGAACAAATCAGGAGACTATAGATGCTGGAGAGGATGTGGAGAAACAGGAACCCTCTTGCACTGTTGGTGGGAATGCAAATTGGTACAGCCACTCTGGAAAACAGTGTGGAGGTTCCTCAAAAAACTAAAAATAGACCTACCCTATGACCAGCAATAGCACTACTAGGAATTTACCCAAGGGATACAGGAGTACTGATGCATAGGGGCACTTGTACCCCAATGTTTAGAGCAGCACTCTCAACAATAGCCAAATGATAGAAAGAGCCTAAATGTCCATCAACTGATGAATGGGTAAAGAAATTGTGGTTTATATACACAATGGCAATGAGAAAGAATGAAATATGGCCCTTTGTAGCAACATGGATGGAACTGGAGAGTGTGATGCTAAGTGAAATAAGCCATACAGAGAAAGGCAGATACCATATGTTTTCACTCTTATGTGGATCCTGAGAAACTGAACAGAAACCCATGGGTGAGGGGAAGGAAAAAAAAAAAAGAGGTTAGAGTGGGAGAGAGCCAAAGCATAAGAGACTGTTAAAAACTGAGAACAAACTGAGGGTTGATGGGGGGTGGGAGGGAGGGGAGGGTGGGTGATGGGTATTGAGGAGGGCACCTTTTGGGATGAGCACTGGGTGTTGTATGGAAACCAATTTGACAATAAATTTCATATATTGAAACAAAAATAAAGCATCTCACCCTTAAAAAAAATAGTGCTATTTTTTTCAGTTAAAATTGTATTCAATTTACAGGTCAATTTTTGCAGAATTGCCATCTTATCAATATTGAGTCTTTCAATCCATGAACATGGTATAAGCCTCTATTTCTTTAGATCTTCTGGAAGTTTTATAGAAAAATATTATTAACAAACTTTATTTCTGAGTGGTTTTACATTTACAGAAAAATTGAACAGAAAGTATAGAGAGTTCCTAATATACTTCCTTTCCCTCTGCCCAGACTTTCTCCTATTAGTAACTTCCTGCACAGATATGGTACATTTTTTTTATAATTGATGAACCAATATGGAGACATTATTATTAATAAAGTCTATAGTTTACATTATGGCTTACTCTTGGTGTCATAGTTTTACAGATTTTGCCAAACATATAATATCCACCATCTACAGTGTGATGGAAAATAGTTCACTGCCCTAAAATTCCCCTATGCTCTACTTATCCCTCCCCCTTCTTCTGCTCCCTACTCAGATGTCATATAGTTGGAATCTAATAATGCACAGCTCTTTCAGACTGGCTTCTTTGATTTAGCAGTAAGCATTTAAGATTTCCTCATGCCCATGGCTTGATAGCTCATTTCTTTTTATTGTGGAATAGCATTTCATTGTATGAATGTACCAGTTTATCTATTCACCTATTGAAGGCATCTTGATTGCTACTAATTTTTGACAATTATGAATGAAGCTGTTATAAACATTCAAGTTCACGTTTTTGTGCTGACATATGTTTTCAACTCATTTAAGTAAATACCTAGAAGCACAATTGCTGGATTGTGTAGCAGACTGTTTAGCTTTGTAGAGATTGCCAAATTATCTTCTGAAGTGGTTGTACTTTTCCACCAATAATGGATAAAAATTCCTGTTGCTCCACATCCTCAACAACATTTGGTGTTGTCAGTGTTTCAGATTTTAGACTTTCTAATAGCTGTATGATTGTACCTCATTGCTGATTTAATTTGCAGTCTCCTCTATTAGTGACCCCTGTCTCCTGGTTAGAGTAATCGAAACATAAACTCTGAGATTTTTTTTCTGAGGGAAAACACCAACTGGGAACTAGTAAATCTACCACCTCCATGAAGAGCAGTAACTGTCAAACAATGTAAATTGCCTGGGGTGGAGGGCATAAGGAAAGAAGAGAAACTATCTAAGAACTGCACCAAGTGGGTATTGTATGTCCTGTCCATAATGCTTTTAATAGTCTTGTGTGACCAATAAAAAAGCCACATGGCTCATGGTAGATGACCATGGACTACCAAGAATTAAATAAGGTAGTACCCCCCTCCCCACAAGCCATGAGGCTGTTCCCTGTATTGCCATCATCTTAGATAACTTGGCCATGGTCCTAGGAGAGTACCATGCTGTACTGGACCTTGCAAATGCTTTTTTTTTTTTTTTTTTTTTCAGCATAACCTTGGCTGCTAAGTCAGAGGATGAATTTTGCCTTCATGAGGGAGGGGCAACAGTAGACCTTTCAAGTCCTTCTGCAAGGCTACCTGCACAGCCCCACAGTATATCATGGGATGCTAGCCAAAGATTTGTCTCTGTTCTCCTTCCCCACAGTAAAATGGGTCCATTACATTGGTGGTGCAATAAAGACTTGCCTCTGCTGCAAGACACTCTGCAGACTTTTCTGGAACATCTGTGAGCAAGAGGATGGGCTGTGAACCCACAGAATTTTAAGACCCAGGCCCTGCCATAAAGTTTTTGGGAGTCTTCGGTTGGGTGGAGACACGGGTTGTCCCAGACACCACGATTCATAAGGTGTAAGCCTATCTGACCCCTAAGGACATAAGAGAGGTACAAGAGTTTGTAGGGATTTGGGAATTTTGAAGGACTTTTATTAGTTTGAAGGACCTGGCACAATGCCTCCACATCTTATATAACTTGACAAAGAAAGGGCACATGTGAGACTGAGAATCAGTATAACAACCTGCCTTTGAGAAAGCAAAAATGTTAGTGAAGCCTATTGAAGCTCTGGGATTCCATCTGAGTTAGATGTGTCTATAACTCTGGAAGGTGTAGGTTGGGCGCTATGGCAGAGACAGCAGAAGAAGAGAACACCCCTAGGATTTTGGTCCCAGCTGTGGAAGGGGGCAGAAACCTGAGATGCCTCCATGGAACAAGAGCTCCCAGCAGTGTACACAGTACTCCCGCAGGTAGAGCCTCTCATGAAGGAACGAGATGTGCGAACTTTCCTTCTTATCACGGGGTGGCTTAGGAATGTGTTCCATGGGCTCACTTCTGCTGTGGCTCAAACTCCCACTTTGACGAAGGCCTGTCTATTTACAGCAGAGGAGCACCCTATCCACCAGCCCACTGTCTCTAGGAATGCAGTGCTATTAGGCCCTGTAGAGTGTGTAGAATTTCTATATGCCTCCGCCACATTCCCGTGGCGGTCCCTTTGGCCTATAGAAAGGGAGCAGAGGAAATTTTCCCTGAAGCATGGTAAAGAGAGGAGTCTAGTCTGGACAACTCATCCACATAGACTGCAGCCCAATACTGACACCAGCTGGGTAGAAACAGGAACAAACCACAGCAACCTCTGGGCTGAACTCAGAGTGGTTTAGTTGGTATTCACTCATGAGCCCTGGCCATTAACCCTTTGCACTGACAGTTGGACTGTTCCAAAGGGTTTAACCCTATGGCTTGACCAATGGGAATCTAAGGGGTGGATGATCAAGAATAAGCCCTTTTGGGGTCAGGATATGTGGAAAGACATTTGCATTCCCCTGCAAGAGTCTGAGGCAATCCTCACTGTCTTCATGTCCCAGTGCATAAGGGGCTGACACCCCTTGGAAGCTGATGCCATAGCTCGGGTATGAGATCTAGCAACTGAATTTTCAGAAGATGCAGCAGATTCAGTGTTAAAAAGAGCAACTACCATAGTGCCTAGGATGCGTGATGCATTGTCAAGGAGGAAGGATTAAAATACAGTGACTTGGTTAATATGGTAACAGCATGTTCTGTGTGTTCTAGACTACACCCAAGGCAACCGTCAAAGGAATCTGGAACATCCACAGGAATTCCCAACCCGTGAAGAATTGGCAAGTTACTTATTCTTCCCCCTTCCTCTGAGTGACAATTCTAAGTATGCCTCCGTTTGTGTGGAAACACTGGGTAGGGCCTAACCTTTCCCCTTTTGCTGCACAAACCAGGCTTGCCACCATTAGGGGATGAGAGGATGCTAAGTACCATGTACAGACACTCTCATTCAGGAGACAATGACCAGGGGTCACATTTCAAAGGCTATGATGTACAAGATTGGGCAAAAGAACATGACATTGAATGGAGGTTCCATCTCCCCTACAACATGCAAGCAGCAGAGTTGGTCAAAAGGAAGAATGGAATGTTAAAGCAGCACACTGAATTACTAACAGGTAAAACCCACCTTGGGCAAGTAGTAATTTCTCAGGCTTTAATACACTGGGAATGATCAGCCAGTAGGGCCTGTTGCTCTGTACGCCAGACTGGGGATGCCTGCCAAGATGCCCAATACTGTAAAAGGTATAGAAGTTTGGGGAAAGAGCCAGCATTCTGATTCTCACTGGGGTGAGGCTGTTGAGAACACCAAGGTCCATTACAGCTGGGAAGGGCATCATCGACTGGAATTGGCAACAGGACATCTCATCTGGATGGGGAGTTACTTGGCATCACTGGGTGAGGAGGAACTACTCAATCTCCACTGAGATCCCATTGTCCTGCTTCAGGTTGGACCTATTGAAACACACCGTACCTGGAATGGAAAATTCACCATTGAAAGGGGAGAAGGTGAAGTACTGGTCTGGCACATGCCTTCCCCAGTACATCTCCTCACTCTGAACAGTGTTGCTTCCCCTGGTCAATGGGTAGGGTATACACAGCCAGGTCAAATTCCTAAAGCTGTACCGCATTAACATCTAAGGATCAGGACACAAGTGTAATTCTTATAGGAAGGGAAGACCCTCCCATAGAAGTTCCTACTAAATATCCATTTTTCAACCTTAGACTTCTGCTATTCCTATGGTACCCAGTCATAGGACAGGCATCTGATGGAACTACCTACCTACAATAGGCCCAAACATGTGTCTGGCTAGAAAATCAATCCAGCTATTGGATATGTGGACAACTGCCCCCCTCTAGCTTGTCATGATTGCAGTGGTGGGTATCACCACTCCAGGGAGGGAATTGGAAGGCACTAAAGCAGTACATTAAGGAAGAACAAGCTAGGACTCTTATTCTTAATTCACCTGGTATTACCAATACTGACCCAGAAACTTGGCCTATGGCACACAGTATCAACCCTGGGCAATGGGATTCCTTTGCTATCAAACTACACAGGCAGCCCACCAAACTGCTGACTGGAAGGGTCCTAAAAATATCACCATTGAGGCCATGAGTGGCTTTGCTCAGATTTGGGATGCGTTCCTGTGGCTCACCTCAGGTTCTGCAGATTTGAGCACAAAGGCACCCTTATTGCAAGTTGGGAAGAGAAAAATGCCAGACAAAACCAACTCAATTATACCAAGAACATGGGATGGATTTTACTGGAACTGTGTAGCCGTTCTGTCATCTTAAGGATAGCCATTGGTTTGACACTAACTAGTCACATCACCCAGGTGTGTCTTGGGTAGCCCCGAATGAATCCCAATGGTTGCGAGATATGAATCTTTGCGACTTTCCACCTATGTGGTTGGGCTGCTGTACCCTGGGTTTCCCCTGGACATAGGGGAGAATCTGCCCCATGGCAATATAACTTGCCAATCTTCTTCTTTTCAGGGCCAGATGGACAGATTCTATTTTCTATTGGTATGATCATTTGGCCACTTTTTTCCCCTCTTCTGGCCTGGAGGATGTTAAAGCACACATAGAAAAAGCCCCTACTGAGTTCAGTCAATTATCTTAAACGACAGCCTGCAAATCTTGTCTTTCTTTTCTTTTCTTTTTTTTTTTAAATTTTTTTTTTTTCAACGTTTTTTATTTATTTTTGGGACAGAGAGAGACAGAGCATGAACGGGGGAGGGGCAGAGAGAGAGGGAGACACAGAATCGGAAACAGGCTCCAGGCTCCGAGCCATCAGCCCAGAGCCTGACGCGGGGCTCGAACTCACGGGCCGCGAGATCGTGACCTGGCTGAAGTCGGACGCTTAACCGACTGCGCCACCCAGGCGCCCCTTTTCTTTTCTTTTTTAATGTTTATTTATTTTTGAGAGAGAGAGAGAGAGAGATAGCACAAGCGGGAAAGGGGCAGAGAGGGAGACAGAATCTGAAACAGGCTCCAGGCTCCGAGCTGTCACCACAGAGCCCGATGTGAAACTCGAACTCATGAACTGCAAGATCATGACCTGAGCCAAAGTCGGACACTTAACCGACTGAGCCACCCAGGCGCCCCAAATCTTGACTCTCATAAGAAAAGCTGTCCTCCGAAATAGTATGGTCTTGGACATTATTACTGCTTTGCAAGAAGGCACGTGTGCCATTATCCAAAAAGAATGTTGTATGTTCATACTTACATGAGTAGGTACACATACATGGTAAGTCTGCTAATGTATCATCTTGATTAAATTACTTGAGGTAAGGACAAGTGAACACCCTGGGTGATCTGCCTCCCAGCCTAGGGCACTTAATAAATTAGTGGTTTGGATCATAGGGCTTTCAGTAGAAAAACATTGTTACTTAATTTAAAGATCATTATCTTAATCTGTGTGTGTGTGTGTGTTTTTCCTGCATGTGCCTATACCATCACTGTGGCTTCTACTTCCAATGCAGTCAGAGAGCTGCCAAATGAGTCACCTCCATGGTTAGTGAAACCCCTTGCTAACCACTCAGGGAATGCTGCAGACACGGGGGCATTTAAGATCGTAAGAGCTGGTCACTGGAGAGGTGAAGTGTTAGAAGAGGTCATCGAGAGGTCGTGACCGCCAGTTGACCTGTGAGCTGGCTCTGAGCAATTAGAGGTTCCTCACCCCCTCCTCTGTCCTTGGAATGTACTTTCTGCCCACTATTCCCACAGTGGGAGAAGTTTTCAAGGATGCAGCTGTGAGAGAGCAATGTGTTGCTGAGACCATCTGAACCGAGGTGAGGCCTCGTAAACTTTTTTTCCTGGCGGGCGAGCACAGAGATCCGTTCATCTTGTGGCCACCCAAGACAAGCCTCGAATGTCAGTTTCTTTGCATGTTAATCCTACCACCTACCAATATGAAGTGGCCTGCTTCTTTCTATGGTCTCTTCTTGTCCTCTGTGAAGAGTTTCAGATTTCACGCGGAAGCTCCCAAGCTTCCCAAGTGAACCAAGAGTCATGTATTCTGTAAAGGCTTTGTATGTAGAAATTATAGAGAGTTCTCAGAACTCAATAATATGAAGATAAACAGCCCTCCATCCAAAGACTAAATATTTGAATAGATGCTTTACCACAGAATATATAGTAATGGCTACCAAGAACATAAGATGCTTAATAGCATGTAACCATTAGGAAAACATAAATCTGAACATGAGATACCATTACATATATGTTAGGAAGAGTATAATCAAAGACCAACATTACCATGTGTAGTGTGGATATGAGGAAATTGGAATTCTATACATTGATGGTAATAGCATAAAGCCATACATTCACTTTGGGAAACAGTTTGTTGGTTTCTTAAACATTTAAACGTGCACTTACATATGACTAGGTATTCTACTCTTGGTTCTCTGCCCAAGGAAAATGAAACATATGTCCATACAAAGATGTTTATCTTCATGTTCGTAGCAGCATAATTCATAATAACTGAAAACTGGAAGTCACCCATATGTCCATGAACTATTGAGCAGATAATATTGTTCTACATTAGAATATTACTACACAGTAATGGGACAAAATAGTGATGTATGCAACAAGCAAGATAAACCTCAAAGACATTTTCCAAGTTAAAGAAGCCAGACACAACAATCGACTTACTGAGTTATTTCATCCATGTGAAATTTTAGAGAAGGTAAAACAATAGAAACAGAAAGTAGATAGCTGGTTGCCTGAGGTGAGGAATGGGAACAACGATTAACTACAAACCAGCACGAGGGAATTTTTTTGTGGTGTTTTTAGTGTTTCAAGACTGTTGTTATAGGTGCACAACTGTGTAAACCTACTAACAGTCATCACACTGTACGCTTACAGTGAGGGAATTTTATAGTGTGTAAACTATATATCAATAAATCTGTTAGGAGAAAAATATGCCTTGTGCTTTTGCTAAGTGAAGTGTTTATTAAGTGTCTATTATGCCAATTTGCCCCGTATGGTTGTTTATATCAATATTGGGAAGGATGAGCCACAATGATAGGACTTGCATTGAATCTATAGATAAGTTTGGGAGTATCACTATTATAACAATATTAAGTCTTCTAATCCATGAACACAGGATGTGCCTCCATTTATTTAGGTTTTTATTAATTTCTTTCAATGTTATTTTTTTTTTCAACGTTTTTTATTTATTTTTGGGACAGAGAGAGACAGAGCATGAAGGGGGGAGGGGCAGAGAGAGAGGGAGACACAGAATCGGAAACAGGCTCCAGGCTCCGAGCCATCAGCCCAGAGCCTGACGCGGGGCTCGAACTCACGGACCGCGAGATCGTGACCTGGCTGAAGTCGGACGCTTAACCGACTGCGCCACCCAGGCGCCCCTCAATGTTATTTTTAATGTACAAATCTTGCACTTCTTTTGTTAAATTTATTTCTAAGTATTTAATACTTTTTGATGTTATATATGTTGGGGGTTGTTTGTTGATAGTTAAAGGAATATAACTGAGTGTGTTTTCTGCAAATTTGCTGAACTCATTTATTAATTCTAATAATTTTCATCTTTTTTTTGACTCCTTAGGTTTTTCTGTTTCAAAAAAAGTGTCATCTGCATATAGATACAGATTTACTTCTTCCTTTTTAATCTGGATGTTTTTATTATTATTATTATTATTATTATTATTATTATTATTATTTGCCTAATTTCCCTGGCTACGATCTTCAGTACCATGCTGAATAGAAGAAGTAAGAACATACATTTTCTTCTTGTTATTGGTTTTAGAAGAAACTATTTCAGTCTTTTTTTAGGAAGTATGATGTTACCTGTGGGATTTTCATCAATATTCTTTATCAGGTTGAGGAAATTCCCGTCTATTAGTTTGTTGAGTGCTTTTATCAAAAAGGATGTTGAATTTTGTCAAATGCTTTTTCTGTATCCTTTGGGATGATTATTTGGGTTTTGTCTTTTATTTTATTAAAATAATTTATCATATAGATTACATGTTGAACTTATCTTACATTCTTGAGATTAATCACACTTGATCATATTGTACAATCCTTTTTAAATGTTATTGGATTTGGGGATGCCTGGGTGATTCAGTTGGTTAAGCGTCCAAATTCGTCTCAGGTCATAATCTCACAGTTTATGTGTTCAAGGCCTGCATCAGGCTTTGTGCTGACAGCTCAGAGCCTGGAGCCTGCTTCAGATTCTGTGTCTCCCTCTCCCTCTGCCCCTCCTTCTCTCTCTCTCTCTCTCTCTCTCTCTCCCTCTCAAAAACAAACATTAAAAAAATCAAATGTTATTGTATTTGAATGGTTAATTTGTTGAAGATTTTATTTACATATTTATATTTAAAGACTTGTTTTGTGTGTCTCTCTTATGGATAGTATATATTTGGAACAGTTTTTAAAGTGCATTTTGTCAATATCTGTGTTTTCCAATCCATTTACATTTAATATATTTATGGTAAGGTAGGATTTATATGTCATTGGTTTGTATATATCTTAAGTCTTTTTTTGTTCTTCTATTGTCCCATTACTGACTTTGATAATTAAGTATTTTATATTGTATCATTTTCATCATTATTTCTTTTACTATATTTTTCTGTTATTTTCTAGTGGATACTTTTGGGATTGTAATCAGCATCATAGTTTATAGGTATATAGTTCAGATTAACCCCAATTTAATTTCAACGGTATAAAAAACTGTGTTTCCTTTTTTAAAAATTTTTAAATGTTTATTTATTTTTGAGAGAGAGAGACAGAGCATGAGCAGAGGAGGGAAAGAGAGAGAGAGGGAGACACAGAATCTGAAGCAGGCTCCAGGCTCCGAGCTGTCAGCACAGAGCCCAATGTGGGGCTTGAACTCACAGACTGTGAGATCATGACCTTAGCCAAAGTCAGACACCCAACTGAGTGAGCCACCCAGGCACCCCTAAAAACTGTGTTTCTATTTAGTATTATTTCCTCCTTTCTTTTTTGTCTTACTACTGCTGTACAAATTATATCTTTATACATTGTATTCTCATCAATGTAGATTTATAAGTATTGCTTCCAAAATTCTTTTAAATCAGAAAAGAGAGCAAAAGAATTGCAAATAAAAAATACATTTCTACTGTCTTTAATATCATCAAACTATGTAGTTATCAATTGTAGTATTCTTATAGTTTAGGTCTGTGGATAACAAATTTTCTCAGATTTTATTGTCCTTAAATTTTTATTTTGTCTGTCTTTTTATTTATTTGTTTGTTTGTTTGTTTGTTTTTATAGTGCCCCAGTGTACTCACACTGTAAACAATTTTTTTTTATTGTCAAGTTAGCTAACATACAATGTAGCCTTGGCTTCAGGAGTAGAATCCTGTGATTTATCACTTACATACAACACCCAGTGCTCATCCCAACAAGTGCCTTCCTTTATGTCTTATCACCCCCATTTTCCCTACCACCCAAGCCCCACCCCCATCAACCCTCAGGTTGTGCTCTGTATTTAAGAGTTTCTTATGGTTTGCCTCCCTGTTTGTATTTTATTTTTCCTTCCATTCCCCCATGGTCATCTGTTGTTTCTCAAATTCCACACATGAGTGAAATCATAGGATATTTGTCTTTCTCTGACTGATACTTCACTTAACACAATACCCTCCAGTTCCATCCATGTTGTTGCAAATGGCAAGATTTCATTCTTTTTCATCCCCAAGTAGTATTCCATTGTGTATATGTAGATAGATAGACAGATTCATAAATACATAGAGATACATATATAAATATAGACACATACATATATATATACATATATATAGATACATACATATATATAATATGTATCACATCACATCTTCTTAATCCATTCATCAGTTGATGGACATTTGGGCCCTTTCCATAAGTTGGTTATTGTTGATAGAGCTGCTATAGACATTGGGGTGCATGTGTCCCTCCAAATCAGCACTCCTGTATCCTTTGGATAAGTTCCTAGTAGTGCAATTGCTGGGTCATAGGGTAATTCTATTTTCAATTTTTTGAGGAAGCTCCACACTGTTTTCCAGAGTTGCTGTACCAGTTTACTTTCCCAGCAATAGTGCAAGAGGGTTCCCCGTCTCCACATCCTTGCCAACATCTGTTGTTGCCTGAGTTGTTAATTTTAGCCATTCTGACTGGTGAGAAGTGGTATCTCATTGTGGTTTTGGTTCGTATTTCCCTGATGATGAGTGATGTTGAGCATCTTTTCATGTGTCTGTTAGCCACCTGTATATCTTCTTTGGAAAAGTGTCTATTCATGTCTTCTGCCCATTTCTTCACTGGATTATTTGTTTTTTGGGGTGTTGAGTTTGGTAAATTGTTTATAGATTTTTGATACTAACCCTTTATCTGATATGTCATTTGCAAATATATTCGCCCATTTTGTTGATTGCCTTGCCTTTCTTCCTAAAAACATTTTCACAAGTAATGCAGGTTTTAGTTGATAAATTTCTTCATTTCATCACTTTAATGATATATCTCCATTTTCCTCTGTCTTGCATATTTTTTGATGAGAAGACTACAGTCATTTTCCCCCTGTATGTAATGTATAAAGTTTTACAGCTGCTTTTATAATTTTTCTTTAGAATTTAATTATGATGTTCCTTAGTAAGTGGTTTGTGTGTTGGTTTGTGTGTTGTATGATGTGTATCCTCCTTAGTGGTTTATGAGCCCCCTAAATCCTTGGGTTTATAATTTTCTTTAAATTTCAAAAGTCCCTGACCAGTATTTCTTTAGTATTTTATTAGTGTTTACATGGTAAATTAAATATTAAAATACATGCCTATTTAAGTTCTTGATCTTGTTTCATATGTCATTGAGATTGTTAATTTTCTCTGTCTTTTCTTTGTGCTTGTGTCTAGAAATAATCTATTTTTGTGTCTTTAGATTCATTAATGCTGTCTCTATGTCATTTAATCCTCAGTGCATCTCAGAAAGTTGAGTTTCCATTTCCAATATATTTAGACGTTCCATTGTTTTTGATGCTTCCATTTTTCTCTTCACTGTGCTCTTGTTTTTCTTTAAAAACTTGAACATCAACATTTGTACCTTTTTAAGATCCTTTCATTTCTATTTCTGCCATCTGTGTTATTTCTGCTTCTTTTACTTTTGAGTGATATTTCTCTTAGTTAACATCGTATTGTTAACTTATCTAGTAATTTTCAGTTGGACACTGGACATTTATGGTCTAACATAAGCAGTTAAACTGAAATCCTCTCTGAATATTGCTTTAGTTGCACTCTAACAATGTTATGTTGTATTTTTATTAAGTTCAAAATATTTCTAATTTCCTTTATGTTTGTAATATCATTTAAATAAAAATTATTATGTTGTTTAATATCCTAAATATTTTACTTTAAATTAACGTCTAATTTATTTCCAATGTGGTCAGAGAACATACTCTGAATGATATGCTTCATGTTGGCCATCTCCTACACAAGGTCATGAGGCAATTTTCCATGTTAATTTCCATGTTAATTTTTTTTAATTTATTTTTAAGCAATCACTACACCCAATGTGGGGCTTGAACTCACGACCCTGAGATCAAGAGTCCCATGCTCTCCCAGCTGAGTCAGCCAAGCTCCCCTCCAGAAGCTTTTTGATTAGGTTTCACATTAATATCTATGGTGCACCTGAAATTAATGTTTGATGGTATGATATAAATGTTTTTTTAACCATGAATCTCCTATTCACCCAGTATCATTATTGAAAATATGAGTTATGATACTGTATACCTTTATCTCATTCCTTATCCCAGAGAGAATGCTTTCAATATTTTACCATTAAATATGATGCTTATATATATTTTTTGTATTTTTTCATCACACTAAAGATGGCCCCTTATGTTAAATTTTGTGAATAATTTTTTAAATTATGGCATAGAATGGTATTGAAATTTATCAAATGCTTTTTATATATTTGTATTAGTTTACTATGGCTGCTATAGCTAATTGCCATAAATTTAATAACTTGAAACAACACAGATTTATTATCTACAATTTTGTAGGTTAAATGTCTGGCATGAGTTTGACAGGCTAAAATCAACGTGTCGGTAGGCTTGCCTTCGTTACTGGAGGTTGCAGGGAAGAATCAGCATTCTTACTCATTTCAGTTGTTGATAGAATTTAGTTCCTTGTCGTTATAGATCCAAGGTCCCATTTTCTTGCTGGTTGTAAGCTGAGGTCTATTTCCAGCTTCTAGATGCTACTGCATTTTTTGGACTCATTCCTCAAGCTTAAAGCCAGTATGGGGAAGGGGTATCAATCTATCAGGTCACATTGCATGTCTCTGACCGCAGCTGGGAAAGGTTCTTCACTTTTAAGGACTCATTGTTAGAATGAATCCACGTGGGTATTCCAGAATAATCTCTCTATCTCAAGATCTTTAACCTTAATCACATTTGAAAAGTGTTTTTACCATGTAAGGTAACATATCCACAGGTTTTGGAGACTAGATGTAGACATCATTGCAGGAAGGAAATGTTATTTTATCTTCCACAACATCTATTGATATACTTGTGTAATTTTCTTTTTTACTATGTTAATATGGTGAGGAGATTTGATTTTTGAATGTGATACCAGTCTTGAATTCCAAGCTCAACTGTGTTATGATTTATATCAGCTTTGTTGCTGGACATGATTTGCAAATATTTTATTATGTTCATGTTTCATGTTCTTTGTGCTACATCTATGTTTAAAGAAGAATTGATCTGCAAGTTTTCTTTATTGCTATATCCTTACCAAGTGTTAATATCAAGTTTATTTGACCCTATGAAACCAATTTAGACATTTTCCTTTTTTTCTATATCTGGATGAATTGGCGTAGGTTTGGTATTCTTTCTTTCATAAATGACTGGAACAATTTGCCAGTAATGCTACCCAGACTTGGTGCTTTTTTTGCAGAAAGTTGTCCAATTCAAAGTTAAATTTACTTAACAAATGTATTTAGATTTTTACTGCTATTTTGGTGTATTTTAATATACTTTGTTTTTCCAGATTATCATCTCACTAAATTTCCAGATTTATTGATATTAAGTTTTTTATGAGATCCTTATTATTTTACATTCATAATTTTATTCATGATATTGGCAATTTGTACCTTTTATATTTCTTTTTCATCAGCTTTGCCAAGACTATAATTTCTTAAGTCATTTTAACAAAATGACTTTCATCTTTATTGAAATAGAAAATAATTGCTTTCTATCATCAGTTTTTTCCTATTATCTATCTTCTTTATTCTGTACTATCTTTTTTGAAATTCATATGCTGTTCTTTTTCTAGCTTCTTCATATAGAAGCTGAAATTCGTTTCTAACAATTGCATTTAAGGCCATGACTTTCTCTCTAAACATAGTTTTAGCTCTATTTCTTAGATATGACATATCATATTTTAATTATCATTCAGTCAAACTTATTTTCTATTTCCCATTGTGATTTCCTTCTTGACCCGTGGTTATTTAGTAGCATAGCATTTCATTTTCAAACACTTCAGAACTTTTTACATTCTCTTTTTTGTTTATTTCTGGATCAAAAATACATATATTTCTCTGCTGTGGTCGGAGACCACATTCTTTTATGACGTAGTACCTGGTTAAATTTGCTAAATCGCCCATTTGCACTTAAAAATTACATGTAATCTGCAGTTGTTCAAGTTATTGTTTTACAATGTATCTACTAGATCAATTTTTCAATTTGTAGTTTTAAATCTTGTCTTTCCTACTGATATTTTGTTAGCTTGTTCTAGTAGTTTCTGAGGGCTATGTATTGAAATCTCCCACTGTGATGATCTATTCTTCTCTTAATTCCACCAAATTTGGGGTCGCTTGGGTGGCTCAGTCAGCTAAGCATCCAACTTTGGCTCAGTTCATGATCTTGCAGTTCGTGGGTTTGAGCCCCACATCAGGCTCTGTGTTGACAGTTCAGAGCCTGGAGCCTGTTTTGGAGTCTGTGTTTCCCTCTCTCTCTCTGCCCCTCCCTACTCACACTCTGTCTGTCTGTTTCTCTCTCTCTCAAAAATAAATAAACATTAAAAAATAAAAAATAATAATTCTGCCAGTTTTTGCTTCACATGTTGAAGGCTACGCTAAACAAAGCATCGAAATGATCGAATGATCATATATTCTTGGTTAATTGTTTGTTTTATAACATGAGCTATTCCTCTTTTTTGTGGTAATGTCTTAGAGCCTATTTTACTCATATTTGTACACTTCCATCAACCCTCTTTTGGCCACTGTTCACATGGAATAACTTTTTCCATTATTTCATTTTAGTCCTTTTGTGTTAATTCATAAGTAGTTTGTACGCAACATTGAGTTAAGTTTTGTTCTTTTTCCAGTCTGACAATCTTGGTCTGTTTCGTCTGTTTCCACTTACTGTAATTCATTTACGTTGAGGCTTCAAGCTACCATCTTACTATGTGTTTTATATTTGCACATACTGCTTCATGTTCCTTTTTCTTTCTTTCTTCCCTCGTCTCAATAAATTGGCTATTTTTATTTCATATTCCCTCCATTAGATTGTTGCCTGTACATTCTTTTATTGCTGCTAGTGATTTCAACCTGCATGTATCCTTTTACCACTTCCTGGAAATCCAGAAAAGTTAGAGCACTTTAATTCAGCTTATATCCCCTCCTGACTCATGTGCAATTTTCATATATTTTATTTCTTTGGGTGTTTGAAATGCCAAGCGCATTATTGTTGTTGTTTTATACCATCAGTATTCATTTGGAGCTACTTTCACACAGATATATGTTTACATTTTGTCCAGATCTCCGCATTCTTCTTGGAGGGAGAATCGGGCTACAATAAACTATTCTACAATTACTAAGAGCTGAAATCCCTAACATCCTCTTTTCATTATCCAGTCTTCAGTGTTCCTAGGGGAAACGAGAACACTTCTGTCTGGATTATCTTGCAGTAAACAAAAACCACTCAAAATACTTTAGGCAGAAAGGGATTCAATATAGGAAATAAAATACTAACACATTTTTAGAACCGATGGAATAGGGGGCTGAGGCTTGGCCTTCAAACGAGAATGAGAACATCCCTTCTGGACTGGTCAGTCAGGGACACTCTTACCTCTATCACAACCAGAGAGCTGCAAATCATGAAGCTGCTATTGTAAGTAATGAGTTTAAGAGCGGTGACCTAAATGAGATCTAACTATCAGGAAACCAGTCCTGCTTACGCCACAACTGCCTCTTCACAATCACACAGCTGGTGATAAATGCAGAAAAACCCATTGTCTCCTCAACTACACTAATCAGCAGCAGTAGCCGAATCACTATCCTTACTTCTTTCTAAATGGCAGGAAATCGTGAATGTAATTTCCAGAACCCAATCTGCAAGAGCATAGGGCATGTGTCTGTTTTGGTTTTCTAGCCTTTGCAGTGTGCAATGGAAGGATGAAGGTGGAAGAAATGCTGTGTGCCAATTTATTATATCCAAATTGATTAAATTGTAATGTGTAAGCAAGCTGTTCTCCAAACATGAGTCATTACGATTTAGTTCTTTCAACACTCTGTACAACTCAGCATTCCAAAAGAAACCATTTAATAATGAGACATTGCTATACAGTTAATAAACCTTCCTTTGTGCAAAGTAGCACTTTTCCCTGTTCTATCTGAATGATACTCTCTCACTGATCAAGGATATTTTGGCTGCATCTTCAACTTTGCAGGGCACAGTGTTAGTCAACATGAAATGAGAATAGTTATTCTTGTGACAATGCTATGAAAATGTGTAGGATGAATATTAAAGCACAGGATACCATAAACTCTAGCTGTTAAGAGACATATAGCATTGCCTCCCCTCCCCCCCCCCACCATGTCTTGCCAGGTGCTTAGAAGGCAACTGTAATAACATCAATCAGCAGCTCCATGAAGCTGCTCTTACTTACCATTGGAAAGGGAGTAGAGGTCTCTGTATAATTGCACTGGAAAAGGCACAGTGTTGAACAGCTCCTGACACAGAAGCCTGTTTGCCCCAAGGCCAATGGGGATAATTCAGAGCTTTTGTATTTTTCCATCAACAAACAACAGTACTTTTGTACTGCCTTTAACCAGCCCTGAGTTATGGTGATTGCTACTGAGCCTGCTCAGACTTTGGACAGTGTTGTGAAGTTTCAACCCACCTTCAGTTCTGCAGAAAGACTGAAGCACTCCAACAACTGCCTATTCACTTTCCTTTTGCAAAAGTAACATTGGTAATACTTGAAAGTGACAGAAATGAAAAATACAAATACATTTCTCCTATCACATGATAGATCGTTTATGTTCTCTTCCTAACTTCTCAGACTCTCATGTCTTGCAAGCCCACCTAACTATACACACATACACCCCACTCAAAACACCAGTATACATTTAAATGATGACCTCATGCTCAAAGTAGCCCATATAATTAAGAAAAGCATTTCCAGTTTGAGTGTCATTTTTCAAAATTTGTAATACTTGACAAGGTCAGAAGACAAGGTCTTTAGATATCTAGAGGCCAAATAATTCTGCAGTAATTGTTGTAGCACTCTGAATAAGTCTTTGTGCTTTAATTAACAAGATTGAAAAATGCAGATATAAATGTAGTTTGACATAAAGTGAAGAATACTAGAAACCTCCTAGTCACATATGCTGCCCCCCATTTGTTCATCATTTTGTTATGAAATTACTGAAGGAAGACAGGGAAAAACAACAACAACAACAATTGGATAACTATGCTATGTCCTAAAATATATTGTACATTTAAAGACATATTGTTTCTCAAAGCAGTAAGATAAAACACATTAGTCTCTTGAATAGTGAATCAAAATATTTCTATAGCATTTGTTTTAATTTAGTTCTTTTTACATGAAGAATTCAGAAAGCCTACCAGCTTAGAAGCTCAAGGAATTAATTTTTATTTTAAATATAAATGAATATTCTAATATTTTATTTTACCATGGGGTATTTGTTATTATTTAAGTTAAAGTAAAATTCAGGCTAACATCTGAAACCTAGAGCAACTTACATTAAAATTTTCTACTGTATGCCTTGTGCCATTATTTATTACACATTTCTTCAAACTTTATTACCTCAAGAAAGGTGTTCACAGAAAGCCAAAATAACATTCCTGATACGATTCTAAATTGAGCTAATGAAATGAGTGGATGATGCCTTTAATGATCAGTTTCATTGAAATATGCTTTTTTTTAAAGATGAAGCTGGTTGAGTCCATGAGTGAGGAGGAATTTGAATAGTAATCTCCCAAACAAGGCCATTGCATCCAACAGCAGCTTTGTCTGTTAATAGGTTGACCTGATGAAAATCAGTTACTAAAGTCTATCTTGACTGACATGTAATTTAATCCAAGTTTGTCATAGTAAGAAATAAAGTGATCATTGTATCTGCTATTTAAAAATAAAGGTTGGAACATCATTATTTTTATAATGAAGTACATGTGGCTGTTTTCGCAAGGATTGTTCTTATTTTATAAAGATCTTAAAGAAAGAAGGGCTTGAACATTTCACAAGGCATTTTGAGTACTAAGTTTAACAAAGAATACCACAGCAGTTCCTAAAGATGGAAGTGAACAAGCTATAAGATTACTTTCAGTGTGAGAATATAATGATATTTAAGGAAGAAGTGTGAAGTTTGCAGTTGTCAAAATGTGAATTGGATATTATTCTCAATAAATTACTCTCTCTAAACATACTGATATCCTAATATAATTCTCACTTTTTTATCAACTGAATTTCCATTTGTTCCCTTAAGTGTTGGTTCCTTTCTTATGATTCTTTTTTATTTTTATCATTCATTCATTCATTCATTCACCCATTTTTCTTTCTTAGGATTCTTTCTGAGAGGCCCAGGGTGTTCCATTGAAGCATCCATTCCCTTGTATGCAAGTATGTATGAGTTCTTCTAACATTTATAAGTAATATAGCAAAATAAAGCAATTTTTGCACGTGACTCAAGATGGTGAGATATTAGTTGTCTGTAGAAGGTGATGTCATTAAAATAGCTCTGTTAAACTGTACCGAGTGAAGTTTCGTCATTTTTTTTCAAGGAATTATGGAGCTGCATAGGTGCTAGAGCTTCCTTATTATTTGAATAATAAAAGCAAAATTTTAAAATTTGATCCACTAAAGATTGAGGTTTAGTAACTACTTACATATTTAAAAATTGAAAAAATATTAAAAATGTCTCATAAGTCACATATAAAAAGAAAAATCCCAATTGTTCCTCGCAGTCTTCATTTCTTTAAATCTTGCTCTAAACGTGACCCCACTTTACCATTCTTAACAATTAATGAGTACTTAGTGTTAATGCTTTGTTCAATGGGATCCAAAAAGCAAGAAATATATACCAGGCATGGCCGGGCGCCATGTAACATGCAAAGATAAATCAAATGAAGAGTTAGGGTTATTTTTGTTTTTTTGTTTTTAGGAAAGTGCATTTCTTTATAATGTGTGCTTTTGCTCATACCTTCTTTTAACTATAGCGACACTAATCCTAGTGATTAGGTCTTGCTTTATAAATGCAGCGTCAGCAGTCACCTGGTGGCTGGCAAGGCAGAATGTATTACGTGATAGGTAGAAATAAATTGATTCTGCAAATCCGGTCTTGCAAACCAGAAAGTAAATTACTTGGCACTTAAAAACAATTTTGTTATGAGCAAGTTAGCACAAAAGTTGTTTTTATGGCCACCGATGCTCAGTGACACCAGCAAAATCACTGTGTATTCTTTGCTAGATAATTATCCTCCAGTGCCCTTTAGTGCAAATGCATTTATCGTGCTTTGGTATTTCTTCCTTTATACAGACAGTTCTCTAACCTTGGCATTCTTAAATCTATTGCTATTTTTTCCCAACATTTTTTTTGTTTCCAGGCACTCAAAAACCAAATGTTCTAGTAGGTCTTCTTTCCCCAAATGCTGCTTTAGAATGTGATTGTCCTTATATCTCTCTCAAAATCCTTTTCTCTGTTATGAATATTTCTCCTAGCTGGGTCATCCACAGCATGATTTGGTGTCTCCTTGGCAACCGCATGGTCTTACCATTTCTCAGTATCCCTTTTTACTCCCACTCACTTCTTTCTAATCATTAATCCTTGAAATATCTTCATGTAGTCCTTGCCCTTGCTTTTATATCCTCCATGTTAATTGTCCATATTCTCATACATATTCTACACCCCAGTCTTTTAACGGCATTAATTAACTTTTTTATAGGTCAGCGATCAGATCTATTTAAGATAGATAAATCTCTCTTACAGTTCCTCTTGCTGTGTTATTAGGCTGTACAATTTGCAATTGAACTGGAAGTTTGGTAACTGAGGGTGATGCCTGATGTTCCTGTAACAAGGTTATATAATCTATTTTGATCCCAGATACAAATCTGAAATTTAGATAGGCAACCAAGTTTTATGAGCATGCCCTATTCTAGAATTGAGCTGCTGTCTCTAAACAGTAGTTAGATAGTAGAGTGTTTAAAATTAACAGGCTTCAAAATCATACAGAATTCCTAAGTTTGAGTCGCAGTTCTGCCTCTTACCAGCTGGATGATGTTGGACAATATACACAAACTCTCTTACCTAAAGTAGGAAAGTAGTATCCTTCTTGAGTGGTTGGAAAGTTCAGCTGAAATAATGCAATACACAGTGAAAAGGTAGGAGCTTAATTAATAGTAGCTTTTAATAAATAAGGCCTCCTGCTAGCCACGTGGAATAATTGGAGGCCTCTATTTCGAGTAGATTTAGCCCACATCCACTTACAGTTGATGCACCTTATAGAAAACCAAGGCAATACTTTGACCTATTTTCTTTCTCCATTCACTGGTTTAATAAACTGTAAAATGTATATGCTTTTCATTACCCTTTTTATAGCTCTAGAAACTAGCTTTACTATGTATTTAATATCTCAACATTTTTACCTAGAGAGAGAGAGAGAGAAAAACTGTATACACTATCTGAGAGTAAGGATGTAGAAATAGATCTTTCCTCATAGTGGCTTTTCATTAGTTTATCTTTGCTTTCAGATTCTTTTGTGTTAAAAATTTTAGGGCGCCTGGGTGGCGCAGTCGGTTAAGCGTCCGACTTCAGCCAGGTCACGATCTCGCGGTCCGTGAGTTCGAGCCCCGCGACGATCTCACGGTCCATGAGTTCGAGCCCCGCGTCAGGCTCTGGGCTGATGGCTCGGAGCCTGGAGCCTGTTTCCGATTCTGTGTCTCCCTCTCTCTCTGACCCTCCCCCGTTCATGCTCTGTCTCTCTCTGTCCCAAAAATAAATAAAAAACGTTGAAAAAAAAAATTTAAAAAAAAAAAAATTTTACAATTTTCACACAGACGTAGGACAACAAGAATTGTGTGTTATGTTGTAAGCTTTGCATCGATAATTTCACGCACCATTATGCTTTCTGCAGTAATGAGTTTTCTACAGCTGTAATTCTTTCCTTCTCTGGGTCTTGAAACTTCCCATGGCAACATTACTTTACAGTTACAGGGTAAACACATCGTGACATGGAGGAGTGTGTGTTCGTTGGGAGGGTACATCCTCAATCCCCTGACTCTTGTTGGGCTCCTGGCTGCCCACACTTCTTCAACTAAGCCTCTGATTTATCCCCTCCCTTGCTGAGTCAAACACAGCTTGCATTCTTTAGACTTCATTTTATGTTGGATTTATGTACAGTCTTCTCCAGAAACTAATTGACCCATTGTTTTTGAAGTATCAGTCCTCTAAAAGAATGTCATAATCTGTGTTATTTTCTCTTCTAGCTGCACGTGAATATATAACATTGTGCTCTGGGTAGATTTAAAAGGACTTCAGCACACCCATCTCCTTTGATACTGACATCTTTCAAGTTTTTACTTTCTTCTGTCTTCATTGGATAATGCCTGTCAGTGTTCTCTTGAAAGAGCTGGTGCCAGAGCTAATTATTTCTGGCTGCTATCCTATGGCTGGAATGTTCTGAAATGCTTAGTCTTTGACCTATTTTGCATGGCTTTTTCAAGTCTTATTCCAATCTCCTGCCTGCAATTTACATTGTTCATTTTAATTGTTGCATCAGGTAAGGGCATAATGTCATGACTTTCAGTGTTTTTCCTAACTTCTATCCTCAGTGTAAAGTTGAGGTTTTATCAGGCATGCATTTTTCTGCCACAGAGGCACTTTTTTTTAATCTTATTTTTTTTTTTTACTTAGACTAATAAAAGTGACTAGAAAGCTACAAATAGACATGCCATTTGACCAGCAATTCCATCTATACCTATGAGTACATAAAAAAGAAAAAATAATAAAGATTTTGTGATAGGAATGTTCAATGTAGCTTTGGTAATAATAACAAAATTTGGAAGCAGTCTAAATGACCTTATATGATGGTTGGTTAAATACATGTAAGTATAAAATTATGTTGAAATAATATATAGCCATTAGGATGATGAAAACAATTTAATGAGCACTTAGCGTATGCTAGATACTGTGCCACTTTATGCATAATCCCATTTAATTTGTGTATCAGTGCTATGAGGTAAGTACTTTTGTTATTCCCGTTACATTTATAAGCAATTAAATCTTAGAGAAGTTTAGTGTGCAAAAGCACACAAGTAATAAGTAGCAGAATTTAATTCCAGAATTTCTAACTTCAGAGTCTAGGGTCTTGACCAGTAGTCTGTCTTGAATTTGTAATAGAGAAAACAATATTCATGTATTTACTTATAAGATTTATTACATGCAATAAAAAGCAATAGGATGAGCCTTTTACTTATTGAATTTTAATTACATTTTTATGCCCCACACATTATATAAATTATTATATAATAAAATAGCACATGCTGAAATAAAAGTATGAAAATACACAAAAAATATTGTTTACAACACATTTATATGTAAATATAATCACTTTCCCCATCTTTCTTTATAGTCCTGGTGTTTTAAAATTCTTTTCAAAGCAAATATTCTTTGTAATTTGGTCAAAGGGCTCAGGGCCATGAATGTAGTTTTCCACTCCGTTCTGTTCAATACTATAAATATTTATCATTCTTATTGACTATGTCACCCATTTTATAATAACCAATTAGACACCTCTTTGGATGTACATCAAGTATACTTTTCACTTTAAAGTAAACCCAGTAAAATGCCTCCTCCAGTTTGTTTTCTCTTGACCATAACTGGACTCAATGACCACCCTTTCTTTTTAAAACCCTCTGTAATTATATTTCAGGTACATTTTATAGGTTCACTCTAGCCAATTTTTTAAAGGCTGGTGAATTTTTATAAAGATTCCTATATGTATTTGTTTAATTGAGAACTTTCTTACAAAAGTGACTAGAAATAATCTAGACCTGTATTATCTTTCTTCCTTCAATATTGTTAAATATTTTTTTCATTCAAATAAATTTAGTGTTCCTCCCTTGCCTTCATTCTTGCCAGTTGGCATTTCTCTCTCTCTCCATATCCATATCTATATATTTTTATATACCTCTACATATAGATTTATATGTGTCACCATAACCTATGCACTAAGGATATTAACAAACTGATGTCTGATAAGAAAGATGAAGAAATTAGTGAGTCAACATCCTATTAACATATCTCCTGATAAAGACAGTCATAAACCAAACCAAAGCTTTCTTGTTGGTAGGAAGAATAGTGAGGAGGTTGTTGTGAGAGCCTACGCAAGAGATATTCATGAATAGAACCCTCATGGTAGTGGTGAAAATGGAGATAAATGCATACATTCCAGAGGGGTTGGGGGTTAGCACATAAGTTTGCAATAAATAATTCTTTAAGGAATAAATGGGTAAATAAATGTAAAAAAAAATTACTAATATCAGATCTTTGCCCTTAGGTAATACATAATCTAATCATGGAGATACATAAACACAAACAATTATAATCAGAATTTTTTTAGTATCATTTTCATTGTGTGGATCTTGAACTAAATAAGCAAAGGGCTTCATTCAATCCATTAATCCCCATGTTATTGTTGAAAAATGAACAAATCTTTTTTTTTTTGTTTAATGCTGAATAAAATCAAGATTAATATGAAAATTCTACAAAGGAGTTACAATACATATTCATAAGATCTGAGAATGAAATGGCTAGTAAGCATGTTTTAAAAATACAGCAGTATAACTTGACATATGTTTTTTTTTTTTTAATTTTTTTTTTTTAATGTTTATTTATTTTTGAGACAGGGAGAGACAGCATGAATGGGGGAGGGTCAGGGGGAGGGTCAGAGAGAGAGGGAGACACAGAATCCGAAACAGGCTCCAGGCTCTGAGCTGTCAGCACAGAGCCCGATGCGGGGCTCGAACTCAGGGACCATGAGATCATGACCTGAGCCGAAGTCGGACGCCCACCCGACTGAGCCACCCAGGCGCCCCTTGACATATGTTTTAACTTCAGTTATTTTACTATTGCAAAGTGTCTTTGTTAAAAAATAGTAATGAATCAATTTATCAGGAGGAGACACATAAAAATTAATGAAATAAAAGAGGACAGGACATAGAATCATACTCTAGATTTGCAAAAATAATGATAATTTTTATTTCATTATTACTATGTATCAGACCTTGGGTAAAGCACTTAATGTACATTACCTCATTTAATAATGATATTTAATATCACTATTAAACATTGGTAATTTGAACTATTTTAAATATATAATTTAAATTCTAAGCAAAAATGTTTACTTTAGCATATGCTAATTTTTTAGTGTATGTGCTGCCGAAGTGAGCACAAAATATGCTAATTTTTTATCAGTTAATTTGTCTAAATGGTTTTTGATCCCTTCCAGAATCTTAAAGTTTTTGAATCATCAGGCAAATATACAAGTATAACTAAACAGTTGATGAAAATTTACTCTCCTCATTTATTTTTATAACATTAATTTAAAGTGTTTACATTTCCGGGGTGCCTGGGTGGCTCAGTTTGTTAACCGTCCTACTGTTGGTTTCAGCTCAGGTCATGATCTCACGGTTCATGAGTTCGAGCCCCACATTGGGCTCTGTACTGACAATGCAGAGCCTGCTTGGGATTCTCTCTCTCTCCCTCTCTTGCTCTTCCCCTCCTCCTCTCTTTCTCTCTCTCAAAATAAATAAATAAACTTTAAAAAGTATTTACATTTCTTTGCAAGTGTTAACAAAGATGCTGAAGCAAATATTTTTAAGTAATTATTAAGTCTCAACAGTAACACTCTTCCTTTCCTGATGTTTCTGAATCTTTGTGGAGTGAATGAGTGGTAAGATTTAAGGGATGATCTATTGGGTGATGAGCTAACAGACATACCGAGCAAGTGACTGAAGTAAGGACAGCTGCTGTTTTCTACAAGATTCGTACTGCCAGGCAGCTAAGAACAAATGTCATTATTTCAGGGAAATCTGAAATCTTGGACTCAGACACAATCGATGAACCTGGTCATTTACCACAGTTTGAGGAGTTTTGGGAAAAGTCCCTCCTATCCCTCAACTCTGAAACAATTTCTCTATCTGCTTGTCCACAGTCCCTGAAAAATTCCAATTAGCCATCCTCTGTGGTTAATTTAGAGGACTTGTTGGGCAATATAGAAAAACGTACTTTGTTGGAAAAAGCAGCAGATTTGGAGTCAGCTGGTTTGCCTTGAACAAGTTACTCAGCTTTCTGATTCTCCTGTTGCAAAATGAAAAGAATGTCTTCCTCAAGGAGTTATTCTGTGAAAATTAAATGTAATCATGTAAGTATTTCTGTACATGGAATTCTATTTATGGTGATGCTAATTCACCTAATTTTTCCTACTGTGGATAGTTCACAGGCTTCGGGAGATGAGGACACCAGTTAGGATTCAGGTAAGATAGTGAGTAACATTCTACTGTAGAGAAAGGCAAGCAAGGCACATTTAAAAAAAAAAAAAATTTAATGTTTATTTATTTTTGAGATAGAGAGAAAGACAGAGTGCGAGTGGGGGACAGGGAGACACAGAATCTGAAGCAGGCTCCAGGCTCTGAGCTGTCAGCACAGAGCCCGACGTGGGGCTTGAACTCACGAACTGTGACATCATGACCTGAACCAAAGTCAGACGCTTAACCGGCTGAGCCACCCAGGCGCCCCAAGCAAGGCACATTTTGATTATGTCAGTGTTTTGTAGGAGGCTGACCATCAGTGAATGCATTGAAAGTTTGATAAGCATGTGATAAAATGTGATAAATGGAGCTATATTAAATGATATGGAAACTCCGGCCTGTCCTTCAGATTTCAGGATGGCATTGTTCCCAGACAAGTTACTCATCCTGTTCCTAAAAACTTCAGAGAAAGAGCTTTCTGCTTTAGTAAAGCACCCCAGGGTTTGCCAGCCACAACAACGTAGAAACCCTTCCAAATATCTCACTGCATTCCTGCTGCGATTGGCCTGACTGTGCCCTTCTTGGAGATGGAAAAATACAGATGGGACTCACTTAAAGGAAATCCAGTATATATGTAAAAAAAATTAATGATGCTGATGATTCAGTGTGCAAAACTTAAAAAAATTACATAGAAAATGTATTGTTAGATACAATATTGCCTTTCATCTATTTATGAAATAATCAGGAATCGAAATTAATCATAGAATATAAATGATTAAATAAAAATACAAATGTTGCTGTGGCCAGTAGTTTTATGGAAGACAGTTTTCCTTTGGGTTCCTAACACTTGTAATTACCAAAGGTCTAGATTGTTGAAGTCACCTTTGCACATTTTTAGTTAACCTTACTAACTGGAGAATTTAAAAAGGGGGAACCACGGGGAAGAGAAGGGGGAGAGGAAGAAGGGAGAAAAGGAGGTTCCTGAAGGTCTTGTAAAATTGAAATTCACTTGCCAAAGGTAAAGTGGAAAAAATCTTGGCCCTAAATTATGCTGAGATATACAGAGAAACTGACTCTGGACAGGCTAAAAAACAGGCTTGTTTCAATAAAACATAAAATCTTTTATTCTTTTAACTGCTTTTTTTAAATATTAAGCAGCATTGGGGCAGCTGGATGGCTCAGTCCAGTAAGTGTCCCACTTTGGCTCAGGTCACGATCTCGCAGTTCATCTTCCATCGGGCTCTGTGCTGACAGCTCAGAGACTGGAGACTGCTTCAGATTCTGTGTCTCCCTCTCTCTCGGCCCCTCCCCTGCTCACACCCTGTCTCTCTCTGTCCCCAAACAAATAAACATTACATTAAAAAAAATTTAAAAAATAATAAATATTAAGCAACATAAATTTTAAGAGTCATTTGCCAATATTTTCAAAGAATTGGATTTAATCAACTTCCTGTTTTCATTATATGCATTAATTTCTTCTAATAATTCCTAAAACGATAAGGATAATGTTTCATAATAGATTTTTGTTATTATTCCAGCAGATTAAAATATGCCAGAGTGCCTTAGGTAATTAAGCAAGCAATGGACTGCTTACTTTGGAGGCAAATAAACATTTGGGCAACTAGACTATTATCAAGTAAATGAGTACTTCAGTGCACTAAATGGTACCCTAAGGAATGCTTCTGAAATGATAACATAATAATAGCTAATATTTATTGAGTGCTTATGCTATGCAAGGCACTGTTAAGTGCCTTACAAGTAGTGACTTATTTATTTCTCACAACTCCATAATGGAAGTACCATCATTCTTATTTTACATATGCAGAAACTGAGGTCAGAAAAGGTATGGAAGTTGCCTAAAGTCAAAGAGCCGGAAGGGACAGATCTGGGAATGGAAACCAGATTGTCACTCCCAAGGGTCTATTCTCTTATCCACAGGGTGACACCTTCTGAAATAATCAGTGATGTGATGGGGAGAAAATGAGCAGAGAAGTTCAGATTTAATGTCACCCCTGCTTTGTAAAGTTAGAAGATGCACTAGGACACTCTAACTTTCTTACATTTGCCACAAGAGATTATGAACGCGCAGTGATTAGCCCTGAAAAGAGCTACATTTTGTAACACAATGAATTACAAAAGCTGATCCTGCAAAACCCAACAGAGTCGGTGCAGGATAAAAACATATCTTTTCACCCGTTTCAAAATGAAAACATTACGCAATGCAAAAACAGAAGTTTTTGTTATTGATCATTTTTCTGAGGAAGTCTGTTTGCATGGAGGTCTTAAATGACAGAGAGCACATGGCATTATATTTTCTGGTTGATAACTTGAAGATCCTTGGAGGTAATCGAGTTCAATCCTTTCATTTTAAAGGGGAAGAACCCAAGACTCAAGTATTAATATCAAGCAGTAAGCAGGACAGATTAAAACCTAGGCCTTCTGAATCCTTGTGTTGAATATTCCCAGACAGTTTACATAAATAGAGCCACTGGAGGCAGAATGGATCCATCTCTCAACCCCCATTTCTTCCTGTTTTGTACTCTGAATACTCTATTAGCTCCAAGAAAGCAACATGAAAAGAAAAGCTTTAGGATGGAATTTTATTCCTCTCAAGAGGTGTCAGAAAGTCATGGAATCTGGGGAAGGATTATCCCCTTGTGACGGGCAGGGGATAATCTTTGCCATTGTGGGTATGGTGGTCTGACAAGACTAGTGACTCCCTGGGGCTGTTTGATATTTCTTAAATAAAGAGTCTTTGGAATACCTTGCTCGGACTGGGTTGCCATGGAAACAGTGGAGTCAGCGGTTGGAGCCTGTTAGTAAAAGATTTCCTCTATTTGCCTACCTTCCAAAACGTGGTTGGTGCAGATTCTCAAAGCAGCAGCTTTGCCTGTAAAGCATTTGACATTGACCATGGACTCTGATTCGGGAGGTCACCTTTTAAATGTCATTCTGCAATCAATGATGCTACAGTAGCCTGGAAAAACAATACGGTGAGGATTGCCAAGCTGGCACCGTATAGCTTGAAGTAGGGATGTCTGTGTTACAAAGTCTGCAAAGCATTTCTAGCTCTCCCCGCCTCCCGCCCCCACTCTCTACCCTGAACAATTTAGCCATAGATATCTGTTTCCATGTCAGCGATGGAGGGCAGAGAAGAAGGTACACAAGGGATGAAAGGAAAGGAGAAAAGGGAAGGGAGGGAGGAGACAGAAAGGAGACATGGGTCCAGCATGACTTGCAAAATTGAAACGCACAGTATCTAACGTGAGAGAGGAAAAGGGCCAGTGTAAATTCTTAGGCAACGCTGGCGGTGACACGTTTGGGGGAAAAAATTAACATTCCCAGTGGATTTGAAAATGCACATAATCCACGAGCCACCAGTTGTACTCCTTGGAACAGAATCTCAAGACATCCTTGCATATGTACAACAGAATACATGGTCAAGAATGTTCCTGGCGGGGCGCCTGGGTGACTCAGTCGGTTAAGCGTCCGACTTCAGCTCAGGTCACGATCTAGCGGTCCGTGGGTTCGAGCCCCGAGTCGGGCTCTGGGCTGATGGCTCAGAGCCTGGAGCCTGCTTCCAATTCTGTGTCTCCCTCTCTCTCTGCCCCTCCCCCATTCATGCTCTGTCTCTCTCTGTCTCAAAAATAAATAAAGGTTAAAAAAAAATTAAAAAAAAAAAAAAAGAAAAAAAAAGAAAGAATGTTCCTGGCATCTCCGGGTTTAATAGAAAAAATGGTGGGGACTTTGCAGAATGCTTCACACACATCAGCATCGATGATTCTCACAACCTAATGTTGAATGGAGAAGCAAGTCATAATAGGATATACGCAGTAAGAAAGTAAACTATTCAAAATTAAACATAGCGTTTACGGAAGCATACACAAAGGATACAATTATAAAGAAGAATAAGAGAATCATTAACACACAATCCAGCATTGTGTTTATGTTTGGAGAAGAGAGGGAATGATTTTGGTTGGCAGAGTAACATGGGTACTGGTAATATTCCACTACTTTTAAAAAGAAATCGTAGGGGCGCCTGGGTGGCTCAGTTGGTTGAGCCTCCGACTTCGGCTCAGGTCATGACCTCGTGGTTCATGAGTTCGAGGCCCACGTGGGGCGCTGTGCTGACAGCTCAGAGCCTGGAGCCTGCTTCAGATTCTGTGTCTCCCTCTCTCTCTGCCCTTCCCCTGCTCATGCTCTGTCTCTGTCAAAAATAAATAAACGTTAAAAAAAAATTTTTAAGTATGCATATCTTTACAGACACTCTTAAAAGTAATGTTAAAATAATAAAAAGTTGAAAAATGGAAATTCACCTGCAACCATTTTTACCTTTGTCAGAAAAGAGCATTACAGATGGATATTATTATTGTCAAACATAATAATAGCATTTGCATAGAATTCGATAATTAGTGAAGAAAGTTCACAACACTTTAAAGAGGATTTAATTATTTCTAAATCAAAATAATAGAGGCAACCAAATAATAGAGGCTCAGAGGTGATGTGTACAAAGAAACAGACCTACAAAATGAGTAAACTGAAACTCTGGGCAGGCAACTCAATAACCTGATGATCTTTCCCTGGACTCTACCAAAATCCACACCTATTCGTGCTATCCTTCTTACACAGTACAGTCTTTGACTGGAATCATTTGGCTATTACTCTTTCTCATCTCCTCTCTTAACATCTCTCACTCTCCCATTGCTCACACTTGAAAATTTTGTGCTGTCTCATATGCCCAGGTCTTTGCATATCTTTGCATATTTGCTCAGCAGACGGGGCTCTCTCAAATCGCAACTCCCCGCCAGTCCTTTTGGTTTGTTCATTCCTCTTCATCCGTCAGGTCTGAGCTTAGATGCAACTCCATCTAGGGCACCTGAATCCTCGACATTAGGTTAGATATCTCATAGTTATCCTAGACAGTAATTTACCTTCTGCCTGCTGATTTGTATCATCTATTACATTGTAAATCCCTTGAAAACAAGAATTGTGTCTTGTTAACTGCCTTATCCTCAGCACCAGCACCAGAATCAATCTATCTGTTTGCCCTTGCCACAGTGAGATTGCAAAAGAAAGCACCATAAAGCTCAATGGCTTAAAGTAACAATCATTTATTCTTCCTCATGCGTTTGCAGGTCTGCAGGGGGTTGGCTGATATACATTTGGCTCCAAGGTGCAGACTGAATCCCCCTCTGCTCCACGTGTCTCTCTCATCTTCCCTGGACCTGTGCACTAGCTTGGTTATGCTCTACTCACAGCTGTTGAAGAGGACAATAGAATGCACAAGCACATTTGAAGCTGCTAAGTGCATCATGTTGGCTAGCAGTCTTTGGGATAGCCACAAAGCCAAGCCCAAAGTCAAGGGCAGGAAAGAACATTTTGCCTTTAGTGGGAAGAACTTCAAAGGCACATGGCAAAGATGGTGCATATATGGAAAGGTGACAAATCAGGGCCAATAATTCAAGATATCAGGGCATGCCATTCACAAGAGGGCTTCTAGAGGTCAACATATGGTTTTGGGGCTCCTTTGCCTTCCCTTTTATAGGCCCCTTCCCCAATCTCAGAACTTTTCTCTTACTCTGCCTCTTCTCCAACCTGCATCTTTTTTATTCCTCCCCCAAACTGTTTCCTACCAAAATATGTCCTTTTGCTCAGCTTTGTGCATTTTAATGGATGACTGTAAGTCCTCAAAATATTTCAAGATCCAGGATAATGGATTTTAATAGACTTGGGTAGGTGGTTGGGAAGACTCGGGAGGACCAATGGCCTTGCCTTGAAACTCCTTAAATTCCTCATCGGGCCCCTACACATGTTTATGGATAGTAGAGCTGAACCACCAACATTCCTTTACCTGTGTCTCTTAGGGCAATTGTTAGTTTATCGCTAATTTTGAATGTCACTCATTTACTCCTTAATGTAAAGAATTTTCCACCCTTCTATATATCCATTTTTATTCAAATGGGTAAAAATGAACTGGGGAAAAAAAGGAATAAATAATGCATACATATTTTTCAATGTAATCTATATTAGTTTCTGCCCCAAATACATTTTATTTGGGCAAAGAAAATGCTTTACACTTCTTTTAGAAGCCAGCATAAATATATATAAATTATTTTATAGCATTCATAAAACCTTTTAGTATTTTTTTGTATGAATAGTATATTGTTTATAGAATTGAAAAGGAGTTTAATTATGAAATTCTGATGAAAAATTGAAGGTAAAGATAATGGAAATAATTTTACCCTATATTCATCCTCATTCAGTCATGCTTTTATTAGGAAAATTTTTGCATTATTGGAAAAATAACAAGTCTGTAGACCATTTCTTTAATGTCACATTATTGAGAGGCAGAACAAGTTTTATTTGTTGCTGTTGAAGAAATAATAGAAAAGCAAAAAAATAATTATCAGATTTAAAATCTTACCGTGGAATTACATATTGAGAAACACATGAAGGTAATGTGAATGTGTGTCTAGGTATCTTGATTTTTTTATTTGTGGCGATCACTGTGGTTTTAAACATACTGCAATTTATTTGGTCCTTTTCCCATTGAAATCAGGTTATGGAGATCACAGACTTATTCTAGGCGGTCCTTGAGTTTCTGAAATGTGAACAGCTTTAGTCTAATGATTGTAGCTTGGGATATTTCCCACTTAAGAAAGGGTAACTAATGTTTCTGTTTAATATGTATTCTTATACTGACTGTGAACCATAAACTACGTGGAAGTATTATGCGCAACTCTTTTTTTTTTTAATTTATTTATTTAGAGAGAATGAGAGACAGCAAGCGAGCATGAGCAGAGGAAGGACAGAGAGAAAGGGAGAGAGGGAATTCCAAGCAGGCTCTGAACTGTCAGCACAGAGCCCAGTGTGGGGCTTGATCTTAGGAACCATGAGATCATGACCTGAGTCAAAATCAAGAGTATTAACCAACTGAGCCACCCACGTGCCCCGATACTCAATTCTTTTTTTTTTATTTTAATTTTTATGTTTTTAAATTTACACCCAAATTAGTTAGCATATAGTGCAACAATGATTTCAGGAGTAGATTCCTTAGTGCCCCTTACTCATTTAGCTCATCCCCCCTCCCACAACCCCTCCAGTAACCCTCAGTTTGTTCTCCATATTTATGAGTCTCTTTTGTCCCCCTCCCTGTTTTTATATTATTTTTATTTCTACTCAAGTCTTAATAGATCTCCTCTTCCAATTAATTTGGAGCTTATGGGTTCTGCTAACGTTTTAATTTGTCATATTTAGGCCACAAATCAATAAACTCTTGGTCATTTGTGAACATCTAAGAATTAAAGGAATAGAAAAATATGGCTCTATTGCTGATGTTTTACTTTTGCAATTTTGAGGTCTCCAACTTCCTCCTCATGGCATTTAACTATGTATTTACTTTGAACCTATGGGAGCTTAATTAAACAATTCATGTCACATCTTTTACTTTGTTTTATAATTACATTTATTGGAAAAAAATAGTATGAGCTATAAGCCTTTACTTCGAAGGTAGGTGAGCTCAGAGCTATGTTTGAACCTTGAGACAATAATGATAAGACCTTGAAGAAAAACCAGCCAGCCAACCAACCAAACAAACAAACTGAAGGGAAGCTTTCCTCCCTCTTCAGGATCATTAGCTATGAAACTCTGCTGTTTTCCTCATCCCAAAGCAGGGAGGTTGGCTAATGTTAGAAAAATTCCCTTACAGCATAGCACTCTCTGACTCAATGGATATGACTCAGCATGCTTGACAGCCAGGTCTAGCCTTAAAACATCAGATGCAATTTCCTGGAAGCTGTTGTCAAATCTATTCACAAAGCCAAGCAGAAAGAGTTTCATCAGGAACTCAGTTGTGCACCTGTCTTGAGTATCTATGGAAGCTCCTTTATCTGCTGTGAAGCTATAGAAATTACAAGGGAGAGGGTGAGCTGTGAAATGTTTACCTGCGACAATAAACTGAAAAAGAGAACAATGAGTTCTTTGCCTTTCTCACTCCTCCACTGTCAATACATGAACTTACAAAAAAAAAAAAAAAATCACAAAACACACACACACACACACACACACACACACACACACACACAGGAGAGGAGTGTAGGAAGGGAGGGAAGACAGAAGATTGCTATTTGAGTGGAGACCTGGCTAAGTGTCAGAATAAGGCCTTTGGGAAAGAGATTATAAGAACTAGAAGAACCGGTTTGTCTCCACTCCTGAGTTGGAGCAAAAGGGTGTGGGAGTGAAAGGAGCATCAGGGGAAGAGATTTGGAGAAAGGTGTCTGAGAGCCGTGTTGCCCCTCTCCAGGCCACCCTCCTCACAATGGGGGCTGCTGGTACTTCATTCATCTTCCTGGGAGGTTAGATGTCCCTATGGAACATGTCCATGGAATTTTGGGGTGAGTCTTTAATTAGAGGACTGGTGACTACTTTTTAACTGGAGTTTGTAGAGCAGCAGAATTTGAGAACATAAGCTGGAATGGCATTTCTTTTTTTAAGTTTTATTTATTTATTTTAAGAGAGAGACAACACAAGTAGGGGTGGGGTAGAGAGAGAGAAAGAGAGAGGGAGAGAGAGGATCTCAAGTAGGCTCTGTGCTGTCAGCACAGAGCCTGACATAGGGCTCAACTTCGCATAAACTGAGATCGTGACCTGAGCCGAAGTCAGGAGTCTGACGCTTAACCGACCGCACCACCCAAGTGTCCCAGAATGGCATTTCTAAATGAGAGAGGAAAGAGGTTCCTCCACCCCCATGTCCTATTCGGGAGTGGCTGTCATTTCTAAGTTTCTCACATAGGCTGAGGGTCGGCCAGAGAAATTAATTTGAATCATGAGACTGACTACCAGTTGCCCAAGGAATTGCTCAGTAATGTGAGAATCACCTTTCCACCGTTTGTGACATACATGGTTGTAACTGGGCACCCAAAGACGAAGTGGTCCAGAAACAAGAACTTCAGCGCCTATGGGTCTTCACAGCTGTCAGCAACGTGATCATCCCGAACACCTGGCTGAGAAGCAGGCAGGGCTGAAAGAGCCCAACTCAGTCCTCACGAAGCCAACCTCTGCCAGCTCACGGTCTCAGACTCCTTCCCCTTCCACTGGCAGTGAGGCATCTGTGACTTCTGAGCAATTGATGGTCAGACTAGAAGGAAGGAGAATCGTCATTAAATGAGAAAAAAGAAAGCTTGGAAAGATGTACTAAATAATAAACTTAGTGTTTGACTGAACGATATCCTCCCCAAAAGTTAGGTTTTTAACAAGCAGGGAAGGAGGCTGCTAAGTTTTTGTTTTTTTTTTTTTTTTTTTGAAATCTGTGACTAGAACTCTGTTTTTGTGTACGCATCTAATAGTGACTGGCTGAACAATCAACTCCATCTGTTCTGTATGTTTCTTCTGGCAGTGAGACATCAACTTCCAATCCTTCGGTAAGTTTGCTCCCAACAGTGAACAACTCTAGCGCATCAACCCTTTACCTAATTTCCTGGTCAAGGATTGCATCCAATTTCTCTAAAATTAAAAGGAAGAGGGGGAGGTCTGTTGTTTGATCCTGAATTTGTAACAATTTTTATAATAGGGTAAATGTACACAATGTTACAGTAATATGTAAGCCCTAAAATTTCAGTTGCTTGCTTAATGCAACCAAAAATTATTTCTTGCTCAGTTTGCAAATTATTTCTTGCTCAGTTTGCAAATTATTTCTTGCTCAGTTTCTAGCCACCTGTGGTTATTGAACATTTGAAATGTGTCTAGTCTGAATTTAAAGATAATACACTGGATTTAGCCTTAGTAAAAATAAAACCGCAAAATATCTCAATAATTATTTGTATATTGCTTACATGTTGAAAGGATAATATCTTGGATGTATTGGATAAACAGAGTACATTATTGAATTAACTTCATGTATTTATTTTAATGGACTGCTAAAAAATTTAGTGTTACATATGGGGTTTGTATCATATTTATTGCACAGCACAGATCTAGGAACATGTGGCCACCTGCTCTTAGCTGCCCAGCTTGTAAATGACGCATGTCATTTTCATTCCTGTTTCGTTGTCCAGAATTAGTCATGTAGCCCAAACCTAAGGGGTTATGGGAAATGGATATTTTGTGTGTCCTCAAAATCTCTGCTATACAGTCCTTTTTCTCTGTTTTACAATTGCTCATTATTCCTTTGCATCTGTCCTTTCCCAGTCTCATTTTTTTTTAATATTAAGACTGTATTTTTAAGAGCAGTTTTAGGTATAGCAATTGAAGAGAAGGTACAGAGATTTCCATATATTCTTTGCCTCTACACACGCATAGCCTCCCCCATTGTTAAGACTCCCCACCAGAGTGGTGCATTGTTATAATCAATGAACCTACATTGAAACATTATTATCACCCAAAGATCATAGTTCACATTATGGTTCAACTTGGTGTTGTAAATTCTATATGTATAAATTCATTATACATATATGTATAACGACATGCATCCATCATTATAGTGTCATACAGGGTAGTTTCACTGCCCTAAAAATTCTTAATGCTCCACCCACACATCTCTCTACCCTCTTTAATTCCTGACTTTTTAAAAAGACTTTATTTTTAAGTAATCTCCACACCCAACGTGGGGTTCAAACTCACAACCCCAAGATTAAGAGTCACATGCTCTACCGAATTCCTGACTTTTGCCAAGTGTCTCCATAGATCTGCTTTTTCCAGAATGTTATATAGTTGGACTCATACAGTATGTAACCTTTTCAGATTGGCTTCTTTCACTTAGTAATGTGCATTTAAGGTTCCCCCATGTCTTTTTATGGCTTGATAGCCCATGCCATTTTAGTACTGAATAATAATATTCCAGTGTCTGGATATACCACGTTCTATTTATTCATTCACCTACTGAAGGACATCTTGGTTGCTACTGAGTTTTGGCAGTTATAACTAAAGCTACTATAAACAACCATGTGCAAGTTTTTGTGTGGATATAAGTTTCAACTCCTTTGGGCAAATACTAAGGAGCACAATTGCTGGATCATATGTTAAGGGTATGTTTAATTTTGTAATTTTTGTCTTCCAAAATGGCTGTACCATTTTGCATTCCCACCAGCAATGAGATTTCCTGTTGCTTCACATCCTGGCCAACATTTGGTGTTACAGATTTTGGCCATTCTAATAGTAGTGGTATCTCATTGTTCTAATTTGCATTTCCATAATGACATATGATGCGGAGCATCTTGTTATATGTTTATCTGTCATTGGTCTATTTTTTTGGTAGATGTCTGTTAAGGTCTTTGACCCATTTGTTAGGTTGTTTGCTTCTTTCTTTTTCATTTCCTAGTCTTTCTCCCCTTTATCTGCCTTTTAACCATTCTTTGCCTTATTTTCTTTGTTCTATATTACTAAATTTGTAATGTATTATTTAAAAAAGTACACAGTAACAAATTAAATCTTTGGAGAAAGTGTCAGGGAGCAAATTAAGTGAAATTGATTATTCTCATTAATATTGAAGGATAATGAAGTGTACATTCGCCATTTTTGAGGGGAAACAACTCATTAAGTTGTAAGCAGAATTCCCAGTAATGGGTCTGTATCCTCTACCTCCTCTATATTGTAAGGATTCTTCCTTTGCCCTCATTCAATCCCCAGAAAAGTGCCAAAGTGCCTTTTCTCTTATACTGGCCCATGGAAAAAAATGCCGACTAGCATGGTCCAACTATAACATATTCTCATAGTATGTGTTTTTCCTGTTGCTCTCATTTTAAATGAAACTCCTTGCCTTCTGAAGAGCTTACTGAACTTGGCCCAACACCATGGCTTCAGGACATTTAAAGTTCTCCCCATACTTTTGGAAATCCCTGTTTACATTTTCATGGTTCTTCTTCTGGTTCAATTTCCTTTCTGCTCTTGGCTTTATTCTAAGTCAGTGGTCAAACAAAAACAAGTCAAAAATTTAGAAACTTTGCTGAAGATCTGACAGTCACAGAAAGGATGGTCCAGTTTGTCGGAGTCTTGCTAGCTCCTGTATGAATAGATTTCTTTTGAACCACAGTCGATACACAGGGGCTTCCTGCTCTCTAATAATCATATTATCAGTGTCTGTGACACTGCTCTCTGTGCCCAACCTCCTGGCAGGAGTAGCACAGTCCATCCTTCTCTTCTGCTGGACTGGTCTTCTAGGATCGTTGTAGAAAACAATGTTAAGTACATCATTGAATATACTTGTATTAGTCAGCTTAGGCTGCTATAACAAAATATCATAGAGTGGGTGGCTTAAACAACATAAATGCATTTTTTACCTTTCTGGAGGCTCGAAGTCCTAGATTGGTCATGTTTTGGTGAGAACGCCTTCCTGGCTTGTAGATGGCCACCCACTTGCTGTGTGCTCTTGTGGCCTTTCCTTGCAATGTTTGCATGTCAATAAAGATACCTCCCTCTCTTCCTCTTCTTATAAGGCCACAATTCTATCAGATTAAGACTTCACCCTTATGACCTTATTTAACCTTAATTGCCTCCTAAAAGCCCTGTCTCCAGATACAGTCACATTGGTAGTACGGGCTTCAACATATGAATTTGGGCAGGGAGGAGGGAATACATATATTGGTTCACAGCAATACTACTCTGCATCTAATTACAATATCATTTAGGTCTTAAGAGGTACATGCTGAAGTTTTCAGTTAATCAATTTGAGATCATGGGGCAGGTGTTCGAAGCCTCCAACTTTAAGATATCTCATGGCTATTGGGGATAAAAGAGAATAAAACCATCAGAAATCCTTGAAGAATTAAAATATCTAAAAGTATTGGTAGAACTAGAAGGAGAAGGCAATAATCCTGACTAATCTCCCCCTCCTGGAGATTAGTTATAATAGCATAGAAATCTGAGTTTAGAATGAGAAATCAGGGGCATGAGAGACTAAATTGTGTATGATGAGGCTTATTTTCATTCAGTCTACTTCCTCCTTTTCAAAACTCAAAGTTGTAAATCCCTTGTCTATCTCATTTTAGCAAGACTATCTCAATTATTTTGGTGTAAGGAACTTGAAAAACAGAGGTGATTCAGGAAAGCAAACCAGGAAGACTCTGGGCACCACACAGAGATCAGATTGCAGACTGAATTGGCCTATTATAAATATTAGGAGCCACGGTAACTGCTCCAGTATGGCTCCTAGGTTTTCCTTTGCAACATCCTGCCTCAATGTTCCACTGCATAAGCTCCCATTACAGAGCTACAGGCCTTATTGACTCATTACTGGGGTTAGTCAAGTGTGGAATGGGTTAAGAATTGCTATAATATCCCATTATGTTGCTGTTCTGCCCCATTATCTGAGCTGGCCTAGGGCAGCGTGCTGGATATAATGCTGCTCGGCAGTGCAAGAAGGTACAGCTTATTCCAGAGACCTTTAACAACTCACAGGAAGAATAGTCTAGAAATCAAGGCACACATACAAACAAATGAACAAGTCTCAGTTGCCACATACTGCTCTCCAATTGCTAAGGCACACTTCCAGTGTTCAGGTTCAAGTGCTGAGAGAGTCGCAAGGAGTCTCTCGTGGTTAGAGTGAGCATTTTGAAGAACAGTTGTGATTAAATGAAACTGTAGATTTCCTTTCACCTATAGGCTCAGGAGACAAGTCCCTTTGTTCTTGGTCAGGGTTGTCAATGACCTGGCATCGGATATCTAATTCCCTGGGGGATTGAGCCAGGCCACACCGTGGTGTCTGTAGTCTTATTGTTCTTGACTCAACCTCTCAGGCCAACTTCCTGACTTCTGGTTCGTTATTCCCTTATGGTAACCAAACCCTCAACTCTATCTTCCTTCAACGCAGAGTCTTTAAAATATGCTTTGGAAACCCTGGGAACTGTGAAAACCCAGGGCAAAGGCGACACCAAATCCCACTTGGGTGCAGAGTTATAGAATATTAATTAAAATTATATTTTTTTTACATTGAAATAATACAACTACTCTGAAAAAAATTAAGTTTGTTTTATTTTTTATTATTTTTTTCAATATATGAAATTTATTGTCAAATTGGTTTCCATACAACACCCAGTGCTCATCCCAAAAGGTGCCCTCCTCAATGCCCATCACCCACCCTCCCCTCCCTCCCACCCCCCATCAACCCTCAGTTTGTTCTCAGTTTTTAAGAGTCTCTTATGCTTTGGTTCTCTCCTACTCTAACCTCTTTTTTTTTTCCTTCCCCTCCCTCATGAGTTTCTGTTATGTTTCTCAGGATCCACATAAGAGTGAAACCATACGGTATCTGCCTTTCTCTGTATGGCTTTTTTCACTCATCATCACACTCTCCAGTTCCATCCACGTTGCTACAAAGGGCCACATTTCATTCTTTCTCATTGCCATGTATACTCCATTGTGTATATAAACCACAATTTCTTTATCCATTCATCAGTTGATGGACATTTAGGCTCTTTCCATAATTTGGCTATCGTTGAGAGTGCTGCTCTAAACATTGGGGTACAAGTGCCCCTATGCATCAGTACTCCTGTATCCCTTGGGTTAATTCCTAGCAGTGCTATTGCTGGGTCATAGGGTAGGTCTATTTTTAATTTTCTGAGGAACCTCCACACTGTTTTCCAGAGCGGCTGCACCAATTTGCATTCCCACCAACAGTGCAAGAGGGTTCCCGTTTCTCCACATCCTCTCCAGCATCTATAGTCTCCTGATTTCTTCATTTTGGCCACTCTGACTGGCGTGAGGTGATATCTGAGTGTGGTTTTGATTTGTATTTCCCTGATGAGGAGCGACGTTGAGCATCTTTTCATGTGCCTGTTGGCCATCCGGATGTCTTCTTTAGAGAAGTGTCTATTCATGTTTTCTGCCCATTTCTTCACTGGGTTATTTGTTTTTCAGGTGTGGAGTTTGGTGAGCTCTTTATAGATTTTGGATACTAGCCCTTTGTCCGATATGTCATTTGCAAATATCTTTTCCCATTCCGTTGGTTGCCTTTTAGTTTTGTTGGTTGTTTCCTTTGCTGTGCAGAAGCTTTTTATCTTCATAAGGTCCCAGTAATTCATTTTTGCTTTTAATTCCCTTGCCTTTGGGGATGTGTCGAGTAAGAGATTGCTACCACTGAGGTCAGACAGGTCTTTTCCTGCTTTCTCCTCTAGGGTTTTGATGGTTTCCTGTCTCACATTCAGGTCCTTTATCCATTTTGAGTTTATTTTTGTGAGTGGTGTGAGAAAGTGGTCTAGTTTCAACCTTCTGCATGTTGCTGTCCAGTTCTCCCAGCACCATTTGTTAAAGAGACTGTCTTTTTTCCATTGGATGTTCTTTCCTGCTTTGTCAAAGATGAGTTGGCCATACGTTTGTGGGTCTAGTTCTGGGGTTTCTATTCTATTCCATTGGTCTATGTGTCTGTTTTTGTGCCAATACCATGCTGTCTTGATGATGACAGCTTTGTAGTAGAGGCTAAAGTCTGGGATTGTGATGCCTCCTGCTTTGGTCTTCTTCTTCAAAATTACTTTGGCTATTCGGGGCCTCTTGTGGTTCCATATGAATTTTAGGGTTGCTTGTTCTAGTTTCGAGAAGAATACTGGTGCAATTTTGATTGGGATTGCATTGAATGTGTAGATAGCTTTGGGTAGTATTGACATTTTGACAATATTTATTCTTCCAATCCATGAGCAGGGAATGTTTTTCCATTTCTTTATATCTTCTTCAATACCTTCATAAGCTTTCTATAGTTGTCAGCATACAGATCTGTTACATCTTTGGTTAGATTTATTCCTAGGCATTTTATGTTTCTTGGTGCAATTGTGAATGGCATCAGTTTCTTTATTTGTCTTTCTGTTGCTTCATTATTAGTGTATAAGAATGCAACTGACTTCTGTACATTGATTTTGTATCCTGCAACTTTGCTGAATTCATGTATCAGTTCTAGCAGAGTTTTAGTGGAGTCTATCGGATTTTCCATGTATAGTATCATGTCATCTGCAAAAAGCGAAAGCTTGACTTCATCTTTGCCAATTTGGATGCCTTTGATTTCCTTTTGTTGTCTGATTGCTGATGCTAGAACTTCCAGCAGTATGTTAGACAACAGTGGTGAGAGTGGGCATCCCTGTCGTGTTCCTCATCTCAGGGAAAAAACTCTCAGTTTTTCCCCATTGAGGATGATGTTAGCTGTGGGCTTTTCATAAATGGCTTTTATGATGTTTAAGTATGTTCCTTCTATCCTGACTTTCTCAAGGGTTTTTATTAAGAAAGGGTACTGGATTTTGTCAAAGGCCTTTTCTGCATCGATTGACAGGATCATATGGTTCTTATCTTTTCTTTTATTAATGTGATGTATCATGTTGATTGATTTGAGAATGTTGAACCAGCCCTGCATCCCAGGAATGAATCCCACTTGATCATGGTGAATAATTCTTTTTATATGCTGTTGAATTCGATTTGCTAGTATCTTATTGAGGATTTTTGCATCCATATTCATCAGGGATATTGGCCTGTAGTTCTCTTTTTTTACTGGGTCTCTGGTTTAGGAATCAAAGTAATACTGGCTTCATAGAATGAGTCTGGAAGTTTTCCTTCCCTTCCTATTTCTTGGAATAGCTTGAGAAGGATAGGTATTATCTCTGCTTTAAACGTCTGGTAGAACTCCCCTGGGAAGCCATCTGGTCCTGGACTCTTATTTGTTGGGAGATTTTTTATAACCGATTCAATTTCCTCGCTGGTTATGGGTCTGTTCAAGGTTTCTATTTCCTCCTGATTGAGTTTTGGGAGAGTGTGGGTGTTTAGGAATTTGTCCATTTCTTCCAGGTTGTCCAATTTGTTGGCATATAATTTTTCATAGTATTCCCTGATAATTGTTTGTATCTCTGAGGGATTGGTTGTAATAATTCCATTGTCATTCATGATTTTATCTATTTGGGTCATCTCCCTTTTCTTTTTGAGAAGCCTGGCTAGAGGTTTGTCAATTTTGTTTATTTTTTCAAAAAACCAACTCTTGGTTTCGTTGATCTGCTCTACCGTTTTTTTAGATTCTATATTGTTTTTTTCTGCTCTGATCTTTATGATTTCTCTTTTTCTGCTGGGTTTAGGCTGCCTTTGCTGTTCTGCTTCTATTTCCTTTAGGTGTGCTGTTAGATTTTGTATTTGGGATTTTTCTTGTTTCTTGAGATAGGCCTGGATTGCAATGTATTTTCCTCTCAGGACTGCCTTCGCTGCGTCCCAAAGCGTTTGGATTGTTGTATTTTCATTTTCGTTTGTTTCCATATATGTTTTAGTTTCTTCTCTAATTGCGTGGTTGACCCACTCATTCTTTAGTAGGGTGTTCTTTAACCTCCATGCTTTTGGACGTTTTCCTGACTTTTTCCTGTGGTTGATTTCAAGCTTCATAGCATTGTGGTCTGAAAGTATGCATGGTACAATTTCAATTCTTGTATACTTTTGAAGGGCTGTTTTGTGACCCAGTATATGATCTATCTTGGAGAATGTTCCATGTGCACTCGAGAAGAAAGTATATTCTGTTGCTTTGGGATGCAGAGTTTAAATATATCTATCAAGTCAATCTGATCCAATGTATCATTCAGGGCCCTTGTTTCTTTATTGACCATGTGTCTAGATGATCTATCCATTTCTGTAAGAGGAGTGTTAAAGTCCCCTGCAATTACCACATTCTTATCAATAAGGTTGCTTATGTTTGTGATTAATTGTTTTATATATTTGGGGGCTCCGGTATTCGGCACATAGACATTTATAATTGTTAGCTCTTCCTGATGGATAGACCCTGTAATTATTATATAATGCCCTTCTTCATCTCTTGTTACAGCCTTTAATTTAAAGTCTAGTTTGTCTGATATAAGGATGGCTACTCCAGCTTTCTTTTGGCTTCCAGTAGCATGATAAATAGTTCTCCATCCCCTCACTCTCAATCTAAAGGTGTCCTCAGGTCTAAAATGAGTCTCTTGTAGACAGCAAATAGATAGGTCTTGTTTTTTTTATACGTTCTGATACCCTATGTCTTTTGGTTGGCGCATTTAATCCATTTACATTCAGTGTTATAATAGAAAGATACGGGTTTAGAGTCATTGTGATGTCTGTATGTTTTATGCTTGTAGCGATGTCTCTGGTACTTTGTCTCACAGGGTCCCCCTTAGGATCTCTTGTAGGGCTGGTTTAGTGGTGACGAATTCCTTCAGTTTTTGTTTGTTTGGGAAGACCTTTATCTCTCCTATTCTAAATGACAGACTTGCTGGATAAAGGATTCTCGGCTGCATATTTTTTCTGTTCAACACATTGAAGATCTCGTGCCAATCCTTTCTGGCCTGCCAAGTTTCAAAAGAGAGGTCAGTCACGAGTCTTATAGGTCTCCCTTTATATGTGAGGGCACGTTTATCCCTTGCTGCTTTCGGAATTTTCTCTTTATCCTTGTATTTTGCCAGTTTCACTATGATATGTCGTGCAGAAGATCGATTCAAGTTACGTCTGAAGGGAGTTCTCTGTGCCTCTTGGATTTCAATGCCTTTTTCCTTCCCCAGTTCAGGGAAGTTCTCAGCTATGATTTCTTCAAGTACACCTTCAGCACCTTTCCCTCTCTCTTCCTCCTCTGGGATACCAATTATGCGTATATTATTTCTTTTTAGTGTATCACTTTGTTCTCTAATTTTCCCCTCATACTCCTGGATTTTTTTTATCTCTCTTTTTCTCATTTTCCTCTTTTTCCATAATTTTATCTTCTAATTCACCTATTCTCTCCTCTGCCTCTTCAATCCGAGCCGTGGTCGTTTCCATTTTGTTTTGCATTTTGTTTAAAGCGCTTTTCAGCTCCTTGTGACTGTTCCTTAGTCCCTTGATCTCTGTAGCAAGAGATTCTCTGCTGTCCTCTATACTGTTTTCAAGCCCAGCGATTAATTTTATGACTATTATTCTAAATTCACTTCCTGTTATATTATTTAAATCCTTTTTGATCAGTTCATTAGCTATTGTTATTTCCTGGAGATTCTTTTGAGGGGAATTCTTCCGTTTGGTCAATTTGGATAGTCCCTGGAGTAGTGAGGACCTGCAGGGCACTTCCCCTGTGCTGTGGTGTATAACTGGGGTTGGTGGGCGGGACCGCAGTCCGACCTGATGTCTGTCCCCAGCCCACCGCTGGGGCCACAGTCAGACTGGTGTGTGCCTTCTCTTCCCCTCTCCTAGGGGCGGGATTCACTGTGGGGTGGCGTGGCCCATCTGGGCTACTTGCACACTGCCAGGCTTGTGGTGCTGGGGATCTGGCGTATTAGCTGGGGTGGGTAGGCAAGATGCACGGGGGCAGGAGGGGCAGGCTTAGCTCGCTTCTCCTTAGGTGATCCACTTCAGGAGGGGCCCTGTGGCAGCGGGAGGGAATCAGACCCTCCGGAGCCAAACTGGAGGTTTGGCTCCGCAGAAGCACAGCGTTGGGTGATTGCGCGGAGCAAGCAAGTTCCTTGGCAGGAACTCGTTCCTTTTGGGATTTTGGCTGGGGGATGGGCAAGGGAGATGGCGCTGGCGAGCGCCTTTGTTCCCCGCCAAGCTGAGCTTTGTCGTTCTGGGGCTCAGCCACTCTCCCTCCCTTTGTCCTCCAGCCTTCCCGCTTTCCGAGCGAGCTGTTAACTTTTGACCTCCCAGACGCTAAGTCGAGCTTGCTGTCGGAACACACTCTGTCCGGCCCCTCCACTTTTGCAAGCCAGACTCGGGGGTCTGCTTGGCAGGCGAGCTGCCCCTCCACCCTGGCTCCCTCCCGCCAGTCCGTGGAACGCGCACCGCCTCGCCGCCCTTCCTACCCTCTTCCGTGGGCCTCTCGTCTGCGCTTGGCTCCGGAGACTCCGTTCTGCTAATCCTCTGGCGGTTTTCTGGGTTATTTAGGCAGGTGTAGGTGGGATCTAAGTGATCAGCAGGCCGCGCGGTGAGCCCAGTGTCCTCCTACGCCGCCATCTTCTGCCAGAAGCCCAGTTTGTTTTATATATACTGGATATTATGGTAACTAAATGTTTATATTCATTTTAGCACTATTCACATTGTGACTAAATGCTTGTTTAGGAATTTACTTGTTTCACAGCGGTCTCCCCCCATAGATGGTTTAATCCTTGAGGGAAAGGATCTAGGGTCTCTTGACTGTCAGATCATCCCTATACTTAGTAGGGATTATACATAACAGATTATCCATAAATTCTGGTTGTAAAAATAAATGAACCCATGGTTTTTCTAACCATGGTGATTTGGTGAAAGTAAATATTTTAGCTTATTTTCTCATCTTTCTGTGACTATGGCTTGGTACCAGTTGAGTTGGCTACTATTTTTGCTTCTCTATGACTGGGGCTTGAATGTTTCTGGGGTAAGGTCCATCAGGAAGTTGCACACTCATGTTTAATTCAACTTTTGTAGATACTTAACTAATTATGACATCAGAGGATGCCATGGAGTATAGAGGGAAGATCACTAGACTGAAAGTCAAAGACGTTTGTGTTGCTAAACTACCTTAGAATGTCATTTAATTTCTCTCAACTTCAGTTTCCTCCTTGAAAAGAAATGCAATGAAAATGACTATTATGCTTATTTAAAAAAATTTTTTTAATCCAAAATGGGAAAACAGCCATGGCTGTGCTTGACATATAGTACAAATTCAATTTATGTTGAATCTGATCTCTGCAAAAATAAACCATTGTCAGATACAGTTTAGGTGCATCGGATAACAAGTGATGCTCTTTAAACCTGACCCCAGGAGCAAGTTCTCCATCGTTCCAGCTGGGCCACTTATTGCTTAGCTCACCCCTATACAATCACAACTCCAGTGCTCTGTCAGCATGGCTGCTCTTAGACTATAGTGCAGCTGGTAACATCAAGAATGCAAGCCATCTTGCAGAAGTCTTAGGAGAAAGAGCAAAATGTGAGTAAATAGTCCGCAATATGTAAGTGCTAAGAATTCCATCGTGTTAGGCTGGGAAGGACTTTAGAATCCACTTTCTGCTTAGGCTGTCTTTCCTGATACAGAAAACTTTCAGAAATAACCTCACAAGATTTATCACGTCACGGTGTACAAGAATGGTCAGGGAAAACTGAAGACCTGTCTTCCTCATGCTTCCCCAGCTGTAGCCAGAGAGTGAACCAAGGGCAGAGCCCGAAGGATACAACTGTAGAAATTATGGGAAAATAAAGCCTTTGAAACATCATTAAGACACACTACCTTATCTCTTCAGTTATGAAATAACAGATAAGGGAGATTCTGTAATTCTCTATTTGACCATTGTCTCTTCTGCAATCGCTACGGATTTGTTAATTTTCACATCTTGGGCTACTACACATAATAAAAAGACTGTGTCAGGTGGACTCACATGGGGTCTTTTGAGTGAATTAGTCTTTTTTGATTATATAGAGCATAGCAATGTACCTTAAAATTTGCTCACAACACTAGGATTTAAGTACTGCTAAAAGCATTTTTTTCCTTTAGGATATCTGCCATGGGCCATTACATTTTTTTTTGTTGATTTTTGGCTATGGCATGTGCACCCCACAGTCATTTTCAGTAGATGCCCAGTTACTTAAGCTCTGCTAATATAATGCCTTCATTTTAAGTCTTTTGTTGTTTTCTTTTTCTCCACAATTCTTCCTAATAAATTCTATTTAGCCTTCATTTCGGGCATTAAAAACCTGCCCGTCACCTTCTCCGGCATCTGGCCTTATGGCTGTTCTTTGAATAATAGTAATTAACATCTGTGCAGAATAATTTTTATTCACAGAATTCTGAGGCATTAATTAGTGTCATAACATCCCTAAGAGGTAAGTAATTATAATCCTCACACTTTTTACACAGGAGAGACTGAGACACATCTGGGTTAAGTCATATGCTTAAACTCATGCATAAGAAGGTAAAAAATGCACCAAGGCCTGAGTACACAAAAGCTTCACTATGTCTGACATCAGTGAGCAGTCTGTCTGCCACCTTGCTTATAGCATTACATACCGCTGTCTCCTGGGTGGCTAGAACATTTTATTTTGATTCTTATAGGGAAGACCTTGAGTGGAATCTCATAAGGAAGGAAATTTTCTGAGAAGTCAAATTAGCGAGTGAGCATGAGTTGTGCCCATTGAGAACTCTAGAGGAAATATGAAGTCCTCCTATGAAGACATGTGAAATGCATTGAAAGTACGTACGAGGCCGGTCAACCAGCCGTCTCCCTGTTTTCATCGTTTTGCCTAATGGCTTAGTGAACGTTACTCTTCCCAAAGGTTTCTACTTTGGATTTTAACGTAAGACTAAGGAGAAGAAAGTCGCGGTTATACATTTCTATGTCAAACCTCAAAACATAATGGATCAATACAAATAGTATTAAAAATGGAGTATTTCAAAATTATTTGGCTTTTTAAAAATTTTGTTAATGTTTATTTATTTTTGAGAGAGAGAGAGAGAGAGAGAGAGAGAGAGAGAAAGACAGAGCATGAGGGAGGGAGGGGCAGAGACAGGGAGAAACATAACTCGAAGCAGGCTCCAGGCTCTGAGCTGTCAGCACAGAGCCCGATGTGGGGCTTAAACTCACAAACTGTGAGATCATGACCTGAGCCAAAGTCAGACACTAAACCGACTGAGCCACCCAGGTGCCCCTCAAAACTATTTGGCTCTTAATTTACAAGTTAATAGCTTCCCACGTGATGCATAAAGTTGGGGCATGATTCCATTAATAACAATGGAGATCATTTTGACCAAAACTAATTTTTAAGCTAATGTTTATTGATAAAGCTTGGGAGGTTGTCATTTTGTGTGTGCACATATTTGAATACTTGCTTAATTATCAGAGACATAATTTCTGAAAAGCATTCCATTTTAGTACCTTGTAACTTATTTTTAAACTCCTGATGATTTAATTACTCGTGGAGTAATTAACTGGACTCTCTAGTTGCCTTTATGGAGCCGATGAAGTTTGGAGCAATTAAATACCCTTCCTGACTTTTCACAGCCTTCTCTCTTCTCTGAAGTAAGGTAGAAATGAGAACCCACATGCTGTACCTGCAGTTCCCCTCTGCAGAGCCTTTGGTCAATCTGTCGTGGTCTCGATTTAATTTGGGAGAAAAGTAGATATTGATTGTGTAAATCTGATGTAACCCTAGACTCCAAGTTAAGAGTTAGACACTATTGTCACCTTAGATAAGAATACCTTCAGATAAAATATTGACTTGTATGATTTCTAAACCTACACTTGGTCTAAGTGGTCGTGCAGCAAGCCAGCGAGCTGGGTTATATACCACCCTAGAGAAACTTGTCCCCCCAAATAAATACAGGAATGAACTGAGGAGAAAAATCACGACACCCTTTGCGAAGCGACTAGTGGAGGAAAGTCATCAGTTATATTTAAAAGCACTGAGTGTTGTTAATTCTGCTCCTAAAATAAGAAGCCAAACTGCCACTCTCTTTTTATTCTCAGTACAACGGCTTAATCCCAGACTTTTTTTTCTTTAATATATTCTCCTTCTTGTTCAAATTAACAAATTGAACCCCTACTTATTTACAGAAAAATCTTCCAGAATGCAGTGGATGGTGTCATTCGCTCCCCTATGTTATCTTCATTAGCTCCTGGGAGCCCAAAATAGATGTAAAGCTCCATAGGTAGAATACAGACCATTCATCATGTGGCTTCTGTATATTCTGCAATTTCCCACTGAAACCTTGGGGTTTCATCAGGCCAACTGTACTGCTATGATTTTATTTGGCTGAGAAAGGCATTCTGTACCTTGATATGTCATGATGCTCTCAGTAGAATATCCTTCTCCTCTTTGTCTGATAAATGAAATCTTACTCTTCAACACGCTCCATCAAAGTCATTTTAGGAACACATTTCTTGCCATTCCCTCACAAACAACAGATAGTCGTCCCTACCCCTGTGCTTCAGTTGTGCTTTAAATAAGTCTCTCCTCACACGTATCGTGTTATACTGCAATCACATTAAGGACAGAAATGATTTCTTTTTCTTCTTTGCTTGTGAGGCACGTAATAGGTGCCCCATAATTGTTTATGGAACTGCCATTTCATCTTTCCTAGGTTATTTTTCCTCTGTAAATAATAGTGTTAAAATCATTTTCATTAATGTCCTGTGTTATTAGATACTTTATTTAACCAAGTCTCGGTTGTGTCATCTGGAAAAACCTGTGAAAATTGTAATTATTCCCCTCACAAGGATATCACGTAGATTAATTAGTATCCTCAAAGTATTCATAAAATGTAGGACATATCGTTTAGGTGTTAAGTTCTATTGCCTAAGATCAGCAGTAAAGCTTTCTAAATGCCAAGAGTAAAGTTTGAGAACCTGCTGCCACAGAAAATCTATAAGAAGGTGCAAGCTAAGTGTGAAGTTTCCTTTTAGGTAATTTTGTTTCGGAAACTTCGCATTGTTGGCTGGAAATTGAGTTTATAAGAATAAGATTAAAGGGGAAGCGGAGTGTTCAGTGTTCTATAGACAGACGTGTCACTGTGTATTTATAGGCATATGTATGTTATATATAGTACATGTATAATGTGAACACAAGTATGTATGGTATGCCTGTACAAAATCATGATGCACATATGTTTAAATATTTTATACACACACACATTCACACACATGAACAGAAGTTAATTAGTTAGTTAGTCCTGCTAAAGCCACTAAGGTTAAGTAAGGAAGGCTCTCTGGGAGCCTTCCAATTTATGAGCACTAAAATTTTGTGTCCTCTCCTTTCAAGCCATAATATATATCCTTTTGGCTTTGGAACCAACTGCACATCAGTCCATTCACTGGTTCTCAGTGAATTCTTCATTTACCAACTTTGTGATCTATTGGTAAAAAAGACAAGGGTCCACATAACTTAAATTTCTATAAGACTTGAAGAGCTGTAAAATTCTTCCATGTATATTTGAGATAAATCCCTATTTTTTGATACTAACAGGTCTAATGGTCAGTTGGTTTTAAAATAAAAATGATTTTGGGGCGCCTGGGTGGCGCAGTCGGTTAAGCGTCCGACTTCAGCCAGGTCACGATCTCGCGGTCCGTGAGTTCGAGCCCCGCGTCGGGCTCTGGGCTGATGGCTCAGAGCCTGGAGCCTGTTTCTGATTCTGTGTCTCCCTCTCTCTCTGCCCCTCCCCCGTTCATGCTCTGTCTCTCTCTGTCCCAAAAATAAATAAAAAACGTTGAAAAAAATTTAAAAAAAAAAAAAAATAATAAAAATGATTTTGGGGCGCCTGGGTGGCGCAGTCGGTTAGGCGTCCGACTTCAGCCAGGTCACGATCTCACGGTCTGTGAGTTCGAGCCCCGCGTCAGGCTCTGGGCTGATGGCTCGGAGCCTGGAGCCTGTTTCCGATTCTGTGTCTCCCTCTCTCTCTGCCCCTCCCCCGTTCATGCTCTGTCTCTCTCTGTCCCAAAAATAAATAAAAAATGTTGAAAAAAAAAAAAAAAAATAAAATAAAATAAAAATGATTTTATTGCGGAAGCTTAAAAATAATACGTGCCTAACTTTAAGTGGTTTGAAAAATCCACAGTAACTTGTCACTATTTTGATTTTGTGCCAAGATCTTCTTTATTCTGGATTCCCTGCTTTGAATTGTCATCTTCCTGCCCAATCCACATCGAAAATTCATCCTATACAATTTGAGATTTAGTTTCCTTAAAGAGGAATAGGAACTTAAAGATATTTACAAAGCCAGTAGAGTACAAATTTCTTTGATGTATTTTATGATTTTCCCTTCAGATTTTTAGTTTTCTAGATACACCTGAATTGATAAAGAATTTTGGTAGTATTACATTTATGATCTTTCCAAAGCATTCAACTTCGTTTTCATAGAAATGATCTTCTTTTTACATGCATATTTCCATTAATATATACAATGATTGATTCAAATATGTTGTTAATAGCACCAAAGCCATATGCATCGAAGTCATATTCCATGAGCTCATGTCTGAAACTTTTCATTGACTAAATAAATACGTTTTTCTTAAATGCTTACTAGTGCTGGGCACTGTGCACTATTTATGTTTCTATTACAATATGTGCTTCACATTTTGCATGTGATATTTGCTATCAAAATTAATTCAGGACTGGTGTTTTTCTCACAGCTGTCAGGACCTAGGGCATGGAGAACCCCAAGACTCTCCCACTTTGTGGTTTATGGACTTAACGATCCGACAAAGCGTTGCAATGGAGCAGATAAAACAATGTCAGGTAACTAGAATTGAATATGAAGCTGCTAAATGTAAGGGTGCTAATTCATATGTGGGTAAAATGGGAGACAGAGTCCAAATCAACAAGCATCTGTTCAAATACTTTGACCTCTGACCCACCTGTCTGGACTCATTTGGCTCTCACTTCTTCTAACTGAAGGGAATCATCGCCCTGAGGCACCCTCCAGCTTGACAAACATTATTCTAAATAATTTGAGAAAGACCATAAATGCTTCCATAGCAATGCAATCTGCCAGACGACAGCTTTTGTTTATAATTCATATTGCACTTGTCATTATTACATAGTTTTTTATTACCAGTCAGATCAATTAAAAATTATTTTATTTCAGGGGCGCCTGGGTGGCTCAGTCGGTTAAGCGGCCGACTTCGGCTCAGGTCATGATCTCGCGGTCCGTGAGTTCGAGCCCCGTGTCAGGCTCTGTGCTGACAGCTCAGAGCCTGGAGCCTGCTTCAGATTCTGTGTCTCCCTCTCTCTGACCCTCCCCCGTTCATGCTCTGTCTCTCTCTGTCTCAAAAATAAATAAAAATGTAAAAAAAAAATTTATTTTATTTAAAATAGTAATACATTTCTTCTCATCTTTATGATGTGGTAAAGGAAAAAGCAATATATATTGTAGTGATGTGTCTTGCCTAGACTTTCAAACAAATGAACAAACAAAAAAGGGATGGTGTTGGATTGTTCATGGCTGCGCTTAATAGATGGCTATGCCTTGAGACAGAAAAAGAATCAGCAGTCTTCTCTGCCAAATGCTTGTATTTCTTTGCAGCATGGTTGCTTTCCTTCCTAAGGGCAAAAGTTGGACAGGTCCAGAGATTCTGTTTTACTCTATAGTCGCTTTGTCTTCACAATAGACTAAGACAACTGATCCTTCACCTAAAAAAAAAAAAAAAAGTCACACTCTATAGTGGTTGAAACAACCAGCTATTAAGTTTTTAAATAATGTTATACTTATAGATGAGCTAAAGACATTACAGAAAGGCATGGTTTAAATATGGGTCTTTGCTCTGATTCAAATCAGAAATGTCTCAGGAATAATTTAAACATAAAGAAAATGTTCTAGCCACCACTTGTGATCAACATGAAGCCATAGTTCTCGATCATGAGTCTATGATGCCATTTTTGTCAACAAGATTTCTTGTTTCGGTGCCATTGTTGGTTTCATTCCAGTGCCATGAATCAGTCAGCTGGTGTGGTGTTGTCTCAGCTGGCAGGTGTGAGGCCAGAATTCCTGGCAAAGCTCTAATCAGATAAGAAGCAATGTAACCTGCTAGGAATGCGAGGCCTTCCTGAGAGGGGACAGAGAATGTTGCTGTTGTCTAGAATTAAAACCACTATATTATGGTTAATGTGCAAAACCACTTGAAACTTTGAAATTTACTCTAGGTATCAAGAAGAACAAACATTTTTTTAAAAATGTTTTTAAATGTTTATTTTTGAGTGGGGGAGGGGCAGAGAGAGAGGGAGAGGAACCTCAGCAGGCTCCGCACTGTCAGCACAGAGCCCGATACGGGTCCTGAACCCACAAACCATGAGAACGCACAAACCTGAGCTGAAATCAAGAGTCAGACACTTAACTGACTGAGCCACCCAGGTGCCCCCAAAAGAACAAGTATTTTTTATTACTAAATTCTTGCAATGCAGTTTCAATGGCATAGCAGTTCTTATTTTGACAGGCAATGTTTTGTATGACAGATCGAGATATTCTTTACTTGTAAGTGTGCAAGATACAGGGGCTGCATGAAGCTTTATTAAATATTTAAAGCCACAGACCACCAAGGCATGGAAAGCCCTGGCCCTAAGCAAAATTGTGAAGGAGTGAAGCTCACGTTGGGCTTTGCCACGTCTTTTTTTTCTGTAGTCCTTTCCTTGCATGCCTCTCTTGGTGCCGGGTGAGTCGGAGGTGGGATGGGCTGATCACGGAGCTTGGAGTCAGCAGTCAGGTTTGCATCTTGCCACTCACAATAATAACGAAGCCTACCCGCACAGAACATATGTAACAAGAATATAAGATAAAACAACAACAGAAAATAAATGCTTAGTGAGTCAGTCAAATACTCCTTTAAGTGATTTTATCCAGTAACTCATTTAATGCTTAAAACCATCTGTGATGTAGGTACTATTATTATCTCGGTTTACAGATGGGGAAAGTGAGACACAGAGTAGATAAATAACTTGCCCGAGTTCACCCAGCTGGTCGCAGCCAGAGCTGGGACATGGATTTGGGCAACATTACTCTAAAGCCATGACTCTTAGCACAACGCGGTCTGTGTTAAACGAAAGAAAACATTACAAGCATTGAGTGTGCTATAAACACTTGTGGCAGAGACTATGAAATGCCTACCTAATAGTCACTCAACTTTTCTTCCTTAGTATGACGGCTAATTTTATTAGGGGATTTACAGTGCCCACCTAAAAGACTACATTTCCTAGCCACTGAGAATAAAGAAACAATAGCAGAAATTGTTAGGTGGAAAGTCCCACAAAACCTCTTTGAGGAGCGGGTAGACAGTTGGCATGGGTCTTTTCTGCCCCTCACTCCTTCCTTTCCTCTTTCCTCTTGGATATGCTAGAGCACTAGTTGGCACTTTGCCCTACAAAGAAACCTTGGGTTTGTGAGCTACCTGCTAAGGCTGAGAAACTGGAAAGTTACTAAGGTCTCTGATAACGAAAAGAGTTGCCACTCCCACCAGAGTTGCTTTATACAGACTTTTTTTTTTTTTTTTTTTTTTTTTTTTTAATGCAGGGAAATGAATTTCTACCCTATTATAGCTACTTATTTCTGGTCTCTTGCTAGCAGCTGACATTGGGAATTGATTAAGAATTCAATCCATTTTTAACATTTTTTGATCAATTGAACCAGATTTCTTCGGTGTACTCTTAATGCTAACCACTGTGAGGATGGTAGTAAAGAGAACTCAAAAGGACGATCATGCTGGCTCTGCTATTCGAGGAGCTTAGGCTCTTGCTGTGGAGATAAACACACGAAGCAATGATGAAGTGCTTAACAGTGTTTTGTAAATTTGGTATAATCTCAAACTTAGAGAAGTGATCGACTTATGAAAGCTGGAACAATCAGGGAAGGATTCCTGTAGATGAGGGGCACTTCAGTTCAGCCTTGGAGGGTGGGAAAGGGACCAAGAAGGTCAGGAAGTCAGGTCAACTGTTCCAGAAAAGGTGAGAGACCCTAGGGTAACTATAGGACTGTTTTCATGGGGCTATGAAGAGAGTGGCATGTTTAGAACAGAGTCCTAAACAGAATAATATATAGAAAAGCTCTTAGCACTGTGCCTGGTACATACTTTTCTTCATTATCATTTCAATGTATATCCCAGATTCTAAACTCTCCCACCTTTGAAGTGATTTTCTATATTGCTCCTAATGTACTTTTTCTAAATTACAATTCAATTCACATTTCTCTCATGCTTAAAATTATTCATTAAATTTCTGTTAAGTACAGGAAAGAGTCCAGCTCATTGTTTTGGTTTTGTAAAGCTAACCTTTGTTTATTTCTGTAATTCCCTCCTTCCCCGATCCTTTTCTAATATAAAATGAACTACTTGTAGATCAACAGCAACATGCAATGCTATTTTCACAAATTTATGCCTTTGAACACGCTGTGACTTCTCTCTGAAATGTCCTTTTGCAATATCTCCCAAATAAACACCATTGTCTTTCAATTCCTACTTCATATATAACCCTTAACTCCAACTCAGAAAAACTTAACCTGTCCTGTGTGTGTATGTGTGTGCACGCACGTGTGTGTATAATGTGTATATTTAATTGAAAATACATTAAATAATTTAAAATTTGTTTGAGATTTCTTGAAGAACTGTGTATAATATGATACAAATAAATCAATGGGAAAATATATTCAAAAGACAAATAAGAAATTAGAATAAAAATGAAATATAGCCAAATGTAGGAATACAAGATGTTTTATTTAAAAATTTTTAATACAGTAGCTGAAGTTGGCTGCAAATATGGTTCTAAGCTTCTCAATAACCAGACAGAGATAGATATTTTTGAGATTCAGAATATCCATGAGATACATTTTTAAAAGACCAGATGCTTGAGAACTTTCAGAATGAAAATTTTCCCAAGGGTCTTCATAAATAAGCCATTGGCTGATATACTAATAAATCTTGTCAACTGCATTCAGGATTGCCATTCAGTGGGCGCGTATTGGATGGCATCCTGGTTGTTAAAATATTGAAATACTTCCTTACTGATTGGTAAACTGCCACTGCCCTCGATGCCTTTTCTTCACTCTTTCTGATGTGAACCTTCCTTCATAATTCTCTGCTTATCCTCAACATCCATGAGGCAAGGATGAAATCTGGCACAGCAAGGGGTGCCTCGAGATCTGCTCCAACACTCTGGCAGTGTTCCTCCTGGTGGGTCAGTGTCCAGGCCTCACTGGCTGTGAAATGTGTTGGCTGTCATTTCCAAATCAAAACAACGTACTTCTTGAGACTTCGATACTATATTCCCTACAATATGTAGCAACTTGGATTTCTCACAGGCACCTCAAAATTAACACATCATAAAACAACTTTTTAAAAAGTTGAACAAATGAATACATACAATATTGAGTTGTATGTTCTTCTTCTTCGTTTCTTTAACCCAAGCTGATGGTCTAATACCAAAGCGCAAGTTACTAAAAGAGAATCTAGGAAGACTAAATAATGTATACCTCCGAATGAACAGAATAACTACTCACACCGGCAGTGCTCCAAATAAAATTACTTATCACAGCCAAAATTTTAATGAGAATTAGCAACAGGGTGCTTCAGGCCTTAATTTTGGGGGAGACTTGAAGGGCAGTTGTTTTGTGTTGCTAACTAAGGAGAGCTCCACAGGCTTTGATAACTTGCCAGGCTGAGGAGAGGGGTGGAAATTTTCAGTGAACCTGGAGAAGTCAATCAGAACAGCTGTCTCGAGAGATGGCTGTTCCATCTCAACACAGGAGTGGCAGGGGATTTTTCCTCCGAAAATAATTCTGAGACCATGTCCAATATGACAAAATAGGGACCAGAGACCATTTATACACCAGAAACCAAGGCTGGGTTGTGTCATCATAATAAATAAGCAAACATGTAAATTAATCTCTTGATGATTTTTTTAAATTTTATATCAACTTTGTTGAGATGTCATTTATATAAAAAGAAATGAACCCATTTTAAGTGTATAGTTCAGTAAGTATTAAGAAATGATCACCGAAACAAACATTGGAGGGAGGGAAGATGGCGGCGTAGGAGGACGCTGGGCTCACCTCGCGTCCTGCTGATCACTTAGATTCCACCTACACCTGCCTAAAGAACCCAGAAAACCGCCAGAGGATTAGCAGAACGGAGTCTCCAGAGTCAAGCGCAGACGAGAGGCCCACGGAAGAGGGTAGGAAGGGCGGCGAGGCGGTGCGCGCTCCACGGACTGGCGGGAGGGAGCCGGGGCGGAGGGGCGGCTCGCCGGCCAAGCAGAGCCCCCGAGTCTGGCTGGCAAAAGCGGAGGGGCCTGACGGACTGTGTTCCGACAGCAAGCGCGACTTAGCGTCTGGGAGGTCATAAGTTAACAGCTCTGCTCGGAAAGCGGGAAGGCTGGAGGACAAAGGGAGGGAGAGCTGCTGAGCCCCCGGACGACAGAGCTCAGTTTGGTGGGGAACAAAGGGGCTCGCCAGTGCCATCTCCCCCGCCCATCCCCCAGCCAAAATCCCAAAGGGAACCAGTTCCTGCCAGGGAACTTGCTCGCTCCGCGCAAACACCCAACTCTGTGCTTCTGCAGAGCCAAACCTCCGGCAGCGGATCTGACCCCCTCCCGCTGCCACGGGGCCCCTCCTGAAGTGGATCACCTAAGGAGAAGCGAGCTAAGCCTGCCCCTCCTGCCCCCGTGTACCATGCCTACCCACCCCAGCTAATACGCCAGATCCCCAGCACCACAACCTGGCAGTGTGCAAGTAGCCCAGATGGGCCACGCCACCCCACAGTGAATCCCGCCCCTAGGAGAGGGGAAGAGAAGGCACACACCAGTCTGACTGTGGCCCCAGCGGTGGGCTGGGGGCAGACATCAGGTCTGACTGCAGCCCCGCCCACCAACTCCAGATATACACCACAGCACAGGGGAAGTGCCCTGCAGGTCCTCACCACTCCAGGGACTATCCAAAATGACCAAACGGAAGAATTCCCCTCAGAGGAATCTCCAGGAAATAACAACAGCTAATGAACTGATCAAAAAGGATTTAAATAATATAACAGAAAGTGAATTTAGAATAATAGTCATAAAATTAATCGCTGGGCTTGAAAACAGTATAGTGGACAGCAGAGAATCTCTTGCCACAGAGATCAAGGGACTAAGGAACAGTCATGAGGAGCTGAAAAGCGCTTTAAACGAATTGCAAAACAAAATGGAAACGACGACAGCTCGGATTGAAGAGGCAGAGGAGAGAATAGGTTAACTAGAAGATAAAGTTATGGAAAAAGAGGAAGCTGAGAAAAAGAGAGATAAAAAAATCCAGGAGTATGAGGGAAAAATTAGAGAACTAAATGATACACTAAAAAGAAATAATATACGCATAATTGGTATCCCAGAGGAGGAAGAGAGAGGGAAAGGGGCTGAAGGGGTACTTGAAGAAATAATAGCTGAGAACTTCCCTGAACTGGGGAAGGAAAAAGGCATTGAAATCCAAGAGGCACAGAACACTCCCTTCAGACGTAACTTGAATCGATCTTCTGCACAACATATCATAGTGAAACTGGCAAAATACAAGGATAAAGAGAAAATTCTGAAAGCAGCAAGGGATAAACGTGCCCTCACATATAAAGGGAGACCTATAAGACTCGTGACTGATCTCTCTACTGAAACTTGGCAGGCCAGAAAGGCTTGGCACGATATCTTCAGTGTGCTAAACAGAAAAAATATGTAGCCGAGAATCCTTTATCCAGCAAGTCTGTCATTTAGAATAGAAGGAGAGATAAAGGTCTTCCCAAACAAACAAAAACTGAAGGAATTTGTCACCACTAAACCAGTCCTACAAGAGATCCTAAGGGGGACCCTGTGAGACAAAGTACCAGTGACATCACTACAAGCATAAAACTTACAGACATCACAATGACTCTAAATCCGTATCTTTCTATAATAACACTGAATGTAAATGGATTAAATGCGCCAACCAAAAGACATAGGGTATCAGAACGGATAAAAAAACAAGACCCATCTATTTGCTGTCTACAAGAGACTCATTTTAGACCTGAGGACACCTTTAGATTGAGAGTGAGGGGATGGAGAACTATTTATCATGCTACTGGAAGCCAAAAGAAAGCTGGAGTAGCCATACTTATATCAGACAAACTAGACTTTAAATTAAAGGCTGTAACAAGAGATGAAGAAGGGCATTATATAATAATTACAGGGTCTATCCATCAGGAAGAGCTAACAATTATAAATGTCTATGCGCCGAATACCGGAGCCCCCAAATATATAAAACAATTAATCACAAACATAAGCAACCTTATTGATAAGAATGTGGTCATTGCAGGGGACTTTAACACCCCACTTACAGAAATGGATAGATCATCTAGACACACAGTCAATAAAGAAACAAGGGCCCTGAATGATACATTGGATCAGATGGACTTGACAGATATATTTAGAACTCTGCAGCCCAAAGCAACAGAAAATACTTTCTTCTCGAGTGCACATAGAACATTCTCCAAGATAGATCATATACTGGGTCACAAAACAGCCCTTCAAAAGTATACAAGAATTGAAATTATACCATGCATACTTTCAGACCACAATGCTATGAAGCTTGAAATCAACCACAGGAAAAAGTCTGGAAAACCTCCAAAAGCGTGGAGGTTAAAGAACACCCTACTAACGAATGAGTGGGTCAACCAGGCAATTAAAGAAGAAATTAAAAAATATATGGAAACAAACGAAAATGAAAATACAACAATCCAAACGCTTTGGGACACAGCGAAGGCAGTCCTGAGAGGAAAATACATTGCAATCCAGGCCTATCTCAAGAAACAAGAAAAATCCCAAATACAAAATCTAACAGCACACCCAAAGGAAATAGAAGCAGAACAGCAAAGCCAGCCTAAACCCAGCAGAAGAAGAGAAATCATAAAGATCAGAGCAGAAATAAACAATATAGAATCTAAAAAAACGGTAGAGCAGATCGACAAAACCAAGAGTTGGTTTTTTGAAAAAATAAACAAAATTGACAAACCTCTAGCCAGGCTTCTCAAAAGAAAAGGGAGATGACCCAAATAGATAAATTCATGAATGACAATGGAATTACTACAACCAATCCCTCAGAGATACAAACAATTATCAGGGAATACTATGAAAAATTATATGCCAACAAATTGGACAACCTGGAAGAAATGGACAAATTCCTAAACACCCACACTCTCCCAAAACTCAATCAGGAGGAAATAGAAAGCTTGAACAGACCCATAACCAGCGAAGAAATCGAATCGGTTATCAAAAATCTCCCAAAAAATAAGAGTCCAGGACCAGATGGCTTCCCAGGGGAGTTCTACCAGACGTTTAAAGCAGAGAAAATACCTATCCTTCTCAAGCTATTCCAAAAAGTAGAAAGGGAAGGAAAACTTCCCAACTCATGCTATGAAGCCAGTATTACTTTGATTCCTAAACCAGACAGAGACCCAGTAAAAAAAGAGAACTACAGGCCAATATCCCTGATGAATATGATGCAAAAATCCTCAGTAAGATACTAGCAAATCGAATTCAACAGCATATAAAAAGAATTATTCACCATGATCAAGTGGGATTCATTCCCGGGATGCAGGGCTGGTTCAACATTCTCAAATCAATCAACGTGATACATCACATTAATAAAAGAAAAGATAAGAACCATATGATCCTGTCAATCGATGCAGAAAAGGCCTTTGACAAAATCCAGCACCCTTTCTTAATAAAAACCCTTGAGAAAGTCGGGATAGAAGGAACATACTTAAAGATCATAAAAGCCATTTATGAAAAGCCCACAGCTAACATCATCCTCAACGGGAAAAAACTGAGAGCTTTTTCCCTGAGATGAGGAACACGACAGGGATGCCCACTCTCACCGCTGTTGTTTAACATAGTGTTGGAAGTTCTAGCTTCAGCAATCAGACAACAAAAGGAAATCAAAGGCATCCAAATTGGCAAAGATGAAGTCAAGCTTTCGCTTTTTGCAGATGACATGATATTATACATGGAAAATCCGATAGACTCCACCAAAAGTCTGCTAGAACGGATACATGAATTCAGCAAAGTTGCAGGATACAAAATCAATGTACAGAAGTCAGTTGCATTCTTATACACTAACAATGAAGCAACAGAAAGACAAATAAAGAAACCAATCCCATTCACAATTGCACCAAGAAGCATAAAATACCTAGGAATAAATCTAACCAAAGATGTAAAACATCTGTATGCTGAAAACTATAGAAAGCTTATGAAGGAAATTGAAGAAGATATAAAGAAATGGAAGGACATTCCCTGCTCATGGATTGGAAGAATAAATATTGTCAAAATGTCAATACTACCCAAAGCTATTTACACATTCAATGTAATCCCAATCAAAATTGCACCAGCATTCTTCTCGAAACTAGAACAAGCAATCCTAAAATTCATATGGAACCACAAAAGGCCCCGAATAGCCAAAGTAATTTTGAAGAAGACCAAAGCAGGAGGCATCACAATCCCAGACTTTAGCCTCTACTACAAAACTGTCATCATCAAGACAGCATGGTATTGGCACAAAAACAGACACATAGACCAATGGAATAGAATAGAAACCCCAGAACTAGACCCACAAACGTATGGCCAACTCATCTTTGACAAAGCAGGAAAGAACATCCAATGGAAAAAAGACAGTCTCTTTAACAAATGGTGCTGGGAGAACTGGACAGTAACATGCAGAAGGTTTAAACTAGACCACTTTCTCACACCACTCACAAAAATAAACTCAAAATGGATAAAGGACCTGAATGTGAGACAGGAAACCATCAAAACCCTAGAGGAGAAAGCAGGAAAAGACCTCTCTGACCTCAGCCGTAGCAATCTCTTACTCGACACATCCCCAAAGGCAAGGGAATTAAAAGCAAAAGTGAATTACTGGGACCTTATGAAGATAAAAAGCTTCTGCACAGCAAAGGAAACTACCAACAAAACTAAAAGGCAACCAACAGAATGGGAAAACATATTTGCAAATGACATATCGGACAAAGGGCCAGTATCCAAAATCTATAAAGAGCTCACCAAACTCCACACCTGAAAAACAAATAACCCAGTGAAGAAATGGGCAGAAAACATGAATAGACACTTCTCTAAAGAAGACATCCGGATGGCCAACAGGCACATGAAAAGATGCTCAACGTCGCTCCTCATCAGGGAAATACAAATCAAAACCACACTCAGATATTACCTCACACCAGTCAGAGTGGCCAAAATGAACAAATCAGGAGATTATAGATGCTGGAGAGGATGTGGAGAAACGGGAACCCTCTTGCACTGTTGGTGGGAATGCAAATTGGTGCAGCCGCTCTGGAAAACAGTGTGGAGGTTCCTCAGAAAATTAAAAATAGACCTACCCTATGACCCAGCAATAGCACTGCTAGGAATTTATCCAAGAGATACAGGAGTACTGATGCATAGGGGCACTTGTACCCCAATGTTTAGAGCAGCACTCTCAACAATAGCCAAATTATGGAAAGAGCCTAAATGTCCATCAACTGATGAATGGATAAAGAAATTGTGGTTTATATACACAATGGAATACTACGTGGCAATGAGAAAAAATGAAATATGGCCTTTTGTAGCAACATGGATGGAACTGGAGAGTGTGATGCTAAGTGAAATAAGCCATACAGAGAAAGACAGATACCATATGGTTTCACTCTTATGTGGATCCTGAGAAACGTAACAGAAACCCAGGGGGGAGGGGAAGGAAAAAAAAAAAAAAAAAAAGAGGTTAGAGTGGGAGAGAGCCAAAGCATAAGAGACTGTTAAAAACTGAGAACAAACTGAGGGTTGATGGGGGGTGGGAGGGAGGGGAGGGTGGGTGATGGGTATTGAGGAGGGCACCTTTTGGGATGAGCACTGGGTGTTGTATGGAAACCAATTTGACAGTGAATTTCATATATTAAAAATAAATAAATAAATAAATAAATAAATAAATAAATAAATAAACATTAAAATATTTTTTAAAAAGGATGTATAAAGGGACTCATTTAAAAATGTTAGTGGGATTAACAAAGGCTTGTTAACGCCCATTTAGGGAGACAGGAAGGGAAACAATTTTCCTTTATAAACATCTTTATCTTTGGAAATGTCTCTGGAAGCATGTATTGCTGTTGGATCCAAAAGACTAAAGGAAAGGAATGGCCATGACACGTGTTGGCTAACTTAGCTCCTGGTGCAAATAAATATCTGTTGAATGAATAAACGAATATCTTGGACACACACAAAAAAAAAAAAAAAAAAAAAAAGAAATGTTCACCCATGGAACTCATCCGTGATCAGGTTATAAAATTTTCCGTCATCTCAACAGGATAGTTTCTCTCTCTTGGCATTCAATACCCTACCCCCACCCCCACTATAGGCCTCAGGCAACCACTTTTGTGCTTGTTATCATTAGAAATTACTTTCACTTACTCTAAAATTCCATATTAATGGAATTGTTCAATAATTACTTTTATCTCATTTGTTCAGCATAAAGTTTGTGACAGTGATCTTTATTGCAGTTTTTTTCATTAAAGTAGAATCCCATTGTATAAACGTCACAATGTATTTATTCATTCAACTCTTAATAAACATTAGTTTCTAGGTTTTTAAAAATTTTTTTTAATGTTTATGTATTTTTGAGAGAGAGAGAAGGCGGGGGAGAGAGAGAGAGACAGAGTGTGAGCAGGGGAAGGGCAGAGAGAGAGGGAGACACAGAATCTGAAGCAGGCTCCAGGCTCTGAGTTCTTAGCACAGAGCCGGACAGGGGGCTCAAACCCACGAACTGTGAGATCATGACCTGAGCCAAAATCGAACACTTAATTGACTAAGCCACTCAGGTGCCCCAGGATAGTTTCTAGTTTAAAAAACTATTATTAAGAGTAGTGCTACTGTAGATATTTAGTTATAAATCCTTTAAAAAATTTGTATTGAGATTTATGTACCTTTGCATCCTTTGCATTTATTTTGAGAGAGAGAGAGAGAAAGCATGAGGGGAGGGGCAGAGAGAGAGAGGGAGAGAGAGAGAGAGTCCAAAGCAGGCTTCACACCAGTGTGGAGCCTGATGTGGGGCTTGAACCCACGAACCACTAGATCACGACCTGAGCTAAAGTGGACACTTAACCGACCGAGCCACCCTGGCGCCCTTATGTTTGTTTTTAGACTTCATTTTAACTTAAAATATAATAAAATGATTATTGGATTTAAAAGAAATAATTTTTAAAAATTAAAATTTTAAAATTTAATTAAAAAGAATTTTAGATTTACAGAAACATTGCAATAATGCAGAGAGTTCCCACTTAGTCTTCACCATAATTCTCCTAATGCTAGCATCTCCCATAACCACGGTAAAGCTGACAAAATTAAGAATGTAACATTGGTGCGACTGCTAACCAGACTCTAGACTTTGTTTGAAGGTTCCCAGGTTTTCAGGACCATCCTGTCCTCCAGGATTCCGCCCAGGCTACCACATTACAGTTACTTGTCATGTCTCCTTAGTCTCCTCCAACCCATGGTGGTTTCTCAGTCTTTCCTCGCCTTTATGACCTTGATACTTTTGAAGAGCAGCAGTCAGGTACTTTGCAGAACATCCCTCAGTTGAATCCATTTGATGCTTTCTAATGATTAGATTGAGAATATGAATTTTGCAGAAGAAAATCACAGAGAAGATGTGGGTTTTTTTGTTTTGTTTTGTTTTTTTGTTTTTTTGTTTTTTTTGGTATACTGTATCAGAGTTAAGTGATATCACTCTGTCCCATGACTGGGGATGTGACTCTTGGTCGTTTGATTAAGGTAGTGCCTGCTAGATTTCTCCACAATAAAATCACCATTTTTCCCTTTCTGTGGTCTATGTTATTTATGTATCTATTTATCTATCCACTTATATTACATACATATTATCGTTAAATATACAGAAAATTAAATAAATTCATACATATATTCCCAATTCCAATCCACTACCACAGGATTCATTCCACCATGTCCCCTTTGCATATCTGTAGCTTTACATTGAGGACCTGCTTTACAGGTTCTCCTAGTGATAAACCTGGTTTTCATCACTTACAATACAGTTACTTATTTGTTCCATACTAATACACCTATAAAATAGTTTCAGAAGTGCTAGCATGTACCCCTGTAAGAAAGAGATTTACTAATTAGAGTACAGTGTTTTGTCCATTTTTAAAATTTTTATCCTTAGAGTGTCAAGTCAAAACACTATTCCTTCCCCCAACATGACCATTAATCACAACTCTACTGCTGACTAGTTCTGTGGCATTGGAAAAATGACCTGCCCTCTTTGCTTTAGTGTTGTCGTTTGTGAGATGGAGAGTATAATAGTAAGAACTTTCTTGATTATAAATAGTAGATGCCTGGCACATAATAAACATGAGATAATCATTTGCTGCTACCATAGCCCATTAGTCATTAACAAGGCAATAAATTGACTTACAGTTATTGCACATATAATTTTGTGTCATAATTCATTTTTCTTTGTCCTCTTTAGGTGGTGAACTTTTTAAGAGTAGGAATTGTCTTTATTTTGTTTCTTTACACAGGTGTCTTGCATGATAAGTTCTCAAAAGTTATTGGCTGATGTTATTTAGCAGTAGGTTCATGTTAAATATTTATAAAACCAAACAATATAAAACAGTTAATGATATTAATGTGCTAATAAATGAAAATAGTTCAAAATTATCTTTTTTTAGTCACAAGCTTATGTTTTGACATAATTCTTCTTGAGAAAGTACGTTTTCACATATGCATATTCTCTCTTCTAGAAACTTACAGAATAATGTCTAAAATTCCATCTATTTGATCTTTCCTTTGGATCAACAGTTTTTTCAAACTCCTTTGAAGGCAAATCCAACATGATGTGTGATAAGAGCTAATCAGATCTCTTTTATCTTTCCATCTCAAAAAAAAAAAAAAAAGGCTTGACCAAGTTAGCATAAAAGAAGGAGGGAATCAGGAAATGGAAAAGCAAGAATACAAAGATTGCAATTACTCTGTATCAAGGACAACCACTTAGCAAGAACTAACATGTAAACATTAAATCATGATTTTGTTTTAGGGGAAGATATAACATCCTCTTTCATAATGACAGATTTTATTCTTATTGTGGTAATCTGCTCTGGTTGTTGTATCCCTTTAATTTCTGCAAGTATTTTGGATAATAAAGCTTTAGAGAGATATAAGATATATATATATATCCATGATATATATATATATCTTATATATATGTGTATATATTATATATATATCTTATATATGTGTATATATTATATACCATATATATGTGTATATATTATATATATGTATATATTATATATATTTTTTTTAATTTACATCCAGATTAGTTAGCATATAGTGCAATGATAATTTCAGGAGTAGAATCCAGTGATTCACCCCTACGTATAACACCCAGTGCTGATCCCAAGTGTCTTCCTCAACGCCCCTTGCCCATTTAGCCATCCCCCCACCCACAACCTCTCCAGCAGCCCTCAGTTTGTTCTCTATATTTAAGAGGAGATATAAGAGATATTTTTATCTGTCTTTATTTTGAATCTATAATTAGGAATGACTTTATGCTAAAGAAATATCATATATAAATAAAATAACAACTACATAAGTTTCATATTATTATATTAAATCTCCAAGGAACGTACAGAAATCATGTTTTAGGGAATCAAGAAGTAATCTGCATTACCCTGAATATAATAATTTGGAATTATAGAAGAAATTTAATGTTAAGTAAGTAAATGTTTTTAGAACTGTTACATTTGTGCTTTAGCAATAGCATTTGACAATGTTTAAATAGCTAACAGAAAGGAATTTAATTTTCCTAAAAAATACTATTTAACCAAAATGATGAATGTAGTATTTGGTTTCTGGGGAATTTTTATAATGTCATGTCAGAAATGAAGACAAGATTATTAAACAATAAGAAAGTGATTTCCTCAAATTTCTATATAAACCTTATAAGGTCAGATTCATATGCATTAGTACAACTTTGTAGAATCTCCAATATTGCAAATTTACATTAGGTATTGCATATCATCTCTGAATTGAGGCAAAATTTACTGCCTTAGAGAAAGAGATACAGTATTTGTAATTTCACTAACATGTCACACTGACCATAAGCTTAGGTTTCTATGGAAGCAGGAACATTTAATTGCTATGCACTGAAAAATAAAAGCTGTCCTATTGTGTTACAGTCGAGATAATAAAATATCTGCAGTGATGGTACGTACTGGTTGTCAATCTTTTACCCATAAACCACTTATTGATTAAGCATTCTGGTCAATGTACTGGACTAGACAGTGGGAAATATAAAGATAAAAACCCACCCTATGTATGTACATACAGCATTACAATACAAGGTTGGAATTGAAAAGGGAATCTGATTAATATATTTATATTATGCAAATGGAAGGTAATATTATGTTGTTACAATAAAATCAACCACAAAGAAAAGCATGGTGGCCTGCTTAGAAAAGGACTTGCCCTTGATCTACAATGCTATTGTTGCATCAAATCATAATCATTTTTTTAAACTTTTTTTTAATGTTTATTTTTGAGAGAGAGACAGAGACAGAGACAGAACATAAGTGAGGGAGGGGCAGAGAGAGAGAGGGGGACACAGAATTTGAAGCAGGCTCCAGGCTCTGAGCTGTCAGCACAGAGCCTGACAAGGGGCTCAAACCCAGAAACCATGATCTGACCTGAATCAGATCATGACCTGAACCAAAGTCGGATGCTTAACCGACTGAGCCACCCAGGCGCCCCTAAACCTTTTTATTTGAGAGAGAGAGAGAGAGAACAGGGAAGAGGGTGAGAGGAACAGAGAGAGAGAGAGAAAAAAAAAAGAATCTCAAGTAGGATCCATGCTCAGCGTGGAGCCTGATACAGGGCTCGATCCCACCACACTGGGATTATGACTTGCGCCTAAATCAAGAGTCGAATGGTCAACCAACTGAGCCACCCAGACACCCCCAAATCATAGTCACTTTCATATCAGCGTATTTGGGGAGGAGACACGGCTAGGAAATATTATGGTGAACACACACATTTTATTTTCTAACTAATAACAATATTTTATTTTTCTAATAATATTTTTTAAATCATATGCTGTTTCTTTGTTTAGCATCACAAAGTAAGTTTTCTTCACGTTGAAAGTATAAAGATTCTTTTAACTTACTTTTGGGCCTTGGCAAATATGCATATTTAATATCACAGGTACATATTGCTCTTTATAACATTATTTTAATCATTTGGCACCATTCAGATGGTTAATATAATTTCAAAACACAGCAAAAAGTACCACAGTACTGTTAGCATTTTTTATTTAACTGAATACATAGATTTGTTTTTCTTTTAATTGACTTTAGCATCGCGGGAATTAAACAACTTTTCTTGAAAAAAAGAGTGAACCAGAGAGTGAGCGAGAAGCTTTTGACAGATACATTTTAATGACTTAAAATGATGGGTCACATCAGCCTGCTTGTTTCAAAATTTCTCTGATCTGTTTAACGGCCTTAGATTTCTCAATGTCAAAACGAAATTCAGTTTTGTCTACTTGTAGGTTTATTCTTTTTGGGTTGGTTCGGTAATGTAATAGGCTATTGCTTTACAAGAAGGTAACTAAATACTGTAATTCTTCCAATGATGAATATCTATTTCACTTTTGGTCAATATATACTTTACAGATTTAGTCCTTCTCTACTGCTTATATAGAATCCTTTTGTTTCAAAGATGCCAGATGTGGGTTAATGGATGTCAGAAAAATAAAACAAGAAAGAGAAAAGTGTATTGCTTCCCATTGTTTGTATAAAATCTGTTACACACACATGTATTTTTAAGAAATGGCGTGGCTCAGCATACACACACTCGGGTAAATTTATTTCTCCAGCCAAAAGGGTGTGTGAGTCCAGATGGGGACCCTAAATTATTTGAGCAGGTTTGACAACAGAGCTCGAAACAACAGCTACCTGCCCTGGATTGGTGTGGTCATTCTCCCAGAAAAAAGTCCCATAGAATCTAAATCACTTCCAGTGAATCTGTAGCTAAGAGCCTCGGGAGAAAGCGTTGTTCTGCTCCAACAGAAGCAGGAAAATATATTCATATTGCTTTGCAAGAGGCTGTTTCCATTTTTCCGACTTTATTGCTTTTTGAATTATGAATGCAATAATGTTCATTATAATAAATCCCAACAATACAGAATAAAACATTACAAAATTTCCTCCTCTTCCTCTTACTGTCTCCTTCCCCAAGGATGATCATTGTTGGGTGTCTTTTGAGATTTTAGTGTATACAAATATTCTCAATGTGTGAACATTCCCACACACATTGAATGGACTATATCATATATAACCATCAAGTTTATCACATAGAGGTCTAACAACCTTCTTCAGCATAGCAACAGAGTATTTTATTCTGTGGGCATGCTATCATTTTTCCAACAATTCCCTATTAAAGGTTGTATAGGTTGATTCATTTTCTATTTTCCTGTAATAAAAATGCTTTTATAAATAAATAAATACTTCTGTATAGAAATCTTTGCAAATATGTATTATATTCTTGTAGGATTCTTAGAGGTAAACTCGTTGCCACAAAAACTTGTGTATTTAATATTTTGATAGATAACACTTAACTGTTGACAAAAAACAAGATTGTGTTTTTTGATATCCTCACCAAGTGTATGCGTGATTTTTTAGTTTCACAAATTCCAGTTATTATCATTATATTTTTTTAAATTTTATTTTGTACACTTTGATAATCACCTAGAATTTATTTCATGTATCATGTGAAGTGGAACTCAAACATAGCTTTTTTTCCAAGTGAGTATAAAGGCTCAGAATCATTTATGCATTGCTTATCCTTTCTCTAGCAATTTTACTATAAACTGTCTTCTCAAATGTAATTCATGTGTCACTTAAGATTCTTAGATGCAAACAGCAAAATCTGCATAAAAAGAATTTATTTCAGGATGTTATATAGCTCACAGAGTCATTCAATTGCTAGAAAAACAGATTAGAACCAAACTTCTAGGACACTTCTTGAACCACTGTGCTTGACCAGCCCAGACAGCAGCCATCACTCAAGCCATAAAAAAATGGAAGGCTGTTGATTCACATAGGTCGGACTGACACTAAGTCTCACATAGGTGCATTTTATTGTAGGAAACTGGTCCACCTGTCTGTCCCCTAGCTTTTGCACAGGCTAGAAATACCAGATTTCAGTACATCTAAGAAGCTATCAATTATGAAATACATGATTATTTTATGTACCACTAACGAAAAGAAAACGCTGACCACTAAACTCTGATATAATGCTTTCACTTAGAGTTTTAAATTTATAATTATTTTTATTTTTTTTAATTTTTAAAAAAATTTTTTTTAACATTTATTTATTTTTGAGACAGAGAGAGACAGAGCATGAACGGGGGAGGGGCAGAGAGAGAGGGAGACACAGAATCGGAAGCAGGCTCCAGGCTCTGAGCCATCAGCCCAGAGCCTGACGTGGGGCTCGAACTCACAGACTGAGAGATCGTGACCTGAGCTGAAGTCAGATGCTTAACCGACTGAGCCACCTAGGCGCCCCTATAATTATTATTTTTAAAGTAAACTGTATCCACAACGTGAGGCTCAAATTCACAACCTCAGGATCAAAAGCACATGTTCTACTGACAGAGGCAGTCAGGCGCTCGTAACTTGTAACTATTGAAAAGGACAGTACTTTGAATTTATTCAGACAGATTTGTATTACGTGTTCTTATGTATATGTAAAAAGGATATTATAGGCAAAGCAATTTGTTTAAGCCATTCTAAAACTTTATTGAAGGAATCAGCCCAGTTCTTATTTCGAATGAAGGAATCAGCCTAGTTCTGATTTCAAATAGGGAAACAGAGGCAAGCAAACTCCATAAGGAACTTTCTCAGACTGTAGATAGCAGCCTCGAGAGAGATTAGGAGGCACACCAATCCATCCAGAGTCCGACTTGAAAACAGGATTCGATTTAAGTAGGGAAGGAGCAAAAAGTTCCTTGCTCTTTTGCCCACTTTCCCAATCATTCTATTAGAAAAGGCTTACATAGTGGCAATACTTCATTATGTGTTGCTCTATTTGGAACATGGAAAGAGTGTGGGGCGCCTGGGTGGCTCAGTGGGTTAAGTATCTGACTTTGGCTCAGGTCATGATCTTGGCAGTTTGAGGTTTCGAGCCCCATGTAGGGCTCTGTGCTGACAGGTCAGAGACTGGAACCTGCCTCCTTTTCTGTGTCTTCTCCGCTCTCTGCCCCACCCCTGCTAACGCTCTCTCTTTCCCTCTCAAAAATAAACTTTTGAAAAAACTTAAAAGAAAAAAAAAGAATGTGGAAAGAGTGTTTTCCATCCTTTGGGTATATATCCAGAAGTCTAGTTTAGGAATATCATTCTTAAGAAGGCAGTCCTCTTTGACTCAGACTACCTCCTAAAACAGAAAGTACAGAATTTCACATTTATAATCTCTTACCGAAAGGATAGTATCAGAATAAAAAGAGTTGTAAAAAAGGCTACAGAATATATGTATGCAAATGAAAAGAAAATGCTCCAGAAGGAAATCTATCAAATAAATAGCAGTGAATACCTCTGGGGATGATACTGAGATGAGGGAAAGATGGAGAAAGTGATAAGACACTTTCATTTTTATATATTTAGTTCCCGTTAAGATTTGTTTTTACAAGAAAGAAGGATACATGGAATCCCTATGTAGGTAAAATGTTAATTAACATTTCTATAAGGATATAGATTAATATTATCAAAAGATGTCAGCTGGGTCCTTCCTGCCCAATGAAATCTAGGATTGCTGTAAAACTCTACTTCCTTGGCCTGAGGAATTACTAATCTCCGGATTCCAAGAATTAACTTTTTCATGTTTTTTTGTGCTTCTTCTTCCATCCTTAGGTGCTTTGTGTTATAGTAGATGGGCTGAGGTGTATAGCCCGACAATCGCGAGGTTTCTGCAAAGATCCAGTCATATGAAAGCTATGAGGGCAATGCAGACCGTTATAAAGGCCTTGCGTGGGAAGTGAGGGAGGACCCAATACTACACAAGCTAACATGCTTGTTTACAGTTGTTTTCCGAAGATGCGTTTCACTGCCTTCCCACCCTCCAGCATTCCCTTTCCCTTTCTTCTTCCACGTAGTGCCGAGGATCCTTGGGTTCTCTCTTTTCCCTCCCAATTTTCAATTTCTATCTTTCTATTTGCCTTAGTTATTTAGCTCTCTGAATGCCAGTTTTCACTAAACATTTCAAGGTGCCTCTGAAGAATACAGCGATGATTTTAGAGAAAAGTTCTTGTTATAGGAGCCAATTATTATTATCTCTCATGTTATGCCTTCCTCCCTTGAAAGAAAAAAAAAATTGTGATTCTTAAAACTTTTCTGATTCAGGGCCCACTGCCTTTCTTTGTACTTGGAATTTTCTTGTCGGTGCCTTCTGCCTAACAGAGAGAGGATCTCTCGTCTTCTTGAAGGTTAACCACACTGGCCTCTACTCCACCCTGTTCGGGAAGGGGCTTTGCTTCTCATTATTTCTGCATCTGGGCTGAGTCATACTTGCATGAACTTCAGTTCCCCGATTGCTTCCAGTCCTACCGAGACGATTCTGTTTTGTTCTGTAGGGAATGCTGAAGTCATTTTCCTCTCTGCCTCATCCCAAATTATCTCCATTTACTATGATAATTTATGGAGACACTCAGGGCTCTTCAATACTGTGTGGTTCCCTAAAATATTCTGCACCAAACTGCTTCTGCAGTGACTTGCAGTGAAAAACCAGATTTTTCAAACTAAGTTCAATAGCACTTGCTTGTAGGGCTCATTTCAGTCATCTCTGATTTGAAAGTATATGCAGAGGGATACTCAGATATGCATAATCTGCAATTGCAAAAAAAATCTTGGACGAAAACCAAATATCAGTCAATACTGGAATGAATATATGTATTTCATTGGAATATGCAGTGAGATACCATTAGCAACAGAGTCAATTATTCAGAGCTATATGTGACAAATCATATAAATCTCATGATCATAATATTGAGTGGAAAGCAAATTATATGGGAATAGTCATAGTTTAATTCCATTTATATAATGTTCAAAACACACAAGTTCAAGCAAAATAAAAACATATAACATTACAAATATAGGTGGTAAAACTATAAATAAAAGTAGGGGCATGATATCCCCCATATTCAGATTTGGGATACTGTTATCTCTGAAAGGAGGTAAATAGGTAGGATAGGAGAGGCTTACTCAGAGGCCTTCAAAAACATTCTTAATAATTTACTTTTTAAACTTGATGGTAGTCAGATAGAGGTTTTTGTCTATTCTTCATGCCTTACATTAAATTGTGTTTTGTATACACATATATATCAATATTTATATCTAACATGTATATCATCCATATATATATCTAAAATAATAACTTAAAACTCTTGTGCTGTATTAGTCTAATTCTGAGATTGGTTTTAATTTTTGAAATATATCATTTGGAATATGTTTAGAAACTAGGATTCGCTACAACTCAGAGGTGACAAAGCAAGAGGATCAAGAGAAGTAGCCAGTACTGGCAAAAGAAACCAACTATACTGCCATTTCCTGTGAAATAGTCTGTGTTTCTGTAATTTTAGAAAGAGAAACTATTTTGTTAGTGAAAAATGCTAGTGGTAGCTTATTACAACAGGCCTTGACCTGTTGTACCTTGACCCTGAGGAATTCCTCAGAGATTAGGCACATGGCCCCTTGAAACACCCCAGAGACTGAACTCCAAGAAGAACAGGTGTGAGTGATATGAGATAACGTCAGGTAGAGTTTCATCCTGGAGATTTCTGTGAAGCAGGAAGAAGATATTTTACAATATCTTCCTCAGTTTTCTAGGGCAATCAAGCCTGATAATTAAGAACAACTGTCTGAGGGGAAACTGGCAGCTAATGAAAAGGACTGGAAACAAAGCTCTGTAACCTTAAAGTAAATTCTCAGATTGTATCTCTCAGGAGAGGCACCTTGGCACTAATATGTGCTCCCATGGGTGCCCCAGCGGCATCAACCACTAGAAACTAAATGCTGCCACCCAGAAAAGACACAGCCCTTTTACACACACTCTATTTGCAATAGCAACTCAACAGCAATACCTGACTTTAGGAGAGCAGGTGGGCAGTTCTCCAGGAGTACAGAAGTATTTGCATGCGCACACACAGCAGTCACGCCTACTGCCCAGAACAGGAACCAAAGACCGTTTCATTGGAAGTTCTAGTTTATCTATATGTGAATGTTTCTCTAGGAAAAAATAATTATATGATCCCCAAACTAACCAGTTTCAGCAAAAACATCAACTGCCAACCCCAGAAACTTGAGAAATCTCTTGTCCAATATGTCTGCCTTCATTTACTCACTGGAAGAGATGAAATTAATGTAAAACTAACGGGAAAAGGGAAAATATTTATTATATGAGCATTCATCACCCAGCTTCCAGGGAGTTTATGACCCTGAACAGCATATAGCAAAATAGAGCTTTTGCCCTTTCGGGAGCTTCCCCTTGGAGGAAAAGATAAACCTCCCACGCATCATTTCAACAGACTCTTCATAGATCGCAAGCTACTTCGGTTAAAAGAAATAAGGAAAATATGTTAGGAAAGAGGAAAATGGGTCAGAAATGGAAGAATATTATTTAAAACGGAAGGGCAATGGATTAATTTTGAACAGTTTTGCCTAAACTGCTTATCCATCCTTTCTGTAGTTGGACATGGTAATCAGTTTGTTGGTTTTTTTTTTTTTTAATTAAACAGTTGTCAATCTTCCAATTAAAAATTGTGGCTCTCTTACTGCTGTGACAAAAATTAGGGGATCATTTAGCTGCAAGGGATATTCGATTCCATTTTATACTTGTCTCTGCCTTTGAGAAACTCCACCTTAGAACAGGCCAGGTCAGAAAAGTTTTAAAGTCATGCTTTGTATATTTTTCTCTATCTTTACCAGCCATTTTTTTTCTTCAAGCATTTAAATGTCCTTGGCTATCAAGAAGGTGAAATCTCATTACTCTGAATCAGCAATTCTCAAAGATTTGTAGGTTTAAGGTCCTCATAGGATTGTTGTTTAAAAAAAAAAATCATATTTCTAGATGTTATCTCTGAAGATACTGACTCAGAAGATCTCAGGTAAGGCCCAACGATCTCCATTTTAAACCAGAGCCCCCGTTGGTTCTGTTGTCAAAGATCTGAATACAACCTTTTGAGAAAGACAGTTATAAAGTGATGGACAACATAGATCAGTTCATTCAGGTATGTTGGCAAAACCTGCAATAAACGGATGACCAGGAGACTGGCTGGTTACTATTCATGATGGCACCCCTTATGGAAACTTTGGCATTTGTTGTCCTGTGACCTCCATCAGTCTAGTAGTGAACTCCACCAGTAACAAGACACTAATACAGTCCCTGTGGAAAGGCAACATAAACAGACGTTGGCACTGACCTCAGGAGCTTATACTCTTATGAGAGTAAACCCATGCAGACCAGTTACAAAGGAGAAATAGATGCAAGGAGGTGGCTTTTGACTGGGCCTTGAAGGAAAAGTAGCATCTTAGCAGGCATCTAAGTGAATTGAATACATTCACATTAGTGGGGACAGTATGGACCTAGGCTCAGATGGAGAGACACTCAATTATATGTTAGGAAATGACTAGTGATCCAGGTTGGCCATATGTCATGATGTGATAATTCTCTAAGTGATTTGTTTGCAGTCTAAAACTTTTTAAATAAACAATTTTTTTTGGTGGGGGTGTGGGAATAAAGAAGAGAGGGGAAGACAGTTGACATAATAGTTTCCCCTGATGGTCACTATAGTAATCTGTACCATTTAATCTCAGTTTATGCTCAGGTTAATTCTTTAGTGAAAGTCCAAGAAATTAAAATCCTCCAGCAGTGGGGAAGGGGAGGAGGGAGAGGAGTTGAATGGAATGAGAAACCAGATGACACCCATGTGCTTGAAAAGAACATTCCCCAACTGCTGGGGTTATTGTGATCCTTCCTATTGGATTAAGCTTGGCATAAAAAAGCTACTTAGGAATTGGCAGCCACACAAAGGAAGGCAAGAAGGAGATAGACATAATTTTAAAACACAGTCAGTTCAAAAAGCTCCCAAGAAATTACTTAATGCACTCAAGGAAGTGTAATATGTGATTTGCCTAAGAATAGTGTATAAATGCCATTTCCGATTGTGATAATATGTAATGTTATGTTCAAGGCCCATGCTTTGCTCGTAATTAAAAAGGCTTTTAGAGAAATGAGAATCAGTTTGCCTGAGGAATTTATTCCATCACATATATGCTTATTCCATGAGATGCCCCATCTCTAATAAGAACAGTTATCACACATCGCTCTCATTTTTGATTGATTTTTGACACTATTTTTTAAAGGATTTCTGAAATCAGAAGATGAATTAACTTTCCTTTTGCCAAAGCAGGCTGCATTGTAGTAGGTTCCAGAGAAATCTACTTAAAGTGCTTTGGTCAGAAGAATGTTTCTCCAAACTGAGAGGATGAACTCTGAGAAATATCAAATAAATTTGAATTGCTCTTATTTATGTAACACAATTATCTCTGAGTGTAGATAGCATAATCTCACATATTAATAATCATGGATCTGTGCCATGGCATCATACTGGAGTCTGGGGTAAGTTATGTTTGTTTGTAAACTCCACGAATTACCTAGTGTTTCTCCAATGAGAGATTACGGTAAACAAAATCGCAACTTTAGATTTTTTCCAAAAATTTAATAGAATTTATTACCCTCTACCAAAAAAAAAAAAAAAGAATAAGATCTTTCAGAGCATCAAAAAAAGTTCCACATAATTTTCCAGAAATATGTCTATTGCAGTAAGTAAAACAATCACTAACATGGTAACAGATACAAAGAGAGAACATGGGAATCTCTAATCTGAGTATTAAATAGCACCAGACTACAGGGATATGGGAGTGGAATTTATCCTGAAAAGATATGTAGTAGACTGAAATGCTCTAGCAATGAGGATGTGCCCATTTTGAACATCTTTGTGTAGGATCACAATAACCCCCAGCAGTTGGGGAATGTTCTTTTCAAGCACATGGGTGTCATCTGGTTCTCTCATTCCATTCTGTGTAGTTAGTTAACTGCAAGGTTGTGTAGCTGGAAAGAGAACCAGATCAATCTGTGCGCACTGAACAAGCTGCTTGGCCTTGAGCCAATCGCCTAGCTTCTCTGGACCTCATTTTACTCATCTGAAAATAACGGGGTTAGACCAGAGGCTTGTTACTGAAAGCTTTGAAAATGCAGAACATTGGGTCTCAATCAGACCTACAGAATTACTAATTAACAAGACTTATGGATGATTCCTGTGTACCTCAAGTTTGGAAAGCACTGGCCCAGATATTCTTTGTTACCCGAAATTGTACTTTTCTTTGAGGGTCTCCTTCTCTACAAGTTTTCCTTTCTGCAAGACAGGCAATAAGCTTAGGAAAAAGGTCAATGTTTTCCTGAGTTTGGGAATCAGACAAATTTGGGTTGTAATCCTGGCTCTAGAAGTTAGTTACTTTGTTACTCCAGGTAACTGACTTTGCTTTACTTAATCACAGCTTTCTCATCTTCAGTATTGCATACTAATGTGTTCCTTGCATGGTTTCTGTGTTTGTTAATGTATGTCAAGCCTCTGACACATACAGGCTTCATGACTAGTAGCTGTAATTATTGCTATTATTCCTATCATTTTTAAGACCCTGAATTGTTCTCCTTAACTCCTATTAGCTAAAGGGTAAGTATAGATACTTACTTAAAAGGATATTGTTCATGGAAGGGCATAGTCAAAATGGCCATCAGCTCTTTTCTCTTCTCAGTGTCTCTGGACTGTGACAGGACTCTGGATAAACATCCCCACCCTGCCATTCATACTACAATTGCAGAGAAGTGTGATGTTAGCTCCTATGATCAAAGGCTTTTTACTGTGGCAGGCCCTAGACCCACTTCCTCTAATGCTCATAAGGAAGTTAGAAGTTTCCTGTCCCAGAAATATTGCCAATCTCTGACTTAAGTTTCGGAAAATACCGACCATGACATATTGTCATAAGCTGGATGAGCTGACAGAGGAGTCCAAATATCCTTAGTGCATGCACATACACGCCCATTTTGGGAAGAAATTGGCCCCAAAGGGTCTTTCCCAATCTTGGCAGTCATTGCTAGTGCAATTTATTTTGTCAGAAGGAGGTATCCAGCCGCTGCCCAGGTCATAGCAAATTTTACTGGACTATTGTCTGACCCCAATACAGGCTAGTTCCTAACATCTGTCATCTTGCATCAAGAAACAAAGGCCCACAGGGGCAGCTGGCTGGCTCTGTTGATGGACTATCCCACTCTCGATCTCAGGGTCATGAGCTCAAGCCCCACTTTGGGCATGGAGCCTCCTTAAAAAAATAAGAAATGAAAAAGAAACAGAGGCCCACATACTATATCTCTAAACCAAAGTTATAAATTGAAACTTAAAGTCAGCATTCTTCATTTATTATTTATTTATCCCTTCTATTGAAACATTTGATCATTCATTTATCTCTTTAATTGAAGTATAGCTAGCACACAATTTTACATTAGCTTCAGGTGTCCAGCATTTGTGACTGGAAAAGTCTATATGTTATTCTCTGCTCCCCACAAGTGTAGCTCCCATCTGTCACCCTACAATGCTATTACAGTACCACTGACTACACCTACTATGTTGTACCTTTTATCCCTGTGAAAGTCAGCATTATTTAGATAAGTCTGGAAGTTTTGTTTTAAGTCTGGAATTTTTATGTTAATTTTTAAAATTTAATTAAATTATTAAATTACTTTTATAAAGAATATAATTATCTACCATTCTAGTATTCAATATCTTCTTAGTTGCCCAGGAGAAAATTAGTATTGCACTAATGTCTATGTTTCTTTCTCTAAAGTTAATGTGTATATATATGTGTATATATATATATATATATATATGTATATATATATACATATATATACTTGCATATATAAGGCTATATCACATCGCAGTAACCATTCACAACTGTTGCAAACACCCCACTGGTTCATGAGTTTCTACAAATTGAGATATAAAGGGAAGCAATGAAATGGACCATCTTTATTCCTCGGAAACAACACTTAATTATGCAAGAAACAGAAGCATAATATCTGAGAAGGTAGCAAGAAGTTACTTCATTAGTCTGTTCAGTGACGTGAAGGCTTTACCTACTCAGCATTCCCCCACATTCTGAAGCAGTATATTGTTCCAAAGTAGGCAGCAGAGGTAAAACCCTCAGACCTTCATGACTTCCATCTGCATGTGCTTTTCTTTTGAGAATGTGGAACAAAAGATGTTGGGTAGCTATTCTCTGGAGCTTGAAGGGCGTTCCTCAAGTGAGAGGATGTGCGGGTTACAGATCATCTGTGACAAGTGACCCAAGAGTCTTTGTGCTCTTTAAGACACTTATTATTTTTCACCTGCCTGATAAAAAGAAATCTTTTCTAAATGGAGGGGGTGGTGTAGGATCCCCTCTAGCTTGGGGGTTCAGGGCAGCAGGTTTCTTCAGCTGATCACACAGGGATAGTTGGCCAAAACTGCCCAATAGAACTCTAGCACACCAGATGATATCCTAGCCACCCCAAGCAAATGCTTCCCTTTGGGAAATGGGTGGTTATGTGGCTAGCATTTCTGTCTTAAAACTTGTCAAGCCAGTTTTCTGTGTATTTATGAAGACTCTTCTACCTCATGAAATTTGGATAACTGAATCTGAGTTGATGGGTCGCCAACAAACTGATTTCTGCTCTTACCTCATGCACTGTCGTCCTTACAATAAATATACATTGTTGTAGATAGTCTGGGATTTTTATTTCTTGAGACCCTGGGTGACTTAAACAGTACGTCTAGTACATATTCTTCACTTAATTTTTTTTGAATGTTTATTAATTTTTGACAGCAAGAGAGAGAGAGAGACAGAGCACACGCAGCGTAGGGGCAGAGAAAGAGGGAGACACAGATCCGAAGCAGGCTCCAGGCTCTGAGCTGTCAGCACAGAGCCTGACACAGGGCTCGAACCCACCATGAGATCACGACCTGAGCCAAAGTCAGATGCTTAACCAACTGAGCCACCCTCAAACAGCTTCACTTTAAAGCTATATTATCTTGTATAAGCCTTTAATATACCAGAGCTTCAATTATCTACTACCATAAAACAAAGAAAATTATATTTGTCATTCAGGGTTGCTTCAAAGATGGCCTATGCTCATATGCTTAGAAGGTGCTCAGTTAATTAAATGTGAATGTAAAGCAAAAAGAGGTCTGAAACCTAGTAATATTTCTCTCAGTAATACATCTACAATTTCTAGCAAGGTAGTTGAGGTGTTATTTTCTCTCCCACAATGTTGTGTTTTGTTTTAGCCAAATGAGTGTCCCTACAATGAAGCTAATAGCTCACTCTCATTTGGGGAGTGACTGGTTCCTTACATCAGTCACGGGTTTTGGAAAGAGGCAGCAGGAAGCTGGGGCGGGTTGCTGAGTCAGGCTCTTACCTGAGGACTGCCAAGGTGGGTTAAACCTGCAGGTCTTCAGAGGCTCAGAGGAAATGAACTTTTAGTCAGAAGGAGCCCTAGGGCACAAGTAAAATGTCATTTGCTACATTTCTGGGACGTATTGCATAGAAAACAGCTGAAACATTTCTTTTCTCCAGCAGCTGCTTACTCCCATTTTGTTTTCACTTTGCTGAATCCAATCACTGGTGGAGTCTATTGTTCCTACCAAAACCTTCATGCTTAGATTTCCTTAAAGCTACTTCTTGTATTATGACCTTTCAAGTTTTCTAGAAATATTTTGTAACATTCAGAGTTACTTTGCAGATTTGCTATCTGACATCTGATATTGGATAACAATGGGAAAGGCAGGATAAAAAGCATGAAATACCTGCATTTAAATATGGTTGTCTAATTATTCAGATATATTGTGTTTTATCCTTCATCTGTTTCCTAAAGGATTCAGGGACTAATTGCATTATTATGCATCCAAAATAAACATTTGAAATAAACGTGTTTAAAGTCAGACCAAAATCTATGGCAAAACAGAATAAATGCTGAATCAGAAGCTTAGGATTAGTTAGCTAGTCTTACGGAATTCACAATTTAAATCTGAGGCGCAGAATCCAAGAGCAGAAAGTGTTCACATTGAATGAAATAGCCATCATACTCATTATGTGAAAAAACGTCCAGATGCACCTGAAGATACAAACCTATTCTAAGTATGCATCATGCCCTCCAGGAGACCACATGCTCCCGTGTCATTTATCTTTCTAATCCTAACATTCAGCATAAAGCCTGGTTCACAGTAGACCCTCACAAGAGCTTGTAAAATGAATTAATGGATTCCTGTAACATGGTAAATATGAAACACAATAAAAATGTGGTTAAAGTTTTGCAAGAGATTCTAAATATAAAATTGGAGCACAGTTCTTAAAGTTTTCTGTGCAAGGCTATTCTTTGTTTAATTTTGTTCCCCTAGTTCCACCATTGTATTCGTTGATTTACCTTGGATGTATACATATGCTTATACAATATGCAGTGTCATTTTGCATTTGTGTATTTTCAATACATATGAGTGGTACGTCGCTCTGGACCTTATCAATTGTTTTTGCTTGACACTACTCGTGTTGGTGTATGTGTGTTAATTGGGTTTTAATTGGAGAGTATTTAGTAATAGTTACACTTCTACCTGCTGGGCATGGTGCTTTCCATTTCTCTACACACTTTCCAACATTTGATTTTAAACTCCGTTAAACAATGTTCTGATTTTAAACTTCGGCTCATATGATGTGTTAAGAGTATCGTCTTGGGCGTCTGGGTGGCTCAGTCGGTTAAGCATTTGACTCTTGATTTTAGCTCAGGTCATGATCTCACGGTTCATGAGACTGAGCCCTGTGTCAGGCTCTGTTCTATTAGTGCAGAGCCTGCTTGGGATTCTCTCTCTCTCTTTCTGCCCCTCCCCTACTTGTGCTCTCCCCCTCTCTCAAAATAAATAAAGCTTAAAACAAAATAGTAACAAAAAATAAAACAAAAAAGAGTATTGTCTTGTTTTAATATGCATTTCTCCAATTATTGCATGAAACAATATTACTTTACCTACTTGTTAGCAGATTTCCCATTTTGTCTGTTTGTTAGATCATTGGATCATTTTTTTCTATCAATTCATTTCTTTTTGATTTTTAGGAATTCCATGTATAGTCTATATATTGATCCTCAATCAGTTTTAGATATCACAAATATCTTTTCCCAGTCTGTCATTATCAGTTAAATTTTTAATATTTTTTAAAATTTATTTTATTTATTATTGAAGTATGGTTGACATACAATGTCATATTAGTTTCAGGTGTACAACATAGTGATTCCACAATTCTACACATTACTCAGTGCTCACCACGGTGCATGTAGTTACCGCCTGTCACCACCTATCACCGTACAATGTTATTACAGTGTTATTGACTATATCCCCTATGCTGTACTTTTCATCTTGTGACTTATTTATTTTATAACTGGAAATTTATACCTCTTAATCCCCTTCACCTTTGCCCATTCCTTCACCAACTTCCCCTCTGACTCCACCAGTTTTTTCTCTGTATTTAAGAGTCTGGTTTTTTTTTTTTTATTTGTTCATTTGTTTTGTTTTTTTAGATTTCACATGTAAGTGAAATCATGCTATTTGTCTTTCTCTGACTTCTTTCACTTAGCATAATATTCTCTAGGTCCATCCATGTTTTTACAAATGGCAAGATTTCATTCTTTTTTATGACTGAGTGATATTCCCTCCCTCCCTCTCTCTTTCTCTCTCACTCTCTCTCTCCCTCTGTGTGTGTGTGTGTGTGTATGTGTATATTTGTATCATGTCTTCTTTATCCATTCATCTAAAGATGGACACTTGAGTTGCTTTCATATCTTGACTATTGTAAATAATACTGCAAAAACATAAGGCTGCATTTATCTTTTTGAATCAGTGTTTTCTTTTTTTCAACTTTTTAAAGTTTATTTATTTGTTCCGAGAAAGAGAGAGAGTGCGAGCAGGGGAGGGACAGAGAGAGAGGGAGAGAGAATCCCAAGCAGGCTCTGTACTGACAGTGCGTAGCCCAATGCGGGGCTCCAACTCATGAACCCATGAGATCCTAACTTGAGCTGAGACCAAGAGTTGGAAGCTTAACCGACTGGGTCACCCAGGCACCCCTGAATCAGTGTTTTCATTTTCTTTGTGTAAATACCCAATAATGGAATTACTGGATCATGCGCTATTTCTATTTTTAATTTATTGAGGAAACTAAACCGGTTTTCACAGTGGTTGCAGCAATTTACATTTCCACCAATAGAGAATGAGGCTTCCTTTTCTCTCCACATCCTTGCTAACATTTATATTTCTTGTCTTTTTGATACTAGCCATTCTGACTGGTGTGATATGATATCTCATTGTAGTTTTGATTTGTATTTCCCTGATGATGAGTGATGCTGAACATCTTTTCATGTGTCTGTTGGCCATCTGTATGTCTTCTTTGGAAAACATATCTATTCAGGTCCTCTACCCACTCTTTAATTCAATTTTTTTTTTTTTTTGGTTTTGAGTTGTATAATATCTTTATATATTTTGAATACTAACTCCTTATCAGATATATCACTCACAAATATCTTCTTCCACTAAGTAGGTTGCTATTTCATTTTATTGATGTTTTCCTTTGCTTTGCAAAGGCTTTTTATTTTGGTGTGGTCCCAGAAGTTTATTGTTGCTTTTGTTTCCCTTGCCTGAAGAGATAGATCTATAAATATGTTGTTAAGGCTGATGTCCAAGAGATTACTGCCTATGTTTTCTTTTAGGAGTTTATGGTTTGGGGTCTCACATTCAGGTCTTAAATCCATTTTTAGTTTATTTTTGTGTATTAGTTAATTTTGTCTATGATTCAATTCACTGATCAGGTATTCTTTATATTGATGTGTTTAAAGCCAATTACTTAGTCTTATGATTTGTGCTTTTTGGGTCCTATGACATTGTTTTTTACCTCAAAGTTCCAAAGATAAGAGTTTATATTTTCTTCTGTTAGCATTTTAGTTTTATTTTTATGTATGTTTTTAAACTATTATCAGTTTCTGTCACACTATTTTATTTTATTTATCAATAATGTCACATCAGAAATAATGTGACACATACCTTTCTTTATTTTTGGTCTATCTCCCCACTCTGGAATGTAAGCTCTACAAGAAAGGACTTTGTGGGTTTGGTTCTCCACTTTATTTTCAATGTCCAGAACATGCTTGGCACAATATTTATTACATAAATTCATTATTGAAATATTTCACTTAATCATTGAAAAATGACTCTCAGATATAGAAATTTTAACTCTATAATAGTTTATCCAAATTGGACACTTTTAGAAACATTTAATCAATGGATTAAGTTTCTTTTTTTTTAATATTTTATTTTATTTTTTATTTTTTTAATGTTTATTTATTTTTGAGAGAGATAGAGAGAGACACAGTGTGAGCAGGGGAGGGACAGATTGAGAGGGGGAGACACAGAATCTGAAGCAGACTTCAGGCTCTGAGATGTCAGCACAGAGCCCGATGCGGGGCTCGAGCTCACAGACCATGACCTGAGCTGAAGAAGTCTGATGCTCAACTGACTGAGCCACCCAGGCGCCCCCATTGGATTAAATTTCTTAAGGCTTCTTAAGTTATGGCTACTAAGTGAAGACATCACCGTAGAGAAGAATGCTTACCTTGCTATTCAATGGAACTCATTAATTTAATGAATTTACCAAGTGCTATTAAAAATCGAAGTGTTAAGGCAGCTTCTTTTATGCTATTTAGAATTGGAATTTCTACTGAATTCTGGCTTACAGTGTTAAGTATGGCAACAATTAGAAACAAACAAACAAACAAACAAACAAACAAACATAAGAGCCTTAGGTCTAAACACAGATTGAACATAAATGCATTCTGTTTCTGTGGTTAAGATTTGATGTATAATGGTAGCACGTAACTAGCACTCCAGCCCCAGCCCCCAACCCCTTTGTACATTTCTATAGCTTTCTTCCCTGCCCTCTTCCCCAACCTCCTTCCACTCTTTGGCTTTCATCGTGTCTTCCATGGCTAAATCTGGGGCTCTTCAGTTAACTGTCCTAGGCACTGGGCCTCCACTCCCCATGTGGGAGTACTAAATTTCGGTTCCCTCACATTTGCTGGAGACAATCTTGAGGTGTATCTCATGCTCCAGAGTTCCCCTGCAGAATCAAGTTGGACTATACCTTTGTCTCTAGTATGACTCATATCCTGGAAAATACCTCCTTAAAACATTACTTGTACACAGATCCTCTTTGTAAGCTAGACTGAGAAGCCCAACTTGGCACAATAGTTGATGGACTCCAGCAAGACTCCTGAACCTTCACTCCTGTAGCTGAAACAAGACAATGAAGTTTAGTTCTACCTCAACTCTGCTTGTTTTTCAAAGTTGAGGAACCCAGCCCCCAATGTCAAAAAGAAATAATAAAGAGCATGTTTAGAAGTTCTAAGGAATTTTAAGAGATGTTGTAAACTAATTTGTAATTTAAAAAAAAAATTCTGACGATGGGGTAGTTTCCTTTTAAATTTTTTTTTAATGTTTATTTATTTCAGAGACAGAGAGACAGAGCATGAGTGGGGGAGGGGCAGAGAGAGAGAGGGAGACACAGAATCCGAAGCAGGCTCCAGGCTCCGAGCTGTCAGCACAGAGCCCTACGCAGGGATCGAACCACAAACCGTGAGATCGTGACCTGAGCCGAAGTCGGTCCCCGACTGAGCCACCCAGGCACCCCAGGGTAGTTTCCTTTTTAAATTCCTGCAGGGAGAAATCTGACCAAGGAGCAAAGATCTAATTAGGAAAAATTGATATATCAGCAATTATTCAGTGGGAGAGACTTTCTCTTAGAACAGTGAGAATTTTACATAATTAATGGAGTGTTTAGCAGATGCTGATCCTAGACTACACCTAAGGAAAACAATTCAATGCGTAAACTGCAGCAAAATCCTCACAAAGTTGTGAATTTTTCTGAACTGACCCAGCAGTCATATGGTTTCTCACCAAAACTTTGCCAGAGGCAAAATGATTTCCAGACCTGCTTTTTTGTTGACCTCTGAACCTGTTATCAAGCTTCATTGGACCCAACTTAGTTTTTCTTAGTACATTGTTTTTTTCCAAATCTGCTTTTTTTGTTGACCTCTGAAGCTGTTACCAAGCTTCATTAGACTCAACTTAGTTTTTTCCTAGTACATTGTTTATTAATAAAATATTTTTGAACGGGTATAGTTATATGATTCAAAAAGTCTCACATTTCTATTATAATTGGCCTGGTCCCCACCCCCATTCCCACAGATAAACATTATTAGTAGTATTTTGCATATTCTCCCAGAGTTTCCTTGTGTAAATATAAGCAGATAAAAGTGTGATTTCTTACCCTTTTCAGTGACCTGATGCCCAGGTAGTGAGCAGGTCAAGTGGGTTGCAATGTGTCAGTAGTTGTTGCTATGAGGTTATAGAGGTGGCTTTTCCAAGAGTTCTGAACAGGATGCTGAAAATTCGTTTGACTCCAAACTCATCTTCCTGACTAAGTTCTTCTTGCAATAGCATCAACAGGGGTGTGGATGTGTGGGCATCTTTTGAATTTTCTAAGGGATACGCGCTGAATATTAGCTTCCCATTTAACTTTGATGGCAATGAATTAAGATGGGTCCTATAAATAAGCATGTCCAGTTTTCATTTTCTGAGACGTGACACTTACCTGTTTTTTTAATTCCACATTCCCATTTTGTGGTATCAATTTTTAAAAAATTTTTTTAATGTTTATTTTTTGAGAGAGAGAGACAGAGCGTGAAGCGGGAGGGCCAGAGAGAGAGGGAGACACAGAAGCAGGAGACCTGAAGCAGGTTCTAGGCTCCAAGTTGTCAGCACAGATCCCGAAGCAGGGCTCAAACTCATAGACCATGAGATCATGACCTGAGCTGAAGTCGGACGCTTAATCAACTGAGCCACACAAGCACCCTTCAATTATTAAGACCTGAGTACATTCTGTTCATTAGCCAAACCTTTTTTTTTTTTAACAAGAGGAAGAAAGACAAATGAATATAGTGAAAAAACATGGACAGTCGCTCATGCATAGCCTTTGTCTTTGAAGCCTACATAGAATAGTGAATTAAACATCAATTTTTTAAAAAGGCATGTAATTTTTACAAGCTCTCTCAAAAGTGATTTTTATTTTTAACTAGGAATTCTTAAATTATAATACTAATATGTAAGTACTTTCTCATTATTAAAAAAAAAAAATCAGTGTACATAAAAATTAAGTTACAACTTGGTGACTTTTCCAGCCTCCACAAATTCTATTCCCAGAGGAAACCACTATAATTGGTTTTGCCTTTACCCTGTCAGACACTTTTTCTGTACATTTATGTACAATTTGTGCATCTGTAGATAATAGTTTTGTTTTTATTTTTACATATGTGCTCATTTTCATGAATGAAGTCTGTAGAATTCTCTCTGCTTTTCCCACAAAGAGATAAAATCTTATTTTTTAAATATCATAACATATACATCCTACCTAGTATTCTGACATAGGGTAAGTTGCTTCATTTGTCTTTGTCTTAGATTTGTTTTTTTTATCTATATAATGACAATAGTAATGAAACCTGCCACTTTAGGTTATTCTAAGGACTGTGTGATGTAAAGCTATGAAATGCAAGTAAACCTTCCACCTCTTCGAATGTCGTTTATTGGACGTTTGTACTTCTCTTGCTATAAATAGCCCATTTATATCCTGATTTCATTTTTCTACTTGATTATTTTTCTTATTAACCTATACATATTCTTATAACATTAATTAGCCTACATCTGTCACATTCCTGCAAATATTTTTTCATAGCTTATTCATTTTCTGTTGACTTGGTTTATGACATTTGAATTTTTGCCTATGAGCAAATGTGTTATTTCATTTAAGACATGTATGTGTAGCATATTTATATAAAACACTATGGACCTTATAAAAGGTATATTCTTGTGGAGAAGATGGAAAATTTATAACTAGACATACCAGATCATGTCAGTTAAGTATCTGGAAAATACCAAGTGCTTTAAGGACAAAGCAGGGGAAAGATATAGGGAGAGGAGAAGTGGAAGCTGCTCTCAGATGGTTATATTTGGATGAAGATCATAACCAAGTGAGAGAACACACCATGGAAATTTGGAAATGCCTGTGTTAATCGAGCTCTAGGCAACGAGTAGCAAATGCAAAGATCCTGAGTCAGACACAGGTTTAACACGTTCTGGAACCAGAAAGGGCTACTGTGGCTTGAACAGAGTGAGGAAAGGGGAAAAAAGCAGCACATGAAATTGAATAGGTAACCATTGATTAAATAATGTATATTCTTAAAGACTATAGAAAGATGTGACTTTTTTTTTCTTTTTTCTATGCACTAAGGAAATTTATTAAAAGATTTTTAACAGGAAACTGACATTGTCTGACCTCAAGAATAAAGGCCAGATGGGAATCTATTGCAATCATGTATACTTGGACTAGAGTCGTATGCAGGAAGTTGGTAAAAGATAATTCTATTTGGTTACTTTGAAAGTAGAAAGTTAGGATTTCCTAAGAAAATGATGGCATAGAAAGAAAGGGAAACTCACAGATGATGTTAAAGGTTTGTCCTTGATCAAAGGTAATGGCATTATTATTTAGTAGGTATAGGGAAAAAATTGAAAAATAGCTTTATATGTGAAAGGGAGTAGAAGGTACAGGTTTCCAGTTATGGAATGAATAGGTCATAGGGATGAAAGGTACAGCCCAGGGAATATAGTCAGTGGTATTGTAATAGCTTTATATGGTGACAGATGGTACTTTGATGAACAGAGACTAACATATAAAGAAGCTGAATCATTATGTTGTACACCTGAAACTAATGTAACATTGTGAGTCAACTATACTTCAATAATAATAGTAATAAAAATAAATTTATGAATAGAGATCAAGTTGTGTTTCATGTACTGTATCTGAAATGAGTATAAGATAAGCAAGAAGAGATGGCAAGTAGACAATGGAATATGAAAGTCAAAGGCAGAGGACAGAGCAGAGAAAATATAAATGTAAGAATCATTAATGTATGGATGACGTTTAAAGTAATGCTACTGGAAGAAATCACTTAGGGTTTAATGATAATGAGGGGATGAAGAAGACCCAGGGAACTCCAACTTTTAAAGATCAGGACGAGGAGGTAAATTCAACAAAAAAAGATAAGCAGAATCAGCTTAAGAGTGGGAGATAAACCAGGATCATGTAGTGTCCTGGAAGCCAATTGTAAAAAATATTTCTACTGTCTACAATGCTCCTAAGAGGTTGAGTACTATGAGTGGACCAGCGGATTTAGCAATATGGAGGTTCTGTTGAAAACAAAAGCACTAAGGACAATAGCCAGATTAAAGTGAGAAGGAGAAATAACATGTCGTTATTTCTCTTTAAATCATCTCCATTTCAAATCAAACTGCAAAAGGGCTTCCCTATGCAAAGATTCTATAAATACATGATACAAGATATTATAATGGAATTACCTTAGACTCGACTTTGTCAAAGGCATTAACCACACTGATAGATGCGAGATGTGAGACTCAAATAAACATCGTAGGAGAATATTGATTTCTGTCATTGGCTGACCACTTACCTCTAATGAATCTTGAATAGGCTAAGAAAAAAGATGATTGGAAATTCCAAGAGAATTTTTGGATAGAGTATTGGTGTTCTGAGATTCTTCCTAACCACAAAAGGCAAGGTGTTTTCCCTTTCTTTCAGACAAGAAAAAAGGTTGTTAAAAACAAACAAAACAAAACAAACAAAAAACAACAACTTGGAGAGCTTACTGTATTCCTTTCACTACTTCCATGTCTGACTCATGTCTGGGACAGTCAAAAGGCAAGCCCTGGGCTGGCTTTCTGATGGTGATAGGAAAGAGGTTGCCATTACTTCAGAATCATCTTACTCTTTCAAGTTCAAGGCAATGCTGTATGTTTTTCCTATATCTGACATGGGTCCCGGCAAAAGAAAGACAATGTGAGCTTGTTTTGGTTCTTGCCTAGGGAGTGTGTATCAGTTAGGCTTTGTTGTATAACAAACCAGCCCAAACTTCAGCGAATGTCCATTATTTTCACGGGCCAACTGTGTGATTATTCTGCGGTCACCCGGCAGCATGGCTGGGACTGGATTGCCTAGGAGACCTTCATTTATTGGTGTCGCTGCTGGCTAGACACTGACGAAGGTGATGATGATGACATGGCTGTCACCCTTCAGCAGGCCAGCTGGCACTGTTCACATGTGGTGGCCACAGGGAGAACTAAAAATTTCCAAGAATAAGTTTTCCTAATGCCTCCCTTTCAAACATTTTCTTTATATAAGCATTGTAGGTTAATTGCAAAATGTATTCCTTGCTTATTTATATTTTTGTTAATACTATTATCAACAACAACATAATAATGAAGTTAACATTACTTTTCAATATTATTAGCCCTTAATTTTGGAATAGTCAATATTTTGGAAAGTCATGGATTATTAAAAATCAGACATTTTAGTTAATTTTCAGTGATGAGATCTGCTTAGTTATTTTTTATCTTATTTTTATTTTTCATGTTCATTTATTTTTGAGACAGAGAGAGAGACAGAGACAGAGCACAAGTCGGGGAGGGGCAGAGAGAGAGGGAGGCACAGAATCTGAAGAGACTCCAGGCTCTGAGCTGTCAGCACAGAGCCCAACGTGGGGCTCAAAACCACAAGCCGTGAGATCATAACCTGAGCTGAAGTTGGACGCTTAACTGACTGAGCCACCCAGGTGCCCCTGCTTAGTTATTTTTTAAATTCAGATTCTCTATTTTGGATATACTTCTGTACTGAGTTCACAGAGATGAGGCTGTCACTATTGTGTATCTATCTCACTTATATTCCTTGAACTTTCCTTTTATTATTTTAATGATCTGTAATTTGGTGTATAAAGATTATGAACAGGTAGTTAATATGATTCGTTCTCATTTATGATCATAAAATATCTGTATTTTTTCACTTCAGAATTATTACTTTGAATTCAAGTTTATAAACCTCTTCTATGTTCTTATTTAATAACAGATTTCTCCAAACTTGGTGAAAGTTTGGTAATTTATACTTTTTCATAATTCAGAAAAACGTTAAGCTAAATTTATATTTAATGTTATTTATTTATAGGCTACTTAAGCATTTATAAAATTCTAAAGTTCCATCTTCCAAATTTTTAAGGACAAATCTTTTTCTAATACCTTGAAGGCTATATTTGCAAATAGATGTTTAAACATCTACACTCCTCACTTGCTCCAAAAATGCTTTTTCTTTGACCAAAAGCGAATTTTAAAGATAGAAATAAATGTGGCCAAAGGCTTTGCTAGAAACCGTATAATATAATTCAAGTATTAGGGTAGTGACCCATGTCACGGATTTTGTCTTCCCTGCAACAAGCACCATATACAAAGTATTAATATGCTAGTTACGAATCAATAATATCTGTTCAGTAATATAACCATTGTTTGCAGAGCCCTTATTCCATGCATTTGCATTGTACAAAGCATTGCTACACATTACCTAATTTAAATCTCACAATGATATGTGTAGCAAATGTTTAATTTGTATTTACAGATGAGAGAATGTGAGACCCAGAGAAGTAAAGTGACTTCTTAAGGTCACCCGGCTAGTAAGTGGCGGAAGTAGGATTTGGACTGTAGTCAGTTAAACCAAAGGCCATGCACTTTATCAGCTTTGTTCCTACGCTTAAAATACCCTTTCTAGGAAATGACTCGAGTGAATAAAGAGATGTTAGTTTAATAAGGAGGAAATATATTTACAGAAAACAACATAACTGCATTTAAGTGTACGATCGGGTTTTTGCTAGCTCACGTAGATAGGTCTTCTAGCTAGGGTGAATTAATGAGGTTTCACTATTAGTATTTTTGTATTATGGCATGAAAGACTGAATAATTTTAGAACCTGAATTGTATACAGTTCTTGTAAAAACATTTATCTACTTTAAACATAAAAGCTAAGGATCTGAACAATCTGCAAAGTTCTGAATTTTCTGAAGCTCAGGTGACGCTCAGCCATGGAAGTCTTCGATGGCATACTCAAATCTCTAGGGGAAGAAGTGCTTGTGCCGGCTTCCAGCGGCTTCCACAATCCACAGCGCATGCGCAGGGCAAGGAGCGTTTTTCCTTCCAGCGCTCAGCCTGAGGCACTAAATTCTGCTGTCTGGGCCACTGGTGCCCTCTGCAGGTCAGATGAATGCTCTGCAGCTCCAGGTTTCTTCTGTTAAAAAGGTCTCCGCAACGGAAACATTGGGTAAATTGCCCACCGTAGTGTCATTCCTATGTCTGGCAGTTAACTAGGTATTAGCTGGGGTAATGGTGATGACACGTGTCCCATCCTTCCTCAGGCTAGTCTGGGTTGTTCACGTGGTAGTGGGCACAGGGAGCATTGAAAATTTCAGACTATGCTTTCCTTCTACTCCTCAATCACTTTTTAGAAATTTTTGTACATAGGTGTTATATAACTATAATGCAACGCTCACATTTCAGTGTTTTAAGGTATTTAACTAAATCAGGATGATTTAAAAAATAAGGGGGGGAGCGGAGTGGAGACAGAGCTGGAGTTGGCAGTTGATTTTCCTTTAGAATGTAAATTAAAGTCTTTGAGAGACTGCATGGCATATTGCAAAGAATATTTTCTGAAATGACAGCATGGCAATCACATTCTGGCTTTCTCATTCACTAACTGATGACTTTGAATGTGTTGGTGAATGTCTCTGAGCCTCAGTGTTCTTATCTGTGAAATAGAGTTAATATCTTCCCTATTGGTTTATTTTAAGAGTATGATAAAGTAAACTACAAACCTACACTTGTGGTCTTTGTTCAGGGTCATATTTTAACTTATTTATGATTTTCCAACGAAGACTAGTTTGCAACTCCTACCTTTGGTAAAGAGGCAGTCTTTGGTTTGGTTTGGTTTGGTTTTGGGTTTTTTCCAAAGATTATATAACTTAGTGCGCTAGGGTTTTGTTTTCAGCCTTTAGGCTGGATAAGAAATTCATATAAAAATGCCTAAGTCTTCTTATCCTGGGTATGTTCTAAGTTCTTCACATATATTAACTTATTTTGTTTTCATACCAATCCTTCAACCTCGGGACTATTGTTTTTCAAAAGAGGAAACTGAGGTAGAAAGATTTTTAAAAATTGTTAAAGATGGGACAGTTTATAAGTGTTGGACCCAAATCCATCTTGGCAAATCTGGTTTCAGTGTCTATATATTTAACCGTATATTCAACATTGAAGAATTTTAAAAGATGCTATTTAAATTAAACTATTGCTATGGGGATTAATATTAATCAGACCATTATTTTTCACACTCAGGCAAACTACTTCATGTATTAACAAAGTTAATATTTACAACATGGGACCATTTAGGATGATCAAAATTAAGCATTATAATTAGAGTTCTGGATATTGTAAAGCTGGAGCAGGACGTGATGTTTCTCTTCACTTAAACCGATTGGATTTTCTTTGGTTGCTTAGGTTTTTCTGCAACTTTATGCCAATAGTGCACCTCTTGATGGCAGCGGTAACAAGAGGCATGATGGTTAGATCAGGAGACAAGATTCAACTAAAGTGATTTTTTGAAGTTAAACTCTTAAAAAACAAACATGATCTGTGTACATATTTGGAAGAGTTAAATGATTTAACCATCTTAGTCTGTTGGGACTGCTGTAACAAAATACCATAGACTGAGTAGCTTATAAACAACAGGAAATTGTTGTTCAACTGCTCTGGACACTGGTGAGTCCGAGATCAAAGTGCCAGCAAATTTGGTATCTCCTGCTCGCCCACTTCTTGATTCATAGGCGGCTCATTTTCTCCCTGCTCTGTCCTTCTGTGGAAGAAGAGGAGAGAGACTTCTCTGTGGTCTTGTTCATAAGGGCACTAATCTCTTCATGAGGGTTCCACTCTCACGACCTAATCACCTCCCAAAGGCCCCACCTCCTGGTACCATCACCTTGGGGATCAGAACTCAGGATATGGATTTGGGGTGGGGACACAAACATTAAATGTATAGCATTAACTATATATATGAGAGCAACTATATCCTGCCTAACCCTTCCCCACACTAGACTCATGATTAAAAGTAAAACCAATGAAAAAAAACAAACAAAACTGCTTTTAGGGTTTTTTGTTGGTGTTGTTATTCTTCTGATAGCACTAAAGACTGTGCCTATAACAAGATATCAACTTTAATTTCATCCTAATTTCAGCCTCCTCATTTCTGCTATTCAGCTTACCACCATTCTCGGTTCCTTGACTCCTCAGCTCTGCAAGGTTTAACAACATGCAAAACATCCAATTCTTCAATTACCACTTGATAGAAGAGTGTGAGGAATAAGTGTAGGAATTCCCTGAGCCTGCCCTGATGGGTTAACAAAGCATAAAGAACTAGAAAGCCATAGGATGTTCACACACAAGTTTGGGTAAACAAGATCAGGGAAATAGGTATAGGTAAGGCAAGGCAAAGGCCCCAGTATAGGACAAAGGTATACGAGGTAAACAAGATTAGGTATTCAGGGCGGAAATGCCCCCCAACTTTGTACTATAGCAGAAAGCTGCTTTCACAGGAAGGGAGGACCAAATTAGGTAAACAGGTAAATAGGGCTATAGACTGCTATGGGGTGAAGTTGCCCAGAGCTGGAGCTAATTAACAAAAGAAAGGTGCCTTGCTGACCCTGAGATAGCAAGCTCTGTCTTTCTTGTCCCCTAGGCCAGTTTAGGTAAACAGAGGTGGTGCCTCATGTCTGCTGTAAGCATCCTTCTGCCCTCGCCAGGATTTTGTTTTGTATTGACCCAAACCCCTAACACTGCATATCTTCAAAACCCCCTTTCCCTCACACCCATGAGTTAATGTTCACGATTTCATTGTCTCTTTGTACACGTCCAAACTATGTTTGTAAGCCTTCTGATCCTAATAAAAATGGAGCAATCGGGCTCTTGTCTTCTCCTGGACATTAACCATCTCTCGCACTTTTAATCCTGCATCCCGCTTTCCTGCTGGACAAGAAAGAATTCCAGACCCAGATTCTACAACAGAAGAGCATATTAATGCCCCCATTTTTTCCCTCATCCTTTCTTACCCTCACCCTGCCTTCATTTTTTGTCAGTTTTGTTGAAGTTGAAAACACTTATATTCTGGGGCGCCTGGGTGGCGCAGTCGGTTAAGCGTCCGACTTCAGCCAGGTCACGATCTCGCGGTCTGTGAGTTCAAGCCCCGCGTCAGGCTCTGGGCTGATGGCTCGGAGCCTGGAGCCTGTTTCCGATTCTGTGTCTCCCTCTCTCTCTGCGCCTCCCCCGTTCATGCTCTGTCTCTCTCTGTCCCAAAAATAAATAAAAAACGTTGAAAAAAAAAAAAAAAAAAATTTAAAAAAAAACACTTATATTCTGTTTTATGACAATAGTGAAATACCATATGATGTGCCTATAGGTTTTTAGCTAAACAATGAAGCCGGCACTTACGTTGCTATGACCATAGAAATATTGTTCACTTCAAAGCCAGGAAGTGCACCATGGCTACATTACCTTTTCTGCCAATGCAGTGTTATAAATCTGTGTCATTAGATGGAAAAGTTTCCTAGCATTAGGTACAAATGGGTTGTCTTGTTTTATGCTGAAACAATTCTTTATTATTTTTTACTTTATTTATTTATTTATTTATTTATTTACTTTTGAGAGACAGAGAGAGAGAATGAGCAGGGTAGGGGTAGAGAGAGAGGGAGAGAGAGAGAATTGCAAGCAGGCTCTGTGCTCTGTGCTGAGTCCCACATGGGGCTTGATCTCACGACTATGAGATCATGACCTGAGCCAAAATCAAGAGTCGGGAGGTTAATTGAGCAAATCTCAAAATATTAGAGCAAGCCTCTACAATGAATGTAGTTTCTCTTTTCCAATCAGTTTCCTTCAGGAAAGAAAAAAGGTATTTTTTAAACTCCCCTTCCATGAGTGATTTATTTTGCAATATTTTATTTAGTTGCAGTTAAATTCTAACCAGAGATAATGAAAACTTTAAGTTGTCATTTTTATTTTTTGAAACTTAAAATATAATTTGAACCGATTTACCCCCCCAAATATAAAATAATTTTAACATTTTATACAATTTCCTTTTGATGACAATAAGTGACGAAGAGCACAGTGTACTATTTTTGTGTGTTTGGACACTTTTTTCCAGCTGCAGAATTGAAAAGGATTCGTAGAATAGATTGCTTCTCTAATACCTCTGAGGTTACATGACATTGAGTATTTTATGAGTCTGCCAACAACGTGGAATTTAGATTTTGAAGAGTAAAGTAAAAACTACAAATCTAGACTAACACCTCATTTCAACTGATACTTCGTAAGAAAACTAAAATTCCATTTCCATCATAATTCTTCTCCAATACTGTTACCTCCCTATAAAGTCTTGTTGAGATTGTGTTTTCAGAGTTAATGCTCGTCCATTATGGATTCATAAACACTGAGAGCCAAACTCAGCCAACTAACTTTGTAATCAGACAAATCGAGGCACTGAGAGTTTAAATGGCTTCCTCAAATAGGTCCACAACTAACTACTGGTAGCCTGGTGCTTTCCAACAAATTTTTGATGTTTTGTAGTTCCATTCTTATACAGTGCAACATATTTTTAGTTTTTTTTTCTTATAACTTCTTTGATACCTGGTTACTTAGAAATGCTATTTCATTTCTAAACATTTGGGGGATTTTGCAGATATCTTTCCCTTGATTTGCAATTTAATTCCATTGTGGTTGGAGAATATTCTTTGCATGATTTCATTTCTTTCAAGACATTGAGACTTTATGTATGACACAGAAAATAATCTTTTAGTAAGAGCTCTGTGTGAACTTCAAGAGAACACATTTTCTTTTTCCTTTTCTTTTTCTTGTTCTTTTTTTTCTTCTTTTTATTTTTATTTTATTTTATTTTTATTTATTTTTTTTTTTGCATTTGGTGGAAGTCACCCACTGAGGGTGTTCTTGAATTTGCTGGGAAAGTGTTGTGCTGCCTGCAGAACTTTCTGGGAAGCTGTCCGTGGGTGTCTCATGGAAACTTGCTGGAAGCAAGCTCAGTTGGGTGTCCCACTTGCTGGCTGAATACTGTAGGAGCAAGAAAGGAAAAAAAGCACCTCGGAAAGGTAAAGAGAAGGTCCTTCCTCCTCATGCTATGTCCCTCAGGGTCCCTCTGCTGGCAAAGCTTGCCATCTTGCCAGCCGGAAAGAGAGAAATGCTTATAAGATTCAGCTCCACTGTCACAAGTAAGACAATGAAGAGTGGATGTGGAGTTTGGAGGCAATAAATTGATGTAACTGGCACACCATAAATAGTATTATTTACATAACTCTTTCTAACCTTTATTAAAACGTATCTTATTTTCTCTACTGTATTTTATCAATAACAGTCATAATCAACAAGGAGACTTAGAAATGAAAATTCTTGGAATATACACAAGATAAGTAGACATAGTATAGTTCCTATAATTTTCATCTTTAATTATTAATGTAATAAAATTAAACTCACAAATGCGTGGATTTATCAGTAGATGGTGCTATATGCCTTATATTTTAATTATTTTCTGGAGGGCTTAACAATGTTTTGATTTCCCTTTATATAACTGTTTCATACCTTTAAAAAGGTATAGAATGCAACTTACATTCAAGTAATTTACAAAAATACTTAACATTTAAATTATATTTGAAAAACGGGGCACACTTTCACAGAACACGCAAAAGTGCAAATAGGAAAAAATGCAAACAGTGATGCTTTCATAACAGTAAACATTCTGCCAGCTGTCTGGTAAGTTAGTTCTTAATTGTAAGAACTTCAGTTTGTATAAAAAATAAAGTAAAAATGATGGGTAATACTAAAATCACTCACTATATACCTTTGTTGGATCGATTTCCGAGTGACTTCGGGTATAAGCATTCATTCTTCCAAATAGAAAAAGGATGAGATGGATGAGTGGATCATTGAAGACAGCTTTCCCCAATTTATGTTACCTAATCAAAAATGTGAGTTTTAGCATAATAGATGTAATCGGATTGTAGAAATAGATGACAGTGTTGCCTGGAGTTTTGACAAAAGGTAAGTAGTTAATTCTGCTAAGAATGAGGGATGGACGTGTGCCAGAGATGGGGATGTTTTGTCGTTGCAAGGAAATAAGAATGGATAGAGAAGTAAGTTGTATTGAAACTTTTACCGGCCTAAAAACTTCATAGGATTGCACTTATATGAGGAATCCAAAAAAACAAAACAAAGGAATAAAACAAAACTCACCGATACAGAGCATAGATTGGTGGTTATTAGAAGGGAAGAGCACTGGGGGTGGGTGAAAGGGGGCAAGGGGGCTATTGTATGCTGACAGATGATAACCAATTGTGATCACTTTGCACCGTATGCAGATATCAAATTATTCTTTTGTACACCTGAAACTACCATCATGTTACAGACCAATCTTACCTCAATAAAAATTTTTAATGATAAATGCTTCATTGAGTACAATTTTTCTATTTCATACACAAAAATACAGATTCTCATATTAGAAAAAGAAGTATCACTTTGCTTTGGAGAGTAGATACCATTTATATGCTAAAAGTAAAATTCGAGATTTGACTTGGAAGGTTTTGCAGAAACCTAGTGAATTCAGAATAGCGCGGTGCATTGCTCTTTCTGATAACACTGTCCCAATTGTTTTGGGAGGGTCGTCTGTGGAATATATTTTGTTGTTTGTCCTCCAGCTTAGAAATGCACAGTGGGTGTGTAAATAACTTTCACATATAAACGTGTGCTTCTGCACCTCTACAGCACCTCACTTGCTCTCAAGTCTCTGTTATTGCTGCTGGGAGCGTCACGAAAACAAGTCAGACTTTTAGATCTGTTTTCCTTGGTGTGACCTATATCAACAGAATTATGGGGAATACTTCTTTAAAAATGGCTCCTAAGAGTAGGAAGTGGGAACCTCCCCACAGTCAGGTCCCTTGAGCTGTCACTATGTTTTATAACACATTTCCCCCATTTCTGAATACATGGAACCATGTATGATTCTGTATGGCCCATATTCTACTGAAAAAGAAGGGGAAAAAACCTAAAATATAATATAATAACATAATCACACTTGCCAGATTTACATATGGATATACATGTTTCTTTTCTTTTCTTTTCTTTTCTTTTCTTTCTTTCTTTCTTTCTTTCTTTTTTGTCTTCATGTATTTTTTAAAAAATAGTCTGGATGCAATGGATGAAACCAATAACCATTTACAACAGTGTTAGTGTAAGGAAATTTTCTGAAGTCTAAACAGGTGACTTACAAATAAATGTCTCTGAGCAATAATTAGTTTAAATATTAAGAGTCATAGGCATACATGTGTGTGTTTTATATCCCAAATATTAAGCTATAATTATTTAAAGAAAGTGACTTACTAAGTGGTTTCTTTGTAACACATTGTTGATTTTTAAAACCTTAATTATTTTTGTAAGTTCTCTTTTAAGTTTTGAAGATCTTTGTTAATGACATACATTTGTCCTTCCCAAAGAGGATCACTTCATCTTCCCATATCTAGTTTTTGTCTCCTTTATTTCCTGCTGTGTGCTCTCCTTCCAATTTTGCTTTGTTATAGCAATGTCGAGGAATGCTAAATTAATTTCAATTTTCTATAATTCCTTAATTTCAATTAATGTAAAATTAACAAAATGATAGAAGTAGGGAAAGAAATGTACTTTTCAGAAAGGCTGAAACGTACTTCTGAAATATACCTAAAATTTATTGTACTATCACGTACTTCAAAAAAATTATTTAAGTAAACTCTACCTCCAACGTGGGGCTCAAATTCACAACCCTGAGGTCAAGAGTTGCATGCTCCACTGATTAAGCCAGCCAGGCACCCCTGTGCTATCATGTACTTTAATAATTAGTTTAGCTTGATGATCATGGTGTGTGCTCTTTTGTGAGAGATTCATCACAGTCAGCTTCCAAATCAGAGTTTTCAGCTGCTTGTGGTTAAGCAATATATTTAAAAACATATCCCAAGAATAGCAGATAGTTGTAACATTTTGCCATTAACATTTGTCAATGAGAGAGAAAAGGATGTTTGTTTTCAGAAACAATAACCAATTTTTTTCCAATTTTGTGCTTCCTCTTCCTTTCTCTTCCCTTTTCTTCTTCTTTTCATTCCTAAATATCTCTCCAGGACAATTTTGTCCTAAAGCCCTAGGTAGAGACATATAGTGAGGGGGAGAGGGAAGAAGCAAAAAGATGGGGAGTGGGGGAAGAACAGTGAGGGGTCAGAGATCTAGGAAGGAGAAAGACAGCTGCCTTGAAGGGCTGCTTGGTGCAGAACCCCAGCAAGGAGAGGAGCAAGCTCATGTGACAGGGCACTTGGTGAGTGGTGTCAGAGTAGAGCGGGAGAGGGCATCCTTGCAGGCAGCAAATCTGAGGGGGGGAGTCAGAGACCATGCAGAGTAAGGACGGGATACATGTGGGGGTTAGGGATGAGTATGGAAATCTGAGTAGGCTCAGGGTGCCCATACATACCCAGTGTGGAGCGCCTGAGCCTGAGTACTATGGTGAATGGCATCCCTGCAGTGGTGTCCCATGACCTTGAGCATCAAAGCCCAAACAGGGCAAGGGCAGCATGCACACAGTGGAGACAGATGGCACGGTGTGCAGAGTCACAGCCTGAGAAGCACATTTCTGAGTATCCGAGGCAACTCTGTGAGGGGTGGTGGACATCAAAGTGGGTCTCAGCACATTTGGATTTCAAACTATAGACTGAATATACCGAAAACCAGATCTACATCCCAGGAGGAAATACTTGTTCTTTATGGTTAGGACACAAAAGCATCCAAGTTGTGATGTTAATAACTGTTTTCAGTCATTGGGTTTTATGAAGCCCCACATCTTACAGTTCTCTGAAGTCAGGGTGTGTCAATGAGAAAGGAAGGGATGCTCTTGGAAAAGCTATCCTGGTCTCCTTGCTTTCTTAGAGAAATGCTAGCCAGAATTTTCCACCATTAGGGTCTGAGACTTCCTCATCAGGTCTGAGCATGTTTAGAAATTCTGGAACATCCTTCAGACTTCCTCCTGTTTGCCCTTCTTGGTAAATAAGGCACAATTGGGTTTTTTCCACCTAATGCCGTACGTTGTAATGCACTTCATGTAACCTCTCGATGAAAACCCTTAGCTGTTCAGGGTTTCGGAATACCGTACGTTCCACCCACATTTTTACACCTCAAATTTAAAAATTCAAACACAGAGTAGAGGTTTTAGGACCACTTGCATCTCTCATGAACTACTGAACAGCATCCCCTGCCCTACCAAGCTCACAAGTAGCGTTTAGGCTTCTGATTGCATATCTCTCATAGCAGAAAACTCATTACTCACCAGATTGCCCATTCTATTTCCTGTTAGAGTGATGGTTTTGCCTTGAAACAAAATTGTCTCCCTGTCCCTCTCTTTGTCCCATCAGAGGCACCTGGGTGGCTCAGTCGGTGAAGCAACCGACCTCAGTTCTGGTATGATCTCACAGTTCGTGGTTTCAAGACCCGCGTTGGGCTCTGTGCTGACAGCTCAGAGCCTGGAGCCTACTTCAGATTCTGTGTCTCCCTCTGTCTCTGCCCCCTCCCGCTCGCTCTCTGTCTCTCAAAAAATAAATAAACATTAAAAAAAAAGAAGGAACTCATTCTGTACCTTAAGATCACAAGAAATGGAATGTGCACCATTTTCCCATGCCAATCATTCAGATACTTAGCATATGGCTCCCTGTTCACCTGTGTCTTCTCCATAGTAAACAGCCAAAGTCCCTCCCATAGCTCCTTAGACAAGATGGTTTTCTAATCATGTAATCTCATCTACCTCATCATGATGTGTTTCTCTTAACATGATCCCATCTCTTGACCTACATGTGTAGAATGGAACATGATACTCCAAATGATTTTACCTCCACAATTTTGGTATTGATTTAAGAAATTTAATATATCTTTATATGAAAATAAGCTCTGCTTACTATATTGGCAATTTTTCAGTAACCTAAAACTGCTCTAAATAAAAAGTTTAATTAAAAATTGCTAAATTGATTTTAAATACAAATATTAATATTGAAATATTTAATTCAACATTTTTAATATGCACACATTCATATACATGAACACACTTTCATTGTTTATAGAAAAAAAATTCTGAAATCCCACTATTAAACTTAATATGTAAGTTTAGTAAGTCATTTAATTTCAGAAGGCCAGTTTTCTCATCCAGGAAATGATATACTTGGATTAGATGTTCCTTAAATTTTATACAGTTTTCAAGTTGAAAAAGCAACACTTTTTTTGACATATTATTTTCAGTAGAATTTGGAAGTTACACCAGGACATTCCAGATGTTCAGTAACTTAGTAGTACTTCAATAAACTTTTCTGACAGTTTCTGTAATCCTCCATGAGATGGTGCTATGTTACTATAAGAAAATTGTCAAATTTCCAATTTCACAAAGCTTGGCATCAATTATCCTTAGCTGTTAGAGTGCACCTATTTTTTTTTCAAAAAGTATTGGAGAAAAAAATATAGTGAATCCATCTAACTAACAAAGGAATTAATTTATGATAAATTTATGGATTAACTTTGATAAAATCCATTACTTAAATTAGAGGTGGGCAATTTTTTTTAAAGGACCAGAGAGTAAATATGTTAGGATTTGTGGACCAGATTGTGATCTCTTTCTCTACAAATTCAAATATCATTGTTTGATGAAAGCAGCCAAAGACAATTTACAAATAAGTGCATGTGGCTGTGGGCCAGTAAGACTTTGTTTACAAAAACAGACAGTAGGCTCATGGGCTATAGTTTGATGATCCAAGATATAAATCACAGATGAAATTCAGCCACGATTTATGTCCGCTTGCAAACTGCCCTCCATACACAGAGGGCAAGGAGAGACTGAAGAACAAGGCAAACAACTCCAGATTGGTAGGTGGCAAGTTTTAATAAGCAAAAGAACTTATGTATGATCCTTGCCTTGGGCAACCACAAGATGAGTGGGTCTCTGCCCACAGTCTGCCAGAATCTTAAAAGTTTATATGGAGTCTATAACTGGGTTAAATCACATATTCAGTCCAGATGGTCTCAAAAACACCACAGTCTCTCAAGGCTCTCAAGTCTCTCAAGTTCTCAAGGGAACTTCTCAAGAAGTTCCCACTGTGAGAACGGTAGGTGGAATGGTCATTTCTAAGGCAGTAGAAAGGGTGAGGGGCCTCTGATTACCTGGGTCTAGATCGTCAGTCCATCAGTGGTCATTTCCTCTCGACAACCTCCCCCAACAATTTATTAGTGAACATGTTTACTGCGCTAACATTGGTACTTCTATAAGATAAACAGACTCCAGAGTGGCTCCTCCATGATCCTTGCCTCCTGGTATTCACGAATTTTTGTGATTCTTTCCCCTTGTGTGTGGGCAGGACCTGAGACTTCCTTTTAACCCGTAGAATATTACACTGGTGTTGGGATGTTATGCCTGTAATTATGCTTTGTTAGGTAAGAGTCCATTTTGCTAGCAGACTTACTGTGGACACTGTCCTTGCTGATGTGATTAAAAAAAAAAAGTGACCATTTTGGGGGAGTCCACATAAGAAGCTGAGGGGCACCTCCAGCAGTCAGTAAGAAACTGGAGCCCTCAGTCCTACAGCCACAAGGAAATGAACTTTACCAGCAATCTAACTGCTGATAAGAGCTTGAATTGGAACGTTTCCCCCAGGTGAACTTCTAGATGAGAATCCAGCTTTGCTGATACTTAAAAAAAATTTTTTTAATGTTTTAATTTTGAGAGAGAGACAGAGACAGAGACAGAATTCTAGCAGGGGAGGGGCAGAGAGAGGGGGAGACACAGAATCTGAAACAGGCTCCAGGCTCTGAGCAGTCAGCACAGAGCCCCACATGGGGCTCAAACTCACAACCGTGAGATCATGAACTCATGAAGTCGGACGCCTAACTGACTGAGCCAACCAGGTGCCCCTGGCTGATACTTTAATTGCAGTTTTGCAGAGGACTCATTTAGGCTATGCCTGGATTCCTGAGCCACAAAACTGTGAGATTAAAGAATGTGTGTTGTTTTAGACTTCTATTTGTTAGGGGTGCCTGGGTAGCTCAGTTGGTTAAGCGTCCGACTTCAGCTCAGGTCATGATCTCACAGTTTGTGATTTCGAGCTCCACATCGAGCTCTGTGCTGACAGCATGGAGCCTGGAGTCCGCTTGGGATTCTGTGTCTCCCTCTCTCTCTGCCCCTCCCCTGCTCATGCTCTGTCTCTCTTTCAAAAATAAACATTAAAAAAATTTAAACTTCTATTTGTTATGCAGCAATAGGAAACTAATACACCATAGTTTCACATGTATGCCTATATCTGTTTATAGCTATGACTCCATACATATGTATTTATGTGTATGTATTGCATTTACATCTAAATATTTCTTTACATCTCTGTCCCACTTCCGAAATTTATTTGGTTTGACTGTGGCTTTTTCATTGTTTCAAAGATGTTATAGGACAAAAGAATAAAAGCAAAGAAGACAGGAATTTTAAAAACTGAATTGTGGTTTTAGAGGTCTATATGTACTCTTAGGAGAACGGAAAAGACTCATGGAAAAAACCAAAGGTCAACAATTGGTAGTTCATAGCCCAAATTTAGCTTCTGTTGTTTTCCTCTGATATATATTTTCAAAGAATTTGAATGCTGTTTGCCTAGCATCTTCATATTGATGTTATGTGTCTGAAAGCCTTTGAGTTTGAATTTCATGACATGGACAAAAAAAGGATAACAAAACAACAAACACAAAACAAAGGAAAAAGGGAAGGAAGGAAGGAAAGAAGGGACCAATGTTAGTAAACTATCATATCTAGCTGGAAATGACTTGCCTTTGAGAGAAAGGAGGAGTCTCAATGAAAGCAATGAGAATTGCAAATGCCAAGATGAATCCTAAGGTGAGGGATCTCCTTCTCTCATCATCAGGCTGAGTTAGGGAAAGTAGAACATGAAAGAAGGTGTCAAAACTGAAGGGATCCCAGAGCAGATGTGCTTCCCTGAGACATTAACACCCATCTGGCCTCATCTCTCATGGCCACACAATTGCAGACTGTGGGCCCTGAAAGCTTTGTGTTGGAGTCATGAGACTTGTACTATGTTGTTGTCATGTGGGTTGTGTTGATGTTCATCCTGTAACTATTTTTAAAGGTAATGAAATTGATGCTGAGTGGAATCTATCATGTCACACAAGTTTGATTTATTTTTTAAGATTTTATATTTAAGTAATCTCTACAACCAATGTGGGGCTCGAAATTATGACCTTGGAATCAAGAGTCCCATGCTCTACTGACTGAGCCAGCCAGGTGCCCCAGAGTTTGATTTTTATTAAGATTCCAAGAATACTAATGCTGGTTGAGCAAACAGGGCATATAACGACTGGAATTGGTAAAATAAGAGAACAGAGAAATCTGGAGCTCAGTGTCACGTGAAACCAGCAAATAAAAGAAGCTCCAAAAAGAGGAAATAAGCAAAGGGGCATCAAGTCATTGAGGGAAGACTGGCCACATGTAAAGTTTACCATTGACTGAGTGAAGGTGGTGGTGGGGGTGGGGGCGGGGGAAGCCATCAGCATCCACTCCTCTCCTCCCTTGATAAACTGGTTCTCTCTCCTTTTTCACATATGCCCATAGCTCTACCCTAATGTTTCTTTTAAGATATGAGAGTATTTCATGATGTTCTGAGGCCACAGTTACTGCTTAATGAACTGGAAGCTACCCTTAGGCCCCCACATAGAGATTATGAACTGAATGGATCCTGTCACCCTCACTGCATTCAAATTATTCACAAACCAATTTCTTCATTCTGCCTTTGTCCTTCCTCTTTTCTCCCTCTCTCTATTTCTTCTTCAGTTTCTCCGTGTCTGTCTCTCTTCACACACACACACACACACACACACACACACACACACAGCTTTGTTGAAAAGAGTATTTCTTAAGTAGCTTCCATGAAATTGTTGTAGGGATGAAGAAGTGGGAACACAGATCTTTCCCACTTAAACTTGAATTTATTATTGAGTAAATTGCAGTGAAAATGACCAAGAAGAACTGCTTAGAGGACATAGATGTTTGCTGGCCAAGAGTTTTCCATTTTGGGAAAAAAAGCAATGTCAAAATAAGGGAGGTAAAATACTGAACTGTGGCAAAATTTTTTATCACATCTTTGGCATGGCAGTTTGAGAATGGTTTCTAATCTGTACTGTAATGTTCTATCCCACAAAAACAATGTGAATGCTTTTTTTTCTTGAAGAATTTCAAAGAAAATTATCTTTGTCTTTAAATTTATCGACATAGGTAACTCTTCTTTATGGTTTTCATAACTCCTTCATATATCTTTATCAGTGTTTTAGGGAAATATAATTCTTTTGACTTGTAACAAATACTACCCTCTTCCAGACTCTAGAAGAGTCTCTTCCACATTTATAGGCATCACTCATATTCTGATTTCCATCTCTAAACTGCTATTTCTCATAGAGAGTTAGTGAAAAATGTGTTTTATTTGGATTTTGCAGTGTTAAATTTATGAACACTGCACATAACACAGTGTTGGAGTTATGAAAGATTTATACTAGGGATTCAGAATTTTTTTTTAACCAATGTCATCCATTTAAAGATAATACTTATTCATTTGATTAATGACATTATCAATACTGTACAAGTACTCTGTGCGTATACTTTAAAGTTTATTTTCTCTTAGGGAGTTTTGTTTTTTGCTTTTAGTTTTCATTTTCTTCTTTGATAAATTTAAAGTAGATGCTGTAGAATAAAAGGCAAATATTTTAGAAAAAGTCAAAGTCTACACAAGAATATTTAAGAGAGGTAAGATTTATGCCCTACTCTGTAAAGCTGGTAGGCTCTTTATAGTTCCACCTGACGGAGTGCATGATAATCAATGGATCATTGCAAAGGAATGACTGTCGTCATGATGTGGTAACAATGATCCAAGCTTTCTACATTGACAAATTTCTCTTTCCTCAGAAAATAACATTATAATAAGCTTCTATCTAAGAGAAATGATGGCGGATGATGAAACACCCCTTTGTCACTAAATTGTGGGTGATAATAGCATCTGACACTTTGCCTCTCATTGACTACATTAACTAGCAAGAATCAAGTGTGCGTACATGTATACATACATTATGTATTTTTTCCTATTCTGGATTTTCAATTTTTCTCGGATCATAGTAGTTAATTATGAAAGTTAGTGGAACTGTCTGAATAGGTGATGTGATTTGATATATCACTGTCACTATCTGTGAAAGATGGCTGCACATAATTGGATAATTGGAATATAGAGATATAGAGATTTTTTTTCAGAAGCATTAGCATCTATTCACATTGAATCACAAAACAGAATTGCTTCGAGGGATATAGAAGAACAGAAAACAATCAGTTTCAGAATTTGCATTAAATATGAGTCTGGTGATTCAGTTTACCTCACAAGTAATGGTGTTTATGTAAAATAATGAGTGGTTCGATAAGTCAGTCAGAGTTTACCCTCAGATTAACCCTCTATCAGCTCTAAAACTGTTACAACTATCCAGAATGCATTTCCTGTGTGGTTGCGGCTCCTAATATCCTAGGGTAACACAGATTAATGTTACAGAGACGGTTACGCCATAGATCTCAGGGATGTGTCATCCTTCATGTTCTGAGCGTGACTTTTCTGATCAAGACTGTCTTAGAGATGGAGGCTTTCACAGAACTTGCACTGACTTCAAAATTGCAACAACTTCAGCCTCTTTTTCAGCTGCTTCTTATTCCTTTTAACACCGTCAGTCAACCATCTCTTTTTTAGGGCCACAGAGAAGAAAAGAAAGAAATTATTATTCAAAGAGCTTACAATCTATGAGATGTAGGGGATAAGGTATGATATCTGGAGACTTCTGCAAAATCTACACCAAGAATATAATCATCATGGCAAAGTGTTTCAAGTATGTACCTATTCTTTTAAAGCATGGAAGGAACGTGCTCACATTTTATAAGCCATCTTCTGTTGCAAACCTTCTTACAAGGTCATAGAGTAAGTGGGAAACTGGGAGTTGGATTTAGCCAGGGTGAGAGGGTGTGCTCTTAGTCACCAGGATGGAATGTGTCTTCTAGCACAAAGTAAAACAATGTTAAACTCATTGACCATCAGCCCACAACAACCCAGAGGGATCCATTGTGGATGGGACACTCCAGAATCTCTTTCCAAACCCAGAGTTGTGTGATACAGCGGGTCTAAATTTTCCAGGTCCAAAAATATGTCATACCAAATAGACACAATCCAGAGAATAGTGAAACCCTCACTGAGTAGAATGTTAAACATCAATTGACGATATTGTCTGAAGGCAAATAAATTAATTCGGATCATTGGAAGGTAAATGTTGGGAATAGTAACGAAGGAATTCTTCTTTCCTTGAAGTCAGTGGAGAGTTGGAAGATTCAGTTTACTTTCATTTCAATCCTCTTTTTCCCTCCTAATGGATAACAGTGAGAAAAACATCAGGATGTATTTGAGGAAGGAACATACTATGTTCTGTACCTTTTAACTGGAAATGCAGTGATCCACTTATCAGGCACATTGCATGTGATATGCATAGAGAAGATAGAAATGTAAGTTCCTCTCATAGGTGGTGAAATTACACAGTGCTGAGTGCTAAATACCAGTAACATTTCTTTGTCTCCTGACCACATCTATGAAATCAAGAAGAGGCCCAAATATGTTGGGACAATGTCACTTAATACTAGTTGGGATTTTAAGTTCTTAGTTGAGATGTATTAGCGAAATCAGATTCTATCATTTTGCAGGGCAGACGGCATTGAACTTTCCACAGTGCAGTTTATTAGAATGTGAGGAATATTATTTTTGTTATTACTCAAACTTGTATGGAGACAGAACATATCTTTGACGAAGTTTTGTTTTTTTGTTATTTCCATTCTACGAACTTCCTTTTGTTTTAATTTTTTTAACCTTTACTTATTTTTAAGAGACAGAGAGAGAGCATGAGCAGGGACAGGGGCAGAGAGAGAGGGAGACACAGAATCTGAAGCAGGCTCCAGGCTCCGAGCTGTCAGCACAGAGCCCAATGCGGGGCTTGAACCCACTGAACTGTGAGATCCTGACCTGAGCCGAAGTCCGACGCTTAACCGACTGAGCCACCCAAGTGCTCTGCATTCTACAAACTTCTTAGTTTTACATCCTGATTCTTGTTTTAGTGGTTACCTTGAATGTTATAATATGCATCATTGTCTTATTGAAATTTAATATAAATTATCCCATTTACCACTTCTGTCAAAATTCAAGGACTTTAGAATAGTTTAACTTAGTTTGCTTCCCTCTTGTATTTTAAAAATCATTTTGACATTTTTGTATACGTGTTTCAGACTCTCAAAATATTGTTGCCTGTACAGCCAATATCCATTCATATTATTATACAGTTACTGTTTTTGATTTTTTTTCCTGAGGCCCTCGACTTCCATCTAAGCATCTAAATTCATTTTCTTTATGCCTGAAGAATGCTTTTTTAGTAAAAACTGCTACTAATGATTTCCATTATCTTGTTTTTCTGAAAATGTCTTTATTTCACTTTCATGTAGATGGCTGTTTTTACTCTGTATCAAATTCTAGATTATTTATTTATTTGCATCTTAAAGATGTCATTTCATTCTTTTCTGGCTTCCATGTGTTCTAGTGAGAAATTAACTTTTGGTTTCATTGTTGCATCTTGGACAGTAATGCTTGGTTTACAGCAGTTTTACTATGATGTTCTCAGATGCAATTTGCTTTTTATTTATCCTGCTTGGAGTTCAGAGTGCTTCTTGAATCTGTGGTGTTCATTACTGGATCCATGAGATATTCCTCTCTTCCCTTTCAGTGATTCTAATATATATGTTAATCCTACCTACCTTTTCCTATAATGTTCTTATGATCTCTAGTGTGTTTCCCATGCCTTTTACTTCCCATGCTTTACTTAGTATATTTTCTATCTTCCAGTTTGGTAATTTACTGTTACATATATCTATGAAGTTCATAATTTTAACTAGTCGTAGCTTTTAGCTCTGGACATTCCATTTAGCTTGCTTTTATGGTTTATGATTCTGTGCTCAAATTCACTATCTTGTCATTTAAATTCTTGAAAATACTAATCCAAGTTAGTATAGGGTCCATGTTTAAAAACTCCAATATCTGGATCTCCCATGGCTCTGTGTTTATTTTTGCCTGTTTTTATTTCTCAGGTTTTGCTAAATTTTCCCATTCCACTAATGTAGAACATGACCACATGACTTATTTTGCCAATGGGATGTTAGTGTGTATGACACAGCAGAACAGCGAAAGGTGCTTTGTCTCTTAGATTCCTGTCACTACCAAGAGAACATGTTTTGGGTAGCCTGTTAGTCTCAGGAGAATGAGGCACATGAAACAGACCCACACTGATCCTGAAGTCTGACTGCAAGCCTTCGTGATTTTACGTGCAATCAGCTGAACCCCAGCAGATCTTAAGTCAGGCGACTGGAAACAAATCCTTCCTCTAGCGCACCATTGAGTTTTGGGGTTGTTTGATATACACAATTTGTGGAAATACTTTACAGATACACAAGTCTATAAATAATCTGTTAGTATTTGCTTGCTTGAAAATAATCGATAACAAGTTAACTCTTCATTCTTTATTACTATTCACAACTCCTGGACTAAAATGCAAGGCTAATTTGAATTCTGAGTAAATTCCAATCAGTTTTACGGGTTCTAAATTGGTTGTCTGCATCTCTTAGATTATTTTTTCTTTTCGCTTCTATTGATGTGGCCTTATCCATATCATGTTTTTCTTAGAAAAACTCTGCCAACTAATTTTCAATGTACTTCCCTTAAATTGGACAAATAATATTATTCAGAATTCAAGGGAAAGGTATTTTCTTTTATTGAATGACTCATATGGCAATTTCTTAGGTTGCCATTGATTATTTTCCAACATGTTTTTAAAAATAAATTATTTTCTGTTCCATAGTAATCACACTAATTAGAATTTTCCAAGCAAGTATATTCTTAGAATTTATTTTAATGATAATATAACAATATGGAACACATGCTGTGCACTATTGCACCTTAAGTATTTAACCTGAAAATGAACAACACATCAGTGCATTATCTGCTGATAAATAGTATCTTAATAACCTCAAGAATTATTAGTACATACATAACTTGCTATTATGGGCTAGTTTCAATACACATAAAAAAGTCAAATTTTATGGGGCGCCTGGTTGGCTCAGTCAGTTGAGTGTCTATCCCTTGATTTAGGCTCAGGTCATGATCCCAAGGTCATGAGATCAAGCCCCATCTCAGGCTCCACGCTAAGCATGGAGCTGCTTAAGATTCTCTCTCTCTCTCCCTCTGCCCTTCTCCCCCACTAGTGCACTCTCTCTCTCTCTCTAAAAAAAATTCAAATTCTAAGTAATAATAAAATCAATACCACAATGTTGAAGTTGTGTTTGCAAGGTGGTTTTTAGAGTCACAAAATTTGAGACTTAATTCTTTTTCAAGGTGTAAACACATCCCCATTTGTAAACTTCTCATCATATTGAAATTTTATTATGATCTCAGATTTTTAGGGTCTCTCGATGTCCTTCAGTCTCTACAAGTCAGTGTGACTTTGATAAATCATTGGTTGTGTTATAGCGCCCTATTGTTCACTTCTAGAGGTAATACAGCAACTGATGTTAAGTGGGAACGAATGAGAGAAAAAGATAAAAACATTCTCTATTGGGTCATTCTAAACTGAAAACATTGAAGAGACTCATGAGTGCTTCCTTCTCGTGTATTTAACACAGAGGCACAGATTGTTCTCTTTGCAGGTGCATACCTTGAGCCACACCACAATACCTGCATTAGGTAACTCTTCACAAGAAGTAGCATAACTATTTTTGTGAAACCTTCTCTAAGTGACCCACATAGATAGAAAGTCTTTGCCGCTCTGTTCCCCTTACAGTTAGCTACTCTATTGTTTGTTAACTGCCTCTATTTTTGCTTCCCATTAGATGGTAAACTATGAGAGCAGAGAGCATGATTCACGCTAACATAAGGTTAGGAATCTCCTTGAGACACAGAATGTATCTGTAGAATGAAAGGAAAACCTCAGACACAGAACTAAGAAGAGGGATCTAGTTTTCCCCTTCTTTTGATATTGGAAAAATAAGCTACATATCTTAACCAAAAATCTTCTTTCAACCACGTATATGAGTGCTGTAAGAGTTAAATATTTTTACTTCTAGTTTATTTGCTATTAAGTTGATATGAAAAAAATTGGCTTTGTGGTTTGGGCGCTTGAGTGTCTCATGCATACTTAACAATATTCAGAATTATCTGGAGTACTTTCAGGTATGGGTTTTTCCCATTTACTGAGCTATAAAGTTGGATAAAAATACTATCTTTGAATGCACTAAAATTATGTTCTTCAATATAATTTCCCAAACCACAATAAGCGGTATCATTTTCCTGCTTACCTATTTCTTTATAAACATTCTAGCCCCTATTTCTTGGGAATTTCTTTTTCCAGCTTGTTACCATATGGCTTTTATGTTTTTCCAATATCATCATATTTTCTGCTCTTCTCAGAATTTTGATATAAATTATTACTTATTCCTTTCTACGGAAAATGTAAATGTTATATGATACTTGAAATGCAGTGAACCAAAGTTGGCAAAAGGCAGTAGCACCTCTCTAACAATCCTCTTTTATTGCAGACATATTTCAGTTAATTCCACACCAAATAATTTAGAATACACAACAATAAAGTTTGAGGGGTGTCTGGGTGGTTCAGTTGGTTAAGCCACCGACTCTTGATTTTGGGTCAGGTCATGATCTCTCGGTCATGGGACTGAGCCCCACATGGAACTCTATTCTAAGCACAGAGCCTGCTTGGGACTCTCTCTCTCCCTCTCTGCCCTTCCCCGCTCACATGCATGCTCTCACTCCCTCTCTTTCTCTCAAAATAAATAAACATTAAAAAAAAAACACCAAAAACCCATGATGCTGAGCCTGCTTCCCCACACACATAAGTGGAGATAGAACCCTAAGGCTATTAGCTTACAGGAGATGGAGTGATAGTGTAAATACTCTAAGAAGTTACAGAATTAAGCTAATAAATATACTTTACATTTTAGTATGGCAATTGTAAAAGCTGAAAATGCCTAGTAGTTCTATGTTCAGACTTTTTTTTAAACTAACATTTGTGAATATACTCATGAGAAAGAACTGTTCATTCTACAATCAATAAGCTGCCAACAGGTTCTTAAAAGGGATTAACCATCTTGCTGATGGTGAGAGCAGGTGTTTCCAGGGTGTCTGCTTACCATTGTGTCTGCAATTCAGTATGTATTCAATGTCAAAACAGTCCTTTACGAAGAGAATTGTGGCTTTGGGTGCTAGTGGGAGACAGATGGTTAATATGACAAATAATAGATAGAAGTTTCATTAAAGCAATGTGTTTCACATATTTTTAGATATGGACATATGCTCCATTGAAGGGAGAATAAATTCATCCCTGGGAAACGTCTGGAACAGAAATGCATGGACATTCCAGTGCTCACGAGGTGCTGTGTCCACACATTTGCACTAACTCCACACGAATCATCACCCGCTTCTGAATCGCTTCATCTCCCAAGCAGAGAGAGTGTGCTGCCTTCTCACACTAATCATACACATTTCAAATATGTGAGGACGTGATACAATCCAGTGATTGGCCTTTTCAGAGAATAAGAAGAAACTGATCAATCTGGTTTTTTTGGAAACCTATTCAACTGAAAAGAGTTTAGTTTAAAGGAAAGGATTTAACTGACATGGATTTTTTTTTTTAAATAAATGCTTGTTTCTTTATCTTTGTGTTTAGGTGTTGATGGAAATCTTTCAACTGTCAAAGTTGCCAGTAGAAGGTGGTGTTAAACAATGGAATACTACGTGGCAATGAGAAAGAATGAAATATGGCCTTTTGTAGCAACATGGATGGAACTGGAGAGTGTGATGCTAAGTGAAATAAGCCATACAGAGAAAGACAGATACCATATGGTTTCACTCTTATGTGGATCCTGAGAAACATAACAGAAACCCATGGGGGAGGGGAAGGAAAAAAAAAAAAAAAAAAGAGGTTAGAGTGGGAGAGAGCCAAAGCATTAGAGACTGTTAAAAGCTGAGAACAAACTGAGGGTTGATGGGGGGTGGGAGGGAGGGCAGGGTGGGAGGGAGGGCAGGGTGGGTGATGGGTATTGAGGAGGGCACCTTTTGGGATGAGCACTGGGTGTTGTATGGAAACCAATTTGACAGTAAATTTCATATATTAAAAAAAAAATAAAATAAAAAAAAAAATAAAAAAAAATCCTAAAAAAAAAAAAAAAAAAAAGAAGGTGGTGTTAATTTTTAAATTTGGGGGTTTATTCTTTTGATCAATCAGGTAATTTTATCACATGGAAAGAAATAAGTCACAGACTCTAAAGACACAAATTGAGGATTTAACATCAGAGAAAAATGTAATTAATGTACCTGACTTCCCTTCAAAGGGAAAATTTAAATCTAACCTTAGCAGATTGAGTAGCATTATATCACAACAATTTGTCTTTAAGTTTTTTAAAAAATGTTTTAAAATATAATTTATTGTCAAATTGGTTTCCATACAACACCCGGTTCTCATCCTTACTTTAAGTTTTAAACTTACTTACCCAGTTGTGGGGATTAAAAAAAAAAAACCTTCTATCTTTAGATAACCATTTGATTATTTTCATCATTATCTAACATGAGCTATGAAAAATTATAACATGCTATATTGGGTGTTCAATTCACTGAAAGGATCTATGAAATATGTGAGCTTATTGTGTCGGTTATATTGAACTGGTATCTGCTAAAGTTTACAAATCATAGCCTATTAGAAATGAAGCCACTTTTTAAAACAAATCGGTTTAAAAAACCAAATTGGTTTACTTTATTCTTTTTTTTATTTTTTTATTTTTTATTTTTTATTTTTTTAATACATGAAATTTACTATCAAATTGGTTTCCATACAACACCCAGTGCTCATCCCAAAAGGTGCCCTCCTCAATACCCATCACCCACCCTAGCCTCCCTCCCACCCCCCATCAACCCTCAGTTTGTTCTCAGTTTTTAACAGTCTCTTATGTTTTGGCTCTCTCCCACTCTAACCCCCCTTTTTTTTTTCTTCCCCTCCCCCATGGGTTTCTGTTACGTTTCTCAGGATCCACATAAGAGTGAAACCATAGGTTATCTGTCTTTCTCTGTATGGCTTATTTCACTTAGCATCACACTCTCCAGTTCCATCCACGTTGCTACAAAAGGCCATATTTCATTTTTTCTCATTGCCACGTAGTATTCCATTGTGTATATAAACCACAATTTCTTTATCCATTCATCAGTTGATGGACATTTAGGCTCTTTCCATAATTTGGCTATTGTTGAGAGTGCTGCTATAAACATTGGGGTACAAGTGCCCCTATGCATCAGTACTCCTGTATCCCTTGGATAAATTCCTAGCAGTGCTATTGCTGGGTCATAGGGTAGGTCTATTTTTAATTTTCTGAGGAACCTCCACACTGCTTTCCAGAGTGGCTGCACCAATTTTCATTCCCACCAACAGTGCAAGAGGGTTCCCGTTTCTCCACATCCTCTCCAGCATCTATAGTCTCCTGATTTGTTCATTTTGGCCACTCTGACTGGCGTGAGGTGATATCTGAGTGTGGTTTTGATTTGTATTTCCCTGATAAGGAGCGACGTTGAACATCTTTTCATGTGCCTGTTGGCCATCCAGATGTCTTCTTTAGAGAAGTGTCTATTCATGTTTTCTGCCCATTTCTTCACTGGGTTATTTGTTTTTCGGGTGTGGAGTTTGGTGAGCTCTTTATAGATTTTGGATACTAGCCCTCTGTCCGATATGTCATTTGCAAATATGTTTTCCCATTCCGTTGGTTGCCTTTTAGTTTTGTTGGTTGTTTCCTTTGCTGTGCAGAAGCTTTTTATCTTCATAAGGTCCCAGTAATTCACTTTTGCTTTTAATTCCCTTGTCTTTGGGGATGTGTCAAGTAAGAGATTGTTACGGCTGAGGTCAGAGAGGTCTTTTCCTGCTTTCTCCTCTAGGGTTTTGATGGTTTCCTGTCTCACATTCAGGTCCTTTATCCATTTTGAGTTTATTTTTGTGAATGGTGTGAGAAAGTGGTCTAGTTTCAACCTTCTGCATGTTGCTGTCCAGTTCTCACAGCACCATTTGTTAAAGAGACTGTCTTTTTTCCATTGGATGTTCTTTCCTGCTTTGTCAAAGATGAGTTGGCCATACGTTTGTGAGTCTAGTTCTGGGGTTTCTATTCTATTCCATTGGTCTATGTGTCTGTTTTTATGCCAATACCGTGCTGTCTTGATGATTACAGCTTTGTAGTAGAGGCTAAAGTCTGGGATTGTGATGCGCCTCCTGCTTTGGTCTTCTTCTCCAAAATTACTTTGGCTATTTGGGGCCTTTTGTGGTTCCATATGAATTTTAGGATTGCTTGTTCTGGTTTCGAGAAGAATGCTGGTGCAATTTTGATTGGGATTGCATTGAATGTGTAGATAGCTTTGGGTAGTATTGACATTTTGACAATATTTATTCTTCCAATCCATGAGCAGGGAATGTCTTTCCATTTCTTTATATCTTCTTCAATTACCTTCATAAGCTTTCTATAGTTTTCACCATACAGATCTTTTACATCTTTGGTTAGATTTATTCCTAGGTATTTTATGCTTCTTGGTGCAATTGTGAATGGGATCAGTTTCTTTATTTGTCTTTCTGTTGCTTCATTGTTAGTGTATAAGAATGCACCTGATTTCTGTACATTGATTTTGTATCCTGCAACTTTGCTGAATTCATGTATCAGTTCTAGCAGACTTTTGGTGGAGTCTATCGGATTTTCCATGTATAATATCATGTCATCTGCAAAAAGTGAAAGCTTGACTTCATCTTTGCCAATTTTGATGCCTTTGATTTCCTTTTGTTGTCTGATTGCTGAAGCTAGAACTTCCAGCACTATGTTAAACAACAGCGGTGAGAGTGGGCATCCCTGTCGTGTTCCTGATCTCAGGGAAAAAGCTCTCAGTTTTTCCCCGTTGAGAATGATGTTAGCTGTGGGCTTTTCATAAATGGCTTTTATGATCTTTAAGTATGTTCCTTCTATCCCGACTTTCTCAAGGGTTTTTATTAAGAAAGCGTGCTGGATTTTGTCAAAGGCCTTTTCTGCATCGATTGACAGGATCATATGGTTCTTTTCTTTTTTTTTGTTAACGTGATGTATCACGTTGATTGATTTGAGAATGTTGAACCAGCCCTGCATCCCAGGAATGAATCCCACTTGATCATGGTGAATAATTCTTTTTATATGCTGTTGAATTCGATTTGCTAGTATCTTATTGAGGATTTTTGCATCCATATTCATCAGGGATATTGGCCTGTAGTTCTCTTTTTTTACTGGGTCTCTGTCTGGTTTAGGAATCAAAGTAATACTGGCTTCATAGAATGAGTCTGGAAGTTTTCCTTCCCTTTCTATTTCTTGGAATAGCTTGAGAAGGATAGGTATTATCTCTGCTTTAAACGTCTGGTAGAACTCCCCTGGGAAGCCATCTGGTCCTGGACTCTTATTTGTTGGGAGATTTTTGATAACCGATTCAATTTCCTCACTGGTTATGGGTCTGTTCAAGCTTTCTATTTCCTCCTGATTGAGTTTTGGAAGAGTGTGGGTGTTTAGGAATTTGTCCATTTCTTCCAGGTTGTCTAATTTGTTGGCATATAATTTTTCATAGTATTCCCTGATAATTGTTTGTATCTCTGAGGGAGGGTTGTAATAATTCCATTTTCATTCATGATTTTATCTATTTGGGTCATCTCCCTTTTCTTTTTGAGAAGCCTGGCTAGAGGTTTGTCAATTTTGTTTATGTTTTCAAAAAACCAACTCTTGGTTTCGTTGATCCGCTCTACAGTTTTTTTAGATTCTATATTGTTTATTTCTGCTCTGATCTTTATTATTTCTCTTCTTCTGCTGGGTTTAGGCTGCCTTTGCTGTTCTGCTTCTATTTCCTTTAGGTGTCCTGTTAGATTTTGTATTTGGGATTTTTCTTGTTTCTTGAGATAGGCCTGGATTGCAATGTATTTTCCTCTCAGGACTGCCTTCGCTGCATCCCAAAGCGTTTGGATTGTTGTATTTTCATTTTCGTTTGTTACCGTATATGTTTTAATTTCTTCTCTAATTGCCTGGTTGACCCACTCATTCTTTAGTAGGGTGTTCTTTAACCTCCATGCTTTTGGAGGTTTTTCAGACTTTTTCCTGTGGTTGATTTCAAGCTTCATAGCATTGTGGTCTGAAAGTATGCATGGTATAATTTCAATTCTTGTAAACTTATGAAGGGCTGTTTTGTGACCCAGTATATGATCTATCTTGGAGAATGTTCCATGTGCACTCGAGAAGAAAGTATATTCTGTTGCTTTGGGATGCAGAGTTCTAAATACATCTGTCAAGTCCATCTGATCCAATGTATCATTCAGGGCCCTTGTTTCTTTATTGACCATGTGTCTAGATGATCTATCCATTTCTGTAAGTGGGGTGTTAAAGTCCCCTGCAATTACCACATTCTTATCAATAAGGTTGTTTATGTTTATGAGTAATTGTTTTATATATTTGGGGGCTCTGGTATTCGGCGCATAGACATTTATAATTGTTAGCTCTTCCTGATGGATAGACCCTGTAATTATTATATAATGCCCTTCTTCATCTCTTGTTACAGCCTTTAATTTAAAGTCTAGTTTGTCTGATATAAGGATGGCTACTCCAGCTTTCTTTTGGCTTCCAGTAGCATGATAAATAGTTCTCCATCCCCTCACTCTCAATCTAAAGGTGTCCTCAGATCTAAAATGAGTCTCTTGTAGACAGCAAATAGATGGGTCTTGTTTTTTTATCCATTCTGATACCCTATGTCTTTTGGTTGGTGCATTTAATCCATTTACATTCAGTGTTATTATAGAAAGGTACGGGTTTAGAGTCATTGTGATGTCTGTATGTTTTATGCTTGTAGTGATGTCACTGGTACTTTTTCTCACAGGGTCCCCCTTAGGATCTCTTGTAGGGCTGGTTTAGTGGTGACGAATTCCTTCAGTTTTTGTTTGTTTGGGAAGACCTTTATCTCTCCTTCTATTCTAAATGACAGACTTGCTGGATAAAGGATTCTCGGCTGCATATTTTTTCTGTTCAACACATTGAAGATCTCGTGCCAATCCTTTCTGGCCTGCCAAGTTTCAAAAGAGAGATTAGTCAAGAGTCTTATAGGTCTCCCTTTATATGTTAGGGCACATTTATCCCTTGCTGCTTTCAGAATTTTCTCTTTATCCTTGTATTTTGCCAGTTTCACTATGATATGTTGTGCAGAAGATCGATTCAAGTTACGTCTGAAAGGAGTTCTCTGTGCCTCTTGGATTTCAATGCCTTTTTCCTTCCCCAGTTCAGGGAAGTTCTTAGCTACAATTTCTTCAAGTACCCCTTCAGCACCTTTCCCTCTCTCTTCCTCCTCTGGGATACCAATTATGCGTATATTATTTCTTTTTCATGTATCACTTCGTTCTCTAATTTTTCCCTCATACTCCTGGATTTTTTTTATCTCTCTTTCTCTCAGCTTCCTCTTTTTCCATAACTTTATCTTCTAGTTCACCTATTCTCTCCTCTGCCTCTTCAATCCGAGCCGTCGTCGTTTCCATTTTGTTTTGCATTTCGTTTAAAGCGCTTTTCAGCTCCTCGTGACTGTTCCTTAGTCCCTTGATCTCTGTGGCAAGAGATTCTCTGCTGTCCTCTATGCTGTTTTCAAGCCCAGCGATTAATTTTATGACTATTATTCTAAATTCACTTTCTGTTATATTATTTAAATCCTTTTTGATCAGTTCATTAGCTGTTGTTATTTCCTGGAGATTCTTCTGAGGGGAATTCTTCCGTTTGGTCAATTTGGATAGTCCCTGGAGTGGTGAGGACCTGCAGGGCACTTCCCCTGTGCTGTGGTGTATAACTGGGGTTGGTGGGCGGGGCCGCAGTCCAACCTGATGTCTGCCCCCAGCCCACCGCTGGGGCCACAGTCAGACTGGTGTGTGCCTTCTCTTCCCCTCTCCTAGGGGCGGGATTCACTGTGGGGTGGCGTGGCCTGTCTGGGCTACTTGCACACTGCCAGGCTTGTGGTGCTGGGGATCTGGCGTATTAGCTGGGGTGGGTAGGCAAGGTGCATGGGGGCAGGAGGGGCAGGCTTAGCTCGCTTCTCCTTAGGTGATCCACTTCAGGAGGGGCCCTGTGGCAGCGGGAGGGGGTCAGATCCGCTGCCGGAGGTTTGGCTCCGCAGAAGCAGAGTTGGGTGTTTGCGCTGAGCGAGCAAGTTCCCTGGCAGGAAATGGTTCCCTTTGGGATTTTGGCTGGGGGATGGGCGGGGGAGATGGCACTGATGAGCGCCTTTGTTCCCCACCAAACTGAGCTCTGTCATCCGGGGGCTCAGCAGCTCTCCCTCCCTTTGTCCTCCAGCCTTCCCGCTTTCTGAGCAGAGCTGTTAACTTATGACCTCCCAGACGCTAAGTCGCGCTTGCTGTTGGAACACACTCTGTCCGGCCCCTCCGCTTTTGCCAGCCAGACTCGGGGGGCTCTGCTTGGCCGGCGAGCCGCCCCTCCACCCCGGCTCCCTCCTGCCAGTCCGCGGAGCGCGCACCGCCTCGCCGCCCTTCCTACCCTCTTCCGTGGGCCTCTTGTCTGCGCTTGGCTCCGGAAACTCCTTTCTGCTAATCCTCTGGAGGTTTTCTGGGTTATTTAGGCAGGTGTAGGTGGAATCTAAGTGATCAGCAGGACGCAAGGTGAGCCCAGCGTCCTCCTACGCCGCCATCTTCCCTCCTCCGGTTTACTTTATTCTTGTTTAAATTTGGTTACATCTTCATGAAACCATTGGAGATATCGGCCACCCATCATTATCACACTTATGAAGCTGACTTATGAGAGACTCAGCAACAATGAGACATTTCTGTAAAAGAATTATATATCCTGTTACCCTTACATTTACTCTTTCCTTTTTGCCTTAAAATTTTTCAGAGAGAGTCCGGAGATTTGTATTCCTTTTTTTTTTTTTTTTTAAGTTTTTTTTTTAATGTTTATTTTTGAGAGAGAGAGAGAAAGAGAGCACAAGCAGGGGAGAGGCAGAGAGAGAAGAAGACAAGAATCCAAAGCAGGCTCCAGGCTCCGAGCTGTCAGCACAAAGCCCGTTGCCGGGTTCGAACTCACAAAGGGTGAGATCATGACCTGAGCTGAAGTCAGATGCTCAACCGACTGAGTCATGGGGAATTTATATTCCTAATTACGATCCACCCAAGTGTTTCTGTCATTGTCTTGAGTCTATGAAGTGCATGAAGTTGGTTCTGGAGCAGGGTAACTTTATATATTACTCTTTGCTCACCTACCTGGTTAAACCCAGCTTCCCAGCTTTTTCTTGTCCTCAGCGGGACCTTTGGAAGGCTGTTGTAGTCTTGGAAACATCATCGTTGGCCAGCTGTCATTTACTCTCCCAGAAAAGTGGCTAAAACCCACCAAGGGACTAGCTGTTTTCTTCTCTGGAATTGAAACTCATGGGGCAGTTTGTACATCTGCTGTATCTTGACATGCATGTCCCAAGCCTTAAAGAATGAACCCAGTTTGTGATTCAAAGTACATTCATATTTTTTACACATATTTTTAGCTTAAACTGTGCACTTGGCTGTTAGCTTCCATGGGCCCCTTCTGATTGGCCTGGAAAATTGAATGCATAAGCCTATTATGCACATTTTTTCTGTTGCTTTCCTGGCTTGGGCTGAACTTGCCCATGTTTTTACATTTGTCTGACATCTGGATCTTAACTTTGACTTTATGTGATAGTGACATATTTTATTTCTAAAAGGATTATTCCTTGATCATAGTCAATAGGCTTTATATTGGCCTGAATGAACTTCCCTCTTGCCCTCACCTATTTGTAGATCTTTATGACTTTCTCTAAACAATGACCACAATAACCACATAGCATAGATTTTCCAGAATTATCTTCATTTTTACTGTATGTCTTATTATCAGGTCAGGTGACAGAAAATGTATGCCTACTTTTGATTTAGGAAACAGAGTATCTAGGTTTGATCATAATCTACTGCTAGAGATTACTAAAGAAAATAAATAAACTTATAAAAAAAGAAAGTAAAAAAGAACATCAGACTAGCCCCAATCTGAATGATCATTTATTCCAAATTAGAATGTTTTAGGGAAATGTGAATTATTTGTATATCTAAGACACTCATTTTCAAATATGACAGATAATAAAACATTTTCCAAAAACAATATTAAATAGTTTTTCCCTTTTCTGGCAATTTGCGAATGATGGTATGTATAATATTCTGTTTTTAAAAAAGGGTTCTTGAATGTGTAAGAGACGACTCAAGAAACACACTATTCTATTTGGGTTCATCATATGATAAATATGACTTGAAAGATCTAGGTATTTGCTTCTCTTATTTTCTTGCTTCCTTATAATTCTTCCTCTCATTCATATCTGTTTTATGCTTGTGTCACTTTCCCAAAGCTACTTTCTATTAAAATGACCAGTGGACTATTTGCTAGAGCTGCCATAACAAAGTACCACAGCCAGGCAGTTTAAACAAGTTTGTTTTGTTTTGTTTTGTTTTGTTTTGTTTTGTTTTTCTCCTCACAATCCTGGAGGCTGAATATCTGAATGTAAGACGTTGGCTAGATTGATCTCTTCTGAAGCCTCTCTTCTCAGTTTGAAGATGGCCATCTTCTCCCTGTCTTCACACATTCTTATTGGTGTATGTTTGTGTCCAAATTTCCTCTTCTTATAAGGACTTCAGTCATATTGGATTAGGCCGTTATGGGATGATCTTATTTGAACTAAATTACCTCTTTAGAAACCCTATTTCCAAACATAGTCCATTGGCAAACATACGGCCATCTATAAACCATCTACAAACCTGGTCTGTAGTACTTTGTTTTGGCAGCACTAGAAAGCTAAATTAAATCCAACAGATTAAATTACTCATTGTTTCAGGTAAAAGGTGAAAAGGTTCAGTGATTTTATGTACCACCCCACGTTTAAAGCAAGGTAGCTCACGAAGCATGAAGGAGGGAGGTAGTAAAAAGAAAACTTGAGATATAAGAGTGAGGCGTTTTTAGATAATGTGTTAGCCTTGGGACTTGTAACTTTAATAGACACAATAAGAGACATAGATGAAGACCACGTTCCTCTGAGTGAAGAGAGACTTAGAAGCTAGGGCTCGGCCATGAGGCGTTATTCAAGATCTATGGCCCTGGAGGAAGGAGGGAAGGAAAGCAATATTTGTTGGCAAGTAGGAGAGATATTTTTCTTCAGAAAAGAGGAAAGAAAGAGAGGTGTGTGAGACTAAAGAGCAAATTAGTGGGTAAGATTTAATATATTGCCCCTAAGAGGTACATAAAATAAGGGCTAATTCTTTAAACCAAACAATATAATTTGAAAGACGAATTTTAGATTTCTGTGTGGATACCTGATGGAGATATTTCTGGATAGGGGTTTTGTGACATTCTACCCAGGTGGCTGCTCTATAAGATCAGCCTTGATTTTCTGAGAAATACTCATTAGAAGAGTCCTATTAAGTATGTTTTATAAACCTTCATTTTGAGGTCAGAAAGATTTGATTGGAAGCCTGGCTCAGTTCTTAGAGAGTTATGTAGCTTTGGGCAGGTTAATTAACATGAAATTGTTCTCTTCTATGGAATGTGAGTGTATAATGATGTCAACCTCATGGAGACGCTGTAGAATTCAGTGAGCCCAGGCATACTGAGAAGGCAATGATCCTGTTGTGATCGATAGATGTTGATGTCAGCTGACTCTGCTAGAGCAGCACACAGATTTCTTGTTCCTCTTCAAGCTGCAGATTTGAAAGCGAATTTAATTTAATTTAAATTAATAATCAAAAGGAAAGTGCTGGCTATAGAGACTAGAACCCAGCGTTCACAGAGAAAAAGTCCAAGAATTATACATATACTTTCTGGTGTCTATTAGCTATTCACCATTGTATGAAATAGAAATAGAAATAATAGAAATAGAAATAGAAATAGAAATAGAAATAGAAATAGAAATAGAAATAGAAATAGAAATAAACTAACTAAATAAATACCGTACAAGATTGACTTTCTTTCCTTCCCACAAAAAGAGTGGTGGGAATTTTCGGAGAGTATTTTGCAGACTGTAGGAAATCTGTTTAATACTGATTTATACGATTTAATACTGATTTATACTGATTAATATGATTAATACCATATGCTTCCAAATCCATTAGTTCTCAAGTTGTATTTCACAGAACATCTGAAGTTCTACTTGTGATTGTCTCCATTTTGTGGAAGGAAGAAAAGGGGACTAGTGGTAGCCTAAAGAGGCAGAGAGTTCTCAGCAGAACATTTCCATGGTTATATACCTTTGGGAGAGAAGTTAAGAGCCAGTACTGAATATGTTCAAAGTTAGATATTGAGGGTGTTAAGTTTTAAAGAAGGAGGCCAAGCTAGAGGAATGTAATTTTCACGTTACATAAAGTGACTGAGTCATTAGTCCTCTTCTGAGTATATGGTAGGAGCAAAGGAGGCTTAAAAGGTAAGCTCCCTCTTGTTGTGATGTAGAGATCTGAGAGATTAGAAGGGTTCAAAGACCTGTTTCTAGTAGGCAGGCTTACAGAGGGATGCTCCAGAGAGTCGAGGGAGGATCCAATCCTGAGTGGGGAATGGAGTCTGGTTAAGAAGATTAGAATTTGAGGCTAAACAAGGCCCCTATGTAATAATCTAAAACAGACATGCCATAATCCAAGAACGACCAGAAATATCACATATGTCAGCAGCCACATTCATCCTGAGAGAGATGCCCAAGCGAAGCCAGTGCCCTCTGCAAGGCGACAACAAGGGAAAATTGTCTTTGGTGCCACTCATATGATTTCCTTGCCTACAGAACCCTCATGCAGTTCCTCACTGTTTTCTTTTTCCTCTTTAAAAAAAATGCTGGCTGTTACCATTTAAGCCAAAGGAGGATAAGAATGGTTTCAATGAGGTAGCTCAGAGACTGTTCTGTGTTACTCTGTTTTGTTCATCAAAGTCAGTGAATGCGAACCTGGAACTTTGAGCCCTGTGGTCAAAGCGTGGCTATCAGTAAACGAACTCACGTCACTTGTTAAGAGCAAAGGACATTTTGTATATTTAAAGTTTATTTATTTTGAGAAAGAGCGTGAGCAGGAGAGGGGCAGAGAGAGGGAGAGAGAGAGAATCCCAAGCAGGCTTCATGCCTTCAGTGTGGAGCCTGACATGGGGCTCGAACTCATGAACCGTGAAATCATGTCATGAGCAGAAACCAAGAGTCGGACGCTTACCTGACTGAACCACCTAGCTCCCCACAAAGGACATTATATATGACTAAAGCAGCGTTCGTATTCTCTCAGCTTTCTGAGCTTTCAATGAGGTGATAGCTTCAAAAGACACACTAAATAAGAAAAACAGAAACAAAATACAAAGTAATGAAAACACAATTTCCCACATTTATTTACTGAGCAAAAACTTGCTCTTCCAAGGTTGTCATTCTGTTATCTTTTAGAAACTTTCCTTAGCCTAAAAATTTGACAAGGATGAAGTATTTTGACTGAGATCAATTTATTATCCCTCCATTCCAGTGTAAATGGAAAAAAAAAAAAAAACCTAAAATAAAACTTCAAAGTCACTAGAATCTCTCTTAACCACAGTGGAAAGATTGCATGAAAGCCAGGAGCATTTTTCCCCCCATCTGTGTCAAAGATGTGATCACTGAATTGTGTGAGCAAGATAATAAACCAAATGACATTCTGCCTGAGTGTCAGTGTGCAAGCCTTACAAGTCTTTTGTTTTTTGTTGTGACAATGGAGACACATTGAAGGCTGACACCAAATAGAAAAGTTAATTTTTGAAATCATATTAGTTTGATGAGGACTCCCTTGCCACTTTTCTGTCAAAATATGTTACTCTAAGAACCTCCACTCTGCTCTTATGGAGTTTATATTCATTATTATTCCTGTCCTGGATGATATGCCTTCTTTCCAAATAAGAGGTCCTATCTTCAGTCACATATCTAGATTATCTCAAAAGAGTAAAGATATTTTTGCAGTCTTTTTTATAAGTGAATAAAGGAGCCAATTCTTCGACGTGTCTTCTTACATAATTACTCTACTAATTTAACATTTTCACAGCAATTTTGAGAAGTTATTTAAAAGTGTTATGGGGGCGCCTGGGTGACTCAGTCGGCTAAGCGTCCGACTTCAGCTCAGGTCATGATCTCGCGGTTCGTGAGTTCGAGCCCCGCATCGGGCTCTGTGCTGACAGCTCAGAGCCTGGAGCCTGTTTCAGATTCTGTGTCTCCCTCTCTCTCTGCCCCTCCCCTGTTCATGCTCTGTCTCTCTCTGTCTCAAAAATAAATAAACGTTAAAAAAATTTTTTTTTGAAAATAAAAAAGTGTTATGTATTTTATTGGATTAATTTTATTCATTTTCTAATTAGTAGAAAATCTTTAGTATTGGTGTACAGATTTATATGGGCCCATCATATCATTCATATTTAAAAGGACTTGTTCCAGTAACCATATCTACTTTCTTCCCACTCATAGATTCTGTTAATCAATTTTCTCACCCAACTGCCCCTTAGAAGGGAAAACAAAAATCTTTTTACATGCTCAGCCACACAGGGAACCATTTTGAAAAGCTTTTCTATATGTTGATAGTTTTAAATTCATATTTTTGCCTGAAGCGAATAAAAATAAATACAGATAAGGAAAAATAGTAATATAAATAGTTTATCTTAGAGTCATATTAAATCCTTAAGAAGTTCATTTGCTCTATTCTGTCTTTATTATAGACATTAATTAAACCATTTTAATGTATTTAATTTTATTCCTCCATTAAAATGAATTATCTTACTTCCCTAATTTCTCTCTGGAAAACATAAAACACATGCAGTGGTGACAGTGTTTCCAGGAATATGCATAGGGCTTGAGGCGCATAGTGGAAGATGAGAAGGAAAGGACTTTTAGCAGTACTGAAATAGTTGGGGTCACAGTACTGAGTCACAGAAGTGACTAGGAGTATTTGGAGACTGTGGCACAGCAGTAATGGACTTCAATTACTGAGGAAGGATTCAGGGCTGTGGACTGTGCATTTTAGTCAGAACCACACTGCTCTTGGCTTTCTATGTAGGAAACGCAATTTTAGTCTTTCCCCTGGCGATGATGTTAGAGTTAGGGAGGTGCATCCGCTTTACTATTTGATTTCCCATTCACAAAGTAGTGGAAATGGTTTCCCAGGGCTAGACACTCAAAAGTGAATCCCCATGTTTCAGGGAACCACTTCAGATTCTAATGGAAATACAATGCATATGTATGTGGCAATGCAAAGGACCTTAAATGGTTGATCCAATTTTGAAAGACAAAGAAGGTAGAGTAATTAAGACAGTGTGGTATCACAATGACATTGATGAAATTGCTGATGTAAGATTTTACAAACATTTGGGAAACTATCTGGCAGTTTCATATAAGTTGAGCTAGTCATGCCGTCCTTACGCAGAGACCAAAGAAGAATGAACGCATAGCAGCGTGGCTAAAAGACTTGTACAAGAGCGTTCATGGCAGCGTTATGCCTAAGAGCCAAAACATGGAAGCAAGCATTGACAAGGAGATGGATAAACATATTGTGATATATTCATGTAGCAAAATATTCAAATCGCAAAATGCTCAGTGTAAAAGAGAACTGGATAATGACACATACAACAGTAAGTATAAATCTCAAAAGCATGCTGAGGGAAGCACATGATGAAAGCCAACCTCATCACCATAAATACACAAGCATCAAAGAAACTAAAATTGTTAAGTTTGTCTGTTTCCCATTCCCTCGTTATGAAACTTGCTTGTATTTGTTTTCTTTTGTACCTCAGCTGATAGCTGAAGTATCTGCTATTTTTCTTCACTAGTGTTTCCCCCATTCTCTAGCATAAATGCCTAAATGATAAACACTACACTGGTTGTGTGATGGGATTTTATTTTTATTTGAAGAAGATTTGATCACATCTTATATTCTTTGGGGGCCAAAAAGAACTAGCTTCTTTTAAAAGAGTCTCTTGAAGTTGTGTGGCAGTAAAGCAACTAGCTGTCAAACTTGCAGGATAAAATGTCCTCCTATATAAACCTTTTCAACATTTCAAATTGAATGCTTTTTCTTATAAAATATTTTGTTCATAATTGATCTGTAGCACTGGTTTTTTAAGACTGAAAAGCTCACATGAGAAGAAACAGGCAATGTGAATAGGCCTGTGCGTATTTGAAACTTGAATAAATAACTACTAATCTTCAAATGTAGAAAATCCCAGACTCAGATTTACTGACTGTTGAATTCTACCAAACGATTCGGGAAGAAGTTACACCAATTCTCTATCATCTCTTCCAGAAAATACAATCAGAGGAAATACTTCCCAAGTCATTCTTTGAGGTCCAAAATAAAATACTCAGAATAGTCTGCACAATATTTAGGGAGAAGAACAAAGTCAAAGGACTGATTATTTGCAATATCAAGATTTACTATAAAACTGTAATAATCAAGGTATGTTATATTGGTGAAAAATAGACAAATAGACCAATAAAACAAAGTAAAAAACTAAGAAACAGACCCAACAAATGTAGTTAACTGATCTTTGACAAAAGAGCAAAGGCAATAATATGGTGGAGGAAAGACAATCTCTTCAACAAATGGTGACAGAAAAAAAAAAAAAAACAACCCTAAAAGTTATTATCTAGAATTTCTATTGTATTTTAGAATTTGAGGAAAAAAATACTTCAACTGGAATTTACAACAGTGCTATAAGATAGGACTATATATTTTTATTTTTTCTATCGCAGTAATGACCTCAAGCCCAACAAGGTTTAATAAGTTGTTCAACACTTCTGATCATGTTAGTAATATGGCATGATTTTAAATAACATCTAAACGTTAAACTACAGTGTTGTCTTTCCAACAAAGTAGAAATCTTTTTACCACGGGCACAGATTTTAAACACACACACACATACATTATTTGTTCTAATTCTTACGAACATAGAATTCTACTTTTTCATGATATAAATATATACATATCTCCGGCTTCATGATTGTAAGTTACTCTGGGTTATTGTGAATACACATAGGAAAGTCCTGATAGATTTATGGGGGGGGGGGGGGGGAGGGATATTCTTTTATCTTCCACTACTACAATTGGAAGATTATCTGATTATCTTCCACATATGAAATAAATCTCATTTATTTGATTCTCATATTTAGTCAAAATGTGTATATTATTGTCAGTTTGGTATAATTTTGATGATCTTGATACTCATGAAATTTGTCTAAATTTGAATTAAATTTTTCCTCACATACTGTCATATTTCCTTAGACACTGCCTTAGGTATTAATTAGCACATTATTACTATAGAGGAAAAGTACAAAGGTCAGACTCAAATTATCAAGTACAAAAATTAGCATATTGAAAAATGTCACCAGTTGCAAATAAATCAAGATGTTTAATTTCATTTCATCAGCAAAAATTCCCTTTGCCACCTAAGGTAACAAATTCACAGGTATGGGGAATTAGGTCATGGACAAAATTATTTTTTGCACAAGAGGGGTCACAAATCCACCTATCACACTTCTGTGAAAAGGTAGACTTGCTTTGAGCACTTTAATAGGGTTAAGATAATTTCAATCTGCTTCCTTCAGTTGTGAAGGAGTGGGAAAAATATTCATTAAATTAAGATATTAATGCAGTACCTAAAACAGCATCTTTCACTCATAATTAAAAGCATCAAAAAACCCTCAAGAATATAAATAAATAAAACGTTATATTTAACATCTACATTAAAAGTAAAATTGATCTGACACAATGTAATTATTTATGTGGAGGAGAAATTCTAGGCACTCACCCTGAAATTGGAGTAAAAAAAAAAATGAAAAAATAGACAGGATGGATAGATTTAGAAATTAAATATTTTCTATTGAAGTAATAGTGATAAAAAATAATCTAGATTAATATAACAGAGACAAAACCTAGATCTAAAATTAAAATTCAAAAATACAGAGTTGGAGCTCCCAACTGCCAAAGCTAGAAACAGTTGGGCTACTAAGCATTTGTATTTTTGCTACACTCCCACGAATCATATACAGGGGTAAAAATGAATAAAATAAATATCCCGATTTCATAATGATATAAATAACTATTTAAATTCATAAATATAAGAAAGGACACCCCTTCCCCACAAAACATTACCACTAGTTCATGTACAGAGAATGAGGGTGCCGTGGTCTGAATTGTGTCCCCCTAAAATTCCTACGTCAAAGCCCTAGCACCCAATGTGACTGTACTTGGAGGTAGGGTCTATAGGAAGTCATTAAGGTTATAAGAGGTTTTAAAGATGGGGCTCTAATCCAATAGAACTGGTGTCCCTATTAGAAGAGGAAGAGGCACCAGAGATGTCTCTCTCTCCGTGCTCACACAGAGAACATGTGAGGACACAGGAACAAACTCTATTGGTGCCTTGATTTGGGACTTCTAACCTCCAGAAGCCTGAGAAAGGGCATTAGTATTGCCTGCGCCACCTGGTCTGTGGTGTTTTGCCTTGGCCGCCAAGCAGGTTGAGACAGAGGAGAATGGAAAGTCACCATTAAAACCACCACAGTAATCCTTGCCGCGGTCAAGACCCACTGATAGATGCTAAAATTAGGGAGCACAAAGTTTGAGACACGGCATCTTTGCACAGTCTAAAAACATCTTCAGCAAATATACATACCCATTAAATATAAAGAAAAAAGTAATGAAAGTAGAGAAACCTGGCAGACAACCACCTTAACCAAGCGAATGAATGAATGCCTGGATGATACCACATATGAATGGAATCATGAAATTATTTGTCTTTCTGTGGCTGGCTTATTTCACTTAGCATCGTGTCTTGCAGCTACAGTGACATTTCGTTCTAGCAGGAGCAGCTAATCCCACTTGGCTCTTCTCCCAGCCCCTTGCACCAGCCTCATTATGCCTCTCAGAAATGTCAGCATCAATTTTGGTGCTTTCTCCTCAGATGTCTGGCTCCACATCTAAGGTTCTGAGGCCATAAGAGCAGCCAAACAGCACCCCCTCCTCAGAGATCTGAGTCTCAGCTTTGTTCTAGCTGTCATCCAAGCATCTATGTTTCAAAATTACAAACTGTTCCTCTTTTTCCCTCCGATTAACTTCTTTCTGCCCTGATTCCCAAAGTGCTACCATTGTGTTCTTCTTTTGCCCTTTGTTTCCTAATAATACCCAGTTAATAATTCTTGATAGTAAATTCTCTCTCTGTTGAAACAACAGATACGTTTCTGTATCCAGACTAGACTTTCACTGATACATATTCTATTTCTATGATAATAATATCGAGATAGATTATAGTAATCTAGTCTTGAAAAAATTTGGATACCATCAGCCGTGGACTTGCTGTAAGATTATTTTTGCCTGTTTTACTTTTGCTGATACACAGTCAGCTCCAGACCATTACGTGTGTTTTGTGACGCATTGAAGGGAAATTTTATCTGAAATACGAAGGAAATGTTGTCATAAAGCATCAGTTTATTTATCAGCAATAGTTCATTGCTCTTCTTCACAATTCATCGCATCCAACAGATTTAGAAACAAAATATTCTTTATAATGTTGGATATTGTAAAATTTGCAGCTCTTAACTTATTTCTCAATTTATCAGGATAAATAACCTTTATCAAGAGAATTTCCAAAAAAAAAGGCTCTATAATTTCATTACTAAAGGTTTACCTATGGTACTTTAGAGTACATAAAGGTACTTTCTAACTGCTACTTCGCTCTGAAAAGTACTTAAATTGTCAACCTGAGATGAGGCCCTCACAGCAAATGTTTGGCCGCATTGTGGCCACTTGTTGGCCACATTCTTTATGCTAAAGTGATGGCTTTCAGGCTGATTGAATGCTTTATGTTTATAAAATCCTGACTCAAACTCCAAAAAGTTTGTCATCATTACTTGGTAAAAATGCTATAATAACCTGAAGACAAAAAAAAAACCACAAAACATCCTATTTCATTTCTGCAATTGTTATTGACTTTTACAAGTAACCATTCTGATAATGGCAGTTTAAGTTCATTTTCACTTTTGTTCTTGGATTTTTAAGGGGAAAACACAAATGAAACTAATTGTCTCCAAGATATTATTTCATATAAATGGAGTCATGGTTGGCCTGTATATATTTTAGGCATCATAACTGCAGGGCCTGTGGATTAAGTTTGGCCCTTACTTGTTCTATCTTGTTGTTTTTCAATCTGTTGAACCATTTTGGAGAATTTTAGGTAAAAGTGGAAGAAACATTTTTCAAATTGGCCAAAATAATAAGGAAGAATATTATCGCACAGAAAAGAAAGTCAGGAAATAGCGTGGATTTAGGGTCAGTTGACCAGTGGCTGGAAGATCGATCACATCAAGTTCCCAATATTTTGTAATTAAATATTTGAGTTTACACAGCTGGTTGGCTCGGCCAATAATTGCTTCAGGGTATTTTATGTGCTATTTTATTTCTGGTTGAGAGTGGAATGGAATTAATCCTTAAGCTAATCAAACCTCAGTTCAAGAGCAGAACTTCAGCTTTTCCAAGGCACTTGGGTCATGAGTGTGTGTGTGTGTGGTTGGGGGGAGGAAGAAAAAATAGATTTCAGAATGATATCCAACACTCTTAGGAAGGAGAAAGGGGAGAATGGATTTTGGGTAGGCAACCATCTATTATTAACCTTTAAACACCAGAAAATTATAAATATTAATCTATATTTTTATAGTATTTTGAAAAATCAAAACTCTGGTAAATTCCTACAAGGAAACAATTGGCCAGAACTTCAAAACAAGGAACCCGTGACCCCTTAACCAGGACACCCTCTTGGGTAAGGTCTGTATTCCTCACTGCTTTTACTTTACTTGTTTAATTGTTGACTGGCTTTGCGAATCAACTGAATTTATGGCTCATGTTGAACTTTAACTATATTCCATAATATATGTTTCTTTTAACTTCCCTTGGACATTTTGTATTCTAATTCCTAATTCATGTGAGATTTTTCTTTCTAAGTGAAGACTCAAGATCCAATAAAGATCTTTAAACATCATTGTTTTCAGTATTAATGTTGTGAGATAAACACTGAAACTTCTGATTTTACTTCCAAAGTCAAGTTTGCTAAGAATAATAACCTCATGTGAAATTTATGGTATTCAGTATTGAAATTTAGACTTTTTTCCAAAGCAAAATCAGCATTTCAATTACACACATAATTTTTTGTTTCTTTATTCAGCAATCCACTGTAAAATTTCTACATGATTTACAAATTTGTGTTCCTTACATTATCATGCCGTTCTACTTTTTATCTAATATAAAGAATAAATGAGCAAATAATTAAAATGAAGTTAACGATTATTTATATACAACTATGAAATCTAAAACTTGAAGTATCCTGAAAGATATGTATAACTCATCAAATGTAAGAGTTTTATATTTATGTGTAATTTTAGACCATGGTATAATAATATTACTATAACACTATTACGTATGCCAATGTTTTAAATCTTATTTTCCTTAAATACAATATTTTCCTTTTTATGCCATGCTTGCAATTAAAATTACTTAAGCATTGATGATTTTAAAATCCATTTCTCATCAAGGCTATGATAGAAAGTTGAAAATAATTTCCATTTTGTAGGTCCAAAATTGGTCACCCAAAAGCATTCAGAAAATAATTTGCAATTGTTGTTTCAGCAACAGTTTTTTAAACAAACTGCTTTCACAAAAGGTGATTATTTTTCCACATTGCTTAATATTTTGCTTTTCCATGTCCTACAATCAGATGCAACGCTTGTTCAGGAAGAAAAATGACTTGTGATTTGAATAAAATACGATATTTTATAATGATAATGTTCTGGTGAAAAAAAGAAGAAAAATAACAGGTGCTAACTCCCCACAAAACCCATTTAACCAAGAACGTAACTCAACCCAGTATGAAGTGGAATGCTATGCTTACTCTTGCTAGCTCGTTTTATCACCTCCCCAGGAGGGTGAATACTTATTGTTGGAAAAGTGAGCATAAAATTATTATGGGTTAAAGTTAGGCTCATAGTTGTGTAAAGGCTCTTAAGGCTTCTATCAAAGTGGTATGTTTCCTTAAAAAGAACACCGGGAAGCAAAATTCTTGCAGCCTTATATAGTTCTACTCCTTCTACAAAGCTACTTTGGATCTTTCACTCTATCCAGAAATCCATTACATAAATAGGCCATTCTTATACAGGTTCAAGTCACCAAATATTCTCCTGAGAATTTTTCCTGAAAAAAAGTTCAAAGTGCTGTTAATTTTCCTTCAGAAAAATTAAAGAGTGGTAGGTTTAATGGTCAGATAAGTTTAGGAAAGATGAAGTAAATTAAGTCAGTATTATGAATCCCAAGAATGGGGAAACTCTCTCTGTATCTGTTTCTGCACTTTTCATCACGAGTGCCTTAGAATATACTCCTCTCTCACGTTCTTAAGATGTTCCATATTGCTATTGCAAGATTTTTTATCTTCATGCATTTTAAATCTACACAGTTTTCACCGAGACAGGAAATTCCAAGAAGCACATTTTCTTGGAGATGTTAGTTAACGTTTAATGGCATGAAAGTGGCCAGTGAACTGTATCTTGACAGTCTGTCCAACTCTCAAATGTAATGACATCACCCAAGAAATACTGAGAAGATTTTAAAGTTATATTTTGAGTAGAACAGTGCATTCTTTTAGAAACTAGTTTTGTGAGATAACACTGATTAGCAACAAATATTTATGTTGGAGTTTGTAGATAGGATAATGATATTATTTTCTCTTCATGTCTGAGACAGACTCAGACAGAGGACTATTCTGACAAATGGAATTTGGCTTTGGTCCATAAGCCACCCTCTGGGGCCTAATATTCCCTCACATTTGTCCTTTGGGAAATCCCATCTGAAACTAAATTAGAGAACAAAAACAAAAGACCTAAATTGCAGAGCAGATTTACCAGAAAAGTACGAAGGGAGTTAATTTACTGCCTCATACTTACTTGGTCTGTTGGCCCAAACAGAGAAGGATGGGCCTTCGCATCTGCCTGATGAAGAAAAACTTGGATCCTCTTCTGTTGTAATTGCTGGCTAGATGGTGGAGTAAGGCAAGGCCCACCTGCTTTTGAAGCAGATAGTTTTCAAAGGGTCTGAGCCAGGCAAAAATCACTTTCTTTGCCCAGTCTCAATAAATCAAGGAAAAATTTAAGACAAGCAAAAATACAATCTTCTAAAGAATAGGTTAGGTGATGGGGTGGGGGAGAGGAAGGGCAGAAGATACCTTTCTATAATAGTTTGACATCTTGTATTTTCTTTCAAATATTTCTAAATACCTAAATTTTAGTGTCGGGTACACCAAATGTTTAGATAGTCATCTATAATTTTAAATATTAATAAATTTAACATGATATATTTATAGGAAAAATTTAATAGCAAAGCATTTTGGCTAAGGTCATTTAACAAATGGGGTGGGAGCTCTCAAATACTTACAGTCTGTGATATACAAAGCTCAAGTTGTGTTTCATGTTGGTTTAACGATGTTTTACTATCATAAAACTACTGAATAACACATGAAACATTTATCTAAAAAGTTGTTTATAGAAAGTAACTCTCAGGAACTCAGATTAATAGATGTAGCAAAAGCAACAACCACAGAAATATGACTATATTGAAAATATGAATGTCTATAGGTGATAAATGTACTTGAGTCAGTACATATAAAATAAACTATGTCATACATAAGCAATAAACAATTTCTTATGTATTATGTAAGAAATATTTTGCTATTTTTTCATAAAACAGTTTCTTTTTCTTCAGAAAGTTCAAATTTTGATTGAACAACTGATCCTTTTTTATTTTTTAACATTTTATTCATTTTTGAGACAGGGAGAGACAGAGCATGAACGGGGGAGGGTCAGAGAGAGGGAGACACAGAATCTGAAACAGGCTCCAGACTCTGAGCCGTCAGCACAGAGCCTGACGTGGGGCTCGAACTCACGGAATGCGAGATCATGCCGCCGAAGTCGGCCGCTTAACCGACTGAGCCACCCAGGCGCCCCTCCATTTTTATTTAAAGACAAGGACTTTGTTGTACAATGAGAATGGGTTTCAACTATAATAGGCATGGTTTTTAATTTTTAATTTTATATAAAAAATGCATTGTTTAATACCAGGCAAAATCTGTGATTTCATGTTAGGTATACAAACTAATGTTTTCCATTCATTTTCCATCAGAGTTATATATTTATTTGTAGTAATTCCTATTAAGTGAATTTAGGACTAAAGACTTGGACACTTTGGAGTTGAATCAAGTTCTGCCATTTTTAAGCAGGATTGTGTAGAAGTAAAATATGTGACTTTGGAGTCAGGCAGCCTTAGTAGACTCCAAATGAATATCATTTTTAATTACTTTAAATTGTTTTACCACAACCGGCAGATTTTGAAATTGGTAAGGTCATTTTAAAAAATCAATGTGTTCTTCTTCCACAACACATGTAAACACCACATTTACAACGAGAACACGTGTAAATAAAGCTAGAAATTTTCAAAAAGAGATTTTTAGTTAAAGCTGGAAGCATTTCAAAAATTAAAATTTTATTTCAAATTAAAGTCTTTATAGAAAGAAATAAGATGGATCTAGCACATGGTCTGAAATTTCTTCTCTTGAAATTACTGCTCAAGGGCCTATGATTAATGAAAATCCCACGGAAGACATATCAGGGAGTAGGGTCTTATTGTACGAGCAAATGCCTGGGGTTGGGCTGCGGAGGTTCGGCGAGGCATGATGGGAAAGGGAGTGTGGCGATGGGTTGGTGTGCAAACGAGAGAGCAGCTGATTTTTGCTTTTCTTCCACTTGTATATGCATTTAGAAACGCGTTTAATAGTAAAGGTGAATAAGTTTAAATCACAAAAATAGTCTAAATTTGTTTTAATATTTTAGTACCTGCACCCTCTTGCACGTACATGAGAGTTTATTTATTTATTTATTTTTAATTTTTAAAAATGTTTATTGATACTTGAGAGAGAGAGAGAGAGAGAGAGAGAGAGAGAATGAGCGGGGGAGGGGCAGAGAGAAGGAGACAGAATCCAAGCAGGCTCCAGGCTCTGAGCTATCAGCACAGAGCCCCGTGGGGGGGGGGGGGTGGGGGGGGGGGTTCAGGGCTCTAACCCACAAACTGTGAAATTACCCAAGCCAGTCAGACGTTTAACTGACTAAACCACCCAGGCAGCCCCCAAAATTGTTTAAATTTTTAAAAAATGATAATTTAAATATCCTCCTACAATTCAGTTAGTTTTTTTGTTTTAAAGAAATTAGAGAAATTTAAATTGAATTCTCTTTCTTTGAGAGAGAGAGAGAGCATGCGAGCAGGGGAAAGGAGCAAAGAGAAAGAGAGACTCTTAAGCAAGGTGCCACCCTCAGCGCAGACCTGGGCATGGGCTTCAATCCCACGGCCCCAGAATCATGACCTGAACCGAAATCAAGAGTCAGACACTTAGCTTGAGCCACCCAGGTGCCCTTCAATGAATTTTTGGTACGTCAGTAATAGATTAGAAAAGAAGTTAATGCTCTTGGTATGTTTAGTTCCACGGGCCCATGGGATGTATGTTCGTGTTGTTTTGCCCGAGGGTTGGAAAGCTGTACCGAAATGCGCTTGACTTTGCTTGCATTTTGTGACTGATGGAATATCCTGGTGAAATTCCTGGTAGACACCAACACACCTGCTGTAGCTGGCGAGTGCACTCATACTGTGGACTTTATATGCCCTGAACTTCATGTCACTGATACACTTGCAGAGTGAAATTTTTACATAGTCTGTAACCCTGAAAAGTTTAGGGTTAGTCTACCTTAAATTTTTTTCTTTCTGGCTAATTTTAAAGACTTTTAGGAGCATTTCAGAGTATTCTGAGAAATTAATTTCTCCATTATTTTAAAATGGAAGTTAGGTGATGAATATATATGATTGTGTTCATAGAATAACAAAGAAAGTGATTAAACAATATATAATATCTAAATTAAAAAAAAAATTCCCCTGAGACCATTAAGTGACAGCTAACAAAATTTGCTTTTGCTAACAAACCTTCCCAACCAGTTTTTTGGATAGCATTTGTTGGGTGCTAACTATGTCAATATTGGATGCTAATAAATCCTGTTAATGTATTTACTCATTGAATTCTTGAAAAAAAAATTATGGGATAGGTAGTCCCAAGTTCCCGTTGTACAGATGAGGAAAATGAGGCATAGAGGTTAAACAACTTGCCCGAAGTCATAAGGCTAGGAATTGGTGAGCCAGGATTTAAACATAGACAGTTGGACTTCAGTTTTTACATTATTAATCTTTACACTGCACTGAAATGTGATAAGAAATGAAACAACATCTTTAGACTTGTTTTTCTTTGTCAAGTTATTCTAAGCAAATAAACATCTTGGATTCGAATGTGGGATACTAAGATACCTAATTAAACTGTCATTTATTTTTTAAATTTACTCAAAATCTACTCTTGGCGTTATAGTCCTGTCTTTTGTGGCATCTTATTAAGTAAGAGTATGACATGTTAAGTGGTATTTCCTGCCAGTTTAAAATTTCCAGAAAAAGAATTCTTTTTAAGATTTGATTGAGACACAGTATCTATTGTCAGTAGTTTCAATTGTAAATGTTAAGTGAGAACAAATGCTTGTACTTTTAATGTCTTTGAAATTACCCATTAAGACTATCTTTATATTCTAACAAGCTTTTCTAAGTGAAGCAGGTAGTTTACAGAACTGGTTCAGGAAAACTAGGAATGCCTTGGTCTCCAACTTTGACATTCAATACTGTAAGTCCTAGAGCTAATTAATTGCAGACTAATTCCTGTGAATTTATATTCATGCTTTCATGTTGTACTTTTAACCATTAACATCATAAGAGTTAATAACAGATTCCAAATGACTAATACATAAGACCAAATTACCTTTTATAATAAAGGCAAAGGCGGTAAAACCATGTACCAAGGCTTAAAATCATTAGTGTTTAGTTTAATTAACTACGGACCAATATAATAAGTAAAACGTGCCATCTTCCGGAAGTTTAATCTTAGACTAAACCAAACTGAGTGGATTTGCTTAGTTCAGATAACATCCAACAAGTCTGGCATAAATGTGCCCTGTGCTTTAACGAAGAAGGTTTGTTGTGAAAGGTAGAGGAAGCATTCTGACGCTGTGAACTAGGGTGGGGTTGCTGCATTCTCCCAAATAGCTCGTAACACAGCTATGCTTTATGGATTTGTGAGCACACTTTAATATTCACATGCCTGTGACCATATGCTCCAGGACCCGAATGCCTGGAACACAGCAACTGCTCAACAGTCATTTTTGAATAGACAAAAGAAAAACAGAATGCAATTAATTAATCTTTCCATGGTTTTTATTAGGAACGATAATTTCCATGTTGGAAATGATTACACAGAGTAATTAAGAGAAAGCTCAAAAGAGAAGAGAAACACGTCAGATAACAAACAGCTCTTTCAAATGAACGCAGGAATAGGTAGATTTAATTTTTAGGTGCTAAAATAATTTCTTCTCTGAAGTCTATTTCTTTTTCTTTTTTTTTTTTTAATCTTTTTAAAAACTGTTTATTTATTTTTGGGAGAGAGAGACAGAGCGTGAGGGGGGAGGGGCAGAGGCAGACACAGAATCCAAAGCAGGTTCCAAGCTCTGAGCTGTCAGCACACAGCCCGATGTGGGGCTCGAACCCATGAACCATGAGCTCATGACCTAAGCTGAAGTCGGATGCTTAACCGACTAAGCCATGCAGGTGCCCCAAAAGTCAATTTATTTTTCTTACTAATGTACCAACTTCATCAAAAAATGACATGGAAATTTTAAAAATTTATATTTCTATTCCTCACTTCTCAAATTTTGAATTTAGTTTGAGATGGAGGTCCAGGAATCTTTATTTTGTCAAAACTTCCCAGATTTCAGAATCACGGAAAGTATGAAGCAAAGGGCTCAAGATTTGCTTTGCTCAAATGGAAATCACATTAACCCCGCATGATTTAAAGAAATGTTGAAGCATTCTCACTGCCTCACGTTTGTCATAAAGTGACTGACCGTACATATTCTGTCTTCCGCTATAGTTTCTCCCGTGTTTGAAGCAAAAGGTCCAAAGGTCCCATATTTTGACAGCAATTTCTATTGGTAGTAAAAATTAGAGATTCTCAAGTTAAGTCTACTTTTCAACATTAAATTCCCATCTCTATAGTAAGTTTTTTCTGTACTAAATTGTCTCCTTTCCGTAAAGCATGGTGGGGAACTACGGGACATTGTTGCCTTGATATACAAATGGAAAGGGATGTGAGATTTTAGCGTTTTAGCTTGTCAAATGTTTTTATAGCTGCTGAGAAACAGACATTTAGATATTGTTCTCATGACTGTAAGTAATAAAAATGGTGAGTTCAAGTTTCCGAGAACTAACTTATCATGAACAATAGCACTTCCCAATTCATTCGCCTCGTATTCAATGCTCCATTTTACTTCAAGTGCACCTTGCTATTTACACCACAACTTTACATCTTTTTAAGATACTCCACAAATATTATTTAATTTCTTCATGTAGGATTTCTATAAGTGTACATGTCTTATTCCTCTATGAAAATAAATCATTATTATTATAGAAAAGGAAGGAAACGTAAGTAGATTGTAGCATAAGCCTCCAGCAACTTACGTCGTTAGTAGGGAAGTGTTCTGGTAATTGTCATTATAGCATAGAGGTATTTGTTTTTTTCCCTTTGGAATCACAGAACAGTAGTGAAGTTTTGATAAAAGTAAGCAAATGTTGGTGAATTTGCGGAATATCACTAAAAATATTTTTATTTCTAGCAATCAGATATAGAAGCCATTTTGTGACGTGTTTGATTGCACGATAGGCTTTCTGTAATTTTTTTAAACATTTTATTTTATTTTTTAAGAGACAGGGACAGAGCACGAGCAGGGGAGGAGCAGAGAGAGAGAGAGAGAGAGAGAGAGAGAATCGGAAGCAGGCTCCAGGCTCCGAGCTGTCAGCACAGAGCCCCACGCAGGGCTTGAACCCGTGAACTGCGAGATCATGACCTGAGCTGAAGTCGGACGCTCAACCGACTGAGCCACCCAGGCGTGCCTGCTTTCTGTATTTCTGAAACAGTTGAGCAAATTATTTTTTCTGTGTCTATAGAAAACAGTGAGACGCCCTTTGAAGTCCACTTTGTGTCCTGCTTTGTTATCACTTATGGCCTTTGTTATTTAGGTCTCGTATTAAAAATTTTACATGAATACCATCATAAAGCCTATTTCTCAGTATTTCTCAAATGAGATTGCACAGTATTCTGCTGTTGAATTGCCATTATTCTTCATCCACGTCGTCAAATAAAAATGAATGGAATAAACTTAAATGTATATTACTAGGCAAAAGAAGACAATATGAAAAGGCTGTATACTGTACGATTACAACTGTATGACACTCTGGAAAAGACAAAACTATGGATACAATAAAAATATCAGTGGTTGCTGGGGCAGGGGAGAGGGAAGGGGTGAACAGGTGGAGTGCGGAGAATTTTTAGGGCAACAAAAATACTCTATATGATGTTATAATTGTGCAGATATGCCGTTATACATTTGTCCAAGCCTATAGAATGTACAACACCAAGAATGAACCCTAATGTAAATTATGGACTGTGGATGATAACGATGTTTCAGTGTAGATCCATCAGTTGTAAAAAATGTACCACTCTGATTGGGGGTTTTGACAATGGGGGAGGCTTTGCATGTGAGGGAGCAGGGGATATATGGGAAATCTCTGCAATTTCTGCTCAGTTTTACGGTAAACCTGAAACTTACCTAAAATATAAAGCTTATTTAAAAATGAATGGAATGCTAGTATATAAGATTTTTCCAATTTCATTGTAATTTCACTATTTTCCACTGTGGTAACAAATGATGTCTATATTGTAAATTTGGATAATAAGCAAGCCCTTTGACAGAATAAAGGAATATATTTTTCCAAATAGTAGCAAAAACGATGGATTAATTTGTTGTTCTATTCATAAAGAAAATACAGTCAAAGCAAAGATATCATTCAGACAGATTGGAGTTATACTCAAATCAGATACTTATGTTTGATTTTGATACAAATTTTCTGTACGGAAATAAAAAGTAGTTTTTATTATTCCTTCAAACGATTTTGAAAAATTCAACCACAACTTCCTCCTTAAAACTGATTGCAACAAGTCAGGATAGATGTTCTGAACAGGATAGATCTTCCAGTCATATTAATTCACCATGCAAGAATATGGGACAAGGGTGCATATTTTTGTGGGGCCGCCCGTTACAGTGACACACATATTCAGAGGCGGCATCATCAGGACAGATCATGTTCCTGGGAACAAGCCACCCTAAACCATACTTCTGGAGTTGCCGCCATCTTTGCCTACTAGAATCTCACCTTGATAAACTCACTCATGGATATCTGTCTATATCTCAAAGCTGTTCAAGAATGACTCTGGTTATTGGCTGTGTAGATAGATGTACCCAAGCCTCGCAACCTAAGAGGTGATATGGTTTGAGGACTCTAACCCGGTAAGAATGCTCTGTGTTGGACGGTGACTACAGAATCTATTCTGATCCTCTTTCTTGGACATTGTGATGTCTAGAGAGGGCAGCAAAAGTAAGAGCTGCATGTAAACATGAGTTATTGGGGCAGAAACTGACAGGGCGCTGGTTTGTAAGCAGAGTGGAGTCACTGGAGTGGGAAGGAAGGGGAAGCTGGCTTTCAAAGGGATGATGAAACAAACAAGCACTTTTTGTTCATCCAAGTTGTCATTGTCTCTTGAATGTTACAAGTGGTCCTCCAGTCCTCCACAGGCTCAAACGGTTTCCTCAATTTCTCTAATTTCTGGGATACAGTTAATAAATCTCTGTCTGGTGACCCTGGCATGCCCTGCTCCTTGTAAAGTGAAAGATTCTATCCCAGTGGTAAAAATGAAAGTAGTAAATGAAGTCTGTACTGGGACAGCATACATTCTAACAGTTGGGCAAAATCACACCATACTTACTATTAAAGTTTAGCTGTATGATGCTTCTAATGTACTATAGGAAGCAATGATTATATTTTTGCAAAAATTATATGAGTAGTATTAACTGTTATTAGTTGAAATAACAGCCCTTTTTATTACAACAGATATTTGTTTAAGAAGCTTACAAAGAAAACTAACTAGGAAATCTTGAGAAGGGATTTTATTATCTATGCTATATTAGAATGGTTATTATTTGAATTACAATATATACTTTAAAATTCCCTCTTGGAAATTTAAATAAAGGAGACAAATAGTCATTTTCTCCATGGGCTCTCATTAACTGAAGATTAAATACTTTTGCAAACCTTCAGTATATTTGCAGTTAAAACTTCATGTCACCACAAGAATTGATAAACAGAAACACATACAGAATATGCAAAGTGATTTTGAAAGTACCTATGACTTTTCGTTAGGTATTTACGACTGACATTTCAACCCACACAGGCAATTAAGTAACAAGAGTACTAAAAGAAAATCTTCATCTGAATCATCTACATATTTTGGCTATTTTCAGGGATCTAGTATGCAGTTTCCATAGCTCATATTAGTTGGCAGATTGCCTCAGTTGTATTCAAGTTTAATAAATGTGGGATCCCTGGTCTGCATTTTTTGTCCCTTCCCCATCTTGCCATATACTCCCATCCCATCCCCTTTCCTGAAAAATGTCTTTTAAAGAATCTACTCAATTATGCAGATGCATTTTGTCCCCTGGACAAGATTGATAGCTTTCTTTGGTACCTACAATCAACTTGAACTCTGGTAGAATCTAGATCATTTTTTAATAAAAGATGATATCTGTTTTAATTTATTTTGCTTATAAATTCAACTTAGGGATATAGCACTCTACTCTTTTTAGATAGAACTGGCTAATTCAGGTCATATGAAAATATGTTTCCTTTTCCTATGTTACACCACTCTGCGGATTTCAAAGCATTTTACAAAAGTGACTAATTCACAAACCCAGATCTGTTATACACATGTTATACTGGGAAAACAAGAACAAAAACAATAAGAGCCCTACAAATATATAAAGGTTAGATATATGCTGGCATTTTCACTATAAATTCAAGAAATCCACACACAAGAAAATGAGAACCTTAAAAATGCAGGAAAGTGACAAAAAGCTAATAAAGTATTACTGCCAGATTTTCTTTTTTAGCTCATTTTTTTTCTTTCCAGTCCTGAATGTACGGACTAGTATATTTGACTAGTTTAACATCCTGGAAATACTATGCATGCCCAGAATCCTGTTTTATTACTTATAGATTTTTTTATTGACCCCTACCATTTTCACATATTTACTCAATAAAAAAATAATGTCTCACATATGAAGACTATTTACCAGGGGAAATTTATATTTGCTCCAATAGTATTTTAATATGTTGCTACTTCCTTTCAAATATTTGTAAAGACTGCAGTGCATTCTTGAGATATATGTCCTCAGCTATTCTTTTTGGATTCTGTCCAACAGTTATTGAAAGTTGGAACATGATATCAAGCAGAAAACGTTGCCTTATTGTACTCACAGATTGCTATTTTGTGTCCTGAAATTCCACTCATATGAAAATTGGAAAAAAAATTCCCTCAGAACATTCAAAATATTTATTCTGAAATGCTGCCAGTTCTCAAGGTACGAAATGTATTCCATCTTTAATCAGAGGTAAAATACTAGTCTTTCTTTCAGAATTAATCAAATTGCCTACTTTTTCTGGGAATTTGTGATCATAGAGAAATTAAAGATCTTCATAAACCAGAAATATTATCAAAAGTGTATTCTTTTGCATCCACTTAAGTTATCCTAGTTAATTAAATGGAAAAATAACTTATATAAACATTTTCCAAAGTAAACATCATGTTAACTTATGACATGTGCAATAATGGCTAGGTATCAGGGCTGTTAACATTCCCTGACAGCCTTGGACATGAGTGTTTTGGCTTCCATAGATCTCTCTTGCAAAACATTTTCAATTAATAATAATTCCCCATTTTCATGTCACCAACTCAATAAAAAATAGATTGAGCATATTAAATAGTAAACTATTTTAATGGCACCAGGGGAAAAATAGTAAAAATCACTCTATAGAAACATAGACAAAAATATAGTCTACTCAATACCAAGATATTAAAATAGTTCTATTGTTCCTTCAAAACTCCTCTTAAGTAAAACTCTGGTTGAAATTTCATTCTTAAAGGCAGTACCTCGGTGTAATGAGGTGGGAGGTGTTGAGGACAGGTGAAAGCACCTGGGATCTGAGGTCACCTTTGCAGCTCACCAGTTCTGTTTTTTTTGTTGTTGTTGTTTAATGTTTATTTATTTTTGACACACAGAGAGAGACAGAGCATGAGCGGGGGAGGGGACAGAGAGAGAGAGGGAGACACAGAATCCGAAGCAGGCTCCAGGCTCTGAGCTGTCAGCACAGAGCCCAACGCGGGGCTCGAACTCACAGACCGTGAGATCATGACCTGAGCTGAAGTCGGTCGCTCAACCGACTGAGCCACCCAGGCGCCACAACAGCTCGCCAGTTCTGATCCCGCGACTACTCACTAAACATCTTGAAGGTTTGGTTTGCTTGTTTATAACATGGACATAATAATAGCTACCTTGCACGGTGGTCGTGAGGGTTAGCGACGATATACATAACTGACCAGTACTTGGCACGTCAGTACATTGCACTTCAAGCCGTGTAACGGAAGAAGCAGTTGACAACTGAAGATGTTGACCAAACTCCGTCGTTCTCTCCACACATCCTGCAGCTCCTCGGTGAGATTCTCAAGTGTGACTGCAGTTTATACCATCACCTGTCTTGAATGCTTAATAAGTAATAACTACCAGGCTGAGTTATTTTAAATGACAGTTTTTAACATTTATTCATTTTGAGAGACAGAGAGAAACAGAGCACGAGTGGGGGAGGGGCAGGGAGAAGGAGACACAGACTCCGAAGCAGGATCCAGGCTCTGAGCTATCAGCGCAGAGCCCGTTGTGGGGCTCGAACTCACAGACCATGAGATCATGACCTGAGCTGAAGTCCCACGCTTAACCAACTGAACCACCCAGGTGCCCCTAAGTGACATTTAGTGAAAACAGTTGTTGCCTTGCTGGGTTTCCATGGAAAACATTTTATATGAAACCAAGTATGGTATTAATGTTCTTTACAGCTACTTTTTTTTTTTTTTTTTTTTGGCTATAATATGGAGACACAAAGGGAGAACCGTCTGAAAGCACATTTATGCAATTGAATGATGATATATCATCATAACTTTTCTAATTAGTCAAGGCTTTCAGTGATTCACTTAGACCCCATTCTTTAGTTAATCAACTTTGGGACTAAAGAGCAAGTATGAAATTATTACCTGCCTTTTAGGAACATATTTACATTTTTCAGAGTCATTGAAGAGGCAATGTAATAATATAATAATAGTAGTAAATATTTGGCTTAATATTTTTAATGGATTCTTAAAAACCTTAAGAAGGTTTTGAGACTTAAAATGGATTCAAACTGCATAGCTTAGAGATAATTGGTATAGAGTATTCCTTGTAGAAAATATCTAGTGTATTCTAACACAGTGAAAAGTATCAGAATTATTCTAAATCAATTTCAGCATTCCATTGGCTTTTTTCCAGATTTCATGCAGGCTCTCAATATAAACTTGAACACTATGTATCTTACATAAGCCGCAGATTTTTGTAATAGCTAACCCATAGTTTAGTCATAAATATTAAATAAACAGCACAGGGCAAGTCTCCCTGACACAGTGTAGGTTCCCCCTAAAATGTTAATTTCCTCCAGCCTCTGTTAACATCAAGAGCATTTATTTCTTTTCTTTTTTTTTTTTAAGTTTATTTATTTATTCTGAAAGAGAGAGAGAGAGAGAGAGAGAGAGAGAGAGAGAGAGAGAGAGAGAAAACGAGCCAGGGAGGGGCAGAGAGAGAGAGAGAGAGAGAGAGAGAATCCCAAGCGGGCGGGCTTTGCACTGTCAGGGCAGAACCAAACACCAGGCTCTAACCCACAAACCATAACATCGTGACCTGAGCAGAAACAAAGAGTCAGATGCCGAACCGACTGAGCCACCCAGGGACCCAAGGAACATTTATTTCTAAGTTAAATTTAAGAAGTTTCATGGAGTTACATAATGAAGAAATGCACCCAATATCATTCACAGACTACTCTTTTGTACATCATGAGAACACTTATAAGGGAATTTAAAAATTTTTAAATGCTCCTTTATCTTATCTCACCAGGGCTTTATCATGCTTCATGAGGCATGAATGACAGTAATTTTTTTTCACTTAGTATTGTGAACAAAAAAAATACTTAGTTTCATTTTAGATAGAATCACTAATCATGCATGTATGTGATACTGTCTCATCTTATTTAAAATATTGATCCCTTTTCCATTTGGGGAATAAATATTTCCCTGAACACTCCTCATAGTTTTGTAGGAAGAGGAAGTCTCAATCTCCTTTTGTGTGGTTCATGCTGGTCTTGTGGAAACAGCAAGCTGGATACATTTGTATGCTCAAAGAGCTAAATTTCTCTTAGGTGGGCTAATCCAAAGTATACACTGGCAGTAGTTAGTAGATTGAAGCTATATTCTCTAACATGAATTTTACAGTATTAGAGGTGATGGCTCGATTTCCATGTGCTCAATTCCTGTCTGTGTCTGTAAACTGGTTCTGAATTTATTTGGTGATAAATGGTATGTTTTCTCTTCTCAATCCCCAACACTACTTTAAAAAGGCCTAAAGGAGTCAGTAACTACTCAAGTTTACACAGCAAATAGGACATTCAAATTGCAAGTCTACACCTTCGTATACAAAGTCCAGAGCTCTTTCCAAAAATATTAGGCAATGTATTTATAGTGCGTTTTTTGTTCACATATGTATATTTTGCCTGGAAATATTATTTCTTGGGCCACTGCTTACTAGCGCTGTGATTTATGGGCTTTCTGAGTCCCAGTGTCCTTTCTACAGTAGAACTAGAAATAAAAATAGCCTCACCAGTCTGTTATAAGGCGTGTGTGTGTATGTGTGTGTGTGTGTGTAGACTATATCAAATATATATGATCAGAAATGTGTCCTCAGAAATGTGACTTTCTTTTTCTCCTTCACTCTATTTGTATAACTTCTAGTCCAAACAGTTTTATTTAAATGTTGAAGTTAGACTATTTAATTAAAATATGTTTCTAGGGGTCATCACTCCTGGAATTATGCATGTTCCTATTATTAATCTATGTAAAACAAAATAATATCTCATTTCATGAATGATTAGAAAAGATCACATAATTTATTTCATCAACTTCTTATTTATTTCTCTTATAATATAAAAGTACTTTATTGACAAATTTTGAATGAATTGTAGTGAAAAATCATTCTGCTACCACTTTAAATGTAGAGGAATTAAACCCTCCTCTGGTAATTACTATTTAAACAAAAAATAGGACGTTGAAAAGAAAATGTCACAAAACATATTTTCATTGAAAGTTTTGTTAATACATGAAAATCTCTTTGTAGAATACATGCAAATGGAGAAGCCACCTCAAGAGATTGGTTGCCAATAACAGTGGGGGGGGGGGGGAGTTTCTAGAAACTCATTAGGTCTAATTGTTTACTCTTTCTGCCTCCATGCCCTTTGTAGTATCTCTCCCCAGTGCAAGTGAGTGTTTCCTTACGCCTTTCTTCTAAAAGATCACGTGCTTTGCTCCGCTCACTAAAATGTGATGGAAGTGGCAATGTGTTAGTTCTGAGCCTAAACCCTAAACACATTCCTGCTTGTCTGGTGTGCCTCGACTATCAGTTCCATGAGAATACAGACCAACTGGTTGAAGTGGGTGAGAAACACGTGGAACTCGGTAATCCCAGCCTACCCAAACCTTAAGTGAGGGGCAACCAGTGTGCAGGACACAGGGCCACCTAGCAAAGCACACCCTCAATCAACCAATCCCCAGCTGGCCTACAGCTCTAAAAGCAAAAATGATTATTATTTAAGTCACACCGAAAGGACTACATTCGAAAAGGGAGTGAAAAGAAAGAAATGCCCTGGGCTTTCTCTTTTCCCACCCTCCTGCCTGTGGCTCCTATTCATCCGGAAGCCAGCTGGGAAGAAAGCACAAGTAAGGCAATCCAGAAGGGTCAGTCTCCCTTGTCACAAAGCAGGGCACAGATAGGTAGGGAAATCATATTAGGAATGGCAGGCAGTTAATTGAGAATGAGCAACATAATAGATATAGGAATCAGGAGTTAGTATTGGGTTTTGACTTCAAAGAAATTTTTTTCCAAGTTACCTCCTTATGCCTTTCTTATTCATTCATTCATATTTTGTTTATTGAAAACGTTTGCAAGTTGGTAGACTTCTGTCCCATGTCACAGGACAGCCTTGGCTTGGGCAGTGGAGACCTTGACTTGTTTAACAGACATATATGTGCAATACACACGTGTTGACAGATTATCCAGTTAATAAACATTTATTGCAACTTATGGCACCTTATTGTTATATCTCTGTCTATATATAGAGAGAGATACATATACAGATACATAGATAGATAGATATAGATATACAGATAAATAGATAAATATATATATTTAAAAATCTATTATTCCTGGATGGATGATATAACATACTTTTAGGGTTGGAATGATGAAATTTGTTCTTAGAAAGTAAGATGCTATGATTTGAGAGGAAATTACATTTATAAGACTAGAAAAACCAAACAGCCGTGTATTTTACCAAAATGCTGTAAGAAATGAGTTAGCATATTGTGGAGTCATATCCAGGATTGAAGAGCACCATGGATTTTGTTTTATATAAGGCTATAAAAACTATTAAAAGATTTTGATAGATCTGCCTTTAAGATATCTTTTGCTTAAATATAGTTTTCTCATTTCCAGCTGAACTGGCCTTGCAAAACTGCAGGGATTATGACCAAGTTCAGGCCATTCATCTCCCACACACTGGTAATTATTAAATGTGGTGCAGTATTGGGCCAGAAGGCACAGCATCCCGATCTTCAACTCGGAGCTTTTCGAAACCTGTTTTTCCTAGCTATTCATTTGAAGACTTTGTTTCTGTTGACTTATTTTCTGGGCATGTTGCCCACTTGGATTCATGCTTATATACTCAAATAACTAAAGGTCTATTTTGGTTTGGGAGGTTGGAACCATGAATTTTACATCTATAATCACTGCATGGTACTGTAATGTTAAAAGTCTTTGAAAAAAAAATAAACAAGTAAAGTATCTATAAATTTGAATAGTTTGCTGCTAACCAGAGCATTGTTTTCAAATATCAAGCCACAGTGAACAAAACTTAAATACAGAGAAAATAATATACTGAAATATGACTCTGTTGAATGTAAACTAAAATGATTAAAAATACAAAAAAGTAAGTGGTATGATGATAATATAATAAATATACAGAGCATAAAAATACTTTACACAATTCTAAATGTCACATAATTCAGACTGCCTTTCAACTTTCACATCATCCAATGGTACTTAATACCAATGATTTCTAAAGATTAATCTTCTTTTATATAAATTGTAATCTTTTCATTAACTTTTCTGTTGGTAGGATTTGTCCCACAATGCCTAGCATCGCATTGTCTTTCAGTTTATGATGGACATGTACTTAATAGATTAAACTTTAGTATTATTTGACTTTGAATAAAGTTAATTTTGGGGTGCTCTAAGTCAGGGTCCAGGTTGTACTTACCAATTGGATAAGCTACCTCAGTTCCTTACATGATTGTAGAGATGTCCATATGGGGAAACAAAAGACGAACAAAGGAAGACCTAAGAACCTTGAACATCCTGAGATAACAAAGTCACAGAATTATGCAGAATTCAAGAGAATTCAGAAGCACTATGTACATGATACAAACAGCTTTTTCAAAGTATCTCCAACATTATTATATATTGAAATATTGAATAAACGTAAAGAAAAAGTGGCCTATCATTCTTGTAGGATTTCATTTCTCATGTACCATTTTTACTTCAAAAAAATCACTAGGTAAAAGAAAACAATAAGTACCTAACTTTTGTTGAAATGGTGTCGTGTCTCAGGATCACATCCAGAATTTCTTTTTCTTCTTAGTATTTATGACTTCTTTCTTAAGATAAGCACTTTTGTATCTAGTGATGTTTGGATTCGTAACAATGCTCAATAAGAAAATTCATCATAGGAATTGGCCAGAGGATTACACAGGGTAAAATTTTACCTTTTGAAGTAGTTTTACTGATGTATGAGCTTGAAATATGTTTGGCCTTGTGGCCTCTTTTCTGTGATACTTACATATCCTTCCATGAAGTAATTGTCTTAATTTCTTAATGAGGTGTGATGATGGAACTAATATCACTGCTAAAGGAGTAAAAGTGCTTTCTTAGGGACAAGAATGAAAAAATTCCTTTCAGTAGTGAATCAATATATTTTCAATTTACAAGACATACAGCAGACTACAGTTCTGACATATCACACTTTCAAGGAACTGGAACTGATCTGAGAAGAAATCACGGGCTCTTTTCAGTATTACCTATACAAATCTAAAGGGGTGTTTATTTTATTTCCAGAGATAAGTTGCATGTCAAATAAATGCTGAGAAATTTTTATGTCTAATCTCCTATGCAAAATGAGTCTTGATAGTTTCTATAAGGACATAGTGAGAAACTTTATTCTTTTTCTGATGGGGGGCAAGTTTTCTCATTTCAAATAATATTTTGACAGTAAATACTTCAGAGTGAGCCAATAAGAGGGAAGTATAACTTTTTGCAGAACAAAGCACATAGATTGATAGGAAACAGATTACAGTTTTTAATATCTGACTTTGCCATGTAGACATGCCTATGTGTCTCTTAGAGCCTCTGCCTTCTAATTCATTTTTCTTAAACCACAAGCAGCACTGTCTCAGTGTGCTGCACTGACTTCTACAAACCTTTACAAATTAACTAGAACTCTAGATAAAGAGTTATGAGAACTCTGCATTATCCATCAATCTCTGTATGTATAAATGGACATTATACACTTGGACAAAAATAATGGACAATTTGGTGCACACATTAAATCTTTATTTTTAGTGAGGACATTGGGAAATAAGTCATTTTTTTCATATAGCAATATTATAAAAAAATATTTTCTCAAAGGAGAATAAATATATTTCTTAAAGGAAAATAAATGAAAGGATATACCAAACCTAGGTTTTTGATATGTATTTCTGCTGATGTAACATATGTTTTTAACAGACTTTAATTTTGTATTCCTGCATGGCTCAGTCAGTTAAGCATCTGACTTTGACTCAGGTCCAGAACTCACAGTTCATAAGTTCAAATCCTACATCAGGTGATTTCCAATCCCCCATTGGGCGAACTCATGTCCCACTTCAGGTGAACATGAGCCTGCTTTGGGTGAGCCCTACTTCTCTTTCTCTCCTCTATCTATCTCTTCTCCCTCTCTCTGTCTCTCTCTGCCCCTCATGGGATTCTTTCCCTCCCTCTCTCTCTATCTCCCCCTCACTCATTTGCAACCTCTCTCTCGTAAAGAGCATATCAGTTTATATACTCATAAATAAATAAATATGTAAATAGACTTTAATTTTTAGAGAAGTTTTAGGTTCACAGTGAATTGAGTGGAAGTTACAGACGTGTCCCATATACCTCCTTCCCCTCCACATGCATAGCCTCCCCCATTACCAACATTTCCCACCAGAGTGCTACATTTGTTATAATTAATGAACCTGCATTGACACATAATTATCACCCAAAGTCTATAGTGTACATTGGGGTTCACTCTTAGTGTTGTACATTCTATGGATTTGGATAAACTTATAATGACATATACCTACCTTTATAGTATCATACTAAGTAATTTCACTGACCTAAAAATCCTCTGTGCTCTACTTACTCATTCCTTCCTTCTCCCTTACCCCTGGCCACTACTGATACTTTTGTTATTTCCATAGTTTTGCCTTTTCCAGCATGTTATATTTTATAAATACATAGTATGTAACCTTTTTAGATTGGCTTCTTTCACCTAGGAATATGCTTGTAAGTTTCCTCCTTGTCTTTTCCCGGTTTGACAGCTCATTTTTTGATATTGAATAATATTGCATTGTCTGAATATATCAGTTTATCCATTCACCTACAGAGTAACATCTTGGTTGCATCCAAGTTTTGGCATTATGAATAAAGTTACTATGAACAGCTGTGTGCAAGTTTCTGTGTGGATGTAAGTTTTTAATTCTTTTGAGTAAATACTAAGGAATACAATAGCTGGATCATTTGGTAAAAGTATATTTAATTTTATAGAAACTGCTAAATTGTCTTCTAAAGTATCTGTACCATTTGTCACCACACTAGTAATGAATGAACATTTCTGTTGCTCTATATCATCACTAGTATTTGGTGTTGTCAGTGGTTTAGATTTGGACCATTTGTAGTTGTATATCATTGTTTTAATTTGTATTTCCTTGATGACATATGATGTGGAACATCTTTGCATATGCATAAATGGCCATCTATATATCTTTTGGGGGAGGGTAGATAAGTTTTCTGACCAATTTTTAAAGTGGGATTGTTTTCTTATTGCTGACCTTTAAGAGTTCTTTGTATATTTTTTGGATAATAATCCTTTATTAGATATGTCTCTTACAAAAGTTTTCTCCAAGTTAGAGGTTTGTCTTTTCATTCTCTTGACATTGTCTTTCACAGAATAGAAATTTTTTTATATTTAAATTCAAGTTAGTTAACATATAGTGTAGTGTTGGTTTCAGGAGTAGAATTTAGTGACTCATCACTTACATATAATATCCAGTGCACATCTCAACAAATGCCCTCCTTAATGCCCCTTACCCATTTAGCCCATCCCCCTACCCTCTTCCCCTCCACAACCCTCAGTTTGTTCTCTATATTTAAGAGTCTTTTATGGTTTGCCTCCTCTCTGTTTTTATCTTATTTTATTTTTCATTCCCTTCCCATATGTTCATCTGTTTTGTTTCTTAAATTCCACATATAAATGAAATAATATGGTATTTGTCTTTCTCTGACTGATTTCTCTTAGATACACTCTAGTCCCATCCACATTGTTGCAAATGGCAAGATTTCATTCTTTTTTATTTCTGAGTAATAGTCCATTATACATATGTATACCACATATTCTTTATCCATTCATCAGTTGATGAACATTTGGGCTCTTTCCATAATTTGGCTACTGTTGATAGTGTTGCTATAAACATTGGGGTGCATGTTCCCCTTTGAATCAGCATTTTTGTATCCTTTGGGTAAATACCTAGTGCAATTGCTGGGTCATAGGGTAGTTCTATTTTTAACTTTTTGAGGAAACTCCATAATGTTTTTCAGAGTGGCTACACCAGTTTGCATTCTTACCAACAGTGCAAAAGTGTTCCCTTTTCTTTGCATCCTTGCCAACATCTGTTCTTTCCTGAATTGTTAATTTTATCCATTCTGATAGGTGTGAGGTAGTCTCTGTGGTTTTGATTTGTATTTCCCTGATGATGAGTGATATTGAGCATCTTTTCATATGTCTCTTAACTATCTGGATGTCTTCTTTGGAAAAGTGTCTATTCATGTCTTTTGCCCATTTCTTCACTGGATTATTTGTTTTTTGGGGTGTTGAGTTTGATAAGTTCCTTATGGACTTTGGATACTAACCTTTTATCTGATATGTCATTTGCAAATATCTTCTCCCATTCCATGGGTTGCCTTTCTGTGTTGTTAATTGTTTCCTTCACTGTGTGAAGCTTTTTATCTTGTTGAGGTCTCAATAGTTCATTTCCACCTTTGTTTCTCTTGCCTCCGGAGACATATGTAGTAAGAAGTGGCTGCAACTGATGTTAAAGAGTTGCTACCTTTTTTCTCCTCTATGATTTTGATGGTTTCCTGTCTTACATTTAGGTTTTTCATCCACTTTGAGTTTATTTTTGTGTATGGTGTAAGAAAGTGATCCAATTTCATTCTTCTGCATGTCACTGTCCAGTTTTTCCAACATTATTTGCTGAAGAGACTGTATTTTTTTTCCATTGGATATTCTTTCCTGTTTGTTGAAGATTAGTTGGCCATACATTTGTGGGTCCATTTCTGGGTTCTCTATTCTGTTCCACTGATCTGTGTATCTGTTTTTGTGCCAGTACCATGCTGTCTTGATGATTACAGCTTTGTAATACAATTTGAAGTCTGGAATTGTGATGCCTCAGCTTTGGTTTTCTTTTTCAACATTACTTGGCTATTCAGAGTCTTTTCTGGTTCCATACAAATTTTAGGATTGTTTATTCTAACTCTGTGAAGAATAGGGATTGCATTTAATGTGCAGATTGCTTTGGAAATTATAGACATTTTAACAGTATTTGTCCTCCCAATCCATGAGCATGGAATGTTTTCCCATTTCTTTATTTCTTCTTCAATTTCTTTCATAAACTTTCTATAGTTTTCAGTGTACAGATCTTTTATTTCTTTGGTTAAATTTATTCCTAGGTATTTCACGGGTTTTAGTGCAGTTGTAAATGGGATCTATTCTTTGATTTCTCTTTGTGTTGCTTCATTATTGGTGTACAGAAATGCAACCAATTTCTGTACATTGATTATATATTCTGTGACTTTTCTGAATTCATGGATCAGTTCTAGAAGTTTTTTTGGTGGAATCTTTTGGGTTTCCATGTAGAATATCATGTTGTCTGTGAAGAGTGAAAGTTTGACATCTTCCTTGCCAATATGTATGCCTTTAATTTCTTTTTGTTGTCTGATTGCTGGGGCTAGGACTTCCAGTACTATGTCGAACAACAGTAGTGAGAGTAAATATCCTTGTCATTAGTACAGAATTTTTTAAACTTTAGTGAAGTCCAGGTTACCAATTCTTTTTTTCATAGATCATGTCTTTGATGTTCATCTAAAAAGTCATTGTCAATACTCCTGTTATCTAGATTTTCTCCTATGTTATCTTCTAGGAGTTTTATAGTTTTGTGTTTTACATTTGAGTAAGCAATCCATTTTGAATACATTTTTGTGAGTAGTGTAAGGTCTGAATCTAGTTTACTTTTTTGCATGTGGATGTCCAGTTGTTTCCATTTATTGAAAAGACTACCTTTGATCCATTGTATTACCTTTGATCTGTTGTCAAACATCAGTTGATTATACATAGGGGATCTGTTTCTGGTCTGCCTATTCCACTGATTGGTCTATTTTTTTCACTCATACCACACTGTCTTGATTACTGTAGCTTTACAGTAAGTTTTAAAATTGGGGAGTGTCAGTTCTACAACTCTCTTCTTTTTCAATGTTGTGTTGGCTATTCTGGGTCTTTTGCCTCTCCATATAAAGTTCAGAATCAGTTTGTCAATATCCACAAAATAGCTTGCTGGGATTTTGACCAGAATTGCATTTAATCTATGGATCAAGTTGGGAAGAACTGACATCTTGATATTACTGTCTTCTTATCCATGGACATGAAATACCTTTCCATCTATGTAGTTATTCCTTGATTTCTTTAAATCAGTATTTGTAGTTTTCTTCATATAGGCCTTATAGATATTACGTTAGATTTATACCTAAGTATTTTTTTTGATGATGATACAAATGGTAGCGTGCTTTTAACTTCAAATTCCACATTCTCATTGTTAACATATAGGAAAGTTATTGAGGTTTGTGTATTAACCATATAACTTTCAATTCTGCTATAATCACTTCTTAGTTCCAGGAGTGGTTTTTTTTTTTTTCTACATAGATAATCATGTCATCTGCAACCAAAGACAATTTTATTTTTTTTTCTTTCCAATCTGTAAGCTTTTAATTTTCTTTTCTTGTCTTATTATATTAAGTAGGACTTCCAGTAAAACGTTGTAAGAAGGGATAAGAAAAAAAAAAAGGTTAGAGAGGGAGGGAATCAAAACGTAAGAGACTCTTAAAAACTGAGAACAAACTGAGGGCTGATGGGGGTAGGAGGGAGGGGACCGTGGGTGATGGGTATTGAGGAGGGCACCTGTTGGGAGGGGCACTGGGCACTGTATGGAAACCAATTTGACAATAAATTTCATATTAAAAAAAAAAAGAAGTGGTGAGAGGGCACATCTTTTGGGAAGGGTATGAGGTAACTTAAGTTTTATTCTAGAACAGTTTTGTCCAAAACAAATATAATATGGTCCATATATGGAATTTAAAAGTAATGAAGAACAGGTGATTTTAAGAATATATTTAATTTCAGGGTGCCTGGGTGGCTTAGTCGGTTAAGCATCTGACTTTGGCTCAGGTCATGATCTCATGGTGTGTGAGTTTGAGTGCCACGTAAGGCTCTGTGCTGACAGCTCAGAGCCTGGAGCCTGCTTCAGATTCTGTGTCTCCCTCTCTCTCTCTCAAAAATAAATAAACATTACAAAAAGAATATATCTAATTTAGTCCAATGTTTATCAATAACAATGATATAAAATATAATGGTGAGACACTGTATATTCTTTTTGTTGTTGTATTATCATATTACATAAAGTTGGTATGTAATCCTTATAGCACATCTCAGCTTAAATACTGTATTTGCAACAGAAATACATTTTAATTTGTACGTATTAAGTAAATCTCCTAATTCTTACACCAACATGGTATTATTAATATTGAAATGAAGGAGTATTGAATAAATTGCAAAGCAATTTAAAATTTTGTATATAGCAAAGCAGTCTTCCAACTTATCTTGCAGATTTTGCAGCAAGTTTACATAATACTGCTGATAAAATTAAGATCTTCTGTATACTAATGCTAGAAATTGTTTAAAATTATTTGTACTGATTTGTATTAAGCTATTTTAAACTCACTATAAATTTTGGGACCTCTTTAATAAGTCAAAAATAAGCTTTTACTTTCCTTGGAGCTTCAAATTTAGCTTGTTTATCTGTAGTGTGGTAGCAGTGAGAGAACATAAGTTACATTACTGTATTTTTGGCCTTTGAATATTGAATATTTGTCAAGGATTCTTTTTGTTTCAAACAAATTTTGTAGAACTCTTCTAAAGTTAACTAATGAACATTGGCAAATAATACAAGACCATTAAATAAATCATCTTCTATTTTTCAATAACTGCATAAACTAGGGATAATTTGCATGTATATACTGCACAATGTTAATCAGTGTATCCGAGGCATTTTGTACAGCTTGCTTCAGGGGGATAAATAAATATGGATCACACAGTGAAATGTTGCAATAAAGGCAACAGAAGCTTGTTCCTAAATTTCATTAACTGAAGCATCATCCACCAATGATTAAAAATTCGTATTTTCATATCGAGCCAGAATTTTTCTTCAATAGGTGTAAGAAATTTAAGTTTCTACATCATGAGTTCAGTATTCTAGGCGGCAAATCGACATGTCTTTATAAATATTGAGGTGCTGATGTATGTTGAGATGGAGGCAATCTGAGAACTTGAGAGGGTTGCGGACAGTGCTTAGCACACACGTGTCGCACACCACACTACCCAGGGCCTGCCTTGGCTGGTGGCTCTTCTGGACAGCAGGGAACTTTGAGACCACTCCCCGAGGACCCAGGGCGCCCCAAGAGACAGCGGGTTGGAAGCCGGTACAGAGTGGACAGAAGTAGAGACGGCGGGAGCTGCGGGTGGCGGCAGCAGCGCCCAGGGTCCGAGGCCCTCGGGTCCTCTGGGCTGCGGGACGCAGAGACTTTGAGGAGGAGCGCGAGCGTTCCCCCGCCCCTCCTGCCTCCACGCGGGGCGCGCCGGGATCGGGGGGGTGGGGGGTGGTGGTGGTCCGAGAGCGCCCCCCTCTCCCACGCGGGCCTCGCGGGGCGGTGAGTCAAGGCCGGGAGCCGAGCCGCTCTCCCCGGCAGACCCGACCGAGGCGCGGGCGGCGGCGCGCAGGACGGGGATCCGAGACGCGCTCCCGCCGCCCCAGCTGCGCCGCGCTCCCGGCCACAAGTTTGCCCCGCGTTGGCCAAGTTGCGAGTGGGGAGCCTCTCCGGGCTCCGGGGTGAGCGTCCGTCTTCTCGCTCGGGCTGGTCCGGGCATGGCCGGGCCGGGAGCGTCGCCCCACGTCTGGGGGTGGCTGCTGCTCGGAGGTTGCCTTCTCGTCGAAGCCCAGGTAAGAGTCCGTGCCCCGCGGCACCTGCTTCCCGGAGCCTCGGGACGCGGCGTTAGGGAGACGGAGACCGAGGCGCGCTGGGCTCACGCCGACACATCCGGACACACACACACACACACACACACAGGGAGGAAGAAGAAACGGGAGGATAACTTTGTGATGGTAGTGGAAAATATTGATTGTGTAGTAAAACAAAACAAAACAAAACAAAAACAAAAACAAAACAAAAAACAAAAGAAAAAGAAAAAAGTTAAGTCAGTTTAAACGATGTGTGCGGGCTTATTTCACAATGGATCCTCTCCACTGTGAAAATAACTGTTCATCCATAGATCCACTGAACCAAATAAAATGTCAGGTTTTCACTTACCTTTTTCGTTGAGTGAAAGAGTGTGACAAGTGATACTAGAAAAGTTAATTCTGTGTTATTTCATTTTAGTTACTTCATGTTTTAACCACAGTACCATAGGGGGCGCGCTGAGACTGTCCAATGAAAGTCTAACGCGGCCAAGTCATTGATTCCTATACTGGTATGATCCAAAATAATACTGTATACACTTGGCTTTCAGCTGATGAACGTTCAATTATTACAAAATACGACGCCCTCTTTAAACTACCTGTAAGTCCAGATAAGCTATTTCTACTAAAATAAAGGATCTCTAAGTCTTTGGCTTTAACCAAAATATGGTCAGAGGTTTAAAATAGACTGATTCTAAAACCAACTCACTTGTGTTTGGTGTATTGGGTAACTACATGAGCAACAAATTTTTAAAAGTAAATTAACCTCACAATTAATTAATCTACTCTGAATTTTGCCCTGAGTTAAGTGGGAGGAACATGAGTGCAGGGAAGTCTATGTATACATTTTGGTACTAAATTTACATGATAGTAGTAGAAAATAGATGGTCTTTAAAGCCTTTCTTTCTATTTCGTGAGAAACCTATAATAAATGTTTAAACACATATCTTGCTATACGTGATGCAAATGAAGTATTGCCTTGTATGTTATTTATCATATGTGTTCCAACTTACTTTTTCTAAGATAGTGGAAAGTTGTATTTTGTTGAGTAGAGAGAAATCACTACAGATTATATGTACAGTGTTTTGTATTGATAGCCACAATTTGCTCCTAGCTTTAAATCAAACTATAGCTTTATATAAAACTATAATTGTAAATTTGGGCACCTGGGTGGCTCAGTTGGTTGAGCATCTGACTCTTGATTTCCAATCAGGTAATGATCTTACAGTTTGTGGGTTCAAGCCCTCTGTAGGCTCTGCACTGACGGTGAGGAGGCTGCATGAGAGTCTCTCTCTCTCCCTCTCTCTCTTTGCCCCCTCCCCTGCTTGCATGCACACTTTCTCTCAAAATAAATAAACTTAAAAAAAAGAAAAATACTTTATAAAAAACTATAGTTGTAAATGATTATATTTGCAATAATAGCTTCAAACTGATGTATATTTATGGTTGTAACTTGTAAATTATTTAAAATGATAATTTATGATGACATACAAAATGTGATCAAGTGTTTGGTGCTTCAAAAAAAATCTAAATGCTAAATTAAACGTGTTTACTTATTTACTTTTTTAATATGAGATTTATTGTCAAATGGATTCCCATACAACACCCAGAGCTCATCCCAACAGGTGCCCTCCTCAATACCCATCACCCACCCTCCCCTCCCTCCCACCCTCCATCAACCCTCAGTTTGTTCTCAGTTTTTAAGAGTCTCTTATGGTTTGGCTCTCTCCCTTTCTAACCTCTTTTTTTTTTCTTCCCCTCCCCCATGGACTTCTGTTAAGTTTCTCAGGATCCACATAAGAGTGAAAACATATGGTATCTGTCTTTCTCTGCCTGACTTATTTCACTTAGCATAACACTCTCCAGTTCCATCCACGTGGCTACAAAAGACCAGATTTCATTCTTTCTCATTGCCACATACAACTCCATGGTGTATATAAACCACAATTTCTTTATCCATTCATCAGTTGATGGACATTTAGGCTCTTTCCATAATTTGGCTATTGTTGAGAGTGCTGCTATAAACATTGGGGTACAAGTGCCCCTGTGCATCAGCACTCCTGTATCCCTTGGGTCAATTCCTAGCAGTGCTATTGCTGGGTCATAGGGTAGATCTATTTTTAATTTTTTAAGGAACCTCCACACTGTTTTCCAGAGCGGCTGCACCAGTTTGCATTCCCACCAACAGTGCAAGAGGGTTCCCGTTTCTCCACATCCTCTCCAGCATCTATAGTCTCCTGATTTCTTCATTTTGGCCACTCTTACTGGCGTGAGGTGATATCTGAGTGTGGTTTTGATTTGTATTTCCCTGATGAGGAGTGACGTTGAACATCTTTTCATGTGCCTGTTGGCCATCCGGTGTCTTCTTTAGAGAAGTGTCTATTCATGTTTTCTGCCCATTTCTTCACTGGGTTATTTGTTTTTCGGGTGTGGAGTTTGGTGAGCTCTGTAGATTTTGGATACTAGCCCTTTGTCCGATATGTCATTTGCAAATATGTTTTCCCATTCCGTTGGTTGCCTTTTAGTTTTGTTGATTGTTTCCTTTGCTGTGCAGAAGCTTTTTATTTTCATGAGGTCCCAATAGTTCATTTTTGCTTTTAATTCCCTTGCCCTTGGGGACGTGTCAAGTAAGAAATTGCTGCGGCTGAGGTCAGAAAGGTTTTTTCCTGCTTTCTCCTCTAGGGTCTTGATGGTTTCCTGTCTCATATTCAGGTCCTTTATGCATTTTGAGTTTATTTTTGTGAATGGTGTAAGAAAGTGGTCTAGTTTCATCCTTCTGCATGTTGCTGTCCAGTTCTCCCAGCACCATTTGTTAAAGAGACAAACTTTCTTTTTTCCATTGGATATTCTTTCCTGCTTTGTCAAAGATGAGTTGGCCATACGTTTGTGGGTCTAGTTCTGGGGTTTCTATTCTGTTCCATTGGTCTATGTGTCTGTTTTTGTGCCAATACCATGCTGTCTTGATGATTACAGCTTTGTAGTAGAGGCTGAAGTCTGGAATTGTGATGCCTCCTGCTTTGGTCTTCTTCTTCAAAATTACTTTGGCTATTCGGGGCCTTTTGTGGTTCCATATGAATTTTAGGATTGCTTGTTCTAGTTTCGAGAAGAATGCTGGTGCAATTCTGTTTGGTATTGCATTGAATGTGTAGATAGCTTTGGGTAGTATTGACATTTTGACAATATTTATTCTTCCTATCCATGAGCACGGAATGTTTTTCCATTTCTTTATATCTTCTTCCATTTCTTTCATAAGGTTTCTATAGTTTTCAGCATACAGATCTTTTACATCTTTGGTTAGATTTATTCCTAGGTATTTTATGCTTCTTGGTGCAATTGTGAATGGGATCAGTTTCTTTATTTGTCTTTCTGTTGCTTCATTATGAGTGTATAAGAATGCAACTGATTTCTGTACATTGATTTTGTATCCTGTGACTTTGCTGAATTCGTGTTATCAGTTCTAGCAGACTTTTGGTGGAGTCTATCAGATTTTCCATGTATAGTATCATGTCATCTGCAAAAAGTGAAAGCTTGACTTCATCTTTGCCAGTTTTGATGCCTTTGATTTCCTTTTGTTGTCTGATTGCTGATGCTAGAACTTCCAACACTATGTTAAACAACAGCGGTGAGAATGGACATCCCTGTCGTGTTCCTGATCTCAGGGGGAAAGCTCTCAGTTTTTTTCCCCACTGAGGATGATATTACCTGTGGGCTTTTCGTAAATGGCTTTTATGATGTTTAAGTATGTTCCTTCTATCCTGACTTTCTCGGAGGTTTTTATTAAGAAAAGATGCTGAATTTTGTCAAATGCTTTTTCTGCATCGATTGACAGGATCATATGGTTCTTATCTTTTCTTTTATTAATGTGATGTATCACATTGATTGATTTGCGAATGTTGAACCAGCCCTGCATCCCAGGAATGAATCCCACTTGATCATGGTGAATAATTCTTTTTATATGCTGTTGAATTCGATTTGCTAGTATCTTATTGAGAATTTTTGCATCCATATTCATCAGGGATTTTGGCCTGTGGTTCTCTTTTTTTACTGGGTCTCTGTCTGGTTTAGGAATCAAAGTAATTCTGGCTTCATAGAATGAGTCTGGAAGTTTTCCTTCCCTTTCTATTTTTTGGAATAGCTTGAGAAGGATAGGCATTATTTCTGCTTTAAATGTCTGGCAGAATTTCCCTGGGAAGCCATCTGGTCCTGGACTCTTATTTGTTGGGAGATTTTTGATAACTGATTCAATTTCTTTGCTGGTTACGTGTCTGTTCAAGCTTTCTATTTCTTCCTGTTTGAGTTTTGGAAATGTGTGGGTTTTTAGGAATTTGTCCATTTCTTCCAGGTTGTCCAGTTTGTTGGCATATAATTTTTCATAGTATTCCCTGATAATTGCCTGTATTTCTAAGGGATTGGTTGTAATAATTCCATTTTCATTCATGATTTTATCTATTTGGGTCATCTCCCTTTTCTTTTTGAGAAGCCTGGCTAGAGGTTTATCAATTTTGTTTATGTTTTCAAAAAACCAACTCTTGGTTTCATTGATCTGCTCTACAGTTTTTTTAGATTCTATATTGTTTATTTCTGCTCTGATCTTTATTATTTCTCTTCTTCTGCAGGGTTTGGGGTGTCTTTGCTGTTCTGCTTCTATTTCCTTTAGGTGTGCTGTTAGATTTGTAAAACAAGATTTTTCTTGTTTCTTGAGATAGGCCTGGATTGCAATGTATTTTCCTCTCAGGAGTGCATTCACTGCATCCCAAAGCGTTTGTATTGTATTTTCATTTTCATTTGTTTCCATATATTTCTTAATTTCTTCTCTAATTGCCTGGTTGACCCATTCATTCTGTAGTAGGGTGTTCTTTAACCTCCATGCTTTTGGAGGTTTTCCAGACTTTTTCCTGTGGTTGATTTCAAGCTTCATAGCATTGTGGTCTGAAAGTATGCATGGTATGATCTCAATTCTTGTATACTTATGAAGGGCTGTTTTGTGACCCAGTATGTGATGTATCTTGGAGAATGTTCCATGTGCACTCGAGAAGAAAGTATATTCTGTTGCTTTGGGATGCAGAGTTCTAAATATATCTGTCAAGTCCATCTGATCCAATGTATCATTCAGGGCCTTTGTTTCTTTATTGATCCTGTGTCTAGATGATCTATCCATTGTTGTAAGTGGAGTATTAAAGTCCCTTGCAATTACCACATTCTTATCAATAAGGTTGCTTATGTTTGTGATTAATTGTTTTATATATTTGGGGGCTCCCGAATTTGGCACATAGACATTTATAATTGTTAGCTCTTCCTGATGGATAGACCCTGTGATTATTACATAAAGCCCTTCTTCATCTCTTGTTATAGCCTTTAATTTAAAGTCTAGTTTGTTTGATATAAGTATGGCTACTTCAGCTTTCTTTTGACTTCCAGTAGCATGATAGATGGTTCTCCAACTCCTCACTTTCAATCTGAAGGTGTCCTCAGGTCTAAAATGAGTCTCTTGTCGACAGCAAATAGATAGGTCTTGTTTTTTTTTTATCCATTCTGATACCCTGTGTCTTTTGGTTGGCACATTTAGTCCGTTTACATTCAGTGTTATTATAGAAAGATATGGGTTTAGAGTCATTGTGATGTCTGTAGGTTTCCTGCTTGTAGTGATGTCTCTGGTACTTTGTGGTCCTTGCAACATTTCACTCACAGAATCCCCCTTAGGATCTCTTGTAGGGCTGGTTTAGTGGTGATGAATTCCTTCAGTTTTTGTTTGTTTGGGAAGACCTTGATCTCTCCTTCTATTCTAAGTGACAGACTTGTTAGATAAAGGATTTTCAGCTGCATAATTTTTTCTGTTCCTCTCATTGAAGATTTCCTGCCATTCCTTTCTAGCCTGCCAAATTTCAGTAGATAGATCCGTCACTAGTCTTATCGGTCTCCCTGTATATGTTAGAGCACGTTTATCCCTAGCTGCTTTCAGAATTTTCTCTTTATCCTTGTATTTTGCCAGTTTCACTATGATATGTCGTGCAGAAGATCGATTCAAGGTACGTCTGAAGGGAGTTCTCTGTGCCTCTTGGATTTCAATGCCTTTTTCCTTCCCCAGTTCAGGGAAGTTCTCAGCTATTATTTCTTCAAGTACCCCTTCAGCACCTTTCCCTCTCTCTTTCTCCTCTGGAATCCCAATTATGCGTATATTATTATGTTTAATTGTGTCACTTAGTTCTCTAATTCTCTCCTCATACTCCTGGATTTTTTTAATCTCTGTTTTTCTCAGCTTCCTCATTTTCCATAATTTTATCTTCTAATTCACCTATTCTCTCCTCTGCCTCTTCAATCCGAGCTGTGGTCACCTCCATTTTATTTTGCAGCTAATTTATAGCATTCTTTAGCTCCTCCTGACCGTTTCTTAGTCCCTTGATCTCTGTAGTAATAGATTCTCTGTTGTCCTCTATACTTTTTTCAAGCCCGGCGATTAATTTTATGACTATTATTTTAAATTCATTTTCTGCTATATTACTTAAATCGTTTTTGATCAGTTCATTAGCTGTCGCTACTTCCTGGAGTTTCTTTTGAAGAGAATTCTTCCAATTCGTCATTTTGGATGGTCCCTGGAGTAGCGGGGAACTGCAGGGCACTTCCCTTGTGCTGTCTGGAGTAACTTGTGTTGGTGGGCGGGGCCGCAGTCAGACGTGATGTCTGCCCCCAGCCCACCACTGGGTCCACAGTCAGACTGGTGTGTACCTTATCTTCCCCTCTCCCAGGGGCAGCACTCCCTGTGGAGTGGTGTGGCCCTTGTCTGGGCTACTTGCACACTGCCAGGGTGGTGCTGCTTCAATGGGATCTGGCGTATTAGCCGGGGTGGATCTGCAAGGTGCACAGGGGCGGGAGGGGCAGACTCAGCTGGCTTTGCCTTCGGTGGTCCGCTTCGGGAGGGGCCCTGTGGCACCGGGAGGGAGGCAGACCTGTCAGAAGGATGGATCCACAGAAGCACAGCGTTGGGTGTTTGCGTGGTGCAAACAAGTTCCGTGATGGGAACTGGTCTCTTTGGGATTTTGGCTGGGGGATGGGCGAGGGAGATGGCTCTTCCCAACCCCTTTGTTCCCCGCCAAGCTGAGCTCTGTCCTCCGGGGCTCGACAACTCTCCTTCCTGTTTGTCCTCTAGCCCTCCCGCTCTCGGAGCAGAGCTGTTGACTTATAACATTCCAGATGTTAAGTCCCACTGGCTGTCAGAACTCACGCAGTCTGGCCCCTCTGCTTTTGCAAGCCAGACTCAGGGGCTCTGCCTTGCCTGGTGGGCTGCCCCTCCACCGCCCCAGCTCCCTCCCGCCAGTCCGTGTAGCATGCATCGCCTCTCCACCCTTCCTACCCTCTTCCGTGGGCCTCTCATCTAGCTTGGCTCCAGAGAGTCCATTCTGCTAGTCTTCTGGTGGTTTTCTGGGTTATTTAGGCAGATGTGGGTGGAATCTAAGTGGTCAGCAGGAGGCAGTGAGCCCAGCGTCCTCCTACACCACCATCTTCCCTAAATTAAACGTGTTTACACTACCACTTTTTCTGATCTTCAGTTTCTTCATTTTAATATAGTGTTATTGGACTAATCTTTCTTCAAGTTCATATTTCTCAGGCTAGAATTTTAAGTCATGGTTATTCTGAAATTTCATTGATACATCTGCAGGTATTATACCATTTGAATAATACAAGGGTATTCTTTCTACTCAAGATTTAGTTTCTGTTTTTATTAGCATAAGTATGGTAGTATTTTTGGAAAATTAACTCACTTTATTATAGTACTTGGTTAATGGTGCTAATTAAGTAGCTTCAACATTGGTTGAATATACACTGTTTTAAAAATTCCAATAAAAGGCCATCCATGCTTGTGAAGAAACATGTTTAATGTATAGTAAATGGTGGATATTGTCACAAGATAGATATAATAACTTAGGAAGGAGTGAGGTAAGTATGGACAAAGAGGAAGAAGCCGTGTTGAATTTTAGTAAGGTGTTTGAGTAGTCTAGTTGAAGAAGTCCAAAAGTAATTGGATATATCATTACAGAATTTTCGAAAAAAGACTGGATTTGAGGCATGGATTCAAGGTTTAAATTTAATGGTGGAAGCTGAAGCCACATGTGTGAATAAGATTATTTAAGAAGAGCTTTGTGTGAAAATAAAAAAGATAGTTATTTAGAGTAGTTCTTTTAGAGGAACATGCAGAAAATTTTATAAGATTAATGACACATTAGAAACAGTTTTGTATAGCCTGTGGCAATGAGTAGTCTACATCTAGGGTGGGAGATTCTCAGTAAATTTTTGGAGGAGAAAGTTTGCACTTCATCTATTTAGAAGAAATGTATTCTTTTAATTTCACTTGAAATGTAAGCTTATAATTGTTTTCAGTCTTTAAGATAATAGAGCTTTCAGAAAATAGAGCTTCCTGGATGAAGACACATGAAGGCAATAGTCCTGTGGTTGTGATAAAGCATCTCTCCACAATATTCACAAATGCCACATTTGTACTTTAACTGGTGTTCTGAGAAGGCTGTGTTGGGCTTAACAATTATACTTTTGGCTTCTGGAGTTTGGGGCCCAAATATAGAGAATCAAAGATTTCAGGGAAAGGAATACAGCAAACACAAGGACCAAGGTTATGGCTATAATGTCAGACAACTGAATTTGGGAGTAGTTAAACTACAAACCAGTGGGGAATCAGTATGTTATTTAACATCTTGCTCAGTTCTTCTATCAAGTGATAATGGCAAGAGAAAAATTCATTGGAATGTTGTTCAGGATTACCTGAATCTACCCCCAAAAATCACTTAAATTAATCAGTGCCTTATATGTAGTAATTGTATAGAGGATGTTAGTCATCATTAATCACTATCATCATTTCTATTTTATATACTAATTGTTTATAACCAATGTAGAAGAATCCTCTTTGTTCTTGTACCATATTGATGGGACATCCAACATTTCTCTGTTAAAAAATGATGAAAAAAAGTATCTTTTTGTTTTCAATATGTATATTGCTTACTTCATTTTTTTTCCTAGTCTTATTGTATTGGTAAGACTCAGTACAGTGTTGAAAGGTAGTGGTTACAAGTGTGAAGTCTTACTTTAATACAGAATATCTAAAGTTCGTTTATGAAATGTATTTTGCATAACTATTTGGTAGGTATCATATCCTTTATAATCGTGATGATTTGACTAAATGTAATAAGAGTTTTGAATCACCAGAAAAGATATAATTTTGCATTTAAAATTTACAAAATTTAACTAAAAATTACAAAGAATATACCATTTATTTTGAACATACATAAATAAGTGATATGGGCCTCCTCATCCAGATTTTGGGCAGAGCAAGAAATGACCCTTCATAACTTGCTCAATGTGACTGGCATCTAGCAGACGTCCATCAAATGATAGATGATGTCTGTCTGGCTGTAACTATAAAAGCCATTATATACTTCAAGTTGACAGTTCTCAGCCAACAGGTCAGAACTCTTGATAAGGAAGAGATGCAAACTGGTCACTTGAATTATTTATATGGTTAGATTGCCTGTTTCCTATGAGGGAAAGTTTTGAGCTACTTGTCTTGCAATGTATTTGGACCAATTGAATGGGCATGAGATACTTGTGAGCTTGCAAATGTTTCTGCTTACACTAAAAGAAAACATGGTTTCTACAGTTGCAAAAAATACTCATACATATAAGTGGGTTCCAAAATGTAACTTCTAGTGTCATCGCATATTCTGGCAGCTCATTTCCTGGATGAGTATCTGCAAATATAAAAGCCTTCAATAGCCTGTGGTTGTCACACATGCAAAACTTGAGTGCATTTTTTTCATATTGACTAACGTGGCCTAGAGCTATGTGAAAGTCTAAAGACATCTCAAGTGAAAACAATGCATGAGACATTCTCTGGTTCTTTTTCTGCAAGATAAAAAATGTCTACTAAATCCATTTCAAGTATATCACAGAACGCCATTACCCAGCAGATTGGTCACATATTTGTAATGGCATTCTGTCTGTAGGCTTATTGCCTTTGAGAACACACACAGAAGTTGTTATATAGTTTCTTGTATCGCAAGTACTTGAGAATGTATCATTCCTCCTAAACTAGCTTGATGGTTATAACTTTGGCATTGTCCATCACCTTCTGCCATGGTGCCCCCAGGAACATTTTTGCATGCGTTTGTGGAACAAATGAACTCAATAGTCCTTGCTGATGCACCAATAGAATTTGGTCCAGAATGTAGTTAAATAACTGGCTAATGGATTTTCCCCTCTTAAAATTCTTTTTTCCTAGGTCATTTTATTTTCAAAACAACACATTGACTGAGATGCTGAGCACAATATTTATTGTGAATGTCCAGTGAGTAAGCCATGACCCATACCCCAGAGGAGCTCAGGGGAGGACATAGATGAATTGACACTAATGCCAAGATGTGCCCTTTGCTGCCACCCTTGACTTCGGTGTCACTCTCCTTTTCCTTGTCCTTATGTTTATCATTTATGTGTTTCTATAACTTAATTCCATGTGTGTGTGCACAGGGGATGTTATGCTTAAACCAGAGATGAAAAGGCCTACTTGATATATGTTAGGTCCTTCAGTATTTTAAACACTGTTGCTAAAATTGAAATTCATTTTCATACCACCTCTAAAAGATGTAGTCTCCTTGTGAAGGGAATTGGCCAGCAGCCTCCTTCATGTTAGATTTCTTCTCTTTGTATATCTCCCCTCACCAAGTCTGTTCCAAAAGTTGTTCCCCAATTGGCAAATACAACCGTGTTGTCCTGTCTGAGCTAATTTCTCCTTGCCCCAGGAAGATCTCACAAACTTTAACCCCTTGAAACACCTTTGTTTTTACAAGATGTTTAAGATTATATATTCAATTTATCACATTCCTTTCTGCTTTCCTGATTTTCTCTGATGTTATCTCTAATGTCCAAGAACAAATCCACCCTTTGCAACTTCTTTTTGGTCCATATCCAGATGTATTTTTATGACTATAACCGTTTATCGGAAATTAGGAATGCCAAGCTTTCATTCCAACTTTTACTCCATTGTTGAGTGACCATAGCAAGCAGTTCAAAATCCCAGGACTTCTTGGCCAGTGTTCTCCTGTGTGTGGTTCTTAAGACACATGTGGGATAGTTATGGACAATGAGGAATTGAGGTTCCAATTTTTCACTTTGGATGACTTTGCCTTATTGTTTTTGCCCCAAATCAGCCTCCACATTGCACATTTGCTATAAAAGGAGAGTTTCCACCAAACTGCTGTTACTTTCCAGATGCTCACGGCCATGTTAAATACCAAAAAGATGGAAATCAGCATCTCATACTCAGTTTACTAAGGGAAACATTTTGGAAGCCTGGAGTATTTGCACTTGTTACTTATGGTCATAATGGCAGATCCTACAGCTAATCTATGTTGGCTTGGGGCTTGGTTCTCTGTTACTTCAAATTCTAAGTACCAAAGGCCTGAAGGATGTGATCTTTATGGGTTATTTGTCACATCTTTGTCAGAAAAGTACGCTGATGCAGGCACTACTTTGGAAACATCCAAACAATCAGGAAATAGTAAAAATTTACAAAATAAGAATCCAGAAAAACTGGATTATGGATAATAAACCTGCTACAACCTTTAAATAAGATCTAATATTCACACTCCATCTGACCATCGTCTAGGCATAAAACTTAAAAAAATTTTTTTTGAATGTTTATTTTTGAGAGAGAGACAAAGCACGAAGAGGGGAAGGGCAGAGAGAGAGGGAGACACAGAATCTGAAGCAGGCTCCAGGCTCTGAGCTGTCAGCACAGAGCCTGTCATGGGGCTCGAACCCATGAACCGTGAGATCACGACCTGAGCCAAAGTCAGACGCTCAACCAACTGAGTCACCCAGGCGCCTCTAGGCATAAAACTTTTAAGAACTATAGTTCTTGGCAAATGAAGGGTATAAGAACTTTTCTTATAAATTTTCTTTTCCTAAAAATTAGAGCTCACTGACTTTCATTGTGGGGTGTGAGCCACTTTGAAATCTCTTGTGATGAGACAGCTAAAGGTGTCTTTTGTTATGCCAGTGAGGCAACTTTTGGACTGGGCTTAAGGATGGGAACTGGTTGCCAGTTGAGCTAATCATGTAATCATGTGATCAGACACACAGTTGAAACTTCAAGGCCCCCCTGTCCCCACCACCACCACCACCACCTCTGGGACAGGCTGGAGATTGAGTTCTATCACCAATGACCAATGATTTCATTAATATGTTTATGTAATGAAACCCAAAACCCAAGAGAACTACTCAGGAGAGCTTCCAGGCTGGTGAACATGTGGAGGTACAAGGCGAATGGCTCCCTCAGAAAGGGCATGGAAGCTTGGTGCCCTTTCCCCACTCTTTGCATCTCTTCTATCTGCCTCTTCCTAAGTTGTATCTCTTCATAATAAACCAGTAATCTAGTCAGCAAAATGTTTCTCTGAGTTCTGTGAACCACTCTGGCAAATGAATTGAACCCACGGAGCTGGTTGACCTATAACCAGTTGAATAGAAGCACAGGTGACAATCTGGGGCCAGAGGGAAGTCTAGTCTTGTAGGACTGAGCCTTTAAACAATGGGACTTGGTGCTATCTCCAGGTAGACAGTAGGACTCCCCTACTCCCAGGTAGACAGTAGGACAGCAGGACTCTCCCAGTGTCAGAGAACTGCTTAGTGATTTAGGAAACTATCCTGTCACACATTGGAATTGGTGACAGAATCATAATTGGGTACAGAACTTTCAGTGACTCTCTTCAGGAGAGGATAATTGCCAAGGGCAGAGCTGTTGGTGGTCAGTACTCCCCCAAATTGGGGGTGGTAAACCTTCTGTCCTGAAGAGGATATTTCTATAAATTCTTGGGACAATAATTATAGTGGTTTTAGGCTGAAAGTGTGACAATTATTTGTTGCACATTTCACCTTTTATCTATTCACAATTGAGTGAAATTTTCTGGGAACTAAGAAAATTCATCTTCTGAGTATGAGAGTGATTTCTCTATCAAGAAAATTTGTTGCATTTTATTTTAATGACAATAAAAGTAACTTTTTATTCCACTATACTTAGGAAAGTCTTACAATTTGCTCAGTTGTTCTTGTATTCTAACTATTTAAAAAATTATTTCAGAAATAATTACAACAGTTCCCTTATTGCGATGGGTCAGTTAATAATATGGAACTCAGAACCCATTAACCCTTCATACTTTTGGTTCTTTTAAGTTATTTTTCTCCTTTTTTTCTTTAAGCATCAGCCTATAACCAATTGCATAAAAACCAATTGCATAAAATATTTTTGAGAGACTTAAAACATTATTTAATTCTCATTATCTGCTTTGCTGATTGATTCATTAAAGCTCTCATTACAGATGCTGGGGACATAGTGTTGGAGATTCCAGGTGAATTCATCAACACTCAGTCCTAGAAACTATGGTGGATGTTGAATAGCTTGAACACATACATATATAAAGAAGAATATTTGAAAGGCACTTTATTTTGATTTTGTGAGAGGTAGAACAGAGGAAACAGCCCAGCCCATTCATTCTTCTGACCTATAGAACTATGACATAATCAATTTGCATCATTTTAAACCACTAAATTTGTGATGATTTGTTACAACAGGAAATATATATATATTCTATAATTACTATATATATAATATGATTTATACAATTATATAATATATATATATATTTTTTTTCCCCCAGGGTGATACCTTATCCATATTCAAATGGAATAGCATGAATGATTTGTTTCTCTGCTTTGCCTCATTTTGGGAATTCATTATTCAATCAGAAGCCTTAGAAGCCTTATAGGCATGGTGTGAAAGCAGAATTTTATTTTATAAACAGAGACTTAGGAGAAGGAAGTCTGTGGAGTGTAATTTTATTTTGAGCATAAATTAAATACTTAAAGTCATATCTTTTCTTATCACCTATGTATCAAAACAAATCTAAATAAGCTTATTAAAATAAAATAATGAGCATGATAGCATGTAAAGCACTTAAGCCCATCTGCATGGATATTACCTTCTCTGGAAGACTGATGATACTCTGTTAGATTGAGTTAATCTCTTGAGTGAAGTTGAAAATAAAAAGGTGTGTAGTTGACTTGTGTTTGAACACATAAACACACATATACACACAAACACATACACACACATTCACACACAAAGATTTCTACAAAACAAGTGTAACCCTCTTAGTACCGTTTTATAAAATTGAGCCTTGGATTAATTCAAGTAGTTATTTTAAATCAATATTGATGTGAAGAAAATCAAGGAATGATTCAGACCAAACATGGTAACTAACATTTTTTTCCCCTAAATCCTGTAACTCAGTGTCTTTGTGAGGCAGAACACAATGGTGATTAGCAAAAGTGGATGAACATATACAGGAAAAATTCAAAATTTAATAGAGAAGTAAACTTGCTGATTCTTTTTCAGTTTATGCAGATGTCCAATGCGCATTAAATTAAAAAATTGACTTTTTTGTTTATGTATTTTGGTATAAATTACCCATTATTTATTGTATAATATAATAACAATCCTATGTTTTAAGTCTGAAGTCACTACTTTCTTTTTGACTTCCCAGCAAGTAATCACCATCCCTGAGCCTCCTTCCTCATGTGCAATGGAAACCTTGAAAGAATGGTGTCTAAAGAAATGAGACAACAGGTGCAAAAGCCAAAGCACGTCCAGTATCTGTGCTCAATGGGCAGCTGCTTCATTTAGAGAGAGAGCCTTTCTTGTTATACATACTCATCTATGTACTTAAAAAGAAAAGGTGAAAGATGAATAAGACATGTCCCCAGCTTTGGAAGAACCCACAATCTAGCAGATGGGACAGAAAACCAATCAGAGCATTAGAGTAAAGCAGACAAGTGCCAGGAGGGGGTGTATATACAAAGTGCTGTGGGGATGTGGGAGAGAAGATTGCTTTAGCTTCAGGCAGAGTCAAAGAGGTTTTAAAGGAATGATGTTTCACAAATCAATCAATGTGATACATCACATTAATAAAAGAAAAGATAAGAACCATATGATCCTGTCAATCGATGCAGAAAAAGCATTTGACAAAATCCAGCATCCTTTCTTAATAAAAACCCTCGAAAAAGTCGGGATAGAAGGAACATACTTAAACATCATAAAAGTCATTTACGAAAAGCCCACAGGTAATATCATCCTCAGTGGGGAAAAAACTGAGAGCTTTCCCCCTGAGATCAGGAACACGACAGGGATGTCCACTCTCACCGCTGTTGTTTAACATAGTGTTGGAAGTTCTAGCATCAGCAATCAGACAACAAAAGGAAATCAAAGGCATCAAAATTGGCAATGATGAAGTCAAGCTTTCACTTTTTGCAGATGACATGATACTATACATGGAAAACCCGATAGACTCCACCAAAAGTCTGCTAGAACTGATAACACAAATTCAGCAAAGTCACAGGATACAAAATCAATGTACAGAAATCAGTTGCATTCTTATACACTAATAATGAAGCAACAGAAAGACAAATAAAGAAACTGATCCCATTCACAATTGCACCAAGAAGCATAAAATACCTGGGAATAAACTTAACCAAAGATGTAAAAGATCTGTATGGTGAAAACTATAGAAAGCTTATGAAGGAAATTGAAGAAGATATAAAGAAATGGAAAAACATTCTGTGCTCATGGATTGGAAGAATAAATATTGTTAAAATGTCAATACTACCCAAAGCTATCTATACATTCAATGCAATCCCAATCAGAATTGCACCAGCATTCTTCTCGAAACCAGAACAAGTAATCCTAAAATTCATATGGAACCACAAAAGGCCCCGAATAGCCAAAGTAATTTTGAAGAAGAAGACCAAAGCAGGAGGCATCACAATTCCAGACTTCAGCCTCTACTACAAAGCTGTAATCATCAAGACAGCATGGTATTGGCACAAAAAAAGACACATAGACCAATGGAACAGAATAGAAACCCCAGAATTATACCCACAAAAGTATGGCCAATTAATCTTTGACAAAGCAGGAAAGAATATCCAATGGAAAAAAGACAGTCTGTCTCTTTAACAAATGGTGCTGGGAGAACTGGACAGCAACATGCAGAAGGATGAAACTAGACCACTTTCTTACACCATTCACAAAAATAAACTCAAAATGCATAAAGGACCTGAATGTGAGACAGGAAACCATCAAAACCCTAGAGGAGAAAGCAGGAAAAAACCTCTCTGACCTCAGCCGCAGCAATTTCTTACTTGACACATTCCCAAAGGCAAGGGAATTGAAAGCAAAAAATGAACTATCAGGACCTCATGAAAATAAAAAGCTTCTGCACAGCAAAGGAAACAATCAACAAAACTAAAAGACAACCAACAGAATGGGAAAAGATATTTGCAAATGACATATCGGACAAAGGGCTAGTATCCAAAATCTATAAAGAGCTCACCAAAGTCCACACCTGAAAAACAAATAATCCAGTGAAGAAATGGGCAGAAAACATGTCTTCTCTAAAGAAGACATCCAGATGGCCAACAGGCACATGAAAAGATGCTTAACGGCGCTCCTCATCAGGGAGATACAAATCAAAACCACACTCAGATATCACCTCACGCCAGTCAGAGTGGCCAAAATGAACAAATCAGGAGACTATAGATGCTGGAGAGGATGTGGAGAAACGGGAACCCTCTTCCACTGTTGGTGGGAATGCAAATTGGTGCAGCCGCTCTGGAAAACAGTGTGGAGGTTCCTCAAAAAATTAAAAATAGACCTACCTTATGACCCAGCAACAGCACAGCTAAGATTTTACCCAAGGGATACAGGAGTACTGATGCATAGGGGCACTTGCACCCCAATGTTTATAGCAGCACTCTCAACAATAGCGAAATTATGGAAAGAGCCTAAATGTCCATCAACTGATGAATGGATAAAGAAATTGTGGTTTATATACACAATGGGGTACTACGTGGCAATGAGAAAGAATGAAATCTGGCCTTTTGTAGCAACGTGGATGGAACTGGAGAGTGTTATGCTAAGTGAAATAAGTCAGGCAGAGAAAGACAGATACCATATGTTTTCACTCTTACGTGGATCCAGAGAAACTTAACAGAAGACCATGGGGGAGGGGAAGAAAAAAAAAAGAGGTTAGAGTGGGAGAGAGCCAAACCATAAGAGACTCTTAAAAACTGAGAACAAACTGAGGGTTGATGGATGGTGGGAGGGAGGGGAGGGTGGGTGATAGGTATTGAGGAGGGCACCTGTTGGGATGAACACTGGGTGTTGTATGGAAACAAAAAATTTGACAACAAATTTTATACTTAAATTAAAAATAAATAAATAAATAAAAATCCTAAGCAAATAAATAAATAAATGAAGGAATGATGTTTTTGAGTAAAATTGACAGTTGAAATTGCCAAATTCCACTCCAGGTGGAAAAATTTCAGCAAAATGGCACAACACAACGAGAGATCCACAGCAGTGCTGGTCCAACAGATGTGATTGTGGAAAGGCCTGAAGTGAGGAGAAAATATCACATATTGGAGAACAGTAAGTATCGAGGTCTCATTTTTCTGAACAAGACCTGGGAATAAAACTTTTTGATTTCTTTCCTTTCGTGGCTTTGACATTGGACACACAGCCACCTCCATGTGCTAGCTGAAGCTAGAAGGCTATCATCAGTCAGTGCACTCCTGAGTCTTCCCATTAGACGGCTGCTCCTTTTCAGAGAGCTGGGCTGCAAAGATGTGGGTGGTTGTGCAGACAGTTGGATGGGTGACCAGATGTACGTCCACTGAATCTGTGCCCCAAGAGCTAGATGACTCTGTCAATGGAAAGGTCTATCTTAATGTGTGAAGAGATGACATTGCCCAATGCATATATTTAAAATCTGGCACAACAAGTAACTAAGTTCGCCATTCGCTACATTGAACCAAACTGGCTCTACACTTGTACATCTGTGAGTCTTTCACACCATATGTCCCTATGTTCCACTTTAACTTAATTTTCCGATGCCAGTATCTTAGAATAGGAACAATTGAAGTCAAGTTTTATTTGGGAAAAAAAAACCTTCCAGGAGTATGTAGAAATTCATAAAAATAGAGACAAGACAAATTTCTATTTAGAATAATGTTGACTCCAAGACTCGAAGGTTTTTTCTTTTTTTGAAAGTGTAATTAACACTGTTTTCCCTTGACGGTTGTACTGAATTGAATTACAATGCAAGGAGTATCCTGGTGCTCAGCCCAGCCCAGGCAGTGATCCAAGAAGGCACCCAAGTAGTTATGGCTTAGAAGCTGAATGAGCTTATTCCAGGGAATACATGAAAGTTGAATTAAGAGACAGTTACAATTAAAGCTAAGGCCATATTAATCCAGTGCCTTTAACTTCATGGATATTTATTCCTAGATGCAGCCACGGATACAATGAAGTAACCACGTCTGACTCAAAATTGTCCTTAGCTTAACTAACTTCAGACAGTCTTTCTCCTGTTCCTAGGCCCTGAGCTCCTTTCATAGAGCATTTACTTTAGAAAACTTGGAATTACAATGCTTTCTTTGCCCCTTTGTGTTAAAAATCTTTTTAAAGCCCACTAGCCAGTTTTATAACCCAGCACTCTATTTCTCAAAGACCTAGCAGCATATTTTTGAAATGTAATCTAATCATCAAGGAAGCTAGCACTCCCAGCTCCCAGTTTCTGTGGGAGAGGAGGAACCTAAATTTGGTGGGTGCCTTGCTCTAACTTATACAACTACCTGCTGTTTGAAGATAGGAGAAAGTTGTCTTTTCCTTTGTATAAATCCAGCTAGCAAACACATAGGGCCTACTATCTCTCCCTCATCCCAGCTCTAAAAATTTTTCTGTTCTTTGTTTCAGCAGAGTGAAGTGCAAAATGAATAACCTTGAATCAGGGTTTCCTAGTCTGTTTAACTTTTGTGAAGCTTTCGCTTCAACAGAATCTAAAACTGTGTTTTCTAATTGAATGGATGTTGGTACCTCACTGTGTGAGGTAAGAAGACAAGGGACAGCTAAAACAAAGGGCACACTAGGGCTCTGGGGGATCTGTGAATGTGAATGAAGCAGATGGCCTTGAAACAAGAGGAGCACGTGGTCAGTGGAGAGATGAGAAAAGCAAAGGAGAATGGGGCAGACAGAGCACATGTTCAACTACACACATTCAAATTGGACACTTGTCAACGATTTGTGCTTCTTTTGAGTTCCTGTATGATTAGAAGACAGTGATGTGATCTGGAAAATGGATAATAAATTATTTAGTAACATCGTAGAAGCGTTCCTATAGACTTTTTTTTTGCATGTTATCCTCATATATTAGAGATAATTAAACCAAGTCAAGTAATTTTTTTCTACACCTGCCAGCCAGATAATGTAAACCATTTATTTAATTGAATCCATTTCTCCTTATTTTTGATCCACTGGGCTTTCAATTCATTTACATTTCTTGTTTCAAAAGGGGAGCACCTAGGTGGCTCAGTTGGTTGAGTGTGTGTCTCTTTGAGTTCAGGTCAAGTCATGATCCCAGGGTCATGGGATCGAGCCTTGCATTGGGCTCCATGCTGAGTGTGGAGTCTGCTTAAGATTCTCTCTCTCTCTGTCTGCCCCTCTTCCTTGCTCACATGTTCTCTCTCTCTCTCTAAGACAAAAACAAAACAAAACCTAAAGGGAAGAAAATGAAAAACTGTTGGAGGAAAATCTAGAAAGAAGGATATTTAAATAGTCTTGATTTAAAAACTGAGCTTATCAGGACTTCAATGATTCAGAGAGTTTTCCTTGCCTTCAAAGGAAAAAGGGAGATATTTGAGACATTAAAAGGAGTCCTGATTTAACAGTATATTAAAAAAAGTAAAACTAACAAAATAACCAGCACATGGGTTTAGGAGGTGAGGAAGAGAATGGAAGGTCCTGTAAAATGCAAGAAGATGTATAAAATGTGCAACGTGTATAAGTTGCCAGCTTTGGGGATTTATTAGAGATTGTTGGTGTTGGTTTAAAAATGGACAAGAGAGCTGTATAGACAATTTGAGATATAATGCTTGCTGGTGAGGGAATGTGTAGAGAAAGCGAAAGAATGGGAAATTGACAAAGTAAATGTCCCAGGGAAGGGGTGCCTGGGTGGCTCAGATGGTTAAGCATCCAACTTCGGCTCAGGTCACGATCTCACAGTTCTCAAGCTGGAATTCATATCAGGCTCTCTGCTGTCAGCGCGGGGCCTGCTTTGGATCCTCTGGCTCCTCTCTCTCTGTCCCCTCTTTCCCCCACTCTCTCAAAAATAAACATTAATAAAAATAAATGCTCCAGGAAATAAATACAATTAGAGAACCAAAAAAAAAAAAAAAAAGAAAAGAATGCAATACGTCCCCAAGAAAACTGAAACAAAACAAAAGCAAAAGGTGGTTAATTTGCAGTGATAATGATAATGACTGTTTATTGTTAAACAAGGTTTAAGACAGAGCAGAGGCATTTGAAAGTAAAATGAAAACTGTATCATCTAAACAATTAGAATGTAAATGAGGTTAGTAAGAGCTAGGCACTAATAATTATAGGAAGTAAAAACAAATGACCTTATTGAGAGTGGATGGGACCGAAAGAGGAGGGAGAAAAGTAAATGGTGACAAGTAGAAACAGAGACGAAGAAGAAAAAGAATGCTCTTGGCTCTAGTAAGGTTCGCCCCTCCCCCAAAGCAAGCTATCTTTACTAAAAATCATTTGAGTTGATTAATAAAAGGCTTTCCATTGTCTTTCTGGAAACTCCACAGATGGACTCTGGTTCAGGTCCTGGTCTCCGGACCACATCACATCGTATCATATGCCTGCTCCACTCTTTCCTTGGGTGCCAGTGGGAGCTCTGGATACACTGTGAACTCCTCTTCAACTCCTTTCAGGAAAAGAGTGCTTTTTGGAGATCTTGTTCTCATAAATGGCTTTTGCATCTTTGCACTCTCCTCCTCTACACCCTCTTTTCTCTGGTTTTAAAGCACTTGCTGATTTATAAGACTTGATGCACCAACCCTACTTAACTTTCTTACTTCAACTCAAGTCATGCTGGCCCCTGCCCATCAAGATCCAGCCATGTCAGTTTTCTTTCTATGACTCAAATATACCAAGCATATCCCTGCCTGAGGACCTTGTACTCAGATTTCCTCTGCCTGAAATGCCTTCTCCTTAGTAGTCTCAGTGTTGGCTCCTTTTCATTCAAATCTCATCAGCTGGGACTTTCCTGAAGTCCAATCAGTCATCCTCTAACATAGCTAACACATCACCTCTTTTAATAACCTGCATAGCCCTTTTGACTATATTTTATTATTTTTGGTGGTTATTTGTCATATTTTATCTGAACCTTCTCATGCCAGAATGTACCCTCTGAGAGAACAGGGACCTCCTATGTCTCTGTCACCATATTGCCATCACCTTGAATGGACCTCACACATGGGAGGACCAAATATATATTTTGAATGAATTTTATTTTATTATTTTTTTAAAGTTTATTTATTTTTGAGAGAGAAAGGGAGAGAGTAGGGGGGTGCACACAAGTGGGGGAGGGGCAGAGAGAGGGAGACACAGAATCCGAAGCAGGCTCTAGACTCTGAGCTGTCAGCACAGAGCCAGACTCAGGGCTCAAACCCACAAACCATAAGATCATGACCTGAGCCAAAGTTAGATGCTTAACCGACTGAGCCACCCAGGCACCCTGAGAATGAATTTTAAAAATAAGATTTTTGGCATGTAATATCTTACCCATTGTTTCCATGACTCAGAATCCAAATATTTATGAGTATACATGGGATTTGCGTCTTCTTTTCTTTTCTTTTTTTTTAATTTACATCCAAATTAGTTAGCATGTAGTGCAATAATGATTTCAGGAGTAGATTCTTTAGTGCCCCTTACTCATTTAGCCCATCCCCTCCTCCCATCCCCCCTCCAGTAACCCTCTGTTTGTTCTCCATATTTATGAGTCTCTTCTGTTTTGTCCCCCTCCCTGTTTTTATATTATTTTTGTTTCCCTTCCCTTATGTTCATCTGTTTTGTCTCTTAAAGTCCTCATGTGAGTGAAGTCATATGATATTTGTCTTTCTCTGACTAATTTTCCTTAGCATAATACCCCACAGTTCCATCCACGTAGTTGCAAATGGAAAGATTTCATTCTTTTTGATTGCTGAGTAACAGTCCATTGTGTGTGTGTGTGCATGTGTGTGTGTATATATATATATATATATATAAATATATATATATATATATACACATACCACATCTTCTTTATCCATTCATCCATCGATGGACATTTGGGCTCTTTCCATACTTTGGTTATTGTTGATAGTGCTGCTATAAACATTGGGGTGCCTGTGTCCCTTCGAAACAGCACACCTGTATCCCGTGGATAAACGCCTAGTAGTGCAATTGCTGGGTCATAGGGTAGTTCTATTTTTAGTTTTTTGAGGGGCCTCCATACTGTTTTCCAGAGTGGCTGCAGCAGCTGGCATTCCCACCAACAATGCAAAAGAGATCCTGTTTCTCCGCATCCTGGCAAACATCTGTTGTTGCCTGAGTTGTTAATGTTACCATTCTGACAGGTGTGAGGTGGTATCTCATTGTGGTTTTGATTTGTATTTCCCTGATGATGAGTGATGTTGAGCATTTTTTCATGTGTCGGTTGGCCATCTGAATGTCTTCTTTGGAGAAATGTCTATTCATGTCTTTTGACCATTTCTTCACTGGATTATTTGTTTTTTGGGTGTTGAATTTGATAACTTCTTTATAGATTTTGGATACTAACCCTTTATCTGATATGTCATTTGCAAATATCTTCTCCCATTCTATCGGTTGCCTTTTAGTTTTGCTGATTGTTTCCTTCTCTGTGCAGAAGCTTTTTACTTTGATGAGGTCCCAGTAGTTCATTTTTGCTTTTGTTTCCCTTGCTTCCAGAGATGTGTTGAGTAAGAAGTTGCTGCGGCCAAGATCAAAGAGGATTTTGCCTGCTTTCTCCTCGAGCATCTTGAGATATTGTATTCTATCATATATTTGGTAAATTTGTCTCTAAGAACACGACTCAAATAGGAAAGAAAGCAAAATAAAGTTTGGCTTTTAAAAGACTGGGAGATTGGGGTGCCTGGATGGCTCAGTCAGTTAAGTGTCTGACATCAGCTCAGGTCATGATCTCAGAGTTCGTGAGTTTGAGCCCATATGAAGGCTGCTTCGGATTCTATGTCTCCCTGTCTCTCACTGCCCCTCCCCTGCTCATGCTCTGTCTCTCTCTCTCTCTGAAATAAAGAAACATTTTTAAAAAAGAATAAAATAATAAAAATAAAAGTGAAAAGATAAAAAACTGGGAGAGAATAATTTTATATCTTGCTCAAGAAATCATGAAAAAGGAAGCTTTTTGAAAATTCATGCATTTTAACAAAAGACAGTTTAGAGAATTTTTAGTTGTCTGAACATTCTGATTTCTTGTTCTCTGGGGTTTCTTTGTGTCTATTATCTACTGCTCCAGTAAAGGAGAAGTAAAATTAAAAGAAGGACACCCATTCAGAAAGTTCAACTCTGGTTTTGTTTTTCAGTGATTACCATCAATTGGATTAATAATTTCTTAAGACTCACCAGGAATCAAAGAATAGAAAATACACAAAAGAAAATGAGAGAAAAAAATCAAAGCATGTCCATGCAAAATTTGATGAAGCACAAAGGAATGTAGCAAGAGAAAATAACAAGACACAAAATAATTAAAACAATAGTCTTTCCTTATTAGTAATTACTTTAAATGTAAATGGATCAAACTCTCCATTTGGAAGACAGAGTGGCTACATGGATTAAAAAATAAGATCAAAGTCTCTTCTGTCCACAAGAGACTCACCTTAGAGGTAAAACACCCATAGGCTGAAAGTGAAAGGATGGATAAGATACTCCATGTAAATGGTAACTGAAAGATGGCAGAGGGGGCCATATGTATTAGGATGGCTACTATCAAAAAATATAAAATAACAAAATAGCAAAAATGTGGGGAAATTCAAACCATTGTGCACTGTTCATGGGATTGTAAAATTATACAACCACTATGGAAAAGGATAAGAAATTTCCTCAAAAATTTGAAAATAGAATTAGCATTGGATCCAGCAATCCTACTTCTGGGTATACATCCAAAAGAATTGAAAACTAGATCTTTGAGACAGATTTACACCCATGTTCACTGCAGCATTATTTATAATAGCTAAATTATGGAAGCAACCTAAATGGAAATATGCTATAGAAATACAATGGAATATTATTCACTCCCCAAAAAGAAGGAGGTCCTGGCATATATGCCTCAACAAGGATGAACCTTGATGACATTATACTAAATGAAGTAAGTCAGTCACAGAAGGAGAAATAATGCATGACTATACTTACATGAAGTTCTCAAGTAATCAGACACTTAGAAAGTTGAATGGTGGTAGCCAGCGTTGGTGGGGAGGGAAAACAGAGTTGCTCAATGGGTGCAGATTTTTAGTCATGAGAAACGAAAACGTTCCAGAGATCTATTGTACAATAGGGTGCATATAGTTGACAGTAATGTGCTGTACATTTAAACATTGCTACAAGGATATGTATTTACATTATGTGTTTTTTACTGCAATAAAAAAATTGCTAGAACACACTGATATTTGGAAAGATAACACAACAGTTTGATATTCTAGCCCATCCTTAAAATTGCATTCAATTGAAAATTCTGTAATGTCATTTCTGGGGGTCTAAAAATCCATTAAAATAGTTATTTGTCTTTTAAAACTTTAATTTGGCGATATGACAAGCTTAAATAGCTTAGGAAATTCTACTTTATATCTTTTTTGGATATTCAGTCAGTGTTCACTGACACTGTTGGATGTGTTTCACGTTTCCTTCTTTCAAATTTTAAATATTTTGTAAGCCTATAATGAGAACTGTTCCAGTAGACTCCCTGCTGTTTCTTGCCTGATAAAAGGACTGGAAGTTACTGCATTCTACCTTTGTCCCCATAGAAAGACTTTGAATGAATGGCATCTCATTGAATGTGTATGTGTGGGGGGTGGGGGGTGGGGGAGGGGGTGTCTGTGTTATTTTGCCAATTGGTGACGGGGACATATTTTTGATGAAAAGAACTTTGTTTTTTCAGGTGACTTTGACTGATTTTCCACTGTCTTCAGTGGAACTTCCAAATTAGTGTCCTCTCAAGAAGTTGCAACAAGCACAATACAATAGCAGTAATTCAATTTTAGTATATGTGCTGCAGAAGCGAGCACTCAATAGCAGTAATTCAAATGCGAGTCTTGCCCTAACAAATGTATTCCTAGTGACCCTTCTTTCCTTTTGTTCCCTCTCTCTCTTCTCCCACAGTCCCTCCCCGCCTAGGAGAATCACAAGGAGGGTAGTCTACTTTCCCAGCGAGGTACTTTCCATACCATTCTTCTGCCCTTAGTGGGTGCTGATTTGTCCCTTATTCCTTCTAAACCCCCAGGTCCGCTTGCTTCTCTACAGACCTATCTCATATTTCTATTACTGTATTTCAAGTTATAGTGGAACACTGACCTTGAACAAACTCCTTAACATCATTTAAAAATACTTTCAATTTCAGGGGCAACTGAGTGGCTCGGTTGGTTAAGCCTCCAACTCTTGATTTGGCTCAGGTTATGATCTCATGGTTGTGAGATTGAGCCCTGGGGTCTGTGCTGGGCACGGAGCGTGCTTAAGATGCTCTCTCTCCCTCTTTCTCTCTCCTGCGGGTGAGCACACACGTGCACGCTCTCTCTCTCAAAAAAGAAAATTCAAAAAAATACGTTTAATTTGGAAGTAATTTTATTAGATTTACAGAAGTATTAGAAAACAGTGCAAAATTCCTTTGTATCTTTTGCCCATCTTTCCCTAAGTTAATATCTTATAAAATCATGGTAGATCTATCAAAACTAGGAAATTAACATTGGAATAAAACTTTCAACTACAGACTTTATTCATATTTCACTAGTTTTCCCCTAATCTTAGATTCAGTGTTTCATCTTTAAAATGGATATAATGTCACCTACCTTGTAGGGTGTTTGTATAGAGAGTATACAGGTAAAATCCCTGAGACACAGTGAGCCCTCAATAGTATTTGTTATTTTGTTGTTGCACAGAAACGCTGTTCTTTATGCATTACAATTGTTGTTATAGAAATGGGCCAAACATCTGTCCAACAAGGTTGCAGGGACTCCCTGGTACACAGTGTGTGTATTGTGGCTTAGGTTCAGTCTGAGACGAAGATGTGGCGCGGGTGGGATCTCTCCATTGAAGCGAAAAAGGCGCCCCCATGTGGTGGCCACAGATAAGGCTCAGTGCTCACCACCGATACTGAGCACCCCAACCAGTCTTGGATAATGGTGCTCATCCACTTCAAAGCGGCCAAGACAGTCAGCAGACACTGAAGGTCTTTAAGATGTCAGCATGGATAACTTATAATGTTATTTTGCAATTTCTCCAGAAGGGGTAAAAGACTACAGAGAGAAGTCACATTTTTGCTGGAAGAGAAAGGGCAGAGAAAATCCAGATTATGGTAATGATACTCAGAGAAGGGAAAGCTTTCAAAGGCCACTCTTTTACAGAGCCCTGTGGTAGAGAAGGACACAGAGTATCTCGGGTGAGAGGGTGAGTAGTGCAAAATCAGAACAAAGAAGAGGGGGAGTCACAGACGACAGTCTGTTTTCAGAGGCAAGCTATGGCAGTAGTCAAAAGATTATTAATTAAGTGTATGTGTAATCAAGTGTACATATAGTAAAAATAGCACAAAGCATTTGGACATTGGATAGTGGAAGAACTAGGTTCCGGTGGAAGGGTAGACCATGTAGCTCGCCTGCAGAAAAGTGTGGAAACAGTAGGTCACATTAAGAATAATTATATCCCAAACTCAGACATCTTATTCTGTGCTACTTATGGTGGTTGGGGTTGGATGGGATTGAAAACTGGAAATAAAAGGAAAAAAGAAATAAAACAAAGGTGTCTTGCAGACTGATGACATTAGTGGGCCACAAACTGGGGACTGCAGCTTAGAGTGTAAGAACTTTCTGGGCAAACAAACTACAAGTCAGACTGTTGCAGTGTATATAGATATTTTCATGGTTCTCTTCTTAGCCCACTAACCTCTAGGGCTTTTCCAAGCACAGGAGAGCAGCATTTAGATGATCTTTGGTAGTATCGTAAGGCACTATCTGCCTGTCTCCATAGTCACACTCTAAATAGATTAATTTTTATAGATCTGATGTCAAGCTAGTGAGATTACCGATACTTTTTGGCAGCCCTTAATGGCAGAGCTCATTAAGTAGGTTTTCACTATTACATGAGAGAAAAAGGAATAAAGGCAAAACTAATATCATATTACATTCATAAGAAAAATTATCATTTTGTGTCTCCTGGCCAAGAACTTACAGAATGAAAAAGAATAATAATGTTTTAAATTAATTATAAAGGTGAAACCAGAGCACGGCTCATGACTTTCTAGTTTGAATAATGGACAATGTTTTTAGAGCCATTTTCTTTAAATAGTTCTAATAAATAGCCTGTTATTCTAATTGAAGTCTTCTCCCTCAATGCTAATTTTGAGGTGCCTAGTGTAAATTGAGAGTCCTTTTGTTTTTAGATCAGTAACTTAATTTTTCTACAATAAATGCTAGTTGAAATCATCCAGATATTTTTAACATAGTTCTAAATAAATCAGACAGATGAATCATAATGTGGTTGGAAAAGATTCTCTTAATATAATGGTAAGTTTAAAAGGCGGATCCCAGAACAATGTGCATTAATTAGTGTCATTTCTTTTTAATAAAAGTATGTGTTCATAGGTTCTTAAAGTTTTTGGAAGTTTTTAAACAAAATGCTAAACCTGATCATAAATGGATGATTTTTTGACTGTATATAATTTGTAATCTTTTCTCTAGTAAAACCTTGATTATTTGCATAAAATTTTATTTTTAGAAATTTAAAATTTTCCTCTTTAGAAAATAAAAGGCAAGACATATTTAAAGCATGGCCACATAGGATAGCATTGCTAAGAAGTCCTGTGATGTAGGTCTTTAAGAGTAACAATAACAAGACTTTCATAATTTCTTGTTACGGTTAGAAATAGTATGAGAAATACACCAGGGTGCTTTTAAACACATTATATCATTGTATGGGAAGTGGAGAGATCTGTCCAAAAGAGCTTACCCTGGTATTTTGATCACAGTAGCATAGTTACATAGTAACAAGTTATTGTCTAGATGGACATTATGCACAGAGACAAAACTGGCATTTATAGGTCTGTCTATTGTACCATTTTGGATAGTTTCTTTTTAAGTAACAGAAACTCTGACCCAATGTGGCTAAAGAAGTAAGTGTAGAGGTAAGTTGGACTCAGGAGTTCATTGATAAAAATGGACTAATGTAGGCATCAGGGACTCTGGTTCTGTCTTTCCCTAGGCTCTACTATCTTTAATGTAACTTAACTAACATTAACTTAACATCCTTAACTTTTTCCTCAGGCTGACTGTAGAAAGGCTGCAGCAGTCCCAGGCATGATAGCCTGATATGACAAATTCCAAAAACATCATGCTGTCCAATTCTTCTTGTGGCTGTCTTTTGGACTGGAAGCTAAACTTTCGAAGAAGTGACCAGAAAACTCTCCCACATCTGATTTGCCTTTCCTGAATCAATCTAAGAGTAGGAGTGAGCATTGATACAATATCCCCAACATGTATCACTTACATGGAATCCTAGTTGAAAACATTAGAAAGCCATAGTGTAGTAAAATGAATTCATGATACGAGGGTTATTTCCAGTTTGGGGTTATAATAAACTTTTCCGTACGTGTCTCCTTGGGCACATATATTAGTAGTATTAGAACTGATGGGCAGATATCTTTTCAATGTTATTAATTCTAAACTGTCCACAAAGCGATTGAAATAATTTCCCTCCATTTTTCATTATGTAAGGGTTCTGTTGCTTCTTATTTTCACAAACACCTGTTAAAGTGACTTTTAACCATTTGTTATGTGAGCAATGTCTTATGATTCTGTTTGTCTGGTTGTTAATGAATATAAATATATAATTTCCTTTACTGTCCATTTGTTTCTTTATTTTAATTTTGTGATGTAACTCTTCAACTCTTTTACACATTTTGTATTGGTTTTCTCCTCTGTTAGTTTCTTTTTATTTTCTAGATTCTAGGCACATCCTTATAGGATCTTTTGCATATCTCCTTAATATTGTATTTTAAATTTATTTTTAATTTAAAAAAACTGCAGTAATCAGAATTCATGTTTTTGGCATACAGTTTTATGAGTTTTAAACATGCACAATTTTTGTAACTGCCACAGTGCAAAACAATTCTGACATCCCAAAGAATTTCCTTGTGCTGCCTTTTGTATTCAGACCCTTTTCCCATCTTTGGCCAATGGTAACAACTGATCTGTTTTCTATTTGTCTATTTTTGCCTTTTTCAGAATGCCATATAAATGAAATCATCTTGTATATAACTTTCTGGAGACTGGTTTCTTTCATTCAATTTAATGCATTTGAGATTCATCAATGTTGTATCAATAATTCATCCTTTTTGTAATTGCTTAGTAATATTCTACAGTATAGATGTATCACAGCGTGTTGATGTAGGCACTTGTTGAAGGACATTTATGTTGTTTCCAACTACAGGCATTCCTCGTTTTATTGTGCTTCACTTGACTGTGCTTTGCAGATAGTGCGTTTATTTGTTTGTTTGTTTGTTTACAAATTGAAGGCTTGTGGTGACCTTGCATTGAACAAGTCTATTGATGCCATTTCTCTAACACCATGTGTTCACTTTGTGACTCTATCACACTTCGGTAACTTTTGCAATATTTCAAACTTCCATTATTATATTTGTTATGGTGGTCTGTGATCAGTGATTATGACCTACCGAGAGCTCAGATGATTGTTAGCATTTGTTAGCAATAAAGTATTTTTATTTTTTAAATTTAAATTTAATTTAATGTATTTATTTTGAGAGAGAGAGAGAGGAAGCACACAAGCAGGAGAGGGGCAGAGGAAGAGGGAGAGAGAGAATCTCAAGTAGGCTCCACACCCAGTGCAGAGCCCAACTCAGGGTTCCATCTCACAACCATGAGATCATGACCTGAACCGGAATCAAGAGTCCAATGCTTGACCAACTGAGCCACGTGGGCGCCCCAGGTATTTTTAAATTAAGGCATGTACACTGTCTTTTTAGCGTAATATTATTGCACACTTAATAAACTACACTATAGTGTAAACATAACTTTCATATGTACTGGGAAGCCAGAAAATTTGTTTGACTTACATTATTGCTGTATTTGCTTTGTTGCAGTGGCCTGGAACCAAACCCACAATATCTCTGAGGAATGCCTGTACTGATCATTGCAAATAATGATCCTATGAGCATTCATGCACACGTGTGTGAAAATGTTTCCAATTCTCTATGATAAACCCTTTGAATTGGAATTGCTGGGTCGTATAAGTGTATGCCTAACTTTTTATTTTTATTTTTTTTAAATGTTTATTTATTTTTGAGAGAGAGAGAGAGAGACAGAGAGAGACAGAGAGCAAGCAGGGGAGGGGCAGAGAGAGAGGGAGACACAGAATCCGAGGCAGGCTCCAGGCTCTGAACTGTCAGCACAGAGCTCGACACAGGGCTCGAACCCACAAACCGTGAGATCATGACCTGAGCCGAAGTCAGACGCTCAATTGACTGAGCCACTCAGGTGCCCCAGTGTATGCCTAACTTTTAAGGAAACTATTAAAATGTCTTTTGATGAAAAGAAGTTTATAAATATGAATTTTGGACGTTATGATTGGTGTTTTTGTGTGTCTTGCTTAACAAATTCTTCCCTTCTCTAGAGGGAAGAGGGATATCATGGAGATATTCCCTTACATTATTATCTAAGTGCTTTACAATGCTGGCCCTTTCGTTTAGATCTATAAACTACCTGTAATTGAGGTACAGGTGTTAAAGGTCATTGTCTGTTTAAGCATTCTGGCAATATAGTAGACTAATGTTTTGGTTTAATTTTTCAGCTATTTTTTTCTATAAAAATAATTCTATAATAATTTTGCTGCTATTTTTCTATAATAATTTTCTATAATAATAATTCTGTTTAAAATGTTAAAATGTTAAAAACTATTTTAAAGGAAAAACAAAGTCAAAACAAATTGGAGTGAATCTCACAATATTATTGTCATAAAATTGAATTGAATGCACAAATCTTATACATGGCTTGCTTTTTTAATTGTTTTTAGTGTGAATAGAATGATAATGGATACAGAGCTTTACTTTTCAAAGTAGGCAGCAAAAACATTGTCTTCTCTTTGTATTTTTTCCCAAGAAGAAATAGCATTAATAAAACATTAGACAAATAAGAAAGTTAGCAGGAGTAGAGAAATATGATCTTGATTGAGACATAGAACAAAATCATGCAATATCAAGTTACTTGATCATTGCCCTTGAAAGAGCTATCCTGTGTGAGCTTGGTTCACTACAGTGGAATCTTTCCTAGTAGTTGTTATGAAATTTTTGTATGGCCTTATTCCTCAGAATATAAACAGGCAAATGTTAACCTGAGGCTCTTTCCATGAAATATGTTGAGGGCCATTTTGGGCACCTTTCCACCTGAATGTTATCTTAAGCTTGTTTTGGGGATCTGTACTACTTCTGAATATATCCTTCATGGATTCAGGCTTCTGACTCCCAATATTGACTTTACTCTGTTGGTGACAGCTGTCAGGAAAAAACAAAAACGAAAAAACACGGACAGAAAGATCTGATGCTCCTAAGGCCTGGGTAAAACTAACCTCCTCAGCAAGACTTTTGAGTTTAAATTGGCTTTTATGAGAGTATGAGGATATAAGGACACAAGCTGGTGAAAACTGGTTTAGTTCCCAATGTCACTGGAATGGATGCCCTTCCTTGCCTTTCAGGAAGGGAAGGAGAAGCTAGATTGGCATCGTGCTCTTTTTTCTGATTCTTCCTTTCTTCCTTCCCTGCAATCAAGTTAAGCTAACAATGTTTAACTTTTTCTTTTGAAATAAGTCAGTTTTAATTTTGGTTAAGTCCAATTTATCCATGTATTTCTTTTATAGACCCTACATTTGGAGTTGTATCTAAGCAATCTTGCACTTTGAGACCCAAGGTCTCAAATATTTTTCTTTTTATAGACTATGCTCTACCTTTAGACTCTCTGTTCTGTTCCGTTGATCTATCTTCATGCGAGTACCATACGGTCTTGCTTACAGTAGCTTTTGAAATCAGGAATTATTAGTCCTCCAATTTAGTTCTTTCTCAAAATTATTTTGGTTCTTCTAGATCCATTGAATTTGCATACAGATTTTGGAACCATTGTGTCAATTTATCCAAAAACTTCGTAAAGTTCTGGTTCGGACTGCATTGATTCCACAGATCAATTTGAATAAAATAGACATTTAGAACATATTTAGTTGCACAACCCATGAGCAAGGTATATCTTTCCATTTATTTTGGTTTTCTCTAATTTATCTCACCAATGGTTTCTAATTTTAAGTATTCAGGCATTCTACACGACTTGTACATGTTTTGTCAGATTTATCGCTAAGTATTTCATATTTTTGGCATCACTATGAATGGTTTTCTTTTTTAAAATTTTAATTTCTGGGGGCGCCTGGGTGGCTCAGTGGTTGAGCGTCCGACTTCAGCTCAGGTCATGATCTCACAGTTCGTGAGTTTGAGACCCTGCGTCGGGCTCTGTGTGGGCAGCTGGGAGCCTGGACCCTGCTTCTGATTCTGTGTCTACCTCTCTCTCTGCTCCTCCCCTACTCACGCTCTCTCTCTGTCTCTCAAAAATAAATAAACATTTAAAAAAACTTTAAAATTTCAATTTCTGATTGTTCACATCCAGCTTTTAGGATTACAATAGATTTTCATATACATTGATTTTTGTTTCATATTAATTTGGGAAATGTTGAGGGTGTTTGTTAAGACACCTTTAATAGCAGTTAATATTCAAATATCAAGAGGAGGATTTTCTTACTTTACCTGAACTATTAAGGATTTTCCCTTTGTCTGTTGTTGTCAGCAGTTTGCATATTGATGTGGCATATTTTTGAGTATGCATATGTGTGTATGTATTTATTCCATTGTTCTCTGAGTTTCTTACATCTATGATTCCATATCTGTTGCTATTCCTGGACACTTTGTACCTGTCATTTCTTCAAATACTTCTTTTGCCCTGTTCCATCTCCTGTCTCCTTCCAGAATTTAATTATGTGTATGTGAGGAAATTTGGTATTTTCTTATAGCTCTTGGCTATTTCGTTCTGTTTTGGACAGTCTTTTTTAATCTTTGTATTTTGGTCTGGGCTATTTCTTTTGACCTATGTTCAGGGTCATCGGTTCTATGGCTCTGCTGATTCTACAGATGAGCCCACTGAGGGCATCTTTCACCTCTCTACTATGTTCCATTGCTAGTGTTCCCACCTGACTCATTCCTGTAGTTCCATCTCTCTGCAAATTACCCATCCTATCTTGCGTGGTATTCACCATTTCTGTTAGAACCTTTACCATGCGAAGCATAATCATTTAAATTCTTTTTCAGATAATTCTAATACCTGTGTGTTAATTGAGTCTGGTTGTTGATTAATTTTCTCTTAGCAAAAATTGGTTTGCTTGCATTTCCCATGTCATGTAGAACAGTGGAGTGAGGTAAATGCTTAGTTTGGAAATGGGCCTGAGCTCTTTCTGGTAGGCATTTAGCGTGAGATCTTGTTAGTCTAGTTGCAGTATGATTCACATTTCTTTTCGCTGTACTTATCCTTGGTGCACAAGCTTCATAATTCTCTGCTGGCACCTGGTGTTTAGGGTGGGGGCTGATTTACTGGAGGATTTTTCTCAAAGATGCTTTTCCCTCAGTTTTAGTTCTTTGCTTGTTCTGTGCCTCAGAGACTATACGTCTTTTGCAGCTTTTGAACAGTATTCGATTATTACTTATACTCCAGACTTATTAGCATAATGCTGGAGAGTAGCTAGGGGATGTCAAAAGACATTTTTGTCAGGGCACCTGGGTGGCTCAGTTGGTTGAGCCTCTGACTTCGGCTCAGGTCGTGATCTTGCGGTTGATGAGTTCGAGCCCTGCATCGGGTTCTGTGATGACAGCTCAGAGCCTGGAGCCTGCTTGGGATTCTGTCTGTCTCTCTCTCTCTCTCTCTCTCTCTCTCCCTGCCCCTCCCCCGCTCATGCTCTGTCTCTCTGTCTCAAAGATAAAATAAACATTAAGAAAAATTTTTTTAAAAGACATTTTTGTCTGCCAAAACTGGGCAGTGCTTTTAATATCTTGCATTCCAGAGTACAGCATTCTGCCAACAAAGATTTCTCTGCCTCAGAGTGTCAAATAGTGTCAAAGTTGAGAAACTTCCCTAGAGCGTAGAGGGATTTTTAGGTTTCTTTATTTCTGTTGCCGTCTCTTAGCTGAAATGGGTTTTCATTAAGTCCTTAAGGGCTACAGTTATATTATTATTTGTTTTTCTTTTCACCTTCTTCCCACTTAGATTCTTTTGCTTTATAAAGAAGATAAAGGTGAAGATTCCAAGTAGTGTTTCTTCTCATTCTGGGGCATCTTTATTCCCAGGACTGTGCCCCTTCAGGTGGAAAGCGCAGAGAGTAAGGTTTGCAAGAGTGATGGAACCCCCTTCCCACATCACTCACGAGGTCTTGCCAGCCACATTCAGCTTCCACCAGTTCACCACCAGTTTTAGCTGAATTATTTTTACCCCTTGACCAGCGGGGCTCCAGGTAAGAAGTATCCCTTTTCATCTAGTCTCTCCCTACAGGTCCCTGTCTCCCCCTAGAATTAGGGTTAGTTGGGTGCTCTGCTTCCTCAGCTCTCTTGTGGGGTCACAGAAATTCATGAACTTGCAATTGGCCTGAATTTATTTTTATTTTAAAGGTAGGAGCCATGTTCTTTCTAGTTCTTTTCAACCCCCAAGCAAAACTTGGAAATTACACCATCACGTTTCTGTATGAAAATTAACCAGCGAGGCATATACCTTTCTGAAGCAGATAACCCCACTTCAATATTTTGAAGTTTGATTTTGACATAAAAACATTTCAAATGACATTTATCTTCCCGCATTTCTTTTCTCCAGTATTTGCTTGAGTAAATAAGTAAATTAATGCAAGATTAATTTTGAATAATGTTCTCTATGTAAAAATATCCCTTGATATTTGTACCTAGTTAAGATAATAAAAGTATATTTCATACCTTTATGGTTGTTTTAAAATTTTGCAATGTGAATACTGATCTAACAATATCTACTAATTCTGCCTTTTTATGCATTTCATTGATCGCTATTGGCACTGCACATATTACCATACCATGCCTGTAACTCGGGAGTAGCTGAAAACCAGATAGCTGGAGGAATGGTTCTTTGAAGAATGCTCAGAGTATCAGAAATTTCTGTATTTTGTTCTCACCTCCTTGACCTAGAAAGACTTAAAAATAGATTGGACAATAGGTGGGTGACAAACGCTTTTCCCTTTCTAAAGTGTTCTAAACATGCTTGAAAGGAATGAGGTTGGAAAAGGGAAAAGAGTGCAAATGGGATCCCTACAACAGACATTTCTACACAGGGTTAAAAACTCTGAATAAGTTTTCTCTTTCTGCCTCTTCCCCACTCTCCTTCCTTCCCCACATTTTCTCCTTGTTTCACTTTTCCCAGAGACTGGACTGAAATGTTTTGATGTTCTCTGCTTCGTAACGAAAAGTAATTTCTTTCCACTTTAATTATTTCAAAATCATTAATAATTCTTGTACGTGTGTTTAAACATGGAATTGAATGCAATATTGCTACTAATTATATTTGTTCAGCTGAAATTCTCTGTGTGGGAAGAACTCACTGTCAAAAGGGGAGAATGACGAATCACTGTGGGAAGGTTGAAAATTGTCTAAATCTCTCAAAATGTCATGACCAAATTAAGGTTTAATTAAAAGCTAAAAAAAAAAAAAAAAGAAAGAAAGAAAAAAAGAAAGAAGTCACCTGATGTTGAATCCCAGAAAACTGTTTTAGAAAATAACTCTTTGTGATATTAGAATTCAGTATTTTAGTCTCTTTTCTAATCCACGTGTTACAAATTTGAATTTCAACTATAATGGATGCTTGCCTTTTTTGCAACTAGAATACTAGGCATAACCTAAGTTTTATCCCTAGAAATTTTCTCTACCATCCAGCTCTAATGGAATTTTCTTGACTCAACTGGTCGATAAATGTCGCCGAATGTTCTCAGCATAGGATTAGGGCACTTATAGCGTGGTAGCCTTGCGATAAATGCTGTGCTCTTCCTTCTGCCCCACTCTGTTCTCACATAAATTACAAAGCAATGCGGTGAAAAAACTAAAGGAATATAAGATGATCCTCAGACTGTAGATCTCCATAGCAGGGAACTAACTAACCAAAACGAATCAAAACAAGAGTAGCTTTAGCTGTTTAAAATACAAAGTATTTTAAGGCCAATGTATTTTATTTTGCATGTTAAGGCAAGTATAATATGCAAATAAATGTACATGTGCACAATACAGGTGTGCATTTTATAACCTCTGGCATGTGGGAGAGGATTTTAAATACCTGCCCATGGATAAAGAACTATTTCTCACTAACCCCATCTCTGAATCAGGTGTGAAAATATGCCTATATGGGTGAAGTTGAATATTCTATCAAGCGTTTTATACCTTGTTAATGTGAAACTACTTAATGGAATTAAAATAGGTCACTGGAGGTGAACTTGTTATTAAGCTCCAATACTGACCAGCAGATACTATTTGGGATATGTTGGGTTTTCTGAAATTATTAAGTCTATGAGCGATTTTCAACCAGTAAACATTTGTCCAACATTTGCTAGATGCCAGGTACCACTGTGGGCATATTGGAGGTGTCCACCAACAAATGGATAAAAATCTCCGCCTTTAAGAAAGCAAGGCTGGGGCTGGGGTGCCTGCACTAGTATGACCCTGAGCATCTCTTTACCTCACCCTAGACCAGCCCTATGACATGAACCTTATATTCTACAGGGGAAACTGGCAACACACAAGATTAGTGTGAAAAATATATGGCATTTTCTCTCTCTTTTTTCTTGTTTAAAATTTTAATTTCATTTAGTTAGCATACTGTTATATTAGTTTCATGGGGAAAATATAGTTATTCAACAAATATATGGTATTTTAGATTATGATAAATGCTATAGGGTAAAATAAAGTGGGAAAATAGTAAGATTGGGGGGGGGGCAGGAGGAAAGTTTGAAATTTCAGTTAAGAGTGTCCAGGGATGTTCTACTTGAGAAAATGGCAGTTGGGCAAGCCTGAAATAGGAAAGGTAGCAAATCACGTGGAGACCTGGGGAAGGCACTCTAGACAAAGGAACAGCAGGCCAAGGAATGGGGTACAAACTTACCTAGTATTCTAGAACAGCAGAGAGGAAGCCAGTGGTTGGAGTAGAATGAGCAAGAGAGTTGTAGGGAATCAGTGATAAGATTGGGCCCAGATCAAGAGGGAAATTAGATCACAAGAGGACTTTGGCTTCTATTCTGCATGATACAGACAACACTGGAGAGTTTTGAGTCAAGGATTACCATGATCTAACCTACTTACCTGTAGTCCTCTGTGGCTGTCTGCAGAAAAGACATTAAGGTTGCTACTTCCAAGTGGTGAGATCAGAGAGAAGTCTACAGCAAGACATAAGTGAATGGATCCTGGATATATTTTGAATGTAAGGATTTTCTGTGGGTTGGATTGGAGGGAGAAAGAGAAATAGAAGCATCATGGACGACCCAAGGTTTTTGACTTAAAAACCAGAAGAATAATGTTGTTGTTAATTGGCAGGCAAAGATTGCTCAATTTGTAAGCTGTTAACTTCAAGATTTAGATTAGACATCCTTAGATGTCAAGTAGTTGATTCCCTGTAAGAATGTTGAAAACTGAAAGGAAACATGTTCCTCCAGTGAAAGAGGGTCTCTTAAAAATCAAAAACCAAACAAAAGCTGCCACTGCCCAAGCTCACATCTCACAAATAGGTCTCCCCATTCAAAGAAAATCAATAGTATAAAGAAATGTGTGGAATCAATGAAAACATCTCTGAAGAAACTTGAGCAAAAGGCAAGTGAAAACAATGAATTGCAAGAGACTCACTAAATGGAGAAGAGGAAGACATCTGGTAAATAATTCTCCATAGTCAGTCCCAAGTGAAATATTATCTAGAAAAATCTCCACAAAGGCACAGTGAGGTTTAAAGGAAAGATTAGAAGACAAAAAAAAAAAAAAAAAGAAAAGAAAAAAAAAAAAAGAAAAACAAACTAGATGACAGTGAGGAGGAAAGGATGTAAAGCAAAAACACTCCAGAGGCAAAGTCATATTAGAAGCCACAGGAAGAAGTACTTTAGAGTGAAATTGTAGTCAGGGTGATAGTATTCAGGACTGAAGAAATTTCAAAACTCAGTAAGGTAAAGAACATATGCAAAATATAAATTATAAAGATTATATATGTAAAAGATAAAGAAAGTTCAGCATTAACCTAACTGAGTTTTCCTAAGATAGAAGCATGTCGAATTACAAACCAAGGATATATGGGAGAAAACTTTCCCCAAAATAAACATGCACTCTGTAGATCAAAAAACTTTCCAGAGTGAAAATATAGACAGAAAATAATCAATACCAAGAGGCAGACTTGTAAAGTTTACTACAATTCAAGAATCTTAGAATATCAAGGCAGGAAAACTTAGTCTTGAAGAAAGGAGAAAAAAACTTCTCTAGGAATAATCATAATATGAGAAGAGAGTGGAGTGATGTTTACAAAAAGATCTAAGTACAGGGAGCATCCAACTTCATCTCATGTCATGATCTCACAGTTTGTGACTTTGAGCCTCACATAGTGCTCGCTGCTGTCAGCACAGGGCCCGCTTCACATCCTCTGTCCTCCTCTCTCTCTGCCCCTCCTATACTCATATTCTCTCCCTCAAAAATAAGTAAATATTAAAAAAAAAAAGGATCTGAGTAGCAAGATACGCTGGTATGTTTTTGACATAAACACAAGAGGTGTATATTCTCAAACATTTAAGAACTCAGGGAATACAGCATCTTGAACACTCATGAAAGCCTATTGGACCAAACCCAAATATTAAAGACACAAATCAGAACAAAAAAATCAGGTATATTTGTTTCCTATTGCTGCTATAATAAATAACACCAACTTTGTAAATTTAAAACAGCACAAGTTTCTTATCTTCCAGTTCTGTGGGTCAGAAGTCCAAAATGAGCCTTCCTGGGCTAAAATCAAGAGTGGGTGAAACTTCTAGAGACTCTAGAAAAAAATCAGTTTCCTTGCCTTTTCCAGAGACTAGAAGTTGCCTACTCTCCTTGGCTCATAGCCATTTTCTCTCTTCAAATCCAGCAGAACAGCATTTTCAAATCTCTTTCTGACTCTCACGTGCCTGCCCCCCCCCCCCCCCGTTACTTCTAAGGATTCTTTATATTAAACATTGTGTTGTGATGATATTGGACCCACCCAGATAATCCCGGATCATCTCCCATCTCAGGCTCCTTAATCATATTTACGATGTCTTTTCTGCAATGTAAGGTAGTGTATTCACAGGTCCTGGGGATTATAGGGTGGATATCTTTGGGAGCCATTATCCTGCCTACCATGTCAGTTATGGAGAAACTACAGTAAAGGATGGATGCGAATACTGACTCTACCTCCATATTAAGTTTTTTGGAAATATAAAAATCATGAAATTATAGAAAATGGGATATGGAAGAAATTGTAAGTACAATAATTGCCTTAGTGTTTTATAGTAGTTCAATAGTTAACATGGGAAGTTGAAATATGTTAGTACAGGCCACTTTAAAAAAAAATCAACTTAGATACTTTAGTTCCTAAAATATCTTGCTGTGAAAATAATTTCATATATTCATTTCAATTTTCTTTTGATAAATTCAAGTACATTTTCTTTCTTCCTGTTTAACAAAAATAGAATGGGAAAATGATGTAAAGTAAAAAAAAACCTTACTTCTCTTTATCCTATTTCCAGTATAGACACTTGTTTGAAAAAAGCTCTAGTGATTTAAAAATTATTACTCTTGGGGCGCCTGGGTGGCTCAGTCGGTTAAGCGTCCGACTTCAGCTCAGGTCATGATCTCGCAGTCTGTGAGTTCAAGCCCCGCGTCGGGCTCTGTGCTGACCGCTCAGAGCCTGGAGCCTGTTTCGGATTCTGTGTCTCCCTCTCTCTGACCCTCCCCCATTCATGCTCTGTCTCTCTCTGTCTCAAAAATAAATAAACGTTAAAAAAATTTAAAAAAAAAAAAAAAAAAAAATTATTACTCTTAATGGATTTGGAACTGTTTCCTTTGCTCTTTTCTATATTGTTTGATGGTAATGATACCATTTTATATAACGCATATATAATGAATGCCAAATGTATAAAATCCCCAAAGATAATACACAGCTCTAGTTAAAACTACAATTTTGGGTTTTTTTTTTTAATTAAGGAGGAAATAGCTAACATATTTTTAAGACACAGATATGTAAATAGTGATGATTTCTAATATAATGTAACCAGTGATTGCCTCTCAGTGGTGCGATTTTTGTGACCATAATTTCTTATTTATATTTTCCCTTATTTTTCCCAGTTTCTATAACAGATGATACTGGAATTAAAAATATATATATGTATAGAGGGACCTAGGTGGCTCAGTTGGTTAAGTATCTGACTCCTGATTTGGGCTCCCAGGGTAGTGGGATCAAGGCCTGTGTTGGGCTCCTCGCTAAGCATGGAAACTGCTTAAGATTTTCTCTCTCTCTACCTCTTGCCCCTCTTCCCTGCTCACTCTCTCTCTCTCTCCAAAAAAAAAACAAAACCCATATATATATTACATATGTATGAAAATGAAATGTCACCTACCAACACACACACATATATGCACACACACATAAAACCAACAATGTACTGATGGAGATATCAAAAATCCCTACATTATGGATATATACAAAAAAGGGTAACATAAAACAATATTTCATATAAAATCTAAGCCATGGCATCAAGGCTTTTTTGTTTTGATTTGTTTCACTGATACATTTATCTTATTTGCTATATATTTATTATTTTTATTGAAGTTTGAATTAGAGGGAAAAGAAAGGAAAGAAATCAGGGAACTGCAAAAAAAAGAAATGATTTATGGAATAGGAAGAGATCAAAGTGAAAGGGACAGATCAGCAGATAAGGAAAAAATACAGATGAATCACGGAGCTGACTTATCCATCGCTCTTGTTTTGCATCAGGATTTGGTAAAGTGAATGACAAACGGTTGTCATGAGTTAGATATTTTTATTTAAAAACCCAATGGTTCATAAGTGAACCTCTATTAGACATTCCATTTAAGCTGAGATACTGGGGATGATAAACATGTCAACTACCCAACATCCTGGTCTCCGTGTGGTTCCATGACAAACACATATTCCAACAAAATGGACTAAAATGAGCCATCGCAACTCAAATCTCCGTTTCAGTGACTCACTGTCTTAACATAAAGAGATACATTTGTTGAGTAAATTATCATGTGCCAAGTGCAGTTCAGTGGACAAGGAAATCATCAAGTAACACAGCAAAAGTTTATGTCCCTATGGAGCTTAACTCTAGTGGATGGAGACAGACTACAGTAAAAACTAATTTAGAATATGTTCAAGGGAGGCAGTTTCTACGGGTCGTCAAAAGGAAAAGTAGAGTAATGGTGACTAGTCACACTGGAGCAGGCAGTGAATTGGAAGGTTTGTAGTATGGAATGGGATGATCCACAAGAGCCCTTTGAGCAAACTTGAAGGTTAGGAAATTGCTAGTCAGGAAGGTATCTGGAGAAGAACACATCAGGCAGAGGGTATAACTAAAGAAAAACCTCTAACGTGAGAGCCTGCTGGCTTGCTCCATCTAAGTGTTTCAAAGTAAAAAACAAACAGAAGAATAACAGGGAAGGAGGCCAGTGAGATAACTGTCAGATCATAGGGACTTTTAGGCTAAAATAAAGACTTCAGCTTTTACTTTAATTGATGGAAACACGGTGCCAGAGTTTTAGCAGAAAAGTAACATAACATAACTTGTTATAAAAGGATCATACCGGCTCCTTTGTTGAAAGTACACCGTGGAAGAAAAGGAGATGCCGAGGGCCTTCCACGAGACTATTTATTGTCGTAAACCCAGGCAACAGATGATGGCGCACTTAGTCCAGCGTGCAAGTCGTGGACCTAAGGAGAAGGGATAGGGTTACGGAGGTGCACTGAAGAAAAAGCTGACGGGTGGGTTACATGTGGAATAGTAAAGAAGAGGAGTCAAGCATAACCCAAATGTTTTCTTTTTAATTTTGAGTAACTGAAAAGATAAGGGATATGAATTCAAAACCAGGTTTTGAAAGGGGAAGTGACACAGTTCGGCAGCCTGGCAGGTGAAGGATATTTAAGTTAGTAGTAACAAGTGAAAATAACTCAAAACATTGATTAGAGCATCTACGTGAGGTTTAAACGGGCATAGCAGTTTTTTAAAGAGTTTTTTAAAAAGTTTTTTAAAGTTTTTTAAAGCAATTTGTCACTGTATGGGACCTCACATAATACCTGTTTTTACGCTTTTTATACTCTACTTCCAAAACTGAAGTGAAACTGTAAATACCTAAAAAGCACAGACACCACGAAAGCAAGAAAGACAAGAATCAAGTTTTTTGAAAAGGTGATTCAAGAACAGAGGTATATATAGCCAACTATTTTACCACAAGATGCTAATTTTGTCCAAAGATAGGAGCCGGGAGAGGCTTTACTGCCTGCCAATGGCATGCCTTGATTTCTACTCTGGCTCAGTTATTGGCCCCTTCTTCTCTTTGCTTGCTAATCAACATTTATGTTTAGCCAAATTTTACCTCCTTACCAAATGGTAGAGATTTGGGGTTGGGAAGAGGCTGCATATAGCTTCCTTTTCATTCCAGTCGCCAGAGGCCAACACTATTTGACATTGTCCATCAGCCAAACCGTGAAGTGAGCATCCAACAAAGACATAACCAATTGAAACAACATGTAAGCAAATATAATTTGAAGTGCAGCATTTTCTTCTGAAACCTTAGTGACTGCCCCTCCTATTGGTTACCTGTCATCAGTCAGAGCATTCCAGCTCCACAACCACAGGGCGACCTCTGTACTTCTCTTAGGTTCATTTTAATGAAACCCTAACCATGGTCCCAGACTGGACGTGAGTCCTCATTCCTAGAAATGTAATTCATTTGGTGAAGAGGCATAAGGAAGACAAAGATGTGGGTCTGGAAAAGGTGGGATTTTTAGGTGCCGACAACATGAAAGCAGGAAAATAAAAAAAAAAAATGGTCACCAAAACGAAGATCAGCACCTTCAACTAAGACGTTTGTGAGTCCCTATTCTGTAGAGGAAACTCATGTAGATACCAGAGAGACCAAAAGTCTAAAACAGCTCCAAGCCTTTAAGGGAAGGTAAAATGACAGAAATGTTAACAGGAACAAGAAAAATAAGAAGTTAATGAATGGTACAGCACACCAGACACAGGGAACTTTTAGGAAACTGCTTGTGTTTCTGCATTCCTTTCAAACAGACAGTTTTCCATTTCATCTTCAGGGCATAGATGGCATTAAGAATTCATTTGATTTGAGCTATTAAATAGGACAGAGCCAACTGAAATAAGAGTTTCAATGGGTCGCCAAAAAGACCTCTTTAACTTTCAGCCCCTCCTAGTCTGTCTTAGAACACTCTGTTCTTTCTAGACTCCTAGTTTTCACCAGTATTTTTCATCTCACTAATACACTGAGCACTAAATACAATTCGAAGATCAGTGAGTGAGAGCGGAAAAAATTGACCTCAACCACGGATTGCGCCTTCTCTCTAAGAAATCACTCTTTCAAGGAAGAATGAGACACTCTTTTCAAAAATCACAATTGGAGGTGAGAAATGATCCCTTTTAACTTTGGCTTGAATTAACTCCGACTTGTTTGTACTGTATTTTCTAAAGGTCTGGGGTCAAAATCTGTACATTTTTATTTTCATCGAATAAAATAGGCAATTAATTTTAATAAAATAAGCTTAAATAATGAATAAAATAGAAGTTGCGTCCCTGTGACCATATTTCCTCGCTGTTTAATACAATTCCATTTTCTGGGCTTGAGTATTCGAAACCAGCAATTTGAAGGGCTGTGTTGCTAAGAGACCAAGTCCTAGGTTGAAGTCAGAAAACCAGGCTTCTGTTTGCACATCTGTTACTGATTGCATAGGACTTTGTGGAAACCACTTATACGTCCTGCACATCCTTTAGTTCAGAAAAATTATCTTTTTATCAACTTTCTGGTTAAAGCATCAAATATAAAATTTTATTGTAGAGCAAGAAATTTAACAAGAGAAAAAAAAAGGCTTAAAAATTCTAAGATTATTTTGTCTGTGACATTGTGAGCCCGACACCCTGAAGCCGTCCTCTATGTTTTTGAAATGTTTTAAGATATAATTCACATTCAACCCAATCATTCACCCTATCCCTAGGCAACCACCAACTTACTTCCTATCTTTGTAGCTTTGTCTATTCTGGAAATTTCCTACTAATGGAACCGTACAGTATGCAATTCCTATGGCTGGCTTCTTTGCTCAGCATTATGCTTTCGAGGCTGACCCATGTTGTGGCATGTACTTTACTTCTTTTTATTGTTGAATAATATTCCACTGTATGAATATATCACATTCTGCCTGTCTGTTGATCAGTTGGTGGACATTTGTGTTGTTTCCATCTTAGGCTGTATAAGTATACAAACTATAAACAAGTTTTTGTATACAAACTATAAACAAGTTTGTATATGAACATATCCTTTCATTTCTCTTGGGTAAATATATAACATTTAACTATTTGAGAAACTTCCAGACTGTTTTCCAGAGCGGCTATACCATTTATGCTCCTACCAGCAGTGTATGAGGGTTCCAATTTCTCCACGTCCTCTCTAACACTTACGTTTTTTGTTTGTTTGTTTCTTTCTTTCTTTGTTTGTTTGTTTGTTTTAGAGCCACCCAAGTGAGTATGAAGTGTTATCTCATGGGGGTTTGGGTTTGCATTTCCCTGATGGCTACTAGTGTTGAATATCTTTTCATATCTTCTTTGGAGAAATATCTATTCAGATCCTTTTACCTATTTTATTTCAGTTATTTATCTTTTTATTATTGAATTGTAGTAGCTACTCTATGTTTTTCCAAGTTTACATGTCCTGTAACTCTCAGCAGAGTTGGTTTTATTTGATGAAGGAAACCATCCCCTTGTTCCCATCAAGCCACCTTCTCCTGGCTGTACACTTTCCAGCACAAAGTCCCTCCCCTCCGTTTATAAACAAGGGTCCCCATGAGAAATATAACCTGAGGTTTCAGTCTAAGCAAAAATTTATATCTAGAGATGAATGGACCCACTTGAAATTGCCAGAAAATAAAAGCTATGCAGACCATTATGCTTCCCCTATTTGCAGTAGATGCCAGAGAACTTGGAGATAGTTACTTCACTGTCGCAAAGTGCTTTAGGTCTACTCAACTAAAGTGAATTTTGTTAGCTTGAAATGGGATCTGGTTTGTTTTAGATGTAAATGGCTCTTTCCCTGTCCATTTTAATCTCTAAGTCATCTCCATTCCTTTCAGAAACAGACATGGCAAAACTTTGAAATAAAAATACTGGGAGAAATGAAAAAGGTACTTACAGTTCTTTATCTATTAAAGAAAAAAAGTCACTTTTTGTTCTCTTCATGCCATGGAAAGTGAGCAGTGTCCCTGAGAATGAAGTCTAAAGCTACCTGGGGTGTGTGAAATCATCGAGGTCCAACTGTCTTCACCAACACAAAGAAGTCATAAAGTCTTTCAGAGTGTGAGAAGGTAATGGGTGGGTGAAGCTTTTGAATTACTGAAAGTGAGATGCAATAAATTCTATCATTCATAGGACCTGGGGCAGTATCTCTTCCCCAATACCTGCCGGGGCCTTTTGTGATATGAGAACATCACACAGTACCCATTCTTTCCCTATCCCATAGGTAAGGCCTAGGCAGAACTTCACAGGAGACACAGATTGTTGTTTCAAATCAACATCCTCTCTGCCCCTTTCAATAACCATGGATTTAACACTATCTCTTCCAGTTCCCACTTTCCCCACCATGTTGGGGTTTTTTTGTTTATTTATTTTGAGAGAGACAGAGACAGTGTGAGTGGGGTAGGGGCAGGGAGAGGGAGAGGGAGAGAGAGAATCCTAAGCAGGTTCCGCACTGCCAGTGCAGAGCCTGATGTGGAGCTCGAACCCATGAAGCCATCAGATCATGACTGAAACCAAAACCAGGAGTCTGATGCTTAGCCGACTGAGCCACCCAGGGGCCCCTACCCCATCATATTCGTACTATTTTTGATTAAGTATCAGATCAGCAGCTTATCCTCCATCTGTCCCACCCAGAGATGTTTGCATGCTCAGAGAACATTCTAAAAGAGGAAAATGCTCTTCTAACTGGGGGAATACATTCTCATAGTAGACTAGTATTCTAGGAAAATTTTGGTTGACTCGTTGAACATTTTTCTGTTTTTCTGAAGATGGTAGCAGGTATTTTTCATGGTCCCGCTGAAATCAGAGGCAAAAATATTCTGCACTTGCTTGTGTGCCTGGGTTTTTCATAACCTCACTTCATTGTTTTGATCAAAAGCTGCCTTGCTGGTTGAATCCTTCACCTAATTCGTCCTGCTACATCACTGGTGCTGATGCACAAGCTGCTTCCACACTTAATAGGAGATTTGCTGTCACGGACAATTGTCGAAAGAATATGTCGAATGCTATAGCAGGGTTTCAAAACAAGAATAAGCCCCCAAATTTTCCTGAGCCATAGCAATGTGAATAACTTCTCAGCAGGACCACATTGAAAACTCTGGCACTAATGTTAGTGTTTAACTATGTGTTGAAAGTACGAGTTGTGTTATTATGCAGGTAAAAGTGGTGTAAGCATCAACTTTCGTTATTTTCCTGATGTGGAACATGGAGTGTTTGTGCCTGGCCTGAGACAAGTGAAAACACACCACGGCAGTTTTAATGAAGATGATCTCTTATGTTCTGCAGCTTGTCTCATGGCCTCTTGGAAAACGGCAGCTGACCAATCTGCCATTCTCTGTGTGTGAATTGCATAAAGGGAGGAAATCTAATACAGGTTCTCCACCGACTATAAACTTTTTAAAGGAAAAGATATGTTGTCTTCACATTGGCTTAATTTCCCAGTTGAATATTTATTATTATTATTTTTTAATGAGTGGGTTTCTGGGGGCGCCTGGGTGGCTCAGTCGGCTAAGCGTCCGACTTCAGCTCAGGTCACGATCTCGCAGTTTGAGCCCTGCGTCGGGCTCTGTGCTGACAGCTCAGAGCCTGGAGCCTGTTTCAGATTCTGTGTCTCCCTCTCTCTCTGACCCTCCCTCATTCATGCTCTATCTCTCTCTGTCTCAAAAATAAACGTTAAATGAGTGGGTTTCTGGCCCTTTCAAACCTGCAAATCCTTTTGAAAAATAATTGCAGTCGTCGAATGTAGATCATGCACAAAAAAATGAAAACTCCAATAGAAATATACCCACACTGGTATTTTTTTAGAGGCTTAACTCTCATGTAGGATGCTTTCAGTTGTAAGGCACAGAAAATTCAATCTAAAATGGCATAAGGGAAGAGGAAGCTCACTGGTTTAGTGTAGATACCAGAGCTATATCCGGTCTCATTCTTATCCACTGGGGAATCAAAAGAAAGTTCAGTTCCTCCAAACTTTCCATTTGCAGATCTGAAGCTCTTCCACCCTGATGGGACAGACCTGGTCATGTGCCCAAATCTCAGCCGCAAAGTGTGAAGTTTGGAAAAATGTAATTGGATTAAGTCCAGGAGGGCCTTCTCAGGATTTCCAGGTATAGTGCGTTCTTCCCTGCCTCCGTTACGATGCTTTGGGCTACTTGTAATGGAAACTCCATCTCAAATTAGCTTAAACTATAAAGATATTTAGTATTTCACATAATAGGAAGTTCAAAGAGAGGACAGTCTCCAAGCATGGTCAAAATGGGATTCTGGCTTCTCTGCAATTTCCTTGGCTCTGCCTTCCCCCATGAATTGGCTTTACTAAAATGAGGTTGTTTCTGGACTTTTTAAGTACTGCAAACCTACCCATGACGTTTCCAGATAGCTAAAGTAACCCAGCAGGACAAAGAGAAAGCTTTGACTCCAACATGTAACAACTGGCTTTTCTTTAGTATGGGGAAGCCAGTTTAGGTCATATGTCAACTCTCATCTGATATCAGTCATCAGGAGGATGTCTTGATCTGTCTGGCTTAAAGCTGAATTCCTTAATTGGATGGGCAGGCAGGATTAACACAATTGGTTTAGAATTCGTAACCGCTTCTGAGCTGGGGCTGGGGTTGCCTCCCCTGAGAATCACAGAGCACATGGAGAAGGCTGAACACTTGAGCACAATTTGGATTTTCCAAGAGAAGGAAGAATAGATGGTAGATATCCAGTCAACAGTGGTTGGTCCACATCCACACCACACGGTCAGGAAACTCGGAGAAGAAGAGACAGTGACTGACAGGAAATACAAGGAAAAATTATCCCCGTGGTAATGTTGTTTTCTCCTCTTAACATTGGACTGATAATGTGAATAAAACCTTGCCCGGGTGAAACATGGTAACTCAGAAGTAGCACTCTAGAAGTAATTAGATTTCAATTTCAGAAAATATTCAAAGGAACCACCACTTACCCGATTTCAATGTTGAGCTTGGGTCTGGTGGAAACAGTACTGTGATGCATCATCCAGGAGGGAAAGGAGAGATGAAATGGAAATAGGAGTTAAATCCATTAACTACATGTGCATTATGGTCCTTAAAGTTAGTAGCAATATAATCCTTTGAATTATTATTTTTGTACTATAATCATCATCAGCAGTATCATTACTGAGCCTATAATATCAAAACCTTGTTCTCACGAGTGACCGTCTTTCCCCTTTTGGAACACTATGATAAAATGAGGATAAATAAATGAATCAGATGAAAGAAGGGGCAGACCCTCATCTTGTCACTTCTTTTCCTTAATTCTGATGATTCCTGACAAGGGACACTGAGACAGAATTTGAGAATCCTGAGGACACTGAGCGATTTTTTTTTTTTTTTTTTTTTTTTTTTTTGAATACCAAAAACCTCTGAGTAAATCTCGTTTCTCCGCATTCAGTCAGCACTGATGCCCATTCTGGATGAGCATTCTCTTATCCAGTTTATTTTCTGGTTCTTAAAAATGAAGCTTCCAGTTCACACGAGCACTTGTCTCATATCACCATGCACCGACTGGAAATACAGTAGTCTCCCTTTATCCAGGGCCTCAGTTACCCCGGGTCAACCACAGTTTAGAAGCAGATGATCTGACAATATGTCAGAAGGTCAATAGTAGCCTGATGATCCGTGCTATGCCTACATCATTCCCCTCACTTCATCTCACCACATTGGCATTTTATTGTCTCACATCGACCCAAGAAGAAGGGTGAGCACAGCACAGTAAGATATCTTGAGAGAGAGAAAGACCACATTCACGTAAGTTTTATTACAGTACATAGTTATGATCACTCTATATTATTATTGGTTATTATTTTAATCTCTTCTGTGCCTAATTTATAAATTAAACTTTAACATAGGTGTATAAATATAGGAAAAACACATAATATATATAGGGTTTGGTGCTCTCCACTTTCGGGCATCCACTGGGGGTGAGGGAACCCATCCCCTGCAAACAAGGGAGATCTAACATAATACATCCTGAAGCAAAGAAGACAAAATTATTTATTTATTTATTTATTTATTTATTTATTTACTTACCTACTTATTTACTTCTTTATTATTTCTCAAATCGGAGCAGATTTCAGTTCAGAAGTTCACCGTCCTGTTCCTGGGACACTCCCTTTCTCCACTGATGAGTTTCAAAGGAAAAACAGTTTCAGAATAAGGAAAACCTTACAAAAGGATGATAAACCCTGATTGTCCTATGAATATATTATAGACTGACCTAATTTACTGATGGAGTTAGTGTAGGAAGGCATTGAGTATAATGTTTTTTACATTTTTTTTAAGGTTTATTTATTTATTTTGAGAGGGAGAGAGGGAGAGAGAGCACAAGCAGGGGAGGGACCGAGACAGAGGAAGCATTGGAAGGTATTAAGTGTAATCTCGTCAATATGTAACAGAGACATTAGAATTCAGGGAACCAAGATTTTCTGTTCTAACTTATTGCTCTATTGTTTTGTTGTTTAGTGATGGCAACTCACTGGATAAAACCAATCCAATAGCAGAAAGATTAGATTGGTATAATTTGTAAATCTAATATTGTCAACTTTAATCTCAAATACAGTCCCTTTAATATAAGAAAAGAAAGAAAATCAAACTGGCATTTATTACGTGTCGGATAGGTAGTATTTTCATTTTTCTTTATACCTCCATTTGACTGAAATTCATGCTTTTCCTACTATCTTCAACAAAGCAAAGTGTTCCACCATGAATTACCAGGCAAATAGAGCCATCAGTTTTGGTGAGGAAAGGAAAAGACGAGCACAATCATTGAACACCCAGTCTGCACTTGGCCCCATGCAAGGCAAATACAATGCAATATTTCACTGTCTCTACTTGACAGACAAAATAATCAAGACTTTTAAAGGTTTGATAGTATGCCCAAAGGCACACGTCTGTGCCTGGAAGAGCAAGAAGCCAATGCCAATGCTTTGACTCCAAGACCATCCCTAATTCACTCTGCCACGAAACAACTTGCACTAAAACCCGTTAGACTAACGTGAACATGTTCTTACTGGAGCTAAACTATTAGTAATTAGGAGTGCCATTTAAAAAAATACAAGGCACAAGGGCACGATTAAAGACAAGAACATGGGCAAGGCACACATTTTTATATAAATTGAGGAATGTGTGATGTCTTCTCCTCCGATAATGCGTGTTCCGAGGGTGGTGGGCGTGTAGCCTGAGACTCTCTGGGAAATTAGTTTCCAAAGTGCTCCACTGCCTACATTTTCACAAAGGAGATATGTGGACAACAAAATAGAAAACAAACTCTGAATCCTGCAGACAGACATACTTTTTTCTGCATTCTCTTATGTCCCTCTGTGATCTGATAGCAGGTTTGATTTGGCTCACATCTGGCATAAGCTTGTGAGTGAACATAACCAATGGCTATGTATTGCGCGTGGTCCTCTTGGGTGAAATGCACACTACTTGTAAGGCTGAACTACTATCAATGTGTATTTGTTATGAATCAAAGTTTTCAGTTTTTCTCTTTCCATTTAATTAGTAAGTATGACCCTGAGCTCTTCTCCTGGCTAGAGTAAAGGTTCTTCATGAGACTAATCAGTACAGGTAACTCTTACTAAAGTAACTCTTTACCTTTTCGGGGCTGTGTAGAGTTTATCACTTTGTTACTCAGAGTCTTTTATCAAAACTCTAGTTTCCTCCACTGTGGAGAATTCCTTCAGTCAGCCAGCCTGATAGCATCTTTCTTTATTGCTACAAATGTGGCTGGGTGAAAATAATTGCATGTCAGAACAAACAGAAACTTCCCATTGCCCTCATCTTGTCAAAAACGTACTTGAATTGAGCTTTGAAGACCAGCATATAATTTGAAAAAAAAAAAAAATGTCCCTTTTTGATATGGCGTTTTCTTTGCCTTTGATCTATCAACATTTATTCAAATAGAACAGTATGCAGTGTCCAGGTTTTTGGCTGGGCATGTTAATGAATAGTTAGGTTCTCTGGGTTTTATTTTTCACATTATATTCCACATATAGCTACTCTCATCCCGCTACTTGTCAAACATTTTCAACTATTTCTGCAAAATATCAGAGCCTGCATTTTGAAGGGAAAAAAAAATCTCTCTTTGAACTCCTCTATAACTGAAATACAGGATTTCGCTGTCATCCCATATTTGGAACAAGAACTTATTCAAAATCTTATAGATGTGTCAGGACCATTGATAAGTTAGAAGCATCTAGGTCCCTCTTGTTTAATTATGCTTCCTCCCAGACTAGATTCCAATTTCAGGGACTGTCAAACTGGACTCCATCTTGTCTGATTTTTTTCCCAGTAGTTGGAAAAGTAGAGTGAATAAATAGAGGGAAATGGAAATAGAGGGACATTCCAGCATCAGTGACAGTGGCTTCCAGGAGGTTCCACTCCTCTTTCTTACGTTCCACTATATGTACCACTTTTACCTTTTTAGCAGATTGAGGTTTTTCTCATCATTACAACTTCTATAAAATCTGGTTCTTCCCCTAAGTACTAGCAAGTGACCCTGTTCAGAAATGGCTAAGGCACTGATCTGGCCAGGATAAAGTCAAAGATAAATATATTTTAGACAGTGATTTTTCATGCTTTTTGTAAAATCTATAACAATGTCAACAGTGTTTGAAAAGTTAAGGGATGTATTAAAAATCTTTTTTTTTCTTTTAGAGTTTGATTGTTTCTCTCCTTCAGTTTATTTGATTTGCTTCATTTTTTGTAAAAACAATGAATAATTTAAGAGAAGAATCAGAAAATATACACAAGTAAACTGACAAAATAAGACATACGTAATCTCATCTATATGGAGACAACCACTTTAATATCATATGGTATATTTTGGTGAAACTTCCTTCTATACACACATATATGCATATATAATTTCAGATCAATTTCTATACACATTTGTGTGAAAACACACATAATTTTAATATATCGAATTGTATTTTAAAGATTTATCTTTGACTGTAAGATCCATTTTATACAATATTGTTAAATGACTCCATAGTTTTTAATTTATAAATGTATAGTCATCACTTAGACAATACTTTATTGTTGGTCTGCATATTACCTAAAATGTATCTCTCTTATAAATAATTCAGGGCAGCCATGATTGAATGAAAATGAATTTGAAATTAAAATTAAAAAAAAACTAAAAAAATCTCGAAGAACAGACAAAAGTTATTTTAAAGCATAAAAGTGTGAAACCTAATCCTTGGTTTAACAAATTTTCAAACGGTTGAGCAAAGCAGTACTGGCAATCTTGATTTCCAACTGGTTTCTTCTAATTCATTGTCTTAAACAATTTGTTTTTCACCAGCTTACTAGGAATTTCTCTCATCTGGGCTCCTTCATCTCTCCTACACTGTTCTTGTATATGTCAGACAATTCTACGGGTTCGCCCATCATCTCCATGAAGATATCTCCCAAGTCTATAGCACTGGATGTAATCATCAAGGACTTTTCACGACCGCTCTGTTCAGATGATCAACTCCCCACCTTGACCTTGAGCACATCTCCCCATTTTATGTCCCACTGCAAGACAAAAGTTTAGTGTGAATATGTGGCACAAGACAGTTTTCTTCTCCTCATACGCATCTTACAAAAGTGAAAAGGTGAATCAAGGATGCAAACTATTTTCAGCAATACTGGGAGGAAAGTAAAAAATGAGAATGTAAAATTATACCTCAGTGGTGCTGAAAGCTGCAGGCTCTTTTTTGATGCTGTACAGGGAGAAGAACAGCAGAGGCTGAGAGGCCAGGAGGGTAGAGAATGTGGCACAATGGGGCAGATCTTTGGAAACTCCAGCATGAATTCACTTCCTGTTACTAATGGGCTCAAGGGGGAAATGACAATTCTGTTTTCTTTCATGAAACAGGGTGGAGATAAACAGAAGGCCCACAGAGAAAAGATAACTGAAGTGTTTTCTACTACCATCATGTGAGAATGTAAACTGCAGGCTGAACAAGGCCATGTAAGAAAGTGCATTGAGGGAGTAGCCCAGCTTCAGGCTGGTAAGTGGCCATTTCCTGCCTGTCTGCCTATAGCTCTTAGTGGAAAGTTTTGCTTTAAATTTTTTTTTTAATGTTTATTTTTTGAGAGACAGACAGAGAGAGAGCAACCTGGCTAGGGACAGAGAGAGAGGGAGAGAGTAAGGAATCCCAAGCAGCTATCAGCAGAGAACCCGACTCGGCTCTCGATCTCACAAACCGTGAAATCATGACCTGAGCCGAAACCAAGAGTCAGACATTTGACCACCCGAGACACCCAGGTGCCCTGAAAAATTTCCTTTTAACTTGGAGGACATGATTCTATTTGGTCTCTGTGGATAATGAGTTGAACACATGAGAAATGAGCTATGTGAAGGGATGTCCCATGGTCACCAGACTGGGTGGGATTTAAAGGTCTGGTTCCCAAAAACTGTCCTGTATAAAAACCTGTCTCTTTTTGCCTAAAGCATTCTTTTTAGAGTAGATTGTGTCTGTGCAGAGGTGGCAAAGGAGCAGCCCTTAGGTTCAGATGGATCGTATTTTCCAAGTGTTTTAAACTTGTTGAGTCATAATGCCGTTAAGTAGGATGCGTACTTTCCAGTTAGTCATAAACCTCACCACCCTATTAGTATCTACCAACAGCTTCTCACATTCCCATTACCTTCTTGGCCACCCAAGGCATTTAGACTTACCCCTTTTACCTCACTTAGGTCAAGGTACTGTTTCCAGAAAAGAACATATTAAACTCTTTTATCCAATCTTCAGAAACCACGGACTCACATATACTTTCTCTTTTTTTGAATGTGTTCATTCAACATCACTGGACCTGCTTTGTATTAGGCACACTCTGCTAGATCCTTCAGAAGATATAAATGTGTTTGAGATATTATCCCTAGCTCTAGAAGTTTTAAATTGGGTAGGGGAGGCAATCATGTCAGCTTCCAGAATAAAAACGCTGTAACTGAATGGCCACCACTGAACAGGGAAAGGGATGGGAAAAACTAGCTGAGGAAAGAAGGAGCTTGCCCTCTAGAGTGGAGGATCATTCCTATTTGTTGTTGTAACTTCAGTTCAGTGTAGTTAGTGGAAAATCCACGTGATGAGACAAGGCAGGGACCCATTCCCTCACTGCCTCAGTCCATGGAAGGTGACCAAGATAACTTCACCGAGTACCTTCTCATAACGGAATGGATGTTTGATGACTATATAAAACTCAAACATGACCTCTGCCACCTTTTCATTTGCAGGTTTTATATAATTCAGTATTCAGGCTGAGCTGTATCTGAATACAAATTACAACTCATCCTTCAGCCTGGGTGTCTGCTCAATAGGCACAGAATGAGAAACACAAATGGAATCTCAAATTTTCATGAAAATGATTGAAAGAAACAGGTAAAATAGATTTCATTAAAGTGAATATATAAAAATACTATAATTTCATTTAAATTCACATGAAAAATAATGAGATCTTTGGCATTCTACTTTTTGTACAAGCCTTTGACATCCAGTGTGTATTTTATACTTAGGACAACTTTGCTTGGGTTCATCTCATTTCAGTGGTCTGGTAATGTCACGTGATGACAGCTGTTGCCTTGGGCAGTGCAGATCTAAATGCTCTTAATGCTTCTTCACACACCTAGGAGCGTGCATGTGTGTTAGGGAAGTAAAATGCATAAAGAATATGACTACAGGGGCGCCTGGGTGGTTCAGTTGGTTAAGCGTCCCTTCTTCGGCTCAGGTCATGATCTTGTGGTTTGTGAGTTCCAGCCCCGCATCGGGCTCTGTGCTGACAGCTCAGAGCCTGGAGCCTGCTTCCAATGCTGTGTCTCCCTCTCTCTCTGCCCCTCCCCTGTTCACGCTCTGTCTCTTAATAATAAATAAACGTTAAAAAAAAAAAAAGAATATGACTACGTTATTCCTCTAATGTTGGAGGTTTGAGAAGCAATGTGTTTCCTAGCTGAACATATTCCCTTTTTTTTTTTCTCCAAGTAGAAAATCATTTTCAGTGATTCCTTCATAATTGTGGCTGCTCAGCTCACCAAGACCCTATTTCAACAAGAGGTTGCCATTCTCACAATTAAGGCAAACCCCTAATTGGAAAGAAATTTGGTTTTTTTCTCAATTACATGTAAACATCCGAAATTGAGAAGTACTGTAATAGAATACCTACTTAGATTTCATTTGAGGAATTCATCTGCCTGCAAAGAAATGTTGAACTTAATTAAATGAATAGTGTCCATAAGTTTTTTTTTTCTTTCTTAGTGCTGTTATTATTATTATTATCAAATGCTGATTCATGAATTAGATGTAATGAAGATTGATTCAAGTTAGGAGACCATGTCAGCCTGGCCAATAATAGGTTTACGAACTTTGCATGATTACATTTCATTTTCCTGATCATGTGTACCTTCTGCCTTTACTTTGTCACTCTGTGCTCATTTTAGCAGAGCATAATACCTGAGGGCTCTGTACCTCCCATAAGTAGAAAAATATCTGGAAGAGTCCTTTGGGCTGTTTATTTAGGTGACACTTTGTTCTTATATTTATGCTCTGGATACATAAATAATAAATCTATTCAGCCGAGTCACATATTTTTAGACCTAAGACATGTCAGATGTAGTTACCTTAACAAACTTCTCTATCTCTGTCTCCCTCAGATGCAACTTCACTTAGCTGTCCCACTTAATGCAATCTCCAAAAGTGAATTCTACTAAGAAAGACTAGCAAGAAGGTGGCCAGATGTTTCACCAGCAAGCTCACAGAACAGCTTCTTAGAAACTACTATATGCAAAGCTCAACTGTGTCAGTGACTTTAAAATAAAAACTCATGGAATCACATCACAACCTTATGAGATGAAGAGTGTTATCACCCCGAGTTTTACAAGTTGGGAAACTGAAGCCCAGAAATGCTAAGGAATTTGCCCCATCACCTATAGCTAGTAAGGGTTTGGACCAGGCATTTGGGTCCCAGAGGCTGCTCTTTTAACTGCTATCCCATACCACCCTTTCCACTGGTAAGTATAAGCAAATTTACATTATCCCCAGCTTTCTTTCTCCTGAGCCTAAAAGGAAAAGAGGACCACGTGATTGCATCAAACACACAGGAAATATTTTATTAGGTTCCAGATGGAGAATAAGGTGTAGTAAAAATATTTCAGTAGAAATCCATGGCTCTCCTCAAAGAGCCCACTCGGGCACTCGTGGCCCCCCAGTCGTGGTAGCGCCTGTAGTCCCCCGGTCTCAGCAGGTACTGCCGCCCCCGGTAGTTGGGCATCTCGTAGAGGACCCAGTAGCCCTCCAGCACTTGGAAGGAGTGGATCTCGCTGAAGTGGAAGCGGTCGTGAAGCGAGGAGCAGTCCTCGGTGATCTCTACCATCTGGCCCCTGTAGTCCTCTCGCTCGTAAATCCTGATCCTGTGGGAGCTGGTCTGTGGGTTCAGCAATTAGCAGATGAGGAAAAGTCAGAAAATCTAGCCCTTAGCAACCAGGGACACAACCCCCAAGGGACTGGACGTTCCCTTCTCTTTTCTACATCAAAGATGACAAATTTTAAAGATAGCCAACACCAGGGCAGCTGTGTGCAACTGAATAGGCTGTATACTGCAGAACTGAAGAAGGTGTCATTCGCGTAAAGAGGCGTATGGTGCTCCCTAGAGCTAAGACCACAACCTACATGAACCATACATACTGGCCCTAGTTAATATCATTCTTTTTTTTTTTTTAATGTTTATTTATTTTTGAAACAGAGTGACAGAGCCTGAGTGGGGAAGGGGCAGAGAGAGAGAGGGAGACACAGGATCCAAAGTAGACTTCAGACTCCGAGCTATCAGCACAGAGCCCGACACGGGGCTCGAACCCACTGACCTGAGCCGAAGTCGGATGCTCAACTGACTGAGCCACCTAGGCACCCTTAGTTAGTACCATTCTTAAGTAATAATTTATGTATATTTTATATATATCATATACATTTTAAATTTATGTTTATTTTATATATTTATTAAATTTATTAATTAAATTTATTATTCATGTATTATAAATTTATATATTATATACTATTTATATGTAAGTAATAATTTATATATATTTATTTAAATAAATTTTTTAAAATGATCCCTGGAAAAAAAAAAGTTATAGTTTTGAATCTCAACAGTATTAGAAGAAGCTAGTGGGAAAGGAAGTCAAGTTGCGTTTCCTTCAGGGGAAGTCACAGACTGGTGGCAATTCAAGAAGAGAGTCCAGTCCAGGCAATCCTAAGACCCTTCCCTTCTCCTTTAAGCCCTGCTTCTCTAAGATCCTGAAAAGCAAGAGCCATCACAAAGATTCGCTTCAATTCTCAGCTCTAGGATATGCTCCTGCAAATCTGCTTTAGGTAATAAACAGGAAATTCTCCCGAGCAATCATCCTGCAGCATTAAGGGCTGCTAGTGAGGAATCTTCCATGGTCAAGGACCCACGTGTACATCACGTGATTTGGTCGCCACAACAGCCCCACACCTGTTTCTTCTTTTAGGAGAAGCTCGTGACTAGAGCGCTCAGCGTGTCACGTGGAAGGTCGGGGCAGGCACGTGGAAACCCAGGTTTTCAGGCTCCTCGTGCTGGGCTGGGTCTTATCAAGGCGTTAAACCCTCCGAGGGGGTTTCAGAGGTGGCCAGAGCGGTACCTTTTCCACAGGACTGGGTCGCAGTCAGGTTAGAGAATCCCTAACTGCAGAATTCCAGGCCGCTGGGGCTTTATTTGGGTAACGGCGGGCTTGGCCGGAGCGGCTGGAATCACACTGTCGGCCACTTGTTTTGCCTGATCGGGAAGCAGGGCGGGAGGCTCATGCTAACAGTGGTGGCTGGGGGAGGGGAGGCTTGCCAGGTGCCAGGTGCCCACCTCTCACCCTCGTTCCAGCCCTGTGAGCTAGCCGCCTTCACGTTCTACAGAAGAAGAGCGAGAGAGAGCCCAGGAAGTAGCCCAGGCCACCTGATGCAAAGGTGCTAACGTGCTGCTTATTCACCGCCTCGCCTGGGGCATAGACTCTCTGAACGGACCGGGTGCCCTACTTTCTCCCAGTAGAGGTGAGTTTACTTGTAGCAGAGCAGAATGAACTTTTAAAAGAGAAGCGTCCCCTCGCATACTTCTGCAGTGGAAGGAAAGCTTAGAGATGTTGACAAAGGAGAGGAGACCATGGCGAGAGGCAGCCAAAGGAGGCCGCCACCCTGCACGACGAATGCCGCCTCTGGAGCACCCATGTGGCTCCGGGGCTCGGCGGGGCCCGCGGGGCCGGACTCACGTGGGGGATGAGGCGGCAGGAGCGGACCGCGTCGCTGAGGCCCATCCACTGCTGGTAGTCCGGGTAGTCCCCGCGCCGCAGGAAGTACTGGCAGCCCGAGTAGTTGGGCTGCTCATAGAGCATCCAGCAGCCGCTGTCCACGCGGATGGAGTTGCAGCGGCTGAAATAGGGCTGCAGGTTCGGGTGGTCACTGCTGCACTCGTAGTGGCGGCCCTGGAAGCCCTGGTCCTCGTAGAAGGTGATCTGCAAGGCAAGGGGAGGAAAGGCTCAGAGGCCTGGCCCCCAGCCCCGGGGCGCGGGGGCCCCTCCCGGCCTGCGGCTGCGCTGGGCTCACCTTCCCCATGGCTGGTGGATGGAGGTCAGTGATGGGCCGCCGGCGCGCGGGTCTATATAGCACGAGGGCTGCTGCGTTGGCAAGAACAACACAAAAGGGGCCCGCAGGGTGAGGAGGGGATTTTCTCTCGCTCTTTTCTACATAATGACGGCGGGGGTGGGGTGGGGGACTTATTGTATGTTTCCTCTTAGACTCTCCAGTGCTTTCGAACTGATGACCCGCATTAAAACTGTCACTTGGTGCCTCTGGGGCCTTTAAATGAAGCCTGTTTAGGAATTTGGAACTGAGCAAAGGCCCTTAGCCAGTTAATAATTGTAATGAGGTATTTGGGTTATCTTTTACAGTTTCAGAATGATCTCCTTTTTGACTACCAAGGCCGGGTAGTGACTGAGACCGAGGTCAGCATAGGCCCCAGCATGAGGCATCTGGATTAGAGAGCATTTCCTTGGTGTGAGGGTCTGAGCAGGGACAAGAACCGCCTTCTCCACAATACATTTGAAATTAGATGGGATTTCCCTCCAAGAGGTCCCCTTTCTGAACCTACAGGCTGGCAAGTGGCTACAGCAGATATGCTGACACACTTGAGGAGGGGTGACAGGGGCTTGGACCCCGAGGAAGCGTGCTGTGTAGGCACCTGGCCTCTGCTCTGCTCCCCGGACACTGGGCGGGATCAGGGCCATCTCTGGAGCCTCAGCTGGGGCACCTCTGGCCAGGAAACCCTCACCTTTGGAATTCGTGAGGTGCAAGTTTGTTGTTCTTACTCTGTAGCTTTCTATTTAATAATTTTGCTAAGTGCTAAGCTTATTTGTTTGGATCTAGCTGCTAGTTAATGTGCAAATATAACAAAATTTTAAATACCACAATTTTGCAAGGCTTTTGTCTTCTCTACCTTTCCCAGCCCTGGGCAAGCCGTGGTTGCTAGGTAGTTAAGGCTCCGGCTCCAGGGGCTGGAGTCTTCTTTCCTCTGCAGCAAGACCAACCCACCCTCCCCTAGCAGTTCCTGATGCCCTACTCTCTTTAGAGCAGACTTTCTCAACCTCAGCACTATTTGACATTTTAGACTGAAAAACTTTCTGTGTGGGTGGCTGTCCTGTACATCGTAGGTAGGGTATTTAACAACATCCCTGTCTATTACACACTGGATGCCAGAAGCATCCTGTTCTGCTTCCCCAAGTTATGACAACCAAAAAATGTCTTCGGATATTACCAAACGTCCCCTTGAAAAGTACTGATCTAAAGGTGCGAACCATATACCTAAAGTTCTCCCATTAGCTACTCCACTGCCTTAATAGGATGGTCTGTAGACTGTCGGGAACTGTAGAAATTCCTCAGAGATGCTCTGGAGCCACTCAGACAGCAAGTTGGAGGGAAAGGCAGAGTGCCCCTGATCTTATCCCTTCACTGCAAACTGAGCATCTTCACTTGGATCTGTTTTGTATAAACCTTATTTGACAACAGAGTTTTATCACTAGCTAAGAATAATTTTTAAAAAATAAATATTTGAAAACCATTGATTTTAGGTACTGTGACTCTCACAATGCCTACTGACCACAGCACATGATAAAATTGTCATCCTTTTTTGTGTCAGTGTAAATGCATTTCCCAGGACGGCTAGCTAGTTCCTCATGAAAAGATCTTGAGAGAATCAAACATAAGCCTGATAGATTTCGTTGTGATAAAGTCTGGAAACATTGGATCATGGCATCTTGCCAAAGAGAACAAGAATGAGGTGGATTCCACGTGGAATGTTCTGGACAACCAGAGATTAGCTTATGAACAGTGGGCACAGGAAAAAGGGTTTGAAGAGCTGGCAGAGAGAATGTGCTAAAACTGGGCTCAAACAAATTCAGTCTGGTCCAGAAGCTGATTTTAGTTTGGGGCTCTGTTTTGAAGGTTTCAAAATATCCTTTATGGTCAGTATCTGAAGATGAAATTAGGGATTTATTGGTTTGTTTACTTTTTTTTAACTCACTAAGGATCATTTCAGTTATTCATGATGCTTTTTAAATTTCGACTTTAGTACTGAGTAGATTCCTTTTTTGTTTGGTTGGTTTTTTTAGAGAAGGAGAGAGTGTGAGCAGGGGAGGGGCAGAGAGAGAGGGAGACACAGAATCTGAATCTGGATCTAGCTGCTAGTTAATGTGCACGTATAACAAAATTTTAAATATCACAATTTTGCAAGCCCAATGCAGGGCTGAAACCCAGGAACTGTGAGATTGTGACCTGAGCTGAAGTCAGACACTTACCCTACTGTGCCACCCAGGTGCGCCAGGAGAGAGAGAGAGAATCTTAAGCAATCTCCACACTCAGGGTGGAGCCCAATGCATGGCTCAATTCACAACCCTGGGATCATGACCTGAGCCAATATCAAGAGTTGGACACTCAACCGACTGAGTCACCCAGGTGCCCTTGAGTAGTTGCCTTCTTAACTAAAACTTTCCAGGACACTGAAAATGAATAACACCAATTTCTATATTAGGAAATCTGGTGAAAGACTTTATAACTGTATGAACAGAAAAGGACAAATAGTGTGGAGACAGGGGAACATAGCTTAACAGGAATATGTTTTCATCTCATCTCCGAAAGTACTACTAAGGCACTTAAGCTTTATCTCCAAGCTCTTGAGGGGAAAAAGCAAAGCACGAGAAACAGTCCCTTGGAAAATAATGCAGAGTAAAATGGGAATTGAAGCCCTGCAAAAGAAAGCATGTGATACTAAGTATGTTGGCAAGAGAATATGAAAAACTTGAATCACCAGGGTCTTTCTTCTGAAGATGACATGTTTTCCCAAAAGGCTGTAGTAAACTTTCTTCCAACTGACTGCTCTATTATTTAAGCCTTTTGATCAGTGTTTATTTTCCCTAAACAAGTATCAAATAATGAATTTCCAAGTAATTGTATTCTTTCCTGAAGTATTTTAAAGGCAACTTGGGGATTAAATATTACAGCCAACAAATTATGTTTCTACTCCAAATCATAGGTTATACAATGACATTCTGTAATTGGGTTTGTTTCAGGAAGAGGCACTGCCCTCCCCCAACACTGATCACAGAGAAGTACCAAGGTTCTCAAATGAGCCATGCAGAGAAATACAAAGTGTTATTAGCCTGATCATTAATCAGTTGAGGCAGGAGTGACTCTGTCCATCACAAATGTCTTTTATCAAAGTCTTACAAACCGTCTGCATATTTAATATAGCTATTTGCTTTTATTGAATTTGCAGCATTTTTGCAGATAGCAAAAAATAAAGGCAATTCATGCTTGATCAGTTTGTGAAATGCAAACCGTACAAAAACATGGGTAAAAAAATCCACCCCTCATGTTAGCATGCTAAAAGAGATGGTAAAAATAAAGTTAAATTTCCAATTTCAGGTCAATAAGAAAAAGAAGAAAGAAGAGGTATATTGCATCCTACGGATTTTAAGAAATTCAAATTCTAACTACATCTGTGATTATGTACATAATATATATTTAAATAATGAAAAAGAACTCTGACCCCAAAATGCCAGATGAGAAAATAAAGTTACAATTAAAGATATGAGATTATTTTTCCTATTTGAAGTGGCTAACCTATTTTTTTTGCCAAAGGATTAAAATGTAATACATTTTAAATATCTAATTTCAAGTATATCAATAAAACCACGAGAAAAGAAATTTTAAAAATACTCAGGGGGCGAGATTGCTGAATTTTTTTTTACTGGAAAAATTTTAGCCATTACCTTTCTTTATTAAATAGTCACTAACAGTTAAACTAGGAATGATAGCACACTTCTAACTGAAAAAAAATAATAAGGTTTAAGCAAAATAAAAACATTAGCCAATAAACATTGCAAAAAGTGATGATTCGTATCTTGCCTTCCATTTCTTTGTGCTGTTGTTACTAATGTGTAAGAAGCATCATCCCTTTGACGGAATATAAATAAGAGAATCTAATAATAGTGTTGCCCAGAGAAAATCTTTGTAAATTGTTTTCTTTTTTTCCCTAAGAGCTTTTTGTATATCAACATTAAATAAGTAGTTATGTAGATCAAACCTCAATAAAATAAAGTCTGCATTTTTTTTTTCTTAGAAGGAAAGTGAAAAAAAGATACTTGTATGGTTGGTCTACATATCTAAAAAATAGCAGAGTGGTTTTTTGTTGTTGTTTATAATAGGAAAATTCAAAACATATTGGCTGCTAGAACAAAAAATTAATACTAAATTCTAAAATTAAGCAATGTTGGTTACTAAAACCCCACAACAGAATGTGTGATACTATACTTGAAAACCTAGAGGTTGTGATATATAATAATATAATGTATGACTAGAATACATTTTGTATATTTTCAGCTCTACAGTAGTAAGTAACTCACAAAACCTCTGTGGTTTCCTTTTACTACCAAATGAGTGTGTTCAATTTAGAGATTCTGGAGACGTTCGAGGTCATCTTTAACACATAAAGTTCTATTCATCACGACACAAGGAGAAAAAAGTGTAAGCAGGGGCAAAAGAGCAGGACTAGTTTTTTGATCCTTTTTTTATTTTAAACTGAAAATTAGGTTACCAAACAAAAGATGTGATAGACTCCCTGTTGTTTTCTCAGCTTATTATTTAATTTAACAGATAAATTAATTGTTTATTTATATGCAAATTACCTTAACAGAGAACTATTGATCCTTAGAGAAATTTATTTCATTATCATCTTAATGTTGAGACAATTAATTCACCTTGTCTTCGAGAACATAAAGCAGCAGCTAAAATAACTGATTATTTCTTTCCACAGTCCCACTCTAGCTAATATCTAATTTCTAAAATTTGCCTTAAACACTATTTTCTTTCTATTATTTTTAAATCATTTCCATCAGAACAAAGTACACCTCAACTATCTAAACTGGAATTAAATCACCATCATTATAAACCCTCTTCAAAAGAGAAGTTAAGCTTTATTCTTTTAATTATGATTCAGAAAGAAAAGTTTACTCTTAATGTTTATACTACTCTCTGTGCAATTCCGTTCTAGGTGATCGGAATATATCCGCACACAAAGCAGGCAAAGACTTCCACCTTTTTGAATTTTATTCTTTTTTTAAATTATTTTTTAAGTGTTTATTTTTGAGAGACAGAGAGAGAGAGAGGGGGAGAGGCAGAGAGACAGGGGACAGAGGATCCAAAGCAGCTCCATGCTGACAGCAGAAGAGCCTGAGGTGAGGCTCAAACTCACAAACCATGAGATCATGACCTGAGCCAAAGTAGAAGCTTAAGGAACTGAGCCATCCAGGTGCCGCTTGAATTTTAGTCTAACCGAAGGAAGTGGATCCTGAAAGTAGTCAAATAACTAAGTTTTATTTTTAAATGTGGTAAGCCATGTAAAAACTGGAAAGAAAGGAGGTTTTCCCACACTGGATAGTGGGATCATGAACTGATTTTAGCCCTCTGGGAGCTCCTAGAACCATTTAACCTGCTTTTTTCTACAGTTGATTCAGCATGATGAAATATTCTTACATTTCCCTTTCCATATAACTATTTACAGGTGTAGCAATCAACCCTGCTTCTTTATTAATCTTATCCAAAAAAAGAGAATGTCATCATTATGTTTGTTTAATATATGTTCATTCAAAAAACAGATCTTTTGAATATTCCCTTACCGAATTCCAAATTAATATTGTTTATTGACAGGATTTATCATAAAGGGGAAGTCAGTAACAGGTTAATACACAATAACTCTTATAGACTTTCTTAGACAATTCTTTACGAAAGGCATATTTTGTTCAATTTAGCCAAACTTGTGTCATGCTATAAAGCATTCATTGTATTAAATATTAAGACTAAACATATATACCGATGGCCAGTGTATTTTTAGTGACTCCTGACTTTGGAATGCTAAGGAAATAAAGAGGTTTTTCTTTTTAACTCCTCTGTCAACTCTTCAGAAAGTAAACAATTCATGAATAAAGAGAGTTACTTTAGAAGGTATAGGAATTCCTTAGTAGATCAAAAGCTAAACATGGTTCTTAACTAAAATGCTTTGTAAAACTTGAAGACAAATCCATGGAGAGCTTAATATTTCTATTGTAAGTGCATAAAATATCACAAAATGGCAGCCAATCAGTTTAAAAGGTTTATGAGGATGAGATTGGGGAAAACCAGACCAGTCAACTAATGGCCCCAGATAAGCTCAAGCAGATTCTTGCCAAAATCCTCAATGAAATATCTCTGTTGGCTGGGTTATTAAATGCTTAAACTTTTCTAGGAGAACAGAGGATGTGGCAATTCATTCTGCATTTGTAACATATAATTTGGGAAGAGTTCTAACTGTGGGTCACAGACTAGAATGTTGTCCTGTGGTAGTCTTTGAGCATCTCCAGGTAGACTTTATGCAATTGTCTTTTTCTGTGACTTACCAATATGTACTTGAAACCCTGTGTTTATTATCTGTATGGATTAAAGCATACCTTTTTCAAAATGGCTAAAAATATATTGAATTCTTTATCCCTACTTGTTCATTCTGATTTATATACTCAATGATAGGTAATGCATTTTCTTAGATGGTTATTACTGAATTATATACGGATTTTCTTCTTACATAGAAAATTCACTATCTCCATCATTCTTAATTCACTCTCTCCAACATTCTTAATTCACTCTCCACTCTAGATATAGAGTCAAGTGACTGCTAATTCATGATTCTCAGGAAAAGAGGACAATTGCAAAATTGCTTCCATCAAAGACATTAGGATTGTATTCCCCTTGACACTGTATCCCTTTATTGTCACATCTTTCCTTTTCATAGTTTGTTTGTTATCCCTTTTGTCATCATTTCCCTCATTACTACTTAAATTTTTATGATTTAGCCCATTATTTTTCCTTGTATTGATAAAAAATCTTTTCTCAATTTGGCTTTCCCTAGGGACAATCCCTGTCCATAATTCAGCTCTCTCGATCTGTTTATAATGAGACTAATTTTAATTGATCCTCGAATGCATTTTGTGGGGTTAATGGTTAACAGACTTTTCTATATGTACACCTCTCAAATGTCCTTAGTGGATAATGTTTCTTTCCAAATAGTCTGAAGGGAGAGGTCCTTTCTGGTGGAAAAAAATGTCTTATCTTAGCTGATGCAAAAAATAATACATCCCATCTCCAGTGGACACAATAAATTCATTTATAATCCTTTGGTAATTATAAAGGCTCTTCTTTTGGCAAACTGGTGGTGATGTTCATGGGAAGAAGGAAGATCTACACAACTGCTATCATTTCATATTTTACCTGGATTAATGTTATGGGTAAAGTGGAACAATCTATAAGCAAAAAAGTAATGAATGAATAAAAAGAATAAAAAAGCAAACAAATCCTGGCTATTTAAGGTAAACTCAGGGAGTCATTAGAACTTACTTAGTGATTTTAATGGGACCAGAAAAGATGCAAACTGCATTTTATAAAATTCATCACAGAAAACTAGTAATTCATGGGTTCTGGGACTTTTCACATAGGTGTAAAAACATGAAAACAAGAAGCTAAAGTAGAAAGACCGTGGTTGTGGCAATGTCTTGATTAGAAAAAAAATGCAAATTAAAATTTAGATTTAGATTATTGGTAAACCAAATCATACAAGATATGTGCCCTCATGGAATTTATAGTCTGAAATGTCTTACCTGGAAGCTGAGACAAGAGTATGTTAGACAAAACAAAAAAGTGTTCTGTTTTTGGAAGGAAGATAGGCAGGCTACCATTCAGTCAGTGACAGGCAAACCAAATTTTAAATTATTTAAAAACATATTTTTTCTTATTTTTTAAACTTCCTGATTGTAAAGATTGAGAATGAGTGCTCATGTAAATAAGTTGGTGGGAATGTAGAAAGTTTTATTTTATAATGATTTCTTTTTTTTAACATTTATTTATTTTTAAGACAGAGACAGAGCACAAGTGGGGGAAGGGCAGAGAGAGAGACACACACAGAATCCAAAGCAGTCTCCAGACTCCAAGCTGTCAGCACAGAGCCCAATGCGGGGCTTGAACCCGTGAATCATGAAATCATGATATGAGCCGAAGTCGGATGCTCACCGACTGAGCCACCCAGACACACCCATTTCTTTTTTTTTTTTTTTAATTTGTCTACTTTACATTCTAAATCACATTGTAATGCATCATCAAAAATTACATTTAAGAATATAACATAAAAAAATAAAGTTTCTTTTCAATTTTGTAAGGAACAAAGTATTAGATTCCATCTTCCATATGGAAGATTCTGGTTGCCTAATTAGTTAATTTTTATCTGGGAAGGATGATTGGAAGTCTTCTCCAAGTGAAAATTCTTGTTATATATAAAAGTGTAATAATAAAAATATAAATGGTGAATATTTAAATATTTAAATTAAATATATAAATAAAATATATTTATATATTTTACTTATATTACTTTCTCACTTATAAGTCTCTTATTTATGGCACTAAATTAGGGAAAATTGAGGCAAAAACTCCATCCAATCTTAGAAATTGCACATTTTATACTATTCACTGTAACTTTTAAATTAAACACCTATATGTTTATAACTAATTTCATTTTTAGGTCTTTTCATCATGTGATTAATAGATACTGAAAGATCAACTGATATTTGAAAGTTATTATTTTGATAGACATATTTGAAATAGCTTTTAATTATTATGTGATAAAATAGCAACAGCACAACATTTGAGAGGAAGGGATGGATTCTATTTATATGAAGCAGATTTTATCATAGATATATTTTGTTCTAAACCTCAACACAAATTAGATGTTATGTTTTTAATTTATTTCATGGAAATTGTCCCCAAAGGAAGAGAAAGTTGGGAAAGGTAGTTGGAGGGGGGCACAAGATAGTGCAGGATTTGCATTTCATTTCATTTGTATCTGAAAAAGAACTTGTATCAAAATATTCAAAGAACTCTTACAAATAAACACCCAAAAGTCAAATAAACCAATTAAAAATATGCATAAAACATGAATAAACTCTTCACAAACGATGTAATACAATCCAACAGTCACAACAAAAAGTGCTTAAACTCTTAATTCTTAAGGAAACACAAATAATACCCATAAGTCATTGTTAATACTCTTTATTAGAGGGAACATATTTTAAAAGCTGAACATTTCTAGTGGGAGGTAGTATTTATAACCAATTGGGGAAACCATTTGAAGTTTCTCATAGAGTTTATCTTACTCCTGCCCTATGACCCATTCTATATGGGTCATATTATGGGTATACCCATTTTATATGGGTATATATTATATGTAAGAGAAATGAAAACACCTATCCACCCAAGATTCGGAGAAGTTTTCTTCTTAATGGCTCCAAACTGAAAACAGCATAAATGTCCCTCAAGAGAAGAATAAAGAAATAAATTTTGTTACATTCATATGAATACTATCCAAAAAGGGAGAAAGAATGAGAATGCAGAGAACCCACATGCTCAAGTATACTTGCCAATAGATTCATCTATGGTTACATTTATGACTGATTACTGACTGGTCATCACAGAAACAAGATCACTCAAAAAGCAGAGGAGGATATAAGCTTTGGATGCCCATCAATAGTGATGGCTTGACTCTATCCCTTCTTTGTGCACTATAAATGTGCATACTAATAAGTCCTGCACAATCACAAGATGATCACAGTGTCTGGCTACCTTCACGTGGCTCAGAGCCTGGTAGTTTTAAAATGGTTAAATTCTGTAAATAGACAAGGGATTCTCAACTTGAACATGTGGATGGACGGCAGGCAACCAAGCCAAGAACCTCCCACAATCAAAAGAAAATGTTATCATATGCATTTAGAATCATTCCTACATAGAGAAGCTTTCATCAGAGGCTTTGACAGTTATGAATTGCTGATACTAAAAAATAATGGTGGTCCCATTAACGTACCTTTTCAGAAAAGCCACTGTAAATTCAACAACTACCTATAGAAATAATGTTCTCAATTTTCAATAAGTAATGAGCAATATACCTCCAGTTTTCCAATGCTGTTCATGATCATTAAATATATTGTTTTAGGGGCACCTAGATGGCTCAGATGGTTAAGCAGTGAAGCATCTGACTTTGGCTCAGGTCATGATCTCGCGGTTTGTGGGTTCAAGCTCTATGTCGGGCTCTGTGCTGACAGCTCAGAACCTGGAGCCTGCTTCAGATTCTGTGTCTCCTCTCTTTGCTCCTCCTCTGCTCATGGTCTGTCTCTCTCTGTTTCAAAAATAAAAAAACATAAAAAAATAACAATATATATGTATATATTGTTTTAAATTCATTTGATTGAGTTTGAATTTGCACTTCTTAACCTTTACCCCTTTTAGGTGCTCAATTACATGATTTTTGAAAAATGCATACTGTTCTATAACGACCACCACCGTCATTATATACAGCATTTGCAAATTGACAGTCCTTTTTAAAGGTACTTTAAAGGGGCGCCTGGGTGGCTTGGTCGGTTAAGCATCCGATAAGCATCCGACTTCGGCTCAGGTCATGATCTCACGGTGAGTTCGAACCCGGCGTCAGGCTCTGTGCTGACAGCTCAGAGCCTGGAGCCTGTTTCAGATTCTGTGTCTCCCTCTCTCTGACCCTCCCCCGTTCATGCTCTCTCTCTTTCTCAAAAATAAACAAACGTTAAAAAAATGTTTTTTTAAAAAAGGCACTTTAAAGATGCCACTCTGTTGTCTTTTCACTTCCTTAATTTATTTATTTTTTTAATACTTATTTATTTTTGAGACAGAGAGAAAGTATGAGTGGGGGGAAAAGGCAGAAAGATAGGGAGACAGAGAATCCCAAGCAGGCTCCATGCTGTCAGTACAGAACCGGATGCAGGGCTTGAACTCCTGAGTAGCAAGATCATGACCTGAGCCGAAACCAAGAGTTGGATGTTTAACCAGCTGAACCACGTGCCCCTCACTTCCCTAATTTCTAATGAAAAGGCTACTATCATTCCTGTGTTTATTCCCTTGTATAAAATGTGTCTCTTTTCTCTGATGGCATTTAAAATTTTCACTTTATTATTTGGTTTCAGCATTTCAATTATTTTATGCTTTGGAGTGGTTTTACTTCTGTTTATTCTGCTTCAGGGTTATTGATCTTCTTGGATCTGTGTTTTAATAGTTCTCATTAAATTGAAAGTTTTAAGTCATTATTTTTTCTAATATTTTTATACCTCGCATCACCTTTTGGGATCCCATGTACATACTTATCAGACTGCTTGATATTGTCCCCCAAATTACTGAGGCTCTATGTTTTTTCAGTCTTTTGCCTCCTTGTCCTTTATTTTAGCGTACTTTATATTGCTGTGTCTTTGAGTTCATTGATCTTTTCTTCTGAAGTATCTAATATGCTTAGTTCCTATCCAGTGTAATTTTCATTTCAGATACAATGTGCTATATATCTCTAGAGGTTCCCTTGAGTCTTTTTTATAACTTAAACTTTTCTACTCTTTATGTTCATTTTTTTTGTACTGTCTTTAATTTATAGGACACATTTATAGTATCTCTTTCTTAAGTGTCTGTGCCTGCAATTCCATCAGTGCTATCATTTCTAGGTCTGTGTCTATTTACTGATTTTTATTATAATTATAAATCATATTTTTCTGCTTCATGACATAGCTGATAATTCTTGATTGGATGCCAGACATTGTGAATTTTACATTTTGGTGCTGGGGGATTTTTTTGTGTATGTTTGTTTTTGTTTTCTGCATATCTTTGTTTTATTGTTTTTTAATGTTTATTTATTTATTTTTGAGAAAAAGCATGAGTAGACAAGGGCAGAGAGAGAGAGAGGGAGACAGATAATTCCAAGCACGCCCCATGCTGTCAGAGCAGAGTCCAATGTGGGGCTCGAATTCAGGAACCGTGAGGTCATGACCTGAGCCGAAATCAAGAGTGGAATGCTTAACCGGCTGAGCCACCCGGGTGCCCCTGTTTTTTGCATTCATTTAAATAATCCTGCTCTTTGTTCTGTGATACAATTATGTTACATGAGTCAGGTCAGTTAGAATTTTAAAGGATTACTTTTAAGTTCTCTGTGGACTATACCGTTACTCTATATTATGCCTTTTTTTGTTTGTTTTGTCTTATAGGAACAGGAACTATAACTATGCTGGTGTGATCTTTGGAATCCTGTTGGCCCTTAGTGGCAAAGTGCTTACATAGAAATTTGAATTTGTGTAAGGCTCAGCACAAACCAAAAATATTAAGATACATTATGTGTATTATTTCCCTGATTCCCTCAAAACTTCACAATTTTTTTTTCTTTTATATTTTATGGATAAGACTAAAACATCACTATGAGGCACCTGGGTGGTTCAGTCAGTTAACTGTCTGACTCTTGATTTCAGTCATGATCTCACAGTTCCACACTACCAGCACAGAACCTGCTTGGGATTCCGTCTCTCTCCCTCTCTCTCTCTTCCTCTCTCTCTCTCTCTCTCAAAATAAATAAAGATTTTTAAAATCACTATATTACTTCATATAGTTGTTCTAGGGATTAGATGTGAAAATAATCTAGTAAATTGCCTAACTCCTAATTGCTCACAAACTTCTATTGAGTGTCATTAATTATCCAAGTTAATGGCCATGCAGCCAATTTAGAGAAGTGGCTTCCATGATTTTGGTAACTATCCAAATGTAGACACATTGCCTGGAGAGCATCAGGCAGAACACAGAGAGTCTCCCAATTGTCAATGGAGTTCACTACACTAAGCAACATTTATAGCCCAGCAGACCCAGTGTTCTAGACTATGATTTTTGTTTGTTAGGGTGAACTGTTGCAAATGGAATTGAGAATCTTCTGATCAGATACCTTGAAACTCCCTCTAGTGCCTCACCCTCATGCCTTTTTGGAAATGTGCACAAACCTTAGTCTGAGGAGATGATTTTCTCGTCTTTGAAGTCTTGTGAAGAAGAATCTCAATTTCATGTGACAAAAAATTTCATGCCCCATAACAGTTTAGGTCAGGGAATGCCTCCTTGAGATTAAAACTTATCTTTTCCATGTTCAGTAGAAAAAGACCCTGTTAATATGTGCCATTTCAGACTAGAAAGGACTTTGGAAGTTATTTGGATGAATGTTCTGTTTTTCAGATGAGGTTCAGAATATTTTTATCAGAATCTAGACCAGAAGTTGATTTTCTTTAGTGTTAGTTCAATGCTCTTTCTATTATGTTATTCTGTCTCCTTGTAGCTAAACAGAGCTCCAAAGGCCCCAGTCTATCTCCATTCATAGTATGAACAGTGGCACATTTGTATATTTTCTAGGGAACTTTCAAAAAGTTTCTAGAGTACTCAGTGTTACCATCAATAGTGTTACAATGTCAAAAAAAAAAAAAAATGCTGGACAAATGAACCATCCTGACATGGGTCCACATGCATTTAAGAAAATGAATAAAATGTTTTCTCAAAGTAAAAGAGTAGCTTCTTAGTGTTTCAATCATCAGTCCATTAATGTCATAGATGTCCTCTTCCATACAAAAAATAAATAAATAAATGAAAGAAGCTTTATAATTATCAAAGGAATATGAAGTTCTGGAGGCTCCATATTATTATTTAAACTTCTGGTCCAAAAAATAATTACTGTATCTTCAGTGGGTGCCCCCGTACAAAAAAAGCTAATAACAGGAAGAAAATAAACACAGACATAATTATTGAGTATTCCTCGGAACTGGAGAAAGCCTCTATCAGGGGCAGATCTTGTGTTTTGAAGAAAACAGGCAGTTCTAGAATTGTAAATTTCATCCTATGGACACTGGGTACCTCAGTTTCATTAACTATAAAATAAATGTGGTGATATGATATCAAAAATTGTTGACAAAAAGATTTCAGATAGGGTACATTTGAATACAAGTAAATACCTAACTCACACTGGAATAAATAATGACATTTATCTTTACATAAATGTAGGGCAATCTAGAACAATGGTACCCTTAGGGAAATACCATGCTTTAATTAGCATTAGCCAAGGCTCTGGGGCACAAGGTAATGAAATTGCCATGAAACTGGTCGAGATGAGAATCATCTTTTCCTTAGTCACATCGATTTCATTAGAGAGGGGTGGACACCTAAATCTCATCATTACTTGGTTCAGAAAAAGCAAGGTTGAACACCTGCTAGTTTATGTGCATTGTAAGTGTGTCTATGCCATTACAAGTAATAAGAGATAATAAAATTTATGGATATTAAAAAAATTTTAATGTTTATTTTTTGAGAGAGAGAGATTGAAAGCATGAACAGGGAAGGGGCAGAAAGTAAGGGACACACAGAATCTGAAGCAGGTTCCAGGCTCTGAGCTGTCAGCCCAGAGCCCGACGCAGGGCTTGAACTCATGAACTGCAAGATCATGACCTGGGAACTCATGAACTGTGAGATCGGACGCTTAACCGACTGCACCATCCAGGCGCCCCTACATTTATGGATATTTTATAAAACATTGGCAAATTTAATTTGAATCTTCCTTGAGCTGTTCCTGGTAGATAGTTGAATTAACATACCAAAGAAATAATATCCTTTCAAAAACATAATTTTACATTTTTAAAATGAATATAATGTATTGTCAAATTGACTTATATACAAAAGCCAGTGCTCATCCCAACAAGTGCCCTCCTCAATGCCCATCGCCCATTTTCCCCTCTCCCCCACCTCCACCCACCCTCAGTTTGTTCTCAGTATTTAAGAGTCTCTTGTGGTTTGCCTCCCTCCCTGTCTGTATCTACTTTTTTTTCCCCTTCCCTTCCCCCATGGTCTTCTGTTAAGTCTCTCAAGATCCACATATGAGTGAAAACATATGATATCTGTCCTTCTTTGACTGACTTATTTCACTCAGCATAATACCGTCCAGTTCCATAATTTTACATGTAAATCCTCTGGATGTCAACCTCCCATACAATGACAGTTACTTATTGTTCCATTGCCTTTCTCTCAGTATTAATTAATTAATTTTTAATTTATTTGTTCTGGTTAAAATATTGTACAGGTAATAACCTATATTTGTTAAATTAAAAAAAAGTAAGATTCGTGATTTTTGTTTTTCCTCAAAATTTGTTTCTCTTTGTCAAGCTTAACTGAAAAGCTAATAAGAATAAGGTAACATGAAATTACCTAATTGACACAGGGATGGGCTATTGTGAGAGTCACCTACAGTTATGCAAATAATTTCTGATTATTTATTATACCAGATATATATGATATACTATGTTAGTATCTTACAACATTACATATTTCTGATTATTTATAATTTCTGATTATCATGGGGAAGGGGCTAATGAAATCCATTAGAATATGTTATTATCACTCTTTTATCTAGTTTTTTTTATTAAAATTTTTTTTATTACATTTATTTATTTTGAGAGAGAGTGAGATAGAGCACGAGCTGGGAAGGGCAGTGAGAGAAGGAGACACAGAATCCGAAGCAGGCCCAGGTTCTGAGCTGTCTGCCCAGAGCCTGATGCTGGGCCCAAACCCACAAACTGTGAGATCATGACCTGAGTTGAACTCGGACACTTAACCAACTGAGCCACCCGGGTTCCCCTCTTTATCTAGTTTTAATTTTCCTTGAAAAACTGCTGGAAAATATTACCTATGGAAGTATGGAAAATTACATTTGCAGCCTATATAAAGCAGTTGAAGAAGTGAATTCTGTTTTGCCAAACTTGACCCTTATTAAACAGATCAGACTCTTCATTATCTTGACCCTTCTAAAAACGGTGACCTTACTGGGCACATGGGTAGCCTAGGAGCAAAGAGGGAGGGACAAGAAAGGTCCCAGTGGGCAGCCCAGTACTTAGGGTTGTATGGATCACCAGGGAAGAGTTCAAATTCAGAACTGCTTTTGTAAATAACATTTTATGGGTGAGTTTTTTTGACTGAAGTTTTGCTGTCTAGCGAGCTGTTATTTAGTTATTTCCACATTAGTGCTTATCACTTTTATTCCTTCCCCCCAACTCCTGTTCAAATGGACCAATTATGCTTTTATTCCCAAGCCAGAAACAGGAGACACAGACTTCAGACACAGCTTCTCTTTTCTGTGGGGAGGGCTCTGGGAAATTGTAGACCTCACTCAAAAAGTACAACAGAATCATGAGGTAAGAAGGTAAAGAGGGAAGAATCAATAAATTATCTTGAATGACTATATTTTCTAACTTTTCCTTCCTTATATTATTTCTGTTTTTCAAAATTCTCATTTTGAACTTCAGTTTGCTATATGGTGCCACCTAAATTTCAACATTTTCACACAGTTTTAAATGTGTACAAATAAAAAATGAGAGCAAATAAAACCTTCCACCGGCCATGCCTTAACCCAGCTGGGAAAGAAAGTAGATTACTTACTTTAAATAACCTATAAGCAGTGAATCCAAATCCAAACCTACCAGATCCAGCCCCAGATCTCACACCTGCATAGAAAGTTGTCAGAAAATGTACAGCATGTTTGAATGAGAGGAGTCAGGTGTGGAAGGCTTGGGGTTGGGGGCCAGTGATGAAACAGTACAGTCAACCCTCCAAACCAGCAAGTGCAACTGGAGGAGAGAAATCAAGAGCTTTAAAAAAAATATTTCTGGGGCGCCTGGGTGGCTCGGTCGGTTAAACGTCCGACTTTGGCTCAGGTCATGATCTCACGGTCTGTGAGTTCGAGCCCCGCGTTGGGCTCTGTGCTGACTGCTCAGAGCCTGGAGCCTGTTTCAGATTCTGTGTTTCCCTCTCTCTCTGCCCCTCCCCTGTTCATGCTCTGTCTCTCTCTGTCTCAAAAATAAATAAATGTTTAAAAAAAATATTTCTAACTACAGAACTCTGGATAACTTTATCAAAGTTGAATTGTTCTTGTGTGTGCATGTGTGTGTGAGTGTGTGTGTCTGTGTCTTCTTAGCAGCTTCCCTAAGTAGCACATGATACCTTGAGGTTTTGTGAGAAAAAAAGACAAGTACTAATTATTTAAAATAATCTTTACGGGCACCTGGGTGGCTCAGTTGGTTAAAGGTCTGACTTCAGCTCAGGTCACGATCTCGTGGTTTGTGAGTTCAATCCCCATGTCAGGCTCTGTGCTGACAGCACGGAGCCTGCTTCAGATCCTCTTCCTCCCTCTGTCTGCCCCTCCCCTGCTTGTGCTCTTACTCTCTCTCTCAAAAATAAACATTAAGGGTGCCTGGGTGGCTCAGTCGGTTAAGCGGCCGACTTCGGCTCAGGTCATGATCTCGCGGTCCGTGAGTTCGAGCCCCACGTCAGGCTCTGTGCTGACAGCTCAGAGCCTGGAGCCTGTTTCAGATTCTGTGTCTCCCTCTCTCTGACCCTCCCCCGTTCATGCTCTGTCTCTCTCTGTCTCAAAAATAAATAAATGTTAAAAAAAAAAATTTAAAAAAAAAATAAAAAAAAAATAAACATTAAATAATCTTTAAATCATTAAATAATCTTTAAAAATAATTCTGTGCATCAGTCTACTTTTCCTGTCTTGTATAAAAGCAAAGTTTATCTCAGTGCAAACTCAGGTCTATAGTGGTCAAGCATAAAACATCAATACATGAAGGAGGTTGACTGTAAATCAGCCGCTAAGCTGCCTGCATCACAAAGCACCTGCCTAGTGACCTTGCCTTTCAAACACTATAGAGGTCTATAGGACTAAACTAAATAGCTCTCAAGGCTGGTTGACCTAAGTGTCACTGGTTTGCAACAAGAAGTTTTCTAATATTTGTTTCTTACCAGAAATGAAATAGGAAACTGCCTAGCAAGAAAAATTGGCTAAGGTTCACAAAGGTGGAGAAATAGCAAAAAATCCTCAACAAAAATGGCTGTTAATTAAAAGGCTAAATGAGCTCCTGTGGCTTTCTCCACATAGCTGTTCCAATAGTTCATGATCGTGTGCCCTGGACGGTGCAGTGATGGTCTTGGAGTGTTACAGCCGGAGGGGATGTGGGAATATGTGGGCCACACAACTCCACGTGTGAGGTCTTCACTTGTACAGATTCTGCTGGAGCTCCAGCCTATGTGACCCTAACTATCATGTGCAAGGCACTTTAGTGAGGCCATAGCAGGCCCAGGTCCAGAAGCTAGTTATCATGTGTCTCAGAATAGCTTGTTATTTGATATTAGAGGTTGGAATATCAATTTACTCTTGCTTTTCTTTCTACCAAAAAGAAACTCACTTTGAGCAAGTGAATGTCTATGAAAGTCCCATCCCTTTTGGTCACTGCGAAAAATGGCTTCCTTGCTGGCAGCTGCTTGGAATTAAAATTTCATTCAGTCTGTTGGCAATAGGACCAGGACATTAGATGAGAACCAGGTGGATAAAATAGATGCGGTATATAAATACCATGAAATATTGTTCAGCCATGCAAAAGAATGAAATCTTGCCATTTGCAACAACGTGAATGGAGGTAGAAGGTATTATGCTAAGGGAAGTCAGTCAGCCAGAGAAAGACAAATACCATATGATTTCACTCATATGTGGAATTTAAGAAAAAAAAAAAACAGATAACACAGGGGAAGGGAAGGAAAAATAAAATAAGATAAAAACACAGATGGAGGCAAACCATAAGAGACTTTTAACTCTGAAGAACAAACTGAGGGTTTCTGGATGGGAGGCGGGTGGGGGGATGGGCTAAATGGGGGATGGGTATTAAGGAGGGCACTTGTTATGGTGAGTATTGTATGTAAGTGATGAATCACTAAATTCTACTCCTGAAACCAATATTACACTATATGCTATGTGTTAACTAACTTGCATTTAAATAAAATCTTGGAAGGGAAAAAAAAAAGAACCGGTTGGCAATTTTGGTGAATGCCAGAAAATAGGGAGATGACTTTTTCTTTTGTTTTTAACTTATTATTTTTTAATTTTAAAAAATATTTATTTATTTATTCTGAGAGCGAGAGAGAGCATGAGGAAGGGAGGGGCAGAGAGAAAGGGAGAGAGAGAATCCTAAGCAGGCTCTCTGCTGTCAGCACAGAGCCCGATGCAGAGCTTGAACCCACGAACCACGAGATCATGACCTGAACCGAAATTGAGAGTCAGATGCTTAACCAACTGAGCCACCCAGGTGCCTCTTTTTAACTTCTTGTTTCTTGAAGCATTAGGGAAATATTACACTCCTGACATTTTAGCCAATTTCAGACAACCTCCAGCAATACCTGTCATCCGGACTTCCAAGGGTTTCTGCAGTTTTTATATCATCCAGTCTAATTCATGGAAAGGTTTTCAGTGCTATTAAATTTATCTCAGTGCTATTAAATTTAATGCTATTAAAGCTTTATCTCCATTGCCTAGATTAACGATATTTTTAAATCACAGGTATGGTTTTGATTTAATATTATGCTTTCTTCCTCTATTTGTGGCAGAATTGCAAGATCCAAAGAATTAAAAAGCTTTTTGTTATATTGTATATGTCCCCATTTAATTGAGCTATCTCTCCTTCGAATTCGTGATGAAGGTGTTTTTTGTGTCATTGATGAATGTTGATTAGATTTTCTTACACCAGATACCACTGTTATAAGATTTGTGACTAAAAGTTTTAGGCACTAGTCTCAAAGCATGTACATTTTCTAAGAACAAAGCTCTTTCCATTACTTAAGCGTGTTCTTTCTTGTTGCACTGTTCATTCATTCTTCTCTGAAGAATTTAATTCTCTGAGAAGTTGCATTATGCTTATTTCTAAAGAACACTGAGAGTATTTAAAACTAGAACTGTAAATGTGTTTTGATTTAATTAATGCCACTTAAAATTTGATCAAATTTGATGAATTAAAAAGGCTACAGACCTTCAACTATTGATTCTGGATGATTTCATAACAATTTCTTTAAACAGGAAAGCCTCAGAACCATCTATCCATATTAGATTCAAAATGTATCAGGAAAAAATCCTCAAATGTGGGGCATATTTTTTAAAAAAATTGTTCTAGTAAAAACAACAAAATGTCCTCTCTATTGATGATGTGCTCAGTAGTAACAGATCAAAGATTGAAAGACAACGTAGCCTATACACAGTCTGCAAGGATCTTGGGGGTGTGAGAACTTGTGGTTTGTTGCTGTGCAGCTCAGGGCTTGGGACACTCTAAGTGGAAACACATTTTGACTATTTGCAGTAATCTTTATTTCCACTTTTCCTTTCAGACCCTACATAATTATGTAGGCTTCCTGCATAATTAAGGAAACATGTTTCATTTTCTCCGCACACTTTTAAAAAAATGTTTCATGCTTCTCCAAATTGTAAGAAGGCTATTGTTTGATACTCAAGTGGGAGCATTCAAAACTAAACATTTTTGAGCCCAAAGAGATCTCAAAAGTAATGTAACCTAGTCCCAGTATTTCATTAAGGAGAAACTCAAAGCCCAAGAAGTGACATGACTTTTCCAATGTCTCACCATTACTATGTGATCTAGTCAGGGCTGGTGGTCAGTATTTATCTACCCCCTCTTTGATGTGTTTTTTGGCAAATCACACAGACTCAGGCATGGACTCTGCCCTTCTGGAGATCACTATTTACAAAAAGAAAGCCTAGAGAAGCCACGGTAGACACATAACGTATGTAGTGCCATGACCGCAAGTGTTCGTTATGTCTCCAGTGGAGTATACCAGGGGCTCATTCCACTCTTACCTCATTCCTGAAAAACATCAGAAATTCTGGAAATATGTTGTTGCCATAAGCTATATGAGGCATAATTCTAAAAACACACATATTTAGATACCAAGTGTGTAAACTTCATACGGATCTTGCGGTTGTCATGAGAATGCGCCTTACAGATCACTAAATTTTGAGTCATCGGCCAAGGGCCCAGCTGCTACACTCTGAAATTTTTCCCTAAGTTCTGTGGAAACCACATTTTCCACCTGCTGACTGAATGCAATAGGGCCACTCAGGCAAGCCCATTCATGGAAGACACAGGACTCCTGTGATGACTGAATTCGGTTCATGGACTCCTCGGTGGTCTTGCTAAACCTTCCTTAGACTGGATGGCAGTGTAAGAATCTACATGCCAGTTTGGATGTTTCCATTCATCTTTCTCTCCCTATTTCCTTCAGTCAGGGTCACACTTGCTTCATAATCTGAAAGGTCCCCTGGTCTTTGTTAGCTTATTCCCCATCTTCTCTCCCCAGGAATTTCTTCTAATAAAATCTTTGCACATTTTAATCTCTAGGCTGGAGAGTTTTCTTTTTTTAAGTTTATTTATTTATTTTGAAAGAGAGAGAGGGAGATAGCACAGGAGGGGCAGAGAGAGAGGGGGAGAGAGACAATCCCATGCAGGCTCTGCACTGTTCGTGTAGAGCCCATTTTGAGACCGGAAATCACGAACTGCGAGGTCATGACCTGAGGTGAAATCTAGACTGAGCCACCCAGGTGCCCTTATAGGCTGGAGAATTTTAAGAATCTTCTCCAGGGTTGCCAGAAAAAGGTCATTCGGTTCCTTGGCTGTTGTTCAGCATCTTTTTTCTTTTTCTTCCTACTTTTTGCTTTTGCTGACCAGCTAGTGACTTCTATCCCATTGGTCTCCAGCCCAGTGGCCTTCCTGTCAATACCTGATATACCTCTGCAGTACATACATCACTAGACCTCAATTTTCCTTTCAATTCTTTTTTCCTAGTAGGGCCTTGGTAGGCTGTTCATCTACCTCCAAGATGTGATTAGAAGGCTTTTAATGGAAGCAGAAAACAATATTGTCAGGCGGTTCCAAGCTAGCAGCCATCTTCAGCCATAATTTAGAAAAAGCAACCACAGGGGCACCTGGGTGGCTCAGCTGGTTGGGCGTCCAACTTCAGTTCAGGTCTTGATCTCATGCTTTGTGGGTTCGAGCCCTGCATCAGGCTCTGTGCTGACAGCTCAGAGCCTGGAGCCTACTTCGGATTCTGTGTCTCCCTCTCTCTCTCTGCCCCTTCCCGGCTTGCACTCTGTCTCTGTCTCTCTGTCTCTCTCTCAAAAATATATAAACATTAAAACAAAAATTTTTTTAAAAATAATAAAAAAAAGCAACCACGTTTGATTAACAGGAGCCTTACAGATCTGTCTTCATAGTAAACATTTTGGATTTGAAATTATAATAAAAATCTTGGAAGTCAAACAAAAAGAGCAGAGTCCAGTGCAAGGAGCTTGGAGGTATTAAAAACCTATGAATACAAAGCTCTATTATTTACTAAGTTACGGGAACAGGGATGAGTCTCTGCGAGCAGGACAGAAATGCAATCAATGCACAATTGGTGACTACCCAGAGATGGCCAACGGAGGAGTCGTCAGGGAAAAAAAATCACTAGGGTCCAGCAAGAAATAGAAGTGAGAGGTTATGAGCAGGCTGTGCAATTTCAGAACAACCAAACTGGGAAAATAATGGCACTCCCATCTATAATACCCCAAGTTATTACTTGGAAAAAGGGAAAATAAAAGACTCCCCTGGAAATTGAGGGAGGTGCCTTATATTAATAGCTTGCTATCAAAACATGAAGAAAATAGCCTTCCATAATCCCTGCTTCCTGTCTCGTACTGAAAACATTAATGGCTTCAGGTCCCTCTGCATTGCCTTTTGTGTGAGACGCTCTATATTTTAAAGATCATTATACCCACAGGATCATAACTGAATCTGATTTAAAGGAGGCAAAGTAGGTATCAAAGGAAGGAAATGATTCCCTGCAGTCATCAATTCCAACAGCTATTCAACTTAGATTGAAAAGAAGGGCATTCTTACGTTTCCATAGGCACTTGGATTCTGCACTGGCCTGGCTTTCTTCCTCCTTCATTCAAAAATCAGGTTCAATTCGTGGGAGCTCCAGATACCCCAGTTTTTTCTTTAGAAAAATGCTCTTAGGAATAGTAGGGATTTATTTTTGTGTGTGGTTTTCTATGAACATAAAGCTAGTATGGGTCAAAGATATCATTAATAATAACAGCAAACCAACACTGCTACACTGCCTTAATGTCTTTTTTTGTACATACTCATATATTCCTCGCAATAACTCTTTAAGATATTATGCTCATTTTATAGAAGTGGAAATCGACACACGGGAAGGTTAAAGAATTTAATCAAAATCCCACATTTCCTTCACGCAAAATCACACGCCGTGTGGCACTTACAAAATGCCACCTGGGAGGTGGCGTGGCCAGGGGTCACACTAAACAATCCACCTCCAGATACTGTGCTCTTTGCTCCTAGACTCTGGGGTTCATGCTTTCTCCTCATTGTCGCTTTTTAAAATACCCCTTTTCTCTACAATATTTTCCTACAATATTTTCTCTACAATTTCCAAGCGTTGCTTCCCGTTTACTCTCAGACAGTCTCAGTTCTCTCCAGTCTTCAAAAGAATGTTCCCTTGAGCCCACCACTTCTACATGGTCAGCCCCTTATGGCTCTCTTTCCTTCAAGTGCAAACCTCGCTGAAGATATGTCTTCCTCACCTGCTGCGTCCACTCCTTACCCCTCCCTTCCCCCATCTCTCACCTGACAGATCCTGTCCACTCCTCCCTTGAATACACCCCCACCCCCAACACTTACATAGCCTCGTCTGTCTGTCACTCCCTATGACCTTCTGCTTACCAAATCCAGGGGATTTATCATCGAGTTAACTTCAGCAGCATGTGACAGCACGCCTTCCTCATCGCTCTTGACTCTTCATCCAGAGGCTGTATCATAAGCTGTTCTCTCCTGGATATTTGTTTCTTTTCTTCTAATTTCAATTTTTCTGTTTTGTTTTGTTTTTTTCTTTTTCCGCTTCCTCACTGTAGGTACTTTCAAATGCTCTCTCCTTTGCCCTGGGCATTTCTCTCTATAGTTTCACTTCTGCATGTTCTCCTGACTTGATCTTCCCCGTATCTACATTTCTACCAGTTGCAACTAAACCAGTTACCAAGCAACTAAATGAGAATCTTTGGGGGCGGCCTGAGCACGATATATTTTAAAAGCTATCCAAGGGATTGTAATATATAGGGAGGGTCAAGTAACACTGGCAAAGGTCTCCATACTGATAGTTTAAATCAATTTTATTGTTAAGCAAGACAGTCCTTACACAGCTCATAATGTAATCACTGCTCTAACAAGTAGTAGAGCCTAGGGAGAAAGAGCCGCTGTGGGAGGGTGGCTCCTGTTTTTAATGGTCCTTCCTGGTATAAGCCACAACACTCATTATTTTAGTTCAGTAAGTAAATTATCTCATCATCCAATAGTGTCCCTCTTGTATACCATCTTACTAGAGATAGGAAAATTGCCTGTGTACTTGATTTTCACAGACATAGACTCTCAGAATACGGGCTTTCCTGAAACTTCAGGGAGATGGGTGTGTGTGGTTTACAGTGCTCAATAGAAACACTTGTAAAGAATGTTTTGTAAAATATAATATCGTAAAATATCTTTCGGCTCATCCTACCATCGTGTTTCATTGCTTTCTAGGACCTTTACTTATCTCCTTTAGGAAAGTTCTTTTGGCTTCATCCAAATGCCAATGTTTCCACTTTATTTTACTGGGCAATTCAGCTCTGAAGCCCCTTCTCATCTACAAGCCTAACTCTGTACACCGAAAGGCTCTACTGTGTCCTGTTGTCCAGGTTTCTGACTTTTAGGAAAAAAATAAAATAAAACTGGAAGAGGTTTAGAAATTTTCATATTCTCTCACCGGTGCCTATAGTGTTATGCCCAGAATTCGTGATCCCCAAAGACCACCAGGGAGCCGAGTCCGATGCAAAAGCAAAAGAGCCTTTATTCGAGCTAGCTCGAGCTCAATCCCCTACCTGCACCGACGCAGCGGTGAGATACCAGGGAGAGAGAGCGAGTTTCAAAAGCACAAAGGTTTTATAGGGGTCTAGGGGCAGTTGGTGAGGTAATGGCTGTGGCCTCAGCTGATTGGCTGGGGAAGGGTCGGAGTCCTGTTACGCAGGTCGCTGGGCGTGTTTTGATCAGGAAGTTTGAACGGGTGAGCGGGATGTTACTCAAGGGGAGGAGGCGTGGTCTAGGTGAAGGACACAGAAGAAGATGGAGTTGGCTGGCGTAGGCCCGCCCTTTCAATAGGAAAGCAACTTACATTGCCCATGAATACAAACCATGTGCTTTGCTTTAGAACAAAAGGAGTCACAAGCAAGTTTGGTTGAAAATACCAATTTTTCTCTGACAAAGATTTTTTTTTTTTACACATGGGCATAGAAAACGTTAACAGTGTTTATCTTCAGGTAGAGGAATATGGAATTTTATGCTTTATTACATTTTCAGGTATTTTCTAAATATTTTATCATGTCTGGAAGTTTTTAAACAGTGCAAAAACCACTCTCATCCAACTCTGTCACCTCTTATTTAGTTCTCTGTTTCCAAATCATTGCAAGATCGCTCCACTAGACTGATTAGAACTCATACATGCCCCAGACTTCTCAGACCTGCTTTCTTTTCACCACTTCCTCGTGGGCTCCTTCCATGTTTTACTTACTTCTCACTTCCCGTCCTCTTTTACTCATGCATCTATCCATGCCCTCATTCTGTAGAGATTCCTTGAACTTCATTACAATAGACGTTAGGCTTGGCTGTGTAGCCGGTCTGTGCAATCTGAATAATTCTCTTCGTTTTAAGTGCCTACCTGTAATAAAAAAGAGTCTGTTCAAATTCCAGCTTCTTCACTTTCTAGCTATGGAAACCTTGTGCAAGTCACTTAACTTCTCTGCAGAATAAGGATAATGATTCTCCGCTCACATGGTGGTTACAAGGAGAACAATGCCTTAAAAGATATGCAATGCTTAGAAAAGGAAGCAGCACATAATGAAGGCTGGAAGAGTTTTACCTTGTAATACATTGTTACTTTCACTGTGCTCTGATTATTGGGTTGGTTTGTTTCATCCAATGTTGTCTCCTAAACTGATGACATACTCCTCTTTGTCAGTTGCTTTCTTGGCTGTGGCTCTCCTGCCGGCAATGCTTCCTTCATCTGCCTTTATTGTTGGAAACTGTGTAGTGAGCTTTCAACACCAGCTGCTTCCTTGAATGGCAGCAGAACAAAAGAGTCAAAGGCTTTACAATTCAAATCCTGTCTGTGCTGATAACCAGATTTGTGCAATGGTATCAGCCAGCTATCTTCTTAAATGCTTTATGTATACAATCCTGCAGGTAATATCTACTGTTTAGGTTGCATGCATTGTTGCATGCATACAAGAGCTATAACTGTATAGTCTGGCCAGCCTTTAGGTGTTATATTTGTTCCTGTAGAATAGACTCCTTCACAGCGCCTCCAGCTCTGCTCATTCCCACCCGGGATTCACATCTTCACCTTCCCTAATCTGTCTGTCGGTTTGAAATCACACCTACCTTATTGTTCTATGTCCCTGATTCCTGTCTATTTCAAATCCTGATTTCATTTGCATGTTACCTCTAAGACAGTCTTCCTAAAACATTATTTTACCCTTTCATTGCCCTGTGCATTAACAATCAAGCTCTCTTACCCAGTTTTACAAATAAAGTTTCTGAATTGTTTGTCTACTACCACATTCCACAAAAATGACTGGACAAAAAAAAATCGACAAAATTTGGAATGATCTTATGTAATATCTGCACGTGTGGATAGACTCAAAATTCAATCAGGACATCTTGAGACAGACAGTTTTAGGACATTCACTACTGAGGTCAGAGTATCCGAAAATGTGAAGAATATTCTTGGTGTGATATCACTTAAAATTGGCCCTATGACGTATAGCAAGCTCACTTCAAGAAGTCCTAGTGAATGAACACCTCATATGGATCAGTAGTGATCCCTCTAACCTGTAGAAATTAAGGAACAGTTGCATACCATTCAGTAGTCACATGCTGTAGGGAGGATCCAAACCAGACCAAACAAAAACCAGTGGGTTTTGGTTTTGTTGTTTTTGTGTGTTTTGTTTTTTTTTTTTTTTCCTACCAAAAAAACTTACAAGGTCAGAAGGCTTTGGATGGCTGGTGTTGATTCCTAATCAATCTCTTTGTCATGATAGCTCCATGTGGTACAGTCCAAAATGAATAAAAATGAAAGTGACTTTTACATGTAAGGTTAGTTAATGATTTCCCCAAGTGTCATTAGGTAAGCCAATTGATTAGCATATTAAACATTGATCTCCCTGAAAGGATGCCAGTTATAAAATTTAAGTCTCTAACCAGAAGCGCCCAGCAAATCACTTGTGGGTGCTTTGAAATAAAGGCCCTAACATCAAAGATTTTGATTCAGCAGATCAGGGATGGCACCTGGACCAGAGATTTTAAGAAACAATGAAAGTAACATATTTGGATAAGTTCTAATTACCAAGCTCCTTGAAATGAATAAGACTGCTGCCAAATTTGAATTCATTCTTAGCAGGGCTTATATTTGAAAGAATTCTTCTCTTTGCCTCAGAATAAATTTGAACAGGAAAAACTAAAATTATTTTGGTATTTATTGCCTTTAAAAGAAGAATCGTTTTTAAATACACATTTTAGGGCACAATTCTTTAAAAAGTGAAGTATGGTGAGAGATACTTCAAAAGAAATATACCAAGAGGGGAAAAAAGGTCTATAATGTCATACAAATTTTAGCATAAACTCCAAGGACTGAGTAAAAAGCAAGGGAGCTGGATTTTGTTTAAGGCATGCTGATGGGCTACATTTTCTAAAGTGGGGACAAAGCCTGAGCTACTGGATAGGCAGAATTCTAAGGAAGATTTCTTGCCGGAGGATAGTAAGAAAAGCTAGTTTAGCATTCAAGTGGACGCCAATAAAAAGCCTGGCAGTCAGTCTTCAGAAAATATCAACTAATATCTTAGCCAGAGGTCTTTTTGTTTACATTTTGCTCCTCCAATTTCAGGGTTGTCTCCCTAAAGAAAAATAAACAAAGAATCGAGGGTGGATATTTTTTTTTTTTTCTAAAAATTCAGATCTAGTAAATGAGTCTTTAAAAATAAAGATGGCTGACAGACTCACTCATTTCCCCACATATAGGGCTTGCACAGTGCTCTCTATTCAACACCTCAGGCCATGTGATATGTCCCTTATCTGGACTGAGGCGTGAGATTTCTGGAAGTCACACCTTCATCACAGGGAAAACCATGTGCCCCTCAAAATCCAAATGCTAAGGAGGTTTTCTAAAGTAGTCTTATTATCACCAGGGTGCTTTCACAGACCATCTAAAGATCTGCTAACAGATAGTGATCTTTCAATCCAACTGGCAAATTGGTTAACTCTTAGAGGGGGTTGCTTCACTATAAATAAATAAGCAAATAATACATTTTTGTGCAAATTAAATACAATTTCAACCTGTTTTTCATATTGTTACTTTATCAAGCCTCATTGAATATTTTTACTGGGCACTAGCCATCAGTGAAGACAAAAGGTGTCTCAGTAAATATTTGTTAAGCTAATTTGCTCTCATCCCACAGTGGAAGAAAGAACTGCTCAATGTATTTTGATGTTTTGCATCTGTCTTGTTTTTGTATGAGACCATTTGCTACCTGAGTGGCCAGCACTGGTCTACCGACATGGTTCTACACCTGATGGAACTTGTTTATCTCCACATGTAGATGGACCCAGCCATTCCTGATATGTTTTCACCTATGCAGTGGCATTTCTAAAATACTTTACTAAAGGTTAGCATCAAAAGGTTAATTCAAAGGACATTTTTATTGTATGTTTAACTCATGCTAAAGAAAAAAAAAAAAACTACAAAAGAGTCAGATAAAAAGGAAAAGGAGGAAATAGCCCATCATATGAAAATGTGTTTTAAAAAAAACCTTTCCCAACAATTTGAAGGGGCTGCAATGCTCCATAGTTACCTTGAGTGACATTAAATCAGAATATCTTGGCTTAGATTCAGGTATGACCACATTGGGAGCAAGGAGAAAAATTAAACCTACTTCCCTTGACCATAGTTCCTGTTCAGAAGTCTTTTTAGAAGTACTTAAAAATCCACTGATATAAAAGCATTCACCAAGGAATACTTTTTCTTTTCTTATCAAATTAGTACAAGCTCATCACTGATGGGTAAGGAAGAAGCAGCAAAAGGCCTGACAGTATTTGCTGCCAGAGCAGGTGCACCTGATACAGGGAAGCAGAGTTGGTTTGAGGTTATCAGAGACCTACAGTCCCCTCGACTATCAGCGTGATCATGAAATCTGTCTTTCTGCTCTAAAATAAACTTTGGCCAAGTGGAAGGCCGAGTTTTCTGAAGTTCGTGGATTGCCCGAAAAAATATTTTATTGATTCTACTTTGCTTCCAAATAAAGTGTAACGAGCAGAAAGCGAAGTGATGCAGAGAGAAAAGCATTGATGACTGTTGATTTCCAGGGTCAGTTCATGAACTGTGATTTCACAAGCCCTGACCTGGAAATCATGTTGTCTCAGGGCCTTTTTTCAGCTCTCTGTCCATCCTAACCTCCCTCCAGCTCACTGACCTCACAGGTCGATTGCAGCTGCCCTTGCCTGTGGTCCTGTGACTTTCAGGAAGTGAGTTCTCTTTTGTCTTTTTAGCCTTTTAGTTATTCTTTGCTGGTACGCTCGTCAACCCTCATTTAAAAAGTTATTTATTTTTATTCTTGCAGTTGTAACATCCATCTTTCTGATCAGTGGGAAAAGAAGCTTTCTTGGGAGTAAGAAGACTATGATGCCATAAATGCTTTAAAACATACTTTGTTTACTGCAAGAAAATATGGATTGACAGCAGTGTTAAGAACCTCTGCCCTTAGAGTGACCCAAAGTGACCACACCATCTCTCTGAGGAGAGCAACTGCCCCTGTATCTTCCATGTTAGTTAGAAAGTGAAGGAGAGGCTGGGGCGCCTGGGTGTTTCAGTCAGTTATGCATCTGACTCTTGATTTTGGCTCAGTCATGATCTCACGGTATATGAATTCAAGCCCTGAATTGGGCTCTTCACTGACAGTGTGGAGCCTGCTTGGGATTCTCTCTCTCTCTCTCTCTCTCTCTCTCTGTCTCTTTCTCTTTGCCCCTTCCGCTCTGTCTCTGTCTCTCTCTCTCTCTCTCTCTCAAAATGAATAAACGTAAAACAAAGAATTAAAAAAATAAAGTATAGGAGAGGCCAACATTCATCCTATTGGGAACATGGGCAAGACACTCTCCAAGATCACTCACATTTTTGACTCCCAGTGGCATAAGCCATGACCTGTGTATTAAAATGTTACTATGTAATTGAATATTATTACAAGTCAATGATCTGTTTTCCACATCCTCCATACCATGAAGTAACCATGACATGAAGTTCTTTTGAAGTAGTCCAAATCATATCAGACTTCTAAAGAAAAGAGAGAGGGGTGCCTGGGTGGCTGAGTCGGTTAAGTGTCCAACTTCAACTCAGGTCATGAGCACATGGTTTGTGAGTTCAAGCCCCGCGTCGGGTTCTGTGCTGACAGCTCAGAGCCTGGAGCCTGCTTCAGATTCCGCGTCTCCCCTTCTCTCTGCCCCTCCCGTGCTCGTGCTCTGTCTCTGTCTCTCAGTAATAAATAAACGTTAAAATTTTTTTTAAATAAATAAATAATAAAAAATTAAAAAAGAGAAATCACACCTTAAAGGTTATGGAGCTATTCTTTTGATTATGTATTTGATAAGTCATTCTGAAAATGTGTTTGAATTTTACCATTATATTGCTTTATGATCACAGAAGAGATTATGGATTAAGAACTGTGGCGTTTGCAAAACCCTGAATGTAGGAATGAAGGTCTCAACAATTTAATTCTAATGCCATTGCCTAAGTTGCAGCATCACAGTATGAGCTGTTTCCGTGTGGGGAAAGTAGTCCTAAAGAACTCACCAAGTGTATCTCTTGACTCTGCTTCAGTGTTAGAGAATCAAGTGTCTCTGCTGTGATAATAAAATGAGTGATTGTAAGTTCCTTTAAGGAAAAGCAATGATTTTGCTTATTAATATTTCCATTGTTAGGGATTAACATTGGACAGCTTCTCACAGCCAAGCTCACATCGTTCTTGTACATCACTTTTCTTTGCATATATATTTCTCCTGAAATAGAAAAAACAAAACAAAACAGCAACAACACTGTTTTCAAGTCAGTTGGATCTGAGAAATGCAGTCAAACAAGCCAAGGGACAACAGCAACCGCAACCACGTGGGCTCAGACAGCAAGGCTGCGTGAAGTCCTACCTGGGTGATGGCAAAGGTCTCTGAACAGTTCTGTCATCATCTGGCTTTCCTCACAGCTGTTCCTAGCATGGCCACTAAGAGGCGCTACTCAAAATGCAAAGCTGTTGCCAGTTTGGCCTAGCTTAATTCAAACCTCTGTAGTAGCTTTTCATTTCCTTTGGGACAAAGACCAACTTCCTTCACAGAGCTGCTAGGTTCCCTCTCTTCCTGGCTTATCGCAGCCTTCTCAAGTCTTTGTTTCTTGGTTCTAGTCTCTTGTCTTCTTTCAGCATCTTGATCTCGTGGCCCTTCTGCCCCAGGGCTATTGTACAGACGTCTGTACAGGCCTTAGGCACTTTGTATGTAGCACATTCCCCAATCATCTTCTGTTCCCCATCCTTCCTCTGTTTATTCTTTGAGCTCACTGACATGGTTCCTCAGAGAAGCCCTCTGCAACATCCCGGTCTAGACAGTCTTTTGTAATAAGCTGTCAGAGAACAACCATTCTCTCCTGTTTAATACTAATTTCGGGTATGATAACCTTGCTCTTTTTGTTATTTGATAAGTTCTCTCTCTCCCAATAGATATATAAGGTCCATGAATCCTTATTATATGAAAGTGACTGACACATAAGTGGCACTAAATAAATATTTGTTGAAAGAAGAAATTAATAATTGGCAAATATCATAGTAAGACAGATGTCCCTAGGTTTATACTGGTCTGAATTAACCAGTGCTGCTATTTCCTGCTGGTACAAAATACCACTTCACAGAGGTAAGGCTTTCCTCAGGAAGTTTCCAGCAAGAAGAATAATGGGATTAACAACTTACTGTCATACAGTTCATTATTAGCACAGAGACCTAGCCACACATTTTAGAGGAAAAGAATTGAGAAGAAATATAGCAATATCTCATGTTTTGTTCTTATTTATTACATGTACAACATAAATTCAAAAAATGTACACTTTCTTTTCCTGCAGAAGTTAATATTGTTTTTTATTATCTAGTTTAGAGATTACCAAAGTCCACTTTCAGAGACCCCAGGAGGGAAAGAAATTGTCCATTGACAGAGTCATTTTGTGCCATAGGGGAGATTACCAGTGGAGTTTTATGGCATTTTTGCATTAAGTATTGTTTTCCTCTCCCAGACCTGCACCACGAGGGGATGTTTTCTCATGATTCTTGCTAACGGGGGGACCACTTGCATACTCTCCTTCATAGGTTTTCACCCTCAGAGGCTCTATCCTCTCCCAACATCTCACACCAGGCCTCCAGATGAACTGTTCTAACTGAATCCTTGCTGGTGTCAAACTGCACCTGCTCCTGGTTATTAGGGGTTTGGCCCCCTCTTTCTGCCTGCAGACTTCTGGCTCTCCTTAGATTTCAGTTTTGCTGCTTGCCTTCCAACCTCTGCTGTCGGATAATTTCAAGAAAAATCACAGACTTGCTGGCTGTCCAGATTTTTGTTTTTCTTTTTGTTTTTATAAGTAGGAGAACAACATTCTTTTGTTTATCCCTACATTTCCAGATGAAAACTAGAATTAAATAATTGATGTTTGAATGTAAAATAAAACTTTAGCTTCAGGAAAATCTTTACTTGGCCATGTTACATTATTATTTTTTTTACATATTATTGTACTTAATTTACTTATATTTTGTTGAGGACTTTTTTGTCAATATTTATGAGGGGTATTGGTTTACATTTTGCCTTCTTAGGAATGCCTTTATAAAGGGTCGATCACAAGTTTAGGCTGTTCTCATAAAATGAGTAAAGGATGTCCCTCTTTTTTCACATTCTGAAGGAGTTATAATTTGAATATTATTTATACTTCAAATTGTTCATAGAATTCACCAGTGGAGTAATCTTGGCCTGAAGTTTTCTCTGTGGGAAGATTTCTAATTACCAATTCAATTTCCTTCTTAGATAACAAGATTTGTGTCAATTTTTGTAAATATGTCTAATCATTCTGGGTTCCTATGCTCCAGGGTCTTTGCCATTCAAGTCTTGGCTTGATTTCAAATAGACTTTTTTTTTTTTTTTGCATTTTTCAACCTAAATTTTCTAATTGTTCTTGGTGAGAAAATTGGTCTTAATAAAGTGGTTCACCCTTGCTAGAACGTCGAATGCAGAAAATCTTAATATGTTAAACTCTATTCCAATCCCTGTTCAGTGTGTGTGTGTTTGCATTCAAAGATTCATTCAGAGATGAATTAAAAGATTCCCCCAATATTAAAGTTTTGAATACACACACAAAATATGAGGATGATTCTATTATATTTCTCTCCTTTAAGGGGTGAAATTCAGGCCTCATCAATGCTATGCTGCATGAATACTAAGGAAGTTTCCTGTCAGCCTTGTCTACATCATCTGTCACCAATTCACAGGAACCAGCAAGATTTTAAAATTTGGCTGGAATGTTCCAATTAATCCTTGTAGGATATCTGATATTCAGTAGTTGAGATTGAAACCCACTTACACAATTTCCAGGAAACTCAGAAATAGAATAAATGCACCCAGAATTATCAGAATGTGGATATTCCACTACAATTTACCTGAACATAATGAACATTATTTCAGCCTGCTTGGAAATGGAATGTATATTTTGATGAAGCATCTCTGGATGAAATGTTGCCAAAAAGAGTAGGGCAATTAGTTGACTGCGGATGGATGTATTGACCTTCAATTATGTCAGTAAAAGTAGCCATCAACATTTACTACTTAGATGTAAAGGACCTTTTGATTTTATACTTTAAGTTATTCTAGAGTAATTTACGAAAGTAAGAATAAAGAGTGTAACGAACTTTACTGGAAATTGTAATAAGAATTAGTCATAGCATCCAGTTTTTTCCTGCATCATCTTGTTTTAACAAGATGACTTCAATGTAACGAACGCTTTTCACTTGGAATACATCCATCTTATGAATATTGACTTCAGATTTCAAATGAATCTCTAATACGTTCTGGTTTCCATTCACCTCAAATTCTTCTTGTACTTGTATTATCAAAATTCAACACCTTTCAAATTGTCGACTCATAATTTGGTTGAAAAGATGATAACCATTTCTTGCTCTGTAATTACAAAATGTTTTCATTTTCAGATTTAGAATCCCTAGGTAGAATGGTCAATCCAATAATTGTTCTTAAGTTACTGCATCTTCAATGTCCTTCCCGTCATCTTTGTATGCGTGCCCACTTTTAGCCTTTGACCATCTACAAACAGGATCAAGTGAAATTCGAAGGGCAAACATAAAAATAAAAGAATATGGTCACATATTCTTTTACCAAATTGGGAGGTCTAGGTTTTTGTCACAAAACATTTTGTGAAAAAGTGCTCACTGTAAGGAGACTAATGGGATGATAATGCAGTATTTTCCTTTTGTGCCTGGAAATCTTTTGCTCATCCATCAATTCTTGATTTTGAAAAAAGTTTGAGTGCAAAAGTTGTCCTGTGCACCAGGCAGAAATGTCCCAGCTCTGATATACCTGCCATGTGCAGTTTTCACTGGGAACAGCCTGGGGAAAGTGTAACTTAGGCATGACACTTCAGTGTCTCTACAGACATGGCTGATGGATGCTGTCAGTCAGCTCTGTTTTCTGCAGATTGCTCTCAAGAGGAGGTCAGGGTGACCCAACTCCATCACCACCATGCAGAGGGAAACAGGATATGATTCTTTTTCTTTTCTTTCTTTCTTTTTTTTCTTTCTTTCTTTTTTTGCATGCCTGAGCATTTTTTACAGAATACCACATCATGTTTATGAAAAATTATGGAGATAAATTGAGACTATGGGTGTTATCTTCCTTCAGACAGGATTTCCTTTTGTTTCTGGAAACCAAGTGCAATCAGGATAGGGTAAAACCGATCTAAGCCAATCATTGATGGAAGGGAGCTGAACATTAACTTCCGTCTTGAGGGCTCGTCTATTTCAGTTTCTCCCTTATTCTAAGCACACAATTCCTTGGGAGTCCTTACTGGAAGCCTGACATCTTTATCACAGAACCTCCCAGTTAACAGTTTTTAAAAAAATTTTTTTTGACATTTATTTATTTTTGAGACAGAGAGAGACAGAGCATGAATGGGGGAGGGTCAGAGAGAGGGAGACACAGAATCTGAAACAGGCTCCAGGCTCTGAGCTTTCAGCACAGAGCCTGACGCGGGGCTCAAACCCACGGACTGTGAGATCATGACCTGAGCCGAAGTCGGCCGCTTAACCAACTGAGCCACCCAGGCGCCCCCCAGTTAACAGTTTTGAACCTCCTATTTTTACCAGCAGCTCTATAAGGCCGCTAAAAGTCCTGTTCACACTCTTGGTCTCTAAGTTGCTAATTTCACGGCACTAAATTCCTCAAGAAGGAAAACAATGCTGAATACTTCACTGTGCCCTCTGGGTTTCCGTTCACTGTAGGATTCCAGGCCCTCAAGGTTTCCCTTGACTTCAAACATTTCTTTTCAGGTTTTCTCCTAGATATTCTAATTTTCCTTGATTGAAAAAAAATATTGGTCTTAAGCCAGCCAATTAGCTATTGCTGGAATGATATGTTATTTTATTATTGTAATAAATCTGCCAATGTTTTATGTTGGAATGTGTATATATATTTACACACACATATATAATATATTATCCAAATAAAACAAACCAAGCATGTATATAGTAAAACCTTGGATTGCGAGTAACTTGTTCTGTGAGTGTTCCACAAGACAAGCAAAAATTTCTAATAAATTTTAATTTGATAAATGAATGATATCTTGCAATATGAGTAGTACGTGATGCCGAACATCACAACTGAGTCAATGGTTCTTCTCTCTCTTCTCTCTCTATCTCTGTCTCTGTGAGATTGTGGGTGATCTCTCCCATGCTCAGATGCTTGCTCTCAGGCTGCGGTGTTTGGCATAAATCAATGATTTTTCGTTGGAAGTGTATTTTTTTGTCATGTCAAAGCACCTCTGGACAGTCCTTCGCTTTTCCATACAAGAGTAAGCTTAGGAATGCTTTGCTTCATTCTAGGTCAGGCTGCCTGCAGACATAGACCCTTTCCTCTGCTCCTTATTGCCAATTACATTCAATATAGTATATGACAAGAGTTTATTATACTGTACTGTAGTCAACATCCATTTGAACGTATACAATGGCCCCCATGCAGAAAAAGGTTGAAAACAAAGGTAGTAAGAAGGAGATGATTACAGTAGAAGTTCAGAAGGAAATCGTTGAGAAGTACAAACAAGGTATGCGAGTGGCTGAAATTGCAAGATTTTATAAGAAGTCTATGTCTGCAGCTGGTCTGCAGAGGAAGAGGAGAAAAGGGTGGAGGAATCTCTCACTTAAATGAGATTAGGGAGATGTGTAAAATGTGGGAAACAGTGAAAAATTCTGTAGAAAAGACCACCTGAATAAGGTTGTAGCTGCACGAGCAATGAATCTGTTTAACGGTAATGCAATGTCGCATTTCTGCAAAATCCTCAAAAGGAGGCAAAAGCAAGTGTCATTGGATAGTTTCCTTGTTAAAGTTGCATGAAAAGATAAAGATTCCATTGAGCCAATAGATAGATAGCAGTGATTCCATTAGTGATAGTGAAAGTGTCCTACACCATAACCCTTCTCTCTTGTCTCCCTCACACCAGGCACAAAGGTTTTCAAAGGTAAGTGCAGCTTAATTTGTTTATTTTTTTTATATTTTGTATTTTGTTGATTATTTTGTATTATATTATAGTATTGTAATCATTTTTATATGAATATTTTTGGGTTGTGGAACGAATCATCTGAGTTTCCATTACTTATGGGGAAATTTGCTTTGATATACAGGTGCTTTGGATTACAAGCATGTTTCTGGAATGAATTATGCTCACAAACCAAGATTTTACTGTATATTGTATGTACACTCTATGTGAGTATATATGTTGTATAAGTCATAGTAATTTAGTATACTTACGCTGCTTTTAAAAATGAGTTTAAACTGTATCTTGAAATCAGAACATTTAAAAATTTACAATAATAATTAGGGGGAAGGGTAAACTTCCCATGAATTTCTCCCTAAATTATAAAAATTTTTTCTTTTCTCTAACATGTTCTTGATCTTTCTCAAAGACTAGTTGTATCTGTTGTTGCTTTTGCATTATTCGCTGTCTATAACTAGTGTTTTTTTTCTGTTTTCCTTTCTTTGTCCTTTACCCTAATATATGTTTAAGTGTATGTTCTATACCAGTATTTTAATTTCTATGCTACACTTTTTTGCACATTTTCTTTTGCAGTCTAAGTAAATTCAATGTTTCTTTAAAATTTTTATTTTATTTCATTTGCCGTTGCTCCCCCCACATTCTATCACCTTTTTATTCCATCCAGTCTCCTTTTATGTCATTTTTGTCCCTTACCTAGGGATTATAGTTCTCTTTATTTTTTCCCCCACATCTGAAAAGTTGTGTACTCTTCTGAAAATGCTAAAGAATTCTGTGATCTGTCTTCTGGTTTTACAGTTTCCTTTTCATATCCTCAATATCTTCCTTTTTTCTTATGTCTTTTCTCTTGATCTCTTTTCTTCTTTTTTTTTTCTTCTTTTTATTCGTTCCCCAGCATAATGATACTTTCTGATCCTGGTGCTGACCAAAAGATAAGGTAAACAAGTACCATTCTGATTGATTGATTGGGCTCAAATAACATATTTATTTATTTATAAAGAAAGGCAGACTGCCACGTGCAGCACCTCATTTGGAAGTGTCTGGAGTCTTGGAAGCTTGTCTACCCTACCCTCTCTTACAAATGGACCTTGAAAGCTTGTTTGGAGGTTCTAGGAGGGGAGCACAGCTATTCGTATACCCTTGAAGGAAGAACAGTCCTCCTCTATCGGGGAAGGTTGTCCTCTTCGACTGAGCACTCACAGCTTTGGGAGGGACGCACATGGAAAGGTGAGGGAGGAAGGGGACACCTGCCTAGCCAGCCAGATCAGCCAACTCAACCCTGGAAATCAATGGGGTGACAGATGTCACAGCCAGATTGCCCTCATATCCTCAAATAGCGTTTTTAGATGTAAGAGCATGTAAGTTGCTACTCAGAGTTCACAATAAAATCCTCCATTTTTAGCATCTACTCTGCTTAATTTCTCCTAACTTCATATTTTAATTCTTTGGTACTCTCCTTCCAAACTCTAATTCTTAGCTAAATTCATATACTTTTTACCTCTTCAACAATATTGTACCACTGGTATATTCTAATCACCTCAATACTATTTCTTGACTTTTCAGGCATATAGAAATCACAGTATTTTTCATCGCTGTTTTTCTTGACGGACTCTTAGAGAGCTAATTTGAATTCTAAGTACGGAAGTCAGCCCTTCTTGGTTCTAAATTGGTTCACCCATTTGTATTGCTTAGATTTGTTTCCTTTTGATCCCCTGAAGATTTTCCCTTTATATAATTCTTGTTCTCAGAATAAATTCTAGAAAGTGATTGTCAGGCCACTGCACTTGAATCCAGCAAATAACCTACTCAGCAGAATTCAAAGGAAAAGTAATTTATTTTGCTGAATGACTCATAGGCAATTTATCATTCTTACATTAACCTTTTTTTGAGTCTTATTTTTTAAATAAATATTCAGGTTTAGGTTTACACAAAAGTGATGACAGTATGGGCAGTACTCTCTGCTATACCACCAACTCAACTTCTCTTATTACTAACGTCTTACATTTGTGTGGTACGTTTGTCACAACGAATAAAGCAGTATTAGTACATTATTATTAACTAAAGCCCATGCCTTATTCAGATTTCCTTAGTTTACATCTGTCCTCTTTTTAAAAAAAAAAAAAAAGATTTTAATACAGAGAACAAACTGAGGGGGACGGGGAGGGTGGGGGAGAGGGGAAAATGGGTGGTTGGCATTGAGGAGGGCACTTGTTGGGATGAGCACTGGGTGTTGTATGTAAGCCAATTTGACAATAAATTATATTTAAAAATGAATAAAAACATTAAACATTTTTTTTAAAAAAGGTTTTGTTTTTAAGTAATCTCTACATCCAACGTGGAGCTTGAATTTAAAACCCCAAGATCAAGAGTCGCATGTTCCAATGCCTGAGCCAGCCAGGCGCCCCGTATCTGTCCTCTTTCTATTCCAAGATGCCATCCAGGACACCAAGTTACAGTAGGTCTTCATATCTCCTTGGCTTCCTCCTTGGCTGGGATAGTTTCTCAGATTTTTCTGGTTTTTATGACCTTGACAGCTTTGAGAAATAGTGGTCAGGTATTTTGTAGAATGCCCCTCAGTTGGGAATTGTTGGTGGTTTTCTTGTGATTGTATTGGGTTTATAAGTGTTTGGAAGGCAGACCACAGAGATACCACCCTTGATAGGGTACATATAATTAACATGACCTACCACTCTTCCTATGAATCTTGGTCCTCTGGCTGAGGTAGTGTTTGTCAAGATTCTCCACTATACTGTTGCTCTTTCTTTCCTTTTCCCCTTTCCATATTGTACTTTTAGTGTGGACGTCACATGGGAATCCTACTCTTAGGGAGTTGAGAGTTATACTCCATCTCTTTGAGGGTAGAATTTTTACATAAATTATTTGGAATACTTCTGTTTAGGAGGTTTGTCTCTTCTCCTCAGTGTGTTTGTTTATTTAATCATTTATTTATACCAGTAAGGCTCATGGATATTTATTTTATACTTTGGGTTATAATCCAATGCTATTTAATTTATCTTATTACTTGAATTATTCTAGCTTTGGCCACTGGAAGCTCTTTCAGTTGGCACCTGAGTTCCTATGGCATACCACTGGTCTTGTGGGTGGTGGTTGTGGTAGTTGTTGTTGTTGTCGTTGTTGTTGTTTTTCCTTTTTAATCTCAAAGTACCTCCTTTCTGTCAGGCTAGAAGATACTCCAGGCTCATCTTATATATTCCTTACCCTTCCATAGAATCATTTATTTCTATAAGGAGCATTGGTTCATTTGATTGGGAAATGCCATTAGAAACCAAGATCTGGAGGTTATACTGTTCACTGTCACCGGGATTATTGTTGCTTGACCTCTCAGCTGACAGAGGAAGTGTTGGTTCTCAACTCTCTTAGGAGCTTCTCAGGTGTAATCTGAAACTGGCTTCCAGAGACAGAAGATTCAGGCCACTCCAAGTTGGCAAGTGGCAGGGTTCATCAGCAAAGGAAACTTACATCTGAGGCTTTTCTTGGGTGCCAGCAAGACAAATGGATCCCCACGCCTGCCCTCCAAATCACAGAAGCTTATAAAGAGGCCCTAACTGGGCTCAGTCATGTATACCATGCAGATGTTTTCGACACCACATCACCATCTGCAGGCTGTGTCCCTGGAGAAACCTCTGGGGCAGGAAAGACAAGTGGAACCCACATTCCGAGGACAGGGGAGAGAATAAGGAACCTCCGAGTGCCTGGGTCCAACTCGCATGTCAGTTCAGGGGTCACATCTTTTATGACATTACCCAACAGAAAAAAATACATACAGTTTTATACTAACCTCTTTATAAACACATAGCTCTAAATATTTCTAGATATATGTCCATCTTTATCTGCATTATGCCGAATATGAATTCATACTGATATTCCCGACTCTGGGCCTTCTTCCTTTGCTTCTTCCTATGACCTTCCTCTGCAACAATGAGAAATCTGGCTCCCCCCAACCTCCATCTATTTACTTTGCTGTTCAATTAAAATATATATGTGATGCATGATCAGAATTATTAAACTGTATCCCATGCGAAATAACTTTTTCAACTGAAGTGGTAAGCTACTTTTTGCTTTGAGTCTTACAGATTCCTCTCATTGCCAAAGTTGCTTATGTCAGCACATTTTCCCATCACTTTCTTTAGTGAAACTGTTTCATACATTTTTAATATAGTTAGACTTTTCTGTCACAGTCCGCGTTCACTATGGGGGTTCCCCCACCTCCTAAACATTTTTAAATTCTGCATACATTAAGATTTACCCTTTGTGCTGTAAAGTTCTCTTCTGTGGGGTTTGACATGTGTAGTGCCATGAAGAATAGTTCCACCATCCTAAACCATTCCCTACCCCCCTGCCCCTCCCACCCAACCCCCCCCCCGCCTCCCCTAAAACCCCAACGACCACAGATTTGCTTATTGTCCCTGCAGTTTTGACTTTTCTAGAATATCATATAAGTTGAATCATAAAGTATGTAGCCTTTTCAAACTGCCCGTTTTCACTTAGAGATATGCCTTTAAGGTGGAGAAATTAGAACCCTTGTACATTGTTAATGGGAATGTAAAATGGTGTAGCTGCTAATGGTGTAGCTACAGTTTGGAGGTAACTCAAGAAATTACAAATAGAACTATTGCATGATCTAGCAATCTCACTTCCGGATATATATCCAGAAGGATTGAAGTCAGGCTCTAGAAGATATATCTGCATGCCCATATTCACTGCAACATTATTCATAAGAGCCAAGACATGGAAACAACCTAAATGTCTACCAACAGATAAAAGAAACAGAAGATTGAGCTTTGAACAACACAAGTTTGAATTGTTCAGGTCCACTTACATGTGGATTTTTTTTCGATAAATACAGTACTGTAAATGGATTTTGCTTTCCTTATGATTTCGTTAATAACATTTTCTTTTCTCCAGCTTACTCTGTTGTAAGACTACAGTATATAATGCATATAACATAAGGTATGTGTTAATCGACTGGTATGTTACCAGTAAGGCTTCTAGTCAATAGTAGGCTATTAGTATTTACATTTTGAGGGAGTCAAAGTTATACGCCAACTTTTTTTTTAATGTTTATTTTTGAGAGAGAGCACAAGCAGGGGAGGGTCAGAGAGAAAGAGGGAGACACAGAATCCGAAGCAGGCTCCAGGCTCTGAGCTGTCAGCACAGAGCCCAATGCAGGGCTTGAACCCACAAACCATGTGATCATGACTTGAGCTGAAGTCGGAAGCTGAACCAACTGAGCCACCCAGGCACCCCAACATATGCCAATTTTTAACTGCACGAGGAGTCTGTGCCCCTAATCCTCACATTGTTCAAGGGTTAACTGTATACACGATGGAATAATATTCTGCTTAAAAAAGAAAGAAATCCTGGCATATATAATAACATGTTGGACAACATAATGCTAACTGAAAAAAGCCAGGCACAGATAGAAATATAGTAATTTCACTTAAATGAGGGTATCTGAACTAGTCGAACTCATAGCAGCAGAGAGAATGGTGGTTGCTAGGTGGTGATGGGGAGGGGAAAACAGGGACATTGTTCAATAGGTATAAAGTTTCAGTTATGCAAAACCAGTAAGTTTTAGAGAACTGCTATACAACTGTCTATAGTTAACAGTATTGTATTCTACAGTTAAAATTTTAAGTAGATAATCTCATGTTGAAAGTCCTTACCACAATTAAAAGAAAAACAGCAGTGGCACTGAAAAAAAAAAAAAAAAGATTCAATCACGTCTTCGTAGTCTGCGTGGCTTAATAGCTCGCTAGTGGTTTTCCGATTAGAGAATTTTTGAGAAAAATTTAATATTTATGATTTATTCATCAGCAAATGTACTCATCCCCATGGATTCAAAAAGTTGCTCACAGATTGTGACTATGGATTGATGGTCTCGTTAAAAACCAAATCACTTCTAATATGATGGGAACTCATGTCTCCAGGGTGAGAACTTCTGCACTTCCAGGTGGCATTCAGTCTGTGACAGCCCTGGCAACAGAAAATGCGTGAGAGATGATACCAGGAGACAGGAAGTTAATACGACCAAAAAAATGGGAAGCGGTTCCTGGGAAGGCACCCATGTGCTAACACATTTTTAGATAGTGATACACACTCCAAAAATCTGAGGATAAATTATTTATTAAGACTAAGCATGTAAAGAGCTTTAGAGAGAGATTCAAATGCTTATAGAGAGGTATTGCTAATGGATCCTGAATTTCTTTTGACCTTAAATGGATTTTTATCACTTGGTACTGAACTGCCAAATGTCATAAGCAGGTGCATTAGGCTACTGAGTCACATTGTGCACACATTATGCACACATTATGCACACCTCTACCTGTGTGAATAAAAGATAAAGTCTGGATGATTAGTTTTCAGAGAAAAAATGGGAGTAAGTTGACTCATATTATCTCAGAAACCTACTTAGAAGAAAATAATCTTATTTAAGGAAGAGAATTTAAGTGATTTATCTTTTACAATTACTTCTTCCTTTACCTTTGTGTTTGAATGATGGTTTTTTTTTAATTTTTTGAATATTAGGGGCTCCTGGGTGGCTCAGTCGTTTAAGCGCCCGACTTTGGCTCAGGTCATGATCTCGCGGTCTGTGGGTTCGAGCCCCACTTCGGGCTCTGTGCTGACTGCTCAGAGCCTGGAGCCTGTTTCAAAATCTGTGTCTCCCTCTCTCTCTGACCCTCCCCCGTTCATGCTCTGTCTCTCTCTGTCTCAAAAATAAATAAACGTTAAAAAAAATTAAAAAAAATTTTTTTTTGAATATTGGGGTTAATTCTCTTAGAAAACCAATCATGTTCTCATCAGCTTAAATTTATCATATTTTGTCCTAAATTTGTCATAAGAAAATATTTTTAGAAAAAAAATAGAATTATAAAATTTAAACATAAATAATTGAGGATTTGATTTCAAAGATAAATGCATAATTCATTTAACTGATCAATAATTCATTTAAATTTAACCTCTGTAAATGAGTAATATACCACAAAAGTTAATCAGGGTTTAACCCTGGTTATTTTGGGGACAGTTGTAATTTGATTTTATCTATTGATAAGAGTTTTATTACAGTCATACCTGTTCAATTTAAGAGAAAATATGAGATGAAAGTTTTGATACAAAGTATCTATGAAACACAGGGTGTCTTTTTGTCAGTACTTTATTTAAGAAAGTCTTGTTAAATGCCAGCGAGGTTGGGAATAGAATTACCTCTTAAACAAAGTTGCCTTTGTATCATTTAATAATTGATTATATTTTTATTAGCTCAGTGAAGAAAAAACAGGCCATCTGTACTTACAACACTAACTTGATGAGTTCTCAAGGAAAAGAAGTTTTGCCTTTTAATTTGTGATTTTACATTCTATTTTGGTGATATTAAAAAGAAATTTTAGAAAATGTCACCACAATGATGATATAGGAGGCTCCTGAATTTCTCTCCTCCCACAGATGCGCCAAAAATTCATACACAAAGAGAAATCCAGAAACCGGTTGAACGACTGCTGCACTGAGTCATCAAAACCGGTAAAGGCTGAGACACCTGCTCCCCATAAACCCCATCCAAGGCACAGTGCCTTACAGTCAGGAGGGACTCCCGGCCAAGTCCCAGCTTCTCCTGGAGGAGAGGAGGGTTTGGACCACACATACAGCACCCCAACTTTTAAGGCTGCCACCTGAGGGATGGCCTCCAAATCACCTAGCTGTGAGAGCCAAGGGGACTTGCCATAATGAGTCCCATAGAACTACGACAAATATAGAAGCAGCTGTTGAGTGGGCACATGCGCACTCTCTACGGCTGGCCTCGGGGCAGAGGAAACAGGCAAAAACACCCATCTCCAGTTTTTTCCCTGGCGGGGGCACTGTATTCTCTCCCAGCCGCTGCCTGAGGGTCCAGCCTCCAATCAGCCTGCGTTTTACGTTGAGTGGGGTCCTCCCGAGAGCCCGAAGGAACTAGTGCACATAGTGCACAGTTCTCCCTCCTCCTCCCTCTCGTTCACTCCAGTGATAAAGCCAACTTGCCAGCATCCCCCAGGAACCGCTTGTCTGCACATCGAGCACCTCAGCGTCTGCCACCCAAGAAACGCGAAACGGACCTCCGAATCACCAAGCTCTGGTAGCCAGGGGGGCTTGTATTCACAAGACCCACAGGACTTTATAGTAAACACAGAAGCAGGTTTCAAATAGGCACACCAGAACTCCACCTGGCCGTAAACCAGGGCTCACCACAGAGGAGCAGGCAAGAACACTCGTCGCCCAGTTTCTCCCTGGAAGGGCTTCGACTGCGTATTTTCCCAGCCGCTGCAGGAGGGACCAGCTTCTAAGTAGCCTACATCTAGGTGCCCAGTGGGATCCTGCTGGGAGCCTACGGGAGCCAGGAGGCTCTTCCCCGCTGTCTCCCCTGGCTTACACCAAAGGTGAAACCAAGTCTCCAGTTTCTCCCTGAAAGAAGCTTGTCCGCACACCTAGCACTCCAATGTTTGAAGCTGTCACCTGAGGAATGAGCCCTCAAATTACCTAGCTCAGGGTCCAGTGGGGCTCAGCATTGACAAGTCCCACAGGACCATGTTAAACCAAAAAAAGGTCATTTTCAAACGGGCGTGCAAGCACTTGCCTCAGCTGTCCACCCCGGGCCCAGGACAGAGAGAGCAAGCGAAATCATCCATTCCTGAGGTGCTCCCTGATGGGAGTCGACTACAATCCTCCCAGCTGCTGCTGGGATTCCAGCTTCTAATCAGCCTGCGTGTGGGAGCTGACAGGGCTTCTCCCGGGAGTTGGCAGGCAGCTTCCTTGCTGCCTCCCCCAAGCCCACACCGCTCGCTCTAACAGCAAAACCAAGCCTCCAGCTTCTTCCTGGAAGCAGAGCCTCCACACATCCAGCACCCTGAGTGTTACAGCTGCCACTGGAGGGACTGGCTCCCAAATCACCTAGTTCTCGCTGACGCTGGGCATAGCATTCACGAGTCCCCTGGGACAACACAGAAGGAAGGTGGTTCTTTTCGGGGGGACAGTTGCTCAGAGCCACAGTTCCCTCTGGTTCAGCACAGACTGAATGAGCAAAGACACCCAGCTCTTGGGTCTGACCCTGTTAGGGGCTAGATTGCATACCTAATGTCCTGAGTTTTTCAGCTGTTGCTTGAAAGTCAGCCTCCCTCCCCAAAATGTCCTATTAATTTAACCTTATTATTTATAGTATTTGTTTTGATAATGATTTGATGAATTTCCCTAAGAGAATTTTGAATGTGATCAGCGGTAAACATTCTGTCATTCTTCTGGCTGGTCAATATGCAACTTCCACGTCTGTTGAGGAAATTTCCAGTTATGGGTTTTGACCTTGTGAAGATGTGCTGTGTCAGATACATCTTTTCCTTCTCCTAGGCTCTCCTATTCATCACAGAAGCTACATTTTCTAGAACTACATTTTTTTTAAAGTTTATTTATCTTTGAGAGAGAGACAGACAGAGTGCAAGCAGGGGAGGGGCAGAGAGAGAGGGAGACACAGAATCTGAAGCAGGCTCCAGGCTTTGAGCTGTCAGTACAGAACCTGATGTGGGGCTCAAACTCACGAACCCCGAGATCATGACCTGAGCCGACGTCGGATGCTTAACCAACTGAACCACCCAGGCGCCCCACAGAACTACATTTTCTAGAATCCCTTTCCATCAGAGTTCTGTCTATATTCTAACAAATGATGCATTGCACAAAATTTAGAAAGCTGAAAGGAACCAGAAGCCCTTCTCCCCTCATACGGCAGTGGCAGGTCAACAATGAGCAGCAGCAGATATTTTTTTAGGGACATCATCTAAAAATTCCACCACAAGTTATCTCCCCAAACACTTTAGGCAACCGCCATTCCTGGCCTTGGTCTGTCTCCCATGTCTGAAGGATAGAAGTAAATGTGAAACCTGAACAATTTCCTCACCTTCCCATCTCCTGCTCTCCAGTAGCTTCCTAAGCACCTAAATTCCTGTCCTATTTACTGTCCTAAATACTGTCCTATGTGAAAGGCCAAGAGTAAATCCTGACAAACGCTGACGTACAAAGGTTTTCTTCACTTTGCACTACAGTGAGTGGTGTTGGCCAATCTTCCTTACCCCATTTCTTTATAGACAGGGCTTAAGTACAGGAACTTCAGGAACTTGATTCTCCTTCCTGGGAAGCAAAGGTAAAGGAGCAGTATCCAACAGTTGGTGTGGTAGTCCAGCTAGACAATTACTGATTTTTTTTTTCCTGAATGAAAAGAATCATTGTGCTGTTTTACTTTTTATCACCACTTAACTTTTGATCATTTTTCCTGATTTTTCTACTCTATCATCAATTTTCTGTATTTCCAATAAACTCCTTTTATTGTTCTTAAGAAAGTAGGAGGCAATTTCTTTTGCTTGCAACCAAATTTTGTTGCAGAAGGAGACAGAGAAGTCACGTCAGCAAAACCATTGTTAATTGTGTGATCTCTTTCAGCAAGCTTTAAATTGGAAGTACCATGTTTAAGGGAATTGAAACACTAGCATGGGTAAGTTTCATAAGTGGCTTTCAGATGACATCATACGAAGAACTATTTGCCCTGCTTAGGTAAAACCTGGCCTCTGTTTCCAAGATATTAAGATCATAGTATCAGTGTTACTTGCTCTTCTAGAGAGATGGAAACTGCCAGTCTTTAGAATCTAGCCTGGGAATATTCTTGAAGCATAATTGGCAACCTTATTTTGGATGACAGTAGTAAAACTTGCATGATTGATGTATTTTAAAGTAAGTTTCAAAGCACTGAAGATAAAACATGAAATATGTCATTTGAAAACTCTCTAATTCTAACTCAACAATATTATTCAGTATATTTGCTTTCAGCTGTTAATTCAGAACTCATCTATTATTTAATGATAAAATAGTTATCAAAAATGCTTTTCAGAATTTCAGAATTGGCTCTATTTTTACTTCTATTATTAAAATATGTCACTTTCCCATGTTTCTTCAAAGAAAAGAAATCTAACCAATTCCTTTCCATGATTGTTGTAATCTACATAGTTGAAGGATTTGAAAACTTTCTCAGACTGAATTCCCAATAACTCCAATGTAGAGCCGCTTAGGAGATTTTTTTCCCCGGGCTGCCTGGGTGGCTCAGTTGGTTAAATGTCTGACTCTTGATTTTGGCTCGGGTCGTGATCTCACGGTTTGGTTTGTGGGAAGGAGCCCCGAGTCGAGTCGGGTTCTGTGCTGACAGCATGGAGCTTGCTTAGGATTCTCTCTCTTGCTCTCTCTGCCCCTCCCTCTCTCACTTGCACACGCGAGCTCTCTCTCTCTCCCTCAAAATAAATAAATGATACATTAAAAAAAGGAATTTGTCCTGCTTTAAAGTGGGACAAAAGAATTCTTAATGAAGGCTAATTTGTGTTACCATATATTTTCCTTTGACTTTTATTTTTCTCATTTTTCTAATTATCAATCTAATAGCTTCTTTCATTTTCCCTGAGTTTACTCTTCAGCTTTTAGCATTCCTACAGTTTATCTTTTGTCTTAATATCTGATTCATTTCATATGTGACCTCTAAATTAGAAAGTTTTAGTATTTTGTCTGTATAGATATTCTTAAGGATCTGGTAAATGTTTGGGACATTCTCTTCCCTAAATTTTCATTACATTGAGGCATACACATGGGCACTTGCATATTATTGAGGTGGTTCAACCCCAACAAAGCAAATACAGGACTCTATAGACCCCAGCTCAAAATCCCAGCTGTCTCTCCATCTCTTGTATTTATCATAAATATTTCTCTGGACATTTTACACTTCGGAAGAAATTTTGAAAGATGGTGGCACAGATATTATTTAGTTAATTCAGTTAAATTTCCAACTGGAAAAACTGGATTATGTAGATTTACTGAGAACCCATTACTGTAGTCATATTTAACCAGACTTTTCCAATGACAACATATTTTTTTTTTTGCACTTCTATGGCTTGTTAGTCAATATGTCTCACTTATTTGAGGGTCCGTTTGAGTACCACCATTTCTCACAAAAAAATTCTTAATTATCACTTGGTAATTAAGATAAACATTTTCCCCTAACTACACGGATATATTATGTAAGTGCTCTGGATTTCTTATTTTTAAACTTGTATTTCTTTCTGAGTTGATTATTATACAGCGTTTCATTTTTTAGGTTTCATCAGCAATGATAAGCAGTTCTTGAGAAGTTCACTTGATATTTTATTACTTTGCTTATTATAGCCAATTACTAAGCCATCTATTTTACCTTATTTTGTATTATTCAAGTTAAAATGAATCTAATTTTGCGTTGCTAATTTATCTTCAGTGACACAAATATACAGCGTATAACTATAAAATTATTTTTGTTATTATTTTTACTGCTGTTGTTAGTGTCAGCTGACATGTAGGTGTTGAATGCATCATGCCTAATATTACAGTCATCTGCCATGCTCACGTGAGCTATCTCATCTAACTTCACAATATCATCACTTGGATAACAGATGCAGGAAAAGACGCTTAACACCATTCATCATCAGGGAAATAGAAATCCAAACCACAATGAGACACCACCTCACACCTGTCAGAATGGGTAAAATTAACAACTCAGGAAACAACAGATGCTGGCGAGGATGGGGAGAAAGGGGAACCCTCTTGCACTGTTGATGGGAATGCAAACTGATGCAGCCGCTCCGGAAAACAGTGTGGAAGATCCTCAAAAAGTCAAAAGTAGAATTCCCCCACGACTCAGCAATTGCACTACTAGGTATTTATCTAAAGGATACAAAAATGCTGATTCGAAGGGGCACATGTACCCCAATGTTCATAGCAGTGCTGTCAACAATAGCCAAAGTATGGAAAGAGCCCAAATGTCCATTGACCGATGAATGGATAAAAAAGATGTGGTACACACACACACACACACACACACACATAATGAATATTACTTGGCTATCAAAAAGAAATCTTGCCACTTGCAACAACGTGGATGGAACTAGAGTGTATTATGCTAAACGAAGTAAGCCAGTCAGAGAAAGACGAATACCATATGATTTCACTCATATGTGGAATTTAAGAAACAAAACAGCTAACATAGGGAAGGGAAGGAAAAATAAAATAAGATAAAAACAGAAAGGGAGGCAAACCATAGGAGACTTCTAAATATAGAGAACAAACTGAGGGTTGATGGAGGAAGAGGGTGGGTGGTGGGTGGGCTAAATGGGATGTGGGCATTAAGGAGGGCGCTTGTGATGAGCACTGGGTGTAAGTGAGGAATTGCTGAATTCTACTCTTGAAACCAATACCACGCTCTATATTAACTAGCTTGAATTTAAATTTTAAAAAAAGAAATAACAACATTAAAAAAATCACTAATGGGAAAAGGGCAGGCAGCTGAATGTGAAACTGCATCCTGTAAATATTGTTTACCCCGATGTCTGTATTTGTTGGCTGTGCCACGGTAAAGAACCTTACAAACAGCAGTGAAAAGGAACCATTAAAAGTAGCTATTGAAAAAGGAAAAGCCAGTGATTGTATTAATATTTAGCACTTGAAAAACTAATTTGTTGTGGAGTAAATAATTAGTTCTTGAATGATCAAGAAAATTATTATGGGGAAATATTTAATAACAGCACAAGCATACCCTTTTATTTTGTGTAGTGATTATTTTCTAAATTCTTTAATGGGAGTAACAAACTGGGCTTTGCTATTCTCACAATAGCCTAAAAGTCATGACCTTCAATAAAAAAAACAGTGCAGAAAATTAATATGAATCAGCCTTAGGAAACTTTAGGGATTATTTAAAGGAGAATTTGATGTTGCAGGCCATGCAAGAGATGGCTAAAATTACTCTTAATATATGAACTTGGATTTAATCAGGAGTTCAAACAGGTATAGAAAGAGCTAAACATAATAGAGATCAGTCAAGTATTGTTCAAAACTTCCTAATTCAGGAAAAAGACTATAGAGGTATATGTCATGGTGAAAAATTTTGACAGAAGACACTGACTTTGGAATAAGGTAAAATGACCCATATTTATTATGGTTGGAGATCTGGTATCTTCCCGGATAGACCACTTACTTAAAACTTCCAAGTCAGGGCTATTTGGCCTATAATATAATTCCCGTCCAGTTAGAAACTGTACCAGGACAAATCAGCCTGGGTCGCAGCTGGGATGAGGCTGCACTGTGGTGCAGAAGGAGGAAATCGTGATTAAAAACCTGGAGATTTTGACAAAGTGTGAACTACTGATGGCAAATTATTACCAAAATGCAGGAATTAAGTCCGTGCAAAGAGATCATCTCTTCTGGAAAACTGTATATAAAAAAGCGCAGGAGTCCATGATATTACTTTTGAGATACGAAAGAGATTGGGGGTCATGGACTCCAATTTTATAATGACACCTGGAACTTGATTTCTTCGAGACCTTGCTCTCCTAGGTTTGTTTGTTTGGTTGGTTGGTTGGTTTTTGGTACATCGTCTTCAATCCATCAGTCAGTTTCTTATCTCTTCTACTTTACATTATGATGTTTGATTTTTCTAATTTATTTTTATTTAAATCCTCCATTATGACTCTGCCCAGGTCTTGTTCCTCCACCTTCACTTTGAACCTGAAATCCTAACCACATCTCAGTTCCCCTAAATCTGGAGTACTGCTTTCCTTTGACTCAGTCTTTCAGAAATCAGGGTCTGCCTTCGAATGCATTTGTAGCGGCTGGACTATGACCACCTCCCACCGGATGTCCCAGATTCTAACTCTCTGCTTAAATTCTGCTCTTGCTGCCTACTTAACCCCCACCCACTACACACCTGTTTACTAACCTATCACTGTTCTTCATCCCCCCACCCCCACAGGTTTATTGAGACATAAATGATGTATAACGTTGTGTACATTTAAGGTGTACAACACCATGATTTGATACATGTATATATTGTGAAATCATGACCACAATAAGGTTAGTCAACATATCCATCATCTCACACAGTTATGTTTGGGAGGGGGGTAGAGGGTAATCAGAACATGTAAGATCTACTCTTTTCACAACTTTCAAGTATATAATACAGTATTGTTAGCCATAGTCATCTCGCTTTACATTAAGTCTCCAGAACTTATTCATCTAACAACTGAAAGTCTGTACTCTGTGATCAGTGTCTCCCCGTTTCCCCCATTTTCCAGCAACCACCATTCTACTCTTTGTTTCTATGAGTTCAGCTTTTATTTATAATAGCCAAGACATGGAAACAGCCTAAATGTCCATTGTTGGATGAATAGATAAAGAAAAATGTTACACACACACACACACAATTTAATATTACACTCAGAAAAAAAAGAAGGAAATTCTGTCATTTGTGATAACATGAAGGAGTCTCAAGGGCTTTACGCTAAGTGAAATAAGTCAGGCAGAGGAAGAAAAGTACTATATGATCTCACTTATATGTGGAATTTTAAAAAGCCAAACCTGTCATTGTTCTTCTGGTGTTTTTTAGTTATCCATCCTTCCCTGCAGAGGGAAGATCATTCTGACCAGTCCCAAATTGTCCCAAACCAATCTGGCAAATTAATTCAAATCTGAGGTCTACACAGAAGCTGTACAGATCCCAACTATACTCTGAAATCTAAACAGTGCACCAGGCAGCACAGTAGAGTGGGTAAGGCTCAATAAATTTCTGCTTCATTTCAGATCCCAACCTAGGCATCTCTTGGAGAACACTTCTGGCTTCTTCCATTGAGTGAGGCGTCTCTCCTATATATTCTCAGGCTAGGGCTGACTTTGATCCTAATTCCTAATTATATAATTGTGTGATCCATTTGCTTGTTTTTCCACTTTGATCTAAAAGCACCCATGAACATCATGTTTGTTCATGTTTTTAGTCCCAGGGTCTAACAACGCATCTGACACACATTAAACAGAATGAACAAACCCTATTCTAAATTCTTTTCTTTAAGTTTCTTCTCTTCTCTCTTCTTCCTTCTTTGTTTCTGTTGCATACTAACTAGAAATCAGGGGAAATTACTCAATGTGAGCCTTAGTTATCTTAGTTATAACGCCTATTCCATGGTGGTCTGCCCTTATAAGGAAATTAACAATAAGGTTGGCATGCCTAGAATCTTGGCTATCACAGCCAGTGCTTAGTAAGCGTGGTTTATTTCCATTATAAAAAAATGGTGATAACCTCTCACCCCCCACCATTGGTAGCAAGGGTAGTAATGTCATATTTGCTAAAATCTTTAGGTACATTCTTGCATTTATACCTTAAAACACTCTGAGGCAGGTACTATAATCATTCCATTTTATAAATAAAGCAATCAAGGCTCTTCGTGTTTAAGTAAAACCCATGACCTCAGAGTCAGTGACAGGATCAAACACAGAAAATTTCCATCCAGTGACACTCATCATTGTCCATCTTGCCTTACACCCATCTTTATTTTCTTTTGCTGCAGCTTCTCTGCTGTTGGAACCTAAGTGCCAAATACGTCTACATCCTGACAGCAGTTCCTATCGTAATATATGCTACAGAGACTGTGGTGGAAAATTTTATGCCATCAGAATCCCATCTTCAGGATCCATGATGCTATTGCTTAACTGACTCTTTTTCCTGGGTCCCTCACATCATCAGGTTCTATCTGCAGGAACCTTTTTGCTGAAAGCCTTGGAAAGGAAGTTGATATAGTGCCCCCACATTAACAGAAAACTGAAAAGAAGAGGAGATTTTAGAGTTTTCTCTTTTAAATCTTTCTATAGTCAGTTTGACACATAAAAGTTGTATTTGGACACTATATTAATAACTTTCAGTAAGAAAACATACTTGCATTCTAAAAGATCAATTACACAAGCCTCAAAGAACCAACTTGTCATGGTGAAAACCACTTATTTTTTTTCTCTCATAGTCATTTTTTATATTCTACAAAACATACTTAGCTCTTAATGGCAACACTTTTACTTCTTTCTATGATAATTTGTATATATGACTTAATTTTTGCATGACATTTTAACGAGAGTTGCAGATCTCATTCCCATATAAGAATAACGTATTATCATGTGAAATAACAAAATGTAAGTGGACTGAAACAAAAACTCAGTTTCTGGACTCAGTTTCAGGGATGATGGAGTACACATACTTTTCCCTATTCTTCTTTTTCAATACAACTAGAAACCCTGGGCACTATACATAAAACAAACATAAGGAGCCTCTGAAAGGTGAAAGACAAGAAGACACGCTGTCTAGAGACCTTGGAACCTGAAGAATGACATGCTGACCAGCGCCTTAGCTTCTCTTCTTGCCCGTGAGCGCCAGCCTAAGTACGAGAACCTGGCATTATCGAGTTGCCAATGGGCTCAGGCGAAGAAAGCCTCAAGAAAAGCCAGCTCTCACTAGTAAAGAAGCAGGTGAAGAGCAGCCTGGCAAACAGAAAACTCCGCTCTGGCAAACCAAGTAAAAGCCTCAGTCCCTCTCCCACCTCCACCAGCAAAGGTGGAGGGGAGAGACCAGATTTCTGTTCCCTGCCAAAATGGCGTCAGAGACGATCATGTGGAAAGACAGCCCCGGTCCCACCTGACCTCCCCACTTTCATGGTATCAGTGGACCTCTACCCTTCCCCTTCTTTGTTTGGGGGGTGGGACGTGGGGAAGGTGTCAGAGGCCATGTAGTGGAGAGGCAGGACTTCCTCCAACATTTAGTGGCAACAAGGCCACCCCACTACAGTGACAGTAGAGACAGTAATGAGAAGTAATGAGGTGCCCTTCCCTCTCCCAGCCAGGACAGTTTAAGTTCCACAGTTAAAGCCTAGTGGAAAGCCTGATCTCCTAGTCTCTCCCAGTAGCACCAGGAAGCCCCTTCTCATTTATATGTGACACCACAAGGTGTCAGTGAAGGTCAGTAGGAGAACCTAAATGTCCATACCGACCTACCATTAGCTTTTCAGCCTGATGAAATTGCTGCTGAACGTCTGTGTGCAACCTAGAGGCTGGAAGGAGGTCACCACACAGATCCTCGTGGGTACCATCTGCTCCTAACATACTACTTTCTTTAGAAGAAACCTATCTAGTCCCTTCCAGGTAATATATCCTAGCCCCTCACAATACAACATAATCACCATGGCCAACAATATCACTCTAAGGGAAAGAATACAAGAAGTCATTACTAAATAAAAAACTAATTCTGGGCATCTGGGTAGCTCAGTTGGTTAAAAGTCTGACTCTTGATTTCGGTTCAGGTCATGATCTCACAGTTTGTGAGATCAAGCCCCACATCTGGCCCTACATTGACAGTGTGGAGCCTGCTTTGGGTTCTCTCTCTCTCTCTCTCTCTCTCTGCCTCTCCCCTGGCCACACACACTTTCTCTCCCTTCCTCTCTCAAAAATGGGTAAGTAAACTTAAAAAAAGAACCTAATTGTTAATAGGATCATGATACAGGGATCCCAAAAGGGAAACCTCATGAATCCCCTGTGACTGCCTTATTCATATCCTGATTTGGCTGCTGACACCACTGACGTTTAGGGAATCTGCCGTATAATTCTCGCTTATGTCAAGTCAGGTTGGCAGTAATTGCACCCAGCATGATTTTAATGTCACTGGACTGGCTATGCAGCAGGATCTTATGGCTTCTCTTTCTATCCATTTGAAATTGAGTGAACTTTAGGTGACACTGTAGGGTATGGATAAGACATCACAGAAACCCAAGCTCCAATCATGATAGAAGGTGGATCTTCTTATTGCCTGTTAATGGACTGAATTGTATCATCCCCAAAGTCTAATTTTGAAGCCTTACTCCCAAAGTGATTATATTTGGAGATAGAACCTTTATGGAGGTAATTAAGGTTAAATGAGGTTATAAGAGTGGGGCCCTAATCCAATAGGACTGGAGTCCTTACAAGAAAAGGAAAAGACAACAGATCTTTCTCTGTCTCTACACATAACCAGAGGAAAAACTATGTAAAGAGCACGAAGGTGGTTGTCTGCAGGCCAGGAAGAAAGGTTTTGCCAGAAAATGACCCTGACGGTACCTTGTTCTTGGACTTTCAGCCTCCAGAACTGTGAGTAAATAATTTCTTTTGTTTAAGCCACTCAATCTGTGGTACTTTGTTATGGTGGCCCTAGCAAACTAATACACTACCCTGTAGAGCTGAATGTGGCTATAAGCAGTAGCCCTGGAAATGTGTTTAGTTACTGTTTGTAAACATTTTATATTGTATTAACAGTATGGTTTCAGTAAGAGGGGGAGGAAAGGAAAGAAAGGGAAGGGAAGGAAGGGAAGGGAAAGAGGAAAGGAAAGGAAAGGAAAGGAAAGGAAAGGAAAGGAAAGGAAAGGAAGAATACAGAGTTTCTGTAGAATATACCAGCCACAGCTTAATTTCTTAGTGTCACTGCTGGCCCTCAATTATTTTCCGATTCTGAAAAATGGCTCTGGATGTGTGTGTGAGGGAGAGTGGACAAATGTATATGTAAATTCAAAGAAAAATTCATAAACATGATACATATACTTTGTTGAGTTTTTTAACCATGATTCATTAAGCAGGAAGGAAAAGTTTTGTATAAAAAGAAGTAATTTCTGCTCAAAACATATTCATTGGTGTATTAATATGCACAAACTACCAATTTGGAAATTTGTATGCTTGAATTATCTAAACAAATGATACATGTTACTATAGCAATCTTTAATTTTTGCATACCAAAATTTTTGTCTTATACTATTGGTCAAAAAGCATTCTATGTCTAAATTTATATTCTCTATTATCTATTTATCTGTCTATCTAACTGTACATTTGATGAATTTCAGGGAGACAAAAATGTATTCTGATTAAGATGCTTGTTAGGCTGTACAGTGTCATGAGAATTTTCATGACTCTCTCTAATACTAATTGAAAATATAATGTAATATATAAAAATGTAATATAATAATTATAATAACTGGATAAATTTTGTCTACAATAAATATTGTCTATAGCTCTGGACTGACTTGTGTACCTCTAAAATTCATCTGTTGAAACCCTACTCCTCAGTATAATAGTATTAACCAGTAGGTCCTTTGGGACTTTGATTAAGCTTAGAAGAAGTCAGGAGGGTTAGACCCTCTTGACTGGATTGGTGCCTTTATAAAGAAGAGACATCAGAGAACTATCTCTCTCTCTCTCTTCTGCTCTCTCTCTCTCTCTCTATCTCCAAACCAGGGAGAGAGCTCTCACCAGGAATCGGCCTGAACCTTTTATCTTGGACTTCCACCTTTCAAACCATGAGAAAATAAATTTCTGTTATTTAAACCATGCAGCCTATGGTATTTGGTCATACTATTCCCAAAGACTAATACTGTTAATTCTCATGTCCCCAGATTTTTTTTTTCTTCCTTGTTTTCTAAATTAACTACTCCTTGTGTGCAAGTAATTCTACTCACTTCTGCCGCTGGATGGATATGTATCTAAAAGTTAACGTGTGGGAAATATAATAAAAACAAAATCTTCTCTCAACCTTGAAAATGTAAATGTAGAAGAAAAAAATAGTTTCCTTATCGAATCACCATTAAACCACAACATGATACACATCATAGACAATCTGAGAAAGAGATGGCAAGACAAAAAGAAATCTCACCTTTTTATACAGCCAAGTAGATATGACCTATTACATACATGTTCTCAAGAGAGATAACAACAGTCTTCAAGTAACAGGACTTGATAGCACCATTTGTCACCCATAGCTCATCACCCGGTTATTAGGATGATCATCAGTATTGATTATCAAAGGGAAAATGAACTTGCTGCATCTTTTGACAGGAAGTAGTTTTAAAACTGGAAGCAAGATGCCCACTGACGTAAGGCTCTCACCCTCTCCCAGAGGCTGGGAGATGGGGGTGTTTTCTTCTCTGATGATTACATTTCAAGGAGCTAGTTCTCAGGTTCTGGAGAAAACATTTCTGGGTTGTAAAGCTGGCTGATTGAGTCTTTAAGATGACTTCTATACCTTTCAAGAAGACAATGAAAGAACTTACAAGTTTTCTAAAATAAACAAAGGGGGATAGCTCTTTTTTTTTTTTTGACCAGGAGAATTAAGCCTCTTATTTTTAATTTGTGTTTGTTTATATAGTAACCTCTATCAGTTTTTTTTTCACTCTCAACTTCTCCAGCTTTATTCACTCTTCTTCCTCAACGTACAAGTATGCTTAAGTTCCATCATCCTAAAAGAAACACACACACACACACACACACACACACACGAGCCATCTGCCTCAGTCCACCCCTAAACCAGCCACTCCCTCTTTCACCAAAGACGTTTAGTTTAGAATAGTTGTGAAATTTCATGGTCTAAATGCATAATCATTACTCTGTAGAGTTGAAAAGTAATTTTTCTAAAATAAGGTTTACAGAGAAATAACTTACTAAAATTCATAAAACTCATAGTAGTAATTTTTCTAAAGTCAGGTTTGTAGAGAAAAAATTTACTAAGATTCATAAATGCCACAACTAATTTCGCACTCTTTAGTTGTAGCATTTATTAATTTTAGTAAATGCACATAGTCGTGTAACCATCATCAAAATCAAGATACAAGGGGCGCCTGGGTGGCTCAGTCGGTTGAGCGGCTGTCTTCGGCTCAGGTCACTATCTCTCGGTCTGTGAGTTCGAGCCCCGCGTAGGGCTCTGGGCTGATGGCTCAGAGCCTGGAGCCTGCTTCCGATTCTGTGTCTCCCTCTCTCTCTGCCCCTCCCCTGCTTGCTCTCTGTCTCTGTCTCTCTCTCAAAAATAATAAACATTAAAAAAATTTAAAAAAAAATCAAGATACAAAACACTTTCATCACCGTAATAAGTTCCCTTTCTGCTTAATTTAGACAATACTTCCTACCTCTCTCCCAGTGTTTTCAGGCTTTTACTCTCTAAGAGAGAAAAGAGGGAAAGGATGGGTTGGTGCCCCCCCCCCCCCCCAGCCCTCCTCAGTCCTCAGTCCTCCTGTTCTTTTCCAGTCTTACCTGTTAGCACCTGTGGACTATGCACAATGGTACTTAAGTGAGTGAGATTTCCCACTCCTGTTTTTTGGACCTCTCATGGGTCCTGTTCTATTCTGGTAAAGTAGCCCACACTTGGCCTTTCGCCATATACGTTTCCTGCTTCTCCATTATTACGCCTGCTAGAACCTCTTTCTCCATGCTCTGCCACAGGGCAGAGAATTTGCTTGGCTCCTCAGCCATTCCAGACACCTCACCTCAGCATCAGCTTTAAATACTCTGTTCACACATCCATCCATTGAAACATCACCTAAGCATTTATAAGTGTTTATTGTATGTCAAATGTTCTAGACCGCAAAGACACAGATGTACAAAGTAGGCATTTTTCCAGTTCGCATGAAGTTGGTAGTCTTGTGGTTGAAGAAAAATTAATAAATAAGTTTCTAGCAGCAATAAGTGCATTGAAGAAAGTGAACCAGAATAATAATCGGTAATATAGAGAGTGACAAGAGGAGCGTGTGTGTTTCTATATAATATATTGATGAGAATAGGCCTACCAGAGGTTCATTTGTTTTCGAGGTATTTTAGGCTTCCTTTTGCTTAGCATCAATTTATGCTGTTTTCTGAGCAGGCTATAAACTTTTCTCATCTGAGGGCTCTTATCTTCTTTTCGTTCTATAATTCCTTGATAGGCAATTCCTTCTGTGATGTGTTTTTTAAACACATAGTTTCATGTAACAAATGTTGTCTGATTTAGTGATATTTTAAATGATATTTTTATTTAATAAAATGGACAGTTTTATGACAATGAAGAGAGCACCTTAATAAAAATTGGTCTTCTTTATACACTACCATAATGTCACTCATCCTCTTATATTTCTATTCACAAAATTAGAATAAGAGGCAACCATGGAGAAATAAAAATTAGAAAAGAGCTTTGGGGCTCTTGTGGGATTTTGACTCATTAGTTTTTTTTTTCGTTTTGACATAAATGATCTACTGGGCATGTGGTGTGGTAAATCTCTGCCAGATGTTTAACATTGCTTCTTTGGCAGTGGAATGTTTTGAAAGAAATATTAATATAAATCAGATCATGTCACTCTTCTAAATATTTCAATCTCTTCCTGCCCAATTCAGAAGAAAACTTACTCTGCCCTATTTTATTTGGTGGGGGCATAGTCAGGAACTGGATTTACAGTTCATCTTCAACTTATGATGGGGTTATGTTCCAATAAATCCACCGTAAGTTGAAAATAATGTAGGTTGAAAATGCATCTAATACATCTGACTTACTGAGTATTATAGCTTATCCTGGCCTTCTGTGCTCAAAACACTTACATCAGCCTACAGTTGAGCAAAACCATCTAACACCAAGCCTATTTGATAATCAAGTATTGAATATGTCTGTAGTTCATTGAACGCTGCACTGAAAGTGAAAAATACAATCAATGGTTGTGGGGATAGTAATAGTTGCGAGGGTATTGTTTACCTTGTGATCACGTCGCCTACTGGGACCTATGGCTCACTGCTGCTACCTGGCTTCTCAAGAGAGGATCCCATTGCATAGCACCAGCCTGGGAAAAGGTGGAAATTCAAAATTTGGAGTACCGTTTCCACTGAGTGTGTGACGCTTTCACACCCTTATAACGTCAAAAACTAGTGAGTCAGACTACCACAAGTCGGAGACCATCTGTATTTTATTTTGGATTTTGCTGATAAAGCGTACATATGTTACTGTTTACACGGCTCTCTTTCAAATTCCACTCATTTGACACCTCACACAATTCAAAATTCTGTAGTCTGAAAGCTGCCAATGACTTTCACGGATGTAGTTGGACCTGTAGTTTTGCCTCAAAAAAAAAAAAAAAACTGAGAGGGAACTAGCTTTCAGCTTTCTAAATAGCATTGCTAAATGTTTTCCCAGTCTGTGGTTTATCCTTTTATTCTCTCTCTCTCTCTCTCTTTTTTTTTAGGTTTATTTATTTATTTATTTAGAGAGAATGGGGAAGGGGCAGAGAGAGGGAGAGAGAAGCCTCAAACAGGCTCTGGACTGTCAAGACAGAAGAACCCAATGCAGGGCCCAAACTCACAAACCATGAGATCATGACCTGAGCCAAAGTCGGATGCTCAACCGGCTGAGTCACCCAGGTGTGCCGAATTTGAAACTTTTACATGTAACACCAAATCCGTTTTCATGTTTTAAAAGATAGTTAACTTTGACCCTCTTCCAAGAACAATTATTTGAAGTGTTAGAATTGTATAATCGAATCTCGGTAATTTGAAAGATAATATCAGTGTGTCAAAATGTTAACAGACCAATTTATAGGTCGACCGTATTCCTCCTAAAGAAGGACTTAGCTAAGGTATTACAAAAATGTCAAAAAGTGAGAAGCAGAGATGAAAGCCAAGAGTTTTGTAGCTAGTGAATCAATGTTCAATTTATAATCACACAATATAAGCCACCTTCCACCTTCCTTAGAACAGAAAGTCTTTCCAGTAAAGTGTAGCACATGTTCTGCATAGCTGTCATAACAGCGTCATTTATCTTACTTGCATAGTCTTGAATAATGCAAACACAGGTGCCTATATATAACTCTAGGCAATGTATCATAATGAGCAACTTTCCAGTTTCCATGATTTTTGCTTTCATGTTCATGGACTTGGCAGTCAAAGTCAGGTATTTAAAATGTGAACTTTATATGGTCTTGACAAAACTTCAGCATAGGGGACTGTTTAATATAACTTTGGTGTAGTCTCCATGGTATGTTATGCATCTAGATGTTTAATGTACAAATATGCAGAAATTCAGAATGGAATGTTAAATGAGAAAAAAAAACAAGTTTCAAAACAGTGTACATGGAGGAAAAGGATGATTATAAATCTGTAGTTTTACTTGTTTATTAACAGCACGAAGAAATGCCAGAGGATATATGAAGAACTAATCAATAAATGTATAGGTATGTGAGGTAAAAGACACACAGGTGACAGGAACACAGGGAGACAGAAACTTCTCAAAGTATGACTTTTTAAAATTTTTTTTAATTTTCAAAACATTTAAGGATCACTGATTTAAAAGTCAAAGTATATTTTAAAATAGTTATTTGATACTCTTTGGTATTTTGGACCCAATTCTACTGAGGGGAGGGGGTTTTCCCAAGCAATTCTTGGACACCAACTGGGTGTCCTACAATTCAACTCAGTTCTGACACAACCCAGAGACAGCATCAGATTCCACTGGTCAAGGGTTTAGTCCTGCAAGATTGCCCTCACACACTTCAGAGGCCAGTGTTAAGCCTTCTGGCTGACTGGCTATCAATCAGAGGTTCATACCAGTCCTTCTCGGCTTCTGCTAATTTGCTAGAGTCGCTCACAAAACCCAGAGGAACATGTCACTTACTAGATTACCAGTTGACTATAAAAAGAGCTCAGGAGCAGCCAGATGGAAGCTACGCGTTGGGCAAGGTATGAGGGAGGGGAGCAGAGTTTCCATGCTCTCTCTGAAGTGTGCCACTCTCCCCAAATCTCTGTGTGTTTACAGATCCAGAAGCTCTCCAAACCACGTCATTCCGGATTTGTATGGAGGCTTCATTATGTAGGTAGGGTTGACGAAATCATTGGCCGTCAGAAATTTATTTCAACCTCCAGCCCCTGCCCCTTCCCCAAAAGTCAGAGGCAGGACTGACAGTTCCAATCCTCCAGTGTCAAGGTTGACTCCCCTGACAACAAGCCCCATCCTCAAGTGTAGTTCAAAAGTCACCTCCTTCACATAACAAAAGACACTTTTATAGCTGTCAGCACTTAGCAAATTCTAAGGGATTTATGAGCTCTGTCCAGAAACAGGGAAGGATACCCAATATATATATATATATATATATATATATATATATTCCTTATTATAAATCACAAAATCTCAGGTACTTATTAAAAATATGTGACATCTCAAGAAAAAGATGAAATACCCTTTTATCATTATTAATGGTGAGTCCATTTGGTTAGACATATCAAGAATTGAAAGGAGACGGAAAAGACTAATTATCTCTCTAAATTTTTTTTTAAATTTCTTTACTTTTACAACTTTACCATTATCGACACTGGACTGATTTACCAAGACAAAACAAAATGAAACAAAACAAAACAAAAAAACAGAAAAAGAACAAAAAACCTTAAATGCTTTTGTACATATATATTTTGACATATATATTATACACATACACGCATACATATATATAATCTCTTAAGAAAGAGAATTCACTTTTCAAGATAAACCAGATATCTACGTACAGATATCAACTCCATGCTATTTATTACAGTTGCAACCTTAGCAATAACAGCTTAGATTGCTGTTATTTTGAATTCAATTCAATCTAGCAAATATTTTTAGGACCTCTACTATATGCCAATGAATAAAACATGTCAATATCCCTACTCTTGTGTATATGACATACTATGTGTCTGAGAAGGATGAGGAGACAGACCATAAATGAGAAATATACCTTAATAAGTTTTATTATATTTAAGTCCTATGAGAAAAATGAAAAAAGAGTTATATAAGAAGGATCCAGAGTACCAGAGACAAGGCTAGGGTTTAGTTTTAAATAAGAGAGTCATGGTTTACCTAATTAGGACAGTTGAAAAACTGTTACCTAGTAACAATTGAAAAAAGGCAGGAAGGATGTGTATTAGCCATGTAGATATCTGAGGGCAAGGATTCTAGGAGGGTGAAGTGTCTAAGGCAAAGGATCAAAAGCAACAGCATGCCTAAACTACTTCAGGAATAGTAAGAAGGCCACTGTAGAATAGAACAGAAGAAATTAAATCAAAGAAATAAGGAAATAAAATGGACTAGAACATATATGTCTTGTAGGCTTGGTTTTTATTCTCGGTGATGATGGAAACCATTGTAGAGTTCTGAGCAAAGGAATTATATCATTTAGCTTAATGATTAAACTAATCAATTGTCACTGACCAAGGTAGAAGCATAAAGAACATATATTCTTGAGGTTATTAAAGTAATCCAGGCTAGACATGTAGTGACTTGGGCCTGAATTGTAGGTGGAAGTGGTAGGAAGTGTTCAGATTCTGGAATTATTATCAAGGTACAGCCAGCATGATTTGCTGTGGGAAGAAAGAAGTCAAACTTGACTTCATGTCTTTGGCTTCAGTAACACAAAGAATGAAGTTTCCTTCAACCAAGACTGGGAAGTGTTATGGGGGAGAGCCACAGGCACACATCAGTAGGAACACAAGAGAAGAAAAAAAAAAAAAAACCCAAGGTTGACAAGGAAAAACTTCCAACTGAAGTAGGAGGGTGCAGACCAGAGTAAAGTAGTTGTCCAGCTATCTGTTATGGTACTATGATCAGTCATGTGATTGTCTCGTTGCTTCCACCCTACTCACCAAATCTCTTGGAAAACAATGACTTCTGCTACTACTTGTTTTGGAAACCGAGCTTCCAAGCACAGCTTTGTCCCAAACAGGAGTCAGGACTGTTACCCTGTTCCACTAAACTAAAGGTAACAACTATAATGTAAGCCTGTAATGCAGTTAGCCCTCTAGCGTCTATAATAAAGATAATAATCAAAAGGAAATGAATGGCCTTAATGTCTTTTGAATTGAGCTTGTAGTACCATGGGTAAGTTTGTGGAGCAGATTAACTTCTCTAGCTGTTTTTCAAAATTAATGTCTAAGGAACTTGACTTCATGTAATTAAGTTAATCATTGTCTGGGATGGTGAACTCCATTAACTCTGAGTAGATCTGAAATAGCCATTAGGTCTATAGTTGTAAAAGTTGAGAATGGAATATCTCTAATAACAAAAGTATTCAAGTATATGAGACCGATAGTCTTTTTATTGGGGAAATACCCAATTGTAGAAACAGGCTTTTAATTATGCTATTCTTATTTTGGTAAAAATCTTTGTTGTGAATCTGTGATCTGTATATGACAATGACGATACAATTTTATTTAAACATAACAATATAATAAAGAAATATTGAGAAGGCATTTAAGATTTCTTCCACTGAAGGTAGTTTATTGATTTTTTAAAAGTGTATTACCATGTCTAGGCATGCCATCTGGGTGCCCTCTGTGGTATACTAGAGTTCAGGACCGGTTGTACAACATTAACATGGGCTACAGAATAGGCTTTTTCACACCAAAGTAAACTCTTAAGACCAGGATCAGCCATAAGAGGAGTGAAGGCATCTTCACTCTTCCCTATCATCCCACACGGACACGTGTCAGAGACAGAGCAATGCTAGCGTCACATTTCAGTTGAAGGGAATGCCTCCATCCTGTGGGTCTCCAGCTCTAAAGGTCATGTCTATAAAGGCAGCCATGGGAAAGTAGCTTTGTCAGTGAGCAAATATCCATACTGCTTGGTGCCAGTCTAGATTCGGGGCACTAACTTTTAACAAGAGGTGCCTTGGAATCAAGATATCCAGCTCCTGGAGATACTGAAGCCATCCTGCCAAAGTCTCAGGTCTCTGATATTGGTTCTAGTCCCTCCTGGTTCGTTGTTCAGACAATCCAGAGTAGGCTCCTGGGGTCACTTAGCTTGGCTTGCTGTATCACATCAACTTCCCACGTGTGTCCCTATAAGGGCTAAGTAAAATATTTTGTTTTACTAAATGCAGGATGTTTCCATACATTTCTGTGACAATGATACTGAAATGGTTTTAGGCTGACAGTACAACTTTAATTTTATTCATGACTGAGTCTGTGACATTTCATATAAACTTCTGAGACAAATTTAAGCTTCTTGAAGGTGGAAGGGCCTTTACTTACCAAAAATTTTTATGGTGTTGTTCATTCCAGTGATAATAAACAGGTTTACAACTGCAGTGGGTGTAGATTCTTTATAATTTCCCTGTGGCTCTAAGAACTTTGTTTTAACTCTTGTCAATGTAAAAATCACCTCATCAATAATTAAAACAATGTACTGGTTCCCGAGAACTAGCAAAAAGAATTAAAACCAGGCCCTATTACACTGTTTTATGAGCTGGAATGTTTTAAGGCAAGCTTTTTCCTATTTGTTCCTTAATTAGCAGCCTGGGAACAGTTGCATAGGTTATTTTAGGAAGTCTTAAAATGCTACCTAATATTTATTGCTTATTTGTAATTGCAAAATTCCTCTATCATGTTATAGATGCTGGGAAGTTAGTGCTCAAGACAAATCCCACTACCCTCAGCTTCTAATAACTACTAAAAACTCAGAGAAATATTTCTTCTACTTCCCCCAAATTGTGAAGTTCTCATGTATACGAAAACATCTGAAGAGAAGAATCCAGAAAGTGCTAATGAAAAGAGCCAACAGAGAAAAGCCGTGCAGAAACTACCCACCCACCCTTTAATCTGCTAGCACTTGGAACCAATTCCAGGGATTTTAAACTCTATGAACATGTATAGAATATACAGCAGGGAACGGACCACGGCAGCCATGAAAATGCACCGCTCAAATCTCTTGCTTCTTCTCCTTTGCAAATACCGTTTTCTCAGAGGCCGTGCTTTCTGCACACCGCATCCAGCCATTGACTGAACACAGCGAGTGTTAACTCAGGTCTGTTCTCTTGAATCATGGGACTTCCTTGGTGGGTAACTTCCTTGAAAGTCCACCCCTGGACTTTCAGTGTGTAAGTTCCCCCGACAAACTTAAGCCTCGATTGCTGTCTCTGGGCCTTTTCTTTGGTCTCACTGGATCAGCACCCACCTTGGGTGTAGAGCCTTCCGGGGTGCGGCTGCACACCATTTTGGTATATGCTTCCTGGAAGATCCAATGTAATGCATGCTTCCTCCTCCATCCTCATGTTATAGTACTCCTCTCATTTACTCTGCCCCACCAGGCACAGTGATCCCCACTGATGTCTTAAAGTGTGATAAATTGTTTCTATCTCAGAGCCTTTGCACAACAGGCTAGTCTGGCACGCAGCTCTCCTTCATCACCACCTAGCTGACTTTTCTTCTTTCAGGTCTCAGGCTAAAGGAAACATCATCAGACGGACTTTACATAACCACTCCATCCAAAGAATACCACCTTAGGTCAGACCACTGGTTATTTCTTTCAGAAATAAATAATCTTTACATATATATATATATATATATATATATATATGACCTTTATATATTTGAGCGTTTTGTGTAGATTAAAAAAAATTGTTTTCCAGCTAAATTTAGACTAAATTCCATTCATAGGCATCGAGTTATTAAAGTCTTTTTGGTATCTTTATCTTATGGTAGTTTTATGGAATAGCTACGGATGTGTGGAGACTACAATGTATTGAAATGTATTGCATTGCTTTTGACAAAATATTATAAAAACTAAAATATTTAGAGGTGGTTCTCAAGATGAATACTCATAGAGGGGGAAATACAGTCGACCCTTGAACAACACAGGTTTGAACTATGTGTGTCCACTTACATGCAGATTTTTTTATAGTACAGTACTATAAATGCATTTTCTCTTCCTTAATAATGTTTCTTTTCTTAATAACATTTTCTTTTCTTTAGCTTTCTTATTGTAAGGATACAGTATAGGGGCACCTGAATGGCTCAGTCAGTTGAGTGTCTGACTCAATTTTGGTTCAGGTCACGATCTCAGGGTTGTGGGATCAAGCCCTGTGATGGGCTCCATGCCGAACTTGGGGCCTGCTTGAGATTATGTCTCTCTCCCTCTGCCCCTCTCTCTCTTTTGCTCTCCCTCTCTCCCTCTCTCTCTCTCTTTCTCGAAAAAAAGAAGAAAGAATGCAGTATATAACATATGAAATACATGTTAATTATCAGTAGCTATTGGTAAGGTTTTTGATCAACTGTAGAGTACTACTAGTTTAGTTTTGGGGAAGTCAAAAGTTATACAAGCATTTTCCATCGTGCAAGCATCAGCACCTCTAACCTTTATGTTGTTCCAGGATCAGTTGTATTGCAAATGTGTGGAAAGAGAAGAAAAAAAAAAACCTATAAAAAAGAAAATATTTTCAATGAATGTCTTAATTTACTAAAACAGTGTTTATCAGATTCTAATCGAATCTAGCTATTGGATATCTTCTTGTCTACATTACCCACTTGGCTGATTCTTCTTCAGGGTGAGGCCTGGGAAACACTCTCTCCCAGAAAACTTCAGTGCCCTTCTTTCTACTCATGTGGACTAGAGGCACCTCTCTTGAGCTCCTATAGAACCTGACATCTCACAGCACTTATATCATGAAATTCATCCCTCAGCCTAAAAATTGCCTGGTTCTATATTGCTCCCTTGTGAGCAAAATGCAAAAAGCAAAAGTTTAACCCTAGTCTCAGTATCCTCCGACATTGTGACAGTACCTGCCACGGAGTAAAGCTCAATAAATGTCATCAAAGAATAAAAGCTTTGCATGGCACACAGAGTTGGATACATTAAATTACCAGATAAGGAGTATCATGCCAAATAGGTTATTAAAGGAGATTCAAAATACCTTGTTTCTCTTTTTATGAAAAGTATGTGTGCATATGAGGAGACATCTCGAAGACGGTGTATCTAGAGAGTCTATCCAATTGACGCGTTGCTCTGAAGGGCTCTCACAGTATAAAGCAATTAGATCTTGTGTAAAATATGCCTTCCACCGTACTACTGAGCTCATAAGGCCACAGCACCCAACAAACATCTCAGGTGAGAGTGGTGGGGGGATGGCCAGGGAAGAGGAAATGATAAACCGAAAGTAAAGTCGTTATGGGGGCAAAAAGCACTATCAGTGTTTTAAGCACTCCAGATGTTAAGGGTAGGATTAACATCTAGGTGGTGAGCTCAGTCCGAAACTCCCAAAGTAAACTGGGACCAAGGAAGGAGTTAGCGCCCTTCCTGACTGGTGCCAGAATCCCCCCCAGGATAGCAGAAACTATCTCCACATTAGACTTCCATGATTTCCACTGTTCAAGGTCAGCCAAATCTGAATATGAAGATCACTGGATCCACAAGGAAACAAGACATCATAAATCAAAACATCAAAAGAGACTTACATCCTTCAGGACTTTAGATATTGAATAAATAGAACCATACTATAAAATGAGTATATAGGATACTTTAAAAATAACAGAAGATAACCTGTAATAACATCTTATTTCAGAATGACTAGATCGGATTTTAAAAAGGAATAGAACTTTTAGAAATGAATTCAAAGTTCTAAGTGCTTTAGGATCATCCATATCAAACCTTCATTTTACTGTAGAAGAGAGGCTGCAGTGGGTCCATGCTGACCAGAAGTGAGTTCACCACCCAGCTGCGCACTCCGAGCTCAGTGCTCCTTCCCTGGGCTGTGCTGCCCTGAGCCAGCAAGGTGAAGCCAGGGAGTTGTGGTCACGGTCATGGAAACAAACACTGTGACTTTGCTTACCATGTGTCAGGTATCGCTGTAAGCCCCAGACTCATTGAATTCTTACAATAATTCTACGAGGTTAGTACTATTACCGTCATCATTATACAACTGAGGGGAAAAGAGTTTATTTATTTATTTTGAGAGAGACAGAGACAGCATGAGCAAGGAAGGGGCAGAAAGAGAGAGAGAGAGGGAGACAGAGAATCTCAGGCAGACTCCTCACTGCCAGCCCAGAGCCTGATGTGGGGCTCTATCCCACGAACTGTGAGATCATGACCTGAGCTGAAACCAAGAGTCAGGCGCTCAACCATCTGAGCCACCCAGGCGCCCCAATGGGAAGAGAGTTTAAATAATTTACCCAAGGCGCTACAGCTAGAAAAATGGTGAAGCAGGGATTCCAATCCAGGCAATTTCTCTCTAGAGTCCTTGGTCTGTAGTGTTTATAATAGAAGCCAAAGTTCTTGATGATCCTCAGAAGGTCCCATCCACTCATCACTCATCTCAGGAACTATCATCAAGAAGCCATGGCCTTTTTGAATGTCTCCAAGCTGACCAGATGGCTCAAGCCATTCCACTTATTTCTTCCTCCCCCTGGGAAGATTGAGAGACTCTTCTTTTTACTCCTCGAATTAAATACATCTCGGGAACAAAGAAGAGATGAAATAAAAGCATACCCAAATACAAATATTTCGAATTTTTTCAGGGGGCATATAACTTCTTAGTCTCTTTCTCTGGGCCTGTTCATTGTGTACAGAGGGAAATGGAAACCTACACAAAGATCATCCAGCTTGTGTGAAAAAAACAGAGACAATAAAATCTCTTTTCATTTTTAATGTGGTCTCTTTTCACTTGAATATAAAATGTGTCGAACTGTTCCTTGAATGTAAGAAAAGATGTATTTGGCAACTCTTGTATCTTTCTGTATAGTTTAGCCTTCAGATAAAAAAGAACTCTAATTTTCTTTTGCCCTTTCTCCTTTATTCTTCACCACCTCCAGCCTCTCATTTTTCCTCCTGTCCTCCTCTGTTCCCTCCTCCTCAATCCTTCATTGGATGGAGAACAAGTGGAACTCTCATATAGCACCAGTGAGAATGTAAAATGGTGTGGCCACTTTGGAAAACAAGGTGACAGTCTCTTTCTTAAGAAGTTCAACGTGAACCTACGATGACCAGCCTTTCCAAATGCCAGAAAGCAATATAATCACCAGAAGAAAATGATCAACAAATTAACCATTTCATTGATTCAGTATGGATTCTCCAGTGAGCTAGACTTGCCCACATGGGAAACTCCTGTTATTTATGTCACAATTGGTCCGGAGCCTACAACTGAAAATATCAAGTGTCTACTCTTTCCACTTCACCTCACTTTATTCAAAACTGACCTTGAAAAGCAAAGAAAGACCATACCAAGCATTCTAACCAGTAAAGAAAAGGAAACAATTTGGTCAAGAGATTTCCTGAGGTTTTTAGGGAGTGGAAAGATAGAAATAGGCAGTTTCCAAGTAAGAGCTGCCCCCCAGTCACTTGACCTAGCACCGTGACAAAGAGACCACCCGAAGACACAATAGGAAACAAAAGAAGAGAGGTTTCAGGTTTTTGTCGAGTCCAAATGGCTCCTCTTGCCTTCTACAGTTTTTGTTATTGGTGGTTTGCTTTTTCACAGAAAAGAGAAATCACCTATTTCTTCTGCCGGAAACATGTTCCCATATAGTGTACCCAAATTTAAAGAATCCATACGTAGACATGCCTCTTCACTAAGTTGGGCAAATACCTGGTGGCAGTTGGAGAAAATGAGCTTCTCTGGGGCATCATTTGTAAAAAGTTAATAAAGCAAGAACAGATTCTATCGATGGTCATTTTAGTATGGCATCGTAAAACCCAAGGAGGTACATGTTATTAGCAGTGCTGTTGGGAGTTTGGGGGCCTTTTAAATAGATGCTTTTTTAATCCCAAGTTAACTTTTTTCTGCTTCAATCATAGTGTTATTTTACCATGGCAAAGGTTAAAGAAACTGTTATGATAGAATTTTTAAAGACGAATTCAGTCCTAATTAATATGGATTGCGATTTACCACATGGGCTAAGCGGGGTCTAGCCCTCACCTAAGCTTTTAGGAAGAACAGAAACATTTCCCACAACAACTGAAAAGCAGGAGCCATGTGCTTCAACACAGGAACCAATAGAAGAGCTGTCTCAAGGGATATTTGATCCAAAGTAGATCAAAGAGATGATATTTAAAAACCCTAAAAGGCATATGGAAAACCTGACACCAACATGTTGAAAGTACATCATGTTGCTGGAAGAGATGAGTCCTAGGTTATTTCCTTTCATCAAATAATTCGAAGGTAAAAAATAAAATGACAGCTGTGCAACTTTCAGTATTTACTCCACACGTAAAAATCAAGTGTTAGTTTAGCACATACTGTATGCTCGGGATTTAGCCAAAGCACAAAGCACACACAGAAGAATGTGTATGTTCCTCAAAGAGCTGGCAATCCACTGGAAAAAAATGAAGACCAAATCATTAAAATTATTAGAGAATAATGAAGATAGGAATAACCCAGTGTGTGATGGGTTTCAAACTTCAGGGTGCTTTTGAATAATCTGGGTTTCTTGGGTCCCAACAGCAAACATTCTAAATCAGTAATTCTCTGGTGAAATCTGAGAATGTATATTTTAAACAGTTACCCAGCTTCTTACTATATACTTTGTCCAAAGTCTTGCATTTTGAAAGAGTAACAGAGAAAAATCTAATGGAAAGATTTCTGAGCTTATAGCAGTTAGTAAAGTTGTTTTTTCTGAAGAGAACATGATGTAAGACGATCATTGTACAACATGTTGCGTTTGATTTTAGATTCAGTTTGCATTCCATAAAATTTTGCTAAAGAAAGTTAATAAACAGTAGTCACAAATTTCGTTTTATCTAGAAACACTCACTGCCAGAAAATTCCGGTATGTAAGAATCCATCCACTTTGTAATGGTTAATACTATCCTTATTAGGTGGTGTGGTATATACGTGAAAAGACTGCCTCTGATCCACATGTAACCATGATAATATTTTGCAGCCATCATTTTACACAATGAAATCAACAAGGTTGAGTGCTGTAATCAATAATATATTTTGGGGGAATGCAAGCTGGTGCAGCCACTCTGGAAAACAGCATGAAGTTTCCTTAAAAAACTAAAAATAGAACTACCCTACGACCCAGCAGTAACACTACTAGGCATTTATCCATGGGATACAGGTGTGCTGTTTCAAAGGGACACATGCACCCCCATGTTTATAGCAGCACTATCAACAATAGCCAAAGTATGGAAGGAGCCCAAATGTCCATCGATGGATGAATGGCTAAAGAAGATGTGGTATATATATATATATATATATATATATATATATATATATATATGGGAGTATTACTCAGCAATCAAAAAGAATGAAATCTTGCCATTTTGCCATTTGCATCTACGTGGATGGAACTGGAGGGTATTATGCTAAGTGAAATTAGTCAGAGAAAGACAAAAATCATATGACTTCACTCATATGAGGACTTTAAGAGACAAAACAGATGAACACAAGGGAAGGGAAACAAAAATAATATCAAAACAGGGAGGGGGACAAAACAGAAGAGACTCATAAGTATGGAGAACAAACTGAGGGTTACTGGAGGGGTTGTGGGAGGGGGGATGGGCTAAATGGGTAAGGGGCACTAAGGAATCTACTCCTGAAATCATTGTTGCACTATATACTAATTTGGATGTAAATTTTAAAAAATAAAAAATAAAATTATAAAATATATACATATATATTTTAACATCTAAATAATGACCTAGAAAAATAAGTAGGAGGTCAATGAGGCATGGAATTATAACTCAAGAAATAAATTAAAAATGTTATGTCTGAGCCACTAGTTTCCACACTAATCACTCACACACCCTTCAGTGAGGGATACTGTTCAAGATCAAGCATGGTGTCCATGAGTAATATGGAAAGAATATGCAATAGCTCTAATAGCGAATGAGAAAATAATTCCCAATTTGCAAGACACAATGTAAATGTAAAAAAAGTATAAAGCATCTTATATATTTTTCTCTCACTTCATGTTTATTTATGTGTATTTACGTGTGTATAATAAGTTAAAGTTCAAAGATTTAGACAAATTCCTCAAATTATCTGTCATTAAGAAATTAATTGAGGAGCACCTGGGTGGCTCAGTTGGTTAAGCAACCGATTTCAGCTTAGGTCATGATCTCGTGAGTTCGAGCCCCACGTCAGGCTCTGTGCTGACAGCTCAGAGCCTGGAGCCTGCTTCAAATTCTAGGTCTCCCTGGCTCTCTGCCCCTCCCCCACTTGCGTTCTGTCTGTCTCTCTCTCAAAAATAAACATTAAAAAAATTTTTAAAGAAATTAATTGAAACTTAGTAGTACATTAAATTCAAAATCAAGCAAAGGAAATTTTATAAACACAGGGATATATTTGACTGCTTTTACTTAACAAATGTTACATCCAATGAGACTATTAGTGTTTAAGTTGTTATATATACTTAAAACATCTAACCTATCAAAAGAAGTCACATTTAACATATACAAGGGTTTATGTTGGAAAATGATATGTCATGATGTAAGTGTGCATTATATTGGAATGATAACTTCTTCAGTAATGTCACTAAAGTAAGAAAGAATAGAGATGTTCAGTACTGGTACGTACCAGGGCACGTACACACACACACACACACACACACCATTAAGAATCCATAGACTATTGGACTGTTAAAAAAGAAATGAGTTTCTCCTGAAAAAAAGAGATGAGTTTAGCAAAAACATTTCAAAATAATGAGAACCTAATGGACTAGTCAGTTGCTTCTTTTTATGTTATTTCTATTTAAGAAAATGAAGAGAATTTGGTGAAGGGTTCAGAATTGAATGGGGGAGAAATGTATTTTCAAATATAAGGGATGCAGCCATTACAGTCTACTTCCAAAATTCCCTGCGTTGGCACCTTTATATTGAGAGAGAAACAAGGTTCGTGGTATTAAAATTGGGGATTACAACGTCTGGTCCAGCATGTCAGGAGCTTGGAAGTCACCACTCCATCCTAACAAAGTAAAAAGCTGAACACACTGGAAAATCAACAACTTCTTAGATTCATAAGAAAAGTGAGGCAGTGGTGTGCCTGGGTGGCTCAGTTGGTTAAGCATCCGGCTTTGACTTCGGATCAGGTCATGATCTCGTGGTTCCTGGGTTTGGGCCCGTGTCTTGCTCTGAACAGACAGCTAGGAGCCTGGAGCCTGCTTGGGATTCTATGTCTCCCTCTCTCTCTGCCTCTTCCCTACTCGCGCTGTCTCTCTCTCAAAAATAACGAAACGTTAAAAAAGAAAAAAAGAAAAGTGAGATAACTGGGCAAACTGCTCCCCCCCAAAATTGGAGACAGACAAGGAGATACAGAGAATTGATACCAGAACAGAAATCCAGGAGCAAAGATCTCCGCAGGAACCAGTGGCAGGGCAGGAAATCCTGAACAAATGAATTGCTGGAGCCTCGGTGTGGACAAATCAGAGATGTAAAATCTTCAGAGGATCCACTTTAAGGAACCCCCTGCCCTTTTGTGAGTTTTACCTTGTAGAGTTCTACAAGAGTGTAACAGTGGAGATCGGAAAACAATCCCCTTGTGTTTCCTACAGGGGGAGGAGAAAAGTATCTATTTGGAAATAACTCCAGAGCACTTCGTTCTGAGCAAGGTCTGCCCTCAGGAGAAACTATTTTATCAGAGCCTAACTTGCTGGGTATTATCAGAGCCTCACCGACCTGGGGGAAGGGGACACAACTCCAGCCCACTCTAGCCACCCTGTCCCTCTAAGGGCTGAGGAGGCAGCTGAGAAACACTTGTGAAGCTCAAGTCCGGGGACACAAGGTCACTAAAAGCCTGAGACCTAATCACAGGATGGTACACTTCCCATCCCCCCATGCCTCACCACTACGTTACTAAAAACCTCTTAACAGCAGTTCCTTTCATCCAGTATGCCATGCCCAGCTATCCAGAAAAAAATTACAAGGCATACTAAAAGACAAAAGTGGGGATTATTTTTATTGTCCTAAATTAATCTGTGCTAGCGAATTCTCCCAGGATAAAAGTTTTGGGGCATGCAAACAAATGCAAGTTTTAAGTGGATTGCTGCAAGGATAAAACAGTTTCCTATTCATCTCTATCCCAAAATAAGCATGTCTAGTTTAAAAATTAAACCAAATAATAACTCTACCTTCTAACCGTAATGAAATAACTAGGACCAGACTTAACCTCGTACCATAAACAACCAGAAAACTGGATAAAATACATGAAATACTTAATTTTAGACGTTGGACAACACTCCACATAGGAATGACCTCTGTGAGAAGGGGAACCCAGATAACACAATCGCCTTCAGCTGCTGGCTGGAGGCACATTCTAGATCACTCTACAGGCAGGGAAATTCCAAGAGGTCTCAGTGAACTGAGGAGGTGGAGATTTTATTTCAGGGCAATTGTGGTGAGAAGAGATTGTGTAAACAAAACCAAAGAAAATTTGCATGAAAGCCCCTTGTGTCTTTGCTGAAAGCTAGGCTGCAAACACATCCTTGTGAGAATCCAGGAAGCAGGCAAAGTGTGACGAGCTTTAAACCAAATAATTCTCTGAGCTCACAAAGAGTGCGGACTACTGGAGTCTTTTTCGTTTGTTAGTTTCAAGTTTTTATTTGAATTCTAGTTAGTTACATATAGTGTAATATTGGTTTCAGGAGAATTTAGTGATTCATCACTTACATACAACACCCAGTGCTCATCACGAGTGCCCTCCTAAATCCTATCACCTATTTAGCTCACCCCACCTCCCTCCACCAACCCGTGGTTTGTTCTCTATAGTTAAGAGTCTCTTACAGTTTGCCTCCCTCCTTTCGCCCTTTCCTCCTTGTCCATCTGTTTTGTTTCTTAAATTCCACATATGAGTGAAATCATATGGTATTTCTTTCTCTGACTTATTTTGCTTTTGCAGAGAGGTCTCAGTAATCACCAGGGCATTCAGTGCTCTCAGGGGTGTTAGCCTTACGGCAGATTAAAATAAACTTTAGAGTAAAAAATACTCTAGAAATGAAAACAAAAACGTACATATATGGTAGTAGAAAAATCTCAGTTGCAAACTATATGCAAAGCCTACAAACTGAAAACTATAAACTTTGCCAAGGGAAATTTAAAGAACTAAATAAATGGAAAGATATACTTTACATACAGTTCAGAAGACTAAAAGGTGGTTTTATTTTATTTTTTTTAACGTTTATTTATTTTTTGAGACAGAGGGAGACAGAGCATGAACGGGGGAGGGGCAGAGAGAGAGGGAGACACAGAATTGGAAGCAGGCTCCAGGCTCTGAGCCATCAGCCCAGAGCCGGACGCGGGGCTCGAACTCATGGACCATGAGATCGTGACCTGAGCTGAAGTCGGACGCTTATCCGACGAGCCACCCAGGCGCCCCTAAAAGGTGGTTTTAAAATAGTATATTTTTTCCAGATTCATCTATAAATTCATTGGAATCCCAATCAAAATCCAGCAGGCTTTTTCAGTAATTGACAAGCTTATTCAAAATGCACATAGAAATGCAAAAGTCCTGGGGTGCCTGGGTGGCTCAGCGGGTTAAGTGTCCAACTTCAGCTCAGGTGATGAGCACATGGTTCGTGGGTTCCAGCCCCACACCGGGCTCTGTACTGTCAGCTCAGAGCCTGGCGCCTATTTGGGATTCTGTGTGTCCCTCTCTCTTTCTGCCCCTCCTCTGCTCATGCTCTGTCTCTGTCTCTCAAAAATAAGTAAATGTTAAAAAAAATTTTAAAGAAATGCAAAAATCCTAGAAAAGCCCAAACTATTTTGAAAAAAATAACTAAGTCAAAAGACTTAAACTATCAGATTTCAGTATTACCATAAAGCTAAGGTATTCAGGAAAGTTTGAGTATTGGTTTTAGACACAGAGATTGGAATGAAACAGAATAGAGTCCAGATTTAGACCTCCACAGTAAAATTGATCGATTTTTTATAAATGTCCATATGCTTGGATGATTAATGGCCACCCAAAGATGTTAGGTCCTAAACTTGGCTACCTGTAAATGTTACTCTGTACAGAAAAAGGGTCTTTGCAGATATGATAAAGATCTTGAGGTGGAAAGATTATATTGGGTTATCTGGGTGGACCCTAAATCCCATCACAAGCACCCCTATAAAAGAGAGGCAAAGAGATCTGATACACACTGGATCACTGAAAAGGAAAAGGCAATATGGCGGCAGAAGCAGAGATTGGAGTGAAGTGGCCACAAGTCAAGGAATGCTAGCAGCCACTAGAAGATGGGAGAGTATTTTGACCCAGTGATACTGATTTTGGACTTTTTGACCTCCAGAACTATATGAGAATTAGTTTTCATTGTTCTAAGCCACTTAGTTTGTGATATTTATTATATAGTCATAAGAAACTAATACAGTTAAAAGGGGAAGGAGTAATTTCTTCAACAAATGGTACTTACTAAGGATGTATATCCCAGAATTATAAATGCTCTATAGAATGCACAGTGGAAGCACAATGTATGCTTTTTAATAAAAGATAAATGAATGAGTGAAGAAATTTATATTATCACGCCATTTGTTAAGTTAAAATTAACAGATTGTTAAATTACTTTTAGCAAGTAACTTAGATAACAAGATGGGGTACTTAGATAGTTTGTTCTCACCAATTCTTATCCTCCAAATGAACTGTTGGGAGATTTTCTGTTTTTCCTAAAATCAAGGATTGAATTTTATGAATTAAGATTATTTGTTCCTGTGTTCTTTTTTTCTTCAATAGTGTAGATTTTTAGTGTACGTTCTTTTACCTGCAAAATATCCCCGTGGAATAATGGTAACTTAGCAGAGGTAGTATTAGAATTTTTTTTTCTTTAACAAATTTTATACCAAATTATTATGACAATGTTATGACACCAGAGTAACTGACAATTCAGTTAAACTGACCATAAAACTGCTCTTTGCCTGAAAATTTAGTCACATTGGTTAAGTATAGGATTCTCATTAATGACTTCTCACCTTAAAATCATCTCTGCATGAGCAATGAACTTCTAAGAAAAAAATTAAACATTCACAAATAGTCAACAAAAGTAATTGTTCATTAGCAACTATAAAAATTATTGTCTGAAACCAAGACATATGTATGTATGTATGTATATATATATATATATATATTTAATTTTTTTAATATTTATTTATTTTTGAAAGTTAGAAACAGAGCATGAGCAGGGAAGGGGCAGAGAGAGAGGGAGACACAGAATCTGAAGCAGGCTCCAGGCTCTGAGCTGTCAGCACAGAGCCTGATTCAGGGCTCGAACTCATGAACCACGAGATCATGACCTGAGCCAAAGTCGGATGCTCAATCAACTGAGCCACCCAGGCGCCCCCGTATATATTTTAAAGTCTATTTAGAGAGAGAGAGAGAGAAAATGAGCAGGGGAGGGGCAGAGAGAGAAAGGGAGAGAGAAAATCCCAAGCAGGCTCTATGCCATCAGCGTGGAGCCCTAAATGGGGGTCAATCCCATGAGCCAGGAGATCATGACCCGAGCTGAAACCAAGAGTCAGATACTTAAGCGACTGAACCACCCAGGAGCCCCTACATTTTTTTATTTATATAATTAGAATTGAAATAAGAATAAAATAGTTAAAAGTGGAACCTAGCTATCTACCTCAAGAGATATTTCTTGAGAGTTCTACAGAAGTAATTCAATGTCCTCAACTCTTCCCAGTAGCAGACTATTTTAAGTATTAAATAAAAGCAGAAAAGAAAAAGTGTTTCTTTTATGCTGATATGTGCTATTTACCTTAAAAAAAAGTCCTTCCAAGACTCTACAATTGAAAACAGAGAGGTAATATCCTGAAGGGTGCTATATGAGGCAGAAATCTCCAGAGAGACAGTTCATAACCAATAACCATCTGGAAGCTAGCTTTCGGTGAAGTCTATTAGCAGCCTAACCATTATTACGAATCTAATTGATAAGAACTCAGTGATGTAAAATCAGAACTTCTAGAAGCTGGATTAAAATAAGCTGAACATTTTCTTTTATTATCTTGCAGAAAAAAAAAAATCTGAACATATTCCTTTTCACAGGAAATCCTGATGAGCAATTTGAAATTGCTATTATTTGTAGCCATAGATACATTTGTTTCTTGTTATTCACCATAATTATGTTCTACTAAGTCTGTAAAGACAGTGAATTTGTGAATACTGAACCATTACATTTATAGGAAATACAAGGTTAAGTACCTAGGAGCCTCTGGTCACAATATTTTTGGAAAATGACCAATATATAACTGTTTTATGTGTGTTTTTTGCTTAAAGACACCTCTTATATATATATATTTGGCATATATTTAATATATGTTACTGATTCATAACCATTGTAGTCACAGTCAATAGCACAATAACACAATACTTGAAGGAAACCTATCACGTGTATTTTCTTTGTAAGGCACACCACAGTCTTGCACTCGGGACATCGCACAGCATTTCAGCTAATCCTGGCAACAAATTTACACAGCAAAACCATCAACAAAAAGTACAGAAATGTAGAAAAAAATGTGGTGCTGAATGGATCACAAAAAAGACACTCGTTGACATTATGAGAGCCGAAAGAAGGCAGAACATCCTTGTTTGGCCTCAGCCTGAACGTGCACATCAGATGATGCACATTTTTTGTTGCTCAACACATATCCCTGAATGACCCAGAAAGTGCTGCGAGTATTGTTTTTGGAGTTACAAATAGATTTTCGTGAGTAGGCAATTCGCAAACACGTGAATAATGAGGATCGACTGTATTCCGAGGTGAGAAGAGGCTGAAGCATACATAAAAGCCCGGTGCAGACCAAGCAGCAAGCGCAGTTACCGGCTGGTCTAAAACACTGGTGAAAAGGAGACTGTTTCTCCAAGGGAGAGTTTTGGTTGCTCAGCAAATGACTGCTATAGCCGACTGATACAATTTGGCACAAGGAATTTGTGCCTCTCTTTACTTTGTATTTCTATGTTGCAAAAATAGCTAGGACTCTTTTTCCAAGAAAAAAAAAATGTTTAGTGAAGGAGGGAAAGACTACTTCCCAAAGATTTGCTCCAATTAATAGATTTCATCTGTGGGGAATATCCTGGTGTAGTGTGTATAGAAATTAATCTACAGCTATTGGGCAAGATTTGTAAATCTAATTTTAGTAGAGTGTAAGTTTTACACATGCCTGTCAATATTAAATATTATTGTTAGTTTTTATAATCATTGATATGGCTACATTATCCTCAACCCTCTCCCCTGACCCCCAAAATGTTTCCTGAAAAGCTAAGCTATAAATATTAGTTTATGAGATGCATGTAATCCCATATCTCCTGACATCAGAATCGTACGAATAGTTTTGCTAATTGAATTCCTTTGCCTATGTCAGGCAAAGGGGAGATGAGTGTGTTTATCACCACTAGTCATGCCTCTTTGCTGATGACAGATTAGTCACACACTGTGAAGGTTTGTTTTGTTTTGTTTTGTTTTTCAACAAAAACACCAGCTGCTCGCACAGAAGCAGTACAATTAACTCGCGGAATTCCAACCCTAAAAGGTACTGACAAATAGTGCACACTACTTTTGTTTCTCAGGAACCTATATACGATATATGTCACTGGAATATCAAATCATATCGTATCAAATATCATAACATATCATCTCGAAACACATCATATATTTGCCTTAATAAAATCTTTCCGAAGTCGGAACACCTGCCTTGTTAGTGCCAGGAGAAACCTACATACTAAGCAGAAAAAGCTAATACGCACATTTTCATTGAAAAATACTGTCTGGGAAATAGCATTTCATGAGTAGTCCCTTGATGAGAAACATTATACAAGAAGTTCTAGGGAATTACAAAAGAAGACAAAGTCCATTTGAACACCAGTGTCTACTTGATTGACAAATGAACAGCAATTAGATAGATGTTAGGTAGATGATAGATAGGTAGATAGGATGGGATCTTTCCCACACCCTTCATAAGAATAGAGGCTGGGGTGAATTTAACAATGCAATTTCCTGGAACTCACCTCAGATCTATTAAATCAGAATGTGTAGGTAGTGGAGACTTAATTTAATTTTTTAAAAAAACTGCCAAGCGATTCTAAGATGCACATAGAAATTTGAGAATTTCTGCTTAGTATTGTATGCCACACTATTTTAGATAAATAATAATCTTTTTTTGAATGTTTATTTCTGAGTGAGAGAGAGAGAGCAGGGGAGGGGCAGAGGGAGGGGGAGACCACAGAATCCGAAGAAGGCTCCAGGCTCTGAGCTGTCAGCACAGAGCCCGATGTGGACCTTGAACTCAAGAACCGTGAGGTCATGACCTGAGCCGAAGTCAGATGCTTAACCGACTGAGCCACCTAGGAGCCCCTAGATAAATAATAATTTTAATCAAAATGATCCTAAAGCACAGTGAGCATACAACATGCTCTATAATTACTGAATGTTCCTAAATCAGTGATCTGCAAATATCAGTGAACAATTAATATCAGAATTCCCTGGATGTTATTTGGAATTCAGATTCCAAGAATCCACCCTACGTTTATTTTAAAAGAATCTCTAAGAGTAAGCCTCAGACATGTGCATTTTTAAACTGTTTCCTCTTGTTTTTAAAAAAAGGAATCTGACTTTAGAATCAGTTGCAGAGTTAAAACCATTCTCTTAAATGACTCTGTGACAAGAGTTACTTTAGGACTGGCTGGGTGGGTAATTAGGCAGTCAGAGAGAAATCACGTGGCTGGTCCTAGTGGTGAGGAATTACAGTTTCTCAAATAAAGCCAAGTAATGAGCACATATCTTTTCTTCAGAATGACATTGCTATATCATAAATAAAGACAGTAAAATAGATTTTGCTCAGGGCGAGGCAAAGAAGTCATAAACAACATCTTGAAGTCATAAAGCACATAAAACAACATCTCAAACAAATACTCGAAATCTAATTGCTATCACTTCTTTTTTTTAATTTTTTTTAATGTTTATTTATTTTTGAGAGAGAGAGAGAGAGAGAGAGAGAGAGAGACAGAGCATGAGTGGGGGAGGGGAGAGAAAGAGGGAGACACAGAATCTGAAACAGGATCCAGGCTCTGAGCTGTCAGCACAGAGCCCGATGCAGGGCTCGAGCTCACGGAGATCATGACCTGAGCCGAAGTCGGACGCTTAACCAACTGAGCCACCCAGGCGCCCCTGCTATCACTTCTACAGCCAAGATCTAACTGAAGACCAACATAATTATGGGAGGAAAATGTCCATTATCTAAGTCTTAATGTTGATTTTATAAGGCAGTTTCTCAATCTGCCAACAACTGGATAACAGGAAACTTTACCTAAGAAATATACTATGAAAGGATGTGCCACTCATTGACGCCCTGGTGCAGCCAGGGACCCCAGCAGAGGTGAGCGAAGCATCACCCCCGAGGGCCCCTGTGCTCAGGACACTGGCATCCATGCTTCTGGGGTTGGATGACAGCAGCACCATCCCCACCCCCCATGCCCATCATCCCCCTTGCAATAGATTATATTTGAGATATTCTCCTGTGTCTTTGAATTCTCACCACCCACTTTTCAAATATTTCAACATTTTAAAATATAATGGGAGAAGATATTTGCAAATGACATATCAGATAAAGGGTTAGTATCCAAAATCTATAAAGAATTTATCAAACTCAACACCCAAAAAACAAATAATCCAGTGAAGACATGGGCAAAAGACATGAATAGACACTTCTCCAAAGAAGACATCCAGATGGCCAACCGACACATGAAAAAATGCTCATCATCAGGGAAATACAAATCAAAACCACAATGAGATACCACCTCACACCTGTCAGAATGGCTAAGATTAACAACTCAGGCAACAGATGTTGGCGAGGATGCAGAGAAAGAGGATCTCTTTTGCATTGCTGGTGGCAGTGCAAGCTGGTGCAGCCACTCTGGAAAACAGTATGGAGGTTCCTCAAAAAACTAAAAATAGAACTACCCTATGACCCAGCAATTGCACTACTAGGCATTTATCCAAGGGATACAGGTGTGTTGTTTCGAAGGGGCACACGCACCCCAATGTTTATAGCAGCACTATCAACAATAGCCAAAGTATGGAAAGAGCCCAAATGCCCATTGATAGATGAATGGATAAAGAAGATGTGGTACATATATACAATGGAGTATTACATGGCAATCAAAAAAGAATGAAATCTTGCCATTTGCAACTACGTGGCTGGAACTGGAGCGTATTATGCTAAGTGAAACTAGTCAGTCAGAGAAAGACAAAAATCATATGACTTCACTCCTATGAGGACTTTAAGAGACAAAACAGATGAACATAAGGGAAGGGAAACAAAAATAATATCAAAACAGGGAGGGGGACAAAACAGAAGAGACTCATAAATATGGAGAACACACTGAGGGTTACTGGAGAGGTTGTGGGAGAGGGGATGGGCTAAATGGGTAAGGGGCACTAAGGAATCTACTCCTGAAATCATTGTTGCACTATATGCTAACTAATTTGGATGTAAATTTTAAAAAATAAAATTTAAAAATAAATAAATAAATAAATAAAATATAAATATTTAAATAGTATGTGAGTATGTTTAGACAATGATACATGTTACCGAGGTTTGGAATCCTTTTTAATTCTATTTTCTTTTGTAGCATCTTCTGCTTTTTGTCTATTCAAAGACTTCCCCTAAGAGTGTTTTGTGACCAAACTCTCTGTAGCCGACATGATAACAATGTTCATGCTCTCTTTTGATTCCCCGTGTTCACTATTTACCCCTCAGGGTTTCAGTGCAGGATCAGATCGAACTGTTCTTTGCTGGATCACAGGAAGATTGTAACCCTGTTTGAACTCACTCCCTTACCTGTTTTGCTTTACTCATTCCCTTGCTGATTTCACCTAGAACTGCTTCCTCAATAAATCGCTTGCAAAGGAATCTTTGTCCCAGGGTCTTCTTGGGGAGATCCTGACATAAGATACCTCATGAGGTCTTCTGAGACGAAGAATATTTTTATTATTTGAAAGACAATTTCACCGCATAAAAAAGTATTCGAGATTCAATGTGTTTCCTTCAGTATTATTATAATAAATATTATAGGATAATACTATTAAATATTATAAAACAATATTTTAAAACATATATTATAAAATAATATAAACATTGTTATAATGAATATTAGGGGGCAATAAATATTACCCTAGCATCTTCTTGAATGAAATACTGCTGTCAAGAAGTCTGAAGTCAATTTCTCTTGCTCTTTTATGGGCAATAAGTTTTTCCTGTCTTGAAGATTACGCGTTTCTTTTGTTTTTGCTATATTTCAAGTTTAATGTATCTAGAAATTTTGATCATTAACAAAATAAGTTACAATTTAGAAGGCAACATTGAGTACATTTAAAAATGCAAAGATTGGGGCACCTGGGTGGCTCAGTTTGTTGAACATCCAACTTCCACTCAGGTCATGATCTCACAGCTCGTGAGTTCAAGCCCCACGTCGGGCTCTGTGCCAACAGCTCAGAGCCTGGAACCTGCTTCGGATTCTGTGTCTCCCTCTCTCTCTGCCCCTAACCCACTCACATTCTGTCTCTGTCTCTCTCAAAAATGAATAAACATTAAAAAAAATTTAAAAATGCAAAGATCAAGGATTTTATTAAATGTTTTTTTTTATTTGTATTTGTTCACTTAGTCTTTAGCATAATGCTTGGCACACAGCAGGATTTTATTAAATATTAAAACAAAACATAGGTAATTAAATATTAGTTGTGCTATAATAGATCAGAAATATTTTAGTATCTTCTACCCTTCTTTAAGAACTCTTTCATTATGCTGTATTCTTTAAAACAAATCATAGTGTAAAGTTAAACCTTTGAAGAATAGTTACTATCGGTACAGGGGAAACTAATATAATTTGGAAGTAGGCCTGCTCGTGTAACATGCAGCTTCTTTCAGATAGCAATTTAGACCTCCTATCTGTACCATGTAGCTGGATATAACAAAATACACATAGGCAAGTACAGAATGGTAACTTATCCCCAGTTCTAGTTTTAAAAAGGATCCAGATTTATCCAACACAATAAAGAAAATTTGGGGAAGACTCATGCTACCTCATGATTTCATTTGTTATAAAGCTGCAGTAATTAACGTGGCGTGTTGTTGGCAAAATACTAGATGCATAGATCAATAGTACAGACTAGAGAGCCTAGCGATAGCCCCACATGATACAAGCAACTCTGTTTGGGCAAAAGTACAAAGGCAATTCAATGGAGAAAAGGTAATGTTTCAACAAATATTGCTGGAACAAATGGACATGCACAGGAGGAAACAAAGAAAGAAAGAAACCTAGATACAGACCTTATACTGTGTACAGGTGAGCTGGGAGTTTGGGCAAAATGAGCGAAGGGGAGAGGAAGATACGGGCTGCCAGCTCTGGAATGGGAATAAAAAGCAGAGCAGAAGGAATACTGTTGATGATATTGTAATAACCACGTAATGGGACAGATGGAAGCTACATTTGTGGTGAACATAGTATATGGTATTAACTTGTCAAATTACTAAGTTGTATGCCTGAAACTAATGTAATATTGTGTGTCACTATACTAAAAAAAAAAAAAAAGTTAACTCAAAATGGATCATAAAACTAAATGTAAAATCCAAAACAAAATTCCTGGAAAAACACAGACAAAGCCATTTAGATGACCTTGAGTTTTGTGATCTGTTTTTTTTTTCAATATATGAAGTTTATTGTCAAATTGGTTTCCATACAACACCCAGTGCTCATCCCAAAAGGTGCCCTCCTCAATACCCATCACCCACCCTCCCCTCCCTCCCACCCCCCATCAACCCTCAGTTTATTCTCAGTTTTTAACAGTCTCTTATGCTTTGGCTCTCTCCCACTCTAACCTCTTTTTTTTTTTTCCCTTCCCCTCCCCCATGGGTTTCTGTTAAGTTTCTCAGGATCCACATAAGAGTGAAAACATATGGTATCTGTCTTTCTCTGTATGGCTTATTTCACTTAGCATCACACTCTCCAGTTCCATCCAGGTTGCTACAAAAGGCCATATTTCATTCTTTCTCATTGCCACATAGTATTCCATTGTGTATATAAACCACAATTTCTTTATCCATTCATCAGTTGATGGACATTTAGGCTCTTTCCATAATTTGGCTATTGTTGAGAGTGCTGCTATAAACATTGGGGTACAAGTGCCCCTCTGCATCAGTACTCCTGTATCCCTTGGGTCAATTCCTAGCAGTGCTATTGCTGGGTCACAGGGTAGGTCTATTTTTAATTTTCTGAGGAACCTCCACACTGCTTTCCAGAGCAGCTGCATCAATTTGCATTCCCACCAACAGAGCAAGAGGGTTCCCGTTTCTCCACATCCTCTCCAGCATCTATAGTCTCCTGATTTGTTCATTTTGGCCACTCTGACCGGCGTGAGGTGATATCTGAGTGTGGTTTTGATTTGTATTTCCCTGATAAGGAGCGACGTTGAACATCTTTTCATGTGCCTGTTGGCCATCCGGATGTCTGCTTTAGAGAAGTGTCTATTCATGTTTTCTGCCCATTTCTTCACTGGGTTATTTGTTTTTCGGGTGTGGAGTTTGGTGAGCTCTTTATAGATTTTGGATACTAGCCCTTTGTCCGATGTGTCATTTGCAAATATCTTTTCCCATTCCGTTGGTTGCCTTTTAGTTTTGTTGGTTGTTTCCTTTGCTGTGCAGAAGCTTTTTATCTTCATAAGGTCCCAGTAATTCATTTTTGCTTTTAATTCCCTTGCCTTTGGGGATGTGTCGAGTAAGAGATTGCTACGGCTGAGGTCAGAGAGGTCTTTTCCTGCTTTCTTCTCTAGGGTTTTGATGGTTTCCTGTCTCACATTCAGGTCCTTTATCCATTTTGAATTTATTTTTGTGAATGGTGTGAGAAAGTGGTCTAGTTTCAACCTTCTGCATGTTGCTGTCCTGTTCTCCCAGCACCAGTTATTAAAGAGACTGTCTTTTTTCCATTGGATGTTCTTTCCTGCTTTGTCAAAGATGAGTTGGCCATACGTTTGTGGGTCTAGTTCTGGGGTTTCTATTCTATTCCATTGGTCTATGTGTCTGTTTTTGTGTCATGTGATCTGTTTTTAAATACAACATCAAAATGATTCTCCATGAAAGAAAAAAAAAAGTGACAAATTAGACTTTCTTAAAATTTTAAAATTCTGCTCCGTGATAAGTACCACAAAGAGAATAAAAAGACAAGCTATTGAGTGGGAGAAATATTTGTAAGTTACACATACAATAGAGGACTTGTAGTAAAAACTCTTAAACTCAACAAGAAAAGAAACCAATTTAAAAATGGGCCAAATATCTGAACACACACTTCACCAAAAAAGATAGAGAAGACAATTTTTCACATAAAAAGATGTTCAACATCATATGCTATTAGAAAATTGCAGATTAAAACAACAATGAGATACCACTCTGCAACTATTAGAATGGACAAAATCCCAAAAAATTAACAATACCAATTGCTGGCAAGGGTGGGAAGCAACAGGAAGTGGCATTCTTTGCTGGTGAAATGCACAAAGCTACATTTGTTTTGGAAGACATTTTGGCAGTTTCCTACAAAACCGAATGTATTTCTTCATCATATAATACAGCAATCATGCTCCTAGGTATTTGCCCACTTGAGTTAAAAAATCTATGTCCACACAAAAACCTGTGCCTATTATTTTTTAAGTAAGTTCTGTCAGTTATTAAAATTCCAAATTGGATCTTATTCTATCATTTGAAGATATCCTATGTTAGCCTCTTTCCCTCTCTGTTTACCATTAAATTTTATTACACATATGGTATTTCAGTATTTGAGAGATTATTTACCTTGAATAATTGTAGTTACACACTGTCATTATTTACATGCGTCCTAAAAACAATTTTAAAATGCTCTATTTTCTTTCTTTGTGTTGACCAAATTCAAATTTCTCATGGAGAAGCATGTGGCAGTATGGTTGGCTGGCCATGCTATAGGCAGCTACTGAAGCATAGTTGATATTATGGAGATTATCTCTCATTTATTTTCTTGTTGTTGCTCTTGTAGTAATTATTTTAATTTTATGTGGCTTCAAAATCTTAGAAAGGTGAAAAGTTGCATTTTTTATTGGATGATTTAAAAAGCAGCAATGAAAACCAGAACTAGATTTTCATGAACACTTTTTGAATAATATTAAAGCAGATATCTTACGCAGTGATCATCTATTAATTATTATTTCCGGGGCACCTGGGTGGCTCAGCTGGCTAAGCATCAGGCTCTTGATTTCAGCTCAAGTTATGATCTCAATGGTGAGTGAGATCGAGCCCTGCATCAGGCTCTATGCTGGGCTTGGAGGTTGCTTAAGACTCTCTCTGTCTTCCTCTCCCCTTCTCCCCCTCTCCCCTGCTCTCTCTCTCTCAAAAAAAAAAAAAAAAAAAAAATATATATATATATATATATATACTTCCTAAATATTTCCTAAAAACTATTTCCTAAAAGAATAAAGCAACTAGTGTATCTCAAGACCTTGATGTCTATCCCGATCCTTGAGTATTTGACAACTCCAGGAGTAAAAAGTTACAGGAAAGACGAAAGAAAGAAAGAAAGAAAGAAAGAAAGAAAGAAAGAATAAAAAATAAATGAATCAATTCCTTTTTTCAATGAAGTATTTGATTCCTAGGTCCAGTCCAGAGTTTTTTGTTTTGCTTTGTTTGGGAAAAAAATAACAAGGAAAAAAGGGAGCGTGTGGGATTAATTTCTATAGCATTGGAAAAGCTTCATGCACTGTAATGTATTGAATTAAAATTCAAAAGTTTTGAATTTTCTGTGCTCTTTATTAAATAAGTACTCCAAATCCTTTCATTCATTCTCTCAATATTTTAAGTTAATACAGTCACAAACATTAGTACCTATTGCCACTCCCTTTAATGGCATTGAATATACCTTCTCATATTCCAAACCCCTTAGCTCGGCCTCTAAAACCCTTCCCATCGGGTCTTCCTTATTTCTACAATCTGATCTCCCATTATTTTCTTCATCCTCCAAACACAAGTAAAATTGGATTCTTACCGTCCACATAAATCATCTCACAGCTTATGTCACTCTCATCTCACTGCTGCATGACTGAAGTCCAGCAAGATCAGGCACTTGTCTAGAGTCACAAAGTGCGTAATGGAAGAGGACGTCGGGGTTGGTCTCTGTGTCCATTCCAGGGTTCCTGTCATCTCTCCACACGGAGGAGCAGTTACATTTTAACTCGAGTCTTCTGTGTTTTAGTCCAAGGAATGAAATTGGGGCTTTAGAGCCTGTTGTCCCTGTGAAGATAAAATGTTTTATACATAGGGAGTTGTAAGCATCTTCCAGTAATATTAAGAAAGCAACCATCCCATGTCTATGTCTAATTTTGCCTTCATCTATCATTTTCCCCTTTTTCTTGGGGTTAGAGAATTACAGTTCAGTCAGGTGAATGACTGTACAGGAGCACTTTTGTTTTTCCTCAAATACAAGAATGTATAGCCTACCTTTCTGCAAAATATCCACAGAAAAAAGTAAATCACAGTGGAGTAATAGTATTGTTTATTTCCTCTGTAGGTCCTTCTACACCAAGTGTTACAAAAGTGGGGCAAGGTCAAAACATTAGAGAAGGCTGAACAAGTTTAAAGGAGCTTTTCCCTTGACGTGCAAGTGCATTCTCACTTTCCATGGAGAGACACTGTGACTGGTATCGGTTTTCCTCCCATACCATAATAAATTATCCTCACACACGGTAATGTAGGTCACGTTGTGATATTTCCCCTCACTCCTCCTCAGAAAAAAAAGGTAAAGGCCTTCTCATTAATCACTATTGCATAATCTCATGTCAAAGACCTTTTACCAACTCTAAAAATCCTGACTTGTAAAATGGAATATTGCTCTTTCGTCATGTACTGTGGTTGTGTGCCCCTACAGGGACGTTCATTAGTTATCTGTGAGAAAATAGTCTCACATCCCAAGTCTGTGAACAGTTCTCTATATTACGTCCTCAAGAATTAAAGAAAAAAACGTATTCTGTCACAACTAGCCCTGATTTTTCTCGCCTCAGGCAGGGATTACAAATGAAGGATGTAGGCAGATGGAAAATATTGGTAAGCAAAGATGTCTTTCCCTCAGATCTCATCCACAGAATCACCATCACGGGAGCCACAGACACCTGGCCCTTTCTCTCTTTTGTTAGTCAGAACCTCCAGAAATGGCTCTTTGGGCGGCTGAATCCTCTTCTCCCCACCAGCTGGGAGTGCCCCTCCTTTTTTCCATTCCTAGGGATCACTAAATAGCCACAATGATCTCCATCATTCTTCCCCTTCTTGGCTGCACACATTCCTGGCATTGCTTCAGACCCTTCCTCTTGTGCTATTACTTTTCCTCTCCCTCTCTTCTCCAGCAGTGACTACATACGAGAGGGGAGGCACACCCACCACCCTTACTGTGCTCATTGCCTTGCCGCTCCGAGTTGTCAGTGGCTCTCAGTTTCTGTACGTTTTTCGTAATGTGATATTTTAAATATAACTCATCTCGTTTACTATTACTTTCTCTTTTTCTTGGGTGGGGGGCACTCCTTCTTCCACAGGTTTCCTAGTGGACCTGATACCAGGGTCAGAATCTGACAACAGATGTGAGTATGTATGACTGATGTTGCCATGAAAATCTTTTCTCAATCTCAAAATAGAAAATCCAATTTCAAATTCCAGAGTCAAGTTAAGTATTTGCACCTACAATCTGTGTTCACTTATGGTGGCCCTTCCCTTCCTTACTGTTTCCGTATATAGCCTGGCCGGGTAAGAATTAGTCATGGGTCTCTGACTGCTTGAACAATCTCTAAGCCGCTCTCAGCATAAATATATTAAGGCACTCTGGCTTCCCTAAGGTATATTATATCCAGTGCAGCCCTCCATTCTTCTTAGCTGAGCCACTTAAAACTATTTTACAAACAACCTCATTTGATTTGTTCTGAGCCAACTGTGCAACTTCTGGAAATCGTATGCTGCCTCTCCTACCCATGTTGATCTCTTGCTTTATTGATCTTCTGCTCCCCCGGTAGAATACCCTGGTGTTTCTGCATCTTAAGCTTCTAGTTTGGTATGTTGGGAAATGAAAAACAAAACAAAACAACAACAGCAACAACAAAAACAACATTAATCAATCATCATTCGTGACTGAGTTCTTCCTCTTGTTGAGATTTCCTTACAGGCAGTCTGACAAATGGGGTCCCTATGTTGGATTCTGAACACTGAGCCACTGACTAGCTCTGGCTCCAGAGGTCCCTAAGGCTCCATATTCCCAAACTAGAAAGATATACCCTGGCATAGTGAAATGTGCAGTATGGCCCCCTGCCCTGGCATGTTGGCTTTGTAGGGCAATAAAAACATATATATATGTATGTATGTGTGTGTGTATATATATATATGTATATACATATATACATATGTGTACGTACATATATACATATATGTACATATGTGTACATATGTATATGTACATATACATATGTATGTACATATATACATATACATATGTATGTACATATACATATGTACACATGTACATGCATATACACATGTACATATGTACATGCATATACATATGTACATACACCCATATACATATATACATATATACATATATACACATACATACATATATATACACACATATATATAATGATTTTTATATGCTACAATCCATATGAAAATAAATCAAAGGCTTTAAGTTCTGCCTCATAGTATATACTAAGCTATTGTAACAGATTCCCCAAAATATAGTGACTCAAACAAGAAAGAAGAATATTACTCTCACACATAATAGTCCAGAACTATAATCCCAGCTGGTTCTGCTCCAGGTACCCAGGTTAATTCTGTTTTATGGCTCTACAATCTCCTGCAGAGATGTCCTTGCCTTTGTGGTCAGACATATCTTATTAGATTTGCATTCTAGCCCAATGAAAGGAGGAAATTTTCTTTTTAAGGGATTTGATCTGCAAAATACAACCATCACCTCTGATCATATCCCATTCCTAGACCTTAGTCACATGGCTAATCCAAGATGCAGAGGAAGCTAGAAATCTAGTCATTGGCCAGAGAATCATATATCCAGCTAAAACTTGAGAGAGAGTTTCTATTACTAAAAAGAAGAAAAGAAGAGTGGACACAGAGGGAAATTAACCACGTCTACCACAGATACATATCTCTGCTATTCAAAAAAGTGACAGAAATTAAGCCTACCTAACCTGAGCACAGCCTTGCGTTATGGTGATTTGAGATACCTGCGTTGTGCAATGGAACCCTGAGCACCTGAACTTCTTAATGAATCATAAAGAAATTGGTTTTTCAGGCACCTGGGTGGCTCAATCGGTTAAGCGTCAGACTCTTGATTTCAGCTCAGGTCATGATCTTACGGTTTGTGGGTTTGAGCCCCATGTTGAGCTCTGTGCTGACAGCGCAGTGCCTGCTTGGGATTCTGTCTCCCTCTGTCTCTCTCTGCAGCCCCCCTCCCCATCGCTCTTTCTCTCTCTCTCAAAATAAATAAATAATAATTAAAAAAGAGAAAGAAACAGGTGGTTCTTCACTAAACATGAGGAGAATTTAGGAAATGCTGCCATTTTATTCCAAGTTATTAGTTACCATACAATAAATAACTTTGAGAATTGATATAAGTACATCATAAAGGCTAACTTTTAATGCCAATTCTTACTGCTTCTTAATTAAATGCCTCTGGTAATACTTAAACTACATAAATAGTCGAATTTTGTAACAACATTATGAAATATAGATAAGAAAAGAATGTTGAAGTCTGCATGGGAAAGAATCAAAAAGCACATTTTTGAAACAAAACAATGAAAAAAGTCCCATTTGCCCACTTTTATCCCCCCCCCCCCCCCCCGCTGCCCCGTCCCCAACATGTACACAAATGCACAAGATAGCAAAGCCTGCATATTTGGCCTGAACTTTCCTGAAAGATAACTTTTTAATTATCAGGTCCACTGAATCATAAAATCTTAAAAGTTGATTGCTTAAAACTGAATCAATAATCTGCTAGTTTTACTACATATTTATAAAAAAAAAAGAAACAAGAGGAGATAAATTATAAATCAATTTCCCCCTCTATTCTAGATTATCGTGTTCTTTATTGATTGATATGTGCCTTGCCCTCCTGAAACATCCTGATTTTCACAGGGAAATCTTGATGTAAATACAATGAAACTTTTTTTTCCATTTGCTGAAAAAAATGTACACAGGAAAAAATAATACTTTAGTGTAAGGTAGTTATCATGAAGAACAAAAAAATAAATAGGAAATAAAACATTACAGATAGTAAATATGTGTTTGATCTTTCCCCTCTGCCTGAGAACTGGGATGAGGAATGGGTCTGATTAGTCATTTTCTCTCGGTATTAATAATTGGAGGATCCTGATGGCATTTAACCCATGATCAGTCCCAGTATTTATTCTAGAGAATGGATTTTAGAATTCTTTCTGCAAGGAAGGTGCTAAGGCCAGAAGTATTCCATCCTCCAAAGATCTGAGTGAAAGATTTAGGTTATAAACCAATTAGGAGAGGAGAAGAGCTGAGTGGGAGGGACAAAAAGAGGGATCGCTCATGAAAAGGCAGCTGGGAGAACTCCAGGGGCTGGAAGCTCTTCGCACATTTCTCTCATGTTCAGATGGCAAGCCCAAAACAGTAAAGCAGAGCCATGCATGGAGGACAGTGCTTCCCACTGAGTTTCTGAGAAAGCACTAATTCCTCAGAATGTACTGAGAAGAAAGTGGATTTTGCATTTTAATGCCATAGTGTAAAATATTTAAATTAGTATTCTAGCTCCTATGCTATTCTACCTGGAAACATTTAGCTGGAATATCAGTGGTTCTTGAAATCAGCTTTAAGAAACACCAATGCTTGGGTTCCATATGCAGAAATTCTGATTTAACTGGTCAAGAGTGCACTCAGAAACTAGATGTCTCAAGCTCTTAGGGGATTCTGGCTGAGAATCATTGACTCAAACTACCAAAAATATGGGAATTTTATGTTGTATTTACACTGATTTTTGATACTTAAATATTTTATTTTTTATTTGAAACTATATTATTTATATATTTAGGAAACTGTATAAACCTCTGTGATATTTCATTGACATTTTAGCACTTTGAATCTTATTTCATATTTAGTAAGTCTCTTGTAATAGCCCTCTAGTACCATAAAAAATTATGGTAGAGCCTTATGGTTCTCAGTTTAAAGTGCACTAAAACTAGTAAGCATTATGGATTTCTTTCTTTTTCATAAAAAACAATTTTTTTCAGTTTTATTAGAGAGAAAGAAATATGATTAATCTCAATCATTAATTTGAAATGTGATGGTCATGATTGTTCATTCTCCATTATCCATTGTATACACATAATACTTTAACCGAATAGTTATACTCCCATTCTTTGTGCCAGTGATTTTCTTAAGAGCCAGTTATGAGGGTTGATGAAAATAGAAAGTCTGTCTGAGTAATGCAAGGACTGTTACCTCACACTTAAGATGATATGGAAAGGAGAGTTTCTCCTTTGCCCCGGGATGATTTCATTCGGATGAATTATCAGGCTAACTTGTTGGTTTCAACAACAAGGTAAAGTCTCAGACCCGTTATGAAGACTGACTGAGGAAGAGTGTGGAAGGGGACATCAAAGAAGATAAAGGGAGAAGTTGTAAAGTAGGAAGGGCAAAGAGCCCTTGGAGACAGAAGGGAAAGTCTGGAAATAGGTGACCAGGTCTGAAAAAGAGAAAAGAGGATGTGGTAGGAAGAAATTTAATGGGAAAATGTCCTTGTGTCATCCCTCCCCCTGAGTGTAGGTGTGACCTGTGAATATGAGAAGACTCCCATGATTGAGTTAGATTATGGCAAAGATGAAAGGATTTCATAGTTTGTAATTAGTGTCTAATTAGTTGACTTTGTGTTAATAAAAAAATAAATTATTTTGAGTTGGTTTGACCTAGTTAAGTAATTTGTTTATTTTTTTTTAATGTTTATTTATTTTTGAGACTGAGAGAGACAGAGCATGAATGGGGAAGGGGCAGAGAGAGAGGGAGACACAGAATCAGAAGCAGGCTCCAGGCTCTGAGCCATCAGCCCAGAGCCCAACACGGGGCTCGAACTCACGGACCGTGATTGGTGACCTGAGCTGAAGTCGGACGCTTAACCGACTGAGCCACCCAGGCGCCCCAGGTAAGTTGTTTAAAAGAGGGTCCAGAAGTAGGAAGCCGGAGCAGAGATGCTCTTCTGCTGATCTCGAAAAAGCAAACTGCCATAATGGTGGGTGGTCTCTAAGAGCTAAGCACCTCATACTCCCAGCGGCAAAAGAAACTTGAATTCTGTCAAGAAACAACCAGTGTTTGGAAGAGAGCCTTGAGTCTCAGATGAGAATTCCGCCCCAGACAAGACCTTAACTGCAGACTTGTGAGATTCTGGGCAAATGACCTAGCTAAATCCTGCATGAACTTATGACTCACAGGAACTGAGATAATACAATTATCATGTTTTATGCGGCTAGATTTATAATAATGTGTAATGCAGCTATAGAAAATTGATATGATGAGAAGTTAAAGTAAAAGGTTAAAATGCTAAGGTATATATTTTTAATTCTCCTTAGCTAATTGGAGGATGAGCTCATGTGCAAGAAGCCAAGGAAAAAGATGGGTGGTTAAAGATGAGTAGATAACGAAGTGTTTAAAACAGTCCTGTGATTAATTCAACAGGGAGCCCAAGCAGCCTGAATGTGCATGTGTCTGTGTGTTGTCTTCTATTGCGAGTGGAAAGAAAATCAGAGACTGCATTCTAGTTTTTGTGCTCATCAGTCCTTTGCAAACTCTTGTTTGTAGACCTTCCATACTGCAGTCCACATATTGCAGAAGTCCCATTGGCAGTCTGAGATCTCATGCTTTGCCAATATTTAAGCTATATTCAGGCCTTCCTCACTTTTCCCCAATACAGCTCAAGCTCTATAACACTTGTACAAGTAATCTGTGGTTTTTTGGGGGAGACAGGGAAGTGTGACTACATCAAATGGCAAGATTTTACCTAAAAGTAGTTTTAAACATTGTATTCATTTTCTGGGACTGTTGTTAACACAGTACCACAGCTTGAGTGGCTGAGACAACAGAAATGTATCCTTTCAGTTTTAGAGGTGAGGAGTCCAAAATCAAGATGTCAGCAGAGTTGATTCCTTCTGCGGACTGTGAAGAAGAAGAATCTGCTTCATGCCTCTTCTTTCTTAGCTTGTGGCGGTTGGCTGGCAATCTTTGACATTCCATGACTTAGAGAAGCATCAACCCATCTCCGCTTGATGTTCATATGACATTCTCCCTGTCTGTGTGTTTCTTCACATTGTCTTCTCTTTGGGCATAAGGGCATCCTAAATTCCTGATTCTATATGGATACTCATCATATTGGATTAGGCTCCTGCATAATGGCTTCATGTTAACTTAATTTTAGCTCTATAGAAACCTTATTTACAAACAAAGTCACATTCTGAGATACTACAGGTTAGTACCTCAAGATGTCTTTCCTTCATACAACCCACAACAAACGTTTTATTCTTCTTTGTTTCTCTGGTGTCTACAGCACTGTATCCTCACTATTGTTGCTTTTCTCAGCCTCTGTGACCATATCTTTGTTCCTCATCAATAGTAACAGTTTAGGTTTCAGTCAGTAGGCATATAAAGGACTCAAACAGTTCTCCAGGTGAGTCAATAGAACCTTGCGTTAGTATTACTTACAGATCTGACATGGCTAAATTCCAAAACCTGACTTCTGTGAGGTTGTTAGGGTTACAGTTAATTGGTTCAACTTTCAGTTTGTTAGCCATTTTGAAAAGTGATTCTGCTATAGAATGTCTAAATGGTAATGTTGCTTCCCCAATGGGACCATTACCAGATTTTTTACTTCCTAAAAATAACTTTATTTATCACAGACACTCTCTGAATGGTAGAAGTGTTACTTTAATCAATAAAGGACAGAGGTTTCAGAAAAGCCACTCGGGTTTTCGGTATTTGAGTTTTCATCACAGAAATAACTAAAAACAAAAGTTTACCTTAGCCCACAATACTTGGCCTAGTCGTAAATTCTTTAGCGTTAAAGAATATTTAGATCACATACTGACTTTCTGGGGGGAATTGTGGCCTCTTTAGTGTGGTTCTTCACTTAAGTTCGGAGTATAATGTTGCCTAAAGTTCCTCTGCCAAGCAAACCCATGTGGTGAGTGGCGCTCTTAAAAGGATAATGCCTGAAGTCAATTAGGGTTGGATTTCTGGAGTTCGGTTACTGATAACTAAAGAATCTGACATCCTAGCTCTATCCTGAATGATCTATCCATTGGCATATTAAAATACGTTGCTCTGGGGGCACCTGGGTGGCTCTGTTGGTTAAGCATCCCACTTCTGCTCAGGTCATGATCTCATGGTTTGGTTCATGAGTTTGAGCCCTGCGTCGGGCTCTGTGCTGACAGTGCAGAGCTTGGAGCCTGCTTCTAATTCTGTGTCTCCCTCTCTCTGCCCCTCCACCCTCATGCTCTCTCTCTCTCTCTCTCTCTTTCTCTCAAAAATAAACTTTAAAAACTAACTAAATAGGGACGCCTGTGTGGCTCAGTCGGTTAAGCGTCCAACTTCGGCTCAGATCATGATCTTGTGGTTTGTGAGTTCAAGCCCCACGTCGGGCTCTGTGCTGACAGCTCAGAGCCTGGAGCCTGCTTCAGATTCTGTGTTTCCTTCTCTCTCTGCCCCTCCCCTGCTCATGCTCTGTCTCTCTCTGTCTCAAAAATAAATAAAACATTTAAAAAAATAAAATTAAATAAATAAATAAAAACTAAATAAATAAAAATAAAATAAAATATGTTGCTCTGGTGATTCTAATGTACAGTCAAGGTTGAAAAATTTAGTCCCAGAGGAAAAATCATTCTCTTATGCAGCAAGCTTTCTTCTGAACATTTTCTATGCAGACGAAATTTGCATAAAGTGTGAATGGGTGAACAAAACATAGAGAAAGCAGACCAAAGCCAATACAGATTACTAAGCAAACAAGTCTTTGTTGATTATCTTCTGCAGGTGACCCTTGAACAACACAGGTTTGAACCCACTTACATGTGTTGTTTTTTCTTTCTTTCTTTTTTTTTTCAGTACAGCACTTTAAATGTGTTTTCTCTTCCTTATAGTTTTCTTAATAACATCTTTTTCTTTAGCTTACTATGTTGTAAGAATGCAGCGTATAATACATGTAAAAGACAAAATATGTGTGAATTGACAGTTTATGTTATTGGTAAGGCCTCTGGTCAACAGTAGGATATTCGTAGTTGAGTATTTGGGGAGTCAGAAGTTATGCATGGGTTTTTGGCTGCATAGGGAGTCAGCTCCCCTAAATCCCTGTATGTGTCAATTGCTTTGTCGGCACTGGGTTTATTGTAGTGGAAACTGCATATGTAAAGGGTTTGCTCACATAGAGCTGGCAGCATCGGGAAAGAAACAGTCAGTAAATGGAGAAACAAACAAAAAGTAGTGACTAGTAGTAATTTAAATAATACAAGTATGCAAAAGGCTACAAAGGAGAAGTGTAGGCTGCAGGGGGACTTGCCTTCATGTGCAAAATAACCAGTAACCCGGGGTGCCTGTGTGGCTCAGTCAGTTGAGCTCAGACTCTGGATTTTGTCTCAGGTCATGATCCCAAGGTTGTGGGACTGAGCCGCATGCAGGGTTCCACACTGAGCCTGGGACCTGCTTAAGATTCTCGCTCTCTCTCTCTTTCTCTTTCTCTCTCTTTCTGTGCCCTTCTCCCTCACTCATGCGCTCTCTCTCTCTGTCTAAAATAAAAAAATTAAAAATTAAAAAAAACCCAGCTAATGGGAAGACAGATATTTGTAAAGAGAAAGATGAACAAATTTAAAGGTAAAGGTCAGTATGACAGGACTATTTGTTTTTACTAGTCTTTGGATTTTTGTATGTCCTTTCTCCTTCATCAGCCAGTCTTAAGGTGATTCATCTGTAGTTCTAAGAACCAGTGAGTGATGAACATCAACTGCAGTTATGCAGTAGAGCTTGAACCTAGGCTATGAGCGTGGGCATCCTTACCCATCCTAACTGACTCTAGAACTCCAGAGATTCAAAATGTTAGTGTAGGAAAATACATGTACTATAGTGTAAAACATAGTGTGTCATATGAGCCGAACTGGGCATATACCTCATTGCATCAATAGTAAAGTCACTTAAAAGCTACAATATTTAAATTAGAGGAAGAAATCTAATTCATACAGTCTGGCAAGTCTGACCTTCTGGGCTAACCTATTTCACCAGCCAAGAATCCTCATATGAATTGATCCATCCAGAATCATCAAAAATAACTGGATTTATGGTCCTGGAATAACATACTTTTTTCTCTCCTACCTGTTTCCCAGAGATATTGTAAAAACTTATTGGGTTACTCTTTTTATCCAATAAAATTTATAAAGACTTTGAGCCCTTTAGAATGACTTCCATTTCACCTGCTTTTCTATTATAGGTGCTTTAGTATAGAGATTGGTTACAACTTGTGTATGAAATCTGGCATTTATTAATTGAATATCTTATGTTATTTTCTGCAATAACTTTTAAAAAATACTATAAATTAAAAAAGACAAGTGATAATATTTTTAAATTTTTTTTTGGAGATTTACTTGAGAGAAACAGAGTGTGAGCAGGGGAGGGGCAGAAAGCGAAGGAGACACAGAATCTGAAGCAGGCTCCAGGCTCTGAGCTGTCAGCACAGAGCGCGATACAGGGCTCAAACTCACAGACTATAAGATCATGACCTGAGCCGAGGTCAGATGCTTAGCCCACTGAGCTACCCAGGTGCCCCACAAATGATAATATTTTTAATTGTACCTACTTAATGGTCAGGAAGCATAGAATGTCTTTCACTCACTGATCAAAAATTCAAATAATTTTTTGTGACAATAATAATTATTTTCTCCTCTGGCACTGTGATTTTAAAAGTAATCATATCTGTAGGCTGCTTCACTTATATTTTAAAGTTTTAAATTAGAAGGGCAATTAAACACCAACACAACTTTAAGATTGTCTTGAAAATATTTTTTTAAAATTTTTTTAATGTTTATTTTTGATAGAGAAAGAGATATAGAGTGTGAGTGGGGGAATGGCAGAGAGAGAGAGAGAGAGAGACAGAGAGACAGAGAGACAGAGAGAGAGGAAGACCCAGGATCTGAAGCAGAGTCCAGGCTCTGAGCTGTCAGCACAGAGCCTAATGAGGGGCTCGAGCTCATGGGACCATGAGATCATGACCTGAGCTGAAGTCTGATGCTTAACTGACTGACCCATACAGGTGCCCCTTGAAAATAATTTTTTTAACTTGCTTTACTGAAAGAAATTTTTTAAAAGACATGGAGCATGTGATTAATTATTATGAGCTGATTTCCTCCACAGTTCATACAAAAGCACATACATGCATACACATATATACTGATTACTTTTTCCTTTTCACAGTCTCACCTTAAACCACATTTAAATTCACGTAAACTTAAAGGTAAAATTTTGAAGAGTTTTTGAAATAAAATAATTGAACTGAAAACAAAATCAGTTTGTTAGAGGGAAATGTTAAAGCAAGTCGGTAAGTAACTGACTGCAATGTTCAATTCCCCCTCACTCAAAATGTGGCTAGAGTTAGTTTTCCTTCTCAATTCTGTTTGACTTGCCAAAAATGAAAGACAGTAGAGAGCTTTGCTTTTAGCAGGACGTTGGAACACAACCAAGGGAAAATAATCACATTTTACGTAGTGATTTTTTTTTTTTTACATTTCAGTTTTTTGTTTTTAATTTCAAATACTTTTATACTAGGGATCTCTAAAATTTCATTTATTGTAAAATAAATGTATTCTTGTTGCATAATTTAAATAATACTATTTTATAATACTTTAGTATACCTAAACATATAAACATATAAAATACATATTTACATATTATTATATGTATTTATGTGTGTATTATATGTATATGTAGTCATATTTAAATAATAAAGTATTCAAATATATCATCAAAACTACATATCATAGTTTCACTGTAACATTATCCAATACATATTAAATACTAAATACACATTAAGTACTATCCAAAAAGCACATGAAGATTTGAGACCTGCCTTCAAATTGTTTTAACAGATAAAAAGTAGACAGGATATAAAAACACACCCATATAAAAGGCATTTTGCCACATAGTAAATTTTTTTCAAAAGAACAACACATATAATTAGGAAGCTTAAAATACTCCGAGAAAATCAAGTAGAAAAGTTACCAGATGAGAATGTAATCAGAAGTCTATTTAGAACTCATAGAGTGGATCTGTTTTTCAGGTAATTTATGGAAGATCTGTCAAGAAAGAGATGCTAAGACTCCATAAGGTCATTAAAACACACACACAAATTGTGTAGGAGTCGGAAATTTCTTCCATTGGTGGACATTATGTTTTTTAATCTATATCATGAAGGAAATACAAAATGAGTGTGTTTTTCTCGGAAGAGATTTCTCACCATTTCATCACCAACATTTATGTATTAAGCTATGTTGAGATTGGGAAGGCAAAGTTTGGCAGAGTAATGGTAATTAACTGGAAGTATAGCCTTTTTGCATTGCACCAAATGCTTTCACATACAAAATCTAATTTGTTACAACAGCTCTGTGAGGCACATATTATAATCCCATGCATTTTGTAGAAGCTGAGGCTTAAAGAAATTAACTGACTTACCCAAGATCAATCAGCTAGAAGGTGGTAAAACCAGGAGCTGCAATCATGATACTAAGTAAAGGTGTTTTGTTTGACGTTACAGTAGATACAATTCTGAGAAAGTGTATAGGACATCCTCCACTCTCCCCACCCCCCCCCCCACCCCTGCAAAAGAATATCCTTGGTCTACATGATTTTAATCTTTCAGAGCTTTTGGTTGAATTAATGACCCCAATTCCTTACTGCTCATAATATCCCTGTTCTTTCATTGTAACATTCCGGCATCATCCCAGGCTAATTTCCTGCTTCTAAGCTTAGGGGCATGATATGCTTTGGTTAACAGAGGTGACATTAGCATTCTTAAAAAATGTTCTGTCTTTGGGTTGGCTTACTCTGATGCTTACTGTTGCTGAAAGAAAGGCATACCTTAGGTTGTCTTGCTTGTTTCAGGAGGAAGAAAAGAAATACATGGGACAGAACTGTCCCAGCCAAGGTGCCCAGCCAAGCCTAGGCTAGAGCAGAGCGTTCAGCTATCTGGAAACACCTGAGCAAACACAGCTGAAACCAGCAGGACCATGACTAAATATGGCCCCAAAATTTCATGCTTAAAGCAGTTCAGCTCAGAGCAAATCAGTAGAACGTCAGAAACATTTGAGAAATAAAATGTTATTGTTGTTTTCTACTGAGGGTTTGCAGTTGTGTGTTCTGTAAAATAAATTAACTGGTGAACAACACAGAAATTTGGTAACATGGTTTAACTGTGAATTCTTTCTCCTTGTTCTAGTTTCACTTTAACCAATTGTTTATCTCCCCAATTTTTAAGCTATCAGGACTTCCTCAAAAACAATCTTGTGGTTATAAAAATTCACTCTTAAACACTGAGAAATTGAAGCATGTTTCACAATCTCAAAAAAACTACAAACAGACTCAATGGGAGCAGAGATTTTTGCTAATTGTTCAGATACAGAGGGTATACAGACGGAAAGGATAGACGTGTTTTAACTTACAAGTTAAAAAAAGAAATCCCAATAACAGAATGGTCTTATGAGTCCCATTTTTTTGATGAAGAACATTGTCTCCCAGACAAAAATTTGTATGTGAAAGATAATTATATGTACAATGTGCATACAAGCTTAAAGGAACAACTTATATCCTTTAAAAATTACAATTTTGAAGCCTCAACATATGCTTGACATTCCAAACATTCAGCCCAAGGCCTTGAAATCCACAGAAGATGCCCTGTAGTGCTGGGACACAGAAAACGAGCCATAGTTTGGTTCTTTTTTTCTCTTTAATTTGTACTTTTATATTTTATTTACTTTTTACTTTTTAAAATTTTTCTTGTTTTGTTTTTATTTTTTTCTGCTTGAGTTTGCTCTTTTCTTTTTTCCTTCCTCTTTTTTTTCCTTTTTCCTTTCTTCCTTTATTATTGTCTTTTTTATTTTATTATTATTATTATTTTTTTCTTCATTCTCTCTCTCTGTAAAAGGCCATGGTTTAAAGGAGTAACTAGGATATGCAGCAAAAGTGCCAGCCATCCAGCAAAAGTCACCAAACACACACAATCTGCATAGGAGTCACCATACACAAGATGACACCTTTAACTTAAGGGTAAGTAGCCATTTAATTTAATCGATAGAAACAAGCACAGAAAGTCAAGCAACATGGGGAAACAGAAGAATACGCTCCCAAAGAAAGAACAAGAAAAAAAACTCAGCATAAGAATTAAATGAAAGAGTGATAAGCAATATGTCTGATAAAAATTTAAAATAGTGATATAAACAGACAATATTTACAATTAGGTTGGGGAAAAAGTGGAAGAACTCAGTGAGACCTTCAATAAAGAGATAGAAAATATTAAAAAGAACCAATCAGAGTTGAGGAATACAATAACGGAAAAAAAAACACACAATATAGGGAATCAACATTAGATTAGAGGACACAGAAGAACGTATCAACAATGCAGAAGACACGGTAATGGAAAATACACAAACAGAACAGTGAAAGGAGAAAAGAATTTTTGAAAATGAGGATAGATTAAGAGATCTCTTGGATAACATCATATAAACAGACATTCACATTATAGGGGTCCCCAAAGAAGAAGAAGAGAGAAAGGTATAAAAAACTTATTTGAAGAAATAATTACTGAAACTTCCTTAACCTAAGAAGGGAAACGGACATCCAAGTCCAAGAAGCACAGAGGGTTCCAAACAAGATGAACCACAGCCCATAATAATTAGCATGTCAATGGTTAAAGGTAAAGACAGAATCTAAAAAATCTTTTTAATTTTTTAGCAGAAACTTTGCAAGCCAGAAGGTAGTGGCATGATATTTTCAAAGTGCTAAAAGGAAAAAACCACAACCAAGAATACTCTACCTGGCAAGGTTATCATTCAGATTTGAAGGAGAGATAAAGAGCTCCCCAGAACAAACAAAAGCTAAAAGAGTTTATCACCGCTAAACTAGCCTTACAAGAAATGTTAAAGGAGCTTATATAAGTGGCCATAATTAGACATAAGGAAAATATGAATAAAAAGGATATAAAATATGACAAAATACACACAAAATATGGAGAAGAGAGTTAAAAGGGAAAAGAAGGAGAAAAAGGAAAAGAAATTTCTTTTTCTTCTTCTTGCCCTTCTTCTTCTTCTTCTTCTTCTTCTTCCTCCTCCTCCTCCTCCTCCTCCTCCTCCTCTTCTTCTTTCTTCTTCTTCTTCTTCTTCTTCTTCTTCTTCTTCTTCTTCTTCTATCTTCTTTGAATATAGTTGAGCTTAAATGACCATCAAATTAATACGGATTGCTATTTACTTAGATTATTGGATACGAAATGTATGGTAACCACAAACCCAAAACCTATGATATATACAACAAATATAAAGAGAAACAGGGGCACCTGGGTGGCTCAGTTGGTTAAGCATCTGACATCAGCTCAGGTCATGATCTCGCGGTTCACGGTTTGAGCCCTGCATCCGGCTCTGTGCTGACAGCTGAGAGCCTGGAGACTGCTTCGGATTCTATGTCTCCCTCTCTCTCTGCCCCTCCCCTGATCATGCTCTGTCTTTCTCTCTCTCTCTCTCAAAAATAAACATTAAATAAAATTTTAAAAAAGGAGAGAGAGAAAGAAAACCAAACAAAATACTACAGAACTATAGATATGCGATGATCAAAAAAAAAAAAAAAAAAAAGAGAGAGAGAGAGCAGGAGAAAAAGAAAGGAACAAAGAAGAACAAAAACAACCAGAAAACAAATTTAAAAGTGGCAGTAAGTATATACCTATCAATAATTGCTTTAAATGTAAATGGCCTAAATGCTCCATCAAAAGATATGGAGAGGCGGGCGCCTGGGTGGCTCAGTTGGTTGAACATCCAACTTCGGCTCAGGTCCTAATCTCACGGTTTTGAGTTCCAGCCCGGCGATGGGCTCTGTGTTGACAGCTTGGAGCCTGGAGCCTCTTCAGATTCTGTGCCTTTCTCTCTCTCTCTGCCCCTAACCCACTCGCATTCTGTCTCTGTCTCTCTCAAAAATAAATAAAAACAGTTAAAAAAAAAAAACTTTTAAAAAGATATGGAGTGGCAAAATGGATTTAAAAAATCAAGATTCATTTATATGCTGCATAAAAAAAAAACTCACCTCAGACCTAAAGAGGCATACAGATAAAAAGTTAAGGGATAGGAAAATATTCACTATGCAAATGGCAGAAGAAAAAAAAAGCCAGGGTAGCGATCAAAATAGACTTCAAAACAGAAACTGTAACAAGAGACAAAGAAAGACATTACATAGTGATAAAGGAATCATTTCAACAAGAGGATATAACAATTGTAAATACCTATCCATGCAATACTGGAGCACCTAAATACATAAATTGATAATAATATAATAATAGAAGGAAACTTTAACAACCACTTACATCAGTGGCTACATCATCCAGACAGAAAATCAAAAAAGAAAGAATGATTTTGAATGACACATTGGAACAGATGGACATAACAGATATATACAGAACAGTCCATCCAAAACCAACAGAGTATACATTATTTTCAAGCACACTTGGAACATTTTCCAGAATAGACCACATATTAGGTCATCATACAAATCTCAATAAATTTAAGAAGTTTGAAATCATACCATGCATTTTTCCAACCACAACATAGAAACTGGAAATAAATCACAAGAAAAAAAAAACTGGAAATATCACAAATACATGAAGACTAGATAAGATGATATTAAACAACCAGTGGGTTAATGAAGCAATCAAAGAAAAAAAGAAAAAAATACATACAGACAAATGAATATGAAAACACAACAGTCTAAAATACCTAAGACACAGTAAAAACAGTTATAAGAGAGAGGTATAAAGTGATACAGGCCTACATCAAGATAAAAGAAAAAATTCAAATTAACAATATAAGCTTACACTTAAAGGAGCTAGAAAAAGAACAAACAGAACTGAAGATGAGTAGAAGAAAGGAAATAATAAAACTCAAGAGCTGAAATATGTGATATACAGACTAAAGAAAATTTAAAAATCACTGAAACCAGGAGCTGGTTCTTTGAAAGGGTAAACAAAATGGATAAACCCTTAGCCAGACTCATCAAGATAAAAAGAGAAAGGATCCAAATAAATAAAATCAGAAATGAGAAAAGAGAAGTAACAACTGATACTTCAGAAATATAAAAGATTATAAGAAAATCCTCTGAAAAATTATATGCCAACAAACTGGGCAACCTAGAAGAAATGGATACATTTGTAGAAACACACAATAATTCCAAAACTGAACCAGGAAGAAGTAGAAAGTCTGAACAAACTGATTACACAAGGAAACTGAATTGATAATCAAAAACCTACCAAAAAATAGAAGTCCAGGACCAGATGGATTCACAGGTGGATTCTACCAGACATTTAAAGAAAAGTTAATACTTTTTCTTCTCAAACCATTCCAAAAATAGATGAGAAAAGAAAACTTCCAAATACATTCTACAGGGCCGGCATTACCCTAATACCAAAACAAGACAAAGACGCCACAAAAACAGAAAACTTCAGGCCAATATCCCTGATTAACATAGAGGCAAAAATACCCCAGCAAAATGCTAACAAACCTCATACAACAATACATTAAAAAGATCATTCACCACAGTCAGGTGGGATTTATTCCTGGGATGCCAGGAAGTCCAATATTCAAAAATCAATCAACGCCATACACTACATCAACAAAACAAAGGCTATCAATATGATCATCTCAATAGATGCTGAAAAAGCATTTGACAAGATACAATATCCATTCATGATAAAAACTGTCAACAAAGTAGGCTTAGAGGGAACATAACTCAACATGATGAAGGCCATATATGAAAAACTCATAGCTAACATCATCGTCAAAGACGAAAAACCAAGGTGAGGAACAAGACAAGAATGTCTACTCTTGCCACTTCAATTCAACGTAGTACTGGAAGTCCTAACCACAGCTATCAGACAAAAAAAGAAAGAAAGAAAAAGAAAAAGAAAATAGAAAAAAGAAAGAAAAGAAATAAGAAGCATCCATATTGGTAATGAAAAGTTAAACTCTCACTATGATACTATAAATACAAAAATCCCAAAGACTCCAGCAAAGTCTAGTTTATTACTAGAAGTAATAAGCAAATGCAGCAAAGTGGCATGGCACAAAATTAATAACAAAAATCAGTAGCATTTCTATAACAACAAAGTTGCAGTAAGAGAAACTTAAAAAAACACCACTTATAATTGCACCAAAAAGAATAAAATACCTAGGAATAAACTTGGTCAAAGAGGTGAAATATCTATACTCGGAAAACTATAAAACACTGATGAAAGAAATTGAAGATGACACAAACAAATGGAAATATGTTCCATGCTAACGGAGTGGAAGAACAAATATTGTTAAAATGTCCGTGCTACCCAAAGCAATCTACCAATTCACTGCAATCCCTATCAAAATACCAACAGTATTTTTCACAAAACTAGAACAAATAAGACTAAAATTTGAATGGTACAGAAGACCCTGAATAGCCAAAGCAATCCTGAGAAAGAAGGACAAAGCTGAAGGTATCACAATCCCAGATTTCAGGATGTATTACAATGCTGTAGTAATAAAAACACTATGGTATTGGCACAAAAATAGACACGTAGATCAATAGAACAGAACAGAGAGCCCAGAAATAAACCCACAATTATATGGTCAATTGATCTATGACAAAGAGGTCAAGAATATACAATGGGGAAAGACTGTCTTTTCAATAAATGGTGCTGGGAAAACGGGATGGCTACATGTAAAAGAATGAAACTGAACCACTTTCTAACACCATACATAAAAATAAACTCAAAATGGATTAAAGATCTAAACATGAGACCTAAAACCATAAAAATCCTAGAAGGGAGCACAGGCCGTAATTTCTCTGGAATCAGCCATAGCAACATTTTTCTAGATCAGTCTCCTAAGACAAGGGCAAAAAAGCAAAAATAAACTATTGAGACTACATCAAAATAAAAACCTTCTGCACAGCAAGGGAAACAATCAACAAAACTAAAAGACAACCTACTGAATGAGAGAAGATATGTGCAAATGATATATCCAAATAATGGGTTAATAGCCAAAACATATGAAGAAGTTACACAGTCAACATGAAAAAAAACACAAAAAACCTGATTTAAAAAATGGGTAGAGAGGGGCACCTGGATGGCTCAGTCAGTTAAGCGTCCAACTTCAGCTCAGGTCATAATCTCACAATTCACAGGTTCAAGCCTTGCGTCAGGCTCTGTGCTGATAGCTCAGAGTCTGGAGCCTGCTTCGGATTCTGTGTCTTCCTCTCTCTCTGCCCCTCCCCAGCTTACACTCTGTCTCTCTCTGTCTCTCAAAAATAAATAAACGTTAAAAAAGAAATTTTTAAAAAATGGGTAGAGGACCTGAATAGACATTTTTTCAAAGACATACAGATGGCCAAAAGGCACATGAAAGAATGCTCAACATCACTAATCATCAGAGATATGCAAATAAAAACCGAGAATATTACCTCAAGCATGTTAGAATGGCTAAAATCAAGAAGACAAGAAACAGGAAGTATTGGTGAGAATGTGAAGAAAAAGGAACCCTCATGCACTGTGGTATGAATGTAAATTGGTGCAGCCACTGTGGAAAGCCAGTATGGAGGTTCCTCAAAAAATTAAAAATAGAAATATCATATGATCCAATAATTCTGCTATTGAGTATTTACCCAGAGAAAATGAAAACACAAACTCAAAAAGTCATATGCAGCCCTGTGTGTTTTGCAGCATTATTTACAATAGCCAAAACATGGAAGTAACCTATGTACCCATCAATAGATGGATGGATAAGGAAAATGTGGTATATATACACAATGGAATATTATACAGCCATAAAAAGGATGAGATCATACCATTTGAGACAGCATGGATGGACCTGGGGGTATGATGTTAAGTGAAATACGTCAGGCTGAGAAAAATAAATACCATATGATTAGACTCATAAATGGAATTTAAAAATATGAATAAACAAACAAAAAGCAGAATCAGATAACAAACTGATGGTTGCCAGAGAGGAGGGGGATGAGGACTTTGGCAAAATGGGTGAAGGAAAGATGGAGATACAGGCCTTCAGTTACAGAATGAGTACGTCTTGGGAATGACAAGCAGAGCATAAGGAATATAGTCAATGACATTGTAATAATAACGTAATGGGACAGATGTTAGCTCTATTTGTGGTGAACACAGCATAATGTATATACTTGTCAAATCACTAAATTGTACATCTGAAACTAATGTAACATTATGTGTCAACTATACTCAAATAAGAAAATTTTAAAAATTAAAGTAAATATTGCCCAAAGATTTTTGGATAAAGAATTGTAGACCTCTGTTGCTGTTATAATTAGGGGAATATTCCAGTTTGTTTAGAAAAGTCCCAATTCACACCCATCACACATAATTAGCATAATTATTAGCATACCTATTTACTCTCAAAAGTATCTGGTTTGAACAATAAGTTACATGGTGTCCCAAGTAACAAATTAAATATAATTCATAGTTCCTGCCTTGAAAAACATCATCAGCCCCGCATCGGGCTCTACCCTGATGGCATGGAGCCTGCTTGGGATTCTGTCTCCCTCTCTCTCTGCCCCTCCCCCACTTGCTCTCTAGCTTTCAAAAATAAATGAGCATTTTTAAAAATTAAAAGAAAAAGAAAAACATGCCTAAATAAAGGGGGGAAAATAAAATAACATCATGAATTAGTAGGAATAATGGTTCTCAGTAGAGGAGGCACCCTCCCCAGAGCATTTTTGGAAATCTGTAGGTGTGCTGTGAATTATCACAATGATTGGAAAATACACCAGCTCTTAGTAAGTGTGGGCCTGGGATCCCAGATGTGCTGCGATATATAGGACTGTCCCACAGTGCCAAGACTTGCCAAATGCTCTACTGGGTGGAATTCACTATAAATAAATATAAATTCACTCTAAAGTGGCTATACTTTGGTAAGAGGAAAACTGAGAAGCTATTTTTATAAAAAACCAACTATGGACAAAACCAGTAAATTAGGAAAGATTATAGTTGAGGGGAGTTTAAATAAAAAATAAATTAAAAATATATATTCTCTTCTAATTATTGAATTGTATACTCATATCACATATTCTTTCTACCTAGAGTAAAACTACAGCAAGGTAATAGTAATTGTAATTAAACTGGTCAATGAGAGTTTATTATTTATCTATTTGTTTGTGATTTATTATTGTTATTCAATAATTTTCATTTGGACTAGTATTAAGTCTGTATCATTGGTAACATGCGATAGCCTGTCTGTGGAGTGTTGACATGGAAAATAGCCCACAAAATGGATCTCCCAAATCTCACAATACCGTGAAGTTTGCAAAACATGCCATGCATCTTCATTTGTGTTCATTTGGGAAACCTGTCATTTGTTTTAGAAAGTTATCTTTTCTACAATTAAAAGAATTTCCATTTGTTTCTTATGTTCAAATAAGTTCATTCTATCACTAATTTTCCTAACACTTTTTTTTAATTCTAGTCTCTACCTGTGTCTTGTGCTTCTTCTCTTTTATTGTCCTTACTTCTTGTATGAAGTGGATTCTCATGTTCAGAATTCCATTAATTAATTGCTCATGTATTAATTTAACATTGATGCAGTCATGACTATTTATTTCATGCCCTCTAAGATTGACGTGCCCAACCATTAAAACAAAGAAATGTATGTAATTTTATTCTGAGTAATTTCTCTTTATTTTACCATTATATTCCAGTTAGTGCATTCTAAAGCTTAATAACTTTTTTAAAAGTGTGGAGACAGGTTGCACTATTACCCATAGATTTCATTTGTGAATAATAAAGATGGGTTTTGAAAGATTGGTTTTCGAAGTGGGTTTGGAATTTCTTGGGCTTTTTGAATCCCTGAAGGTAAGATGGTGCAACATGATGTAGAACAAATTCTAAGTTACACGTTCAGTGGATGCTCAATAAAATTTCAGACACAATCTATGAAAAGGGAAATTTGAAAACCAGTATGACCACTATTAGGAAAATTACGTTATGCTGTATGATACATTAACATGATGGAATGTTCATGTGGCCATCAAAGGTTATACTTATGAGAGCTGGAAATGTATATGATACAATATTAAATGAATATAATAAAATTCAGAATGATCTGTCCTGTGTGATTTTAGTTTAGTAAACACAAGTGTCCACATGGAGGAAAATATGCAAAATCACAAAATGTATTCAGCTTGGGTAGTGCATGATATTGAATATGCATTATTTTAATATATTAATATTTTCAATGTTAAAACATTTCATAAAACTATTTTTAAACAATTTTAAATTATAGTTTAGAAAGAGGAGAGATCAATGATGTCAGTTAAAAAATATAGCTAAAGTTTCATGGTGACAACGGCCTACCAAGAGTTGAAACTTACTGACTATTGATCCTTTATTGACATGCTTATCTGAGTATTGAGAAAGGGTCAAATAAGCAGAAATGCCACAGTGGCAGAGAAGTAGAATTATGACTTGCCTACTGAGCTCTGCACTGGGAGGAAAGACATGCCCAAATGCTTCCAAGGATTATGATGTGAATTAATAAGATTCTGATGGGCATATAGTAAAGGCCAGGAAGATAATGTAATTGATTATGAGAGCAGCAGCGTAGATCCCAGGAGAATGATAAGAGGAAAGCAGTGTCTTAGGGGAATGTCAGGTACCATCTCTTGCCTAAATTAAGGTCCATTATGTTAGAATATATACACCTGCAGGGGCATCTGGATGGCTCAGTTGGCTAAGCGTCCGACTTCGACTCAGGTCATGATCTCATGGTTCCTGAGTTTGAGCCCCGCATCGGGCTCTGTGCTGACAGCTCAGAGCCTGGAGCCTGCTTCGGTTTCTGTCTCCCTCTCTCTCTGTTCCTCCCCTGCTTGCACTCTCTCTCTCTCTCTCAAAAATAAAGACTAAGAATTTTTTTTAATAAAAAAAAATATATATATATAAACACCTGCAGAACAAATACCTCCTGTGACTTGTACATTTTTTTTTAAGAATTGGACATTTCAAACGACAATATATTTATTGTTTTTGTCTTCTTAGTAATTCATTGGAATGATCACTATTAAATGAGAAAAGTTCAAGAAAATAATGCTCTAGCTTTAAGAAATTGCTCTGTGGAGAATTATTATTTGATATTTTTATTTAGGCAAGAAAAAAGTGAAATGAAACATTCAAACCTTTGGAGATTTGGGAAGAATAAATGTTGAAATATGTTAATACATATCAAGATGTTCACTGATAATGCTTTTTTAAAAAAAGACTATTTCAATAATTCCCTTGAAAATGCATGCAAAGCAAAGACACATTTGACCTGGGAGCAAATGTTTTGTCATAAATATAAACTTACACAAATACATTATAAAAGTGAAGAGTAACTAAACAGGATGTTAATGAGTAGCTTTGAAAGTTGATAAAAGATAGTAAATATGTAATTTCCTATTGGTGTTTTTCAGTTGTATTCTAATCTCAAAACAAGATCACCCTCATGAGAAATGTGTAATCAAAATGACTATCTAAACGAGAAAAATATTCAGTTGGAAAATCCCAGAAATTTCCCTTCTTTCTTCTGCCTCTTTCTTGACCATTTAGGAGGAGTCCATAAAGAAATGGAAAATAGATGGAATACAAATGTTATTCCCCTGTGTGGGGAATTCTTTTTTTTTTTTTTTAAGTTTATTTATTTTGAGAGAGAGAGACAGCACGAGTGGGGTAGGGGCAGAGAGAGAAGGAAAGAGAGAAAACCCCAAGCAGGTTCCGTGCTGCAAGCATGGAGCCCAGCGAGGGGCTCCAACGGGCGAAACCATGAGATCATGATCTGAGCCAAAACCAAGAGTCAGACACTTAACCGACCACTTAGCCACCATGTGTAGTGAATCCTAAACAGTAGGAAAAAAAGACTATGGGATGGTAGAAAGGAGCATCTTGTTCAGCATTCATACCAAAGCATCATAAATGTCTCAAACTGATTTTGCTTTTTTTCTCTTTATTACACTTCTCTTTCCTCTTGTCTCCTTCACTTTTCCCAAAGACATGACGAAAATATTTTGACCTCCTCTTCTTCCCCTTAACGAAATGCAATTTCTACTTTCATTATTTCAAAAGCATTAATATTTTTTACACACATTTAAACATGAAGTTGAAAGCTGTGTGATATTAATTATGTATTTTTTCAAATGAAGTGCCTAAAATTTTATGTCTAAAATTCTCTGAGTGGAAAGAACTTACTGCCTTAAATATAGAACAATGAATGACTTCAGGAAGCTTAAAAATTGTCCAAATTTACTGAATAGTCATGAATCAAATTAAGCTTAAAAATCATCTATTATTGAATGCATGGGAACTATTTTAAGAAAGGACTTTTGAACTGTTGAAATACCAAGTTTTAATCTCCCTCAAATCCAGGCGATGCAGACATATATTTCAACTTATATTTAGTTTTTCTCCTTTTTACAGTGTTAATACACAAATCTTAAGTGAACATTTGCTGAGATCTAATAAATACTTTCTTCTGTGCAATCCAAATCTGTGTCAAGATCTAATATAATTTCAACACCACGGAGCATTTCTTCATGTAAGACAGTAAATCCCATCTCACATCTTCTGTGGAGGCAGCTGACATTCTGACATTTTCCAACAATGGAATTATGTCTGTGCTAGAACATCCTGTAATTAGCATCATGTAATTTGTAGTCTTTTTGCAAAGTTTCTTGTGATGATTTTAGATTAAGCCATATCTTTCTGCGAATCAGTAGATTGTTTCTTTTTATTCATGAATAGTATTCTATTATATGAATATGCTACAGTTTATCTATGCTCCTAATTCTGGATACCTGAGCTATTTCCAGTTTTTGGTTATTATGACTAAAGCCATTATGAACATCTATGTAAAAATCGTCTTGTCAATACATCTTCCTTTCAATTGTGTAATGATCTAGGAGTATACCTGCTGGGTCAGAGGTAAGTATATGTTTGGTTTTATGAGAAATTTCCAGAATTTTTATGAATGGTTATACAATTTTTCACTCTTTCCAATAATAGGATGCTTCACATACCCTCCAACAGTTGATGCTATCAGTCTTTTTTTTTATGTAGCCATTAAGGTGAGTGTGAAGTGTTATCTCATTGAATTTTTACTTTGCCCTTCTCAGATGAATAATGATGTTTAACCCATTTCCATATTCATGTTTCCATTTGTATATTTCTTTTTGTTAAATGTGTGTTCAAGTTTTTCTCCCACTTTTCACTGAGCTCTTTTGATTTTTTGTTATTGAATTTGTAAGTGTTCTTTATGTATGCTTGATATCATTTTATTGTCAGGTATATAGTCTGCAAATATATTCTTCTACTCTCTCACTTGCTTTTTGATCTTCTTAAATTTGTTTTTATTAATGCATACAATTTATCATTTTGAAAAAGTATATATATTTTTTCTTTTATTGTTTTAGCTTTTTGTGATCTAAGAAATCTTTGCTTACACCCAAGTCACTAATACAGTCTGAAATTTTTCCTTTAAAAGGCTTATTATTTTTAGGTTTTATATCTAGGACCATCTTGAATTAATTTTTTTGTACAGTATGTAGTGTGAGATACAGTATTTTTTTCTATATGGATATCAACTATTCCAACACAACTTAATGCAAAATCGTTTTTCTCAACTTTGGAGGGCTTTGGCAACTTAAGAAAAAAAATCAAATGATTGTAAGGTGTGCAATTTTCTGGGTTCTTTATCTATTTGTAGATCCTTATTTCAGTATTATATTCTATTGACTACCGTATCTTTATAGAAGTTATTAAGACATGTAATATAAGTCCTTTAATATTGTTCCTTTATTTCAAGATTGCTTTGGTTACACTAAGCCATTTACATCTTCGCATAAATTTTAAACCAATTTGTAATTCTCTCTTTTTCTTCAACTTTTTAAGTTTATTCATTTATTTTGAGAGAGAGAGAGAGAGAGAGAGAGAGAATCCCAAGCAGCCTCCATGCTATCAGTGCAGAGACCAATGCAGGGCTTGATCTCACAAACCGTGAGATCAAGACCTGAGCTGAGACCAAGACTCAGACACTTAACCAACTGAGCCACCCAGGTGGCCCTCTCTTTTTTTTTTAAAGCCTGCGTATATTTTCATAAGAATTAACAATAATCCACAGATCAATTTGGGGAGAATTACCCTTTAAACAATATTAGATGTTCCAATCAATACACATAAACTATCTCTCTACTTATTTAGGACTTCTTTAATTTATCTTAGCAATGCTCGGTAGTTTCAAGTGTAAAGGTCTTACATATTGTTTTTTAAATTAGGACTAGGAATTTACTTTTGACAAAATCACAAATAGAATTTTAAAATGTCATGGCCAATTATTTTGTTGGAATATAAAAATGCAATGGACTTCTGTATTAAACTTGTGAAAATGCAACCCTGTTAAATCCATCATTATTTCTAGTTTTTGTTTCTAAGGTCATTACTATCTTCTTTGTAAACAATGACATAATTTGCACATAGCAATGGCTAGAACCTTCAATTTAATGTTGAATGGATATGGTACATGGGCATCCTTGTATTATTCCCAATCGTAGAAGAAAAACTTTTAAGTTCACCAGCAAATATGATATTAGCTAAAAATTTATAGATATAAGATCGAAGACATTCCCTTTGATTCTTATTTTGGTAATTTATGCTGTCTCCCTGTTTTTGTTTAGATTTCAGGATTTATCTATCTTGTTGAAGTTTTCAGAGAACCAGATTTTGCCAGTGTTACTTTTCTTTGTTGTTTGCTTTTTTTTCCTATTTTTCTATTTCATTTATTTTTGTCTTTATGCATATTACTTCCTTTTTTTTTTTTTACCAATTTTAGTAATTGTTTTTTAAACAAATTTACCCATTTAAACTATGCAGTCAAATTCATTGGAAGAAAGTGATTCATGCTATTCTCTTATGTTAAGAAACAAAATTTACCTGAATAAATTTTGAACACCTTGTTGGTTTTATTCAACAATGCAAGAATCAGGCAGTATCTAATCTAGCCTATAGAAAGGAGTTCCGAGAACCTGCACAAAATGAAAGACTTTTAAGGGAGGGGGTGGCAGAAAAAAGAGAGTTATACTAGGGGAAAAGTAGGTTGGTTATACAAGGTAACTTTCCTTAAGGATGGCAGGGGCCCATCAGACAGACTATCGCTGTTCAAGCAACTCCTGATTAACTGGTTTGAGATCCCATTTCTTGGAGAACCAAAACTGTAATTAAGTCTCAGTTTGGTGATATGGAGCTTAGCATAAGTGATTCCATTTGGGGCCTGTTGTCTTACTGTTAACACTTACTAAAACTTTTCGTCAATATTTGTATAATGTGTAATCAGGTGGAAATCCTCCAGAGTATTGGGTCTGTAAATTTATCGTGCTGACACTAACTTTTATCTTTAAATATTAAAGGATTAATATAAGTGTAATCTACTTTTATCTCTAAATATTAATATTAATCTCTAAACATTAATACAGAATACCTTAACTTTTATGTATACAATTTAACACCTCTGATAAAGCATGGTGGAGAATCACAAAGAAATCAGTTGTTCTTGTTTTACTTAAAGGAATGTCTCGACTAATCCTTTTCTCTGAATTTTGTTTCTCATACAGAAAGGAGATTTAGTGAAAATGCCACATGAAATATACAAAGTTCAATAGGAAATGACATTTCAGACAAAGGACTTGAAGCTATCGGTAAGTTGTTATTTTTTTCTCAGAAACCAAGTCCAAGAAAATCTTCTGTCCTCATCTCCACTACTAACTAATCTCTCACACTTACATGCACATCTATTTATTCAGAAAAGCCTTATTATCAAACCCAGTAAAGTGATCAAATTCAAAAGTCAGTTGAAGAATGGCTGCATGGCTCAGTGGCTTAAGCGACTGACTTGATTTCGGCTCAGGTCAGGATCTCACAGTTCTTGGGATCCATTGAACCCAACATTAGGCTCTGTGCTGACAGTGCAGAGAGAGCCTGCTTGGAATTCTCTCTCTAAACCTCTCTCTGCCCCTCCCCGACTCATGCCTTTTTTTTTTCCCCCTTTCTGTCTCAAAATAAATAAACTTAAAAAAAATCAATTGAAGTGCATAAAATTAAAGATTTTTATTAGCTGGGTTATGTTAAATTAAAAATGGGGAGAAAAATGCTACCTTTGTCCTTAGGAATGTAGCTGGGGTATTTCCAAGACCCGCCATGTTTCTTTAAGACACTTCGCCAAATTTTCTTTTCTTTTTTAAAATGTTTTTACTTACTTATTTATTTATCTATCTATTTATTTATTTATTTATTTTTGAGAGAGAGAGCGAGAGTGCAAGCAGGGAAGGGACAGAGAGAGAGAGGAGGACACAGGATCCCAAGAAGCTCAGAGCTGATGGCACAGAGCCTGATGCAGGGCTTGAACTCCCAAACAGTGAGATCATGACCTGAGCTGAAGTCGGATGCTTAGCCTACTGAGCCACCCAAGTGCCCCCACGTTTCCTTTTCTTGATTAAAGAAAACCTCCCCTACTTCCCATATTCCTTGCTCTCTAGCTGTACATAAGACAAAAGAGTAGCCATTTAGTTTACAAACAAGGAGCCTAATGGTAAGTCTTTGCCTAAGTTTGGTTCTAAGAAAAAATACTTACTACTAAAGATGAATGTACATGCTTTTTCTAGTCAGCAAATGAAAATATTATAGTCCATAAATATCGCACCGGATGTCAAAGATCTCTGACCCAAAATCACTGCGTAAATACTCTGAGGTGCGTTTTGTTTACTTCAAATGGTGATCATCGCTTTTGGCCTGGAATATCTTTTTCCCGACAAATTTTAATTTCCAAGCCATTTATGATGTTTTTAGCAAGTGGCATGGCATAGATCTCTATGGGAAAAATATGAAAGGCTTCTCTATTAAGAATATACAATCCCCTCTTTTTTTTCCCCTTTTATGTGCCACAGAAAGCATGTAGCACTCCCTGGAAATGAAGTTCACAGATAGTCTTGGTGCTTTATTTCTTGAAGGTGACAATGTCATCACCAACAAAAAGATTTTGTAATGAGAAGCAAGGAAACCTTGCTGAGTGAACAAAGCAAAGTCTGGGAGCTTTCGAGTTAATGGAAGTGAGATATAATCAATTCTATTATTTACAGAGACTTGAGCTGCTTCCCTCCCCATGGCAGAGCCAGAAGGTTTTGTTCTGCGAAGAAAGACCCTTTCAATCTCTCAACCAGAAAAATGCTGAGACAAAACTTCAAATTAGATTTGGGATTTGTCAAATGGACAACCCTCCTATTTCAACAACTCCCTCTTTATCTTATTCCTTCTTTTTTCTGCATCCACTTAACTACATCTCCATAACCACCCACATAAAGACACTGACATTTTTATAGGATAGTTTTAAAAAACAAAACTTTGAATACCAAAGAAATGTTTCCATAATTCTAGTGTATATTGTCATAAGTAGTGAGAATATTTTAATGGTGTGTTTTTTGTCATTGTTGTATTGTGCTGGGTAATATTCACTTTCTTATTAAAATCAGAAAAGAAGACAATATGCTTACATGAACATAGTTTCTTCATGGTTTTATTTCACTTTTTGGTTTAAAATAATAAAAACTCAGGGGCGGCTGGCTGGCTCGGTTGGTGGAGCATGTGACTCTTGATTTCAGGGTCATGAGTTCAAATCCTGTGCTGGGTGCAGAGCTTACTTAACATAAAAAAAAAATAAAAATTAAAAAAAACATATAATAAAAACTGCCATTACCAAACATAATTACCTACCATATCACCATATCTGCCAGGTTGACATTACAAAATTTGTCCTGTTCCCATAAACTGAATCCATTCTCAATTTTTTAAAAAAATGCTATAGACAATAATCAATATAATATGTAAGTCTATAAAGTCCTTTTCCAAAGAAAGCCATCACTAAAACTTTCCTGAGTCATGGAAGAATCACTGAGAATGTTTTAATTTCCCACTAGGACCCCTCTAAAGGAGCCAAAACTCACATTAGTTTTTGACTAGTTTATTTAAAAATTCTATATTGGCATTATTCAAATTGAAGTTTTATTAATATTGATATCTGTTATATGTTCTAAAATTTGGCATGACTATTCACGTCTGCCATGAGAATAATGAAACACCCGCCACAACAGAAATCAAGATGATCTTTTACCTTCTAAAGCTTGTCTTATGACAAGCTCATGACAAATGTTTATTTTCTTTTCAGAGACAGAGAGAGACTGAACACAAGCAGGAAAGGGACAGAGAGAGGGATACTCAGAATCTCAAGCAGGCTCCAGGCTCTGAGCTGTCTGCACAGAGCCTGATGTGGGGCTCAAACTCATAAACTGTGAGATCACGACCTGAGCTGAAGTCGGATGTTCAACCGACTGAGCCACCCAGGTGCCCCTCTCTCCTCATTCCTTTGTTCTTCTTGTGTCAGTGCTTTTTTTTTTTTTTTTCAGGTAAATTCTCCCCTCTCATAATTCCAGTGTAGCATCAACAAGGTCCTGGGCTGTCCAATTTCTTATTCATGTCTACACAGAAGTAAAAAAAATCTTCTCTCATGGAACATGTTAACCATAACTGGCCTAACCTAGTCATGTACCCCATCTTGAACTCCCACTATGAGGCACAACCCCACTCTGGCTCCAAAGTTCCAATTTAGTTCTTCTTGCATAATCACTATCCTTTGGATTCCCAAATTCAAACAATACCAACTTATAATGATCTTGAAACACATAAAACATCAAAGGAGATGTTTTTCGACGCCATTAGAAAAAGAATTGAGAGCAGTTGATGGCAAATCCATTATCAGTAGCTTTTTCTAAAAGTGAGCTTGTGAACATGTTACTGTATTAGTTCCTGAATTCTTTTCACCAAGGGGAAAGCCAATCCCTGAGGAAATGCAATCATGGGGAGGCAAAGTTGCTTCTGGCAAGTTTGTGTGTTGGATAGAATGGAACCTGTAATGGTTAATTTTATATGCCAACTTGGCTGGACCTTTATGTCCAGATATTTGGTCAAATAATAGTTTGGATATTTCTTTGAAGATGTTTTGTAGATGATACTAATATTTAAATCACTGGACTTTGGGGAAAGCAGATTAATCTTCATACTGTGGGTGAGCCTTGTCCAATCAGTTGAGGGCCTTCTTAGACCGAGGACAGATCTCCCACAAGGAAGAAGAAATTCTGCAGCAGACTTCCTTTGGACTCAGACTACAACTTTCCCTTGGGTTACAAACTTGCTGGACTGTTCTGCAGATTTTGAACTTTCACCTCCACAATCATGTGAACCAAGTCTGTAAAATAAATCTCTCTTTCTGTAATATATACATCCTGTTGTTTCTGTTCTCTAAAGAGCCCTGACTAATACAGAGCCATAATTAATAGTCATAAATGTGGCCTTACTAGACGTGTATGAACCTTTTCATAAAATCCTATCAGGTAGATAGGTGATAGATGATAGATAGATAGATAGATAGATAGATAAATAAGTACAAATAGAGAGACAGAGATAAAGAGACAGATGATTTTATTTATCCCAGTCTCTTCCCATGTCCTCATCAACCATCCACAAATATTAAGCAATGGTAACTGAATTGATAAAAATGTACTTCAGTCTCTGTGAAATTGTTACCATTAAATATATCCACAGTTCAGTTGCTTACTTAGTTATGACTTCTTCCTGTTTAGAATATTTGAAGTTCCTTTTGCCACAAGGAATAGATTAAAGATCACTTCCAGGCTTCTATCATTTCACCAATCCCTGCCCATTCTCTCTCTCAGCCTCTCCTCCCCAACGTGAGGACGATGGGACTACAGTGAGACTGCAAAAAAGGCTATGTGCAAATATAAGTATTCAGGTGTGTTATATTTTACCTTCCACATTAAAATATCTGAGATTTCAACCTAATAAGAATGTTTTCTTTTCACTAATTATCTCTCTCCATGACCATTGTTTATTGACTGTTGTACACAGATCCATTGGACAATTTAAGGATTGAAGAATTTTGCTTCCATCCTAGTATAATTTTTGTGTATGGCCTATTTCATGTCTTTGGATTTGCCGTCATTTAAAATGTCTGATTCATGCCTAACAAATAATTGTGTGTTCACATAATTAAAAGGCAGAAGATTTTACTTCTCTATGAAGACCATTTCAGAGACATAGAGATTCCCTTCTTATATGTCCTTATTAAAACTCATCAAGCTGTTTATTTCAGTATGTTTCCCACCTTCCATTACAGAAACTACATTTATGATCAATGGTTAGATTAATTAACTAATAAAATTAAGTTTAACATAATTATTTTAAAATAAAATAAAAACCAGAAGGAGTAAATTAGTAGGAAAGACATTTGACTCTGGAAACCATGTTATTGACAGAAAGGTATTTCTTGTGGACACTGTGGAGGACCCCAGATCTTCTTCTAATCTTATCTCCAACACTTCAAATCTGTCTCTATGCACCTCTCAGTGCAAAGACACACTCCAAGAGAAACCCAAAATCACGAAATAACACCTAAAATTTAACAAATGCCATGTACATCGGAAGTAGCTTTCACCTTGTCATCATTGCCTACAGCAGAATTCTCTGTACTTTGCCTAGAAAACCAGTGATATACTCAATTAATTATAAGGTAAAGTGTGTTGGACAACTACTATGAAAGAGCAGGAAAATCACTATATATAGATTTTTCAACGCAGTAATGTGTACCAAGATTGAGTACTCCACTAGGCTGTTTCTTTCTGATCTAATAACAGATATATTACAGAGCCAAAGGGCCATTTTATCTTTCTCCTCCTGTTAGAATCTTTCTGGAAGGAGTAGGAACGGGACATTCACGGGAATGTTTTACAATACTGTATTAGTAAAACTCCTTCAGGTGAAAGTAACAGAGTCTCAACTTAGTTTAAAATGAGAAAGTAATTGTCGGTTTTTGTATGGGGAAAATCCAGAGGATGGAGGGAGCTTCAGATTTGGTTGAGAACTGAGGTTTAAACAAGCTCCACAAATATCTAGGTCTCTCTGTTTATCAGTTCTGCTTAATATGCAGTGACATCATTCTTGGGCTGCCTCTCCTCAGGATAGCAGAGGAGGCCCCAGCAGGGGTAGGCTCTTCCAGAACTCAACTACCACTTCCAGTAAAATTGAGCTTCTTCTCCACCTGCTTTGTCATAAAATCCAAAGTAAGATTTGGATTAGCATGTCTTTGATTATGTGAACACCACGTGGTTAGATCATTATATGGAATGAAAGTTTCTCAGGCAAGAGGGAATGTGATACCAGAAGAATAAAGAAGGAATTCTAGGCAGGGAAAATCAACAGATGTCCTCTACAAATTCTCAGTCTATTTCCTTCAAACTCAGAGTACTTGGTATGGAGGATTATTACAATGGCGGGAGGTCCAGCTTTACAGAAAAAGAGAGACCAAGCTGCTGTGGCCAGCAGAATGACACAATTCTGAGGATACTTCCCCTATATTATAACCCCTATTAACCTATCTCCTTCCCTGGACTGCAAGTTTCTTTTCAGTAACGATTCTGAATATTCATCCTTAATGCTTGCCAAGTGGATGTTAACATTTCATATTGATTCCAAATTAAATATTTAAGATATATCAAAGTTTGTTACAACGTGGCAGTTATAGACAATATCATATTACTCAGAATGTTAAGCTCCAAATATTCCATGAAAACATTATTCAATTATTATTGTTATTGTTAACAATGATAAGCCCTTAAATTTGATTTTCACTTTGTTCATTTCCAAGTGCTTTCACGTTTTTGATCTCTTTTGGACTTTCAACAATCTTGTGTATTTCACAGGGCCATGGTTAATACACCTGCCTAAGGGGTTATCGTTATGTGTCAGAACTGAATCAAGGTTTATATCCTCTGGCTATTTAGCCAGATTTAATCCTACTGTCTGTGCTGGATTCTTCTATATTACAAGTAGGATGTGGCAGCATGGGTGCCTAGGGCATTTAAAAGGGAAGTAGGATCTGAAGCAGGGGAAAATGTTCAGAAGAGAGAGAGTGGTATGAAAAAAAAATCTAATATAGCTAACAACAACAAACCAAACAATATAACAATAACAACAATAAAATAGAATTTTAGACAAAATAAACTGGCTTACATTATGATTTAATTTGTTCCTGGTACTTACTGTCCCTATGACCTTGGGCAAATTAAGCTTGGAAACTCATTTTCAAGTTCCGTCAAAATCTCGTACAGTGGGGGCCTCTCACATTGCTCTGATATGAAAATCCAAGTGGCCACAGGTAAAAGGGGGACTAGAAAGAAGAAGACAAGTAAAATACCAGAGGATCAGCCCACTCCACAATACATGCCAATTAGAGTTACCCTTAACAATTTATAGAATCCGTTTGAGACTGATCAGCACTAAAGCTAAGATCCTTCAAACATTATACCTGGGTAAAAGGATTATTCTCATATCAACTGTGAAAATACAAAAGGCAATTTTTTTGCTTATTGCATGGCATATCCCTTAACAGTTACTATAATTTAAATAATCACTAAACATTAGTCCTATGTAATAACGTCCTATACAATATGAAACGAAACATCATGTCCAGTACCACACAATATCTCCATTCTTGTATAGCAAGACTTAGATTTAGTGACAAGAGTCAATATGCAATTTGTAATGATGGATAATTAGCTCAAACCCTGATGCTAAATGTGATAAATCTTCATACAAAGCAGGGATTCTTAACCTGAATACTTGTGTGGAATGCAGGGGAATAATAAACCTCGAAATTGAGTAAAAATTGGATATGTATACACTTAGAATAATTTTTCTAGAGAGAGAACTTACATCTCTCAAACAGACCCAAAGGATGGTTATGAACCACTGCTGTGAAGTTTTACTGGTTGCCCTAGTAATATACCACTCACAGAATGCTTAAATACTAAACCATTGTTTTTAATCAGTTAAGGACACTTAGTAATCTTGTAGTGTGCCTACCATTAAAATAGATTAATTTTAACATTAACTGTGGGGTTCCTAATTTTTTTCATCTGTAGATAAATGAGTTTGCGCTCATCTGGGCTGAATCACATTCAAATACTTCTTTGACTACTCAAAAACTATCTTGCAATAACATCCTTACTTTCTTCCCACTTGTACTAAAATTGGAAAGTGCACCCAACTGTGCTGTTCATCGTATTTAGAGGATGGAGTTTCAATGAAACCAATCTCTATGGTAATTGTCCGTTTCCTCCCATCCAAGCACATTGCCAGGCTGGCTCACAACAGCCGCCTGTGTACCTGAGATAAAGCCCTCCCTGAAGACTTCTTTTTCTTATCTGAACTCCTAACAGACTGACAATCGATGCCTCTCGGTTGGCAATTAATCATTTCCTACTCTGCCCCATGACATATTTCCTAGCAGCTGACTTAATACTAACTCAAATTAAACTAAATTGGTGAGTATGTTACTATTTATGTTGCTCTCAGTGTTCCGCTAATAAAAATGAAAAATGTGAGAGGGCTTTTTCTATTCCTTAGGAGTAGATTGATTTTTTTTTTCTCTAGGAAAAATTTACTTGTTTGTGACATGAAGTTTCTATTTAGTAAATGAGGCTTGAATCTTTCATATCTGGAAAGAGCTACTCTTCTTCCAAAGGGAAATTACACCTATGTATAATCATCTGAAGAGATAATTATTTACTTAAAAGAAGGCTTTTTTCTTTAGATTTAGCTTCAATCTCCTCCTAGAAAATACAGTGAGCTTAGAATTGGGATGTATTTCAGGTTTCAGGTCTTAGTGAGAATATTTCTTACCTCTGAGATGTTATTCCCTTGCCTGTAACATCTGTCCATACCCAACCTGCTCACTTCAGAAGACTGCTACTTAGTGCAGGGCCTGGGTGGCTCAGTCAGTTGAGCCTCTGACTTCAACTCAGGTCATGATCTCACGATTCGTGGATTCGAGCCCCACATCAGGTTCTGTGCTGACAACTCAGAGCCTGGATCCTGTTTCAGATTCTGTGTGTCTCTCTCTAACCCTCTTTTGCTTGTGCTCTGTCTCAAAGATAAATAAACATTAAAAAAAAATTTTAAAAAGAAGATTGTTATTTAGTAACCAAATAGGAAATATGCAGGCTATGGCTTTGTAAACCAAGTCCTACTCATATGCAAGATATTATTGCGTTATTATTTAATTTGATCTTATATTACCTGCCTGTTGAATACATTGGACTTCAAACTATGCTGTACATGTTAGTGTCCAAATACCAGGTGGACCACGACTCAGAGAAATAAGTACACACCAGATAGTCATGAGTCACTCTGGACCAATGCCCTTAAACCCCAGGTCTAAGGCAGAGGAGAGAATGGAGTGTTGAGTTCTCACTCTGCCGCTAAGTGGCCGAGCTGGCATTTCACCTGGTAATCTCCTAACTTAGTTCATACTCTGAACCACTTGTCTATACCACCTTAGTACAGTCAAATTCCGTGTCCTGCTTCTTCAGCAATTCTGCAGGGCCCATTCCAGGCTGCTCATTGACGCCTATCTTAACAAACTTCCTACACCAAGAAAATGGGCGAATGCCACCAATCTGTCCCTCACCCCCATACTTCTCCCACCCCCCCTCCCCAGAGCCAGCTGTTAATCAGCTACCAGCACGGCACTAGAATCAGGCAAATGGGGACTCATATCTTAAAGTCATGACCTCAAGTAAATTATTTAACATCTCCGAGACTCCATTTCCTCCTCTGTGAGATGGTGATAATAATACTCCCTACCAAATAATTCTGTGAATTGAGGACATTGTCATTTAAGTGTTCCTGCCAGTTTATGGTGCCAGCAATTTCACTCCTGACTAGCATACCTCAGCCCCTGGGTCTCTCTGGATGTGCCTGACTCTCCAGACTTTGGTGTAATGATTTCCCTTCATCTCCATTCTCTGATAAGCCCAAGAAAAGGCATTGGTTTTCACTGTGTCCAGGTTTTCTAGCTGTAAAGATAAAATTGATGAATTCCGAGCACTTTACATAGGGGAACTTGGACATTGGCTTTTGTGTTTGGGCATCAGCCTTGCTCTATTTGATTGAGAAAAACTCCAATCATGTAACTGTCATAAGGCAAGTTTTCTCAAGGTCATGTCATGTCTGGGGGAGGGGGGGGAAGTGATTTTGATTGATTCTACTTTGCTGACATATAAAGTATTACAGAAAAATTATAGAAAAAAGAGGACCAATCATTGATTTTTATAGTTGCCATTGTTAATTGTAAATGCATGGACATATTTGGCCACAAGTATTTTCTCATGGTTTAAAATCCCTGATCTAATACAGGAGTCCTGATTCGAAGGGGCACACGCACCCCAATGTTTATAGCAGTGCTATCAACAATAGCCAAATTATGGAAAGAGCCCAAATGTCCATCAACTGATGAATGGCTAAAGTACATGTGGTATACATATACAATGGAATACTACTCAGCAATGAAAAAGAATGAAATCTTGCCATTTGCAACAATGTGGATGGAACTGGAGGGTATTATGCTAAGAGAAATAAGTCAGAGAAAGACAGATATCACATGATTTCACTCATGTGTGGAATGTGAGAAACTTAATAGATGATCAAAGGGGAATGGAAGGGAAAATAAGATAAAAACAGAAAGGGAGGCAAACCATAAGAAACTCTTAAATACAGAGAACAAACTGAGGGTTGATGGAGTGGGAGATGGGGGCGTGGGGAAAATGGGTGATGGGCATTAAGGAGGACACTTGGGATGAGCACTGAGTGTTGTATGTAAGTGATGAATTACTGGATTCTACTCCTGAAGCTTGACTACACTGTACTTGACTACAACTAACTCGAGAATAAAGAAAATTTAATAATAAAAAATAAAATATAAAATCTCCAATCTAGAAATACCTCAAAGCTTCCTTCTGTTTCTGTCCCAGGGTCTCTAACACCGATGTCACATGCTGATATGAGCTGCCTCTGGGGCCACTAGTTCTGTGTTTTTCAGAACAGGCTTCTCTAGAGGCCTCTCATCTCAACCAGTACCTATATTGCTCTGCAAGCCGAGGTTAACCATACTTTTAAAGGTATTTAATATAAGCCAGTCTGATGAGAGGTCTTCATGGGCGTAAGAGGAATGAGACTCATTAAATGCTCTGGATGATTGTTCACCCAAATAAAAAATCTACTTCCTTTTTAGTAATCTAGTTTCTTTCCACCGTTCTCTGCATGCAACAATAGTCACTGAATCTTCCATGCTGAGACTCCATTCATTCATTCTATTTATTAAACATGGTCCAGGAATTGCCCAAAGAAACTCATATTCCTAACTCCCAGCCATAGAATGTATGGCTTGACTCCAAATATTTCACAGTAGGATTTCACTTTTAGAGCACACAATCTGAAATAGTCTGCTAAATCAGAAATCTATTTTCCATCTGTTCTTTGCACTGTGAAATATCCAATAAAAAGTACAATAATAACAAATACTCTAGAGGAAAAAAATCACAAACATTTTTATGGCCACTCTATCATTCCTTTGTTTTATGCAGTTGATGAAGTGTTTGAAAGATGTTCCTAGAATCTGAATTTCTTTGCCTCTTATCGAAAAGCTATGCATTTGGAGTTGAAGTGTTTTCTACCACAGTGTAGGGACAATGGTCAATGATTTAATTTAAATTGGCATTGTCTATGGTATGGTATCACAAAATAGCCTCATATTTCATCTTTGGGCTTTGAAAAGATAGATTCTAAAAAAAATACCTGTTTTATTTCCTGATACTGTTTAAAACATTTTTTAAAGTTTATTTATTTTTGAGAGAAAGAGAGAGAGAGAGACAGAGCACAAGCAGGGGAGGGGCAGAGAGGGAGAGGGAGACACAAAATCCAAAGCAGACTCCAAGCACCAAGACCGAATTTGGAGCTCAAACCCACAGACCACAAGATCATGACCTGAGCGGAAGTCTGCCGTTGAACCGACTGAGCCACCCAGGTGCCACCTGATACTCTTTTAGCATTAAAGGCAGCTAACTGTTGTCCCAGTAAAATGAATGTTGATCTGTTTCTGTCAGAAAATCCAGGTTAAGTTTATTAAAGTGAGAGTTCCCAGAACTCCAGATAGTTCTTATTCACTGACGAGAGTATAACCCTTAACTTCTTATTTAATAACTGATATATTTACAATATAGCTTTCACCTAAGGGAGTTACAAATTCAGTGTTTTTGTGGGAGCCGCATTTCAAGTAGATGCAATGGATTAACAAAACAACCAACAACAATCACAGGGAGTTGTGTAGCACAGCCATGATCCTGTCAGAACTTCTCTAAGAGCTTCCTCTCAGGCTCAAGTGTCCCCTCCACATCTACGTGCTGTTGTTGATGGAAAATTTAATCACATCCTCTCCCAAATAACAGTAAGAATTCATTTTTATTAACATGAAATCCTCATTGCTATAAGTCACCAATGAGTGAATGAATGAATGAATGAAGGAGGGACTGGCAAAAGCCATAGCATGTGAGTTTTCACCTAAATTTTTTCTAGCCTCAATTACCAAGTTCTAGTTTGAATTCCTGTTGCAAGTGGCCTTGTGCCAAGAGTCCACACAAATTTATTCAGAGACCTTAAAGCATGAACCCTGAGTTACAAAAAGAATAGTGGGAGGGGTGCCTGGGCAGCTCAGTCAGTTAAGCGTCCAATATTTGATTTCAGCTCAGGTCATGATCTCATGGTTCGTGAGATGGAGTCCCATGGCGGGCTCAGCGCGGAGCCTGCTTAAGATTCTCCCTCTGTCTCTCTCTCTCTCTCTCTCTCTCTCTGTCTCTCCCTCTGCCCCTCTCCCCAGCTTATGCTGGAAAAAAAAAATACTGGTAGTTGTGCATCTTATAAAATTATCAACCAAACACTGTCATACATCACAGAGATATTAGAAGACATTTCTCACATGTCATTGTTACTTATTTAAAGTGTGAGCAAGAATAACCACAGTTCTGGGTGGAAATTCAAAAAATTCACTCTACTTGTATAGATTGTCAACACACTGCTTTTTATTGCATGCAATATATATACACATGAATATAGGGTTCCCCTAGTATTTGAAAAAAGGAACTCTTTTTTATCATAATAAATTCTTACTGTAGAAAACAATATATTTCAAAAATTTTAAACTATACTATTACTTTTAAATTTTGGAAATAAAAAAATATATGTATTAATAGGATCACCAATCATAGAATTTTTGAAGCGCCATAACTTTTGAGATTTTCTAGTTCCACTCACAGGGATCTCAGGAAGAAAAACAAATTGCTTATTGCTAGATATATAACTTGTGGTAAATCCAGAATTTGAGCCCATATTTGAGCCCATACTTATATACTTTGCTTTTATTTGAGTCCCCATTTTATTTGAGCCTGAAAACATACATATTCACCCCATGTAATAATTTGTTAGAAAGCCAAGTTGGTGGCATTTATCAAGCTTAATGTGGGTTATAACCTAATGCATACTTAGCTGGACTACCCTAGCAATGTCTCTGTTTTTCATATCTAAATATTAAGTAGGCATTCAGCCTTTTCTGCCATACCTACTTCCCCAGATGAACTAGAAAATTAATTTTCAAACAAGAGAAACACTGTTCATAAAGACAACTACATTTAAATGTTCAAGAGGGGTAGGGGTGCCTGGGTGGCTCAGTTGGTTAAGCATCCAACTCTTAATCTAGGCTCAGGTCATGATCTCATGGTTTGTGGATTTGAGCCTCACATTGGGCTCTGTGCTTAAGGTACAGAGTCTGCTTGGGATTCTCTCTTTCCCTTTCTTTCTGCCCCTCCCCTGCATGCGCTCTCTCTCTCTTTCTCTCTCTCTCTCTCTCTCAAAATAAATAAATAAACTTAAGAAAAAAATCAGGAGGTCTAAATAAAGACTTTGAGAAATAAAACTCATATATAAACCCATATACAAGAAGAAAGCTTTCAGGGAAGCTAACGAGACTTTAAGTATTAAGAGGTTCTAATTATCATGGATTGTGAACAATTAGGCAATTACTAGGCAATAGCTCCAAAACACTACTCAGGGCACTTCCTTTTGTGGAAAAGGTGAGAGTAAGTGGGTTGGGGACACAAGGACAGAAAGCTGTTCCAGGAAATAGTGGACCACTGCAAGGGGGAAAAAGACTACTTTGCTTATATTCATGCTAACTTATGATGCACCTAAGGTAATTCATTATGACACCAGTCATAAAGTTCATAAGTTCCTTCCAGTATAAAGCAGCATGTTGTACATAAACACATTATAAATACAGCTAGATTGTACATCAACTGTCTGCAAGTACATGTACGAGGTCTACATTTGAACACCCATTATGCACTAGGAATATACATTTTCACGAGGGGAAAGTGGAGTCACAAATGTATCACAAATGTAATTATAGGTGATGTAAGAATTTGCAGGTTAGCTAATTTGGCATCGTATGCAGAGCAGGTGGGAGGTGGGAGCTGAGGATTGGTTGGATTACCTGTGCTTCCAAGGAGGGCAAGGGGTGGCTGCCTTTCCAGAGGGGAAGTAGAACGAATTCCCACTTTACTTCCAGACGATCACTCTCTCTTCACGGTTGGTGATATACCAAGACAAAAAAATGTTCTTGGATTCTTTCTGATGGTAAGTAGCCCTGTGTAGCAACTGGAATTTTATGGAAAACAGTATTATTAAGAGCACTGGAGGAATAAGCAAGGAAGATGATTTAGTACTTGCTGAGCTTAGAACGCTAGAGCCCCAGGGAGTTGTACCCGGTAGGATATTAATTCTACAATTTGCACTGGAAAGAATAATTACAGAGCCATCAGTCTATAAAAAGTAACTGAAATCATGAACATAGAAAATGTTCCTAAACAGTATGTAAAATGAGACAGAAAAATGATGTTATCATAACCCTGAATAACAACATTTTAATGAGAAGGGCAATATGAGAGATGCTCAAAGAAATGCAAAAAGAAGTAGCCAGAAAGTTTAGCAAAAGACAAGGAGAAAGCAGTATTATAGACACCCAGAGGGGACATAGGCCAAGAAAAAGAAGATGCTTACACAAGTCACTGATGGTGTCTTTGAGACTGATTTTTGTGAAATAGTGAAGACAGAAGTTTAAGTCGGTGGGTGGTCAGTACATTTTCTGAGATGTAACTGGCCGTGAAAATGTTATTTAATGTTTTGTTAATTTGAAAGAAATCCCAAAACAAACAAGAATTAAGGTTTATATGGACAATATCCAGAAAATCAGCTATTTCAATGAAATAGTGGAGAGTAGGATCACTCTAATGACTCTTTTTCTAATAGATTTTTTTTAAATGCTCACTACTTTGAAGGTGATCAACACTATTTTAATTATCACAACTACTTTGAAAGATGGGTATTATTTCCTACATTTTGGTCATTGAAGATCCAACAGTTAGAGCTGTTATCCTTCTGACTACAAAGACCCATAGTTTTTCCAGTTTTAAAGTGTTAAATGGGAGCCATCATTTTTCCTATAAACAAAAGGAAGGATGTACTTTATAAAAAAGTCACTTCACTTGCCCACCAAAGCAAGTGCAATATCATCTGATATTTTATAGTTTATGTATTTACTTAGCACAGGAGAAGCTATTTAGAAAAAAATGCATATTAATGGATTCTACCATTTTCTCAGTATTGGTTTTCAAAAATATTCATTTGAAGCTAAAACTCGAAACAGCCTATTTTCTTTGCAAAAAATATGCACATTGAGTATTCTGTTTGCATTAAAGTTTTGCAGTGCCTCAGCTTTCTGATACAAATGTTTCAGAATGGAGGACAACCACTTTTGCTGAACTACTTTGTTAACTAATGTGTTTTACCCAGGCCCCATGCCATGGAACAACAAAATGGCTTTTGTTTGCTTTTAAATCCATGAGGATTTGGCTTTATTGAACTCACATTTGCATTAAATTTCAGCAGCATATATTTCTGCTTCTGTGAGGCTCATTTTCCAAATGAACAACTGGGAAGCGAATTTGCTGAAGCCAGTGATGTTGCTGTGCTCTCCCTTGGCTTGTTCTGATGACTCCTCACTTTCACCAACAGCCCTGAAGGCTCACTTCCACATGGACTCCTCCGTGAGCGAACATCGACATCGGAGAGTAGCTCTCACATGAACTTCATGAATAAAAGATGGGAGAAGTAACTCAGAACATTGAAGCATCATAACAATTTCTTCATCGAAGTATATTTCTACCTACCATCCCACTGACATTCAGAGTTATTTCTAAGGATTTCACAAGACTGTGATTCTCACCCATACGCATATTAGTCCTACCTGCTGTCATCGTCCCTTTACAGGTTAGAGTCCTTAGATATAGTGAGGCAAAAAGACTATGGTACTCCAGAGAGTTGTGGACTTTATTGAGTGTCATTGAATTTGGTGTAATATGGTAATTTGGTCGGAGTGAAATAGACTAGAAATTTTTTTGCACTGAACGGGAATGGAAGGATTTTCTAAATAAGACAGTGTCTCCCTTTAGACTGAAGTATCTACCAGATAGCATGGTAGGGATTTTACTTGTGTTATTTACAAACTCATTGTTCAGATGTTCATAACTATGAACCCACTTTTTTCCCAGCAAGCATTTCTTGAATTATAGTTTTGAGTGTTTGTTCTGTTTCTTTGCTTTGGTTTTCCTCTGTAAGGACTCCAATTATCCATATGTTGTTATTTTTCCTTGATGTCTTTTATCTCTTCATTTAAAAAAAATTATGCTACTTATCTTTAATATCTTCAATTTCTCTTAAGATATTAACTGTTGAATTTATTTCCTCAAGTTTATTTTTGAATCTGAAATATTTTTCTTCTATTTCTAATTCTTTACTCAGCTTTGCCCTCTTATCTCTAAATTTTCAAAATTTGATTTATACTATCCTTTCATGTATTGGGTCATTTTCTTATAATCCTTATTTTGTGTCAAAATAGTAGACTACAGTTTTGGTTTGTGGCTGATTCTTCTGGCTTGTTTTCCTTGCCTGGCATATTTTCTTAGACTCCCTTATTCTCTTTCTAAAGTAATTATGTTGTATGACATTGGACATTGTCTATTTTTTATGTAAAATTTGTCTTGGGCTATTGAGAGGAGGTGATCAGGGTTGAAATTTAGAAGAGCTAATGTCAGGGAGCATCACCTTCTGTGACTTGTATACTGTTACAATGTGCACACACATGCACACACACACACACACACACACACACACACAGCAGCATGTTTTCTGATATTTCTTGACACAGTTGCTCGCCATCAGCTTTAACTGGACAACCTCTTCCTTTATCTCTATTGTCTCTGTCTTGTGAAATTTTTATTTCACTCCCAGTAGTTTCTTTACATTGTAGGACCACCGGATGAGTGGAATCCTGGATGGTCAGTTTTAAGTTTGTAAGACCCTCCCTACACTAATTCCTTTATAGTATTTCCAAGCTCCTTGCTTCACCTAATATCAGAGTGAGCAGAACGCTTTCTGTTTTAACTGAAGATTAAAACAGATTCGCTTCCCAGTGGGTATCTATTGGCTATTGTTTTGTATTCTATTGTTTTGCAGTTCATTAGGCTCTCTCCTGCTTTTCTTCTGCCCTACGAAGGTCTGTAACCCCACCAACTTGTGCTTTTGCATTTATGGAGCTAACTTGTCATTTAAATGTTGCCTGTGAGGTTTTTGTTTCACTATCCAACTGGTCTTGTCTGCTATTTCCTGAGAGAATTCAGGGAGACTGAAAAACTGCCACTCTCGCTGTCTTCTTACAAATTTCCAACATTAAATTTTAATATACGTGTCTATACATACTTTCTAACATCACAGCTGATCAGTCCCTATATTTGCCCTACAAATAATATATAACCACTGCTGATAAATGTTCTGCATCCATAAATGTGTGAGAATTCTTTCCCTCACTTAAATTCTAGTTTGACGGCACAATTATTATAGCAAATCACTTTTCCCCAGGATTCTGAAGACATTGCCCCACTGTCTTCCTAGATCCAAAATTGGTGATAAGAAACCTGATATCTATAGAATTCTAAATTAGTCTTCATTAGATCTTTTTTTCTCATTTTCTTCTACACTTTAAAGGGTTTACAACTTTCTGTTTATCCTTGATTTTCCAAAATTTCACCATGTTAGTCTTTTAAATGTATCTTTGTTTTTTTAATTTTTTAAATGTTTGTATTTATTTTTGAGACAGAAAAGACAGCATGAGCAGGGGAGGGGCAGAGAGAGGGAGACACAGAATCTGAAGCAGGCTCCAGGCTCTGAGCTGTCAGCACAGAGCCTGATGCAGGGCTCGAACTCAAACTTCAAGATCATGACCCGAGCCTAAATCGAACGCTTAACTAACTGAGCCACCCAGGTGGCCCCTTAATATATTTTTTAATGTTTATTTTTGAGAGAGACAGAATGAAAGTGGGGAGGGGCAGAGAGAGAGAGGGAGACATAGAATCTGAAGCAGGTTCCAGGCTCCGAGCTGTCAGCACAGAGTCCCATGCAGGGCTCGAACCCGTCAACCCGTCAACCATGATATCATGACCTGAGCTGAAGTGGGAGGCTCAACTGACTGAGCCACCCAAGCACCCCTTAAATGTATCTTTCTAAGTCCCAAGTAATTCCTTTCAACTTGAGGGCCAGTATCCTCCTGCTTGAGAAGGTTTCTTATGCACTTTCTTTTTCTCCATTTTTTGCACCTCTAATCAGATGCATATTGCAACTTTTTTCATTTTTCCTCAATAGCTCCTATTTTTTCCTTTTGAACTTTGCACCATATTCTTACAGAATTCTTCATTCTGTTGCTTCTTTCAACTCTTTTATTCACACTTAAGGAGTGTACATCACTACTTAACCCTCTTTTCAAATATTTAAATTTATATGATGTATAAATTTAGATTTTTATCACATCTTATTCCTCTTAATACACACTGTGTCCTAAAGTATCTGTTTAAAAATATAAATTACACTTCTTTGAACCTCTTTCTCTACATTCTTATTTAGTTTGTTACTTTTGCTGGGTATTGGTTTTCCTCAAATATCCAATGTTCTTTATGTCCATTTTGGTTTTTGGCATTTTTTATTTGCCACGCTATGGTGCTGTTTAGGTTTACTATGGCCAGACTCTAATGATTAGTGGCTGATGGAAAGAAGACTATAGCACAAAAACAGACACATAAACCAATGGAATAGAATAGAAACCCCAGAACTAGACCCACAAACGTATGGCCAACTCATCTTTGACAAAGCAGGAAAGAACATCCAATGGAAAAAAGACAGTCTCTTTAACAAATGGTGCTGGGAGAACTGGACAGCAACATGCAGAAGGATGAAACTAGACCACTTTCTCACACCATTCACAAAAATAAACTCAAAATGGATAAAGGACCTGAATGTGAGACAGGAAACCATCAAAACCTTAGAGGAGAAAGCAGGAAAAGACCTCTCTGACCTCAGCCGTAGCAATCTCTTACTCGACACATCCCCAAAGGCAAGGGAATTAAAAGCAAAAATGAACTATTGGGACCCCATGAAGATAAAAAGCTTCTGCACTGCAAAGGAAACGATCAACAAAGCTAAAAGACAACCAACGGAATGGGAAAAGATATCTGCAAATAACATATTGGACAAAGGGCTAGTATCCAAAATCTACAAAGAGCTCACCAAACTCCACACCCGAAAAACAAATAATCCAGTGAAGAAATGGGCAGAAAACATGTCTTCTCTAAAGAAGACATCCAGATGGCCAACAGGCACATGAAAAGATGCTCAACGTCACTCCTCATCAGGGAAATACAAATCAAAACCACACTGAGATACCACCTCATGCCAGTCAGAGTGGCCAAAATGAACAAATCAGGAGACTATAGATGCTGGCGAGGATGTGGAGAAACGGGAACCCAAACCCAAACTGTGGGAATGCAAACTGGTCCAGCTGCTCTGGAAAACAGTGTGGAGGTTCCTCAGAAAATTAAAAATAGACCTACCCTGTGACCCAGCAATAGCACTGCTAGGAATTGACCCAAGGGATACAGGAGTGCTGATACACAGGGGCACTTGTACCCCAATGTTTAGAGCAGCACTCTCAACAATAGCCAAATTATGGAAAGAGCCTAAATGTCCATCAACTGTGGTTTATATACACAATAGACTACTACGTGGCAATGAGAAAGAATGAAATATGGCCCTTTGTAGCAACGTGGAGGGAACTGGAGAGTGTGATGCTAAGTGAAATAAGCCATACAGAGAAAGACAGATACCATATGTTTTCATTCTTATGTGGATCCTGAGAAACTTAACAGAAGACCATGGGGGAGGGGAAGAAACAAAAAAGAGGTTAGAGAGGGAGGGAGCCAAAACATAAGAGACTCTTAAAAACTGACAACAAACTGAAGGTTGATGGGGGGGTGGGAGTGACGGGAGGGTGGGTAATGGGTATTGAGGAGGGCACCTGTTGGGATGAGCACTGGATGCTGTATGGAAACCAATTTGACAATAAATTTCATATTAAAAAAGAAGAAGAAGACCAAAGGGCGCCTGGGTGGATCAATCGGTTGAGTGTGCGACTTTGGCTCGGGGCGTGATCTCATGGTTCATGGGTTTGAGCCCCGCGTGGGGCTCTGTGCTGACAGCTCAGAGCCTGGAGACTGCTTCAGATTCTGTGTCTCCCTGTCTCTCTGCCCCTCCCCTGCTCATGCTCTGTCTCTCTCTGTCTCTCAAAAATAAATAAATGTTAAAAATTTTTAATAAAAAAAGAAAGAAGACCAGAAATCATGGTGTTAGGCACAATAACCAATAATAGTTGTTTCCTTCAGAGAGGTCTCTCCATTTCTATGGGGTTTTACCAGCCACCTGGAACATGACCCTCTTTCTCCCACCTAATTACTAACGTTCAGTTCTCTAACTACTGAAAATAAATATAATACTTACTGATTAGCACTGATGTATGTGGTTCATGAGTCAACAATTCTTGTAAGTGCTATTATGTTTCTCTTCCCCTCTGATTATAAGGAATATTGAAACTTGGATATTACACACAGTTGTTCCTGTTTTTAAAGTGCTACTTTTGTTTTGCAATATTTGCATTTAAGCCAAATCAGTTTACTTTTCACTTTTCAGGTATTCCCCAAATATCTAATCCACAACTAATAGCCTTTTTCCTTTCCTTTAGGTTATGGACTTTAAAAATGTATATATTCTAGGGGCACCTGAGTGGCTCAGTTGATTGAGCACCAGACCTCGGCTCAGGTCATGATCTCACAGTTCAAGAGTTCTAGCCCTGTGTCGGGCTCTGTGCTGACAGCTCAGAGCCTGGAGCCTGCTTCAGAGTCTGTGTCTCCCTCTCTCTGCCCCTGCCCCACTCATGCTCTGTCTCTCTCTGTCTCAAAAATAAATAAACATTAAAAAAATATTACAAATATATACATTCTAGTTTCAAACATGTTTCATGGAGGGGAGAAAGGAAGCATAATTACTCAGTCTGTTGTTTTTTACCCAGATATGATGAACTTTGAAATTGTATTAAATATTTTTCATGAAATTTATAATTTTCAGTATATTTTTATTTAAGTAAAGCAAATATGCAGCCAAATCTAGTTAAGGTTTCAATAAACATTTATCATGACATGTATCATCTTCAGACTCAATAGTATAGTGCACATTAAAATTAGACAGGCACCAGCTCTGCTTTTTATCAGATGTGTGAACTTGAACAAGCCACCTTAACTTGCTGAGACTGTTTTATCTTTTAAAATGTAAGTAATAAGCAATTCATATGATGTTTCTAATTTTAAATGGACAGTGTAAATGATAGCATTTAACACATTTCTGAGCCCTGGAACTGTCTTCTTTTCTCTTTTTCTCTTTGCTTTTTTTTTTTCTGTTGTTCTATGTGACAGATGCCAGAATTCTCTGCAGCTAAAATACGATATTGCTTGCTCTCAAAGACAGTGCAAAGAAGACACAATTCATCCCAACATACTTTTGCTGCTTGCTATGAAATGTCAAACAGTATTGCAAAAGAAAACAGCTTTGAAACCAGCACAGTATTTGTGAATAATTTCTTCATGGTACTATTGAAATATTTGAATGAATATGATTCTATTGTTGCTTTTAGAACAATGTATTTGCTTCTGCAATTCCCTAGGATTGTACAAAATAGTATTAAGTCAACACATTGCTTTATTAATCAACATTATACTAATTCAACACCCCCTTGCAGTTTTTATGATGTTGGAGTCAATATGTTGTGATTTATAAAAATAACCTAGATTTATACTTGAGTACACGGAAACACACAGACAGTGTGGAGGGGGAGGTAAGCACTGTGGAGGGAGAAAGTGGAGGGGGAGGGAAAGTCAGGATCTCTCACTTAGAGTAAAAACTAATGAACATGAGAGCAAAGATTCAAGTCATGAAAAAGCCTTTAATATCACAGACACAGATTGTATCCAAATGTGGTCCACTGCTACAAAAGTTTATAATCATATTCAGCGTAGGAGAAACATTGAATGAAATAGAGAGGCTGCAGATTCAATGAATCATCTTGATTTTCAATGATTGTTGTGAATTCAATAATTTAGGAATGTTTTTTAGCACCTATAATCAGGTAACCTCTGAAAATGTGGTCAAGTTTGTAAATCGTGATTTTAGTAAATTATGTAGTACCTAATAGAAATACTTTGGGAAAGTTCTAATACTCCAACTTGTAAAACATACCCACTACATTGTAAAAAGCAATTCAATAAGGAAGGTGGGCAGATCTTCACTAACATCTATGTCACTGCTAATAAAAGAAGAAAAAAAAACTAGAAGTGTATTTATTACAAGTGCACCCATGTTGTTTTCATTTCTTAAAAACACCAAATAAGTAATTATAAAATTATTAAAGATTTTAACTTTGAGGATTCTGGCCTGATTTCTCACCCCATGCTCTTAACCAGTATTCTCTGCTTCCTTTGTACTAAAAGCAAAACAAAAACTTCATAACTATGCACATATTTCTAAACATACTTCTCATCCTAAGCAATTTAATTGAGACAAAATGTGTTAATTAGAAGGTGGATCTGATTCTTATAAAGACAACATATTTTTGAGCCAAGAGTAGGGAACAAAGTAGTTCATTATACTGGACAATACAGATTTGGGTAAACAGGAAGACATGGATAAAAAATAATAAAGAGCGTTCTGTGTGATTCAAGAGCTGATTCTAAAGGCAAGTCATAAATTATGTAATATGCTAACAAAGGCACATACTATAGTAACAATATAGCTTTCTAAGGTGACTCTTTTAAAAGCATACATATCCAAATTTATGCATGCTATTATTTGTCATTATTTTATAGAAGCAATAAAGCAACAAACACTCAGGATTTAGGATATTTATATATATATATATACATAAACATACATACATATACATAAAATGCATATATTTACATATACGTATTACTAAGATGCTATTTTAGTGGCTTTTACCAAAACAAAAGGATTACGAGGTTAAAATAATAATATAAAGTGCTTACCAGAGGAGGTTTTATTTTTCAATTTTTAAATATTTTTATTTAAGTATAGTTGACAAACCACATTACATTAGTTTCAGGTATACAACTTAGTGATTTGACAAGTTTATACATTATTCACCACAAGTAGACCCATCTGTCCCATTACATCACTATTAAAATATCATTGACTATATTCCTTATATTCTGCTTCTTATTCCCCTGACTTACTCATTCTGTAACTGGAAACCAATATCTCCCTCTCCCTTTCACCCCTTTTGCCCAAGGCCCCAAACACCCCTCCCCTTATGGTATCATCAGTTTGTTCTCTGTAAAAATTGTTCTAGTTTTCCTTTTTATTTTTTTTTTTCTGATTACTTTTAGGAGTGGAGTCATATGGTATTTGTCTTTCGGACTTATTTCACTTAGCATAATACCCTCTAGGTCCATCCATGTTGTCTCAAATAGCATCATGTCCTTTTTTATTGCTGCATAATATTCCATTGTGTATATATACCACATTTTCTTTTTTTTTTAATATATGAAATTTATTGTCAAATTGGTTTCCATATAACACCCAGTGCTCATCCCAAAAGGTGCCCTCCTCAATACCCATCACCCACCCTCCCCTCTCTCCCACCCCCTCATCAACCCTCAGTTTGTTCTCAGTTTTTAAGAGTCTCTTATGCTTTGGCTCTCTCCCACTCTAACCTCTTTTTTTTTTTTCCTTCCCCTCCCCCATGGGTTTCTGTTAAGTTTCTCAGGATCCACATAAGAGTGAAAACATATGGTATCTGTCTTTCTCTGTATGGCTTATTTCACTTAGCATCACACTCTCCAGTTCCATCCACGTTGCTACAAAGGGCCATATTTCATTCTTTCTCATTGCCACGTAGTACTCCATTGTTTATATAAACCACAATTTCTTAATCCATTCATCAGTTGATGGACATTTATGCTCTTTCCATAATTTGGCTATTGTTGAGAGTGCTGCTCTAAACATTGGGGTACAAGTGCCCCTGTGCATCAGTACTCCTGTATCCCTTGGGTCAATTCCTAGCAGTGCTATTGCTGGGTCACAGGGTAGGTCTATTTTTAATTTTCTGAGGAACCTCCACACTGTTTTCCAGAGCAGCTGGACCAGTTTGCATTCCCACAGTTTGGGTTTGGGTTCCCGTTTCTCCACATCCTCGCCAGCATCTATAGTCTCCTGATTTGTTCACTTTGGCCACTCTGACTGGCGTGAGGTATCTGAGTGTGGTTTTGATTTGTATTTCCCTGATGAGGAACGATGTTGAGCATCTTTTCATGTGCCTGTTGGCCATCCGGATGTCTTCTTTAGAGAAGTGTCTATTCATGTTTTCTGCCCATTTCTTCACTGGATTATTTGTTTTTCGGGTGTGGAGTTTGGTGAGCTCTTTGTAGATTTTGGATACTAGCCCTTTGTCCAATATGTCATTTGCAAATATCTTTTCCCATTCCGTTGGTTGCCTTTTAGTTTTGTTGGTTGTTTCCTTTGCTGTGCAGAAGCTTTTTATCTTCATAAGGTCCCAATAGTTCATTTTTGCTTTTAATTCCCTTGCCTTTGGGGATGTGTCAAGTAAGAAATTGCTACGGCTGAGGTCAGAGAGGTCTTTTCCTGCTTTCTCCTCTAAGGTTTTGATGGTTTCCTGTCTCACATTCAGGTCCTTTATCCATTTTGAGTTTATTTTTGTGAATGGTGTGAGAAAGTGGTCTAGTTTCATCCTTCTGCATGTTGCTGTCCAGTTCTCCCAGCACCATTTGTTAAAGAGACTGTCTTTTTTCCATTGGATGTTCTTTCCTGCTTTGTCAAAGATGAGTTGGCCATACGTTTGTGGGTCTAGTTCTGGGGTTTCTATTCTATTTCATTGGTCTATGTGTCTGTTTTTGTGCCAATACCATGCTGTCTTGATGATTACAGCTTTGTAGTAGAGGCTAAAGTCTGAGATTGTGATGCCTCCTGCTTTGGTCTTCTTCTTCAAAATTACTTTGGCTATTCGGGGCCTTTTGTGGTTCCATATGAATTTTAGGATTGCTTGTTCTAGTTTCGAGAAGAATGCTGGTGCAATTTTGATTGGGATTGCATTGAATGTGTACATAGCTTTGGGTAGTATTGACATTTTAACAATATTTATTCTTCCAACCCATGAAAACGGAATGTTTTTCCATTTCTCTCTATCTTCTTCAATTACCTTCATAAGCTTTCTATACTTTTCAGCATACAGATCTTTTACATCTTTGGTTACATTTATTCCTAGGTATTTTATGCTTCTTGGTGCAATTGTGAATGGGATCATTTTCTTTATTTGTCTTTCTGTTGCTTCATTGTTAGTGTATAAGAATGCAACTGATTTCTGTACATTGATTTTGTATCCTGCAACTTTGCTGAATTCATGTATCAGTTCTAGCAGACTTTTGGTGGAGTCTATCAGGTTTTCCATGTATAATATCATGTCATCTGCAAAAAGCGAAAGCTTGACTTCATCTTTGCCAATTTTGATGCCTTTGATTTCCTTTTGTTGTCTGATTGCTGATGCTAGAACTTCCAACACTATGTTAAATAACAGCGGTGAGAGTGGACAACCCTGTCGTGTTCCTGATCTCAGGGAAAAAGCTCTCAGTTTTTCCCCATTGAGGATGATGTTTCCTGTGGGCTTTTCATAAGTGGCTTTTATGATCTTTAAGTATGTTCCTTCTATCCCGACTTTCTCAAGCGTTTTTATTAAGAAAGGGTGCTGAATTTTGTCAAATGCTTTTTCTGCATCGATTGACAGGATCATATGGTTCTTATCTTTTCTTTTATTAATGTAGTGTATCACGTTGATTGATTTGCAAATATTGAACCAGCCCTGCAGCCCAGGAATGAATCCCACTTGATCATGGTGAATAATTCTTTTTATATGCTGTCGAATTCGATTTGCTAGTATCTTATTGAGAATTTTTGCATCCATATTCATCGGGGATATTGGCCTGTAGTTCTCTTTTTTTACTGGGTCTCTGTCTGGTTTAGGAATCAAAGTAATACTGGCTTCATAGAATGAGTCTGGAAGTTTTCCTTCCCTTTCTATTTTTTGGAATAGCTTGAGAAGGATAGGTATTATCTCTGCTTTAAACGTCTGGTAGAACTCCCCTGGGAAGCCATCTGGTCCTGGACTCTTATTTGTTGGGAGATTTTTGATGACTGATTCAATTTCTTCACTGGTTATGGGTCTGTTCAAGCTTTCTATTTCCTCCTGATTGAGTTTTGGAAGTGTGTGGGTGTTTAGGAATTTGTCCATTTCTTCCAGGTTGTCCAGTTTGTTGGCATATAATTTTTCATAGTATTCCCTGATAATTGCTTGTATCTCTGAGGGATTGGTTGTAATAATTCCATTGTCATTCATGATTTTATCTATTTGGGTCATCTCCCTTTTCTTTTTGAGAAGCCTGGCTAGAGGTTTGTCAATTTTGTTTATTTTTTCAAAAAACCAACTCTTGGTTTCGTTGATCTGCTCTACAGTTTTTTTAGATTCTATATTGTTTATTACTGCTCTGATCTTTATTATTTCTCTTCTTCTGCTGGGTTTAGGCTGTCTTTGCTGTTCTGCTTCTATTTCCTTTAGGTGTGCTGTTAGATTTTGTATTTGGGATTTTTCTTGTTTCTTGAGATAGGCCTGGATTGCAATGTATTTTCCTCTCAGGACTGCCTTCGCTGCGTCCCAAAGCGTTTGGATTGTTGTATTTTCATTTTCGTTTGTTTCCATATATTTTTTAATTTCTTCTCTAATTGCTTGGTTGACCCATTCATTCTGTAGTAGGGTGTTCTTCAACCCCTATGCTTTTGGAGGTTTTCCAGACTTTTTCCTGTGGTTGATTTCAAGCTTCATAGCATTGTGGTCTGAAAGTATGCATGGTATGATCTCAATTCTTGTAAACTTATGAAGGGCTGTTTTGTGACCCAGTATGTGATCTATCTTGGAGAATGTTCCATGTGCACTCGAGAAGAAAGTACATTCTGTTGCTTTGGGATGCAGAGTTCTAAATACATCTGTCAAGTCCATCTGATCCAATGTATCATTCAGGGCCCTTGTTTCTTTATTGACCGTGTGTCTAGATGATCTATCCATTTCTGTAAGTGGAGTGTTAAAGTCCCCTGCAATTACCACATTCTTATCAATAAGGTTGCTTATGTTTATGATTAATTGTTTTATATATTTGGGGGCTCCTGTATTCGGTGCATAGACATTTATAATTGTTAGCTCTTCCTGATGGATAGACCCTGTGATTATTATATAATGCCCTTCTTCATCTCTTGTTACAGCCTTTACTTTAAAGTCTAGTTTGTCTGATATAAGTATGGCTACTCCAGCTTTCTTTTGGCTTCCAGTAGCATGATAAATAGTTCTCCATCCCCTCACTCTCAATCTGAAGGTGTCCTCAGGTCTAAAATGAGTCTCTTGTAGACAGCAAATAGATGGGTCTTGGTTTTTTATCCATTCTGATGCCCTGTATCTTTTGGTTGGCGCATTTAGTCCATTTACATTCAGTATTATAGAAAGATATGGGTTTAAAGTCATTGTGATGTACGTAGGTTTCATGCTTGTAGTGATGTCTCTGGTACTTTGTCTCACAGGGTCCTCCTTAGGATCTCTTGTAGGGCTGGTTTAGTGGTGACAAATTCCTTCAGTTTTTGTTTGTTTGGGAAGACCTTTATCTCTCCTTCTATTCTAAATGTCAGACTTGCTGGATAAAGGATTCTCGGCTGCATATTTTTTTCTGTTCCTCACATTGAAGATTTCCTGCCATTCCTTTCTGGCCTGGCAAGTTTCAGTAGAGAGATCAGTCACGAGTCTTATAGGTCTCCCTTTATATGTTAGAGCACGTTTATCCCTAGCTGCTTTCAGAATTTTCTCTTTATCCTTGTATTTTGCCAGTTTCACTATGATATGTTGTGCAGAAGATCGATTCAAGTTACGTCTGAAGGGAGTTCTCTGTGCCTCTTGGATTTCAATGCCCTTTTCCTTCCCCACATCAGGGAAGTTCTCAGCTATAATTTCTTCAAGTACCCCTTCAGCACCTTTCCCTCTCTCTTCCTCCTCTGGAATACCAATTATACGTAGATTATTTCTCTTTGGTTCATCACTTAGTTCTCTAATTTCCCCTCATACTCCTGGATTTTTTTATCTCTCTTTTCTCAGCTTCTTCCTTTTCCATAATTTTATCTTCTAGTTCACCTATTCTCTCCTCTGCCTCTTCAATCCGAGCCGTGGTCGTCTCCATTTTATTTTGCAGCTCATTAATAGCATGTTTTAGCTCCTCCTGGCTGTTCCTTAGTCCCTTGATCTCTGTAGCAATAGATTCTCTGCTGTCCTTTATACTGTTTTCAAGCCCAGCGATTAATTTTATGACTATTAATCTCAATTCACTGTCTGTTATATTGTTTAAGTCGTTTTGTGATCAGTTCGTTAGCTGTCGTTATTTCCTGGAGGTTTTTTTGAGAGGAATTCTTCCGTTTCGTCATTTTGGATAGTCCCTGAAGTGGTGCGGAACTGCAGGGCACTTCCCCTGTGCTGTCATGAATAACTTGCTTTGGTGGGCGGGGCCGCAGTCAGATCTGATGTCTCCCCCCAGTCCACCGCTGGGGCCACAGTCAGACTGGTGTGTGCCTTCTCTTTCCCTCTCCTAGGGGCGGGATTCACTGTGGGGTTGTGTGGCCCATCTGGGCTACTTGCACACTGCCAGGCTTGTGGTGCTGGGGATCTGGCATATTAGCTGGGGTGGATCGGCAAGGTGCACAGGGGCGGGAGGGGCAGGCTCAGCTCGCTTTTCCTTCAGAGATCCGCTTCAGGAGGGGCCCTGTGGCACCTGGAGGGAGTCAGACCTGCCGGAGGGATCCACAGAAGCACAGCGTTGGGTGTTTGTGTGGTGCAAGCAAGTTCCCTGGCAGGAACTGGTTCCCTTTGGGATTTTGGCTGGGGGATGGGCGAGGGAGATGGCGCTGGTGAGCGCCTTTATTCCCTGCCAAGCTGTGCTCTGTTGTCCGGCGCTCAACAACTCTCCCTCCCGTTGTACTCCAGCCCTCCCATTCTCCGAGCAGAGCTGTTAGCTTATAACCTTACAGATATTAAGTCCCGCTTGCTGTCCGAACACACTCCTTCTGGCCCCTCTGCTTTTGCAAGCCAGACTCGGGGTCTCTGCTTGGCTGGCAGGCTGCCCCTCTGCCCCGGCTCCTTCCCACCAGTCCATGCAGTACGCACCACCTCTCTGCCCTTCCTACCCTCTTCTGTGGGTCTCTCCTCTGTGGTTGGCTCCAGAGACTCCGTTCTGGTAGTCTTCTGGCAATTTTCTGGGTTATTTAGGCAGGTGTAGGTGGAATCTAAGTGATCCGCAGGACACAGTGAGCCCAGCGTCCTCCTACGCTGCCATCTTCCCTAGGTCCCCCACACTTTCTTTATCCATCCGTCTATTGATGGTTACTAGTTTTCTTCTATGTCTTGGCTATTATAAATAATGATTCAATAAACATAGAGCTGCATTTATCTTTTTGAGTTAGTGTTTTCATTTTCTCTGGGTAAATACCCAATAATGGAATTATTGGATAATATGATATTTCTATTTTAAATTTTTTGGGGAAACTTTGTACTGTTGTACACAGTGGCCACACCAACTTATTTTCCCACCAAGAGCACTTGAGGGTTCATTTTTCTCACATCCTCACAAGCACTTTTGCTTCTAGTCTTCTTCTTTTTTTTAAATTTTTAATGTTTATTTTTAAGAGAGAGCACAGAGTGCAAGCAGGGGAGGGCAGGGAGAGAGCAGACACAGAATCTGAAGCAGGCTCCAAGCTCTGAGCTGTCAGCACAGAGCCCGATGTGGGGCTCAAATTCACTAACCATGAGATCATGACCTGAGCCGAAGTTGGATGCCTAACCAACTGAGCCACCCAGGCGCCCTTTGTTTCTAGTCTTCTTGACTTTAGACATTCTAACAGGTGTGAGGTGATTTGTCATTGTGGTTTTGATTTCCATTTCCCTGATGATTAGTGGAGTTGAGCATCTTTTCATGTATCTGTTGGCCATCTGTATGTCTTTTTTTGGAAAAACTGTCTATTCAGGTCTTCTGCCCATTTTTAAATTGGAGCATTTGTATTTTTTCATGTTGAGTTGTACAAGTTCTTTATGTATTTTGGATTTTAACCCCTTATTGGATAAATCATTTGTACATTTCTTCTCCTATTCAGTAGCTTGTCTTTTTGTTTTGTTGATGGTTTACTTCGCTGATCAAAAGTTTCTGTTTTTGTTTTCTTTTGATGTAGTCCCAATAGTTCATTTTTGCTTTTGTTTCCCTTGCCTCTGGAGACATACCTAGAAAAATGTCGCTATGGCTGATGCCAGAGAAATTACAGCCTGTGCTCCCTTCTGGGATTTTTATGATCTCAGGTCTCATGTTTAGGTCTTTAATGCATTTTGAGTTTATTTTCATGTACAGTGTTAGAAAGTAGTCCAGTGTCTTTCTTTTACATGTAGCCGCCCAGTTTTCCCAACACCATTTTTTGAAAAGATTATCTTTTCCCTATTGTATATTCTTGCCTTCTTTGTCATAGATCAATTGACCATATAAATGTTGTTTTATTTCTAGGATCTCTATTCTGTTCTATTGATCTATGTGTCTCTTTTTGTGCCAGTACCATAGTGATTTTTTTTTTAATATAGCATTGTAGTTTATCTTGAAATCTGGATTATGATACCTCCAGTATTAGTTTTCTTTCTCAGAATTGCTTTGGCTATTCAGGGTCTTCTGTGGTTCCATTCAAATTTCCATTTTATGTGTTTTAGTTTTGTGGAAAATGCTGTTGATATTTTTTCAGGGATTGCATTGAATAAGTAGATTCCTTTGAGTAATATGGACATTTTGGCAACACTAATTCTTCTAATCCATGAGCATGGGATATCTTTCAATTTATTGTGTCATCTTCATTTTCTTTCATCTATGTTTTATAGTCATCAGAGTTCAAGTCTTTCACCTCTTTGGTTAAGTTTATTCCTAGGTATTTTTAAAATTTTTGATGCAGTTTTAAATGTTTTTTTTTTAATTTCTCTTTCTGCAATTTTGTTGTTAGTGTACAGAAATGCTACCTACTGATTTATGATTATTATTTCTGTATTCTGCCACTTTGTTGCATTTGTTTTTTACTTCTAATAGTTTTTTGGTGGAGTCTTTAGGATTTTTTATGTATAGTATTATGTTATCTACAAATAGTAAGAGTTAAACTTCTTTATTACCAATATTGATGCCTCTTATTTCTTTTTCTTGCCTGATTGCTGTGGCTAGGATTTCCAGTAGTAGGTTGAATTAAAGTGGTGAGACTGGACATCCTTGTCTTGTTCCAGACGTTAGAAGGAAAGCTCTCAGTTGTTCATCCTTGAGGATGATTTTAGCTGTGTTATTTCATAAATGGCCTTTATTATGTTGAGGTATGTTCCTTCTCAGGTTACCTGAGTTACTCAGGTTACTGTAGTAATTGATTTGTGAATATTGAACCATCTTTGCATCCTGGAGCAAAGCTGGTAATTGATCTTTTTAATGTATTGTTGTATGAGGTTTGCTAATATTTTGTTGAGAATTTTTGCATCTATGTTCATCAGAGATATTGGCCTGAAGTTTTCTGTTTTGTGGAGTCTTTGTCTGGTTTTGTTATCAGGTTAATGCTGACCTTGTACAATGCATTTGGAAGCTTTCCTTCCTCTTCTATTTTTTGAGAATACATATTATCTCTTCTTTAGATGTCTGATAGAATTCACCTGTGAATCCATCTCGTCATGGACTTTTATTTTTTGGTAGTTTTTGATTACAATTCAATTCACTTACCTGTAATCAGTCTGTTAATATTTTCTATTCCTTTCTGGTTCAGTTTTGGAATATTGTATGTATCCAGTAATGTATCCATTTCTTCTAGGTTGTCCAGTTTGTTGGCATGTAATTTTTCAGAGCATTCACTTATAATCTTTTGTATTTCTCTGGTATCAGCTGTAACTTCTCCTCTCCCATTCATGGTTTTATTTGGGTCTTTTCTCTTTTTTTCTTGATGTCTGGCTAAGAATTTGCCCATTTTGTTTATCTTTTCAAAGAACTAAATTGGTTTCATTGATATTTTCTATTTTTTGTTTTAGTCTCTACATCATTTATTTCTGCTCTGAATCCTATTATTTCCTTTCTTCTACTCACCTTGGGTTTTGTTTGTTCTTATTTAGGTGTCAGGATAGTTTGTTAATTTGAATTTTTTCTTATTTCTTGACATAGCCCCATATTTCTATATAATTTTCTCTTAGAACTGGTTTGGCTATGTTTCAGAGATGTGGGGTTGTTGTGTTTTCATTTTCATTTCTCTCCATGTATTTTTTAATTTGATTGTTTCATTGTTCAGTGTCATGTTGTCTAGCCTGCCACATTTATGTTTTTTCCAGTTTTTTTCTTGTGATTTATTTCTAGTTTTATACTGTTGTGGTTGGAAAAAATTCATGATACGATTTCAAGCTTCTTAAATGTATTGAGGTTTGTTTTATGACATAATATGTGATCTATTCTGGAGAATGTACCAAGTATCCTTGAAAAGAATGGGTATTCTGTTGGTTTTGGATGGAATGTTTTGTATATATCTGCTATGTCCATCTGGTCCAATGTCTCATTCAAAAGCATTGTTTCTTTATTGATTCTCTGTCTGGATGATCTATCCATTGATGTAAGTGGAGTGCTAACATTCCTTATTATTATTTTACTACCACCAATTTCTCTCTTTATATGCATTAATATCTGTTTTATGTATTAAAGTGCTCCAGTTTTGGGTGGATATTTACAATTGTTATATCCTCTTATTGGTTTCATCCCTTTATCATTATGTAATGTCATTCTTTGTCTCTTATTACAGTTTTTGTTTTAAAGTTTATTTCATCTCATTAAGTATTGCTACCGCAGCTTTTTTTCCCCTTCTTTTTGCATAGTGAATGTGTTTCCATCCCTTCCTTTTCAGTCTGTATGCCTCTTTAGGTCTAAGATGAGTCTTTTGTAGGCAGCATATAAATAGGTTTTGTTCTTTTATCCATTCTGCCACTCTATATCACTTGACTGGAGCATTTAGGCCATTTACATTTAAAGTAATTATTGATAGGGACATACTTATTGCCATTTTAAAATTTGTTTTCTGGTCATTTTTGTTATTCTGCTTTGTTCCTTTCTTTTTCTCCTGCTTATTTTCTTTGTGATCAAGGAATATCTAAAGTGTTTTTGTTTGGCTTTCTTTCTGATTAATTTTTGTATATCTGTCATAGGTTTTGGATTTGTGGTAACCATTATGTTTATATATAATATCCTCAGTAAATAGTAGTTGATATTAATTTGATGGTCATTTAGGTTAATACACATTCTAAATTTAAAAAAGAAAAACAGAAAAAGAATAAATCTTTCTTTTTTTCTCCTTCTCTTCCCTTTTTACTCCTTTCTCAACATTTTATGTATACTTTATCATATTTTACATCTTTTCATTCATACTTTTCTTATGTCTAATTATGATCATTTTTTTTTCACTTAAAAAAAGTCCCTTTAACATTTCTTGTAAGACTGGCTTAGTGGTGATAAACTTCTTTATATTTTGTTTGTCTGGGAAACTATCTCTCCTTCAAATCTGAATGATAACTTTGCTGAGTAGAGTACTCTTGGTTGTAGCTTTTTTTTTCTTTTAGCATTTTGAATGTATCATGCCACTCCTTTCAGCTTGCAAAACTTCTGCTAAAAAATCAGCTTATAGCTTTATTGATTTTCCCTTGTAGGTAAATTTTAGTTTCCTAATTTCTGCTTTTAAGATTCTTTTTTTATCTTTAATCTTTGACATGTTAATTATTATGTGCTGTGGTGTGGATCTCCTTGAGTTCATCTTCTTTGGAACTCTGTCTGCTTCTTGGACATGGATGTTTATTTCCTTCCTTAGATTAGCAAAGTTTTTAGTCATTATTTCTTCAGGTAAGTCTTCTACACCTTTCTCTTTTATTCTCTGGGACTTTTATAATGCAAATATTTGTTTGTTTGATGTTATCCAAAGGATCTCTTAATCTATCCTCATATTTTAAAAACTTTTCTCTTTTTGCTAGTCAGCTTGTGTACATTCCATTACTCTTTCAGATCATTGATGCAGATCATCTGCATCCTCTAATCTGTTGATTTCTTCTAGTGCGTTTTTTTTTTTTAATTTCAGTTATTGTATTCTTCTTGTATGGTATTGTGTTCTAATTGGTTCTTCTTAATATTTTCTATCTTTTTTGAAGATCTCACTGAGCCTTCCACTTTTTTCTCAAGCTCAGTATCTTTGCAATCATATTTTAAATTCTTTATCAGGCCTATTACTTATCTCTGTTTCACTTCTTTTTCTGAAATTTTTTTCTCTTTCTTTTGGAGCATATTCTCTGTCTCCTCCTTTTGTTTAGCTTTCTGTATTTGGTTCTATGAACTAGGCAAAATGGCAACTTATCCTACACTTGAAGGAGTGGTCTTGTGTATGATGTCCCCCATGCAGATTTTGTGTCCTTGGTGACTTGTTGGCTGGCTAGAGCTGTGGTTGTATATGCTAGTTTCTCTTTTAAACCATGGCTTTTTACAGAAAGAATAAAAATAATAATAAAGAAAAAAGAAAGTAGTAAAATATAAAAGGAAAAGAAAAAACTAAAAAAGAAAAATATAAGAAAGAAAAAGAGAATAAGAAAGAAAAGAAAAAAACCCCAATCAATCAATCAATAACAAAGCAAGACAAGATTAATTTTTTAAGTAAAAAATAAAACTATATTAGAAAGTAAAATTTTTTTAGAAAACCAACACAAAACTGAGGCTTGTTTTCTGTGTCTCAGCACAACAGGGCAGCTTATGTGGGCTTCAGCGCCTTGGACTTGCTGAGGTCGCAAGGTCCCTGTGACGACTGGACCCACCAGTTTGGCATCTGGATCAACCCCTTACAGCATGGGGACCCTTCAATTATGGAGTCCAGCCCCACCCTTTCAGGTTCCAGACTCAGCTCTGGTCTGGGCTTTCAAGCAGGCGTGGAAGAGAACATTCCCACAGTTCCTAGGCTCTCTTAAACCACTGCATCCTAGTAATAGTAGGGCTGGTGTGGGCTTGCCTATCCTGGACTCACTGAGGTCACAAGCTGTCTGTGATGATCTGGCCTGCCAGTTATGGCGTGGGGATCCACGAATTATGGCATCCAGACCCACCTCCAATCTGGGCTTTTAAAGTGGAGGGGGAAAAAGTGTTCCCACAGTTCCTCGGCCCTTTTAAATTTCTGCTTCTTTTTCTGTGTCCCAGTGCATCTAGGGCTTGTATGGGCTTATGGACCCTGGGTTTGCTGAAATCACAAGCCCACAGAGACAATCAGCCCACAGTGTCTGGACTCTGCTCCAGTACAGGCTTCCAAGGTGAGTTGGGATCATAAACCTTGTTGCTCTCCAGTCCCTCTGACCTGGAGAGCTTTCCTACAGCTCATGCACCACTTGGCAGAATTTCTAGCATTGTCTCTTTTATATGCTAGTTGCTCTTTTAAGACATGACACCTCTTCTGTGCCCTAGGACAAAAATATCTGTTCCCAATCCTTCAGTACTATCCCTCCCATGCCATTTGCAACATTGGGGGTGAGGTTTCCCTTTATTACCATGTCTCCTCTCTATTACTGTTCTCTTCCCATTCTATCTTTGGTGGTTCAGTAGCTGTCCAATCAGTCCTCAGCTCTTCAGGAGGAATTGTTCTAATAATAGGTATAATTTGGTGTGTTCCTGGAGGAGGGGAGTTCAGAGTCTTCCTACGTCACTCTCTTGAATCAGAACTCTATTTCTTTATAGTCATAAATTGTACACATCATTTGTGCCATTATAGATTTGGGGGTTGTAAGATTAGATTTATTTTGATAAGAATGATAAAAATGGAAGATACATTTATATAAACTAACTACCTTACTAAGTGGCCAGGTGAATGCAAAAATAAAAGGAAGTAAGTTCGTAAGAGACTTTCAAAAATAACCACCTAATTAGGGAAAAAACTCGAGTTTAAAACCATCAACAAATCTAGAGCATTTGCACAAACAGGATAATGATTTATCTTTCAGGAAGTGATTTGACATCATTTATGAAAAATGTCATTACCTAAATTGGCAGACAATTAGATGAGAGAAACCAATTTTAGTGGAAAGAAAATGGACATGGTTTGTTTAAATATGGTTGACCTAATGGGTTGCTAACAAATCCATATACCAAAGGTTTTCTACTAATTAAAATTTTAATAAAGTTAATCAAATAAAATGTATGACATTTGGAAGTCATCTTTCAAAATTGCTTCAAAAATGTTTAGTTACTAATAGAAACTTTCCTAATTGCACAAATATGTGTCCCTTTGAGGGGAGGCATTAGAAGCATTTCCCTCTTCCATTAGCTCAAAAGGATGGCTGTGAGAACATCTTGATTCTTTTAAGACAGTCTAGCTAATAGACTGTAGTAACAAATAGATTACTTAACTTGAAAGAGAATACATATATTCAAGGGCAAGAATAAGCAAAAAATATCCTTTCAAAAGCAAAGATGAGATTCAAAATAATAAGGTGAGGATTTTTAATGGAATAGTTCAAATAATATTCTTTTCATCTTTGATGCTTACTTTAAATTTATCTCTATCCAAAACCTATAGTACTTTTGCATTAACATTCAGGAAGAATTTTTCTGCTGAATACATTTATATAAACTAACTGTGCATTGGATCATTATGGCTGATGTACTACTTGTTCTAAGTTTGTACCCTTAAACCATTCTCAGGAAGAATTTAACTTAGTGTAATACCATGCCCAAATACTCGATATAATGTAAAATCTTTTTATAATTCAATCTTTTTAATATAATTGATATAATGTAAAAAATATTGTCTCTAATTCAATCTTTTTAATATAATTGAGAGAGACTTCACTGGATTACAATCTCTTTTTTACTTTTAGATTTTAAAATTCATTTCTTGATTTAGTGAAAAAAAGTTGGTCTCAGTCACAACACTTCAGAAATTCAAATTATTTTTAAAAGAATGTATAGCAATGTATAAATGTATAAGAATGCCTAAGTCCTAAAAGGTAGCAAGATGACAATCTCTTTTTTTCTAATTCCCATTTAATTTGTCCTCTTGAGTTGATTTCACATAGGAGCTCAGGGATAAGGGTAATAGAAACACCACTTTATAGACTAAAGCATCACTATTCTTAATAGAAGCCAAGAATCCATTTACTTAGCACCAATAATTGGGCCTCTGGTACTCTTAAGTTCCTGGTTTAGAGCGTTTGACTTTCATAAACAGAATCAGCGTGTTACATGATGGCTTTAGTACTCTGTCAAAGCCTCTCTAATTGCAACTTGGTTCAGTAGACTTGAGCATCTCGACACAAAATTGAAAGGGATAAAAGGATTTTTAAGGGTTGCTATAGACAAGGTAGAAATGAAAACACCCTTTGTCTTAGCTATTTTCCCTGAGGTAAGGATATTTGTCTGGCCCAGATGTTCCTTTCTCAAGCTAAATATGGCTGGGGACACATGGGATGTCAATGGTGTTCTTAGATTATGATGTGGATATCACAAGGGAATCGCAGAAGAGGTCCAGTTAGTTGTTGAAGCATTGTCTACATAGACACACTTTGCTTCACAGAAACCCACTATTCCCACAGTTAGGGGGTGCCACTCCTACACACATACATTTGTCCATCAGAAACAGGCCTTTTTATAAATAGTTCCATTTTCCCAAGGTAATTCCATCAGAAGTAGAAACTTGCCCCTCATTGGTTCACTCAAGTCCCTGTAAGTGGAAAATTATTATCACTACTATATTATCTTACTTGAAGGATCAAAACATTTGCCAACCAGATGTTCTTATTCATATTTGAATAAAATACACTTGATGTTTAAACTTGAAATATTCAATATTGGTTTTACTTCCATTTTTCCAAGGGTAGGTAATAATACCAATATTCTGTGGGGATTTCCCCATACTCACAGGCCACTACCTTCTTACCCTTTCTCTTCATCTCATCAAAATGAAGTCATCACAATAAGAATTTTTAAGATTTTTTTTATGGCACACATGTTCGGATATGGGAAATGTATTACAGTCAGAACTAACCATATTTCTTACCTGCTGCCAAAATGTTTCTTAAAACTCTTGACTGCTTTTTTTGGAGTATTTTCCTTCAATTTTGTTTGTGAAACCCTAACAAAAATTGTGAATTATTAACAGATATAACAAGATCTCCATATATGGCACGTATCTGTGTGTGTATATGTGTGTGTGTGTGTGTGTGTGTGTGATATCTGTGTATTGTGTATAATTATATTTTATACACGTATATATTATATATAGACACACATACATATGTTTAATTTCCACCTGCCATGGCATGATTCTCCTACCTTCACTTCTCTGGAAGGAGCTGCTTCTTCTAATTCTTTAATTGAAGAAAACCTAAGTTAATCTCTTTATTGGCACAGCAGTAACTTTTTCATGTAGCCAATACCAGCATTTATTGAACACTCAGTGCTTCTCAAGAATTATATAATGGTTTACTCCACCCCATGAGGTAACCTTTATTACATAAATGGACTTTATAGATGATAACTTTGAGAAAATTGTTCAGTTACACAATATTAAGAAATTCAAACTCCTATTTTTCTGACACCAAATGGATGCTTATAAAAACTATAAAATGTGACTGACTTCCAATGGGTACCTCAGAGCTAATTTTACATGGCAAACCAGGCAGTCGCTTTCACAATATGATCATAGGTAATAGGTCCCCTGTGCTAAAATATCTCCCCTGTCTACAGTTGTACCTCAAATCCCACCATATGCAAATACCCCTTAGAAGCAATGTATTCAAGTACTTCTGTGAATGTACTCTCTGTTCTCACCTCTTTTTTATTCTTATCTCAGATGAATAAATATTCCTTCTTCCTCCCTAGATGACACTCACACCTGCACTTTTGCAACCATCATTTCCAGCTTCCTGTAAGACAGCAGTTCTCAGACTGTATTGTATGGAGCCTCTTGGCACGGGTGGTGCAAAGAAGACAAAGCCCGGATGCAACCACCCCGCTTCACCCAGAGCAATTCTGTTTAACGCTTTCAAATTAGTATAATAAAAGAAAGATTTTGGATTGAGGCAGATTTCTTTCTTTCACAGTAGTAATGAGGGATTTTATTAGACCCTCTTCTATAAATCTTGGCTTAAACTCTTTCGATCTCTAGATATTTCTTAAAAATTCAATCTCTTAATTCTCATAAGTGTATAAGAAAGGATTGTGCTCCATGTTTTCAAAGAGTTTACAATATAATTAAAATCTACATAGACAGTTTCCATTAATGTGATAGGAATTATAATGAATTTATTACAGAGAACGTAGATATTGAAGCTTCTGTCTGTGGAGCTGATCAGAGGAAACCTCACAAAGTGGATTTCACTAACATTCTCAACTGTAGACACTAAAAACAGCAATTATTAACAGAACTCCTACAAGTTCCCGCAATAAGGGAGTAAAAGAAGCGGATCAGACAGACAATATCACTGGTAGCATGCAGCCACTCAGCAGGGAACACACAGGTTCTTCTATTTCATACATACGGAGATAAACATAATGTAAGCATTTTCACTTTTATGTGCATATCCGCATAAAACACCCATAAGTTGATGGGTCATTTCTATTTCAAAGGTGGTGATAACTCTGACATAGTCTGTTGACTTTACAAATAAGTACTGATGTTTCTCTCCGCTGAATCCCTTAAGAGAAAGAACTAGAGATTATATTAAAACCATGATGAGGGGCGCCTGGGTGGCGCAGTCGGTTAAGCGTCCGACTTGGGCCAGGTCACGATCTCGCGGTCTGTGAGTTTGAGCCCCGCATCAGGCTCTGGGCTGATGGCTCGGAGCCTGGAGCCTGTTTCCGATTCTGTGTCTCCCTCTCTCTCTGCCCCTCCCCCGTTCATGCTCTGTCTCTCTCTGTCCCAAAAATAAATTAAAAAACGTTGAAAAAAAAAAATTTAAAAAAAAAAAAAACAAAAAAAACCATGATGAGATACTGCTTCATACCTGCCGGAATGGCTAAAATTAACAATACAGAAGACAGGTGTTGGCGAGGATTCGGAAAAGGGGAATCCTCTTACACTGTTGATGGAAATGCAAAGCGGTGCAGCCACTCTGGAGAACAGTATGGAGGTTCCTCAAAAAGTTAAAAGTAGAACTACCCTACGACCCACCAATTGCAGTGATAGGTATTTATCCAAAGGATACAAAAATACATTCAAAGGGGTACATGCACCCCAGTGTTTAAACCAGCATTATCAACAATAGTTAAATTATGGAAAGAGCCCAAGTGTCCATTAACTGATGAATGGATAAAGAAGATGTGGTATATAAAGATTTACAATGGAATGTTACCCAGCTATCAAAAAGAACGAAATCTTGCCATTTACAACTAAGTGGATACAGCTAGAGTGTATCATGCTAAGCGAAATAAGTCAGGCAGAGAAGGACAAATATATGATTTCACTCACACGTGAAATTTCAGAAACAAAACAGGTGAACATATGGGAAGTGGGTTAAGGAGAGAAAGGGAAGCAAACCATAAGGGACTCTTAAGGATAAAGAACAGTGTTGACGGAGGGATGTGGGTGGGGAATGGGCTAATAGGGCGATGGGTATTAAGGAGGGCACTTGTGATGCGCACTGTAAGAGATGAACCACTGAAACCTGAAAATGCACTCTAAGTTAACTAACTAGAATTTAAATAAAACTTTGAAGAGAAAAAAATAAAAAAATTAATAAAACAAAGTCGAATATCCAAATTTCTACTGAGAAAAGTCTAGTCTGTCAGAAAGAATCTGTACTTTACCTTTTAACTCTGTGTACTGTATTGCATTCAGAAACGTTTTTGATGCAACTTTAACCTAGTACACACGGTGAAGCACATGCCTCTCTTGGGATTGTCTGTTTTCTGCTTTGATCTGCATCTGGATCTAGAGGAAAAAATAAAGCAGAAATCATATCGTTTTCATCACACACATGACCTTAGAGGAAGATTCAGGGGCTTCTTGTCTCTAATAGTGCAGGCAGGCATGCTCTGGGCTGATAGTAAGCCTATGGGTTTTGTATTTGTCGGGGTTCTCCAGAGAAACATCCCACTGGTTCTGTTTCTCAAAGAGAAAGAGAGAGACACACAGAGAGATTTATAATAAGGAATTGACAGACACGGGTATGGAGGCTGAGAAGTTCCAGGTCTGCAATTCACAAGCTGGAGAACCAGGAGAGCTAAGAGGATAGTTCCAGTCCAAGTTTGAGTCTGAACGCAGCAGAAAACCAGTGTCCCAGCTTGAAGATGCAGAGAAAGCAAATTCTCCCTTACTCAGCCTCTTATTCTATTCAGACCTTTAAAGTACAGGATGAAGCCCCCCCCCCACCCCAAATTGGGGAGGGCAGTCTCTAGTCTAACAATGCAAATGTTAATCTCATTCGGAAACATCCTTACAGACACATTCAGAATAATGTTTAACCAAATACCTGGGTAACCCATGGCCCGGTCAAGTTGACATAACATCAACCCTCACAGGTTTATCATCATTTAGTTTTTGCTGGGAGGCAATGTGGCCGAGTGGTTATGAGCATATTCTCTGAATTCAGTCTGGGCCAAAAACCCATGCCCCTGATCCATCTACCTTATGAGGTTATTATAAGTATTAAATTAGTAAATATATAAACAACACAGGATAGTTTGCCATTATTATTGAATTATTGCAGATTTTGCAAGAGTCTTGGGGGCATCTCATCTCAATTCCCTACTTTCCAAATTCTTTGTTTTCTTACAGGGATACAAGTATACATTTGGGAGAGAAACAGAGTAGGCAGAAGGTAGTGCAGAAACTTATTATAATTTTGAAGCTAATTAAACTTCAGTGGAAGCCTCAGCCTGTGAGTCACACTTGACCGTAAATATTATCAGACTCCTACAACATGGAAGGCATCTCCAGATGCTGTTGTTCCGATGGTCACTGTAGTGTTAACCTCTGTTAAACTGGTATTTTATGGGCGATAATTCCAGGATAGTCACAGTCTGTTTGAAAGTTGATTGTGAAATAGCCTGAGGGGGACTTTGGCAGTCTTAACTGCTTCATGAAATTTCATAAACACCACCACCTATGCGAAAAAGTAGATGATGGGACTTATATGTAATATAGCCAAATTCTAAATTTGAATTTCTTCCCTAAATTCCTTGACATAATCCAGCATTGTGACCCTCTGTGAATTCTTGATGCTATTTATGGAAAATTTTCACCACCCACCTCTCTGTTTATTTGAGTCATTTTTCAAAACAGGGAGAGTGCGAAGTCTCTATATGTGGACAGGAGAGAAATCCAAGTACTCAAAATTTAAAGTAAACTAAGAATTTCAGTTTTTGCTGGTTAGGCTTTCCAACTGATCAGAGACAACGTGCCAGACGCTATCGTTATTTTTTGCTCATTTTCTCAGTTGGACTTTGAACTCTAAAAATGGGTAAGATTGAGCTCTGCAGCCTGATGTGTTAGGTTTGTAGAGTTCTTCATAGTCTTCAGAGACTTCTGCGCTCGTATTCATTAGGTCATTATCTTCTTACATTTACTGCGTGAGGTGTGTGGGACAGGCGTTATTTTCCAGCTGAAAGAGAAAGAGAGAAGCTAAGTGGCTTGTCCCTGAATCACAGCTTAGTTCACAAGAAGAGAAGCTCCAAAAGGACAGGCGATTTTGTCTGCTTTGTTCACTCATGTATCCCCAGTGCCTGGAACAGCGCGCGGCACCTAGTAGGTGTTAATAACATTTTGTAGGATTAACCAACGAATCTGATTAGGAAAACGGGGAACAGAATTCATTTCTTCAGTTCTACAAACTTTTCTATTGCACCTTTTATACTGGCGAGAGATGTTTTCTGGATTCAACTGTTGTCAGGTTTGTGGAGGCAAGTCCAATGGGCCTTCTCCATGGGGGGGGGGGGGGGGGGTTGGGGAGGACGGGAACCCTCGCCTCACAGTGACAGAGAAAGGAGAGGCGGGCATTTATGGGGAACCCCCATTTCCCTAAGTAGTCAGAGAAGAAGGTCTCTCGGGTGCCTCTGTTCCGAGGGCGCTGGTCTCCCTTTGGCGGCGGAGTGGGAATTCTCTGGAATTCCGGGGCTCGGCAGGCTCTGGGTGGCTGCCACTCCCGCGGTCCCCGCTGGGCGGCGGGCTAGCTGCGGCAGGAGGCGGGGCTGCTGCGTTCTCCCTTCCCGGACACTGAGGCGAGGGCACCACCCTCCCGCCCCCGGGCGGCCGCCGCAAGGTGAGGAGGGGCCGGGGCGGGGCGGTTGGATGGGGAGGTGGGGCCGGCGCGGGGGCGGGGGCGCGGGGAGGCAGGGCCTAGGCGGGGCCACCGAGTGAGGAGGCGGGGCCGGGCCGGGGCCGGGGCGGGGCGGGTGAGCAGGAAGGCGGGGCCCGGGCAGCTAGGCCGATCGCTCTGGCGGCCCGGGCTGCTACGCTGGCAACAACTGCAGCATCCTCCTTCTCTCTTCCGCTTCTTTCTCTTCTCCCCCTCTTGCTCCTCATCCATTACCGGCCTCACACTTTTTTATTTCTTTCCCTTAGAGCACTCTTTCTCCAGGTCCAGCAGTAGTCTCAGAGAGCACCGCGGCAATCTCCCGATTTGCGCCCAGGTGAAAGATCTGTTACCACTCTCGTGCTGTCTAGGGCGTTCTGCACTCCCTCGCCCGGTTTCTCACCGGCAGAGGGAGCCTCCGCGGGGCAAAGGCGGGAGAAGGGTCTCCGTGCTACCGGCCTAGGTGAGCTGAGCTGTCCTGAAGTGTCAGTCCCGGCTTCTCCGCGTGTCCTCCTGGAGCCGGTCGCTGGCTCTGGGCTCCGGAGGAAAGGGGGGTGCGACTTTGTAGATCACCTCGAAGCTCCAGGATTAATGCTACCTTAGATTAGGATGTGCAGCCATGCAAAGATGATAGGAGTGGGATTTCGAGGTGAAGCAAACTTAAGCCGTGAACTGCTTGTTGCGGACTGAGGGGCACTTGTTCACTGGCATATAATATTCCCTGTAAGTGCTCCACAAACAACTTGAAAGATAAAATAAATATTCAGAGTTTTGAAATACAGGAAAAATAAAGGTTGATGGGAGTGGAGTGTGGGGCATGAGGAAATGAGAAGGGATGAATTTTGCCTTTTTCTGAGTTTTAGTCTTTACGCCTGTATTTTTTTTTACCCCCTTTTTAAAATGATGAAAAGGAACATCCATGATTTACCTAATCCTTTTCTCTTTCTTCTTTTTAAAGGTTGTTTCAGGGCTGCTCTGCTGGCTGTCTTCTTTCTCTTTGTCTTCTATTTGGAGATAAAAATTTCAAAAATGTGTGGGAAAGAAGGCAGGAGTGTGGAGGGGTGTGATTGGGGAAAGGAAGGAGTGAAGTGACTCAAATTAGAAAGGACATTTTGAATTGGAACGTTGGTGTTATTCTCCCTGGTTCCACCAGGCTCTGGGATTAGGTCAGCAAATGCAAAACTTTCAGTAGCAAGAAGCACATTTCTCAAGATCGTTGTTTGCCACCAGCTGTGAGCTCTTATTACAGTGCTTCTAGGACATTGACCCCAACAGTGAGGCATACATCCTTGTGTGCACACATAAATATGTAATGTTACAAACAGCAATGCATTTTCTAAAGACAAATCATTTGAGGGCTTGGGGATTGAACTATGCATGACATTTGTAAAGAAAATAAAAGGTATTATCTGGAGGTATGGGGCAAAAAGATCAATGGCTGTTGGTAAGGATGTGTGACATTAAATTCAAATGTACACTAGATTTTTAAAAAATCAGCTACGGGCACCTGGGTGGCTCAGTCGGTTAAGTATTCAACTTCAGCTCAGGTCATGATCTCAAGATCCGTGAGTTCGAGCCCTGCATCGGGCTCTGTGCTGACAGCTCAGAGCCTGGAGCCTGCTTCAGATTCTGTGTCTCTTTCTCTCTCTCTGCCCCTCCCCTGTTCATGCTCTGTCTCAAAAATAAACATTAAAAATTTTTTTTAAATAAAAAATAAAAAGCTAGAATTGAAAATGACTGCAAACCCAACTGTCTAGTTTAAGTTAAGTGATATTACAAGGAGATGATTATATTTGAGAAGAAGAAATCAAGTTTCTGACAGATGAATCTCTTCTATTAAAAATACCAATTTAAATTTATTTCAAAATTTAATTTAGATCTCTCTTTATATATATGCTTTTAATTTTAGAGAAAGAGAGAGAGTGTGGGGGAGAGGGGCAGAGGGAGAGAGAGAGAGAGGAAGAGAGAGAGAATCTCAAGCAGGCTTCATGCTCAGCACAGAGCCTAATACGGGGCTCCATCCCACGACCCTGGGATCATGACCTGAGTCAAAATCAAAAGTGGGACACTCAACCGACTGAGCCACCCAGGTGCCCCCAGATCTCTTTTTTAACACACTTGATGACTTTGTCTCTTGTCCAACAAATATAAATTGTTATATAAGGCGGTTCCCCTTCAAATCCATGCAGGTTCTTGAAAAATGCAATATGTGATAGACATGGGTGTAATAAGCAGGCAGTTCATCAATTCACTGCTCTTGACTCTTCTGGAAGCCGAAGAGTGAGGTTCTGATACAATATCTTTTGTGCGTTCCAGTTCCTCCACGATTTCCAAATCTCACACAGGTACAGATTGGAGACTAGGTAAGCCAGACCATAGCTGAGTCATAGCTGAGTGTCCTGTGACCTTATCTAGGGTCTTGCAAAGACCACTCTATCCAGAATTTATAGCATACACAAAATGGGTAAAAGCAACATCAGCATGAGAAATCTAGAGCACAATGGAACTGAAAGGGAGGTGATAGGGAATTAGATCAGGCAAAGGATGAGTACTGATATAAACAGTCAGTTCCAGGGAACTGTACTAGGCACCAGAGAGATTTATGTGAGAACAACAACGAACTCACATGTCAGAAAGTCTAACAATGGAATGGGAAAGAGATGCATACATATTATGTATGAACAGTTCATTGTGTCTTGTTTCCCATACATGTGAAATGGGAAGAATGGTGATGAAGATGATGGTAATACAAATAATAATAATAGTAATATCTAATTGTTACTGATCATTTTCTACATGGCAGGCATTTTTCTCAGTGTCTTACTTGTATTGAATGTGTATATCACAATTGTTCATTATGGGTTCTGTCCTCAGGATTGTGAGACTTTCAGATTACCTGTTCTCTACCCACTGAGTGTCATTGCATGTCCCTGTCCTGGAATAACCCCAGTCTCACACTCTTCTGTCAACCTAGGGTTGAAAACCAACAACGGAGGAAGGGAACGTCTTCCTCTTGATAAACGGAACCGTGGAAATCGCTACTGAATTTGAGGTATAAAATTCCATTTGTGATGTCAGCTTCCCCTGTCCTATACTGTATTGAACTGGAATTTGATTCCGGGAAGTTTCTCTTTACCCCATTCTTTGCCCTGAAAAATTACAGCATCGTAAAAACAAATTAATAAATTACTTTTATGAAGTGTACATGGTGTTTGCCTACGATTGTATAGCAGTGTTTGAATTGGAGCAAGGTTCGCATGGTGAGACACTGCTCCCTCACATAATTACAGCTTCACAAGTCATCAGGTAATACTTCTAGCAACTTGAGTAGGTGGAGTTGGTATAGTTTAAGCCTCCTTCACAAAATACCCCCAAATTTTAATGCTCCAAAAGGCTGTCAAAAATAAAATGTTGAAGACACTTAGGTTACACTAGTATAATATTTTTAAAATTTTTCTCTTAATGTTTATTCATTTTTGAGAGAGAGAGAGAGAGAGAGAGAGAGCATGAGCAGGGGAGGGGCAAAAAGAGAGGGAGACACAGAATCCGAAGCAGGCTCCAGGCTCCGAGCTGTCAGCACAGAGCACAATGGAGGGCTCGAACCCACAAACCATGAGATCATGACTGAGCCGAAGTCGGACGCTCAACCGACTGAATCGCTGAGGCACCCCTTAAGGGGTATATAAGAGAAATCTGAGCTCATGAAGAAAAATGCAAAATTCCCTATTTCGCTAAGGAAAACTATGTTCATGTATTTTAAAATACATGACCACTGTGTTGGTCCTATCTCAGATTTGTAAGAAAACCTCTATATTTATAAGAAAGCAGAACTGAAATCTTTTGAAAGTAAACATCTAATGAACAAAAATGTAAACATTAAAGTGTGTTTGATTCGTTTTTCAAAATTGCTTCAGAATTTATCAGTTATCTATTACAAACAAACCACTCCAGGTTTAGTAGCATAAAACAATACTTGCATTCTTTGTGTTAGAGCTAAGAATAGCACACAGCGAGAACAAATTGTCTCTGGAGCCTTAGCTGGGGAGACTCAAAAGCCGAGTTCACCTGACAGATGGTGACTGGAAGGAAATGGTGGTGTTTTCACTCACATGTGAGGGTGTTAGTGCCAACTGTATCTTGGATCTCAGGTGGGCTTTCAAATAGAACATTTACCAGTGACCTTCTTCTGTGGTCTCTCTAAATGGCTACTTTGGACTTCCTCACAGTATGCAAATGGTTACTGAGAGCAAGCCTTCTCCAAAAGCAAACTTGGATGCATGACATTTTATGATTGACCCCAGAGATCATATAGCGTTATCTTTCCCCTCTGCTATTGACCAAGGAAGTCACAAAAGTCCAGTAGATTTCAGGTGGTGCCGCATAGACCCAGCCTTTTTATAGGAGGCCATCTTTTGAAAATACAATATATTGTAGTCTTCCCATAGGCTTACAATTCACCTCTCCCTTGTGTGAAGATACACTTATATTTTCCTATGACGTCCTCAAGACTCATCCAATTGTGAGAATGAGAAGCAGCTTTATTTTCATAGCCTTTAAGTGCTGGCTCCTTTAACTTACTCTTTTAGCTCATCTCTCTTCTCTCTCACTTTCTAAGTTAGCAGCTGATAACCAAATGCATTTTCAACACTGCTTGCTAATCTAGCCAGGTCACCATATTCCTCAGGTATATTTTCTATTAGCTGTTATTGCAGAAAATAGTTTTGCTGAAATTTTGCCTGTGCGTAACAAGTGTCCTCTTTTGTCCAACTTGGACTAACAATCTCCTGAAAGCTTTCCCAACTTCTTCCCAGTCCCAAAGCCAGTGTGCTGAATGTTTTAGGTTTTTATCAGCTTCGCACTCCACTCTTAATACTAAAACCAATACTACTGCTGCTATCGTGATAAACCACCCCAACACTTAGTCATGTAAAACAGCTATCTTCAAGCACAAGGATTCTGTGGGTGAGGAAGTTGGGTAGGGCACAGTATGGATGATTTGTCTGTACCCCGTGGTGTCTGGATCTTCAGGGATGGAAGTCGAAATGACCCCACTTATCCTTCCACACAATAGACCTGTGTGTGTCTATTTTCCCCACAGTGCTGGGCTCCAGGGTTAGATGTCCTGGTTCCTAAAGGATGAACCCCTATATCAAGGTTTGGAACATGGGTTTTGTTAAACTGTCGGCTAAGGTTGTTGCCTGAGTCTATGTGTCCATGGACAAGCAGGCAGGAAGTACAGTCCTGACCTTCCCAGGAGGAAGCAGGATGAGGTTACGTAATGCAGACTCAAGGAATGTATTTGGTGTCCAGGTGACCCTCTCCGTCACCTCTTGGTAGGTACTCTTGTTCAATTCTGACAGTAAATAGCCAAGCGCAGCATTTGGGGCTGAAAAGACCGTATTGCCCAGGGGCTCAGATGCTGTTGAATGAAAAATCTATCTTACAATATTTTACATTCCCATTGTCTTTATATTCTTTCTAGTGAAGTCACTTTCTTTATGAATCTTAATATTACAAAATATAACATCTTAACTTATTTTTTTACTTTTATATTATGTTAAGACTTACTAACAATGATTATTTAACTTCAGGTCAGATAGATGAGATATAGCCTTTCCTGGTAGTGGAAAAAAGTTAAGATAAGAGCAAGATGCTACTTGCAAAACATTTCAGAAATTAAATATTTGCTCTGCAGTAACATGAGAGGGAAATATTTTTTAAGAGCAAAATTTTGATCATGACTGCTGATTAACCAACCGTATTGATCGTTAAGGGTAGACAATTTAATTGTCATGACACTAAGACAATAACAGGCTTTTGAAGTAATTTTCTTTAAAGAATAATAGTACTTTGTTACATAAATCTATCTCAGAGTGCCCAGTAGATTTTTATCTGTTAAAATTAGATGTAATCTAAAAAATACAAGCCACCAAATGAAGTTGATTTTTGAAACCATATTTTCTACAAAAAAAAAAAAAAAGATTCATAAAGCCATTTGGAATGTTTATTTTTGAATTTTCCTTTACCTTGTTGTAAAGTAAAATAGTAGTGTTAGGATTTGAAAAGATTTTGAAATCATTTGGTTTAACTCCCTCCCTTTGTAGAGAAAGAAACTAGAAAGTTTATTTGAGTCACCTAAGATCATGCTGCTAATTACTGCCAGAACTTCCAACTAACGTGTCAAAATCTAGTATAAAATGCTCTCTGTCACAATGTCCTTGGAATAATAAGTGTTTATTTTTTCCATCTTGATGACAAATTTCCTGCTTTTTTTGTTTGCTTGTTATTTTCACTAAGTAAGCTTCAGCCTGCAGTCTGAATTTCTATTTCTTTTCCTGAAAACAAATAAAAGTTTTGGAGAGGATTGCTTTGTATGCGCCTGTCTAGTATTAAAATATGAAAAAGAAACCTCTTCACCCAATATATACTTTTGTCTATTGCATAGAATGTTAAAATTGCTTACCCATTTCTCTCACATAAGGAAGCTGTTCCAAAGGATACCAGCCAGCATCAGTAGAACAAAGAAGGAAAGTAGGAATATAAGTAGACTCCCACTGAAATTTCTAGTTTGCTTAGATTTTGATATCTCATAGGTCTTGGATAACTGCTGCTGGATATAAGCACTTTTTTCCTGGTTTTGTTTTTAATTCTTAGTTGAACTGTTACTAAGTCACTGGAATTTGTTAATAGCTAGAAAACTTGATAACCCAAGACTGCCAATTTTTCTCCCTGGGTTTTGTTTGTGTTTTCTTCTTTTTCTTTGGAATTACATGAAATGTAACAGTTTAGATTTATTACCGTTTCATATCTTTAAAAATAATCTAGTAACTGCAAATAGAACTAATAACCTTCTGTTAATTTAATTTTGGGTTATTTTCTTCTCGCCCCTTTCCTGTCAGAATTCCTCTCCATCATACTTTCCTTACAGATGTAACCCATGCTTTGAAAAATATATTTGTGATACAGTGCTTGCATTTGGCATCTCTTTTGCAGTGCTTTACAATTGAGTTACATGCGAGTTACCTTTCTCAGCACGCTGATGCAAATGGCATTTTATGTACCTGTTGCTTATTGGATAGTATGCATTTCATATTTTTTTGTAAATGGAAACAGAAAGCGAACTGTCTTTATATGATTTACTGCTATTAATATGGATGCTACAAACATCAAAAGTAAGTACGGTTCCATTCATATTTATATTTGCAAATGATTTCTATGGGCTTTATGCGAGAGGTTTCCATGGGAATAATAAAAGACATGCCCTCTGCTGCAGCTTGCATAACATGCTGATAATCACACTCTATTTATTGGGAACTTCACGGCTTTCCTGTGATTGGTGTCAGGGAGCTACAGTTGCCTCTACTGCAGAGCATCTCGATTACTGAATTGTATGTGATCTTGTGTAGGACATATGTCTGATCCTCAGCGTGCTTGAAGAACACTTCAGTAAGAAATATACTCACTAGAAAACGTGTTGTTTGATTCTTGGGTGTAAACAGCTTCACTGTTAATCAGATACATTAAAATAATAAACAGTACCTGCTGCTTACTCCTTAAAGAGTTAAGTTTGCCACATTCGTTGAGAAACACGCTAAAAAGCTTTTGCTGAAAGTAGTTTGAGGGCACAGTTGTTCATTTTCTCTGCCAAGTTCCTCAGGACAGTTTTGAACTTTTTGCAAGTCTCTGTGTACATCATTTTCTTCTTAAAATACCCCCCAACTCCATCATAAACCTGATTATCAAAAGGGACTTGGGGAGAGGGGGGCAAAAGTAGATTTTACACCTGCTAAATTCTTATGCTGTCTTTAGAGGTCAACAGGAAAATAAAAGGATTTCATCAAGATTTTCCGACTTCATGAAAAAAATATGTATTGTTTATGTTGAATCCTGGAAGCCTCTACTTAGAAAGGAATCTATTAGGCAAAAAGCTTTGCATATTGTAAGCTTGATGTTATGTTCAGAAGTGAAAAGTATCGCAGATGACTAAATAATTTGGGGTGACAAAAAAATAAAAGGTCTAAGCACGTCCTCAGATATCACTAAAAGAGTCATTTGAAAACATTGAAACTAGAGCCTAAACTGAACACATTGTCAATATCCGACCGGCCATCTGTGAAAGCCCATGTGCAGCACGTTCTTTCCCCCAGCCCTGCAGAATCCCTGGCCATGGGGCTCTGCATCCAAGGCTGAGATCTGGCTGCCAGGTTCTCCCATGGGGACGCCCAATCAGTCTTGCTTTTTTGAGAATTGTGACACGAGCCAGACAGTTTCCAGTTTCTGTGCTCCAGAAGCCCTCATCGGCTTAATTTTCTAAATAACAGTCTTTCCATTTGGAAATAGCATACCAACCATGTAAACATGTTTACCCTGATATGCTTTATAAATGATCATTTCTCTCCATATTGTGGTTCCTTGGTAATACATTCACACTTAAAAGGAAGGAGTGTCTGCACAATACATTAACCTCATGGTTTCCGAATTTTTCTTTTAACAAAATATTATTTCTAGCCACTTTCAAAGAAAATCATATGTTTTCTCTGTTCTATTCGACAGGTAAAAGTTATTCTAGAGAGTAGAGGGTGTTGGCAACTCCTTTCAGTTGCTTTTTGGGATGGCATGGAGGCACTTTGGAGAAGCCCCAGGGAGCCACAGGAAACAGCCTTCAAACCCTTTCCTTAGTCTAATGCATTAACTAAGAAAATTAGGAATTTCTTTTCTAATTAGAAACAGATTTAGGACAGCCTCTTTTTAAGTATACATTGAGCACATGCCATGACTATAAAGTTGAATAAAGTGAACATATATGTAAAGATTTCAAGAAGAGTCTGGGCCTAAATACTTGCACACAAATATTTTTCTGGAATGATTCCACTGTTGAAATCCTCAAAAGGATCTCAAATTAGAGAATTCATTGGATTACAATTTCGTTAAATTGCGGTAATAGAGTGTGATTCTTCTATCTTGGAATTTTACAACATGCCTTCTTATTTTTTCTCTTTCTACACCTCTTCCCATCATCTATTGAATGGGTAAAAATCTTACCATGAAGAACTGATTAATAAATTGAACACAACTTAATTTTGTTTAACATACAGTTTATCACTTTGAGTTTCAAAGAACATCAAAGTACAAAAGGCGATCGAAGGCAAAACAGAATCAAAGTATTTGTAGGACCTCTGAACTCTACAGGTATTTTGGTTTTTGCTTTTGATGCCTGCAGCTGAATGCCATCCTTGAATTAACACAGTTGCCAGCTCTTTTGCAGAAGGGGAAAGAGAAGCAGGACACATTAGAGATGCATAGGTGTTGCATTAAAGTTAACTTTCAATGTTCCGCTCAGGAAGATGCACGTGTTTTATGGCATAGGAGGAACAAAAAAACAAAACAACAACAAAAACACTTTTCCTGTACGAAGTTTTTCCAGCTCTACCCAGTATTATGTCCTGGGGATTTATGTCCTGTCTCATTCTGAAAGGGCTAGAGATGGCTTAGAAAATAAAATATAGTGTGAAAAAAAATTTTTAAGGCTAAAGCCAAACAGAGCCCAAAGAAATGAATCAAAATGTATGCAGGAGGATGAGATTTAAAGTATTTGGTAGGAAGTTTGCCTCCAAGCTTTCTGATAGTTACTACAAATAAGAGAAATGTAATGGACTATAGAGCCTTTATTTTTATTCAAAAATAGGAGACACATTCATATCTAGAGATGGGCTTTTTTAGTGGCAATCTCAAACAAGAATTTAATCCCTTGTTTACAAAGGAAGAACACTGAACTATGGATGAATAGCCTGTGAACAGGAGAGGAGAAAGCGTTAAGCAAGTAAATAAACCTTATGCAGTGATTTAAAATACTAAAACAGAAACTTGATCCAAATGCAAAAGAATATGTCTATATATTTTAATTGCATTGATAAGACATAAAGCCTTGGGATTTTTTTTTAAGTTTATTTATTTTGAGAGAGAGAGAGAGAGAGAGAGCACACACGAGCGGCCCAAGAGTGTGCACTTGCATAAGTGGGGGGGGGGGGTGCTGAGAGAGGGGGAGCAAAAGAGAATCCCAAGCACTATTAGTGCAGAGTCTGATGGGGGGCTCCAACTCACAAATCTGGAGATCATGACCTGAGCCGAAATTGGATGCTTAACCAACTGAGCAACCCAGGCGCTCCAGAATTTTTTTACAATGGTTAATCCAACACGTTTTTCACTAGTCACTAAAGCTGATCACTTTGTCTTATTCTTTATTCTCCTATTGGTTCTTAAGTTTGATTATTTAATCGTGAGGTTGATAAGACCTTCATTACTAATGAATGGAGGTGCAGAACAAGGTCCGGTCATGGTTAGCTGAGGGCAAAGCTAGATTTTCTTGTGTGCAGTGTAGAACTTGGTCTCCTAGCAACACCTCCTTTCTGAGTGGTGGTTCAAATATCCAGTTCCTTTACCGGGAATGAGATCACTTCTAGAAGCACAGTCTTTGCTACAAATTAGGTTTTGTCAGGTGGTGGTTTTACAAGATCTCCTTACCAGATGCAAAACAAATTGTTAAAAATTTGTTTTGACGTTCCTTGACATAGATAATTAACATCTTTTCTCCCTACTCCCACCCTATTAAAAACATGGAATTGTAGAGCCCAAAGAAATATTCATCAGGAATGGAAACCAACTAAATATGTAAGAGAGAATTAGAGAGTGAGTGAGGAAAACTAATCAATTAGGACCACAGACCCAGCAGCTCTGGAGGATTTGAAACTGATATAACAGTTGAAAAAAAGAGAAACTGATTTACAAGAGTAAATTTATAATAGTATTTGGCAACTATATAAGACTATCTATCTATATATTTATTTTAATATTTGATTGCATGTAAATATTTATGAACACAAATATTCAGGAAATAGTAATTTATTGAATTGTTTTTGATATAAAATATTTAATAATATTAGAAATATATCTTACCCATGAGAATCCTGCTCTGATCTAAGATTGAAATTATTGATTCTTTTCTCTATATTTGGTACTTTATTCATTAGCTCAGTGTGAGATAGTCTCTCTTGCTTCAAACTAGACTTAAGTTATGAAAAAAACTTATAGGATATTGAGGCTTCTTTATTTTTACCATCAGAAAAACATTGTATAGTTTCCTTACTGTCATGCTAGTTGTTTATAGTTTGTTACTTTTGATTTACCCACAGCCCCAAATAGAATGTAAGTTCCATGAGAGAGAGATTTTACTTTGTTATTGTTCACGGGTCTAACCCGTGTTTTAAAGAATATCTGGCAAGAAGAAAAACCTCAGCGAATACTGATTAAATCAATTAATGAATCATGATAGGAATAAAGCGACAAAGGCTTTGTGTGACATCAAATCACTTATGCTGTCACACAAAGGGGAGTGAAAAGGTGACAGCTCACAAAGTCCAAATGCGTGCCCTGCAGATACTGGGGATGGCTTGACACTGGTCATTTGACAAGGACAGTTGTCTTTTGACTGTAGTACAGTGTTTCATGTAGGCTTACCTAGGAACCAAAGTGTTTTTGCCTTGAAAATCCTACTCATGTCTCCTTTGGTGTTCGTCATCCATTTCAAAATCATGACACAAACCAGATAAAACGGGATGCGATGATTATCAGTTCCACCGCCCACTCGGAGGGTAATTCATGCCCTTTCTAGCTTCACTGAATTCTGATTGAATTTTCCAATGGGAAGTGAGAACAGTTCTGTTTTCCAGCCTGGTGACCCCATACAAAGCAGCCTATTTCCCTTCGTGAAACAACTTTCCTTTTCTTTCTGACTCTTCTGATTAGTTTGCTTATTTGAGTTTTATTGATCTTGAGGGCAAATTCTCCTCTGATTATCATTTCTATGAAATTTCAGTTGTATTTTTTGACTTTCATTCATCTCTCCCTTCTAGAGACACCAACTTAACATTTCTCATTGTTTCCTCATTTAAAAGAAAACACGATATTGCAAAATAATAAAATGCTATAGCTATTCATATTGTCACCATCGCTTCACCATCATGGTTTTACCTGTTACCTCCTACCTGGACACTTAATTTTTCATTGACCCAATCACAGGTACATACTGTATTTATTTCATTATGTTCTCATAACATCATATTATAAACACATTTCTATATACTTCCATGTATAAACTTTAGCAGTGCCATGATATTTTACCATGTTAATATGACATGGAGTATAACACAAACTTTCTAATGCTGGACCCTCTGCTTTTTATCCAAACTTTCACCAGCATAGCATGCCTGATTTTTATTGAACGGCTACTGAACTCACAACTTACCTATTGCTGTATGATTTCTATATGACTTCATGTTATATCTTCGTAATTCTCAACTCCAGTAGACCCAATGTCTTCTTTAATAACAGAATACGGTAACACTTTCTTTACTGTATTCTGAAATAAAAATAGATAACATAACCGCATACACAAAAACCCCAGAGTTAGAGGGACACTGAGGCAATTCTCCCCCATGTGCCAGTCTGCCACGTGGTCAGCAGCGTGCACGCTTCTTTTGGTCGGTTTTCCTGGCATCTCCCAGGATCCCAGAAATAATCCCAGAGCTGAAGTATCCCATTCTGTAACTGTATTCAGAATCACCTCATGTCTCTCACAGCCAAAGAACTGATAAGGCAAGTTTCATGCCTGACTGTCTCACTCCTTAAGAAAGAAGAAAAAAAAAAGCTTTTTTTCCTAGAAAAACTTTGGTGAATTTGTAGTAGCTGGCTCAGTGTTTTGCCCAGTCATACTTAAATCGCTGTGGAGAACATGGCTTGGCTGTATTATCTCCGGTGCCACAAATGAAGTGGAAAGATAATGATAGCTGTCAAACAATGCCACCCTCCTCTTTCGTTTGTATGGAAAGTCAGAGTCACAGTGTATTCCCTCTCTTTAGTTTTATTCATTATCAGTGGTGATATCTATCTCTTATTTTGTGAGTAGCTACTCCGGATTTTTTCTTTTTCTTTTTTCTTTTTTTGGTCTGGAAAGAGAACCAGTTCTACCTACCGTGTACTATTACATAGATCTTACAGCAGCCTTCCTAGCTGATAAAGTCAAAGGCATGATGTCTTTATTATTTACATTCTTTTTATATTTTTATTGTTACTCTAAGCTCACAAACTTATAATAACAATGCAGGAAATGATTTTGAAAAACCATAACACACCCTTACCAGAGATGCCTAAGGCCGTCCCACTCGTCCTTAGTAAAAAACAATATATTTATGGACTATAAACATAAAACATGGAACATCCACAAAAACATAGAACATCAATTTTTAAAAGATGACATTTTTCACAATAACCACATGATGGTTGCTTTCTTGAAAATGGATGCAATTTGTAACAAATAAATCACAAATACACTATAAAAAAGATACAATTTTAAAATTCATCTTCGCTTATAGAGTATAGTTTATGTTTCATTGCCTAAATAACAATGGGGAATACTAGACAACAGACACCAGTGTAGAACACAGCTCGTATAAATTATGAAAAGACCTTGTAGACTTGAGGTATCTAAATTGGTATGGCTCCTTTAAGAAACTTCATTAGAGTTTTAATGGATTTTCTTTTTGCTCACTTCCTCTAATTTAAAGTGGACTGTTATGAGAACGGTGGCAAAGTCAAGTCTTTAAAATACCCAGAACGTAGGCATCTGGATGGCCCAGACAGTTAAGAGTCTGCTCTGGACTTTGGCTCAGGTCATGATCTCACAGTTCATGAGTTAGAGCCCCACATCCAGTGGGAGCTTGCTTGGGATTCTCTCTCTCTCTCCTTCTCTCTCTGCCTCCCCTCTGCTTGTGTTCTCTGTCTCTCTGTCTCTGTCTCTCTCTCTCTGTCTCAAAATAAATAAACTTTAAATAAATAAATAAATAAATAAATAAATAAATAAATAATCAAATCCCCAGAAAGTTTAAAATGATACCTTAGTTTCTTTAACAGAAAGTGGAGTTCATTAAAATCATCCCAGTAGACTTTCCTTTAAAAATCCATCAAAGCATCCGAATAATTGAGAACATAAGTAGGTAGTTTCATTGTAAGTATATGCAGAGTACAACAAACTTCACCTTCTTTGTTGCCTTTTTCTCTTCCCTCTTTCTCAACCATATAGACTCGTTTTATGGGAAAGGTTTGAGACAATCATGTTCTTTTTTCCTGGGTGATGGGGCGGATGCTTGTTCAATGGTTTTAAAGCCACATGCTGCAGGGCAGTCTCACCTGGCATCTCTCTGCTCCTCCAACTGCCTTCTTGGGTCCCACTTCAGCCTGCAAATGCAAGGTCCTGCTCCAGAAATTGTCCACAGGGGGTCACAATCATAAGCTGTGACATATTAAGCATCATTTTCGATTGCTAAAAGGGCAGAAAAGTGAAAACAAACTCATTAAAATGTTTTAATTAATTGGATTTCTTCTCATCTAAGGAAAAAATATGACACATATTTATAAATATCCACATTAACCTAAGCCAATGGCTTCACACTGGATTACTAGTTACTATGGGTAAAATGAGAGAAACTGACAAGGCTGTTCCACACTTAACCTCTAACCAATTCAGTACAGCACAAATTGTGTTGATAATGGGAACATTTTTAGCAATTTATTTTAACAGAAGGAGAAATGTACATTTTCCCCTAAAGTAATTATAAGATTTATGAATAGGTTAAAGGGGAAAGGACAAAAAAATCATATTGCAGTTTTGTCTTGGCAAAATATTCCTAACAAAATTGTACTTCTAGAATCCATAAACAAAACTGCAGGGGGACCAAGGCATGTTCAGCATGAAGATAATGAAACTAATGAATTGTTCATGTAGCCATAGGTTCCTGTAAAACTTATTTAAAATGCTATTCCTTATATGCCATTGGTTAAGACCTTTTGTTGAGGGGTTGAAATTATCAAAGGCTTTCTGACATGTAGCCAAAGGGAAAGCAGATTTGTGTTTACTTCAAGCTGTATTGTGTTCAAGTATGTATGTGTGCCTCCCGTGTGATCATGAAGTTACTGCTGGCAGTCCCAAAGCAGGGAAGGCTTCTGGAAACATGCCAATGTCAGCTGTGCCCGCTTACCTGGGGACATGAGGGTGCAGAGACACAGGTCACTGTGCTATTGGAGCATGTCCTATGGCACCCAGCCCTGGAAATAGGCATGTGAGCCATGGAGAAGAAACCAGGTTGGAAATGAACGAGTCAGGATCGCCACATTAAAGGTGGGGTTCTCTTCTCTTTCTCCACTGGAAAATACTAATATGAAATCATTGACATATTAAGAAAATGTAAAAAATATGCAATCAAAAGATTAAGAAAAAAAGATATAAAAGACTGAGTTAGGCAGTTAATAAGAATATTATATTTGTCTGGATTTTATGATATTTATGGTATGTGTCATCTTACTAAAATATCTGGTTTAATACAAGTTATACCTCAATAAAAATAATTATAATAATCTAGTTTGTAGTGATTTATTTCTTCACTATAAATAAGAATTCATTTTGTATCTGATGCTGTACTTGTGATTTTAGATTTTTTTTCTTTTAAAAAAATGTTTTTAATGTTTATTTATTTTTGAGAGACAGAGAGTGACACAGAGCACGAGTGGGGGAGACACAGAGAGATAGAGGGGTGACACAGAATCTGAAGCAAGCTCCAGGCTCTGAGCTGTCAGCACAGAGCCCAACCTGGGGCTCGAACTCACAGACTGCGAGATCATGACCTGAGCCGAAGTTGGATGCTTTACTGCCTGAGCCACCCAGGTGACCCTAGATTCTTTTTCTTAAAGAAGTTTCCCCAGTGTTTATAATCTTCTATATCCACAAAACCTGGATCTATACTTTAATTCTTTGCATTAATTGTCTCTTTTGTGGCCGTATATTATCAGTTGATATTAGGTAGGATGTGTGAGGCAGAGAACCAATCTTGGGTTTTACAACCTACTGTTTCCTGATACCAAGTATTGCAATACTGGTATTGCAAGATATATCTTGGGCACATCAGCACCACCTTCCCACAGACATCCTGGTGTTGCTAAGGCATTTCATAAGCAAAGTTCTCTCTTTCCAGGTGGTAGATTCTTAACCTCTTCAGGATCTCTGGGGTAGTTAGAATTTTTTTGTGGGATTGTGATGCCTCCAGCTTTGGTTTTCACAATTCCGGACTTCAAGCTGTATTACAAAGCTGTAATCATCAAAACAGTATGGTACTGGCACAAAAACAGACACAGAGATCAATGGAATAGAACAGAGAACCCAGAAATGGACCCACAAACTATGGCTAACTAATCTTTGACAAAGCAGGAGAGAATTTCCAATGGGGGAAAAAAAAAGTCTCTTTAGCAAACTTGACAGTGACATGAAGAAGAATGAACCTGGACAACTTTCTTACACCATACACAAAAATAAACTCAAAATGGATGAAAGACCTAAATGTAAGGCAGGAAGCCATCAAAACCCTCAAGGAGAAAGCAAGAAAAAACCTCTTTGACCTTGGCCACAGCAACTTCTTACTTGACATGTCTCCAGAGGCAAGGGAAACAAAAGCAAAAATGAACTATCAGGACCTTATCAAGATAAAGAAACTTCTGCATAGTGAAGGAAGCAAACTGCAAAACTAAAAGGGAACTGATGGAATGGGAGAAGATATTTGCAAGTGAAATATCAGATAAAGAGTTACTATCCAGAATCTGTAAAGAACTTATCAAATTCAACACCCAAAAAGCAAATAATCCAGTGAAGAAATGGACAAAAGACATCCATAGACACTTTTCCAAAGAGGACATCCAGATAGCTAACAGACACATGAAAAAATGCTCAACATCACTCATCATAAGGGAAATATAAATCAAAACCACAATGAGATACCCCCTCATACCTGTGAAAATGGCTAAAATGAACAACTCAGGCAACAACAGATGTTGGTGAGGATGTGGAGAAAGAGGAAGCCTTTTGCACTGCTGGTGGGAATGCAAACTGGTGCAGGCACTCTGGAAAACAGTATAGAAGTTCCTTAAAAAATTAAAAATAGAACTACCCTACAACCCAGCAATTGCACTTCTAGGTATTTATCCAAAGGACACAGGAGTGCTGTTTCGAAGGGGCACTTTCACCCTAATGTTTATAGCAGCGCTATCGACAATAGCCAAAGTATGGAAAGAGCCCAAATGCCCATCAACTGATGAATGGATAAAGAAGATATGGTATATATATATATGATGAAATATTACTTGGTGCTCAAAAAGAATGAAATCTTGCCATTTCCAATAACATGGAAGGAACTAGAGTGTATTATGTTAAGCAAAATTAGTCAGAGAAAGATAAATATCATATGACTTCACTCATATGTGGAATTTAAGATACAAAGCAGGTGAACATAAAGGAGAGGAAGCAAAATTAATATAAAAACAGAGAGGGAAACAAAGCATAAGAGATTCTTAAACACAGAGAGCAAACTGAGGGTTGCTGGAAGGGTTTTGGGTGGTAGGATGGGCTAAATGGGCAAGGGACATTAAGGAGGATATTTGTTGGGATGAGCACTGGGTATTATATTTAAGTGATGAATCACTAAATTCTATTCCTGGAAAAAAAAAAAAGAATTTGTTGTGGGAAAACAATACATTCTCAGTCAAGCATGAAAGAATGATACCTTGGGGATTTTCCATAAAGTATTGAATTACTAAAAACGATATATCTAATTTGCCACACGCTACTGTACTGTTTTCCTCTCTTTACATCAGCCTTTTGGGATAATGTTGACCTTTATTTAAAAGTGAGCAAAATTCTCACATAATTAACAGCACACTCTTCCTTAACTTGGAAAGCTCCCTGAACACTGAGGTCACAACACCAAAACCTGAACAGATTGTCTACCATTTTCTATATTCATTTCAAAATTTTAGCGTATCAGGAGAATAAATCTAGAAGGTGGCCTCTGTTGAAACACTTAAGGAAAATGCACAGTGAACATATCTTTACATAGGGGTTATGCATATTTTCGTAGACACATCAGAGTAAATTAACATGAATTGGTCTCAGAAGAGATAATTTCTGAAAGGTATTCTGAGACCTGAGAAGAGTTAGGTCATTTGAAATGGTTTATTATTTCCTCTTAGGAGAATCAAATACATTTATTAATAGCTGGTCTGAATTTTGGGGTGGCCAATTTCTTGCTTATAAACTAAGGGCAAACATTTGCTAAAATCAAGTTTGTTAGAGTTTATTTTGACTCTCATATAATAGAAGGAGTATCTTTATTTGATCTTCCTTTTTAAAAAAATAATAGCAGTCACCAATTAGTGAGAAAGAATAGCTTATGCCTCCATCACCACACCATCCTGAGTATTGAAATATTGAATGTAGACAGCATCTGATTGTGTCAGAGTTCTCATGCATGGTTGTCTTTCCAGTTGATGGAAGGTTTCATTCCCTAATAAGCTGTCTCTACCATTAATCTGGTTTTCTGAAAATTAAAGGGGACAAAATAAAGAAATCCTTTATGAGTTCAGCTGAACACTTCCATTTTCTATTTTATCTTTTCTACTATATGATCTCCCTCTCCACGTTTGAATATCCTCCTGTAATTATTGGAAATTTAGATACTGACTGGGTCCTTTCATGCTAGTACCATGCAAGCAGCATATTGAATGAAGTGACAGAGAAAACAAGGAGGAATAAACCTCGCTTTTTGTTAGTGCAAGTGAGTGAAACTTACAACTATTCTGGGTTAGCACTCCACGGGATATCAGAGTACTACAGGAAAAATCCATATGCTGTAGCAGTCATGGAGTTATTTAGAAATTTGGAGACTTTCCTTTGCTTTAGCATTACACGTAGGGGATAATTTTATTGTTCATAATATGATACAATATAACTTTTTGGGAAAAATGCCAGTGAAAGACTCCATGCTTTTGCTATCTATTTGAAAAGCTTAAATTTTAGATGCATTAGAATCCCTGACCTACCACAAACAAACAAGTAAACAACCAAACTGACAAATTTTGAAAGGATTTCAGCCTTAAATCCTTAAAAGATCAGTTTCATTTCAGCCTCAGTTTTATTTTTATGACATCAAATTTATTTAATTTTATCAGTTATGCTAGATTTCTCTTTAAAACAATATTAATATTAGAGTACAACATTAAAATAGTATAGAACACATAGCCACACATTGAAAGAGTAACATTTGCATACAAATTTCCAGGATATTGGAATCGAATTTGACTTTGAAGTAAGCTATGCACACATGGTTTACTTAAACAAGGTATTTCTCAATGTGTTTATTTTCCCTTAACATATATTACTTTTCTTGGAACACTGATTAGGGGTCAGAATTTTGCAAGGAATGAGTCTGGTGATGAATTTTTGTTACTGCATACTGTATCACACCATGCTGAATTGATTATCATAATCAGAGATTTTATAGGATGACTATGATGTAATAGAAGAAACACAGTATTTAAAAATCATACAAACCATTATACAGTAAGATCTTTCACTAAGTGTGGCTCTACTAGGGATATGACCTCCGTTTTTGTCAGAAATGGGGCTGAATAGACCATGCTGCAAGACGGATTTCTTTTTATTTAACTTGAGGACAGTCTGTATTCTTCTACCCACCCAGGTAGCTTCATTATCTGAAAGGTCAGTAAACATCTCTGTAAAATTCCCTTTCGGATTCCTGAAAAGTGCTTTTAGTTCCACCACGTTTAAAAGCAATTTTGGATAATCAGAAAATGTCATTCTCCCTGGTTAGCTGAAAGTCAGAGAGGAAGAGTTTGTGAAAGTTAAAATGAAAGAGGAATGTGGATTTGACGGTTGATATGTATAACTTTTCCAGATGGCTCCTAACCCAGCCCAGCCAAAATAGCAACTTTGTTAGGGGGACTTCATTTGCTGTTTGAGCAAATGTACTTCATAGGCCACAGTGCAAATCTCTCTGGTGACTTCTGTTAGAATCATGAGATTTCGTGCCAGAAGATCTTATCATCCTTGGTAGCCCATCTTCTCTCTTCGTCTTCATCATCATCCCTCTCTTTCACCAGACCCACTCAGCATTGCACATGTGTAATGGAGCCACATGTCAGGCAGTTCAACTGATGAACAAGAAAAATAGCATGAAGTGAGAAGCAAATGAAACCCATGCTTTGAGTTTGTGAAAATACAAATAAAATTATAATTCAGTCAAACTTTTTTTTCAAATCAAGTAGTTCCAAATAAAGGTGAAGCTGTCACCAGCAGAAGGCCTGTTAGACTGGTCACATTGCAGCTAGTGCAGATGCCTCAAAAAGGCAGAAGCATCAAAAGCATGCAAAGACAGTCAGCTAACATCATATTCAATGGTGAAAAATGGAAAGGTTTTTCCCTAAGATCAGGAATAAGACAAGGATGTCCACTCTCACCACTTTTATTCAACATAGTACTGAAAGTCCTAGCCACAGAAATCAGACCAGAAATGAAATGCATCCCTATTGGTAAGAAAAACTCACTATTTGCAGAGGACATGAAACCATATATAGAAAATCCTAAAGATTCCGCCAAAAAAACTACCCCAAACTTCTTCAAAACAGCCCCTACAAATTCTTCAGAACAACACAACTGACCCCTGACCAGACACACACCTGGCTCATTCAGCTTTATCTAGAATGTCCCCTAACTAGTTATATATACACATCTTTGCATGTTTCATGGACCAGAGCTCCTCCAGGAAGGAAAAATTACAGGAATCAGGCCAAGGATCAGAATCAAAGCACGGAATTGATAAATGACTTCAGTAATGTCACAGGATACAAAATCAATATAGAGAATCTGTTGCATTATACGCTAATAATGAAGAAGCAGAGAGCGAAATTAAGAAAACAATCCCATTTACAATTGCATCAAAAAATAATAAAATTATGAGAAATCAAGTTAACCAAAGGGTGAAAGACCCATACTCTTAAAAGTACAAAACACTGATGAAAGACACTGAAAATGACACAAACAAAAGGAAAGATATTCCATGGTCAGGGATTGGAAAAACAAATATTGTTAACATGTCCATACTATCCAATGATATCTGCAGATTTAATACAAGCCCTATCAAAATACTAACAGCATGTTTCACAGAACTAGAACAAATAATCCTGAAATTTGTATGAAACCACATGAGACCCAGCATAGCCAAAGCAATCTTGAGAAAGAAAAACCAACCTGGAGGTATTAGAACCTCAGATTTAAAGATATACTACAAAGTTGTAGTAATCAAAAGAGTATTGTACTGGCACAAAAATAGAACAGAATAGAGAGTCCAGAAATAAACCCTCATTAATATGGTCAATTAGTCTACAACAAAGGAGGCAAGTATATGCAATGGGAAAAAGTCACTTCAACAAATGGTGTTGGGAGAACTGGACAGCTACATGCCAGAGAATGAAACCAGACCATTTTCTAACACCATACACAAAAATAACTCAAATTGCACTAAAGACATAAATGTGAGGCCTGAAACCATAAAAATCTTAGAAGAGAGCACAGGCAGGCATTTCTCTAACATTGGTTGTAGCAACATCCTTTTAGATATGTCTCCTAAGGCAAGAGAAACAAATGCAAAAATGAACTATTGAGACTACATCAAAATAAAAAGCTTCTGCACAGCAAAACAAAAACAAAAACAAAACAACCAACAAAACTAAAAGACAACCTATGGAATGGAAGAAGATATTTACAAATGGCATATCTAATAAAGACTTAGTATCCAAAATATGTAGGAAACTTCTATAACTCAACACCAAAACAACAAATGATCCAATTAAAAAATGGACAGAAGACATGAATAGACATTTCTCCTTCATCTTTTCATCATCAGGGAAATCAAACCACCGTAAGATATCACCTCACACCTATCAGAGTGGCTAAAATAAAAAACTCAAGAAACAAATGGTGGTGAGGATGTAGAGAAAAACTAATCCTCTTGCACCGTTAGTGGGAATGCAAACTGGTGTAGCCACTGTGGAAAACAGTATGGAGTTTCCTCAAAACATTAAAAATAGATCTACCCTATGACCCAGTAATTCCACTACTGGATATTTACCTAGGGAAAATGAAAACACTAATTTAAAAAGATATATGCACCCCTTTGTTTACTGCAGCACTATTTATAATAGCCAAAATATGAAAGCAGCCCAAGTGTCCATCAATTGATGAATGGATAAAAAAGAAGTCGTATTTATATACAATGGAATATTAGTCAGCCATAAAAAGGAATAAAATCTTGCCATTTGCAACAACACGGATGGATATAGAGGGTGTAATGTTAAATGAACCAAGTTAATCGGAGAGATAAATATCATATTATTTCACTCATCTGTAGAATTTAAGAAACAAAACAAATGAACAACAACAAAAAACAGACAAACCAAAAAAACAGACTCAACTATACAGAGGAAACCAGTAGTTACCAGAGGGGAGGGGGGGGGGGTGAATGAAATAGGTTAAGGGGATTAAGACTACATTTATCATGATGAACACTGAGTAATGTATGGAATTGTTGAATCACTATATTGTATACCTAAAACTAATATAACACTATATGTTAACTCTACTAAAATTAAAATTTTTTTTTTTAAATGTAAAGACAGAGCTTCAAGTCCTCTCTGTGGAAGCGTGTTCTCACAGCCACTCTGCCCACCAATTCCTGAGCCTGTTGGGCTACACTGAGCACCTGAGACATCAACCCCTCCTAAGTCTCTACGGGCTTCTTATTCACGAAGGGCAACAAGACACAGTACAGCTGGCTGACACCAAGTGACTCAGCTTAGGGCATTGCAATGGAGCAGTGAGTGTCTTGACATTTCCCACTGTACTTGTGAATTAAGGAGACCACAGAGATACTATTAGAGGTTGGTCTTCTCAGGCCAAGGAAGCCTGGTGAATGCAGCTCACGCCAGAGCTGAGGGACCACTAGGATCCTGGCCACCTTGGTGTTGAGAGAATGGGTATGGACAAATAGAAGATGAGCCTGATTTTTCAATTTTCATATTGTCCTTGTCTATGAAGCTTATAAACCTCACAGAATAAGCTGGCGAGTGTTTTAATTATCTGTTGCTGAAAGACAAAAAACAGAAAAAGCCCGAAGTTTCCTTCTTTAAAACAATTGTAAGAGGATTTCCCTTTCCAGGAATATAAAGTAGACATCCTATTCCCTATTCCTCCCATATTGCTCCCATAAAGTAAAAAAGGAATAACATGATGGGGAGTTCATCAGGTTTTGGTTTTCTCCTCATATATCCCATACTGGGAGCTGAAGAAGCCAGCAGCCTGGAAACAACCAGAAAACCCAGACAAAAGTGCCCTAGCAAAGACTACTTTCTCTAACCAAAGAGGCTAGAAAGAAGAAGAAAACCCCTAGCAAAACTACTAAGGAAAAGAGAGAAGACACAAATCCCTATACCAGGGATGAAAGAAAATCACTACAGACCCTGCAGACATGAAAATAATAATAAAGGAATTCTACAAACAACTATATACACATATTTTTACAACTTAGACAAAATGGATCACTTCTTTGGGGGCTCCTGGGTGTTTCAGTTGGTTAAATGTCCGACTTCGGCTCAGGTCATGATCTCACAGTTCATGAGTTTGAGCTCTGCGTTGGGGCCTGTGCTGAGAGCTCAGAGCCTGGAACCTGCTTCAGATTCTGTCTCTCCCTCTCTCTGCCCTTCCCCTTCTTGTGCTCTGTCTCTCTCTCTCTCTCAAAAATAAGTAAACACTAAAAAAGCTTTTTTTAAATGGATCAATTCTTTAGAAACAAAATTACTATACTCACTGTATGTAAAATAATTTCAATATGCAATAACTACTGAGTCAATAATTATTGAGATAATTCAATTTTTAATTTTATTTTTTTATGTTTACTTATTTATTTTGAAAGAGAGGGGGTGGGAGGGAGGGACAGAGAAATGAGTGAGAGAATCCAAAGCAGACTCCAGCACAGAGCCTGATGCAGGGCTCTATCCCACAAACCATGAGAACATGACCGAGCTGGAATACAGTCAGACACCTAACCTACTGAGACACCCAGGCATCCTCAATTTATAATTTTAAAAGACTCTCCCCAAAATGAAATTTTCAGATCCAAATGATTTCAGTAGAAAATTCTACCACATGTAAAGAATTAATACCAGTTCTACAAAATATCTTCCAGAAAATATGAGGATAGAACTCATTTCATTTTATGAAGCTGACACCAAAACCAGACAAAAAACAGTACAACAAATAAAACTGCAAACTAATATTCCTCATAAATATAAATGTAAAAATCCTTAAATATATTAGCAAATAGAATTTGGAAAATATATTAAAAATTATACGTAATTACCTGATAGGGTTCATAGAAAAGATGCAACATTCAGAAATCAATCAATGTAATCCACCATATTGTAAAAAGTACATGATTGTATCAGTTAACACACACACACAAGAAAATATTTGACAAATTTAACACACTCATGATAAAAAAAAAAACTTTTGAAGGAATAAAAATAAAGAAGAACTTCCTCAACTTGATAAATAGCATCTACAAAAAGCCTATAGATAACATAATACATAATGGAAAAGGACTGAATGCTTTCTCCCTACGATTGGGAAAATGTCACATGTTTACTCTCACCAGGCTTATTCAGCATAGTGCAAGATATTCTTGCCAGTGCAATAAGGTAAGAAAAGGAAATAAATGGCATATGTGTTGGAAAGGAAAAAATTAAACTGTCTCTATTTGTAGAGACACATACATAGGAGATAATAAATGATGAGAATTTATAGTTGAAGTGAACTTTTAATTTTGAACTCATGCTTTTTTAATTTGTAGAAATTTCTCATGATCTATCTCTTCAGTTTTTTCTTCACCACTGTTTTCTCTGTTCTTCTTCTCTAATTCCTTTGAATCTTAGAGTTTCTAAATCTCTTTTAACTGTTTGAAAATAATAGACATTTTATCTCACTGTTTATCTGGATGCATTCTAATCAGTTCCTCCAATTCTTTTTCCCAAATTATTCTTTCTTTTTTCATGAAAACTGAAGTTTATCTTGTTCATGCCTCTTTATTTCATTGACTTAATTTTTCATTGCCAACATTTCTCTTTGATTATTTTTATATTTACTAATACTTATTCCAGTTCAGTTCGCTCTTTTCTTTCTGTATTTATTTTTTTATTTTTAAATTTCTGGCATACAGTGGTGAAGAACCCAGTTTCTGGAGTCAGATTACATGGGATCAAAGTTGAGCCCCACCACACCTGGGTGGCTCAGTCGGTTGGGTGTCCAACTTTGGCTCAGGTCATGATCTCACGGTTCGTGGGTTCAAGCCCTGCATCAGGCTCTGTGCTGACAGCTCAGAGCCTGGAGCCTGCTGCAGATTCTGTATGTCCCTCTGCCTCTGCCCACCCCCTGTTCATGCTGTCTCTCTCTCTCAGGAGCAGATAAACATTTTAAAAAATTTTAAAAAAAAAGTTGAGCCCCACCACTTACTGTGTTAGATTGGGCAAATCACTTAAACTTCCCACATCTCAGTTTCTCCATTTGCAAAATGGGAATTTTTTTCTTAGGGTTGTTGTAAAAATTATTAAGCTGTTACACATAAAACTCATAGAATATGTCTGGCACATAATGTTTTTGATATAAATGTTAATAATATTATCATTCTTTTTTATTATTGTCATTTTTTAATTTGTCTCTTCTAGAATCTAAAGTACATTTAATTTTTCAGACATCTCTCATATTTTAATTTCAGCCAGACAAAAATATATCCTATACATAAATCTCTCTCTTTTTTTTTTTTGCTATCACACCCTTTTTTCATTTATATGTTTTAGAATTTCCATTTGAAATCATACTTTGAGTAAGAAGTCTCCTTGTATCCTTTTTCTTCTTCTTCCTTCCATTCCTGACATTTCCTGCTCATTACTATCTTGAAATTAGGTTCTATTTCAGAGCTTCTTGTTCAGTATTATAAATAGCTTACCAAAAAAAAAGTTGAGTGACAATTTGATTTAACTTTGTTTCCTCATTCCCCAGCTTAGCTACATATTTCAAGTTGAAAAAAAAAATCATTTTTATTGATCATGTTTTCTTCCACAGCCAACCCTTGCCTTTCCATTCCCAGAGCCAAACATGTTTATTTTCTAGATGAAAAATCTTGGTTATTGGTTTAGCTGTGAATTCCATTATTCTGTGCTTCATTCTGAGGCTTAGAAAGAAATTTCGTAGGTTCTGTTCTGTCATTTGGTTCTTGAAAGAACACTTGAAGAGGTTTCTGTGCCCCTAATTATGTCAGAAATGTGGGAGGAGAACTACATTCAGCGGAGCTCCCATCAGAGGCAGAGAATGTGGCATCCTATCCTTCTCTCCTTGTACCCCAGCAAAAAACTTCCCTAAACATGTCAGAACCCGGGTAGAAAACTAAAGACACAAAAATGAGAACGAGAAAACAGGGTAAGAAGAAAACACTTTTTTCCTTCTTTAAAGTTTCTCTGTGGAAGTTGAGCCATGGTAAGAGAATTATTTACTATATCAATAAGTTACAACTTTCATTATCATGTTACTGTGGTATTGTTCTCAACTCCTTTAAAACTCCACGGATTATGTCCCTGGTAGGTAATATAGCACATTATTGCTCAGTAATGAAAGCCACACACTCTGAATTTTGGTCCACTTAATATTGGCATTGAGGCAATATTTTCCTTATGAAACTAAGCAAAATATTTCTTAATCATGTTGCAAATACATATTGTAATCATGGTTAAAATATGCATCATTAAAAAGGAAATTATCTTGACTGATTTTTGCCTTGTGTATATAAATCTAGAACCATCTGCCTTGCATTAGTGTAAGATTTTTAATTGTAATTAAAAAGAACAAAAATTAATTGTATTATCATAGCCACTAAAAAGTAAACAATCTTGTATTAAGACCCAGGAGCAGCTTGAGCAATTGCATTTTTAGATGTTCTTTATGTCTAATTCTCAACAGCTCTGAACATTAGTTTTATAACATAATTGACTTTCAGTGTTTCTGGGCAGGCAAGCTCTATTAAATGAAATCTGAAAGTGCTCAATTTACAGATCACCAGGAAAGTATTGTGATCTTGCTGCTTTCTCCTGGACACAGCCCCAGGGGCTCCCTTCCTCTGGAGTCACTGCTTTGCCTGGAGACTAGCTAAGGTGGGAATACTGGGATAAAGAGGCTGGCTTCAGAGCTATGCTTCCTGCAAATGTGGGAAGCTGTGCTTTATTCACTATTTAGCAACGTATTCATATAATATATTCTGAGCATCTTATAAACGTCATATCTAAGGCTCCAATATTCACACTAATGTTTTCCTCAAGAGAAATAGCTTGAGACAGGGAGGGATAACGACCTGCTATTGGTGCTGGGAAATGATAAAATTTACAATCCTTATTGATTTCTGCTGAAAAGGAACATGATATACTTATTCCTCAGTCATCTTGTAAGATTAAAAATCTCACTCTACCCTTAATCCTAACTCCATCCCCAATTCCAAGCCCAAGCCCAACCCTAACCCTAGCCCTAGTTTGAAATCAGAGGAGGTGATTTTTTCCAAAGAACTAAATGTGACTTTTATGGACTTGACTTTGTGGTCTTTTTCCAGGCATATACCAGAAGTAGGAATTGGGACACTGGCAGTTTTCTTTGTGCAATTCAATCACCTTACAGGCATCTCCCACACCTCATCCACGTGAGCAAGGTAAAGAACAGGGATGATACAAATCCACTCTTAATTTTCTTACACCAGAAATCACACATTACTTCCAACTCGTATTTCACATTGAGAATGAATTTTGAGAACCGCTTACATTCAGGTTGACAACTCTCTATGGATTTGGCACATGGATACACTGTGACTACTAACGTAATTTGACATTCTCATGGGCTCTTTTTGTTTGTTTGTTCTTGTTTACATTTTCCTCACCAGATGGAGGTAAAAGGGAAAAGCCTTCCAAATGTTTACACCTCACCACTCACCTGAAGCAATCATACACTTGTGGTCCCAGCCATGCGATCACTTTGCTTACGTAGGTGGTGCAGCCACTGGCAGGGAAGAATATTCTTTTTGTTCCCTCATCCTTTCTTGATTTCTTGCTCTTCATGCAAAACAGATATCATTGGGGAGGGGGGATGGATGGCCTAAAATAAAATGGCCCGCTTTTAGCTCTTAAAGTAAATTTAGAATGTTGGTGTAGCTTTTTTGGTCTTCTCTTTCCCTTCTGCTCTCTTCCTCTTTGCTTCCATCTTATATAAGTCATTCTCATAATCTATGGATCTAGTTTTGCTGTGTACGTGTTCCCTATGGCCTGAGTGATCTTGTTCGACAGAACAACCAGTGGAGTAAGAATAGGAATTGGCAAACAAAAGAAAGCCAAAATTCTGAAAATTATGTTATCTCCTTGTGAAGAAGTCATGCTGTAGAAAAGAGAACTCCTGCTGAGGAAGAAGGAAAGTCTCTGTTCTGTGTCTTTTTTCTTTGGAACAGCTTAACTCCACCCTTCTCTTTTCATTTCCAACATTTCTCTACATTCCTTTTCCCTTTTATCTCTTCTACTTTTCCATATATATGAAAATTTATCAAGAAAGTATGTTTCCTCAAGAGGTAAGGAAAGAGTGAAAATCAAATAGGAAGTATAAGATTTTGGTAAAATTGGAAAGACTGAAAAGAATATCATTGACAACCAATATATGTAGCTCCAATGACCCATTTTCAAAGCTATGCCGCACATTTTCCATGTATCCATTTTTAAATTCTATAGCCCAGAACTGGATGGTCTCACACTGAAGTACATCTTAGTACTCAGAAGTAATTAAAAAAACAAACCATCACTGATTTCAAACTTGTGTCTACTGATGTTCACTAATGGGAGTCCAATAAATGAATAATAGGAATGCTTGCAAACATCCCCTTTCCTCTGCACCCCAATTCTCTTATAGTTGTACAGCCACACTCAGGAGCTCAGCAGATCCCCCTCTCTTCCCCCACACTCTCTTTGCTTAAAGCCCATCAAAATCACCAGTTCAGGAGCACCTGGGTAGCCCGGTCTGTTGAGCGTCCAACTCTTGATTTTGGCTCAGGTCATGATCTCATGGTTTGTGGGATCAAGCCCTGCACTGGGCTGTGTATTGACAGCACAGAGCCTGTTTGGGATTCTCTCTCTCTGTATCTCTCTCCTTCTCTCTCTCTCTCTCTCTCTCTCTGCCCCTCCCCCAGTCTCTCTCTCTCAAAGTAAACAAACATTTGAAAAATAAAAATAAAAACACCAGTTCACTGCCATTCACATTTTCCTTCCACCTTTCCAGCTTTACCTTTTTTATATCCTTCTCTTAGTGCAAGCAATCCTTACCATGATGTCTAGGACTGTATGGAAAAGATAGGATAGAATATGGGTAAGAGAGAGAAGCTTGAGAAGGCAAAGGCAAAACTGTCTCCACATGGGCAGAGAAACTAGGGCACACACAACAGCTCTGTCACTAGAATGTGAGCTCCACGAAGGCAGAACATATTTTCAGTTTGTTTTCTGCTGAATCTCCATTTGCCATCGCAATGCTTGGTACAAAGTAAGCATTCAATAAATATTTGCTGAGTAAATGAATAAATCTGTCCATCCACTCATGCTTTTATTCATTTAATTAATCTCTTTGATCTTGACAACTGTTTAGTAATTAGGTTATCATTTTGATCTCCTAGATGAATTGCTTTTAGGAATGCCTTCCTCTGGATGGCTGAGAAAGCATATCCTTCAAAGTTAGCTTATTTAATAATATTTGAAGGTAGAGCGATTCCAGGATGGAAGGGTGGGGGAAAAGGAAGAATGAGACAGAAGAAGTGAATATGAGGGCAATCTTACTGAGCCGGTTACATTGTCATGAATGCGTTTGGTTTCTCAATGTCAAAGAAGTCCTCCTAACATGTACTCATGGAGAGTAATCCAGGGGCTTTGGAGAAAAGAGAGGAGAATTTGTGCACTGACTTCTGACTTCCTCCTATCCCCTGTCTCTCATTAGTCCAAGCTAAATCTTTCACACTCCCTGGTTGTGTTACCTGACTTCTCCAAGGAGCTGTCTGAGAAGCAACAGTCCCAAAGATCTGTCAGTGCACAGGGATGCACAGAGTCAGAACTCTCGGCCAGTGGGCACTGCATGGGGTGCAGCAGGATCACCCTGGTTCCAGATCTTAGCCAAACACAAGCCATTTCTAGAACTTCTCCATCTGAAAAACTGGGCAAGTATGCATGTCTAGAATGAGCATAACCTGAGTTTGTTATCATTAGTAATCCAAATCTTGAAGAGTCCAAGGGTCCTGCAAAGTGTGAATGACTAAACTGAAACCTGGACCTTAGGTGTTTTGATGACATATCTATTTTGTTACACATGAATTTTTATTTTCATCTTTCTAGCTTAGGTGTATAAATTTAAGTCAAGAGGAATGGTGCAGAAGAGAGAGAGAGACAGAAAGAGAGTAGAATTGAAGTCTTTTTAAACACACACACACACACACACACACATATATATGTGTATATATATATATATATATATATATATATATATATATATATATAAAGAGCAGTGTTTTCTGAGTTCTGCTTTTCTCAGAAGTTCCCAGATTCATTAATCAGTAATATATTTTCAGGCAAACAACTAAAATTTAATCAGTGGAGGGGCGCCTGGGTGGCTCAGTCAGTTAAGCATCAGACTTCCGCTCAGGTCATGATCTCACAGTTTGTGGGTTCAAGCCACGTGTAGGGCTTTGTGTTGACAACTCAGAGCCTGGAGCCTGCTTCAGATTCTGTGTCTCCCTCTCTCTCTGCCCCTCCACCACTCATGCTCTGTCTCTCTCCCTCTCTCTCAAAAATAAACATAAAATAAAATAAAATAAAATTTAATCTGTGGAATCATGTCCATTTGCTTTTATTTGTTTAATATATTACCATTCTTTCTTTTTAAACATATTTCACTGCTAAAAAATGTTTGGGGGAAAAATAGAAGTAAAGACACCATCAATATTAGGTCTGTTATTTACTAACTGAAATTGTCCTCGTGGATAATTGGCACTTTGGAATTAATATAAAACTTCTCTGTTCATTAAACTATAGGGGGTTCTGAGGAATCAGAAGACACATAGGGTTTATAGTTAATTTACTCTCCTTCAACTTCAGATTATACTATTTACATAGCAATAGGATCCAATTTGGGTATGAATCATAATGCACCTGGGGACAGTTGTGGAAATATTTAGAACGCTCTGCTACCAGTGGACGAGGTGGATGATAGTTATTACCGGAACCCCAGGACAATGCTGAACAATCGCATGGCAGTTTTAGTCTAGTTGTTTTCACTGGAAGCACAGAATACTATTTTTCTTTTTCCTTTAATCAGGTTTACTGAATTTCTGCTTTTTTATGGAGATGGAGGTCTCACTTGTACCTTTTCTCTTTCCGTTACTATTTTCAACGTGACCCCACTCTATTTTCATTTTAACCCTACTTCATAGTAAAATAGCAAGAAATATCTCAGAATTGTTCAGTATCAGTTAATAATGGTCAAAGAGAACAATCATAAAAAAAGAAGCTAAATGTTAAAACTAGAATTTTTCACATTGTCTGTCCATTCTTCATTAAAGAAAATTGAGAAGTTTTAGTTTTTTTTTAAAAGCTGTTGAAATGTATTTCTTGCGAGTATACAAAATTAAATAGAATCAAGAAAAAAAGCTTAGAGTTAGCATAAATACCTTTGGAATTTAAAGGATCTTTACAAATTAGGCATTAACAGTCAAGAGTTGGCTCAGAGCCATTAATTTCTAATATAGAGATCTAAGTCTGTAAAGAAAAGAGAATTCATGAATTTCATTTTGAAAAAAAACAAGTATTATTGGGGCATCTGGGTGGCTCAGTGCGTTCACCTTCTGACTACAGCTCAGGTCATCATCTCACAGTTCGTGGGTTCAAGCCCCGCACTGGGCTCTGTGCAGACAGCTCAGAGCCTGGAGCCTGCTTTGGATTCTGTGTCTGCCTCTCTGCCCCTTCCCAACTCACACTCTGTCTCTCTCAAAAATAAATAAACATTAAAAATTTTTTTAGAAAAAAACCAAGTATTATAGAATATATCTAATAACCTGACAAATAGGTCCAACTCTACTACTAATGCTTGATTGCAAAAAAAAAAAAAAAAAAAAATGCAAAAATACTGGTATTTTTTGTTCAGTGAACATACTAACATGACTTCCCATTTCCAGAACTGAAAACACAAATTACTTAAGTGTTTAGAAAGAGACAATTTTAAAACAGAAATAGTTGAGTTTACTAAGTAAAGCAGACCTATTGAAGTCATAGACATTCATTCATACATTTCCTAGCTTGTCTTCTGCATTACTATGAACTGAACAAAAGTTTGAATGCCTGAAATAAATAAATATATAAATACATAAATAAATAAATAAATAACACTGCAGTTAACACTGTATAGCATTGTATTACTTATCTCCCAGACATCACTGTCCTTTATTGCCTGGTGTCTATTGTCTTAAAAACTATTGCTTCATATATTTTGCCTAGTTTTGTGGTTGTTTCAGGCAGGAGAGTAAATGGTCCGTTACGCCATCTTGGCTAAACGCGGAAGTCTGTGCAATAAGGGTTTGTTTCTCGAGTGAAATAATGGAATAACGATACACTGACTAAAAGCAATTTGGTGAGATGTTTTGTTGTGCAGCAGTTTCTGAGAACTTTTAGTTTCTCAATAATAAAAAACAAAACTTGTCCCATTGTGAAAAGACATTGATTGGCAATTGCTCACCCAAAATACCAAGAAGGAGAAAATCCACAGCTTCAGAACTCAGAGAAATGGCATATCCAACAGTGTACGTGATGGAGAAATATTCAGTGAGCTCCTGCTGGAGAGAAAGAATTAGAAGTTAGAAAGTCTGCCTTTGTGCTAATTTCTCCCTGTTATGCTGGGGAAAGAAAGAAGTCGAAAGCATAGGCTACATTTGCAATATTCCTTTTTTTCTTGAACAATGATTTTTTACACATTGTTGTGAATTCTTTAAAAATAAAACCTCTCTATAGACATAATGTGTAAGATACAAAGAAAAAAGTACAGTAACTTCCCAAATTCACACCAACAACAAAAAACTGTCAACATTTTATTTCCTTTCACCTTTTTCTATGAATAATTTATTTTGGTTTCAAACAGTTTGGTTTACAAATTATATTCAAGTGTGTATGCTGCTTTTTTTTTCTAGCTAACTATATAACAAAAACAAAGTTCACATCCATTAGAAACTCTTCAGACTCATAATTTTTATAATTTCTTTTAATGTTGATTTAGTTTTGAGAGAGAGACACACACAGTGTAAGCAGGGAGAGGGGCAGAGAGAGAGGGAGACACAGGATCCGAAGCAGGCTCCAGGCTCTGAGCTGTCGGCATAGGGCCTGACGTGGGGCTCGAACCCATGAATCGTGAGATCATGACCTGAGCTGAAGTAGAACACTCAACTGACTGAGCCACCCAGGCGCCCCTAGCCTCATAATTTTTAATGGCCACATTAAATGGAAAATACTAACTTATTTTCCATTTATTTTCTTAGAAATTAAATCTCTTTATGCAGTTTCCCCCTTTTCCCCTTTCTTTTAAATGCCTCATGTTTTCAATATTTCCTTAGGCTAGATTACTAGAAGTTAAATTACAGTGTCAAAGGATCTAAGTCCTTTGAAGGTTTTTGACATATTTTGTCAAAATGCGTTCCAAAGGAACCTATTCTTTGGAAAGAAAATATATTGTATTGTAAGGTGTGACATTGCCTTCTGATTATATTATCATTACACAAGTAATTTTGATCATCTTGTGGTCTAGCTTAAAAATATTTTGCTTCTTTTCAAAAATGGCTGCATCATAGTTCAGACCATAATGTAGTAAGTATTCCAAATTTCCCAATCATCTTTCTCCAATGAAGAAACTCATTTTATCGTGTGTGTGTGTGTGTGTGTGTGTGTGTATATATGTGTGTGTGTGTGTGTGTGTGTATATATATGTGTGTATACATATATGTATATATATATATGTGCATATATATATATATACACACACACACACACACACACACACGATAAAATGAGTTTATATATATATATATATACACACACACACACACACACACATTGTTTTCCTCTGACCTTGTTTTGTAAGATTTTTATAAAACAATTATAAACTATAATAAAATAGCTAAACTGTTTTAGTTAAGTAATATCATTTTGCCATAGAGCATATCAATATCTCTACAGAGACATAATTTATATTACTTAAGTTTTCTTGAATTTCTGTAAGCAAGAGAAACCACTCCTTAAATTGTTAAGAAAACAAAATTATTTATATTGAAACAGTTGGTCTTCAAATGTTTATTTTTTTTTCACTTTTTAAGGAAGTGCTTTAGGCCTTACACTAATAACATTTATTTATTGTGCTTCTTGTCATACACAGCAATAAAGAAGTAAAACTTAGAAGTCTAATTGAGTAGTTCCAATTTATTAAAATCATAATTTCATAATAATTTAAAGCTGAGTTTGTCATCATTTAAAATACAGACACCTTTCTTCACGTAATACAGTAAATATTCAATAAATGTTTATTTCCGACAATGGAGGTGTAATTCCCTTTGAAACATTTTATATGAACTCAGTGTGGGGTTTAGCTCTATTGTAGCTCATCTAAAATTCTCCAGAGATTGATTAATATTCTTCCCAAGGAATCTGATGATCAATTATATACAAAAGTGAGTATCTTTTATCATCTTACTAATTAAACCAATTAAATTGCTAGTTATTTGTTTAAGAAAGGATGACATCAGAGCACCTGGGTGGTTCAGTTGGCCAAGCATCTGACTCTTGGTTTCGGCTCAGGTCATAATATCATGGTTTGTGGGATGGAGCTCCACGTTGGACAGAGCAGAGCCTGCCTGGGATTCTCTCTCTCCTCTCACTGCCCCTACTCTGCTCTCTCTCTCTCTCTCTCAAAATAAATAAATAAACTTTAAAAAAATAGAAAAGCATGACATCAAGAAATCAAATTCTATTTATGAATGCTAAAGTGCATTTTCTACCAGTCTACTCCCACTACTCATAAAAGCAACAGTGACCACACAGAAAAGTGTGTGTCCTAAGACAACGTTGCCTATTCTCAAGTCATAAGGTTATTCTATTTTATTTTTTCTGAAAGATTTATGGTTTTACTTTTCAGTCTCTGGTCCATCCCAAATTAATTTTTGTATATGTGTGAGATAGAGGATGAAGATAGTTTTTTTTTTTCCATATGGATATTCAGTTAGTCCAGCAACACAGTTTTCCTTTTCACACTATATCACACTGGTTCCTTTGTCAAGAATCAACTGACAGCATAATAGCATTTTTTATAATATCCCAGCAGAAATATTCTTCCCAGGGTGAAAAAATTTACCATGAACAGAAATGCCCCGTACTGTGCTATTTCCTTAGTATAAATTCACCCATCATCCATTAATACCTATATACATATACAGAAGTATAATTTATCTGTATTGATGATGATAATACACCATGGCTTGTAAAAACAAAAACAAAAACAAAACAAAACATCACTATTTTTCTCCTGAAGAATCTTACTTAGAAGGACATGTTCACAGGGTCCCTGGGTGGCTCAGTTGGTTAAGTGTCAGACTTTGGCTCAGGTAGGTCATGATCTCACGTTTGTGAGTTCAAGCCCTGCGTTGGGCTCTATGCTGACAACTCGGAGCCTGCTTTGCATTCTTTGTCTCCCTCTCTCTCTGTCCCTCCCCCACTCATGCTCTGTCTCTCAAAAATAAATTTAAAAAAAAATTAAAGGACACACTCATCTTCTCAATGAAGCTGTCCTTAATGCAGACATGTCCACCACAAGATGTCTCTTCTCTTCACTTGAATTTCCCTCACCCAATATAGACAGAAAGTATCACATTTATATTTTTATTTTTGAAATATACATGACATCTCAAAGGTTTTTGTACTGGAGCATATATTATTCGGCATTGACATCATGGTGTATCTGTCTTTCTTTCCTACTTGGCTTTGGGCTTCCTTAGATAATCATTTTACCTTTTAGACCTTGCTACTTATTTCTTCTCCTGGGTCACAGTGTTAGATATGTAGGAGTTTAATTCTAAAACTTCAGACATAACTACTTAGGCTTACCTTTAGTACCACAGTTATCAGAAGAAAATTCTACCAGTAAAATGTCTCGCATTCAGTCGAAAACATTTGAAACGAAAACACTTGAATAATGTCTCAAAGTGTGCTGTTGTAACAGGATAATATGGGGTCACCTGGTAAAACCAGGCTGTAGCCAGACCTGGTGGTCAGAGTTTCTGGAGGTGGAAATTGTCAACGCAAAATTCAGGAGACATAAGCTAGACTCAAATAAATCTGAGGCTAGTCAACAGGCACATTTCAATTCACAACTTCCACCATATTCACTTGAACATAGTCATTTTTATTTCCTTTAGTGAAGATGTAGCCATTTCACTGCAACAAATCTTTCAGGGACAAAAGCATACTAACAACTGTGGTTTTAAATATATATTTTCCTAAAGAATGTGGATAGTTAATCACGAGGAAGTTTGATTTGGCTATGATCATTATAACTGATTCATTCATCTTTCAACATCTCAAATAAGAGCAATATATTTTATATTGTACAAATATTGTAAAATGACATTAAAATGACAGTTTCTTAAAACAGGACATCGATCAGCAGTTACATCCAAATAAAATCTCTCTCTCTCTCTCTTTCTCTCTGACACACACACACACACACAGAAAGATTGTGGCTATAGTGCTGACAGAGTACATGGAAACAGCGAACAGATTTGACCAAGTCAGGATAGGTAGATTCTCTTAACTTTAGCACCACTTTAGATCTGGCACAAAGGAAGCAGACAGAAGAATCAAAATGATGCATTGTGAGAATCTGCCTATGCAGATTCCAAGTCTGAGCTCCCACCAGAATGAGTACATGTCCTCAAGAAACAATTGTGATTATCAGCTCAATTTGAAAGGATTCTCCACTGTCTGGAATTTAGTTCATCGAGTCCTCATTGCTTCTATTTTATTCTTAGGCCTTTAAAAATATTTTTATAATTCACCCAGCTTCTTTTAGTTGTTGCAGTGGGAACTTTGGCCTGTCACAACCTATTCTATCCTACCTGGAACCGTAAGATCTGCCCTGTTTTTAAGTTCAAAATAAACTAAGCAACACAAGTTTCTATTTTTCCTTGTATTTTTTTAATATACTGCTTGGCTGTAATTCCTAGAATTCTTATGATCTACTGATAGTGAGGAGAATGTCGTAAAAGCTATAGAAGCACAACACTAATGAGAACAATACCTCATTTGCTGCATGTCTGTTGCATACACAGCTGTGCCCGCTTCATTAGAAAAGGGACAACGTAAAACTGCCATCCTTCCGTCAGCCATTTTTCTTCTCTTCTATTTTAGCCACATGTTAGTTTACTGGGAGAGTATTGCTAGACGGGTTGACTCCTACATAGAAACAAATCATGTTTTTTTTTAAATATACTTTTTAAAGTTTATTTATTTTTGAGAGAGAGAGAGAGAGAGAGAGAGAGCACAAGTAGGAGAGGGCAGAGAGAGAATGGGGGGAGAAAATCCAAGCAGGCTCCACACTGTCAGCACAGAGTCTGGAAACAAATCATGGTTAAACAAAAGCTGAATCATGGAGATTTCATGAAAGTTGATCATTGTAATGAATACAACTTTGAGGTGAAAATCAGGAACCAAGTTTTAAAACTTAGACATGATAACTAACACACATCATATCATATTTTGATGTTATTTGATACTTCACTTTTACAACGTGAAGAATTTAAGAATTCCTATAAGATAGCTTCCATAATGTATAGGCTTTTATAAATAAGATAAGAAATTCTCATTATATTCCAAAAGCTAAATAACCAAATATAATTCAGCATTTAAAACGCCCCAGTTATCATTCTACCTATGAAGCAAAGCTTCATTAGTCATCAAAAGTAGTTAATAATCTTAATAATTTACTAGTAAATTTTGTGTATCTTTCTGCAAAGTAATTTAATTATCATGCAAAAACAGAATGCAAAAGTTAAACACATGAAAAAATTAACCAAGGCGTGGGAAAAACATTTGTAGAATAATAAACTTATTTAATAAGTACACCTGAATCATGTTTAAATACTCAGCTTCAAGAATTTATCTCAGCACTGGTGTAAACATGGAAACACAGAGTTTCCTTGTTTTGAATTAGGTCCCTGAAATTTTGAGTGTCATCAAGCACTGAGATGCTGGGACAATCTCCACTCCCCGACTCACAAAACACATTTTCAGCTTGGTTCTTGACCTGATGTGAGAGCATTTGGATAAAGATTGCAAATTTTCTTCTCATTTGTACTTTTGAACATCTCTTCTTTATGGCATAGTTGGAAAACATTTGCTGTGGACTGAGTTGTGCCCCTCTCCACCCCCGATTCGTATGTTGAAACCCTAATCCCAATGTGGTGGTATTTGGAGATGGAGCCTTTGGGAGATAATTAGGTTTAGATGAGGTCTTGAGAGTAAGGGCCTTATTAGATGGGATTAGTGACCTTATAAGAATAAATACCAGAGAGCTTGTGCTCTCTGCTCTGTGAGGACACAATGAGAAGACAGCCGTCTACAAGCCAGGAAGAGAGCTCTTCACCCAAACCCGATCATTCTACCACCCTGATCTCACACTTCCAGCCTCCAGAACTGTGAGAAAATAAATTTCTGTTGCTTAAAACACTCAGTCCATGGTGTTTTGTTATGGCAGCCTGAGCTAAGACAACTGTGAAACAAAGTATTTATGCCATGATAGGTGAGTAGGTTGAGTAGAAAATATTGGCCGACTTGCTCTCTCAGGCACCTTCTGCTCTCCATCTTAGAACCCAACCATTCTGCCTATGCCCTTGCTCTCTATGCTTTTTCTCTCTGGCCTGCTTGTGACATTATCAGACAGTACTGAATTTTCCCTACTGTCTACTTCCTCTTTTTTTATCAAACTTTTGATGGTCTCTGAATGTGTCAAAATTGCAGCCAATGACAGGTGTTATTGTTCCCTTTATGCTAAAAAGCCATCTGCCCAAATCACTCAGTAGGTAAAACAGATGACAAATAGGACTAGGGATGACTATGAGGAATGAATAACCTAAAGAGAGAGAGAGAGAGAGAGAGAGAGAGAGAACTTGGAGAAGAAGAAGAAAAGAAAAGAAAAGAAAAGGAAAGAAAAGAAAAGGAAAGAAAAGAAAAGAAAAGAAAAGAAAAGAAAAGAAAAGAAAAGAAAAGAAAAAAGAAGGAGGAGGAGGAGGAAGTAGAGAAGAAAGCTAGCAGGAATATAAAATGTTTTCCATTTTCTTAATTCCAGGAGCAAAAGAAACCAAGAATTTATTTTATCCTAGGGAGGGCTCAATATCTAAATCAAAGTGACCTTTTACACTCTCTACTCCCAGTTAACCTCCTTGAGGAATGAGTTTATATATAGAAAAATTAAATGCACAGGAAATATGCACTGATTAGAGAAAGGGCTACATGTGGTATCAATACTCAAGCCTGCGGAAACATCTGAAGAAATTAGGGAGATATTTGTTCCACATGCAAAATGACATTATAAAGAGAAACATTATGACTAATGGATATAAATGATAACTTGACTTTGGTGCTTAAGAGAACTTTGTGTCTTCTTCCATAGACTTTTTTTGGAGTCAGCGTTGTTTCAAGTCAGGTAATTCTAGAACCTCCTTGTTTCACCTGATCTTCTCCAGCATCATAACTGGGCAGAAAGCCCTAAAAAGTAGAATCTCTAGATAAGTAAAAAACAGATTCTCTCTCTCCTAGGGCCCTGGGTAAGGATGCATAGTCACCCAGGCCATCTTCTGCTCGCATTGCCTTCCTTGCCTGGATTATTGGACCCACTCTGGGTTCAGGAAGAGGCACAGAGGAAAAAGTGAGTAATTTCTAAGTATGCAAGCACTTTAGTATGGAATGCATCAAAGGTTTGGGGGGAGGACTTCAATTTCTCAGTATAACACTGTTTTCCTATTTTATCAATCATCGATTCTCAGTGAGTATAAGAATTTAGGTGAAATCAAACTTCCAAACTGTTTACTTCCGGCAATCTTACGTGCTGCTGAATAAAGAAAATTTGTTGTATCTGTTCTATAAATAGATAACATTGCATATGCATGATCTCTATAAAAAACGCTGTAAATACATTACTACATTATTTAAGATATGGTTTTATTACCCAGACATTCTAGGATTCATTTACTATTCCATTCCTCTCATTAATATTCTTCCTTCCCTGAAAGAACTGAGTTGCAGTCTAGTTTGTTCTTCTACTTTGTTACTTTAAAGTTTCTCTCACCTGTAAACTGAGGTTATTCAAAAACATTATTTGGAAGCACTAAGCACTTTATTTAACTATAACCACCAAGCTTCAATCTGTGAGACGTTAAGGACAAGGTCACTTCTAGCAACAGCTACAGCAACGCAGGGCGATCACTGAGAATACACTAATACCTGCCTAGATTATTCATAGTTCAATAACCATTCAGCCACCTTGACCCATACCTTTCTACCTTTTTGGGTTTTTTGCTTTAGTAATTTCTTCACACTAATTTGGGGTTCCATTCAACCTTACTGACTCATGAAAAAATATGGTATGGCAACTATCACAAAGCACAAAATTCCAAGTAAGTCTTATAGTTATTTATTTATTTTTTCATTCCTCATTTCATTGTCAACTTTCACATGGACACCGTTACTGGCTGATTCAACTTCAAAGTGCTCTCCCAAGCTTTCCTGTCTGAGAATGATATGCACATGGGAGACCTGAAGTTATGGTTCATCTACCTACACTATTAAAGTCCGATTAAAAAAAAGAGAGATTAGAGAGGGAGGGAGCCAAACCATAAGAGACTCTTAAAAACTGAGAACAAACTGAGGGTTGATGGGGGTGGGAGGGAGGGGAGGGTGGGTGATGGGTATTGAGGAGGGCACCTGTTGGGATGAGCACTGGGTGTTGTATGGAAACCAATTTGAAAATAAATTTCATATTTAAAAAAATTTAAAAAATAAGTTTAAAAAAATAAAATAAATAAATAAATAAATAAATAAATAAATAAATAAAAATAAAGTCCGATAGTTCACAGAGTCCAAAAGCAGCTAATCAAACACTGCTCTCTGCCTAAACTCTGCATATGCATATGAAACCAAAACATGTTTTAATCATCACATAGCCAGTTATCTCACTTCTCGCCCCTTTGCTGGTATTTTTAATTGGAATTCATATGTGTGCTTTCCCCTCCATCTCACACACCTGAATTTCTAATGTCTTAAATGCAAACTGGATGAAACTAATAAAGTGCCAAAATAAGAATCAGGATGCAAAATTTTTCGTGAATTTCAAATTTCCCAAAAGGCTATTACGCAGCCCTCATATGCAGAGAGGACTAATTTATTTAATCATAGGTTGGTAGAACCCTGCTATAGAAATAGTTGCTTGGAAACATGAATGCTATGATGGGCCATTTTGAAGCACGTTATTGAACTACTGCTAAACTATAACCACTGAGCTTTAAATTGCTATGCTGGTAAGAAAAAGGCAATTTCCATCAGCGGCTACAGTAGCCGGGGTGATCATTGAATACACATTAATATCTGCCTAAATTATTCTTTATCGTCACTTTCAGATGGCAGCATTCTATGCGCTAATCAAGAGCTGTTTGGCCACCTGGACCCATGCATCTCTACCTTTTTTTTCCCCTGCTGTTTGTTCCTTTTCTGAATATGTTTTCTGCATAACATTTACTCAAGATACAGAGGAGCATGTGTTGCAGAACAAAGGCAACAGCTGTCTAAGTGCTCATGCCTAAACTATCGATGCCCTCTAGGAGTCCTCTGAATGTCACTCAGGGGCCATCCTCTGATCCAAAAGCTACTACAGGTGCTGTTGGGAACTGGTGTCTCATTATGTTAATATTTACACTAGAACAGCAGTTGTAATTTTTATTTTTGGCTTAAGTACATAATTTACATATAAATTTACAAATTAGAGGAGCCATCTTGAACTAACACATCTAAAGATAGGCTGTGTCAACCAGCAGCAGTGGGTCAGAATGCTGGTAATTTTCAGAATGGTCAGTTTCAGTCAAAAAAGTATCAAACACATCCCCAGAGCTTCCTTCATTAGCAGTGTTAGCAAGTGTCAATGTGTGCTCTGGAAGAGTCTTTGTGTGTTTTCTATCTTCTTTTCCAAATGGAGATTTCACACACTTAACCTATTACCACCAACATGTTGGGAGCAGAGTATGAAGAGTTGATTTTTCAACTTAAGGTTGAAAGGTTCTAAACAGCAATAACTACAATGTGCTTCCACTCAACATTATGCAACCATCCCACATACAAATGCAAATTGTTTACTATCTCCCAAAGAGGGGAGACCTAAATTCCTAACAATTTCTGCCTTTATTTCCAAGTGATTGTCACTTAATTCCAAGTGATGCTTCTTGTAATTTAGTAATGATTACACACTGATAATGAGAAATGTACAAAGTTATAAAGATAACCAGTACTGACACCAGCTGAAGAGTATATAAAATGTTAGAGGAAAGAAAGACATTAAATAAATTGGTTAATATATATATGTGTATATACATATATACATATATATATATATATATATATGTATACACACACACACACACACACACATATACATATACACCTAAGAATAAAGAAGAAATTATAGATAAGTATAAATCCTAGCTCCATTGTGCTGTATGCATTGATTTCCTGTCACTATTCTTTAACCTTTATGATTGGTTGAGACAGTACTAGGAGATGCCCAAGGGGATCTTTTTGATGTGATATGAATTTCCCTCCAATCTCATTTGTGGCAGCCATATTTCCCTACAATTTTCAGGATCAAACAATCCAGCCAACACAGTAACCCTTTGCTTTTTTTTTTTTTTTTTTTTGGACTTATAGTTCAATGCCATGAAAAATTGAAAAATTACCAGCTATTCTCAATTGCCAATTCAACAGAAACATTATTGTATCTCCTTGTGCAAACAGTGTCCCTTGGGCACTAAGACCACATCAATCAGCATAGCCCAAAGTTCTCGATTTAGAAACAGAAATAAATTCTGTTAGAGGTTATTAAATGCAACTGTGAAATGCATGAGTCCTGCTGCTCTTTTTTCCAGACTTGTTTGCAAGAACACAAGGCTAAAACATAGCAGAGCCAGAGAAAAACCCATGGAAAATGCCTTCTCATTCCATAGCTTTGGGTAATCATGAATACCAAAGGTTTTTGGATGAGCTTTTAAAGACATAAAGTGCAAAACATGTATTCTAAAGATGCATTCTAAGATATAGTCTAAACTCTCTTTTGTATTCTTTCAAGGATTTTGTTTTATATAAAATGTTATTATTAATGGGGTAAGTGACGGAAATCATTTTTATTTCTCCATGTGAACAAAGATTTTGAAATGAACAAAAAGGATGTAGTTAAGGATTTTGATTTAAAATAGAATAATTAGGGATAGAGCTGGAATAAGTAATGGGAGCCAAATCAGAATCTTTCATCATTGTTACATGTTCACTGAAGTAAAAAATTTTTCTGGGCACCTGGGTGGCTCAGTCAGTTAAGCATCTGATTTCTGCTCAGGTCATGATCTCACTACTCTTGAGTTTGAGCCCCATGTGGGCTCCTGCTGACAGCTCAGAGCCTGGAGCCTGCTTTGGATTCTTTGTCTCCCTCTCTCTCTGCCCCTCCCCTGCTCTCTCATTCTCTCTCTCTCAAAAATAAATAAACATTAAAAAATGTTTTAATTATTTCTGACACATTCAATTCTTCTTTATGAAAGTTACTTTTTTTCATTTTGGAAATTTCATTTGTTCTTGTTGGTATTACTTTTTCTTGACTGAGTAAATCAAGAGAGACAGGAAAAGAAGACACAAACAACCATCGCTAGAAATCCACAAGTTCAATGAGCCATCTCTGGCATGAAATTTTTGTTTTAGTTCTATGGACATTCAGTTATTAGACACCTTTCAGAGACAGTGGCAAGTATCTATTTGTATATTATAAATTGGGTACAAAGCACCATAATCATTAAGAATAATAGGAGAAAATACTTTCTGAGGATTAGAAAAAGCTTTCTGAGTTAAATCCTTGGGCTAACAGATTCAGGAAATTTTCCAAACATTTGAAAATTAAGCAACCCACTTCTATATAATTAGATCAACAAAGCAATCATAATGGAATTTAGAATATATTTAAAACTAAGCGATGATAAATAGATGGTATTATCATAAAATGCAGTTAAAACAGCATTTAGAGATTTTTTAGATTTTTTGGTATTTTAGTTCTTAATGTACGTGTTAAAAAGAAGAAAAGTTGAAAAATCAATGATTTAAGCTTCTATCTCATAAGCTAGAAAAAGGAGAGCAAATTAAACCCAAAGTATATAAAGGGAAAGAGATATTTTAAAAACTGAACAGACACCAATAAGATAGAAAGCATATATGCAATAGAAAAAAATCTAGATATACAATAAAAAAGATAAACTCAACAAAAATGTGGTCCTTTGAAAAATTTAACAAAATACGTAAGTGCTAGCAAACCAAAGGAGAAAAATGAGAGAAAATACAAATTACCAATAGCAGAAATATAAAAGGCATCATCATTACTGATCCAACAGACATGAAAAAGTCTTTAAAAGGAATGAATAAAACGCTATTTATCAACAAATTCAGCTATTTAGATGAAAGGAAAATTACCTTGAAAAATAAATTTCTAAAACTGCCAAAAAAGATACAAACATCTAAATATTCTTAATCTACTAAAGAATTTGAGTTTATAATTTCAAAACTTTTCCACAAAGTAAACTTCAGCCCCAGACAGTTTCTCATTCACAGAGGAATCTCTTCAAATATATAAAAAAGAAATAATTTCACATAGTCCTACGCAAATTCTCCCGGAGAATCGAAAAAGGGAAAATACTTCCTCATTTGTTTTATGAGACCACATAACTCTCACACACCCAACCTGGAAGATGGACCTGTGAGGTAAAGAGCAGTGAGTTATGTGGATATGTATAGCTAAGTAGAGGCCTTAATAGCCTATATTTTACCAGGATTGAGAATCATTTGCTAGGAGAAGGCAGCATGTGGCTAGAATTTGGAACTTGCTTTCTGCCTGTTGATTTCCCTTACTGTTTGAAAAGCTTCAAGGATAAAAGAAAAGAAGAATTCAATGTAATATTGTTTAGTGTAGGACACTCAAAGAGCTAAACATTGCCCTGTGAATTGATAAGATTTACCTATTTTGAATGTTGAATCTGTAATTATAGCTTTTTGACATTAATCAGAATCAATTTTCATAAACATGTTGTAAATATTGCATCCAATTTTAGGGTTGTACCTAGTTAATCTGATTTATTCTATAGCTTTATTTTGCTGATTATAATAACTTAATAGAATCTGTCATTTTAAACTCATTAGCAAAGCCTCAATATTTTTTATGATCAATCATGATCTACTTTTTTATCATTTTATTTCCATCTGCTTTCACATTTTAAGATATGTTAATTTCTAATAATTAATTAACATAAAATTACATACTGTCCCTGGAAAATGGTTTAATGGCTTAAATAATTATAATTTGATTGGAGAGTTGGTAGGATTTAAGGAAATCTTGGTGAAAAGTTGTAGTTATAAACAGGAATTTACTTTTCTGAAAATAGTGCTCCCATTAATTTTGTGAATGGCATTGGAGAAAAAAGGTTGAAGCACTGACCAATGATTCATTTCTTTCTTGAATACTGAGGGGATTTCTTGAGAAAAAAAGATTGCAGATGGCCTAGTGTAGTTTCTTTATAAACATGCTGATAATTGACATCATAGCAGTTAGACTAATTATGTTAACATTATTAGCATAACCAGAGGAACAATTAAAAGAGCCTGATAAAATATATCTTAGTTGCAGTTCCCAACTTTAGGATCATTTATGATAAACAAAACTAAGAGGTGTGGATTTATGGGCATGACACCTTAGAAAATGTCATAAAAGCTAGCTGACTAGGGTATAAAATAGGTAAGTTTCAAAAACTAAATGTTCCCACTATATGAGATAATAAATTTTACCTTACATTGAGACACCACCACCAGTGAGTGGGTGTCTAATCAAGGAAGATAAGATCTGGAGAGCTGCTCTTGAATTCTCTGCCAATGCCTTTTGATTGTATCCCTGAAATTATTAGTAAACCTTAATGCTAGGTAAGATCTGACTTGAGTGAATCAAATCTGACAGTTAGTATTGTGTTGGATATGACTCCCTCAAAAATCAATTTAAGAAAATAAATTCACTATTACAAACATTCCATTGTGAAAAGAAAGCTAAATTGGATAAGACATCACACAGCATGGTGAGGTTGGTGTTAAAAAAAGTATGATAGGCAAATAGGTGTATATATACATACACAATAGGAGATGGAAATTCTCATCCAAAGTAATACTCAAATAAATTTTTAACCACTAAGTTTTATTTTTTCCATCTTTAAGTATTTTTTTTCTAGAACAAAAATTGTAGATAAGGATAAAAATAATGATCTAGATATCAGTTCTGGGCACGGGGGACACTTCTGGTTTAATGCTAGTTTGTTGTGTTATTGCTATAGTGATAACCAAGTGTGGGACTAGAGACTGATGAGTGCCTTCTCCGTTACTGACGTGATAAAACTGCCATGAGTATTATGATTTTTGTTTGGCATATTTATACAGATGGTGATTTGTGCATGGTACCTCTATTAAATCCCACTTTGCCTATAAAAAATATCAATGATCACTATTACATAATCTACAGGAAGATGATAGAAATTAAATTTAACAAAGGTAAAAACTATAACTTATTAATTCTATGCCTGTGCAACTCAAAACTCTCCATATTAATATGTATACAAATGCTCAAAATTTTTCTCTATAATACATACACTATTAGTCAAACTATGGCTTGTTAAGCCACATGTAATGTTTTATTTCATTTCTTTTAATTAAACTCCAGACTGTATTCAAATTTTATTAGTGTTTCCCCTAATGTCCTATTTCCATTCTAGAAGCCCATTAGGATAACACATTATTATAGATATCATGTCTCTTCAGTTTCTTCTGGCCTACTATAGTTTCTCAGTCCTCCTTGTTCTTCACGATCTTGAGAGTTTTGAGGAGTACTGGTTGGGTATTCTGTTGAATCACCTTCAACTTGGGCTTATCTGATTTTTTATGGTTACAGTAGGGTTATAGGTTTTTTAAACAGATACCACAGAGGTGAGGCAACCTTCTTATCACATTATATTAAGATACTATCAACATGACTTATGGCTGATGATGTTAACTTTTATCTCTTGACCAAAGCAATGTTTGTTGGGTTTTTCTACTGTAAAATTACTTTTTTTCCTCTTTACACATTCTAGGTTTTTTGAAGGAAGTCACAGATTCCAGCTTGCACTCAGGGGGGTTGAGAAAAATTAGAGTATCTAAATAAATTATTTGGAATTCTTTTGTAAGGAAGATTTATCCATTCTCCCGTATCTATTTATATAGTGATTTATGTATTTATACCAACATGGATTCATATATATTTATTTCATACTTTGAGATATAACTCAGTACTATATTATTTATTTTTTGCTCAAATTATTCCAGCTTGGCTATTGATAGTTCTTTCAGGTGGTCCCTTTGTCCCTTTGACATAGCCCTATCTTTTTGTTTTATGAGAGCTTCTTTATTTTATGGCACCATTTATTTTGCTGTTTAAGTGCCTCTTTCATTTGTAATTAGTTATTACAGGAAATCAAAGTCTATGAAAGAACCTTTCATTAGAGTCTTATTTTCACATGGTAGAGACAAAGTATAATCTTAACAATACTCCCGCTTATCTCTCTTATAAGTACAATAAGTCCAGTGTTCATAAATCAATAAACATTTGAAAACTTCTTAGTAAGAAGGTGATTAACTATTTATATAGATCTTTGGATGAGAAACGGCAATTGTGTCTATAGAACAGTTTACAAATGGAACAGTGACACCTAGAGGTCCCACTTGACATTAACTGAAAGATCTTGAATGTTCACATTAATTGAAGTCACATCTTTCTCAGCCCAGATTCCCTGATGAGGAAGGAGCAAAAAAGACAGAAATCCTATCTCATTACGAACTTGAAGACATTATTCTCATACTTATTGGCAAGTGTAAAATTGTGAAGAGTTGGCATTCTTCACAAAAACAGTAAATCATGAAAAAAGCAAAGACAAGTTGCTTTAGAGTGATCAAAAGATAACATTATATTGACTGAAATATAATGTGAGACACTAGTAACATATCTATCTCCCAAAGAACAAATTTAGAGTGTGCACATTATCTCATCTCTTTAAAAACAAGGACATGTCAGACTATCTAATTGTACTTAAAGATACCGAAGTAGAAGACGTTCAAGATATAAATGGCTTGGAAATCAAAAAATCACTGAAGCAATTATACTTCTACCAATGTTCAGATACTTTAAAGATCTTTCCTAAACAATTAGCAGCTGTGACAAGAGGAAATCATCAGCCCACAGCATTAACAGGAAAAAAAAAAACATGTTTTTTTTAAATCTATTGCATAAGTAGGCACAAAGGCAATGAAAATTTCATTAAAAGAAGTGCAATCCGTGGAGATCTAACTCATGGAGACAACAAAATCTTTAAAAGAACACACATGCTTTTATAGCTCTAAGAAACCGTGCACTTTAGTGAAGGTTGATTTGCATAATCTAATTTAACAAAAACTTATCAGTTGTTTGATGTGTTCACTTCATGTTTATAAGGTGCCATCATAAACTACTAGCTGGAGAAGATATTTTGAAATATTCTTATTTCAAATTGTTTTGTTCTTTTTAAAATAGGATACGAAAGCACCACTCAAGGCTATGATAAAGTGGCCATAGTACACCTTCCTTGGATGACAACTAGAAAAAAAGCAAAAAAAGAAGAAGAAGAAGAAAGGAAAGCAAAGCAAAGCAAAGGAGAGGGAAAGAAAGGAAAGGAAAGGAAAGGGAAGGAAAGGAAAGGAAAGGAAAGGAAAGGAAAGGAAAGGAAAGGAAAGGAAAGGAAAGGAAAGGAAAAGCTAGGTGCTTGAAGGGATGAGAGAATTGTTGAGATGACCAGAACTTCGAATGAGAAAGTCATGCAGATGATTGAATTGCACAGAGAGGAAAGCCAACATTCTGAAGTGGCTGTGTTCTTTCAGTATTTGCAGATACTGGGCTGAGGTCAAGAGGCTGAGGACGCAGCAAACAAGTCAGGTAATTTCCACTATGAAACACCAGAAAACTGGCAGAAATTATGGAAGTTTTTTGAGTCTGAAAATATAAAAACTGGAGACATGAAGTTTAAATAAGGAGGAATATTGGAGAATCGATCTCTCTGCTGGTTTAACTGTGACAAAATGATGTATTCTAAAGCCGGGCAGAAAGCAGTTTAAATAGAAGCCAAGCTAAACATTCAGAAGAGCAGGATGTAGTTTTAAGCAACCTCATACTACTCAGGAGAACAGGTGCATGGTAGAGTGGCCACTGTGACTTCCCTAGGGTTTGCAATCCTTGGAAGGCTACACCCTAGAGAAAGGGAGGTGAGGGACAAACTACAAGTGGACAAATCCTTATCAAACTTTAATGCAAGTTGGAGTCTTGTGGATTCTTGGTTAGATTAAGGGGACCCACCTCCATTCTATCTCCCTAATGAAGAGGGAAAGTAATGTTACCCACCACTGCTAAATTATTAAATGGTATATAGTTTTTAATTCACAGTTATGACAAGGGATTGAAGAAATAATTAAAACCCAGGACATAATAGAGAAAATGGAAGTAATAAAGAATATAAATGACCCAGATATTGGGGTTATCATAATAAAACTTACATTTAAGGGGCGCCTGGGTGGCTCAGTCGGTTGAGCGTCTGACTTCGGCTCAGGTCATGATCTCACAGTTGACGAGTTCAAGCCCTGCATCGGGCTCTGTGTTGACAGCTCAGAGCCTGGAGCCTGCTTCACATTCTGTGTCTCCCTCTCTCTCTGCCCCTTCCCTGCTCATGCTCTGTCTCTCTCTGTCTCAAAAATAAACATTAAAAAAAAACCCTTACATTTAACTATGGTTTTCATCATCAAAACAGCCAAAAGATATATAAGATATGAGTTGGAAAGTATTCAGAGTCAAAGAAATTAAGAATAAAATGGAAATGACATAATTTAAAATTACCATAAGTTACAATTTTTAATAGATAGGGTCAAGGAAAATTAGACACAGTAAAAGAGAGTATAGTTAACTGAAAGACAGGTCAACAGAAAATGTTTAGATGAAGAAGACAGAAAAAAGACTAAAATACGAAGAAATGAAATATTTTTTTCAAAAAGAAAAACAGTTAAAATGTCAACCACCTATGTAATTGCAGCTCTAAAAAGAGAAGACTTAGGAGACACTGAAAAGAAGCCATATTAGTATACATTTAGGTACATGATATTTAAACAGAGGAAAATGAAAAACAAATAATATATAAAAGTAGCTACAGAAGGGAAGACACATTCTCTCCAAGGAAGCACCATAACATTTATAGTAGACTTTTAACACAAATGATGTAAGTCAAAGGACCACGGAATAGCATCTTTTAGTGATAAACTAAAATAAATCTCAACCTCTATTTCAATATTCAGTGAAAACAAACTGGAAAACGACAGGAAATTAAGACACTTTCTATCAAAAAATACTGAGATAATTAAAAGTAATACTCATGGAAAAGTTTCAAGCAGAAAAAAAAAAAACAGTGCTAGACTGAAGCACATATATACATAAAGAATAAAGAGGAATGGAAAGAGAAAATGTGTTGGTATACATAAGTGCCTATTAACTGTATATAGCAAAACTAACAAATTGTGTCTAATGTAAAACATATGAAGAATTAAATGCACAAGAATATTAGCACAAAAATTAGGTGGTAGTGAAAGTGAATTAGAGTTATAAAATCCCGACATTGTTTATGAGGTGGTAAAATTATTTATATTAAACTTTAATAGCCATGGATGCATGAGGCAATCTTTAGAATGACCACTAATATATAGTAAGGTAATAAATAACTTGTGATTATTATAATAAAAAGGAAAACATAATGATAAAGTTAATGATGGATTATTTGATTATTCAGTAAAATATAAGGATGGAGGTAAAATGTAAAAGAAACAAGTGAAACAAATAGAAAAAATAATAAAATGATAGCTCTAAGAGAAAAGATGTTATCAATTGCATTGGTATGAACAGACTCATTTTGCTCATCAAAATGGCAAAATAGCTTATATTGGATTTGCCCTCCTGCAGATATTGATTGTAGTCTCTGGGGAAAAAAAATAATTAATGGTACTGGAGAATGACGAATGCAGGTAGAAATGGAAGTAAATTTTACCCTTTAAACAAGAAACTGCACTTTGTAAGATTGAGATTTGTGTAGCTTTTCACTGGTATACACTCTTTAAACTTCACACTGTGGAAATGCTCAGAAATATTTAATGCCTTGAAGAGTCAGAAAGATAGAGCTCGGGGCTGCCAAAACAATTGCAAGTCAGCTAAGGGGAGAATTTCCAGTGGGAAGTAGCCACAGTAAAAGGAACCACAAAATCAGTTTTTAAACTGTATCCAAATCCGGGGCTGATTCCTGAATTATATACCTGCATAGAGTAAACTGACAACCTCTAAGTAATAAATGAAAGGATAAAGAACCTGAGTTGAAATCTCGCCTGCTACTCACCACAGGGAGACTGTTTAGAGTTTGAACTGAGCCACATTAACTGCCAGAATGAATAGAACTATGTAGAAGGTAGCAGACTCTGGAGTCTTAGTAACCTTCATACACACTACATGAGCAGTTAAAAATTTCTAGATATGAGAAGCAACAGGAAAATATGACCCATATTCAAAAGAAAATAATAGAAATCAACCACAAGATGACCCTGGTGAGGAAATCATCACACAGGTCTTCAAAACTATTAAAATTTGAATGTTTAGGGATTTAGAGAAAAAGGTGGTCATAATGATAGCACTGGTAAATTTTAGCAGAAAAAAATAGAAACAACTTTTAAACACCAAATAAATATTATAGAAATGAAAAGGAGACTATCTGAAATATAAAATACAGTTAGAGGTCTTAAGACATTAGAGATGATAGAATAAATGTGAAATTGAAGACAGGGAGAGAGAGGGAGAGAGGGAGAGGGAGAGGGAGGGAGGAAGAGAGAGGGAGGGAGAAAGTAATTATTGAGTCTAAAAAGCAAAGAGAGAAAATGTTGAGAAAAATAAAGGTCCAATAGACTCTAGGATAGTATCAAGCAGTTTACCGTACGTGTAATTGGAGAGAGCTGTACTTCAGAGCTGCTACAGACTACATCTTGTGTTACGCAAATCCACTCCTTCTTACACATTGGGTAGCAACTTCTGTGATCCTTATTTCTTGAGAGGAACTTGGAAAATGGAGGGTAGTGGAAAGAAGTAAAGCTCTCATGATTGCAGATCGTCCCGGACTACACCTAATACTCATCCTCTCCCTCCTGCGTTATCCATTCTGAGTTCATCTAATTCTGACCTTTCACCTCTACAGTTCTTGTCTTACTTGGGAGAGCTACTTAAACCCTCATTTCTGAGGACATCTGGGCCATTGGTTAATATACTCTTTTGCGGGAAGGTTTGTTATTTATGTCCACTTACAGTCAAGCAAGGGAGTAGTAGGAGTTCCACGCATACCCCTCCCTGCCTCCATTGTATAACAAAACCTGCCTTCTCCTCATGTTCAGAGTCATTTATCTTGTGAAGTCAGCAAGGCTGATTGGACCACAACCTGCTTCACTGCCCTTTCCTATGCCAGGCTCTTCTCAAATATGAGTCTTCTATTTCACCCCACATATAAGAAGTATTACTAGATGTTGAATGTGCTTTTTCTAGAACCTGAAGAAGTTTGGAAAGCATCATGCTTCTTACTTTATAGTAGGGATTGCAAAATGCAGCAATTTGCTTTTTGCTTTGGAAGAGATATCTTGATATGCCCCTACTTCTGGATTTCTAAAATCTTCACTGAAAGGGCAGGTGTCTGGATCTTTGAACCATTTATCTCTCATCCTCTGGAGCACATGTGTCTTACTGAGCATGTTAGCCACCTCTTAATAATCCTGCTCCATCAAAATAATGTCATCAACATTATAAATCAGTGCGATACTCTGTAAGAAATCTGAAGACAGTCCAAACTGCTTCACACTTCCTCCAGAAAACAGAGGCCAAAGCAGAGTTAGAAATGCAAGACATTTATTGGGGCTAATACATGATAAAGTGGAGAATTAGCAGGAATAAGGAAGAAAGATCTCAGACCATGATATATGTCTATCGTCTGTGAAAGGAGAGGGGGAAGAAAGGAAGATCGGGTAGAAAAAGACTCAAACCATGTTACCACACTTCAGAAAATCACAGTCAGCTGAACGTGGGAATTCAGAGCAAAGATTTTCCTTTAGAAAGTCTAGTGGGGGCATAAATGGCCAGACCCTACTATTCCTGCCATGCTCAATGAGTCGCTGGAGCTACTCAAAGGGAGTGTGTCCTTTGCCAGAATTCTGCATCAGATGCTAAAGGTACTGCAGCTGGAGAGTATCCACAATTTCATTCCTCTTGGCAGGTTCTGTCTTGAAAGGAGATTGGAGCAGTGTACCCCCATGGCTGTCACAGTGCTGTGCTCACAACCTGCAGACCTTATACATTGTATGTATCCTAGGTTGGTTCCCAACTACCAGCATAGACATCTCTCTCTCTGAAGTTTTTCTTCAGGACTATGGGGGCTGCTTTGTCTATGGGGACAGACAGATAGAGGTGCTGAGGAATTAACAGCTCCTAGAGGCAGCCCCCAACCAGTGACACTTGGAAGATTGTATCTAAGTATCTCAGCCTCCTTATCTTGGGTGAGATGATTCTGAGGCATGTATCTAAATGACATCCTTGAGTTTCTCTACAGAAATTACATTGCAGTTGCCTACTTTGGTTATTGCCTTAATAATATGCTCTTTGTTGGCTGCCTTCCCTTCCTTTATGACTTGTCAACTTCCTTTCCAGTTGTATTCATCACACTTTCCAACTACACAGAAATAGCTAGATTGATAGATTGATTGATCCATTGATAGAGATAGATAGATAGATAGATAGATAGACACTTTAAGGAACTAGCTCACGTGAGTGCGGGGGGAGGGGGTAACAAGTCCAAAATTTTCAAGGCAGGCTGGCAGCCTCAAAATTGTGGCAAGAGTTGATGTTGGAGTCTTGAGTCCAAAGGCTGGAAAACTCATGCAGAATTTCTATGTTGTAACATGGAAACAGAATTGCTTCCCCTTCCTGGATCCTCTGACTGCTTTCAAGGCCTTCAACTACTTGGATGAGGCCCACCCATGTTAAGGAGGGCAATTATTCAAAATCTACTGATTTTAGTGTTAATCACATCTTTCAAATATTTTCACAGCAATATCTAGACTGTGTTTGAACAAACAACATCAGCATTATAACCTAGCCAAATTAACTCATAAAACTAATCATCAACCTGTGTCCTACACTCTTCCCAAAAAAAAAAAAAAAAACAGAAACAAAACAAAAACTTTGCATTCAAATCCTGGTCTCAGGGTTTTCTTTCTAGAAGATATAACAAAAGCTTTATGTTGGCAATACCTGCAAGTGAATTCTGGGTTTCTGAAAATATTGATGAAAAATAGAAAGCCATAACTTTAGATTTCCGTTAATAAAATACATAAATATGGATAATATAAAATGTTAATAAAAACATAAATATGAATAAAGCTGGCCTCTGTATATTTTATAATGCAAATAAAATTATACTATGACACTTTTGAATTTTAAGCCTTACTCACATCCAAATTCAGCAGCTGATTATTTCAGTATGTTGCTTCTCAGCATTTAGGTATTATTTACAACTTGACTTTTGAAAATAATACTCTGGTGAAAAATAAACCATAGAATTTATATTTCACTTTTGTGGCTTTTTTTGGTCAGAGATTTAAAAACCTATACCATGAAATTATAAATGTAAAAATTATAATGTCAAATACATATCCTTGAAGCTAAATCTGATGACCTACTGTAAATTAAGTTGTAAAATTGAAACTCACTGGGTAAAATGTCTAGGAAACACCTCAGACAGCATAATAAATAAACAGAAAATAACTTTCCTGCATGAAAAGCTGGAGAAAAATTCAGGTTTAATGTGCTCAAAGTGCTGAGTGATCTGAGATTGCGGGGTCATGCCTTTAGACTTAATGTTTCTATTCCACTTTTAACCATTAGTGCAATGTTTGCCCAGTGGTTGATCTGAAATTGGTCACTGGTCATATTCTTTTCAATGTTGCAAAAACAAAACTTAAAAGAACACTCTTTCCTTCTGTAAATATTGACAATGGGCTTAAAAAAGTACAAAAGTCAGGGCACTGGGTGGCTCAGTCAGTTAAGTGTCTGACTCTTGATTTCAGTTCAAGTCATGATCTCACGGTTCATGAGTTCAAGCCCCACGCCAGGTTTTGTGTAGAGCAGAGAGCCTGCTTGAGATTCTCTCTCTCCCTTCTTTCTCTCTCTCTGTCCCTCCCCAACTCATGCTATCTCTCTCTCTCTCTCTCTCAAAAATAAACTTTTTTTTTAAAAAAAGGTGCAAAAGTAAGTGTGTCCAGCTAGAATATAAATTAAAAAATAATTATAAAGACTTACCTCAACCCAATATACTGTAAATGATTCCTTATAGTCACATCCATAGGTCATTCAACCTTACAAGTACTGTTTCTTATTTCTTATATATTCAGTGAAAGTTATACAAAAGTATACCATCATATTTATTTCAGTAAAAGAGGAAATAAATGGTGGGAAAGGTAGCATGTTGAGGAAAGATATAGGAAAAGAATATGCTATAGTTAATTCTTCAATTAGGTGTATTTTCACAAGACTACCTGATAAATGTACTAATTCAATAGAAATTCCAGCAATTGAACTAAATCATGTTTTCAATTTTAACAATTATTTATTTTACTCATTTTTTGGTCCAACCATTACCATCAACTACTTACTTTTCATCTCATAGACAGCCATTGGCCATAACATAAAATTATGTATTATAAGAAGAATCATTCCCATTCAGAATATAATGGACTTGACTATTATTGTAAAGAATAATTCTTACTGATACTAATCTCATATCTGATATTAAATCAAATTGTGCTAACGCTCCTTTGCTCCTTTCTGCCTATGTGGGTACTATTCTATTTTTAAAGCCTGCCCCCTCCAGTTTAAGTCCCCTCCTTGATGTAAAATACTTAAATGGTGTTTGCACACAGTACATGATGCATACAATTTCTTTAGTGGGTCTAAGTTCATTTCTAGTTTAAAATATAATTATCATCTGACAGCTTACTCTTCTCTTTATTTTCTCTATTTCTTAAACACACACACACACACACAATTATTGTCAATACATGCACCAAAAAAAGCATGTTACGTAGAGTAGATGCGTCTTCTATGGAAAGAAATCATATGCTTTACTATTTTTGTCATTATTAGTTACATCCTATAAGTTCTCACAAAAGCCCACTTTTTGGTTGCATAATCCCTTACACTGTCTGTAAATATTGCTCGTGATATGATCAAATGTGCTGTCAATGTTAAGAAAATCAAGAGCTTCCATGCCCATGTAAATCTTTTAATATGAAATGGAAGTCCAGGGCCTTGTCTTCTGTAGGTACTTGATAAACTTAACAAGATTTGATTGAATGTATGAATAAGATGCAGGAAGACAATTTCATAATCCAATGCAAAAGCCTATTCTCAATAGCAATGCTGATTCTTTCTCATGCTGCTCCTTCCCTTTTCCCCCTCTCTCAAGGAATTTTTCACTTGTATTCTCCCCTCTCTGTGTCCTTGGAGGCTGTACATACAGGCTCCCTTGCTGGCTGGCTTGAGACTGGGTTCTACCAATGTAAGCTATGTACAAAACAACCAGAGAGAGACAAAGCTAGGGGCATTTTGTTGTTGTCGTTCCATGCCTTGTCTCAGGGAGCTTCTCTGAACACAACTACATTCTTCTGTGATTGTAGCTCCTGCAGGGCAGACTGTCTTCCATGGTTGGTGATTTGACAAGGTAATTGTAGCTCCATTTCCTCCCCTGAAAGGTCTAGTCCCAGGAGTGCTAAGAGAGGACACCATTGCTAATTCCTGCATGTATCAACATCTCTTTCTTTTTCCTTAGCCCTGTGTACTCTTCTGTAAGTAGTCCCTTTATTAAACTCTTTCCATTTAAATAAATTACCTGACTTTTTTACCTCCTGAGACCCTGACTGATGAAAAAATAAATCACACTTCTTTCTTTTATACCTTTTTAGTGATACCTTAACCATATTAAATACCAATCTGTCCTCGAATTTAAAGAATTAAGTCTCAATTATCCCTCCGGATTTCATTTGACAAAATGGAGATTTGGGACAGCTCTAGTATTGTTGTTTAGATTTCATGAGATGTTATTTCTTATCACACAGTGTCTTCCCCAAGATGTTTCATTTAGCCTTCAAGTAGTTATATTATAAGTGCTCAGTGTTATAATGTACAATGGCCAACAGGAGACAAAAATTTCTGCTTAATATGTCTTTCCTAAGATTAAATGGTTATTTTGCTGTGATTAATAGCATTTCTACTGTATAATAAAGCAATATGCTTTCTCATTTATGATTCAATGTGTACAATTTAACATTTTTAGAATGGTTAAAATTCTATATTTTTTTAGATTGAAAATTCTGAATGGTCCTTCATAGATGTGGTGTATATATATACATATATATATATGTGTGTGTGTGTGTGTGTGTGTGTATATATGTGTATATATATATATGTGTATATATATATATATACACACACATATATATATACACATATATATATGTGTATATATATATACAATACATACATATATATATATATATATATATATATATATATATATACACACAATGGAATATTACTCAGCCATCAAAGAGAATGAAATCTTGCCATTTGCAACAACATGGGTGGAGCTAGAGTGCCTTATGCTAAGTGAAACCAGTCAGTCAGAGAAAGACAAATACCATATGCTTTCACTTATATGTGGAATTTAAGAAGCAAAACATAAATATATGGGAAGGAAAAAAACAGAGAGGGAAGCAAACCATAAGAAACACTTAATTATAGAGAACAAACTGAGGGTTGCTGGAGGGGCGGTGGGTGGGGGATGGGCTAAATGGGTGATGGGTATTAAGGAAGGCACATGTGATGAGCACTGCATGTTGTATGTAGATGATGAATCAGTAAATTCTACTCCTAAAACCAATATTACACTACATGTTAACTAACCAGAATTTAAATAAAAACTTGAAACAAAAAAAGATCACAATAAAAAATAAAATTATTTTAGACATTCATAAAAATGCTCCTTCATAGTCTAAGTATAAATGTACATTCATATAACAAAATTTTCTGCTTAAGACCAGGACCACAAAATCTCGGGGAAGAAGTTTGTAAATTAATAAATTTTTGTTTCCATTTGATGTCATTACTTTAAATCCTGCAACTAATTGTCTTCCAACTGAACTACATGTTGTTCATGTCTATTTCTAAAGTCTGTTTTCTATTCCATTTTTCAGACATAAAAATTCTTCCTTTAAATTAAAAAAAAATGTAAAACATAAATTTTTAAAAAGTATTATATGATCCTATATGCCATATAATCTATTTTCTCTCTCTCCTATTTGTTCAGTTTTTCTTAACTTTTTTGGTCTATTTCTCTTGCTGCCTTTTCCCTTCATTTTTACTTCAAAGATATTTTTATGATTTTTTTTGAAGCTACAATGTCAGAAATGCTTTTTGTGACATTTACCTGTCAAGGATTTTGTATGTAGCAATTTCTTCAAGAAGGTTCTAATACCATTTCTAAAAAAAAAAAAATGAGCATAAGAACACTTAAGGGGTTTAATTCACATTTCAAGTGCAGAATTATCAGTTTAAAATATAAAAATATAACTGAAAAATGGAATAAATCACATGTTCTATAATAATCATAATAATCATAATAATCTATAATCATTAATAATAATCTATTGATAATCTATTAATATTAATAATCATGTTCTATTAAAAATCATTAATTTATTTATAATAATTAATAGAGAGGGTACTGTCTAGGAGCAATAAAATGCTAATACCCCTGAGTTGGGTTAATAATTAAATTCAACTAATCTAAAACAGTGACGTAGGATATCTTATGTTAGACCTCTAGTCAAACTTTAACACCACAAATGGGTATCACCTGTATGAAATCAAATGTCTCTGAGTAACTGAGTGACTTTTTTCCATTTTACTTTGAATTCCTGATCTTACTGTGCAAATAATGATTGTCTCAATCACTGGGACACCATTAGGTGTCAAAAGCAAAAAATCAGAAACCAATGTGAGCTTTACCAAATTGAAAAATGCATTTTTTTCATTGAAGGATATTAACAGACTGATGGTGGGCATAGGAGCACATCACATGGGGAAGTAAAAACCAGTCCAAAATAATTCAAAGAATAGAGTCCATAAGTCTACATTCTTAAGACATTAATATGATTGAGATGCTGTGCTAGATAACATGAGATACCAAAATTGTATGCTCTGCTACCAAGTGAAACATCAATTTAAAGAGATGCTTCAGGGACGCCTGGGTGGCTCAGTTGGTTACACGTCTGACTTCGGTTCAGCCTACGATTTAGGCTTACATTATAAGGGCTCTGTGCTGACAGCTCAGGGCCTGGAGTCTGCTTTGGATTCTGTTTCTGTCTCTCCCATACTCACACTCTGTCTCTCTCTCTCAAATATAAAAAAACATTTTTAAAGAAATGATTCAGATAAAGGTTTCCCCTTTATAATCATACTATTTAAATTTTTTTAACGTTTATTCATTTTTGAGAGACAAGAAAGACAGAGCATGAGCGGGGGAGGGGCAGAGAGAGAGGGAGCCACAGAATACAAAGCAGGCTCCAGGCTCTGAGCTGTCAGCACAGAGTCGGGGCTCAAACTCACAGATCTAGAGTTCATGACCTGAGCCAAAGTAAGATGCCTAATCAACTGAGCCACCCAGGCGCCCCTATAGTCATACTATTTAATTACCTCTGTGGGTTGGGGAACAAGTGCAAAAACAACAGCTAAAACCTCAAAAATTCCCCCCAAATAAATTTGCATAACGTAAATTTGCTTCTGGTGATTCATGTGATAACATAAAATTTCAAATGCACACAACCAAGTTTTACAAAAATATCCAATCTCCAATAATTTAGACCCCATCTAGCAAAAATCATGTTTGTTTCTATAGTTTTATTGGAATTTATAAAAAATACAATAAAAGCAGATGTTTTCATTTAAACTCTAACTTTTCTAAGAGCATCTGTATTATAAAAGTCCTTCTAATTGGTTAGGCTTCTTTGTAATGCATTTTTACATTATCAGCTTACATAAAGAAGCACAGAATTTCAACCAATAGCACATAATGCTTTGCATATTATTTGGCAAAAGTATAATCATTGTTGATGGGAAAGTACTAGAAGAAGCATAAAGCTATATGTTAATAATATGGTGTAAGGTTGGCCTGTTGTTCCAATGCGTGAGACAACAGTAGAGTGTCCATTCAATTCTAAATAGTGCATAAATATTGCATTAGGCATTTTCAAGTTGTAAGGAACAGGACGTGGCCAGGTAAACTGTTTGGCACTTATTATCCGAACACAACGAACTAAGAAAATCCAAACATCTTTTGATGCCTTGGAGAACTGAAACAACAATTGAAACCATTCCAGTTACTATGACTACCCTTGTGACCCAAAAGAAACCCTGGACACCTGCCTGCCATCTTTTTAGAAGCCAGTTTTTGATTCCTCCCACTCTATTGATTTCCCAGTAATTATGACCAAGTTTCTTTCCTGTTTTTGACTCTACCATTATCCTTGATTCTGTAATACAGTTCCTTATTCTACTCCTCTCTCCTGAAGTCAAAAGAGAGGTATGAATGAGTATCCTTATAGTCTCCATTTCATACGAGCAGAGTTCTCAAACTCAGTCACCTCACCGTCTATGGGCTCTGGATATCTAGCCTATATAGACAATGTCTGTTGGCTAAAGAGTTTGGTCAATCAGCTGTGCCCATGAAAGCCAAAACACATGACAAACTTTTGGTGAATTGTAAAGAAACTGCTTGGGGCCACATTATTCAGATGGGAGCACAACTCCAGCAGGCACTTAGTGTTTTGTGGGTTTGTTTCCTGCACAGTTATGCAAGGTTCTGTATTACACAGATTATAAAAATGATCAAGGAAAATTCCTGTTTTTCAAGGAGATTTCGGTCTTGACCCATTATTCAGAGTCTTCAGTGTAAGATCTTACTTACACTGTCTTCATAAGAGCTCTAGGTTTTCCTTCCTCTGTAGGTTTATAAAATTTCCCTTCCTGAAATAATCGGAGTTTGATTTATCATAGGGCATACAAATTTTTTAAAATGGGTAACCACCTGACTTCTTAAAATGACATGTATCACTTTACCTAGGAAACTGTGTGTTATCTATTTATTTATCTATATCTCTATACAAATACAAATACACTAAATATTACAGAATTCTCGACCACGTGTCATATGGATTTAAGCATTTGAAAGATAATAATCAGGTTTTAACAAACTATGAGAGAATTCTAGAAGGTGTAACACGTGCATTTCCATGGCATAGAAAAACAGTTATTTGGAGAATTAAACAACTTGCCTTAATTTTTTAAAAGTGTGATGCTGTTATTTGCTTATGTTAAACAGTTACTGAATTGAAAATTCATGGTTTATATCTATGAAATCAAAGTTTTTTGTAAATAATATCATTTTCCAGGTCTAACATATCTCTTAAGTTCCAATAAATTATGGAATTCTTTACATTAGAAAATATTCATGTTCCTATATAAGTAAACATTCTTGATTAGCATATAACGAGTATCGTGCCTCTGTCAAGAAAATAAACCTTTATGAGTTGTTACCTTACATTTCATGCTTGTTTCATGTCCATTGTCCTCACTGAACTCTAAGTTCCTTCAGTCAATGAGCAGTATCTTTATAACACCAGTGCCCAGAGTACTTAAGACATGCTACTTTCTAAATTTAGTTGCTTTTGGGCTTCTGGGTGGCTCAGTTAAGCATCTGAATTCGGCTCAGGTATGATCTCACAGTTTGTGCGTTCGAGTCCCGCATCAGGCTCCATGCTGACAGCTCAGAGCCTGGAGCCTGCTTCAGATTCTGTGTCTCCCTCTCTCTCTCTGCCCCTCCCCGGCTTGCACTCTGTCCCTCTCTTTCTCAAAAATAAATAAACATTAAAAAATTTTTTTTTTAATTTAGTTGCTTTGAAAAATAAATGACTTCAGTAATAAGCAGAGTTAATATGCATTTGAGATTATTGGATTTCACAGTTGTGTTAAGTCAAAGGTTATAGGTAATCTTTGAAAAGTCAGTGGAGTCTGATGGGGCCAGGAAGCAGTGGGTGAAAAACACTTAGTCAAAGTAGCAAAGACCTTCTCAAAGTTCTATAATGAAAAGAAGAGAGAGCGAGCTGATTTAGTGTAAGATTGAAGGAGACTTTGTTTGAGGAAAAGGTAACTGAAATCTGTGTATATAGCGAGGAATGAGCAGATAAAGCAGGAGAATTTGAAGGTATGAAAAAAATAAGACCTATTACTTTGGGGAAAAAATAAAATCCAGCAGGAGATGAGAGAGAAAAGGATCAAGAGCAAAAGAAAACACAGGATAGATTCTTCCTCCTTTGGAACGGGACTAAAGATAATAAGAATATATTACGAATGAGTGTATCCACTTCATATGTTGAATAAAATATTATATGAATATAATTTCTTAATTATATTTTGTCTTGTTTCACTGGCTAATCTGAAAAGTAGAAATGAAAATACAATTCTGAAATCTTTTCTCCCTGACAACCAACAAATTCTTAATTCTTACATATAAATTATATATGTATATACATGTGTATATATGTATATATACATACATATAGTCTCCATTTTGTATTATATATTTTGTATTATATACATTTGTATATATGTATTATATATACATATATAATAAACATGTGTTATATATATTCGTGTATATATAAACCTTTCTTCTGGAAAAATATTATGTAAATGTTTTAGTATGCAACTTTAAAAATCTGTGAATATGACAGCTAATACGATTAAAATTAAAATGTGTAAACCTTTCTATAAGATCATTTAAGCATGAAGTCTTCTGAGTCAGCAGCTTACTGACACTGTTACATAAATGAATAAGCTCAGAAACAGAAATAGCTTCTTTACACACAGTTTTAGCTTTCCTTTTTGCTTAATGGATCTTGGTTAAGAAAAGACAAACAAATTAAAAACCATTTCAGCGTGAATTACCCAGAAATATATCGATGAATATATACGTGTGTACTCACATACACACACATGGCCATCACAGATAATTTTGAAGACTTTTTTTAAAAAATGAGAAAAGCCTTTGACATTAAGCAAATAAACCGTGGTTGATTCATTCCAGAGTAACTCTATATTCACTCAGTGGTTTTTAGTGGCAATCTAGTGCAGAAAGCTGTTGTGAAATACTGTAGTGAAAGGCACACACCGTGCTGAAGAGAAGCAGCCGACAAACCCTGCTCCCGTGGGGGAATGAGGCATGCCACCAGAAGCAACACTCAGCCCCAGACTAACCCGGAAGGCTCTGAGCATGTCCACCATGGCTGGAGAGCTCATATTTCTCAAGGATATTTTACCCGCTTTCTTTGTGCCACTTATGCTTGCATTCAACTTCAAATGCACAAAGAGATTTTTTCTCTCTCTTTTTGCTCTTTTTCTTGTGTCTTTCTGAGATGATGGATGCTAACTGAATCTACTGCAGTGACTGCTTCACAATACATGTAAGTCAAACCATTATGCTGTACACCTTAAATTTATGCAAAGATGTGTGTCAATTGTATCATACTAAAACTAGGGGGAAAAGAATAAAACTAATTATCCCTCAACAGCAGTAATAATAAATGCACAAAGAGACACAGTGACCATGAGATCCTGCCACGTAGTCTGTCCATTAGCATTAGAACGAGGCTTGATATGCCTGCTGCCTACGGAGCTTAGGCAGAAGCACAGGAAATGTCCAGCAAAGCCCCGACACAACAGTGGCAGGGCCAGCCAAAGTGGGACGTGAATAAACAGGGTTACCAAGACACTAACAAGGCGTCCCCTTCTTTCAACTGCATGTCCTAGAGACTCCTGAGGAGACCTTTGTACAGCACCCTGCTGTTGTCCTTTGGCACGTGGAGTGATACTGCTGGAGGTGATCATGGCTGTCAGATTGTGTGGGACAGAGGCCAATGTCAGCAAAAAAAGGAGCTAAGAATGGGCTCCTTCTAAGCGGGCTCTGTGCTGACAGCTCAGACCCTAGAGCCTGTTTCAAATCTTGTGTCTCCTTCTCTCTCTGCCCCGCCCCTGCTCACAGGGGAAAGCTCTCACTTTCAAAAACAAACATTAAAAAGAATTAAAATTGGAGTGTTTTCTTGTATGAAAACCATACTTCCATAAATGTCACTTAAAAACGCTCTAATCCTTTTATTTTCTTTTTTAAATTTTTTTTCATGTTTATTTATTTTTGAGAGAAAGAGGGAGACACACAGAGAGTGCAAGCAGCAGAGGGACAGAGAGAGAGGGAGACACAGAATCCGAAGCAGGCTCCAGGCTCCGAGCTGTCAGCACAGAGCCAGATGTGAGGCTGGAACCCACGAACCGCGAGATCATGACCTGAGCTGAAGTCTGACACTTAACCAATTGAGCCACTCAGGTGCCTCCCCAAAAAATGCCCTTATCCTTTTAAACATTACTGTGTGATTTCAAGGGGAGCTGAAAAGAAGTAGCTTAATAGGAAAAATAGAATTATTCAATTAGGAAATGTTCAGTTTAATGAACAATGCCACTCAAATAACTTTTGTTCTAAGTTTTTCGTATCATAATTTTCTAAAATATGGAAAGCTCTGCCTCCTGGAGAGGTAAAACAGATGGCTAGTGCAAATAAGAAAAATGCGTAACTCTGTACTAGGTTGAATCATATCTTTCATGGGACAAAACATGTTTTTAAGACGCGTATTTCTTAAATGGTTTTATATGAAAAATCATTACCTGTGGGAAGATTTTTGTTACAAAGCACTTTATCATCATGAAGTTCTGCGTTTTACTTAAACCAATAGTATTTATTTCTTCTGAACAAATCATTGACTTTAACTGAAGGATGAAGAAAGTCACAGTATTCCAAAGCCTGGGAAGAACTGGCTTCTTTAAAAATCAACTTATTTCCAGAACAGTAGCTGAAGAAGTAACTGTAAATGATCCACTGAATTCTTTTCACTCAGCATGTTTGTACCTTCAAAAAGTTATTTATAATTTCTATGATGTTCATAATCCAGACACATAAAAGACATTATCATCTTCAAATATCATCAGCTTTAAAGATGACTAAATCAGAGGAAATATATATTTAAGGACAAATATAAATAAAAATCATTAGTGTAGATTGCCATATGATCCCATAATTCCACTACTGGGTATTTACCCAAAGAAAATGAAAACACTAATTTAAAAAGATATACGTATCCCTATGTTTATCACAGCATTATCTACAACAGCCAAATTATGGAAACAACCCCGGTGTCCATCAACAGATGAATGGATAAAGAAGATGTGGTAGATAGATAGATAGATGATTGATAGATAGATAGATAGATAGATAGATAGATAGATACGGTATACATACGGTGTAGATAGGTAGATGTAGTATATACATGATGTGGAATATTACTCCGCCATAAAAAAAGAATGAGATCTTGCCATTTGTGACAACATGGACAGACCTAGAGGATATCATGCTAAGTGAAATAAGTCATACAAAGACAAATACAATGATTTCACTGATATGTGGAATTTAAAAAAGAAAACAAACAAGCAAACAGAATGCAGAACCAACCCTATAATGCAGAGAATAAACTGACGGTTGCCAGAGGGGTGGGGGTGGGGGGTGGGAGGATAGGCAAAATGGGTGAAAGAGAGGGAGATACAGACTTCCAGTTAAGGACTGAATCAGTCATGGGAATATAAGGTAGAGCACTGGGAATATAGTCAATGGGATTGTAATAGTGTCGTATGGCGGCAGATGGTAGCTACAGTTGTGGTGAGCAGGGAATAATGTATAGACTTGTAGAATCACTGTTATATGCCTGAAGCGAATGTAACATTGTGTCATTATACTCAAATCAAGAAAAAATAGCATATAAATACAGAAGCTACAACTTACAATACCTAAAATGATATTTCCTACCCCTCTGGATTTCAGCCCATACCAAACTGTTTCCAGGGTGTATTATGATCAAGAAGAGGAATTCTAAACTGTTACTCTGATTACTATTTAGATTCATACATAAAAATTCTTTTTATTAGATGTACCTTAGGATGGAGAATGAAAGGAGCACATATTTGAAAAGCACAGAACAGTGTTTTAGCGTGTATGGCCAACTGAAAAATGATAGGTAACTAGTAAATAATAAATAGTAAGTAATAATTACTAGCAATAACAAATAATGAATAAATATTGGCATATCTCAAATTAAAAAACAATCTTTATTCAAAGGAATAAGTAGAAAAGATTGTGTGGTTCTTTACTATCCGGTAACTGTAGATGACAACAGAATTCTGCTGCAATTGTCTCCCATTTATAAAAATAGGCATTGATATAGATGACATAGATTAGCTCTAGATGATGATAGATACAGCTAAGATATAAATATAAGCTTCAAATGAAAAGTTTTTTCCTGAAAAAAAGTCAAACTGATTTTAAACATTTTAAATCGTCTTTTTTTTTTTTTTTAACATTTATTTATTTTTGAGACAGAGAGAGACAGAGCATGAACGGGAGAGGGGCAGAGAGAGAGGGAGACACAGAATCAGAAGCAGGCTCCAGGCTCTGAGCCATCAGCCCAGAGCCCGACGCGGAGCTCGAACTCCGGACCGCGAGATCGTGACCTGAGCTGAAGTCGGACGCTTAACCGACTGAGCCACCCAGGCGCCCCTAAACATTTTAAATCTGGAACCCATATGTAAGTGAAATTTGTAGAAACTCTCCCAAAAGAAATAACAATGTTAGAATAAAGGAATCTCAAAATAAGTTTAGAGGAAATTGCATTATTTGGAAAGAGAAAATACAGCAGAAGTAATGCCCATAAATACCTACAAGGGCCAAGTGATTTAAAGGAGTCAAGTGAACAAGGTACAAAAAAACAACCATAAAAAAATCTTTGGAAGCAGAGCCAACAGAAGCAAGAATGTATCCCAAGAGGGCGGTCGTCATTGAATTTTGCCAACACTGGCCAGTGTTTTCTTTGGTAATACAGTCCTTTGCTCCCAGAGTTTCTGAGTTTTCATTAGAAATCCAAAATCTGGGTTTATTGTGTGAAATTGCCTCACTTTTTAAAATGGTAGCGGTTATTGCCTACTCAGAGTCCACTTCACTCCGTCCTTCTATGCAAAACTGAGACATAAGCCCAGATAGTACATAGGATTCTCCAGCTTACAATTGTTGGTCTACGCATAGTCACATAACTTAAGGACATCAAATACCTAAAGAAATCAGTGACAGGAAGGATAAAAACAGACGTCTAAGAAAAGGGTAAAAAAATAAAAATCCCTACAGAAAGATAAGCAATAAGGAGAATATTTAAACAGATATTTTGGAAAGAAAAAGAAAGAGAATGAGTAGACTGACAGATTTCAAATAATCACCAGAGTTAAAGCAAGACCTGTGCCTTCAAACTGAGTTGATTCATAGGTTTAAACATGGGAAAAAATGACGAAATAAATCCGTACCTAGACAAAAGTTTTGGCAATATATTTGCACTATAAAGATTAAAAGGATAAAAAAAACAACAAAAGTACAAATAAACAAACAAAATCAGTATTCTAAAAAGAATTACAAAATGTAAATATCATGATGTTCTAAGATATTTTTTCTGCAGTATTAGATGCCAAAATACAATGGGAAAATTATTACAAAACTTTTCATTTAAACGTTGCCACTAGGGGCGCCTGGGCAGCTCAGTCGGTTTGAGCGTCTGACTGACTTAGACTCAGATCATGATCTCATGGTTCATGAGTTCGAGCCCCACGTTGGGCTCTATGCTGATGGCTCAGAGTCTGAAGCCTGCTTCAGATTCCGTTCTCCCTCTCTCTCTGCCCTTCCTCCGCTCATGCTCTGTCTCTCTCTCTCTCAGAAATAAGTAAACATTAAAATAAATAAATAAAAACTTTTTTAAAGTTGCAACTAAAGAATTTTATAAACAAATTCCAACAGTAACACATTATACTATTAACAGATTTACCCAAGATAATGCTTATTTAAAAAAAAATTACTTGAAGATGTTCAAAGGTACAGAGTTTCTTGGCAGTATAATAACTATCATAAGATCAAAAACAAGATGGAGACAACAAGCAACCATTGGATGAGTGGAAAATATAAACAAGTATGTGGTTACATGAAGGTAGAAGAGATAAAATGTGACTGAGGAGAAATGATGTACATCAGGGGACCCTACTAGTTCAAATATTTGGAACTGATAACACAGGTCAAGCAAAGACTAGGGAATAATGTCTCAGTAAAACAAAATGTGGAATGACCCTTGCTAAGTTATGTAACCCTTTAATAGGCATTTATAGTAAAATGAATGAATTATATCTACAAGATCCATGAAGCTCTTCTTAACTAAATACCATATATATATGACATAGTATAGAAGTGGCTCAAAAGCACAGACTGAGTATGCATGCATATCTCCCTTCTATCTATATTTCCCAGCTGACTTAAATTTGCTATTGATTGTTTCTATGGTGAATAGTATTTTAAATGTTCTAACTGACCACTGCTGAAACAGAAAGGTTACTGACTTCTGCTATTGATTTTTAATCTAGCCAAGTTACTGAATTCTTTTATTAGTTATATACACGTAAGTAGATTCTACTGGCTGTCCTATGTCACAATCATATTACCTGTAAACAGTATTTTCCTTTAAGTTATTAAATTTACATTACCTATGAATTATTATTGTCAAATAACATTTTTTTCAGGAACATATTTACAGTTTTCAAGGCCTAAATTTATACACTCAATTGATTTCACTGTTGAACCCATCATTCTTGAGAATTAGATTTTTTTTTTAAACTTTGGTTTTGATTCAAAAGTCAGTCAGCTGAGGTGAATATTTCTGTTTGCTTTGTTTTAAAGAAAGATAAATTTGGAGGTCTACATGTCTGAGGCTGCCTTCTTATTGTTATTTGCTCTCATACATGAATGGCAATTAGGCTAATTATAGAATTTTTATAGTGAATAATTCTACATCTGAAATGAAGGGTTATCAAATAAATACAAAGTGAGTAAAAATGATTGTATTTTGCATAGGTATTTTCTCTGTACTGTGTAAGAGAGTTAAAACTTAGATCATAGTTTTCCAGAAATAAGTCTCAAGGAAATCATTTTGAATCTTTGAAGATAGTTTTGAAAACTATGAGCCCAAAATGGTGAATCTCATTTTCATAAACGACCTCTAGAGAATTGAAAGAAAGTTCATTTATATTAGCAAACTCTGCCCAATCTTTGTCAAATCTAACATTTTCAGAACATATATACAAATATATATATTTGTAGTTATATAAACGAGAACAATAGTTGGGTTCAATAAAGGACCAGTATTCTTGGTGAATACCAAATGGCAGTATTTCATGGAAAATGCCCTTTTTAATACACTTATGTGGGTCATCATCATACTATTGGAAGTCAGATTTTGAATGTGTGTAATACATGTTGGCCCATATTTTATCTAGTGGTCATAGTTTATTTGTAGTATTTGTAGTATTTTCAGAAAGGGAAGGTTTACCATCACTGAAAATGCATGCAGTTTCCTCTTTGAAGGAATTTAATTATTATTTCTAAGTTTTTTACTTGTTTCTATGAATTTCCTAGGAAAACGCTTATATAGAATTTAAATTATGGCATTTTTCTTTTTATTTTTTATTGTTTTTTTAATGTTTATTTATTTTTGAGAGCAAGAGAGAGAGAGACAAAGTGTGAGTGGGGGAGGGGCAGAAAGAAAGGGAGACATAGAATCCAAAGTAGGTTCTAGGCTCCAAACTGTCAGCACAGAGTTTGAGGTGGGGCTCCAGCTCATGAACTGTGAGATAATGACCTGAGCCACAGTCGGATGCTTACCCGACTGAGCCACCGAGGTGCCCCAATCTTCTTCTTTTTAATATTGACGCCTCTTATTCACTATCCTTGGCTTATTACGTTGGCTAGAGCGTCAAGCTAAATAGAAGTGGAGATTACAGGAATTGCTAATTTATTCCTGAATTTGATGACTTACTTCACATGGTTCACATTTATCTGGTTTGTCAGATTTCTGTTACATACAATTTACAAGGTGATAGAAGTGTTCTTCTATTTTTGGTCTGCTTAGAGTTTTAATAATTTCTTTGGCATATTTATCACGCAATAATAGATTTTCTCACATTGAATTTCTCTTTTGTCATTTTTGGAATGAATCTAATTTGTTCAAAATGAATTAATATTTTAATACAGTATTTAATTTTTTAATATTTTATATTTAGTTTTTACATCGATATTCATAATTGGTATAGTTGTTTAATTTTTGCATATGAGTGTTCTAGTTTCCTGTAATGAATTGAGAGATTTTCATCTTCCTATTTCTCTTTTTGTTGTTTTTCTTGTTTTTCTCCTAGTCACACTATTGATCAAAGTTCTTTTCAGGGGATCTAATTTTTCTTTGTCTCTGGATGGGAAGTCTGTCATTTCTTTTTTGTTTGTTTTTCATTCTTTCACTTAAAATTTGTAAGATGACATACACACAAGTGTGTACATATTTAAAAATCATTTTAAAGCAAATAGTCATGGAAACAACCAGATCAAGGAAAAGAACATTTACATATTCCTAAGGTCCTACTAATCAATATTCATTTTTTCCTTCTCTGGTCTTTCTTCTCAAGGTAATCACCATCCTAACTTTGTGACTATTAATTTTACTGATTTTCCTTTAGAGTTCTGTCAATTATAGATGCTTATCTAAAAAATACACTATGCCTGTCTTTGAAATTAATATAAATGAAATATCCTGTAGAAATACACTTTGTGTAATGCCCTTTAAGTCAGCATTTTGAGGAGCACCATTCATATATATAACTGTACTTCATTCATTTTCATCACTATATAAAATTGATTGTATGAATGTACAATTCATAGGTCCATTCTCCTCTTGATAGATATTTAGAATAATTTCAGTTTGGGGCTACAATAGTTGTGAACTATTTTTAGTTATGTGCTCTTGAAAACAATACTTTCAGAGCTTTTTTTTTTTGCATGTATCTTGGTATAATTATGCAAGTGTTCCTTTAATATACACACACATATCCTACAAGTGAAATAGCTGGTTTATAAAAAATGCAAATCTTCAAACTTACTAAATAATGCTAAATTGTTTTCTAAAACCTGCTATATCAATTTATTGAATTGAAGAGCCCAACCCAGGACTCGATGCCATGACCCTGGAATCATGATCTGAGCCATAATCAAGAGCTGGATGTTCAACTGACTGAGACACCCAGGCACCCCATTAGTCATATCTGATTTTAATTCTCTGTACATGATCATCAATGTTATTGAAGGCCTTTTTCATATGGTTTGTTTTTCATATCTCCTAAAGTATTCAAAGATATATCACACATTAGCTTTCTGTCCCTGTAGTAAAAAAAAAAAAAAAAAAAACAGCATGAACTTTGAAATTTGACAAGTTTTGTTTCACATGCTGGCATTGATTTTTATTAAATGGAACTACATTTTTGTTTTCAATGAGGTTTTAGGGCTAAAATTATGCTGAGGGAAAAAAAGGACACAAAAGAGTGCATTCTGTATGGTTCTATTTTTATGATGCTCTGGAAAAACTGAATGCATCAAATATATGACCTTGAACTAGTCATGTTAATTCACTGAGCCTAATTACTTTCATTCAAAATGGGACTAATAACCACTTCAAGGGTTATTTTGGGAATTAAGATGTATAATGTATATAATAGCATCAAACACAAAACCTAATCCATATTAGAAGATGAATCAATGCCCCTCTATGTCTTTTGCTTTCTTTTATTTTTCTGTTGCTTTACATGACAAATATCAGACATCAGTGCAGTTAATGTCTCTTATTACTTGTTATCTGGATGACTCAGATATGAAAGAAGACTTCATTTAAATGTGTTATTATTTTATATGGATTTTTTAAACTGTAGGTTGGTTTTGTACAAGAAAACATCTTTGAGGGGCGCCTGGGTGGCGCAGTCGGTTAAGCGTCCGACTTCAGCCAGGTCACGATCTCGCGGTCTGTGAGTTCGAGCCCCGCGTCAGGCTCTGGGCTGATGGCTCGGAGCCTGGAGCCTGTTTCCGATTCTGTGTCTCCCTCTCTCTCTGCCCCTCCCCCCTTCATGCTCTGTCTCTCTCTGTCCCAAAAATAAATAAAAAACGTTGAAAAAAACAATTAAAAAAAAAAAAAAAAAGAAAACATCTTTGAAAACAGCATGTCTCTTGGTACTATTTACATACCTGAAGAAACATGATTTTATGCTGAAAATATAAATTTTTACATTTTTAAATAATATGTTTACATTGTAGTTTCTCAGGATTATGCAAAACTGGGCCAAACCAGCCATTCAACTGTCTTTTAGTTCTAATTATACATGAATTCCCATCAAATTTCCAATTTTCCTGGATTTTAGGGACAGCTGCTGTGATGTATAGAATATCCCTAGGTTACTGCTTATGCCAAACACGCATGCACTCATATGATCAAGAGAGCTTAGAGAAAAAAAAAACAGTAACTCTGAAAGCTGGAGATACCCTCTTGCCTTTCTCCATTTCATATGCATGAGTTACAAACAGAACCTGGCTAGCTGCTTTAGAACTTTGTACTACTAGTGGTGGAAATATCGTTAGGGAATAAGAAGCATCAAATCATGTAAAGGTGCTTCTGAAAACCTGCACTCATTCTGAGATTTAGATAACAATTTTTAAAGCTAAATAACACAGAGTTGTTAAGCATTGTTTGGTTGAATATATAAATCCTATCATTTTTTTTTAAATTATAAATTATATAATGGAAATACAGAGCACTTATTTTGAATTTCTACCTTCAGAAAATCATTTTCACTATGTTGTAAATAAGAACTCAGAAATGCATCTGGTGGCTGTGCTCACACAAATGGAAAACTGAAACTACATTCCCTACCTGTGAAGAAAAAATGTTCTGATAAATAAAAATAGTCCATGTCACTAAAACTATTTCAAAATAAGTCAAGTTCTTTATTATTATCTTCCAGGAAACATAGACATGGCCACAGTAATACTAATTCATTCACCCTTTCCTTTCTCTCCTTCCAATATCCATCTTTACCTTTTCTACTCTAGCTCCCATCTCCAACTCCAGAAAGTCCTCAGTCCTCATGCCTTTGACTCCTTTTTTAATGTGTTTCCCCCACATGTTTCCCCCACTGTGGAAGACCTACGGACATGTTCTGTGTCATGTCATCCTCATGACAACCTTATGTCATGACATCTCAGGACATCTCTACTTTACAGATAAGGAAATTGAGGCTTTCTGAATTGCCCAAGTGGAGAGTAAAAACTAAAATTCAATTTATTGACTCCCAAGCCTATATTCAGTGCCATTCTGCTCTTTTCCTTTTCTAATGAAATGTACCTGTGGGCCCTTACACTTTCAAGGCATTCACATTAGTATAAATAATTATAATAGAGACAGATGTGAAGGCGAATCTGGTTCTGGAAAAGAGTCAAATCTTGTTGGAGCCATGGTTATAAAATTAAGTAAATCAGAACACTGAATGCTATGCTATTGGGTAAGAACTCCCTTTTATGTACCCAAAATAATGAGGCAGAATTTCCATGTGATTCATAAAAAGGTTCTAAAGATGTCTCAAGGTCATGATGTATTTGTATTCACGTTCGGAGGCATTAAAACACTAGTTCAAATATAGATTCTAAAGTATACATGTCAGGGTGCTGGGTGGCTCAGTCAGTTGAGCGTTCAACTCTTGGTCTTGGCTCAGGTCATGATCTCAAGGTTCATAAGTTCAAGCTCCACATTGGGCTCTGCACTGATGGTGCAGAGACTGCTTGGGATTCTCTCTCTCTCCCTCTGTCTTGCTGCCCCTCCTGTCTCTCTCTCTTTCTCTGAAAATAAATAAGTAAACATAAAAAATTCATTCACTCCTTGCATATAAAATATACAAATCAATAGTGTGTGTATTTGGTTTTTGTAGGTTAATAATTGTGACATTAAAAGTGATCATCCAGGGGAGGGGACCAAGATGGTGCAGCAGCATGGAAATTCTCTGCTCCTCTCATCCCTGAAATGCAGCTAGATCAGCACCAAACCATTTCGCACACCTTGAAGATTGATCTGAGGACTAACACAACAATCTGCATCATTTGAGCCACAGAACTCAGCAGGTACATGGTGCCAAGAGGTGAACTGGGGAAGAGAGAAGCCACAGAGGGTAGGGAGCTGGAAGGAGGTGTTGCTTGGCAGACTGACAGCATGGTCACAGACAGTGTAGAAGCCGGGAGTGGATGGAAGCTGGAGACAAAGGAGGGGTGCTTGATTACAGGTTGGCAAGAGCACAGAGTTCTGATGCTAGAGGCTGAGAAGCTGGATGATGCCATTTTCACCTCTCCCAGACACGTGCATACAGGCTTACACACACCACAACAATCTACCCCAGTAAGCTAAGCAGTGCCGCCTAGTGGAGAACAGAGCCATTACACCAAGACCAATCCAACTACGCCAACCAAGCCCTAGAGGACCACCATAAGTCTCTCCACCTGCTTAGTTTACAGACTATAAAGTGCTTCATAGTTTGACCTCTAGGGGAAACTACATGTAATTTCATTTAGATTTTATTCTATTTGCTGGTCCGTCTATTATTTTTTTTTCTTTTCTTATTCTTTGATACAGAAGGAGAAAAAAATATTTTTATTTTCCATATTTATGAAAAAGATTTTTCTTTAATTTCTTTTCTACTGTTTTTTAATTATTTTTATAATTTCTTAGCCTATTTTACTTTCTTCATTTCATTTTATTCTATTTTATTGTATATATTTTAAAATTTTTTAAACTTTTTCTTACATTTTTCCCCTTTTTTTCTTTTCTTTCCTTTCCCTTTTTTCTCTATTCTATCAAGATTCTTTCAACAACCAGACCAAAACACATCTAGGATCTAGCTTCCTTTATTTGATTTTTTGGGGGTATTGTTTTTAATATTTTTTATTTTATTTTTTATTTTGTTAATTCTATTTCTTCCTCCAAAATGACAAACAAAGGAATTCACCCCAAAAGAAAGAACAGGAAGAAATGATAGGAACTCAATCAACACTGATATAAGCAAGATGTCTGACCAGAATTTAGAATTACGATAATAAGAATACCAGAAGGGGTTGAAAAAAAGCATAGAATCCCTTTCTGTGGAGATAAAAGAAGTAAAATCTAGTCAGGACAAAATTAAAAATTCATAACAGAGATGCAAACTCAAAAGGATGCCATGGTGGCAAGGATGGATGAAGCACAGCAACAAATCAGCTATATAGAAGACAAACTTACAGAGGATAATGAAGCAGGGAAAAAAAGGAAAACAAAGGCAAAAAATCATGATACAAGAATTAGAGAACTCAATGACTCATTAAAAAGGAATAACATCCAAATCATGGGGGTCCCAGAAGATGAAGAGAGAGAAATAGGGGTAGAGGTTTATGTGAGCAAATCATAGCAGAAAACTTTCCTAACCTGGGGAAAGACACAGACATCATAATCCAGGAATCACAGAAAACTCCAATTAGATTCAACAAAAACCGACCATCAACAAGGTGTATTATCATCAAATTCACAAAATACACAAACAAGGAAAGAATTATGAAAGCAGCAAGGGAAAAAAGCCCTTTACCCATAAGGGAAGACAGATCAGGTTTGCAGCAGACCTAGCCACAGAAACTTGGCTGGCCAGAAAGGAGTGGCAGGATATAGTCAATGTGATGAATCAGAAAAATATGCAGCCAAGAATTCTTTATCCAGCAAGGCTGTCATTCTTCAAAGGAGGGAGAGTGTCCCAGAAAAACAAAAACTAAAGGACTTCATGACCACTAAACCTACCCTGCAAGAAATTTTAAGGGGGACTCTCTGAGGGGAGAAAAAATGTAACAAAACAAAAAGACCAAAAGAAACAAAGACTATAAGGGGCCAGAAACACCACTAGAAATTCCAACTCTACAAGAAACATAATGGCAATAAACTCATATCTTTCAGTACTCACTCTAAATGTCAATGGATTAAATGCTCCAATCAAAAGACATAGGATACCAGAATGGATAAGAAAACAAGATCCATCTAAATTCTGTTTGCAACAGACCCATTTTAGACCTAAAGGCACTTTCATATTGAAATTAAGGGGATGAAGAACCATCTGTCATGCTAATGGTCATGAAAAGAAAGCTGTAATAGCCATATTTATATCAGACACACTAGATTTTATTTTATTTTTATTTTTTTTAATGTTTATTTTTGAGAGAGAGAGAGAGACAGAACACAAGCAGGGGAGGGGCAGAAAGAGAGGGAGACACAGAATCTGAAGCAGTCTCCAGGCTCTGAGCTGTCAGCACAAAGTGTGATGCAGGTCTTGAATTCATAAGCCATGAGATCATGACCTGAGCAGAAACCAAGAGTCAGACACTTAACTGACTGAGCCACCCAGGCACCCTGAGACAAAGTAGATTTTAAAACAAAGACTGCAACAAGAGATGAAGAAGGGCAATTATTTCATCATTAGGGGTCTCTCCACCAGGAAGATCTAACAATTGTAAACATTTATGCCCCCAAAATAGAAAACCCAGATATATAAATCAATTAGTTACAAACATAAAAAAAAACTCATTGACAATAATATCATAATAGTAGAGGACTTCAATACCCCACTTACAACAATGGACGGATCATCTAAGCAGAAAATCCATAAGGAAACAATAGCTTTGAATGACACACTGGACCAGATGGACTTAACAGATATTATCAGAACATTTCATCCTAAAGCAGCAGAATACACATTCTTCTCTAGTGCACATGGAACATACTTTAGAATAGATCACATGCTAGGACACAAATCATACCTCAAAAAGTAAAAAAAGATAAAGATCATACCGTACATATTTTCATACCACAACACTATGAAACTCAAAGTCAACCACAAGAAAAAATTTGGAAAGACAAAAATACTTAGAGACTAAAGAACATCCTACTAAAGAATGAATGGATTAACCAAGAAGTTAAAGAGGAAATTTAAAAGTACATGAAAGCCAATGAAAATGATAACACCACATCCAAAACCTCTCAGATGCAGCAAAGGTCAACTTAAGAGAGAAGTATATAATAATCTAGGCCTTCCTAATGAAAGAAGAAAGGTCTCAGATACACAACCTAACCTTACAGCCTAAAGAGCTGGGAAAATAACAGCAAACAAAACCCCCAAACAGCAGAAGACAGTAAATAAAAAAGATTAGAGCAGAAATCAATACTATCGAAATAAAAAAAAAACAAAACAGAACAGATCAATGAAACCAGGAGCTGGTTCTTTGAAAGAATTAACAAAATTGATAAACTCCTAGACAGTTTGATCAAAAAGAAAAAGGAAAGGACCCAAAGAAATAAAATCAAGAATGAAAGAGGAGAGATTACAACCAACACAACAGAAATAAAAACAATAAGAGAATATTATGAGCAATTATATGCCAATAAACTGGGCAGACTGGAAGAAATGGACAAATTCCTAGAAACATATACACTACCAAAACTGAAACAGGAAGAAATAGAAAATTTGAACAGACCCAAAACCAGTAAGGAAATTGAATTAGTAATAAAAAATCTGCCAAAAATCAAAAGTCCAGGGCCAGATGGCTTTCCAGGGGAATTCTACCAAACATTTGAGGAAGAGTTAATACCTATTCTCTTGAAACTGTTCCAAAAAGTAGAAATGGAAGGAAAACTCCCAAACTCTTTCTATGAAGCCAGCATTACCTTGATTCCAAAACCAGACAGAGACCACACTAAAAAGGAGAACTATAGCCCAATTTTCCTGATGAACATGGATGCAAAAATCTTCAACAAGATATTAGCCAACTGGATCCAACAATACATTAAAAAAATTATTCACCACGAAAAGCGGGATTTATACCTGGGATGCAGGGCTGGTTCAATATCGGCAAATAAATCAATGTGATACATCATGTTAATAAAAGAAAGGAAAAGAACCACATGATTTTCTCAATTGGTGCAGAGAAAGCATTTGATAAAATACAGCATTTCTTAATAATGATAATAATAATAATAATAATAATAATAATAAAAACCTTAAGAAAGCAGGGATAGAAGCATCATACCTTGAGATCATAAATGCCATATATTAGAGACTCACCACTAATATTATTCTCTATGGGGAAAAACTGAGAGCTTTCCCCCTAAGATCAGGAATACGACAAGGATGTCCACTCTCACCACTGTTATTCGACATAATATTGGAAGTCCTAGCCTTAGCAATTAGACAACACAAAGGAATAAAAGACATCCAAATCAGCAAAGAGGAAGTCAAACTTTCACTCTTCACAGATGACACAATATTCTATATGGAAAACCCAAAAGATTTCCACCAAAAAACTGCTAGAACTAGTTCATGAATTCAGCAAAGTCACAGGATATAAAATCAATGCACAGAAAACAGTTGCATTTCAACACACCAATACTGAAGCAACAGAAAGAGAAATCAAGGAATCAATCCCACTGACAATTGCACCAAAACCCATAAAACACTAGGAATAAACCTAACCAAAGAGGTGAAAAAATTATACACTGAAAACTATAGAAAGCTTATGAAAGAAATTGAAGACACAAAAAAATGGAAAAATATTCCATGCTCCTGGATAGGAAGAACAAATATTGTTAAAGTGTCGATATTACCCAAAGCAATCTACCTATTTAATGCAATCCCTATCAAATTAACACCAGCATTCTTCATAGAGCTAGAACAAACAATCCTAAAATTTGTATGGAACCAGAAAAGACCCCAAATAGCAAAAGGAATCCTGAAAAAGAAAACCAAAGCAGGAGGCATCACAATCCCAGACTTCAAGCTATATTACAAAGCTGTAACCATCAAGACAGTATAGTACTGGCACAAGAACAGACACTCAGATCAATGGAACAGAATAGAGAACCCAGAAATGGACCCACAAACATATGGCCAACATATGTTGGCCATATCTAATGGAAATCTAATTTTGACAAAGCAGGAAAGAATATCTAATGGAATAAAGGCAGTCTCTTCAGCAAGTGGTGCTGGGAAAACTGGACAGCGACATGCAAAAGAATGAACCTGGACCACTTTCTTACACCATACACAAAAATAAACTCAAAGTGGATGAAAGACCTAAATGTAAGACAAGAAGCCTTCAAAGTCCTCGAGGGGAGAGCAGGAAAAAACCTCTGACGGCCGCCACAACTTCCTACTCAGCACGTCTCCAGAGGCAATGGAAACAAAAGCAAAAATGAACTACTGGGACCTCATCAAGATAAAAAGCTTCTGTACAGTGAAGGAAACAGTCAGCAAAACTAAAAGACAACCGAAGGAATGGGAGAAGATATTTGCAAATGACATATCAGATAAAGGATTAGTATCCAAAATCTATAAAGAATTTATTGAACTCAACACCCAAAAAACAAGTAATCCAGTGAAGAAATGGGCAAAAGATGTGATTAGACACTTTTCCAAAGAAGACATCCAGATGGCTAAGAGACACATGAAAAAATGCTCAACATCACTCATCATCTGGGAAATACAAATCAAAATCATAATGATATACCACCTCACACCAGTCAGAATGGCTAAAATTAACAACTCAGGCAACAACGACAAATGATGCCGAAAAAGGGATACTCTTTTGCACTGCTGGTGGGAATGCAAACTGGTGCAGCCACTCTGGAAAACAGTACAGAAGTTCCTCAAAAAATTAAAAATAAAAATACCCTATGGCTTAGCAGTTGCACTACTAGGTATTTATCCAAATAATACAGGTGTGCTCTTTCAAAGGGGCACATTTGCCTCAATGTTTATAGCAGTTATATCGACAATAGCCAAAGTATGGAAAGAGCCCAAATGTCCATCAACAGATGAACGGATAAAGATGATGTGGTATATATATATACAGTGGAGTATTACTCAGTAATCCAAAGAAATGAAATCTTGCCATTTCCAACTACGTGGATGGAACTAGAGGGTATTATGCTAAGAGAAATTAGTCAGAAGAAGACAAATATCATATGACTTCACTCATATGTGGAATTTAGGATACAAAACAGATGAACATAGGGGAAGGGAAGCAAAAATAATATAAAAACAGAGAGGCTCTTAAATATAGAGAACAAACTGAGGGTTGCTGGAGGGGTTGTGGGTGAGGGCATGGTTAAATGGGTAGATGGCATTAAGGAAGACACTTGTTGGGATGGGCATTATATATAGGGAATGAATCACTGAACTCTATCCCTGAAATCATTATTGCACTATATGCTAACTAACTTGGATGTAAATTTAAAAAAAAGGAAAGTATTATTTCTAAAACAGTGTCAACTTTACATCGATATAGTGGCACTAATATGTACTCAATTGTGATACTTATTAGAAAATCTAAGACCCTCTTAAAAAAACGTGATCATCCATACAATGTGCTTAGCAGGATATTAAAGTACTATGAATATAGTAAATACTTCATAAATGCTTCCATTGGCATTAATAATAATTACAACCAATTAATTACTTTGAAATCATGAATTATATATCTGTATCTGCAGCTAAATAAGAATTAAAAAAGTAAAATCAGACTACTTTAACAAGAAATAAATAAAATAACATAAATAACATAGATGGATAATATTAAACCAGAAACCAATGGTTTTCTTAGAACCATTATAGAAGAAAGCAACATAGGAACTACAAATACTCAGCCAGATATGAACTTAAACTATCAATAGATCTGAAGCAACTTCTTGTATCTGAATGTGGAAAGATGTTTATCTTCCAGACAGAATTAAGCAATCAGTGGTTTAATAAAAAATCTTGATAATTAATAGGTGATTAGGAGAGATAAAAAAGATTAACATGTTTTAAAAAAGAAGAAAATAAATGTGTTCATTAGTGATGGATAGGTTAAATATGGATGAGCTAATGGGGTCTTAATGAATCCATATGCCATGGATTTCCCACTAATTAAGAAATCAACAAAGATGACCAAACAAAATGTGTGACATTTACAAACCATCTTTCAAAATTACTTCAGAAGTGTTGTTACTAGAGAAAATTTTTTCTGAATTATACCAAAATATACATGTACCTCACTAGGGTAGTCTTCTCCCATTGGCTTATGGCTCTTTTGTGATGATGTCCAGAGCAGTGGTTCTCAAACTTTAGTATGTGTAAGAATCCCACGGAAGGCTGGATAAAACAGTTCCTGAGCCTCACTCCCATGTTCCTGGTTCAGTGGGGCTGGGATAGGGCCAAGATTTGCCTTTCTAACAAGTTCCAGGTGATGTTGATAACTGCTAGTCTTGGGACTAGGTTTGAGGACCACAGTTTTGGAGTCTTTGTATAAACAAAGTACATGCCCTTCAGAACAAGAACACAAAGAACATAAACATAAAGCAGGGTTGAGGTCACAATAATCTAAAGAAATTTGATACGAGAATGGCAGAAACACTCCTTCAAGGAAATTTTTTCCACTCCAATGTCACCTTGCAGTTACAAATACATCTTGTGCAAAACACTTATGCAGAACTTGGTTTATGATCTTGCTCTAACAAGCTATAATGTTTATTTTTTGAACAATTAAAAATATGATTTTGCTGTCAAGCAGTCTTCCTAAGGTATATGAAACACAACAGGTTTTACAGGTTTTTTGTGTCCTACATTTTGGCTCTCATTGTGGGCAGAGGGAAATAAGCTGATGTAAGCCAAAAACACTTCTAACCTGTCAAGTTATTTTTTAAGAACTTACATGTTTATAAGAGAAAAATAACAATCTTGGAAGGATGATTTTCTGCTCTATAAATAAATATGATTACTGGCTTTTTCACTCTCTTTTTATAGTTTTATTAGTTATATTTTTATTGTTCTTTGGAGATATTTTAATGACAACTTGGGAGTAAAGGCAGTATGAAAACCTCTTCCTGATGAAGTATTCATTATTATTAACAGAAGGCGAGTGTTAATGTATTGAAACAGAATGAGACAAAAAGACTCAAGTTCCTGGTCAGATGCTTTGGTTCTAACTAATGAAATAAACGCATGTTACACAGAATGGCTTCTGGCTACCTTATCAGATTTTCCCTCTTGTTTCAGCCTATTTCTACTGAATTGAGCCCATGTTAGCACTATGCACTTAAAAAGATGGAGAAGACTCTTTTAGGTGAGTTGTATCAAGGTAAGAACAGAAGTGGCACCAACTGCCCTTTTCCCTATGCTCTATCCTCAGGATAGGGCACTTGTCTGGCCCAGCCATTCTCACTGGGAATGAATATGGCTGTGTACAGATCACATGTTAGTAAGCATTCTTGGATTACAAATGGTTGTTTCAGGGAGTCTCACTGGGTTCTAATTAGACTTCAAAAAATAGTCATTCTGTCCTCTGAATTAGTCCTTAGTGTTACAGAAGATTGGGCTCACTTATTTCCTATATCTGGTCTCTCAAAGGCCCAAAAGACCTTTGTTTATGAGAAGCAGATTTTCTCATAAATGTTAAATCTGAAGTGGGAGTTTTTCTTTCATTAACTCACTTTCTATTAAGAATGAGTTAGTGGGGTATTAATGGCTCAACTACTTTATCTGTTTATATGATCCTTGTAGCCTGGCTTTCGTATTCATTTTAAAGGAAAAAGTACTCAATATCTAACATATTCAACATCGAGTTTAATTCTCATTATCTAAAGTTTGATAACCATAAGAGATATTCTGTGGAAAAGTCCTCATAATAAACATGATCAGAGCCTCATAGGCTTCATTTCTGTTTTCTATTTTCTTTATTTCACCAATATTAAATAATCACAGTCAGAACTTTTTTGTAGTTTTTATTTACATTCCAGTTAGTTAACATACAGTGTAAAATTAGCTTCAAGTGTACAATTTAGTGATTCAACACTTCCATACATCAGCTGGTGCTCATCACAAGTACACTTCTTAATCCCCATTACTAATTTCACTCATCCCATCACCCACCTCCCCTCTGGTAACCATCAGTTCATTCTCCATAGTTAAGAGTCTGTTTCTTGGTTTGCCTCTCTTTTTTTCCACTATGATCAATTGTTTTGTTTTGTAAATTCAATATATGAGTGAAATCACATGAAATTTGTCTTTCTCTGACTGACATATTTCACTTAACCTAATACTCTCTAGCTCCATCCATGTAATTGCAAAAGGCAAGATCTCATTCTTTTTTATGGCTGAGTAGTATTCTAGTGTGTCCACATCTTTATCCATCAGTCAATGGACATTTGGGCTCTCTCCAGAGTTTGCCTATTGTTGATAGTATTGCTATAAATATCAGGGTGCATGTATCCCTTTAAATTAGTATTTTGTATCCTTAGGGTAAATATCTAGTAGTGTAATTGCTAGATCATTGGGTATTTCTATTTTTAACTTTTTGAGGACCCTCCACACTGTTTTCTAGAGTGTCTGCTCAGGTTTGCATTCCCACCAACAATGCACAAGTGTTCCCCTTTCTCCACATCCTCACCAACACCCGTTGTCTCTTGTGTTGTTAATTTTAGCCATTCTAACTTATGTGAGGTGATATCTCATTATAGTTTTGATTTGCATTTCCTTGATGATGAGTGACATTGAGCATCTTTTCATATGTCTGTTGGTCATCTGTATGTTTTCTTTGGAAAAATATCTATTCGTGTCTTCTGTCCCCTTTTTAACTGGATTATTTGTTTTTCTGGGTGTTGAGTTTTATAAGTTCTTTATATATTTTGGATACTAACCCTTTATCAGACATGTCATTTGCAAATATCTTCTCCCATTCCATAGGTTGCCTGTCAGTTTTGTTGATTGTTTCCTTTGCTGTGCAGAAGCTTTCTATTTTGATGATGTCCCAACACTTTATTTTGCTTTTGCTTCCCTTGCCTCAGGAGACATATCTACTAAGAAGTTGCTGTGGCTATTGTCAAAGAGGTTACTGCCTGTGTTCTCCTCTAGGATTTTAATGATTCCATGTCTCACATTTAGGTCTTTAATCCATTTTGAGTTTATTTTTGTGTATGGAGTAAGAAAGTGGTCCAGGTTCATTATTTTGCATGTTGCTGTCCAATTTTCCCAACACCATTTGTTGAAGAGACTGTCTGATATTCTTTCCTGCTTTATTGAAGATTAACTGACCATATAGTTGTGGATTCATTTCTGGGTTTTCTAATCTGTTCTTTTGATCTATGTGTCTATTTTTGTGCCAATACCATACTGTATTGATTACTATAGCTTTGTAACATAAATTAAAGTTCAGAATTGTGATACCTCCAGCTTTGATTTTTCTTTTTCAGGATTTCTTTCACTATTCAGGGTCTTTTGTGGTTCCATACAGATTTTAGAATAGTTTGTTCTAGCTCTGAAAAATGCTGGTGTATTTTAATAGGGGTTACATTAAATGTGTAGATTGCTTTGGGTAATATAGATATTTTACCAATATTTGTTCTTCCAATTCATGAGCATGGAATGTTTTTTTTTCCATTTCTTTGTGTCCTCTTCAATTTCTTTCATAAGTGTTCTATAGTTTTTAGAGTACAGATCTTTTACCACTTTTGTTAGGTTTATTCCTAGGTATCTTATGGTTTTTGGTGCAATTGTAAATGGGATCAATTCCTTGATTTCCCTTTCTACTGCTTCACTATTGGTATATAGAAATGCAACAGATTTCTGCATGTTGATTTTGTATCCTGCGACTTTATCAGTAAAACATCACATATCAGTTCATGCCATAGTTTGGTGGAGTCTTTTGGGTTTTCTACATAGAGTATTATGTCATTTGCAAAAAGTGGAAGTTTGACTTCTCCTTTGCTGATTTAGATGACTTTTATTTATTTGTATTGTCTGATTGCTGTGGGTAGAACCTCCAGTACTATGTTAAATAACAGTAGTGATAGTGGGGCATCCCTGTCTTGTTTCTGACCATAAAGGAAAACCTCTCAGTTTTTTCCCATTGAGGATGATATCACCTGCAAGTTTTTCATATATGGCCTTTATTATGTTGAAGTATGTTTTCTCTAATCCCACTTTGTTGAGTATTTTATCATGAATGGATGTTGTACTTTGTCAAATGCTTTTTCTGCATCTGTTAAAAGGATCATATAGTTTCTATCTTTTTATTAATGTGGAGTATCATGCTGATCGATTGGTGGATATTGAACCATCATTGCAGTCCAGGAATAAATCCCACTTGATAGTCATGAATGATTCTCTTCATGTACTGAAAATTTTTGCATCCACATTCATCAGGGATATTGCCCTGTAGATCTTTTTTTTCTTAGTGGAGTCTTTATGTGGTTTTGGTATCAGTAATGCTGGCCTCGTAGAATGAATTTGGAAGTTTTCCTTCATTTCTATTTTTTGGAATAGTTTGAGAAGAATAGGTATTAACTCTTCTTTAGATGTTTGGTAAAATTCACCTGTGAAGGCATCCAGTCCTAAAGTTTTGTTTGTTGGGAGTTTTTTGATTACTGATTCCATTTCTTTGCTGGTTATTGGTCTGTTCAAGTTTTCTATTTCTTCTTGTTTCAGTGTTGGTAGTTTATATGTTTCTACGAATTTATCCGTTTCTTCCAGATTGTCTAGTTTGTTGCCATATAGTTTTTCATAATGCTCTCTTATAATTGTTTGTATTTCTGTGGTATTCTGTTCTCCTTTCTCATTCGTGATTTTATTTATTTGGGCTCTTTCTCTTTTCTTTTTGATAAGTCTGCCTCGGGGGTTATCAATTTATTTTATTTTTTCAAAAAACCAGCCCCTGGTTTCATTTATCTGTTCTACTGGTATTTTTTGGTTTCTACATCATTTCTTTCTGCTCTAATCCTCATTATTTCTCATCTCCTGGCTTTAGGCTTTGTTTTTTTTCTCATTTCCTAGCTCCTTTAGGTGTAATGTTAGGTTGTTTATTTGAGATTTTTCCTGCTTCTTAAGGTAGACCTGTATTGCTACATACTTTCCTCTTAGGACCGCTTTTGCAGCATCCCAACGGTTTTGGAACACCATGTTTTCATGATCGTTTGTTTCCATGTATTTTTTATTTCTTCTTTGATTTCCTGGTTGACCCATTCATTATTTAGTAGCATGTTGTTTAACTTCCATATATTTGTGGTCTTTCCAATTTTTTTCTTGTGGTTGACTTCAAGTTTTATAGTTTTGTGGTCAGAAAATATGCATGGTATGATCTCAATCTTTTTGTACTTGCTGGGGCCTGACTTGTGACCTAGTGATCTATTCTGGAGAATGTTCTGTGAATAACAGTCAGAATTTTGAAAGACATTCTTTGCAGCACATCTTCAGAACTAATGCATTTCAAACATGTTATGAGCAGAATTCAGTATATCTTACTCTCTTCCAGATTCCTTTTTCTGGAATTTCTTGCCATATATTTTTACTTCTATTCTTGTATTTTTCATTATTTAATAAAATTGTGAACAGCTAGCAGACTACTTTGAGTGTATATATTTCTTATTTTCCAGTACATTTTGTTCTTGAATTAATTGAAATAAATTCCCTTTTAATTCTTTAGCATGAAGCTGAGCCAGAATCCTGGTTATTGATACAGCAATTCCACAGAAATCCTAGCTAATAGATATCTTTTATTAATTACTTAGAGTATTCAGAAACCATGTCAAGTACTTTACATGCATTACCTCATGTAACTCTCATAGCAACTCCATGAACTAGGTATTATTATATACTCATAGATTAAAGATAATACTACAGTAAGTAACTTGCTCAAAGTCTCAAAACTCTTAATGACTGACCCATGACTCAAACCCAAATTATTTTTATTCTGAAACACATGTTTCAATGAATACCATGTACTAGGGCTATTTTCAGGAATTTGAGGCTGTACATATATTTTTGAAGTGAGCAGTTATCTCTGGAGTATGATAGAAGACCTCTCACTGTCAAATGTTTCTTCCATGAGTCTATGGTAATTCAAAAATTTATCTTTCAAAATGCACTATTTTAATTAAAGCTTTTCCCTTCTGTTTATGCATATTACTGGCAATAAATTACATCTTATATATTAATCTGTTCTCTATTATCACCTCTTTCTCTTTCCTCTGACAGATTTTTTCCCCTTGTTTAAGGAAGCCTTCTAGCTGGACTTTTGTTTCCACATTTCCCTGTTTTCCTCTCCTTATCTCAGGATATCAGGATATCTTATATCTTCATGGGAGGCCTCTGAGCAGAGAAATCAGCCCAGAGAAGGTAGGTTTCTGAACTTGCAGCCAACTCTCACCCAGAGAAGTCCTGCCTTTACCTGCTTCAGGTATTGAGTAACAGTACTTGGCATACTAAACCTCTCCCCTTCTACTACCTCCTTCTTCTCTGTTTAAACAGCTAGAGATAACTTGATGTTACTTTGTTCCAAACTTGGAATCTTCTAAAAGGACCAGAATCCATTGGCTGAGCAGTCCTATGCACTAATAAACCATATAACTGAGCCTCTGGGCTTTTTCTCTGAGACATTTTCTCCAATGGCTTTGCTAATCATAACGCTCATCACCTTGTCTCTTGAACCAAGAAAGATATGCTCATACTCCACAAGGGGACCAAAATTTATCTTACAATGAACCTGTGTAATTTATAACAAAATCTAAGGTTTTATTAACATTCTTTTCCAGAAGTGGCTTTCTTCAATATTACCATTTCCATAGTTACTGCTTTTCCCTAACAATTAAACTTTAGACAACTAATAATTCTTTAATATCTGCTCTGTGTTATAATTTAACTTTTAAAACAACTTTGAAAGGTAGACCTTACCGTACTCATTTTTCAAATAAAGTACTTGAAGTTAAGAGAGTTTAGATAATTTCCCCAAGAGAACACATACAGAGCTTTGATAACAACCATAAAAGCTGGACTAGACCATAGTGACTTTAGATCCTATATACTTTCTCCTACATCATGCTTAAAGTTGTTTTGCAAATAACAGCTTCATTAAGATTTTGATCCCAAAACTTGCAGATTATTACTTAAGGATGTCTACATGCAAAATAGGTTGTGTTTTAAATGAAAATTATGATTTAAAATATTTAAACTGGAGAAATATTAACTGAATAAGAGCCCCAAGAAAAATCATATGAATTTCTAAATAAATAGTTAGCAAAACAAAAGATGGATTAAACACAAGGAAATGAAAACTTATAAGTCAGAGCAAGAAACACTTTATTTATGATTCATCTCCTGACTCACTCTCAAGTAGGGTAAAAAACATCTTCTAACCCGATATGTATAAAAGGCACAGTGTATTCATTTGGGAAAAGTAATTTTGAAATCTCAAAAAAACTTAAAATACTTCAAAATATATAGCACAAAATAAATTGGAAAATAAGTTTGCTAAGTTTCCAGTCTTTGAAAAAACTTTAGAAAAATTGATCCACATATGTCTAAGAATAGAAAAAAAATTATTGCCATTTAATTTAAAAATTTGAAAAACAGAGATATCTGGGTGGCTCAGTGGGTTAAGCATCCAACTTTGGCTCAGGTCATGATCTCACAGTTCGTGAGTTTGAGCCCCACATTGGACTCTGTGTGCTGACAACTTGGAGCTTGGAGCTGGCTTCAGATTCTGTGTCTCCCTCTTTCTTTCTGCCCCTCCCCCATTCATGCTCTGTCTCTCTCTTTCAAAAATAAACGTTAAAAAAATAAAAAAACATTTGATAACTGAATGACAAATCTAAGCAAAACATTTATTGAAAATTATTAGGAGATTAGAATAAGAAATGTTTCTACATGGACATTATATCATCATTGTCCTCCACTTGGTAATACATATCTTTGACAAACTTATTTTGCAATAAACCAATTGTTAGAGTTCTTAGTGTCATCAGACATTAGGTTTACCAATAATGCTTCGCAATAGTCCCATATTCTAAAATGTGGTCTACATGGACTAAATTTTATTGTTTCAACTTTCAAGATATTAATTGACATAAATATATCTTTAGAGTTTTGGAGACAGTTTCTAACTCTTATATAAAGACAAGGAAGATAAAACAACCTCATTCAAGTGATGTAATTATAAGAAGGCAGGATGTGTTATAGATTTAGCAAGTCAGCATCCTGTATATCCACAATACTTCTCACTGAAGGCTGGTGTCTGGGCTTCCATTATTACAGATGGTTTATATGGTATGAGTTGTCCCTGGGTGATGTTATATTAGTTACGATTCTTGGGCTTTGGCTAAAATTTTTAAAATTGTATTTAGAAAGATATACAGGGTTTAGACAACTGATAGAACAGGCATGAAAAGTTAGTCAAACACTTCACAGTTCAGAAGGATCAACTAGCAAAGCAAATCTCTTTTGTCAGGAATAAGGCTCGTCTGGATATATCCGCTATCACCGGACTTTGATGTTTCTGCCACTGGCCACGTCTCTGCTGCTGTCACCAGTGAATTATCCACTTAAGTTTCACCTCCCAGCAATGAGCCAAGTGTGGGACTTAAGCCTTAGCTCCCTCAGAAAAGCAGTGGGAGGACTCTGCTTTTCTGGATCCCATAGTGAAGGGTAGGCCATTTCCTGTGTATCAGTCAGGACTGAGGCAGAAAAAGAGAACCCTCTCTGAGTGTTTCAATTGGAAGAGGTTTAATTTTTAAAAAAGAAGAAGAAGAACTAGATGCTTATGAATAATGAGAAGAGTTTCTAGTCCTCAGATTTTTGCTAGCCTTTTGACACGCTGGAGGTAGATAATGTGGCTTTGGCCATAATCTTATGAGATTGTTTATTATCAGTCGCTTGCGTTTCAGCACCCACATGTAGGATTTGAGGGGTTATGCCTAGAGACTGCTGTAAAATCTCGTATTTGACAAAGGCTGTGAATTTGCCAGCTGCTGCTAGAGGAAGGGATAATGACCTTTGCTTCACGTCTACCTTTCAGATGTGGTGTGAATGCCTAATTAGCGGGGTTTAAACACAACTCTGCTGACAAAAAAAAGTCTCCAAAATGTAGCTCCCAAGTGTTCTCTGATTTGGGGATAGGCACAGAAGGGAGCGAGTGTATTGCCAACCCATAGTTCTATATTCCTTCACAGAGACTAGACATATATACATAGAATCATCTCCAAATAGAAAGACAGATCTCACACTGGAGGAAAAGACTACAGAAATACACATCACAATGTAATGCTCACATGTTCTTCATCTCATGTGTATTTTCTGAACAGATGATAATATCCAATAAAAATTTATTTTTTAAATTACCAGTTAATCTCTCTATTCCAGCCATTTTCAGATACAATCTTATGGCACAGATACCACAGCTCTATGGAAGCCCTATTTTTTACTAATATGATTGCTATGTGCTAGTATAACTAGGGAAAACAATACTGAAAAATACAAACGTACACATCCACTCTCTCTTGTCCTCTTCCATCCATTATATACAAAGATTGCTCTTGGATCTTTGGCTGCGCCTTCAGATAGTATTCTTATATTTGTTACATTTTGGACATGTGGTCTGCCAGAGATAAGCTATTTATTTCATGGTTTTCCTTAGGCAATCTTAGTTTAATTATTTAAACTCACTCTAGGCTATACATGAATTCATTATTCTTTGTCTGCTAGATTAACCATTCTAGACAACCACGGTTTTTCAGAAATTCATTTATAATACACAGCCAATCCAAGGGACCCTAGTTGCCTTAAACCTCATTGTGAGCTCCTTGTGAAATGTAAAACTATTTTAATTCAACCTTTCACCAACATAGAAACTGGCACATAGTAGGCACTTAATAAATATTTGATGAATGAATGAATCAGTAACAGTAAACTAGCCATAGCTAGGACTTAATCATTGGTTGATCTATATTTATTGTTTTATGTAACATAACTCCAGATATAAAAACATGTGACACATGACATAAATCCAAAAAAAATTTCTTTTTAAGTTTTTTTTTTAATGTTTATTTTTGAGAGAGAGAGACACATACACACAGAGTGCAGGGGGAGGCGGGGGGAGGGTCAGAGAGAGCAGAAGACACAGAATCTGAAGCGGGCTCCAGGCTCTGAGCTGTCAGCACAGAGCCCAGTGCGGGGCTTGAACTCATAAACGGTGAGATCAGATGCAAGCTGAAGTCGGACACTTAACCAACTGAGTCACTCAGGCACCTCCCCCCAAAATTTCTTTTTAAGATAAGTATCCTTTCAAATTTTTGCTTTCAGTAACTTTCTATTGTAGGTTAAATTATTTTGACTTATATATTTTCATACCAGTATGAATTATTCTTTTTAATTCTTCAGTTCCTCACAAATGTTATTGCTACTTTGGCAACCACCTTCTATGACAAATTGTAAACACTAAAACTCAAATTACTTCTCAAATTATCTAATCTTTAATCTGAAGGCCCAGGAAGACATTTATTATTTTAGAGTGAATCATTTCCAAGACGAAACTCCCTTGTTGCCTCCCAGATTCTAAGATCTAAACAAATCATTAATTCAATAAAATGCAAAATAAAATTACAAATTAAAGGATAAGAGCATTTTTTTTCTTGAATCTAAGTCAGTTTTATAATACAAACAATAAGAGCCTTTCACTTAGCTAATGATGATCATTTTTTAAGTGATAATAAATAAGTAACTTTCCCTAAGAAGTAACTTTATTTCCAAGTTGGCTAGCACTTAATAAATCTGACCAATCACCAGATAGTCTTAACATGAAAAAAAATGAAACTATAGGGCACAGATGAGGCTCAGTCAGTTAAGCATCCAATTCTTGATTTCAGCTCAGGCCATGATCTCAGGGTTGTGAGATGGAGCTCAGTGTGATGAGCGCTAAGCTTGCTGAAGATTCTCCCTCCCTCTCTGCCCCTCCCCTGCTCTCATGCTCTCTTTCTCAAAAAAAAAAAAAAAAAAAAAAAAAAAAAAAATTATATATAAGAAATAAATGAAACTATATATTCCATAAATTCTTCAGCTGAATTGTCTAACAAACATCTTATCTTATAAATTTATCAACAATAGAAATTGAATGATGATAAAAACAAATAGTTATTAACAAATGGAGTATACAGTCCCAATAAAAACTCCAACAGGAAAGAAATTGCCAAACCAATTCAAAAATCTATGTGGAAATGCCAAGGAAATACGTTTGTCATGTTAATAATAATGCTACCTTCCGGGGCGCCTGGGTGGCTCAGTCAGTTGAGCGTCTGACTTCGGCTTGGGTCATGATCTCACCGCTCCTGGGTGTGAGCCCCGCGTCAGGTTCTGTCCAGCTCTGTCCGGCTCTGTCCGGCTCTGTGCTGACAGCTCAGAGCCTGGAGCCTGCTTTGGATTCTATGTCTCCCTCTGCCTCTAACCCACTCACAGTCTGTCTCTGTCTCTCTCAAAAATAAATAAACATTAAAAAAATTAAATAATAATAATAATAATGCTACCTTCCTATCCATGGAAATGGTATAATTCTCCAGTTACATCTTCTTTAACATCTCTCAGAAATATTTAATAGTTTTCAATTTATAAGTATTAAATATTTTTGTCAAATTATCACTATTTCATATTTACTGATGCTACTGTGTTTTTGTTATTTTTATTTCTATTTCTAAATGCTTTTATCTAATTTATAGTAATAGAATTAACTTTTGTTTATTGATTTTACACCCTCCAATCTTGCTAAACTCCTCTATTAGTTCTAGGAACTTTTTTGTAGTTTCCATAGAATTTCAGCATAGATGATTAAGTCTCTCTGAGTCCAGTTTTATTCACATTCTTTCTTTTACTTGCCTTATTGCTCTGGCTAAAACCATTTCTAGAACATTAACTACACGTGGTGACAGCACATATTTTTGCCTTGCTTCTAATCTTCAGGAAAGTATTTAATCTTGCACCATTAAATAGGATACTAGCTATGTGGGTTTTTATAGATGTCCTTTATCATATTGAGGAAGTTCCTTCCTGTTCTTATTTACTGAGTTTTTGCATTTTTGTTTTTGTTTTTCCTCATAAATGATATGGGGTTTTGACAATTACTATCTCTGTGTTTCATGAGATGACCATATTCTACTTTTCAGGTTTTTTTTTTTGTCTGTTAATATGATGGATTAAATTGATTGATTTTTAAATGCTAACACAACCTTATGTTCTTGGGTTAAATGTCATTTATTTAGTCATGAGGTATTATATAAAATACCAGAAGAAAGTGTTTTCCTCTGAAAATGTTGACACCAAACGATTTTTTTTAACTTAGTAACTTCAAAGAAATGTTATTGCAATATGACTATATTAGACATTTTGGCCTGCTGTAACATAATAACAGAGATAGTTTGCTTATACACAACACAGAAATTTTTTGCTCACAGTTTTGGAGGCTGGGAGGTCTAAGATCAAATCACCAACAGATTCAGTGTCTGGGGAGAGCTCCCTTTTTTGGTTCATAGATAGCACCTTCTCATTGTGTCCTCACATGGCCAAAAGGGCAAGGGAACTCTTTGGGATTTGGGATTTCCTTTATAAAGGCACTAATCCACTAATACCATTCATGAGGGCTCTGCCTTTATAACCTAATCACCTTCCAAAGATCCCACCCCCAAATGCCATTGCACTGAGGATTTGATTTCAACATATGAATTTAGGAGGGGGCACAAACTTTAAGGCTATAGCAACGACAATAGCCATCCTACAGCTTTATCCATGATGTATAATACCTTGTATAATATGGCTGGAAGAGAATTCTCAACTCTCTTAATTAACTATGTCCAGAATCTTCCCTTTTCTATCATATCTGCTTTAGGCTTACCAAAGAAGGTAAATGAAAATTAAAAGCAAAACAGAAAACTTTTGAAGTTAAAATTAACTTTTAAGTTTGCTTCCATGAAATATATTTCTATGGTGTTGATAATGGCCTAGTCAGTTAACTCAAAATATAAATGCATAAAATATTTTCTTTAAATGGGAATTCTTGGCTAAAGAATCTGAATGCCTAGACTAACCCTTCAATCACCACTAAAAAAAAAAAAAGCAAAACATATTTTCCTGCACATCAATGAGTAATATCACCACATAACCTTTAGAGATAAAAACTAACATACACCATATACAGAAGCATGTATGGGAGGTTAAGAGTAACATAAGTTAGGGATCATGCAATGATCCTACCTTTAACCCCAAATTATGATTTAGCAGATACTGATGCAGCTTTATACAGGGAATATCTACAGAGAACTAGCTGTTTTAAAAATGAAAGTGATTCCTTTCCGAATGGTAGAAAAGAAGGCGGACAACTTCTTTTGATGGAAGGAATACAATGGTAAAAAATAGATGACACCCACGCAAATTGCCTTATCAAGGCTGTGAAAAAACTTCTTTAATTTTTTAATTAAGTTTATTTATTTATTTTGAGAGAGAGAAAGAGCAAGTGGGGTAGGGGCACGGCAGGGGGTGGGGGGTGGGGGGTGGTAGAGAGAGAATCCCAAGCAGGCTGTACAATGTCAGCACAGAGACCAATGCAGGGTTCAAACTCAAACCATGAGATCATGACCTGAGCCAAAATCAAGAGTGGGATGCTTAACCAACTGAGCCACCCAGGCACCCCAAAGAAACTTTAATAATAGTGAAACTTATCTTCTTTACTTTTCCATTGTTTCTTTCCCTGACTAAATTTCCTTAACATGGAAGGATGCCCTCAGCCAGCTATGTAAGCCAGCATCTGGTCCTACACTCTACCCTTGTCAAGCACCTTAACCCAGTTTACATGGCACTAAATGGCAATGTTAAGTGGATAAGAACCCTCTTCCTACTTCTCCATGGCTTCAGCAGCCTCTGGGGAGCCAGTTAGGGAAAACCACTTTCAAGGAGGCTATGACTAAATATGCTTAGTAGAAAGAGAAAGGGAGAGATGCACAAGCAAAGGAGAAAATCGTTGTGAGTAATTGCAATATGGTGATAAGATCTCTATTCTGTTCATACTTCCTGTGTGGGGTTGTTCACTATAAATTGGTAGCCTCAATGCATAAAGCTACCCCGTACCTAAGACAGAATACTGGGAATGGAACAGAGGAAAGCCAGTTCATTTGAGAGGGTGGGTATGATGCTGCTGATCATCCCTCTCTTTTCTGGACTTGGAGATAAAGTTTTCAGTTTGCCTTTTCTTTGATTCTGGTACTGTCTTAAGAAAACAACAGCTGAGTGTCAACATGGTCCCATGTCTTTGGGAGAAAAGGGAGGGTGGTTGTATGGACAGTGCCTTCACTTATAGGCACCATAGCAACAGTTTTGTTTGAAAGTAGAAGTTACTCAGGAGTGCATTCAGGGCTGCCTAGGGGGCGTCCAACTCTTGATTTTTGCCTCAGGTCATGATCTCAGGGTTGTGGGATCAAGCTCCAACTTGGGTTCTGAGCTGGGTGTGGAGTCTGCTTAAGATTCTCCCTCTCTCCCTCTCTCTGCCCCTCTCCCCTACTCAAAGTCTCTCTCTCTCTCTCTCTCTCTCTCTAAAATAATAATAATAAAAAAAGAAAGTAGAAGTTACTCACAAAAGAATTTCCTTTATTTTCCCTGCAATGGGTAGAAGGGTAAAATAAAATTTGGAAACCATGGGTTTGATTCATATATATCTGAGTTTGCTGAATCAGTTGGTAAAGGAGGCTTATCGATACTGTATTTGTAGGGAAGTCTGAGGAGCTCCCTTGGAAAGAACTCATCCATGAGCAAAGAAGTAACTGGCCTAGGAAGAAAACTGAGTTTATTTGCCAGAGGTGAGAAACTATTACAAAGTCATTCCTAGCTATGGTACTGAGAATTGCCTTACGTGACCTAAAGGGACTTCTGTCTGAATCCAGTAGACAGCAAAGATGCTGTGAGTGAAAAGGAAACAGACTTCCATTAAAAACTCTCTCAGGCACCATATTGCTGGCAGCCATGCCAGAGTATCCTACTAACAGAATGTGGTGGACCCAGGAAAGAGCATAATGACTGACTGAGGAACTCAGAAAGCCTGGGTGCCCACAAGGAATCTTAGAAATGATTGATAGAGGTGGGAAACTTTAAGAACATCCGTTCTGAGCAAGATGAATTGAATTATTATTTAAATTCATCTATTATAAAAATAGAGAAGGCAGGACCTCTGACTATAGATGCAAGTAGGTGGGAGGCATGACTGTGGACATCTATGGAAATCCTCTCCTGCTTGCCTTCATTTCCCAGGGAAGATTAGAAATTAGGTCATCATCTGAGGGGGGTTGTGGTGCTGGAGGAATAAGGAGAGAATAATGAAATCATCACTTAGGAGAAAAGGAGAATGAATCTATCAGGAAAATGTATGTCAGGAAAATGTAGTATGATTTCTGGGTAGCACTAAGGGCCCACATGAGGCTAGTGAGCATGAATGAAAAGTTAACCTACCAGCAGGTTGTGAGTGTTTCCGCCAGCTCTGGGTTCCTCTGTACCCCTGCTGAGAAAAGGGTTGAAGTGAAGGGAAGAGGCGGTTCCAAAAGTTCATGGAGCTCAGGGACCTCTCTTCACACCTAGTAGGATTCCACAGTAGGTCACCTTGTTTGCAAGCATCAGTTCAACACTTCCAGAGTAATAGCATGGCCAGTCTCTACAATTCTGTCGGTTGGTCTTAGTATGACTGTTATCTCTCCAGCTCTTGTATCTGAGTTCAAAGTAAGAGGAAGGAAAAATGCACATGGCAAAAAAAATGCCTGTCTGCCAGGGCGCCTGGGTGGCTCAGTCGGTTAAGCGTCCGACTTCAGCTCGGGTCACGATCTCGCGGTCAGTGAATTCGAGCCGCGCGTCGGGCTCTGGGCTGATGGCTCGGAGCCTGGAGCCTGCTTCCAATTCTGTGTCTGTCTCTCTCTCTCTCTCTCTCTCTCTCTCTGCCCCTCCCCCGTTCATGTCTGTCTCTCTCTCTCTCAAAAATAAATAAACATTAAAAAAAAAAATGCCTGTCTACCAATAAGGGGGAAAAGTAGGTACTTAATGAAAAAAAATCTCATGAGAGTCCCTGGATGAAATAAGTGGCCTACAGGGAATGAATAGGCAGTCTTAGGGAAAAGCCTCTTTGACACCATGAATTATAAGAGTCTCACCAAGGACAGGAAAATCTTCCAGGGCATCCTTTTTATTAGCACCTGCTGCTAAGACATACAGGAAAGAGAAAAATACTCAGGGCCAATGGTCTCCAACAACAGAGTTACTGTGATTTATCAGGATGGAAGAGAAACAGCCAACTACAGGAACAACTAATGGGGGCACAGGAAAGGACTGACCTTTCCTCCTTCCATGTGGATCACTAATGCTGTGGACACAGAACATGTTAGGTCCAGGTTTTCTCTTGTGCACCTGGAGCAGGATGAATAGGGCTTCCAAAGACAGGCTGTTGACATGTGTGGTAAGGGCAGAATAAACACTAAATGCCTACTGTTTTGATTACGTTAGTAAAGTCTCACCCAAATTTGAGAGTTGCTTGAAAATCTGTGAGCAACCCCAGGGGGATAAGAATAGATGGCAGAAGAGAAAAACATAAACTCTGAAAAATAACTTTTAAAAAATTATGGGAAAAATATATAGCAGAAACCAAACCTATTCAATTATGATTGTGTGCAACCCCAGCGAAATTCTGAGGAGGAAAAATAACAGGGAATGAATATAACCCACAAAAGAGATAGAGAATCCACTATAACAGCAGCAACACCCTATGTGATAAGGGTGGAATTTGCCATAAACATGCCATTTGGAGAAAATTGAAAAGAACATTAAATCTATGAAAAAAGGGATGATAGATAATTAAATAAAAGAATGAGATGAGTGGGATTGTAGATACACCAAAAAAGAAAAGAAAAAAAAAAAACCACAAATGTGTATTTCTCAAAGGAGGGAGTTAAAAAGTAGAACTTAACTACCTGCCTCATACAAATGCTGCATTTAAAGCCCCAAAGGATGGAAGTCAAAGAATGAAAAAATATGCTTGGCAAATGCTAAGGAAATCAAAGCCCAACTCACCAGGACAATGTCAGGTAAGTTCGAGCTCAAGGGGGGAAAAAAGTTAAATGAGGGGGAAAAAAAGTCACTGAAAATGATAAAAAAAAAAAAAAAGAGCAATTCACAATGACAATGCACCAGTCAGACATAATAGTGGACAAAAGGGAAAAAAATGCCATAGTGAATATCAAAATAAATCTCGGGGTAGTAGGAGACAATACCTCTCACTTATTAGCCTGTAGCAAATCAAGTAGGAAAAGATTTATGAAAGGTGTAGAAAATCTGAATATGATTATCCTGGCTAGTTTAAGTTGAACACAAAGAACATACTGTTTTTGAAGGATATGAGAAAGGGAAACTGACCCCTCAGTTTCTGACATCATTTTTAGGAAGGCTCCATCTCTGCTGTTTTTCTGCTAGGCCCCATTTATTCATGTTCTACATTTCACCTTGATTCTGAATAAACCATAAAAATGATTTCCCCCTCCAAGGGGGAAACAAGAAAGTTAATCTGAGTTTCATCCTGGGTCCCCAACACCGGATCCAACTGGATCCCAAACATGGGATCTTTAGCTTAAAACTTTAGGACTTCAGCTTCAAACAAACCTTGGCCCATGCTGGCATCAATAGCCCCTACCTTCAGTGATTTATGAAATAGCACCTACTACTCACTTGTCACTTGCCTTTGATCGGACATTACCCTGGATTCCTGAAGGATCACATACCCTAGACCCCTTTCCAATATAAACTCCAAACCCCAAGCGATGACAAGACTTACTCTCCTTTTTTTTTCTGAGTCTCCCAGACACTCCATGTACTAATATCTATCACTTACCCTATTCAATAAACTCTGCTTTCACTTCCTTCTGGCTCATCTTTGATTTTTATCCTACGGAAGCCAAGGTCCTCGGGGTCCTTGGACGGGCCCACCTACTTCAGATCCACAGGGTTTAGAGAAAAAAATGATCATACACTGAATCAAAAGAAAAAAGTCACTGAATTCAAAAGGTAGAAATATGAGAAATTGTGTTCTCAGATACAAGGCAATAAAATGAACAAAATATTTTAAGAATCATTAGAAACAAACTCGAATTTAGAAAATAATCTCTGAACATTGAGGTCAAGAAAAAAAATACAAAATTCAGGATTTTTATAATATGTACTAAAAACCACTTGTACTTGATAGTCTTAAATCTTGCTTGATAAATAAGAAATAATAAAAATATATAAACTATTGATCTCAAAAAATTAAGAAAAATCACAAGTAAATCTATGGAAAGTAAAAGCAAATCGTAAACATAAAAAAAGCAAATTGTAAAGGATACATAAAAATAAGTAACTTTAAAATAAAAAAAGAATTAGGACAGATATATAAAACTAACATTTTGTGTCTGAAAACAGAAAGAAAAAAAAGTAGCAAAATACAATGATCACCAGCCAGCCACATGAAGTAAAAAAGAGTAAAAGCCAAAGTATACTAAATAAAAAAAGTAATGGGAAATAACCAAATACATGGGGAATATTAAAAAATAATAATAAAAGTAGCATGCAAATTGCAAAGCAAATGAATTTTACCATTTGGATAATACAAATTATTTCTAAGAATCAATAGTGGTAGGAATCAACTTTAATGAAGCCCATTAGAGTTGACTAACTGTTCCTTACCAAAAAAAATCTAAAGCCCCAAATTGTTTCAAAGAGAAATTTTCCTAAGCCTTCAAGAAACACTATATGGCCATACAGTTTAAACATTTTAAGTGGTAAAAAGTAAAAGAAATCTCCCAATGTTTTATAAAGCCAGAATAACACAGACACCCAAAGCTGAAAATTACCACAAAGACAGAAACCTATAGGTAAATCACATTTATGAACATAGAGCAAATCTGAATAAAGTATTAGGAGATATCTCTTAGCAGTATTTTGGAACTAGAATGTACCATGATGAGGATGAACAAATTCCGAGAATACAAATAAAGTTTATTTTGTTAAGAAATATTTTCATTTAATTCAATTCAATAGCTAAATGTGGGGGCGCCTGGGTGGCTCGGTTGGTTAAGCGTCCTACTTCAACTCAGGTCATGATCTCGCGGTCCCCCACCTCGGGCTCTGGGCTGATGGCTCGGAGCCTGGAGCCTGCTTCGGATTCTGGGTCTCCCTCTTTCTCTGCCCCTCCCCCATTCATGCTCTGTCTCTCTCTGTCTCAAAAATAAGTAAACGTTAAAAAAAATAGCTAAATATGTACTCAGAAAACATGAACAAATTTAGAAATAAAATGTTTCATGTCTCTTAATTACAAAAGTAATGCATAAGAATCAATAGACCTCTTCAAGACAAGCAAGTACTCTTCAAGTTATTGCAGGAAAAATATCCATTAAATTCCTATAGCAACGTAGCATAAAACTCTCGGCAAAGTAGATGGCCGGGTCCACCGCCTGAGGTTCTGCTGATTGGAACACCACATCTCTATGGTTTTTTTAAGGGCCATTCTTTTAAAAACCTCTTTTTAAAACCCACGTATAAATCAGGAATCAAGCAAACATTTTCATTTTAATGACTCCTATTCAACAACATACTGGAAGTTGTAGTTAGTGCCAAGGGCAAAAAAGGCATCAAGGTTGACAAAGTTATGCGGAAAACATTCATGGTTGGGTTTGTTTTCAACATCTGAAACAGGGCTGAGACGGACTCTGGAAGTCGGCCTCACATGCAAGCAGGCAGAAGGAGCGCCTTCCTTTTGAAATGTGGTTCCTGTCATCACAAATACTGAGCTAGTGTTGAGGAACAGTCAGTAACTAGATAAGAGAGTGTTGGGACATCTGCAGTGGGCACCTGTGCCTTACCCATCAGGGACTACAATCAGGCAGGGGAGGCACTGTCCTCAGGGGAAAAATGTAAAAGGACACCAAAAACCTCAGAAAGCAACATAAAAAATATGAATGTGAAAATCCACAGTAAACAAAACAGCAAGTTTCAAATGAAGGCTATGTCCAACAAAGGACTCCTGTGACACTTCACTCACCTCACCCCATCCCAGCTCTGTTGGATGAGAAGGTTCTGGGAATGTAGGAACACAAGGAGGAGAGTTCCTGCAGTCAGAGTCTGCAGGTATGGAATGTGATGCCCAAACATGGCTTGAAGGTGTTGCCCAACTGCTGCTGGTTCTCTTGATTAGAGGAGGGGCCCATTTTGGGGGGTTCAGGCCTCTGAAGAGAAACGATGCCCGGCTAGTGACGGTATCGTGAGGGAGCATCAATGAGACTTTTTCTGGTGATATGTGGCAAAAATTTTTTAAACTAAACACTGGAGCCAACTGCCGTTGTCAGGGTGAAGAAACTTTCCTGGGGAGGAGTGTCAGGAACAAGAAAACAGGGGAATGAGTATCTCTTCTCCAGTCTTCAAATCCCCTCTGGTAATTCCAGTTAATGAGCCCAGGCTGGGAGCCATCTGACAAAGTAGAAAAATGGCCCCAGATCCAGCAACATAAATCAGAGTATAGAAAGGTAGGTTTGGAGCGCAGAATCGGTAATTTAATGACAAACACTATGAGCTTGGCAGTGATCAGTGGAAGGTGGGGATAGGAACAGGGCACTGTTCCAAACTGAGGCCTTCCAGATAATGTGTTTTTCTGCTTACTCTCATGTCCTTCTGCCAACGGCTGTGAGAAGATGTTTCAGGAAAACAGACCTGAGCCTGACAAGCAGTCTGGGACTCGCCCAGCTGAAGCAGCCAAACTCCGTTGAACCCACAGACTTATGAGTAAGGAAAATAAATTTCTTTTGGTCATAAACCATTTTGTGACAGTCTGTTACACTTCAAAAGTCAACTAAAATGCTCAGTCTCTTATCTATAAAATGGGCTTAACGATTACACTTACTTTTCAGGCTTAGTGGGACATCTGCTAAAACAATCTAATACAAAAGAGGGCATGAGGGGCATCTGGGTGGCTCAGTAGGTTAAGTGGCCAGCTTCATCTCAGGTCATGAATTCACAGCTCGTGAGTTTGAGCCCCCCATCCCCACATCGGGCTCTCTGCTGTCAGCGTGCAGCCCACCTTGGATCCTCTGTCTCTCTCTCTCTCTCTCTCTCTCTCTCTGCCCCTCCCCTGCTTGCACTCCTCTCTCTCAAAAATAAATGAACATTTTTTTAAAAAAAGGGGGACATGAATTACAGAAATAGAATAAGTAGCTCACAAAATGCAAGGGAGCCTCATTTTCAGGCTTTGGGCCATCTCCTTGCTTGTTCTTTTTTCTTTCCTTTTTTTATTGTGGCAAAATACACATATCATAAAATTTACCATCTTAATAGTTTGTAAGCATACAGTTCAGTGGTAGTAAATACATTCACGATGTTGGATAAATTACTCAATCTCCCTCAACATCACCATCTCTTTTCTCAGAAGCTTAGTTTTCTGATCTGCAATTAGTGTGCAGATACACAAAGCTTTATGAAATCTAAAACAACACACATGGAAGGCGTTATTGAGCACAGCTTCAAAATTTAGACTTATTAACAAGAAGAAAATTTTTAAAGAAAGATCCATGTCTCAGTTTTAGCAAATGTAGTTGTTGTCTCACTCTATTTAACTGAGCATTGTTTTCCAAGCAGTTTTCTGCTTAAATAAGCCTTTCTTCTTCAGGGCAGAGGCATTTAATAACTTCGTTTAGCAGCTGCCTTCTCATTTCCAACTTTGACCCCTGCATTTGTATTATTTTACCCCATTCAGTATGGATAGTAATTTTCTGAAGTGTCTTCTTTTCCTGAGATTAATTTGAATCTGTGTAAACCTGTCACATCTATGTTCAGTTGTTAATATTACAAAACAAAGCTCTGAATAACAACAGAATACTTTATATGTGGGATTAAAAGCACTTTTTATATTTCACCTTTTGCTCAAAACTGACACAAAATAATATTATCCACAAATGAAATGAAGGCTTTCAGCAGCTTAAAGGATGTTTCATGAATATGAATTATGTTCTTCCATTGTTATCATAGATACTGGTGATTTGGGGCAAAAACACAACTTGTTCTTGCATAATCATCCCATATACTTTACATAAATGAGTTGATTAGGTTTTATAGAATTATGTAGTTTTGTTTTGTATCAACTTTAATAGCACTTAAAGAAGCAAACGCTGCAACAGCATTATAAAAGGTCTAAACACTAAAATTTCCATAAAATCACCAAAAAAGACACAAAAATAGACACATAGATCAATGGAACAAGATAGAGAGCTCAGAAATAAACCCATACTTATATGGCCAATTAATCTACAACAAAGAAAGCAAGAGTATACAATGGGGAAACAGCAGTCTCTCCAACAAACGGTGCTGGAAAAACTGGACTACTTTCTCTTTTTTGTTTTTCTCTTTTTCTTTCTGTCTTTCTGTCTTTCTTTCTGTCTTTCTTCTCAGTATAGTTAACATGCAGTATTAGTTTCAGGTTTACAATATAGTGTTTCAACAATGCTGTACTGAAACTCGGCCACTTTCTTGCACCATACACAAAAATAAACTCAAAATGGATTAAAGACCTAAATTTGAGACCTGAAACATAAATCCCCTAGAAGAAAACATAGGCAGTAATCTCTTATTCATTGGCTTTAACAACATTATTTATGGATATGTCCCCTTAGGCAAGGGAAACAAAAGCAAAAGTAAACTATTTGGACTACACTAAAATAAAAAACTCTTGCACAGTAAAGGAAATCATCAACAAAACAAAAAGGCAACCTACTGAATGAGAGAAGATATTTGCAAATGATATATCTGATAATGGGTTAATGTCCAAAATATATAAAAAACCTATACAACTCAACACCAAAAAAATAAAATAAAATAAAATCCAATTGAAAACTGGAGAGAGGCCCTGAATAAATATTTTTCCAAAGAATACATACAGATAGCTGATTGACACATGAAAAGATGCTCAATATCACTAAATACCAAGAAAATGCACATCAAAACCACAAGATATCATCACTTCACACCAATTAGAATGGCTAATATGAAAAAGACAGGAAATAACAAATGTTGGCAAGGATGCAGAGAAAGGGTAACCCTGATAGTGGGAATATAAATTGATGAAAATACTGTGGAGAACAATATGGAGGTTCTTCAAAAATTAAAAATAAAAATATCATATGATTTAATAATTCCACTATTGGGTATTTATCCAAAGAAAATAAAAACACTAATTCAAAAAGATATATGCACCCCTGCATTTACTGCATTATTTACAATAGCCAAGACATGGAAGCAACCCAAATATCCATCAATAGATAACTAGATAAAGAAGATGTGTTATATATGTGATATATAATGGAATATTACTCAGCTACAAAAAGGAATGAGGTCTTGCCATATGTAACAAATGGATAGATCTGGGAGTGGGGGGCAGAGACCTAAGTGAAATACATCAGAGAAAGGCAAATACCATATGATTTCACTTATATGTGGAATCTAAACTACAAAACAAAGAAACAAACAAAAACAGGAACAGACTCATAAATACAGAGAACAAACTGGTGGTTGTCAGAGCAGGGGAGTGGAGAGATGGGCCAAACAGGTGAATGATGCATATTAAATATGTAATATGAATTGGATTACAGATGCAAAAGTACTCATCCCTATAAAAATGTAAGCAGAACTCTGGATAATACAGTTTGATTATCCTATGCTAAAGTCAAGGTGGCGACTGTTCTCAACTCGGAAGGCAAATGAGCAGCAAAGACTTTCTGAGCCCATCCCCTTCCTCAGAGTCTTTGGCACACACTGCAGAATAATTGAAGCAAGTTGTAGCATAGATGCATCAGTAGAATATTTGCCACAGGAAAGAAGTTTAGAGTATCAAATATATCAGTGTAAAAGTATATTTTGTACCTGCTTTCCAGCCAGCTGGAAAAATTTATAGAAATCAGTATGGGAAAAAACCCACATACCTTTGGAGATAAGCTTATCTTGGTTTCCAAAAGTGTAGACTGGCCCTTTAGGGAAATTTCTGGAGATGGCGGTTCATGGAGAGAGGAATGATTGCTAGCTCTCTCCCCATTTCTGTGGCCTCTTTTGGAGGTAGTGAAAGAGAAAGTACAGCTAGGATTCTGTTTGAATTGAAACTGTAGTTGGAAGGGAAAAAAGATTAATTTAGAAGGAAACAACATTCACAGGTGCGCGCGCGCGTGCACACACACACACACACACACACACACACACACACTCACACACACACACACACAAATCCAGGTCTGGGTAATTGGTAATTGGGGTATCTGATTAGAATCCGCTTTACCTGTAGGTTGCTTCAGATGCTGTATCTAAACTCAAACAGGCATTCAGACTCTTTCAGCCTCTCCTTTTAAGCTTGAATGCCTTTGTGTATATAAAGATGTTGCACCTTGAAAATGGAAAGGAAGCATTCATGCTTGTTTCTTTAGCAAAGTCAAATTTTAAAGAGCATCGTCTCTTGAGAAGAGAATGATTCTATTTCCTAATTCTGTTTGCTTGATTAAAACGTTTGGGTTATTTTCTCTCATTCTTGAGAAACATATTTCTGTTCTTTTCTCTGCTCCAGAGGTTATGGAGGTAGAAGCAAAGAAAGGCGAGTCCACTCTTGCACTCTCTCCCCATGCTGTAGCAAATTACCTGAGAGCTGCTTTAGAGCTAAGCTACAAAGAGAGATGCCCCCGGAGCAAGCTGAACAGGCAAGGAATAGGCTTTCTCCTGTGGGAAGTCTCCAGGGATGGAACTTCCTTAGGGTCCTTAATAACCATCCTCCTACACTACAATCAGCTAAAATCTCTGACCTGTGTTTGAACTGTCCTTTAATTCAATCAAGCACTTTTATTTCAAAACTACATGCAAGCTTAATGAAATCTGCAGCATAGTGATTAGGGGTTAAATAATTTCATCGATTTGGCACTAAGCCTATGAAAAAACCCTTAAATCTTTATATTTTTGTATTTAAATCTCACAAAATGGAAGTCTTATAATTTTGCCAATAATGATGGTCTTGATTTAATTCTAGCCACTTTATAATCTTATTGCTTTTTACACTTAAACTGTGTTCCAAATGAACACACACCACTCTTCCTTTCACTGGGACATATAGCGAATAAATTTACATCCATGATTGGGGAATAAAGAAATATTGAGTGTAACCTCCCTTTCAGGAAGGTTAACGGACTTTTTTAACCTGGATGTATGTATGGATGCCTGGGTGGCTCAGCCAGTTAAGCATCTGACTTGGGCTCAGGTCAAGATCTCACAACTCATGGATTGGAGCCCGCATTGGGCTCTGTGCTGACAACTCAGAGCCTGGAGCCTGCTTCAGATTCTGTGTCTCTGGCTCTCTCTGTTCCTCCCCCATTCTCTCTCTCTCTCTCTCTCAAAAATAAATAAACATTAAAATAATTTTTTAACCTGAATGTTCTTGGAGCCACAGTATAGGGAAAATGTGTGCTACGGGAGAAAATTATGCATTACTTATAGCTCACCCGTTTGCTCTTTATGACTGTGACTCTATGGGAGCCATTTTGCACCTTTGTAAATTATCAATAACTGATAACAGTGCAAAATAATTCTTGTCTACAAACACGCAAATTCTTTTCTGTTCAGTAGACTTTCCTAGCTAGTTTTGTCCTCATTTGCATACTCACTTCAGTATTCCTTTACTCTAAATAAGTTTGTACTTTCTGAACTTTTACTTGGAACTGGTTATAATACCTTACAGATCTCCTCATTAATGAGTTAAAGAAAATCTTTAACTTGCGTTCATTAATCTGTACAAGATGTGTACAAGAGTCCTGATTTTACCCTATTTTAAAAATGGTCTTTTAGCAATAGGAAGATACTAAACAAATAACATAAAAGTCAAAGGAGCTTACTTTGACAAAATTTAAGCAAAACGGTCTCATGTAAATGTGGACCCCTCCCATGCATATTCGTTTGACTTTAGAACACGTGCTACACTCTGTCCACCGGGGGTTGGGGTTATCTGCACACTCGACTACTGCCCTCAACCGGGATAGGGTAGTGGACATGTTTTAGTTGCCAGTCTAGCCCCATCATCAATCCTCCCTTCCCCTTTGCCTACAGCGCCCAGATTTTCCTTTAAGAACCTGCCCTCCTCCGTTGTGTAACAGCCAGGACACATGGCTGCATGGTCCCCATTCAGAACTTCAGGTGTGAGCCCTGACTGATCTAAGACACGTCGCACATTCCCATCCTCTTTGCCATAAGCAGTTGGTTCATGGATGGACAAATGAACCAAAGTTAGCTTATGAAGGCAAAACTCAGGTCTTCTTTCAACATCTGGAGGCAAAACAAGTTGTTTGGAGAGCTTTTGGCACAAAAGCAGCTGGTCCAGGAGGAAAGACATTTTTACAATGAAGGTGACATTACAAAAGTTGAAGTGAAGAAAATAAAAACAAATAAACCAAATAGTCCCCAGATTCTTATTGATTTTGCTGAGCCACTGTGTCAAACCACCTTGGCATTTGCTTTTCTTCTTGGCTTTGCAGACACATGAGTGAATAAATTTCCTTATTCTTTTAGGAAGTGTGAGTTGGTTTCTATTTACTTATACCATTAACATTTCTTATGTTAATCAAATTGTGAGGTTTCTGAGATTAGAACCTCTGATTTTCTTAATGCCTCCTATAGCATAATGTGTGATAAGGAGACACTCAGAATCATATCATCCTTTTTTTTTCAAATGTTTAAAACACTGCTTTTTCCAATTTTTACATTCTGTTCCATTCCAGGTGTCTTTTAATATTTTAAAGCCCGTTTATTATCTCTTGCCTGTATCTCATTTCTCATTTCCTCTCATACTTGTTCCATTAATTGTGTATAAAGTATCTTTATTCCTTTGGCTCTTACTCCAGGCATTTTGGGTTTTACTATTTAAAAAAGTATTTATGCTATTTCCAACTGGATTATGAAATCCCATCCTAACTGCCAATGCTCTTCTTTAGTACAACACAGAAGTAGTAAATGGAAAATAGCCAAACTGACCTAATCCATTTATCACTTTATTGATGCTTTATGTGATCCCTAATTTCTTTTTCACTTGTAAATTATCTCATTAGATTTAATGTCAATAGAATATGTCTAACTCAATCTTCATCAATCAATGTTTTAGAAGAGAAGAGCATTCTCAAACTCATCTATTTGAAACGAAGCTTCACAATTGTATAATTAGGTAAATTAGAAGGGCAGTTTTGAGGGCCAGATAAAAGTATCTGTTGAAACAAAGGAATTTGCATATCTGTTGATTGAGACACTCATTTAATTTCATCAAGTTGAAATACCCGCATTACTTATAATAGAGCATAAAAAAAAAACACGGAAATTTTCATCAAAAGGACGATGGCTCAATATATTATACCAGACATTGAATACATAAATGGACAATGGCCAGACTATATATGACAACAGACCTCTGACGCAAGCAGCAACCTCTGCAGGCATCAGCCCAAAATGATCAGGACTTAGTGACTGCTAGCTTCCTTAATTTTTTGTCCATGCTTGCAACTCAGGATCAACCAGAGAAAGCCAAATGTGCTCCCAAACAAATCCCATAACCCTTCTCATTAATCTGCCTCCAGCTTCTCCATGTATACAACCTCCAATCAGAGTATACGTGAGATCTTCCTTTTTGTCACTATAAAACTTTCCCTCACCCCTGCCTGCCTTTGAGGCTCCACCAAACACAAGTGATGGCAGCTAACTCCCTTGCTCTAGAAAACTCTGAATAGATTGTGTTGGTTCTCATTTGGCCCTAAATAGAGTTGTTTGTCCCCATGACAGTAAACCAAGACTTAATTGCAGTTTCAACCTTGCCCAGAGATGTCACCTTTAAACAGTCAATCTTCAATTTCTTGATCAGTACTAGTGAGGTCATCTGCATAATAAAACCCCCTCCCATTCCCACCTTCCCAAAAAGATTACGTGGCCTGAAAAAAATCTTTCCTTTTGCTAACAACCTCCTTGACCCATCCCCCTCCTGCCTATTAAAAAACGTTCACTTTGTATAGCTCCTCTGAGTACCTATCCATTTATTAGAAGGGACACTGCCCACTCCCCCCACTCATGAATCATTGAATAAAGGAAATTTGATCTTCAAATTCATTCTGTGAATGTTTGTTCTTTAACAGACAACAAAGGTAGTTTTCTAAAACTGAAAAAAATCAGGCGACATAACGAGCAAGTTCTTTAGAATAAGCCTTTCCAAAGCCTTGAGCTTTCAACTGCGCCATTTTCTTCAAGATTTTATCTTTTTAAGTAATCTCTACACCCAGTGTGAGGCTCGAACTCACAACCCCAAGATTAAGAGCTGCACGCTTCACAAACTGAGCCAACTAGGTTCCCCATCAAACGAACCATTTTTTGGTACATGGTAGGCAAGTTCATTTTAAATTACACTGATGCCTTTGTACCTACCTTTCAGTGACAAAAACAAAAAAAGCAAACAAAAAACAAAAAAACCACACTGATTCCTAATGGACAGATTCTCTGTGAGAGGAAAGCCAATACCAGGAAGGTCCTCAGACTTCAAACAACATATAATATGCACAAAACAAAATAGTATCAAACAACTTCTATAAGAATTTGTGATTTTGTTTTTCTTAGATTTACTTATGATTGTGCCCTTTCTTTTACAAAGTTGTCGTAGACTCTAGGTCTAAATTTCTCTTTTGGCCAGCAAAAGACCACATGCAGGATTAAAACAAGAGATGGCTAATGTCTGGGGAAAAGACAAGAGCCCCAAATAAGTGTCCTTGCCTGGTATTTACTCAGATCAGAAGGCTTACAAATGTGATGGGTGTGCACAAAGAAACAAAAGAAACTGTGAACATTAACTTGAGGATGTGAGGGGGAAAAGGGGGCTTTGAAGATATACAATGTTTGGGGTTTGGGTCAATATAAAACAAATTCCAGACACTGGGCAGATGGGTATATGTTTGTTAACAGAAGACAGGAGGTGCCATGCCTGTTTATCTTTGCCAGCCTTGGGGATGAGACAGATCGGGAGAATAACCTCAGGGTTGATAAGACACCTTTTCTTTTGTTAACCATCTCCACTCCGGGCTGCTTTGCCAGCAGCGCAGTGGTCCATAGTCCAATTCACCAACCTGGCCCTATTCTCCTATGAAAGCAGCTTTCTGCTATAGTACTAAACTTGGGGTGCTTTCACCCAGAATATCTAATCTTGTTATTCCTATGTATTGAGCACCTTTGCACTGTTTCTATTTCAGGACTTTGCCTCTCTCTATACATTTTTGGGGGCTCTGCACCTCCTATTTTGGGGTGCCTTTGCACCTCCCTATTCCTGGCACCTTTGTGCCTCCCTATTCTCTAGGTGTCTTTGCACCCCCCATTCTTGGGGTGCCAATCTGGCTTACCCAAACTCGGGTGTGAGCATTTTATGGCTTTGTATTTCTTTATGCCTTGTTAACCCATTAGTGTAAGCCCGGGGGATTCCTAAGCTTATCCCCCACAGAAAGTAAAATTCATATGATTTTTCTTTCATGGTGGAGAGCTGGAAAACAGATCATTGATTTAGCACTAAATTTCCTAGCATATGACTTACATTTAAACAATAAGATGACCCTGTTTTGAAGATAATATGTGACCTCTGTGGGTGGGAGTTCAGAGGAGGGTGAACATAAGCAATTCTCCTTCTTGGCTTATGAAGAGGCAATGATTAGCATTGCAGGCAGAATGAAGGATCAGAATAACAGGGTTCTTTTCTTGGGTTTTAATCTCTTAGTCTTGAAATGAATAAAAGGTCTTCTGGGGTGTCTACCATATCCAGTTTCTCTCAAGTCCACAAGGACAAATTATCCCAACAACCAGGAAAAGGGATAATATTTTGTGTAAATCACAAATGCACAAAGTATTACATAGATGTTGATGAAGAATAATCAAAAAACTGAGAAGAACCTAGAAAACTTTGCTCTGAAAATCACAGAACCAGAGGCAGGGCAGCTCCTATGGGCCTGTAAGTTTAGTGGGTTAGAGAGAGAGAGGGATGCACAGGGAGACAAAAAAGCCTAGAAGCAATAAATTGAAGGTCAAAGTTTTTAAAGCTTGCCTTGTGGATTCATCCTGGTGGCAAAAACTTCCCAAGCATTTAACAAAATTCAAAATCAGAAATGGCAAATGTTTTGCTCTCTGAATCACTTTATGTTCTAATTTTTTTTTTTTCAGACAAGACATGATCTTGAGAAAACTTGTCATATGCCAGCCGGATTCTTGGATTTTAACCGTAGACTTGGCAGTTTGGTCAGAACATCACCACTACACTGACATTTGAGAAGATGTGTAGCTCTTCGAAGACAGAAACCTGAATCTCCTCCAGTATTACCAGTCGGTGGAGTCTGAGGCAACAAACAACTGTATGCCTTTCACCTCACTGAGAGATCAGAAAATGTATCATTTTTACCTGTAGGAATTAATAAGGAACCAAAATTTCAAAAAAAAAAAAAAAAAGAAATTATTTGGAGAATGCTATTATACCAGTGAATCCCAAAGACTTCCAAAGAAATGACAGGTCTGGTGGAAATTTTCTAGAGCTCACTGCACAAAAAATTTAATTACAGTACCCATGACCTCTACATGATATGACTCACTACACAAAGTGCCATAAAACAATTTTAGAGGGTTTCGGCGCTTCAAAAAAAAAATTGAAAACTGGTTTATTATTTGGGTCTTTATTGAAGAAAACTGAGATACTGTTCCTTTAATATTGTTTACACTGTGGTCTTTAAGGTATGAGAGTGGGGGAAGATGAGAGAATGAATGAGGAAGAAAGGACACATTTTTGTGGGTAAAATATGAAATAGTTGGCTGACATTTTCATCTGATAGACTTTCTTCTTCTGACTTTTCTCTCCCTTAGGACATGAACTTTCAAACAAAAACAAAAACAAAAACCTTTATCTCTTAACCTACTGAAGATAAAATTTGCTTCCTTTAGAGAGTGTCTCATAAGGAAATAGAAGCTAACATTTAAGTGGTTTTGGAACAATTGACTCACCACTTAGAAAAATAAATTTTATGCCTGTCCTACAAAAAAAAATGCCTTTTGCTCTGAGGAGAAAGATTTGTAAAGTCAGGATCTGCCTAAATATATTGACAAGTGGGTTTCATTTTAGGCAAAAACATCTGTAAGCAGTGTTAATTACCTAAGGCCACAAGTGCCTATAGAAGTAAAACAAGTACAGAAATACACTCAGAACACTTTTTTCCCCACTCAAAGTACACAGCAAATCATATTAACAACTATTTATTGAAATGCACTCTGCTTTCCCTGACAGTTTATACCAAATAAAACTAACATTGAGAAAAAATTAGAAAAGTTTTAATGAAGTGGAAATATGACAATATCATGGGTAACAATAATATTTGTATTCATAAATAAATGCCATATTAGTTTCTAGAACTGCCATAACCTGATGCCACAAACTAGGTAGCTTAGGGGCACCTGGCTGGGTCAGTCAGTGGAACACGCAACTCTTGATCTTAGGGTCATGAGTTGGAGCCCCACATTGGGCGTGGTGCCTACTTAAAAAAATATATATCACTCCTCATCAGGAAAATACAAATCAAAGCCACATTGAGATACCATCTCGCACCAGTCAGTGTAGCTAAAATGAACAACTCAGGAAACAACAGATGCTGGTGAGGATGTGGAGAAACGGGAACCCTCTTGTACTGCTGGTGGGAATGCAAACTGGTGCAGCCACTCTGGAAAACAGTGTGGAGGTTCCTCAAAAAAAGTAAAAATAGAACTACCCTACAACCCAGCAATAGCACTACTAGGAATTTATCCAAAGGATACAAAAGTGCTGATTCATAGGGGTACATGTACCCCCATGTTTATAGCAGCACTTTCAACAATAGCAAAGTATGGAAAGAGCCTAAATGTCCATCAACTGATGAATGGATAAAGAAGATGTGGTTTATATATACAATGGAATACTATGTGGCAATGAGAAAGAGTGAAATTTTGTAGCAACGTGGATGGAACTGGAGGGTATTATGCTAAGTGAGATAAGTCAGAGAACACAGATATCATATGTTTTCACTCATATGTGGAACTTGAGAAACTTAACAGAAGACCATGGAGGAAGGGAAGGAGAAAAAACAGTTACAGAGAGGGAGGGAGGCAAACCATAAGAGACTCTTAAATACGGAGAACAAATGTCCCTATCTTAATTTGATTGTCTAAAAAGAGACTATTTTCAAATAAGTACATTCATAAGTACTGAAAGTTAGGACTTCAACATCTTTTGGGGAAACATAATCCAACCAAGATGTATTATTGCTTATTTATAGTGACTCATTCTAAGAGTCAGCCAATTTGCTAATTAGGTTGATTAATAATTAATTGATTATTAATTATTAATGATCTCCCAGCAGACCTTCAGGTGGTCAGGGAAAGAACCTTGAGTGACAAGAAGACTTTTCAACTGAAACCCCTTCAGCATTGGATTATTGGGGGGTTGGGGGGTGGGGCGGTGTTTGTCCGGGCTTGCCAGCAAAGCTGCAGATTTTCTCTCTTCAGGCAGGGCATCAGAGAGGATCATGAGCTCTTAGAAACCACAAGCTGCCACACAGAGAGCAGGCATGTCGTGTGCCTCCATGTGTTCAACAGAGCACAGGGGAGCCAATATAACTTGGGAAATGATTGAATCTATGAGTTGTCTGCACTGCATAATAAAAACTCCTGAAGGAAGCACAAAAATGTCCAGGGTCCTCCTTTTTAAGATTTTTTGGGGAAAAAAAAATCTATGTTCTTTTGTTGTTTCAGTTCTTTCTCCCAGAAGGAAATAGTGAACATTTTGCAAAATATAGATGAATCACAAGTAAATTTCATCCCAAGACTGTCAGTAGTCCTCTGTCTACCTGACAGCTGAGAGAGACTTTTGTCACCATTCTCCAATAGGAATCTATCCTCACGTTTTGGCTAGGGCAGTGTTCTCACAGTGTGGTCCCTTACCAGCAGCATCGGTATCACCTGGAAACTGGTTCGTAATGCAAATTCCTGGGCATTGCCCAAGACCAGGTGAATCAGGAACTCTGGCCATGAGCTGCAACTATCTATTTTAACAAGCCTCCAGGAGATGTTTGAAGCTCCCTCAAATTTGAGAACCATTGGTCTTCACTAAAGTGAATGCCCTGCCAGTCAATATGGTTTAAATAAAAACTATTGGATTTTTTGTCATAATCAGCGTTTAGGGTTTACTTTAAATATATGTTTGGTGTTATTGGCTACTGTTGCTCTCCTGAAATATGGCTTTGTTAATAAAACTTTAGAATTCCTTTCTGATTTAAAAATCAGTAAGTGCCAAAATATTTTAGTGTCAAGTGTTCAAACTTACTCTGAGGGGAGAGAACATTTTCAAATGCAGCCTTGAAAATTTCAGACGGGGCATCAGTGTTTTTCATCTGATTCCAGATTAGAGAAACCTCACAGGAGCTGAGAATTGATTTGCTCTGAGTATCTTGCTTTAAATTGTTTCTGAAACACAAATGCCATCCCACACCTGCTGAATCACAATCCTTTTTTTTAGGGCCTTGGGTAGTCCATCTCAAAAATATCCTCGGATGACTCTATCAGACACACGTTATGAACTATATAACAGGCCTCACAAATTCTACCCTTGACATCTTTTGAGAAGCGATTACTTTTAACATGAAGACATCTGTCCTACTATAGCCACTTGAGAGAGTAAGTTACCATTTATAAATAAACAAAGCCCTTTAGTGGCTTATTCATATCATAAAGAATAAGCCACGGAGAAAGAAGCAGTCCCAGCTGAAGGCCCTGGGAAGGAGCCTGACGTAGATGGAAAGGTACAGCATCTGGAGGGTTTAGCCACATGCTGAGAAGTAGCAGCTCCAATTTATTGAGCACTGACCATATGCCACAGGCTCAACTTACATTATCTTCATATTCCCCGCCTCCAATACTTTTAACAACCCTAAGAGACCATGACGATTAGCCCCACTTCCAGACAAAGAAACTGAAAAGGAAAGCGATTTGCCCAATCGCAAAGCCAGGAAGCAGCAGACGTGAGTTTGGAGTCAGATCTCTCTTGACTTCTTCTACTTCTGTACAGCTGCCGTTCAAGAACATGGCAGGCATTGGGCATTTGATACACATTTGCCAAGTGTTCTGACAAGACACCCTGACAAAAGGGCCACAAGAAGTCCAGAAGCAGCCAACCAGCTGGCATCGGTGATGCAGGTCAAAAGGCATCACAAGTTGGATGCAACTAAACCATCCAACAGGAGGAGAACAAAGGAAGAAGAAAAATTAGTTAACATTCATTGAAACTTTTACTATGTGCTAGGCTCTATTTCAAACACTTCACCTGTGTTAATTTATGTAATCCTTACAACAAACCTATGTGACAAACATTATTAGTCTCTCAATTTCACAGAGAGGTAAAGAAACTTGCAGAAGGGCACCGGGATAAAACTCAGGCAGTCTGGTTCTAGAGAATGCACTCTTAATCATTATGAAAATTCAGATGTATCTTAATGATATTACCACATGGCCGGTAAACTTATAAACATGTAGACTATACAGACAGATGTGTATGGGAAATATTATATGCCAGTTCAAAAATATTGAATAATTAGCTTGTTCACTTGCACGCCATAATAAATATAAAACATTTGGGGCACCTGGGTGGCTCAGTCAGTTGAGGTCTGACTTCAGCTCAGGTCATGATCTCACAGCTCATGAGTTCAAGCCCTGCGTTGGGCTCTGTGGTGACAGTTCAGCGCTGGAGGCTGCTTCAGATTCTGTGTTTCCCTCTCTCTCTGCCCCTAACCCACTCACATTGTCTCCACCTCTCTCAAAGATAAATAAACATTAAAAAAAAAATTTTAAATAAGTATAAAACATTTAACATTTATTTTATGCATTATATATAAAGTGTAATTTTTTACCAGGCCATATGAATAATCTTGCTATGTAACAAACTGACCAAAATTTAGCAGCTTTTAAGGACAAACATTTATAATTACATAGTTTCTGTGGATCCAGAATCTTGACATGACATCTAGGTTCTCTCACTCAGCGTCTCTCCTAGGCTGCATTCAAGGCATTGGCCAGGATTTCAACCATCTCAAGGCTCAACTCAGGGAGGATCTACTCTCAAGCTCATTCATGTGGTTGTTGAGTGACCTCAGGTCCTCAGTGAGTGTTAGTCAAAGACATCAGTTCCTTGATGTGTGGGCCTCTCTATGGAAGTGCTCACAACATAGCTGCTTGCTCCCCAGACAGGGAAAGAGAGAAAGAGAGAACATAGCCTTTCCATGACCTAATCTCATGACATATATATGACTTTTGCTATATTCTATGTGTTAGAAGTGAGTCACTTCTAGTCACCAGCCCACCCTCAGGGGGAGGGAATTACATGAGAAAGGCCTGAATACTAGGAGGTGGAGGTCACTGTGGGCCATCTTAGAGGTTGCCTACAACAAACATTGGTATGTTTCATCATTTCCAGCCTCTTATGAACATCTTTCTTCAAACTATTTTGGGCCATATTTCCCAAAATGCAACTCCTTAAACAAAATCTTTGAGGAGTTTCAAAACTCTTGAAAATAAAAACTAATATATACCAATACATGACTTACAGCACTCTACAGTGGAAACACTGTTCACATATATAACTCACTTTAGTGCTTGGAAGAGTTTTTAAATTCCGGGTCTCACACTATTGTTTTTTAAATGCCAGAATACCTCTCTTGTTACTTATTATGGGAACACATAAAAAGAAGGAAAATGTACGATTTCACAGATTGGCCCGGCACTGAGCACAGGGTCTGTTATAATAGGAGAAATAAAGATGAAAGGAGGCTTAATGGAGTTGGTGGGAAGCAAAGCTAATTTGAGAGAACAGGCATGTTTGTGAATTCTGATAAGCCCGGGGGAGGCATCTCATCGTCTCTTGGAAATACAGAACTGAAGGCCAGGGAAGAGGGGAGGACGGGAGAGTTTTTCCTTACTTTAATTCCTGATTATAGAAGTAACATGCGCCCATTGCAAAATAGATAATTTGAAGCATAAAGAACATAAAAATCTTACAGTCACACAGCCTAGAGACATAAGCTCTATTTAATATTCTCTAAATATTTCTAAGTATTTCTAAATTCAATATTTTCTAAAGCTCTTTATAGAAATATATATTTGTATATACAAAAATGATATGATATGCCAAGACTGTAACTCTGTCTTCTAAAGGATGTTGCAGATTCACATTAGTAGGAGTAGGTGGGTAAATCTCTTTAACATCAGTGAGGGTAGGAATCAGGAAAGATGAAAATCCCTGCATCATCGGTTCTGGACCACAGGAGGGCACATGGTCTGCAGGGCCCAGGAGAGGGTCTACATGGGCAGGAGTAGTTCCTGGAGCAGAGAAGAGACTGTGGAGTTAAAGAGCTTTGTCTCATAAAGGGCGAGAAATTGAATTTGACCAGGAGCCTAAGGAAGGGGTACCTGGAAATACAGAAGTAGGGAGTTTTAGAAACCAGGGAAGGCTGAAGGACTTTCAAGAACTTATATAACCAAGTTTCATTTATTTCCTTATTTCTCTGATAAAGAGAAAATAATAGAAAATGTAAGTGATTGTAGATGTGTGATTGAAAGGGTCTGCTTTCCATGTTTCAGGTGACACAGTATAGGACAGGGATACCACAAAGAACCCAGAGAACTAAGGCTTTGCAAATTTTAATAAAATACCAACGCTACAGGGATAGTAGGTTGAAGAATGAGGATTTAAAGGAAGACATCTCTCTACACAACCTCTCTTTTTAGCAACCATATTTTTTTCCTTATTCCATACTATTTCTCCACTGATCCAGACGAATAAACTGGATACACCGAAGGCCAACATTCAGAGGAGGTGAAACCATTGAGAGAAGTTCCCACAGTGAGGCATTTGGAAATATCCACAGTAAAGATATGATGAAAGATATAGGGCAGAGTGCGGGGGGGGGGGGGGGGGGGCGGGGAGATAGGCAAAAAAAAAAGAAAGAAAAAGTGAGTATTATATAAATGACGGATGAAGAGTTTCAGAAGTTAGAAAGTCAATAGTGTTAAGAACTGTCAGGGCATTTAAACAAATGAAGATAAAAACAAATCCCCTGAAATTGCCATGAAGGAGGTCACAGATGATCTTAGAATGAAAGCAATATACAGGGAGGGAGGCAAGGTGTCCTGGCTGGAACCCAGACACCAAAGAGACAAATGAAAAAGGAGTGGAGGTAAACAAACAAACAAACAAACAAACAAAAACTGATATTTGATAAAGAAGAGAATATTTACATGGCAGTCTTGAAATAACTCGCTACAAATTAATTAGCAATTATAGAGGGGGAAGATAATAATTTTACTGCAGGGAAACCTGGAGAACACCCGGTCATCAAAGTCCACCTCAACTAATGGAACTAACCAGCATCATGTGGCTTCTGATGTGATACAGAGAAAGACACATTTTGTGATATTCCATCTGTAAATGAATATGCTGAATCCAACTGTGAGGAAATATCAGACAAGCCAAATTTGAGAAACATGATATAAAATTACTTGACACATAAAACTGTCAAGATCAAGAAAGGGAAAGAAAGGCTGAAGAAATGTTCCAGATCAAAAGACTCAGGAAAGATCATAGCTAAATGTGATTCATGATTGATGCTGGACTTGGAAAAAGCAAACTAGAATAATAGAGTTGATTATTGGATCAATTGTCAACATTTGAACATTTACTTGTATTAATAGTATTGTACCAATGTAGATTTCCTCATTTTAATAATTGAACTGTAATTTTGCAAGGGAATATCCTTAGGAAATACACTGTGAAAAATTGAGGAGCAAAAAACCATCATTTCAGCAATTCAATCTCAAATGTCTCAAAAAAAAAAAAAAAACAAAAACAAAACAATGAAGGAAAGAGAGAATGACGAAAAATTAGGGAAAATGTTAACAAAGGGTGAATTTTGGAAAAGCTATATTGAGTTCTTTGTCCTATTCTTGCAACTTTTCTGTAAGTTTAACATTACACTAAAATATAAATTTCCAAAATAGTATGTTGCACTATTTGCTAAAGACCTGAAAAAAAATCATAGTTTGACAAATTAACTAAATAGGAAATTTTGGAATATCAGGCATAAAATAATGTTGTAAGTAAAATAGTAAAACAAAATAAAAAGACTTACGTAGTTAAAAACTATATACTAAGATGAAAGTAGGGGTATTTGTTCTGCTTAGAAGTAACTTTCTCACTTTAACCAGACCTTTTTCTTTTTTTTTTTTTTTAATTTTTTTTTTTTCAACGTTTTTTATTTATTTTTGGGACAGAGAGAGACAGAGCATGAACGGGGGAGGGGCAGAGAGAGAGGGAGACACAGAATCGGAAACAGGCTCCAGGCTCCGAGCCATCAGCCCAGAGCCTGACGCGGGGCTCGAACTCACGGACCGCGAGATCGTGACCTGGCTGAAGTCGGACGCTTAACCGACTGCGCCACCCAGGCGCCCCCAGACCTTTTTCTTAATATCGCATAAGTTTATGAGTGAGAGCTTGGATATCAGATTGCTTCTGTTTGAATTCTGACCCTCCCATTTTCCATGTGGTTGACTGTGAGTAAGCTAACCTCTCTCTGCCTTAATTTCCCAATCTATGAAATGGAAATAATAATAGGTTTTCATGTAATCACGAGGATTAACTAATCTAATAAACTGTTATTTAAAACAGTGTCTGGCTCATGGTATTAGCTCTTATCTGTATTATTGGATCTTTGATTTATACGTTTTCAGGGTTTTGAAGAATCACAAACAATCCCCAGTGACACTAAGAGAGGTTTTCTAGAGAGAAAAATGATGGTAGCTAGAGTTTCAGTACATAGAGCCTGGGCATTGAGTGGTGAGAAGTGGTATGAACCCAGGACTGCGGTCAACCCTGGTGTTTAGTGATCAGGTGAGCAAGGGACTATACCTGTACTTTTTACCATTACAAATTTAAGTAGAAAGTGGAATTTATGAGTGGTCAGCATTTTATCCTCCAGTGACTTTCCACTTTGTGTCCTTTTGGTGCTAGGTTTCAATTACTTTTCTGCAACTATAAAAAACAAAAAAGAACATAAATTTGAGCATCTCAGGTGATGCAGAGGGACACAATATATTTTACATTTTCATAATGAGATAGAAACGTGGAATTTAAGAAAAAAATCTATTATTTCCATATATGCTAACAGGCTTAGTATTTTTTTAATTTTTTAATGTTTATTTAATTATCTGAGAGAGAGATAGGGAGCTAGCAGGGGAGGGGCAGAGAGGGGGGAGGGTAACAGAATCCCAAGCAGGATCCACAGCATGGACCCAATACAGGGCTCAAATTTACAATCCCAGGGATCGTGACCTGAGCCAAAATCAAGAGTCGGATCCTTAAACAATTGAGTCATCCAGGTGCCCCAGGCTTAGTATTATTATACATAGCCTCCAATCTCACATGATAGCTGATTCATATCATATGGCTTCTACTTACATTCTCTGGGGTTAGGTAGATCTAATTAAATGAAAAATAAATATTAAGAGTCTTAATTCTCAGACAACACAAAACACATAAATAAAACCTTAACTATGTTGAATGCATTTGGATCCTAGCTATTTTTTGATGTTAATAATTAAATTTGACATTAGGAAGATCGGTATAACTCAGGATGGCCAAATATATAACTCATGATAACCAAAATAACCAATGTCGGATGTTTCAAAATCTTACATGGTTGAAAGATCTATTTGAAGTACAAGATAAAACAGCATATTTTAATGTAACATAGTTCAGTGATATGAAATACCTTTTCCAACTATACATATCTGATAAAGCAGGATTTTCTTCATAAATAAATAGTCTTTAAGCTTCATAGTTTTAAACTTCTCAGTTTCAATTTGTAATATAATAAATATTATAAATATAATCCACATGAACAAAAGTCTTCAATAATCTTTAAGAGTACAAAGTCATCCAGCAACTAAAAAGACATGTTGACTTTTTTGATGTGGTCATCTGATTCAATTTTGAGGATACTTTCTGAGTAATTTTTTAACTAAACTAGCATAGTTGGTTCTGAAGCTGTATGTCTTTTTCCATTCATCAGAAGTGAAATGACTGGCAACAGAAGGTTTGCTGTTTCATGGAGCTTCTTTGGAGGATAAAAGATAAAAATGTATAATTGCAGTCTGAATTTATGTTTGAAAATCTACAGCTTTTCAAATGCATCCCATTTGATCAGAACCTTGTATGCCAACACTAACTGAATCAAAACATATTTACAATTTTATGTTTTAGATTTTTTCTAAAAGAAGCTATGCCACATTAGGTTAAAATGTCATTTCTAAATGTCTGGTTATTAGAAATAATCATACTGTAGTTATCTCAGTGAATTCATTTCTGCAGAGAAGAATTGATAGGTGATAAACAATAGTATAACTGAATGATGCGAGACTCTTGTTCTTTAGAAAAAAGAAACTATCCCAAAATAGCTATAAAGTTTACGGGCACAAATTTCATAATGCCACACACCAGTGTAGCAAAATTTGGGATGAGTATTCGTCATTGCAAGGTAAAAATAATAAATAAAATAAAATAGAATAAAATAAAATAAAATAAAATAAAATAATAAAATAAAATAAAAACATCTGTCACAAGTTAGGAGTTAAGATTAAAGGGTCCCTAAGCAATATAAAGAAAGAAAGAAAGAAAGAAAGAAAGAAAGAAAGAAAGAAAGAAAGAAAGAAACAAAGAAGCAAACTCCTTATTTTTATTATCATGAAATTGCATAAATTAGAATGAAAATGTAAAAGACATTATTTAGTCAAATAAGAAAAATTCACCTTTTATTTAGGACACGAAGATGTGTAGAATAAAGTTGAGAGAAATTTAACACCTCTGAGAATCTGACCATCAAATATACTGAATGTTTGATAGTCGAGCTAAGAAGACGTTGTCCGAGGTCACCTAAATATGTCTGACAATAAACACGTTTTTCTCTCATAGTACTCACGTAGTACCTACGTGAGTGTTTCTTGATAGTGGGTTACCACTATGTAGGGCAGTCTTTTGAGGACCTCAATCCTTTCCACTTTGTCATTATTTGGTGTACAAAATTTTCTTACATTAGTTGAATAACAGCCCATCAGACAGCGTCAGAGCTTTTTATTCTGCAGTCACCATTGATCTAAGCATGTGGTCTGTCTGGTAGAATCTGTTGACACCATTCAGTGTCATTCTGTCCATTCTTTTATAAATGGCTTCTTTGTCCAAATCCTAAATTATTCTCTTCTTGTATTTTCTCCAACTTCCTGAAACTATTCAAACTCCAATAGAGTTTTCTCTGTAGTAGGGTCTATCAAATAGTTAAGAGGCATAAATCTATTATACATGAAAATCATCTGACTTTGTTGGATTTCAGTTTCCAAGATCATCCCAATGAACTTAATAAAAGAATCTTAGGGCTACCTATTTTTTGAAAATAGGTGAAAAAGCAGACTGAGGAACAGTTGGCCTTTAAAACAAATTTAAACATTTAAAATGAAATCATACACATTTATTTTCTTCCCCTGATTTTCCAGAATCTCCTATACCTGCCTCCAGAATCATTGTCCCAATGCTCTATGAATAATCTTCATAAGTCCTTTCGCCAAAGTTCACAGCATCTCTTGGGTTGTGGAGTTAGGAAATAAGGAACAGCAAGAGTAGCATCTCACCAGCAGCTGAAAGTCAATGTAACGTCAGCAAAGAGAAGAGAAGAGACAACTAGTGATCTCAGATTATAAAATTAATTGAGACGCAAGGAGACTAAATCAAGATGGGGGACAGAGCAGAATGGTACAGGCAGAAGCTAGCTGGCAGACATACCAGGAAGTGGTAGAGATCAGTAGCACTCACTATATCCATGCCTTCTCCTCTTCCTGGGCACACAGCTAGTCCTATGCTCCTCAGTGTGTGGTGCTTGGCACTGTTCTATGAACTCTATAACTCATAATGCTGTGAAGAGATAAGACCGGGGCACCTGGGTGGTTCAGTCAATTAACCTACTGACTCTAGATTTCAGTTCAGGTCATAATCGTTCATGAGATCAAGTCCCAAGATGGCCACTGCACAGACAGCATAGAGCCTGCTTGGGATACTCTCTTTCTCTCTGCCCCTACCCGACTCAGGTGCAAGCACAAGCACATTCACATGCACTCTCTCTCTCTCTCTCTCAAAATAAAGACATAAACAAAAATAAAGAACTAAGAGCAGACTATGAATCAACTACATCACTAAGCACACAGTTAAGTTCAGCTGACATTTTTTCCCCAGAAAAACTTTCCCAATGAAGGAAGTAATGTGTTGATTTATATTTTCATTTAAGTCTGAAGGATTTAGTAGAACAGTTTACTCTGAGCAGCACTGTTGTAGACAGCACTCCCCCAACTCCTCAGAGCTTGCTGGGGACATGTGACTAGATCTCACTACTGCAATGTGAGAAGTGATACAAGTCAACTCCAGCCAAGATATTTGTAGTGAACACTGTTGTGCCACTCAGATCTCCCTTTTCAGGACTGAAGCCCTCACTCTGCTACCTGCTGTCAGTGTTGACAGTTCAATGCTCACAGCTAAATAGCCTCTTCCAGTGATGGCTCTCACCTGAAGAGAGCTGCACTTCCTCCAAGGACTGCATTTGCTTCTTGGGGACAACCACATTCAGTGATATTGCTGTATGGGTATAAAGTCCTGGCCTTTTACCCTAAATTCTGGACAAATCTGAGTTCCAGGGTTCCCTGTGGGTCAGCAGAAGCCTTTGTTTTGACGGCATCACAGCTTAAGTCTTCTTTCTGCCCAGTTATACTTCCTTCATTCTTTTCCAGGTTTTGATTCCAAAAGCACTCCCCAGGAAACTTCTTGAACACAGATCTTCATCTCCGAGGGTTCTTCCTAAGGAACCCATCCTGCCACCATAATGGAAAGCAGATCTGATTTCCTCTCTTTCTCTTCTCTGGGCTGACAGACTTACGTAGAGGATTTGCTGGAGATCTTAGTAGGTGGAGTAGTCACATAATGAATCCTTGGTACCTAAGGGCCTCCCTGGAGCCTAAGTCTACCCATCAACTAATCAACTAATATCGGACGAGAATACAGTAAGATTTGCCCTGTCTGTTAAGTAACTGAGATTTATGGTTATGTATTGCAATAGTTAATAAACAAACACTAATATAGAGCATAGATTATGGACTTATTAATAGCTAAGTATTAAGTAGATATTTCCACCCACCTCAAAACTGGAGTGTTTCCTTTTTTTTTTTTTTTTTTGCCAGCCAATTGGGACTACTGGTAAAAGAAGACTTTCCTTGGATTTTTAAGTGTTCTTGCTTCTCCATCTTTACTTTTAGCTTTTCAGTTGTGTAATGGTAACTCTTGAAGATATTTTCTAAATTTATTTAAAGAAATTCAAGCAAGCAAAAAGACAATTCCTTCCTTTGGAAATTTTTAAATGATTAGATAAATTCTTAACGGAATAGCTGACATAGGAATCATACACAAAAATGGTACACCCAGACTCAGTCTTAGATTTTAAAGTAATTATAAACCTATTACAGTCTAGGTAGGTAAAACAAGTTGAAATACAACTAAACTGTGCTAATACCCTAACCTATTGTTTTTCTGATAAAATGGCAACTTGAATAAATGATTTTCTATCACTGAAAAGGAACAAAAGATACAGTTCATTGAATATCAGACAAGACAAGTAAGAGTAAACTAAGATAAGAAAGAAAGAAAGAAAGAAAGAAAGAAAGAAAGAAAGCAAAAGGAAGCCCTATGCTTTAGCCAAAGAGTACATAGCCATGTACTATATGTGCTTTTTGTCAACTCATTGAAAGAAGGTACTAAGATATATCCTAAGGAGTAATTAAACTTTATCAAGAGCTGTGAATAGTTTAAATATATGATTTTATGGACATTGATAGAAGACACAAGACTTCTGAAATAGAGACAAGAAACAGTTTATTACTCAGCAATAATGGAAGTCAACTTATCAGCATTTTTTGCAGTGATTCCTTGAGACTAATTCCCACAGAGGGAAATGAAGACTGCCAGATGGTAACTGAACACATGATAGATTGTGTTACAGGAGAGGAACCCAGAGCTTAGGGAACTCAAAATGGGCAGTAAGCATACCTGCCCTTTGCTCAGAGAGAAACTATCTCCATTATCCAAGGCTATAATCAAACCCTCTCCTGGTCCCAGGAAAGAAACTATCTATGTTACCCAAGCTATGGACTATACAAGCATTCTTGAAAGATAGTCTAGAACAAAGGGCAGTCAGTACAACTGCTCAGAAACTATATAGAAATTTGGGAGACCTGTGGAGAATTGTCTCCCAAAAACCCCATGAGAAAGCCTTTTCTATGTTTGCTCATTACACAACAACATGAAAACATAAAACTAATGATTTACATAATCAGTGTTTTTACATGCTTATGTAAAAAAAAAAATACAGAAAAGCATAAAAAATAAAATATCAGTGTTTTACTTTTCATATTATATTTAATCTCAGCTAGAACCACTCTTTGATTTTAAACTATCTTGATCCTTTTTAGAGGATAGAATATGTTCCTAAAGAGCTATGAAGATCTGCACAGTTTTCCAAATCTTCCTTTAATTTCTCCCATGCCAATCTGGCCTCCTTTGTGTATAGTTTACCTATGTGTTGAACATTTACCCTTCTGTTTTCTCTCCCTTTGTTACTGACTGATTCAACCACATTTTTGTGTTTTGTGCCTGGAGGAGGATCTCAACTGTCATCATGAATACCCAATTAGGCAATTTTATTGTCTTCCTGCTATTACTTTTCTCCCTGATGCACCCATGAGGTCACAGTGATTGTTTAATGGACCAGAAAACATCTGATGATAACACAGGACCTCTGGACTCCTGGATTCCTGTGAATGTCTCTGAAGGTTCTTTCATTTGGCTTCAGCTGTGGAACTGCCACTCTGTGAGATTAATAGGCTGACCTAATTGAGGCCACTAATGAGCTATTCTTCTCTCTTCAAAGAACATTTTATCTAATTCCTACACATACATAGTACAGCATCAGGGACGTTCATTTTTCTAGCTCCTTTGTTTTATGATAGCATTGAGTATCCTGGGAATTATTAAAAGCTTCATCATAAATACACAGACAGGTCATCTGCTTGGCCTCTGTAGGCATTTGAATTTGAGACTCACTATTTAAAAGATAGTAGTAAGGGGAGCCTGGGTGGCTCAGTAGGTTAAATATCCAACTTCAGCTCAAGTCATAATCTCATGGTTGGTGAGTTCAAGCCCCACATCAGGCTCTGTGCTGTCAGCTCAGAACCTGGAGCCTGCTTCAGATTCTGTCTCCCTCTCTCTCTGCCCCTCCCCACCCACACTCTGTCTCTCAAAAATGAATAAACGTTAACAAAATTTTTTTTTAAAGATAGCAGTGAGAAAGAAACATGAAATTGCTGACCTGTAGGCTTTGACCTATGGCTTATAGTAGATATGGAACCAAATCCTAAAATTCTAACCAAATTCTCGCTAATTCTTTTCTTAAGGAGAGTTGAGGAAGAAGTGATCAATTTAATGGATGCAAAGATTATAGGGCATGAGAACACTGATATATTTTACTTGATAAATAAAATGCCTGGTATCCATTATATTAAGAACTAGGAAACATACAATGTAGGAAGAGTTATGATTCTTTCATTTAAAAAAAATTTTTTTAACGTTTATTTATTTTTGAGACAGAGAGAGACAGAGCATGAATGGGGGAGGGTCAGAGAGAGAGGGAGACAGAGAATCTGAAACAGGCTCCAGGCTCTGAGCGGTCAGCACAGAGCCTGACGCGGGGCTCGAACTCACGGACCGTGAGATCATGACCTGAGCCAAAGTCGGACGCTCAACCGACTGAGCCACCCAGGTGCCCCAATTCTTTCATTTTAATAGTGTGTAACTTATGAGGAGAAAAAAAAGATATGCATGTGTGAAAATGTTATGCAGCAAATAAGACAAAATAAAAAAGATGATAATGAAAGAAAACATATGTCATGGGGAACAGCAGAAAGCGATCAGTTATCAACTGGCAAAGATTTAAGAGTGTCAGTGTTCCCAAGGAGATAGGGCTTCAGGCTGGGGGGTGATCAAAGAAAGCCCTTATCTCAGTTACACATGGCAGCTGGTTGTCAATGTTGAGAATGCATGTGTCCCAAGTGAAAAGACATTAAAAGGGAGAAAAACTACAGTCATTGTCTCCATTTAGTCTTTCTCCTGGATATCTGGAATTTAAATAGCAACCTGAGTACCTTTGGGAGTAATGGCAAAAAAAGAGAGAAAGTAATTATATGAAAACTGGACATTATTCAAATAGTCCAGGAAATATTAGACTGCATGTCAGACTACATAAATGCAAACTCATTCATATAGAAAAAATAGTTTTAGAATGTAATGTAATATTTAATGTTGAAATTAATATATGTAATATTAGGCATGGCTTTGGGGAAATGGGAGATAGAAATGATTAATAGTAATGTTACAGGTGAAGCATGTGAGATTTAGAGTAATTACATTGCAAGAGGTGTTATGAGGACAGTCAGTGAAAATCCACCACAGTGGTTCTTAAACTTTTTGCCAAAAATGTCTTCGATATTATAAAGAAAGCTCTATTTCCTCTCTTTCAATATCTCCAAGTTCATGCAAACAACATTTTTGTCCAGTTTGAGGTATCCATTTGTCCCCTGGATCTTATACACATACTCAGGATTAAAGAATCCTGCTCACCAAGATCTATTAAGCCACCATCCATCACCACAGAGATCCCTATTGACTATTGTTTGTCAGTAGCCCTGAGTCCTACTTCACAAAGTGAGAGATGGGGCTAGGACAGATCCTGGACACCCTGGTCAGATTCTATTTATGAAAGGCTTTATTGCCAAGCTATTTACATACTCATTCTATCTTTTAAATAGAGAAGAGAAATGCTCATCAGGCAGCACCATTAAAAATGCTCAGCTTTGCCACCTTTGAGCTATGCTTCCATTTCTCATGCCCAAATTTGCCCATTGTAGTTAACACTCATTTCTGTGATTATTTAAATCTCCAGTGACCAGCAAAGATCATACCTTGAGATGAGCAGTATTTGACCTTTATATTTTTACTATTAATATGAGTGAAGTGCTCATATCAAGATATTCTGTTTGAATAATCTTGATATTAGTATTGTTCAAGCCCAAACTGAGCCTTTAAGTTGTTAATAACAACTCTCCGTGTCATGTATTCTGGAATGGTTAGGGTCTCTGCATCCTAGTCATATTTCTTTTTGTATTCTTTTTTTCTACATTATGGTCACTTGATTTCTGGACCACAACCATGTGAAAAGCTCTCAATATACTTTCCCAAGGAAAATCTTGATCTATGTTTCTATGAATGACTGATTAAACTTTTGTCTTCAGTCTAGGAAATGTGTGTGTGTACGTGTGTGTGTGTGTGCGTGTTTTGTTAATATAGAGCATGAATCAATGGCATTGTAACTTTGCTGACTTCACTCATCTGCTTTTTCACATTTTCCTACTTTTCAGGGCTTTTATTTATTTTCAGATGTCCTGGGATCTCATGCTGCAATATACTACCCATAATGGAGAAGAAACATGGGACAAACCCAATCCATTATAGAACAAGAATATTTAGCTTTTCTACTGGCTTAAATACTTATTAGCTGTGCACCCACAGTAATCTGTCTTAAATTCACTGTACCTCATCTGCAATATAAAAATTATAACAACTGCTCTGAGAAACTTATTGGACTTCTGGTTTTTGGTTCCACACGTAAGGAGCTTAGAAATTACCATTCTGTCCTAACAACAAGCAAAAGCTGAACAGACTTAAAATTCAATAACTCTTCTTGGATCTATAAGAGAAGGGGGTGGGGAGAGGGATGCAAGGCAAACCACTGCCTCCAAAACTGGAAAGACAGGTGAATACCACAAGTCACAGCTCACTGGAGCAGAGACTTACAAGAAAAAACTGTCACAGAAACCAGAGCTAGAGGAAGAAAGAAAACCTGACTCGTAATTGGCAAAATACTGGAAGCTCAGTGCAGACAATTCTGAGAGTTATAAAGTCCAGGGAGACCCAGTTGTAGAGGGTGCCCTACAATACTGTGAGATTTACCTCCAGGAGTTCAGCCAGGTTCCCACAGTTTTTAACTGGAGAAAAATGCCTTAGGTCTTCTGGCAATAAGAGGGAATAAGGAAAAATTTTGAAATATGCCAGAGCAAGCACTCTGTTCTTAACAGGGCCTGCCCTCAGGGGAAACTAGCTAACCAAAGCCTAATCTGCAGGAGGTATGATCAGAGCCTAGCTGACTTGGGGAAAGAGAAGTACCAAACTTCAACCCACCCTACCCATCCTGTCCCACCTAACCAGGGAGGAAAAAAACTGAGAAACACTTGTGAAATTCACAGTTCAGAAGCTTAGGCTCACTAAACAACTGAGACCTACTGTAGAACACTTCCCCTCCCCGCACACCTTACCACCATATCACTAAGGGCCTATTTGCAACAGTGTTTGTTTGTTTGTTTGTTTGTTTGTTTGTTTGTCTGTTTGTTTAAAGTAAGCCTCACACCCAATGCAGAACCCAATGTGGGGTTTCAACTCAAGAGCCTGAGATCCAGACCTGAGCTGTGATCAACAGTCTGATGCTTAACCTACTAAGGGCCCCAGAAGTTCTTTTTACCCAGTACATCATGCCTGGCTATAAAGAAAAATAACAAGGCATACTAAAAGGAAAAAGAAAATATTAAAGAGAACACGCATCAAAACCGGACCAGGCAGAGATGTTGGAATTATCAGATTAGGAATTTAAAACAACTTTAATTAATATGCCAAGGGCTTTAATGGATAAAAGAAACAGCCTATGAGAACAGATAAATAATGTAAGCAGAGAGATGGAAATCCTAAGAAAGAACCAAAAAGAAATGCTAAGGATAAAAATATACTGTAACAAATGAAAAATGCCTTTGATGGGCTTATTAGTAGACTGGACACAGCTAAGAAAGAATCTCTGAACTACAGGATACACTAATTGAATTCTTGAAAATCCAAAAAGCAGAGCTCAAAGACTGAGAAAAAAGGAAAAAAAAAAAAACAGAACAGAATATCCAAGGACTGTGGGGCAACTACAAAAGGCATAATATATACATAATGAGAATACCAGAAGGAGAAGAAAGAGAGAAAGGAACGGAAGAAATATTTGAAACAACAATGACTGAGAATTTCCCCAATGTCAGACATCAAACCACAGATCCAGGAAGCTCAGAGAATACCAAACAGGAAAAATACAAAACAAACAAACAAACAAACACCACTGTGCCTAGGTATATCATTTTCAAACTACAGAAAATCAAAGATAAAGAAACTAATTGTTTCAGACCAAAAAAGCTAATGGTAGTAAAGTTTCCTTGAAAAAAATATGAAGTACCATACAAATTTAAGGGCTTTCTATTCTCATTTACAACAATAAGAATGAAATCTTTGATACTAAAATATTGGATTCATAAATTCTGAAACAAGACTGACAGGCCTCTTTCTCCCATTTTAGTCATGACACTGATGGTAATTAAAATAAACTTTGCATTGGTGTGTGTTAGTCGGAATTTCCTAGAATGTTGTATAAATAGAATCCTCTTTTATATACAAAAAAATTTTAAAAAAACTTTGCCTTTTTAAAAATTATTTATTTTGGCATTTATTTATTTATTCAACAAGCACATCAGAACCTACTGTCAGAGGCTGGGCTAAACACCCATTGTACGTAGATGAATAGCCAGATTCCCTACTTTGGAAACATTCTTGGCATAGTGAAGAAGACATATGGGTCAGCAGAAATCAGAATACAATGGGGTAGAAGTATATACAGAGATTGTTATAGATGCACAGAGAGTACAAAGAAGCTCCAGCCTCTCTGCTCTCCACCTAGGGCAACAACTCTTTTTCTACCTTTCCTTAAGGCTGGAACTGGCTGCTGTAGCACCAGTTATGCAAAATGTGCTCTCCCAATTTACAGATCATAACGTAATGTTTCACCCACCGGGAAAGGAGGGATAGTTCAAGGGTAGGAGAAGTGGGCGTTTGTAGAGACCTCCAGCTTTGCCAGTCTAATATTCCTTTTCCATTTTGTTGGTAACATACTCTTTATTTCATGAGGGTATTTTGAGCAGGCAGGATAGTCTGACCTCTGTTCTTCTGCCCACATGACCCAATCCAGATCAAATAGAATCTTGTTTTGCATTTTCCTTCAGAGCTAGCAGAATAGAAGCTCTTTCCCTCCCCATGTTACTAAACAGTAAATGTAAGAGCCTGGAGCTATGAGAGACTCCTTTTCCACCATGGGAGTGCCTGTCTGAAAACGACATCAATACAGACGAAGGACAGCTGAAAGATGAAGACATAAAGACTTGATGACATTGTTTGAACACTAAGATCCAGCCACATCTGAATAGCTGCCTCCTTTGGGGTTTCCACTTATATGAGTTAATAAATCCCTTTCTTTGCTTAAGCTGATTTAAATTAGGTTTTGATCACTTGCAGATGAGGATTATTAATACAATCTGAAATACAACTGTGAATCATCCATTATTTTCTCTTTCCAGAAGTTCAGACTGAAGAGAAAGCTGGAATAGTCCTGCTCAGCCACGTGTCTGTGATAAATCAGAAATTACCAATTCAATGGAAAAGTCATTACTAGTTTTACATATGGCTTTCTTTCTTAATATGGTCATTTCCTTCCCCTTCGTCTTATCTATCTACTATATATACCCTATAGCAAATTGAGTTTGTTACTGATTCTGTAGGAGTGTTCTGCTCAGTGTTGACAAGAATGACTGCCTTCAGCTGACAGGCCACTTGTTCAATTTTATGTTACTTCACATCGTTCAACTTGGTGGTTGGTGGCGTTGGATGGGAGGGTTGGGACGGAACCTATTTTATATGTTGGATACACAGATTTGGAAGGTTGAAGATAAAAATAGAAGAGAATTTACTTTCCACAGAGTTAAGTAGAATTATTCTGCTTTAAATGACATGGATTCCTTTTTTTTTTAATGTTTATTTATTTTGAGAGAGAATATGAACAGGGAGGGGCAGAGAGAGAGGGAGACAGAGAATCCCAAGAAGTCTCCACAGTTATCAGCACAGAGCCTGACACAGGAATTGAAACCATGAACTGTGAGATTATGACCTGAGCTGAAACCAAAAGTTGAGTGCTTAACCTACTGAGCCACCCAGGTGCCCCATGACAAGGCTTCCTTAACATCAAAAGTGTTTCATATTAATGGCTACTTTCAAATGCAAATACTTTCTCTGCTGGGGAAAAATAACCATCTTAACATAAATATCTTAGTATTTTTTAATAATTAAATGTGGAATAAAAAAGGAAATCCCGCCTGGGTGGCTCAGTTGGTTAAGTGTCTGACTTCCACTCAGGTCACAATCTCATAGTTTGTGAGTTTGAGCAGTGCGTTGGGTTCTGTGCTGATAGGTCAGAGCCTGGAGCCTGCTTCAGGTTCTGTGTCTCCCTCTCTCTAGGCTCCTCCCCTGCTTCTGCTCTGTCTCAATCTCTCAAAAAAATTTTTTTAATAAAACTAAAAAAAAAAAAAGAAATGGTCTTGAAAGGAGGATTAGCAACAATTCTGCCTTAAGCACTCACTTAAGTGTTAGCTATAAAATAGAAACTTGTTAAGCAACGTTAAATCCAATAAATTAAGTAATCAATATATAAAAATCATTACCCAAGGCCAAAGCCAAAGTTATTCAACTCTTAAAATGACAAAGCAAAAAGTACCTGAGTACAATGGCAAATAAAGAAGGATCAAGAAGATAAAAAAGGAGAAAATCATTCTTGTTATTGTCCTGCTATCCCAGAGATTTTGAAAAGTGCAGTAAAGTGAAATAAAAATAAATCCTTAGTTTGGATAGAACCATGCTTGCTATCTTGGCATAGATATTATAATTTTATTCATAATAAATAAATATAAAGAAATGAGACAGACAGTGGTAAGAGCCACGTATCAAAACATATGCAGACTTGGAAATTTCCATTACCACTGTATTCCCAGTAGTAAACAAGAGCCAATTGCTACCCGGTATGTAAGTGCAGAATTAAAAACTGTGGTTGTCAGTACAATGAAAACTTAAATTAATAAGCATCAGAGCTCTGTGATTCAAAGACATGAGAACAGCTTCACAGGAAAAACTGAAGTGAATTGTTTATTAATTAAATCTCAATATGCTTAACAGCCAACTGACTGATGAAATGGGAGAAACCTGGATAAATAAAGGCATAACTGTAGCAGGGAGTATGGCCGGAGTCGCAAAAGATGAGTCTGCAAACAAAGTGCAGTGAAGTGAAGGTCCTCATACTCAAGTAGGAATGAGCTCCAGAATGAAGCTTCTTTTTATTAGGATAATTGCTAAAGACTATGTACATAAAGTCAGTTAAGCAAGTATGTTAATCAATCTAATGGTTTAACTTTTCAAGGTTGAATTTCCAGTTAACTGGTTTCTATATCACTAGGAAGGGTCAGGTGTGAAGGAGAATCTGATCTTGGACAATGTTAATGGCTCTAGGCATTCCTTAGGAGCTGCAGCCACGTTCAGCTATGCAAACATGTCCTAAGGCCTTGCACCTTCTCCAGCCCTTCCCTTTTGAAGTCTTTTCCTTTGATGCTTCTCTCCTGCATCTCCCACATCAAACATCTAATGAAATATCATGAGGGGCTCACATGGTTAGTAATATGATGAAAGGGACACATTGTAAGGATATTGATTAATATCCTTTTTATCCAATAACAGTAACCTCACAGCTCCCTTCTGTTTTTCTTTTGATCATGCAAATTAAGCAGTACTCTTGTTAACTGTCCATCTATTTCTTCTAGGAAGGCCATGTTCCATTTACCATCTCCATGTTCCTCTGAAGGTCAAGACCATTGATCTTGCTTGTCATTGCAATGATGAAAACACCTTGCATTGGGTGGTTAAGAGCCATTGACTGCGTCCTCTCTTCATACTCCTTTCCATTAACAAACCAAACCCCATGAATCTTCTCAGACCAACAGTGCTGGCCCAACCAGCTACAACTGAATATGCTGGTGACTCTCTTACCAGTGCAAATGGATGTCTTCTGGGAAATGTAACACTTGAATATGTCCTTTGTTCTCACATAATTTATCCACTTCAGCATTCTCACTTCCCTGGCCCTTTTAGTCTCTTCATCACTTTCTCCCGCAGGAATTTAAGCATTGCAACATCACTTTGGATGAGCCATTACTATCTCCAGGCCCCCAGGGGCAGCAAGTTGGAACCATCTACTGGAATGTTTGCTAGGTATTCAGTACTGTGTCCTGAGAAAGTGCCCTCAAGCCCATAATATCTCCCTTTCTCAACCTTATGCCCCCTGAATTAATCAACAAAAATGCCCAGTCCTCCAGGTACCCCTTTAGCTTATGTTGTTACATGCTGGTTAATATTTGCAGTTCACTCATTTTATAGCAATTCTATCAGGCCCACCTAGGTACGGACAGATCCAGAGGGGGCCTTCTGATGCTTTGCAATGGAAAGGCCACAGAAAGAATGCTGTTTTTTAAGGATCAACCACATCATAGGCCCTGACACCAAATCTTACAGAAAATAACCAGTATAAGGAAAAAGGAGGAAGTATCACTACAAAGATCCTGCAAATATCTAAAGAATAATAAAAGAATGTTATAATACTTGATGACGATACACTTAAAACTGGAAGAAATGGACAAAGTCCTTCATAAGCACAAGTTACTAAAAAAAAAAAAAAAAAAAAAGAAATAGAAAGTCTGAATGGCTCTTAGGAAGTTGAATTCATAACCAAAACCTTCACACCAAGGGAACTCCAAACCCAGATAATTTCATTGGTGAATTCTATCAAATAATTAAGGGGGAAATAATATCAAATATGCAAAAATATTCCTTTAGAAAGCAGAGAAGTTATACTTCTTGACCTGTTCAATGAGGCAAGTATAAACTAACAGAACAATAAACTTCATGAATACAACAGTCCTTGATCAAATATTAGCAAATTAAATCTAGCAATATGTGAAAAGGATAATACATCATGACCAAGTGGAGTTTATCTCTGTAATGCAAGGTCTATCATTTCAAATAAAATCAGTATAATTCACCATGATATAAAAAAAGAGAGAGAACCATGTGATTATCTCAAGAAATGTGGAAAAAGCATTTGAAACAATTCAAACTAATCATGAAAAAAATTCTCAGCAAGCTAAGGACAGAAAAAAAGTCATTCTGATATGAGTCATCCATAAAAATGTGTAGCTAACAGCATAGTGAATTAATGAATACTCCCCCTCCAAATCTCTGTGCAATATTTCACTAGCCAGTGAAATATAGTACAAAGAAGAAAGAAAAAAAAGGCATAAAACTTAGAAACAAAAAAGTAAAACAGTCTCTATTTGCAGATATCATAGTTGCATCAATAGAAATTCCTAGAATATCTAATAAAACTAAAAGTTACTTAAAACAGTTGTAGGATTCAGGATTAAAAAAAAATTTTTGTACATTAGAAACGATTATAAAATGAAATAAAAATGAGGAACTAATTTTCATTAGTAAGCAAAAATATAAAATACTTAGGAAGAAATTTAAAAAAATATGAAAGACTACCATATTGAAAACTATAAAACATTGCTGAGAGAAAATACAGATCTAATTAAATGGAGAGCTAAACTATGTTCATAGATGACAAGACTTAATATCGTTAAGATAACAATATGCAAATACCTCCTCAAAGAAAGTCTTAACAGGGACACCTGGGTGGCTCAGTCAGTTAGCGTCCAACTCTTGGTTTTTGTTAAAGTCATGATCTCACCGTTCCTGAGTTTGAGCCCCACATCGGGCTCCCGTGCTAACAGCACGAAGCCTGCTTGGTATCTTCTTTCTCTCCCTCTCTTTCTGCCCCTCCTCTACTCACACTCTCTCTCCCAAAATAAATAAATAATCATTTAAAAAGACAAAAAGAAAAGAAAATCTCAACAGATTTCTTGGTAGAAGTTGAAAAGTTGATTACATGATTTATACTGAAATTAAAATGACCTACAATAGCAAAACAATCTTTAAAAGAGAGATCAAAGTTGGAATGCCTATATTATCAGAATTTCACATTTACGATAAAGTTAAATCAGTGAGGCATTAGTGTAAAGATAGACAAATAGATCAATGGAACCACAGACACACTCATATTTGATCAATATATTCTCAACAGTATAAAATAAATTATCAGCAATGTTACCATGCAATTCAATGAGTAAAGAAAAAGAAAAACGTTTTCAACAAATGGCGCAGGAATGACTTCAAATCCTTGTTTTAGAAAGAAAAATAAAAGCTATATCCTACCCCACATGATACACAAAAATTATTTTGACATGGATCATAGACCTAAACATAAGTCAACACTGTAAAGCTCATAAAAGAAACATAGGAGAATATTTTTGTAACCTTGAAGCAAGCAAAAATTTCCTAGGCCACAGAAAGTATACCCATAAAAGAAAAATTGATAAAGTAGACTTCATCAAAATTAAGAATTTTAACAACTCTATTTATGGAATGTGTAAAAGAGATATTTCACAAAAGAAGATAATCAGATTGGCTGTTTTGCACATATACAGTTGCTCAATGGAATTAGTCATCAATAAAATGCAAATTAGAACCACACTGAGATATCACTACATATTCACTAGAGTTGCTGCTGTTAGAAAGACTGGAAATACCAAATGGTGAGCCTGTAGAACAAATGGATCTCTTACATCATTTGTAAGACGAAAAATGACAAACTTGATTTTTGAAAATTATTTGTCATTTTCTTGTATAATTAAACCTATTCTCAAAAGGAATTGTCCAAAGATATTAGTAGCCACTTGTTGGGAGTTTAGCTGAACTACATAATATTGCTGCCTCCGCATCCATTTCATCCATTTCCTGTGGCCAAGGAACCATGCAGGAGCTTTGAACTGGCAGCTAGACCCTCCAGGAGGTGCATGACCTACGGAACAGCCTGCAGGGTCACAAGTAAATATAAGTTCCTGATACAACTACCTCAATGACCCTTGTCAATGCCCTTCCCTTAGAAGAGACACCCCACTCCACCGCACCCAAAGCTTACCAAAATCCCGCTTAGTGTTTTAAATTGTCAAATTCTGCCTTAGCTTGGGAACTCTAAAGCACTTCACCCTCAAGACACCAGTGAAGACATGGGGCCCAGGTCCTGCCCTGCTCTCTCTCCCTGGACCCTGTCTTGATCTCCCCAAATGGCTTGCCTGTGTACCTCCTTCCCTTCCTGTGAGTAATACACTCTATTTCACTTTCCCTTGCTGTTGTCTGGTAAAACCTGGCTCACCCTTTCACACCCTGGGGCTCTACTTAACACATGGTAATTTAACAAAGTCACAACCCCACTGTATTCACAATGGCTAAAATTGGAACAACCTAAAATTTTCAACCACAGGAAAATAAATAAACTGTGGTATATTCATATGTACCACATATATTGCTGGAGTATTTCTCAGCAACGAAACGGAATGAATCACTGAAATGCACAACATGGGTGAATTGCTCAATATTATATTAAGCAAAAGAAGCCAGCCACAAAATAATGCATAATGATTCCATTTATATGATGTTTTAGAATAGGCAAAATTGATCTATAGTGATAGAAATCCAAAAAATGATTCCTGAGGTCAGAGAGAAGGGGATATTGACTGGAAAGGGGCACGGGGACCTTCTATGGTGGTAGAAATGTTCCCTATTCTTTTTTTTCTTTTTTTTTTAGTTTTAATTTTTTTTTTAACGTTTTATTTATTTTTGAGACACAGAGAGACAGAGCATGAACAGGGGAGGAGCAGAGAGAGAGGGAGACACAGAATCCGAAGCAGGCTCCAGGCTCTGAGCTGTCAGCACAGAGCCCGATGCAGGGCTCTAACTCACGGACCTGAGATCATGACCTGAGCCGAAGTCGGATGCTTAACCGACCAAGCCACCCAGGTGCCCCGAAATGTTCCCTATTCTTAATCCTCTTGCACTGTTGGTGGGAATGCAAACTGGTGCAGCCGCTCTGGAAAACAGTGTGGAGGTTCCTCAAAAAATTAAAAATAGACCTATCCTATGACCCAGCAGTAGCACTGCTAGGAATTTACCCAAGGGATACAGGAGTACTGATGCAGAGGGGCACTTGCACCCCAATGTTTATAGCAGCACTCTCAACAATAGCCAAATTAAGGAAAGAGCCTAAATGTCCATCAACTGATGAATGGATAAAGAAATTGTGGTTTATATACACAATGGAGTACTACATGGCAATGAGAAAGAATGAAATATGGCCTTTTGTAGCAACATGGATGGAACTGGAGAGTGTGATGCTAAGTGAAATAAGCCATACAGAGAAAAACAGATACCATATGTGTTCACTCTTATGTGGATCCTGAGAAACTTAACAGGAACCCATGGGGGTGGGGAAGGAAAAAAAAAAAAAAAAAAGAGGTTAGAGTGGGAGAGAGCCAAAGCATAAGAGACTCTTAAAAACTGAGAATAAACTGAGGGCTGATACGGGCTGGGAGGGAGGGGAGGGTGGGTAATGGGTATTGAGGAGGGCACCTGTTGGGATGAGCACTGGGTGCTGTATGGAAACCAATTTGACAATAAATTTCATATATTAAATAAATAAATAAATAAATAAATAAATAAATATAAAAAAGAAATTAAAAAAAAAAAGAAATGTTCCCTATTCTTAACTGTTGTTGTTTTAGATGAGCATATATGTTTGCCAAAATCCTTCAAAGGGTATGCTTATATTTCATAGTAAATAAATTAAATGTCAGTAAGTTAAGGAAAAAATGAATATTTTTCTCTATGCTGGATCTGCCTCAGAATCTCTGATTCCATGATGTTTATCTCAAATATAAATCTGAAGTATGAGTGAGGGTAAATATTTAATTTCAACCATAATTCTTGTGTTATAGAGTTAACAGTGGTCACAGGGTCTAGAAAATGTCCTATCCTTTATGTTAAGAATCTAATGTAAAGAATTCAGAAGATGCAACCTAACTTACTTTAGTTTTGGCATCTCTCTTCAGGTACCAATCAGCAGTAGATAAGACAGCTTCCAATTCATATCTTCTCCCCTACAAATTCATTTTCTCACTAGTGTTTGACATTTGTATTTTTAATTACAAATGAAATGATAGTTGCTGCATTAATGGAACCTACTCCCTGCTTACCAAATCTCTCACATACTCATATCCAACAAACTTGTCTTCTCTGTTGCATCACAATGTGCCGACTTAACAGGTGATACAGCTTTTAGGTTAAAATGAAAAAGGTACTTTGACTCAAAAATGTAGGTTCTGTTCCCCAAATGGAAAAAAAAAAGACAATGTCATTTTCTCTGGTGACTCAAGAGTTGTTTGTGTTGGGAAAATATAAACAGTGAAATGCTAAAACCAGGTGCATTGTCAAACCCTCAGATCTGACAGTGTTGAGCCCTAGGTGGCATTGGGCCATACACTGCCTTCTATGTGGGTCTCTGGCTCATTCTTCTAGAATCACCCTTGCTGCCTTGGTGTCTATGCCCATTACCATATTCATCTTGTAGTTTGCAAGGTCTGTGCCTTCTCCTTTCCATTGGGAGGTACTTTCAAGCAGTGGATACAACTTCTAATTCCATTTGGATTTCTTTTCTAATAACCTAGGATCTAGTGGTCCACACCTGGTCATTCAAAATGCATCTTGTATATACATATAAAAAACTACACCAAACCTTCCTTAGATTTGTCTATATTCCTTCACAATGCATTTATATTTAAAAATGAAGAGTTTCAAAAGTAAATTTTACACCACATATAAAGAATGGGATTTCACTTAATTTCTAGTTGAAGGGTTGAGTCCCAAAGTCCTTGGAGATCATTGCTAGGAAATGGCACACATACCATTGACTCTTGAATCTACTTTAAGGGAAGGTAAATTTTAACATTTCATTAGCGCATATCTCAACATAGGTTGTAGGAGAGATCTAATAATAAGTGTCTGTGTTGGCCAATTTAAGAGAGACACTTGGGAGAGAAAAATATTCTCCCCCATAGATCAATTGAAACCTCTGTCACTTGGAATTTTTCTGAAAATAGGCCTTTCAAGTTTGTTTTTTTTTTAAATCACTCATTCACTATAAGTTTGTGAGACTGAATTTATTATTTTTGTACTTGAGAGAATTCAAATCAAGTGTCTTTGAGATTTTCCTATGATTCATGACAGCCTTTAGAGATGGTTTGTTTACTGTTGACATTCATTTAATTAAATCTTAACAGTAGCTAGAAAATAAGCAAAAATAATATATTTTAGCTTTAAATGTCTGTGAAAAGTAATACATATGACTGCTTAATAAAAATTAATTCTTTTAAATTATAACCATATTTTCTAATTTGCCTTTATTTTATATGAAAAAAAGAGTAATGACAGGCCACTGCAATTATTTTCAAAGCAAGACAATAATTTGCATTTTGCAAAGCCTCATCTTTGAAGGTTATCTTTTCAAATACTGTATTGCATCACTTTACAGAAACTTTTCCTTTAGAATGATTTAGTCATCCAGGGGGCATATTAATACAGAATACCTCAGAAAAATCTGGCAAGTAAGTTGACATTCTAAAGGAGTTTTCTTAATTAGCACATAGTTTACCTAATTAGCACATAGATAGTTATCAGAATTTTTTAAAAATCTTCTTCAATTGTGAAATATTTCCAGAAGAAGAGAGATGGATAGAGGTAGGTAGGTAGGTAGATAGATAGATAGATAGATAGATAGATAGATGTTAGATAGATTAGTGATAGATGAACAGATGAATAGATACATGTATATATGGATGGATGGATGGATAGATACATAGACAAATAGATAAATAAAATAATCATCGGATGAATCCCCTGCTATCATTACCTTGGTTATAAAACACAACATCACTAAGATTTTATTTTTTTATTATTTTAAAATTTTATGTATGTATGTATGTATGTATGTATGTATGTATGTATGTATGTATGTTAGAAAGGGAGAGAGTGCCAGCCAGAAAGAGGGGCAGAGGAAGAGAGAGAGAGAATCTTAAGCCAGCTCTACTGCAGAGCTGGATCCACGACCCTGGGATCATGACCTGAGCCAAAATTAAGACTCAGATGTTCAATCTACTGAGCCACCCAGGTGCTCCAACATTACTAATATTTTAGAAGCCACCCCCACTGCCTACCTTTCCTAGATTATATCCCATTTTCCATCCTATAAAGGTAACCACTATTCTTTTTGTATAAGAAGGTCCTTATTTTTCTTTATGGTTTACCACACATTACTAAACAATACAATTTAATGTTGTCTGATTTTAAAATTTGTTTATGTATGAATTCTGATTACATGCTTCCTTTTGTAACTTGTTACTTTTAGCCTCCATTTTGTTTGTGAGCTTAATCTAAGTTAGTGAGCAGCTATAGTTTTATTTGCAGTGCCATATGGTATTTTGCTGTATGAATGTATCCTAAACTATTTATCTGGTTACCATCAATAGACAAATGGGTTGTTTTCATCTTGGGACTTTTATAAACATTTTTATATTTTTTTCTTGGTGCACACGTAAGAAACCTTCTCTTGGACTGGAATTACCAGGTCAGAGATTATGCATATTTTCAACTTTTCTAAGTAAACTCTTTTCCACTGTGGTTGTACCAGCACTGTGGGAGAAATCTCTTTGATGCGTATCTTCAACAACACATGATGGTCAGTATTTTTTGTGTAACCGCTGGGTGTTTTTATTTTGCATCTCTCTAATCACTACTAAAGTAATGCCTTCTTTCCATAAGATTATTACTGAGTTGGATTTCTTCTTTTGTGGAGGATTTGCTCAAAACTAACAAGTTTTCTGATAGTTTGTCTTTTTATTATCACACTGTATTGATCTTATTTTGTATATTATTGACCTTGAACATCTGTCCTTATATTTATTCTTGGTACTATTTTAAGTGTTTACCTTTTTAAAAAACTATATTTTCTAAACCTTTATAACTGGTTTGTAGAAATATATCACATGCAACAAATTTCTCAAACTGAATTTTGTGCCCAACTACTTTGTAAAACTCTCTTATTGATTCCAATATTTTGTACAAAATTGTGTTATCTGTAAAGCAAAAATGATAGCTTTTCACCTTTCTTTTTTAATCCTATATTTTTTATGTCTTTTTCTTTAACTTAATGTATGGCTGAGATTACCAGTTCAAGAGTGAATAGAAGTGGAGTAGAGGTAGCAGACTTTCTTGTCTTGTCCCTGATCTCAAAAGGAAACTTTTCAATGCTTCATGATCGACTTTTGCTTTTTTTTTTTTTTTGTATAGTCTCTTGACCATATTAATGACTTTCCTTTCTAATTCTAGTTTGCTAAGAGATTTCATCATGAATGTATGTTGGTTTTATTAAATGCCTTTTGCATCTAGTAAAATATTAATGCAGTTCACTCCATTTACATATTCCTAGGGAAACTGCATTACTTATTTATACGATACTAAATCTACTTTACATTCTTAGAATAAACCCCACTTCATTGATAACATAAGATCATTTTTTCATTCAGTACTGGATCCATTGTTTGTTTAGGATCTTTATATCTCTGTTCTTGAATGATATTAAATTCTATTTACCAAATTTTGGTATCGAGGTTTTGCAAGCTAATAAGTTACGGTGTTTCCTTTTTCTATTCTCTATTCTCTGTAAGTAATTATGTAAGATTAAAATGTAATATCTTTCTTGAATGTTTGGTGGCATTCTTGACTTCCATCAGGGGTGGGGTGAAATTATTCCAAGAATGTGGCCTTTATCTAGCACTCAGCAGATTACTTGTAAGCTTATCAATTCATTCAAAATGGCAATTTAAAAATGTTTTTATTGAGCATTTTTTGACATCAGGTACCAGGAACTTTTCATAATATTTAGTGTGCCATATTGTCAACAACAAAAATCTCTAAATTTAGTTTAAAATATGTTTTGGAGGGGCACCTGGGTGGCTCAGTTTGTTGAGTGACTGTCTTCGGCTCAGGTCACTATCTCATAGTTCGTGAGTTCGAGCCCTGTGTCGGGCTCTTTGCTGACAGCTCAGAGCCTGGAGCCTGCTTCGGATTCTGTTTCTCTCTCTTTCTGCCCCTTCCCCACTCATGCTTTGTCTCTCTCTGTCTCTCAAAAAATGAATAAACGTTTAAAAAAATTTAAAATATGTTTTGGATAATCGTAGGACCTCTAACTGGGACTACCTGTAGGTAGTTGATTTAAAGTCATTCTTGTGGAGTTGAAGTCACACAGTAACCAGGTTTTTTTGGTGTATACATGTGCAAAGAAGAGCAAAAGGTAGCGATTAACTGTCTTCATAGATGAGGAATTAGCTGGGGATCTAATGAGTTTGGAGAAGGTTTGATGAGAAGTGTTCGATGACAGTAGTTAGCACTGTAATATAACATCACATTTACCCAGCATCAAAAGGAAATAATAATATTTGCATATACTTATATAGTGCTTATCATTATGTAGAAAATGTTTTAAGTTCTTTACATGTATAAATTAATCTACAATGCACAATGGTGTAAGATAGGATTAATAAGGTAAGTAAGATAGGCCAGTAAAATATCAGCACCAGAATTTGTAACTGGCAAGTCTGGCTATTGAAGTCATGCCGTTCATTAACCTCTACTCTATACTGCCTCTAGATGCTTCAGTGGACAACATTTTATAATAATTATGTATAGAGGATTGCAACTGACTTCCTTTACTAAATAAGTTTTGATTTCACATTAACATGAAATACATTTCTTATTTTGATAAAAGAACATCCATCAGCAGGGTGCATGATGAAGACAACATATGGAGTGAATTCATCCCAACCCTACTGGGGTCCAAAATGACCCTACACTGGCCTAAGAACATGGCTCCCCCAGACCTTCCACCCTCATTAGAAAAGGAGAGGATGCCCAAGCACTTGGAGTTTCAACTCTATCATGGGAATTCAGTTCAGTACCAGAACACTTGATATAAGCTCAGCCTTCCCCAGGAAGTAAATACAACCATCCTTTGGTTCTACTTTCAGAGCATGATCAATATCTGACTATTGCTCATGACTTCTGTGCTATCATGTTGTTCTGAGCCACCATCATTTTATCCTTAGATTACTGCCGTTGCCTCCTGACTGGGCTCCTTGATTCTGCCCTTGCCACTTCATTCAATCCATTATCAATACAACCAACAAAAATTTGATCCTTTTAAATGCAAGTCAGATCTTATTACTTTTTTGTTCAAATTTTCCAAAGGCCCCATGTTTCACTCAGAACAAAAGCCAAGTCTTTACAATGCTTTTCAAAGACTCTTCCTTCCCTGTTATCTATCGGATCCTTATTCTTACCATTCTTTGCTTTGCTTGCCAGCCCCAATGTTCTTTTTTGCTGTTCCTCCCATGAACCAGACTCATTTGCAGCTTGCAAGCACTGCTTGCACTCCATCAGGAATGCTCCTCTCCCTATAAGCCCTCATGACTAACTCTTTGATCTCTAAAGTGTTTGTTCAGATGTCTGTGCAATGTGGGCTTCCCTGAGCATTCCATTTAAATCTGAAACTGATTCTCTCCTCTCTGCCCCTCCCCCTGCTTTACTGATCACCCTCCCCTGTTTTGTACTTTCTTTTTTCTATAGTACTAATCACCTTTAACATACTATATAATATACACATTTATTTTGTTAAATAAAGTAACTATTAAAGAATTTTGTTTTTCATCACTTCATATTCCTTATGGAGACTTCACTCTTCTTTCTAAATTTTAATAATCAAGAATAATTCATTGACTCCACTTTTAACTTTTAGTGTTAAAGAATTTATAATCATGGTGATTTAACTCTGATATAGATAAACAAGTCTCGTGTTTTCAGGTAGAAGCTATTTAAGGAAAATATTGGGGCAATATTTGAGAAAAATTTTGGACATTAGAGTTAACTATGGTGGAACTTGGAAAGGAGATATTCACAAAGAGCAAAATATTAATCATGAAGTTACTTCATTTCCCTGATAGAGTAGGTAGAATAATTATTTTGAGATCCACTAAAATGATGTAAGGCTTTTGAAACACCTTTTTCTAAGGAACAATACTTTTCTGTTAATGAGATCTTCATCAGAATGATGAGTTAATTTGCCTGTTAAAATCAGAGGTAATCTGAGAAACATCCCATGTAAAAAGGTAGCCCAATACAACCACTCCAAGTGTATATTCATATGGATGCTGGATTTCGGGGGTTTTTTTCAAGTTTTTTTAAATTTATTTTGAGAGGGACAGAGACAGTGCGAGTGAGGGAGGGGCAGAGAGAAAGAGATAGAGAATCCCAAGTAGGCTCTGTGCTGCCAACACAGAGCCCATCGCAGGACTCAAATTCACAAAACTGTGAGATCATGACCTGAGCCTGAGTCAGAAGGTTAACCCACTGAGCCATTCAGGCACCCCTGGCTGATAAATTTTAAATCTTCCCCTATGATAAAATGAAATAATAGATTTTTATATCTTGAAGATGTTCTGTAAGCTTAAATAGCTTGAACTTTTTATTTTGTAGGAAGGAAAATGTGAGCCTTGACTTGAGCTACCTAGAGTCATTCAGCTAATTAACAACATAATTCTGACTCATGTTAAATATTCTCTGCCACAGTATCTTTGGCCAAAATCATACTAGTTATGTTCTCACTTTTTTACATGATAAAATTTCTTGTATTTTATTTGGATTCTAAGCTAACTGTAACCTCAATTCAGTATTTTCATTTTCCTTCTTCAAAAACACAGACTTCAATTTTTTAGGAGTCTGCTTTACACAAAATTACCTATTTAATTTAACATACAAGAGAATCACAGATTAAAAACAAGTTAATTGATCGGCACACATTTCTCTAGGTTTTAAAAATACTTTGATGTTCTTGCTGACATCTGTGTCATGGGATGATTCTACTAAGGATATTAATGCTGGTAATTCAAAGAAGTTGAGTGTCAGATGAGAACTTGACTTCCACTGAAATTCTTTTTTAGTCACATCTTTCCTTCTGATTAACTTCTTTAAGGACCAAGTTTGTTAAAATGAGTATGTTAATAGTAAGCCCCTCCCCCAAAAAAAATCTACAATCACTAATCCTGTTCCCTGGGTTTTGGATTTACTTTTCATTCTGTAAAATAATATGAAATAAGATAGTTGAAATTTATTATATTTTGGTCCTTTGGTTAAAATAGCTCAGCAATTATAAAATAGAATTAAAATCCATAAACTTTAATTTTTTCTTCTTTTATTCTCTCTATTCACCCCCATCTGCCTTAACATCAGAATTTCTTTTTGGTGAATGCATTTTTTATCACAGCTGCAACTTGTGTTTTCAAAGACTAGAGATCCATATGATCCAATGCCCTCATCCAGATAATTGTTTTTCAGTGCTTCACAAAGAAATACTTTGTTTTGGAAGTGTAAGATATTTTATACATTTTTGGCTACTATATGCTTCATGTTATTGCTTATAAATAAACTCAAGGATGAGTTTGATGGCTAACCCATAAACAGGTCAGAGATGTTCAAGGAGAGTGTGGGATGAACAAGGGGGGAGTTTACAGATAAGGGAGGCTCCTGGTGAGCTAATGGAAGTAAATTGATGAAAAAAATGAAATGGCAATCAACTAAAAATAAACATGGAGAAGAAGCTACACAGTCTGGTAATCATTAAAAGTTTTAATACCATAGTGAATGAAGACATCAGTTGCAAATGGTTAAAAAAAACTCAAAGTCACTGTAAAATGCAGCCTCCTGGGGTACCTAGTGGCTCATCCGGTTAAGAATCCTACTATGGCTTAGGTCATGATCTCATGGTTCATGACTTCCAGCCCCACATCGGGCTCTGTGCGGATAACTCAGAGCCTGGAGCCTGCCTGGGATTCTGTGTCTCCCTCTCTCTCTCTCTCTGATCTCCTCACTCATGCCCTGTCTCTCTCTCTCTCAAAAAATAAACATTAAAAAATTTTTAATACAGCTGCCTTGCTGTCTGCTCACTGCACTCATTCACCTACCAAAACAGGTCAGATAATCTCAAGCCCAATTAATGACTCTCTGGAACTGTTATAATATTCAGTGTTGTGAGTCTAGAAGGATAACTTGGCAAACTGGAAACACAAAATGCTTTCTACTTTATTGACTGGTCAACACATCTATAGGCCTTTGCTCAGTCCTCAGAATAAATTCGCATTCCAAAAATGGGATACAACAGAATCCTGCTCCTCAGCCCCAAGAGGGATGCCAGGGGAGAGATTTTTTCCCTCTTAAATATATGACACTTCTGATATTTTATGGCAACTTGTGTGGTTGGAAATATTTGTCAAATAGTTGGATGAGAGCAGCTCTTCATGAAACTTGAGATATGAGAATAGGGTTATTTTGAAAAAATCTATGGACAATCTATGTTCAGGATAAGAGCTAAACTTTTGGATGTGTGGTGTCTTAATAAACAGTAGCAGTTTATGTTTTACACAAAGTGCTGATATAACAAAGGCAAAGAAAAAAAGACATGTCAAAAAGGGAAAACCATATTGTTTTACATCAACTGCTCGTTTCTAAAACTCACTTCAAGTAGTTTATTTAACAAGATGTGGGCTGTAGAAAAGTTGGAGAATGTTTACTCTGAACATGCAATTATTTTCTTCCTGTAACATTTGTACCCCTAGGGAGATGCTGTCAGTCTTACTGATTGAAGAAACTTTCCCTCAGCCAAGAAAACTTGAATTTTGATGAGTATTTCTGGAATGCTGCTAAGTTGTTTACGGCACCTGAGATGTAAATAGCTTACCTCTAGGAGACAAGACATTATCCTCTGACAAGAACTTGATTATGGGGTTCAGTTTCTATTTCATTTATTTCTAATTTTGTGTGTATCTGGTCATGAAAAAAGGAATCATGTCCACTTTTTCCTCTTTATTATGAAACGGTTGATACACATGTGAAAGTAGAGAGAAAAACTAATCAACAATGTTGAACTCCTATCACTTATTTCCCCTGTACTCTTGCCCAATATGCCATTGAGTAGGTCCACTATATTTTATTGAGCAAATTGACTATCGATGGACTGTTGGGCTGTTTTCTGTCTTCTTCTAGAAGACAAAAAACAGTGTTCCAATAAACAGTTTTATACATATGACTTTTTCATGTCTCCTATGAAGTAAATGCCTAGACTTGGGATTTCTTTGTCAAAGGGTAAAGGCAATTGTCATTTTACTGGATGTGGTACACTATTTGCAAAAATGAACTCAACTATTCTCCTATGTATAGCATTTATACACTCTTGTCTTGAGATTTTTCAAATCTTCCCTTCAACAAATAGAGGCTATCTCCCTACTGGTTGAATCAGGACTGGCTTTGTACCTTGCTTTGGCCGGTATAATGTGGTGAAAGTGAACTACATGAAATTTTGATTCCAGTCCTCAAAAGGTTTTGTGACACTTCTGCTCACTTTCTTGGGATCATTGCCTCCGTCAGGTGAACAAGCTCAGTCAAGTCTATTGAAGTCTAAAAGACCACCTAGGACAGAACCATGTCAACTTGCTTTTCTCAGCCAGTGCTCCAGATATGTGAGATGTGTCGGTCATGATCAGCAAAGCTGGTCCTCAGCTGATGACAGACGTGTGAGAGCTAAGCCATGATTAGAGTGCAGCCTAAATCTCCAACCCACAGAACTGTAAGCTGAATAAATGTGTTATTTGAAACTACAAAGTTTCAGTGTAGTTTGCTAGCCATCACTAATCAATTTATACACCACATAACTGCCAAATCCTCCCCCACTGGTATTGCACCATTTTGCAGTCTCAACACCAACATATTATAGTATCTATTTATTCTTTCCCATAGAGTGTGTTGTTGAAATGCTGCATTTTCCCGTATAAAAGGAAAAGCTAATGTATCAGTATTGTTTTATTTTACATCTCTCTTATTATGAATGAGGTGGCGTATCTTTTCAGATGGCTAGGTATCCTCCTATTTGTGACTTCATCGAAAACTTTGCTTTCCTGTCCACCATGAGCATGTTTATTAGAATACTTGAGCACATCCAACAAAGACATGGAGATAACTTAAATCCTGATTTAAGGTAAGCTTCCCCAAATTTTGACCTATTTATTAACTCCTTTACATCCTCATTCTCTTAATGAACTGTTTTTGTAACAGCTAATGAACATTATTGGTCTTGTAAAAACCCTTTGCTCTAATTTAAGACCTAAATAGCCCATTTACTGAACAATGGGAATGCGATAAATTGCAATGGTTGATTCTCCACAAATAACCTGAAAATCAGCTTTATAGGATCAAATTATATATCTCCAGCTCAGGGATGCCTGGGTGGCTCAGTTGGTTGAGCGTCTGACTTCAGCTCAGGTCATGACCTCATGATTGGTGAGTTCAAGTCCCACGATGGGCTCTGTGCTGACAGCTCAGAGCCTGAAGCCTGCTTCAGATTCTGTGTCTCCCTCTCTCCCTCTCTGCCCCTCCCCCGCTCATGGTCTGTCTCTCTCTCTCTCTCAAAAATAAATAAACATTAAAAAAATTTATAAATCTCCAGATCAAATTTAATATACAATTCATATCACACATGTGGGGTATACTTAATGGTTATATTCATCTCAGTGTAATATTAGAAATACATCTTACTCAGAGTAACCCACATTAAAAACCACATTCTTCACCATGTTTTACACCTGAAAGTAAGGTAACATTGTGTTAACTGCAATTTTTTTAAGTTTGTTTATTTATTTATTTATTTATTTATTTATTTATTTATTGAGAGAGAGAGAGAGAGAAAGAGAGAGAGAGTGCATGAGCAGGGGAGGGGCAGAGAGAGGGGTAGAGAGAATCCCAAGCAGGCTCTACACCATCAGCACAAGGCCTGATGCAGGGCGCAAACCCACGAACTGTGAGATCATGACCTGAGCTGCAACCAAGAGTCAGACACATAACCAATTGAGCCACCCAGGCACCCTTCAACTTCACTTTTTATAAAAGGGGGAAGAAAAGAAAAATACTAACACTTTACAGAATACTAAATAGGAGCTCAAAATTCAGGTCAGTTTCTGACCTGTATTAAGTATTTTCCTGATGTAACTAATCATTTATCATAAATTCTAAAAATAATTTTAAAAACCCACATTGTTGCCCCTTCTAAGTTAACTTACAAGTTATCTAAGAAAGACGCAAGCACGAAAATAATATATGCAAGGAAGCAGAACTTAGAACGCTCATGTCCTCTTTCACTAAGAGCCAAGAGCCACAGAGAGATCAGACCATGAACAAGTCTATGAATTCAGAATCTGAATCATCTGATCCAAGAAAGTCTACCAGCTGTATATTCCCACCTTCCTGTGCTCTCCTACATCTTTATCTTATCTCTACCCCAGCATGTGGGAACCATCTGTTTATCCATCTGTCTCCTTAAGGACAGCTGCACAGGTGCTGCTTTGCTTACCTAAACATCTCTAGCCATTAGTCTGGTACGTGAAACATGAAAGGTATCCAAAAATATTTGTTACGGTGGAATAAACTGAAAAGTAATTGTTAGAATAATTAAAATTGTCCACTCTCATAGTATGTGTTAGTATAGAAATATAGTCACATAACTTTCAGATCTTGCTATAAAAGACAAGACTCCCAATTCAAACATACTTAGGGTTTTCCTTATATGTGTGCCGTATCCACAGTAATGCTAAGGAAGGTGGGATGGCCTAATGCATTGTAAGGAAGACCCTAATTAATTCTTTCAAAGCTGCTATTTCACAATGAAAATGCCCTGATATTGACATCATATAAGAGAGGGAGAAGGAGCATGCATGGAGGAAAATGGATTCTTCCAACACGATTAATATTTTACTTAACTATATTGGATTTATGAACACAAGAGTATGGAGCATTTTCTAAACTGCTTTCACAGGACCCAACCTTTCTTGGCCTATCCATATGTGGGGAGAGGACATGATATGTTTCTCAGTCTCCGAATTTCTACATACCTCTTCTTGGTCTTTATCATTACTTGCTCTTAAGTGCTTTGCAAATTTTACAAAATGATATTCAAGGATACTAATCACTTAGTCCCAGTAACAATGGTACATTGAAGTCTCAAACACTTTAGCCCAAGGTGATGCCTCTTTTGCCTAGTGGAGAAAAGTGAAGTCAGAAGTATTTGGTTTTAGTTCCTTGCTCTTTACTCACACCCACGTGATTCTGGTCTCCCTACCTACTTTCTCAAACTATTAGTTTCATCATCTAGAAAGTAAATGTAAGATGCCGTATACAAATCTGCCCCCCTTGGTGAAATGTATATGCTGCCCCCCTTGGTGAAAATTGGCTGTTCAATATCTGGGGGGTGACTTTCTCATCTCCCTGAAAATGACTGCTCTATTAATCTGGGGATTCACAATGAAACACATTTAAAGGCACTGGAATATTCAGCTCAGCAGACTATAGAAGACTGACACTGGTGTGAACTTGGACAGTTTGTTTAACCTCTGTTGAGCCTCTGTTGTCTCATCAGTAAAATGGAGATATTGAGAGAAACACAGTGTCTGGCACAGAGTAAGGGCCCAATAAATGTGAGGTTAATTTCTTTTCTTTATTTAGAGTTAGTGTACTTGAAACTTATAAAATACTATATTAGTTTGATAGGATACTTGAAAAGTAAAAATCAGCCTACCATAGTTGGTTTTCCCTGAAAACCTGAACTGGCAATACTGACATAAAATAAGACAAGAATATCTTAGAACAGAAATTCTTGGTTCTCTGAACTCTGGTAATGCCTCCTGACATATTGATAGGATTTCACCCAATGCATTTCTATTTTAAATTCACAGGTAAATTATTTCACAGTCCAGGAAATGCTCTCATAGTACAATAACTTCAGGATTTAGTATCTACTTTTAAAATGTCATTTATACTAGCCCCGTTCTTTTTCTTTTCTTTCTTTTAAACCAGAAGCATGATGAGCTAATCAGGGGAAGAAAGGGAAGGAAATAAACCCAAAGGATTCTGCAGGGAAAGGACAGTGAGTGGTTGAACTGAGAGCTGGTCTGATCTGAGTAAGCGAATTCTGGGTTACTTTGTCTTTTAGCCACAGCCACTATTGCCACTCAGTATGACGTAACACGGAACAGGTACTAGAGTGAATTGGAAATCTTTCTTTTAGGAATCAGGGAATAAACACTGAAGAAATGACTGCATTCAGCAGAAAGAAGTGACCTCTTGCAGGACAAAAGGTGTGACTGAACACAGAGGAGCTGGTTTATTCTAGAATGAATAAGTAAATAAATAAAATTTTCAAAAAAAGTGTAGATCCTTAGGATGCAGTAGTCATCCTATGTAGTAAATACATGTGTCAAAGTAAAAATAAATAAATAAATAATAAAAAATAAAAAATTACTTCTTTTCATCGGGGACTGTCAAATTCTGTTCCAATGACCCCTCTTAGGAACCTCCAAGGTCAAGGGGCGCCTGGGTGGTTCAGTCGGTTAAGCGTCCGACTTCAGCTCAGGTCACGATCTCACGGTCCATGAGTTCGAGCCCCGCGTCGGGCTCTGGGCTGATGATGGCCCAGAGCCTGGAGCCTGCTTCCGATTCTGTGTCTCCCTCTCTCTCTGACTCTCCCCCCTCCATGCTCTGTCTCTCTCTGTCTCAAAAATAAATAAACGTTAAAAAAAAAAAATTAAAAAAATTAAAAAAATTTAAAAAAAAAGGAACCTCCAAGGTCAAGAGCAAGAAGTGGCAGGTTGGAAAATGGTGGAAAGGTGCACCTTCCATGCAAGAAGCATGATTTTGGTCTAATGTGTGTGCTCTCTCCATCACAGGAACCAAGACTAAAAAGAATATCATTTGTGAGAAAATGGTTTAGCCATCATAAAATCAGATAATAATGACAATAAGTACAATAATTTTAGAGATTAACCTGCACAGTTTATTACATGTCATTTATTTAATTTTTTCAAGTACCAGTTACATTTTCCTGCTTCTTTCTCTCACAAATGGTGTGTCAGATTGTCTTTGCATGTCCTAAGACTCAAACCAAAACTAGGCGAGCTGAGCCTTTCCTTTATAATGTAACTGAAATTGAAATCTATAGGTGTTTTTTTTAGGAGTGATTAGTCCTCAGTTATCAAAATGTACTAAAGTCTAATTCATTTCATCAACAAAATTTGATAGGAAAACCCTACATTGTTGTAGGACCATTTGTTGTCAGTGCACCTGTTCGCATTCTTCCTTCCTTTCTAAATTTCCTGATGGGAGTTACTAGCAGTGTAAGAAATGTTATTATTGACAACTGTACAGCCATTTCCTCCATTTTGCTTCTCATAGAAATCAAAATTCTGTTCTAGTATTTAATCCTCTCCCGTGTGGTCTTTAAGTCAGGGCTCTCCAGAAAAACAGAACTAATGATTGAGAGACAGAGAGAGAGAGAGAGAGAGGGAGATTTATTTTAAGGAACTGGCTCATACCACTGTGAGGGTTGACAAGTCAAAACTGTATGGCAGGCAGGCAGGCTGGAAATTCAAATTAGAGCTAATGTAGTCCTTGTGCATGAAATCTGAAGAGCAGGCCAGCAGACTGGAAACCCAGGAAAGATTTGTAAGTTGCAAAGTTGAGGCAGAATTTCTCCTTTGAGAAACCTCAGTCCTTGGTCTTAAAGCCTTTAACTGATTGGATGAGGCCCATCCATATTATAGAGGATAATCTACTTTATTCAAAGTTGACTGATAAAATGTTTAACCACACATAAAAGCTATCTTCACAAGACTGATGTGAAGACCAAACAACTGGGCACCACAGCCTAGCCAGGTTGACACATAAAAGTAACTATCGCCCTGTCCATATGGCTCAAGGAAACTGATCTCATCACCAGCTCAAGGTCAGATTCTGATTATTACAACTCAATCATAGTGGCCCTGTCCTCTTTTCCAGTGGTTACCTTAGAAGCCAGGTGTGAGCCAAACGAATATAGAATTCTCCTGTCAGCCCTTATTTGTTCAAGAATAGGTATATGATGAACATGTGGCCCAACTAGGCTGAGGTGACTGTCTTTCATTCCATGGTTGGTTCTTATGCTTGGTATGAACGAAGGGAGCATTTTACCTCAGTTGTTACTGATAGACCTCTTGAAACCTCATGAGAAATAAGCCTGTTAATAAAGTTAATTGCTAGATAATTGTGAATAGATGGAGTTAATATGTGAACCATTCCCAGAACCCATATTCTCTTTTTTTCTATTACACAAAATCATAACTATCTTCATTTTTAAGCTAATTTGAGCTGCAGTTTCTCTCACATGTAGTCAAAAACAACCTATCCAGGGTTGCTAAGCAACAGATACAGGAAGCAACAGATACAGGACTATCTCTTTCAGCTCCAGAGATGCCCTCTTGGGTTTAAGCCAATAATTGTATCCAGACCCCAGCTATAGGGAGTAGGTCAAGATTGAGCATATCACCAGGGAGGGCCAATCACCGTTAAAGGGGTTTGAATCTGAACCTTAAACTTTGGGGGACATTGACTTTATTTTTATTTCTCAATGAATATAAATAAGAATACTCATTGCCCTAGGTTCTACTAACAGCTCTCTTGGAATTGTGATGGGATAACTTGCCAACAGAATGAGCCTACAGACCTCCTACCATACGAACACGACAGGGAACTTCAGGAGCTGCACTTTGAAACTCATTACTGGACTTGTGACAAGGTCTTGTGTACCAAGCGCTGCTCCCCACTGGTGATTGAGCTCCTAGGAGACACAGAATATTTTTTGCTCATTGACTTTAGCTCAGGGACTCCCAGAAAGTTTTACTGAGACTTCCTTACATTGCACAGATCTCTAGGACACTTCTACCAATTTTCTCTCTGTGTTTCTAACTCTGTCTCTCTGTCTCTCTCTTTTTGGCCTTCGCAGCATTGAAGTCTGATGGCTCTCTAGATACTCCCAGCTTTCCTCCCATTTCCATTCACATAGTCACTTCCCCTAATAATATCCTTGCACATTTAATCACATCTCAGAGTCATTTTCTAATAAAATCTTGACTGTCTGAACAGAGCAAGACATTGAGATAAAGAAAGAAACTGGAACTAGTTGCATTGATTAAATCATGGATTTAATCAGGATTTGGCTGATTAAACTTGGCTAAAGGTATATCTAGTCTTGGACTGTTGAATTACATAAAATTCACTTTTTTTTTTTCCTTTCAATTTAGATTGAGTATTCTGTGACTTGCAAATAAAAACTTCCTAAATGATACAGTCAGGTCTCCAGACAACACTAACTCAAGTATATATGTGAGTTTCCATTGTGGGTATGATCAACATCCTGATTGCAACTAGGTTTTGAATTAAGTCTTTACAAGTCTTGAAAGATCAGAAACAATCCCATTTTTAAAAGAAATCTTTACACAGGAAAATACAAGTGGCTTTACTTAAAATAATGCAAGAAAATGGACAAAATTCCCTCTTTCTTTTAAAAATTTAAGTCAGAGTTAAGAATAGTCTGGAGTCCCTTCTTTGCACGACTCACAGTTGTAGAAGAGGGGGCTGGTCAGAGACAGGAATGGAACTCCCTCCACTGAATTTTCCAAAGGCCATCAGCAAACTTCAGAAGGTAAGAATTCAGATGTGTTTTCATGTATTATGTAGTCAGGCCTCAAGAGTTCATGCTCTACCTAAGAAAAATGTCAGAAGTTCACATCACTGAATTTTTAATATATATAGTATATGTCTCAATGTTTAAACAAGTTAATTAAAAACATGTGTACTGGCTTTTCAAAGTAGCTCTGCTGGGTAGTTAAACAATGCTTATATGGTGCCTGGGGGGCTCAGTCAGTTAAACATCCTCTTGATTTCAGCTCAGGTCATGATCTCCTGTTTCCTGAAATTGAGCCCCAAGTCTGGCTCTGTGCTCTCTGCCCTTCCCCTGCCCTCTCTCTCTCTCTCACTCTCTCAAAAAAAATAAAAATAAACAATAAATAAATGAATGAATGAACGAATAAATAAATAAGTAAATAAACAAATAAAGTTTCCAATAATACTGCCATTTTTCAGAAGGGCTTTGGGGATTACTTTCTTTTGAAAATGCCATTATAGCCTTTGATGCATTCTTTTGAGTACTGTCCATGAGAACAAATTTCTTACTTGATTTGGAATCATTGTATGGAAATAACCCAAATATACTCGGCACCAACCAAGACTTTTGAATAAGTTGAATAAGTTGCGTGGGGAACACCATTTTTAGTTAAAAAAATGAAATGAGACTATGGAGAAGCTATGTGTGAATGTATTTTCCCCCCTGTGATTTGAGTAGATACATGAAAATAACCTGCCTCCCATTCTTGGAAAACTTGTTAAAAACTGAAACAATAAATTGATAATTAACTTTTCCCCACTGTCTATCATAACGACAGCCTGACATGAGAGAAGATTTCCTTGGGTTTTGAAAGCTTTTGGATCTTTAATAATTTCCTGTGAAAATGTATCTGTATATAGGTGGGTTGTAAAGAGGATTAATCTATTGAATATTAATACTTTTTTAAAAATAACATGATGAAGGGGCGCCTGGGTTGAGTGGTTGAGTGTCCAACTTCGGCTCAGGTCATGATCTCTAAGTCTGAGTTCGAGCCCTGCTTCAGGCTCTGTGCTGACAGCTCAGAGCCTGGAGCCTGCTTTGGATTCTGTGTCTCCCCTCTCTCTGCCTCTCCCCTGCTCGCACTCTTCCTCTCTCTCTCAAAAATAAATAAAACATTATAAACAATAAGAAAAGAACATGATGAAGAAGTAGATGGTAGAAGGGATGGTATGAAAGAAGGAATTGTTGAAAGGGGAGGGGATAGTCAATGTGGAAAAAAAGTACACTAAATTTGAAGTTTCACATAAGATGCTTCTACGGTATAGGAAAAGAATAAATTTTTAGTGCTCTGGCTGGGCAATGGGAAGGGATTTCTTGCAAGTAATTGTAAGTAGATAATTGATTGAAATTCATTTTCATTAACTCAGAAGTTCTCTCTCCTTTTTGCCTTTTTGCATGCAGAAAATGAGGCTTCCCATTACAAACCTTCTTTATATTGGTGATGACAAATGCATCTTTTAAGTATTATATAACCTATGTAGTTCAGACTTCATTCTCAGAGAACACTGCACATTTTCTAGAGCCTAGGGGAGACAAAGAATGATTTTTCTTTCTGATAGGAAGCTGTAAGCATTTTTCTCAGATTTTTCAGTATATATTCCTGAAGTTATGTCAAGCCTCTTTTTGAAAGTAAAAGAGATTCCTAAAAGATTGGGATATTGTGAGATTTTCAAAAGAACAAACTTCTTGCTTTAAAATGGGCTTGAGTCCATTTGACATAAAACAAAGATAGTAGAGTTGATTTAAAGCAGTTGAGGGGCGCCTGGGCTGCTCTGTCGGTTGAGCGTCAGACTTCGGCTTAGGTCATGATCTCCCGGTTTGTGAGTTCGAGCCCCGCAGCAGGCTCTGTGCTGACAGCTCAGAGCCTAGAGCCTGCTTTGGATTCTGTGTCCCCCTCTCTCTGCACCTCCCCCACTTGTGCTCTGTCTCTCAAAAATAAATAAATAAATGTAAAAAATAAAAATAAAAAATTAAAGCATTTGAGCAATGAGCTTGGTTTCATTGTACAACTTTCATTTTCTGACAAGTAAAAGCAGATTCAGTCATTTCTAGAGATAGACTTTTTTCTTAAAGTAAAACTCCAGCAGGAATTCAGCATGTGGCCTGTGTTGACAAACTGAAAGACAAACTGAAGGACTTCATTATAACTAGCCAAGAGTATATAGAACTTAGAAACTAGCTGGACGCTTACTTAGTCAAATAAAATTCTGTGCAGTGACTCAAAGTTCCTAAACGGTACCTTGATCAAAATCAAAGAATGCTTTGAGAGTTTTTATCACATTTCTAAGGTCAAAGAGTTGGAAGTTTTCACACTTTGTAATCCAACACAAACTTATTCTTTATAATCTCTTTCATTTCCTACTCCAAATTGATTCTTAAATTTGATCTTTTAACTTCTTGATAATGCCAAGAAGATCTACTCCCTGAATAAATAGGGAGCAGAATATATATGTGGCTTATACAAGATCTTCCTCGATTTGTAACAGAAGTGAGAACAGAGTACACATTTTCTGATTTCTATCTTAAGCCTTGGTAACAGCAACTCTCCTTTGGGAAAATCAAGCCCTGTATCAGAAATGGAGTTACCTCTTCAGAAACATTCCTCTCTGTGAAATTAGCAGCTCTCGGTTGGCAAATTCCCTGGGTGGCCCTTCCAGATGTGTGAGATAATAGAAAATACATATTGTTTTCTGCCCACCAGTTCCTGGCACAGACCTCCTAAAACCCTTGGAATTTCCTAAGGGAGGAGAGCAATTTAAATGGATTTTGTAATGTTAATTAGGTGACTTTTGGACTGGCCCTGAGAATGGGGGCTGGCTGCCAGGGAACCAATCTTGTGATTAGAGAACTGGAAATTTAAGTTCCATCCCTCCAACCTCCAGGGCAAGAGAGGCTGGAGGTTGAATCAATTGCCAATGGCTACTGATTTAATAAATCATGACTGTATAGAGAAGCCACTATAAAAAAAACAAAAGGACAGGGTTTGGAAACCTTCTGTGTTGGTGAACACAGGGGGTCTTGGAAAAGTGGTGCATCCAGAGGCCAGGGAAGCCCCGCATCCTTTCCCACATTCCTTGCCATACTCATCTCCATTCCATCTGGATGGGCAACTGTATCCTTTATCATATCCTCTTATAAAAACCTGGTAAAAGTAAATTAAATTTTCTCTGAGTTCTGTGGGCCTCTCTAGTAAATTAATCAAACCTGAGGAGGAATCTTTGGAACCTCTGATCTACAGCTGGTTGATAAGAAGCCGGCGTGACAATCTGGGCTTGCTATTGGCATCTGAAGTTGGGGGGCCAGGGGGAAGTCATGGGGGATGAGCCCTTAATCTGTGAAATCTGATGCCGTCTCCAGGTAGATAGTGTCAGAATTGAACTGATGTCTGCTGGTGTCTGAGAATTGCTGGTTTGTGTAGGGAAAAAAATCTCCACACATTTGGTAATCAGAAGTGTCAGAAGTGAAGTATTTATGTAAAAGTAAAGGAGACTCACAGGGAAGAAACATACAGGACATAGACTGAACTGAGGATTTTTTTTTTCTCCTACAATAGGAGGGAAAGACTGGGGTTTTCCCTTTTTAAGATGAGACATTCAGAGGACACAGGTTGGGTGCAACATTCCTCTAGGTGGAAGTAAGGTTTACCCACAGACTTTTCTTCACCCCCACTGTGGTAGGCAGAATTCTAAAATGACCCCAAAATGACCCTTGCCCTTGAATAACTTTCTCTCCTTGAGTGTAGGTGGAACATGTGGTTATGGTGTGGTCCCCAATCATGTGAGCCCCGTAAAAGCAAAGAGAGTATTTGCGTCTGGTTGCAGAAGACAGAAAGATTTGAAGCACAAGAAGGTGGCGCCCCTTTGCTGGCTTTGAAGATGGGGCAGGCTACATTAAAAGAACCTAAGAATGGTCTCCAGGAGCTGAGAGCAACCTTCTGGGCCAACAGTTCATACAAAAACAGGAACCTCGGTTCTAAAGCCACAAGACTCTAAATTCCGTCAACAACCTGAGTGAGCTCCTAAGACCCTACATGGAGAACCCAGCTGAGCCCCCCTGAATAGTGTCCTGAAGAACTTGAGATATTTTAACATTTTGTGCAATATTAACAAAACCATGTTGCCTTGAACTACTAGTTTGTGGTAATTTGTCATGTAACAGTAGAAAATTAATGCACCCACTCTATCAGAGACACTAAATTTTAGAACAACAACAACAAAAATATTCCATGATGGAACACAAATAATTAATAGAGAACTTGAAATTCAGAGTGGAAAACTAGCTAATTAGAGGGAGTTCACACCCTACAGATCTAAAGGATTTTCACCTTACCACGTACTGCATTTTAATATTTGACAATAATGTTAATATGTATATGGAATGCCTATCTCTAAGGAAATGCATGAAGCATATTACTAACTTTCTTTAGCATCCTCTATACAAGTATTCCATAATGTATTTTGTAGTCTTTGAATCCTTTTCTTTAGTTCTGATACCTATCTATCTACAGGAAACTTCATTGATATAAGGAAATAACCAGATATCCTTATTAAATCATAGTAATTCAAATTAACCTGTAAGAGGCAAGCTCTCAAATCTTGTCATTATGAGCCAACATTATCTCTGTTGGAAAGCCATTAAAAAAAAAAAGTGGCTTTCAGAGCCCTATGAATAGAACTTATTTTTGAAGCCTGTCATTTTCACTGGTTCCTGGGGAAAAAAAATTATTCACAAAGATAAAGCTCCCTCTTCATTCATTTATTCATCCAGGTAATTCATTCAATTGTTCAGTCAGCCCACAAATACAGTATTAACTTAAGCTCCCCTTTCATTGCCTGCCAGATTCCTTCTAATAATTCTCAGAGCTACAGGAGGCAAACTACATCTTCGCTTCTATGATCTTATAGCAGCTCTCATTGGCTAACTAGCATTCCAAATTCCTGTTTATGGCCTATCTCACCTGTTGGGAGGTCATTGAGCATCTTGTTGATGGTGCATTTCATGAACCTAGCCCAGCAGCAGGTACATAGTATTTGCTCAATAAATATTTGCTGAAAAAAATAAACATCAATTGCTGTGTTAGGCACTGGGAATTAGGGTGTAAAAGAGCATTCCATTGTCTTTAAATAGTTCAGTCTCCAAGCACACATACTGACAAGAAGAATATTATGATGAGGTATAATAGTGCCTTTGCCAGAACTATAAAAAAGGTGCTTTGGGGGCATCTAAGCAGTCTGGGAAATGATCAGAAATAGTGAGCAGAGGTTGGGCAGGTGAAGGAAAGGGATCTAGGCATTCCAGGTAGAGAAGATAATGTAAACAAATATGGGCAAGCAGGACACAACTGATTTAATCCTAGAAATCCGTATAGGTGGTTCCCTGTGTCAAGAGGGTAGAATAAAGGGGTCACAGTGAGAGATAGAGCTAGAGAGGCATGTAGGAGGCAAATGAAAAAGGTTTTAGTAAGCAATGGTGAGCAGCTTGGACTTTGTTCTTAGAAAAACAGAAGCAATGAGGAATTTTGAAGTGGATTCTCACATGAATGTAATCTGGTGCTCATAGTGATCACCAAATGTGTGGAGGTTTTTTCCCCACACAAACAAGCAATTCTCAGACACCAGCACACATCAGCTCACTTCTGACATGATCCGTCTGGAGATAGCATCAGATTTCAATTCTCCACATCTTTGCCATGACCTCGACATTAACAGAGTGTGTGCATTACAACCTTGTGCTTTTCTCCAGGAAATTGTGGAATCATGGTATTGACCCTTAACAAGACCTGAAGAGAATATACAAACAAATCATTAGCATAGTCCTGTGCTAGAGTTCAGAACATACCAAACAGAAGCCTGCATGAACTTGTATTTTTTTTATAGAAATATATGCATTGGTGGTTTACTCCTGGCTTTGTTATGTTCTGTGAATTTCTCACATTGAGTTTGATCACACAGGTTGCCTTTAGCTATATGGCCAGTGGGATATAAAAGACCTTTCTTCCTCAGATGAGACTATGACTTCTTTGAAATCAAGGTATCTCATGCATCTCCTAGTGGTTTATGATGCAAAAACCAAGTTTATCCCGAGCAACTTGGCCCTCTTTAATGTGTTTGTGCTTTCTTTCTCCTGCTTCACTGTACCCTTTTGTTACTAAAATGTTGCAGGAATATATTCTACAGAGTCTCAGAAGTCTTTTCCATAAATTTGGATATTTGTTACTAACACCATTGGCATAACTGCTGCAAAAACTATGCTCCACCAGCTCTTGGCTTTGAGCTTAGACATGTAAGTTGCATTGGCCAGTGATATGTAGACAAAAGTACCAAGGTACCATTCTGAACCAGGATTTAAGAACCCTTGCATGTCTCTGTTTGCCCCCTTGTACTTCTGCCACTGCCATAAGGAGAATTCCCCTCCAGCTAGGTAGCTTCTGCATCTTCCACAGAGAGCCAAGATTGCACATACATGGCATAGAGTTGCCCAAGCCAAGCCCAGCTGGACAGATAACTTAAAACAGAACCACACTGCTTAGTCACACACAGCTTAGGTCAGCCAACCCCAGACAAACTGCAGATACATGAGAATAGGTGATTGTTGTTTTAAGCCCCTGAATTTTGGGGTGAATTATTAAGCAACATTTATAAAGAAAAAACTAACTGGTACGGATCTTAGTGTGGAAATTAAATACTACAAACTTGTTGGAAGAGCTGGAAAACCACTAAATCCAGATTCAGAAAACTTCAGGACACCACTTCTAGACACTCCCCAAAACCAGTATTAGGAGAGAAATGAGGAGGTTTGTTGCTACATAAATTCTGCCTGCCAAAGCCCACTGATGTTGGAGGAAAACTGACTGCTACCTCCCTTCTATCTTCCAAATTTTGTGTAATGCATCCAATTGGCACAACCCTTCTGACAAAGGAGTTGGGAAAATCCAGTTCTTGGACTTTTAGCCCCCACACAACAGGCACTAGAAGGTGCTGGGAATAAATGTGGAATGCCTGTGTACAATCTCCAGCAGAAGTATTATACTTATCCACAGCGTGGATATTATACTTATCCACTGAATTCTTAAGAATTCAGTAAACAGTATATATAAACTGTTTGTAATTTACAATCGTGTATATATGCCTGTAGGTAAAACAAAATGGCACCGTTTAAAATGGAACCCATCTTCAAACTGATTTCCTCATTTCAGTAAATACTGCTTTTAGTTTGGAAAGATCTGCTTGGGGTCATTTGGTGTGAAAGTGAAAGCCCAGAACAAATATGGACATAAGAGAATAAATTTTAAAAAGGAGTTGAATTTCTTGATTTGGATAAAACAGACTTGTAATGTGACTGATGAGGCGCTCAAGATAGAAGTTTTGGTTGCTTTGGGATTTGAAGAGGAAAACGTGTGAGAAAAATTGACAGAGTGAGAAAAGAGAGAAAGAAAGAAACTCAATAAAGGAGTCCAGTAACCAGGGTAGCAGCCAGGGCAAAAAAAGGAAACCAATTTTCTGAAAAGGAACTGAATGGTGAAATTCAAGATATTTGATATTGTTTTCATTTGTTTCTTTGCTTTGCTTAAGTCTTCCTCTTATCTACTAATCTCCAGCAAAAGACTGTTACACAAGAGCCTTGTGTTAGTGGTACTATAAGTAATGAAGGTGAAGAGGACACTTGAAGAACAAAATAAAGTGGGACAGCAGCCTAGGAAGGTATCTTGACAGATAGGAATCAACTGAGTAAGGAAAAGAAATTCAAAGGAAGAAGTGATAGAAAACCACCAGGTAGAATCTTGAACAATATAAACAAAGGATTCTGCTTTCCATTTTTACATGACACAGAGTGTGAACTCTTTCATTAGGACATTAAAGCAAAGGGAGGCCCCAGAATACTATAATACTCGGGGAATATTGGACTATGTATGCAAGGTCTCTACATATGAGCAATACAGGAGAATAAACTCCAACAGGTCAGAAGCGGCTGAGAATGCATAGACCATTTCTTATCCTTCACTTCCTATTATTTAATTATATAGAAGAGAAAGGAGCACATAATTAATATTCAAGTAATACTTATCTTATCAATGATTTAGACATGAAAATTACCAGAGATATCAGAAGGTATTTTAAATTTGTACCATGGGGTATCCTAGACTAATCTAGGAGTCACATTACAGATTCTCCCCTTTTAGATTCTTGCCTTAATCTTATCTCATTTGATATACATGTTTTAAAATGTAAAGTGCTAAATGCCTTAGATAAGGTTTAAACAGGGAAAGGTAGATCTTATACGATTTCAGATCTTCAGCAACTAAAAAATACATCTTTTTATATGGAAAAAGGAGAAGAAATAAGGGCATTTTTAGCTTTCATTAAAGAGCTAAGAAACATAGCTAGAGGGGTGTGCTATTAAAATCCCAGATCTTTGAATAATACACTATAAAGGTCAGAGCTCGTTCAACCAAAAGTGAAAAGAATAATTCTTCACCCCAGTTTTTAATTTTAAAAAGTCTCACTTCCTCTTTCCTGAAAGAATGATTTCTTGGAAGTAGATAAAGCAGTTGGGTACTAGCCAGTTTTATTCTGGCTTCCATTCATTGATATTAAAATTATATTTGGGTGTTGAGTGCACTTTGGGTCCAAGAAATACTGATCAGAAATAAAAGGACCAAAAGCCAGAGTGCTCTCAAAACAGACAATAGGAACCAAAGGAAGAAGGGATCTTTTTGGAGAGATCCTTGTCCCATTTACAGTCATTTCAGTCAGTCCTTATACTTCTTAATACCCCAATTCCAAATAAGATTCTTAATGCCATCTCTTTTCTGTAGAGGAGATGAAACTCCTTAATTAAATGAAGAAAAGGGAAAGAAAACGCTCCGTTTAAGTCTTCATCTAAGACTTACCACACAGTGATTTCTCATCTAAGACTTCCTCATTGTCTTCTACTTACATTCCTGTTGTTGTCACCCCTTAAAGGCACAAAGTTCTATTTTAGATCTTCTACTTCTCTGCCAGTGTTTCTCTATACAGTAGGGACTTAGAAAAACTCTGTTGTTCAAAGTGATGATCTTTGTTCTTTTGCGTCATGACTTCTATCTTTTCCTGGTCTCATCCTACTGGCCAATAAAATCTCAAAAATTTCGAAGTCCAACAGCTTGACGTCCTTCATTTCTTTCAATAGATCTTCGTATATCTGTACTAAAAACGTTACAATTCTATTTCAGGTCCATAGTTTGTTTTCTATTAAAATATGCTTTAAAAGAAGTATGTGATATAGTTCTTTTTATAGTTGACCCCACATGTTATGAATGATCATGAGGAGAAGGCATAAAAAGTCAGGTCATCAACAGGCAGCTAGACATTCAGGTTCTAGGGGAAAATGTGGAATGTGCTCTTATACTTTTTCAAAGATTTTGCACTGTGCACTTACCAAGCTCATTTGGCAGTTAGTAATACCAAGTTCTTTAGGATAAATATCAGTGACCTCTGGTGATTAGAAGAAAGAAAAATTTAGGCACCTCCTTCTCCAATAATCTCTCTGTTACATTATAGTAAGAGCAAATGACAAACTTATGAACATTTATTAGCAAGATACAAAAAAAAAAGCCATGCAGCCTGTTTTTTATGCTCAGCCACTAAGAAATTCCCATCCAGATTCACTCCAACAAGCCCACCACAGGATGCAGGAGATCCTCATTCTAAGATAGACAGACAGACAGACAGACAGATAAAGACAGATATATCTTATAATTTTGTATATAAAAAATATCCTGATAGGTCATCCAACATTTTGGGGACAAGCAACAGGCAACATGCAAGATACACACTACTAAATAAATCTCTAAGGTCTGCAACACTACACTGTATAAGTGCTAGGCAGCCAGGCTTAATGATCTTGTACTTGGATCATGGAAGGTAATAGTGCCTATACCACTGTTTTAGCCAGTCTTATATCTTGAACTTCACTCATTTCGCCAATTAAATTTTTAACATTCTTCATACTAATTAGTGAATCTTTTAGAGATTGTTGTAATATTTAAAGAATATATGAAAACAAAATTGGAGTAAGATATTCTAGCTAAGATCTTCCAAATGCTACTATCCTACTGTAGTGTGTATACTACAATATATACAAGGTTATATATTAAAGGTAAAATACCTGGCCACTAGCATCATATAATTCAAATGGAGTATTTTAAAGTAAACTATCACATAAGCAATATAATAGTCTTAAACCCCAATCTGATTTTGATCACCTTAGTTTAGTATTCTTTGTGTTCAAATACCATGTTAATATGGATATGAAACTATTACTGATTCAAAATTTATTTGGCAGTGGAATAACAATGGAGAATAAGGAAGTTAAGAACACAATAAATGGCCTGGAGAAAGATCCAGACACAACAAAGCTTCCCATGACAGCAATAGTTGTTCAAAAAAAGTTTCTCTTGGCAGTAAATATGGTCAAGAACCTCTCCCTCTGACTCTCTTATCACTTTATTCTTATTTTTATGTTGCTTTATGAGATCTTTGTTTTTATTGTCTTAAAACAGTGGAAATAAGGAATAAATAAATTTAAAGACTTATTTTGGGTGACATATCCTATAGTCAGAAACTATACACCTGGTTTCCCTAATCAAAGTTTTGAGCTAATTCACCTGCTGTTATTACTATTTAGAATGTCCTTCTTCCTTTATGTTGGCAAAATGTGTGCTCTTCTTCTTTCAGTTTACATCCTCCATGAACCTGACCCAAATTAACACTTCTCAAATATCTGTTGAACCCCAGCTCCATATCCCTATATTCTATCTTCATAAGCTGTGTTCAGTAAGTAAGGCACTCCTCAAGGAAGATACTAATATTACTTTGTTTTTTAATTTTATTATAGCACACTTGCAAGTATGTACTTTGCAAGTATATACACACTTACAAAACAAATAGTACTGAGTGGCATTATCTAAAAGTAAGTTATTTGATTTTCTGGTCTTTTCACCAAAATATCTGAAATCATATTTATCGAAGGTTTACAGTACACAGACCGATTGAGTGATATAATAATAGCTCGTGTAATTTTTCTATTTTACCTGATAAATAAAAGCAATAGTTTGGCCTTAACAGCTTTGGGGAAACTTAAGTTTATAAAGGTTAAATAATTTCCCTAAATCACAAAAACAGTACCGTGGTGGGGCCTTGATTCTAACTCAGGTTTGTTTCACTATATAGGCCATGCTATGAACCAACACTGGACAGTAGGTCTCTAAGAAAACTGATGGCTTGATCCTTGAAAAAATATGTTTCTTAAATGAGAAATATCTAAGCACAACAAATACAGTTAAAAGAATACTTAGAAACAACAAGATTAAATGTACTGGAATCAAAGAGGTAAGACACAGTCAAGTTTAATGAAATTGGAAGTCAGAAGCCCATGACCAGCTATTTCTAAACAATTACGTAACCATGAGTAAATTGCTTAATCTTTTTTTTTTTTAACGTTTTATTTATTTTTGAGACAGAGAGAGACAGAACATGAACGGGGGAGGGGCAGAGAGAGAGGGAAACACAGAATCTGAAGCAAGCTCCGGGCTCTGAGCCATCAGCCCAGAGCCCGACGCGGGGCTCGAACTCACGGACCGCGAGATCGTGACCTGAGCTGAAGTCGGCAGCTTAACCGACTGAGCCACCCAGGCGCTTCAATAAATTGCTTAATCTTTGAGTTTCAATAATTTTATCTGTTAAATGAGGTAGCTGAACTAGATGGATTATAAAACCAAAAGTCTACAGTTGAGATATGGGAAGTGAAAACTTTTCCTCAATGATTATTATCAATAACCATTTAGACTCAGCAAAACTATAAATCAGGCTGTCCTGGGACTTCTGTGTATATTTCTGTGATGTCAAAACTTAATGTTATTTTCCAACCTATATTTATTATTTTTATAGCTTACTTTCTTACATTGCTCTCCTGCATCACTGAGATAACCATTTCTTTCTTCTTGCTTGCATTTTTAGCTGAGAGACAAACAAAATAAGCTGAAGTTTAAAACACATAAATATTTGTCTTTTGCTAACATTGACTTTTGGAAATAAGAAAATGTTCCTTGGAATATCTATGACTTGATAAGTTATCAAAAATATGATTTCCCCTCAGAATGCTTTATCATACTGATTTAGAAGTTGACAGCTGGAGATAAATTTAAACACACACACACACACAAAGTATTAGAAAGGACAAAAACAACAATCTTTTTCTGTGGAATAAAGGATTAACGTTCTGAAAAGAGGCATTTTATTCACATTTAAAGGACTAATTGGTATTATTTTAAGTTTTAAACTACAATAACAAATAAAACACTAAACCTATTCTTTCTAAATGAAATGACTATAACTATAATTAAAATAATTTAGCTTTGTTAAAAAATCAACCTAAGAGTGCCTGGGTGGCTCAGTCGATTAAGCCTCTGACTTCAGCTCAGGTCATGATCTCACAGTCTGTGGGTTCAAGCCCCACATCGGGTTCTGTGCTGACAGCTCAGAGCCTGGAGCCTGCTTCGGATTCTGTGTCTCTGAATGTGTGTCTCCACTCCTACTCTGTCTCTCTCTCTCTCAAAAATAGATAAACATAATTTTTTTAAATCAACCTAAGTTTCAATCAATAACATATCCAAAAAAATGCTATCTTTTAAATGGATTCTTATTTAAACATTTATCTAACATTCCTGGTTAATAAAATGTTTTCTCAGTGAACAAAGATGTGTTGATAATATTTTGTAACTAATGGTGATTTTCTTCTTGAATTTAATCTAGATTTGTATAAGGTTTTTAGTTTATTTTAGATATCATATATCAATGACTTGATATATATTGTCTGAATGACAATACCATTATCTATGAATATTATGATGTACATTCATCAACTGCAACAAATATACCACTGTGGTGGGGGATGTTGATAATAGGAAAGGCTATACATGTGGGGTGGGGTGGGATGGGTAGGGAGTATTTGGGATGTCTCTGTACCTTCCTCTCAATTTTAAAACTGCTCTTAAAAAAAGTAGTCATTAAAAAGAAGAAGAAGAAAATCCATGTAATCAATCTAATAGATGTCGTAAAAGCATATGATAAATTCCACTGTTAATTATGGTAAAAGTTGTCAGCAAATTAGGAATAGCATGGATTTCCTCAACCAGTTAAGAATATCTACAAAATAAAATCTGTAGGTAACATCACAGTCGGTACTGAAATTCCAGCTTTTTACCTTAGGTTAGGAGCAAGGCAAGGCTATTCATCTCATTATTTTAATTTATTATGACACTGAAGATCCTTGCTAGTGTAATAATATAAGAAAAAGAAAAAAGTCACAAAGATGAGAGAAGAAAATAAAACAATCACACAGATTTAATGATTACTTATGTAGAAAATCCTAACAAATCTGTAAGTTACTATAATTAAATTTAGCAAGATAACAGGATGCAAGGTAAATGTTTTTACAAATTTAGTTGTAATTGTGTATATTTGTAACAAACAGTAAGAAAATGAAATTTTAAATATATTAAAATATAATTGATATACAAAAACTATACATATTTGATGAGATTAGACATATGTACACACCGTTGAAAACCATCACCACAATCAAGATAATAGATATATCCATCACTTCCAAAAGTTTCTTTGTGTCTCCTTTTTTGTTTACTTGTCTCCTTTTTTGTGGTAAGAACACTAAACGTGAGACTTAGCTACCCTTATCAATTTTTTTTTTATTTAAATTCAAGTTAGTTAACATATAGTATAGCCTTGGCTTCAGGAATAGAATCCAATAATTCATCTCTTACATATGACACCCAGTGCTCATCCCAAAATGCCCTCCTTAATGTCCATCAACCATTTAACCCATCCCCCCACTGACATCCTTTCCAGCAGCCCTCAGTTTGTCCTCTGTATTTGAGAGTCTCTTTTTGTGATTTGCTTCCCTCTCTGTTTTTATCTTATTTTTCCTTCCCTTCCCCTATATTCATCTGTCAAGTTTCTCAAATTCCACATGTGAGTGAAATCATATGATATCTGTCTTTCTCTGACTAACTTATTTCACTTAGCATAATACACTCTTAGTTCCAACCATGTTGTTGCAATTGGCAAGATTTCGTTGTTTTTCATCACTAAGTAATATTCCATTGTGTAGATATATACCACATCTTCTTTATCCATTCATCAGTTGATGAACATTTGGGCTCTTTCCATAATTTGGCTATTGTTGATAGTGCTGCTATAAACATTGGGGTGCATGTGCCCCTTCGAATCAGCATTTTATCAAATTTTTAAGTGAACAAAATTGTTGAGTACAGTCACAACATATATCTCAGTACACAATGAAACTTTATACCAATTGAACAGCTTCCCATTTCTCAGTCACCTTAGCTCCTGGCAACCACCACTCTATTCTCTGCTTATATAAGTTTGACTATTTCAGGTGACTTATATAAGAGAAACCATGCAACTTGTTTGTTCTTCTATAACTACAGTATTTCACTCAGCCTAATGTTCTCCAGGTTCATCTATGTTGTTCCAAATGACAATATTTCTTTCTTTTTGAAGGCTGGACAATATTCTATTGTATGTATATACTACATTTTCTTTATCCATTCATCTATATATGGACATTTGGATTATTTCATAACTTGGTCATTGTTAATAGTGTTGCATGAACTTAGGGGTGCAGATGTCTCTTCAAGATCCTAATTTCAATTCCTTTGAGTATATACCCAGAAATGGAATTGTTGGATCATATGGTAGTTCTATTTTTAATTTTTTTGAGGAAACTCCATACTGTTTTCCATAGCAACTGTACCATTTTACATCTCCACCAGCAGTGTAAAAGGTTTCCAGTTTCTCTGTGTCCCACCAATATTTCTTACCTTCTATTTTTTTGAGAATAGCCCTCCTAACTAGTATGAGATCATATCTCAGTGTGGTGTTGATTCACATTTCTCTGACAATTAGTCAGTGATGTTGAACACCTTTTCGTGTATCTCTTGGTATGATAGCATCAAAACTTTTTAGGAACATATTTTTAAGAAGATATGTAAGATGAATACCCTAAGAACTACAAAGTATTTTAAAAAGTGATTGACTTAAATAAGTGGAAAGATAAATAGAAGAGACAAGCTATAGTGAAAGAAAGCAAATCAGTAGATGCCTCAGGCCCAGTGCTAATGGACAGACAGGATCACCTACAATGGGCCATAAGGAGGGTTTTAGGGAGATAGAAATGTTCTCTATACTGCATGTCATATTAAAGAACAGACCAAGAATGCCAGCAGAGAAAGAAAACTCTGAAAAACAAACAAATGAAAATGCTAGATATGAAGTTATAATTTTCACATTGATCAGTAAACTCATTTGAAGGCATATCAGATTGGACACAGCAGAAAAAAAAAGCCTCAGTGACTTTGGAAAGAGGTCAACAGAAATTACACAAACTAATTGCCCCCTCTCCCCAAAGGGAACAAAAAATAGAAGTATCAAGTGGCGACTGGGTGGCTTAGTTGGTTAAGCATCCAACTTCGGCTCAGGTCATAATCTCACAGTTCGTGGGTTTGAGTCCCTCCTCGGGCTCTGTGCTGACAGCTCAGAGCCTGGAACCTGCTTCAGATTCTGTGTCTCCTCTCTCTTTGCCCCTCCCCCATTTGCATTCTCTGTCTCTTTCTCTCTCTCAAAAATAAACATTTATATATATACATATATATATATATATATACACATACATATATACATATATATATATATATATATACACACACATATATATACATATATATATATATATCAAGATCTTTGGGACAGTATCAAAACAGAGAATAGCCAAGAATTCTCCAAGATTTATGAAAGATATCAATCAAAATATCTTAGAAAATCAGTAAGACCAAAGCAAAATATGTCTATAGCAATATTTTTAATATATAGTCAATGTATATACTCAGAATACAAATATATAATATTTTAATACATATTTTCTATATATAGTCAGAATTTATATTCATATTTTTAAAAGGCTATGCTCTGATTTAAAAGTATATGTATAATAACAATATGTTGTGAAGTTTATTACATTTGAAAGCATCACAAAGGGCAAGGAGAGGAGAAAATGAAATCATACTGGTATCAAGTTCTGACATTGTTTATAAAGCACTGTAATATTAGTCAAAAATATATCATGATAAGTTAAAGATGCACACTTTATTATCATAACCACTAAAAAATAGCTTGCAACTTACCATGTGTATTTCATACTCTATGTTTGGGAAATAGGACAACACCCAAGCAGAACAAGCCAAATCCAAATATTAAGATTCTAAATCCGTCTTGTTCACTGAATTATATTAAAGCATATGAAAAAAACTAATTATTTATTGAAAATTTACTATGTACCAGGTACTAACTGAACACCAAACTGTGTTATCTCATTTAATTTCCACAATTCAATGATGAAAACGTTGAAATACTGTTACATCGCTAATTCCTTGAAGAGCCAGAACTCAGATTAATTTCAGACCATGCTCTTTAACCACTAAGGCAGGCAGCTTCTTATGCCTACATTAACACCTTTTTTTTTTTCAAGCAGGCAAACAGGATTAGCACAGGTGTATTGTCTGTGCCAAACCATGGTGTGTTGAATAACTTTTGTTATCTGCCTAATGAGTCACTGAGCAAAGTTTGTTTACTACTTTAAAACTTATATTTGAGTATATTACCCTGTATCAATAAATAGGCCCCTTCAGCCCAGGGGAAAATATGATCATATTAGCTGTAACTAACAGCATTTATGTTTCTTGTTCCTGCTCATTATTTCAAGCCCTGTAGCTCTTCCTGAAGTCATTTTTTGGTATCTCCAGGGCACATCTCACATGTGTTACAGATGTGACATTTTCCCTTTTGTTCCTCCCCTGTGGGATCTCCCCAGCCACATCTGTAACAGAGAATTCTATGCCTGGATGCTGTGTGAGCCATCTCAGTGTGGTCACCACTCCTGCTACTCACTGAAGTCCAGAACCCAGCTGGTCCTATCGAGGGCACTGTCGTCCAACATCCCTAAAGCCATGCTGGAGCCTACTGACCCTGGTACTGCCTGTTTCTTCTGTGGAACCTGGAAAGCCAGGTGCCCCTGTTGCTCCCCGTGTCTGGAGGGCTCCTCTGCCCAGGCACAGCCGAGCACTGGAGTCAGGCCATGTTACCCTGCGTTGCTAGTGCTCTTTCCTCAGTTTTCCTTCCATGAGCATTTTTCAGTGCAAGGATTCTCAATCTTGCCTCTCATCAGACACAGCTGGAACAGATGGACAAAATACCGACATTTGACACGTGCCCTGAGGTTCTAGGTTAATATGCACGGGTCCCAGGTGGGTCTAAGGTGCAGGTGAATTTGAAGAATCTCTGACTTAGGCGGCTACCGAAACAATCCTGCCTTCTTTCACAATGCGCAACAGGGATTTTAGTGAAAGGGATACATAAACCTCAGAGCTCATAAACCTTCAGTGGAGGGCATCCACTGAATAAAGTATCTCATTTATAAGGCACTATTTTGCTGCTTAGTTGTGGGGCAGGATAAGCCAATCAGAGAACAAATTTGTCCTCTATGGCCTAACGCTAGTGATTCTACACATTAGGTATTAGTATACCAGGAACACAGTAAACCCGACCTTCCGCAGACCCCTCAGTAGTGGAAGTAGTCATTGCACTTGCACTAGCTCCCTCTCTCTCTCTCTCACTCGCTTTCTCTCTCATTCTCTCCCACCCCCTCTTCCAATGCTATACAACATTGATATTGACAGAATCTCCAAAGCCCACAGATCTATTTGCAGGTGAACAATGTAAATATAATCCATGCAGATAAAAAGGGAAGGAATGGGGTCTCTGGGGTCAAGTACAGAAATTCATTTTCTCACAGAAAAACCAAAACCACTTAAAATATTTGATCTGGCTCTGTAGATATGCCCTGTTTATCCACCTCTTTAAATGCCCTGTTTGTTCACCTGTGGTAGATTCAAGTTTTATAAAATTTATTTTAACTTGAACGTAGTAGAATTGTGTCTTTATATTGTTTCTATTTAAGCACAATATAAAATCAGTGGTCAATAAGTGAAAAAAAATTGCCTGTAACACATTCTCCACTCCACTTCAGCTACTAAAATATTGAACAGAGGAGAGCAATCTATTGTGTCCGAATTCTCATCAATTGTCTTTCCAGCTGCCAGTAGGTCTCATTAACTAAGAAATATATATAGGATATAAGTAAGCAATTCATTTGAGTTCTGCTGAACACATCTGTTTTCATTCATTTCTGCACGTAGTTCCTCTGTTCAAGACTGGATATTTGCTAGTAAAAAGTGAACAATTAGGAAAATCACTTGGTTCTTTCATTAGTCATACGAAAGCATAGATAATAAAGTCAGAACTCCAGGTTGGAGAGAAAAGAAGGCTGGGAAAACTGTGTCTTTTATACAAGTGAGTTTATATTAGAGCTAGCACTCAACCAGATAGCAACGAAAACACACTTAGAATCACTCCCCCGAAAAACCCCAAGTGCTGTAATAGTCATCAGCTAACTTAGAAAGCCAGAATTTTCCATTTGCATTAGTGTTGCTTGAAGGGCCATAGCAATGGAAGAATACAAGAGTGCTTGATTCCTTCATTCCATGAGAAATAGTGTGCAAACATCTTTTTCCTTATGAGGTAATGCCAGCTTGGCATTTGATCCCTTGCTAACTATGCCAGTGGAATCAAAGAATGTACTGTGATATGTGATACTTTATGGATCATTTCATAAATCAGAATGTAGTTGAGCCAGAAGTAGAAGTCATCTTTCTAGAATTGGAATGTTAACTATGTTTGAAGCATAGAATGAAAGACCAGCAAGAACCTCTAAATAATCTGAATCATTCTTTATACATGTGGTTCAATCCAGCACAATTGACTATAAATCCAGTTTCTGGTAAACTTCTTATAGAGTAATGAAGGCCAAAGACCTTCTGCTCTCAAATTCTGCTCTCTCAAATTCTAGGTATGCTTTTTTTTTTCTTAATGTTTATTTATTTTTGAAGAGAGAGAAACAGAGCATGAGTCGGTGGGGGACAGGGGTGGAGGGTGCAAGAGAGAGGGAGACAGAGAATCCCAAGCAGGCTCCAGGTTCTGAGCTGTCAGCACAGAGCCCAACACGGGGCTTGAACTCACAAACTGTGAGATCATGACCTGAGCCAAAGTCGGATGCCCAACCTACTGAGCAACCCAGGCACCCCTTAAATTCTAGGTATTCTTACCCATAAAATGTATAAGTGAGTGAGTGATTGAATGTGTGTGTATGGTTGCATTCAAAAGGAAGACAGGTCCCAAAGCACAGTCTCAAGATAAAACTCATTTGGTTTATTCAGTTGAGAAGTCCTCAGAAAAGACCCAGACTTGTCTGCTCCATTGCCTTGGGTGAGAAATAGTTTGGCTAGGTACAATGTTCTATCAAATAGTCTATTTTTTATAAAAGTTTTATACTGTATTACCTAGCATTTCTCTGATTTTAAGCTAAAAACAGGGATTACTCTCATGAAATGGCAAAAAAAATATCTGCTAGTTAAAAGTGACAGATTGACAAATGAGATGCTGCTAAAGGTCAGAATCCATTGCTCCCTGTCTTTGGTTCCCTCCATCTGTGATCAAGTTCTTTTAATTGCAGAGAATTTGGATGGGAATATCAACTCTATCTAGAATGAACCAAAGTTAGCTATTTCAAATATTTAAAAAGGTGCCTTTCAGACATTATCCACTTGTGGTAAAATCTGAAGACTTCAGAATTTTAAAAATTGTCAGAAATTATACCCCTAAGTAGTTGCTACATTATTTTTTTAGATTTCACTAGCCTTTGGTGTTTTGGAGTCTTGAACAAGAAAAAGAAAGCAATGGCTTACAGTTTTGCTCCAGGAGGTAAGATAATTTTATCATACCCCCACTTTTCCTTTATTATTCCTTCCCAGTGAAACCTAGGTCTTTATTTTTATTTCTGAAAGCCTTGAAAATATACACGAACAGTTTCATGGTAACACTGATATCAAACTGTTCCTTTGTATCTTGGTGTGGGATAGCATGTTACCCTGGTGATTGGTAAAATTCGGTACTTAGGAAGACTTAGATATAAAAAGAAAACTTTAAGTAAACAAACATTATGGTATCTCATTGGGGATTCCAGTTGAAAAAAAATAACCTTTATTTTTTAGATAATAATACATGTGTGTGTTTATACATGCACCATGCAAGTGTGTTTACCACAAATATTTTGGAAAACTTGTCATATGACAAGAAATTAGCCATTGCTTGCAGTCTCACCATTCAGCTCACCAACTAGAAATAGCCACTATTAACCTCTTAGTAAATATCCATCCTCTTTTTATTTGTTTTAGTTTTTCTCTGTATGAAACAATGTTTTATCATGTATGTTAAACTTACTATAACAGCATTTGACTTACTAAGGATAAGTTAGATTATGCTATAGAAGCAACCCCCAAATCCCAGTGATTTATGATAACAAATCTTTATTTTTTTTTTATCAAGCTAGATGCACCATACAGGACAGCAGGCACTCCTCTCCGAAAGTGTCTCCAGGATAGAGGCTGAGGGCCGCTGCATCATTAGCTGGGCCATCTGGAACATGAGGCCACAGCAGTAGTCATCACAGGAGAAGAAAGAATTAACCTCATACAAAGCCTTTTCAGTACCTCAATCTGGAAGTGAACTTATTTCTGCTTACTGTAAATGGCATGGAATAGTCACATGGCCCCTGGGAGGGGGGTGAGAAATGTGGAAAACATATGGAGTATATGGTGAACAGTATGATTTTTTTTGCCACAGGCATTTTCTCATGTCAGTGAACATTCCTTAAATGCCTGATCTTTAGTGCTGGAGAAGGTACCATTTTTTGTGTATAATTGATTACATTTAAATTTACAATAATATCTACCATTTCTATCTGTTAGCAAAAACAAGACAAAACAAAAAACAACCAGGAACCGCTCCATGCCTCGTGTGAATGACAAATAAGTGGCCATCTATTCAAGTAAGGTCAAGTATTTCATGGTAGTACAAGGATTTGGGCAGGGAGAGAGTGTGTTTTCAACTGATGCATAATAAATTACCACAAATTTAATGGCTTGCAACCCTCATGTAGTATCTCTTGGGTTTCCTAGGGTCTGGAATCTGGGTATACTTAGCTGGGCTCTCCACTTCAGGATCTTACTACTCAAAATTAAGGTGTTAGCTGGGGCTATATTCTCATCCAGGGCTCTACTGGAAAGATCCACTCCCAGCCTTCCTCAGGTGATTGGAAGAATTCATCTCTTTGCACCTAGAGGAGTGAGGTCCCTGTGTTACTGCTGGCTATTCACCAAAAGCCACTCTCAATCCTTTCCACAGGCCCGGAGTACATGGCAGCTGACTTGTTCAAAGCCAGTAAGGAAAGTCTATTAATCTGCTAAGAGGAAATCTTATATAGTATAACCTAATCTAGGGAGTGACATCCCATCACCTTTGCCCTATTCTATTGGTTAGAAGCAAGTCACAGGACCCAACCACACTCCAGTGGAGGATATTATACAAAGGTGTGACTCACTGGGGGGGGTCATGTTAGGATGTGGCCACCACAAGAACATGACCACTCATATCACCAATAGAAAGATGTGTATCATAGTCCTACGGCAAATTAATGACATCCCAACCTGAATGAACACACAGATATGGTAATTATTTTCCCTTCTAGGGAACTCAACCCAAGTCATGTTTCCTCTAATCTATCCACCTGAGTGTCTTGGGATACAGCCTCTCTCTTGCTCTCAGTTGCAGACATCATCTCAGAAACTTAACTGTAAGTTAATTGTGTGACATGGTAGGGACCGTCTACCAGCCTCCATTGTGACAACACCAAATACCCAAACACACTGCGAGATATTATTTATCTGTATGTTAGATGTGCTTCATTTATGGTTCCAGACATTTCTGAAACCTTACCACACACCCCCTTGGGCCCCACAAAAACAAACAAACAAAAACAAAACAAAAATAAGGTCTGAGAAGTCCAGCCTATATAGAAGACTAAAGCTTCTCATTTTGAAAAGGCTGAAAATTCTTTCTTTATTTTGTGTGCACACTGTACGTACCATCAACCTTTCTATACAAAAGGGATGCTGCTCTCTGAAAAGAGACTCAAACTCTCTTCATCAGGAATGCTGCTGAGGAGACCATGCTATGTTAAGAAATCATGTGGTGACTTTAACGGTATGAAGGATCCTCAAAAAGTTAAAAATAGAACTACCCTGGGGTGCCTGGGTGGCTCAGTTGATTAAGTGTCCAACTCCTGATCTTGCATCAGGTCATGCTCTCGTGGTTCATGAGATCAAGCCCTGCATCAGCGGGCTCGGCGCTGACAGCATGGAGCTTACTTGGGATTCTCTCTCTCTCCCTCGCTCTCTGCCCCTCCCCCACTCATGTTCATTTTCTCTCTCTCTCTCTCAAAATAAATAAACAAACAATTTTTAAAAATAGAACTACCCTGCGACCCAGCAATTGCACTACTAGGCATTTATCCAAAGGATACAAAGTACAGATTTGAAGAGGTACATGTACCCCAATGTTCATAGCAGCACTATCAACAATAGCCAAGTGTCCATCAACTGATGAATGGATAAAGAAGATGTGGTATGCATACACCACACAATGGAATATTTCTCAGCCATTAAAGAATGAAATTTTGCCATTTGCAATGACACAGATGGAACTAGAGTGTATTGTGCTAAGCGAATAAGTCACTCAGAGAAAGACAGATACCACATGATTTCACTCATATGTGGAATTGAAGAAACACAGATGAACATAAGGGAAGGAAAGGAAAAGAAAGAGAAAAACAGAGAGGGAGGCAAACCATAAGAGACTCTTAAATACAGAGAACAAACTGAGGGTTGCTAGAGGGGGATGAGTTAGTGGGTGATGGGCATTAAGGAAGGCACTTGTTGATGTGTTGTATGTAAGTGATGAATCACTAAATTCTACTCCTGAAACCAATGCTACGCTATATGTTAACTAACTTGAATTTAAATAAAATCTTGAGAGGAAAAAAAATGAGGAAGAAAAAAAAGAAATCATGTGGCTACATCAAAACATTTTCTGTCTACCACCAGGGTTGCCTAATTATCTGAAATGCCAATAAACATTTCTGTGGCTATGACAGTTGTGAAGTCCTTCCCAAGATAATGAGATATACCTTCAATTTTACCATGTTTAAATGCAATTTTGGACAATCAGAAGAGTTGATTCTTATCTTTGAATGAGTTTAAAACAACTTAAAAATCACAGAAGTCTTGGAAAAAGAATTGTAAATGATATAAAAGAAGAAATTAATATTTGAATCTTATTTCCAAATTATTGGGCTCTGAAGGCTTAGATATAGTATTGCATAAGGCCATGGGGGGTAACATATAATTGTGCAGAATTGCTTCTAACCCACTCACAGGATTGTAAGGGTTTAATTTGCAGATTGATAAAGGGAAAATCTTTTTGTCTGTTGGTTTGCATCTAAAGCATAACTTTTTGTTTTGGGGTTTGTTTGTTTGTTTGTTTCATTTTGTTTTAGTGTTCTTACTTTTACTTTGAAAACTATTAGTCACAAAGGTGTAAAATAGTACAAGAATATCTGTACACCCTCCTTCAAGATTCTCCGAATATTAACATCTTATATAACTATAGTATAATTATCAAGATGAGGAAATTAATATTGATATAATAATATCAGCTGATCTAGAGACTTCCTTCAAAGTTTTCCAATAGCTCCACTAAATGACTTATTTCTGGTCTCGTATCCAACCTAGAACCAGCATTCTATTTATATGTCACCCCTCTCTCTTCTTTCGTCTAGAACAATTCCTTAGTCTTTGTTTTTCATGACCAATACACTTATGAAAGATACTGTCCCGTTATCTTATAGAATGTCCCTCAATGTGGATTTATCTATCATTTGATCGTTGTGAAATTCAGGTTATGCATTGTTGGCAAAATCCCACAGAAATGATGTTGTGTCTTTTTGGCACATTCTGTGGGGAAAACATAATGTCCATTTGTTGCACTACTGGTGATGTTAAATATGATCACTCAGTTAAGGCCGTGTACTCATTTGCTAGAGCTGCTATGACAAAGTACAGCACACTGAGTGGTTTCAAACTGATTGTCTCAGAGCTCTGAAAGCTAGCAGTCTGAGAGCAAGGTGTTGGCAGTGGTGGTTCCTACCGAGGGCAGTGAGAAATAACCTGTTCTGTGCCTCTTCCTAGCTTCTGATGGTTTGCTGGCAATTTTTGTCATTCTTTGGCATTTAGAGGCATCATCCCGATCCTGCCTACATCTTCACATGGCATCTCTGTATATCTGTGTCCACATTTCTCTGTTTTATAAAGACACCAGTCACGTTGAATTAGGTGCCCATACTACTCCAGTGTGACCTCATTCTAACTCCATTTGCAATGACCCTGTTTCCAGTTAAGGTCAAATTCTGAGGCAGTGGGGATAAAGATTTCAACATATGAATTTGGAGAGGGGAACACAATTCAACCCACAACAGGTGCTGTCTAATTTTCCACCATAAAATGACTGTTTTTCCCTTTGTAGTTAATATGTATCTTATGGGGAAATAAATTAAGAGTTCATAGTTTCAGTATTTTGTTTTCCACCACACTTTCAGCCACTAATTCCAGCATCCTTTGGGGATTCTTACCAGAAGCAATTACTGTGGTGTTTGCCAAATGACATTTTCTGCTTTTGTCATTCTTTATATTTAATCCTTGGAACTCTGTTTTAAGGAAGAGCTTCTCTTCTCTTCCACTGATTTTTTAAAATTACTTATATTACTACGAAGTCGTGAATTCATATTTTATTGAATAGGTTATAATTCATTATTATCATTATTTTATGATGGCCATTGGGGACTTCAGTTGGCTCCTATGTTTTTTAACATATGCCCATCATTTTTTGATTGCTTTCTTAACTTTTGGCACAATATGTTCCAGGCTAATCTTGTACTTTCCCTACTTCAGCCCTGAAATCAGCCATTTGTCCAAAGAGTCCTGGTTCTTTCTATTAGAGAGTGGTAGCTAGAACCAAGATCTGAGTGTCAAGTGTGCTCACAGGTACTGTGTGTCGGTGCTTAGTAGGCAGAGCTAGGATATATTTGTATGCATAAGCACACATAAACATATATATCACTAGATAGATAGATAGATAGATAGATAGATAGATAGATAGATAGATAGATCTGCTTTAACATTTACCTTTATAGCTAACTGTATTAAAAACCATCAGAATATCCTGATACCTCCATTTCCAATCCAACACCACAGTGTTCATTCTAGCCCTTCTCTGCTTCCTTATTTGCAACTCCTTTCTCTGACAGTGAGAAACCTGAAGTGAAAGAAATCTCAACTAAAACCTGGGAGAAATCTCTCTCTTAAGTCAGTCACTGGCTCTTAATGTGATCTATTGCAGTACTTTGCAAAGGTTTTTTTCAGATACAGTAAATCATAAAGTTTGACAGGATGCTGGTATAAATTGGTGGTGATTTGGGAAAATATAGGCTTTGGTGCAAATTCATTCTAATTTTTTGCATATAAAACAGTATTTTGGGGCTTTATTGAGGTATGATTGACAAAAATTGCCTATATTTCTGTTGTACAATGTGATGCTTTAAGGTGTACAATGTGATGATTTAATATACATACATATTATGAAATGATTATTTCATCAAGTTACTTAACACATCATCAGCTCACATAGTTACCACAGAGAAGAATGGTGATTGTTGGGGGGTGGGGGGAATGAAAAGATAATGGTCAGATGATACACATTTTCTTTTATAAGGCGAATGAGTTCTAGGGAATCTCATGTACACTATGTTGATTATAGTTAATACTGAATACTTGAAATTTGCAGAGAGTAGATCTTTATATTATACAATTATGAGAAGAAAGACTAAGTATTAGGGAAGATACTTAATATTAAATGTGTGTAAAACTTCCAAATAAATATTTCTAAAACTTTGATAACTTTGAACCTGGTTCTGCAAATACATGTTTGAGGTTTAAAGTGGCTGTACACAGTCTTTCTCTATTCTCTTCACCTCTAGACATGCTCTATAAATAAGAAACATTATTTTCTAAGACAGTGACCAGAAAATAACACCATTTTTTACTACAATTCAATATTAACACTTACAATTGGACATAAAGAATTGTTCTTTTCAGTTATAGACAACTGTAATGTTGAAAATTATTGTGATCATGTGAATGGACTTAAAACCCAATTAAACTTTTTCAAAGCAAGTCTTTCAATATAACAATGAGGCTCTAATTTGAAAAATGTGCAATCGTTTTCAAAGTAGCCTCTTTACATCTTGTTTGGACATCTCTGAATGAGACAATAGAGGGCCAGAGAGGCAACTGGGAGGGCCCAAGAAAAGTATCTAATACAACATTCTTAATGACTAAGAGTAATTTTTCCTTCCCAGGGATCTTATAGTGATTACAGATGGATTTATCCTTTGCCTTCTACTGGAGGCTGTCAGCAAGGCCAATGTGGATTATGGAAACTTCCTCATTATTTCTTGCTTCCACATTCCACACTATCCCTTGTTGTTTTTCCTAAGCCCTGCCCACATCTTCCCCCCTCCCCCGCCTTGTCTCCTTTTTAAACCCCTTCAATTATTCCATTTCAGTGTGTCATCTGCCTTAATGTATTGAGGGTTCAAGAAGAAAACTGGCCCCTAATGATGAATCCCTAGGAGGGTTTCTACGTCTGTGATGTCACAGACAGTGAATTTAATCACTATAAGCTGCAGCCCACATGGCTGAAGTAGACAGCCCCAGTAGCTGAGCTACCACAAGACTGTGATTATATTCCCCAGGGGAACCCTTGAGACACATGCAGGAATCTGAACCCAAAAAAGTTCACCTTCATGGTGAAAATGACCATCTATCAGATGACATAGAATGAGTCATTCATACCAGCAAAAGACACAAAGAAAATGCCACTCATACAAATGTGAGTAAGGAGATATCATCTGCTAAGGTTTCCCCAGTAAAACAACACACAGGCAAATAGGTTACAGTTTGTTTGTAAATCAAGATCCAAAGAAGGCACACATTTCATAGCGGCTGACTTTTTTCATACAGCGCTTTTAATCTATAACTTATCCTCTTTTTTATTTGCAATTAACTTGTTAAAAAAAAAACCTGAGTTGTTTTTCCTACTTTTCCAGAGTATAGATTTTAGTGATTTCACCCACATTGCTTAACACAATCCTATATCCTGTGTTTCTCATAAATTAGTAGTTAGATCCAGATAAGTGATCAAATTCGGGGTTGAATTTTGGCAAGAATACTTCAGTTGCTGTATTGGGTACATCCATCAGGGGGCAGAAAATACCTGGTTGTCTCTTGCTTTGTATATTAGCAGCTATTGAAAATTCTTGATAACGTTCATCATTTTATTAAGGTTTCCAGAATGGTAATGCTCTGAATCTATTGTTCCTTTTCTACTTGTTAACTGAAGACCTCTATATGGAAAACCTTTCTCCCTGTATCAATCCATAAAGAAAAAGCAAGACAAATATTCAATTTTTTTCTCTTTATTTACTATTTTTTTTTTTTTCAGAATAATGACTTACTCCCTACTATCGTCCAAATGCAACCAATAATTTTTAATATAATAATGAACTGATGGTGGGGTGCCTGGGTGGCTTAGTTGGTTAAATGTCAGACTTAGCTCAGGTCATGATCTCACAGTTTGTGAGTTTGAGCCCCACATTGGGCTCTGTGCTGACAGCTCAGAGCCTGAAGCCTGCTTTGGATTCTGTGTCTGCCTCTTTCTGCCACCCCTGCCTCCTCACCACTCTCTCTCTCTTTCTCTCTCTTAAAAATAAACAAACATTTTTAAAAAATAATAAATTGATGGTATTAGTCTTAGTGACATTGAAGGTGTCCCATCTTCTGCCAATGGAAGTCTCTTAATGATGTCTTCTGAGTCCTTTGATGGTTTTCTCACTTTCTGGTTTGACAAGACATTCAAGGCTCATCTTTTATATTTTCATATTTTTTCTCCAAACCTGGGTCCAACCATTTTTCCAAAGGACTCTTAATTTCTTTAATGAATGATGGTATTTAGATACCACAACTCATGCAGTGGGGGGTGATCATTCTTACTGTGTTGGCCATTGTTTTTAGGCCTTTTCATTAGATAGAAATAAATAGCGTTCTTTAAAAACTTTTGTTCGGTTTAAAGATAAAATGCATCCTAAGTTCATACTGATAGACAGTTCCAACTCAAATTCAAGATTACAAGTTTTACTTAAATTCTGATATTACAACTGTGTAGCCTCTTACCCACACTGAAAATACTTATTCTCATAATTATTCATGTGGGTTATCCTATAATTCACATGAAATGGCCTCAAAGTAACAAAAACAAAACTATCCTAAACATTGTAATTAAAGAAACCAGTGTATGGCATTTTTATAGTTCTTTTTGTCCCTGGGATATACCTTACTGAGATGAACAATGAAATTACATTTAAAGTAAATTGGATAATTACTCCGTATGGTTTTGCCATTCACTCCACATTTAAATTATAATTTTATAATGTAATAATTAAACAGTAAAGATATAGCTTTAGAATTTAAAACTTAATTACAATTATACAATTAAAATTTTAAATATAATTTTATAATTACAAAATATTATAAAAATAAAATTACATATTTGTGAACTCATAAAAGAAAAAGTATAATTTTATTTTACAAATATTTTCTTTTAATCTATCTTGCATAAAAAATTCTTTCCAAACTCCCAGAGTTTTTAAAAAAACATTGCTCATGAGTTCAGTTAGTTTAACTACCACAACGAACACAAAAATATTCAGTTAAGAAACACAAAAGAAGAATTTTAACAAACTTGAGCCAATTATTCATGTTAACATTCTTGTAAGATTGTCTTGCTTCAATTTAAGATATTTAAGTGGTATCTAATTTATATGCTGAAGCAAAGTATAAGAACATAAGCTAATAATGGAGGTAACATAATGTCTCACATTTGAATAAGAACTACTCTGAATGACACGAAACATCTACATATATTCCCCAGAGAACAGCACTTGTTCAACAAAGTCTACATTAGAAGTCTGGAGTTTGGTTCAACAATTTAAATTTTCTGCCTTCACCAGAAGAAAAGAGTCAAATGAGTGACAGTTATAGCTATGTTAGTGATAAAGTATTTTCAAGCCCTCCATGGAAACTGGTAGAAATTCATCACTTTTTTAAGTTTATTTATTTTGAGAGAGTGTGAGCTGGGGAGGGATAGAGAGAGGAGGTAGGAGAGAGAGAGGGGGAGAGAGAGAATCCCAAGCAAGCTCTGCACTGTCAGCACAGAGCCCAATGCAGGGGTCAAACCCATGAACCATGAGATCATGACCTAAGCCAAAATCAAGAGTTAGACTCTTAACCAACTGAGCCACCCAGGCGCCCAAGAAATTCATCATTATACAGGGCAAACCAAGCATTTTCATCTGTTTATTTGGTTAGTGGGTTTTTTTGTTCAGTACACTGAATAACATAGCTTCATAATCTCTAGAGTAGCCAAAGTAGTTATTCAGAGTAATTGTGCTTTAAGAACAAACTGGGAGTGAGGTAATTTATTTCTGAAGAAAATATATTTAAGAAGAATTCTACCAAAACAGGATTATACATCTCCTACACACCCAATTTCCAAAAATCTATGCAAACTGTTTTACTCTTTTCCACATCTGTAAAATAGGGAGAAGAATTTTCTTGGCAACCTTAACACAATTTCCCTGAGATGCAAAGTTGAGATCATGATTCTAAGTTAGTTTAATGATACATATTTGTATCTCAGGATTATAGACACATAGTCTTTTTAATTCCATCACATGATAGTTGAAGCCAGGCTACTTTATTCTTTGCAATTATTATGTCTATCTTACCAGTGGATGGCACTGTACAGAAAATAAAGGAATAACTCATATAACCATATAACTTTCAATTAATTCAGAATTTTAGTACACAAAATTCAGTCACATTTATAGTATCATTTATTTGTTTCTAACCTCCATGAGACAAGCAAACCTTTTCCACAGTTGAGGAAACAGAGGGTCAATGGGATGAATTGATTTTCCATGAATCTAGAACTCAGGTCTTTTGAACCCTAGACCATTGGATGAAGAACATCGACACACTTAGCAATGGACCTGACTTCCAGCTCAATGTGTTTGCCCTCATGTTCTGCTGAGGTGCCACTAACCCATGAACTTTCTTTGAAACAAATTCACAAAGTTGGGAAGCACTGATCTCCGAGTCACAAGAGGATGTCTGAGAGGGGAATGGGAAGAACATGCCTCCTTGGAAAATAACACCATGAAGGTCAACTCTTGTTAGACTAGAGAGCCCTTTTCTACATATCCCAGGAGACAGAAAGAAAGATGGAATCCTTTAGTGAATAAAGACTAGAAAACCAGAAGAAACATTGGTATCCAGAACCTCACCACTGATCTGAAGATGAAAGGTTCCAAAAAAAAAAAAAAGAAATTACAGAAATCTAGGATTTTAATGATGATTTTCCACCTGGCATAGGGAGATTGATCTTCCTGAAAAATGAAACTATGTCCTGTGGACCATTCCCCATACCTGAAATTGTCATCATTTATTAGAAAGGACTCCTTATTAATACATTTGTATTGATCTAAAGGCTTCCACCTTGCTATGTTCATACTCTCGGTGTACTATCTTATAATATACTCTCTTATTTCTGACAATATGTCAGATTATTTTGGGTTTTCTATGTAGATGATTTTATCTTCAAAATAACATTTTTTTTTCTTTTCAATCCTTATATTTAAGTTCCTTTTTATGTTTTACTACACTGTCTCAAACATTCAGTTAAATGATAAATAGAAGCTGTAAGTGTAGGCATTCTTGTTTTTTTTTTATTCTATAGGAAATGGTTTCTATGTTTTTCCTTTAGGAATGATGTTTCTTCATTCACTGGTGGTAGATAAAATTTCTCAGGTTCAGGATATTTTTTGCTCTTCCTAGTTTTTATTATTATTATTTTATTATAAGTGGGTTTGAATTTTATTATATTTCTTTATGCTTTAAAGTGATAATTATATATTTTCCTCCTTTCATGAGTGGATGTGTTGAATAATATTCATAGATTCACTAATATTAAAGTGCCCTTCCATTCCTGAGATAAATACTAATTCATTGTAGTATATTATCTTCCTCATATCTCACTGGTTTAAGATTGGTTTCTTTTCTTTTTAAATTTCTTTTATTTGGACTGGAAAGCAAAATGCAAAAGAATGAACCTGGACCACTTTCTTACACTCTACATAAAAATAAACTCAGAATGGATGAAAGACCTAAATGTAAGACAGGAAATTATCAAAATCCTAGAGGAGAAAACAGGCAAAAACCTCTTTGATCTTGGCCACAGCAACTTCTTACTCAACATGTCTCCAGAGGCAAGGCAAACAAAAGCACAAATGAACTACTTGGACCTCATCAAGATAAAAAACCTTCTGCGAAGTGAAGAAAACAATCAACAAAATAAAATGCAATTGATGGAATGGGAGAAGATATTTGCAAATGACATATCAGATAAAGGGTTAGTATCCAAAATCCATAAAGAACTTACCAAACTCAACACCCAAAAAACAAATAATCAGTGAAGAATGGGCAAAAGACATGAATAGATACTTCTCCAAAGAGGACATCCAGATGGTCAAGCAATACATGAAAACATGCTCAACATCACTCATCATCAGGGAAATACAAATAAAAACCACAATAAGATACCACCTCACACCTGTCATAACGACTAAAATTAACAATTCAGGAAAATGACAGATGTTGGCAAGGATGCTGAGAAAGGGGAATGCTTTTGCACTTCTGGTGGGAATGCAAACTGGTGCAGCCACTCTGGAAAATAGTATGGAGGTTCCTCAAAAAATTAAAAATAGAACTAGCCTACAACCCAGCAATTGCACTACTTAGGTATTTATGCAAAGGATATAAAAATACAGATTCAAAGGGGCACATGCACCCCACTGTTTATAGCAGCACTATCACCAATAGCCGAAACATGGAAAGAGCCCAAATGTCCATCAACTGATGAACGGATAAAGAAGAAGTGGTATATATACATGTACATATGTATATGTATGAATATTATATATATATAATGGAATGTTGCTCAGCCATCAAAAAGAATGAAATCTTGCCATTTGCAACAATGTGGATGGAACTATAGTGTATTATGCTAAGTGAAATAAGTCAGAGAAAGATAAACATCATATGATTTCACTCATATGTAGAATTTAAGAAACAAAACAGATGAACATAGGGGAAGGAAAGCAAAAATAAGATGAAAACAGAGAGGGAAGCAAACCATAAGAGACTCTTAAATACAGAGAACAAACTGAGGGTTGCTGGAGGAGATAAACTAAATGGGCGATGGGCATTAAGGAGGGCACTTGTTGGGATGAGCACTGGGTGTCTACTCCTGAAACCATTATTACACTATATGTTAACAAACTGGATTTAGATAAATTTTGAAAAAATAATTAAAATAAAATAAAATAAATTTCTTTTAATTTGGTACTCTTCTACTTTGGAACCAAAGTATTTGCTATACAAATAACACAGGATTAATTAGTGAATTCTTTGTCAATTCTCTAAAAGGTTTTATTTAAGATTAGACAGATTTATTTCTTGGAAGTGGGTTAGAATATGCCTTTAAAAACCCAGTGAATCTGGAAGTTCATTGCAAGAAAATGTTTCACTCTTGGAGTCTTGAAAAAGTTCTAAGATATTGTCTCCCTCTTTACCTGTGAGTCAGCTGAGTCAGCTGACTGCAAATATTTGTGTATTTATTTATGTATTTTATCTAAGTTTAAATTTATTGGCACAAAAATATTCATAGTGTGCTGTTATTTATTTATTTTATTATAAATAAGTAAAATAACAAATAGGTAGATAAGCAAATAAGTTTCTGGATAGCTAATATATACGACATCTTAAAATTCCAACATTGTAGGTCTTGGATCCTGTTGTTTCCACTGACTCCTACACTTGATGGGTTACCTTCATTCCTTAGTGATCATTTAGTTTTATTTAATTACTCCATATGGGTTAGAAAATTTTCCTCCAAAGATGGTTTGATTCTGCTGGTAATATTGGGACCACTTTTACACACACTTTACCTTCTACATTCTAGCTTACTATTTCTACTTTTAATACCAAACTCAACTTTGCCAATACTTAGCTCAAGATTCATACTCTAAACAATGATTTTACATACATGGTCATCCCCAAGGCAAGCCCGTGCCACCCAGAAAAATACTGCCTTGTCCCCCAATCCCAGCTCTATTTTGTTTTGTCTCCACGGCATTCTGTTGGATATCCATCAATGAATGCAGAAGTTTTGCCTGTGTGGAATTCATTTACTCTATAGCAGGAAGTCCTCCATGATACTAGAAGTACAATTTTACATCCAATTTCTTGGTTTTCAACTAGTGTATATCATTTTATTTCAGATCTAAATCTTTCAGAGACAGAGAGCTGCATTTTGTTATTAGGTTGCTGGTACAATTCAGTTCCTTGCAGTTGTGGGACTGAGACCCTGTTTCCCAGAGGCGGTCACTCTCCGCAGGCAGTTCATGACAGGTTTCTTCATGACCTGTAGGAGATCATCTGTCCCTCTATGAGGAGCCCAGTCTTCTAAGGCTTTCATCTGACTAACTCAGGCTGCCCAGAACAAGCTCCCTTCTGATGAGCTCAAAATCAACTGACTTGAAACCTTAATTACACCTTCCATATCTCTTTATCTATGCTGTAAAATGTAACCTAATCATGGAAGTTAAATTCCAACCCATTCATGGGTCATGCCTACCCTCAAGGAGAGGGATTAGATAGGGCACTTACACCAGTGAGTAGGAATCTTGGGGGCCATCTTAAAATTCTGCCTACCACAGGTATTCTGGCCTCCCCTCATTCACAACTTCCACAACAGCTCTATATACAAATGAGAACTAAGAGGATAAATGAATATTCAGACCATAAAATGAATATTAAAGAAACTCTACTGACATTGAGTTATAGTGAAATGGTTACTACTAGATCAATATAATTGTAGCTTTCATGATTGGTTCGTCTTCTCTGTTCCTCCTCACCTAAGCTATTTACTCTTCTCAGAAGAACAGCATGGTACATGCTTTGCACCACACTGGGAGCCTCTTACTCTAAATTTTGATCCAGTAAATACCATACAAATCTGTGACATTAGGACAATGCCTTTCTCTTTAAAATAAGGTCAATAGTTAACTTATCTCTTTGGCAAAGTATATCTATGTATATGTATATATACACACACATATACATACCATACATAGTCATCACAAGTTAAGTATGAAGCAGTAAAAAGAAAATTACTTTAATTGATATTTATTCTGTTTGTGTAACTCCACAATCATCTGATTTGCATCAGAGACGGTCTTAAGTAAAATTCAAAAGGAGAACATTTTGTTGGATTGTTACAGCCACTAAAAGGCAACTGAGGGGCGCCTGGGTGGCTCAGTCGGTTAAGCGTCCGACTTCAGCTCAGGTCACGATCTGACGGTCCGTGAGTTCGAGCCCCGCGTCGGGCTCTGGGCTGATGATGGCCCAGAGCCTGGAGCCTGCTTCCGATTCTGTGTCTCCCTCTCTCTCTGACCCTCCCCCCGTTCATGCTCTGTCCCTCTCTGTCTCAAAAATAAATAAACGTTAAAAAAAAATTAAAAAAAAAAAGGCAACTGAATAATGTCCCATCAGCAGGCAGGAACAGGGTGAGTCACTCAGTTTTTAGAAGTTCTTCATCTAATTCATGACACTACATGCACCTTCAACTTCATTACTAGCTAATTCTCGATAGCTAGTAAGCACCAACATTAGATCTTAATTGGCAATCAGGACTTCTGGTATGGCAGGCCCTGTTGAATTAAATCTGAAAGTACTAACCTAATTCCCCAGGACTGACTTTTAGAAAGTATCACTGTCTTGGGGCACCTGAGCAGCTCAGTTGGTTAAGCATCCAACTCTTGACTTTGACTCAGGTCATGATCTCAGTTCGTGAGTTTGAGCCCCACATCTGGCTCTGCGCTGACATTATGGAACCTACTTGGGATTCTCTCACTCTTCTTCTCTCTCTCTGTCCCTACCCAGCTCTCTCTCAAGATAAATAAATGAACTTTAAAAAAACCAAAGTATACTGTCTTGATGCTTTCTAGTATACACGGGCTACAATGGCCCCTTTCATTGTTGCCCCACTGCTTTGAAGAGAGGATTGCTTCTGCAAGAGTTCTACAGGATAAAAGCTGGCTTGAGAACTGAAGCTTTCACAATTTATGACAGAAGCTTAACTATTCTACCATTAATCACCAGTGATTTCTGATTTTGAATGTAAAGCAGGACTGACATGCCCATTTATTCTTTGGCTCCATGCAAAATTGGTACAAATTAACCTGTACATCCCATAATACCCACCACAAAGTCCTTTTGCCAGAGAAACTGTGATGAGCAGAAATATGCTCTATTTTTTTCCACTAGGAAAAGAACTTGGCATAGCTCTCATTCTCCACATCTTTGTTACTCACAGTGTGGTCCAGGGACTCCACATTATTGACCCCAATTTGGGTCATGATCCAGATGGTACTAAATCAGAATCTGCCTTGCAACTAGATCCAGGCAATTCTCATGGGCACTAATGACTGAGAAGCAGTGCTCAACAGAGCTCAGGAGGCTATCAACCAGCTCTGATTATAGTAATGATGATTACAAAAATTGTACTTATTACTATTATATTTGTTAATAATATGGTGCTTGTATTATGTGGTGATAGATCTTATAGGAAGGGCACCCTATCACCCAGGGCAGGTAAAGGAGTGGGTTTTCTGTAAATCCTACTATAATTATCTCTGTCCACATAATATCTCAACTTGATGTAGGCCCTGCAGCATTGAGGAATGGGTTCCTGTGCTCTCAAGACTTCATTGTATTTGCAGAGGTTGCTCAGGGAGGAAAAGTAGTCTTGAGACAACTCAACAGGCCTGGGTCTGGAGAGTCTGGAAAGGCTGGGGTGACCCACAAAGCCTCCCTCTCTTGGAAGGATGGATGTCATAGTGCTGGATGCCTGGATACACACATGTCAACTAATATCTTCCCTTCTGGAACCTATTGTCCTTCCCTGTCTCATTTTTCATTTCCTGCCAAGAAAGGACCATTTTAAACTCACTATAATAGTCAAGTACAACTTTTTCAGCTACTTTCTCTTGAAGTAAAGAAAATGAACTGCGGCATTTGCTTCCCTGAAAGCCTACTTTTTACCACTTCGTTAGACCTCTTTCCACTTCAAAACCAGATCCCTCCTCCGACTTCCTTCCATCTCCTCTCAAACCGACTCCAAACGTCCACATTCCATTAATGAATACTTGTCTTTTAAGTATCAGTGCTTTAAGCAAACGGTTCTCAAACTTCAGCATCTGAATTACCTGAAGGGGTTGTTAAAACACAGATTGCTGGATCCCATCCGGATTTTCTGATTCAACAAGTCTGAAGAGGAGCCCAAATTTTTGTACATTAAAAATTCTTCGGGTGATGCTGATGTTTCTGTTCAGGGTGCTGTACTTTGAGAACCTCCACTTTCAAAATAGAATTCCAGGAATTGGGAGTGGGTTGAGAGGCTGCGGGGTAGCTGGATGCCAGCCTAATGTCTCTCTTATGGATCAGGTTAATGTGGGTCTGCTGGTGTACACCCAGGTCTGTGAAGACCTGGCCAGTCCAGGATTCACACAGAGCAGTGATGTTCCCTCTCTCGGCTGGCCTCCTGGGCCACTGTCCTGCCACTTTGTGAACAGGCAGTAAATCGCTGTGCAAACACATCTTACAAGTGAGGCTGCAACAATGATGCTCCTCCTATCTTGTTTTGCAAGTGACATAACTGGTGTGAAAAATGAGTTTAACGAAAGCCTCATTTAAAGTGGAGTCCAGGGGCGCCTGGGTGGCTCAGTCGGTTAAGCGTCAGACTTCAGCTCAGGTCACGATCTCGCGGTCCATGAGTTCCAGCCCCGCATCGGGCTCTGGGCTGATGGCTCAGAGCCTGGAGCCTGCTTCCGATTCTGTGTCTCCCTCTTTCTGCCCCTCTGTCTCTCTCTGTCTCATGCTCTGTCTCTCTCTGTCTCAAAAATAAATAAACTTTAGAAAAAAAAAAGATAATTTAAAATAAATAAATAAATAAATAAATAAATAAATAAATAAAGTGGAGTCCAGAGGCCCTGAAGGGGGAGTTCATGTGCACATATCACTCATTGTAGACTGCACAACCAGCAGAGAAAAGGAAGATCATTCTTATCTTAACACGGGAGGATACTTTTCATATAAAAATTTCTCTTCTGGGTCACATGCACCCCAATGTTTATAGCAGTGCTATAAACAATAGACAAATTATGGAACGAGCCCAAATGTCCATCAATTAATGCATGGATTAAGATGTGTATGTATACACACACGCACACACACACACAATGGAATACTACTCAGTGGTGAAAAAGAATGAAATCTTGCCATTTGCAACAATGTGGATGGAAATGGAGGGTATTATACTAAGTGAAATAAGTCAGTCAAAGAAAGACAGATAACATATGATTTCATTCATGTGTGGAATTTAATAAACACAACAGATGAACATAGGGGGAGGGAAGGAAAAATGAGATTAAAAACAGAGAGGGAGGCAAACCATAAGAGACTTAAATACAGAGAACAAACTGAGGGTATATGGGGGTGGGAGGGTGTATTAAATGGGTGACAGGCAATAAGGGGGGCACTCTTCTGGATGAGCACTGGGTGTCATATGTAAGAGATGAATCACTGGGTTCTACTCCTGAAGCCAAGACTACACTGTATGTTAACTAATTTGAGAATAAAAAATAAAAAATATATGAGGAAGAAAATTTCTCTTCTGCTTTTTTTTTAAAAAGGAAGATCTCTCCCTGTCCCAGCAACAGCACACTAAGTACGGCTTACAGCCAATGAGAAACCACCACAAGCTTGAACTCTTGTTCTTCTCCAATGAACTTCTGTTCAAAACAACCCTCCCCACTTTCCTCCTAAAACATAACTAAAGCTGACCTTCCCTTTGACTCTTCATACTTGCCTAGGGTTCTGCCATTGCTTGCATGTCCTGAATTACAAGTGTCTGCTCTTCCTGAATAAACCCATTTTCTGCTACAAAAATAACTGGTTATTTGTTTTTTTAGTTTGATACTAGCAATGTGACTTCCTGCATTGGCTGTTTAATGGGGAAGGCTGGCATATCAATTTTGGAAAATAGAATTGAAATGGCATGATTCATATATGAATTATTTGGTCTCTGAGACCCATACATTAGTTAACTATGAAATAAAATTGGGAGTTTCTCTCTCTCAAGAGTGATAAGACAAGCATTTCTCCTTTCAGCAAAAGAATGAAGAGGACTGATCTATTGTGCCATCTACATATGTATATTGAACTGCCATATATCCATTAAATATCTGTCAAATTTTCTTTAATAACAAGAAATTATTGTGCTCTAATGTCGAGTGAAAAAATACAAAGTTGCATGTGCCATATGAATATGACAATGTATAACTTCGTAAAAACATTCATTCACTTAATTATTATTTACTGAATGCCTGGTATGTACCAGGAAATGTCAAAGTTCAGAAACAATGAAGATAAGAAGTCAAGGGTGATGTCTGGTCAGTACTAGGATGTGACGTTTGCCAGGGACCCAGGAATGCCAGAATCCAGCCCTGCAAACCATCCCTCTTTTCCCGGGAACTCTAAGTACAAATCACTAATGAAAGTACAAGTTCCACAGAGATGAACTCTCAGTTAAAATTACATTGGGATACCTGAGCTTATACTTAAATAATTAAACCGACTTATGCTTTATCAGCCATGATTCTGGCAGGAAACCAGTATACACGCAAAGGGTTGAACAAAAGAAAATCTCCTGAAGAGACTATTTAGAGAAGTTTGGACAAGGTTAAGGAAACAAGGGAAGATGAGGTACCCAGGGACTAGTAACAACAGGAATATTTTATCATTCTAGGCCTGATGGGTCAAGGGGGAAAACTAGAACACAGTGAGAATTAGAACCTTAGAAACAAGGCTAACAGGAATCATCATCTGCGGAAATGTAGCCAGTGCCCAAACCTTGGCCAACCTGGGGGAAAAGAGAAGACTATCTCAAACTCACCTGGCTCCCATACTCCAATCTCCTGTCAGTGCCTCTCCCTGGCTGAATCCATCCACAGGCCCAAGTGACATCATTTGTAGAGGTCAACCTCTTGAAGCAGGGCCAAATGGATTATAATTTACACCCTTAAATCCCCCTTTCCTCTCAAACTATAAGTTATGGGAGTGGAAAATTCTAGTATTCCCATGGAGGAGTTCTCATGAGAACAGAGAAAGACAGCCTAGGCTCCAAAACATTTGGGGCTGATTTGCTTTGACATTTCTGCGGGATGAAGTGGAAGATGTAGAAAGTGAACATCCTTCCCTGAGGAATCAGGTGCCGCCTAGAAACGTAACAAGCATGAAGGTCAAGGAAACACAGTGAACAGTGCAGATGCATAACACAGTGACCCAGCTTGCCATGAACCAAGACTACTCAGGGGGCTGACTCAGACTAGAAACTCCTGCTCCCTTAAGGGCTTATGGCTGGGGAGTGGGTGGGCACAGGCCTTCTGGCATAATTAAGGTGGAGATGCTCTTCTTCCTCAAGGGGAATACAGTGACTAGAGTGTACTTATGTAAAGCATTACCAGTCTTCTAAAATTCAGAAAAACGTTGTGTTTGTATTTTCTCATAAAGATAACATGGCCAACAACAACAAAAGCTGCTTTTACTTAGGACTGTGAGACTACAACTCTGGAAAAAGAATTGTTAAATATTAAAAGTTTTTATAGCTAAATGGCATATATTTATTTACATCTTGCAATGCAATATTTAAACAGATGATATTAATAGGTCACTTATAAGATTAATAAATAACATTTACAAAATTTCATCTGGAGAAATGGAGTTTCATGAAGAGTCAATCTCAGTAAAAGAATAGTCTCAGTCACTGTTTTGAGACACACATACATACATTCCAGAAAAGGAAAAGGATGACTATTTTTTTAAAGATGCATTGTTCAAAAGGTATGATATTTTTTTTATGTTTTGTCTCTCAAGGCTGTTGTCCTAATTTTCTGTTCGGAAATAAAACAAGAATTTGTGTACTGTATGGTTTTTAATTTTTTTGAAAATTAAGCAAAAGTCCGCAATGATGGTTAAGTAGACCGAATTTTAAAAAAAGACAATTTTGGGGTGCCTGGGTGGCTCAGTCATTGAGTGTTCGACTTCAGCTCAGGTCATGATCTCATGGTTTGTGGATTCAAGCCCCGGGGCGGTCTCTGTGCTGACAGCTGGGAGCCTGGAGCCTGCTTCGGATTCTGTGTCTCCTTCTCTTTCTGCCCCTCCCCCGACTCATGCTCTGTTTCTGTCTCAAAACTAAATAAACATTTAAATAAATAAATAAATAAATAAATAAATAAATAAATAAATAAATAAATGAAATAAAAATAAACAATTTCAAAAATAGCAGAACTAAGCTTGTCTACGTCCAGAATAACTAGAGAAAAAAGGTCTTTTTCATAATGGGTCACTGATACACTGAAAACTATTAGTCATGTATCTCAACTGGTACAAAGCAGTAATCAAGGATAAGGCACAAGATGAGAAAATGAGCTGATCTTTGTTATGCCAACTCAAGCATTATGCTACCATTCACTCTCCAAATAACACATTGTATGCAAAAATAATGTGCAGTGAGTACATTAAAATTCTATTGAAAAGGAGGAGTATTCTGTCTTGCTCTAGGTCCTCAATCTTAGAAGGATCTGTCATGGGCAGAATAGTCCAGCAATGATCCACAAGATAGCCCCTGAGAGGCCACCCCATGGTGTGAAAGAAACGTATACAAGGATGATGTCTCTCTGATACTCAGGGTGGAAGTAGCAATCTATTTCCTTTTACTACACGTGGAAACATGGAAAGAGAGAGAAGATAAGGAACAGCAGGGAAACTGACCAAAGCAGTGAGGGGCCTTCCTTTTAACATGTACCCCATGTATCCTATTTGAAGTTAAAGCCTTAATTATTTAAAATAGAGAATTTCTGGAGTGCCTGGGTAGCTCAGTTGGTTAAGCATCCAACTCTTGGTTTTGGCTCAGGTCATGACCTCATGGCTTCATGAGTTTGAGCCCCACGTCCAGCTCTGTGCTGGCAGTGCAGAACCTGCTTGGGATTCTCCCTCTCTCCCTCTCTCTATGCCCCTGCCCTTCTCATGCTGTGTCTCTCTCAAAATAGATAAATAAACTTTTAAAAAATAATAATAAAATAGAGTATTTTTAAGGGATGCCTGGGTGGCTCAGTTGGTTGAGCACCGGACTCCTGATTTCGACTCAGGTCATGATCCCAGGGTCATGGGATTGAGCCCCACTCTCAGTGTGAAGCCTGCATAAGATTCTCACTCTCCCTCTGCCCTGCTTTCCCGCTTGCTCTCACTTTCTCTCTAAAATAAAAGAATAGAGTAATTCTAGTTGGGAAGTGAGGCAGTGAAGAGGAGGAGGAGGAGGGATGCCTTCTGGTGAATCCCCATCAGATTCCTGGAATCCTCCCGATCTCCAGCTCTAATTAAACTCTAAGTAATTTGTTGCCAGCACAATCCAACTGGCTTCTATTTGTTTCAGTGCTCTTACTATGGTTTCTTTAAACTCTTGAGGTCAAAGGTTAAGTTTATAACAACTCCTCCCCCTATCAGAAGACTTAATGGTTTCAGACACATAGAGAATATTCAATGACCATGTCTGGATTGAGAGGGATTGGTTCTGTATTGTGAAGTACATAAGCAAATCAAGTTCTTGTCAAGGAGCATTTTCTAGAAATGCTTTCATATTATTTTAATAGCAATTCATTCTATAAACAAGAAAGTCACAAAGGCATCATAAATGAAGAGTGACTGGTATTAAACAATACACATGTATACATATGTATACACATATGCAACACAGAATGGTGATGTGTTTTTTATTTTCAATCTCACTTATCTTTGAAGTTTAAAGTTTTCCTTTACAGTAGAAATTTAAAATTTTTTCTTTACTTGGGCATTATGTTTCTCTTCATTTTAATAGCCAAAGTGTAGTTTAATACCTTCATTTTCCCTTGGCCTAAATTCAACCAATGCTTGCCTTTGTAAGCAAGACTTTGTTCTTTTGTCTCTGAAAAATAATGCCATTACTCTGTAAGAGCTCAGTTGGGCTGGAGGAGAGTGAGCTGAGTGGCAAGGTTTTGGAGTAGCCAGTTAAAGCAACAAGGCAAAAATGAAAAAAGACCTTTAGTTACTTATACAGATCTTCTTTGACTTACGATGGGGTTATGTCCCAATAAACCCACTATAAGTTGAAAATATGGGAGTTGAAAAGGCACTTAATACACCTAATATACCAAACATCATAGCTTAGCCTAGTGTTCTTTAAATGTGATTAGAACACTTTCATCAGCCCACAGTTGGGTATAATCATCTAACACAAAGCCTATTTTATAATATGTGTTGACTTCATGTAATAATTTACATGAGATCGTGTAATTTATTGAATATTGTACTGAACATGAAAAACAGAATGGTTGTAAGGATTGTAAGTGTATGGGTTGTTTAGCCATACACTACTCAAAATTCAAAGTAGTTTCTACCAAATGGGTATTACTCTTGCTACATCATAAAGCAGAAAAACAATAAGTTGAAACTTCAAAAGTCAAGGACCATCTATATTAGTGGGGTTGGCCAGGTGCTATATGTGTACATGCTTATGCAAAACAAAGAAACACACACTTAGCCTGAAATGGGGAAAGGTATTCCCACACAAGGTGATAAGCCCAGAACAGGTAGTGAGGACTCTTTATCTCCAGGTAAGGAAGTGTTTCAGGCCTAAGGCCCCTTGGTGTAGGAGTCAAAGGCTGTGTGGAAGACCATTTCCCAAAATAAACAACAGCTAATCTTCAAGTAGGGGGACTTTGACGGCACCATGTGTTACGTATAGCTCATCTTAAATTCACATGTTAATTGAAGGGCAATTCGTGTTCACTAATTGCCTTTATCCAAAGGAATAAAAGTTCTCCCAACTCTATGAAAGGTAGTCACAATTTGGAGCCAGCATTCAAAGTCAAATGTCTGTGAAGATAGGGAAATAGAGGTTTTCTCTTCCTTGAGATTTACGTTCAAAGAGATAGTTCCCAAGTTCCTGAAAAATGCATGGTGCGATTGAAAAGCTGGCAAAAGTCTTTTTGGTTTTTAGAAAGATTTACATATATATCAAAGGAACAAAGAAAGAATGCAAAAATAAAAGTTTTCTAAAGTAAACGCTCTAAGAAAAAAAAGAGGGGAAATCTTTTGCTCCTTAAAAATTCCACTTTTTCCCTTTTTAGATTTGTATTCACCTTACAAAAGTACATGTGATTTTGAAGACCTTTGTTTCTTTTTTTAAATTTTTTTATTGTTTATTTTTGAGAGAGAGACAGACAGAGAATGAGCAGGGGAAGGACAGAGAGAGAGAGGGAGACACAGAATCGGAAGCAGGCTCCAGGCTCCACACTGTCAGCACAGAGCCCGACATGGGCTTGAACCCATGAACCGTGAGATCATGACCTGAGCCGAAGTCAGATGCTTAACCAACTGAGCCACCCAGGTGCCCTTATTTCTATTCTATGAAGAGGGAGTCATTCTAGGGAAGAAAAGAACTGCTACGTAAGAATGAGATGAGAGAGGCCACCTCCACTGCATATTTTTTTTCAAACAGTGTAACTTTGATCTTCTCTTTCAATCATTATTTACTATTTTTCTTATTTCCTTTATAAACCTTTCTCCTTTGTCTCTATGGGGGAAAAACATCAACAAGTGGAGCAAGAGCAAAAGTCAAAAAGGAAGTGCACACTCTAGGGTAGTGGATAGATGGAGCCTGGTTTTGTGTCATCAAGTGATTCACCAAAGTCACACAACATGTAAGAGGTGGACCTGGGACTTGGACCACAGGTCTTCTGATGACATAGCTGCTAAATGAAAATCCTCTTGTGTCTTTCTTATTTACTGCATAAGTTTAAGAACTGTTGTGGCATCTGGGTAGCTTAGTGTGTTAAGCCTCCATCTCCTGATTTTGGCTCAGGTCTTGATCTCACAGTTTCTGAGTTCAAGCCCTGCGTCGCACTCTGCGCACTGACCTCCCTGAAATTGCTTGGGATTCTCTCTCTCTCTCTCTCTCTCTCTCATTTTTTCTGGCCCTCCCATGCTCACACCATGTCTCTCTCAAAATAAATAAACTTAAAAAAAAACAGAACTGTGCAAAAGTATGTAGAAGATAGAATTCAAATCATAAAATTATTATAGACATATACATATGGAGAACAGAAGTTTCAGGGTATGCTTCTTAAACAGTGATACTTATCATCCAAATTAGGATTAAACTGTGAAATCATGTCCATCTGCTCTTACCTATTTTTGATTAGTTTTATATTAGCTTTATATCAGTAATCTTTCTTTTGAAAAGTTGCATTGCTAAAAAGAAAAGAATTTGAGAAGTAGTGGGAGAAATAATGATGCAATCAAGCCTGATTTCTACAGCCTGAAATTATTGGTTTGGAAAATTAGTACTTTGGGATAAATACAAAACTCCCTGTGATCGTGAAACTACGGGGGGTAGCCCAGGAATGAGAAGACACCAAGAGTTTATAGCTAATTTATTCCATTTAGCTTTTGATTATAGAGTTTACCTAGCAAGTAGGATCCAATTAAGGTGTGAATCATAATGCACCTGGGGACATTTGTCTGCATGCTCAGAGCTCTCTGTCACCACATGGGATTTTACAGGCACTTGAGGGCACTCCCAAGAGAACAGCCAACAAAACGCTCAGAATCTAGTAAGCAAGACTTGAAAGCACTTCAGTGTTCTTTTCCTGAAAAGCAAAGGCCAGTTTGGACAGTGCTACTTACTCATTCATATTATTAAGACCTGTCAAGAGCTCTTCCTACCAGACTAATAATAGCTTGAAGTCTAAAGTCTCTATGAGACACCAGGGAAAAAGGCTCCTCAAACCTCCCTTCAATAGAGTTACTCTGTGGAGATACTATGTCATTCCTGATGCTGATTTATGTTTATTCTAGGGTAAGGCTCTACACTAGGCTTGACAGAGACATTGGCAATTATCTGAGTAAAGTGGTGACAACACTGAGAATTTTGCTCCATTTTTTACATGCCTCATCTTATACAGAGAATCCTATGTTCTTCTCTGGCCCCAGCTTTTGTAATGCAGAATATGGAAAAGATAAAGAATGAGGGAGGGGGCACCTGGGTGGCTCAGTCAGTTAAGAACCCAACTCTTGGTTTTGGCTTAGGTCATGATCTCACAGTTTGTGAGTTTGAGCCCCACATTGGGTTCTGCACTGATGGTGTGGAGCCTGTTTGGGATTGCACCGTGTGTTAACAAGGCATAAAGAATTAGAAAGTCATAGGATACACACACCCAAATTTGGGTAAACAAGATTAGGTAAATAAGATTAGGCAAACTGGGCAAAGGCCCCCAGTATAGGACAAAGGTATAGGAATAGGAAGCCTCAGGATGAAAGCATCAAAAATGAGTTAAACAAGATTAGGCATTCAGGGCAGAAACGCCCCCCAACTTAGTATAATAGCAGAAAGCTGCTTTCACAGGAAGGAAGGACAAAAACAGAAAAACAGAACTTTAGACTGTAGCAGCACAAAGTTGCCCAGAGCTGGAGCTAATTCGCAAAAGAAAGGTGCCTTGCTGACCCTGAGGTAGCAGGCTCTGTTCTTCTTGTCCCCTAGGCCAGTTTAGGTAAACTGAGGTGGTGCTTCATGTCTGCTGTAAACAACCTTCCACCCAGCTCCAGGATTTTGTTTTGTATTGACCCAAACCCCTAACCCTGCATATCTTCAAAACCCCTTTTCCCCACACCCATGAGTTAATGTTCACGATTTCATTGTCTCTTTGTGCAAGTCCATCACACTTGTAAGCCTTCTGATCCTAATAAAAACAGAGCAAGGACTCTTACTCGGGGCTCTTGTCTCCTCCTGGACATTAGCCTTCTTGCATCTTAATCCTGCATCTGCTATGTTGCTGGACAAGAGAGCACTTCAGACCTGGAGTCTATGACAAAGAATGAGGCAGGACTATGAGTACTGTGGGTCAGTTGTAGGCCAGCTGGCAGTGCTGGACCCCTCTGAAGCCTCTAGGGAGGCAAGCTCCTTTCCCATTCTCCAGAAAAAGAAGGTTTCACCCATTGGTTCTACTCACTCTTTTTGGGACTGTTGGAGAACAGGCACATTCATGCAGGATCAAGCCAACCCTCCCTTCTACATCAGTCCATGCATCACACCAGTGCAAGCTCTTCTGAGCATCATCTACCCTTCTTTTTGGCTCTTCCATTATTTTTCCATCTACTGGATTATTGCTTTCAGTACACAACATTCTGTAACATCTCTCATCTTAAAGCTTTTTTTTTGTCCACCTCTCTCCTCCCAAACACTGCCTTATTTCTCTGCTCTATTTGAAGCAAAACCTTAAACAAATTTTCTTGACTTGCCACCCTTATTTCCTCTCCCTCTGTTCGGTCTTGATCTCACCCCAATCAAGACTGTATCCACATAACTCCAAAGCAAGTGTTCTTGTCAATGTCACCAGTGACTAGGACCTCTATTTAACAAGTGGAGTGAGAAGTTCTTAGGTCTCAACTTGCTCAACAATTGATCACCTTCTCCAAATGTTAAATTGCCACCGGGTCTCAATCTTAGGACTCTTCCTCCTCATTATCCACACCACTTAGTCATTTGGTTCCATACCTTAAAGAGAACGTACACATTGATGTTTCCTAAATTTATATCTCTAGCTTTGATCTCTCTCTGGACCTTCAAACTTGAATAGTCAAATGTCTCTTTCATATATCCACTTACATGTCTAATCAGCATTTCAAATTTATCATCCCAAACCAAAATCCCTCCTGGACTCTTCTCTTTCTCTAATACTCCACAAGCAACTAATTGCCTCTCTATTCAAAATATATTCAGGGAATGCCTGGGTGGCTCAGTCGGTTAAGTGTCCAACTTTGGCTCAGGTCATGATCTCACAGCTAGTGAGTTCAAACCCCGCGTTGGGTTCTGTGCTGACAGCTCAGAGCCTGGGGCCTGCTTCAGATTCTATGTCTCCGTCTCTCTCTGCCCCTCCCCTACTCGTGTGCGCGTGTGTGCATGCTCTCTCTCTCTCTCAAAAATAAATATTTTTTAAAAATTTTATTGTAAGTTAAATCATGCCATTTACTTACCTAAACCTTCCAAATGGCTTCCCATCTCATTAAGAATGAAATGTTTCACTCCCTTCCAACTGCACTGGCCTTTTTGCTATTCATAGAACAACTGATGCATGCTCCCTCCTCATGGCCTCTGTTTTTGCTTTCCCTTTGGCCTGGAAAACTCTTTGCCCAAATAACCACATGGTTCGATCCCTTGTGCTTTCAAGTATGGGTACAAATATGGGTTCAAGTATGTTATTCATCATGGAACTCTTCATTGACCACCACTTTCCCATCTACCCATTCTCTCCGCTCCCATTTATCTGCCTTCATTTTTTTTTCTTCATAGCACTTATCACCATTTGACATATACACCTTTTAAAAAACATTATCTTCTGCCTTGAAATAGAACGTAAATGTAAACTTCATAAGAGCAGGAATTTCCTACTTTTGTTTTGCTATAACCCTAACATCTCAAACAGTGCCTGATGTATAGTTGTCACTCAGAAACATTTTTGAAATGAATGAATGAATCATACTGAATCTCTCTCTAAGGATCTAGAGGGTGAAAATTTTCTCTGTGTTCATATTGATATAGGAAAGTTGAAAGGACTCCATCTTAGAAAGGCTCCATCTTTGTGGGGTTTTTTTGTTGATTGTTTTTGTTTTTGTTTTTGCCAGGCCCCATTTCGGAATAAGCCAAAGAAGCTATGTTCCCACTTTAAGGAGAAAGCAAAAAAGTTAGTCATTCTCTGAGTTTTGTCCTAGGTCCCAAACACCTAATAGCATCTAAGAGCCAGATCCCAAACCTGTTCCAGGACATTAGCTTTGAACAAACCTCTCTGCCACTGGCATCAACATCCCCTACCTTTGGTGATTTATGGAATAACACCTATTGTTCACTTGGCTTTTGCCTTTGATTAGACACTACCCTGGATCCTGAAGGAACACGTACCCTAGGTCCCTTTCCAGTATAAACCCCTAACTCCAAGTAACAACAAGACTCGTGCTTCTTTCATTTCTGAGTCTCACAGACACTCCATCTGATATCCTCTGTCACTTATCCCATTCAATCAACTCAGCTTATACTTTCTCTGGTTCACTCTACTTTCACTTTCTCTGATTTCTTTTGATTTCTATGCTGCATGAGGCCAAGGACCCTCTTGGCTGGTCCTATGGGACCCCCGCTTCTGGGTCCTCGGACATAGCCTGCCTGCATCAATATTAAGATTTAATTTCCCCTTTTCACTGGCTTCAAGAATGCTTAACACTAAACTAGAGACCTATCTTTTAACCTCAACTCCAGCTGCCTTCCTCCTTTGTGTTCTGTCATGACTTTCCAATTAATATATTTCTTTATTTTGTAATTTTATTATATTAATTTTCATTACCTCCCTTAATTCCATTCTTTAAATTTGTGAAATATTAGCAAGGATGTAACATATTTCATGGTTAACAGATAAAACTTTTTTTTCATTTATTTATTTTTGAGAGACAGAGAGAGCACAAGTGGGGAGGAGCAGAGAGAGAAGGAGACAGAATCCAAAGCAGGTTTCAGGCTCTGAGCTGTCGGCCCAGAGCCCGACGCAGGGCTCGAACTCACAAACTGTGAGATAATGACCTGAGCCGAAGTCGGACGCTTAACCGACTGAGCCACCCAGGTACCCCAACAGATAAAACTATTTAAAAAAAAAAGAAAAACAAATAAAGGCATGAAAATCTATCAATTTTTATTTTGTGATACAAAGAATTCTAAAAGAACTCTTCAGATCACTTATAAAGATACCTTTAAGAGTCTTCCTAAAATAGTTTTTATACCAGTCAAATAATTAAATTAAAATTAATATATTTATTTGGGTTTATTTCTGCAAAAAGCATGGGAAGACCAATTTTAGGAAAGTGTAGTTAAACCCTATAGGAATATGGAATTCCAAAATGATCTTTTTTCATGAGCTGGAATGATTTTCTTTTTTTTTTAAATGTTATTTATTTATTTTTGAAAGAGACAGAGACAGCATGATCAGGGAGGGGCAGAGAGCAAGGGAGAGAGAGAATCTCAAGTAGGCCTTGTGTTGTCGGCACAGAGCCCAACAAGGGGCTCAAACCCAGGAAACAATGAGATCATGACCTGAGCCAAAATCAAGAGTCGGTCACTTAACCTACTGAGCCACCCAGGTGCCCCTGAATAATTTTCAATGGTCTCCAAACAGCATTTTCTTATTAGTAATATATTTTAATAATGATGTTGGAAAAATAGGCAAGTCTGTTTTTTTTTCCCCCTGAAAAGATGCATACACACACATTAGGAAGTAATTCCTAATCAGACTCTATTGACTTCCTAATGGATTTTGTGTTAGTTTCTTGGAGAGACTGTTTTTTGGCAAGGTAAACATATTTGCAGAAGAAAATGATTCAACTTTAGCCACATGTCATTTTTGAATGAAAATAACATATTACTCATCAAGCAACTGGTTACTGACTTGATTCAGTATTCCCTCCACCCTTCAACAAGCTGATGAACAACTAAATTCCTTTTTTATAAACCCTTGAAATTGGCCTTTGATTTCAAGTGCATTGAGAATGTGGGCTCAAGAACAGTTGAAAGAAAAGTCATTCACCAAATGTTCTCTTCTGAATGATCACTGACTACACTATAGCATACAAGTGCACTTCTGAATGAGTATTTGTGTATGTGTGTGTGTGTATGTGTGAATTGCAAGGTAAAACATAATAAATACATAGGGTACATATTGTACATGAATTTAATAAAATTTTTTAAAACCCCAAGTTAAAATTTTTTCTTTGAAAGATGAAATCTTAGTTTCACTCTGTGATGGGCAGAATTTTAACATGGCCCCTGTCTTAGTCTATTCCAGCTACTGTAACTAAATACTACAGACTGGGCAGCTTATCAACAGAAATTTATTACTCATGGTTTGGAGGCTGGAAGGCCAAGATTAGGGTAACAGCATGGTTGAGCGAGGGCCCTCTTCTGTGTCGAAAATACTTCTCTCCAAGTTCTCAACTTCTCTCCAAGTTCTCTCCAAGTTCAGGGTGCAAAGTATGTCCCCTGAGCCTCATTTATAACAGTACTAATCCCATTCGTGTGAGCCTTGCCCTCATGACATAGGCACTTTCCAAAGTCCCCACCTCCTAATACCATCATTTTTGTGGGTTAGAATTTCAACATACGAATGTGGGGGACATTCAGATTCTACAAGCCCCCAGATTCCCACCCACCATCGTACTCACCCTATATAATCCTCTCCCGTCAAATGTGGGCAGAAACTGTGAACATAATGGGATTTTACTCCTGTGACCAGGTTACTTATCAGTTAATCAACTGGGATATCATCCCGAGCAGGCCTGATCTAATCAGAGGACATTTTAGAACTATATTAGGCTTTCAAAGGTGCAACCTCAGAAAGATAGGCCCCTACTGGCCCTGAAGAAGTAAACTTTCCTGAGTTCTACAGCTGCCAGAAATACATTTTGCCACCTGAGCATGGAAGAGGGCAAAGCCCCGAGATAAGAACCCACCCCCCAGGCAGCATCTTGATTACAGCCCTCTGAGAAGCCCTACCATGGAGTGCCTCGCTAAGCCTTAATTGGATCCCTGATCCACTGAAACTATGATATAATTAATGTGTATTGTGTTAAGCCACTAAGTTTGTGGTAATTTGTTACACAGCAATAGAAATCTAACACACATGTCAAATTTAAATGTTAAATTTGATAAGTGCAGCAGCCTAAAAATAGAGTTAAGATTTTTTAAAGGTTATGATTCCATGAGCAAAAAATAATTATTATTGTGGAAAGGCTAATGTAAAGTTTGTTTCAAACAGATGAACACAGGGGAAGGGAAGGAAAAATAAAATAAGATAAAAACAGAGAAGGAGGCAAACCATAAAAGACTCTTAACAGAGAACAAACTGAGGGTTGCTGGAGAGGAGATGGTTAAGAGATGGGCTAAATGGGTGATGGGCATTAAGGAGGGCTCTTGTGATGAGCACTGGGTGTTACATGTAAGTGATGAATCACTAAATTCTACTCTTGAAACCAATATTATGCTATATGTTAACTTGAAATTAAATTAAAAAAAAACCTTTGCTTCAACCATTGAATGGCACTATATATATTTTCTGACCATTGGTTTGGCAAAATTGAAAATATTGGCATCTTTCAATTTAAAATGTTTAAATAATTTTTTAAATGTTCACAGAAGGTAAAACAGCAAAAAGTCATTTAGAATATCACAGCTAATGTCTAATAATTAGCATGGCAATGAACACATTGCTAATGAAGTAGAAAACATAGATTTGATTAAATATAGAGTAAATAAAAGTCTTATAATAATTTTTGAAGTAAAGTGGCAGGACAGATGCATTATTCTAGAACAATAACAAAAAAAAATCTCTTTTTGCTGACAATACTTCTCTTCGGGCTTAATTTTTATGTTAGGATTCTCACTTAACATATTCCTATGTTAGGAATACCACCCCAAATAGCAGGCTAGCCAGATTGAGTGAATTATAATCCTACTTCTGATTTAAAGGTCACAAATTTTGCCAAGTCTCACTTGTGAAGCTGGGGTCAGCTTTAGAATCACATAATTAGGCACAATGCAGTTCACATGACAGACATTACATCATATAAAAACCTTTAGTCTTTAGGGAGCTGGAGATCAACAAGGAAGTTAAATCTGACAGACTGCCCGGATTCCAGCTCATCGCCAAAGCGAAGGTGTTATTAATGGTCCAGCTCTCACATTTCTTAGAGATTCTAAGTGACTCCTGCTGCATCTATGCAATTTAAGACAGGCTGGCTAAGTCAGAATGGCACAAAAACAGTTTGAGAGGAGACACTAGTTATAAAGTAGAGCTATACCTCTGGCTTTTTAATATATCTCCCTTCTTTCCTGTTCAGCTATTCTATCTTCCTTCCGGGGATTGATGGATTTGCATTTTGAAAACAGGTCTCTGTTACTTGCTCTCAGAGCAGCTTGTACTTGTATTTTGCAGCACTTTGCATGCTTGTGATTATTTAATAATTTGTAAATATTTACTAATCATCCATTTTCTTGGGGATTCTCTGAGCTTCATGTGGGCAAGTCTGTACCTCTAGGATCTGCCACAATTTCCCTGGTGGCCAGCAAACACCAGGAGCATAAAGGAGATATTCAGTAAAGCCTTGTTTTTGACTTGTCTTTAGAGCTCCTTTTCTGAGATCTGGTTCTCCATTCATACTTTCCCCTGATTTATCCCTATTAAAATTGCAGCAGAGCAGAAAAACATAGCAGTGATTTCCTCTGAAACTCAAATTCTTCTAGGAGAGTAGTTCTTAACCAGGAATCTTTTTTTTTCTTTCTAAAATTCCAATGTCCATGTCCCATTAAATTAAAATCTCTGGGGGTTGGAGTTTAAGCATCAGAAAATTTCAAGTCCCTGGATGATTCAGTTAGCACTGAGAACCACAGCACTAAGCCTGAAGTTCCCAAAATTCAGGGTGTAGAGAATCAGCTGGAGTGGCTGTGAAAAACTTGTATCTCTCAGTCCCAATGTGATTGTCTAGAGAGTTGTTCCAAGTCCTCTCCTTTGCCACTTAAGTATGCAATGCCTTCCCACCCCTTGGTTTCTGCTGAGCCATGTGACTTCTTTTAACCAATGGGATGTTACCAGATAGGACACAGGCAGAGCCTTGAAAGAACACCTAAGTGATCTAGCTTGCACACTGGCCTTTCTTCCATTGCCACAGGGGGAATATGTTTGGCCTAGCTGGGGTGGTCTCAGGAGGAGGATGAGAGATCAGTGGAGCAGACCCAAGTTCAGCCAGCTAAGCCCAACCTAGTTCAGCTGATTCCCAGGTGAATGTGAAAGCCCAGACAAGATTAGCAGAGCTGCCAGTCAATCCTCACCCCAGATAAGCCACCTCCCCTTTCAAAATGGGGTGGGTGCAAAACGCTTCTTGAAGTTTTGTGGTTGTTCATAATATAGCAATAGATAATGGATATAATCCTATATCCTAGATATAGGATTTTTGAAAGAATGTTGGTCAAAAATAATGATTCCAACACTGTCCCTGGGACTTTACACATAGTGGAGGTATTGGGCTGCTCTAAATTTGTATCTGTTGATCACTTTTCGGGCTTCAGTGTACGGCATTTTATTGTTGTTTTGTTGTTGTAAGTGTTCTGATTCGTTTTCTTGGGTGGAGAGGGGATGGAGATACTCTTCATTACCTTGACCACTCACATGCAGTTTTGCTGCATTTGGCAGGGCACTTATTTCTCTCTACTAGAGTCAGAACCACAAATGAAACTCAAGCCACGATGCCATTCACAACAGAATTTCTATTGCAAGACCCCCAAGATTTCATCTTGGGGTCACAGGCCTATTTAGAAGGTTGTGTCCTCATTCACTAAAGAACCTAAGTCTTCTGTTTCAATAAAAGGATGAAACAAATGAAAAGCGAAAAGTAAACACGACCCTTAGATTAAACTAAATTCAAGTAATGGATGACTTCTCCGAAGCAAAATCACATTGCCCAGCAATGCCTCACTTCCCTCAGGTTCTTTTTTCTTCGATACAGACCCAGAGTCCAACAGTTTTTGAAGGTCATTTTCTTCTTACCAAATGTCATTCGATGAAATCTAATCTTGAATTTTACTATTATATAGACAATATCTCATTTAAGACTCAGAAAAAACGCAAAGATTTAAAATAATTTTTGTGATGCTTTAAAAAAACAAAAAATAAATGAACTGTTAAAAAAAAAAAAAAAAAGCAATGGGCCCAAAATGTGTGGCACTTGGGTTAGGCCCACATCAACCCAACATTTAATACCTGACCCAATTGCAGTTTCAACCTTTCCCCAATATGTAATCCTAACCAGCCAGTTGGAAATTTCCTAGCCAGCATCAATGAGGTAATCTTCCTCATAGACCCTAACATTCTGCCAAAGAAAGAGGACCTTGCCCAAAATAATCCTTTTTTAAATTTGTGACTTCCAGAGAGGGAGGGAAGATGGCGGCGTAGGAGGATGCTGGGCTCACCACGCGTCCTGCTGATCACTTAGATTCCACCTACACCTGCCTAAATAACCCAGAAAACCGCCAGAGGATTAGCAGAACGGAGCAGAACGGAGCCAAGCGCAGACGAGAGGCCCACGGAAGAGGGTAGGAAGGGCAGCGAGGCGGTGCGCGCTCCGAGGACTGGCGGGAGGGAGCCAGGGCGGAGGGGCGGCTTGCCGACCAAGCAGAGCCCCGGAGTCTGGCTGGCAAAAGCGGAGGGGCCTGACGGACTGTGTTCCAACAGCAAGCGCGACTTAGCGTCTGGGAGGTCATAAGTTAACAGCTCTGCTCAGAAAGCGGGAAGGCTGAAGGACAAAGGGAGGGAGAGCTGATGAGACCCCGGACAACTGAGCTCAGTTTGGTGGGGAACAAAGGCGCTCGCCAGCGCCATCTCCCCCGCCCATCCCCCAGCCAAAATCCCAAAGGGAACCAGTTCCTGCCAGGGAACTTGCTCACTCCGCGCAAACACCCACCTCTGTGCTTCTGTGGAGCCAAACCTCCGGCAGTGGATCTGACTCCCTCCCACTGCCACAGGGCCCCTCCTGAAGTGGATCACCTAAGGAGAAGCGAGCTAAGCCTGCCCCTCCTGCCCCCGTGCACCTTGCCTACCCATCCCAGCTAATACACCAGATCCCCAGCACCACAAGCCTGGCAGTGTGCAAGTAGCCCAGATGGGCCACACCACCCCACAGTGAATCCCGCCCCTAGGAGAGGGGAAGAGAAGGCACACACCAGTCTGACTGTGGCCCCAGCGGTGGGCTGGGGGCAGACATCAGGTCTGACTGCAGCCCCGCCCACCAACTCCAGATATACACCACAGCACAGGGGAAGTGCCCTGCAGGTCCTCACCACTCCAGGGACTATCCAAAATGACCAAACGGAAGAATTCCCCTCAGAAGAATCTCCAGGAAATAACAACAGCTAATGAACTGATCAAAAAAGATTTAAATAATATAACAGAAAGTGAATTTAGATTCATAGTCATAAAATTAATTGCGGGGCTTGAAAACAGTATAGAGGACAGCAGAGAATCTCTTGCCACAGAGATCAAGGGACTAAGGAACAGTCACAAGGAGCTGAAAAGCGCTTTAAACGAAATGCAAAACAAAATGGAAACGACGACGGCTCGGATTGAAGAGGCAGAGGAGAGAATAGGTGAACTAGAAGATAAAGTTATGGAAAAAGAGGAAGCTGAGAGAAAGAGAGATAAAAAAATCCAGGAGTATGAGGGAAAAATTAGAGAACGAAGTGATACACTAAAAAGAAATAATATACGCATAATTGGTATCCCAGAGGAGGAAGAGAGAGGGAAAGGTGCTGAAGGGGTACTTGAAGAAATTATAGCTGAGAACTTCCCTGAACTGGGGAAGGAAAAAGGCATTGAAATCCAAGAGGCACAGAGAACTCCCTTCAGACATAACTTGAATCGATCTTCTGCACGACATATCATAGTGAAACTGGCAAAATACAAGGATAAAGAGAAAATTCCGAAAGCAGCAAGGGATAAACGTGCCCTCACATATAAAGGGAGACCTATAAGACTCGTGACTGATCTCTCTTTTGAAACTTGGCAGGCCAGAAAGGATTGGCACGATATCTTCAGTGGGCTAAACAGAAAAAATATGCAGCCGAGAATCCTTTATCCAGCAAGTCTGTCATTTAGAATAGAAGGAGAGATAAAGGTCTTCCCAAACAAACGAAAACTGAAGGAATTTGTCACCACTAAACCAGTCCTACAAGAGATCCTAAGGGGGATCCTGTGAGACAAAGTACCAGAGACATCACTACAAGCATAAAACATACAGACATCACAATGACTCTAAACCCATATCTTTCTATAATAACACTGAATGTAAATGGATTAAATGCGCCAACCAAAAGACATAGGGTATCAGAATGGATAAAAAAACAAGACCCATCTATTTGCTGTCTACAAGAGACCCATTTTAGATCTGAGGACACCTTTAGATTGAGAGTGAGGGGATGGAGAACTATTTATCATGCTACTGGAAGCCAAAAGAAAGCTGGAATAGCCATACTTACATCAGACAAACTAGACTTTAAATTAAAGGCTGTAACAAGAGATGAAGAAGGGCATTATATAATAATTACAGGGTCTATCCATCAGGAAGAGCTAACAATTATAAATGTCTATGCGCCGAATACCGGAGCCCCCAAATATATAAAACAATTACTCGTAAACATAAGCAACCTTATTGATAAGAACGTGGTAATTGCAGGGGACTTTAACACCCCACTTACAGAAATGGATAGATCATCTAGACACATGGTCAATAAAGAAACAAGGGCCCTGAACGATACATTGGATCAGATGGACTTGACAGATATATTTAGAACTCTGCATCCCAAAGCAACAGAATATACTTTCTTCTCGAGTGCACATGGAACATTCTCCAAGATAGATCATATACTGGGTCACAAAATAGCCCTTCATAAGTATACAAGAATTGAAATTATACCATGCATACTTTCAGACCACAATGCTATGAAGCTTGAAATCAACCACAGGAAAAAGTCTGGAAAACCTCCAAAAGCATGGAGGTTAAAGAACACCCTACTAACGAATGAGTGGGTCAACCAGGCAATTAGAGAAGAAATTAAAACATATATGGAAACAAACGAAAATGAAAATACAACAATCCAAACGTTTTGGGACGCAGCGAAGGCACTGGTGAGAGGAAAATACATTGCAATCCAGGCCTATCTCAAGAAACAAGAAAAATCCCAAATACAAAATCTAACAGCACACCTAAAGGAAATAGAAGCAGAACAGCAAAGGCAGCCTAAACCCAGCAGAAGAAGAGAAATCATAAAGATCAGAGCAGAAATAAACAATATAGAATCTAAAAAAACTGTAGAGCAGATCAACGAAACCAAGAGTTGGTTTTTTGAAAAAATAAACAAAATTGACAAACCTCTAGCTAGGCTTCTCAAAAAGAAAAGGGAGATGACCCAAATAGATAAAATCATGAATGACAATGGAATTATTACAACCAATCCCTCAGAGATACAAACAATTACCAGGGAATACTATGAAAAATTATATGCCAACAAATTGGACAACCTGGAAGAAATGGACAAATTCCTAAACACCCACACTCTTCCAAAACTCAATCAGGAGGAAATAGAAAGCTTGAACAGACCCATAACCAGCGAAGAAATTGAATCGGTTATCAAAAATCTCCCAACAAATAAGAGTCCAGGACCAGATGGCTTCCCAGGGGAGTTCTACCAGACGTGTAAAGCAGAGATAATACCTATCCTTCTCAAGCTATTCCAAGAAATAGAAAGGGAAGGAAAACTTCCAGACTCATTCTATGAAGCCAGTATTACTTTGATTCCTAAACCAGACAGAGACCCAGTAAAAAAAGAGAACTACAGGCCAATATCCCTGATGAATATGGATGCAAAAATTCTCAATAAGATACTAGCAAATCGAATTCAACAGCATATAAAAAGAATTATTCACCATGATCAAGTGGGATTCATTCCTGGGCTGCAGGGCTGGTTCAACATTCGCAAATCAATCAACGTGATACATCACATTAACAAACAAAAAGAGAAGAACCATATGATCCTGTCAATCGATGCAGAAAAGGCCTTTGACAAAATCCAGCACCCTTTCTTAATAAAAACCCTTGTGAAAGTCGGGATAGAAGGAACATACTTAAACATCATAAAAGCCATTTATGAAAAGCCCACAGCTAACATCATCCTCAATGGGGAAAAACTGAGAGCTTTTTCCCTGAGATCAGGAACACGACAGGGATGCCCACTCTCACCGCTGTTGTTTAACATAGTGCTGGAAGTTCTAGCTTCAGCAATCAGACAACAAAAGGAAATCAAAGGCATCAAAATTGGCAAAGATGAAGTCAAGCTTTCGCTTTTTGCAGATGACATGATATTATACATGGAAAATCCGATAGACTCCACCAAAAGTCTGCTAGAACGGATACATGAATTCAGCAAAGTTGCAGGATACAAAATCAATGTACAGAAATCAGGTGCATTCTTATACACTAACAATGAAGCAACAGAAAGACAAATGAAGAAACTGATCCCATTCACAATTGCACCAAGAAGCATAAAATACCTAGGAATAAATCTAACCAAAGATGTAAAAGATCTGTATGCTGAAAACTATAGAAAGCTTATGAAGGTAATTGAAGAAGATATAAAGAAATGGAAAGACATTCCCTGCTCATGGATTGGAAGAATAAATATTGTCAAAATGTCAATACTACCCAAAGCTGTCTACACATTCAATGCAATCCCAATCAAAATTGCACCAGCATTCTTCTCGAAACTAGAACAAGCAATCCTAAAATTCATATGGAACCACAAAAGGCCCCGAATAGCCAAAGTAATTTTGAAGAAGAAGACCAAAGCAGGAGGCATCACAATCCCAGACTTTAGCCTCTACTACAAAGCTGTCATCATCAAGACAGCATGGTATTGGCATAAAAACAGACACATAGACCAATGGAATAGAATAGAAACCCCAGAACTAGACCCACAAACGTATGGCCAACTCATCTTTGACAAAGCAGGAAAGAACATCCAATGGAAAAAAGACAGTCTCTTTAACAAATGGTGCTGGGAGAACTGGACAGCAACATGCAGAAGGTTGAAACTAGACCACTTTCTCATACCATTCACAAAAACAAACTCAAAATGGATAAAGGACCTGAATGTGAGACAGGAAACCATCAAAACCTTAGAGGAGAAAGCAGGAAAAGACCTCTCTGACCTCAGCCGTAGCAATCTCTTACTCGACACATCCCCAAAGGCAAGGGAATTAAAAGCAAAAGTGAATTACTGGGACCTTATGAAGATAAAAAGCTTCTGCACAGCAAAGGAAACAACCAACAAAACTAAAAGGCAACCAATGGAATGGGAAAAGATATTTGCAAATGACATATCGGACAAAGGGCTAGTATCCAAAATCTATAAAGAGCTCACCAAACTCCACACCCGAAAAACAAATAACCCAGTGAAGAAATGGGCAGAAAACATGAATAGACACTTCTCTAAAGAAGACATCCGGATGGCCAACAGGCACATGAAAAGATGTTCAACGTCGCTCCTTATCAGGGAAATACAAATCAAAACCACACTCAGATATCACCTCACGCCAGTCAGAGTGGCCAAAATGAAGAAATCAGGAGACTATAGATGCTGGAGAGGATGTGGAGAAACGGGAACCCTCTTGCACTGTTGGTGGGAATGCAAATTGGTGCAGTCGCTCTGGAAAGCAGTGTGGAGGTTCCTCAGAAAATTAAAAATAGACCTACCCTATGACCCAGCAATAGCACTGCTAGGAATTTATCCAAGGGATACAGGAGTACTGATGCATAGGGGCACTTGTACCCCAATGTTTAGAGCAGCACTCTCAACAATAGCCAAATTATGGAAAGAGCCTAAATGTCCATCAATTGATGAATGGATAAAGAAATTGTGGTTTATATACACAATGGAATACTACGTGGCAATGAGAAAAAATGAAATATGGCTTTTTGTAGCAACGTGGATGGAACTGGAGAGTGTGATGCTAAGTGAAATAAGCCATACAGAGAAAGACAGATACCATATGGTTTCACTCTTATGTGGATCCTGAGAAATGTAACAGAAACCCATGGGGGAGGGGAAGGAAAAAAAAAAAAAGAGGTTAGAGTGGGAGAGAGCCAAAGCATAAGAGACTGTTAAAAACTGAGAACAAACTGAGGGTTGATGGGGGGTGGGAGGGAGGGGAGGGTGGGTGATGGGTATTGAGGAGGGCACCTTTTGGGATGAGCACTGGGTGTTGTATGGAAACCAATTTGACAGTAAATTTCATATATTAAATAAATAAATAAATAAATAAATAAATAAATAAATAAATAAATAAGTGACTTCCTTGTCCCAACTTTCTCTGACTTTGAAACTCTCTCCCCTTCTGTAGCCCTCTGGAAGTCCTTTCTATCACTACTGAGCCTATGGGCTGATTCATGAATTGTTCAATAAAGTCTGGTGGTTCTGCTGATTTTTGCTGGGCTGGTTCACATGTCTAGAGGAAGTCCAGCTGTCAACTGATCTAGGCTGGTTGTTGTGGGTTGAACTGTGTCCCCTCAAATTTCTACAGAAGTCCTAACTCTTAGTACCTCACAATGTGACCTTATTTGGAAAATTTTATGCAATTGTCTTTTAAATCAGATAGAAGAAAATAGTTTCAAACTTCCTATTTGATAAAGGACTTGTATTCAAAATATACAAAAATTCTGAAATTTGACCATGAAAAAATTAAGAACCCAATTTTTAAAATGGACAAGAGATCTGAACAGACACCACACCAGAAAAGATACACGGATGGCAATCAAGTGTATGAAAAGATGTTCGACAACATTTGTTACTAGGGAAATGCAAATTAATACAACAATGAGATAGCATCACACACTTACTAGAATGGCCAAAATCTACAATACCTGACAATACCAATTGTGTGTGGCGATGAAGAACGAAAGGAACTCTCATCCATTGCTGGTGAGAATCCAATATGTTGCAACCACTTGGCAAGACAGTTTGGGGCAGCAAGACAGTTTGCTTACAAAACTAGAGTTTATCTCACCATATGATCCATCAATTGTGCTTTTAGGTATTTACACAATGTTCTCTATTAAAACGGAGGTATATTTGAATTATTAGCCTTTATTAACATGAAAAAAATAGAATCATCAGGCTCTGAAAAGTGTTAATAATCCTAACATGCTTAATGGACATGGTGAAAACATTTATAATGAACTTAGAAGTCGTTAGAGCTTATCTAACCCAAGTTATACATAACCATTGTTTCTCTTCCTTTCATTAGCAAGCTCTTTTCCTTACATCTTATTAGCACTATCTCTAGAGGGGAAATGAAACTTTTTTCTTTTGTTTGTTTTAATACAGTCTTTGGGGGAAGGAGGGAGGAAGGAGGCTATGAGTACTACTGACAAATTTTACTGATTGCCACTAGCATTTCCAAAGTTTAGTCTTTACTTTCATAAGAATCATATTTGAAGGGCGCCTGGATGGTTCAGTTGGTGGAGTGTCTGACTTCGGCTCAGGTCATGACCTTGCAGTTTCTGGGTTCAAGCCCCATATCTGGCTCTGTGCTGACAGCTCAGCCCCCTCCCCCCCTCAAAAAATAAAATGAACTAAAATAAACATTTTCAAAAAAGAGTCATATTTGAGCTGCTTGTTAAAAATTCAGTTTTATACAACCCATATCACCCTTCCTAAATCATATTTTTTTAGAAGCTGAACCCTAGGGACCTGCATTTTTTTATATGCTCCCAGCCAATTTCAAAGGACTTACATCTGAAAATCAGTGGCCTCTACATTCTTTATGTCCCATACTGCCCTGAATAAACAGGACTTGATTTTAACACAATGATCCTAGGGCACACTGAAAATAGACCCTGCTTGATAAGTTACTGAGAGAACCTAAATCAATATTTCTCAAATGTGAGAGGACAGTCTTCAAAATTTCCTGGGTCTTCTTGCTAAAAATACAAGGTACTAGCCACCACCCCACATCCACTAAATGGGAATTCGAAAACAAGTCTCCTGAGTGAAGTCTGGTGCATACGAAATTACTTTAACTCCTATATTATTAAATGGTACAGTGAAAAGAATTAAGTTTAGCTTTGCTGAGTTCACGGTACTCAGGGAAATTGTCTGGTACTGCGACTCTCCCTTGTAGATAATTACAATGTTTAAAATCAGGCCAATGCATGCGAACACTTGCCCAAAGTGACATGATAAAAACAGAAATAACAACAAAAGAGAGATTTAGGTAAGAATGATCTAGAGAGGTCAACACAAAGAATGACAGCTTGGAGGATCTATTTACTTGAAATCTATTTGTTACCTCTATATCCATGACCTGATAGGAAGAAAAATATCCAATTGGGAAATAAGGCAAATGCGGGAGGCATGTCCTCCCCATGTCATCCTGGGACACTGTTTAATAGGTTCCCTTAAGGATTAGTTACTTAGGGGATATTCCAGTGTTTGACTTTCCTCTTTACTTTCACTATAGCTCAGACCCTGAAGTTACATGTAAACTTGTAGACTTCTGTCCTTTAGAAAAAGATAGCCACACAGGTTATGGTTTTATCATCCTGTAAAACATTAACTATTTTGTATAAACTTAGCAGTCTCATTCTAACATTCTTTTGTTAAAAATGTTTTTCCTAATCCACATATAAATCCATGTCCTTCAAATACTCTGAATAAACTTACCATCATACTAGTCTCCTCATTCATTAGCTGAAAAAAGTCTTTGATGACGCTGCCCATTCTATATTTGTGTAAGAACCACATATTTAACTTTTGAGAATTACACTTGGCAATTCTCTTAAATGTTATTGTAATGTATGTAGAGGTATTAGTTTTTCTTCCTCTCTCTTACCTGACACTCCTCCTTACCTGACACATTCTCAGGATGAGAATGTTTTTTAAATCCTGAGAATTCTATCTTAATCACTCTTTCAAATGTTTTCATTTCTCTGTGTTCTTTACCTCGCCTCTTAGCACCCTTTTTACCTATATGCTGGCACTTTACGTCGTCAATATATTTAGATTTTCTTTTATTTTATGCATTCCTCTTGCCTTCTGAGAGACTGCTAATCTTCCAAGCCACTTATTCTTTACCTGTGTCCCTCCCGCTTTTTGTCTTATGCTTTATTTTTACCAGTAGATTTTTCCTAAGTTATATTTCCATTTCCTTGTAATTTCTCATTGTCCTTAAATTTCTTGTTTTCATTTGCTAATGTCTTCCTTATCTACTCAAGGATTCTTAATATGCTTTATTTTTTATTTTTGTTCTGTTTCTACCATCAATCCAGCTTGAGAGGGCATATGCTGCTTAGCCATCATTCCTTCTTCATGATAGCTGTAGTCCTCAAGTGTCTTGGCGTTTGGGATGGTGAGCCTGTGTTTTCTTCTGACGCCACTCTGCCTGGTACTTGCCTTTTGTAAAGTGGAGGGGCTAGAGATCCAGCCTAGCAAGGTTTTACACTGCGCTGATTTTTCCCTGCCGGAAACATAGTGAAGAGGCAGATAATGACCACACCAGAGCAAAGTCAGGGAGAGAGGCAAGAGCACAACTCAAAAGTTTGTCTCCCTTGACTGCCCTTGTGGAAACAGGTCCTCACAGCTCTCCACTCATCTCCAGCTTCCCCAGGGCTTCCTTCAGTATTGTTGATTCTGTTACTCTGAGTTTCCAGAATTTATACATCTCCTTTACTTCATAGTTTGTTCAGGGTTCATTTGGGGGCAGAGGAGCCAGAAGCCCACCAGCCAGAAGCACCGTCTTAACATGAACCTATAAGCTCCATTCTGTGAAGAGCCTGCTTCTTCAGGGTATTCACTGCCTCACGGAAGCCTTGTGAGTTTGTCTGATTGACAGACCTCAGATCACATGTCTTTGCTCATACGAAAGTGATTCGGAGAGATTGAGTTGGCTTCTAACTTCAGACAGCAACACGAACTGTGTGGGAAATATTTTGCGAAAAGTATTCACAAAAGGGTCAGCAGCTATGAAGTTGACAAAAGTCTGCCGCACTGATGATGTATCTTACGATAAAACTAACTGTTGTATCAGCTCAAAAGTAGACATTTTATTTGAAGAACTTCAAAGAAACATATCTGGAGGGGATGAAGAATATAAAACACCATATATTTGCTAGCAAGAATGAAATACCTTTTTTATAAAGAGACTGACTATTCCAATAATAGACTACCATTTTAAGATAGCATGCAATGAGCTGAAAAAAACTAAAAGGTATCATTTTTATCTAATGCAGAATTAACACATCCAATTAAAAATTAAAACATTAGTGTGATTAATCAAAATATGTTCCAATTTCTTCCACCTTTCTATTACCTTCTATTTCCTGAATTATTTATTAAATTACTTATTTCATGAAAACATGTCATTGTACCAACCAACAGGTGTTTAGAACAAAATTAAGCAAATGATGTAGTATGAATTTCCTAATAAATTTTGTCTCCTCTGAGATTTCTCTTACTCTCTCATGAATTCAAGTATTTAAAGGATGTTAGCTGTATTTTTCAGCACTTCTAGAGCCTATAGCACGTCTAATCTACATCACTGGCACAAAAAGAAGTCATTGTATTGTTTTCCTATATGGGACAGATAATTTTCCATATCTCTCACTGCAAGGTTCCTGCTGCTGTCTCATTTCAGCCATGTATTCTGCATCTTTGTAAGGCCTCAAAAAATGTTTTCTAACATTTTTGTTAATCATAGCAAGGCACTCTCTGAGATCAAGGTTCTCTGGATGGTTTTATTCACCCATTCTAGAATGAGGATAGCCCTATCCAGAGTCAGTATTTGAGAACTGAAAAACTGAGTGCCTTTGTCTCAGTTCCCTCTCTCATCAACTTAAGGGCTTAAAGATACTTTCTTCTTAAATCTGTGAAGTGTAGCTTGATTTATACAGCCCTCAGGTCAGTTTGATTGTCATCATTTATCTGGGCAGGTTTGCTGGACAAAGGTTGGATATTTCCCAATCCAGCTGTCAGAAATTACGGTGATTTGATCGTTGCAACATGTGGGGATTCAGGTACACCAATATGTCAGTGGGTAGGAATTTACAATGACAATTTAATAAAGCAAGAGACAACATGGCTAAGAGAGGAAGAATTTATACAGAGTTTGTTCAGATGAGTCTAATGAGTCAGAGATCCTACCACTACAGTCTTCCCTTACACCATTTGGAGAGCCTCAGGAAACAGAAGCAGGTGGGCTGCAGCAGACATAGTAAGCCTTAGAAGGAACACAGTGATTTAGAGTCTTTGGGCTGATATAGCCCAAAGAGAAAACAGTGGTTGCCCCTTACCCTCCTTGGTTGTATAACAGAGGATTGGAAGAGAAGGAAGGTCATTGTACGTGAGGACACAGACTAGGTACATAAATTTAGTTTGCCCTTAGAATTCTTTTTTTTTTGTGGGGGGGGTGGGGGGATAGGGGGTGCCTGAGTGGCTAAGTTGGTTAAGCATCCAACTTGGGCTCAGGTCATGATCTTGCAGTCTGTGAGTTCGAGCCTCGCCGATGCGGGCTGACAGCTCAGAGCCTGGATCCTGCTTCGAATTCTGTGCCTCCCTCTCTTTCTGCCCCTGCCCAGTTCATATTGTGTCTCTCTCTCTCTTTCTCTCTCTCTCTCTCTCTCAAAAGTAAATAAATAAATAAATAAATAAATAAATAAATAAATAAATAAATAGAATTCTTTTTTTAATGTTTTTTTTAATGTTTACTTATTTTTGGGAGAGAGAGACAAAGCACAAGCAGGGGAGGGGGAGGGAGACACAGAATCCAAAGCAGGCTCCAGGCTCTGAGCTATCAGCCCAGAGCTCAATGCAGGGCTTGAACCCATGGACCACGAGATCATGACCAGAGCCAAAGTCGGACACTTAACTGACCGAGCCACCCAGTCACCCCAGTTTTTTATTTTGAGAGAAAGAGAAAGCAGCACACATGTGCACTGGGGAGGGGCAGAGAGAGTAAGGGAGAGAGAGAATCCCATGCTGTCAGCTCAGAGCCTGACATGGGGCTCAAACTCACAGACCGTGAGATCGTGACCTGAGCTGAAATCAAGAGTTGGATGCTTAACCTCACTGAGCCCCTGCTCTTAGAATTATGATTGGATTTTTGGATAGAGTAATAATTTTGAGTTCTTCAAATCATCATCTGATTCAACCCCTAGGAAACTTGCCAAAGTTCTGGATAACAATGGAGGTAGAGACAATGTGGAGAGGGAAAGTGATAATAAATTAGATCAATCAGTGTTTGAAGAGAACAACATCATGAGAAATATCTGAGAAACTGAAGGCCCACAAACCAAGTCTGTTTGGGCTGGGAGGTGGTTTTATACAAAAGGGGGAACAGGGGAATGATTCCCATCTAGTTCGATGCAGTGACCGGGGGAGCACGGCAAAAGAACGGCCACCACAATGAGAGAAAGGTGCTGAAGCAGCTTTAGGAAGCACACACTAGCCATTCAGTGATTATTGGAAAGAAAAGGATGCCCCAACATGGTCAGGAGGCAGGTGCCATTCAACAACACAAAAAAGACACCTCCCAGGATTCTAAATGGCAAAGAATAGTGTTAAGGGACAGGCCATGAATCAGATGACTGAGGTTCTGGTGACGTTCCCAGTTACCCCTGGGTCAGAATTGGCTTATGTTTAATCACTACTACTTTCATGTTCCTTATCTGTTCCTCCTCCTGCTTAAAATGGAATCGCTGGCTAACTTTTAAGAAGATATGGAGGACAGGTTTTATTTTAAAGTCTGAGGACATCAGTGTGGAGAGTTTGTCATTGGCCTAGGATTTTGGAGTGTTTTATTCACAGCACACTAATGAGAGGCTCATCAAACTCAGAACCATCCACCATGAGAAAAGGATAATATGCCATGAAACAGACTAACTTTGGAGAGGCTAAAATAGAGTAAGAATAGTCAAAACTATGAAATTATGCAATTGTGATTACTGTCCACTGAAAGAAGACAAAGGGGAAAAATCATAGTGTGACCTATGTTGCTCATTAGGAAGATAATTTATTATAGTAGGTAATACTACTCTCTCCAAGAAAACAGAATGACATTATAATTATGTGCAATAGAGAAGAGATCCCTTTAAACCTGTTCCCAGATGTTCCCTCTGACATGTTAACCTTGCCACACTGACATAACATTTGGTTCAGAAATGCTTATAAATGAAATAAGACATCAACTTCAAGTCCACCCTGATTAATCTTGTTTGAGGATATTTGACTCAGCATTATTAGTATAATATTATAATATCCTGGGTAATAATGACAAGAGAAAGGGGAATTATGGGTGCTAGTAGTTCTCTATTAGCCTAGACCCCAATTTACTATCCATGCAAAATCAGAGAAAATACCTGTTGTAGGCAAAACTTACTAATGGTATAAGAAATTTAACTGGTGTCTAAGATCACCATCTTTCCAAAAATGAGTAGGCAAGTTTACTTATCATGAGCCCTAATGTCCCCTAGTTTTTCTTTTCTGGAGCTTAAACACCAAACACATTAGTTAAAATGTTACCACTCCTTTGGAGGGACAGCATGGTGAAATAATATGGTTCCTGGACCCAAAGTCCATTCCCAGGGGTGCCACTTACTGTATCTCCCTGGACAGCTTGCTTAACCTTGATCGGCCTTGTTTTCTCAACTACAAAATGACAAAAGGACACTCATAAGGACTCCAGTAAATTGTAATAGTAGCTGCAAATCTTCATTTCCAGTCCTTTTGCCATATGATTTTTGCAGTTCCTCTCAAAAAACAGGATTCATTTCCTACTCTGCATCTGGTCTGGGTTTCTGACTTTCTATGACCAGCAGAATGTAACAGAAGGGACTTTATTCTCTAAATAATGGTAAAGATGTTGACAATATAATTTAAGAGAGTGACTTTTTCTATTCATATTTGACAATACTCATAACTCTAAACATTGAGTCAGTAAGTTATTCCAGATTTGGACTATTTACATTAATCAAAAACACAAAGATCTCAAAGCCCTCATCTTCAAGAATCTATTATGTTACACAATGCAAAGCTTTCCCTGGACTCTTGGAATGATCCATTTCCTTGTCTTTTTATTTCTCCTGAAAGAAAAAAGCATGAAAGACTTTGGATCAAATTTCAAATGGAATGGTGAAATCAATTGATGAAAAATCATCCCTTTGGCATAAAAACTTACTGGTGTTGTAGTTATCAAATGCTCAAGAAATAATGAGGATATTATAAACTTAACCAAAGACATGAAAGGCCTGTACTTTAAAAACTATAAAAGAATGATAAATGAAATTGAAGATGACACAAACAGATGGAAAGACATTCCATGCTTACTGGACTGTAAGAACAAATACTGTTAAAATGTCTACACTGCCCAAAGAAATCTCTACATTTAATGCAATCCCTATCAAAATACCAATAGCATTTTTTGTTTTTAGAACTAGAACAAACAATCCTAAAATTTGTATGGGACCACAAAAGACCCTGAATAGCCAAAGCAATCTTGAAAAAAGAAAAACAGGGGTGCCTGGGTGACTCAGTTGAGCATCCGACTCTTGATTTCGGTTCAGGTCGTGATCTCACTGTTCGTGAGTTCGAGCCCCATGTTAGGGTCTGCACTGACAACACGGAGCCTCCTTAGGATTCTCTCTCTTTCTCTCTCTCTCTCTCTCTTGCTCTCTCTCTCTCTCTTCCTCTGTCCCTCCCCTGCTCACACACTCTCTCAAAATAAATCAAAAGAAAAAAAAAAGAAAAACAGAAACAGAAACAAAACTGGAGGTATCACAATTCTAGACCTCAATTTGTATCACAAAGCTGTAATAATCAAAACAGTATGGCACTGGCACAAAAACAGATACATAGATCAATGAAGGAGAATATTAAAACTAAAAATAGGCCCACAATTATAGGGTCAATTAATCTTTGACAAAGCAGGAGAGAATATCCAATGGAAAAAAGACAGTTTCTTCAGCAAACAGTGCTGGGAAACTGGAGAGCTACATGCAAAACAAGTGAAACTGAACCACTTTCTTACATCATACACAAAAATAATTCAAAATGGATTAAAAACCTAAATGTGAGACAGGAAACCATCAAAATCCTAGAGGAGAACACAGGCAGTAACCTGTTTTACATCAGTGATAGCAACTTCTTTCTAGCTATGTTTCCTGAGGCAAGGGAAACAAAAGCAAAAATAAACTATGGGGACTTCATCAAAGTAAAAAGCTCTGCACAGCTAAGGAAATAACCAACAAAACTAAAAAGCAACCCACCAAATGAGAGAAGATATTTGCAAATGACAGATTGGATAAAGCGTACCAAAATCTATAAAGAACTTCTAAACAAAACTCAACACCCAAAAACCAATAATCCAATTATAAATGGGCAGAAAACATGAGTAGACATTTTTCACAGAAGACGCACGGATGGCCAACAGACCCATGAGAAGACGCTCACCATCACTGATCATCAAAACTACAATGAGCTATCACCTCACAGTAGCCAGAATGGCTAAAGTCAACAACACAAGAGACAACAGGTGCTGGAGAGGATGTGGAGAAGGGGGAACCCTCGTGCCCTGTTGGTGGGAATGCAAACTGGTGCATCCACTCTGGAAAACAGTATGGAGTCTTCTCAAAAAGTTCAAAATAGAATTAACCTATGATCCAGCAATTTCACTGTTAGGTATTTAAGCAAAGGATACAAAAATACTGACTCAAAGGGATACATGCACCCAGATATTTACAGCACGAATTATCTACAATAGCCAAATTATGGAAATGGCCCCAGTGTACAACAACTAATGAATGAATAAAGAAGATGTGGTATGAATGTGTGTGTGTGTGTGTGTGTGTGTGTGTGTGTGTGTGTGTATGGATATATATATATTGGGACATTATTGGGACATTGGGACATTATTCAGCCATCAAAAAGAATGAAATCTTGCCACTTGCAATGGCACAGATGGAACTAGAGTGTGTTATGCTAAGCAAAATAAGGCAATAAGTGAAAAACAAATTCCACATGATCTCACTCATATGCGAATTTAAGAAACAAAACAAATGAACGTGGTGGGGAGGGAAGAGAGGCAAACCAAGAAACAGACTCTTGAGTGTAAGCTGAGGGCTACCAGAAAGGAGGTGGTAGGGGATGGGTTAAACAGGTGATGGGTTGGGGCGCCTGGGTGGCTCAGTCGGTTAGGTGTCCGACTTTGGCTCAGGTCACTATCTCGTGGTCCGTGAGTTCGAGCCCCGCGTCGGGCTCTGTGCTGACTGCTCAGAGCCTGGAGCCTGTTTCACATTCTGTGTCTCCCTCTCTCTCTGACCCTCCCCCGTTCATGCTCTGTCTCTCTCTGTCTCAAAAATAAATAAACCTTAAAAAAAAAAATTAAAAAAAAAACAAAAAAACAAAAAAAAACCAGGTGATGGGCATCAAGGAGGGCACTTTTTGTGAGCACTGGATTTGTATGCACATGATGTATCACTAAATTCTACACCTGAAACTAATATCACTTTGTATGTTAACTAGCTGAAATTTAAATTAAAATGTGAAGGAAAAAAATAGTGAGAAACAAAACAAACAAAATAGTAAGAATAGCTCTTATGTTTTTATAAAATCTATTTAATGTCTGGGTTTTAATACCTGCTTTTGCATCCAATTTATTGTGATATGTTGTTTTGGGGTGATGCATATGAAGAAAACCAGCCTCACCAAGATACATGGTTAGAAAAACCAGAACCTCATGGACCTGAAAAAAAGGTCTTGAGGACATTCCAGTGGTCCTGGGAACTCACCTTCAGAACAGCCACTCTAAAGCCAACTGGTTGACATGGAGGAGTTACCCTAGTTATACAAAATAAAAGAATGTTTTCCGTACCTATAGTTCTGACTAAGCCCTTAAAATTCATGCCTGAGAGGCAAACTGTTCCTGGCAGCAAAATTAGAAGGGCCCATATTTTCCCGTATTGTAGTGTCAGTTGGGAATTTTTTTTTTTACATAAGTCCTGCCCCTTTAGTAAAATGCTTGCTGTAAGAGTGCAGTCCCTGAAACAAAACAAATGAAAAACACATCTTTCTAGCTCCATTCACTTTCTCAGGAATGGGAAGCAATGTGGTTGCACCTGTGTGAATAGAAATAGATGAGAAGAAAAATACATAGAAACAAAACAACCCACAGAAATGGAAAATAAAATCTATAATTTGAGTTATTGGACAATTTTACCTATTAGGGAAAGTGTATTTCCCTGGGAGAATGATAAAATATTATAATAGAAGTATACAGAATGATAGATACTTCCAGCCCTAATAATACCACAATCTCCTCTTTGTAATGCAGGCTCTGCTCGCAATGATATAATGAACAGCATCATCCCTAAGACTTCTTTTGCTGGTTCACAGTAAAAAGTTACGAACAAAATATTGAGGTATGCTTAAAACAGTGAGCATTAAAAGCCTGCATCCATGTACCCTAATTTCATGAGACTTTCCATTTTCCCTACACTTTTAAAATCTCTTTCTTCCTTGATTTAACAACTATTTTAGAGATCTACTTCATTTTAAAATGTGAGGCTTTTAAAAGATGGAGAATACATTTAGTCTTCCTCCATGTTTGTAATAAAATATTACTCAGGAGAGCAACACCAAAATACAAACAGCTTTATTTAAAATAGAGAACACATACAATTACATTAACACATAACTTGGTCTTATGAATCCAACTACAAAATACTAAGCTTTTATTTGTCAAGGACCGAATAAGGGCCTGATTGGAGTAATATTCAAATTGACAACAAAGATAAGGGAAACCAAGCTTATCTTCATCCCCTTGAACCTAATATTAACTGGAACCACTTTGCTTCGACATAGAATCTTAGTAGCCCCATATTCCAGGAAGTGGTGTCAAAGGTTTTGTCAGTGAGTTTTCTAAAGGAAATCACTTCTTCTGCATATTTTGTCACAAGAATAGATTCACTGCTTCAATAAGTATAATGTATAAATGTATAAAATTATATACAAAATGTATAAATTATATGTACTAATAATATCACATTCATACTTTAAGAATTATCATTGATCCTTTTTTTCATTTTTTTAACCTTTTTTAAAAATTTTTAAGTTTATTTATTTTGAGAGACAGAGAGGGCAGAGGAAGGGCAGAAGGAGAAGGAGAGAGAGAGTCCCAGGCTGACAGCATGGAGCCCAACATGGGGCTCAAACTCACAAACTACGACATCATGACCTGAGCCGAAACCAAGAGTCAGAAGCTTAACCAACTGAGCCACCCAGGCACCCCTATCACTGATCCTTTTATCAAGAAATGTTCTAATTAAATTATATTTTATTAATTCATGATTTAAGGCAACCAACAATTTCTGACAAAGTGTTTAATTATTGCTCATCTGTGGAACACTGGGATCATCTAAAAAGTAGACAAATGACTGCCTACATGAGAGCAAACCAAATATCTAAAACCAGTGCTATCGTGTGATCACTGCCTGCCAGCGTCAAAGTGCCCTAAAAAAGAGGCAAATTGTGCTGCACAGAGCTCCTGCTCTGGGCCCCCACTCCTGGAGGAGCCACATTCCACCCCGCCATCCACCACCAGGGTAATTGGTAACAAAAGTCAGAGCAAGATGTGGAAATAGTCCCCCAAAAGTCATGACAGAACAAAACAAAGCCTCATTAAAAATACATCACTAAGTCCAATATTTTACCGAATCATTTTCCAAATGGAAATACTAGGTATTATCCAGATAGAATATTCTTAGACAAGAAGATTTCAGATAAAAAGCTTGAAAAGTGACCTACCTGTTTTAAAATAGAATACCTTACGAGCTTATGGGGGTTGAATAGCCAGCTTGCTCCAGAGCTGAATTAGAACACAGCCTGTGGCTCCCAGCCCTGTACTGTTTCCACTTAAATGAGGTGAATTCCCCGGCATTCTGGTTTAAGTCCTGTTGAACAAGGAGATTGCAATTATAGCAAGTCAATTATCATTAGCAATATTATTTATTAATAATCTATGGGTAATGAAGTTTAAATCCTGCCTGGTCACACGGTGGGCATCAATTTCATTATGTGAAGGGGGGTTGTGAAGGATTAGTACCCAGAGAGCACTGAGCCACTGGCCTAAGGTAGTTTCATAAGAAGTGGTGTTATTTATTGTTCACAAAAGAAATATTTCATTCAAGCTATAGATAGAATGCAATTGTAGTCATATAAACAGTGATGGAAAAGAAGGAAGTTTTTAGGTCTCAGCAGCAACTCCTTGAAACCTTGAGCTTTTATGTAGAGCATAGAACTCTAAACCCAGTGAGAATCCAGTAAGGACCGTTCAAAGCAACATGATAAAAATATTGTTTTCCTTTCCCATATAGACCCTGATTTAGGGACTTTCTGCATTGGGCACTCATTGGTCATCTCTCACATTTAAATATATTTCATGTTTTGCTCCCCCATTCATGTTCAGGCCCTCATGTCCCCCCAAGGTTTCATCATTTTCTTGGATGAAAGGACACCATGAAAAGAAGTGACCAGTTCTCACTGGATTAGAATTCTGAAATGTCTTAAATCCCCTTATTCTTATTCAGGAATAATGATTCTTTTTTTTTTCTTTTTTTTTTTTTTTTTTTTTTTTTTGATTCTTAATGTCACTGTGTGTGAACGTGCACAGGTATTTGAGTATTCTGCTTTAATATCCTATTTTTTAACAGTATCTTTCAACATGCCACTAATTTAACATTATGCACCTTATCTGAGGAGGACACGTCACTTCCCAATACAGTGTCATTGTGACATGCTCTGGGTGCTTCAGGTTTTTAAATCTATGCAGAAATTTTAAAACTAATCACAGTATTTACTTATTTGTTACTTATTTGTACACACAGTTACTGTGGAATATTTTTACTAAATGTGACATCTTTTAAATAAATTCGAATGTATTTCTGTGTTAATTAAGCTTTCTCTGATTAGTTTTTTAATTTTCAGTTTTTAATAAAATCACTACATATTTACCATGTTTATCTAAATGACACTGCATTTGGTAAGCTATGTAAAACTTCCTTATCTATACTTATAACTCTCTCACCAACTTCATTCAAAAGCATACAAATACAGGGGTGCCTGGGTGACTCAGCTGAACATCCACCTCTTGGCTTCAACTGGGGTCATGCTAGGATTGTAGGAATGAGCCCCACTCTAGGCATGGGGGCTGCTTGGGATGCTAACTTTCCCTCTGCCCCTCCCCTGGCTTTAGCTTAAAAAAAAAACTAAAAATAAAATTAAAAGCATACAAATATAGACAGCCACACACACACACACACACACACACACACACACACACACACACACAGTAAAAATGAGAAAGAGGGAAACAGGTTTATGCCCTTTGTATCTGAATTCAGTTCTTCCTAATTTAGAGTTATGGCTTTTTTCCATTACTGTAATGATTATGTGTGCTTTTTATGTTACTAACAAATAAGTACATAGGCTTTGAATATGAAACACCACTAGATTTAGAGAGTAACATGATGCTCCCTGACATTTCCTCAAACCTCTTAATCACCTATCCTGATATGGAAGTCACCATTCAGTTTTAATACATGATGTACCTACTGTAATAAGAATTACACATCCTTTGTAGATGAATTATATACCCATGTTCATCCTCAAGTTCTAAATGCACCAGTACAAAGTTCAGTCCTTCACTGTAATGCAGCTCAGGACAACTCCAACTCACTATTAATCATGATGACATTATATTTGAAGAAAAGAAGAAAACGTCTTATCTTGCCTGTTATCCCTAAGTGAGAGTTGTGGAAAGATTAGTAGACAAACCATGTTATATTTCTTTGAGTTGCAATTCCATGCTTCACTACATCCAATTCCTCTCTAATTTTCATTTGGATGTCTCAAAGAGATATTTTGTTGGTTACATAGCCATTTTTGCTACTTTCTTTTCAGGAAAATTATGCTTTTAAAAAGGTTACCATGGTTACACACGGGTCAGTAGCCAGCTTATTGTGTTTTTCTTAATTTGCTATAAACCAAATAACAATAGGACTGAAATTTACGAAGTGGATGGGTCCTTACATGTTAGAATTTTCAGGCAATGAGTGTTTCTCTTTAAAATGGATGTAACTGCTTGCTGCTTATCTAACTATTCCTATTCTACAATACCTACCTAAAATCCTACTTCTTTCAGAAAGCGTCCTCCCTCTTTGGAATTTTTTCTGTCCATTATCTCTCAAAATGTGAGCCACTGAACTATCTTCAAAAGAAGCACCCAGAATGATTGCTAAGCATGCCAATTCCTAGGTTTTATGATAGGCCTAATCAATCAGACTCCCAGAAAATTAATGCGCACAGTAAGGTTTTAAATTTTTTTATCATTTTATACTTATTTTATGAAGTAAAATTCTACATGTTGTAAATCTTACAATATACTGGGGTGGTTTTTTTTTTTGCTTTAAACAAATACGTTTTAAGAAATCTTATATGTACAATTTTAACAAATATATACACCTGTATATACCTTATCATGAACTAAAATATTTCCATGTCTCTAGAAAATTCTCTCATATTCATTTCCTGTCAATCTCCCCTCCCCAGAGCACTGCTCTGGTTCTGGGTTTGCAAAAATATTATTTTATGTGGTTTATATTAATGCCTATGCCATGTGAGATTACGTCTCTTATTGAGGCATGACATAAAGGCCACTGTCACAGTTTCCAAGCATATGGCCCTAGCTTGTAGGAAAAACTGTTTCCACTCAAAATAAGAATTTAATTAAGGACAAAACCATTTTTAGCAGCTGTGGTGGATTTGGGTGCAAATTGAGTGTGACTACACTGCTCTTCAAATATTCAAAGACACCTGCTTCCTTAATCATTTCCAGATGAAAATCACATGGATTATTAATTAATCCATGGGTGCACCTTAAAATTAAAAGCATCTCCTATGAGAGCCCCAAAAGTCCCATCAAAAAATGTTAATAATGAGTGCCTCAGTGACTAATATTACAATATTCTATGCCTAACCATACAATGTTGATTTAACTCCATATTCACTACAATTAATTCTTTAACAATGGCAGAATTTACATTGTTTCCAAGTGGATGTGGGATATTAGCAAAGATAAGCCACATGATGTTTCATAAAATAAGTCAATAAATTTAAAAGAAAGGAAGCAGAACACATATGTTCACTGATTACAATGAAAGTAAATTAGAAATTAGAAATATATCTGAAAAGTCTTCCAAATACTTGGAAGTTAAACAGCACATTTTTAAGTAATCCACTGGTCAAACAAGAAATTGCAAGAGAGGGGCACCTGGGTGGCTCAGTTGGCTAAGCGTCCAATTTAGGCTCAGGTCATGATCTCATGGCACGTGAGTTCAAGCCCCACACTGGGCTCTGTGCTGATGGCTCAGAGCCTGGAGCCTGCTTCAGATTCTGTGTCTCCCTCTCTCTCTGCCCCTCCCCCACTCATATTCTGTCTGTCTTTCAAAAATAAATAAACATTATTTTTAATTTTTTAAAGAAATTGCAAGAGAAATTAGAAAATATTTTTATTCATTCTTTTTTTTATATAATAAGTGTACTCTTTAATCTCCGTCACCCATTTCAGCTATTTCCCCACCCATCTCCCCTCTAGTAACCATCACTTTGTTCTCTATGGTTAAAAGTCTATTTTTTGGTTTGTCTCTCTCTCTCTCTCTCTCTCTCTCTCTCGTTTTGTTTCTTGAATTCCACATATAAGTGAGATCATATGGTATTCCTCTTTCATTTACTGACTTATTTTGCTTAGTATTATATTCTAGCTCTATCCATGTAGTTGCAAATTGCAAGATTTCATTCTTTTTTATGGCTGAATAATATTCCAGTGTGTGTGTGTGTGTGTGTGTGTGTGTGTACACATACATGCAGACAGTTTCTTTATCCATTCACCTATTGATGGACACTTAGGCTGCTTCCACAGTTTGGCTATTGTAAATAATAGTGCAATAAACATAGGGGTGCATGTATCCCTTTGAATGACTGTTTTTGTATTTGGGGCATAATTACTCAGTAGTCCAATTACTGGATCATAGGGTAGTTAGTTCTATTTTTAATTTTTTGAGGAACCTCCATCCTGTTTTCCACAGTGGCTGTACCAGTTTGCATTCCCACCAACAGTGCAAGAGTGTTCCTTTTTCTCCACATCCCTGCCAACACCTGTTGTTTCTTTTGTTAATTTTAGCCATTCTGACAGCTGTGAGGTGATACTTTATTGTAGTTTTGATTTATATTTCCCTGATGATGAGTGATGCTGAGCATCTTTTCATGTGTTGGACATCTGTACGTCTCTTTGAAGAAATGTCTGTTCATGTCTTCTGCTCATTTTTAAATTGGATTATTTGGTTTTAGGGTATTGCATTGTATCAGTTCTTTATATATTTTGGATAATAATCCTTTATTGGATATGTCATCTGCAAATATATTCTCCCATTCCATCGGTTGCCTTTTAGTTTTCTTGGCTGTTTCTTTACTGTGCAGAAAATTTTTATTTTTATGTAGTCCCAAAAGTTTGTGTCTTTGTTTCCCTTGCCTCAGGAAACATATCTAGAAAAATGTTGCTACAGCCGATGTCAGAGAAATTACTGCCTGTGCTCTCTTCAAGGATTTGTATGGTTTCAGGACTCACATTTAGGTCTTTAAGCCATCTAGAGTTTATTTTTGTGTATGGTGTAAGAAGATGGTCCAGTTTCATTCTTTTGCATATAACTGTCCAGTTTAGAAAATGTTTTTAAAGAAGAAACTCATTCTAAAAGGCCAGCAACACCCTAATACCAAACCAGACAAAGACATTATGGGAAAAGAACACAGAGCAATATATCTCATGAAAGCAGATGCAAAGATACTCAACCAAATATTAGCAAACTGAATCCAACAATGTGTAAAAAGAATTATATACGAAAGCCAAATGAAGTTAATCTCAAATATTCACAGCTGGTTCAACATTGGAAAATTGATTAATGTAATCTATCATATCAACAGGCTTAAAAAAAAATCACACAATCATATCAATAGATGCATGAAAAGCATTTGACAAAATCCAAAACTCATCTATGATAAAAATTCTCAGTAAACCATGAATAGAGAGGAACTTCCTCAACTTGTGAATAATAACAAAAAAACCTACTAACATCATACTTAATGGTGAGAAATTAGAAACTTTCCCGCTGAGATGAGGAACAAGGCAAGGATGTCATCACTCCATGTCAATATCATATTGGAAGTCCTAGCTAATGCCGTAAGACAACTGAATGGGACAGAAAACATAAAACTGCCTTTGTTCACAGATAACATGGCTATCTTTGTAGAAAATCTGAGGGAAGCCACAAAAAGCACTCTTTGAAATAATAAGCAATTATAGCAAGGTTATAGAATATAAGGTAAATCTACAAAAGTCACTTTCCCACATCCATCAATGAACAAGTAAAATTTCAAATTGAAAACACATTGTCATTTGCATTAGCACTCCCAAAAATGAAATACTTGGACATAAATCTAATAAAAATATACAAGGTCTCTACAAGGAAAACTATAAAACTGGTAAGAGAAATCAAAAAACTAAATAAATGGAGACAGGTTCTATGTTTATGGATAGAAAGACTCATTAATGTCAAGTTGTCAATTCTCCCAATTTGATCTACAGATTCAATGCACTCTCAATCAAAATCCCAGAAAATGATTTTGTAGATATTGCCAAAATGATTCTAAAGTTTATATGGAGAAACAAAAGACCCAGAATAGCCAATACAATATTGGAGGAGAAGAAAAGAGTTGGAGGACAGATGCTACCTGACTTTAGGGCTTATTATAAAGTGACAGTAATCAAGACAGTGTGGTATGGGCAGAAGAATAGACTAATAGATCAATGGAACAGAATAGAGAGCCTGGAAATAGACTCACACACTACAGCCAACTGATCTTTGACAAAGGAGAAAAGACAATACAGTGGAGAAAAGATAGTCTTTTCAACAAATGGCACTGGAAAAACTAGACATCTACATGCAAAAAATACATTCAAACACACATCTTATACCCTTCATAAAAAGTAACTTAAAATGAATCACAGACCTAAATGTAAATGCAAAACTATAAAAACCCTGAAATATAGCATAAGAGAAAATATACATGACCTTGGATTTGACAATAACTTTTTAGATACACCACTAAAGGCATAATCTGTGAAAGAAGTAATTAGTAAGCTGGACTTAATTAAAATTAAAATTTTCTGGGGCGCCTGGGTGGCTCAGTCGGTTAAGCGTCCGACTTCGGCTCAGGTCATGATCTCATGGTCAGTGAATTCAAGCCCCGCGTCGGGCTCTGTGCTGACAGCTCAGAGCCTGGAGCCTGCTTCAGATTCTGTGTCTCCCTCTCTCTCTGACCCTCCCCCGTTCATGCTCTGTCTCTCTCTGTCTCAAAAGTAAATAAACATTAAAAAAAATTAAAAAAAAAATTAAAATTTTCTGTCAATGAAAGATACTGTCAAGAGACTTAGAAGACAAGCCATAGGCAAGGAGTAAATATTTGCAAAAGGCATATCTGAGAAAGAACTGTTACCCAAAATATACAAAGAATTCTTAAAACTCAACAATATGAAAGCAATCCAATTTTAAAAATGAGTCAAAGACCTTAACAGACACTTCACCAAAGCATACAGATAGCAAAAAAATCTTTAAAGATGCTCCACATCATATGCCATCAGAAAAATGAAAATTAAAACAATTAAAAAATATATAAATAAAATAAAATAACAACAATAAAATAACACTATACATCTATTAGAATGACCAAAATCCAGAACAGGGACAATATTAAATGCTGATGAGGATGCTAGTGGGAATGCAAAATAGTATAGCCACTTCAAAAAAGAATTTGGTGATTCCTTACAAAACTAAACATACTCTTGCCATACAGTACAAAACATCGTGCTCCTTGATATTTGCCCAAAGGAGTTGAAAACTTAAGTCCACACAAAACCTACACACAGATGTTTATAGCAGCTTTATTCATAATTGCCAAATCTTGGAAGCAACCAAAACATCTTTCAGTAGGTAAATTGATAAGTAAACTGCTGCATCCAGACAATGAAATATTATTCAGAGCTAAAAGGTAATGAGTTGTCAAACCATGAAAAGACACGGAAGGTTTTAAATGCACAATAAGAGGTAAAAGAAGCCAACACAAAAAGGCTATATACTGTATGACTCCAGCTATATGACATTCTGAAAAAGGCAAAATAAGGAGACAGTAAAAGGATCAGTGGTTGCCAGAGTTTAGGCAGCGGAGGCTGGCATGCACAGGCATCACACAGAGGATTTTTAGGGTAGTGAAACTACTTGGTGTTATACTGTGAGGGTAGAAACATGTCCCATATATTCTATGGGTTTGGACAAATGTATAAACACCAAGACCAAACCCTAGTGTAAACTATGAACTTTAGGTGACACTATGTCATTATAGATTCATCAGTTGTGACAAATGTACCACTCTGGTGGGAGATGTTGATAATGAAGTAGGCTATGTATGTGTTGGGGCAGAGGAAATATAGGATAGCTCTGAATCATCCTCTCAATTTTGCTGAACCTAAAGTTACTCTACAAATTAAGCTCTTTTTTTAAAGAATAAAAATAAATAAAATACAACATATTAAAATATATGCAGTGCTAATAAGCAATGCCTGAAAAGAAATTTGTGACCTTAAGTGCTTATTTAGAAAAGAAAGTTCTAAAATGAATGTCTCTACTTTATGAACCTACAAAAATAGGAATAAATTGATCCCAAAATAGAAAGAAAATAATGAAGACAAGAGCATAATTCAATGAAATAAAAAGTGGTCAAAAGATAGAGAAAAGTCGAGGAAATTAAAAACTGGTTCTTTGAAAGCCTTGAAATGTTTTGTAAACATCTAGCTGTACCAAGAATAAAGAAAGAAAATACAAATTAGCAAAACAAGGAATGAAAGAGGGAACATAACTACATAACTACAGACATTAAGAGGATAATTAAGGAATTACGAATAAAATTATGCTGATAAATTTGACATCTTAGATAAAGTAATAAATACCTTAATATTTATTAACACATATTAACACATATTTATTAATACCTTAACACAAATGATCAAACTGAGTCAAAAGGAAGTAGAGAAGCCAAATTGTCCCATATTGAATATTAAAATAATTGAATTCATAATGTAAAACATTTTCGTTAGTAAATTTCACATGCAGAGACTTAATTAGTAAATTATATTAGACATTTAAGGAAGAAATAATACCAAGACTATACAACTTATTTCAAAAAACAGAGAAAGAAGGAAGACCTTGGCTCATTTTATGAGGCCAATATTGAGTGACCTGATACCAAAACTAGCAAACATAGTCCTCATGAATTCAGTTGCAAACATCTTTAAGAGCAAGCTATAAAAATAATAATATACCATGACCAAAAAGGCTTTTTTCAGGAATGCAGTACTGGTTTACCATTAGGGAATCGATTAATGTAATTCATCATATTGAAAAACAAAGATGATATACATCTCATTGGAAATAGAAAAAATATTTGACAAAATTTAAAAACCTTTTGCAATAAAAACTTGCAGCAAGGGATTCATTCTGTTAAGCATGGGACTCTGGATTTCTGCTCAGGTCATGATGTCACCGTTCATGAGATCAAGCCCCATGTCAGTCTCTGCACTGACAGCACAGAGTCTGCTTGGGATTCTCTCTCTCCCTCCCCTGCTTGCAAACATACATGTTCTCTTTCTCTCTCTCTCAAAATAAATAAACTTAAAAAAAATAAACCCTAACACGTCTAGAAGAAAGCATAGGAGAAAATTCCTGTGACCTTCGAGTAGGCATAGATTTCTTCAGGCCACAAGACCCATAAATCATTAAAAAAAAACATTTTGACAAATTGCATTTCATCAAAATTGAAATCTTCTACTCTTCAAAAGACATCATTTAGGAAATACAAAGGTAAGCACCGACAGAAAATATTCACAAAACCACAAATCTTTTATCTAAAAATGAGTTGTATACAGAATATATTAAGAATTCTTGGGGTACCTCAGTGGCTCAGTCAGTTGAACGCCCAACTCTTGATTTCAGCTCAGGTCATGATCCCAGGGCCATGGGACTGAGCTCTCCATCATGCTCTGTGCTGAGTGTGGAGCCTGTTTAAGATTCTCTCTCTCTCTCTCTCTCTCTCTCTCTCTCCCCCCCTCTGCCCCTGTCCCACTTGTGCTCTCTCTAAAATTTAAAATTTTTTTAAATTTAAAAAAAGACAGCCTAATAAAAATGAAAAATAATATATGAATAGTTACTTCATAAAAAATGATACATGAACATACAGTTAATATGAGAAAACATATTCAACATCACTCGTCTTCATGGAACTTCTGATGAAAACTAAAGTAAGATTTAACTCTGTGCCCAGCAGAATGGCCCAAGTTAAAGTCTTTCGTATGTGGCTAGTGTGAGTACAAAATAATACAACCAAACTTGGAACACAGCTTAATAGTTACTTATGAAGTTAAACATACACCTCACACAGGACTAGAATTCCCCTCCTCCATACTTACCTAAGAGAAATAACACATATTCACACAAAGACTTCATACATATATGAATAGCAGCTTTATTTTTGGAACAGCCACGACTGGAGATGTGCATCATTCCATCAACAGCTGAATAAAAAAAATTTATTATACATCCATGTGATGGAATAGTACTTGGCAATAAATGGAACGAGCTACTGGTGCCTCAGCAACATGGTGGAATGTAAAAAAGCATTGTGCTGAGCAGGAGAATTCAGCGTGATGTGTGATGACTTCTGTATGGAACACTGGAAAGGCAAATGTAGTCTGTAGTGACTAAAAGGAGATTAGTGGTTGTCTAGTTCAATGAGCAGCAGGGCAGTGACGGGGGGGGGGGGGGGGGGGGGGGGGGGGTGGGGGCGGGGGGCGCACAAATTAAACTCTTCCAGGTGAAGAAAATATTGCTGAGTGCGGTGGTAGTGGACAGGGCTGAGCTTTTGTCAAAACTCACTTTGTGGCATAATGAAAATAGGTGAATTTCATTTTATGTTAACACAAAAAAGTCCTTTTTAAGGAAATGAAGTCACTGGAAAACAGCCTAAAAAATGTGAATTTTCAAAAATTCTGCTTTTTGTTACAGTAATATGGAGTCAGAGACTTTTAAATAAAATGTTACAGGGCGACTGGCTGGCTCAGTCTGTGGAATGTGTGACTCTTAATCTCGGGGCCCCGAGATTGTGAGTTGGAGCCCCACGTTGGGGGTGGGGGGAATTACTTAAAAATGAAACCTTTAAAAAAATAAAAATAAAAATAAATGTTGCTACAATCACAACGATATCATTTGGCGAGAGTAACAATTTGACCACAAACAAAATAGGTTGTAGTAGCTCATTATGAGTGCAGGAGGGGGTTCTGATCACCACCATGTTCCCTCACCCTGTTACACATGTCCCCACCTGCACCCTAGTCAAGTCACAAGCAGAGGCTGATTATAGCTGCACAGTCCACATGCCTGGCACACTGTTGCTAGGTCATGCTAAGAGAGGGCATATCTTTGTTTATCTTTGTTTTTTCTCTCCATCTTGACATGCAGTGTTGATGTTTACACAAACTCCCTATCAAACTGCAGCTTGTGTCTCACAGTTTACATGGTTGAATTTATATGTTATATTTCATGCTTAATCTTTGTTTAGAAAGTTACATTGTTATTTATTTCTTTTGAACATCACAAATTTTCACTGTAATGTTATGATGTGCCCCTACTAGATTCCAGTAGAATCAAGAATAACGGAGGTGGCAAGATAGATCACATACTGGGTCACAAAACAGCCCTTCATAAGTACACAAGAATTGAGATCATACCATGCATACTTTCAGACCACAATGCTATGAAGCTTGAAATCAACCACAGGAAAAAGTCTGGAAAATCTCCAAAAGCATGGGGGTTAAAGAACACCCTACTAAAGAATGAATGGGTCAACCAAGCAATTAGAGAAGAAATTAAAAAATATATGGAAACAAATGAAAATGAAAATACAACAATCCAAACGCTTTGGGAGTCAGCGAAGGCAGTCCTCAGATGAAAATACACTGCAGTCCAGGCCTATCTCAAGAAACAAGAAAAATCTCAAATACAAAATTTAACAGCACACCTAAAGGAAATAGAAGCAGAACAGCAAAGATACCCTAAACCCAGCAGAAGAGAAATAATAAAGATTAGAACAGAAATAAACAATATAGAATTTAAAAATCTGTAGAGCAGATCAATGAAACCAAAAGTTGTTTTTTTGAAAAAATAAACAAAATTGACAAACCTCTAGCCAGGCTTCTCAAAAAGAAAAGGGAGATGACCCAAATAGATAAGATCATGAATGAAAATGGAATTACTACAACCAATCCCTCAGAAATACAAGCAATTATCAGGGAATACTATGAAAAACTATATGCCAACAAACTGGACAACCTGGAAAAAATGGACAAATTCCTAAACACCCACACACTTCCAAAACTCAATCAGGAGGAAATAGAAAGCCTGAACAGACCTATAACCAGCAAAGAAATTGAATCAGTTATCAAAAAGCTCCCAACAAATAAGGGTCCGGGATCAGATGGCTTCCCAGGGGAGTTCTACCAGACTTTTAAAGCAGAGATAATACCTATCTTTCTCAAGCTACTCCAAAAAATAGAAAGGGAAGGAAAACTTCCAGACTCATTCTATGAAGCCAGTATTACTTTGATTCCTAAATCACACAGAAACCCAGTAAAAAAAGAGAACTACAGGCCAATATCCCTGATGACTATGGATGCAAAATTTCTCAATAAGATACTAGCAAATCGAATTCAACAGCATATAAAAAGAATTATTCACCATGATCAAGTGGGATTCATTCCTGGGCTGCAGGGCTGCTTCAAAATTCGCATATCAATCAACGTGATACATCACATTAATAAAAGATAAGAACCATATGATCCTGTCAATCAATGAAGAAAAAGTATTTGACAAAATTCAGCATCCTTTCTTAATAAAAACCCTCCAGAAAGTTGGGATAGAAGGAACATACTTAAACATCATAAAAGCCATTTATGAAAAGCCCACAGCAAACATTATCCTCAATGGGGAAAAACTGAGAGCTTTTTCCCTGAGATCAGGAACACGACAGGGATGTCCACTCTCACCGCTGTTATTTAACATAGTGTTGGAAGTTCTAGCGTCAGCAATCAGACAACAAAAGGAAATCAAAGGCATCAAAATTGGCAAAGATGAAGTCAAGCTTTCACTTTTTGCAGATGACATGATATTATACATGGAAAATCCGATAGACTCCACCAAAAGTCTGCTAGAACGGATACATGAATTCAGCAAAGTTGCAGGATACAAAATCAATGTACAGAAGTCAGTTGCATTCTTATACACTAATAATGAAGCAACAGAAAGACAAATAAAGAAACTGATCCCATTCACAATTGCACCAAGAAGGATAAAATACCTAGGGATAAATCTAACCAAAGATGTAAAAGATCTGTATGCTGAAAACTATAGAAAGCTTATGAAGGAAATTGAAGAATATATAAAGAAATGGAAAAACATTCCGTGCTCATGGGTTGGAAGAATAAATATTGTCAAAATGTCAACACTACCCAAAGCTATCTACAAATTCAATGCAATCCCAATCAAAATTGCACCAGCATTCTTCTTGAAGCTAGAACAAGCAATCCTAAAATTCATATGGAACCACAAAAGGCCCCGAATAGCCAAAATAATTTTGAAGAAGACCAAAGCAGGAAGCATCACAATCCCAGACTTTAGCCTCTACTACAAAGCTGTAATCATCAAGACAGCATGGTATTGGCACAAAAAAAGACACATAGACCAATGGAATAGAAACCCCAGAACTAGGCCCACAAAAGTATGGCCAACTAATCTTTGATAAAGCAGGAAAGAATATCCAATGGAAAAAAGACAGTCTCTTTAACAAATGGTGCTGGGAGAACTGGACAGCAACATGAAGAAGGTTGAAATTAGACCACTTTCTCATACCATTCACAAAAATAAACTCAAAATGGATAAAGGACCTGAATGTGAGACAGGAAACCATCAAAATCCTAGAGGAGAAAGCAGGAAAAGATTTCTCTGACCTCAGCCATAGCAATTTCTTACTTGACACATCCCCAAAGGCAAGGGAATTAAAAGCAAAAATGAACTATTGGAACCTCATGAAGATAAAAAGCTTCTGTACAGCAAAGGAAACAATCAACAAAACTAAAAGACAACCAACAGAATGGGAAAAGATATTTGCAAATGACATATCAGACAAAGGGCTAGTATCCAAAATCTATAAAGAGCTCACCAAACTCCACACCCAAAAAACAAATAATCCAGTGAAGAAATGGGCAGAAAACATGAATAGACACTTCTTTAAAGAAGACATCCGGATGGCCAGGAGGCACATGAAAAGATGCTCTACGTCGCTCCTCATCAGGAAAATACAAATCAAAACCACACTCAGATATCACCTCACACCAGTCAGGGTGGCCAAAATGAACAAATCAGGAGACTTATAGATGCTGGAAAGGATGTGGAGAAACAGGAACCCTCTTACACTGTTGGTGGGAATGCAAACTGGTGCAGCCACTCTGGAAAACAGTGTGGAGATTCCTCAAAAAATTAAAAATAGACCTACCCTATGACCCAGCAGTAGCACTGCTAGGAATTTACCCAAGGGATACAGGAGTACTGATGCATAGGGGCACTTGTACCCCAATGTTTAGAGCAGCACTCTCAACAATAGCCAAATTATGGAAAGAGCCTAAATGTCCATCAACTGATGAATGGATAAAGAAGTTGTGGTTTATATACACAATGGAGTACTACATGGCAATGAGAAAGAATGAAATATGGCCCTTTGTAGCAATGTGGATGGAACTGGAGAGTGTTATACTAAGTGAAATAAGCCATACAGAGAAAGACAGATACCATATGTTTTCACTCTTATGTGGATCCTGAGAAACTTAACAGGAACCTGGGGGAGGGGAAGGAAAAAAAAAAAAGAGAGAGAGGTTAGAGTGGGAGAGAGCCAAAGCATAAGATAGACTCTTAAAAACTGAGAACAAACTGAGGGCTGATGGGGGATGGGAGGGAGGGGAGGGTGGGTGACGGGTATTGACGAGGGCATCTTTTGAGATGAGCACTGGGTGTTGTATGGAAACCAGTTTGACAATAAAAAAAAAAAAAAAAAACAAAAAAAAAAAAAACATTAATAAATATACAGGTCACTCTCAAGAAAAAAAAAAAGAATAACAGAGGTGGCAGTTAGATAAAGGGCCTATTCATTAAATCCATCTATCTACATGAATATAAAATTTATAGTTACAGAGCTAAATGCATACTACTACTTTATGACATTTTTTAGAAACCTAAAGACAGTTAATAAATGAGGGAAAGTCAGGTGAAGCTAATTAAATTCATACTCATTTTTACACTTGGACAATGGCTACATTGGGGTAAACCACTTGTCTCAGCATTCTGAATGACTACATGAAATCAAATTTGGTATTCCAGAGCTTTCAAACTTTTTCAACATTTGGATTTGCCTCATGATTCTTCAACATTTTGTCTTCTAAATATTATTTTCATTATTATAAAATTATGTCCATTGAAAGGCATGTATCACTTAATCTTGCTCAAGAACTTTGCATAAAGTAACAACTGATAATTGTTTGCCAATGAAGATTATCTTGTCTTAATCATCACTTTTCTGATATTCTCTCTGATATTAATATATAAAGCTGCTTCTAGCAGTGCTAAAAACATGAAGGCTACTTTTTCTGGGCTTCCCCATTTCAATGGCAGATTTATGTGCGTATGCAAGTTTTTTTAGTTATTTTTCATAATCTGTCAGTCTGGCTTTAAGTTGCCTTAGAAAATCTATAGAAAATCTCATACACATATAATCTCCATTAACACCATTAGAATAGTTTTAGATTCTGTATGGAATTCCTGAATTTGTTGTTAAAAACGTGAAACAACCTTAAAAAGATACGCATAATATATATTACATTGTGAAGCATGTGTATGCTAAGATCACCGACCACTATGACAACAAATGATACGCCATATTTGGTTGCATTTGTGCTGAGAGCACATCAGCCTTTACATTAGAAAACTGCTTACAAGTGGGGAAAGTGGGGAGCTCAACTGTAAGGAAAGAGGTTTAGGTATGAGAAGGTCACACAGAAGATGTAATAGGATGTGAAGCAGGAACCACAGTGCTTGGCAGAGCTGGTGATGAATGTGAGGAGACAGACCTCAAGTTACAAACCCTGGGCTGTTAACACTGAACAGCGAAGTGCATGAGATTCTAGAGGCTCTGGGTGAAAAGAGATTTCAGAGACGATGAGATCCTCTGAAACAGGAATTCTGAGTTATTAAGTCCTTTATTTGTTGTATCTATCCTAGAACCTGGTACATAAAAGGCATAAGTATTAGTCAAATGAATGACTTATGAATGAAATGGAAATCCATCAGGGTTAAAAATAGAGGGTCATTTTTATTCACGAGAGGAGTATACCAAGCCCACCTCTCCAGTCACGCCTTCTCTCTTGCTTGCTCATTATGTTCAATTAATACTGATTTTCATTACATTTTTAGAATACTGAAAGCTCTTTCCTGATAAAGAATTTTGCTCTTGCTATATGCCATCTCCCTCAAACATATTTCCATAGCTTGCTTTTTTGTCTCAACCCAGAAACTACATCCTCAGTAAAAGGCCTTGTCTGACCTACTGTATCTTAAGCATTTCCCCCAACATTATTCTCTATCACATCACCCTGTTAATGTTCTTCATAACAGCTAACTCAATCTGGGGTTATCTCGTCTGTGCAAGACTTCATTTATTTGCAGTCTGTGCTATCTTTTCCCAAAGAATACAATTTTCTTGAGAATAAAGAGCCTGTCTGTCTCATCCACTGCCTTAATCCCAAGTCCTGGGACACAACCTGGCACATGATAAATATTTGCTGAATGAATAAAATAACCTTCTAAATAAAGTGTGACTTTTCATATCAACATAACTTTGGGTTGAAAATGGCAGACAGCCTTCAACTGGCAAATAAGTAAATAAAATCAGGCACTGATTGGTTTCAGGATTTAAGAGATTATATGTGAGGTAAAGGAATTGCTACCTGAAACAAAGCCACCAGGATACATGGGTCAGCTTAGCCTCTTCGGGGCTGGCTTTACTGTCAAACTATGCTCCCGGCACATGTCTTAACAATCAGTCCAGTAAGGGAGACAGCTTCTTTTTCCTGGGAGCCCAACCAATTTCTCCCTGGTTATACCCTCATCTGGCCAGATGGGATGGCCAATAACCCAATAACTGGCCAGGGGGAAGAAATAAGTTGTTTGATTGTAGCCTAACAGGTCCCATCTGGGACTTGTAAGTAGAGTCAATTCCACCCAAATCACATGACTAAGAATGCGGGAGGGGGTGGTTTCCCAAAGGAACCTGGGGGGTGTTATTACCAAAAGGAAAGAGAACAGGTGATGGGCGTCAACCACAAGATGCCCTCTACAGTATCTTTCTTCTGATCCATTAACTGGAACCAATCATAGCTTGATACAAACCTCTCCTTTTTATGTGAATATTATTTAGGCTGACACAGATCTGCTACCTCTGATCAGAATGAGGAAGACAGAAAGGAGTGCAGAGGCTATGTTATTTAATATTCCTTTGGTTGCTCATGAATATTCATACAGCTCCTAACAGCTAGTTGCTACTCTGCCCAAGCCTCCAAAGGGAGGCAGATCATCACTCCCATGGAGGCTCGTTCCCTCCTCTGGCAGCCTTGAATTATTAGACTATGGCTCTTTTCTTTGAGCTGGAACCTGATAGATAATACTTAGGAAAGCCTCAGTGGCATAGCCAGAATTCTGGAAAACGCTTGCTCAGCAGGCTGGGAGGTAGACTTTTACTGCTGAGGACTGCTGAAGCCACGATAGAGAGCCATGGCTCCACCTTAGAGGACTTTGTCTTCTCTTCTGCTTCCATCCGCAGGCTCCTTTGATTTACAGAGCTCTCGAACTCAGCACATCCAACTCTGGAATTACCAGTTTTCCTCTTTAGTTCCTCCACCTGCCTTCTACCTCTTAAATACCTTCTCCCCCCATTTCCACCGATCTCCTCATACCCCTGTATCTCTCATACCCCTCAGACTCCTGTATCTCACCTCCTAACTGCTTTTCCTCACACTTATTTAAACTTTTCTAGTTCATCTCATACAGAGAGTTATCTTAGAAATATATACCTGCTCCTTTCCTGCTTACCTCTGTTAGGGATTCCTTTTAGATTATAGATAGAAGGAACAGAAGTCCTTACCAGTATTTTCCCTGCCTCCCTCTGCAGCCACATCTCTGATATCTCTGTCTTCCCAGCTTATACTTCATGAAAGTTCCCCAAACGTGCCACACTCTCCCACACCTTTGTAGCTTTCCACCTGCAAGTTCAACTGCCTGGAACACCTTCCTCCTGAGAGAAGTTCCTAGCACTTTTACTCTTCTTTAGACTCTGCTTTACTTCCCCAAGGAGGCCTGCTTCTTATTCCATGTCTGAACCAACTACTTCCCCTTTGTGGCCCCATAACTATCTTCTCTCATAACAGTCTTTACATTTGATTGTGAGCTTCTTGAGAGTAGGGATAGTCTGTTATTTCCCTATCTTAAATGTATGGCTTTCAATCAGAGTTCAATGGATGTTGATTAAACCAAAGAGCTGACGTATATCACTGTCGCTCAGGTGGAAATTTCCAAGATTGCAAGGGCACAGCCTAAAACTCTACAAAGAACTTCTACACATTACTTAACTCCAACTGTAGTCACTGAATGTATAAATGTAACTTTAATAACAGAATGTATAAATGTATGTATAAATGCTTTCCTAAGTATTATCTATCTATGAGAATTATAGCAAGAGGAAAACAATGGAATTCTTTTGACCACTTTACTCCAAAGGGGAATATGTGATCTAGATTACAATATAGAAACGGATACCTTCACAAAAGGGGACTTGTCGAAAGGAGACACACAGAAGAATGCGTGTTGTATGCTTGATGATGTTCCAACTGACACAATAAAACTACAGGAGTTGAGTTCCTTTCCAAGTCTCTTCAATGTGACAGAAATTCAACTAGAATAAAGATAGCATTCAAAAGGTTGGGGGAGGGGAGCTTTACCAGAGAGGAAACAGTAACAAAATGAATGACTACTCCAAAAATTAAGGTTTCCAGACCACACTTTCAGCATTTGCTATTTTTCCCCAAGGGTTTCAAAATCCTAAGACTGAATTATAACTAGAAAATTTGCATTATAATTAGTGAATGTGAAAGAGGTAGAAGGTTTGCTATGGGAAGAGCTAAAAACAAATATTTAACATTTTCAGGTAAAGACATTCAGTAATTATTATTCTCATAAGTGGGATTAATATTAGATATATTTGTAAACCAAAGATGCTGGTGTGTGCTTTTTGTTATATTTCAATGCAATCATATTAGATATTTGATATGGAAAATTTCAAGTGGAATTAGATAATATCCATACTAATTTCCTAAATTGATTCCTAATTTATTAAAATGAGATTTTTTGAGAATTTGATTTTGGAATAGCTTTATATTTACAGAAAAATTCACAAAGATAGTACAGAGAGTTCATGTATAGCCCTCACCTGACAATGGGTTTCCCCTTTGTTAACATTTTATATTAATCACCATTACAGAATTGTCAAAACTCAGAAACTAACATTGGCACATTTACTATTAACTAACCTCTAGACTTTGGATTTTACCAATTTTTACATTATTGTTCTCTTTCTGTCCCAGGATCCCAGTAAGGGTGACACATTGCATTTACTTGTCATGTTTCTCCAGTCTCCTCTGACCAAGATGGTTTCTCAGTCTATCCTCTCTTTTCATGACCTTGACAACCTTGAGAGGTACTTGGCCACATATGCTGTAAAATGTCCCCAAACTAGGTTTGCCTATTGTTTTTCTCATGACTGAACTGAGGCAATATGAGATTTTTAAGGGAAATATTACTTGCTTAAGTAGTCCTATTTTAAGAAACCATTTTCTTTGTGTGCAAAAAAAAAAAAAAAAAAAAAAAAGACTGTGAAAATCGTCTTGGTTTCTGGTTTATTCTGTCCATAATGAGACCCCCCCAAAACGAAATCTAACAAGATTAAATTACATTGTTATATTTTGATGCACAAATTTTAAACAGTTCTTATGATTTACTGAGGCATTCTTACAACTTACAGTAATTTTGAAAATGTTAGATGCTATGATAGCCAACTGGAATGGAAGGGAAAGCGTCCAGTGCTGCATAAGTTAAGCCAACTCAGGGGTACCGACTCTTTTTGCCTTCTCAGACTGACATTTTTCTGAGACAGAGATCTCTGTTGACATGCTCTAGGGAGGTTAAGGTGGGCAGACTTAAGAAATGTCTTTGGTCAGCACGAACCTGCTGAATCCACTGGTCCTAGAGAGGTGGAAAAAAAGGTTACACAAACTCATGGCTTCATATACTAAATTCGTTTTCCTATTCAGCCATTTAAATCATTAATCAAATGAGCCCGTAAGCTCCCAAAATGAAATGTGGCATTGGAAGAGATTAGGGATCTAAGTAGGAGCAAAATTGAAATGCTAACAACATCAAACTAAGAGTCAGTGAAAGAGGACGTTTGCCATTGTGCCTGGCTTCTGCACCATTTATAGATAGTTCCATTGCTCTGAGTGGTTTGTATAATAGTGAATAAGTGGAAACCCACATAAAAGCTATCTTTAAATGCCATAAAGATGAGTAATCTGAAGATAAATTGTTCAAAGTCATCTTTGCAACAATACGTGGGCAAGTTTTCCATGGTCTCATGAGGCAGCTTAAGAACAGGATTGAGATCTCCATATCTGTACTTAGAGATTCTGGCTAGAATTAAAAAAAGAGTTGAGACTAAAAAGTTATTTTTTATTCTGATAGCCATAAGATACTGGGAAATTAAAATGTTCTTACCCAAAACTATAATCATGCTATTATTTTTCACATTTCCATAACTATTAGTAATTTGCTATCACAATAGTTAAAACGAATTCTTATTTATTCCTTGGTTACTTGGCATGCTACTAGTTTGTTGATAAAGAAAGTAAAAAGGTCCATATGCATGAGAGAAGAATCAAAGCCCTTGGAGTCAAACTGAACTGGGTTCAAATCCAGATTCAGCCCCTTTGATCTGGAGCAAATCATCTAACTTCTCTACATTTTTGAAATGGTGGTAACTTCACAGCGTGTTATGATTATACAATACAAAATACAGAAAAGGCTGAGCTCAGTTCCTATGCTATTTCTAAACTACCCACAGGGTGGGCCATCTTTTCAGTTTTAAACATCCCTAAATGAGCAGGTGAGAGCTTTACTGAGCAACTGAGTCCCTGTATGTCTCATGGAGGGGGACTGAATGTGGAGGACATATGCAGAGCAGGTCCAAAGACAGACAACGAATGAAATCCAACTCATAAAACAAGACACTTGGCAACTCTTTAGAAAAGATGAGAATGCCCTTTATAGATTTAAAAAAAAAAATGTGTTTCTAAAATGAAAATCACTGGTAAAAAAAAAAAAAGAGTTATAGTTAAATGGCAAAGAGACAACTTTCTTCCCTGTAAGTGCAGCACATAAAACACCATAAACACTAGCAAAATAAGTGATCTTCATGAAGCAAGCAGACAAATAGCAGTTATTCAGCATAATTCTGACCAACCATTATAATTCTTCCCAGGCAGGTCATCTATATAAAGCTCTGTAATAGGCTTCTATGGGTGCCATAACATATCACCACAAACTCAGTGGCTTAACACAATGCGAATTGATTATTTTACAGTTCTGTAAGTTAGAAGTCCAACAAGGGTCTCACTGAGCTAAACTCAAGGTGTCAATACGGCTGCATTCCTGCAGGTTCTAGGGGGGAATTTGTTTCTTTGCCTTTTCCAGTTTCTAGAGATTGCCTATGGCCCCTTCTGCCATCTTCAAAGCTGGCAACAAGAGGCAGTCCTCATGTTACATCACTGACTTCCTCTTCTGCCTCCCTCTTCTACTTTTAAGGACCCCCAGGTAATCCATTTATTTTAAGGTTAACTGATTAGCAATCCTTATACAACCTAATTCTTCTTTGCCAAGGAGCCCCACTTAGTCACAGATTCTGGGAATTAGTGGGCAAATATCTTGGGGAGAGGGGTTATTCTATCTGCCATAATCTCCAAGGAAGATCACCTCTGAATTATATACTATTAATCTCTAGCTGTAAATAATAGACCCCAACTCAAACATACCTCATGCATTTTCTTCCAACGATTTAAAAACTGTGGAACTTTTCAGCAACTTTAGCAAAGGTATTTCCATTGTATTTAACAAGAGCAGAAAGAGACGATGCCATGACAGTAAGAGTTATGTGACCAGAATCATTCTTGCTTACACTAGGCAATGGAATTTTGTTATCTCTGATATCAGCTTCCTTCGGCTACAGGGAAAACAGGGTTTCAAAATATAATATCCATGTCAACAAGCCACCCCTGTAACCTACCATACAATTTAGTCCTTTTTGCCTCTAGAACTTACTGTATTTCCAAAGAGAAAAATATCTGTTACATTAGCAACAAGTCATAGAGATGACTTAGAAAGTGAAGCTATAAATAGTGTGGTTGGGGTATGAAAGCACAGAAATCGTGGGATGAATTTTTCTTTTAATAGACTTATCTAAACACAACTGTGGTTTCAAGCCTAAATACCACTACACATAAAAATACTTGGTTGCAAAACAAACAAACAAAAACACACTTGGTTGCTTAACTTTATTAGAAAAATTAAAATGATATAGAATTTCACTCCCCAAGAACACTTAAAAATTTTTTTAATGTTTATTTATTTTTGAGAGAGAGAGAGAGAGAGACAGAGCGCAAGCAGGAAAGGGGCAGAGAGAGGAAGACACAGAATCCAAAACAGGCTCCAGGCTCTGAGCTGTCAGCACAGAGCCCAATGAAGGGCTCAAATTTAGGAACCATGAGATCATGACCTGAGCCGAATTCGGATGTTTAACCAACTGAACCACTCAGACACCCCCACAAGCACATTTTTTTTTTATTTTTTTAATTTACATCCAAATTAGTTAGCATATAGTGCAACAATGATTTTAGGAGCAGATTCCTTAATGCCCCTTACCCATTTAGCCCATTCCCCCTCCCACAACCCCTCCAGTAGCCCTCTGTTTGTTCTCCATATTTATAAGTCTCTTATGCTTTGTCCCCTCCCTGTTTTTATATTATTTTTGTTTCCCTTCCCTTATGTTCATCTGTTTCATCTCTTAAAGTCCTCATATGAGTGAAGTCATATATTTGTCTTTCTTTGACTAATTTTGCTTAGCATAATACCCTCCAGTTCCATCCACATAGCTGCAAATGGCAAGACTTCATTCTTTTTGATTGCTGAGTAATACTCCATTGTGTGTGTGTGTGTGTGTGTGTGTGTGTGTGTCTGTATACACACACACACACACACACACACACACACACCTACCACATCTACTTTATCCATTCTTCCACTGATGGAGATTTGGGCTCCTTCCATACTTTGGCTATTGTTGATAGTGCTGCTATAAACATGGGGGTGCAGGTGTCCCTTCAAAACACACCTGTATCCCTTGGATAAATACCTAGTAGTGCAATTGCTGGGTCGTAGGGGAGTTCTATTTTTAGTTTTTTTGAGGAACCTTCATACTGTTTTCCAGAGTGGCTGCACCAGCTTGCATTCCCACCCCACAAGAACATTTTAGAAAACTGTTGTTAAAGTCTGATGTAAGGCACTGCCTACATCAGGAGATGTAGATTAAAGGGGTCTGGAGCCCAGGCAGGTCACAGAAATAATGGATAAAGCCAGGTGGGCATCTGGTGCACTCACTCCATTGCTGTCCCGTCTGTAGAGGCCAGCCACCACCCAGCTCTAGCAGCTGTTGGCTCATATGATTGTCTGATATTTTCATAATTCAGCAAACACAATTTTTATGTGGAATCATTCATATTTTCAAGGTCGGCAACTTAATAATGGGCCTCCGAATGTAGATAAGACAATCCTTAATAACTACCTGATATTTTAGTTGATAAAATCAAGAGTGGTATAACTTACTGTCTAAGTGGATGCAAACATCAAAACCTAGAAGAAACATGTGTGTACACAGATGAGGCAAAGAGCCTTAGCATGTACCTGAGGGGTTCTTTGTTCCTTCCAGGGAATACATTGTGCCTTATGTTCTGTCATGGCCCCAGCACATAGCATAGTATCTGTTACATAATAGGATTTAAGTGAAGGCTTATTTAATTAATGAGTACCTGAACTTTAAAGAAAACATTGGTGGGACACCTGGGTGGCTCAGTCGGTTAAGTGTTTTGACTTCTGCTCAGATTATGATCTCACAGTTCATGAGTTTGAACCCCGCATCAGGCTCTGTGCTGACAGCTCAGAGCCTGAGGCCTCCTTCAGATTGTGTGTCTCCCTCTCTCTCTCTCTCTCTCTCTGTCCTTGCCCCGCTTATGCATTCTCTCACAAAATAAAATAAGTCTCTCAAAAATAAATAAGTAAACATTTTTCAAAAAATAAAAATTTTAGAGGGAGGAGCCAAGATGGCAGAACAGCATGGAAGTTTTTTGTGTGTCTCGCGTCCATGAAATACAGCCAGACCAAAACTAAACCATCCTGCACACCTAGAAAACTGATTAGAGGATTAACACTACAATCTACACAACCTGAACCACAGAATTCAGCGGTACGCGGCGCGGAGAAGTGAACTTGGGGAGCGAGAAGGCACAGGAAGGGAGGTGCTTTGGGCGAGGAGAGAGGACAGAGATGGGGTGCGGGGGAGAATACAGGAAAAGCACCCCTCCCCAAAAGCAGCTGGAGAGAAAGTGGAAAATCGGAAACAGCCGCAGGGACTAAACTAAAAAGGGAGAGAGGAGAGGGTTTAAATTCCATTAAGACTGTAAACAAGGGGAGCTCAAAGGCTGCAACTCCGCAGCTCCATACCTGGCGGTGCTCTGGTGGGAAGGACGAATCCCCAGGAACAGAGTGCGGTCCGGGAGGTTCTCAGGCCACACGGGCAAAAGCGGTTCCACTGCCAGAAGGACATTTGGTAAGGACTGCTGAAGCCACTTGGTCCCAGCAGACCCTAGAAAACGGCCACATTCGCTGGTGCTGGAACAAGGTCCTTAAGGGTGAAGCCTGGTGCCAGATATGTGTTGTGATTTTCCGTAATCCCTGAAAAGCTGCTGCTACACTGTCTCGCGAACTTTTTCTGGGGCGGGCTGGCACCTGACCGCAGTCTCAGGGCACTGGCAACAGCAGGGTCCAGTGGGCGTTCCGGGGTGCAGCCGACATTCGGCCATTGCTCACTCGGCCATTGCTCAGTGAGACCCTCACACAGAGGGACGGAACGGTCTTTCAGAAGTAAGGGGCCAGGGAAAACAGCCGCAGCTGAGACAAAACTTGGGAGAGAGGAACTGTCTGGGGCCTGGTCACGGAGAGTGAAAAAGCAGGGAGTGGACGAGAGCTGAAGACAGAGGACAGGTGCGCGACTGCTGATCCGGGAGAACAGAGTGGGTGGCTGGGTGACGCCATTTTCACCCTCCCACGCATGCGCATACCCACACGCACCTACGAGCACTGCAATACTCCGCCCCAGTAGGCTAGCAGCGCCATCTAGTGGAGAGCGGAGCCGTTACACTGAGCCCCGCCCAACTGGGCCAACTTCGCTCTTCAAGAACACAAGTCTCCCCGCCTGCTTAGTTTATGGACTATAAAGAGCTACAAGTCTGACTTCTAGGGAAAAATGAAGTAATTTCAGTCCTACATCAATCTGTTAGCAGGTCCATCTATTCAATTTTCTTTTTTTTTCTCTTTTACACTTCTTTTCTTTTCCTTGAATACAAAAAGAGAAAAAATTCATTTTCATTTTCAATTTTTATTAAAAATATTTTTCTTTAATTTTTATTACTATATTTTTTACGTTTGTGTAAATTTTTTCAAATTCTATTTTACTTCCATCAGTTTATTTTAGTCTACTTCAGTCTATTCACCTTTTCAATTTTCAAACGATTTCCTTTTTTTCTTTTTTCCTCTTTTTCATTTCTTTTCTTTTTCTTGAATGCAGAAAGAGAAAAACTTTATTTTTACCTTCAATTTCTATTAAAAATATTTTTCTTTAATTTTTATTACTATATTTTTTACTTTTGGGTAATTTTTTTTCAAATTCTATTTTACTTCCATCAGTTTATTTTAGTCTACTTCAGTATATTCACCTTTTCAAATTTTCAAACGATTTCCTTTTTTTTCTTTTTTTCTCTTTTTTTTTTCTTTTCTTGAATGCAGAAAGAGAAAAACTTCATTTTTAATTTCAATTTCTATTAAAAATATTTTTCTTTAATTTTTATTACCATATTTTTTACTTTTGTGTAAATTTTTTCAAATTCTATTTCACTTCCATCATTTTATTATAGTCTACTTCAGTGTATTCACCTTTTCAAATTTTCAAATGATTTCCTTTTTTTTTCTCTTTTTATTTTCTTTTCTTTTTCTTGAATGCAGAAAGAGAAAAACTTCGTTTTTACTTTCAATTTCTATTAAAAATATTTTTTTAATTTTTTTATTATATTTTCTGCTTTTATGTAAATTTTTTCAAATTCTCTTTCCCTTCCATCATTATTTTAGTCTACTACAGTGTGTTCACTTTTCAAACTTTCAAACGATTTCCTTTTTTCTTTTTTTAATCTTTTTTCTCTTTTTCATTTCTTTTCTTTTTCTTGAATACAGAAAAAGAATAATTCATTTTTATTTTTAATTTTTATTAAAAATATTTTTCTTTAATTTTTTTCTACTATATTCTTTACTTTTGTGTATATTTTTTCAAATTCTATTTTACTCCCATCATTTTAGTCTACTTCAGTGTATTCATTTTTTTCAAATTCTCAAACGATTTCCTTATTTTGTTTTTTTTCTTCCCCCAACCCTTTTTTTTTCTGTCAAACCACGTTCAACACCCAGACCAAAACACACCTAGGATCTAGCATCATTTATTCAATTTGTGTGTGTGTGTGTTTTTAATTTTTAAATTTTAATATTTTTTAATTTTAATTTTTCTACCTCATTAATTTCTTTTCTCCCTTCAAAATGACAGAACGAAGGAATTCACCTCAAAAGAAAGAGCACAGAGAAATGACAGCCTGGGATGTAACCAACCCAGATACAAGCAAGATGTCTGAACCAGAATTTAGAATCACGATAATAAGAATACTAGCTGGAGTCGAAAATAGATTAGGATCCCCTTCTGCAGAGATAAAAGAAGTAAAAAGTAGCCAGAATGAAATTAAAAATGCTATGACTAAGCTGCAATCACGGATGGATGCCACAGCGGCAAGGATGGATGAGGCAGAACAGAGAATCCGCAATATAGAGGACAAACTTACAGAGAATAATGAGGCAGGAAAAAAGAGGGAGATTAAGGCAAAAGAGCACGATTTAAGAATTAGAGAAATCAGTGACTCATTAACAAGGAACAACATCAGAATCATAGGGGTCCCAGAAGAGGAAGAGAGACAAATAGGGGTAGAAAGGTTATGTGAACAAATCATAGCAGAAAACTTTCCTAACCTGGAGAAACACACAGACATCAAAATCCAGCAAGCACAGAGGACCCCCATTAGATTCAACAAAAACCAACCATCAACAAGGCATATCATAGTCAAATTCACAAAATACTTAGGCAAGGAGAGAATCATGAAAGCAGCAAGGGAAAAACAGTTCCCTAACCTACCAGGAAGACAGATCAGGTTTGCAGCAGACCTATCCACAGAAAGTTGGCAGGCCAGAAAGGAGTGGCAGGATGTATTCAATGTGCTGAATCAGGAAAATATGCAGCCAAGGATTCTTTATCCAGCAAGGCTGTCATTCAAAATAGAAGGAGAGATAAAAAGTTTCCCAGACAAACAAAAATTAAAGGAGTTTGTGACCACTAAACCAGCCCTGCAAGAAATTTTAAGGGGGACTCTCTGAGGGGAGAAAAGATGAAAAAAAAAAAAAAAAAAAAAATATATATATATATATATATATACATATATATATATATATATATATATATATATATATATTGTATATATATAAAGCAACAAAGATTAGAAACGACCAGAGAACGCCACCAGAAACTCCAACTCTACAAGCATCATAATGGCAATAAATTCATATCTTTCAGTATTCACTCTAAATGTCAATGGACTCAATGCTCCAATCAAAAGACACAGGTTAACAGAACAGATAAGAAAACAAGATCCATCTATATGCTGTTTACAAGAGACCCACTTTAGACCTAAAGACACCTTCAGATCAAAAATAAGCTAATGGAGAACCATCTATCATGCTAATGGTCAACAAAAGAAAGCCGGAATAGCCATACTTCTATCAGACAATCTAGACTTTAAAATAAAGGCTGTATCAAGAGATGCAGAAGGGCATTTTATCATAACCAAGGAATCTATCCACCAAGAAGATCTAACAATTGTAAACATTTATGCGCCAAATGTGGCAGCACCCAAATATATAAATCAATTAATCACAAACATAAAGAAACTCATTGATAGTAATACCATAATAGTAGGAGACTTCAACACTCCACTCACAGCAATGGACAGATCATCTAATCAAAAAATCAACAAGGCTTTGAATGACACACTGGACCAGATGGACTTAACAGATATATTCAAAACATTTCATCCTAGGGGCGCCTGGGTGGCTCAGTCGGTTGAGCGTCCGACTTCAGCTCGGGTCACGATCTTGCGGTCCGTGAGTTCGAGCCCCGCGTCAGGCTCTGGACTGATGGCTCAGAGCCTGGAGCCTGCTTCCAATTCTGTGTCTCCCTCTTTCTCTGCCCCTCCCCCGTTCATGCTCTGTCTCTCTCTGTCTCAAAAATAAATAAATGTTAAAAAAAAAAATTAAAAAAAAAAAAATCTCATCCTAAACCAGCAGAATATACATTCTTCTCCAGTGTACATGGAACGTTCTCCAGAATAGACCATATACCGGGACACAAATCTGCCCTAAGTAGGTACAAAAAGATCAAGATCATACCATGCATATTTTCAGACCACAATGCTATGAAACTCGAAATGAACCACAAGAAAAACTTTGGAAAGTTAACAAATACTTGGAGACTGAAGAACATCCTACTAAAGAATTAATGGGCCAACCAGCAGTTAAAGAGGAAATTAAAAAGTATATGGCAGTCAATGAAAATGATAACACCACATCCAAAACCTGTGGGACACAGCAAAGGTGGTCATAAGAGGAAAGTATATAGCAATCCAGGCCTTCCTAAAGAAGGAAGAAAGATCTCAGATACACAACCTAACTTTACACCTTAAGGAGCTGGAAAAAGAACAGCAAATAAAACCCAAAACCAGCAGAAGACAGGAAATAATAAAGATTAGAGCAGAAATTAATCCTATCGAAACAAAACAAAACAAACAAACAAAAAACAGTAGAACAGATCAAAGAAACCAGAAGCTGGTTCTTTGAAAGAATTAACAAAATTGATAAACCCCTAGCCAGTTTGATCGAAAAGAAAAAAGAAAGGACCCAAATAAATAAAATCAAGAGTGAAAGAGGAGAGATCACAACCAACACAGCATAAATAAAAACAATAAGAAGAGAATATTATGAGCAATTATATGCCAATAAAATGAGCAATCTGGAAGAAATAGACAAATTCCTAGAAATATACCCTACCAAAACTGAAACAGGAAGAAAAAGAAAATTTGAACAGACCCATAAGCAGTAAAGAAATCAAATTAGTAATCAAAAATCTGCCAAAAAACAAGAGTCCAGGGCCAGATGGCTTTCCAGGGGAATTCTACCAAACATTTAAGGAAGAGTTAACACCTATTCTCTTGAAGCTGTTCCAAAAAATAGAAACGGAAGGAAAACTTCCAAACTTTTTCTATGAAGCCTGCATTACCTTGATTTCAAAACCATACAGAGACCCCACTAAAATGGAGAACTATAGACCAATTTCCCTGATGAACATGGATGCAAAAATCCTCAACAAGATATTAGCCAACTGGTTCCAACAATACATTAAAAAAATTATTCACCACGACCAAGTGGGAGTTATACCTGGGATGCAGGGCTGGTTCAATATCTGCAAAACAATTAACGTGATTCATCACATCAATAAGAGAAAGGACAAGAACCTTATGATCCTCTCAATAGATGCAGAGAAAGCATTTGACAAAGTACAGCATCCTTTCTTGATAAAAACCTTCAAGAAAGTAGGGATAGAAGGGGCATACCTCAAGATCATAAAAGCCATATATGAATGACCCAGTGCTAATATCATCCTCAATGGGCAAAAACTGAGAGCTTTCCTCCTAAGATCAGGTACAAGACAGGGATGTCCACTCTCGCCACTGTTATTCAACATAGTATTGGAAGTCTTAGCCTCTGCAATCAGACAACACAAAGAAATAAAAGGCATCCAAATTGGCCAGGGGGAGGTCAAACTTTCACTCTTCGCAGAACACATGATACTCTATATGGAAAACCCAAATATGCCACCAAAAAACTGCTAGAATTGATTCATGAATTCAGCAAAGTTGCAGGATATAAAATCAACGCACAGAAATCAGTTGCATTCCTATACTCCAACAATGAAGTGACAGAAAGAGAAATCAAGGAATTGATCCCATTTACAGTTGCACAAAAAACCATAAAATACCTAGGAAGAAATCTAACCAAAGAGGTGAAAAATCTATACACTGAAAACTATAGAAAGCTTATGAAAGAAATTGAAGAAGATACAAAAAAAAAAAAAAAAGGAACAGATTCCACGCTCCTGCATAGGAAGAACAAATATTATTAAAATGTTGATACTACCAAAGTAATCTACATATCCAGTGCACTCCCTATCAAAATAACACCAGCATTCTTCACAGAGCTAGAACAAATAATCCTAAAATTTGTATGGAACCAGAAAAGACCCCGAATAGCAAAGCAATCTTGAAAAAGAAAACCAAAGCAGGAGGCATCACAATCCCAGACTTCAAGCTATACTACAAAGCTGTAACCATCAAGACAGTATGGTACTGGCACAAGAACAGACACTCAGATCAATGGAACAGAATAGAGAACCCAGAAATGGACCCACAAACGTATGGCCAACTAATCTTTGACAAATCAGGAAAGAATATCTAATGGAATAAAGGCAGTCTCTTCAGCAAGTGTTGCTGGGAAAACTGGACAGCGACATGCAGAAGAATGAACCTGGACCACTTTCTTACACCATACACAAAAATAAACTCAAAATGGATGAAAGACCTCAATGTAAGACAGGAAGCCATCAAAATCCTAGAGGAGAAAGCAGGCAAAGACCTCTTTGATCTTGGCCGCAGCAACTTCTTACTCATCTCCGGAGGCAAGGGAAACAAAAACAAAAATGAACTACTGGGACCTCATCAAAATAAAAAGCTTCTGCACAGTGAAGGAGAGAATCAGCAAAACTAAAACCAGCAGAATGGGAGAAGATATTTGCAAATGACATATCAGATAAAGGGTGAGTATCCAAAATCTATAAAGAACTTATCAAACTCAGCACCCAAAAAACAAATAATCCAGTGAAGAAACGGGCAAAAGACATGAATAGACACTTCTCCAAAGAAGACATCCAGATGGCCAACTGACACATGAAAAAATGCTCAGCATCACACATCATCAGGGAAATACAAATCAAAACCACAATGAGATACCACCTTACACCTGTCAGAATGGCTAACGTTAACAACTCAAGCACAACAGATGTTGGCAAGGATGCGGAGAAAGAGGATCTCTTTTGCACTGTTGGTGGGAATGCAAACTGATGCAGCCACTCTGGAAAACAGTATGGAGGCTCCTCAAAAAAAACTAAAAATAGAACTACCCTATGACCCAGCAATTGCACTACTAGGCATTTATCCACGGGATACAGGTGTGCTGTTTCGAAGAGACACATGCACCCCCATGTTCATAGCAGCACTATCAACAATAGCCAAAGTATGGAAAGAGCCCACATTTCCATCAATGGATGAATGGATAAAGAAGATGTGATTGATATATATACAATGGAGTATTACTTGGCAATCAAAAAGAATGAAATCTTGCCATTTGCAGCTATGTGGATGGAACTAGAGGGTATTATGCTAAGTGAAATTAGTCAGTCAGAGAAAGACAAATATCATATGACTTCACTCATATGAGGACTTTAAGAGACAAACAGATGAACCTAAGGGAAGGGGAACAAAAATAAAAACAGGGAGGGGGACAAAACAGAAGAGACTCATAAATACGGAGAACAAACTGAGGGTTACTGGAGGGGTTGTGGGAGGGGGATGGGCTAAATGGGGAAGAGGCACTAAGGAATCTACTCCTGAAATCATTGTTGCACTATATGCTAACTAATTTGGATGTAAATTTTAAAAATTAAAAAAATTAAAAAATTAAAATAAAATAAAAAATTTTTAAATACAGAAAACTTAGGTTACTCTCACACTTGTTAACATAAAGAATTACACTCACACTTGTTACCATAAAGAAGTAGTGACATAGCTTTAGAATTTTTTTAATGTTTAATTTTGAGAGAGAGAGAGAGACAGAGAATGAGCAGGGAAAGGGCAGAGAGAGAGGGAGACACAGAATCCAAAGAAGGCTCCAGGCTCTGAGCTGTCAGCACAGAGCCCGGTGCAAGGCTTGAACTCATGAACCATGATATCGTGACCTGAGCCAAAGTTGGATGCTTAACCGACTGAGCCCCCAGGTACCCCAAGTGATATAGCTTTAGAATGTGGGGTTGGCTTAGAAAGTAAGAACCCTTAATATTTTCCATATTATCAAAATATATGTATTCTAAAATTTATTATGTCGCACTGACCAAGGAGGTCTTTTATAATGGGGCAAAGCCAGATTTTAACTTGAAAGTATAATATAACAACAACCCAAACCATGTATTTGTATGATATTTTTATGTTACAAAGTGCTTTCAATATATGATTTCTCTTATCATCAGAACATTTCTGTAAGGTAGACAGATATTATCTTCATTTAATTTTTTAAAGAGTTTATTTTTTTATTTATTTCTTTTGAGAGAGAGAAAGAGAGCACATGGGCAGGGGAGGGGCAGAGAGAGCAGAAGAGAGAGAATCCAAAGTAGGCTCCATGCTTTCAGCCCAGAGCCCAACCTAGGGCTCAATCTCACAAACTGTGAGATCATGACCTGAGCTGAAATGAAGAGTCCAACGCTTAATCAACTGAGCCACCCAGGTGCCCCACCTTCATTGTAAAGATAGAAAACTTGAACAAATGAAGTTAAATGACGTTATAAAGACTTACAGAAAACTAGCCATAGAACTGAATCTCTCAGCCCATGATGGTTCTCTCCTGACAAGGAGACAGCATGGCATGTGACATTAAAGCATAGACTCAAATAAATTAAATCTGCAAATGGCACCTCCATAAACAGGATGAGAAGGAAATTACCTCTGTGTGGCACAGAAGAGGAAGGCAAGAATGAACATAGCAGGAAAGTATATTTTTGAAAAATGTGTGTGGACCTCAGCGTACCTTATTCATCATGACACTAGTGGCATGTTGGGTAAATCATTCAGCAAAATGAGATAGATCAGCTTGACCTGTGTTGTTTCACTTAGAAACACATTGCTCTGTAATATTTTCATGTCCTACATACCTTTGTCTCCCCCACTAGAGTGGAAACTTCATGAAGTTCAGAGGCTAAGACATAATAAGGGTTCTTAAGCACTCTCTACCCAAAAGAAATTAATTGAATGTTTTGATTGGTTAATGGGCAATGTATGTATTGGTTACAGTGGAGCATAATGGTCATGAACCGGGGTTCAAGTCCGTAGATCTGTATCTGAAGCCACGTTCTGTCATGACTAGCTGTGCCACTTGTGGGCAAGTTAGTCCACCTCGGTGAGTCACGTTGCCATCTGTAATAAGGGTGACAGTGATACAACTTAACTGTAAGTTTGTAGTGAGGATTAAATTAATGCTTGTAAATAAAAACCAACGGGATGCTGGGTACCTAACATACACTCAATCAACGTTTCACTGCTGCAATATACTGAGGTTTCAAGTTCAGGGATGTGCTGGAGGTACATGCCAGTCTCCATCGATTTGAAGAAGGAACGTTGGGTTGGTTCTCAAAAACAAAGTTAGATGCCGAGGGAAAATTTTTACAATTCACCCAAAATGTATTTTTAAAACAAACTTTTAATTTATCCCACATGCCATTTGGAATGTAGCAACAGAACACAGAACAAAAGGCACGGATGCTGTGTGCCTTACCAGCGATACAAACGATTACAAACACAATCAGCCTGCAGACACAAGCTAACGCGGAAAACCATGTGACATGTCAAGCTTTACAGAGGAGTGAAGAAGACCTGAGATTTGGCTGGTCACAAAGGAGACATTCAAAAGAAGGAATATGTGCAATACTTTTTTGAGTAATTCTCCTTGTTCCTAGAAAGAAACAAATATGTCACAAATGTATTATCTTATCAAAGCCCAGCCCCTTATTTTCCAGTGTGTGTGTGTTCTTAGCTCACGTTTCAAAGTACATCTTCAGACCCTAATTGCTCCCCTGCATCCCCCAAAGAAATGCAACGGTAGAAGTACCTTAAAATGAGAAAGAGAAAAACAGAATGCTCATATCTGAAAAGGGAAACGACACATACTGAATGATCTCTATCATACTTAGGGTGATATTTATGAGAGAAAACCAGAGCCAAGGGAGTGAAACGTTTTCTACCCAAGAGCAGCAGAAAAATGAACAATCACAGAGCAATTTGTCGCACAACAATTTGGAAGAGAACTTGATGCCAACATAAGAGAATAAACTACTCCACTGACACTTCTTCTTTTGTGTCTTTAGGATTTATAGGATCAAATTCATGCAACCTGAAAATTTTTGTGAAATAACACTTTGAACCCTGAATTTTCAGTTCTGGGGCGCAAGCAGAGGAATGCCAGCCAAGCTTCTCTCACACAACCAGAGGGACCAGCTCTTTAAAGTCACAGATGTTAACTCAGAGAACATCCTCCGTTTCTCCTCTGCTTCCTTCAGGGTCTGGGTTGAATTCCAACGGCCTGGGAGACTCCGCCATTGGAATCTCATCTCCTCGCCTGGCGTTACCTTCCTTGGTCTCCTCGTGGATCAAGTGTGGCAGGCAGTCCTGCTCCGAGTTACTCCAGACATAGCCGGGTAACGTCACGTGGCTGTCGGGCTGGTGGCCGGCTGTCTTGGTGGCTTTGCCAGAGATGAGCACCATGCGAGCGCTGGCAGCCACCTGCGACTGGCTGCTGGTGCTGTGGGTCAAGGTGGTGAGCACGGAGCCGTATCGGTGGCCGCCGCATGGGGGCGTCCTTTTCCAGTCGATGGAGAGATTCCACCGGCCCCACAACTTCTTCACCTCGGACTGAACCTAAGTCACAGGAAATACTGTGCGTCAGAAACCATCAGGGAGCCTGAAGCCTTGTTAGACGGATATTTGCCCTTCAGCGATAGTAATCGCCGAGTTTCCACTGTGTGCCAGGGAATGATGTACATATTCTCCCTCCACCTCAGAAAACCTCTACATGTTATTACTGGCTCCGAGAGAGGTAAAGGGTCTTGTCCAAGAACAGTATTTTAATATAAGCTGAAATGCAGCCCATAGAAACATCTGACTTGTGGGAGAGGGAACAGAGGATTCTGGGTGGAAGAGGAGGGGGGGTAAATAGTGCCAGCTGTGCCCGAGGAATGGCATGGAAGGTACTCAACTTGAAATGTAATACTGTGACTTTGCACAGGCATACTGAGGGAGGAAAAAATGGGAAAGAAGCCCGTACCACGAAAAACAGGCACTGCAAATGACTTCTTAATAGGGTGGGGCTCTTGCTCCCAATCTTGTGGTTGAGGTTTCAGTTCCCCTGCTATTACCATTTACCAGAAGAGAGCTTAGTTGGAATTTCCATGGAAAGCAGTGGAAACCTGGTAAGCTGATAACAGCATGGCTAATGCTCTCCAGCCAACCCTTCAATGAACTAAAAGTGTCCCGTCACCATCGTGTGGTTTTTAAAATATCAAAATATTCTCGTGGACTTGTCCCAAGAAAACTTATTTTTTAGCTTCTCATAGGACTTGAAATTGAATGTAAGTTTATGTGTTAACTGGAATATGAAAGTCACCGTCCTTCCAAGTATCAGTTTACATTCCAACGAGTTGCATGGTGTTTGGGTTTTTGTTTTTGTTTTTGATATCAGGGTTTGCAGCTGAATTAACATTGAAAAGTGCTAGAAGAGGAAGACTGTAGCTTATTTCCATTCATTCTTGCTTTCTCAAAATAGTTTATGATCGAAATATCCCCTTTCTCCCTGCTCATTTTTTCCTGCCACTCCTGGGGATCCTGAAGAGATCCAGGCCACACCGTGATGGCCATTTACAAGCTGACTCGGACCTACACCTGTGGGGTGTGGGGTGTCCGGGGCTCTTCAAACCTACCTCCCCGTTGCAGTAGCAGTAGATGATAGACACAAAGAAACCCTGGGGAACAAAACAGAACGTTAGCATGCTGACAATTCATGAAGATCACAGCGCTGACGTGTCTTGTGTCAAAATATGTGAGTTGAAAAAGTGGGTGGTGGTATGATTCCTTCAGAAAATTATATGAACTACTCTCTCCTGACGTTTCCAAATCTTTAAGTTTATGTTATATTTGTCTGAGATCCTTCCTTGGTGTCAGCTGAACCAAACAAGTAACTGAATAAAACACTGTAAGATCCATAAAGAATTGATTCCCATTTTATTAGCTTCATGTATGTTGTCACTCAAGGATCACAGAATAGCACCTGGTGAGTACGAGGTATTTATACATTGTGAATGCTGGAAACTACACACATAGGCTATCATATGGCAAAAAGACAAAGAAACTTTTGTGTCACTCATTCAAAAGTATTTATTGAGCCTCTACAGTGCAAATTGCTCAGCATGCCAGGGGTGAACAATTTAATCAAGACAGATGGGGTCCCTGTTCCCTTAGAGCTTACATTCTAGAAGGAAATACAGATGGATAAAACATAAACACCTAGCCAAGCTGGAAAATTGTAAGATAAAAAGGGCTATGCAGACAAAATGTGAAAGAGAGGAATGGAGAAGGTATATTGAATGGGTAACTCAATGAAGAGCGCTTTGAAGAGATAGCATTTAAGCTGGTTTGAATGACAAGAAGAAGCCAGGCCTTGTGAATATTGGGGATGCTGTGGGGAGAGCCCTCCAGACAAAGGCAACGGCAAGTATGAGCCCCTGAGATAGGAATGAGTTTGAGGAACAGAGAGTGTGGAAGCAGGAGCGTGACTCAAACTCAGTGGGTGACAGGGAGCACAGTGTGACGCGAGGTCACAGTCGGGCAGGATCCCTGCCACATAGGGCTGGGCACACCAGCAAATGGCATTTGGATGTTATTCTGAGTGCAATGGGAAAACTCTGGGTACTTCGGGTAGATGGGTGACATGATCAAATTTATTTTTAAGATCCTCCAGACTATATACAGGGACTAGATTTAAGGCGACTGGAGGTGGCAGCGAGCGAGTGCCCCGGAGGAGGGTGGTGTCCGCAGTAAGCCATGTAAGCGATGACAGTAATATTATTTTCAAATGAGATAAGACGGGTAGCAGCTACTTCTTTTTTGTCTCCCTTTCCCTTTTGTGCCTCCTCCCTGCCTTCTTTTTCTTTGACTTTCGTTTATTTTCCATACACACACGCAGAAGTCCCCGCTCTGTACGTGTTCGATATTTTACAGCAATATGCTTTCTTGTCTCACTGCCCAGACTTGGTGAGAAGAAGCTCCTGCTGTGGGCAGAGGTTAAAAGCATAGGCTCCAGAGAATAACGCCCTTCCGTGGCCCCCCAGGAGACAGGTGCATGAAAGCGGGAGAGAGGAGCAGAGAAAAAAGTTGCAGGGGGGGGTGGGGGGGGTACCACAATGCAAGAGCCGGAGCTGTCTACCTGAAAAGAATTGAAGAAGAGCTCACAGTGCATCCGGACCTCCCAGCCCAGCCCGGCGAAGGAGTGGGGCAGGCACAGGAACACGATGTAGTGCACTCCAAAGACCAGCACCAGGACCAGAGTCGATTTGGCCAGTTTCCTGAAAGAAGCCTTTTTATTAACCAACTTAGAGTGCCAGTCCGTGGAGATGGCTTGCAGGAAAAAATCAAGCTTAGGAGAGGCTGACTTTTTCCCTGTCTCTTTAGATCCCATGGCTTCTGCTAGATATTTTTCCCCCTCCCTCCTCTTCCTGTCACATTTATACTAAATAGAAAAAAGGGAACGATTAATTCAAGCTCGAGAGGGACTGAGAAAGGCTTAAGGGAAATAGTACTTTTTTTAAAAGCTAAATTTTTTATACTAAATCAAATTGTTTATTCTCACTTCCCATGATTATTATCCCTTAATTCTCTCTAATCTCATTTCTACTCTCCTGGATTAACAGATATTGTTTTCATAAAGCTATGAAATGCCCTTTGTTGCTGCCCTAAATTTACTTTAACTTCTATGTTTGAGACTTAAACAAGTATTACTTCCATTCATGTTAATTATCTTCACTTTCCACAGACCACATTTTGATTTGTTTTGTTTTGTTCATTTTAAAATTAACTACTCCCAGGGCACATGGGTAGCTCAATCAGTTAAGTGTCCAACTCTTAATTTCCGTTTAGGTCATGACCTCACAGCTCAGCTCAAGAGCTCACTCCCTGCCTCAGGCTCTGGGCTCTGTGCTGACAGCTCAGAGCCTGGAACCTGCTTCAGATTCTATCTCCTTCTCCACCCCTCTCCTGCTTGTGCTCAGTCTCTCTCTCTCTCTCTCTCAAATATAAATAAACACTAAATTTTTTTAATTAATTAAAATAAAATTAACTACTCCCTAGTTTCTTCATCAGTTGGATTTCCATTAATCATTTCATATTTTCTTATAAGCTGCATATGGTCAATGTTTTTTGCTGTCTGTAAATATTCTACAAATTATCTACAGTTCTAGGTTTTGTACCTTTATTTTGCAAGCTAAGCAATTTGACTTTATTTCCCTTAACTACTTTTTCATATATATTTTCTTGTGTATCTGGAGGAACCCCAGGTTTCCAGTATGTTGGTTGACTCTAAAATGGCCCCCAGTGATTCCCCACCTAATATTTACATTCTTGTTAATCCCCTTCCTTTGAGTGTAGACAGAAACCTAGGACTTGTTTCTAATTGACAGACTACAGGCAAAATGATGGGATGTCACTTCTGTGATTACATTTCATAAGATTGTAACTTTCATCTTAATAGCAAAGCCTCTCCCTTGTTTGGTCCAATGAAGCAAGCAACCATGTTGTGAGCTAGTCTACTGAGTGGCCCATGTGGCAGGGTGGGGTGGCATCAGCCAAGAAAAAACTGAATTCTGTCAATAATCTCATAAACTTGGAAGCGGATTCTTCCCCAGTCCAACCTTAAGATAAGCCTGTAGCCCTGATTGACATCTCAGTTGACCCTTATAAGAGATCCTGAGGGAGGAGGTCCATGTAAACCATGCTCAGATTTCTGACCTACAGAAACGTTAAAATAGCAAGTTTTTTTTTGTTTGTTTGTTTTAAGCCACTTATGTTTGTGGTAATTCATTTGCACAGTAGATAACTAGTACACCCCAGCACATCATTTTCTGGTGTTTGGCTTTGGGGTTTTGGGGGGGAGGGGGTTCTTTTGTACTTTTATCCAAGAATCTGCCAAATCTGGCTTCTTCTTTCTTTTTTTTTTTAATTTTTTTTTTAACGTTTATTTATTTTTGAGACAGGGAGAGACAGCATGAACGGGGGAGGGTCGGAGAGAGAGGGAGACACAGAATCTGAAACAGGCTCCAGGCTCTGAGCTGTCAGCACAGAGCCTGACGCGGGGCTCGAACTCACAGACCGTAAGATCATGACCTGAGCCGAAGTCAGATGCTTAACCGACTGAGCCACCCAGGCGCCCCTGGCTTCTTCTTTCTTATTCCTCAAATATTCCCTTCTTTGGAAATCATTTATGCCCCAGTAATCTTAAACAATTGTAACCTTCTCCCTTTCTTCCTGGTCTTTCCTCCAGCTACTTTTCTTTCTCCCTCCCTCCCTTCCTTCCTTCTTTCTTTCCTTCCTTCATTCCTTCCTTCCTTCTTTATTTGTTTACTTATGTATATACTTACCTAGTTTCCTTCTTAGAAATAAACAGTGTGGATAAGCAGAGATCACAATGGACTGAAATTAAACAGAACTGGATTCAGGTTCCAGATTTGCCATTAACTTCCTAAGTGACTGGGATTCAGTTTTCTTTCCTCTAAAATGAGGTAACAGAGCCCAGAAGTTTATAAGAGCTATAATAGTCTAAGGCTTTCATAGGGATCATCTTCCAAACACATCCACTTTCCTATCATAACCATCTTATCCGTTCCTGCAGGACCTGGGTGTCCCACAAAATCATATTCAAAAGCCTAACTTAGACATTTAGAGTTGCATATGTGTCCCATCTCATTCTCCTCTGCCTCTTGTATCTCTCAGTAGTGCCTAGACCATCTGCTCCTCTTGTCTCAGAGCCGTCTGCTCTGCCTCAGGCTCACAGTTTCCCCAGTGGCCTATGGGCTTTCCCCTGTGCTGTTCTAGCCCCACACTTCATACTTTGACTCATCTACAGTCTACTTAGTTTGAAAATTCTACCTTAAGTCTGTTTCATTCAAGGCAGCATCCATGGTAAGACCACGGATTTCTCTGACCTAACTAAACCTTTCAACTTTCAGAGGCTCCTTGGGATATGCCTGTCCTCCTGAATCCTGACAAGTGACTATCCTTTTCCATCACTGCATAAATGAGCAAGACACTGTGAGTAACTTCATGACATTGGAATTCAGTCTAATCAGATAAAGGGGGACAGCACTAACTACATTTGCAGAACTTTACAAGTCTTGTTTAACATGACCCTGAAAAGGAAATTGCATTTCCTCTTTTAAGATGATTGAATAGGGGCACCTGGGTGGCTGAGTCCATTGAGTGTCCAGCTTCGGCTCAGGTCATGATCTCACAGCTCGTGAGTTTGAGCCCTGCATGGGGCTCTGTGCTGACAGCTCAAAGCCTGGAGCCTGCTTCAGATTCTGTGGGTGTCTCTCTCTCTCTCTGCCCCTCTCCTGCTCACTCTCTCTCTCTCTCAAAATAAATAAACATTAAATTAAAAAAATATTTTTAAAATGAATGGATAAATCCCCCTGGAGATATTCTCAAACTCAAGCTAACTTTGATTGTTCCTATTGTGTATGACTAGGAGCCATAAACTAGGTTAAAACAGGAAAGAAAAAGAAGAAGAAAGAAAGAAAGAAAGAAAGAAAGAAAGAAAGAAAGAAAGAAAGAAAGAAAGAAGAGAGAGAAAGGAGAGGAGAGGAGAGAGGAGAGGAGAGAGGAAAGAAAGGAGAGGAGAGGAGAAGGGAGGGGAAGGGAGGGGAAGGGAAGGGAAGGAAAGGGGGAAGAAAGAAGTGCAACACATTGTGAAATGAGCACAAATATAAAATTTTAGGGACAGTTTGGTTCAAAGCAGAGCAAGAAACAGTTGTCAAAGACTGCAATTTAGTGGGAATCCTGCTAGCTCAGCCATCTGTTTTTTCTCTTTTTCTATGACTAGGCTCTTTTGCAATTCTGTAGAGGTAAAAGTTAATTTGCAGCAAACATGATAAGTGAATTTATTTTCTATTGCTATGTAACATATTATCACAAATTTAGCGACATAAACAATATCCATTTATTCACTCTCAGTTTCTATATGCCCCACGTCCAGGCATGATGTACATAGGTCTTCTGCTCAGGGTGTCACAAGGCCAAAATCAAGGTGTCAGCCACCAGGATTGTGTTTTCATCTGGACCTCAGGGCTCTTCTCCAAGTTCATGCATACTGCTAGCAGATCTCAGCTCCTTGAGGTTGTAGGACTGGGAGCTGGCTATTGGCCAGGGATCATTCAGTTCCTACAAGCTGCCCTCAGACTGTCCTCAGGTCCTAGCCATATGCCTTCACAACATGTGGGATTACTTCTTCAAAGCCAGCAGGAGGATCTCTCTCCAGGCTGTCACTCACAGGAGTCACTACCCCATCACTTTTGCCTTGTAATGTAACCTAAGCAAGGGAGAAGCTGTCCTATCACAGGTCTTGCTCAAGAAGGGGTATGGAGGATGATTATAGAGGCATGTACACCAGGGGGAAGGTAATCTTGGCGGGGCGGGGGAGGGGGTGGGGAAGGTGGAGTATGCATCTTAGAAATTGGCCTACCATAGTAGTGCAAATAATTCCTGTCCACAGAAATGTAAATTGTGCCCAGTGGAATGTCACTAATTTTAGCCCTGTGGATATTAACAAGTTTTACTAATTTGCATCCATTTGTAAATTCATTTCAGCCTTCATGATTCCCTTTTAAGCGTGTGTAATGTCTTACCAGTTCCTTCATTAATGACTTCAATAAAATCTTTGAAGTGTGTTCATTTATATTTGTATAAAAGTTATGATTACATCCTCTTTGAAAATTTATCCTCCAGTGCCAGGGGTAAGTTGAAGCAGGGGCACGTACCAGGCCGATGGATACATGGGTCATTTGTTCGCTTATAAAGATGGATTTTCGCACTCACATCAAATCATTCAGCAATCCTGGGCACTGATTTGTTCGGCGTCCATCTGGTCACTCACGCACACTGTACGTCTTCGCAGCCCGGCTCTCTGAAAAGGCACAGCTGCCTAGTGAGATGATCAGGGACGCACCAACTGAACGTGGCCTTCTGGCTTGCTGAAAACACGGTGGCGGCTCTGCCTCCAAGGGCAAAGCCATGAGAGGAATGTAAAGGAATCGAAGGGTCTGTGGGACTCAGTGTCCTATTTAGAAAATAGATACTCAATTCTTGCAACAGCTCTCTCCCCAGGTGAAAAGTGTTGGAAGATCTCTACTTTCCTTGTCAGAGTCAACTTAGCTTTTTGAAAAAAACTACTATTTCCCTTAAGCCTTTTTCGATCCCTCTTGAGCTTGAATTAATCTTCTCCTTTTATCTATACACCTAACACTTTGTAAGTGCATCTCTACTGGTACTGTCCTCACTTTGTTTAATTAAATTAATCTCTCTCTCTATCTCTTTCTCTCACCACTCACACAAATTTTTTTGCACACAGAAACCATGTCTTCTTATACTTTGAATTCTTGTGTGGCACAAAAAGGGCACTCAGTCAATGAAGCTGTTGCCTATGACGCCCCTGTTACATACTATACTGGCTGCCTCCTTTTATTCTGCCAACCATGTAAGAGCTGTTATCATCCCATAGCCTGATGAGGACAGAGGCTCGGAAAAACAAAGTATTCGCCTAAAGTCAGACAATGAGTACAAGATTCAGCCTTAAAATCTGCCCTCTTTACTATCATACTGCATAATAGACATTGGTTGAATTTATTCCAAAAATAATAAACAATAAATACGATCTTTGTCTAACATTGAATGGAAAGTCAAATTAGCCAAAACATTCCAATGTTCTTGTCCATTCAATCTTGCATTTCTCATAGCTCATGTTCTTCCACTCCTGGCAATCTTTTCTTACTTTGCAAGGGGATTGAGTTGTAATTTAAAACAAAAAATGCAGGGGTGCCTGGGTTGCTCAGTCAGTTAAGCATCTGACTTCAACTCAGGTCATGATCTCACAGTTTGTGAGTTTGAGCCCTGCTTCAGGCTCTGCGCTGACAGCTCAGAGCCTGGACCCCGCTTCAGATTCTGTGTCTCCCTCTCTCTCTGCCCCTCCCCTGCTCATGCTCTCTCTCTCTCTCTCTCTTTCTCTCTCTCTCTCTCCCTCCCTCTCTCTCGAAATTAAATAAACAATTAAAAAAATTTTTTAAAAAACAAAAAATGCATCAGCCTTGCTGTTAAATCTGATATATTATTTAATTTTCTATACACCAGTCTTGTTTTAAAATAACTGATGTGGTAAAAAAAAAGAAAGACAGAGCCTTTCCTCACCACATTTTGAACTTTGGACACTAGTAAGAATACGAAGGGTGTTTCAGTTATTAAAAAAAAAAATGTATGTGGCTGGAAAATACTTTCCCTGACTACCTGACATTAGTCTAGACTCTGTTCAAATTAATCACTTCAAACTTAAAACACTTCTGGGCCCCAGATTATTTAAAAATACGTTCTGAATTCTGAATAGATTATTTTAATCCTTGATGAATTTTTCTCTTCCATTGTTTTGAGAAATACTCCCCCATGCATGAACTCAAAATATTGCCTATTCAAACTATGTTTTAAGATAATTCACCCTTTGTTCTCTCCAGAATTTTTTCTCAAGTCTCTTTGGTAACTTTTAACTGAGAGTTCAAGTTCACATCATTTAGAACTATAAAAATAAGGAGCTTTTATTCAGAACTAGAGAAATAAGCAGCTTTCAAAAACCTTTGTACTTTTCCACTTTATGGAGAAAATTGAAGAGCTATTTACATTTTCCACTGTTCTGTCATCCCCTGGCCTTTGTCTTCATCAGTGGGATGTGACAGGAGACAGGCTATATTAGTATGGCAAAGGTCCTTCACTGTAAACTCTTAGGCACAATTTATATTATAATAATACCGCTTGCAGCACATTAAAAATAATTGGAGCCTGCAGCTACTGGTTTGTTCAGTGTGTGTCTTATCCCAGACTCCAGTCTATACCCGTCATCTTTTCTGCCTGACAGTGAAAGTTGCCTACACAGTAGAGGGAAATAATTCAACAAAGGGCTTCAAGAACAGTTGTGACACTGAACCAAAATACTGACTATGGTTTCTTCCTTTCTGTGTCTCAGACAGCATTTCCTAACAGTCCAAGACAGAAAGAAGTGGTTATTACTTTGGGATTATAAAGATCAACCCACATCCACCTGACCACTGGATGTGTGTACAGTTGGATAGAGGCTGTTATTATTTGGGACTCCCAAAATTGTCATTGGGAAAAGTGGGAATACCCTTAAGATAGCTTGATAATGATCATAAACACTCGATTTGCCCTTTTCTTCATGAAAGACTGAATAATGTGTCTTGCTCAGTGTATTTGAACGTTCTTAAAAATTTATATTTGGTAGGGGCCAGTTTGATGGACAGATTGGAAACAATACAGCAAACCCACCTTCTTGATATTTTCAGTTATGACATATTATTTTAAGAACACAGAGGGGCCCCTGGGTGGCTCAGTCGGTTAGGTATCCGACTTCAGCTCAGGTCATGATCTCACGGCTGGTGGGTTCGAGCCCTGTGTTGGGCTTTGTGCTGACAGCTCAGAGCCTGGAGCCTGCTTCAGATTCTGTCTCCTTCTCTCTCTGCCCTTCCCCCACTTGCTCTCTCTCTCTGTCTCTCAAAAATAAATAAACATTGAAAAAAAAAAAGAACACAGATAAAATTGTCTGCTAAGATCATCAACAAGAGATTTTCTGGGTAGTCACATTGTTTATGGGAAAATCCCAATCTGCTAAGAACAGATAAAAAAAAAATTATACTTAGTAATTAAAATGTAAGCACATTAGGAAGGTTCTGGATTACTTAGATTTTCCTAAAATATATATATGCATTTCTGATAAATGGCATAACTAAACCAAATGAAAATTCATATTCACAAATTCATCTCTCAGAGACATTTCAGATCAATCAATACCTGTTCTTTACTCTAAATAGTAACCAAAATATTTCCTCTGGTAGATGCCTGTCCTGGAATTACCTGTATTGCTTTTTTGTGTCATGCCCAACTGCATTGGTCTCCCAGATTTTGGTAGCCAGAACTCTAACCGTATTCAGAAACAGAATAAAATTGAGCTGAAAGAGAAGGTAATATTACAAAGAATTATTAACTTAGCCATCAAGATGTTTATAAAAAGTTATACAAATTGAACTTCTTTGTATTCAAAAACCATAAATTACCCATTCCATATATGTGAAAGAGGGACTCTGAGATAAGATACTGGACAGCTAGTGATTCTTGAGTTGCCCTCATGAAAACACAGAGATAAAAAGTTTCAACAGCACTGGAAACTAAAAATGCCAAAGGATGATCTGCCAGAATCCATAGGGAATTTCCAAACCCAAGTTCAGATGAAGTCGTGTGGCAGACTGGCAGAATAAAGGATAATAGTTATACAAATGTAACTACCTGCCCTTTTTGAAATGAGTTCCCAGCTTCTGTATAGATCTTAGGGAGAGGAATAATAGAGTTGTTTGGGGGATGCTGTCCTTCTTATGACATATGAAAAGTATTGAGTGAAGTATGTAGGTTTAAAAAAAAAAAGCAAATGATGTGGGGCATGGATGAAATAGATAAAAGGGATTAAGAGCACACTTATCTTGATGAGCAATGAGTAATGTACATAATTGTTAAACTATTAAGTTGTACGCCTAAAATTAACACTGTATGTTATGTACACTTCAATTAAAACAATATTTTAAAAACACTTCTCAGGCACACACAAAACAAGTTGCTGTCTAAGAATAGGCCCCCACTGGAGGCAGTTAGATTGAATTTGAAATATTACAGGTGTGAGAACCCCAGAGATAATCAAGTTCTGGTTTTAAAAATGTTGGGGAGGTGTTGGTAGGATAAGCCCTTTTATGTCTGAGGGCCACAAGAATCAGAGAAGAGATCCAAAATGAAGAAAAAGAAAAGATCTCCAGGTCTAGGGTCATAGGGAAGTAGAAGCCTGAGGCCCTGGAGATGCCTGCAGTCCAGAAAGTGTCACTCCTTAGGAATAACGGTAATGTGGGTTGCCAAGAGTGGGCTTGTGTTAGCGGCAGATGAACAGCAGGAAGAGAGGACCGATCAAGTTCTGGATCTTGGAAAATAAAACTTGTCTTGCCGAGTTTTCAACCATTTCTGGAATTCGAAGAATTTGGGTTGTGGGGTGATTCATGTGCCCCTCTCCTGGGTCCAGCTGATCGTCTCCATCAGCCCTCAGCCCCCTGCCACCTTCTTTGCCATCATACCTACTGACTATGCTCTCACCTCTCACTGATTTCACACTTCTTATAAGAACTAGGGGCTGAGACTTGAGCTCCATACCCTGGAGGAAGGACACAGGTGCACTGTGAGATGGCAGAAGAATAAGGATTTTTCAGGCCAGTAAGAGCTGCCATTTATTGAACACCTGAGTTTAAATGCTCACAGGAATATGGGACAAGCATAGGTCCCTTTATTACGGATGAAGAAACTCCAGCCCAAAGAGATCAATTGATTTGACCTAAGCTACCCAGCTATCAGGGGAATCTGACCCAGGTCTGTGTGAGTCTGTACTGTGAATTCTTAACCACTATCTTATACCTTCTCTTCAGGAGGATAAAAAAAAAATGCAAAACATGAGAGCTGAGGACCTCCATTCATCCTCACCCACCGCAACACCTGGCTCCAGACGTAAAATCATTTTCTTTTTTTTTTTTAATGTTTGTTTATTTTTGAGACAGAGAGAGAGAGAGAGAGAGAGAGCATGCATGAGCAGGGGAGGGGTAGAGAGAGGGGGACAGAGACTCCCAAGCAGGCTCTGTGCTGACAGCAGCAAGCCTGATGAGGGGCTCCAACTCCAGAACAGTGAGATCATGACCTGAGCCAAAGTCAGATGCTCAACCGACTGAGCCATGCCGGTGCCTAAGACACAAAATCTTTTTCACTAAGAGGGTGAGAGCTGCTCACAGATGTCACATGAGTGCTACTTTGTGAACAGCCACTCATGTCAGGCCCCATTAATTCTACTCTCCCTATGACTACAGCCCCGGGCGATACAGTGCAGCTGGGAGTCAAACTGGTGAGAAGCGATGCTGTGTAATTACCCTTAAAGGACGAAGTGATAGGAACTAAAGCTGTCAGAGCTATGGAAGCAATGCCAACTGGGGACTATCACTTGTCATTTCCTCTTCCTGGAAAAGGAAAAATTGTAGATGGCTTCAGGCAGGCCAACCTTAAACTCCATCCATATTAAAAAGCTCACAACCAGGAATTGGCCAGCGGACCACACTAAGTAAATACTGAAAACTCCCAAGAATTTGACTACAGAAAATACACACATCCAAAACATCAGTTTAATAACTAAGACGATGCATTTAAGGACAAGGAAGTGGATTATGGAAAGAATTAAGAAAAACTAAGATTGAGTAAAACGTGCTGCCTTAAAAGATCAGCTAACGAAATATGCCGATACCTGTGACAATAGTTGGGTGAAATTCCAAATAATTACTCTGAATAATTTAGGAAAGTATAGAATAAAGGGTGATTAGAAACTAAGTTATTGACCACTTAAGTGTATTACGCGAAGTGACTCAGTCTTCACAGGAGATAGGCATATTATTGCCCCATTTTACAGATGAGGAATCTGAGTAACAGTTTACACAAATTATTCCCAGTCACACAGCCGGCACGTGGCAGAGGCCTCCTGAGGCCCTTGCCGCCTGGACGCAATAGCATGCACTCAACCACTGCACAGTACTGTCCATAAAGTAGAGTTGAGTTGCCGCAGATTGAGATGGAGACAGAAACTTAAAGAGCAGGATGGATTAAGAAAAGATTGTAAAGAATCTAAACTATAATCAAGTTTGGGGAGCCTGGATGGCTCCGTCGGTTAAGCATCTGACTTTGGCTCAGGTCATGATCTTACGGTTCATGAGCTCGAGCCCCACATCAGCCTCTGTGCTGACGACTCAGAGCCTGGAGCCTGTTTCGGATTCTGTGTGTGTGTGTGTGTGTGTGTGTGTGTGTGTGTCTCTCTCTCTCTCTCTCTCAGTCCCTCCCCCACTCATCCCTGACTGTGTGTGTGTGTGTGTGTGTGTGTGTCTCAAAAAATAAACATTAAAAAATTTTTTAAATAAATGAATTAAATAAAATAAGATATAATCAAGTCTTAAAATCAGTATTAGAAACAGCAAACAGCAGATCTAACAAAGCAGGAGAACACATCCAGCAATGTGGAAGACCACTGAAGACACTTCCCACACGGGAGGTAAAGAACAAAGAGACCCACCCACACGATAAGGGGAGAGGTGCTTGTGTGGACAACAGGGAATTGCAAGTTATCATGCAGATTTATTTCTCTTTCTGCAGAAAAGATAATGATAAATTGAACAAACCAATAAAAATATAAGAGGGAGAAGTCCCTGCGCCAAAGGAAGGTCTGAGCCTGTAGACGGAAAAATGACGTTATACGCCGGGCAAATGGAATGATAAAAGAACGAGACCAAGAAGAAGCGTCCTGGTGAGATTCTTCCATTTTATTTTAGAAGATGAAGACACGATTCTAAGAGAAAATTAGAGTCCTCGCATCTCTCATGTGAACCTCTTGTAAAATTTTGCTTAAAGGTCTACTTCAGGCAAAGCACAGATAAAACAAAGAAAAAACCAAAACCGAGAAGGTGAATAAAATGACCCCCTCATCAGCATTAAAACCAGTCACATATAGAATCAATTTTATGCAAATGTGGTTTTTAAATAATGCAAATGTACACATTAGATTCTCTCTCAATTAAAAATTTAAAGATGGATTCAAAGAGACGCACAGTTGAATTGAAACAAAGAACTCAAAACTTCAGCCTGGAAACCTCTGGCCCCGCAGGCTATCTCCGAGACTTTGTTCCCAGAGCCCTCTTGGCCGGGATCCTTCTCTCACTCCCTCTGCTCCCCCTCCCTCGCGAGGGTAGCTCATTTTCCGAGGCTTCAGGCTCAATGTCAGCTTTCCTCAGAAGCTGTTCCAACCTCACCCCAGCACTTGTCACGTTTAAATGTTTGCCTCACCCACTCTGCTTAAGCTTCGGGAGGAACTGGTGTCCGTCGCCCCACCGTATCACGGCCATTGCCTCACCCAGCACCCGCAATGTTCTCGGGGTTTAATCGGGACTTGTTAAATGAGTGAATGAATAATTGACTGCGTGAGATATGCCCTCTCCAAGCCCTAGTTATATTCTGGGAAATCAGCATATCCCCCTTTCATGTAGAGTGTTCACTTCTACGCGTCTATCATAAAAGACATCCTCAGAGAAAGAAGTCAGAATTTATGTATAGGAAAGCCCACTGTTGTAAAACCTCTATAAACCCATCTCTGGGCCCCTGCAATTTTCAGCTCTGCCTTTGGACACATGCGGGGGGAGGGGTGCTTTCTCCTGGTCCCGATTGTCCCTGCCAGGGGGCGCTGCTCAACTGACGTGCACTTCCCTTCTCCCCTTCACTCTCTCCAGCCCTGAAGGAGACAAACCGAAGTATTTAATGAGCAAATGTGGGAAGAATATGGACTTTGTTTGACCTGGCCCATCCTTCTTTGCCTTGGGAGCTTGCCACGAGCACACTTGCCCCGCAGCATCTCCAGGGTTAGGAGTCTGCCCCTTAGCCTCCTGTGTGAATGTAGGTCCTCCTGTCTCCGGGGGCGATGGCCCCCTTGGTCAGGATGGATTACATCCGCCAACTTCACCTTTACCACTTCTTCCAGACCATGCTGCCCTGCGTGCCCTCTTCTTCCTTCCATCGATGTTCTGGAAGGCCCAGCACCAAAACAACGCTCCGTCTCTGCTGTCGACCAGGAAGTATTCCTCTCAGAGTTTGATGTTATACAGAAGAATTTTTTCTTAACCATCCTCAAATCAACAGCGTGTTGCAGGTGAATAACAAATTGTTATATTGGCAGATGTTTATTATCAGAACAAAAAAATGAATGTTTTCTAATGTTTTCTGATGTTCTCTTAAACATGGTTTTAACACTTGTGAACAAAACAAAGCCAACAACAGTGCTATAATTTTAGATTGTGTGATTCCAAAATACAGTGGTTCATCCTAAATTTATACTAAAGTCTGATGATCTCTAAAATTCGATTCTCTCGATATGACTTCTTCAAGTTAGAACCTATAAATGCTTATTCTCTATAAACTCCTATCTTCTCTTAAATTCAGTTTGCTTTATATATAGCTTAGAACTTCTGATCACATTTACTCCCAGATTTTACTCCCAGATACACAAAATTCCAATTAATAGAATCTCTGCTATTCCAGTATCCAAAGCCAGAATTAAGTGAGGGATCCAACCTATATTTAAAATTCTTGGCAAATAATTTCTGATAGCGTATATGGAGCATATCTAATTACATAAAACCCTGCCACATGCAATGCAAGTTTGAAAAACAAATATTTTATCCAAAGTTAATATATAAAAACTGTAAATATTGCCTTAAAAATTGTAAGACCTTTTTCCCATAAATTCAAGAAACAATCTTGACACGTTTTGGAGTGCAAGTGACAAGAACATGGTCAAAACCGTGCTTAGTCTTATTTTGTCACACTATCTGTGACCTTTATCTGCGTGGACTCTAGTTACCTTCTCTGGAAATGAAAAGGTTACAGGAAATGCAGAGGTTCTGTAAATTACACAGCACTTTGCTTGGTGCTCTCATTTCACTTCTTGCCTCTTACCAGTTCCCCAGGGCATCTACTTCGCACACCGGTTTTATTTTTTCAACAAATATTTATTGAGTGGCCACTCTGCACCAGGAAACCTGCTAGGCACTAGAAATATAGAAGTTTAGGGAAAATATGGTTCTTGATCACATAATCCTTGTAGCTTAGAGGGCAAGATGGACGCTCAACAATTAGGAGCTTCACACATTGTGATGATCTTGAGAAAGAAAAAAACCTCACCTTGCTCTGTGGGTTATGACAGGTGTGACCTAATTTAGACTGGAGGCATCAAGGAGGCCACAATGAAGAAGTGGCATTTAAAGTGAGGAATGGAAGAAAGCACATCCCCACCTTCCAGGGGTACAGAGCAGAATGTGGGAGAGCCCTGAGGAGGCAGAGGTGGACAAGTTCAAGGATCTGAAAGGAAAACAATGTGGCTGAGGTACTGCATGTAAATGGTGCAGGCACGAGTGACCGGGGACTTCTCTAGACTATCAGGAACGTTAGATTTTATTATAGGTGCAAGGAGTTCATTGGGTAGAGACAGTGGGCCTGAAGTTAGAATCCCCACTTACCAGCCACTTACTCCATCACTTACTAGCTGTGTGACCTCGGGCAGTTTCCTCTTCTAGAAGATTAGATAAATCTATGTAAATAAAGCACTTAAAACAGTGCCCACTGCAAGGTAAGCACTGTGCAGTGTTTGCTGTTATTTGCCATGCTTCCCAGCTTCAGGAAGCTGAGGAGCTGAGAGGAGGGAGCCTTGTCACTCAGAACACGAGGACGAGGTTCAGGCACACCTCTTTCCTTACAGACTGGTTCTACAGTGAAATGAGAGGATCTTAAAGGGAACTGTGATAACTGAATTGTAATACTAAAACAAAATGGTCGCTCAAAGAACAGAAAGCTTCTCTTGAATCTTCTCTGATTCATGAGAATGAATGGGTGTTGTGACATTGGAAAAACATTTAAGAATTCTTGCTTTGGAGCTGTCATAATTTTAGTTCGAGAATATGAAAGTGGCTTCCCCCTAAGTTTTCTTCAAAATGCATTGAGTGTACCATCATTTCTAGCTCTCTTTCCCCAATGGGGAATCTTCTAAGAACCTCCATAATCACCTAACCTTACTGTTTTACTTTTCAGTTTAGAAACCTCAGCAAATAAACTTCTCATCCATGTTGACGTTGTAACTAAGATCTGCAAACAAACAAACACAAAAACACAAAGCTTTGGCTAAAAAATCAATGGTTTTGGGGGTGCCTGGGTGGCTCAGTTGGTTAAGCGTCCCACTTTGTCCCAGTCAGTTAAGCGTCCCAGATCAGGTCATGATCTCACAGTTTGTGAGTTGGAGCCCCTGGTCAGGCTCTGTGCTGACAGCCTGGAGCCTGCTTTGGATTCTGCATCTCCCTCTGTCTCTGCCCCTCCCCTGCTTGTGCGCTCTCTCTCTCTTTCTCTCTAAAATATAAATAAACATTAAAAAATTTTAAATCAACGGTTTCAATGGAAGACGTCCTATGATTTACTTTTCTCCACTGTCCTCTGCTTCAGTTATTAATTTTGCGAGAATCTCTTAGACTTTTCACAGGTCTTTTCTTTCCAGCGAATGAAAACTCAAACTTGATGTTCTTAAACTCACCTACATTTTCATATAATGCTTAATTATCTCTTATTTCACAATTCTAGTACAAAGCACTGAAGACACTAAAAGTAAGAAGACCCCTTAAAAAGAGGATGGTAAGTGATGGATGAGCGAACCCCGTAGAGGAGGAACTAGGAGGAAAGAAAATGAAAGGTGGGGAAGCACAGATGAGGATAGAGTATTAGCAGATAAAAGGGAAATCAGAGTGGTAAAGACCAGACCCTACTTCATAAAGTTAATTTGTATCTTTAACTTCATTCATGTTCCCCCAGGGATATAGTTTACCACCAAATGGTTTGATGGGGTGGTTTATCCCCAGACTAAGAAAGCAGCCCTTCATTAAAATTAAAATTAAATGATAAGAGTTTATAAATGTAAGTCATTCGTTCATTTACCCACAGTCTGTTTATAGCTTCTCCTATGACATAGAATCTGTTCTACTTTGCTAACATGCTGTTTTCGCAAGGATACAAACCGGCTTCTCTAAAAGTGTTCTACATTTTATTTCCCCCATAAGCACTTAACACCAATGGGCTTTTGAAATGAAGAGTCCTTTTCAATCTTTTCTATTTTTCTTTCTGCATTTTTCCTATGAGATAAACAAGCTTTTCTCTGACTCTGGATAAATACTACAAAACCTCAGTCCCATTAATAGCTGTCCCTCTGTATCCAGTGTGGCAACATAATGACAAACTGGGTGATGCATTGTGCTACAGAAAACAAAATGAGAAAAGTAAGAAACTGGAGAACAAAGAAAGACAAAAAAAAAAGAAAATCATTAAGAATTGGACTCCTACATTACTTTCAAATGATTTAACAGTTAATATGGGAACATAAGTCATTGTATTAAGATGTTTATAATCTTGAATTAACACAAGAAAACATGAGATGGTATAATTTCTTCATCAAACCACAGAGAAGCGATAAAGCCTTCAAGGGAAGTCAAGAGTAAACATTTTGGTGAGTTTTGTCAGACACAAAGAAGTGTAACTTTGTTTTCTTTCACAACACAGATATAATACACCCGTGAAATATTATAGGCAGATAAGGTCCATGCAATACACATTGCCTACTCCAGTCTTTTTCTAATACATATCAGACAGGATTCTGTGGAATATGTCTCCACATAGCATCCTCTTAACTACTGGAAGACATTATGCCAAGGAAGAGGTTTAGTCAATGCTTTATAATGAAGCATCCTATCAGTTTTCTTTCTCCCAGTAATTCCTCTGTTCTCCCACTATTTGTCCTCTCCTCCTGACCTACTTACTACCAGGTGATCAGAACAGTAAAGTGGAGCTATAATATAACAGATGTAGAGAGAGAAGAGTTTTAGGACCTTCCAATTCCTTGAACATGTAAATGGTCACAGATATCTTGAAGCCCTGGAATTTAACCATGTGCTAGCTGATTAAAGCAAGGTCTGTGCTTTCTGCATGGATCTCAGCATCAGCCACAAGTACTGGTATGATCCTAGCCCAGACCCTCCCAACAGCTATTGCTGTAATGTGCGAGTCTCCTAAAACTTTGTAGAAGAAAGAGACAGATACACTCTTTGTAGAAGAAAGAGACAGACAAACTCTCTCTCAGTTTTAGCAGCAACTTAATTATGCATCCTATTCCTTTCTTTCTACTACACAGGCTTTTTACACTCACCCCGATAGCTGCTAAGATTGGAGCTTGATAAATCCACTTGATGTTTCCAGCACTAAGTTCCCAGCATCTGAGATATGAAAAAGAATTTTCATGAATAAATTGACAAGCAAATAGGCAGTGAGAACCAAGTAGCATTTTAAGTTTTACCAAACATTCCTGTCCCAAGCTTTTTTTTTTAATGTTTATTTATTTTTGAGAGGGAGAGACAGAATGCAAGCAGGGGAGGGGCAGAGAGAGAGGGAGACACAGATATGAAGCAGGCTCCAGGCTCTGAGCTATCAGCATAGAGCCTGATGTGGGGCTTGAACTCACCAACTGTGAGATCATGACCTGAGCCAAAGTTGGATGTTTAACCAACTGAGCCACCCAGGCACCCCCCCCCCCCACCCGGTCCCAAGCTTTTGATTGAAAGATAAGTAGACACACATACACACACACACACACACACACACACACACACACACCCCTCATTAAATACCCAAACTAGTGAAAAAATGTGTAATGGGTCTTGGTTTCCATACGATGAACTGTGGAGCATTATAAATATTGTTTAATTTTATATCAACAAGAGTCAAAACCACAGTTCCAGAGCCACAAAAAATTATTGTCTTATAAATGTGGTGCACCTGATACTTCATTTTCTTATCACTGGAATGAGAAAGTCTTCTCACTTCCAAAAGTTCCAACAATTCTATGTTATAACTCCATATGCTATAGAATACTGACAATAATGTGAATCATTCTTATCCATCGAAATGCAATAAAAAGCTGACAGTAGGTGGCTCAATCAGTTAAGCATGCAACTTCGGCTCACGTTACCGGCTCTCGCAGTTCGTGAGTCCGAGTCCCAAGTTGGGCTCTGTGCTGACAGCTCAGAGACTGGAGCCTGCTTTGAATTCTGTGTCTCCCTCTCTCTCTGTCTCTCCCCTGCTCATGCTCTTTCTGTCTCAAAAATAAACATTAAAAAAAAACTGACAGTAATGCAAATGATCCTTGTTGACAGATATGCATTAGAGGGGCGCCTGGGTGGCTTGGTCGGTTAAGCGTCCGACTTCGGCTCAGGTCATGATCTCATGGTCCATGAGTTCAAGCCCCGCGTCAGGCTCTGTGCTGACAGCTCAGAGCCTGGAGCCTGTTTCAAATTCTGTGTCTCCCTCTCTCTCTGCTCCTCCCCTGTTCATGCTCTGTCTCTCTCTGTCTCAAAAATAAATGAACGTCAAAAAAAAAAAAAAATTAAAAAAAAAAAAAGATATGCATTAGAAAACTAGAAGCAAGTGAAAATATACATAGAAATGAAAACTAGTTGTGTTTGGTGGAATATGATTGATTATTGCCTTATGAAGACTGAATTTTTGCATGTATTTATAAATTTATTTCAGTGTTCATTTTGCTAAATATAAGCATGTGATTCCTATATTTCTTCTTTGAACCAGTTATAACATCTTACTCGTTCCCTCATTAATTAGTGAGTTAAAAGATCTTTGACAATGCTCATTTTACATTAGCATAAAATCCATGATTTTATCTTTGACTGTAAAAAGCTTGTTTTTAGCAGTACTTAATAAAAACACTATATGATTTACCTATTTGTTATGTTTATCTTCTCAACTGCCATCCCAACTAGAATTTAGTTTCTACATGAACAGGGAACGTTTTTCTTATTTTCTGATGTAGTATAAGTGCCTATAATAATATGGAGCATGTAGGTAGTTGACAAATATTTTTTGGATTGAATTGAATTGAAAGTAAGTTGACTCAGTCTCACCCAGGCTGGTTTGCGATTGGGTGAAATTGGAATAAATGGAACAGTGTTGAGAAAAACTAGTTCTGCTTGAAACTTTAATGTAGCACTTTAAACAGTTTTTATACATTAAAGATACATGACTAAAAGCTTCTTTCTTGGGTTCTTTCTCCTTAGACAAAACCTAGCATCAATTGTAGGGACAATAAATGAAATTATATAAAAAATATTAGGGATATAAGGATAATTTTTTAATTCTAGATGATAAACTTATCAAAAAGTTACTTTTAAATTAATGAATAAGTTAGGGATAATACAAAGCAATTTCAACTATCCCCTTGAAGGTAAAACATTTTCAGTATATATGTAATGACCATATAGTTTTAAATTTTAACATTTTCATACAGGTGATACATTCCCATTTGAAAAATCAAACTATATGAAAAGACAGCCATTGAGACATCTCAGTTCTTCCCATCTTCCTATTTTCCTCTGCCCCTGTCTCTCTCTGTATACATCACATCTTTTATTACTTTATTGTATATGTTTCCAGTGTTTTCTTATGCATATACAAATCCAAATATTATATCTTATTTTCCCCTACCCTACGAGAAGTGCAACGTATACTCTGTTCTGCAACTGGCTCTTTCCTTTTAACAGTACATTTTTTATTTCTTTTCCTATCGGTACCAAGACAGCTCAGTAGCACAGCATTCCATTAGAAAGATGTACCACAGTAGAATCAACTAGACCCCAAGACGAAAGTATAATCCTGACCCTGATACACTGCAATCTGCAGAATCAATGGACTTGAAGTTTGAATAACATGGAAATCAAAGACAGGGAGATTTTGCACTCGCACATTATTAAGCCTTTCCTAGCATTATTTGCATGCATGTATTTTTCAGGTTATTCAACCATACAGGAAAGATAAGTGTGACTGAGTTGTGCAGAATGTCTATCACGCTACCCGAAAAACGCTTCCTACTAAATGGAAAGTGGCATATATTGTATGAATATAAATTGAACACCGATTCACTAGCTGCAAGGCTCTTGAATTCTTTAAATTTTCTTTTTGCTTTGACTTTTGGTAATATCTCCACAATCTTCTTTCTTTGCCTCAATAACATTTCATCACGGTGTCTCCTAACACACTTCAGTTCAGTTGTACAATTGCAGCTCTATAAAATACTTCTATTTGGAACTAGGTCAAAACCAGCTACCTCTAGAAACAGGAAAAACTTGACTTTGATAATTTTCAATGTCAAAGTTTCAAATTCACCCTTTGATATGAAAGGCAACTGAGATGTCAGATTTTTTTTTTAAGAAAACACTATTAATCCTTGCTTTTCATTCATTCATTCCTCAATGTCCCAGCTCATGCTGTGTTTGTTAACATGGCTCAGAAACTACCCTCTGTTCAGACTTCACAAATTAAATTTTAACACTCTCAAAAATGCGGAAATGAATGTAACTAAAAATGCAGTTCTGAGTAGTGAGCATGAGGCACAAGGGTCTGACTAGAAACTAGGAACTAGGACTTCCTGGAGCCAGAACCGGGAATAGGAGAGGCACTGTTCTGCCAGAACAGATCCAGGGAGTTGTGCTGACCGAACACCACATTGTACCCACAACTCACAATGTGACAAGAGCAGGGGAAGTGCAGAAGCCCTGGGAACCATGCAGATTTCCTCAAAATGATAGAAGCTATCTTTCTTGGTCCTTTGCACAACTGGGTCCCACCTTTCCTGTTGGCATCTCATCTCCTTTGAATGAGCAGGGAGAAGGTAATAAGGTAGCTAATGGGGGGGGGGGGGGGTTGCTTTCATTAAGCAAAAAGAAAGAGAAACAAATATAGTCACTTTTTAAGCTCATTTGTCCAATCAAAACTACTCAATTTTCTTACCCTAGCTTAGCCAAATAACTTTTGATAGAATTTTAGAACTGTAAGACTTCCTTTGTGTATTCAGTAGCATTTAGAGGATCTTCCAAAACTGAGTCTGGTCGGCTTACCTCTAATAGGCAAGGCTACAAAGAAAATCAGAGTTCTAGCTTTGGAAGGCCAGATTAGAAAAAAGAAGAATCTCAAATATTTGAGACAGGAGCAGAGATCCCATTCATCCTTTGAGGATGCCCCAAGCTGGCTCCAAAGCTGAACTTTGTGGCAGAGCACTCTCTGTAGGTCAGATTACCCTCAAGAAAACCCACAAAAACTTTCTATCCAGAGACAAGCTGAATTTCATGAAAAATCAAGTTAGGCAACTTTGAAATCATGCTATATATGTGATAATACAGTTTTATTTTATATGCAAAATAAATATAAAATGACCCCTTAACCCAATTATCACGTTCAGATCAGGACACTATAAAATTCAAAATTTTATTCTGAGTAAGGCAGGAATAAATGTTTTGCACAGAGGAGTCATATGATCTAACTTATATTTAATTTTTTGGTATTAGTTCAACTGTTTCAGAGCAATATTCATCATCAGTTGTACTTTTTGAAATATTGTGTACCTAAAGAATGTTTTGCCTCAAAAACAATAGATGTATAATTTTTTTCTTAAAAAAAATACATATGACTGTTAATGGTGTATGATTCAGTTTATGATTTTCAAGGAAGAATAAAAGATCGCTAAGAAAACTAATTATCTAATTCAATATAAAATGCATTGTGAATATTTTTGCTTGCCTTCTATGCTCAAGGCTTGGAATATCTGTTGAACGGATGAATGAGTCAAAATTGCTACAGGCTGACCGTAGGTTTTGGAGATGTAACCTGATGTCTCTGGGAGTCATTTTATTCATCTCTCAAATGAGAGGATTGAACAAAAAAATACCTTAGGATCTATTTTCTCTAAAATTCCAAATCTAAGTTATATGGTTACACATCTCAGGGTAAAATTATTTATCATTATTTAGTACCTCTTTACTGACTCAACCCACCCCGCAAGAAATCAAATAGCAGACACTGTAAGTTTTCTTTGACATTTCCAGTATCATCGTATACATATAGCAATAATGATAATGTTGATAACATTAACCCTCAATTATTAGCAAATTTAATGTTTGCATATAAGTTGGAGTTTACAAAGCCCTTTCATAAACGGGCTCTCATCTGATTTTCAAATCTACCCCCTGCAGACTCACAACCTTACTCATCACCAAGAATATTTTCATTTTACAAATGGGAAGTCTGAGGCTAAGGGAAATGGCCACAATTAACAAACGGATGAGAAAATGCATCTCCTGGTAACTCACAGTTTGCATCGAGTCAGACTTTATCTTGCTCAAGAGACACTTAGCAAATGGAGGAAAGTGGCCAAATAGATCCATAACAACTGATCAGCAAGGATTGAAGAGTTCTCTATTATAAAACAGAGAAATTCACTCCTACCCGTTTGTAATTCATAGGTTTTTTTTTTTTTCAAATCTGACAGTTATACATGCACATCAAGAGAAATAAGATAGTATGTAAGAAAGGGAAAATAACAGAATATACATACAAAATGCTACAGGAATTTGTTAAGGTAGATTTTACATGGTGGAATAGTGAGTTCAAACATACTGAAGTTGCAGACTACTTGTAGTTATGGTTTTCCTTTCTGAACACCATGAAATGTAGATTTAATCGTATCATGTGAATGAGAGAAACGTGCTAGTAAATAGCTCTGTATGTTTACATACAACACCGATGCCCCAGCATGAGCTCACACCTTGCAAAAAATGTGAACTATTAAAAAGTCCATCATAGGCGATGAATTATTTCTGATTTAGAGAATAGAACTACAAGTGGTAGAAGGACAAAAGGCAGATATAATGAAGGCATGAAAACCTGTCCAGGGTACAATAGGCATTGTCCTTTCTGCATCCCTCATTACCAGAGGTGTTGAAGCAACTGAAGGGTGAGCAGCTGTCAGTGATAAAGTAAAAGGAATCCCTCCACAACACTCCTCCCCCACAGAAAATAAAAATACCACTAGTCTTAAAAGAAACATCTACTCTGCTCATGGTATTTATTGAGAGCCTCTGGAGCCCAACTGTCTAGACAAATTCCTTCTCTACCACTTGTGGCTGTGCAATGTTGGGTACAACGATTCTGGCCTCAGTCTCACAGGGTTGTTATGAAGTTCAATTAAACTAATAGTTACAGAACCCTTAGAAAGTGCCTGGAATGTGGGTATCATTCAAAAATGCTAGCTACTGGAGTGCCTAGGTGGCTCAGTCAGTTAAGCATCTGACTGCTGATTTCAGCTCATGTCATGATGTCATGATTTGTGAGATCGAGCCCTGCGTTGGGCTCGCCCTAACAACATGGAAACTGCTTAGGATTCTCTCTCTCCCTCTCTCTCTCTGCCCCTCTCCCCACTCCCCTCAAAATAAGTAAATATTTTTTTAAAAAAATGCTAGCTGTCATCTTTATTATTACTTTTCTCCCATTTTTCCTTTCATGCTGGTAATGATCTTTATAAAACGCAAATCTGTTGTCATTGTCACTGAAAGGAAAAAAAAAGAAAACAACCATCCTAATGTAACCTATAAAGATCTGGAAGATGTGGCCCCCATCTCTTCTCCAGCCTCATTTTTAAGCTCTAACTTTAGCAGAATCAAGGCTCCGCTGGCTCGATAGGATAAGTACCATCAGTTAGGATTAATGAAAACATAAGTCCTGCTTTCTAATGGAATAACATAACAAAAACATTATTTTTGGTCAGACATTACATATAGGTATAAATTAATGAAATAAGGGAATAATACTTGCTAATAAGTATTTCGTACTTACTATTCCAAACTCTATTCCAAAACCGTAGGTATTTTACATACATTCCCATTCAATCTTATAACAATGCCGTGAAAAGTAATATTCATTTTACCTGCACTTCATTGATGAGAGAGGCCAGGTAGTACATCTGTTTTCACAGACCAACAAGTAGTAGAACAGGCCTATGAGTTACCTGCACCTGAACCCTTCTTCATTATGTCCGCATTTAGTGCCTGTCAGCTACCAGGCTGTGCTAAGCGTTTTGTCTGTATTAATGTCCTGTATACATTATTATCTCTGTTTTATATCAAGAAACGGATGTACAAAGAGGTCATGTGTGTTTCCCATGGTCTTGAAGCTAACAGCAGCTAAACCAAGATTTGAACTCAGGTCTGTGTAAGTCTAAAAATAAGGTCTTTTACCATCATTCACCATCACTGCATTGTACTTTAAAATGCTACTTCAGGGGCACCTGCATGGCTCAGTTGATTAAGCATTGGACTTCATTCAGCTCAACTCACGATCTCATAGTTCATGAGTTCAAGTTCCACATAGTTCATGAGTTCATAGTTCATGAGTTCAAGTTCACTGCTGTCAGCACATAGCCTGCTTCAGATCCTCTGTCTTCCTCTCTCTCTGCCCCTCCCTCATGCACTCGCACACGCTCTCTCTCTCTCTCTCTCAAATAAACATTAAATAATAATAATAATAATTAATAATAATAATAATAATAAAATGCTACTTCAAATTAGCCCCAGGCTACTTGGTAATCCTAGTGAATCACTTCCAATGTGCATTTATTTTTTGAAAACATTTAATTATGCTATAAAAGACCAAAAAAACCCAAACGGGTTGGATGAAACCCATAGTTTACATCAAATAGAGATAAGTATGTAATAAGTGGAGCCCATGCATGTTAAACATAAGTATAACTGGGCACTATATATTCATGATACACCATATATATGAGACAAAAAATACCCCTGATAGACAGGAAGTGCTCAATATCCTTGACATCTTAATTCCACCACTGATTGGTGAAACCCGTGCCCATGTATTTTTTGCCCAAGGAACACAAATAAAACCCAAAGCTGTTTAGCAGGCTAACTGGCCAGCTATAACTATGACCAAGTATACTTTCTTCTCATCAATACGAGAAAGCAATTGTGTGTCACTGGCCCAGGGCACCTTCTGTCTGTGGGTCTCCTTGCTGCAACCACATTTCTGGTCTTCAAAACCACACCATCAAGTGGGGATGGCTGACATGGACAGATTGAGAGAGGAGATCTGAATATTGCCTATCCCATGACTCAGGTGGTGCGATCCTTCCACATGCTTGCACCATTATCTTAAGCATGTTAACTTACCTATCTCCTTCCCCTTGAATTCTTACAATATGTTTTAAAATGATATTACAAACCAGAGAGGTCAAGCATCCTAATCTGGTCTGTGAGTCTTTCTGTCCCAAGACCTCTGGGATGGATAGCTTGCTGGTAATGTATCAAAGGCTATAATTTCACCAAGGTAATTTCCTACATGATGTCCATAAAAGGAAATGTGGTCCACAACAGCAGCCAGTGTAAATTCCAGGCAGGAAGACTGAGTCTTAGGAAATTTTAGGCTCTCTCTTTACCTCTTCTTTTTCACTCACCTTGCGTCAGCCAGAGTCGCTCGCGCCACAGCCCAGGCTGCAACAAATGCTGCCGGGAACCCTGTAATCAAAAAGGGATTCAGGGACCATACTTACTTTAAGATTAAAGGAATTTTTAATCTCATACTCAGCACACATAAAAATATACTACTAAAAGTTGAGAGAGGAAAATAGACATGAAAAATATGGGTATATCAACACAAAATTCTTCTTAGTTTTCCTCTTGACCCCCCTGAGAAATGAGCCAGGTACATTGCTGTCATTTGCCCCTGAAAGTGTGAAGATTTGAAGGTTGGCCCAATGTCCCCTTGAGGGATGTAGGATCAAGCCATATGGGGAGGGGACAGAAGTTCCTGGAGTCAGAAGCAGGTAGCAGTTGGAGCTTTGGACTTTGATTCTTGCCAAACTGATAGCTACAAGCCTTCACGGAGGAATGAAGCCACAGACTTCATGAGATGCTACAGGGAGGCTATTATTGTAAAAAATTAGAGCTTTGCCATTCTAAATGTGCAAGCCATTAGAGAAGCTATACTAGGAAGTTTTAATCTGTGTAGCCTCTTCTTTTGAGGGGGGTTCATGTTGGCTCAAGACAAGCATATGCATGCATTAAGACCATAGCGAAGGGTGAACCCTATGTTACTTTGAGGCTTTGAGCGCTGAAATATGTGTCCTTCATAAATGATAAACACCTCGTGAGCTTACAATGTCAAATCTATTACATTGACTTTCCACAAGTGTATAAAGTGTGCCCACAGTAAAGGCTGACTGTTCAGTCCATGTTATAGTTGATTAGACTCTGACATCACAAAAAAAAATCGCAAACCATAACTTTTATGGAACATGACAAAACAGGACCAAAGGGTTGGATGGACAGCTTCTCATTCTGTGGAATTTATGAAAGTGGTTTGAAGAAAGGAAAGACAGAGCATAATGAAAACATTGCAGAAGTTAGGAAGCACTTTACAAGGGGAGAAAAAAAGTTTTAATCTAACTTAGGACATTTTTATTAAACACAATATTAATTTCTTTACTTTTAAAAACACATTTGTAATTTTTTGAGTTTTCCTTTTTAGCAAAAAAGTGAAAAAGAATAGGTTCAGATGAAGAAAAATGCCATTAAAAGTGAAAATAAGATGGTGCCCTGTAATAAAGTTTTGGCCTCCTTGGTGATCATCTCATTGAATTTAACCTCAGCACCGCAGCCTGTGTGGTTATTTAATTTTATAACTCCGTATTCCAATTTTATTTATTGCTTGCACACAACATCTAAATTTCAAATTCTATGTTCCAGAAAATTGTTTTTATCAAAATAGATCTACCCAGGGGGCCACCTGGGTGGCTCAGTCGGTTAAGCTTCCAACTTCAGCTCAGCTCATGATCTCACGGTTGGCAAGTTCGAGTTCTGTGTCAGGCTCTGTGCTGACAGTTCAGAGCCTGGAGCCTGCTTGGGATTCTATGTCTCCGTCTCTCTCTCTCTGTCCCTCCCCTGCTCACGCTCTGTCTCTCTATCTCTTTCTCAAAAATAAATAAACAAAAAAAATAGATCTACCCAATTCTGATTATTTCTTAGGTTCAGTTCATATATTTTATCTATCTCTCCATCCATCTATCTACTCATCTACCCATCCATCCATCCATCCATCCATCCAACCATCCTTCCAACCATCCACCCAGTAAGCATTTATTAAGTGCCCATGTATGTGTCAAGAATTATTCTACTTTCAGAAAATAAAACAATAAACAGATCAACAATATTCCCATTTTTCTGAAGCATATTCTGTAGGGAGATGCAAAATCAATAACATAACTTCAGTTATCAGTCAGCACCCTGAGGAGGAAACAAGAATGATGCTGTGTAATGAAGACAGCCTGGCCCCTTCTGCCAGGGTGGTTCAAAGAGCCCTGACATAGCTCTCTTTACTGTTCTGCTGCCTTGGCTATTTTAAAAAAGTGTCTGCCTTTGATCAGAATTTTCACATTTTCTCATTTACAGGTCTTTATCTTTTGCTTCCTTTACAATCTCCCAATCAGGCAATTTCCTGAATAAAGTTCTATACACATCGATCAAGGGCGATTGAGCTGGAAATCTGCTTTAGATGATCATTATAACAAATATCTTCTGTCAGACACTATGTCTTCATGAAATTACTTTTCTCATCCTCTTGGAAGACTCTCACTCACAAAGCTAGCACAGAGGCAACCATGGAGGAAAAAAGAATTGAAACCATTTTTGGGATTTAAGGATTTTTGATTACCAATCTTGGTATCACATCATTACATAATTGGGAACACATAAGTATAGAGGAAAATGCTTGAAATTTAGATGTTATTTTGAGTCTGAATGCCAATTTAAGTAAATTTACTGTAAATTCAAATGTTACTCAATATATACATTTACCTTGAGAGCTGAGTAATCTTCATAAAATGTCAGTATAAATAAGTGACTCTGAGAGGGAAGCAATCTCTGGTCTAAAAATAAGTAAACACAGGGGTGGAGGGTGCCTGGGTGGTTCAGTAGGTTGAGTATCTGACTCTTGATTTCAGCTCAGGTTCTTGAGTTCAAGTTCAAGGTTCCTGAGTTCAGCTTACAGTTCTTGAGTTCAAGCCCTGCATTGGGCTCTATGCTAACAGTGCAGAGCCTGCTTATGATTCTCTCTCCCTCCCTTTCTCTCTGCCCCTGCCCCGCTCATGCTCTCTGTCTCAAAATAAATAAATAAACATAAAAAAATTAAAAAAAAAAATAGACATGGGTTCTCATGTGGCTCCATTACTATTCCCCTTTAAAATGAAGTTTTGGGGGCGCCTGGGTGGCTCAGTCAGTTGGACAACAGACTACACTCAGGTCATGATCTCACAGATCATGAGTTCGAGCCCTACATCAGGCTCTGTGCTGACAGATCAGAGCCTGGAGCCTGCTTTGGATTCTGTGTCTCCCTCTCTCTCTGTCTCTCCCCCACTCACATTCTGTCTCTGTCCCTTAAAAACAAATAAACATTAAAAAAAATTTAATAATAAGAAAAATAAAAAATTAAAAAACTAAAATGAAGTTTGGGACTAATTAACAGTAGTCAAAAATGCTTAGGCAATTAAAACCTTTCTTCAAATAAAAACTTGGGCAGCAGTCCACACATAAAACAGGGAGGCTTTGAAGCCAAAGGAGTAAATAGGATCTTCTCGTCTTGGTCTACGGAGTTTCATCTCATTTTGGATACTTCACAGGCTTCATAAAGCCCTGCCTCATCCTTATTCTCCTCCTGTGGTGCCAGTACTATTTTACAATAGTAAAATAGATTGATCATGAAGTGTAAAGTTAGTTCTGAAAATTAGAGACCCATCGTGACATGGGATTCCTGGATTAGCTACAGACTCACAATATCTTAATAACCAGAAATCTTGATTCCCCAGGGAATCTAGTCAACATATTGACTGCTCAGACATGAAGTTCCAGGCTATACCTCCAGTTCCCGCTCTACCCACCACAGAATGCTGGAATTCCATTTCCATTGCCTATCTATCTCTTTAAGGAACTTAGAAGTGGCTCCATTATGATTTTTGCAGAATCGTTCTCAACTCTGAGGAGATTTGAAGCCAATACTGAATGAGCACATCTTTTTGTCAGGAAAATTGCAAAACCTTTGAAAGTCTTCCATTGTTACAAGGAAGAGTGTCTACTTCTGAAACTTTAGAAGAGCTACCTCCTCCTGAGATGGAATTGCTACAGTAAACAGAATTTTTTTTAAGTATATTTTATTATTGGGGCGCCTGGGTGGCTCAGTCGGTGAAGCGTCCAACTTCACCTCAGGTCATGATCTCACAGATCGTGAGTTCGAGCCCCATGTCAGGCTCTGTGGTGACAGCTCAGAGCCTGGAGCCTGCTTCAGATTCTGTGTCTCCCTCTCTCTCTGCCCTTCCCCTGCTCATGCTCTCTCTCTCTCTCTCTCTCAAAAATAAATAAAAACATTTAAACAAAATTAAAAAATATATATATTATTACTAAATATATATAAAAATATATTTTATTATAATCCAAAAAATGCAGTAATGTACTGCAGGAAAGGACAGTCTGAAATAAAAGAGTTACAATAAAAAAGAAAATATGCTTACTGAATTAAATATTGCCAGTGGGCAGAAACTGTAGATCGAACTGGTGGAGATGAGGTGAAATCTTAAAACCAGATGAACCCACTGAGATAAACCTACATAATCGCTACATACGGAAATCTAAACTTGACTATAATTTGTTTTCTTTTAAAGAGGTAATCATCCACATAATTTTAATTTTTTTAATGTTTACTCATTTCTGAGAGAGAGAGAGAGAGAGCGCCAGGGAGGAGCAGAGACAGAGAGAGGGAGACATAGAATCCGAAGCAGGCTCCAGACTCTAAGCTGCCAGTACAGAGCCCGACGTGGGGCTTGAACTCACAAACCATGAGATTGTGAACTGAGCTGAAGTCGGAAGCTTAACCAACTGAGCCACCCAGGCGCCCCTGTAATTTTAAATGGTTAGTAGTAAAACTTCAAATTACATCTGAAAACCTTGTTCTGTATCTTACATAAGGTAAGGCTAAAATACAGATCTTTTATTGACTCTGTTAAATGTAATTTTAAGACAATCTTCAGTAGAAATAATAAGGGAATTAAAAATCATGAAGGATGGGAGAAATGGCTTTTCTAGATTTTTAATTGTGTAAAGGTATCATTTGACTATCAAAAATAATTTTTGTGGAGAACAGGTCTTATAGATCAAATATTTTGAATATAATACATCTGATCAGAACAGGCAAACACAAAACAAAATGACCTACTGGTCAGACTGCATGTTTCTTGTGTAGTCTTTACGACATATCTCTGTATTTCAATTATATTTACTGCCAACTGGATGATCAAAAAATATTTGCTGAATTGACATCAGCTTATACAGACTATTCTCCTGATTATTTTCAGAGAATACAGAATATGAAAATATTCTACACGAAAGCTTGGCAAAAGAGACATGACTAATTGGTAGAACCAGGATAGGTGATCTTATATGATAATATGTACATCCTGGCACCTTATCTAACAGTTGAAAATTAAGAATGGTTGCTACTAGGGGCACCTGGGTGGCTCAGTCAGTTTAGTGTCTGACTTCAGCTCAGGTCATGATCTCACGGTTCGTGAGTTCGAGCCCCACATCGGGCTCTGTGCTGACAGCTCAGAACCTGGAGCCTGCTTCCAATTCTGTGTCTCCCTCTCTCTCGGTCCCTCTCCCCCTCATGCTCTGTCTCTTTCTCTCAAAAATAAATAAACATTAAAAAAATTTTAAAAAAAGAATGGTTGCTACTATAGAGGTAAATGACTACATTCAATAAGGATGAATGAATAAGACTGATACCTTTTCAATATAGAATTAAATATATAGAAAAATAATGCATGCATGAAAGAACAAAATGGAACCAAGAATAAAGCGCCCAGTTTATGAGAAAACTGAAGCAGGAATAGGAAAAATTACAAATGTGGTTGGTTGAAAGAAAAGAAATATAGTCATCATCAGAATTTGCCTTTACTCCTTGGTATACATCTTGTTTTGTGATGAAGATGTAAAGCACAGTTATTTTAAACATTTGCCTTCAATTTACTAAAGGTCAGATATGGCATCTCTTCTTCTTTAGACTGTAATTTCCTTCCTTTCCAATTTATTCTTAAGAATCAGCAAAATCAATGTAAATGATAAAGCTGCACACATCACCATAATGTGAGCAATAATGTTCTGAGTATTATTTGGCCGAAGAGAGCTTAAAGTTATAATGACTGGGTCCAATGAGTAACATAGGAATCCAAGCAAGTTCTCTTCTCTAATGAAGCTCATAAGTCACATCATTGGAAGAAAGCACAAAATTGGATTCACTCTAAACTATTTCCAGCCAAGGATCCTGCAAAGCAGCTATAATGTTGTTGATCATTGTTTTTCTTATAGGAATTTAGAAAAATGAGTCAGAAATAAAAATGATATTTTCCAATCAGACTGTCAGGGCTAAGGGAAAAATAGTCTATTACTTAAATGGTCTTAGTCATTTACTTCATTAAATGGTAACTGCATTTAAGTATTGGAGAGAGATTCTTAAAAATATACACCTATAATTATATATGCCCTAGACTAGAGCATTTTTTTATTATATATTATTGAACAAGCAAGGCGAGTGACAATGAGGAGAGCATTTTGAGGGTTAGAGCATTTTTTTTAAATGGAGTTGCAAAGAGAGTCAGAAGGTAGACTAAGTGGAGAACTGTAATTCTATAACGATTGGTTGTTAGTGTTTCAGACTGTGGTTAAGTGCACATGACATATCCATGTAAAATGTTTTTCAAAGAAAGTTTCCATGTGAAGCCTACTTGATTTCATGTTTGTTCTTAAACCATTTGATAAAAAGTTTTCAAGTAATGATGCTTCTCTACTGTAGTTATAATTCCAATGTCAAAGTTCTTGTGGACAATTGAATAAGAGTTGTAAAGGAAGGTATGAAATTCATACTTGCATGGAAGCTCACTGGACTGTTTTTTAAAATTCTGTTTTTTAAAATTTTTTTAATGTTTATTTATTTTGGAGAGAGACAGAGACAAAGACAGAGCATGAGTGAGAGGGAGAGGGGCACAGAGGAAGACACAGAATCCCAAGCAGGCTCCAGGCTCTGAGCTGTCAGCACAGAGCCCAACACGGGGCTCAAATTTACAAACTGCAAGATCTTGATCTGAGCCATAGTTGGAGGCTTAAGCAACTGAGCCACCTAGGTGCCCCTGACCAAATAAGAGTTAACGGGGGAGTTAACCATCAAACCAATAAGTAAACAGAGAAAAAAGAATTTATTATGTGTGACCAGTGGTGTTGAAATCCAAAATATAAAATGTAACTCAGACAAATGTTTTCTATCAACACCTTTACCAACTTCTAGTAATTATGTACGTACACAGATGTAATTTTGATTTGAAGGCAAACTGCCAAACACTATTGAGGAAATTTCCAAAGTACTCTAAAAAAATAAAATGCATCTTTTTTTTTTTTTATTTTTAGTAACTGCTAGTCAAAGGGAGAGCTTTAAAACAGACAAGCTGCCTTCAGAAATAAAACTTTATTCACAACAATCATTTCATAATAAATGAAATTTTATAGTAAATAGACCCTTTGCTTTCTTAAATCTTATTCCTTAACTAGCAGGAAATTCAATATTCCTTACTTCACATTTTCAAATGTTAAAACAATATTAAGGCAAAACAAGCAAAGAAATATTCTTATTTTGCAGGAGGAAAAAAAAAAGCCCTTCAAATGTAATCTTGAACCGCCTAGTTAATTTTTTTCCAATGCCAAGCACCTCATAATCTGAATATTAAAACAGCAATTGAAGGACACCTGGGTGGTTCAGTCGATTAAGCATCCAACTCTTGATTTCGGCTCCGGTCATCATCTCACGGTTTGTGAGTTCAAGCCCCACATAGGGCTCTGCACTAACAGTGAGGAGCCTGCTTGGGATTCTCTCTCCCTCTATCTATGCCCCTCCCCCACTCTCTTTGTGTGTGTGTGTGTGTGTGTGTGTGTGTGTGTGTGTGTGTGTGTGTTCTCTCTCTCAAAATAAATAAGCTTTAAAAAAATAAAATAAAATAACAATTGAGATCTGCAATTGTTGATCATGAGGTTTCTTAATTGCAGCCACATAAGAGTTTTAAGTTCTCTTAAATTTGGACAAAAAAGCAACATCCTTTTCCCCATGTTATGTTGAGTTAGTGCCTAGTCCAGTCTAGTACTGATAAGGCATTTTTGGAATGTGAGCTGATTATCCTTTTTTTAAATTACATATGCATAAAGTAATTTGAATATTTTTTTCCAAAAGACATGATAAGTCCACATAATTAGCTTGTAATTCGTATCATTAAATGCAATGGAGATGCAATCTCATAAATTCCTTCCTGGAATTCTCACCAACTTACCAATGATGTATCAGTACAGCTTTGAAATTTAAAAATCAAAATATTTAGAATGAAATCATTGCTAAATCAGGACATTGACATAAGACATTAGCATAGCAGTTCTAAATGTCTATGGCTAACAATGTGGTCTTTTATATTCCTGCCAAAGAATTCTCTCAAGAATCCGGCCTAAGAACACCAACCATAAGTTAAACACGAAAAGTTTCTTACCACTGAGGGGCTTACAGACTTGATCTTAATAACTTTCCCCAATGAACAATGGAAGAGAAAAAAGGAGGTATAAAGATAAAATGGGGAGAGATTTCAGGAAAATGGCTGAAAGTATGCTAAGGATAGGCTTAACAGAAAGTCCTCAAATCTACAATCCAGTTTAAAGGGAAAGGAGACATAAATACCTTACCCCAGCCTATCAAGGTGAAGCCCCACAGGTATTTGGTGTCCGAAAAGAATGCCACAAAGATTAGACTATGCAGGTAGAGACCTTCCACCAAGATCCAATAGTAATTTGTAGCCAAGAAGTAAATAAACATCACAACAGCAATCTTGCACCCAATCTGTTACAAATAAACCAGAATTGTATCATATTAGAACCCTAAACTGTGCTAGATGCAATATCAGACCACCAAAAAGCAGTTCTCCATTTCTTTTTTATAATCTATTTCCTGTGTCTAGGAAAGCCAAGACTGCTGGAAGAGAGAACAAAGTTATTTTAAGACCGCATCTCTAAGACTATGGGCTTGATTCTATTGTTTTAAAATAAGATTAGAAGTTACCAAAAAATCACTTTTCCTTAATTTCTCCTGTTTATCAAAATAAGACTTAATCATCAGAAAAAATTAGGAAAGTACAGAAGAGCATAAAGAAGAAATATTATCCATTATTCTACCATAAGTTTATTTTATTCTTGTCTTTTTTATGCCCCAGAAGTCAATGGCTAAAACAATAAACATTTAATACATCTTATGATTCTATGGACTGACTACGTGATTCTGCTGATCTGGGCCAGGTTCAGCTAATCCTGGCTGGGCTCACTCACAGAGCTCTACCCTCGACTGTCACACTACCACGTCTACTTCATCCTATTGGATAAAACAAGTCACAAAGCCAGCCCAGAATCAGAATCAGGAGGACCTACAAAGTTACAGGGCAAAGGCCAAAGATACAGAAAAGGTATCAATTCATACCATCAAGGCATATAAACTAGTATCCTTGATTTCCAGATATATTGCATCCGTGATCTAATTAACTGAATTATTGTGTGATATATTGTGTGATTCTGGTCACTAAATAACCCCAGGACATTTGAGAACAGAATCAAGTACTCTGTTGCCTTATATTTGAACAAGTCTTTGAGTCTACAATAAAGAAACTAAATGTTGTGGGCTTTTAAATCCCACACTTCTGGTTTTACAAGTGGGCTTTTTACTTTTGAAAGCCATGTATGGCTAGAAGCCATACACCAAATGCACTCCAGTGATGTGATTTTTGACGTTTCCATGCCAGAATGTTCTGGAGGAAAGAGCCCAAACACTTTTAATAGTCTAAGATGATGAGTAACTAGGTGTGAAGCTTGAGGACAGAACTGAGGTAGTAAACATTATACAAATTGGTCATCTATTTTTGTTAACTCAGAGATGAGATCAGCCCAAACAAGTTAATATTTAGTGGACTGTAAAATGTAACGTATCTATAACGTTACATGAATCAGTAATGAGAGAAAATGGTGAAAACACTTACATACTGTGACTTGTCCACAGAAGGCACTTCCATGGAACTCTGCAGGTCACCCTGCATTACCAGAGACTGCAGCTCCTTTACTCCTATGTGAGTATGGACCACTTTGTCCTTGACAAAGATGCTTACGGCTCTCAGCATGAAAGACACAAACAGGTGCATGTGGATATAGTTCCTAGTGCAATGTAATCGTCTATGGAAAAAAAAATATTCAGTACTTCGATTTGGATGAAATTAGAAATGGGGAAAGAAAATACATAAATGAGCCCACACTCCTCCACAAAAGGATAAAATATAGTACGCGTGAACAAAGACAGAAACCCATTACTATATATTCCCAATAGAAACAACTGGGATCAAAAACTAAAATGTAACTTTTTGAGATAATAATTTCAAATTTATCCTGATCTGCTACCATGTTTCTTCTGATCTGGCAGTTAATTATTATACTACATTATACTGTAGCCTTATACTAAACTATATATTAAAGTAATAAATGGTTAATGAAGAACCATTTTGAAAAGGGATAAATATTAACAGTGGAACTTTCACATTTTCAATACATTCTCTGTAAGAAAAAGTAAAATATTTTGCTAGCATTACACAACTTTATTTCCAAGTAATGTTAAAGAGTAAACAAGCTTACTTTAATAGAAAAAGCTTTGAGTTCATAAAAGAATCTTAGACACAAGTCATAACATACTTAGAAGTAGGTACAGTACTACTAATTTCCTTTGCAAAAAGCTAACTCCAAAAGAGACCTTTTTTTTTAAGTTTGATGGAAAAAAAAAAAAAAACAACACTTAGGAAGGGATGTATAATCTGGCTCAGCTCTACCATTGCTTGACTGTGAGACAGTACAACCTCCCTGTACAATGGACACAATCCTACTTCTCTTACAGAAAGGACAAAGTACACAAAGGTAAGGTAGCAAGAAATTTTTAATCCAATAACATATTGTTATATTTCATAACATAGGAGGGGGTAGGCCAAATAAGAATGAGCTAAATTTAGACATTTTGGAAGTGTTTTATTAGTATGTTAGGGACATGTATGCATGTCCATTCTGCCCAGATAGTCCTCCTCACTGATTCTTTTGGGGGAGTTTGTTCACAAGCAAGTGGGATTTGACCAGATAGGTTTTCAGGTGTCTGTAGAAACCATTGACTGAGAATAGTGCCATCAGAGTGTATAAATAGGTATTGACTTTTAGAAGACTCAACATGATTTACTATCCTATAAAAAAGTACTTTGTTTTGTGAGACAGAGTTTCTCAAATTTTTGTATACCATTCTGCTATACAGTACAGTAACTGTATAAAAAGTACTATCTAGAAAGAATTTGTTAAATAGAGTGATAAATTACCATGTAAATTGAAGAATTACTACTTAGTGATTTGTATCCTCCCGAAATTCTATGTAGCTTTTTTTTCTCATAAATATTCACCTATTATTCTAAACAACCAGAGCTACACTTAGTATAATGGAATGGACTCTGGATAGGAGTTGGAAGATGAAGGTTCTGTTTCCAACTGGACCACCTGTGACCTTGTGACCTTGGACACTGAGCTTCAGTTACTTGGTCTCTAAAATGGGATAATACCGCCAAGCCAATTTCACAAGACTGTTTTGAGAACCCCTTCATAATTTTACAGATCTGATTGTGTTCCCTTTCTACTTTAAAATTTTCATTAGCTCCGTATTCTCTCCCCTTACAAGACAAAACTCAAAGCCTTTGACAAGGGCCTGCAAAACCCAGTGCCACTAAATCTGGTTTCTTCCTGGCCATTGCTACCTGGCCACTTCTCCCTATGAATCAAATGCTGCCTTCACATTGGACTCTTTTATGTTCCCAGCATCTACTCTGCTCCTTCCTGTCTCTGAGTTTTGCACATTCCGTTCCCATCTTCTGGAATGTTCTGAATTCCTTCTCATCATTGCAATATCAGTTCACATGTCAGTTGTTCTGGGAAGTCTCTCTCTGTCATCTAGTCAGTTTTGGACTAGCTTCTTGGTGTTCCCAATACCCTTTATAAAAACTTGTATTATAGTATTAACATTATTTGATTTGATAATCATTTAATGAGTCAGTCTCTCTCAATGGTGTATATACTCCTTTTCCAGTCTGCAACATATCTTAACTTGTCCTCCATCAGTACTAAAAAGAGTCTATCGTATGGTAGAGGAAAATGCTTGTTGAGTAGATGGACTAGTGAATCAATAAAGAAAAAGTTTTGAAAATGTAAACTATACTACCATAATAGGAGTAATCATTTTAGAAGTAGTTGGAATATTAAACTAGTCATTTATTTATTAATTCAACAAATATTTACTAAGCACCACTACATATCAAGTACATTGCAGCTACTAAGAATGCTACAATGAGCAAACAAAAAAAAAAATTAATGCTCTTATGTAGCTTTACATTCTAGAGGAAGAGATAAATAAAAAGATAAGTAAAACATCAGATAGTACATTAGATAATGATAAATCAAAAGAGAAAGACAAAACAGGAAATACATATGAGAAGTTTCAAGGAAGGGGGATTGTAAGATGGTCAGAAACAAAACGTAAAACATTTTGTTTTTTAAATATGTCATCTACCCTCATCTCTTTTCCCACACACAACTTAGCACTAAATTCTTAAAATCGTATTGTCTTAATGAATGTACCTCAAAACCTTCCATTTCTAGCCAATCCTCAAAGCCACTGCTGTTGGCCAGGCCACAATCTTCTTGTCCGGAGTTATTCTGACAGCCTCTTCCAAATGAGCTTCCTATCTTGCTTCCCACCAACTCACCCTCCACCTTACAAGTGACCTTTCATGTCACTCTTCGGCTTAAAATTCTTCAATGGCTCCTCATTGGTCTTTGGATAAAGTTCAAATTTCTTCACATAACCTTCAGGACTCAAAACATCCTTAACCATGCTTACCTCTCCTGTCTCACTCACTGCCCATCACTTACCTACACCACAACTCTGAATTCTCAAATATTCCATGCTTTTCTTGATATAATCTTTTCTTGATATAAACTCTGTTCCCCAATGGTCCTTTTTGGTTAAATCTTATTTATACTCCTGTGTCTTTTGAGATTTCACTTCATTTGGGAGGTCTTTCCTCCTCTTCTTACTCTGCCCTCCCAAATTACCATCCACCACCTGAATCATAGCACTTCTCACACTGTATACTAGTTGTTTTCTCAGCTACTTGAGTCACAAACTAGCTGCAAACATCATGAGTATACCTTTCTCATACATGCTGTGCACTGTTTAATCTCCATCCTGGTGCTCAAATTTTTGTATTGATTTAGATTAAGTTTAATTGAATCGGGCAAAAGTCTCAGTGGATAAAAAATAAACCACAACAGAAGCAATAAATATGATTATTTTATATATCTCATCAGATAATTTGGGAAATCATTTTAAATGAATTTCTGTCCAATGGCACCAAAATCATTTGGGAAAAATGAAGTCTTTGCACCAGGAATGAAAATTTTTGTAACTCATTCTGCTCCACTTTGCATGCATCACTTTGCAAACAATACACTGTCCTGCAGATCTATTGGCTTACTGGTTCCATACTGCTTTGATGCTTTTAAAGATTTTTTTAGTTTTTAAACAATAACAAAAACGAAAACCCTGAATTTCCTCATAAAAATAAATCTTCAAAGCCAAATGATATCATAACACTAGGCTGAATTCAAAAACTTGCACTGAGAAAAATATTTGGGGGCAGAAATTTTGACACCTTTACATCTTCTATACATAGGAAACAGAACCTGTCCCTTCACGGAAAAAGGGGTAAGGGATCACTCACCTGAAGTAACCAATGATGAGAATAGCCACAGCCAAGGAACCAAAGGAGATAGAATATCCAATTGTGTACATGACATAGAGGCGTTCGAAGAATTCTTGCTGAAGGGGAAGAGATTTAATTAGAAAAACAGGCTTCAACAAACAAGTAGATGTGCATAAACTTAAGAATTATGTCTTCCCCTGTTTACAGACAGGCAATGTGTTATCCCATTTACAGAACATTGATTATTCATCTGGTCTTTCTTTTACTTCCTAAATTTAAGTCAGAGTTAAAGATATAATAATCGTTGACATTTCTTGCTTAATTGAGGGAAAATTAAATGTTGCAGTATTTACTTCATGAATTTTTGTGCTGTCCACTTTAATTAGTGGAGCTGTATACCTCATGTGATATTTGAAGTAAACAAAACACATATTACATGGCTATTTTAAGAGGAAACTGGTAAAAATGATGTCATTTTTGGAATACTATTTCTAGCTTTATTTAAGTTTTTATTGAGCTGTCATTTACATAAAATACAGATCTCAAATGAACTGTTTGATGGGTTTGACAAACCAGCTGTGCTGTGCCCCTTGAGAGTCCAGAAACCCACCCACCATTCATCCCCTTGTAACTACTGTTCCAATTTCTGTCATCGCAAATTGGCATCATCTGTTCATGTACTTCATGTATTTTTTGACCGTTCTTAGACGAAGAATTAAATAGTATATACCGTTTTTGTCAACATACTGTTTTTTATATTCACCAATATTGTTACATGAATCAATGATCCATTCCTTTTTAATTTTTTTAAATGATTATAAATTCACAAAAACTGGAAAAGATAGTAAAAAACATCCAATGTATCCTTCACTCAGTATCCCCCAGTGGTTACATCTTAACGTAATTATACTAAAATGTCAAAGGCAGAAATTTGATATGGTGCAATGTGTGTGTTTATAATTCTACATCATTTTACCACATATGTAAATTTTTGTAACCAGCAATGCAATCAAGATACAGAACTATTCTACCACCACAGAGTGGGGTCCCTTAAAGTCACATTTACCCCCCTCTTCCCCAGCATCCCTGACACCTAGCAACCATTAATCTGTTTTCTACCTTTATAATTTTGTCATTTCAGGGGCGTCTGGGTGGCTCAATCGGTTAAGCCTCCGACTTCGGCTCGGGCCATGATCTCACGGTCTGTGAGTTCAAGCCCCAGTTCAGGCTCTGTGCTGACAGCTTAGAGCCTAGAGCCTGCTTCAGATTCTGTGTCTCCCTCTCTCTCTGCCCCTCCCCAACTCGTGCTCTGTCTGTCTCTCTCTCTCAAAAATAAATATTTAAAAAATTTTAAGTTTAAAAAATTTTGTAATTCCACGAATGTTATAGAAATAGAATCATACAGTGTGAGACCTTTTGAGATTGTTTTTTTCACTCAGAGTAATGACCTCAAGATCCATTCAAGCTGTTGCATATATCAAGTTTGTTCTTTCTTATGCCAAATAGTATTTTATGGTACATATGTAACCTGTGTATAGCATTATATTTGAAATGTTCCAAACTTTGTAAACAGCATACATTTGGATCATGTTTTTTAATAGATTTCTTCAATCTCTGTTAATTGGTATATTTAAACCATTTTTCAAATATAATATTGATATGTTAAGGCTAAGTCCATTATTTTATTTTTTTGTTTTCTGTTGTTCTATTTTTCATTTCTCTGTTTTATTTTTCCTACCACGCTGTGGGGTTACTTGAAAATTTTGTAGAATTCCATTTTGATGTCTCCTTTTGTTGTAGGTATTACTGTGTACAGTTTAATGTGGAACTTTTGATTATTGAATGGTTACCTTTCTTCTTTTCTAATTAAGCATTGAAAGCTATAAAAAAGCACTGTTTTTACTGTTTCCCCCAATTTTTTATATATTCAGCTTTGATAATTATTCAGTTTAAACTTTTGCCATGGGTCACATATTTCCAACACATATTGTCAACTGCCTACATATTTTATTTTAATTGAATTCAATTAGTTCTTTTGTGTTGAGAAAATAGACTGTATGATTTTAATCTTGAGATTTATTGACACTTGAACCTTTGGTGTATAATTTAAAAGAATGTGAATTTTGTAGTGTTTGGCTATTGTATTCTATAAATGTCATTTTAATCAAATTATTTGAAAGATATTCTATGGAAGTTTTTACCTAATTGTTTTACCAATTACTGACAGAATGGCATTTTTGTAAATTCCAATATGATAGGATTTGATGATGTCTCCCTTTAGCTTTGACAATTTTTGTTTTATGAAGCCCTTAGATGCATGCATATTTAGGATTGTTATTTCCTCCTGGCAAATGGATTCTTTTATCATTCTTATATGTCCTTCCACATAGATAATACTTCTTAAAGTCTACTTAGTCACACTCTTAAATATGGAGAATAAACAGAGGGTTACTGGAGGGATTTGGGGAGGGGGGATGGGCTAAATGGGTAAGGGGCATTAAGGGACCTACCCCTGAAATCCTTGTTGCACTATATGCTAACTAATTTGGATATAAATTTAAAAAATAAAATAAAATAAATTAAAAAAATGTGCCTGAAAAAACCCTGACTATAAACACATTCAGCATGAATTTGTGCTGGGTCTTTACCCATAGATATGTGTCAACCATTTGGGAGGCTACAAGGTCAAATGCAGAGTGAGGAGAAAAGAACCTTTAAAAACAAATAAAATTTTGGGGCGCCTGGGTGGCTCAGTCAGTTAAGCGGCCGACTTCAGCTCAGGTCATGATCTCGCGGTCTGTGAGTTCGAGCCCGCGTCGGGCTCTGTGCTGACAGCTCAGAGCCTGGAGCCTGTTTCAGAGTCTGTGTCTCCCTCTCTCTGACCCTCCCCCGTTCATGCTCTGTCTCTCTCTGTCTCAAAAATAAATAAACATTAAAAAAAATAAATAAATAAAATAAAATTTTGTTTGGTTAAAAAAAAAAAAGTCTAGTTAGTCACACCAACTCTCTTATGCTTAAGGTATGCTCTGCATATAACTTATCCCCCCTTTTGATATCAACAAATCTATTATCTTCACATTCATCTGTATCTTTCTATTTAGAGTACATTTCTTTAAGACTGTATATAATTAAGCCATACTTTTATTACCCATTCTGCCTTTTAAGTGACTGTTTACTTCATTTACATTGAATACAATCATTGCTAAGGTTGGGTTTAAATATAACACATTGGTATTTGCATTCTGGATGTCTTACCTTTTCTTCGTTCCTCTATACCTACTTCCTTACCTTCCATTTGGGGAGCGGGGGTCCAATTATTTCTTAAAACTGCACTTGTGTTATTTTTTAGCAATTATGCATCCGGAACTCATCAGAGCCTACATTACATAATATTGAACTATCTCACAAACTAAAGTTTCCAATTGTACACTCAATTTTGCTTCCCAGACTATGTCCCTTTTAGATTTTGTCTACATAATTTATAAACCCTAATAAGAGACTATTATGTTTGCCTTAAGCAGTCAATAGACTTTTAAATGAATTAAATTATAGATACAGATATAAAGATTAGATATAAAACAGCAATAAATAATGATAAGAATAGTTTTGTTTATTGATTTAGTCTGTCATTTTTAAAAAAAAATTTTTTAATGTTTATTTATTTTTGAGAGAGAGAGAGAGAGAGCAAGTTGGGGAGGGGCAGAGAGAGGGAGACACAGAATCTGAAGCAGGCTCCAGGCTCTGAGCTGTCAGCACAGAGCCCAACATGAGGCTCAAACTCATGAGCTGTGAGATCATGACCTGAGCCAAAGTCAGACGCCTAACCAACTGAGCTACCCAGGTACCCCTAGTCTGTCATTTTTATCCACATTATACCCATTCCAGTACCTCTCATTCCTTCCTACCTATCTATGCTCCCGTCTGGTAAAGTTCTCTTTACCCTAGAGAACTTTCTTGATTATTTCCTATACTGAAGGTATGAGAAAGATTCTCTCATATTTTTTGTCTGCAACGTATCATTTTCTTACTTTTATCTTAATGCATATGATCACTTTAAAGATGTTATCCCATTGTATTCTGGCCTCCATTGTTTCTGACTAAAAGGCAGGCATCTTTTTTATTGCTATTCCCTTGGATATAATGTGCCATGTTTCTTTTTCTGCTTTTAAGATTTTCTTTTTTTTTTAAGTTTACTTATTTATTTTGAGAGAGAGAGAGAGAGTGCAAGTGGAGGAGGAGTAGAAAGAGGGAGAGAGAGAGAATCCCAAGCAGGCTCCACACTGTCAGCACAGAGCTCGACTCGAAGCTCAAAGTAATGATCCCCTGAGATCATGATCTGAGCCAAAATCAAGAGCCTGACGCTTAACCTATTGAGCCACCCCGGTGCCCCTAAGTGCATTGATCCTTTACCATGCTGTATCCAGTATGTTGTTGAATATCAAATGAATTCATTTTTGAACTGAATACTTCAATTTTAGAATTTGTTATTTTTTTAAGTTTTTATTTATCTGATTTTTCCATCTGTACCTTTTTCACTAAATCATCTAACATATTTCTAATAGTTATTATTAAGTACTCATCTGCAAATTCCAACATCTGGATCATCTGGGGTTTTTTTCAGCTGTTATTTTTACTAGAGATTTTGGGTTCCTGCCTTATAACTTGTGTTACATTCCAGGCCCCATAAGCAACTGAATAACAGGGACTAAAGTATATGATGGTAACAGCCTGAAAAGCAGGCCTCTTCCTCTGTCAGGGTTCTTTAGGGAGGCTGAGTTACTCTGTTGCTAAGCTGAGTTGAGCTCTGTTGTAGTTTTTTGTTTTATGTTTTTTGTGATTCCTTTTATCCTGGTTTTAGGTTTCGAGAGCAGAATCAAGACTCCTTCAGCAGACCTGGAGATCTTAGCACCAGCAGCCTCTAGTGGCCATTATATGGATTTTAGCACACTTGACATTTTCCAAGCCACAGAACTTGTGCAGCTATTTGAACCATCCGTCAGCATTTTGAGTTGCTAGCGATCTTGCTTTGCTCTCCTGCCCTTCCCTGGCATATGGGCTGTACAATTATGCATCTAGTGAAGGCCCCACGGGGCCTCTGTTCTGTCCTATGCCTTTGGCTAACTGCTGCCTCTCATTCTGAGAACCCTATACACTCTTGGGGGATTTCTTTTAGCCCACTTGTGCTACCCCCAGCCTTTGGCACACGGCCTCCACACACTCAGTGAAGCCCCATGGGAAACAACTGGTTGGTGGGTGAAAGCTCACTGTGAATGTGGCTCACTTCTTGGAAATCTAAGCCCTCGTGCCAACCCTTGTCTGTTAAAAGTTGGTTTAAAAGCCTGGCTCTTTTCTTTCTGTTCCCTTCGATGGTGTGGTTGTTCCTCTTCTGCTACAAACCCAGCGATAAACAGCAGTCACAGGTCTCTTATAGGAAGGGCTTTCCCACTTGCAGAATTAGGATCATTTAGAGTTCTTGGCATCCGTAGCTCATCATGAGTTATTACAAATTAACAATTTTGCATCTTATTCAATCTATTCTTACATCCTACAGCTTCCTACATCCTAACTGGAAACAAAAGATTTTGCCTCTTGTTCCTTTTTAAAAATGTTTACTACATTTTATTATCAATTAATAAAATATTAAAACCTTCTATAGAAAATATTTGGATAATGTGTAAAATATAAAAGAGAGGGGAGGAAAAATCTCCTGAATTCCTACCAACCAAAAAGAAGCATTGTATTTTGTGTATTTCTTTTCATTCTATCTCCATGAAGCATTTTCTATTGTTTTGAACATCTACATTCTTAATATACATACAACTTTATTACCTGTTTTTTTTTTTCTGTGAACTGTATAACAAAGGCACTTCCTAAGGCCACAAAGTCTTTACAAAAAACATTTATATAAGCTTATTTAACCTTCTCTGGAAGGTGCTTCACTGAAAACTTATATTCCTCAGAATATTCACTATAATAATTAGTGGTTCAATGAACATTTTGTCCATTCAATTCCCCCCAGTCCAAATCTTTATACTCGAACCTTAGACATAACATTATAAGATGAAAGGTTATGACCACTTTGAAGTGTTTTTCATATATATTGCTAAATTGCTTTCCAGAAGTTCATTTAGCCTTTAGAAATGAGATGTATTATATGGTAATTTTTAGAGTATACTACTAGTTTAAGTATAATACTCTCAAAAATTTAATAACCTTATGGCTTATCATAAGAGTTCCTTCCCATCTTTTTACTAATAGTAACTGTCTCATTTTGTCAAGCCAACAATAAGGAAATTATTTAAGGAACAAAACAACAGATGTGTAAAATATCTTCATCTTATTTTCCCCAATAAAGATGTTTATTCTTAATGCACACTCTTTTGGTTTTTACTTCTTATTCCTTATACAAAAGCTCTCCTTACAACCATTAAGAATTAATACCTCATAAATAAGTAATATCACTTTGCCCTAGAGTATATCAAAACTTCAGGAGATATCCAGTTTTCTTAGTAGGGGATATTTAGTTTTCTTAAGTTTTCTCAAATTATTGCTTAAAGGTTGTAAACAATAGAAAACACTCTTTATCTTTTTAATTGAGATAAAATTATTTATGCTAACAAAATTCATCAAAATTTTTAGTTAATTTTTAAGCTTATTTTTTATTTATTTTGTGAGAGATAGCAATCAGGGTGGAACAGAGAGACAGGGAGACAGAATCCCAAGCAGGCTCCCCACTGTCAGTGCAGAGCACAACATGAGGCTCGAACTCACAAACCATGGAGATCACTCCCTAAGCCAAAATCAAGAATTGGATGCTTACCTGACCGAGCCACCCAAGTGCTCCTCAGTTAATTTTTAGATCATTTTCACATGAACTAGTACATAGTTGGGTGTATTACCATCCTTGGCTACTTTGATTGTTGGAATATATAGTAATCACAAAGAGTGTTTGTAAGAGTAGAGTTCAGTGTAAATAAAACCATGATTTAACTGAATGGCCATTTAAAAGCTGTGGAAGATTTGCATCATCATTTAATGCACAAACAAATTCATCACAGTAAACACTGTTTACTTGTGTCAGTGAAATTAAAATTATTTTGAAGCATTTAATATTAACTCATTGTTAGTTTTAGCTCCATAGTGGAATACATCATCTCCTCACATTGACTAATTTTATGCAAGAAGCTTGTCAACAATGAAATATAAAGCTGAAGTTCTTTCAGGAACTTACTAGAGTTCATTAAGGTGATAGCACTATGTGTCAGAAAAGAAGAAAGTTAAGAAAGGAAATCCTGGTAGTGCAAAATCAAAGACATCTTCAACTCACCGCTTCCCTTACTGCTCTCCCTACTCACCACCCCCGACTAAAAAAAAAAAAAATGAAGCATAAAGAAAAATGTCTAATGCTGGCAGTTTATGTATTATAGACTGTTCTCAGGTCCACCATAGAAATAATTTATACATCCATTTATCATATTCACTCCTAACATCATATGCATATACGTCAAGAATTTTACTTACGAGGGCTGAGTGATAGGAATTTAAGCACAACTTTTAAAGCATATATATCACTTAAAATTGATTATCTAGAAGTTTCCAAAGTTTACATATGATTGCTGTACTGTAAACAGCACTGATGAGAAATCTGGAAAACAGGATTCCACTTTAGATCCTGTCATCAGCGAGCTGGGTCAATCTAACACCCAAAGTCTCTGCTTCTGAGTTGACTCACGTGTAAAATTAAGGTGTCGTCTGGCAGACCTATAGGATGCCCTTGCTGCTCCGTAATTCTACAACTCTAATCTTTCATATACTAATGAAATCACCTACTGGCTAATCTTATGAAATGAAAAATACATCTTAAAAATACAAATCTCCTTCAGGAATATAGAGTGAAATGAGATGGAACCATTCATAGGTAACAAAACAAGTCATGAATCCTGCTGCTGACTACCTATCTCAATTTTTACACATAATATAATGTAATATAGCATAATACAATATAATATAAACATAATGTGCTATAACATAATAGACACCGACACATATTTATTAATATATATGCCTGTATCTCAGCCAGATAACTCTAGCCTAAAGAAAATACAGAATGTTTTAGGTCCTACACCTTTCCTTAACTAGATATCTAAAAAGATTCCAAACTTACTTTTATCTTTTATAATCTTTTTGTCCCAGAATAAAAAGGTTTTTACATATAGTAGTTGACAACCAAGAACTGCATAAAAATATTATTCTGTTTTCCCTTAGGGGTTTGCAAATACAAAAATATGATTACCTTTCCCTTTTTTTTTTTAAGTTTATTTATTTTGATAGTATGGGGAGGAACAGACAGAGAGGATCCCAAGCACACTGACAGTGTGGAGCCAGACACAGGGCTCAAACTTAAAAACCGTGAGATCATGACCTGAGCCGAAATCATCAGATCCCTAACCGACTGAGCCACCCAGGCACCCCAATATCATTACCTTTCCTATGCTGATATCTGGCTGCAGAAAGCGAAGGCACTCTGAATAATTAGCCCATGTTTTATTTAAACCGTACATAAAATCCCACGTCCCATTGGGGTTACAGTGTCGGAAAGCAACTCCTGTAAAGACACAAAGAAAAACATTGAGATTGCTCAGTTCCCTTGGCATCCATTAGGGGGAAAAGTACATTTCTATTCCAAATTAATCATTGCAGAAAAATTCAATACCTTTATGATTGAAGTCATAAATATAAGGAGGGCATGGGACAGCCAATATTTTCCCCACTGTTCCTCTGGGCCAACAAATGAGTCCATCCCATTCTGGGAAACAATTTCCCTCTAATAAAGGAAAAAATTAAAAAGCAAATAAACAAAAATGCAATTGGAACCAGACACTAAATGCACTCAAAATACCTGCAGCAAAATGTAAAACAAATTAGTAGTTGTGAAACTAGGTGCAAATGTCCTAAGATTCATCCACACAGCCTCCTTAAAGGTCCACTAATAAGAACATTTGGTTTGCATAAATTAAAAATATTTTAGTGATTCCAGTATATATGAGTTATAGCAATTACTATATATAAGAAACATTGGAATTCATTGTGAACAGCTTCTATAGTTGTAGCTACATTTTTTTACCCTAGATTTTAAAAAATTGATGTTAAAAAATATGATATATGAAACAGATTGAGCTTCACAGATAAGCTCCAAGATTTGGATTTGCCTTTTTACCAGTGATCCTTCTTTTTTTTTACCAATAATTCTAGACATTTGTTTAAGTCTAACACTCATCTTAAACAAAATTCTCACAAAATCTACTTTCTTCAAGAATCAAGTATAAAGATACAGAGTGGGGCGGTTGGGGGGGGGGGGGTGGGGAGGGGATTGAATGGACAAAATGCATCCAGAACCCAATCACTTCTCACAATCTCCATTGTCACACCCATGGTCTAAACTTGTCAAGCCATGATATTTACACAGAACAACCTAAAACTTGGAAACTCCTGGGGCATCTGCATGATTCAGTCAGTCAAGCGTCCAACTCCAGATTTTGGTTCACGTCATGATCTTACAGTTGGTGAGATCAAGTCCTATGTCAGTTTGTGCTAACAGTGTGGAGCCTGCTTGGGATTCTCTCTCTCCCTCTTTCTCTGCCTCTCTTTCTCTCTCTCTCAAAATAAATAAATAAACTTTAAAAAAATGAAATGAAATTTGGAGACTCCAACTTTCTCTTTTCAGTTCTATAGTTACCCACAACACAATATAACCGCACGTTAGTGAAGTCAAACTGGGATCAATATTTGGAGTTTTGCTTTTAACTATTTGAAACATTTTATAACTAGGTTTTTGCATTTCCATTTTCTTTTCTTTCATACACATGAGGAAAATACTTGTTCTCTTTCTATTACAATTTTTTTCATAAGTAAAGCAGACAATAGTGTATATATGTGAGTGTGTATGTGTGTGTGTGTGTGTGTGTGTGTATATACACATACATATATACATCACCTAGAATTGACACTTGCTAATAGTTTACCGTATTTATTTCATCTAATTTATTTTTTTCTATGGTATTTTAATGTAAATTGCAGACAGCATAACAGCTGACTACTAAATATTTTAATATGCATCTCAAACTTTAAGAGAATTTAAAAATTGAAATTTCTTAAATTAGCTAGTGAATTCAAAATGCCATTCTAGTTTTTTACACATAAATTGAAGAAATTTTTCATTGAAACATAAATCTGGCTTCCAGATTCGTTCTTCCTCTCCTTTCAGTTATTCACAAAACAGGCCAAAATCTTCCAAAAGGCTTCCCATCTCACTCCCAGCAGAAGCCAAGTCTTATAAAGACATTAAAGACTTATAAAGACATTATAAATGTTTGAAAGCCCCTCAAGATCCCACTATTTATTTATCTCAGCTAAAGTCCTCCTGCTCTCCTCTCAGTTCAATTCCCGCATGGCCTCAACACTTATCACCCTCCATCCTACAGACTTTTACTCACATTGTTACTTCTGAATAAACTTTCCCCATTTAGAATTACATTCAAAACATTCCCTATCCTCTTTCCTGCTATATTTTTACCTGAGCTGTCATTGCTGTCCAATATTAAGTGTTATTTTAGTATTGGTTTCTGAAACCACAGGGACCCTGAAGGTGGGGAATTCTGTTTTATTCCACGCATTAGCCACCCAGCACTTGACATGGACTTGATAAAGTCAGTCAGTGCCAACACTGTGTTCTTCAGGGCTCCTCTCCATTACCTGTGTGGGAACTTCCAAGAAGAGAACATATCCTCCATTTCAAAATAAGAGTACTTTTAATGAGTGCTGTATTCATTTTTCTATTGCTACCAAAATAAATTACCACAAGCGTAATGGCTTCAAATAACCCAAACTTACTATCTCACTATTTCTTGAAGTCAGAAGTCCAGTGAGTTCAACTAGGACTGAGCTCCCCCTTTCCTTGCTGGCTATCAGCTTCTAGCAGCCACTTGCATTCCTTGGTCATGACCCCTTCCTCCATCTTCAAAGTCAGGAGGCAGGTCAAACTCTTCTCACATTTCAAGTGTCTCCTCCACTCTCCTTTTCCCTTACTTATTTGCCCACCTTCTCCTGCCACTTTGAAGAAGTCATGAGATTACATTGAGCCCATCCAGATAATCCAGGATAATCTCCCTATTTTTAAGGCCCGTAACCATAATCCCACCTGCAATGCCCCTGTGCCATGTAATATAGCACACACAGGCATAACACCAGATATTAGGGTATGGACATCTTTGGGCACCCTTATTCTGCTACTACAGGTACTATCCATTATAACTCTCTCAATTTTTCAGTTACTGTAGCTGAGGAATTTTGTTCTAGCTAATGTTCATGATATCAACTTGTTTGTTCAGTTTTGAATAGTCATGCAAACACTGATCTGTACAGAAAAGAATCCAGCATAAACCTGAAATTATCTTCTTAGTGTCCTCCATATCACATGGAAACAAATGACTTGATTTGCTTTGGGGACCGCTGAAGCAAGAAGAAAAAGAAAATGTCTTCCCTCGCCCACACTGTTCCTATAAAAGAGAACGTTTTCTTGGAAACAGCCTCACTTTGCTCACACAATAAAAGCCCGGCCTTTACATGTCACAAGCAACCCAGGAACCCATCACACTGGCTCCTGCTTCTGGTGCACAGCTTCACCGGCTTCTTTCCACCATTACCTGCATTTTGTTTTCCTTTCTTGTTTAAGCAGAGTGCAATGAATCAGTCTGTTTCATCAACTTTACCCTAAGCACTCTTCTGTATTTTGATAACATTCCACATGGCTTCCCATCCATTCACTTTGTCTTTAACGAGTCATGCATCCTTATTTATCTGGACTGTCTGATCCTTTACTGGATATCTATTGTGCAATCTACATAAATTGGACGTGGACAAACATTTCTTGTGCGTTCCTGTGTTCTGGTAACAAGTTGTCCCTATAAAATGTATGCTGCAATGTCATTTGATATTTTCTGGCAAGAGTTAGCCACATGATGGAATAAGGTCTTACTATAAGTTTAAAATCCAATGACCAGTTTATTCTATAATTATGTAGTTTTTAAACTGCTATGGAGCCAAATCTGCTGACATTTTCTTCATGCTCTAAAGGGGACACTTTTCTAGTTCCCTGCAAGATACTACCCGACACACACACATACCCCCCAAAATTCAGAAAACCAACATTCCCCAAAAATAATGTTTCTGTAGATTGTGTTCATCTCTCTGGTGGCCCTTTGACAAAGATAATAATAAATATTCACAAAGGTTGAAAGGATTGGGGAAGCCATGACCTCACAAAGATAATACAGAGAAATCTTAATTAACATCTCCTCTTTGATCATCATTTCACATTTCATGTGAGTAAATACTTTCATTAGTTAGCAAGAAACTAATTAATTGCCTGATGACTCACTTTACAAATTACACCATTAATTACATTCCTCGTAATCTTTTCTGTATGCCAGGACAAACTACTTATTAGTGAAGCTCCTCAAACCGTGATATTTACACAGAACAATCTAAAATTTGGAGACTCCAACTTTGTCTCTTTTCAGTTCTACAGTTACCCATAACACAATATAACCCCACATTTGTGAAATCGAACCAGGACCATTAATATTTTGAGTTTTGTTTTTAACTACTTGAATCGTTTTATAACTAGGTATTTGCATTTACTTTTCCTTTTCTTTCATAGACATGGGAAAATGTTTCCTTTTATTACAAAATTTTTTTCATAAATAAAACAGGGAATATTGCATATATATACATTACCTAGAACTGACCTGTTAATATTTTACCATATTTATTTCATCGAATTTATTTTTTGCTGTGGGCTTTTTAAAGTAAATTGCAGACAGCATAACACCTCACTCCTAAATATTTTGATATGCATCTCTCAACTTTAAGAGAATTTAAAAATGGAAATTTCTTAAATTAGCCAGTGAATTCAAAATGTCATTCTAGTTTTTTACACACAAATTGAAGAAATTTTGAGTCAATTTACATATAATTACACATAATTTTTCACTGAAAAGTAAATCAAAGTTTGACCAGATTTAATTCTATCCTATTTGTATGGGAAAAGGTCTCAAAGAAAGGATCTTTTCTCTTCTGATATTTATTCATCTACATGTTTCACATGATTCACACCTTCAGAAATTTTAGATGTTACATAAGTTTATATCCAGATCATTTATTCTTTTTATGTGTCACTCACGTGATATGTCACCAATTCATACTTGCTTGCCTTTGCCCATCCTATTCCCTCTGCCAGGAATGTCCTTTTACTCTCCTCCTCTACACATCTAATTCCTGCTCCTTTACTCTTAAAATGAGATGATTATTCCTCCAGGAAGCCTCCTCCATTCATCCCCAATCAATTAAGATACTTTTTCACTGGTTCTGTAGTTGGGATGCTTCTGTTGTTAAACTCACACACCATACTGAAAGATGTCTACCTCCCTTACTAGGTCATCATCTCATGGGGCAAGGACATCATCATGGGGCAAGGACAGAAACAATTCATTGTTTCCAGTGCTTACTACAGAAGCAATACACGGTAAGCACATAATATATTTCTCAAACTCTTAAAGGGACACTGAAGATAACAATGTTGGACTAGCTAGTCTCCATCTTCCAGCTCAAAATTTCATGAGACTCCATAGAAAATAGCTCATTTAGCCTTGATAGATAATAATCTTTATAAATCCCTTTATGGTGATGTCACTTCTTGTTAGTAGCCCTGCATGTTTGAGATATCAGAATCAGTGTTCTTCACAGGTGGCATGAAAAAATCTCTTTTCTGACACTTTTAGTGTCAGAGAGCTCCTTTCTAGTACAAGGCAACTACAAAGACTAGATTAATACAAAAACTTGCTTTCTTAAAACACAGTTTTGCTAGCTATAAATGAATGGAATAAGGTGCATCTAGGTGGCTCAGTCGGTTAAGCATCCAATTTCGGCTCAGGTCATTATCTCACGGTTTGTGGGTTCGAGCCCTGTGTCCGGGTCTGTGCTGTCAGCTGAGCCTGCTTTGAATTCTGTGTCTCCCTCTCTCTCTGCCCCTCCCCCACTTGCAGTCTGCCTCTCTCCGTCTCTCAAAAATAAATAAATGTCAAAAATATATATAAATGAATGGAATAACACTGAGGCTAGAAATTATTCCATAGGCTCAGCAGGCAATGCATTTGGGGCTTTACCCTGGAGGCCTCTACTGATTTGCTGGCTTACAGCTTGGATTATGATTGTGTTCAGGTAACAAAAGATGAGCCTGAAGTCTGATGTATTCAAAAAATTGAACAGAAAACCCCTGTATAACAGGATCCCCCCCCCCCAAAAAAATGACCCCTTTAGTGAAGGAACAAGAAACAAAGCTTTCCTTCAGAAAGAGATTGGCTTGTTTCACTCCTGGCTCCATTTAGAATTCAAATAGAAAACTATAATAATAATAAAAAAAAAAAAGAATAGAAAACTATAGAAAAAAAATCTTTGAAAATTTCTAACCACAAGCTCACACTCATGTGTAGCCTAAATTTATTTTAAAATAGACGTAGGTAGGTCAATAGGCACCTCACAGAAGCCAACAGAAATTGTCTCTGGAAAAATGTGCTTTAAATGAGGACCTCATGAGTTCTTTATCATTAATCATTGGACACACAGGAAATAAAGCCACCATGTATGATAATACGCATTGACAAACAAAGTCTATGGATATTAGAATTATCAAATGCAGAATATAAAATATGTTTAAGAAAAAAAGAATAAGTTGAAAAGATATTGAGGATAAAAAGACTATCAAAATTAAATATGAAGATTCTAGAATGCGAAAAATGGATAATCAAAATTAACTTAGTAGATGGATTAAACAGCCATTAGACAAAGTTGAACAAAGAGTTAGCACACTGGAAAATATATCTGAAGAAATTCCCAAAATAGCAGTAGAGAAACAAAGAAAAGGTAAATACATAAGACATGAAGACACAAAGAGTAGCATAAGAAGGTCCTACGTTTGTCTAAATAAAGTTCCAGATGGACACAATAGGAGAACAGGGGAGAACAAAGTTTCAAAGACAAAATAGCAAAATATTCCCACCACTGAATAAAGACACAGACCCTCGGACGCTAGAAATCAAATTAATCCACAGGTAGATACAGAATAAAACTGTAGAACATCAAAGTCAACTAGAAGCTCTTAAAAGGAGCCGGAGAGGAAAAACTAACCATCATCAAAGACCAAAAACTGATTTGTCACCAATAACAGTGGAAGCTAGGGGGAAAATGAAATAGTATTCAGGTGCTAAAGGTAAATAATTCTCAACCAAGAGTCACATGTCCAGAAAAAGTGTATCTTTGAAGATTGAGACTGAAATAAACACCTTTTCAGACAAACAAAAACTGAGAGCATTTGCTGCAAGCAAGTTCTAACATAAAGAAATTTTGCAAGACACATCTCAGCTTGAACAAAAATTATAATATACAATTAATATAAAATCATATGACTTTATTAACATAAGATAATATGACAATACGGGGCGCCTGGGTGGCTCAGTCAGTTAAGCAGCCAACTTCAGCTCAGGTCATGATCTCACAGTCTGTGAGTCTGAGTCCCGCATCAGGATTTGTGCCGACAGCTCAGAGCCTGGAGCCTGCTTCAGATTCTGTGTCTCCCTCTTTCTCTGCCCCTCCCCCATTCACACTCTGTCTCTCTCTCAAAAATAAAATAAAAACATAAAAAAAAGTTTTAAAAATTATATGACAATAGCATACAATCTGGAAGCAATTAAAGTATTTCAAATTGCTTATATTATTCAAGCAGGAGAAGGTATTGATAAACTTTAAACTTTCTTAAATATTTGGAGACTAGAATGAAGTAGATCAAACCAGATATTTCACTATAGGGCATAGCTTTAAAGATATTACCTGCTGCATTCAGAATGTTGGGAATTTAGGGAAGCTCAGTAAACTGCAGCTCCCTTTATTAAAAAAAAAAAAAGACTCTTTAAATATATTCAACTATTAAGGCAAGGCATTTTCCCATATAAAACATTATAGTTTTCCCACTCCTCCAAATATTCCAATAAACAGCTTTTCTCAATGGCCCCAGTGCAAACTATGAGTGACCAACAGGCTGTGAGGACCACCACGAGCCATAGTTCCTGTACAGCTCCAACAATAGAGCAATCCAAGAGCATCAAAGCCACCGCAAGCTCACCTGTAGTGTTGTAGTTCTGTTTTTTCAGTTTCCCACTTGAATTTGGAACTAATTGAGAAATTGCATAAAGAGTCAGGCAGATGGAAATTAAATAATCACCTTATTAAGGAGAAAATATTTTTTGAGAACAGGGCCTAGGTACATATAAAAGGGCCTGCTTGTTTGTTCTTCTGATCTTTATACGTACTACCTAAAACTGCAAGCAATACCCACCGGAACAGAGCCTGCCCCTCCAAGCTTACTAGCTGGTTAAGGGCAGACCAGCATGCACGCTCTCTGCAAGCAAACAGATCCCAAAGAGAGGCCTGAGAAAGAAACCGATGTGCACATGCTCAGAGGCTATTCTGAAATTCAGAAACCAGGCAAGTCACTCCGTCCATTGGAAGGGAAGAGCTTGTAGTGAAGGAGATGAGAAGGACACGATTCTGCTACCACGCCCTTCCACATAGAAACATGCAATGACTGATGAGGAACTCCCTACTACGAACTCCAAAGGGGAATTTGAAGTCTTTGGGAGGACACAAGGAGACACGATGTTTTCAGCACCTTTACCTCCTCCCTGGGGCTGAGCTGTGATGTTGAGCTCACATTGTACTTTAGCTTTCAGGACAAGGACAATCTGCTCCTCCATGGTAATGGTCCCACCAGAATCCAGCTGTAGAAATGAACAAAATACAAACAGAACAATATTTCCATTACATTTTTTATGCCATGATATAACCTTTCATTATATACTGATACAGTTGAAAATTAAAGTTTTGATAGCCAGCTATCTGAAATAGTCTTTTATCTGAGTCAAACTTTCTACAAGATATCTTTCATCAGATACATTGATACTGATTCCCACCCTGAAACATGCTTCTAACCTACAGCAAGTGAATAATAAATTCTTCTTGGATGAGTTCACCTAGATTTGGCTTTAGCACCACCAGTAATGGAGAGGAAATTCTACTATTGGAAAACCTTATTTCAATGAAATATATTTTAAATATGACCAAATATTCATAATTGTTCAGATTCTGTTGCTTGGACCACCTGAATCTGATGCATATATAAAATGTAGATCTTTATGCTGCACATCAGACTCAGTGAGTCAGAATTTATTTCTGGAGGTGGTGGACTGGTAATCCTTGTGTTTCCCAGGGATGCTTTGTGGTTCTTGCACTAACTTTAATGGGTTTGACAACCAACATACTTGAAGGTACAAGATAATGGTGAAGATCATTCTATTAGTCAAGTTTCAATCAGAGAAGCAGAACTATAAGAGATTAGGATATACAGAGAAATAAAAGTAAAAATAGAATAGAATAAGTAAGTACTTGTTACAAGGATTTGACTAAACAGTTGTGGGAGGTGACTAAATAGTTTCTAGAAGGCCTTTTTTTTTTTTTTTTTTGGTCTGATGCTGGAGCTGGAAATCTGCAGGTCAGGCAGTTAAAAAGAGATGAATATAAAGAGAGGGAGAGAGTAGGAAGAACTTGGAACCATGAGCATGAGCTAAAACCATGAGGACACAGTAGAATGCATGTGAGTTCTCGGGGCCTCCAGCCTTCATGTTGTAGGTGTCCCACAGAAACTGGCATTCTTTATCATGGACCTAAACACACTTAGCCCAGGAATCAGAGAAGTTAAAGAAGAACCCAGGAAAATATGAATCTGCTGCAGGCCTGGCTGCTATCCCCCACAATGAGATGAGCCAATAGAGAGCCAACAATGCATGTGAGATACGAAAGCACCTGCCTTGACCATCTGAGTGTAAAAAACAAAATGGCTGCTGCCTCACTTCTGCCTTCCAACACTCATGAAAGCATGTCTTGTGTGTCACCCTAACCAGAAACATAAAGGGAATGGGGATTCTGGGAAATGCGGTTTAAACAGCTAAGCTGACACATTACAAAGCCACCAAAATCTACCCCTGTCAACTTGGCACCCACACATATCTCTTTAAACCACAATTAATTTCCAGAAAACTCAATAACAAAGTCACACTCCATCTAACATGATACAATTCGTTTGGTACTGAGAGTGATTCCAAAAGAACAGAATTTAAGGAGCAAAAAAATCTGTATTTGTCATCTCTAGCTGTATAACAAATTGACCCAAAACTCTATGGCTTACAACAAGCATTAACTATCTCACAGCTTGGGATAAACTTAGCTAGGTGGTTTTGGACTCAGTCTCTTATGAGGTTTCAGCCAAGACTTCAGCTACAGATGTGGTTACCTAGACTTGATTGGGACTAGAGGATCCACTGCCAAGGTGGTCCACTCACACAGGTATTGGCAGAGGGCTTAAGTTTCTCAACGGCTGAGAGGAAACATTAGTTCCTCACCCTACGGTTCTCTATGGGTGCTTAAGTGTCTTTACAACATGACAATTGGCTCCCACCAGATGAGTGCGTCCAGAGAGAAAGCAAGGAGAAAGCCACCATGCCTTTTATGATCTACTCTCAGATGTCACTCATGGTTATTCCCATCATATTCCATTAGCTAAAAA